>NW_024609837.1:74222750-76632964 GCF_016920785.2 Ixodes scapularis
ACACGCACACTGCACCAGGTGTTTTTCCTCTTCCGAGTACCCGTTTCGAGCACGTGCACCTCGACATAGTCGGCCCACTACCAGAATCACAAGGCAGCAAATATATACTAACCGCCATTGACCGCTTCACCAGATGGCCAGAGGCCCTCCCCATTAGCAGTATTACAGCTCAAGCAGTCGCTCAAGGATTTATGCAAACCTGGATTTCACGGTTTGGCGTGCCGGCCACTCTCACCACAGATCGCGGTCGGCAGTTTGAGTTTGCACTTTTCAGCGAATTCACCTCTCTTCTTGGCACCAGTTTACTAAGAACGACGGCTTACCATCCACAAGCTAACGGTCTCGTTGAAAGATTTCACCGCCAGCTGAAAGCGTCAATCATGGCGCGTCAAGATAACCCTCATTGGACAGAATCACTCCCACTAGTACTTCTGGGCCTGCGAACGGCATTCAAGGAAGAACTTTTATGCACACCTGCGGAGCTCGTATACGGAATGTCCCTGCGTCTTCCACAAGATTTTTTCATATTTATGGACCCACCCGTTCCTCCGGACCCAACCAACTATGCTCATCGGCTCAAAGACACCATGTCAAAACTGCGACCAACATCCCCACGACGGCGATCGCCACGGCCAGTTTTATTAGTAAGGATCTTACCAGGACAAGCCACGTTTTCGTAAGAGACGATACTCTTCGCCGAAGCCTTCAACCTCCTTATTATGGACCGTACTTAGTCACGAAGAAGACTCCCAAATATTTCGAAGTGTTGGTCAACGGCAAGCAACAAACCATATCGATTGACAGACTCAAGCCTGCCCACATGGAGTCCACCCAACTTTCCAGTCATTCCCACAGCACCTCTCCGCGACGCAATGTGCATTTCTTTCTTCCACAAACGTCCTACAGACTGAAGGGGGAGTAGTGTGGCGACCACATATAAACCTCGGCAGCGGATGAAGAAGAAGACGCCAAGGGCGCTCGGACACTTCTGCTCGGGTGATCAGCACGGCAGCCATGTCATACTTCGACAGTCCATAGAACCAACGTGTAAATAATGTAAATAAAAAGTTAGCGTATAAACCAACGCACGACTCGTTACAACTGCATAGAAAGGGGTGTGCAGTCAACCACAGAAATGACACATTAAAATGGTTTGATTGTGTCAAACCCTTTGGTAATGGAACTACGTAAATTTTGTTTTAGTGACGGGGAAAGACTAGCAGTACAACTACCAATACATCAAAGCGACACTACTGGTAGATCCCTTGATGATCATACAAGCTGACAATTTTCGAACACGCAAAAGTCGCCCAGAACCGTTTTTTTTTTTAAATCATGCTGATAGAGAAACACAAGCCCGTTCGCGAGTGATAATAGGCAGATCTGGAGTTCATACAAATAGACGGAGGCAGTCTTCGAAGTACGAAAACTCCCACTACTACATCACATCATGCCGATGAGAACGGTCGTCTCTTCGCATCACCGGCCCCAGCCTGCCCCAATACAGCGCTGAACAAATCTCGCGTTGTAGTCCTTACGATTTGTAGTCGCCACGAATGAAAGATATTAAGCAAAGTATATAAAAAAAAATGCGATCACCAAAAAAGTTACAGTTATGGAACGATACAGTTTTCTGAAGCCAAGATTCTACTCGCGAGACAAGGAAAATTCACTGAAGATTGTCTCGAAACTCAGAAAACGAAAGCAATTGAATTTTTGCTGTTTCATTATTTAAAAGCGCCGCAATCTGACGGAAACACCGGAAGTGTCGACAATCAGCTGATCGCCGAGATCATGTACTGCCGCTATTCAACGCGCTGATCGGATTGAAGGATATGCGTTGCAAGCAGAAATAAACAAGGTGGTTTATAACAATACGTTACAGTTATGCAAAAATCAGTAGAGTAAGTACATACGAATAAGCTCGTTGACAGAATAACCAACGGGAAGACAGACGTGAGCCCCAAAGCTCCGTACGTACCTCGGTTAGGGCTAACACGCACTGAGAATGGAGAGCCAACTTGGAAACAGGCGTAGATAAACACTTCACGCGACAATATTTTGCATAATTTTCACAATGGAAGGTCATTCTGTCAAAACTCTCACGTTGTTGTAGCCTAAAACACCTTGTACAACCAATTTAATCCACCGCGTCGACCGCCACAAACCAGCCGCCATCTTTTCAATCCAGGATTAAGAAACAACCAAAAGCAAAGCGCCCAATGTTGAGCGCTCACGATAAGCGTAGTTTAGTGCTAGGTTTAGGGATAAGCGATTTTGGTGCAACCGAACGAAACTGAAACTTAAGCTTAGGTTCCCGGCTAAGCTCTGCTTTGCGCTAAGCGGCGTTGGTGCAACCGGCCCTAAGGCAACTAACTATTAATGACCCTTTTGAAAAATCCACCAGACCGGTTATGTGTGTCCTAGTGTTTTCTGATGTAAACATCAGACCGGCCTGGTGTGTTCTGGTGCACACATCAGACCAGCCTAACGTGTTCTGTTGTCCCCAGCAGAACACGTTAGCCTGGTTTGGTGTGCCCACCACATCATCCTAGTGTGGTCTGATGTGCACATAAAAACAAAACAGGCTGGTCTGATGTGCACAACACAGCACACTAGAATGGCTCGATGTGCACACTACGCCACACCAGACGGGTCTCATGTCCACACCAAGGAACACTAAGCTGGCTAGCTGACATGCACACCAGGGTGCCTCTGGTGAGCACACATTACGGATATATGTCTCGTGTTGAATGAAAACATGTTTTCTTGTAAAATTAAATAAGATGTATAGAGCTCAAACACCACATTTGATTTTATAAGGTGCTTAATTGAAGGGGCGATGCAACGATTCAGTTCGAATAATCTGTACTTTGCGTAAGCGTGTTGGCACAGTATAACAAACGTTTGCCTATATGCAACAGCCTGATGGAAAGGATACAGGTTTGTCTCGTCAACAATCGTCAGCAGCTTGTCATCAATGAAAACTTGAAAATATTTCATTCGGCATTTGACATCATCAGAGGCCGTAAACATGGGTTCCGCAGGCTCCACAAAACACCGGTCTTCTTTTCCCCAGTCAAAAACTTGCGGCGGTGACTTTTGCTTCTTTCTTGACGTTGACAGAACTGGACAGGCGGGCGTTCTCCCTTCAGTTTCGTTATCGTTTGGAAGTTCTGTTGTTAGGCCCTTCGTTGGCAAGTTCTCCTCGTCACTGTCACTCAATTCACTATCACTAGGTCCCGCATCGGACACTGTTCCACTTTCTGGAATCAAAACCACGCAGGGACGATCGCGACACCGTGTCTGGTAGAAAGATCCCGATGGAATTTCCTTCGGGCACCAGTAGAATACGAAGCCTAAAAGAAAAGAGCACCACGTCCAATTCCACCAGTAACCAGGTAAACAGGGATGTACTAAACCGCGCCAAACAGGAAGCTTTCTCCCGACAATTACAGCCGATTCCTCGTGCACAGGTATGTAAAATTCAGAGTGAACGCCCGCCCCTAAAGTATCGCCCAACCTATTTAACTGGCTAAACATGTATCGGCTTAAAACTACTGAAACACTGCGAAATCTAAGCACGGAAGGGAACACCAAAGAAATCACAGAGCTACTCTGCGACTTCCCTCTTAAGACAGCTTCACATGCAGCGACTGTGCGAAAAAAAAAAAATCGGTGCGACAGCTGACGAAGCGAGTGCGATCGCAATGTTTGGTTTCACATGCTCCAACAACCACGCGATTCCTGTCGGAGCGGCCGGCGCTTCCGACACGGACGCGACGCGTTTCACTTTGTCTAAAATACAACAAAAACGTCTTAATAAGCACACATGTTTTAGGAATGCAATATGTAACCAGAAATTTCTAATAATGAAGCATTAAATCAGAAGCTTTTATGTGCCTACATTTATTTTCGCGGATGAAAGCTGGCTAATGAACGGCTGATTGACGAGAAAGCGATCGCACCGGCTCTGCGGCAAAATACAAACTTGTTGGAAACCAGTTGCAGAGCCGCTGCGACAATGCGACTGCGATTTTAATCGCACATATACTAGAAATGGCACCGATTTCGGGCGAGAATCAGAGCATGTGAAAGCGCCTTCGCATATCTACTATGTACTTTTTTTTCCCCGACTTTCATACGTTTCAGGGTAAAATACGTCAGCGCTATGGAATCCAGAACTTGTAAAAATTCAAAATTTACATATTTCAGAGCAAAGTACTGCTTACCTTTTTTAACAGCAGGTCAAAGTGGGTAGCATGGCGTGGACGATACGCATCTCGGGCGCCGCCATGCACATCGGAGCCGACGGAGCATCTGGAAACCCCTCGCGGCGAAAATTCGAGACCGCGAAACCGAAACCAGAAAATGTATTTCCTAAGATGCGTTCAACGAGGTAGAGGGGCTTAGAGTGATAAACCGGAAGTTCGGAAGTGGCACCCCCCCGGTTGCCGCCATATTTTACGCAAATGTGACCACTCGTCACGTGACCTCCCAAGAGCCGTGACGTCACAGGTAAGATGGCAGCGCCCAGAGCTGGCGGATGCGTGTTTGTTCGGTGCGCGGTAGCCGTGATGTGCAGCTGCTTTCCGACGACTTCGGGCTTCTTCGTGCTCGCTGACGCAGGTACAATGTGAAAATATGAAGGAATGAGACTTTATACCGTTTTTGCGCAAGATCTCTCTGGATCATCTGGATATTAACGCCTGTGAGACAGCATCAGCTCTGCATCGCCGTACCGGTGCTCGGATTCCGGGATGTGTCCGAGGATCGATAGAAATTTGAGTGCTTTTAACCTGAAATTTTCGCATTCTCTTAGCTTTGTTTGCACGCTGGAATATCTGAGAATCTACGCGAAATGTATACGTCGCGTTAGGGCCTAAGGGAAGTTGCTTCAGCCCTCCGTCACCGAACCACCATAGCAACTTTTAGCGAGAAAGCTCCTGCGAAGTGCACCCTTATTTTCAGCTACGAGGTTGGCGTTTTATTGAGTATGGGGAAGAATAAATCGTTGCAGGCACCTGCTTCAAAGCTATTCGACTTGCTATAAGAACAACTGTTTCGGTGCATGCATAGATTAACTGCGCATTTTTTTCTGTTTTGTAGGATTTATTGCAGCTATACTCTTTTCCATCAAGAGTGCATTGTATTAGTCGGTCAATTATTTAATTGTTATAATTACCTGGATAAGATGATTCATATTTGTGTTCATCCCTTACCTGGAGAGCAGTCTTGTTGAAAAATGTTGACTACCATTCCTTTCGGTCTCTTCAATAGACTCTTTTTAAAAGTGTGGGCTGTCTATACTTCGCATCACCGTAACTTGGAAAAGGCCGACCGCCACAGCCCCCTCGAACCAATCAGAGAGACGGAGCGAAGGTGTGTGACAAATCTGTGCAGACGAGCACTCTGGTGATATGCTGTCATGTGTGTATTGACTCACCGAGACCGTAGCCTTTGCCGTCTGCCAAATTCTGATGAAACAAATTACAGTAGCTACTACTGTAATTACCTTCATACTTTGGGTATTTGTTCGACAAGGATGTTATGTCCGCCATCCCTGTGAATTCGGCTCAGCACCTATTGGACTCTAATGCTGCATTGGCGTTCGACGTGAACTGGGGCCCATTCGTGTGCTTTGCGCCGAAAAAAATGGTGACGGTTGTGTTGCTTGGTAAGGTTCTGCAAAGGGTCTATTGTGTCATACATATAGAAAGTGTCATGCTATTTAACAATGCATCAACACATACTATTAAACTAGATGCTCAGAGGTGTGTTTGTTTTTCCAATTAACAAGTTACAGCAGTGTGCTTTAATGCTATTATGTGTGTAGTTTTAAGTATCCTCTCTGCAATGCCTACGAAGGCCCCTGGAAGGAATAAATTAATAAATAACATTTTCACATCACTGGAGTTGGTTTTCGGATGCACCACATGTTCAGGAAAGGTTGAACGAGTGCAGCCCCTTGCAAGAAGTCTGCCAGTCTGGTATGACCCCTTAATTAATATTGAAGGGTCAGAGAAGCGAGTGTCCTCGTAAGGTCCAGAGCGTGCATTGAACACAATTCTCGGTGTGTAGACTCTCAAGGCATGAAGGCAAGCGGAAATATGTTTATCTGGTTAGTGTATCAAATATGTTTATTTCCACTTGATTGCATAATTATTGATTCTTAGTAAATGGTTCCATAACGAGTTCTTTCTGCGACAGTCTCGTGTCAGGCGTTTAGTCGTAGTACCTGTGGACCTTGTTGTCGGATGACGCTCCTGGCACGTCGGTGTTCAGTTTGGTCGAGTGGCAACTTTGACCGACTGATGCTGTCTTGTAATCATACATCATGTGCGGCCACTGACGTCTGATGCACTGAAGCTGCAGCGCTGGCTTCTAATCCGAAAATTTTCCTGGTAGTTTTCGGCATCAATGTAGCAAGCTCGGGCATGTATTGCTTACGTGGCTGTGCCTTTTGCTGTACCGTTGACTTGAAACCTGGCAACAATTTTTATTTGCTATCCAAGTCTGGTGATGCTTGCAGTTCACTTTTGAGAGCAACCAACCATTCTATTCCTTCAAGTCACTCAGGGGCATTCTCCCTCAAAGTTGGAAATTGTGTGCTTCGTGGAGTGGACACAGAAAATTGGTGTCAGCAAATTTTTAGGTATTGTCCTTGGACGACAACCGACACCAAATCCACTGTCACTGCATTGCCGCTCACCTGCTTTGTCGTGCTTACCTCTTGTTGAGGTGATGGACATGAGGAGCATTGGGGTAATCAGGGATTCAGAATCTTCGATTCAGCACCTTCGGCATCAGGGACAAAGGTCGCCGAAGGTAATCCTTAATCTCCCGTGGTCGCTCCTCGAGACGTAATCGAGGGTCGTTTGGCACGAACCCTCGCCGACCAATTCATTGGTACGGGCTGCTTTTGTAGACATGGTCGGCTTCATGCAGTGGTAGCAAAGCGGTTTTCGGTCGCACATTCGCATCACCTACGTTTTCCTCGGTGTGCTTTGTTGAGCACAGTCCTACACACGATGTCGGGAATGCTTCGGCGTTAGAGTGTCTCATTGAATTGGCATTGAATACTAAGGGGCAGCCGGTGGCGATCGTCGTGCCATTGTGGCGTAAGTTGCCCTTGGTTTGTCAGATGCCGCTTCGCTCGCAGAAGTCTCGATTGAAATACCTGTCAAACTTGTTCCGATACAATCTCGGCAATCAAAATAAAAGCCGGGCAACTGATGGCAGGAAGTAGCTTCCTGATCTCCTCCCAGACAACGTCGTGGGTGATGTCGTGGATGCCTGGGAGGCTGGCGTCGAAGTAGTAGCTGGACAACTCGAGTGTCGAGACGCCGGGAAGTTGTTCATAGTGGCAGGCTCGGGCATGCAGTGCACATTCCATGTTGGAAGCCTCAGTGATATGAACACTTCGACTGTTGTTGGGGGGTTGCGGACAAGGCTGCCGAAGGTGTTGTCCCTCACGTGAGGCGAATGGCATTCTTAGGTTCTTGTCTTCTGTAGCATCAAGGTCGGCGTGGGCGTGGGCGCTCGATCAAGCGCAAAACATCCTCCACGAGTGCGGTGGCGCTCTCATTGGGGCAGTGTCCTGGACAGAATCAAGAATGCGGCTCTCTTTCGTTGATGTTGGCTGAGGGATGCGCGCTTCAGCTCGATCTTGCAAACTTCCCATGACGTTAAGGAGGATCCATGGTTCTCAGACCAGCGCCGGCAGTTGCTTCCACGAGAAGTATAGGTTCTGCAGGAGCTGGTTGTCTGTCCACCCAATGTGGCGGGCGACACTGTCATATCGTTCAATCCAGTCCTTGACGTCTTCATATAGCTTGTGTGAAAAAGCGTCGGAGTGTGATTTGCGACGGGCATGCAAACAATGGTGGGAGGGGACACGGTTTGCTGCTACAGGTTTGTCATTGTTGGCTTAGTCAGCTTCGGATTTTCTGACAGGAGACCGAATTCCGGTGGTTTTTCCTGGTAGCAGCAACTGGCTCGGATTTCAGGTGCTTCGTGGTGTATTTCCGAGGTTACTCCTTGTGTTACTGGGTCGTCTTGCGGTTGTTCTGCCAGGCTCGAGTCGGGACTTTGCCTACGGCTCGACAGGGGTATAAGACGCAGAATAGTCCGCCAGCCGTGTCCCATTATCGGGTAACTCGGCTGAAGAGCCGCCGGGCTCACACAGAGTGAAGGGCTACGGGTAAAGTGCCCAGCACCTCCACCTGAACATACGATTACAGCTGAGCATGACCTGCAGTGTCCCAAAATAGTGAATATTGATAGAAGATAGGACTGGAACAAGGATCCGTGACAGTATAACAAAACTAGCAGAAGAGAATCTATCCTGACCACTGAAGAAGCTGCATTGCTTTAGTGGCATTCTGTCCGAATAAATCCTCTCCTTCGGGGTTTGGCGACTGCCGTGGACGAACTGAACTGAAATGGATGTGGGACCACTTTTCTGGTAATGAGCCACTGCAGACTGTTGCCACAAAGCGGCGTGAGCTGGGTACGTAACACGCTCGGTGAAATGTCCGGACAGCTTGCAATTCGTGTAACGAGTGTGGATGAAACGTTTGTGTTGACGAAACGTGCAACAGACCAGCGGGATCAATACCAACTGCAACACCTGTGCTCCGTGAAAGTGCACGTCTACGCCGGAACAATTTCGGAAGCAGCACAGCATCACCTAAAGCATGGCACAGGAACTACCAGCTTGAAGGCAGCTCTTCGGTGCGCCGCACACCTGTGCTCCGTGAAAGTGCACTTCTACGCCGGAACAATTTGTAAGCAGCACAGCATCATTCAGCACGGCACGGGAACTACCAGCTTCAAGGCAGCCTTCCGGTGCGCCGCACAACCGAAGTGAGCCCTCGGTCATTTGATCGAAGCTGCACCGCGATTGCACACCGCCAAGCACGATTCACGCAATTTCCGTCGCTAAACTGTGTATCCAAATATATTGCACACGCTTCACTGCAAACCTCGAAGATTCCGATGGTCAACGAGAGCACAGAAACGTCGCCTTAAATTTTATCCTAGCGGTATCCGAATCAATCCGAGGTCCGAGCAACGTAGGTCAGATTGTCTCTTCCGTGGCAATATCCCGGTCGGTCACCAGCGAAATGCACACCGTTTCTCCGTATTTTCACGTTATACCTACGTCAAACACCACGCTGAACTCTGAACTCGCTTTCGACCGGCCTCATATGACGGCTTCCGCGTCTGAAATCAACTCGCCGAGACGAACGACAACCAACAAAGCATCCGACATGCTCCGGCCCAGCTGGGGCCAGCCGCTGCATGGGCGCTGCCATCTTTCCTGTGACGTCACGTATTTGGTTTGGTCATGTGACGTGTGGTCAAATTTGCGTACAATGGCAGCCGCCTTATGGGGGTCACTTTCGAGTGCAGACCGGAACCCTGGTTTATTGCTCTAAGCCCCTCTACCTCGTTGGATACGTTAAACATTTTGCATGAGTATTGCTTTGGGTCCCAAAAACACTATTTTTATATTGAATGTATCCTAAAAATACACACACATTTTTTAACCCTTCAAGGTACTTTAAAGGGTTAATAAAAATAAAAACGAAAGGAAAACTTTTATGTTGCTAGAAGTGCTAGGAATCGTCGGCGGCGCCGGTGCACACTGGGCAATTTGCCCCGCCAGCGAGCTGCTGAGTGCGAAGGAAAAAACGGTCGTGGGAGAAAAGGTAAGGATTAAGGATATTTCTTTGTTTCTTTTTGTGCTTGCTGCATTATGATTTGGGGTTTTCGCATTACTAGGTCTGCTGAGACACTTGTAGCTTTATTTTCAGTGAACGATTCGAGCCTGAATGTATAGCTTTACAGAAGAAAAATTTCCGGGCGGCTATCAGTTCGAATGTCTTTGTTACCTAGCATTGCTAGATGGCAAGCATATTCTAGAGTGGTCATTTGGACACCAGTTTGAGTTGTGTTCACCACTTGTGGGGTCGCTCTGTAATAATCGCCGCGCGTTCGGCATGTGCTTCGCTCGTCTCCCAGGGAGTGACACAATACCACGAGAAGATTGTGAATCGGTTTAGTATACTTCCCAGTTGTCCGTCTTCGAAAGCCGGGTTGTCGCCCGTCATTCAGAGCTCGCAGTCGCAGTCTGTGTGCAGGCCTGCGGATCGTCCTCCCCACGCCAGCGCTGCGTAGGCAAGCTGTTCCAGCCTGGCTATCACAGCCCGAGTCCCGCTGCGGAACCACTCCGGGATCGTCATAGCCTAGGTCGGTGTGGCCAGGGCTCGCTGGTTCCGCCGGTCCTGATCCGAACTTTGCTGGCGGAACGCTCCAGCAGTCGCCATGAGCCAGACCAGCCAGAACGGCTCCATCGTTCCTGCGCGGCCCCAGCCTGGTGCGGCACGCTCTTCCTGTTTCCTCGCGCTCGCCCCCGGCTAGAAATTGTGAGTAATTAGAAACATACTCTGCATGCTAGAGTAGAGTATGCGCGTTACGATGGCTGTACTGTGATATGCAAGCCTGGTGTGAAAAGGTGACAGTCAACAAAGTGCACATGTGAGAAGGATATTTACGCTTCACTTGAGCTAAAGAAAAACTTACGCATCCCGTTTTCTGCATGCCGTCACATTTGTTACCAGATTCAGCATTAAATTTTGTTTGCCGAAACAAACAAAGCTTTATGTGCTACGAAAATTTACTATTTGAGAACTCGCAGGTTTGGAAGGTTTTGGTTACGACCGCGCGTGTGCCAAACGGCTATGCGCACATACAACTACGACTGCCGGGACGGGCCTCTCGCTTCTTGAAGGCCTGATCGCCTGATTCTGAACGTCACAGCGAAGCAACAATCGGCCCAATTGTTCCTATTGTATTTCCCTATGTGGTGTCTCGTGACTCGTAGAACAACTTGTATAAAATTGTTTTTTTGCTGAGCAGTCTGCAAAACAAGTTCGTCAGACCACTTTCCAAGCCTGCACATCTATCTTCGTTCACTTCAACAGCAAGAATTACTGTAGAATTTACTTACCTGATGCGTCGCACTGCAGTGATCCACTTCTGTCGCCGTGTCGCTTCACAAGGGCTCGAGGGGAAGCGGTATAGTTTGACGCTTGAGTCGCCTTCGCGACTGTGACAGTCTTTCACGCAGCAGTAGCGACATTTATTTTTTGGGGAACCCTATAGGACCCCAGCGGGTTCCTGTGGCATCTCGCCTACTCCTATAGGAGTAGGCATGATGCTACAGGAACCCGCTGGGTTCATGGAGACGTGAAGCCGGGACTTACTTTTAAGAAGAACGGTTCCCAAAAAGGCTGACGCCGATCTAATATGCCACATTCACACTTGGTTTCTAAATGCACCTGCCTGCAGTCCTTGCGATCCGGTCTGTCCTGGCCTACCCAGTGTTTTATTTTGCAGCCGCTAGATGGCGCAACACGTAGTGCCAAATTGCATTGCCGGTTAATATTTGGGTCGCTTAAAGTGAGGGGAGTGGGTGGAGTGGAACTTAGAGATTTGTATTATAGAGATTCCGCCGAGTTTGCCTGCCCCCCCCCCCCTCGCACAGACACAAGCAGTGTCGTTGCCCAAGACGCCTCTGACTCTACGTTGCAAATCTTAATTTGTTTTTGATCTGTATACAAGCAGACATTAATTTACTGACAGGATGGCAGTGCTGGTGGGCCCAAATCTAATTATGTATTTGCAATCTAAACTGCTGATAATGTAGCTGCAGATAGTGGCAATCTCAATCTAGTGAAGCAAGTCAATTGATTGTTCAGGAGACGCTGTGCTCAGTACTTTTATTCACTTGCTTCAGGCCCCTCTACCGTTGAGAAAATAGTGTTTCACCCTTTTTGCACACAGGAGCAGAGGGACTAAAAGTCTCTTTTTTAGGGAAGGACAACACTGTCATGCCACTATAGCCAGACTTTTAACTCAACAAATGGTTGATGACGGCACAGGAAGACTTCATTTCATGACTTCTTTATGCAGCGTAGCACGATACAGTCATTGCTTACCTGACAGGCGAGTAGTTGGTAAGGTTGCCAGTATCCCACATGAATAAATACTATCTTAAAGGTGTGATTTCAAAAGGTAGTGTTCATTTATTTAGTGCATAAAGCAGCCTGGCTGTGGCAATATCATAAGCAACAATACCACCTTAAGGGTAGTGACCACAGCCCTTGTGTCACCTTCCTAAAAGTACCGCAAGAAAGAGCTGACATTACTTCTACAGGTTTGCATCGTCATAAGTCAACTTAAAGCGATTTGCTAATGGTCTCAAAATCCTAAATCAAGTGAAAGTGATTTACTGGTGGAGTTAAATTACGAAACATTTTGAGGGCATGCATTGCTGAAATCTCACCCTATTAGCAACTGTAGCGTACATTTTGTTTGGGCATGTGCATGCTTCCTGCTATTGCTACAACAAAGAAATGGGGTTCAATGTTTTGACTAACATAGCTCCTGAGCATAGGGCTAGATTGACGTTGTGAAGGAATATTGTGCTTTATTTATATTGCATTGCACGTCATTTTGAATATGTTGAGTGGCTATCTTTTTCTTTATTACAGCTACAGTATGTCCTAAGCGTATAAACAAATCAAGACCTTGATGTTACTCGTTTCTCTAACCTTTAATTTGCTCTCCTAGGTGCTGCAGTGGCTGCTCCACCTGGTGAGGTGGAGCAGCCTTGTTACGTTTGAGTCTCGTACCACCAGCACTCTCTTAACCTCCGACTGCCTGTCTTCACCCCTTCCAGCTTTCTGTGCTTTCTCTGCCTCAACTTCTGCTGCCTTTCTCAAGCCCTGTTGTACTGCAGTACTATACAGCTCTGCAGGTTTCTTTCCTACGCAGTCATCCACCTCGTCACTTTTTACCTGGCCCCCTTTGTCTGCCACCCCCACCGCCGTCTTCTCTGCCACATCACCCTTTTTCTTATTAACTAATAAGGTCAGTTGCTGCACCATCTCCTCACACTTCTTTTTATGCTCCTCCAACTCCGCCTTCCACTCTTCCCCCTGTCTAAGCTCCTATACCTGTCGCTCAAGCTTGGCTCTCTGTTCCCGTTCTCGTCTCAGATATCCAGCCACGCTCTCTACCTTACTTTCCCATTCCCTGGTCAGCTCCTCCACATCCGCTTCGGCCCTCATAATCAAATCTCCGACCTGCGCCTCGAGCTGAACCCGCTTCTCCCGCTCTACCCGTACCTCCCGCTTCAAATCCTGAAGTGTATCCGCCCATTCCCTTCCTATTCTCCTAAAACCAAGTTCTAGCTTCTCGCAACTCCGGCAGGTAAAGTTGCTCTCCTCGGCTTCTGCTACAGTTTTGAACTCCGTCTTTATCATGCAGCACCAACGGTCACATTCTACATCGGGTCCTCCTTTACTTTAGGCTGCGCATCCTTCTTCCGTCGCATATTCATCATTGCCTACCGACACACAGCGCGACCCCACGACAAATGTCCCACCAAAACCAAGAAAGCCTGGGTACGTCTCTGCCCATATAACCAACTAGCCCGCCAAACTTTTCAAACGTGCAGGTGGTTCGGTCTCGTGACCCTACCTAAAAAGCCTGCTGTAACCCAACTATCCTATCGCTACTTTAAAAATGCTTTCTGCTGCCTCATAAAACCACCAGATTTAGAGCAAAAATGCTTTACAGCAGGGTGCTAAACCTGGAGGATCAACCCCAATGGGTGTGCCCCTTGCCTTTAGCGTGCAACACCACCAATGAAGCAGATCCAAAAAGCAAGCCTATCCTATCGCTACTTTAAGAAGTGCTTTCTACTACCCTATAAACACACTCGCAACTAAACTAAATACACCAAATATTGCTTAGCTTCGCAGGTGCCCTGGAAGACACGTCCTCTTTGTCAGCTGACGAGGAGCTGACTGGTGAGACAATAGATGCCTATTTCTGAACACAGAAAGGGAAGGTAGTGAGCTATGATAATAGCACATTCATTCGTGATTTCTTTTTCATGCTTTGTCATGAAGTGAAGCCAAAGGTTTTTTTTTTTCACATTGCTCGGCTGCCCGAGACTGCAAATATTTGTACAAAACATAGAAGTGCACAGCAGTATACTTCCTTCATACTTTGCGATGTCGAATTTAAAAATTGTCAAATGGTTCATTTAAGTGTACCTAAAATATCACGTATGTGAAAAGCCAAGCTTTCATGAAACAATTTTTTCATATCATTATTAGTATTTGATGTGTACAGCAATAATGAACCTCCTTTCTCAATGCCTATTCGAAAGCTGAAATTACTTCTCTTAAAGGGGCGCTCGGGAGCTTTCTAAGACGGCCTATTTATGGCCGTAACACATTCTATGTGCTCTAAGCATCCCAAACATTTAAGTTTAAATCATGTGCAGCTTAGTTTACTAATAAAAATGTGATAAAAGATAGTGAATCTCAGACATACAAATGGCGCCACTGAACCCGGCCGAATGTAGGTGAGGAACGAACGGGGCTCATTAGACAATCACAAGCGATAGCTTCACGTCCGGACAAGTAGCCGACCAGTCCTGCTCGTCTGCACAAGAGGCCCTCGCTTGCAATTGACTGAGAAGTGTCTTTCGCCGTTTCACCCTATTCGCCTTGATTCGGCTCAACCACATTCGCTATTTTTGATCACATTTTTTAATAGTGAAGTAAGCCACACATGATTGTACGTTTTGGACTTGTGGGATGCTTAGAGCACATAGGTTGAGTTAGGAACATAAATAGGCCATCCTGGAATACTAGAGAGTGCCCCTTTCATTTATTTCATTTTTATATAGATCTACAGTTCAGCATTTCAGTGACACAAAGCAGGAACATGATTGCAGACGAAAGTGGAGAGTCCATTTGTGTTGCCTGTATTTCTCCACTTTTTGTGCATCGCTTGACAATGTTACTCACAGCAGATTCATCTTGGACCTGGCATCAAAATGCGAGAGGCAGCATTTACACACACCGTGGAAAAGGCTGCCACTCCTGGCCGCTTTCTCAGAATGGTCAGCCGATCACTATAGGAGCCTGCGGAGCTCTTCGACAAGGGTGTGTCAGGGCAAGACTGCAGGGTGTGGTGGGAAAACAGCCCCTACCACACCAGGTGGGTGTTTCTGATCAACCTGAAAGGGCACAGCATCTGTTGTGGCTGCTATGCTTAGCTCTGAACATAATGTTTGTATAGTGTGAGCTATGATTTACTATGATTTGAGATTTTTATGAACCTATTGCTGATTTTGCCTTGTGTAGCACACATGTATAGTGAGAGGCACTAAGAGGTCAGACAAGGTGAATGTGGACAGAGCAGGAGAAATGCACTTCGGGTGCAGCGCTTTCTTTGCACACTGGGAGCGAGGCCACGATGTTCGATTTACAGTCAAACCTGATATTATCGAGCCTGGTTAATTTAAACTATTTGTAAATGGACTGGTAGCTGCAATAAAAATGCATAGCGAAAACTGCAATTACATCGAATGAAAACTGCAGCGTCTCCCCATGAACCGATCTGCCAAGAGCGCTGTTTAGCTCTGCAAGCTGGCTTTCCCCCAGGATGGGAATATCCTTAGGGGAGAGCCAGCTTGTAGAGAAAGCTGGTTTTTTTTCTTTTAAACAGCCGCGTCGACCACCCCGGAAAAAAAAAAAAATCTCTTTCGGGGGAGAGGGTGAGCCGGTAAACGAAGAAGCGGCCTCTAAATAACTGCAGTCGGCGTCCCTCATGATGTACAGATGCCCGTTCGAGCGTGAACAACAACTTTTCTAAATGTGGCGTGCTTGTTCGTTGTCAAATTCATTAAAACTTCTATAGTGAATTGCCCGCTATATCAAAGTGGTAGACGGTTTTTCGAGAGTTTGATATAGTCAGGTTTGACTGTATTATGTTGCCCACAGGTAGGCAAAATCAGATTGAACGTGGGAGGGCGGGCCGAGTGATAAATTGACTGATTATCAGGCTCGGCACGACATAACCTCCTTGTTTACTGTTGTAGTTGTGATTTTAGTATTTTAAGGGTTTTTATGAATAACTGCTCGTGTATTTTTTTTATGCAATGCAGGTTTTATCATGCAATACCAACTTGTCGAAGCCATCATCTTAGCCATCCAGATGTGGTGGCAAAAGTGGCATGGAAGAAAAGAGCCATGGACAGCCCAGGTCTGCATGAGAATGTCTGCGAATGGTGCGTGTTGGGAAAAAAATAAAGGTGTAAGTTCCATTCTCTTTGTCTTTGTAGTTTTGTTTCATAGCAGAATGAACACCTAAACCTTAAAAAAATTAGCGATCTTTTCGAACAATTTGCTAGCTGTTGTCATCAGCAGTCCTTTCTGCATCTAAATTATACTGTGCATGCATGACCAGGTCACCCCAGAAGACACTAGGTCGGCCGGGTCACATCAGAACACGCCAAGACACTAGAACACGTCAAGACACTAGAACACGTCAAGACAATAGAACACGTAAGACAATAGAACACGCCAGGACACCGGAAAACGCCAAGACCCGTGTCTGAATTTCCGCTCTGATGTAAAGGTCAGAAACACACCAGACCCGGGCTGGTGGATTTTTCAATAGGGGAGCCACGTTTTTTTTGCCTTTTTTAGTAAATATTATTTTTCATTTGTTCTTCCTTGGTCTCAGGTTAACATGCTTGCTTGTCATCCGCTCGTCCGACGTCCTTCCAGTTGTTTCAGCGCAGTCAGTGTGATCTCAACTCGAACCAGTTGGTTCCCTGAACCCGTTTTACACCTCCCATTTTTGACCTTCTGTACTCGCAACATTTCGGCAAACAATTTAATTTTTAACATGTAAAAATGACGTGACATAATTCTGGTCTGTTACAAATAATAGCACTTCCTGGTGTCAGTCAGCATTACTACAACGACCACCTCTACTGCTGCCAGCATCACCACCTGTATCACTACTAGTGAAACTACTGCGACTACTACTACTACTATTACTAGTACTACAGCTACTGCTAGTGATACTGCTAGTAATAGTGCTAGTAGTACTAGTACTAATACTAATACTAGTATTATGACTACAACTAGTAGTATTGGTACTACTGCTACTACTACTACCGCCACCCCTACTACTAGTACTGCTACTAGCACTACCACTAAAATATAATTATTTACTCGGATAGCCTTTGTCAGCATGCAGCTCTACTAGAAAAACTGCGAACCACATACAAGTGACTACACATGAATTATTGTTGCAGAAGCGTATGTTCATTTTTTATTCTGTTACGCTCTTTGGGTCGGGTCCTTCCACTGTTTACAAAAGGAAACGTTTGGTGACTGCATACATTACTCATGGCGCCTATCAGTCGACCGGAATTAGCATGAAACCATCAATCGCTACAAGGGCACGCGCTATTTATTCCCACTGCCCCATTTATTCTGACACAATAAATAAGCAAACGAATAAAAAAAAAAACAGTTTCGCTACTAGAAAACTAAGGCCCCGTGACCCGCGAGGGCCTTTCCATCTATCGTTTCTTTCTGTCCATTTGGTTTGACCTTGGAGTGAGTGTGACCGTGCATTCGAGAAAAAATAAAATCGACTGTTCACAGCTCTGCTTTGTATGCAGGCTTGTCACTTCCCATTTTCGGAGAAAAATGTATCGAGGAAATTGACGTTGTTGAATGTATGAATTTGAAAGGTCTAGCCGATTCCATGATTGAGTGCGCTTTCGGTTCGAGCAGTGTGCTTTATTAAGGTAGACACCTGCCTATTTGTTTGGTTCGTTATTCTTGAAATAATTTCGTGTCTTAGCGATTATATGCATTCGCATCACCGCATGAGTTCGCGCGGAAGCTTTTACAGGGTGTTTCACCAAGACTAAGTGAGAACTAATCAGCATGTTTTGTTTCCACCACATGGGCATCAGCAGAATTTAAAAGTCGACATCATCATCGCTGTTTTTGTGATTCAAACTGGGCAGAACCGAACTACTTCCGAGTAAACGTCGTGCAGCCTGGCATTAGTGATTTCAGCCTTTCAGTTAGAAACGTGAACGCCCGCTTCCGACGTCAGATACTACAAAAAAAAAACTTAATTTGTTTTACGTTTTTATTATACTTTAACTATTTATTGGACAACATTATTCGGTGGGACAAAACCTAAACGTCATGCGATCATAGGCCACTACAAACAAAAGTTTGGAACAAGCTAGGCTACGTGATCCGCATAGGACGGCTCACCGTAAGGTTTCCTTCCTATCTTATTTGACAAAACTAAT
Organism: Ixodes scapularis; assembly: GCF_016920785.2. Taxonomy (NCBI): domain Eukaryota; kingdom Metazoa; phylum Arthropoda; class Arachnida; order Ixodida; family Ixodidae; genus Ixodes; species Ixodes scapularis. The sequence continues at coordinate 74,240,974 of NW_024609837.1, forward strand.
TCAAGAATATACGCACACACATTGCTCGCACACTTGCATACGTATGAGCGCGTGCCTGTATACTCACACACACGCACACGTAAAAGCGTGCCTGGACACTGGCCACAACATCACAAAACATTCGTATGGGTGCCTAAGTATGCCTGCACACATATACATAGCAGCACGCGTGCACAAAAATGTACCTACACGCACATCCCTGTTTCACGCACATGGGCGTGAGTACATACGTTCACACACGCGTGTCCGTGAACGTAGTGTAATGTAGCCTTTACTTTAATTTTAATTAGTGATAATAAACATAGGTGCCTAATGAGAGACTTAATACGCGCCATAGAAAAGTAAAAGATGAGTCGATTTTAGAAAGAGCTGGAGATCGTGAGAAGCGCGCCATTGCCCTAAAGTTACTCGTGCAGCAGGCGCAAAGTTGGTGGTGCGAAAACACGAATTCCGAGAGTTCAAAAAACCTCGAGGGCGCGTCCTAACGCAACACCGCGCTCCCCCCGCGCTCTAAGTTTTTTTTTTTTTTTTTTAAATTGATTGATTTCTTTGTTTTCGATGACGCGAAGCAAGTTGCGATTAGAACCTACGGTTCCTTCACTCATTAAAAATATTGAATACTAGTTAGTTATTAGTTGACTTACTGTTGCGCTTATCCTGCTATGATATATCCCCCTGGCCTTAAACCTTACTGGCATAAACCGCATTTTTTTAACTGTTGACGGCCTTCTTTTTAAACAATCTGCAAAGCCCAAAAAGAACAGAACACCAGGTATACATCTACAGGCACGTGCGCCCTTATACACCGTACGCCTGGACACGCATACACAGGCCTGTTCACATTCAGACATGCACGCAGGCATTCACAAGCACAAAAATCCAAGGTACAATATTCGTTCAAAAATATCAGTGAAAGACAACCGTCGCCGATACGTCGCCCGAGTAGCTCAAAATAGCAGCGCACGCCATCATCCCACGGAGAGCTCTTTCTGGCTTTCGAAAGCATAAAAACGCAGAACGTATAAAAAAAAAAATCTATGAGAGTGGTTTCCGGGTTCAAAAATTATTTATTTTCAGTAAGCTTTTCTTTTTGTCGATTTCGCTTTTATTATTTTTCTTTTTAGCGCACTGCAAAAACAATGGATGGTTAAAGAGAATTTTGGTTGATTGATATGTGGCGTGTACGATTGCGAATGCGGTTGCCAAATTTGCCTGCGATAAACTGCGCAGAGGCAAAACATTACACCACGCAGCAGTGAGTAAACAAAAAGCGAATGCTCGTAATGCCGGCACAAAGCAACATACGTGTGTGGCCGATGGTGTTTTCGATCACAATTTCATGCGCGTCGTCAAAAGCTGCAGTAGAGTATATTTTTCTTGTTTTTTTTTTCGCTATGTGCCTCTGGTAAATTTCGAAATCTAATTATTTAGTATTTCCAAATGTAAACCATTAAGCACAAGCAAACGAGCGAAAAAACAAGCAAAAGACGTGACAATTTTTTCTCGTTTTTTTTTTGCCCCTCCTTCCCCCCCTAAAAAAGAGGAACGTGAATTCGAACAGAGGGCTAGTTGATTCGTTTTTGAACTTCTCTTCGGGGTGAACAGACCGAAATTATCTTGGACTCTTCAAGCGTGTCTCGAAAACACCACTACGTTGGGACACATGCGGTAAAGGCAAAAGGCAAACGACAACTAAAACAATTAAAAACAAAATGCCGACTTTGGTGTGTGCGTGACCGGGTTCGTTCGTTACGACATAACTCGAGATCCCCGCTATTGATTAATTTCGAAAACGCCCTGAGCCTATCCCCACCGTGCGGTCGGCTGCACATTGCTCTGTCGTATTGAACAAGTAACTTCGGTTTAATGTAGTAAACATTATGGCAGAGCCACAAAGAGTGCCGATTATTCCTCCCGCGGGGCTATTGTTAACTTTCGATATTTACACCTTTTCCACAAGGGCGCAACCATCTTGAATGCCGTCACTTCTGGCAGGGATGGGCAAAATACATGCAAATATGTATCGAAATACAAATACAACATACTTCGTCAAAAATGAAATTAATTTCAAATCTAATTACATTTCCAAAAAAGCATTTAAGTACAAGATACAAATACAACGAAATGTATTTGGTCTCCTCCAAATACTTTTCCGAATACATTCCTCAAAATTTGCGTCTGCGACTTCGGGGCACCTGCAACGGGTTTCTGGGTATCTCATTTTAATTTTGCATATCACACTCGGGAGTTAGTGCGCGAGGCTCTAGTAACGTAATAGAAATATAATCACAAAAAATGTAATAAGCTTGTACGTAATAGGTGAAAAAAGTACAAAGCTTCAAGCAGCTTTTTTGTCGATTACATTTTGGTATAGACCAACAAAGAACCGAGACGACCAAGAGTCACAGCACTAGCTAGAATTTTTTTATTGTTGCAACTCGCACCAGTTACGAAAATCTGGTCGACCCGCGCATTTAGAATGTTCCAGGGAAAAATATGGACGGGAATCAGACTGGAAGCATCACAAGTTGTCACAGGCACTTATTTAGCCAGTCTGCCTGTGAACGCCGAATTAGTCACTATTCTTGCCCTGGACTAGCACCGTAATCACGAACTCGCTAAACGCTTGTGCTTGATTGAGAGACACTCCATTCGGTGCAGAGCGCAGTTTTCTTCCTGCTCTGGACAGTGAAAATAAATTTGAAGGATGTATTTTAGCCCACAAAATTGTATTTAATTACAATTGTATTTGAAATACCCACGTTTCAGTATTTAAATACGCACGTCAAATCCATGACCCAATTTGTAATCAAATACAAATGCAAAATGCACAAAGTATTTGAAATACGCATTTCAAATACTTGTATTTGAAATACTGCCCATCTCTGACTTCTGGTACGCGTTAAAACATCGTTTCGATCTCTCCTCGTAGCTGGAAGGTGTTCACAAAAAAAAAAGTGTGATTGTCACACATTCTTGTTTTGTCTCACCTATATTTTCTTGCATATTCCAGGTTGAAATGTCTTATTATTTTTTCGTCCCGCATACCAGATGTGGAAAGCACGTGACTAAGAACGAAACAAAACGGAAAACGTCTATACTCTGTTTCGCTCGAGGTCCGACCGTTGTCGACGCAACGACCCTATCGAGTCACTCGAATAGCTTCAGAAGTGCACCTTCATGGCGCTGGTCGTTCTTGGCCGTGTTCTATTCCCGGCAGAACCAACCACGAACCGTAAATTCCCCATGATCTGGCGTTGTTTGTTTTTCTTTCTGCCTTATACGGAGCTCAAGCTCGTCTAGTTCTTTTGCATGGGTTGTCCTGACGTCAGAATGACGATCTCTGATTTGCTTTGAGGAAATGCTAGTGGGTGGACCTCAAGACAGTTTGCTTTGACGTCTACTCACTTTCCTTCAATTACAGACGATCATAGTTCGGCGTTCTGACGTCAACACTACCCCTGCAAAAGGAGCAGACGAATTTGCGCTCCGCCAAGGCTTAACCGGTAGGAGAAAACGCGCAATGGCGTCCAGTGCCGTAACGGTGCATTTTTGGAGCTATTTTGCAGGCTCTAGCGGATCGTAGCATCTCATAGACCAACTCAACTCACTGACGTCATGCCACTGCGGTGGCGCTGCTGTCGGTAGAGTGCAGGCGGAAACGCTTCACTCCTCCAGAATTTTGTTTCTGCGCATGCGCTGTGCCCAGACCTGGTCCGAGCAAAACGGGCTTGTTTTAGAAACACTGTCTTGGTGTATGGGATAGAAATGACCGTGAAACGAAAAATAGCCGCGCATTTTAATGTTTACACCTGCCAGCTAAAACAGGGGTATGTTTGACTGCAAGTTAGAGCCGGAGCAAAGAGAGGGAAAAAAATACAAAAGAATCTTTTAGGGCAATTTTAATTCGTAACCGAATAATATCACTAATTACCAGTGGCGGCGTTGCTCGTACATACTTTGTTTCAGCATAAGTTCAAACGCAGCCAAAGCTACGACGTTTTGGGAGCGTTTAAGCGGCGTCAAAAACGCAAGCCACTAGAGATTTTATGTTTATAATTGGTTCAACGATGATAGAACCTCTAGAGAAACATAAAAAATCACCATGATTTCGAACCCTTCACACTGTCTGGATGGTGTCTTCAGCTCGTAGCGTCAACTGCGTCTGGACTGAAGTTGAAGCGAATTATAGTACCGTACTTTCAGACTCAAGACGGGGAAAAAAAGAATGCAGCGCGGATGAATTGGCTCGAACAAAAATTTTTTGTTTGCCAACCATCTTGCCTGCGTCATTCCTCTGCCCGCATTTTGAACGCCTTGCGTACACCGGACGACAGTGATAGCGCAAAGACGATATCGGCACATTATACTTTTTTTTTTCTTCAGAATGGTAATTGGTGGCCATCAAAATTTAGCGCTTAGGTTGTTGTCTCAAATGAGCAATTGCTATCAATTCAAGCAAACGACAATCAGCAGACACGGTCCGAGTTATCTTATCTTCCATTTATGACGGTGCTATCACATTGATTATACAACTCTCTGCATACATCTATCTTCCAAGCATGCACAGACTTGTACATTTTACTAAAAAAGTAAGAAATTACATTTACAATTGCTCGAGGCTAAATTGTTCAATAATTAAAATTGAAGTTACCCCTCTATAAAGTAAGTGACCGTTACAGGAAAAAGTAACCTGTCACCTTCCTGCGATTAATTCCAACATTACTGTCCTAAAGTAAGGGACAAAGGGAACACGGTTGTTTACGCCTTTATTTTTGCCACCAGTCCCTAATATTGACCTTGAGTATTTCTGAGCAAGAGCTGGTCCTCCGAAGTCTCGTCAGATATCTTGCTTGATTTCTTCTTAACGATGTCGACTGCTGGAAGTGCCGTACTGTTCTTCACCACTGCTTGATGTATCGCATTGCGCTTCACCAGCGAAGCGATGGAAGTGCCCTTAACCTTAAAAAGAGAGCAACTTCGTCGTCCCAACTAGTGCCTGATACTGTCGAAATTGCGAAACTGTCAGAGTCGTCATACAAGTAGCCGAAAATAAAGTATGAACTGATTTATATATGCATCTATCTACACCGGCAACTATTGCCAGGCGGCAGCAAACGAAGTTAGAAATAAACCTATATTGTTCTCTCTTTGGCTATGAGTAGGTCGAGCCTCGGCTGAGACGTTTGGGAATAAGTGGATAAAAATTATTCAATAGTTAGTAAAACAAAAAAAAAACACTGGTACACGAACAATTTCAAGTCGCTTAAAACAAGGCAATGTAAAGTGTGACTGAGGCTTAAGACTACCTTGTATGTCGGGCTAATCCTGCCAAAATTAATAAAAATCAACTATGTGCATATTTATTCTTTCATGCCAAGCTTTCGCAGCACGATCGGCCATTTGGTGTGTTTTCGAGTGCAACTACGAATCGAACGTTAGCGCGTGTCTCACCACTCCCAGCGAAATATTATTGTTGCGCTTCTTTTAAGGCGGTACCCCTCGAGCTTTCTTTTTTGTCTTATATTTACGGGGGGTTACTGAGCATTTTATTACGTGTAGCTTAATTTAATTAAATGTCGACGCCCACTGGCATTGCTCCCCATCCGAGCACCACGAATAGTATCCTAGCTGAGAATGTATGAAAGGAGCCGGGCGAGGCTGCTGGACGGCAAGTCAGCGGCATCTTCAGCAGCCATTGACCTCGAAGCCAATTCTTCGAATAGCACGTCGACCGGTCCTCCTTGTCGCTCCATGGCCGCAGGGGATATGAAAAGTATCCGTCGAATATGTGGCCCCACCTCTCCCACTCTCTTCAATTCGGTGCACGTAGAGACGTGCATTCCGTGCAGAAGTGTGGATGCTTGAATGCGCTTGAGTCAAGTTCGATGTTCACGTTTCTTTTTGTTAGAGTCTGAGACAGGGGAAAGCTGAGGTTTATATTTCAAATAGAGACCACCGTCGCAATCGTTTTTCTTTTTCGGTGCTCGTGGAGCCACCTTCCCCTGTGGAATAGTTGGGAGGTCTGTTTAATACGCATTACTTCGAGAACAGTTTTTTCCTTTTTTTTTTCTATAAATATTATCGTTCAATAGTTTTGAGGTACGTACTTTTTTCAGTTCTTATTTTTCCAGCGGTAGTTTTGACAAAAATGTTTAAAAAATATATCTTTTTGATGCTCCATGTTCGACACCAGCTAAACACATGAGTGGTAATGCAGGGAATTAATTTTATGTTCAAAATATGTAGACCGAAAGAGTCTGCAGGACTGTGTAAATGGCGTTAATGTACTCATTTTTAACTTTGCATTTTGTATTTTGGTACTTTCCTTTATTTTTGTTTTTCGGTTGGATTTGTAGGTGCGTAATATGTGAAATGTCAAAGAAACATGAAGTGTTCGGGCGTAAGACGAAATTTGCTGCGGCTCGAATGAATCGGAAAGGTGGTGGCATGTTCATTGAGCATGCCGATGGGATATGGCTACTGCATGGGGCACTATAGCTGAGAAATAAAACGTCCACATCTTTATGTATTCCACCTCTGATTGACACAAGCATAGGCAAAATATTTGTTTTTATAATATTTTTTTTGTTTTACAAGCTGTTGACTCTATGAAAAATGCTATTCTTCGTCTTTGAAAGTTTTCAGTGAAAAACAAACTCAGTCGCCGCCATCACCGCGTACCCTACCTACGACGTATGGGTCGTACGAACCGTTGAAATGTCTTTCAAACCATCCAAGCAATTTATACCGAGTCCCTTAGAAGAAAGCACTACAGTGTTAAGCAGCGCGACGTCAAGAAAAAGACAACAAAACACTGGTGTTAAAGTAACGGAGAGAAATACTAATGAAAATTTCGGCCTGCTGAAGTGAAAAAAATAGTGGAATTAAGAACCATTAGAAAGCTACACTGGGGAAAATCAAGTTTGTTACGAGCAAGTCGTGGGGAGCGCAAGAACAAACACTAAAAAAACTAGTCAGAGTCCTGTTAGTATCAATAACCACCACGGAATTTATTACCTTCGCCTCAACAGTGAGCAACGGAAGGGCCTAGAGGTACTTAACTGTATGGCCAGCCGAATGCAGCTAACGGAGTTTCCGGTTGGGCCGATTGGGGCGCCGCGTCGCTGGCTTCTCTCTTGTACGTCCACCCAAAGAGCAGATTCGTTGGTCTAGCCAACAGTCTCACGCCAGACTGTTTCGCCGCTGTACTTTTGAGCGCTGGCGTCGTGACTAGGATCTTCGCTACCAAAACCGAAGCACTCTGGGCTCTTCCGACCAATCACCAACCTTCAGTGTGAGGGCAAACGACCGTTTTTGTCTTCTCGTTTTGCTTGAGCTCGTCACTCCAAGCTTTCAAACCGTTCCGCGAGTGTTGAAATCGAAAGTGTCGATTTCACCGAGTACGGAGCTGCGCGTCTGCGCTCAGAAAATGATTAGAGGGATTAGAGACGTCTCTAGTTTGACAGAGATTCTGCCGAGTGGGTTGCGTGCCTCATGACGGCGTATTACGGAGTCACTGCGCGGCCAAGTGGAGTAACAGTTCTTCAAAAGAACTCGGAGTGCATATTCTTCCAGTTTCCAACAAACGGCGGGTGAGCCTTTATATCAAACTTTTTTGTCAACGTTCGAAACTGGAAGCAATGAAATATATGATCTCTCAATCTTTCCATTACAGCATCGAAATGGATTGCGTATGCAAAGCGCCAAGACTTTGGAAGCCTGCCGGTGAGCAAGCTGCGTCCGTGTCGTCTGTGCAGCAAGCACGCCGGTGCAACCGCGTTTGCAAAATGTAGGAAGATTCGTTTGCGGAAAAACACGTGCCTCACCGTTCTTGTTACGAATCCGTTGCTGCAAGGACTGGTTCCTCCAAGTGAGTTGCTGTCAGAGTCTTTAGTTAATTTGACAGCTTCTAGGATAGAGTACCTAAAAGTGCCCACAATCAGTCACTCCAGAAGATTTTTTTTTTCTTCTTTGCGTTGCCAATTAGCGAGTTTGTTTATGGTTTATTTATCGTTTATTCTCATGAAGCTCGCCTGCAACCTTGCGTTAATTAAATTAAAATGCAAGCCTGCTTTATATCGGAGTTGATTAGTTTGTTCGGGTATTCAGCATTTTTGTTTGTAGGAGTTGTTTATAGACGGATTTAGATAATTCGATTATAAGTGCTGTTGTGTTAGTTTGTACATTAAAGTGGTTAATTTGGTTTTTACATATTTGATAACGTTTACTGCCTACTACAGTTCTTGGTTCCGCTCAAGGGGCGGTGGACTGCCGACGGAGTTTGTAAATACGTGCTTGGAATACTGCTACTAATTTGAATGGTGTTCAATAAAATATACATTTCAATGAACGTGCTGTTTTTGTTTTATTGCACTGGTAATTAATATCTCGCGAAGCGCATTTGTTGCGAAGTGTAGCGCGCGCGGCTCGTCTGCTCGACCGGTGCCGCGCTGGCCGCTCGCAGCGGCCAGTGCGGCCAGCGCGACACCGATCGAGCAAACGAAGAAAACAAACCGAAAAAAAATAAAATAATAATAATAAAAAAAGGAGCGGGAGGGAGAGAGAGATAGCAGAGAGAGGGGGAGGAGGAGGGCCGGAAGGCGCCTGCCGCGCCTGCCGCGCCTGCGCACGCCAACGACATTGGTAGCGCCATCTGGCGGTCTCCCAATATTTGATTTGATTTTATTTTATTCACGATACCAGAGGCACTCCTCCTACAAATGCCCGCCCTGTTTTAAAAAAAGTTTTGGCCCATCTGACTGACTGACTGATTTACTTTTTTCAGTCTCACGCCCTACTTTCTGCCACTTGCGAGTCGTGGCGCTAGTTTTTCCTTGCCACGGTGGAGGCTACAGCTGCACTCGGCTGGTATGGCGATGAGAGTCGCCACCGGGTCACCGAAACACCCCAAGATAGAAGAACTGGAAACAATCGCCGGAATGAAGTGTCTTAGAGATATTGCTTAAGAAGTTAAAAAAGCCAAGCACTTAGGCTGCAGACGACTACAGCTGGCAGGAACATCCTGATGAAATTAGACATTGAGTGCCCGGACACACCTATCTTGATCCCCCCGCCACCGTGCGAGGATGAGACAGTCGTGGACACGAAGCCTTTACCACAAAACCTAAGCAAAGAGCTTATGAAGAGAAGAAAAACAACAGCTAAGAAACAAAACTATGACCTCCGAAAATTACTTGAAGACCCCGAGGCAGATATATACTACACCGATGCATCAAAAGTAGAGTCTCAAGTTGCCATCGCAGCACACAGATTCAGGGACCAATTCACGGTCCCAAGAACACTGAAACCAAGAGCGGGAGCAAAACAAGGGGAATTAATGGCCATCCAGCTGGCCATCGAAACCGCAGCTTTCAGCCCACGCAAGACAATCTACATCTACACAGACGCCAAGAAGGCTTTCAAGGAGTATCGTAATCCCTGAAGCAGAAGTAGGACGGTGCAAACCGTTAAAGCAATTGCACGCATATACTGAAGCGAAGGACGATGAGTAACTAAAAGGTATCACGGGACACCAGGAAATGCCCAGGAACGACGCCGCGGACGCTGCCCGCACGGGTCTCCCTCCCTCCTCATCAATTACCCGGCCTTGGCATTGACTTCGACGACGTGCAAAAAATGAACACTGGATCTCCAATTCAACCGGAAGGAGAAGAAGAAGTCTACCCCTTGGCGCTCAAGGCTGTCGAACGCCAGGCACGCCGCGAGCGGCTCGGGAGCCTTCTCGGAGAACACCCGCATCCCCTCCCAGCGGATAACTACATCTGTTGGGAGAAAGCACGCTTTAGAAAATTACGCACACATACAACAATGGTTCCCAAACGCACAGCCATTTTCAGGAAAAGCAGATTAGCAACAATAAAGTACGAGACAGGACTTCAAGACTCACAAGCAGCACCCTCGACCCAACCCAGCAACGAGAGACTCTGCGAATACTGCGAGGATACCGCCTTGGAGACCCACGTCCTCTGGGACTGTCCCCGCACTAAAGAGACGAGACGAAAAGCCCTTGAGGCATTACTACACCAAATGCGACAGAATAGCCTTGAAGAATGGGTCCTGCTCACTAGTTCCCCTGAGCATTGCAAGGCCACCCTCGATTGCCTCGTCACATACGTGAAAGAGGCCAAACTCACACAATTCATCTAAAAAAAATTAACATAAAATCATTCGCTCAAAGAAGGTGACTTGAATCAAGATCGGCGAGCGTAAATCACATTTTTGTAATTATAATGACGACATTTTCCAACCAACAAGCCGATCATGGCTGTGTACAATCGTGTCGCCCCAAACACGACACAGTTTTGCTTTTTTGGACGCCAGTCGCTTTTAACAGAAGTCAACCGCGCTGCTACTCTGCACGGCCACGCAAGCTAGAAAACAGAAACAAAACCACCCTTTTCCGGCCAACTACAATATAAACAACTGTTTCTTATCAAAGCGCCCGGTGCCTCAAACAAAATTATTTCATTTTTTCGGATGCACCGCCCGAGTAAAAGCCATTTATTTCCGCATATTTTGATGGTAGGGGAACCGGAGGCTATTTCCCTGTTAATTAAATTCTGCTAACGTTTTGTTAAAAAAAAAAGAAAGAAAAACGTTCTAATTAGCGTGAAGCCCAAATTGTCTCCCATATTTCTAAAAAAAGATTATGCAAGCTTGATCATGCTGGCCAAGACTGCCGAGCACAGAATAAGCCTCCAAGGGAAGAAGAGAAGGGCGTGGGAACGGTACCGGCTACCGAAAATTTGTTCGCATTTCTGCCACACGCTGTGAGGATTGTCCTCTGGACAACCAGGAAGAAGCGGCCAAGACTTCGAGCCCTCAAGACCAGTAATGAGAAGCCATTGACATGGACACGAGAAACCTCGCCGGGTCAAACGCCGGACCCGCCGCTGTCACGACGGGACCGGCAAGTTCGACCCGAGCGAAACCTTTGCTAGTAAACAAACGGGTAATCGAGCTGCCCGCTGTATTCCATTTCGGTGAGCAAGCCACTTCTTCATTAGATAACTCAGCACCGACTGTTGAGCAGGCTCTACGAAATTTACTTTCAGGCATTTCGAAGAGAAGCCTCGTAGACATTTTCAAAAACATTTTAGGAGAGACTCATAACATCGTTCCTGTTGCCGAGAAACAGCAGAAGAAGAAATCGAAAGCCAAAAAGGCCAAACAGAAGGCGTCGACTGTCCCTACACACACGCCTGGAGGCGCTACATCAGATATTCCTCCGCCAAGTCAGCCCCACGACACGACGGGGGAAAGGACGTCACAGCCAAGAGCTGCAGCTGTGGTAGCAAGAGCGCCCTACTGCAAGACAACAGAGCTCCTTGGATAACCTTAACACACAATAAAAAAGGCAAACGGGCACGGGAGAACCCAATTGTGCAAGCAACAACAGGTGGTGTCGCCAAGCCCCAAAAGCGTCGGCAAATCGAGTATAAGATCCGCCTGACAAGATCCCGTACTTCGAACAAGCCGCTCATTCCAAGACTCAAAGTGCTCTAAACATCACACAAGCACCAACGACATACACCATGTACCTAATAGAAAATGCCAATACCATCTCGGTCAGGACTAACTTGGAGGCATTGGCGGCCGTCCTACAGACGATCACCGAGGTCGACCATCGAAGGCAATAAAATACCCGTTCAAGTCTTTCGCACTGACGGCGCAACCTATTGCAAGGGGGTAATTTACGACATTCACACCCTGCAAGAAGATCCCCAAGACGAGGTACTCAAACTTGAACTGGAATCGAAGAAGGTGCGCGTGGTGGCCGCCCGACGTCTGGGCAAGAGCAACCTTCGACGGAGACAAGCCACCGCCATCTGTCCTTTACGGAAGGCGGTACATGCGAGTGTTCCCGTACGTGCCAAAACAGTGACCTGCGCTAACTTCCAGCGCTTGGGGCATACGCCGGACATTTGCCCAACTGCTAGGGTCTGGGAAACGTGCAGCAGCATTCATAGCGAAAACCAGGTGGGATGCCCAACTTTAAACGCCCTGTTCTGCCAAGGGCATCAGGAGGCTGGGGACATAGGCACAAACCGTGCCTGCCCCACATGGCAAGAAACCCACAGGCGGATGAGAGAACAAGTCAAGAGCTATAAGGAACAGCACAAGCTGCAGCAAAATAGGGAGGTTGCTTCCAGGAAAATCAGGATCCCGGTCCTGCCGAGCGCCTCACAACTTTGGGCTAACAGGCTCCGAAAGGCACTCGACCCGGCAGCACCCCCAGCAGAGCAGAACACCTACGCCTCCCTGAAATCAGAATTGGATAGGCTGAAAGCCACGGTCCAAACGCTGCAAGAAGAAAACAGACAATGCAAAGCTTCCTTCAACCAATGGAAGACACTCGCCAGCAACATATGCGGCATAGAAGCATAATCAAGGTGTTTCAGTGGAATCGCTGAGGGCTTCGCAGTCGAGTGGCGGAGTTCAGGGCAAGATTCCAAAACAAACCCGATGAGAAGCCCGACGTCCTCATTGTACAGGAAGCCAACCTACAAGGTTTCATCGACTGCTCAAGCCCATGGATCTACAATAACGGTCCGGTACAGAGCGCCGACACTCCGGGGAAAGCCTTGGTCTATATCAAATAGGACTGGGAACAGCACCGGGTTAACCTGACAAAGTACTGCGATGGCAACCAGGAAATAAAAGCAGTTCGCACCACGGTCCAGCGGAAATTGAACGTAATCTTCACAACAGGCTACTACCGACCTATAAGAGGCAAAAAACACAGCTACGATCACGGGTGGATAACGCATTTACACAACCTCTACCCAAAGGAGCAAAAGCTTTATGGTGGTGACTTTAATCTACAGCAGCATCTATGGGGTTACGACGCAAACACAAAGGGAGCGGAGCAGCTGCTGGGTGAGATGCAGGCGCACCGGATCCAACTAATGAAATGTCAGGAGTCGAAACGCGAATGGGGGACGTCAGGCAGAAAGGCATCACCCCTGACCTCACGTGGACTTTGAACACTAACACTCAACATCAAAAGTGAAAGCGAGCCAGGTACCTCTGGGGCAGCGACCATTGGCCAATCTACTTTGAGTTCTCACGGACTCGGAAGATTAAAGGCAGCAGCAAGAAAAGGGTCGTGAAAACCGTTCACTGGGACCTCTTTCGACAAGCGCTAGAAGCGGACAACTTTGCCGGGTCCAGCTTTGAGAGTCTGCTCAACAGCACCTTGAAAGAAGCGACCATCGATACAAAAGTTTAAAAAGATGCGCCAATTCCCGACCTGCACCTCCTGCGAATATGGGCCAAGCGACTCCAAGCGATGCAGCGGTACTGCAATGGACGCAAGACCCCGCAAGCCCGGCGAGCAATCACGGGAGCCACGGTAGAGCAGAGCAGTACGCTAAGCAGCTCGGCACCAATAGGTGGATAGACTTCAGTTCCTCGCTAACCGAGAAGGCTTCGGTGAAGCGGCTTTGGGCGGTAAGTGGAGCCATGCTCGGGAATGAAAAGAGCAAGAAGGGCACCAGCATGCTGGCACTAAAGATGAATAAGACCGGGGAGCCGCTCGCTGAAATGACCGGAGATCCTTTCTTTCCTCAACCTCCATGTATGGATGATCAGGGGCTCGTAAATCCGTACAACATAGAGGTCCTAGCACCGGACGAAGGCGTATACCGGCCTTTCGCTCTGGGTGAGCTCAAGTGGGTGCTCCAGAAAAGGAAATCCTGCTCAGGTCCCGTCTCAGACAAAGTCACAATGACTACGCTCAAGAACCTTCCCGAAAACACCAAGCTCCAACTGCTAAATTGGATTAACCTCATTTGGATCACCGGCAAGCTGACCGAGCACTGGAAACGCTCTTTGGTCATCCCCATTCCGAAACCCGGCAAGGACAAGGAATCACTGAATCACTAAGCAATTATCGGCCAAGATGTCTCAGATTATTCACGTGCAACGTCATGGAGCGGATGGTATTGGCACGAATTGACTGGCATCTCGAGACTGCGGGGGCCTTTCATTCAGCTTAGACCGGGTTCAGGCCTGGCCTGGGCACCCAACAAATCTGGCCCTGATATCGTCCAGCGTCTTTGGCAACGTGCACAAATCTAAAATCCGGATCGTCCTGGCCACCGACGTGAAAAAATCGTTCGATTTGGTCTCCTACTCGGCAATTATCACGGAAGCCAGCCGGCTTAACATCACTGGCAGAACCCTCAACTTCATCAAGAATTTCCTGGAAGGCAGTACATTCTCGGTACGCTGCGGCAGGCACGATAGCGCGCCAAGAGCGAACTACGTGGGTGTCCCACAAGGCTCGGTCCTCTCGCCCACGCTATTTAATCTGGCGATAATGGCGCTACCACACGAACTCAGTAAGATCTCTGGCCCAGAATTCACCGTATACGCGTACCATGTTTCGATCTGGGCTTATGGGGAAGATCCCAAAAAGCAGGGAGATATGCCACAATCTGGCCTAGATAAAATCGAGGCTTACCTGGCCCGTGTAGGGATGCAGACGGCACCAGACAAGACGAACTACACGGTCGTACGCAGCCTGAGAATTCGCGTAAAGGATGACAATGCAGCGAAGCTCAACCTGGTTCTGGCGGGTAAACGAAATCAACCATCCCCTTCGTTTAAGATCCTGGGGATCACCATCGAGGAGAACGGCAAAGGAGACGCTTGGCTCCGCGACACACTCACGCAGTGGAACTCGGTGCTCAGCACGATCCGACGGATCTGCAATGCACGCGAAGGAGCCTCACAAGATATTGCCAAAAAGATGGTCAAGGCTCGCGTAGTATCCCGGGTCTGCTACGGAGCACGCCACTATTGGCTCACAGCAAGGCAATGGGAATGTCTCGAAATTTTGAACAACCACGCTATGAGAGTTTTCACTGGACTGCCCCGTTTCACTCCCCTCGTCAAACTGAGGCAGTACGCGCAGTTGAACGAATTGCACGAAGTCGTGGAAGCAAGAAGGAACGCGCACGACGAACGCCTTAAGACGACACCGCAAGGAAGAGGCATCATGGGGCTCCTAAAGAAATCGGTAGATGGCCTCCCAGAGCTGCAGAAACAACTCCCTCCGTGGGACGACCTCACGGCCATCACAAGCACCAAGCCTTTAGGGGCATGCAGGAAAGGGGACACCAAACAACTGGCCCGCAGGGTAAAAGCACACAACAAAATGGTGGAGAGCTGGAAGCAAAGCAAGACCGTAGTTGCTGCTTATACAGACACTGCATCGCTTGAAGGCGCCGTCACCCTCAAGTCGGCTGCCGTGGTTTACCCAGCACTTCGACTTGAGGAAATTGAAGCATTGCCCCTACGGTGTCGACAAAGGGAGGAGAACTGGCAGCCAGCCGCCTTGCATTAAAGACGGTCGGCGCTCAAGCCACCGACCTCAAGAAGCTCGCCACGAGACTTTGGTCGCGGGGAGTCATTATAAGAATCGAGTCGGTTCCTGGTCATGCAGGGATCACAGGCAACGAAAAAGCCCATCAACTGGCCCACGACGCCCTTGCTACCCCTTCCTTCCGCGGGCCCGGGGATGAAACGCTTCCACTTCAAGATCACCTACATGGCGTGACCGCTCGAGATTGAGCATCCATCGTCGATTGGCAGTCACAAGAATATGACCCCGCCGAAGAAAGGGCTGGGATAAAAAATGAATAGCAGTTGAAGCTTGTAGAGCTCCTGCCTGAGCCGGCACATCCCCTGCTTCCTTCACGGGGATTTGGACGACGAGGGCAGGTTCTGCTCACCCGAATGCGCACAGAAGCAGCCCTATCACCCGCGAGGCTCGCATCGTAAAAAAAAGCAAAGGATCTGGCCTTTGTTCCCAGTGCGCCATGAACGCTAAGGCGGATACATACCATCAAGTGTGCGTGTGCCCCAAGTATCACGCCGAAAGGGCAAAATTCTGATCACACAACATCGCCACTTTTGAAGGCTGGACTCATCCACCTGGAAATGAGAACCAACAACGAAAGATCCTGCGAATCTCCTGGAATTTCTCCTTGAGGCAAAGCTGAATTTTTTTATTTAGTGTACATATGTTTTAAATAGTATGCCGCATCCAGGCCTTGACTATTAGCCACCGATGCATTCTTACACCTCTTTCCCGGCTGATGGCATCAATAAATGTTCCTTAAACTGAACTCAAGCACAGAATGCTTGATAAGCCTCCATGGGAAGAAGAGAAGGGCGTGGAAACGGCACCACCTACCAAAAATTCCCTCACATTTCTGCTACACACTGTGAGGGTCAAGCGAGATGGTGGCTCATTTCATTTAAATGTAAATAAAACGTTCTAAAACTAAAAGTGCGAACGTGCGACCCTCCCCACCAGAAACTTACCGTTTGCGCGTTCCGAGCATAGCCCCAAAAGAAAGATGTCCTGCTCATGTCCTCGTCCTCGCTGTTTTATACTTTCAAGTTTTGTATCTATTAGCCAACACGCTCGTTTTCAATTGAAACCCATAAAAAGCTGAGTCGGCTTTGTGTCACACAAACTCAGGGTGGTGAGTTCTAATCTTGCTGAGGACTCAAGTTTTTTCATGTGGTTCCCTATGAGCGTAACGCTCTCATGTGTCGGTTTTGTGTTACACTTGGCCGTTTCAGGCAAACGTAATATCAAAACGTTACATACGCCATAAAAATCATTTGATAACAAACATTATTTGTTAATAGCAACTCCGTTCTGCGTTACGTGTATGTTTATAAAACAGAAGATTATTCTGCCCTTAAGAGCGTCTGTCTCTACATGAGGAATGTAGCAGGTGCAGAAGGACTGCAAGCCTCGAGTATTTAACGTGCACTCTGACACATTGATAAAACGAACATTCCATCACCATTTCTTTATTTCTGTGTATTGAAGGACTATCTTTAGAACTATGATAGTGGTTGAAAGTGCTCAATTGGGGTACTAATCTAAGTGATTAATTTTAACGTCCACCAATATTCTTTCGAAAAATGTAAAAAAAAACACCAAAGTCGCGTCCGCACTAACGGTGCCGCATAGTACACATCACGTACAACTAGAGATAAAATAACAACACGTTGATGCGATACTCATCCATATGAAAACGGACAGGCATGGTAACTGGGTCCAAGATTCCTGGGTTCTGTAGTGCGATATTCTCTTTGACGCCCTTCGAGTTGCGCCTCGCCAACGGTGGTCAGCTCCTCTTGTGCTCTGCAGGAAAGCAAACTCCATGGGCATTTCTCAAAGTGCACGTAACTGTCAGCTGTAGTCAACTCTGTTGCGGCGCTACTTTTAGCGGGAAAGGTCACATGTTGTGGCAAAAAGAATAATTTTATTTCCCCGCTAAATTATCGGAGAATTCGGCGTTACGTGAAAGCAGTTTCTTTGCTAAATTTAGAGGGGAAATTAATGTCACGTGACGTGATCTCGCGTGAGCTGTACACCGATTCAGTGTCCCCGCTAAATTTGGCAGAAATGTGGTGTCACGTGGCGTCACGTGGCGTGACGTCACATACACGTCAACTTAGTTTCGTCGCAGAGTGTAGCGAGGAAATTTACGTCTTGTGGCTAAAACATTAATTCAGTTTCCTCGCCAATTTTAGGGGACCTGACCTTTACATCAATTGTGTTACCCACTAAATTTATAGGGAAAATTCACGTCTCGTGACCTGGACGCCAATTCAATTCCCCCCGCTATATTTAGCGAAAAGAAATCGACGTCACGTGACCTGTAGAATTATTCAGTTTCTGGGTAATATTTAGCGGGTAACTCTATGTCACGTGACAAAGCGATTCCGTATAGGCATTCACTGCGTCATAGGACTTTGAAGGTAAAGGTTGCTACCAATATTTCTCCTGTACTGTGGTATTGTTCCATATTCCATGCAGACCCGGAGTGTAATGCGTGATCTATAGTTAAAAAGGTGATTATTGCCCGTTCCATTAAACACTTTTTTTTTGTTACAAAAATATGTTAAAACTTGGCTATGAGGTGGAAAATTACGTAACGTGAGGTCTTGGTTGCTTTTGTGCAAAAAGCCTGAAACTTTTGAGCATTTTTCTCTTAACTGCTGGGACGTCCTCCAGCAAACTCTTAAAAACTGCTTGCTTTCAACCTCATGTGGCATTACATTTCTTCATGTGGAGAGAGATGTAGAATTCCCTGTCGATCTATTCATGCTCCTGGGTCTGTATACCATATGGAAACGTATAATGGCTCTGAGGCATGCTGATTTGGATACCCGATCCCTACCAACGTATTTCTTAAAATCTGTCTACAGACTAAAATGTGTATACGCCATTTTAGTATGTGCGCCTGATTGGGTGTCAACTCTGAGCGTACGTGAGACCTTGAAACAATGTTAGAGTCCCAGAACGCGCATTGGGGGATTTCGGCAAAGTCAGCTTAATAGTGCGATACTTTTGTTTTGTACAAATTAAATCGTTTCATCTAAAACCTGAAACTGTGGTGAAGAAAGCGGAGAACTTTGAGTGGTAGGAACAGACAAAGAAAGGAACGTCTGAAACTCAGCAAACTGGTTTATTTCTCAAGCAACCTATATATCGATACTCACATAACCACTCTCACCTAACTTTTATGCAGAAATCGCATTAATGAGAGCATTTTTCAAGTAAAAATACACTACACGGTCACGAAAGACCAAGAGGTCCGAGAGAGTCACGAAAGAAACAATAAGTATAAGGTAACTCGGAAACTGCCTAAGCCAAGCCTCGATGCAGCTTGGAAGCAGCGGCAAAAAGTTCCGCGAATTATAAATAGTTTTTTTCTAAAGAGAGAGCGAAAACCAGAGAGAGAGAGACAGAAAGATATTTGACGCGGTATTAGTATTTGGGAAACTTTTTCCGGTTTAGGAAACAAAGCGCAGCAGTCGCCCTCCTTCGAAAATCCCCCAGATGCAGGACCCGGAACCCTCTCCCGTCGTCCTTGATGATAAGATAATTCTATTGTGGGTTTGACCGTGTGGTTCTTTTTATTATCTCTCCGTAGAAGGTGGGTAATAATTTTTTTATTGCTGATTTTACCGCGTGGTTTCTTGTGATTGTGTATTGTCTTTGTATTTGAAAATGCTGTTACCAAAGGAGATCTCTGCTTGGTTAGTGAGAGTCTCTTTTTGGGTAAATAAAGGTTGCTTGAGAAATCAATCAGCTAGTTGAGTTTGTGGCGTTTCTTTTTGTGTCTGTTCCTTCGACTGAACTTTTTCATTTTCTTCACCACAGTTTCAGGTGGTAAAAGACATGATTCGTTACCACCAGCTCGCCTGCGCACTCGCCACTCTTTTTACAAGTCCGAACCGGCAATACAAAAAAATATTAGAAAAAAAGACGCGGTAACGCGTCCACTTAACATGCAGCGGACGCGGGTTTGGTTCCAGCGGGCGGCGGGTGATTTGTTCCAAGATTTAGCAACATTAGCGACGGTCGCCTTACGTTGCCAACTACAGCAACTACAACAAACCCCCACTGCAACATCCAGAACAGAGGTCATTTCTAGTGGTGGGAAAAGGTCAAACAACTTCCGCTGTAAAAGCAAACAAAAAAAAAATCAGGAAGCAAGAGACGCGCCAAAGTACGTCAACAGGTCGAAACAAATCTCGCTCTATTCGCATCCGTGGCGTCCTGGCTTGTGCCGGGCTCCCGAAAGCACGCGAATAGATCCGTCACGGAGAAAGCTAGCAACGAGATGAGTGTCAGCCTTAATTGCAGTCGCCTGTGCACAACAAAACAGACCTTTCGGAGAGTTGCCATGGTCCCCTTTGGGAATGACCTTTAGCCGACAGTCGCCACTGCGGGTAGGATAGGTATAGTCCGTTGCAACTCGAGAAGGTATGGCGAGGGTAAGACGGGCCGGAAAAGAGGAAGCAGACGAAACGCTGGAGGAGAGAGGGGGAAACCTCCTTCTCTTTTTAGCGTTCCGTCGGCTACCTCCTCTCTGGCCCATCTTACCCTAGCCCTACCTTCTTAAGTTGCAACGGACTAAATTCTGGAAAAAAACCTACTGAGGGTGATCATTCGTGATGAATCCACAAGAAACTCGCACCGGAAAAAAAAAAAAAACTCGCCGGAGAATAGCTCACCGGCCATTGAGTGTATGCGAAGAAAAGCTCACCCATTTTTTTCTTCTTTACATATAAAGGCTGCTGGATTCAGTGTAACATATATAAATTGACTATTATTAAAATTTGTCGGCTTTATAAAAAAGAAAATGTCCTTTTTTGTAATGTTTGTTAAGCTTATTGGGTATATTGCTCTCAAATTAATAATTGTGGGCGAGTGTTTTTGTGGTTTACACTCTACCGGTACAAAAATGTCAGACATGCCGTGATATATTTTATATATTGCCATATATGATAAGATAAGGAGTCAAATACGGTCATATACCACTATATATGGGAGCAATACGGCCAGATATCGCCATAGATTTGGCTAATGCTGCGATATATGACATACGAGTGCGTAAATACGGCCATATCTCGCCATGTACGCCTGCAAATACAGCCATTTATCGCTGTATAAAAGTTCAAATACTGCCATATGCGACATATAGAAATAAAATATATCCCCTGATAATGATATATGTGTTTCAGTCGCTGCGGGTCGTCACAGTAATCGTTCCATTTCACATAACGAGCAACACTCTACTATTTACACCTCTGAGAAATATTACATCGACATTTGAAAGCTTGCAAGGCCAAAGCGTTCAATCGTTCACGTTCATCATCGTCCTTCTTTTTCTTTGTCGGGTTTTCCCCGTACCCACGTGCCGGGGCATCTTAGCAGACTTCTTTCTTTTCTGCTAAGATGCCCAGATACATCATGAACGCCGTCTCCCAACTATCTCATTACTCTCCTGCCGCAGTACCCGGAATCTTGCCATCTGGTGTCTTGGCCTCTCTGGTGATATCGCGTCCAACCCTGGTCCCAGGCGCACCTGCTGCCGATGTGAAAGAATAGTATCTGCCAACGTGGCGGCTCTTCAATGTGACGGCTGTGGACGATGGGCACACCGGAAATGCGAGCTCATGCCCCTTCCTGTGTACCAACGACTGACAACCTCAACAGATTCCTGGTTTTGTGGTTCACGCCAACTGCCCCCTTTTCACGGCTCGTTTTTTGAGCTATCATAATGCACAAGCCCCTCTAGCATCGACACGAGTGCCACAACCGGTGTGCCCGATGCATCTGTGCACTCAAAGCCAACGGGCATTAACAGATCTTCCATTTTCTGGTATAATAACTGCCGCAGTGTAAAAAACAAGATTTTAGACCTTCACTTGCTTCCTCCCTCCCACGGTATTCAACCATCCTGATAACCGAGACGTGGCTTGACGCGAGTGTCGCCGACAGCGAGTTACTCCCTCTCGACTCATACAGCGTGTTTCGCAAGGACAGAGGTGGCAGAGGTGGAGGAGTGCTAATAGCGATTCCACCGAACATCCATGTTAATCGCCGCTGTGACCTCGAAGCGCTTTTCGTTGAGTTTTTTTCCCCTCGTATAACCATCCTTGTGGGTTGCATTTACTGCCCGCCCGCTTCACGAGAAGAAGCATATAGACTACTAGAAGCACCCCTGGAATCTGCCACATCTAAACCTTATGCAAACGTACTTCTTTTCGGTGACTTCAACGCGCACATTGAGTGGCTTTCTTACGGGGACCCAGTCCCTCGCGACCGTTCCGACGACGTCCTCTTTGAGACTATGAGCGCCGCTGGCCTGGCCCAAGCATGCCAACAGCCAACGTATACGACCCACGAAGGTACACCAAGCTTTCTTGACTTGGTGCTCGTTTCCAACCAGACGAGCCTCGAAGCTTTTGACGTATCGGAAGGCCTCCACGGCAGTGACCACATAGCCGTGGAACTTCGCTACACAGTCTCCCTGCCACGCACAGGGCATTACGCTCGTATGTTGTAGGGGTTCCGGCAACTTGACTTTGATCACATGGTACAATTGGCCCACCCTGCACCGTGGTGTATGACCTCCGCAGGATCAGACTGGTTATCCAACTATGACCTGTGGTGTGACTTCATGGTCGCCATTCAGAAGGAATGTGTTCCTTGCTCCGTCCGCTCATCAAAGCGAAAACACTCGCCGTGGATCACAGCCGACATCATCAAGGCCGCGCGAATCAAGCGATCATTGTTTCGACGGGCACGCCGATCCCAGTGTCCTGCCACTCTACAACTGGCAAAAGATCACCAACGGACACTTAAGTCTACGATCTACATCTCCCACCAAAACTACATTCGCGATATGGCTGAAAGGGCTAAGAAAGATCCGAAAGCCTTCTGAAACTACACTAGATCCCTACGCCATTCATCCCAGCGACCATGTTTCGTCGTCCACGGCAAGAGGCTACTCCCCACAAGATATCGCTAATCTTTTCGCCGACCACTTTTCCTCTATAAACAACAATAGCCCACCCCCGAATCACCCTGGACTGATTTTGCTCAACGAACATTACGCTGATGCCCCCGACATCCCCGCAGCGCGGCCCTCGACAACAAGGGTGGGAAGCCTCGCCCAGTCAAAACTTGACACTGTGTCCTTCACAATCGAGTCATTACAGGAGGCGCTCTCCAAAATCAAGCCCTCTCACAGCTGTGGTCCAGACGGTATCGCGCCGACGTGGTTCAAAAGGCTCTGTCCGTTAATGCTGCCGACCACCTGCCAGATTCTGCAAGGGCTGTTCGACAGCGGTACTGTGCCAGGAACGTGCCAACGAGCTTTGGTCACTGCGCTACACAAGGGAAAAGGGAAGCCGACGAATGAACCAAAACATTACCGTCCTGTGTCAATCACCTCGACTGTCTGTCGAACATTTGAAAGGATAGTTAACGGCCAGCTTCTCAACCACCTTGAAGATTTCGGCTATCTCTCCGACAGTCAGCACGGCTTTCGTGCTGACTCTCTTTTGTGCGCTTTTAAAACCAAGATGAATAACTACCAACTAGCCCCACTTTCCACTCTACTGCTTTCGAAGAGGTCGCAGCTGCGAATCAGCACTGGCGACTATTAACCATTTTATCAGTGATCACATGGATAATCGAACCATGACAGATCTAATCCAACTTGACCTAAGCAATGCGTTCGATACGCTCGACATCAATCTTCTGCTTGAAAAGCTCACACACGCAGGCAAACACGGTTTCCTATTCACCTGGATATCAAGGTTTCTGCGGAATCGCAGTCAACAAGTTGTGTACAGCGGGGCACGCTCTACAGAGAGGGTTATCTCATCAGGAGTGCCCCAGGGCTCCGGCCTCGCTCCGACGCTCTTTCTCACGTAGGTGAACGACATGCCACGCAACGACAAGTGTATTCTAGTGCAATATGCAGACGATACATCGATCGCGACGACAATTTCGTCCCTGTCTGACGCACGTCACTTGCAAAGCTATCTAGAAGATATAGAGAGATGGATCTCGAGACAACACCTAAGCCTGACTGCATCAAAGAGTTCCGTGATACGTTTCTCAAACTGCAAGAAACCGACAAGCCCTGTATATACTGTAGAAGGCACTCCATTACCCGCATCAGACCACCTGTCCATCTTGGGTGTCACGTTTTCCCAAAACTTGGATTTTTCCGCGCACATTGCCGGCGTTATCGCGAAGTCCCGCAGGACGCTTGGCTTCACCACCCGCGTCGCAAGGCTAGGTGGGCCGGCGGTCCTGCAGGCACTATATACATCCTTAGTCCTGCCTTCATTGGAATACTGCTCTGTAGGTTTCCCCTCAACAACACCTAATCGAGAGACTGGAGAGTGTGCAGCGCCGCGCAACCCGCAAAATCTGCGCCTGGTCCCCTGGCACTACCGACGTGCCGCACCACACACCGCTCAAAACCCTTGGCTGGCGGCCCCTCGATCAGAGACGACGGATTCCTCGAGTTCGCGAGCTGTGCCGAGTGCTCGACGGATCTCCTTCGGGGACTCGCCTATCGGCAGCCGTACGTCTCGGTAGAAGATCAGGTCAGCCCGAACTTCTTCGAGGCAGGACTGTTCGTCACAGTGAATCCCTGCTGCCTGCTGCCATTAGACACTTTTTGACCATACCATTAGCTTCTTGTAGCCCTCTGCCCACATCACACGATGAATCCCGGGAACTTTGCAAGGTATTTGCTAGACGAATGCCTTCGCGTCTGCTGCCATCATGATCTTCACTTCCTCACCCCCTCTTCCTCTTGAATCATAATCATCACCATCGCCATCGTCATCAGCAACATCATCGTCATCACCACCACCTCCATCATCACCTCCATCATAATTTTAACGCTTCTAAAGCTGGGTAGAACTTTAACTCCCTCCCACCGCACACGGCGGCAGGCTGGCAGACGCACACGCGTAAGGGTTTTTGCCTATCTGCTTTGCCTCACACGCCGCCCTGTGCGCACCAATTTAAGTGCAAATAAATCACTTACTCACTTACTTACTTACTCTCTTTTCGTCTAACGCCAACAGAGGTATATCCGACGTTATTTGCAACATACTCACCACCGAATGGGTTAGAACCTATTGTAAATTTCAGTTACTTCTATTGGATAAAGGAATGGTATTGGTCCTTTCATCAACAATCCCCTGTTTCAACGCGCAACTCATGAACGAATCGTTCCACCCCGACCCAAAAACACTTCTTCAATCCTGCCTATCTTCCACAGCAAACGCGGGAGCTGCTTCCTAAGGAGGACAAGCTGTCCAACCTCAAGGGGTATGGATTCCCTTTGCTTTCTTTCATAGGCGCATCGGAGCTCTCAGATACTCCGATTGCCACGTCTCCCAAACTATGTTAAGAAGCTCCTTCCTGCGTCTCCAAAGCTGGCGGAGCCCCTAAAATGACGAAGCGAAGTTTTTTTCTCCGCTACCGGAAGCGCCGTCAGCCTCTGTCCCTTGAGGAAGCTTGCAGGAGTGAGCGACTCACCCCCGTCGATCTCATTGTAAACAAATGTGAGAGGCCGTGAATTTACCACGGCTTCAATCTCGCACAGAACTGTGTGTAATTCTTCCAAGTCCAAACTTTTCATACCGATCACTTTCCTCAGCCCAACTTTTACCGATCGGACGAGTCGCTCGTAGGAGCCTCCGCACCATGGCGCCCGATCAACAATATAGCGCAAATCAAAATTCGTGTTGGCGAAGTGATCTACCACCTCTGTGCATACCTCGGCAAACCTCCCTCATGAGGGCCCTCACTCACCCTCACTCACCCTCATCTTCACAGGTGAGGTGAGGGTGAGTGAGTTTCTGAACCAGGAAAATTCATGAGTGTGAGGGTGAGTGAGGGCCGTGAGGGCTGTGAGGGCGGTGAGGGCCGTGAGGGCGGTGAGGGCCGTGAGGGCCGTGAGGGCGGTGAGGGCCGTGAGGGCCGTGAGGGCCATGAGGGCCGTGAGGGCCATGAGTGCGTGAGAGCGGTGAGTGGCGTGGGGCCATGAGTGCGTGAGTGGTGTGAGGGCGGTGAGTGCGTGAGGGGTGTGAGGGCCATGAGTGCGTGAGGGCAGTGAGTGGCATGAGAGGCGTGAGGGCCGTGAGGGCCGTGAAGGCGGTGAGTGCATGAGGTGGTGTGAGGGCCATGAGTGCGTGAGGCCCCTTCAGATCGAGCATCTTTCTCAGCAATTTTAGTGTTAATGGCGGGTTGTTCTCTAGCTTTCCCTAGATCGACACGAATTGCTGAGATCGGGTCCGGCTCGAAATAAGCAAGCAACTCGGAGCAATTCGAATACGTTTGAAGCGAATGCATCCAATCAGGGACGCAACATTTCCACGTGATACCTCTTGCCGGTGATCATGACACCGAAAGACTTGGTTCTGGTTTGAAATCGATCGTTTTCTGGAAATAAACTGTTTCAGAAAGGTGCATTAGTATTCTTAACGAGATTTAAATGCGTAAAAACACGTTTATAATGCGTAATTGTGTCTAAATAGTGTGAGAAAAATAAAATTTTATGATGACGATGGCAAATTGCAGCATTTGGTTGCTGCGTGTGATCACGGGCGACCCGTGCTGCTGGTGTTGCGACGTAAAGTTTCTGGGCGAAATTGCCCCATCTGAAGCTGGCCTGACTGCCTGAGTGGCGTGAGGGTCATCAGTGCGTGAGGGGCGTGAGGGCGGTGAGTGGCGTGAGTGGCGTGAGGGCCGTGAGGGCGGTGAGGGCCGTGAAGGCGGTGAGGGCCGTGAGGGCGGTGAGGGCCGTGAGGGTGGTGAAGGCGGTGAGTGGCGTGAGGGCTATGAATGCGTGAGGGCCGTGAGGGCGGTGAGGGCGGTGAGGGCCGTGAGGGCAGTGAGGGCGGTGAGGGCCGTGAGGGCGGTGAGGGCGGTGAGGGCCGTGAGGGCGGTGAGGGCGGTGAGGGCCATGAGGGCGGTGAGTGGCGTGAGGGCGGTGGTTGGCGTGAGGGCAATGAGTTAGTGAGGGGCGTGAGGGCCATGAGGGCCGTGAGGGGCGTGAGGGTGGTGAGGGGCGTGAGGGCCGTGAGGACGGTGAGTGTGTGAGGGCCCCGAGGTTCAGTGAGGGTGAGTGAAGGGCTGAAGGTGAGTGTGACTGTGAGGGTGAGGGTGAGAGAGGGGCTGAAGGTGAGTGTAGCTGTGAGGGTGAGGGTGAGTGAGGGGTTTAGGTGAGTGTGGCTGCGAGGGTGAGGGTGAGTGAGGGCGACCTAAAATGCCGACCTCTGCCTCTGTGTGTCGGAGGGTCTTCCAGAGTTCGGCCGAGTCTTTGGACGCCCTCTTCGAGGTCAGCGCATTGACCGAGTACACGATGCGACACAAACCCCTTCCTGACACGAACCTTCGGAACGCAAGCAAGAAGCTTTTTGTCGAGACGTCCGGCACAAGCTCTAAGTGCACAGCGCGCGTGACGGCACAGGTAAACAAGGCAATATATGCCTGATGCGTGAGTCCATTTTCTCGCACGTATATCAGCCCCGCAGTCTATGCCCAACACCTCAAAAAGGTCTGCCTGTGTGGCTCTCGTACCCGGTAAGGGTCCCGTTGAAGCACTGGCAGGAGTGGCACTGAACCTCCGGCAGGTAACGCAAACATGCACTACCTTCTTCAATAATTTTCTTCTGTGGATGGTCCAGTACCTCTCGCGAAGCTGCATGAGAGTGTCTCGTGGCCCCCCGCGCTTCATCTGCCGGTGAGCTTCGATTGTCAGCAAGGTGGAATACCGATGTTCGTTGGGCAGCACGATGGGTTCTCGTTCATCACGAGTCAGGTTTGCTGATCGGATACGGCTTTCTATCCGGGGCACCCCCTCTTGGTCAACGAATGTTTGGAAATATCGCAAGGCTGAACCAGGCGGCGCATCCTTTTTTTCCAGCGGCACAACAAATCGCGGAGGCAAACGCCGAGTTTTGTGCCTTCTTTATACAAACGGTTTGTGCTGCTTGGATCTCCTCCGCGCTCAGCGATTCAGTATTTTTTATTGGTGTTCGAAGGTTATGGACGAACCAAAGCACCCAGGCTGTTCTTCGGTGTAGTCTCACAGCCGAACTGAATTTCGAGATGTCGATGAACCCCACGGACGTGTTTGCAGGTACTAAAGCAAATGCAGTTTTCGAAGCTTTCTCCTCGAGCTTGTCGTGGGAAAGCACCCCAACAGTTTCTTCGAGCCATTCGGTTGCTGGAAGCTGTAACCAACTTGGTCCGGTCCAGGAAAGCGAAGAAGAAAGCAGTCGATAAGCTTTCAGCCCTCGGGTCATCAAATCTGCGGGGTTTTCTCTACCCGGGCAGTGGTGCCCCTTTGCGTCCCCTGCGTTTTTATTGTATCTCCGGTACTGGGTTTTTCAGAAACATTTTCTATCTGGATTCCTCTCCTCTTATCCAGTGCAAAGTGATCATCTAGTGCGTCTAAAAATGAACTTTGTCCACCTGGATTTCGAGGCATTTCTTGACATACTTCCGCAGTCTCGATCCGATCAAGCTTGCCATGAGCTCCAGTCTCGCGAAGGAAATTTCCTTCAGGGGGGTGACGCGGCACTTAGCGAGTAATATTGTCGCCTTTTAGGTTCCGCTGTCGTCAGTTGAACAGAAAAATAATCGATCCCTAGGCGGGAATAGCTGGCGTCCGAGAACACATAAAACGCTCTGTGTAGAATTGTGTCGCTCAGTCCGCTCTAGTAGTACCTGGACACACTGACCTGACCCAATTTGGTGAGCTCGTCACACCTGCCCTCACAGTCTCCCATCGGTTCATGCAGCAGTGCATCATCCCAACGCAGGTTCCGCTTCCAGATCTCTTGAAACAAAATCTTGGCTCGGACCATGAAAGGAGAGAGGAAACCTAGTGGGTCGCAAAGTCGCGCCGTGGTCTGGAGCACGAATCGCTTGGTGTTTCTGCGTTGGCTTGTAAACTCCACCACCTGTTCTGTTGTAAAAGACAGTTTGTCTTAGTTCGACTCCCACGTTATACCCAGAACTTTCACCACTCCCATCAGCTGTCTAAAAGCTCGCTCTTCGGATCCGTTGTCCTCCAGCATTTTCTTTAGGACCGCGCTGTTGGAGCCCCGCTTATAAAGCTTCATCCCAGCTGCCCCGAATACTTCGATCGCCTCGGTGTGAAACTTCTGGGCCGCCTCCTCACTTCCTGTGCCGGTCAGGAGGTCGTCCACATATACTGATTTTTTCAGTTTTTCTGCTGTTTGTAAAAACTTGCTTTCTATAACTTTGTAATGGTGCTGTAGGGTTGCACCCAATAGGAAAGCATTGCATGTGGTACCGAAGGTTACCCTTGTCATACACCCGACCTCGACGTTTGGGGTACGTTGGTCTGGGTGAGGCGGCTCTTTATACCAAAGAAACCGCAAAGCGTCGCGGTCCTCCTCGTGTATACCAGTCTGAAGGAAGGCCTTTTCGACGTCTGCAATTAGTGCTACCGATGTTGCCTAAACCTGAGGAGTAGGGCCACCAGGTCTGAATTCAGGTTCGGACCGCCTTCAAGGTGGTCGTTCAATGATCTGGAATTCGGCACGTACGAAGGGGCGGCGAAAACGATCCTCACTTTTTCATGTTGCTACCCTCTTGTAGAACAGCTTGGTGTGGCATATAATAAACACGTTCTTCGGAACCGTTTATGTGTTCAACTTTCTCGGACATTCCGTTATCTGTGTACAACCGGATAGCCTGGTCGTACCTTTCCATGAGGTCTGGGTTTTTGCATAGCTTCCTTCGTAGACTTTCGAGGCGCTTCCATCTCACATCTCGGTTGCATTTTAGGTGCACGTCTGTTTTCCCAGAAAGTCCAACCTCGTACCTTCCCTTCGTCTTGGTGATGCTTGCTTCAAAGCGTCGCATGATATCATTATCTGACTGATCTTGGTCCGCCTCTTCGAGTACTCCCAAACTTTCAAGCTCCCAGAATCTCCTCAAGATTGATGGCTCTTGTCCGTCTGCAGCAGATATGAGCCCTATCACCTGGGAACAGCTTACAGTATCCGACGTCAACTGTGTGGATTTATGTATTGCCCAGCCAAAGGCGGTTTCCACTGCGGTGAGGCTGTTGCTCAGTCGATGGATCCTTCCTGTTATGCATTCCCAGTAATGTTCAGATCCCAGTAGTATCGCTACTCCGCCACAGTCCAGTCCGTTCAGGTCGTCACCCGAAGTAAGCCCAAGTTCTTCCATTTTTCTAATAACGTCCTTCTCAGGCCTATGGAGTTCTTTCTCGGAGATGGAATGTGTCTCAAGGGCGTCGATCTTGTATTTCTTGCCACTGTGTTGATTGCGCAGAATCACTTGAACTGTGCGGTACGTTCGTTCCCTATTCTTGCCTCCTAAGACTCCGAGACTCAGGATCTTAGTCCCGAGCAGTTTTCAACGGATACTCCTGGATAGCTCTTCCGTGATGAAGGAGCACTGGCTGCCACTGTCAAAAAGATTTCAAGCTCGTTTTTTTTCTGTTTTTGCCTTCCGCCCACGCGGTAACCGTTTGTAAGAGTACTGTCGGCTTGTTTTCCTCGTTCACATGCAGGATAACTGGTGCTTCGTCTTTCTTTTGGTTTGCGTTCGATCTGTTGATAGATCGTCTCAGAGTATAATCTGGGTCGCACATGCTGGATATATGTCTGCCCCGGCATTTGTTGCAGCAGGGTCTACATCGACACATTCTTGCCATGTGCCCCCCTTTCGTGCACCGAAAGCATCTCCGGGCGTTCTGTAGCATGCGTTTCTTTTCAGTTAGCTTTATTCTTGAGTGCCAGTCGGGTGTTCCATGCTCTTTTGACTTGCAGAAGAAACATTCGAGGCCTTCCTTTACACCGTGCAGAGCCGTAGCAGTAGAGGTTCGTGGCTTTGTCGGGCTTTGTAGACTTCTTCTGCGCCTCGCGCTTGGTGAAATGGGGTGTAGACGTGCCACCAACGTCCTCTGGCTGTTCTTTAGATGCCTTTTCTTGGCTCTCCACCTCAATGTGCGAAAACTCTAGGAAAGTCCGAATTACTTTTAGATGTGTACGATTTGTGGTAGGTTCCAAACTTGTGTGTGACGCTGGTACAGATCTACTGGCGGTGGCACTCTCGGCTTCCCACTGCAGCGTCTTTCGGTGGTATTCGATGGTCATTTCTCTAGGGAGCGCACGGGGGAGCACTGGGTAAAGCATTGAACAGTAGGATTCTTCGCTCTCGCCCAGTGCCTTAAGAACCCGGATGTGAGCCTGAAGACCATCATACAATCGCCGCAGAATTCGGGCGTTGCGCTGAGGTGGAACACGTTGTGTGTCCATGAGGCTCTTCATGTGATCCTGGGTTATCGCTTCTTGATTCCCGAACTGCCACTGTAGGAGATCGATGGCGTCCGCGTAGCACTCTGCTGTGGGCTGCAGTCCGTTGGTGGCCGCCGCTCCATCCCCTGTTGGTTCTGCCTTTAAGTGGTTAAACTTGTCGCATGGTGTCAAGTCAGGGTTCCGGTGGATTGCGGCATCAAACTGTTCCAGAAAAGCAGCCAGTTTTTCAGCTACCCCTTGAACTTGATCACTTCCAGCTTTGGAAGTCTGACCTTCCTTGATGTTTATGCTGCCAGTCTGTCTACGTTCTCGTTCAACTGACTGTCACTGGCGGTATGCCCCGATCCCGTGGAGCGCCTTAACTGGCTTTTCAGCTTGGTTAAGTATATGACGATCGTGTCTGCGTACTCAACGCCTTGCGCAAATTCCACATCTCCGTCTTGTTCCGAAACAAGCGGTTCGATGGCGGAGTCGGCGTTGTTGAGTTAGCCATGAGCTAGTTTCAGACGCTCGATGAGCATCTCTAGCTCAACTATGTTCGATCCTGGGGCCCTTAGCAACCCTTCCGCGTCGTTCACCAGCCGAGCCGCCTGTGACCGGATGGCCTTGCGCTTTTTCTTGAGAACTTCCATTGTACGTGAAGAGTCACTCACGTTCCAGCTTTGGAGTATCCGCAGCAATGTGAATCCCGGGTTTCGACACCACATTTTCCTTGCAGTCGCTGCGGGTCGTCACAGTAATCATTCTATTTCCCACAACGAGCAACACTTTACTATTTACACCACTGAGAATAATACACCGACACTTGAAACCTTGCAAGGCCAAAAAGTTCAACCTTCACGTTCATCGTCGTCGTTCTTTTTCTTTCTCGGTTTTTGCCCCGTACCCACGTGCCGAGGCATCTTAGCAGACTTCTTTCTTTTCTGCCTTACTCCCTTTTCAACTAACGCCAAAAGAGATTTATCCGACGTTAGTTGCAACAATATGTGCCTGTTTCGGTCGTGCAAGCATAACGCCATATGCACTCCTCAAGACAGTAGTTGATTGATCTGTATTTCATTAGCCTCATGTAATTGGTTCCCTATTGTTAACATCCTTAAAGTGAAGTTATTCCAGATATTTAGACCAATTAATCAACTGCGCATTTTAAAGATTGAAATACAAGAGAAAGTTGGTTGTATGTTTGACATGTGACATTATGACGAAGTGCATAAGATCGGAAAGCGAGTTAATCAATTAATGGATTTTAGATCGCAGCTCTTAGGCGCCCGTTTCCGCGTTAAGCGGTGTCAGCCTTCGCTATCGGTGTAACCGCCCCGCTAAATTTACCGGGATATTGAAGTGGTACTTATGTCCCGTGGCGTCAATTTTCCCGCTAGATCTAACTGTGAAACTAATGTTGTTTATGTTTCCGCGCTAAATTTAGCGCGGAAACACGAACCGTTAACTTACTGAAGAGGCAAGACGCTACATCGTCGTCCCGAGTCCTGTGCCCTTCGAAAGGCTGCGAAGCCGTTGCGCCCGGAGCACTCTACGCAACTTCTCTCAAAATCCGTTCGCGCAGCATCGCAACCTTCCGTTTGCGAGCGTCGGCGATTCATCGTGTGTTGAAAGTCGGAGGATGTGCTGTCCATGGTGTCATTTATGTGGAACGTTTTCGTAAAAAAGTTTTAAATTTAAAAACGCATAACCTACCAGTGTACACATAATTTTAAATTTATTGGTAAAACTATTTATATTTATGTATCTCAATTTTTTTGTGGACATCGTGCGCAAAAAAATAGTCGCGCTTATTTTTTCATTTAAAATTATAATGTTGGTTATACGGCGTAATCCATAGTATCCTCAAACTAGCAACGTTTTGGGTCACGTTCGTTCAGGACAGCTTCTTTGGAAGTTTAAAAGCTGGACTTCATAAAGCTGTCCTGTTCACTCAATATTGACAGCAGGGTAGACGCTATGCATGTTTTAGGCCAATCGTGTCTCCATTTAGGGTCATGTGACTACAGTCTAGAAGCTCGTGATAAGGCAGAACAAGGCACCTGCCTGGAGCTCAAGGCCCCACATGTCATTCACTGCTCTATCAACCTTGGTTACAAGCGGCAAATACATAATTATAATGCAACTAAACGCAAAAGTGCAAGCGAGCTGGACAAGAACGACGAAAATAATCCCAGGAGAAAAGTAACAAGAGGGACAAAGGACGAACACAAATCTCCAAACACAGCTAGGTGAATGGTGCGCTACCGAAAAAATCCGCCTGGCCTCAGCATCAAAAAACGTTTACGGCGAAAACACACAAAAGAGTCGTGTTTCTATGAGGTATGCAGGTGAACACCCCTATGTGATTTACGCGTGCATTGTTGCGGTGAGAGTCCGTAGGAGTAAACAGTACTGTACATCGCGGAACGGCCTTAAAAGGAGCAGGAAAAAACAAAAAAAGAAACTAAGCCTAAATGGTGGGTTCCGTTTTTCGATGAGAGAGCCGTCAAAGCAATTCGGTCTTCCCGGAAAGCGAGACTGGCAATCGGCTCCTCAAGACCACTTTCCTTATCTGCCACTTTGCTTTCTTTGGGGGCATGGGCAATCGAGGTGAAGCGGAGACTTGATTTATTGGCGGAGCTATAAATTTTCCTCGCTGCGCGCTGGAGGCAGCTTTCATTCAGTGGGCGTTTGTTTCGGCAAGGCGAGAGTGCAAAACCCGCGGAGATTTGTCATCTGGAGATCTATTTATATTTTTTCTCCTGTGGTATTGGAGTTTATGGGGCCTCCCTTTGTACATCAGAATCTCATTTTCACGTTTTTTTTCTGTTTTTTCTTAAATTTTGTTATATATTTTGTGCGCTTCGCCTTGTTTTGCACGCAGCCAAGTAAGAAAAAAAAATGTTCCTCCTTGACTGCTATTTTTCCCTCAAAAAGTAAATTTAAGATTTGTACATTACGACGACACCAAGTGGCAAAAGTTCGAACTACGTTTGGCGTCCCGAAGAGGAGCTACGCTGCAGACGAGTCGCGGAGGAGGTAAAAATGGTAGCATAACTCCCCACCCGGACGCCCATCGTAATTCGAGATTTCGCCGCTGCGTGAGGAAGTATTGCGGACGCACCTTTCTCTATAGACATTTCTCTTCTTCAGAAAGGTCTATTCATTTGTAGCGTCACCACTTAAGACTAACAACCACCTCATGAACTCATGAATTGCACGAAAACAATACTTCATCAGCAAAAACAACTTGTGGGGGCACGACATGGCAAAAAGACAACGTTTGTCACTAAGGAAAGAAGCCGTTTCATGGCATACCTGCAGACAGGCAAAAGAAAACGGGTTTGAAGACATGTCACCATGCGTGCCGTGCCCACCACTGGCGCCGAGAAGTCCATGCCACTCATATATCGGTTCCTGTGGCGCTGCTGTCGACGGTGCTGCAGGAATGGAACCAATCTTCGCGCCAATGTACGTTGATGTTGAATGAATCACTTCACATGTTTCCCGTGACCAGGTTGTCATCCTCGAACGGGGTTAATGACGCAGCAGTGCTTGAAGCGTTGAAGCTGTATCCGTTGACGGCGAGAAGCAACTGCAGACAGGCAAAAAAAAAAACGGGTTTGAAGACATGTTACGATGCGTGCCGTGCCCACCACTGGCGCCGCGAAGTCCGTGCCACTCATATATCGGTTCCTTTGCCGCTGCTGTCGACGATGCTCCAGGAATGGAACCAATCTTCGCGCCAATGTACGTTGATGTTGAATGAATCACTTCACATGTTTCCCGTGACCAGGTTGTCATCCTGGAGCGGGGTTAATGACTCAGCAGTGATTGAAGCGTTGAAGCTGTATCCGTTGACGGCGAGAAGCAACTGCAGATACTCAAAGGAAAACGGGTTTGGAGACATGTCACAAGGCGTGCCGTGCCCACCACTGGCGCCGAGAAGTCCGTGCCACTCATACATCGGTTCCTGTGGCGCTGCATTTGACGGTGCTCCCAAAATGGAACCAATCTTCGCGCCAATGTACGGTGATGTTGTATGCATCACTTCATATGTTTCCCGTGACCAGGCGGTGCAGATAAGGTTGTCATCCTCGAGCGGGGTAAATAACGTAGCATTGCTTGAAGCGTTGAAGCATTATCCGTTGACGGCGAGAAGCAACCGCAAACAGGCAAAAGAAAACGTGTTTAAAGACATGTAACGATGCGTGCCGTGCCCACAACGCTCGAGGTTTATTGATTTATTGATTTTTATATGCATCTATTTACACCGACAAATATTGCTAGGCGGTAGCAAACGAAGTTCGGAATTCATCTATATTCTTATGTCTTTGGCTATGAATAGGTCGAGCCTCGGTTGAGACGTTGGTGAATAAGAGGATGAAACTTATTTAGTAAGTAATAAAAAATTAAAAAAAGCACTGGCACTCAAACCATTTGGCACGTCGGTTACAACAAGGCAAAGTAAAGTGTGACCGAGGCTTAAAACCCGCCTCTTTGTTGTGGGCAACCTGGCGATTTCAAGCGGTTCGCCCAGGCTGCCCCTCCGACAATCATAGGTGGTCATCTTGACCACGAGGGGGCCAATGGAAACTGGCCAGGCGAGCGGCGCTCCGCCGCTGATAAAAGGCCGTCGCAGCGGATGCGCGAGGGCGGTTGGGATCGCGGCGCAGGCGATAGAGCTCATTAAATGTTTACGTGTTGTTGAACCGGTGTGCTGTGTCATTCTCCGAGACGGGTAGCAGCGAGGGAAATCCCACAATTTGGGGCTAATCCTGGAACAATTGATAAGAATAAATTATGTGCACATTTATTTTTTCATTAGCTCTCTTAGCACGTTTCGCCGTTTCGTGTGTCTTGGAGTGCACTTGCGCACTGAACGTTAGCGCATGTCGCGCTACTTCCAGTGACGTTATATTGTTGCGCTTTTTTTTAAGGCGGTAACCCTCGAGTTGTTCTTTTCTGCCTCATATTTACGGGGGTGACTTGGCCTTTTATTACGTGCAGCTTAATTTAATTAAATGTCGATGTCTACTGGCATTGTTCCCCATCCGAGCACCGCAAATAGCATCCTGGATGGTGATTCATGAAAGGAACGGGGCTGGGTTGCAGGACGGCCAGTCAGCGGCATCTTCAGCAGCTATTGATCTCGAAGCCAGTTCATCGAATAGCACATCGACCGGTCCTTTTCGGCGCTCCGTGGCTGCAGGGGATATGAAGGGGATCCGTAGAATGTGTGGCCCACCTCTCCCACTATCTTAATTTCGGTGCACGTAGACACGTGCATTCCCTGCAGAAAGGCGGATGCTTTAATGCGATTGCATCAAGTTCGATGTTCACGTTTCTTTTTGTTATTGTCTCAGATATGGGAAAGCTCAGGGTAATATTTCAAATAAAGGCCACCGTCGCAATCGTTATTCTTTATTGGTGCTCGTGGAGCCACCTTCACCTGTGGAATAGTTGGGAGCTTTGTTTCATAGACATTACTTTGAAAACAGTTTTTTTGTGTGTGTGTTTAATATATAAATGTTATTGTCCAATAGGTTCTCAGAGACGTGCTTTTTTTTAGTTCTCATTATCTTTCCAGTGGTAATTATTACATAAAAAGTTCAAAAAACATATCTTTATGATGCCCCATGCTCGACACCAGCTACACGTATCAGTGGTACTGCAGGGAATTCATTTTATATTCAAAATATGGGGACTAGACGAGTCGGCAGGAATGTGTAAATGGCTTTACTGTACTCCTTTTTAACACTTCATTCTTATTTATTTTTTGGTAGGAGTTGTAGGAACGTTATATATAAATGTCAATAATACATGCAGTGTTCAGGCGTAATGCGAAATCTGCTGCTGCTCGAACGAATCTGAAAGATGGTGGCATGTTCATTCAACACGCCGATAGGATCTGTCTACTGCACGGTGCACTATAGCTGAGAGATAAAACGTCCACACCTTTGTGCATTCCACCTCGTATTGTCAAAAACTGTGGGGATTGAAAAGGAAGAGAATAAAGATTGCTCGTGAGGCGCGTCAAGCGAGCGCGCGCTTAGGACGAGAGCGGATTAGAGCGGGTATAGACACCTGGGAAACGGTTGTCTGTTCTTGAGTCTCCACAATAGCGCCACAGCGTGGGGCCCGAACCCAGGTTCCAGTACAGTCAGGTACGTTTGGCTGGCCTTCGCAGTCGTTGAGCCTATACGGACATTGGATTATTTCACCGCCGAGGTTGTTATTGTGACCGTTAGAATGTCAACTTCGCCCCCGCTTACGCGATCCCATAGCGGCTCCAATGCAGCGAACACAGCTCGGGCTACCGCGATTGGTGATAGAGCGGAGGACTCGCGACCGGGCTCTGATATACCCACGGCAGACTTGGAGGTTTCGTTGCCCGCTGAGGACCCTTCCCCACCAGTGCCGCTTGCACCTCTCACCGCGTTGGGCCCATTGCCAGAACAAATGGCATTGTTCCTGGCGGAGATGTCGCGGCTCCTGCAGGAACAACGCCGTCCGCTATCACTCCCAGTTCCAACAGCCCGGACGGGGACATTGTGTTTACATGCCGAGATTCCGAAATATTCAGGCTACGTGGATAGACAATCGGTTGCCGATTTTCTTGACAAATTGAGTGAATACCAGGCGGTGTCTGAAATTTCTGATGTTGAACTTCTATCACCCATACTACCGATCGCCCTCACGGGAAGTGCCCCGACATGGCGTCGGAAACAACCACCTTTCTCGACGCTACAAGATTTTTCGGAGCAGTTCAAAAATGAATTTCTGCCTCCCGATTACGGTGCGTGAATGCTCGATGAGCTTAGGGCGCGCACTCAGCACCGCGACGAGACCCTAATCGAGTTTGTTCGGGCGCTACAAACTCTGTAGGACAGGGCTGACCCTAGCGCGTCCGACTCAGACAAGGTGTCACAGGCTATCCGGCAAAGCCACCCGCAGTTTCATCCCTACCTGCGTGGGTGGGTGTTCCGGACTTTGGACGAGTCGGCCCAAGCAGCCCACCAGATCCAGGTGGATATCCTGGCCACCCCGGCATCATTTGCCGAGGCACAGCTCCCAACGCACCACTATCATCGACGGAGGCTGTGCACTGGCTGGCTCACGGCATCACTATGCCCCCTGCCAAAAACTCCACCATCATGGCGTCTGCTCTGGGAGGAATCCAACGAAAACCACCTGATTAAGAAACTCTCTCCCTCCCCCACCCCCCCCCCACCCCCCCCCCCCCCCCCCACAGACACCGCGAGAGGGGGAATGCTGTGGGGATTGAAAAGGAAGAGAATAAAAATGGCTCGTGAGGCGCGTCAAGCGAGCGCGCGCTCAGGACGAGTGCGGGTTACAACGGGTGTGGACACCAGCGAAACGGTTGTCTGTTCTTAAGCCTCCACAAAACATAAGCAAACTATTTGTTTTCCTTATATTTTTGTTTAATTAGCTGTTGACCGTGTAGAAAATGTAATTATTTTTCTCAGAACGTTTTCAGTGAAAAACAAATTCAGTCGCCGCTATCATTGCGTCTCCTACCAACAACATAAAGGTCGTACCAACCGTTGGAATGTATTTTAGGCCATCCAAGCAATTCATAGTGAGTTCCTTAGAAGAAACCACTGCAATGTTAAACGGCGCGACGTAAAGAAGAAGACAACAAAACACTATTGTTAAAGTAACGTAGAGAAATTTTGAAGAAACTCTGAGCGCGCTAAAGTAAAACAAAATAAAAATAAAATGGAGCTAAACAGTTAAAGAACCAGTAGTGTTATATGATACACCATGGAACCAGAGGTAAACAAATTGTTGTCACGTACACAGACGCAAACGAATTGAGCGCACGTACTCGGCACGTGCCTTGGTTCCATCCTGTATCATCCTCCACGTGGCCATGACGTCACGTTCCCTCGCCCCGTTCACACGCCCATGGCCCCCTCCCACGGCCCGGTCCTCGGACCCCAAATTTCGGGACCTGTCAATCATTCGGCAGAGTAACTTGATGATGACGTCAGAGGTCGGGTGGCCCCACCCACGGCCCAGTCCTCAAACCGCAAATTCCGGGACCTGTCAATCATTTGGCAGAGGGTGGGTCACGTGAGGTTGACGTCAGAGGCCGAGATGACACTCGGCACGCGCCTCGGTTCCATCCTTTATCATCCTCCCACGTGACTGTGAGGTCACGTGGCCCGGTTTACTCTAAGGGCACAGAGCATTTTTGTTGCCTTCGGCAGTCCTTTCCCGAGCACGTCGACCTCCTTGCCCGCAATGGAGTGTTTTTTTTTTATAGTTTTATTACAAGCTTTAAGAGTTATGAGGGTCAAAGCCTCCCGCCACGAGAGGCCTTTTTTAACAAGTTGACTGGGAGCGGGGTGTGTGAAGAGGACTACGAACATGCACAGGTCGTTTTCGGTACCTTTGCGACCTTTCCCTAAAGACGGACTGCCTCCTATTGGCCGATGTTTTCCAAAACTTTAGATGGTGAACGCTGGAGATAACGAAACTGAGGCTCTACATTTTGTATCGTCACCGTCCCTTAAGCTTGTCGTGTGCGCTTAAACAGTCGAAAGTAAGACTGCAGCCAATTGACGATCCTGACACTTATCTCATGATAGAACAGGGTATTCGCTAAGGGAGTAGCCAAAGCATGACCCGCCATGCTGTCGCAAATGTTCAGAGAACGGATACGTTTAACCCGCAGCACGAAAGGTCAGAGATTTTAGACTTGGA
The DNA here is from genome assembly GCF_016920785.2 of Ixodes scapularis. Lineage (NCBI taxonomy): Eukaryota > Metazoa > Arthropoda > Arachnida > Ixodida > Ixodidae > Ixodes > Ixodes scapularis. Next base: position 74,280,403 of record NW_024609837.1, read on the forward strand.
CGTAAACGGTCTGTACGCGGCGACAATGAGAGAAGCACTGCCAGTGCCGGACTTTGAGTGTATGACGAAAGAGGAGATTGCCTGCATTAATATTGATGACGTTCCAGATGACGCTCCGAAGGGCTACATTCTGAAAGTAGACCTCAGATATCCTCATGATTTGCACGATACTCATTCTGACTTTCCCTTGCCCCAGGTCAAACAAAGCGTTCCTTGCGAGTGGTTATCCGACTATCAAAAAAGTCTGACTGACAAGATTGAAATGCCCAGAGATGCCCACTAAGAACCTGTTGCTCACACTTCACGATAAAACGAAATACGTTTTGCACTATCGGATGTTGAAACATGTACATCCAATTATGACTAGAGGTCACCGAAATTCCCCGAGTCCTCAAATTCTCGAAGCGAGCGTTCTTTAGGGAGTTTACTGATTTTAACCACCAGCTGAGAAAGCAAGCAACCAACTCCTTCCAGAAGAACCTTTCCAAACTGGTCATGAGCAGCATATATGGCAAAACGATCAAGAATGCAGGTAAACATGGACACATTAAACTATGTCTTAAGGAAGACGACATACTGAAAATGCTTCAGAAGCCGATCCTGGCAAAATTTCGAGCACTTAGCTCGCAGGTCGTAATTTTCCAGTTTGCTCCGAGAGTGATCAAACTCAAACAACCACTCTACGCAGGGTTCTCAATTATTGAGATATCAAAAATAGTAATGTACGACTTTTTTTATATAATCAGCTTTGTCGTGCGATCCCCTCAGCAAGGGCTCTTTATTGCGACACGGATTACTTCGTCCTACACATTCATGGATCAGACGAAGAGGACAAACTGCTCCAACTCCGAGACGCATGCTTGGATACATCCGGACATCCAGAGAGTCACAAGCTCTTTTCAACCGAAATCAAAATGAAGCTCGGCGTGTTAAAATAAGAATATCCGACTACCTACTTAGTGGCTTTTTGTTGCTTAAAACCAAAGTTATACAACTTCAAAACAAGCAGCAACACGTGTTGCGTAGGAGCTAAGGAAGTAAAGAGATGTGAGTCTCGCAAGTTGACCTACAAGCTGTACAAGCATGGTCTAGAGATGAAAAATTTGCATAGAGTGACGCAGCACTTGATTGCTCGAAAACTTAACGAGAACGAAAGCATGTCGGTCGAAAAGGTTGCTCTGAATCCGTTCGACAACAAGCGATACATTTGCAGCGACGGGATTACGATGTTTCCATTTGGCCATAAGAGCGTTTCGTAAGCGAGCGATCTGTCTCCTCATCCAAGTCCTGACCTTGTAAATAGTTTTTGGGCTGTAGCGCAATTGCTCGCGTTTCCCACCGGTGTGTTTTGAGATTTTTTGTATAATCCGCTAGTGTACGGAAGCCGGATCCGATATCTCTTCTTATCTCACACCCCGACCTTGTCAATATTTTTGGATTGTATCGCGCGCGTTGCTCTGTTATTTCCCAACTTTTTTTTTCCCCCGGATGTGTCTTGATATTGTTTCTGTCGTACACTTTTGTGTAAAGTGTTTCCAGTGGTTTCTTTGTCGCGTAGAGCGAATTTAAAATCCATATTTGCATATATATACATATAGAGGTGTGCGTGTTTTTAGAGCGAATGATAACAAAAAAATATCAAACACCATATCTGTCTCGTTTTTAGCGCGTATGGATACGACCACGCTCTGGTCCATTTCCCACATTGCTCCGTTCAGCAGACAGCTGAAATTAGCAAGAGATGACGTGAGCGCGAGAGTTGTCAACATCTACCGAGCTGCCGCTAACACTACAGAGAGATGTCGCGCGATTAAAGATGGTGCTAAAAGTTCACGCCAGCTAAGGGATTCAGGTGCGCGCCATCAACAAACGGATTCGTCAACTCAGGTTTGTTATCAGTTGCAGGAGCGAAAATCGGGAAAGAAAAGACCGGCACTTGAAAGCTGCTGATTATGCCGCGGCGGAACAATATTAGATAAGGCAAGTTCGAAACGAAGCCTTCGAAAGCGAAGTCAGCTTACTGACCAGAGACCATCAAGTGAAAACAAGCTCACTCCTGGCTGAACTTCACCCTTTTCTGGACGAACATCGTGTACTCAGTGTAACAGGAAGGCTACATGAACTGCATGCTCCGAGTACCGTGAAACATCCTACCTTACTGCCGAATGACAAGCATTTTACAGAACTGATTGTCCTGAATGCTCATAAACAGCTGCTTCATGAAGATGTGACTAGTAGGATGACCTTTTTGAGACAACGATTCTGGATACCTCAAGCACGGCAGTTAACAAAGAAGATAATCTCTACATGTCGTAAGTGTCGTAGGTTCAGTACTAAACCAAGTCAGGTGCAATTCGCTCCACTACCAGCCGATATAATTAACAAAACAAGACCTTTTGAGGTAAGGGGAGGGAATTTTGCAGGACCACTCTATGCGAAAAACCGGAATGGAAAGATGAACGATGCTAAGGCTTACGTAGTCTTAGCATCGTTAGCATCGTCATAGCCACAACCAGAGCTGATAATTCCACAATCTGGAATTATCAACTAATCTTTTAACTGAGGCTTTCTTTTGGCATTTTGTGCGTTAGCGTAGGTGTCGCGGAGATGCGTAGGCTAAGGAAATGAACGCACACATGTGTTCTCGATGAGATCAGTATTCGAAGCATATAGAGCGTCGGGAAGCGCCCGGAAATATTTCTGCTTATGCTCTTGCATGCGCCAATTTTAACAAAAGAACAGAAAAGCGTCTATAAATAAAAAGAAAAAGACAGGTAGAAAATACAATATTGGCGTTTACGGGAACTGGATAATTTTTTGTTAATATCTAAAATACATGATAATACTTAGCTTACAGAAACGTTTGATTGGAACGTGAGATTACTCGAAATATAGAAATAAAATGTATTTGCCGCTTAAATAATAGTATACGAATAGCGGCTTGTTAAATGATCGAAAACGAAAAAGCAAACAATGAGTAAATCTATTCAGGGTCTTCAAATCTGACACGGGTAGTCCCTAGTAGTAGAATAGTATTTTCTTTTTTCATGGCTTCAGGCAAACTAGTAGGCAACTTGGATACTTTTTTCAGATTGTTGGGTGTCAGACGGTTTGAGGAGAAAATTAATGCGCTACTAACACCCTCAAAATGACAATTTCGAGCTGTCAATTGCATAGTTTACGCATAGCTTGTAAAGCCTTGGCAATCCAACTACGCGTTACCTCAATTTGCGCACCTCAAAGAAGGATGTTTAGAAAAAGCGCTAACATCTCACTGATTTGGCTAAGAGCCATATTTCTGGCCTAATATTTTTGTTTGAAAACACAGACAAATGGCATCATTTCATTACTTTGTTTAGCACTGTCCACCCATGGACAGGGTGTTGTCCCCACCTATCGGTACACGCAAAAAGTCAAATCTGTTATTTAATCCAACCATGTATGTTAAGTTCAATTTAAAATCAATTCCAGATCTTTTGGCAGATTCACAACGCAAGGAAATATGATGTTACGGGATAATGAAAATACAAAAAAAAGGTTACCGATAAAAATAAATTATACTAAAATGAAGTGCAAGAACACCTCAGCGAGCCTTTTTTTTTCATGAACCTCTCGTCGAACCGTGAGTTGCGTGAACATTGTCCCTGGCAAATGGTGGCCAGCTGGCAGAAGATGACTCGTCAAACTGAAGTCACTAATTATGTAATACCTCAGACTAAAGACATTCCCCTCTGCTTTTCTTGTAACTATTACAAAGCAGTGTGGTGTGCCGCTAGAATGTTGGTACCTAAAATCATTGTTGCTAATTGTCTGAAGCTTTATCTGAAATTGCCACACACGGCGTTGTCTTCTCTGAATTTAAAATAAAAAAATAAGTACGCTCGACACGGCAAGCATTATCTGGGTTTGTTTGAATAATAAAGACATGGCTATGTTTTTTTTTTGTTTTTTTTTCTTTTAGATTTACTTTGAAAGCGTGTTGGTAAGCATCACATTTGATGGCTTAGGATAATTCCCCTCAAAGTGATTTTCGCCACGCTGGTATTTTTAAAGGCAGCTTTTCATAAAAAAAAAAAGAATATATATAAAACAAGTGACAACTGCACGGCCGTTTTAACAGTGTCGCGTTCAGCCAGTGTTGTACGGAACGGCGTTCCAAGGAACGCCGTTCCTGGAACGCGTTCCTTTTAGGAGGAACGAAGGAACGCCGCCGTTCCATTTTACATCGCTGGAACTGGAACGGGAACGCGTTACATTTTTACTGGAACGGAAGAAGTAACGGCGTTCCTTTTTTCGTCCAGTGGGGTAATCTTTATTTTATTTCTCACCGGGAAAGTATGAAAGTACAGAAACAATATCGTTACGACGTGCAGGATCTTTTTAACTTTTTGGCTACTAATATTATGGATTATTTTGTGTGGTCCTCGCTTGCTAACAGTTTCGGGTGAAGGAGAGCTGGTGGGCATTGATATTTTTTTGACTGCCCGAAACTGCGCGGTACAAAAAGCAAAACTTTTAGTCGTAGGAAAAGACAGAGAAAGAAGAGCGTTTCAAACTCAGCTACTTTCTTTGGTTCCACGAATCCTCATACACCCAGAAATCTTATTCCGACTACAGCCATTTTTTTAACGTCAAAAATGAGACCTACAGTTACAACAAGATCACAGATTGCCAGATATCGGACTCATCCTTGCATTCCGAACATTATTTACTTAAGAGATACATTAAAAATAACTGTATTCCTTCTCTTGTCCCCTACCTTCAAACTGAACAACAAATCCAACCTTCACAACGAAGTATTTGAAGCTCTCAAGAATGACTTTCCAAAAGCCCTAGCCTCTCCTTCACTTGTTCGTCTTGCGGACAGCAACATCGAGAAACAACTGTTGTTAAGTTCTAACACGGGACTCTGCTAAATTGAAGCGTGTGAGGTTGTTGTAAAACGCTCGTGCAATCTTGGGTAAAAGTACATTTGGCTCGTCTGAATTGTCCACTACAAACATGCACATGGTTAATAGCTGAGATTTTTAACATAAATATATCAACAAATGAAACCCTACTTCCGCGTGTTTTGTACTCCTGGTGCCCTCCCATCACGACATACAAACTCGTATGTTGACTATTAATGGGATAGATAAAAAAAACTGCTCGATTTAACTAAATATGGTAATTAGCGAAAAATACAAATGTAACGTATATGTAACGATACGTTCCATTTTTTAAACTGTAACGGGAACGAGTTCCTTTTTCACAAATGGAACTTGTAACAAGAACGCGTTCCAAAAATCAGAAGGAACGAGGAACGAGCTTCCGTTCCTTTTTTTAGGAACGTGTACAACACTGCGTTCAGCACACCCAAATATGCTAATTATAAAGAAGAAGACAATGTAGTAGGGGGTATACCGAGTAAGTTCCTCGACTAACCGGCCACCGGCCGCTGGACGGTAAGGTCAGCTCTGTCAGGGATTCGCTTGATCCAGATTTAATTACGTTTCTCGCATTACCAGGGCCCTAATGTGTGTGAAACTGGATGGAAAAATAACTTTTTGTATATATATATATATTGGAAGACTGTTGATGAATAGATGGGGTTTATACAATGAGCGAGGAGCGATTACAGTGGTGTCACCAATATAACGGTTCGAGCAATGGCCGAGCACAGCACGAGCTTCTAGCGCTGCACGAGGTCTGCGGGCACCGGTCGAGATGCAGCTTCTTTCGTCCTAACAGGTGCCTCCCCTTGCAAAGAGGGCCGGTCCACCGGCCCTTGTGGTTAGGGAGCTTGGCGGTGGTAGGGTTTGAGGCGGGCGGTGTGGACGATATCAGTAGATTTTGTGCGGTTGTCTCGTGGCGGAAGTACCGCAGTTACTTCGTAGTTCGTAGGTGACAGCTGGCGAGAAATACGAAAAAGGCCTCGGAATTGTTTTTGGAGCTTTTCACATTTTCCGGGCTGGCGAGACGGCGTCCAAACAAGAACCTCTGCACCGATATTGTATGAAACTGGAGGGTGGTGCTCGGCGTGACGAATGATTTGTTGTTGTTGTGATGCAAGCGTGCGAATACGTGAGAGCTGCCTGACTTCTTCAGCACGGTAGAGAACGTCTTGGGCGTAATTGTCGAGAGAAGAATCTTCTATATATGGCAACAATGTGTCAATGGTAGATAACGGCTCGCGAGCATATAGGAGATAATAAGGGGAGTAACCACTAGTGGCTTGACGGCTGGTGTTATACGCGTATGTAACGTAGGGCCAAATAAAATCCCAGTTGTCCTGATCGTCACTAATGTACTGTCGGGGACAAAAGTCTCCAGGACACGCGAGCTGCGGCTGAAACGCATTGCTCTGCCATCTGCCAGCGGGTCGCCTGGTTTCGAGATCACACAAAAGCGCATGCGCGTCCTACTCTGTCTGCAAACATGTGTGTTTTCCCACTTTTCTGGGGCACAGCGCCTAACTCGGAATCGGGCGCGTGGTACCACCTCGGAGATAGCGCTGGCGGCTTACGAGCGTCTGCTACACATTTCGAAACACGAGATACCGCCTGGGGCATTGCGCCGCATTTCGCTGTGTCAGCGCACCTTGCTTTATAACCAGTTGAGTTTATCGCTCAGTTGAGTTGCCGTGACTTCTTGCTTTATAGGTGCCATGTCAGTAAGCGCTATCTCCGAGGCGGTACTCCGCGCCCGATTCCGAGTTAGGCGCCGCGCCGCAGAAGAGCGGGAAAGCGCACATGTTGGCACGCACAGTAGGACGCGCATGCGCTTTTCTGTGATCTCGAAACCAGGCGACCCACCGGTAGATGGCAGAGCAATGCGTTTCAGTCGCAGCTCGCGTGTCCTGGAGTCTTTTGTCCCCGACTGTACATGGACATCATATCGGCTAGAGTATGATTAAATCGCTCTGCCAAGCCATTCGTTTGGGGATGGTAGGCGGTCGTGATGTGATGAATAGTGTTTGCAAGGCGGCAAACCTCATGGAGGAGGTTTGCAACAAAAGGCGTTCCCCGGTCTGTGATGATGGACTGAGGGGCGCCGTGTCGAAGAAGGATGGAATGAAGAAAGAAATCGGCTGCATGAAGGGCCGTGGCGCGGTCGGGAGCGCTTTGGTTTCGGTGTAGCGTGTTAAGTAGTCGACAGCTACGATGATCCATCGGTTTTGGGCTTGTGACTGGGGGCAGGGCCCCAGAAAGTCAATTCCAATGCGCTCGAATGGGTGGTTCGGTGGAGAAAGGGGTCGGAGAGGCCCAGGAGGTGCTGTTGTGGGTCTTTTCTTGGTCTGGCATGAATGGCATGCGCGAACGTACTTATTTATGGTACGGTGCATGCCAGTCCAGAAGAATCTAGAGCGTATTCTGAAATACGTTTTAGCAAAGCCGAGGTGACCGGCTGTAGGGTCGTCGTGATTCGCTTGAATAATTTGTGTCTGTAATTGTCGCGGAACCACAAGAAGCCATTGTCGTCCTTGGGGCTCGTAGTTGCGTCTATAAAGGACATTATTCTGAATAATAAAGAGACGGGCGCGTCGTTTAGTGCGTTGAGTGCAGGATGTTGCGACGCCTTGTAAGTAATGTATCAGCGGTTTCAAGGAATCGTCAGACAGTTGCGCTGAAGCCATGTCGATGTTATCGAGAGTTGCTGTAGCATGTGAGGTTTGTGTCTGGAGAGAAATGGTTGTATCGTCAGCAAGAGGACATCGAGATAATCCGTCAGCGTCGAGGTGTCGTTTCCCTGATTTGTAGACGACTGTGAAAAGGTCGTCTTGAAGCTTTAAGGACCAACGACCTAGACGTCCCGAGGGGTCCTTGAGGCTAGCCAACCAGCAAAGCGCGTGGTTATCAGTCACGATAAGAAATGGGGATCCATACAAATAGGAACGAAACTTGGAGACAGCCCAGGTGACGGCTAAGCATTCTTTTTCAGTAGTCGAAAAGTTGCGTTCGCTTTTGTTAAGTGTTTGGCTAGCATAGCCAATGACACGTTGCTGGCCATTGTGGCTTTGAGCGAGAACGGCGCCTATACCGTGGCCACTGGCATCGGTGCGTATCTCGGTGTCGGCACCTTCGACGAAGTGGCCCAAGACTGGAGCCGACGTTAATGCTGTCTTGAGTGTTTCAAATGATGTTTCCTGGTGTGGGCCCCATTCAAAAGATGCGTCTCTGCGTAGCAGTTGATTGAGCGGCTCAGCGATATGAGAAAATCCGGAAATAAATTTTCTGAAGTACGTGCATAAGCCCAGAAATGTTCTCAAGTTCTTGACATTTTGTGGGACCGGGAAGTCGGACACAGCTCGTGTTTTGTCTGGGTCTGGGCGTATTCCATCTGCGCTGACCAGGTGACCGAGCACTTTGATTTTCTTGGCGGCAAAAATACATTTTTTTTTAGTTCAATTGTAACCCAGCAGCACGAATGCAGTCAAGGACCGTGCGGAGACGAGATAGGTGGTCGTCGAAGTTTGAAGAAAAGACAACAATATCGTCCAGGTAACAAAGGCAGATGTTCCAAGAGAGGCCACGAAGGAGAACGTCCATCATGCGCTCGAATGTCGCAGGCGCATTACAGAGTCCGAAAGGCATAACGTTGAAGTGGTAAAGGCCTTCAGGTGTTATAAATGCTGTTTTAGGTCTATCAGCCGAAATAACTGGAACTTGCCAATAGCCACTTCGGAGGTCCGTGGATGAGAAGTATGACGAGCCTTGTAGCGTATCAAGCGTATCATCTATCCGGGGAAGTGGGTATACGTCTTTTCGAGTCACTTTGTTAAGGCGGCGATAGTCGACACAAAAGCGCCAGGTACCATCCTTCTTTCTTACTAGAACGACGGGCGACGACCAGGGACTGGAGGAAGGTTCGATCACACCTTTGTCCAGCATGTCAGTGATGTGAGTTTGTATCAATCTTCGTTCTGCAGCGGATGTTCGGTATGGTCTGCTTCTGAGGGGCGGGGAGTCACCGGTGTCGATATGATGCTCCACAAGTGTGGTACGGGTTAATACCTGGTCAGTGAAATCAAAGACACTGCTATAAGATGCAAGAAGAGTGCGCAATTTGAGACGTTCGGCTTGGACGACGGTTGAGGCGATCATCCTCTCCAGTTTTTCGGTGACGTTATTTTCCGCAATCGGTCTGGTATGAGCGGCAGTCGTGGAAAGTGCAGCCAAGCTTTGTTCAATATGCACTTGGAGGGTGGCAATGCGCGTTTTTCGGGGGAGGATTTGAGGATGGGTTGAAGTGTTGGTTATCCATATGTAACACTTATCGTCGGCAATGGTGGCGAGAGAATAAGGAATCACAATAACTTTTTTCTCTAGACAGGTGTGGAGAGGTTCGATGAGAGCGACAGTACTTGCGACTGGGTTGGCGACGACGAGAGTTGCAACGACTGCCGACTGGGGCGGTAGGATTAAATCATGTTCAATGTGAAGAGCGGCTAGTGGTGCTTCAAAATGTTCATTACCGTCTTCTGAAGGACTGAGATGAATTTGACGATTCGCACATTCAATGAAAGCGGCTGTTGAAGATAAGAAATCCCATCCAAGGATGACGTCCGCGATGCAACTTGTGAGTACAGTGAACAGGATAACATATCGACTGCGGTCTACCTTCAATGACGCGGAACAGTATCCGAGCGGCTGGACCAATTCACCATTACCCATACGTAACAAGTGTCCACTGGAGGGGGGCGTGAGTACTTTGCGCAAGTGTCGTCGGAGGCGTTCAGGAATACACGATTTGGCTGCGCCAGTGTCTATAAGAGCATGAAATGTTTGCCGTCCAATTTCCACAGTTATGTTAGTCGGTCCTACAAACGGAGGATTTGAAACAAATTGTGCAGGTGCAGCCTGATCTCCATTGTCGATGCAGGCTGCGGTGTTCAGTTTGACTGGTGGGAGGTGGAAGCCACTGCGTTGTCATTGAAGGGCGAAATGGAACGGCGACGAGCAGGATAAGGCGAGGGTGAACGACGACGACGGGCTTCAGCTGGCGTGACAGGGCTTGGAGAGCGGCGGTCGTAAGGGGCTCGTCCGGCGTTAATGTTGGAGGAAGGGAGACCGTAGGGTGTTGCGAAAGGCCGGGAAGCGAGGTTATCACTGCGGTAAGTATTGTAGGAGTAACTGTTGTCTCCGTTGTTACCCTGGTATTGATTCCGAGGAAGGGAGCGATTAGTGTCTTTCATGCGGCGTCGGCAATACCGGAGGATATGGCCAGGAGTGTGGCAGTAAAAGCATACCGGCCGGTTATCGTCGGTTCTCCAGATATCCGCTCGGCGACGCGTCTGTTGGGCCTGCCAGGGTGTTGCAGTGGGTGGGGCTGTAAATGCTTGGTAGGCGCATAACGGTGTGGGGGGAGGTGCTGCTGGTACATAGACAGATGGAGTTTTGCCCAGGGGCTCAAGAACAGCACGGAGTTCGTCGCGGACAGTGGACGCGATGTCATGAGTTTGACCGGGTGGTTGCAAAACGGGCGGCGTTGGGCGCTGCTGGCCCAGAAAGAAACGAAGCTCTTCACGGATGATGGTCCGTATCAAGCTCGACAGACTGGTGTCGGTGTGTACTCCTGAAGACACCTCAGGGAGGCGCTCAAAAGGTCTTTTAAGGATTCGCGCGTTGTCTAATTCCTCGTACTTTCGACATTCTGACACGAGATCGGCCACTGTATTCGGAGATCTCGGGGCGACGATGGAAAAAGTTCTTGTGATAGGCCCTTGAAAAGGTGACGTATCTTGTCATTTTCACTCATCTGGGGATCCACTCGGTGGCACAGTCGAAGAACATCCTCAATGTAGGCTGTGGATGACTCGGTTGTCGATTGGTACCGGTGCAGCAATTGGTCTTGTGCCCTTTGTTTGCGATGTTCCGGCTGGCCAAAAGCTTCAGCGAAAGATGTCTTGAATCCGTCCCAGGAATTTATTCCCTCTTCGTGGTTATCGTACCATCGAAGGGCGGTATCCTTTAGAAAAATACGACATTGGCCAACTTAAAGGAATCGTCCCATCCGTTGTGCTGGCTCACCCGTTCGTAGCTTTTAAGCCAGTCTTCGACGTCTGATTCGGCGTTTCCAGTGAATAACTCAGGGTCCCCCTGGCGGTGTTTGATGGTTACGGTGGGTGCACGGGGCCGGCTTCCGTTGCCCTCGTCGTCAGGCATGTTGGGTTGTCGGGCGGTACGACCTCTGCGGTGCGCCAGGTCTTGGCGGGAAGTGCGAGAGGTAGGGTGTCGCTGACCTCCACCAACCTGGAAGACTGTTGATGAATAGATGGGGTTTATACAATGAGCGAGGAGCGATTACAATGGTGTCACCAAAATAACGGTTCGAGCAATGGCCGAGCACAGCACGAGCTTCTAGCGCTGCACGAGGTCTGCGGGCACCGGTCGAGATGCAGCTTCTTCTTTCGTCCTAACAATATATATATAAAGTGACTACTCTTTTTATTCTTAGTGCCTTGACCTTTTTAAGTTGCGACGGTGTGGAGTAGCGTTGCGCTTCCGTATGCTAGTCAATGACAGAGTAAGAAATATGAGTCGAGAGAACATAGCTTCTACGTACCTCCTCTCCCAATGTACAATATGGCTATTGTTTAACATAAATTATATTTCTTGCGTTTGTTTTCTATTCCCTCTAATTTATGCATCTAGTGTTAGCCGTCATGCTTTTATCCGTTTGACCTGTACTTTTTTATATTGCTGTTACGGTATTTTTTTATTTAAAACACGTTTTGTACCCTTTGCGATTTTACGCAGCTTGCCTTCGCTTTTTCGCCTCCATCCTTTATTACGTTAACGAACTGCATATCATGTAAGTTATTAGGCGAAGGGGATTTATTTCAGTAATCTCTTTATGCCAAAGTCCCGTCTTTGTTTTGGCATGCCTACATTTTCTTTTTCACTGACTCCCTTTCTTCCACTCTCTCTCGGACTGCCTACAATGGGATTCGCCTTTAGGGAATATCGTTGAATTAGTAAGCAGACCGTAATAAGTAGGCAATGAGCCGACGTTCATGGGAGCTGAATAGCACAGCCTCTCGGAGCGTCCGGAATTACCCCTGAATCGGCGTTTGTTTGTCACCACGTTTCGGGCCTGAGGCTAAGGCTCGATGCCGGCGGCGGAGGCTCGCTTTGAAGGGGGTCGGGGAGGGGGGGGGGGGGGGGGGGGGGAGGAGGGCGGGGTCAATTCCTTGTGCTGCAGGATTTAGGTACTTTTCTTTAAGTGGCACCTGCGAGCAGCGGACTACCCACAGTACCGAAGTAGGGAAGACAGAAGGAATATAATAAGGAAAATAGAGATATTGCAATGCCAAGGCGATCAAGAGCAGGAGGGACATAGCGAGAGACAACAACTAAAACAAAACAGAAAACAGTAGGCAACACGTGTTTTCGAGTAAATGTATGCGACACAGCCAAAGGGGAAGGACATGCGCCATAAACGCACCGTAAATGTACCAATGTCTTGAAAACCCGAGACTTGCGATATAAAAAGTAGACAATAACACACACATACAGGAACGTTTTTGTTCCTAGGTCTCAGTTATTTTTTTAATATCGAACGTGAGCCAGCTTTCTTGTATATTTTTCGTTATTACTATAGGAAAATTACACACATATTATTGTATATACTCCACGATGATTTTCCAGGAAAACAAGCGAACAAACATAATGTTGACGTGGACTGAAAAAGGTAAATGCTTAGACTGTATTCCATACAGAGTCCTTGTATATTAACAGATAACAGCCCATGGTCACATATCGTTCCGTGAACGTCGATAGAATATACTTGGGACTTGATGTTGTCAGTAGTTGGAACGCAGAAGCAATCTTATTGTATCGGGATATCGGGATACGTGCAAACACAAACTTACTTCAGACCAGACTTAATGATCTGATGCTGAGAGAAGTATTTAAGGCCAACCTGAAGCTGTGTATATAATAGTTCGATGTTTGTTTTGTAACGTAGTAGGATAAATATTAAAATGTTCATAAGAAGGCCTGGAGGCGATTGCGACGTGGTAGAAGACCTAGAAGAACACCAAAGTGAGCGAAGAGCAATCACCTTGGCCAGCCTGCTTCCTTCGCTGAAGCCGCTGGACGCGACAAACAAATATACCTTTCTCAAGAAGAGTGATGTGCCTGCGCAGTGTTCTCACGCAGCGGCGAAATCTCCAACTACGCTGGGTGTCTGGATGGGGAGTAATCCTACCATTCCTACCTCCTCTGTGGCTCGTCTGAGTCGCGGAGGAGGAAAGAGAGGCAGTGCAGCTCCTCTTCGGGACGCCAAACGTAGGTCGAACTTTTGCCACCTGGTGTCGTCTTGATGTACAAATTTTGAATTTACTTTTTGAGGGGAAAATAGCAGTTAAGAAGAAACATTTCATTCTTACTTGATTGCCTGGAAAACAAGGCGAAGCGCAGAAAATATACAACAAAAGTAGAAATAAGCACACAAAACAAAAACGTAAAAATGAGATTAAGATGGAGTAAGGAAGGAACCAAAGACTCCGATACCACAAGACTGAAAATATAAATAGATCTTGAGAAAACAAATTTCCGCGCGTTTGGCAGTCTTGCATTGTGGAAACAAACGGCCGCTGAATGAAAGCTGACTCCAGCGCGCAGCGAGGAAAATTTACAGCTCCGCATATACATCCAACCTCCGCTTCACCTCGATTTCCCACGCACCCAAAAGGAAACGAAGTGGCAGATAAGGAAAGTGGTCTTGCAGAGCCAATTGCCAGTCTTGCTTTCTGGGAAGACCGAATTGCTTTGAGGGCACTTGCATCGAAAAACAGAACCAGCCATTTAAGCTAAGTTTTTTTTCCCCCTTTCTTTCTCTTTCTAGGTCGGTACCGCGATGTCCAGTTTTGTCTGCTGCTGCGGACTCTCACCCCAACAATACCCACGCGAATCAGATAGGGGTGTCTCTTTTCATACATACTAGAAACAACTTTTTCTTGTGTTTTCGGTGCAAACGTTGTCCGATGCCGAGGCCGATATGAGTGCGCAAGCAATGTGGGGTGCTGTAACCGACCACAGGTTCTGATGAAAGGCTCCGCGCTCCCGACAAAAGTAAGGACTTCTCTATACTATGTCTCACTTGATGTCCGACCGCAACCATTTGCGGGTCCTATGAACCCAATCAAACAGCTCCAGAAAGTGCTTCTTCAGTCCACTGATGACCTTTGTTCGTTTGCCATCACCGACTAGTGTGCCATCACCGACACGCCCGCTGAATGCGCCACGATCCTGCGATTTTAATGCGATTGCATTAGTAAGCTACTACTCAAGAATTTCAACTATGTATATGATGGCCTTCTAATGCGCATTAGATATAAACAATAGGTCATTTCGGTTCAAACTAATGCGCCACGGGTATCCAGAGCGGCGGAACGCACTCCGTCACAATCGCACCTCCTTCGGGGGACCTGACACCCTTGCAGTTTAGAGATTTTTGCGCGAGACAAGGGACAATCACAAGCGAGTAGACACGGACAAGCGCAAACTTTCAACTAGTTTATTCGTGCGCGATCAACCAAGAACAGCCAGAAAGATCATGCGCAGCACACTACACAGAATAAAAAAGGAAACAGAAAATAGATAGTGAAGCCACCCACCAAGACACATTCCACGATAGTCATTATCGAACCAGTAACCCGGATAAAAACTTCACTTCACTTTCAGACAAAGAAACCGAGGTATCGCTAACACAGTCACGGCCCTTCTTTATATAAAAAGCTTCCATCAATTCTCTGGCTGTGCTGTCTTTGCTTCTACACAAGATTCTAATCTCCTAAATCGCGCCTCACACCCACAGTCGGCACAGTGAGTTGGCAAGTGTGCATTGCCTTTATTCCTGATCGACAATTCATGTTCCCGTGCGCGGTCATTAACACAGCAACCAGTTTGACCAATATATACTTTGCCACACGAGAGCGGAATCTCGTATACCACCGCTGTGGTATACGAGATATGCGAATCCAAAAGCGCCGCATCATTTCTATAGCTTCGACGCTGCAAAGAGCCTATATGTCGTTGAATTCTTTGCGATGTAAAATTGTTGAGTCACTCAGTGCTCTTCGATTCGAACCATTGTCCACCCGTCCCTTATCAGTAATCCGAGACGCGGGCACCGATACGTGCACCGAAGCGAAATACCACAGATTTTCTAAGTGTCTCGCGATTGGACCTGGCGGTCCGTAGCTTTTGCCTTTAGTTCATCGTAGGGTGAGACGAAGTATAGTTGAAAGTTTGCGCTTGTCCGTGTCTACTCGCTTGTGATTGTCCCTTGTGTCGTGCAAAAACCTCTAGACTGCATCATGAACCAACTAGGCCAACAAGTTTTAACTGAGAGCCTTGGCGCCGTGCTAGAACTCGTCCCAGGTCGTCCTTGAGGTCGTTTAAAAGGTCTTCCTGGACGTCGTCTTCGACGCCCTCCTCGACGTCGTTTTCGACGTCGTCTATGAGGTCGTCCTTGAGGTCGTCCTTGAGGTCACCCTAGAGGTCACCCTAGAGGTCGTCCTAGAGGTTGTCTTCGACGTCTTCTTTGGCGTTTTCCTCTAGGAGAGTGGTTCTCAACCACTGATGTTTTGCTGACCCCTTGTGGATCGTTGGAGATGAGATGGAGGGCCTCCCGTTCGTGATGAAGTGTAAGGAAAGGTATATGTCAATTATGACAATGATTTAGTAAATAGATACAACTGAGGGCTTGTGTCAAGTATACTTCTTCCATTGACATGCACACAAGGAAATTGGAGGGTTTCCACTCAATTTGGAAAAAACAAATACCAGTTTTGTTGCCGGGTTTGACTGATCAGGCAGGGCTTTGCGGTCTTCTAGAATGCAATCGCGAACCCCAATATGACAACAACTGTTCTAGGACGTCGTCCTCGACACCATCCATTAGGCCTTCTCCGCTAAATTTGGAGGTCTGCCACAATCTAAATTTGGAGGTTTGGAAGTTTCTCCCCTAGATAGGGAGGTCTGCAACAATAAATGCTATCGCATTCATAGATAATCACCCCCGTGATTTCTGAAACTCTGACTCGACCGAAATTTGCTTCCAAGTAAATTTTTATTCATTGTGTGTACCACGAGAAAGCGCCTAGCCACCTTTGCGAAAGAAAAAAAAAATGTTCCTTTTTAACTTGATTCTAATAGGCTAAAACTGGACAGTACAATTTATGAGTACGATCCTACTACTAAATGCGTCTCAGAAATGATATAGTAATACCAGAATATAGGCAGAAACGCAAGTGTCGATTCTTTTTTGTTTCCAAAAGCGCGCATATTCACAACATCAACTCGATAAGAAAGCCTAAGTGCTTCTCTGCATCACGAAAGGTCACCGTAGCCAACGGAGTGGGTACGGCGTCAACGTTAAGCTGGATCGCGTGTCCAATCAGGGAAAACGCGACTCTTAGCCGAACGCTGACGCCGCAGTTATGTCTAATCTGTGGCATACGGTGGTAGTCTTCTTTAGTGAATAAGGAGAGCACTTGGGCTTTTCACCTCGGATGGGTTGGTAGTGATAAACAACCCCTTTCCTTCATTCATCTTATATTCCCAACGTACTATCAAGGCGATGAATTGATTTCCTTTCTTGAAGATAGCCACTCGCATATTGTTGTACATAAGGGAACTAGGCCCACGCCCAAGAATATTGATAGCACTACTTTTACATATAGTAATGACTTTACAATATATCGTCACGATTGTAAGAACAAAAATGAGAGAGGAGTGTTGGTAGCGATAAAAATAATGAGCCGTTGTGTGCGGTTAGGTAGCAACCTACAGATAATCTGGGTCTGCAAACATTTGAATTTAAAAAAAAAAATATATTGTCGGGGTATGCTACAGGCCTCCAAATTGAAATACATATTTTAGTACTGAATAGAGAATGGGTATTTCTTTGACCAGACGCAGATTCCGTTACTCGAGTACTGTGCTTTTGGGCAAGATACTTTTCAGGAATCTATTAGATTTCTGGATGAACATGAGTTTGTTGACCTATCTTTTGACTTTAACTTTGGGCCGGTAATAGATCATCCGAAACGCCTCAACAACATTTGTCTGGTGTATCAGTGGCCTGAGCGACCACAAACTAATGCGTGTCCCCCTAGCGGTTCCTCGCCACAACATTCAGGTCCCGAAAAGCTATACTTGGCTTCGACAAATCTGAGTGAGCTGAAGTGTGTGCCGATCTCAATTAATTTGTAGAGCGCAGCTCTTAAATCCCCGTTTCAGGCTTGAGCTGCGTCGCCGTCGCCGTAGGCGTAACCGCACGTTGCATTATGGGACGTTTCCCATAAAGGTGTCAAGTCAGACCGTGCGACGTCAAAAGGGTCATGAGGGATGAGGAGAAAAAGGAGAAGGATTTGTTCGCAAAATACAACGGAAAAAGTTCCCCACTAGATTTAGCAGAAAAAATTTCTATATACGTTTAGCGTAAAAATTTTGCCGCTTTTTTAGAAGGCAATATTGCCCTCTAACTTTAGCGAAAAACATTCCCCGCTAAGTTTAGTAAAAAAAAAATTCACATTTAGCGAAGAACTTTTCACACTACGTTTATGGGAAAAACGTCTCGCTAAATTTGGCGGAAAATTTTCCCGCTAAATATAGCGGGAAAACTTCGCTATGTTTGGCGGAAAAATTTCCCCGCTAAATTAAGGGAAAATTTTGTCCACTCAATGCAGCGCGGAAACTTTTCTGCTAATTATAGCAGAGAATTTTGCAGGCAGTCATCGCTCACCAGTCGTTGAAGAGCAATGACTGCCTGCTACCCCTTGTGTTTGTTAAGTTGTCAGTGATTGTGTTGTCTGTTACGTCGCGAGAACTTTTTAATTAACATTCCCAGCTGTTGCCCTTTCGTGAAAAGCATCCCGGGTTTGACCTGTCGTATAAAAAAAAAATTCTGGAAAATTGTGTTCTATACGTGATAACGTTCTAGCATCATGTGACATCAGAACATTTGACGTCATACGCCAGTTCACTTTGCCTGCTAAATGTAGCGGTGAAACCGAATCGGTTTGTATGGGTCACCTGACGTTAATATTCTCGCTAAATTTAGAGGAGAAACTAATTAGGTTACGTGACATCAGGTCACGTGACGTCAATTTACCGCTGAATTTAGCGGTGAAACTGAATTTGTGCGTAGGTCCCGGTGCGTTAATATTTCTGCCGTATTTAGCGGGGAAATCGACATCACGTGTCCAAATGTTGCGTGAACAATACACCATTTCAAACTCCCGTTAAATTTAGCCGAGAAACTGAATTAGTGTGTAGGCCTGTCACTTCTCATAATGCAACACAGCGCGTGTTGCATTATGTGGCTTCACGGGCCACGGCTTCACAAAATGCGACTTCAGAAATTGCAGTTTCACAAAACCCGCAGCGACTAATCAAATAACATTTCTCGTTAATAATGGTGGCCTTAACAAACGTTACAAAGTCCTAGAAATGGTTATCACAAGCACAAGTTGCACCGCCACGCGTTCTTGACGCCACTGTTTAGAATGGTGGTTATGACATCCACTAAACACCGTCGAACTCCACTGGCACCATTTGACCGGTGAACCATATACCATCGCGTCCGGTTTGGGAGAATACAGAGGCGTCAGTATCTGACTGCGCTCCGAACGTGGTCGTGGCGGCGACACCAAGGTATTACCGCGGCAGTTACGAGACGATTCCTAAACGGCCCACCATGAACCACACGGCCCACTAAGCGACGATGGTGATCGCTCGGCGGAAGCCTCGTATGATCTCTAATGGGCTCCTGGAAGAAAACAAATAAGCGTGTTTTTTTTCGGTATTGAAAGAATGAACTACGGATTGGCCAAAGGCGAATATCCACCAAACTGCAGCTTGAGCAATCCGAACCAGATGCGGAAGTATCACAGCCTGCCGTTATCTGGTTTAAAAGTGACAAACAATTTTTACATTTCTTTTATAAAAAAAGTAAATAAATCAATAAATAAAATTTAAAAAAAAACAACCTTACAAAGCTTATGCAGACATGAGTCCGTTGACATCCAACTGGTTAGGAATGACAATGAAAGAAAGGAAAACTAAATGATACGGAGCCCGACGTTTGAAGGCCAGTTCATCCCCTTGTTCAAATTGCCTGGTGTTGTTCGCTTATTTAAAGCGGCCGTTGTTTCTGCAAGTGTTTTTTGGTTGGTAGCGCCTCGCGCGACGGACCGCAAACCGGAAACGCAGGCACTTGGAAGTGTCCCATCTGACCGGTTGACGTTATTTTTATTGTTTTGAAAGTTCTGAATCATGTTTTTATTATATACCGTTTTTTTATTAACTTTATAAAAAAAACACGCGGAAGCTACAGATATGCGATTTGCGAAGGTGAGTTATACGGCCAGGGGGATATAGTATTGGGGGCTAATCGTAACAGTGAGTGGGCTAATTATTTTAAGTTGGTTAAATAACTTTTTAAGTATTGGATATACACATATGGTTTCAATTAGAAACTTACTGAGCGTCATCAGAAAACACTAAATCAACTCATTTTAGAACGACTGGGAGCTCGTGGGAAACTCGGGGACGCACCAAAATTACCACATATGCAGCAGGGGCAAAGCGACCAGCGGCGGAACGCGATGATAATTTAATCATCCGCGTTTCGCCACTGCTAATTTTGCGCCTGCTGCATGAGTGTTAACTTTGGTGTCTCCCCGAGTTTCCCACGAGCTTCAAGTCGTTCTAAAAAGAGTTAATTTAGGGGTTTTCGATGACTTTCAGTAAGTGTCTAATCGGAACCATATGATTAGTTTCACTGAATAAAATTAATCAACGAATTTTAAATAACTAACCAACTTATCGCAAATATTAGCCACCCACATAATGTTCCTTTGACGTTATGACTCACCTGCACAAACCGCAGAAGTATAACTTTCACGTCTTTTTTTAAAAGAAACATGTAAATCTTAAAGAAAGCGTTTTGTATATTTTTTAATTGTTTATAACCTGTGAATTACTAACGTCAAAGAAGCTGCTTGCCACATGCCAAAAAGGATAAGACAGTTTTGGCGTACCTCGGTCACACATGTGATCAGTCCCTTTCAACTTTTCGCTCTCGGTATTTTACACGTGGAGACTCCTCAATACCTGGAGCCTCCGACCAATACCACCTATAGACCAACTCATGTTTACAAACAAACCAGAGCGCAACCCATCTCCATTTAATTCATCTTGTTGTAATCATTCGAAGTTGTTAAATTTCGATTCCGGAAAATGAGGTCCCATCACTGTTTACACTAGCATGAATACGACCGAAGCGCATTAATTTGAGTCAGACTCAATCACGCGCATCTCGTCCATCTCATTCTTCCTCCTCCACCCCGTCACAGTCGTCAAGATTAAAAAAATAATAATAATAATATTAATTTACGTGTTATGAAAGTTACAAAAAATAATAGAAGCGAGTTGTAATTTATACAGTAGCTACAAGGGCACACTTAATTTGAGTTACGCTAAGCCCCACTCTTACCCCACTACACTCTTGGACAAAGTTCTGTGGCTATGCATTCAAAGCTTTGGGCGAACGTGCGTTCGCGTATCTTGAGCGCTCATCAAAGCTGCGCACTCACTTCTTCTGAATCAGATCTGCGAGAATATAGTGGGAACTGTGGTTCAGCGTAACTGCAGTTAAGGGTGACTTCACTGCGGAGAAGAGTGCCGGCTTTACAAAGATCTTAGGGTCATAGTAAAGCACGGAACTTCCCTCCTAAATCAAACGGTATACCACATTCAAGAAAAAAGAAAAAAACACGCGACGATACCAATCTATACCGATCGGCTATTACGGAAAACTCTAACAAGGTGCACCACCGACCTATAAATGTTTATCCCGAAAGATCCCTCTGTCTGACGTCCGGTTATTGAGAAGAAATCGCTCTCGTGTCTGCGGTTTGCCCCAGTCGCAGTCATAAAACGTAATCGATTTCTCTTCCAATGTGGAGCGCAAGGTCCTCTTCTTGCGCAGGGGTTGGTAGACGTCAGAACACGGAGCTTTTATTGGCTAATTATAACAATATCGGGTAGATCTCCAGGCACCGAGCATTGAGGTCTACCCACTATCCTTTCAATCAACGCCAATCAGAACTGGACATCGTTCTGACGTCACCGTAACCCTTGCGCAAGATGCAGAAGACTTCCTCTCCGCATAAGCTGCAACAACCTTGGAAGAGCACAATAAGAGGAGACTTCTATTATCAGTGTCTGCCAGCAAACATATGCAGTAATCTCCGTTGCCTTCTGATCATGGAAACATAACTCCGCGCAGTCCAGATATTACCGAATGCATCACAGCCTGCTCCAGGTCACAGTCGTATCGCAATAAAAAAATCGAGGTCGCGGGAACGCAATTTTTTTTTTCTTTTTTGCCGAGAAACTGCCGGATATGGGATGGTTTGCGGACGAATATATTGCTAACGAAGGCGGTCTCTTAATGCTTTCATCACGGTACGCATATTGTGGCGATGATTGCTTGACAGCTGCGTTCTGGTTTGTCTGATCGGTTCGGTGAGCTGGGTGAACGACAGATCGTGAAAAAAAAGGAAGAAAAACATATAGGGAGAGTGCGGAGGCTAATCAGGAGTAAAAATATGGCGCAAGCGATCATTCTTTATTAAGTATACATCTGTTATCATCCAGTCACTCAGAAATAAAAAACAGACTGAGAAAGACTGACAGACCGAGGCAAAATAACGATGAAATGATGGATAAGGCGAGAATTAGAAAGAGATGTATACTGACCGGTAGAAACATAGAGATGGGTATAAAAATGATACACAGAAAACAGCGAGAGGCACAAGAAAAGAGCAGATAGACAGTGATCGATTATTTTGTATGGGCGGTTTTTCGTTATTGCGTATCTGTGATTCAGTGTCACACAAGGTTGAGATAAAGAGTGATAAGGCAGGGAGTGCTGGGTTTGCGATCCGAACACTAATATTATCCTCCTTGTCCTCGCTTTCCTTGAAATTACATTTGTGGAGTACCATCAGGATAACGAAAGGCGTGTTGCTTGAATTCAAGCGACACATAAAGACTTAAGTCTTTATGAGGACTTGACGAAATGCTGTAGCGGTTACAGCATATCAATTATTGAAAAATGTGTAAACTGCGGTTGACTTAAGGACTGAGCTTCAGTTCGTTGATAATCCGTATTATACAGAAAAAATAGAATAAGTAAACCTTTATAATAAAAAGAAATGGAGTTCATGTATACGGACATTTCAGTCGTCAGTTTATTATTACGAGAAGGTATTTTTTACTCTGATATGGTTACAAAACTTTTAATCAGCGGTTGATGAACAAAGGCCAAATATTTATCTTTTCAAGCAAAAAAAAATATATGGGTGATTTCATCTCAAATCGGGCAGGCTGAAAGTGTATAATTTTTATATTCCATGAAAAAAATATATGTCTTGGGGGTATTTCTCAAATGAAGGAGGGCGCAAACCGCATGTTCTCCCGATTTTTTGTTCTCGAGTTACCAGCCGTAGAAGCCGCTGTGGCAGAAACTAGTGTTTTTGCCTGCAGTCGCAGGTCGCGTGTTTGACACCCTCTGCTGGCGCTATTGTTTTCTCTACACCTTTTGCAATTCTCCCCCTAATTTAATAGGTATTATAAAGATACCTTGATGCATTCAAATATTTTTAGAAATTTGATTGTTTTCTAAAACACATGTCAAACTCGTCACTCCGGTCGCTTTTCGGTCAAATTTGACAGGTCATTACTTTGTACTTAAGGTAAATTTTCTTTATTTGGTTCCACAGAAAGCCCAAAGCAAGCCCATTATAGATATAATAATATCATTATAATCTGTCGACTAGCCGCTCCGCTACCTTCACGTAAACGTTGTAAGAAATAACAAATGTTGAAAGTTTGAGGTCGATTTTCTCAAAAACCCCATTTTTGTAAATTTTTATTTTTTAAATTCTTTTAGACGTATTAGTCGACTACAAGAAAAAACAGTCTAGAAATGTAATATTTTGGTTGTATTTTTTCTGTTTGAGCCGCAATCGCGTGAAATGTGTGAACATTTGTTATTTTTCACAACGTTTACGTGAAGGTAGCGGAGCGGCTACTCGGCAGATAATAATGATATTATTATATCTATAAGGGGCTTGCTTTGGGCTTTCTGTAGAGCCAAATAAAGAAAATTTACCTTAAGTAGAGACAAAGTAATGACCTCTCAAATTTGACCGAAAAGCGACCGGAGTGACGAGTTTGACATGTTTTTTAGAAAACAATCAAATTCCTAAAACTATTTGAATACATCAACGTATCTTTATAGTACCTATTAAATGAGGGGGAAAAGTTAAAATGGTGTAGAGAAAAAAATAGCGCCAGCAGAGGGTGTCAAATACGCGACCTGCGACGGCAGGCAAAAACACTAGTTTCTGCCTCTGCGGCTTCTACGCTTCGTAACTCGGGAACAAAATATTTGGAGAACTTGCGGTTTGCGCTCTCATTCATTTGAGAAATACCCTAAAACATATATTTTTTTCGTGAAAATTAAAAGCTAGACCCTTTCAGCCTGCCCTATATGGGAAATTTCATCTCAAATCGGGCAGAATAAAAAAATATGAATTTTAATTTTCACGAAAAAAATATATGTTTTGGGGGCATTTATCAAATAAATGAGGGCACAAACCGCATTTTCTCCAGATTTCTTGTTCTTCAGTTACGAAGCGTAGAAGCCGCAGTGGCAGAAACGAGTTTTTGCCTGGCCTCGGAGGTCGAGTGTTTGACACCCTCTGCTGGCGCCATGGTTTTCTCTACACCTTTTTAACTTTCCCCCCTCATTTAATAGGTATTATAAAGATACCTTGATGTATTCAAATAATTTTAGGAATTTGATTGTTTTCTAAAAAACATGTCAAACTCGTCACTCCGGTCGCTTTTCGGTCAAATTTGACAGGTCATTACTTTGTACTTAAGGTAAATTTTCTTTATTTGGTTCCACAGAAAGCCCAAAGCAAGCCCATTATAGATATAATAATCTCATTATTATCTGCCAAGTAGCCGCTCCGCTACTTTCACGTAAACGTTGTGAAAAATAACAAATCTTCACACATTTCACGCGATTGCGGCTCGAACAGAGGACATACAACCGAAATATCACATTTCCAGACTGTTTTTTCTTGTAGTCGACTAATACGTCTAAAAGAATTTAAAAAATAAAAATTTACGAAAATGGGGTTTTTGAGAAAATCGACCTCAAACTTTCAACATTTGTTATTTCTTACAACGTTTACGTGAAGGTAGCGGAGCGGCTAGTCGACAGATTATAATGATATTTTTATATCTATAATGGGCTTGCTTTGGGCTTTCTTTAGAGCCAAAGAAAGAAAATTTACCTTAAGTACAGACAAAGTAATGACCTGTTAAATTTAACCGAAAAGCGACCGGAGTAACGAGTTTGAACGGTGTTTTAGAAAAGAATCGAATTCCTAAAAATATTTGAATACAACAAGGTATTTTTATAGTACCTATTAAATGCCGGGGAAAAGTTAGAAGGGTGCGGAGAATACAATAACGTCAGCAGAGGGTGTCAAACACGCGACCTGCGACGGCAGGCAAAAACACTAGTTTCTGCCACTGCGGCTTCTACGGCTCGTAACTCGAGAACAAAAAATCGGGAGAACATGCGGTTTACGCCCTCCTTCATTTGAGAAATACCCCAAAAACATATATTTTTTTCGTGAAAATTAAAAATTAGTAGACCCTTTTAGCCCGCCCGATTTGAGATGAAATTAGAAATTAGGGGCTGTTAGTGGCAGCAGACCTCACTTTTAAAACCTATAAGAAATTATATAAAAAAAAAGATGTTAAATATTTTCACACGCGAGGCTGGACTGGCCTTATCTGGTTAACAGAATCAGTAAGTAGAGATATAGTTAACATTCATATATGTTCCAAGATATATTTTACGGTTACATTAAAACAGTAAACCCTGTAAATTTTTACACCCCCAAATAACATCCAGATGACATATTTATTATTCAAAATGCCATCTCAACCACAATTAAAATGCATTACATTCGAGATATAAAAATATATTTATTGTCACGAATTAAGGTGACGAGAAGGCGAAGAGAGAACTGAAAATAAAGGTTTAATGGGCGAACTTGTGCCAACCAAAAATATGCAACGAAAGAGCGTCGAAGCAGCAGAAAAGCAGGCGGCGATTCGGTGACAAAACAGAGAGCACGAGCGAGACTGACTCGACAAGGCCGCGTGAAGCTGCTTATCTACGTGGGTCACTATCTCGAAAGTTCGGCAAAAAAGGTTGGAGCGTCGCGCGCTCGGAGCAAGGATGAGCTATTACTCTCGAGAACAAGAAAGCGGGGAAGTTACGGCTGGAGCGAGAATGAACGGGACTCTTCTAGAAGTCCGTGATCGTGCGTTGCTTTCTCGGCCTTGCGGGCGGCATTATCTCCCCCTTTTGAAAGCGCATCGTCCCGATGCAACGAACGCAAAAGAAAAACAGAAATGGCTAAAACATTAATGGAAAAACGGAATAAACATGCAGTGTCACAATTCTAACGCGCGTAGAGCGGCTTGAATCGAACTACGTGGACGACTTCGGGACGTGGCTGGCGGCATCCTGTTGGTCGGTTTCCGTAGGGGAGCACCTCGAAGTTCAAGTCCCCAAGGCGGCGAATGACCTTGTAGGGTCCGAAGTAGCGTTTTAACAGTTTCTCGCTGAGGCCGCGGCAGAAAATGGGCGTCCACACCCACACCTGTCTTCGAGGTGGAACTCCACGTAGCGGCGACGAAGGTTGTACCGGCCAGCGTAAACACGTTGCTGGTCCTTTATGCGAAGGCGGGCTAGCTGATGTACCCCTTCTGCTCGTTGGGTGACCAGCTGGGCATTTTCGGTGCCGTCGTCCGTCGGGTCGTGGGGCAGCATGGCGTCGAGCATCGTCGTGACCTTTTTGCCGTGCACCAGCTGAAAAGGGTGTAATCCCAGTGTTTTCTTGAACCGCCGTGTTGTGCGCAAACGTGACGTAGGGCAACACCTCATTCCACGTCTTGCGTTCCACGTCCACGTACATCGAAATCATGTCGGCGATGCTCTCTTTGAGTCGCTCCGTCAGCCCGTTGGTCTGCGGGTGGTATGCCCTGGTCCGGCGGTGGTCGGTGTGGCTCAGGCGGAGTATCTCTTTTCTTAGATGCGCCATGAACGAGGAGCCTCGGTCCGTAATGAGGACTTGGGGAGCGCCGTGTCGGAGGACGATAGACTCTACGAAGAACTTGGCTACGTCCACGGCGGCCCCCGACGTTAGTGCTCTTGTCTCGGCGGACCTGGCGAGATGATCAGTTGCAACGATTATGCAACGGGTTTCCTGCGTCGACGGCGGGAAATGTCCAAGAAGATCCATTCCAATCTGCTGCAACGATGCAGTCGGCGGCGCGTTAGAAGGCTCGGGGAATCGTACCCTCTCGTCCCTCCAAGTGGTTGATCAGTGCGCGCAGCTCAGGATCGTTCCGCTGGAGCGCTGCCATAGCGTGAGCGGTCACTGCGCCGAGAAAGTTGTCGTCGTCGTCGTCGTCTTTGGCACAGCCGGTAGCTGACTCGACGGGGGCTCTGGAGAGGCAGTCGGCGTCGCTGTGTTTTCGGCCTGACTTGTAGACCACTTTCACGTCGTCCTCTTGCAGTCGTAGGCTCCACCGAGCGAGGCGTCCCGATGGGTCCTTCAGGCTCGCTAACCAACACAGCGCGTGGAGGTCGGTGACCACCCAAAAAGGAGTGCCGTACAAGTACGTGCGGAATTTCGTGATGGCCCAGACGACGGCCAGACATTCCTTCTTGGTCTTCGAGTAATTGCGTTTTGCGTTGGACGGCGTCTGGCTAGCGTATGCGATCACGCTTTCTGCACCCTTTTGTCGTTCGACCAGTACCGCTCCGAGTCATGTATTGATGGCGTCCGTGTGAACCTCGGTTTCGGCTGATTGGTCGAAGTGGCCGAGAATCGGTGGGGACGGGAGGCGTCGCTTTAGTTTGTCGAACGCCTGTTGTTGTTCTCCACCCCATTCGAAGTTCACGGCGTCATTCGTGGGGTGTGTGAGCGGTGCAAAAAGCTTGGCGAAACCCCGAACGAATCGCCGGTAGCACGCGCAAAGTCCCAGAAATCTTCGGACGGCCTTTTTGTCGGTGGCGGTGGAAATGCCGCTACGGCGCGAGTCTTCTCAGGGTCAGGACTTACACATTCGTTGCCCACAACGTGGCCTAAGAACTTCAGTTCGCCGTAGGCAAACCGGCACTTCGTCGGCTTGAAAGTGCGTCCTGCACTCCTGATTGCCTCAAGAACGGCCCGAAGGCGTTGCAAGTGCTCGTCGAAGTTGGCCGAGAATACCACGACGTCGTCGAGGTAAACGAGACAGCTCTCTCATTTGAGGTCTTCCACGACGGTGTCCATGACACGCTGGAAAGTTGCTGGTGCCGTGCACAGTCCGAAGGGCATAACCTTGAACTCACCGTCCGTCAGATGTGACGAGGGCCATCTTTTCTCGGTCCCGTTCGTCGACTTCGATCGGCCAGTAGCCACTTTTAAGGTCCATCGACGAAAAGTATCGGGAATGGCGCAGCCGGTCCAGTGTATCGTCGATGCGGGGGAGCGGATACACGTCTTTCTTTGTGACTGCGTTGAGCCGCCGGTAGTCAACGCAGAATCGAAGCGTTCCGTCCTTCTATATACGTACCGCTATCAACTTTCTGTAAAGCGTGGACCACCGCATAAACACTTTAACACCCTATATACGTACCGCTATCAACTTTCTGTAAAGCGTGGACCACCGCATAAACCCATATTATGGGGTGAAGCCACTCGATGTTTACGCAAAAGAGTCAAGCGCATTATGCAACGATGCCGATCTTAAAACACGGTTGTCTTTTAAAAGGATACTTCAACAAACTTTGAAATATACCCGTTGTATTCAGAAATAGGTTAAATAGGATCCACAATATCCAAAAATGACAATCGCACGTTTGTAATTTGGGCCTGGCGGCTGTATCTTTCGTTATAAACGGCTCACTCTGGCAAGCGCTTGAAGAGCATCTAGCGTAGACCACGTGAAATTTGCCGCAATCTCGACGTAGTTCGCTTCTGGACGAGCAAAACTGCGGAGAGGCTGACGTCGTGAGGATGTCCAAATTTTTCCAGCCACCGAAGCGGCTGCCTTTTTACGAATTTCGAATGACGGGTTACCGTATTTACTCGAGTAATAGCCACACTATTTATGAATCCGTCCCTTGCGTACACTTTCCCACAGAGCACATATAGAGCCATTCATTGCGCTGCGCATAAATACCATAGCGAATAACGAAATCCAGAACCCGATTGTTCATACAAAGGCAATCTTCACAGATGGTATCTTTGCACGAAGACTTTATCGCTGTCCTGTCAACAGCTGGAATCATGCAGCCGATCGCGGTGATTGGCAATCTGCGTGCTCCGCGGAGAAGCGAACCCTCAGGTTTTCTTCATAAACAGTGCGGATATTACTAGAGTAAATACGGTAATCTTCTATAATCTTCTAGAGGGATAATAGCGACCTCTGTGTCACTCGAAAGAGATTCTCGGAAAGTGAGGAGTTCTTTCTTCCCCTCTTCTCTCGTGGTGGCCGTAGGCGAGAGAGTTAGCGTCCCTACCTGTCAAGGTTCCTAGACGGGCCTTACAAACGAGGTGTTAACGACATTTATTAGGTGCGCTTTGTAATCGTTTGATTTGTTTGAATTTTCCTCTTCGTGTCTCTTTTAGGAGACATTGGTGTGTCCGATGTGATACTGCTGCTTTGAACACATAGAGACGAAACAAAAAAAAAAGCGCCGAAATTTCGTTGTAGTATCTCTTTAAGTCAAAGCAGTCTCACAACTTAATGATGGCATAATATGTCTAATACAAAAAGAACGTACAAGAGGTATGAAAATCATTTATAACATCGTCTTTCTTATTTCAAGCAGTTTGAAAAAAAAAAGTGGCAACGTGAAACAAATACTTCAGTTTTGAGATTTGAAAGAAAATATCCCGCGTTATTTTCTGAAAAGAAAACGATATTTTAATGATAAAATAAACAAAATTATTTACAGTAATACCATTTTAAAAAGCCTGATTTTGGTGGCGTTCACTTTTTGATGCTGGATCTGATGAAATCGATTTGTATATTCAACGATAGCAAAAGAAAATTCACTGTGGCTTGTGTTCATCCTACGTTTATATTTTATTTCGTTTGAGCAATTTGACAGAAAAAGACCGGTATCAGCATAAGGACTTTTAAATAATGTTTCTAATGGCAAGAGACGACCAGGAAGTGACTTGTGCAAGCAGGCCGATCTGAAATTTCAAAAATGTGCATGCAAAACAAAAACCTAGTTCAAACACCCCACAAACTTGAGTAAAGCGCGAGACACATGGACGGCAGAATCGTCCGATCGGACGTCCGATGCGACAGTCCGAACACCGCTCCGAATCGCCGCACGCGACAGTTTGAGACACACACTTCCGACCTCGCATGCGACATGACGATACGCTCGGCTCCGCCCAGGAGATCCAAGCACCCCAGCGGGAGGTCCGCGTTCACAGATCTCTGGTCCCAGATTCACGGTTTAGCTCACACGAGCGAAGTTAGGAGCTCGTTCTCGCTAGCACGTGCATTCTTTCCCGGTGCCATCTTTTTCGAATAAGTCAGCGGGATCCACGCGTCCGGCTTCCCGTCGCCCGTCCCGTTTTCTTCTTCGTGTCGCCAGACCCAGTACGTCATCATGACGTTCGCGCTAGCTGTGCTGTCATTGGCTAAACGCATCCGACAATCCGTCCGCCATGCGAAGCTATCTGGCGCGTTGGACGCATGTCGGATCGCCGATCCGACGTCCGAAGCGGCCAAATTTTTCGGATCAGGCAGTCGTACTGCCGGATTGGACGTCGGATCGGATGGATTTTTCGCGCATGTGTCTCGCGCTTAAGAAAAAGAAGAGAAACAAACATTATCAGAATCGTTTTTGAAGTCAAAGAAAAAAAATGGCTCTCTTAAGATCTCGCCTTAAGAAAGATTGGAATTACGAAAAAAAAAAAAAAAAACTACTAGCATACAAGAGCCGCCACGCAAAGATTGCTGCAATAAAGCACAAATAATACGCGCATTAAGAAGAAAAAAAGAAATGCAATAGAAGGCGTCGAAAAAAACGCCTTTACTTGGGGACCTTCAATCTACCTGTCCCTTTTTAGGCTTCTTTATTAGGGGTAAAAAAAGAAAACCGTTATGATAGAGATGCATTTATTCGGTTTTCATAAGCCTTCAGGCGTTTTCCTGCACATAAGAGTAACTGCATTTTTATTGTGTTTTTTTGTTTTTTGTGGTTGATCACTCAAGTAATAGAGATTTTGAAAATTTACGCAATCATCAAGAAGCATTTTGGGAACGTAGATACCCGCCTTACAAACACTCGATTGCCTGTATGAATTATTTGAAGTCGATATCTAAAAATAAGGCTTTGTTCAACGTGCGTGAAATGCCTTTTTTTTGTAGTTTATTGTTTTGTCTTGGAACGGTTGCGCCGTATTCACACTGGGGGTTCAACCGGTTGCTGGAGATACGATACAAATCTGCGCGCATTTGATAATGAAACCAGGCAGACCCGCTTCACGGTCGCAATTTAAACGCCTGTGTGAATGCAGCCTTACCGCTTCGAACGCCAGCACTTGCAGCGCGTGTAAATTCACTTGCGAACGCTCATTGGTGTTTGAGTAATAAGCCAACATTTTATGCCGATGGTAGAACTAACTTAAAGCTGGCGTCAAAAACGTTGTTGTGAAGTTCTGAATACCGCAGTGCAATATGCCAAAGCACACAAAAGTGAAGTGCAAAACTACTGAACGCAAGGCTGTCTTTTTTTTTTTTTTTCTCATAGGTACACAGCATTGGTCTGAAAGTTTTAAAAGAGCAGACAGATTCAGCGTTTTGAGCGCGTTAATTAATTATTTTCCGTTAGTGTTTCCTTTAGAAAGACATTTTCTCAGACTTAGAAATAACTTGAATACTCTTCTAAACTTACCGTATCTTAGATACTTTCTTGAGTAATCTGGCATTTTATAAATATTTTTATGTAGAATATTTACTACTCTAACTTAAATCCTTCTTGAAAGTAACACGTACTCACATTGTAAGTTTCTCGCAAGTTTCTACCCGATTTGCAGACGCGCGCGCGATCTCACTTTCTTGTCTAGGCAACACAAAAGGCGCATGCGCAAAAATGCACGTATTCAGAGGTCGGAGGCGATGAAGCGGAGATTCTGCTTGGCGGCCTTTACCCAAGTTTCTCGTTCGGAGCGTAACGTAATGACAACAGACTGCCCAGACAAACACGGCGTGATCCGTGCGAAGACGAGCCAACCCGAGAAGCATCGCAAGCAAAATCTCCTCGCAAGAGGCTCGTCTTTTGCAGACGGGAAAAACAAGAAATCTAAGCAAACTAATCCTCTAACTTAACATGAACTAAAACCGACGAGCTTAGGAAGAGATTTGATTAAATTCTGTCTGTCATTTCTTAAGCTGGTTTCGTACACCTGTCTGGCATCAGCCTGAAGACTCAAGAGTCGAGACCTGGACGCAATGGAGCGTTAGTGCTTGGGAACGGCTTTCGTTCTGCCATGATAACAATTGCGGGAAATTTTATAGTCTGTTGGTGAAACAGAAGAAACTTCAAGTGCCACCCAAGCGTTGCCTTCCAACTTTCGAGCGGATCCGGGGAGCGCCTGTTTAACATCGGTGGACAAGTGTTTAGAATGAACAAAGGAAAGTTGTCGGACGAAAATATCGAAAAGAAAACAACTTTTTCTGCGAGCCGATAATGCGGTTTAATAATGTCGTTATTTTTTCATCCTCGTTTTTTTTTGTACTTGGTTGTTCAACACTAAATTGAGGAATAAGTTGTAACTCAAGAGTATCTTCAGTGTAACGAGTATTACGGCTTTCGAGTGTGTAGTGCTTTGCTCAGTTACTTTACAACGTGGTACTTACTGCTTAGTAACTTGACATAAATACTTTCTTCGAGTATGTTGTACAACCCTACTTTCTGCACCCCACATTTTAGACACGCCAAATAAATGAATCCAGGGTAGTTTGATATTCCACAAGTCCAATACTTTATCTTTTATTTTGACTTAGTGTCAATATAGGATTAGGCACGGTGTAGTTCCAAACTTACCTCTATTACGGAATTCGCTTTAGAAGTAAAAAAATCATAATAGCCGCACGTTACACTTACGTTATAATCAATGTGCGATATAGTTATTAAAAATTTAATGCAATGATATTGCCGCGCGCGCTCGCCAAGTAGGCAGCGCGCGCGTGGCCTAATGGTTATCGCGCCTGCCTCCCACGCGAAAAGCTAGGGTTCGAATCCTGGAGCGACATGTCTTTTGTTTATTCCTCTAATTTAGTGTTCTGGAGAATTCGAGAATCATGTTGCTTGTTCCAGGCCCGAATGTTCCACGCGTCGAAGTTTCTTCGCCGATTCTTCCAGAAGACCACGCATGTACATAAGGGGCTCCGCGTGACGAGCCGCAGTCAGTTTCGCCCCAGCGCTCGACTCTGCTGTCTCGCCGACCTCGACGCTCGCGACGCTTTGTTATTATTTTCTATTCTCTTTTTGTTTTGGCACAAGTTCGCCACATTAAACGTTTATTTCTTCCTGTTCATTTCTTGTTTATTGGTCACCACCCGTGACATTTTGGTGGAGGTGCTGGGTAACCGCATGCCCGTGCAGCGCTCCCCTCCGAGTTCTCGGAGTGCAAGTCCGAACACAAGCCCCCAAGAACCCAACGAGGACCAGACCGAGATCCGATTAAGTCGCCGGAACCTTGGCCTACCCCCGGAGTTAGGACCCTTGCCACCCAGGACCAGGCAAACAAGGAGGACGACGATGGCCAACCAGTCGGAGACCCCGGCCGCTCCAGCCGTCGTTTACCTGCCCGTCGTACCGCGGACGGCTGCTCCATTCCACGGCGAGCAATACGAAGACGTCGAAGACTGGATTGACCAGTATGAACGCGTTGCCCGCCACAATTGCTGGACCGACGAGCAGCGCCTGAACAACGTCTATTTTTCGCTTGAGGGTACCGCCAAGCACTGGTACGAGAATCATGAGTCCTCTTTGACGTCGTGGGACATGTTCAAGACCGATCTCAAGGCTACGTTCAACAACCACCACCGCCGAGAGAGAGCCGAGGACCTACTGCGAACCAGAACCCAGGGCCCCAACGAGAGCGTCACCGGCTTCGTCGAGGATGTTCTTCGCCTGAGCGCCCGCGCCGATCCTCAGGCTACAGAGGAGAAGAAGCTGCGACACCTGATGAGGGGTGTGAAAAGCGAGATATTCGGAGGTCTCATTCGCAATCCCCCGACAACTGTGGACGGGTTCGTCACGGAGGCGACGAATATGGAACGTGCCCTACTAGCACGCGCCAGGCACTACGAGCGACACCCTGGCGTGACTACTCTGGCGACATCCGGATACAACCTTGGTACCGACCTCCCAGGCATCCGTGACATCATCCGTGAAGTCGTCCGGGAAGAAATCCGCAAGATGCTCCCCGCTATGGATCGCCCGTCCTCCCTGTCGCTCGCCGAGGTCGTGCGAGATGAAGTTCATCGGGCCTTCCAACCTGAGGTTCCGACCAACATGACGACGCCAGAGGAGCCGACATTGAGCTACGCCGCCATGGCCCGACGACCACCGCAAGCTAACCGCCAGGCCACGGCGCCACCCCGACGAGACCCTCGGATGCCACAGTATCCTCGACGCCAGGAAGGGCAAGTCCAGGACGTCCGCCCGGAGCAACCTTCGTCGAGGAAGACCGACGTGTGGCGAACGGCCGACCGACGCCCGCTCAGCTACCACTGCGGGGAACCCGACCATGTGTACCGCCGATGCCCATACCGACGACTCGGGCTGCGCGGGTTCCACCCAAACGACCCGCGCCCCAGGTATGGTGAACGCCCTCGGGAGATCGACGAGTACCTGCGACGACCCCAGTCCCCCGAGCCTGCGTCCCGCCCAGAGTTCCGGTCGCCATCGCCGCGACGTCCAGCTTCGCCGATGCACCGACCCCGACGTGAATGCCTGTCACCCCTCGCTCCTCGCCGGGGAAACTAGGCGCGGCAACCCCTGGAGGTGGAGTTGCCGAAGACGACCGACGTAAAGAGCCTCCAAGAACGACGGAGCGCTCCCACTCCCCCGACGCCACGCATCGCTACGACGCCCCTGCAACGGTGTCCAACAACCTAAACGTCGTCATTGACGGCCACGACGCATCGGCACTCGTGGACACCGGAGCAGACTACTCAGTCTTGAGTGGGAGGCTCTCCCGCCGCCTTCGAAAAGTCATGACGCCGTGGGAAGGACTCCAAATACGAACCGCCGGAGGACATCTCATTACACCAGTCGGGAGATGCACTGCTCGCGTCGAGATCCACGGTGAAACGTGCCCTGTCAGGTTCGTCATTCTACAAGACTGTTCGAGGGACGTTATCCTCGGAATGGACTTTCTCTGCGAGTATGGCGCCGTCATCGACCTCGGAACAAACCGGCTGACGCTACGAAAACCTGCTCCACCATCGGAGGAACCCCAAGCGACGTCACCCACGGTCCGAGTCCTCGCAAACCACGTAAACCTACCACCGCGGTCGAGCGTTTTCGTACTTGTCGGGATCGATGAAGCTTCCTATGGTGAAGTTCTTCTCGAGGGAAACCTCCAATTGCTCCTGGGAAGAGGCATAGGCGTCGCAAGGGGAGTAGCTGAACTTCAGGATGGGCGGACTGTGGCCCTCGTGACGAACTTCCGAAACGAAACGCAACACCTCACGAAAGGTGCAGCCGTGGGCCACGTCGAGGAACTCCGAAACCCCGCCGAAATCACCGCGATTACTGACGAATTCTCGCCGTCCCAGCAAGACAGTACGTCGCCAGCGCAGCTCGACATTGACCCTAAGCTTCCGGACCCTAAACGACGTCAGCTGGTTAACCTCCTCGCCGAATACCGCGACTGCTTTGCGACGTCGTCGAAGGTGCGCCAGACCGCGGTTGCCAAGCACCGCATCGTTACCGAGGACGACGCGCGCCCTGTGCATCGATCACCGTACAGAGTCTCCGCGAAGGAAAGGGAGGTGATCCAGCAGCAAGTTCAAGAGATGCTGAATGACGACATAATCCAACCTTCAAGCAGTCCATGGGCCTCTCCAGTCGTGCTGGTTAAGAAGAAGGACGGAACTCTTCGGTTCTGCGTGGACTACCGGCAGCTCAACACGGTTACGAAGAAAGACGTCTATCCACTGCCCCGCATCGACGACACTCTAGACCGGCTGCGCCACTCTCGATACTTTTCATCGATGGACCTGAAGAGCGGCTACTGGCAAATCGAGGTCGACGAACGGGACCGAGAGAAGACAGCCTTCGTCACGCCGGATGGACTCTACGAGTTCAAGGTGATGCCCTTCGGACTATGCACGGCGCCAGCAACTTTCCAGCGTGTCATGGACACCGTACTGGCAGGGCTGAAGTGGCAGAGCTGTCTCGTCTACCTGGACGACGTCGTAGTATTTTCAGCTTACTTCGACGAGCACTTGCGACGACTCCGCACGGTTCTCCATGCCATACAGACCGCCGGGCTCACTCTCAAGCCGTCAAAGTGCCGGTTCGCCTATGACGAACTGAAGTTCTTAGGTCACGTGGTTAGTAACGAAGGCATTCATCCAGACCCAGAGAAGACTCGCGCGGTCGCAGCATTTCCAGTGCCAAGAGACAAGAAGGCCGTGCGAAGGTTCCTTGGGCTATGTGCCTACTATCGGCGCTTCGTTCGAGATTGCGCAAGGATTTCCGCACCGCTCACAAACCTCACGAAGGACGCCGAGAAGTTCGAATGGGCCGAGGAGCAGCAGCAGGCATTCGACGAGCTGAAGCGACGACTGCAGACGCCTCCTGTTCTTGGACATTTCGACCAGGATGCGGAAACCGAGATTCACACGGACGCAAGTAACGCAGGACTTGGCGCGGTACTGGTTCAAGTTCAAGAAGGCACCGAGCGAGTCATCGCCTACGCAAGTCGGACATTGTCCAAGGCGGAGCGAAATTACTCCACGACTGAAAAAGAATGCCTTGCGGTCGTCTGGGCAATCACGAAGTTCCGCCCGTACTTGTACGGGAGCCCGTTCCGTGTAGTCACGGACCACCATTCGCTCTGCTGGCTTGCTAACCTGAAGGACCCGTCAGGACGTCTTGCTCGATGGAGCCTCCGACTACAAGAGTTTAACATGACAGTGGTCTACAAGTCCGGCCGGAAGCACAGCGACGCCGACTGCTTGTCCAGAGCCCCCGTCGAAACCCCTTCCGGCTGCAGCGACGACAATGACGACGAGAGCTTCCTAGGAGCTGTAAACGCCGACGACATGGCACAACGTCAACGGGACGATCCTGAGCTGCGCGCATTAATCGAGCACCTGGAAGGGGGTGGGGGTACCATGCCACGTGTCTTCTCACGAGTATTGCCGACCTTCGCCATTCGACAAGGTGTACTCTACAAAGAGAACTTCGGAGACAACAGCACACCGTGGTTGCTTGTAATCCCGACCGACCTTCGGGAGGAGATCTTTCAAGCATGTCACGACGACCCGACGTCGGGACACCTCGGTTACAGCCGAACACTGGCCCGTATTCGTGAAAAGTATTACTGGCCAAAGCTCCCCAAAGCCGTCCATCTCTACACCCGATCGTGCCTCGAGTGCCAGCGACGTAAGAAACCGCCAACGAAACCGGCCGGTCTCCTGCAGCCGATTGCTCCCCCGACCGCACCGTTCCAGCAGATCGGAATGGACCTACTTGGCCCCTTTCCGCCGTCAACATCGGGAAACCGCTGGATAATCGTCGCCACAGATTATCTCACGCGGTACGCCGAAACGAAAGCCCTCCCTTCAGGGACTGCTGTGGAAGTCGCCAAGTTTTTCATCGAGTCCATCGTCCTCCGGCATGGCGCCCCCGAAGTCCTGATCACAGACCGAGGGTCATCGTTCATGGCACAGCTGACCCAAGAAATCCTGCGTCTCAGCCACACCAGCCATCGTCGCACCACGGCGTACCACCCGCAGACCAACGGGCTCACGGAAAGACTCAACAAGACCATCGCCGACATGATTTCCATGTACGTCGACGTGGAGCACAAGACATGGGACGAGGTGCTGCCGTACGTCACCTTTGCCTACAACACGGCCGTACAAGAGACCACCGGAGTGACACCCTTTCAACTGGTGCATGGGCGCAGGGTAACGACAATGCTGGACGCGATGTTACCCCACGAACCGGCTCTCGACGGAAGCGACGACGCCCAGGTGGTTGCCCAACGGGCAGAAGAAGTCCGCCAGCTCGCCAGACACCGTATTCAAGCCCAACAACGTGTCGACGCTGGCCGCTACAACCTTCGTCGTCGGGACGTCCACTTCCAGCCCGGAGACAGGGTGTGGGTGTGGACACCGATCCGCCGCCGTGGTCTCAGTGAGAAACTCCTAAAGCGCTACTTCGGACCCTGCAAAGTACTTCGTCGACTCGGTGATCTGAACTACGAGGTGATGCCCGATGGAACACGGACTTCATCACGCCGCCCTCCACGACCAGAAGTCGTCCACGTCGTGCGCATGAAGCCGTACTACGCTCGATAGGACAGTGGAGCTTACGTATTCCAAATGACTCTTTAGTTTACCGTTCTTTTTGTTTGCTTTTTGTTTTGTGCTGCATCGGGGCGATGCGCTTTTTAAAGGGGGGAGTAATGCCGCACGCGCTCGCCAAGTAGGCAGCGCGCGCGTGGCCTAATGACGGATTCCACTTCCGGACGCGATAGCGAACGGACGTGTCAAGCATCGCTCCTCGCCAGCGGCGGCGGCCGTTATCGGCCGCGGTGATAACGTTGCCCCCGTTTTGAAGGAGCATCGTCTGCAGCTGCCGACATTGCCCACCGGTGAAGCGGCGAAACTCAGCGTGGTCCTTCACGCTGACCTCGAAGGGAGACCGTACCGCCTCGAAGACTTCCGGGACCCGTTGAAACAGGTGGGCGTCTTGTCAGACGTGGCGGGTCTGGGAGCCTACCAGATAAGCCACGTCTGGCTGCTCAAGTTGCGGACGCCGGAGGCCAAGGCGAAGCTGCTGCAAGCCGGGAGTCTTCAGGTGAAGGGGAAGACGTGTCTGCCGGTCGACCCCAACCGGAGGGAGCTTCGCGTCAAGCTCCACTGGGTTTCCTTTGACGCGCCTGTGGACTCGATACGGCGAGCCTTCGAGCCTTTCGGGGAGGTGAAGGAGGTTTCCCGAGAGAAGTGGAAGGTCGACGGCTTCGTTGACGTCGACTCCACTACCGTCGTTATGCGCCTGGCCCTCAAGGAGGGCGTTGCCCTCGAGAGCCTCCCGCACCAGCTCCGTGTCAGCGGAGGCAACGTTTTGGTCGTAGTTCCCGGGCGGGCGCCAATATGTCTCCGTTGCCGTCGCACGGGGCATATTCGCCGCGACTGCCGGGCTCCCCGGTGCACGGAGTGTCGCGCCTTTGGACACGAGGCCCGGGACTGCGTCAAGACGTACGCCCGTGCGGCCTCCAGCAAGGTCACTGAGGAGTCCACGGAGCTGCTGATGGATGAGGACGAGGCTGAGCAGGCTGCGTCCCCGGCTACGTCAACGGCGAGCGTAGCAGCCACTCCCGAGGGTGTCGCGGAGCCGTCCGAAGTCGATGCCACGCCGGTTGCTGGAACGGCTGGCCGGGCCGAGTCTCCGGACGTTCCGTCCGGCGAGGCGTCGAGACCTGGGAACACGGCCGCCGGCACGAGCGACGTCACCGCCCCTGACTTGTCAGGGGAATCGCCCATGGAAGACCAGGACTCTTCGGCAAGCGGTGCGGCCTCGAAGCGGACGCGGGACGACGGAAGCGGGGACCCTAACGTGACGAGCCAGGAAGAGCCACCCTCCAAGGCAGCGCCCCTCTGGAGAAGGCGGCTCCAAGTCAAACAGAACATTCCTGTGAAGGACCAGAAAGGGGCGCAACCATCCCCCTAACCTGGAGTGGCCGGTGGCTTTCGGACGTCGAAGTCCGCTCGTTGGACGGCCAACTTCTCAGAACTTAAGGTAGGCACCATACGGTCTCCCTTTCCCTGAATGGCAATTCGTCTCGAGGCAGCCTTACGCGTGGCCACGATTAATGTTCGTGGCCTGTCAGCCAGGCGTAGGCAGTGCCAGTTGAGCCGTTTATTTTCTGAGAACGAGCTTGATATTATTGCCGTTCAAGAAACCAAAATTGAAAGCCAGGAACAGACTGACCGTATGGTGCGCATTTTTCAGAATTATTTTAACGTTTGCGTGTCGCATGCTGTTGGGTTTTCCGCCGGCTGTTGTTTGTTTATTCGGCGGTCAATTGGAGTGGTAGAAACAGCCGTGCATTCTTGTGGTTCCGGGCGATTTGTTTACTGCGATTTTTCTTTTTCTAACGCTGATTGGCGCGTTCTCTGTGTCTACGCGCCGAATCGCGAAGGTGAACGCAAAGTTTTTTTTGAAAGCCTGAGCACGTATCTCGATTGCGAGCGGGTAATTGTTTTTCTTGGTGATTTTAACTGCGTTTGTAGGCCACAAGATCGAGCGAGTCATGCTCCTGTTCGAGACGCGAGTTCCTTTTCTTTGAATGACCTTGTTTCGGGGCATTGCTTAGAGGACGTGGCGGCCTGTATGAATCAGGGAAATGTACAGTTCACGCATTTTCAAGGCCGGAGCCATGCGAGACTGGATAGGGTCTATGTTTCTCTTGATCTTTTACCTCTTTGTAGCGATTACTCTGTTAAGCACATGTCTTTCAGTGATCATGCGTTAGTCATGTTTACTCTTGGCAATAAGACAAAATCACCTAAATGGGACTGGGCACTATGGAAGCTCAACAGTAGTATTCTTACGGATGAACCTTTTAGAGGAATTGTGAGTACTCTTTTTGAAAATTTATATGGTAACGATAATGCATTGTGGGCTGTTCGTTGGGATCTTTTTAAAGAAGAAGTAAAGATGGCTGCAATCGAGAGAAGCAGCACCCTTAACTATCAGAAAAAGAAAGAAGAGGATGTTTTACGGCGTCAGTTAAACGGTTTTGTAACACTAGAGAGCGCAAATCCCGGTGAATTTATGCGCGAAATAAAAGAATGTAAAAGTAAATTGGAACTGATCGATGTCGAGAAATACAGAGGAGCGATAGTAAGGGCTCGAAGCGACAAGCTGTGGTTGGGTGAAGCTCCGACGAAGCGCGCACTATGCGACGAAAAAAGTTACGCGCAACGTAACGATATCAGGGAAATCTGTTACGGAACCACGATGACGCGTGACAGGGCGGTTATTGAAAGGGCTTTTGTGGAGCATTATCGAAATTTGTTTGGGCGTATCGCGTCAGTAGACGACGGGTTCGATGCGGATTTTTTGTTTTTGATACCCCAGCTAGAACAGCACGTGTGCGACAGCCTAGAGGTGGCTATCACCGTGCCGGAAATCGAAGCTGCCATCGATGAGCTGACGAGTGGAAAGACCCCAGGGCCGGATGGCCTTGGTGCCGATTTTTATAAGTCTTTTAAGCATGCGGTGGCGCCTGCGCTGTATGAGGTAGTGACCGAAGCCTATGAGAAGCAGATGTTACCCCTCTCTTTTCTTAGGACGCACACTGTGCTTATCCCTAAGTACAATGATTCGGTGAAACTCTTGTCAGTGGGATCTTACAGGCCGATTACTTTAACAAACGTTGATTATAAAATTTACATGAAGATTTTAGCTAAAAGATTACAAAGGGTTATTAAAGTACTCGTAGGGCCGCATCAGACGTGCGGCATAAAAGGCCGTACGATTTGCACGAATATACATGTAGCTAGAAGCGTTTTAGAATGCTGCGACGCCTTTCAAGGCCGAGTAGCAATGTTGCAACTCGACTTTGAGAAAGCGTTCGATCGTGTTTCGCACCAAATACTTTTTCGTATTTTGGAACACGCCAATGTAGGGTACATTCTGTTAGAAGGTTTTAAGATGGCTTATAAAAATTGCATTACAAGTTTAGTTGTAAATAAGAGAGTTACAGAAAGCATTGAGATACGTTGTTCAGTTAGGCAAGGTTGCCCACTTTCGCCCTTGCTTTTTGCTATATTTTTAGAACCGTTTTGTTTGAGACTTCTTCGAAACGATAACGTACGTGGTTTTAAGCTAAACACGAATGAAGTAAAAGTCCTGTCGTATGCGGATGATCTTGCGGTTCTTTGCGTGGATCAAGAAAGTATTCGCGAAATTGTCAAGGTTGCCTCTTCTTTTTGTGCGAAAACCGGGAGTGTCATTAATTGGGACAAAACGGTAGGGTTTTGGCACGGTGATTGGGATAGAAAACCAAATGTTTTTATGAATGTTAGGTGGGAGAGTTTACCCACCAAGTATCTAGGTGTGCCGTTAGTGCATTATCGTGACAGTACTTCATACTGGAATGAAGAGACTCAGAACGTTAGAACAAAGGCGGAAGGGTGGAGGGGGAAGGATTTGTCTATTTTCGCGCGTTCCACTGTGTGTAATGTTTTTTTGATTGCGAAGATTTGGTATGTCTTACAGGTACTCTATATGTCTCGGGCCAATGTGCAGAAGTTCCACAGAGTTCTTGCTGTTTTCTTATGGAACTCAAATTGGGAGCGCTGTGCCCGCACAAATCTTTTTCGTTCAGTGCAAAGTGGCGGACTAGGGCTAGCACATTTATTTATAAGGCAAATTGTTTCGAGATTTATGTTTCTTAGGGATCAAAACGACCCCTTCTTACGTACTGTAATTCAAGTTCGCCTGCAAAGTTTTCTGCCTGAATTTGTTGTGTCATCCGGTGTTGTAATAGGCGCAGGTGTTCATGGGTACATGAAAGAAGTTTTATGGTCTTTCCGCATGTTGAAAGTCCGTTTTTCTATGGAATATTTGGCTACAGTTTCAAGGAAAAAATTGTATAAAGATTTAGTTGATGTTTTGTTTCCTATACCATTGTATAGATCATTATACTGTGTCGGCGGTGGTTTAGACGTACTAAAAAGAGTGAAAAGAATGCCGGTCAGGCCATGTGTTAAAACCTTTTTCTTTCAATTACATTGTGGCGTTCTTCCGGTAAAAACTTGGCTGGAGGAAAAGGGTTTATTTGTCCCCTGGTCCACTAATTGTTTATTGTGTAAAAAAGCCGAAACCGTAGAACACGTGTTTGTCGAATGTTGGGACGCTGTGTTCCACTGGGACATCCTCGAGCGCACCCTCAAAAAAGATTTACCTGTCAACCCACGCGGTATTCGTTATCTGGCTGTGAAAAATGAAGATGAAATTCCGTATGATATGATTATGTTATTGAGTCTCCACAGTATGTGGAAGACGATAATGAGTTTACGACACGCAGACGTGAATGTTCGCACTGTGCGTGAAAACTTTATTGAAAACATTGTCTATGTAAGAGAAGTTTATCGCGCCCTCGCCGAGCCTCCAGACTGGTTACCACTGTTGGATCAGTTGGCCAGTTTTAAACGCTTTTAACCGCCACGGCCTTCGTACGGCTGAA
The DNA here is from genome assembly GCF_016920785.2 of Ixodes scapularis. NCBI lineage: Eukaryota > Metazoa > Arthropoda > Arachnida > Ixodida > Ixodidae > Ixodes > Ixodes scapularis. The sequence continues at coordinate 74,323,025 of NW_024609837.1, forward strand.
GTGTTTTAGCCTTTCCCTTTTGTGTGTATTGTAAAAAAAATCTGTCTAAGCAGGCAATAAAGAAAAAAAAAAAAAGCGCGTGGCCTAATGGTTATCGCGCCTGCCTCCCACGCGAAAAGCTAGGGTTCGAATCCTGGAGCGACATGTCTTTTGTTTATTCCTCTAATTTAGTGTTCTGGAGAATTCGAGAATCATGTTGCTTGTTCCAGGCCCGAATGTTCCACGCGTCGAAGTTTCTTCGCCGATTCTTCCAGAAGACCACGCATGTACATAAGGGGCTCCGCGTGACGAGCCGCAGTCAGTTTCGCCCCAGCGCTCGACTCTGCTGTCTCGCCGACCTCGACGCTCGCGACGCTTTGTTATTATTTTCTATTCTCTTTTTGTTTTGGCACAAGTTCGCCACATTAAACGTTTATTTCTTCCTATTCATTTCTTGTTTATTGGTCACCACCCGTGACAATATTACCTTCAGGTATCATAAAAGCAATCACAAAAGGACGTCTGGAATTGGTGGGGCTTTCTAGATTTTTTCGCGTTTGAGTCGTAAATATTTACTGACAATTCCTAGATCTCCATATTTCATCAAAAAAGGGACTAAAATTTTAATTTCGAATAAATATTGCGAGATTATTTGTGATAGTCTTCTAGAAAATCGCAATGACTTATAAATATATAAAATTTTCATTTCATTTAAGCACTCATAGAAGCAATTCAAAATTTGCAGGGAGCGAGATATTTGCAATCACCCTTGTACTACTATGTTTATGTATTACTTATAAAAGAGCCACGTAAGCTGCCTTCGAGCGCAGTCAAGTAAATACAGTGAGCCGCGTTTTTTTCTAGTTCTCCGGTATTGTTATGTTTTAAATACAAATTTGGCTCTGATCTCTTATCCGGAAACTTTAATAGCCCCACCTCACAAGCTGACGTACGTTTGCCACGGATGATTGTTTCTTGGTCTCAAAAACACTGCCCTATAATGCGTTTCTTGCTTTCATCCAAATTACTACAATCAGCACTTCCACAGCATAGCTGGAAGAGTGGCTCCAGCCGGCATACTAAAATTATGTGCTGTTCGAACGACACTGCAAGAATGAAGTTTGTGCAAAGCTCCGCCGTACGAATAATATGCGATGGTGAACGTTCATTGCAAACTCTGGCTGCGAGAAGCAATGCCGCTGACACAGAAAAGCAGTTTGGTAACCAACCGAAACTGAAAAACGCGTCCAGTTCCAGTGTGTTTTCAGAGCGAGTCCAAAGTGCCTCTGCACGTAATTTATGTTTTAATAATGTGCGTCCATTTGGCGGTTTTTGATTGCCCATAAAATTGATAATAACAAAATAGCCTGAAATTTACCAATTATAAATTAATTGCTCAAAGATAATTATTACCTTAATTGAGCCGAATGTTAAGTATTCTTGAAGAACATTTTTGATCGCCATTGTGACATGAACGCTTTTTTTTTTCTTCTTTTTTGTGCAATGAGGATTTCGCTCAATAGCGATTATGTGAAACAAAGGAAATGCCAATGAGAATATGGAAGATAAAAATAATTCACATTCTTGTTTTTGACAATCTCAGGCTCTGAAAGAAACTCTAGATATATGTAAAAGTTCGGAAAACAATAGCTATAAAGTCTGCCAGAAATATAAAGCTCTTACATGCAATGTGCCTGCAAAGTCGACTTTTTCGGTGTTTTGCCTCAGAAATACATTTTTGTTTACTCTCCTTAGTTTCCTACTCTTCCCCCAACCTGCTTATTTGTGGCTGACAATTTTACTATAATGCCAGGAACGCGTCTTCGATTGGTGTACTTATTGCGTCTAAAAACGGGGTCCATTAATCTTTTCCCTATGACGCCATCGATGTGCCTTGATGTCGCCGAATGCAATTGTAGCAGTGGAACAGCTGCAGTGATGTACGGGCGCAGACGCCTGCTCTTTTGGAAGTCCTTATCTGATTTGACTGTCCTTGGAAGCTTCGGCAGTCAGGGGTGGGACGCCTTGGCGACAGAGGCACTCGTGGTTGCTCGTGTTTCTTGGCCGGAACTTTCAGGAGCAGCCACCAGAATCGTGGCATTCTACACCAGAACACTCCAGTTTTTGTGACGTTATTTGTTGGCACTTCGGGACCGCTTTCGATCCATGGGCGGAAAGAGACGTTAAACGCACCAGTCGGAGGTGCGATCGGGGCACTGCAACTCAACGAAGCGTTCCTGCTTTAAAGGAATGAAAGAGAGTGGCTTATTAGGTTTACGCCGTTGCGGCGCAAAAATCAGCGACGTTCAACAAGAGCCAGCGAGAAAGGGGGGGGGGGGGGGATGTATACAAATAAAAAAGGTGTTGCGTTGCAAATTCGATTTCCCATTTGGAGCGTCAGTTCAAGTCGCGTCTCGTTTCGCAAACAGCTAGATGTAGCGAGAAAAATGAATTGCTGTCGGCTCCAGGAACAACCTGATTACAAGTTGTCTTTTCAATTGACCATGCTGTACGCCACGGCCACTGATGACAAATCGAATCATGGACTTGATGTGGAAACAGAACCCAAGCAATCGAGACCGGTAAGAGAAAACGTGAGATCTAAGCGAAAATACCGAGCTTTACTCTTAGTCCGTGTCTTTCAAACTGCGCTGGAAGTGTATCCAAAAGTGGCGCCTGTCATAGACGCACAGCAATACATAAACATGAAATAGTGACACTGATTGCAGCATCATCGGTGCGGAAGATTGCCTTGAAAGCGGCGCTGTTGCAATTTGCTATTAAACGATATTTTATAGACTAACTCAACTCACTGACGTCACGCCACTGCAGTGGCGCTGCTGTCGGACACTCGGGAGAATTGTAGACAATAAAAATATATAAAGTGCTGATTTCGGGCTTGTGTCCTTTTGAAATTCCTGGCCAGATCTGGAATTTCCTTACTTAGCCAGATCTGGGATTTCCATACCTGGCCAGGTGTATCAGGCTATATCTGGCATTATGAGCCTATATCTGGCAGATATACCATATCAGGTTATATGTGGCCAATTTTTGATATGGCCATATCTGAAATCTTCAGATCTGGCCAGATATAAATTTTTTGTAAGGGATATAACTGAATGTTATAAGCAATCAAAGCTCAATTTGCTAACACCTGTTTCATAAATGTTCGTTGCAATCGTCAAGTTGCCAAAAACTCCCGGCAGGAGGAAGGCTGCGATCTCTGCTCAAAACCCTTCCTTTTGTTTTTATTTTCACATCGGCCGTATTTTCTTTTGTCTCAGTCGTTCATCGCTCGTTCCAAAGAAAGATAGCGATTTCTCACATTTCGCCGATAAACCGGCGAACGCGACAAACGAGCTCCCATTTCGACGGCTGAGTCAAGCCAGCCAGCCGGCCGCATAGCTAGGCAAGCCGATTCTCGAGCAATTTCCGGCTCTCAATTCGGGGCTGATTGGCCGGCACCGCGCCGTACGTGTCCGAATACGTTACACCAAAATACGCCGATGCGCCGAGATCTGTCTCGGTCGGATCGCCGAATACGCGCGTATTTACGCCGACCAAGGAAGCGCTCGTCCCGACGCCCGCTGTACGTCGGGATTACGCCCGCCCAAACGACCGTAAATACCTCGCAAATACACCCTATGTGGTTCGGGCTTTAGAGTGGAACTCGACGCCGGCCTCAAGGGCCCGAAACACATAATGGCCCCGACGATAGTGAGACAGCTGGCGGATGGGTGTCTCGAAGAGCGCTTCAGGGGATGGGCGCGATTCTACACGGACGGGTCCGTCGCCTCCGACGGACGCACAGCCTTAGCCACAGCAGTGTCGAAAGACTTCGGAGCACGAACAGCGGAGAGCCTCTCGTTTGTCTCCTCGACGACACTGTGCCAGGCACTGTCCTTGGCTGAAGCAGAGAGTTCGCCCGAGAGCCTGGTAATCCTGAACGATTTGAAGGCGGCACTGACCCAGCTCGCCAACATGAATCGTACACCACCACTGGCCATTGGTGGTAAATGCAACGATCATGTTGCAGAGCCAAGAATATATACTGGCCTGCCAGTGGCTGCCGGCCCACTGCGGCATTGACGGAAATGAGGAACCGGATCGCCTGGCAGCTAGGTGGTGCACGTTACCGCCCGTTACCAAGGGTAGTGCCACTATTCCTCTCCACTCGTCAAGCCTCTCGGCAAGCCAAGGTCAAGGGCCAAGCCCGGTCATTTCTTCCAGCGACGTTGCTTCGCCATTTGTCTTCTTCAAATACATGTTTATTCAGGTGGTATTGAAGTCGTCCGTGTCCCGCGCACTCCATTTCTTCACTTTTTCAGAGCGCTGTGGATGGCTTTTCAAATGGCAGGTGATTCTAAACGGGGTAAGTGTCCACATTTTTCTTTACCATTCATGTAAAGCCCCATCCGAGTCGTGATGTCGAAGCATCAATTTTGGCGCACAATCAATCAGTGTGTAATCAGATGTATAAACTTTCGAGTTTATGCAATCATTATATTTGTTCCACTGTTCTCAACGATCGATGCCAGACTGTAAAACTTGATGTCTAGAGACTGCAATATCGCTTAGAGGGATGAGCTTATCGCCATAGGCGTAGACTAAAGGGGGGCATTGGGGCTCCTTCCCCCCCCCCCCCCCCGGGCCCGGGCTAAGATCATTACCGAGACGCTGTTAACGTGCCATGTAACGAGCTTCTAGTAGCGGTATGGAAATAAAAAAAAACGCCCACGTTGCCTTTATTGACAAAATACATGAGAAATGGAATCCCAGTGCGTTTTCGTTAGCTTCAATCTCCAGTTCTAGCGAAAATGTAACGCGCAGCACCGCCCTCCCCCCCCCCCCCCCCCCCCGGGAGAGCTCAACCTGCCCCCCCCCCCCCCCCTCGGGAATATGGAAAGTCTAAGCCGCTGCTCATCGCTGCTACTTACAAGCAATAACGAGTCTTGTGTTCAGAGCAGCGGGAACGGCACTAGTTCCTAAAAATCGTCACAACTTCGCGCCTACGCATCACGAAATCACACCTGGGCTTGATGACGCTGCACCCGTCGAAGAACCTTTTGATTCCGGCGATAACGAGCTGTCCTTTCGCATGCAACTGCGAACGCGGGCACTTGAATCCGCTCACTTTTGTTGGCTATACTTTGTTTCACCTTAGGACCGAACTCTGCCTATGTTATGAGCCGTAGGGACAATAATAAAGCGCAACCCTATGGCGTGCTCGCACCACTTGATAGGATGAGCCGGCAGAGTTGCACGTAAAGAAAGACCGCGAACACCGGCTGGTCCTATCAACTGCAAACAGCACTCCATGACGTTGCGCCTTTTTCGCTGCTTGATTTGCCCTTCGGTTGAAAGCATTCACTGCGCTTGAACCGAAGGTTAAACTAAGCATAGTTCACCACAACAATTTTTTTATAATTCAAACTTCTGTTCAAAAGTGAATGGCTTTCTTTTATAATGCTGGCTGCTTCACAGTTATAATTGTCCGGTATCTTGTCTTTCCAGAACCCTCTTCTGAACACGCTAAAAAAGGGAGTCGTTACACGTTCATGGGTAAGGCCAACTTCAAAAGTCTAGTTGTGAAGGTACCTGTTGCATACTTTCGAGCAAATGAAACGTGAACTACGGAACGACGCCATCATGCTCTTGTAGCGTCCCCCAACAGTCATCAGCAGAAGCTATACCACGTTGTTCACTTCGATAGTCGAGTTTGTGCCAAGTTGCCCATTCTTTCGGTAAAAAAAATAGGCACTCAGTTGTTTGAGTCGTAGTCTTGAATGGACATACGACGCTAATCTGTGAACTTTCTCCGATTTGACAATACGGCCCATGCATTTCAAATGCCCCCTAATGACTCACAAGACCGTAATCTTTTATCAGTTCCGAAATACTGTGTGAATCTTCTCGTCATTGTCACATAAATATAAGGCTCGTCTTTTTTATCACATGTCATGACGGGGAGTTTGAAATGGACGTGCCGAATCGGTGTCTCGGGGATTAGAGCCTAATGTGGTGGGATACTGAAGGAAATTGGCAGGAGTCTCGTCGACCCTAAAAGGGCCGGCCACATGGCACCTTCACTGCTCGAAGCACACCACAGGCTGCGGGAGAGCTCCCGCGCAAGTGCGCCGAGTGGCGCAACGACGGCGATTGCCTGTCCCTTCATTGTTTACCTTTCTTTTGTTCAAGACTGTACATGATAGATTTGCACCACCACGTGTGCGCTCTTGTCTCTTTTTTTTTGTTCATTAAAATCCATGACGAGCACCTAAAAAGTTCCTCCTCCATTTAGTTCATCTTTACATTTTCTAGTTGCTTTTGTTTATTTATTCAAAGCGTTCTTACATGCCAAGAAAAGTATCTTCTGAAAATAAATTTTATATTTCAAACTTTTTTATCTTCTCTTGCTCATGTTAAGAGCTGATGGCACATGGTATTCAGTGATTACTTTAAATTCAAGGTAGTTTTGTTACATCGCTCAACAATAAAAATGTACACAGCAACATATATTGCCCAAGCGATGCTTGGTGGAAGCACTTGATGAATGTCAAGTGCCGCCATAAAGCGTAAATTGTATGAGAATGTAAGGAGATTTAGGGGTAGGATTAATTTAAATGTGCTTCTTACCTCCAGTAAAATCCCAAACCGCTGTATATGTAGTGAAACAATACGGAAGTTTATGCTTTTAGTGCAAACAGGAGTCCCATTTAAATGAATCCTATCACTAATTTTTTTTACGTGCTCATACATTAGCTTCGAATTATACACAAAGAATTGTTTGCGCATGTCCTGATAATGTACGAAAAACGTCCTAAGGCATCATCATGAGACCATTTAGAGAATGTATGCTGTCCGGACAAATGAATCCAAGTTGGACTGCTTGATGATGGGTCGAGATCTACCTTAAGATTTCCAAACATCCTTACATGAACATCCTGAGGATATCCCAAGGATGTCTTTGCGTTGTCTGGGAATGGGCATCATATGCGCTCAATGAGTCTCGATCAAAGCAATGTTCGCTTCCTACTGCGTCTACACGATGGGCAAATAAACACAACGACACAACAAGTTTACGCACTCGAGTCACCAATGCGGATTACGGACCCTTTAGAATGACCCTGAAAGGCTACACAGACCTTTTAATGCGTCCCTGAAAAGCCACGCAGACCATTTAGAAGGGTCTTGAAGGAACGTACTCCTTTCACAAACATCTTCATGGGCGCCAAAGACATAAAGCCAATTGACATTTTAATATATTTTATATTTTTAAGCCTTCTCAGGAAATCCTTGTAGGCCTCAGAGACATTTGTTTCTATAGGGCAGTAACAGCTCTCACCTAAAAGACGCACACGCGACGAAGTGTTTCCTTGAAGCACCGCTCCTGTCCAACAGTACACCCACCTGCCCGTGAGACAGAGACAAACCACTTAGACGACCAACCTTCTCCCAGACCTCCAGATCGCTTAGTAGGCAAGTTATACTCCCTTTCAGCATAACTTTGCATACGGCTAAAGTCGCAATCCAAGCGAGCCAGTAAGAGCCCGGACACGAGACACGTGAGAGCGTATTGTCACAACGCGCCCCTCCCAAGGAGTCCTTTCCAGTTTTTTCCTCCGCCAGTCTGGCTCGTTCGAGGGAACCATGACGTTCTCTCTTTGTCAACTTAGGCCGGAACCGAGTAGATAAGATGCATGCTGGACCAAAGAGTCTCTTCAAGAGCACAGTCTCACCTTAGCCGCTGTCACCGTCGCCGGACACATCGATGTCCCCGAACCTGCTGGTCCGATGAGTCTCGTAAGAGCATTCCGATGTCGTCCATTGGTCGCGTGCGTATGCTGGCCGCAAGGCAAGGCGACATCTGCGTCACCATCCTTTTCTCTTTTGTCGTGGCGTCAACGACCAAGATGGTTGCATACACAAAGCAACCAAGACTTTTCGCGCCCTGGTTTTGTTACGGCATGCAAATGAGTCGCTACAGGGTGTCTCCTTATTTTTCTTCTATTTTCTCATTCTGTATTTTTTGGCCGTGTTCTTCCTTTCTTCATCATTATTTTTCGCTTAATATTCCTTGCCTCTCACTATGTGGCACCCTTAAGTTTTTTTTGTTTTTTTTTTGTTTACTTTGGATATCTTCCCTCATTTTCTTTTCTTATTTGTCATTCTTTTTTTTAGTTTGAATTTATTTTTCACTTGTAATTTTCTTTATTTTATTCAGACTGGGTCTCGGTGAATAGCAGGGTGCCATGTTTTTTCCCTCTGAACAAGCACATGCTTTCGCGAGCCTGCCACAGTTACCCTATTGAACATTCTCGTATATATGAGAAATTTCTGTGTCCAATAAACACATATGAATCATACAAGATGTGTAAGAACATATAAAAACCGTATAAGAACTATATAAGAACTATACAAGAGACATAAGTACATGCATGCACCATATAAGAAACTTGAGAGAAGTTTCTTATAAGTTTCTTATATGGTTCTTATATATCTATATGGTTCTTATGAAGTTCTTATATAGTTCTTATTCGGTTCTTATATGTTCTTCTATATCTTGTGTGATTCATATGTGTTTATTGGACACAGGAAATTTCTCATACAAATGACTTTTTTCACTAGGGTAGCTTCACCAGCGGAGCTTGACAAGAATCAATCGAACATATGTTGGCCAAGGTATATGTTGTGTTGGCTCTTAAGGTGGAGAGCACCTTTGTATAGCGCACGACACAAGAGCGCCGACTTAAGAGCGCACGGCATGAGAGCGCTGCTACAGGAGCGCGCTTTGCAAGTAAGATCATAGAAGTCCTGATCACATCTAGAGTTATGTACGCCGCACCATACACGAGTTTGACCGAAAAACACAAACTAAAAAACTAGAAAAGAAACCACGAAAGGCGACCCGACTCGCGCTATGCGCACCCCAATACACGCCCTTTAAAAGCTTAAATACACTGTACTTTCCAACACTCTCGAAAAACAGATCACTGTGCACAGAGCAGCTCGACAAAACGACTTTAAACATCTCAACCAAGCAGAGCCTTGCTTCTAAGCTTCAAATACGACTCCCCACTATCATCAATCCCAAAACAACCACACCTGGGGGCCGCATCCCCAGAATTTAAATTAAACCTATTCCGAAGAACATGAACCCAGAAACCAAGTAAGGCAGAAGAGACCAGCATAAGAAATTCGTTGAGCGGAACAGCGATTCCACAGACATCGCCATTACAATATTTACGCAGATGCAAGCTACAACTAAAACATGAAGAGCGACAACACAGCGGTAGTAGGCCCCCAAGCCGGAAGAACCCATAGCCACACCAAAGCCCCTCCCCCACCGCACTGGAAATCCAAGAAATAACCGCACATCATGACCGCATTAGCAAAAGCCATGCGAGAACAAAAGAGTCGCTATTGAATGGGTCCCTGGGCACGCCGAAGTTGAAGGGGACACTAGAGCCAACGAGCTCGCCTGAGGAAGCGACCTACCTGGCCCTCCAACTCCCTGGCCAAAAACCTTCGACCCATACGGTTACAGAAAAACACTGCACAAATCTAGAACACGCGCACAAAGAAAATTTAGAGATTAGGTGACACTCCTTAAAAGCCCGTCACGCGCATATAGCAGAGAGGACGCCACAATTATCAGACGCGCGCTAACCAGCACACCATTCACAGAACATCACAAACACTATACTAGCGGCGCACCACAGACACCCACATGCACACCACTGCGGCCTCTACCCTAAAAACGAACATCAACTGTGGAAATGCCCAAACGTTGCTCCCATGACCCAAAACCACACTCCACATCCCACCAGTAACATTGAGACCAGGGAGCTGGGAAAAATAGGTCACTCCCCCCCCCCCCCTTTCCTGCCAACGAACCATATGTTTGGCCGCTGCTAGTCCAGCACGTGAAAAACGTGCTGGGCGAGGAGCGCTAACCACGGGAACCAGGCTTGGTGATTTCATTAAACGTTTACTCTCTCTCTTTCTTGCCATTAGAGCGCACGTCACGAGAGGGCACGGTTGGTTGAGCGCGCCGCAACTTGTTTAGCATGCGATGCGTGTGCGTTACAGGATTCAATAAATGGTTTGTCGCAAAAATGTGTGGAATGCCGAGTACACCAAACACAGACGTCGAAACATTATACGACGCGTCGGAAAGGTTCAATCAATTGTCGGTTTCAGTCTTCAGTTTAACGACTCTTAACATGTCAGGAGGCTTTTCGAGCTCCTATCTGTTTGGTGGCTATTTCAACGTCTCAGGATAAATTTAAGTAAAATTGTGACATTCATTGCAGTGATGAGATGAGCCCGCCTGTAATATCAAAGGCTCGCCAGTATAAAGAAAGGCCTATTCGACGAGGAGAAACTATAGTAGAAGAACAATTAGTCAAACTTGGCAATGTGCACAAAGCAATTTTGAATAGCAGTTTGCAAAAAAAGTTGTGGTGAGACAACAAAGTAAACCGAAGTTTATTTTGTTGTCTCATTTAGTTTTGATGATACCCTATTTTTGCCTAGTATTTGAACCAAGGCATACATGCTATTAAGATTCGGTGACCTACATTTTTTAGAAAATTTTACAGCAAAGATGACAAACGAATTAATCACTAAGAAGTTGACCATTTCTGAAATTAAATTTCTGCTTCGTACCCGACTCTTTGAGACTGTGACCAAATAAAAAAAGCATTTGCAAATTGTTAGGCAGTACTGGGGACTGCCTCGGGTGTGACCAAATATCCATAGTTTACACTTTATTCAAGTAATAAGGCTTTGAATTCAAGCGCCTTTCGATAGACATAAAGGCAAACCTTCCGTCATTTTGGCTACATCATAAATAAACAAGACAACAGTCTTGCGAGTATATAGTCACCTCAGCGGAGCGAAGATTACAGCAGAGTGAATTGCTAGAAAAGATATCTCTCGCACGCGTGGGAGATACTGCTGCCCTGGTTTTACGCCCGCTGTAAGGTGATAAGGACCAAACGTTTTAAACCATACTTCCGAAACCATCGTTGTTTCTACAGCGATGTAAATGAATAAATAAATGTATGCTTATCCTTATTCCGGGTTTGTATAAGGTGTGGTGAGCTCTTCAACGCTCCTGAACTTCTAAAGCTTATGTGTTGTGTTTTCTGGAGAGCTAATCTCCGATGTGCTTTCCTCCGGTATTCGAGAAATTGCCTGAAAATACTTTTGCAAAAAAATAACAAAATTGTTTTAAAGTGCCAGAATAAAAAAAAAAGTCAATTAAACTAATTTAGAAAAAAACAAATTAGAACTGCATTTACAGAGCTAAAACGAAGTTGTAGTCGGCGCCCGCGAGAGCCCGCGGAAAAGAGGCAACTAGTAGTCAAGAGGCAACTTCCGCTCTTTCAGGAGCTTCCTGTGGGCTCTACAAGTTAATTATTAATCTGTTTTGTTTTTGTTTTGCAATCTTTTTTTAACAAAACATTTTTGATGTTAAGAAGCAACAAGTACAAAAAAGTCGTCACTTCCTTTTTGACTCTTACGATAACAAGCAAATGTTTTACCATTTTCTGGTCCAAGGGGCGCGGCGCTAACTACAAATTTGGTTCCCGCAGTTAATATAGCTGTGTTGTTTCCCGCTGTATATTCATTTTATAAAATACTTTTGACATCGAGGATGGTTCTTTGTTTTTCCTTTGCGTGCGTTTTTTGAGAGATAATAATACGCACAGAAGAAGAGTTAGGACACAAGTTTTTCGTCATTGCTTTCGCGTACATTTCGTGTACTAGATACCATAACAGAAGCTTATAAGACACAGTTTTAGCTAACACGAATCAGATACGTAAATAGGTATAAAAATACCCACGTTGCATTTCAAATTGTACGAGTTGTATTGCGTATACCGGTGGGATACTTTGGTTTCTTGTTTTATGTTTATCAACATGTTAGGTAGAGCGCGATCGCTCTATCCTGTCGCATAAAGTTCCCGTCATTAGAATTGCGTTTCGAAAAAATCCGCGCTCGATGACCCTGCTTTGTATTTTCTGCGTGGCAATAGCCCTGTACTTGCTCTCTCCGTCCTATATTTTGACCAGAGCAGGTCAACCTAAAAACGATTCTGCTTTCCGTACACTTCATATTATTATGTAATGTATATTTTAACGAAATTCTTCCATATAATGAAACAATGTTGTTCTTTATTTTAAAAAGTTTTGCGATGTAACGGATATAAAAAGGAAATACTTATTTTGCATTGGTCAAAGGAATAAACACTGCAGTTTAAAAAAAAATGTGCTTGGGGATTACCTATTTGTTACTAACTTCTTGCTGGTAAATAACACCGATATTTCCCCAAAGCCTTCTTTCTCTTAAACTCTTTATTTCTGCTATATCGACTTCTTTTTAAAAATTTCTGCACTTCTATATTTATTCTATAGATATATTTATTCTATATATATCTTTGCTTCGACTGCCATGCAGCAGTCGAAGCACAGATATCTCGGTAAGTCGCGGTCGAATCTGTATTCAGACGTTATTTTTTAAGTTGTAAAAGGAGTTTGACCCCGGCTCAACCGAGCGCTCTATCGACCAAGCTAGCCAGGAAATGTCTTCACTGACAAGATGAGAACGAAAGAGAGGAGCTTCCGATGTCCCGCGTACAGCGCGATGTTCTAAACTTCGAGGACGCTTTGGCGTCTCATGCACCTCGAGAGAGCGCGCGCGCGTAGCCAAAGCATGGTGGAAGGCATAGAGAGCATGCTAGAGGTCGAGCATTCACAAAAGACGCCCCATCATTTTCAGTCTGTCACTAACTATCCCTACGTGCATACATATGCTTAGTGCACAATAAACGAGTAGAAAAATTACCCACTCCCGCAAAAGCACGGGTGTGCTTGTGGGCGGAACACGGTTGCAATGGATGGGAATACTGGTACCACTCTTACGCAAGACAACGCACCGACAAGCTTCCGGCCAAAACAAAAGTTTCAATCCCTGAAAAGTTGCAGACAAAGCACAAGTTGTATGTTACAAAACCCGAAAAGTTAGAAATTATACTAATTAAAACTTGAAAGTCACAAGATGCAAATACTTACACGGAACGAAGCACCAACTTACTTGCGCATCAAAAAAACAACAACAGAAACAACAGAGGTTACAAATTTGGCTTTACATCTAGGTTATTGCAACACTCTTTCAACAATCCTAACTGAGGGCAAATTCAAACGTCCCTCTTGCAACATAATATAGTAATGCAAAACATAAAAGCCGTAACTTTTTACCGTGGTTCGTGAAAACCCTTGGCAGAATAAAACGTTATATTTTCTCCAGGGCGCTTTCGTTCTTTAGAGGCTGCTAGAACGTGTATCTGTAGTAATTGCGTGCTAATATTGTATAGATATACAATTTGTCAACTTCCAAGATTTCTAGCAGTCGCATCTTTAAGTAAGTTTCGAGTTCAGCCAGTTTAGTTCCATACTATATTTTTCTTGCTATGCTTCGCAGAATGACATCTAATTTCTCTTTTTTAATAATGCGAGCAGGAACCGTGAACCGTTATACCGTATAGTAGTATAGCCTCCCCATTGTTTGATATGTCTTATATCTTGTACGCGCATCGCGCACCAAAATGTCCGGTCCCCCATTTGATCGACCGCATTTTTAGCCGCCGTAACTATCAGTAATCCTACAATTCAACAAAGAAATGTCTTCTAAATTCTTTGCAAAGTTTATTCAATATCCGTTGGATATTGAGCCTCGTTGGACATTCAGGCCCGTTGGACATTCCGTCTCGGTTGGATTTTTTGTCTCGTTGGACATTCAGGCACGTTAGATATTTCGTCTCGATAGGACCTTTCGTCTCGTTGTATATCCCGTCTCGCCTGTCACCTGACCGATTGGACATTCAGGCTTGTTAGACATTCAGGCCATAAGCGTTGAAACACGGACACACACCCACACACCCGCGCGCGCGGATTCAGAGCCTGAATATTTAACGAGTCAAAAGATCCAACGAAACGAAAGATCCACTAGTGGGTATTCAGGCTCGTTGGATATTCAGACACGTTGGACATTCAGTCCTGGTTGGATCTTTCGTCTCGTTGGACATTCAGACTCGTTGGACATTCAGTCTCAAATGGATATTCCGTTTCGATGGATGTTCAGTCACGGTGGACATTCCGGCCTGGTTGGATCTTCCGTCTCGTTGGATATTCAGACTCGTTGGACATTCCGTCTTAGTTGGACATTACTTTCGATGGATATCAGTCTCGCCCGCCACGTAATCAAGCAGAAACCTGATTTGAGCAATGCGTTTCGAATTGTTTACTTATTTCGAGCTGGTAGATCTTAAAATTTTTAAAAAGAATGCTGGTTGCTCAGGCGGATGCAGGTTGGTTAAACTTGGCTGCAGGGAGGGGCAGTGTTTCAAATACAGGTATTTGAAATACGTATTTGAAATACTTTGTGTATTTTGAATTTGTATTTAATTACAAATTGGGTAATGTATTTGACGTGTGTATTTGAATACTAAAGCGTGGGTATTTCGAATAAAATTGTAATTAAATACAATTTTGTGGGCGAAAATACATTCCTCAAATTTATTGACACTGTCCAGACCAGGAAGAAAACTACGTTCTGCACCAAATGCAGTGTCTCTTAATGGAGCACAAGCCTTTAGTGACTTTGAGATTACGGTGCTAGTCCAGGGCAAGAATAGTGACGAAATCGACGTTCACAGGCAGACTGGCTAAATAAGTGGTCGTGACAACTTGTGATGCTGTAGAACCTGATTTTCTTCCATATTTTTGCCTGAAACATTTTAAATGCGCGTGTCGTCCAGATTTTCGTAACTGGTGCGAGCTGCAACAATACTAAATTTCCTAGCTAGTGCTGCGCGTCTCAATCGTCTCGGTTCTTTGTTGGTCTATACCAAAATGTAATCGAAAAAAGCTGCTTGAAGCTCTGTACCTTTTTCACCTATTACGTCCAAGCTGATTACATTTTTTTATTATATTTCTGTCACGTTACTAGAGCCTGGCACACTAACTCCGGAGTGTGCGATGCAAAATTAAAATGAGAAAGATACCCAGAAACCTGTTGCAGGTGCCCGGAAGTCGCTGCGGCGAATTTGAGGAATGTATTTGGAAAAGTATTTGGACGAGACCAAATACATTTGGTTGTATTTGTATCTTGTAATTAGATGCTTCTTTGGAAATGTAATTAGATTTGTAATTAAATACATTTTTACGAAGTATTTTGTATTTGTATTTCGATACATATTTGCATGTATATTGCCCATCCCTGCTTGGCTGTTAAGATCGACACAATTTTGAATTGCCTAACGGTTTATACATATTTCTGCTTGTATTTAACTTCTTTATTATTATGTGGGCCGTCCTATTTGAAGGAACCGCTGGCCGTTGTTCGTTTTGGAGAGGGATGCGTGTGGCCTTCGCCGGCTTTCGCGCATCTCGGGGGGTACGTACATAGCTTGCTTCCGCCGGGGTCTGCTTTTTGCGGTTGTTGGAGGAATTCGGGTGCAGTTATTAGGGAGTTTTCATAGATTGTTTTCGCCGTCCCGCAATGCTCTCCGCAACCCGCTATGATAACCGGAACGCTACAGTCAAGGCCGTCGGCACGCAGGCCCAGTAGCGGCTTCTTCGTTGCAGAGGGCTTAGCGGAAGGGGAAACGCGGTCTACGAAAACTTTCTATTTCCCGGTGCCTCCTCTACCAACCATTTCGACCTTTGCAGATGCACCTGGACTGGGTGCTTGCTTGAGACGGCGGTTGAGACTGCAGTGGGAGCTGCGTGCCCGCCGGACCAATCAGCCGCCTCCCTATTATCACCTGACCGGCCCTCTGCGTTGGTATGTGCGGGACCGTGAAGACGTGGCGAAAGAGAGACGGGACGTGGCTTCCACCGCAGTCCCAAGTTTGGAGCAAACGGAATGTAGGGCGGCAAAGCGAAACGACGAATTTGTGAAACAGTTTTCGTGAATGGGCTGGGCGTGGCGCCGAGTAGGCTCCGGCCGTTTGTGCTGCCGAAGTTACGGGCGTGTCACTCCGTGTCCGTAGCAAATATAATCCATAATAATGAGCGTGTTGGGCGGCCCCCAGTCGACAATTGAACGGGGAACATCCCGTTACTTCGATCGATTTTAATATGATTGATTGGCCGCCCCAAAAGAAGAGGAGGCGAGAACCTTTAATGTCGCGCGACAGGGCGGGAAAGAAGATTCGATCTGGGGGACTGGGAACCAAAATATCCGAGGGGCGTTCTTGTTCTCATGTAAAGTATCGCCGTTGTTGCGCGTTCAATTAAACGTGACCGCCCCGGTCATTGAAAGGTCTACCACCGCCGTAACGTGTCAGCAGCACCAAACCAATTTATATATTATTTTTGTTTTTGCATCTTCCGGATACTTTCGCTAATTTTGCGATACATCTAAAACTGCTGCAAAAATATGAAGAAAAGAAAAGCCGCAGAACTTCGCGTAGCCTTAACTGCAACAAAATCCCAATATTTATTTTAGAAGCATGTTTTAAGTAGGTTATTGCTTTATTAATAGATTTCTTGGCAAAAGCCAAAAAGGCTATGGCAGTAATTAGACTTCAAGAATAAAATGTAATCACATACAACAATCATTGATTGGTGCACACCAGAGCAACTGTTTAGACAAAAACGTTAGGGAGAAGGTTTCCGCTTTCGGCACCTTTCTCGACGTCTTCAAAAGAGGACAACTTGATCAGCGGAAAACATGACACATTTATTGACATCATGGGTCACTAAATAACTACTGAAAATTGTTAAGTAGTCGCTGGGAGCACACCAGTGCTCGCAATTCTGTGCACGTAATTGCAGACGTCCCGCTAGGTGGCAGCATTGCCGCTGGTGAATGAGGCAAAGGCATCCATTTCTGCGTGGAGCCTCTTGTTTCTTGCCGAGACGGAGCTTGATGTAGGTCTTGTCACAGCGAGCGGGTCAAGCAGAAGAGCTTGAATTCGATTCTGTGTGCCATGCTGCGCAACCTGAAGGAACTGAAAAAATTCAGTCAGGTCGGGATGGCAACTTGGAAGGCGACTATGCAGGCCGTTGTGCCACCCCTCAAGTACGCTCGTCGTCCTTGAACCCCGATTTCCAAACTGCCCCAAATCTCTCCTATAATGCTTGGGATAGAAGGAAGTTCCTGAAGTACCGGACGAATTGGTCCAGGCGAGCGGCATTCAGCTGGGGTTGATTTGGTTTCGCTGCAAGAAGGTCACTTGAAAACAGCAGGCGGTAGTGGTCCGGAACGAAAGGCAGGTGACGAATTCTGACGAACCATTGGTTCACCTCAGGGTCGTCACGGCAAAGAGCCCTGAGCCCCAGTTCGTCGCGCTTGGTGTTAATGGCTTTCGCAAAGTGAAATGCGCAGCCACGTACCTGGGAGCAAAACGAGCGGAAACATCTATTGGAGCCCACATATGTGTGGACACAGTTGCAACAGGCGCGAAACTGAATCCTAGATATAGTACTCTGCCACCCTTGGCTTCATTTATATTTCATAAATAAAAACGCCTTTCTTAAGTCGTTGATTTACTCAAAAACAATACTTAAGAAATTTTCTTACCTTCGGAAATCCCGGGGTGGTCTTGAAGACGTTCATCACAGCCTGGATAGCTGCGGACGCGTAGTCGAAGTGCCACGTAGTGGAGGTTGAGAGGCCACCGACTCCCTCGAACTTGGTCTCAAATGAAGTCTTTAAGGTGCCGAAAAAAACTTCATAGGCCTGAACGTCGCATGACTGCATCAGAGCATAAACGATGGGACGCGCTTCTCCTTTAACAATGGCATGTAGAGTGTACAATTGCCCTGGACCGTGAAATTCACTGGCGTTATATTTAAAATTGCCGTCCCCCAGCATGAATTAGACATTGAGAAGCACTTCCAGGTCTTTTTCAGCATAAAAAAGAAGGAGCCGTCCCACTTCCGCCTTGACATCCAGACGCAAGAACTCTTTGAAGTCTTTGGTGACGCGAAGCTCCGGTAGAATAGCGTCCAATGCGTTGCCCTTTAGTCTGTTGTGATGGCGATTGCGTGAGAGGGCTCGTCTCTTGGACGTAAATCGATATTCACTGTACATGCTGGCTTGTATGCCATCCTGGACTTCACCTCCGTTCTCACGAAACCTTTCCTGGACGGACGTCACCGCTTCGTCGAATGCCTCACGGGGTCTTTTGCGGCTCGTACGTACATCCGTACATACTTCTTAGATGAATCGCTTCGCAAGTACTGCCGTCGCATCGGAGTCCTTCTCTGGGCTGCAGCTGGGTGGAGTCATCGGATTATCAGGATCGGACACCATAACTCCGTGGTTAAGCATGACGTGCGCTACTAGACATTTTTCCCCGGTCACCGTGTGCTTGCTGATATGAAAGCATTTGATGCATCGATAGGACTCGATGCTAGTTTTTTGGGTTGGCCCTCTTGAACGAAAATTCAAGAACCGCATTGGGCCAGCGACGGCTTTTGTACTGTATGACTGGCTTGCTTGAGCGCTTGTGAGAAGGCACGAATTTTGGGACACCCAGGTTCCCAGGATTCATCTCGTTGGCTCAGCGAGTACGCTGCAGCCTGTAATCAAAACGCGACGCATACAATCAGACGAGTTGCACTTAAGACTTCGAATTGCTCTTGAAAAACTTGAGCCTCTCATGTGTCTTGAAATTTTCAATTTCCAAGACCTTACTTCTCTTCATAAATAGCTAACAGTGATTATTTGTATATAACTCAAAGTACATAGGCGTAATAAATACAATATTTTAGATGCAATTCCAGTACTTCGATGTCGCAGTACCTACACATAAATAATCAACCGATAAAAACAACTCGCTGTATTTGCGTTTCAGCGATTTGGAGAAGATGAAGCTCAGGGTTCTGACAGAGGGAGGTGGCGAAATTGCAGTCCTTTACATAGCCATGTGGAATGTCGACCCGGAACGAGCATTGTTTTTAAGTGGATGGTTTCGTTTGTCTGCAGTCTAAGGTTTGAACCCACTCAGGTTGTGTTATACCGAACCAAGAACAAAGGTGAACCTTTCTAAGATAACGTAATAAGGCAGGCGAGCTGGTTAAATTAAACATTTCTAACACCCAAGACGGAGGCTACAAAGAGAAAACAAACACAAGACGAGACGCCTTGTCTTTGTCCCGTCTTTGTAGGTTCCGTTTTGAGTTTTAGAAATATTGAACCTTTCTAACCTGGCAAGTGATTTGAGGTCACGTGAATACAAAAGAACTTTGGCCCAAACCGGAAAGAGAGTGACATGGGACGTGTATGAGTTGAAGATAAAGTTTCGAAGACCTCTTTGTTGCACGCCTACTTTTTGGTTTCGGAGGGAACAGTCGCTTTTGTTTTCTAGACTCCGTTTAAAACTCAGTTTAGGAAGTTCACGATGCTCCACTGCGTTGAAGACTCTTTGCTTCTCGCATCCCTTTGGTTTCTGTCTGCGGCGGGTTTTCCTTTTTTTTTTTTTTTTCCTTATGAAAATATATTTTGGGGAGCATTTGACTGCAAAGCTTTGGTGTGGACTTTGGTTGCTTTTGCTATTTTTAATCTTTATTATTTATTTATTTTGAGCCTGAGGCGCCAGTATCAGGCATTATCGCAGAGGGCGAACAAATATTAAGAAGAAGGTTTTCGGCATTTGCGGCCCAAATAATTTCCCTAGGGAGCGTATTCCATTCCTTCGTGGACTAAAAAAAAAAACTCTTTTCATTATAATGCAATTAAATGCAAAGGTGCAACGAGCTGGACTGTAATGATGAAAATAATCCCTGGAGAAGGGGAACAAGAGGGACAAAGAACAAACACAAATCTCCAAACACAGCTAGGTGACTGGTGCGTGACCGAAAAAATCCGCCTGGTCCGGGTATCGAACCCGGGACCTCTCCATTGCAGGTGGAGCGCTCTACCAACTGAGCTAACGAGGGGTTAGACGTCGGTAGAGCAAACGGGTTTTATCAACCGCCACCGGTCGAACACTAACAAGGGTGAAGCTTGCAATTTAAGGTTATGATTATAATGCAATTAAATGCAAAGGTGCAAGCTAGCTGGACAGTAATGATGAAAATAATCCCTGGAGAAGGGGAACAAGAGGGACAAAGGACAAACACAAATCTCCAAACACAGCTAGGTGACTAGTTGGTACAGCGCTCCACCTGTAATGGAGAGGTCCCGGGTTCGATACCCGGACCAGGCGGATTTTTTCGGTCGCGCACCAGTCACCTAGCTGTGTTTGGAGATTTGTGTTTGTCCTTTGTCCCTCTTGTTCCCCTTCTCCAGGGATTATTTCCATCATTACTGTCCAGCTCGCTTGCACCTTTGCATTTAATTGCATTATAATCATAACCTTAAATTGCAAGCTTCACCCTTGTTGGTGTTAGACTGGGGGCGGTTGATAAAACCCGTTTGCTCTACTCACGTCTAACCCCTGGTTAGCTCAGTTGGTAGAGCGCTCCACCTGTAATGGAGAGGTCCCGGGTTCAATACCCGGACCAGGCGGATTTTTTCGGTCGCGCACCAGTCACCTAGCTTTGTTTGGAGATTTGTGTTTGTCCTTTGTCCCTCTTGTTCCCCTTCTCCAGGGATTATTTTTATCATTACTCTTTTCATATTTTGTGCTCTGAGATCACGTATCTTATGTGTTCTTTACAATGTTAAATACAATTTGGAACATTTCAGCAAGCCCTTTCATATCAAGTACAAAAACGTGCAATAAAAAAAAGGACTTAGCTTATCATTATTTATTTGGCAGCAGTATAATCAATAAATTACAGGAATTAAATGAACATGAAACATTGGATATCTAGCCTCAGTGGACATTTTGACCTGGTTGAATATTCCTTCTCGTTGGATATTCAGTCGAAGTGGACATTCAGGCCTGGTTGGATCTTCCGTCTCGTTGGACATTCGGGCTCGTTGGACATTCCGTCTCAATTGGACATTTCGTCTCCATGGATATTCGGTCTCGCCTGTCACGTGACCAATTGGATCTTTCGACTCGTTGGATCTTCCGTCTCGATGGATATTCAGGCCGCAAGCGGCGCGCGCGCACCTAACCGGATCTTGCGTGGGGCCCGAGCGCCCTGTTTCGAAGGATTAACCAAAGACGGGTACGTCACAACTCTCTCTCCCTCTTCTTTTCCAAGCTTGCTTTCCAAGGCGCCAGCGAGTCTGGTCACGTTAGGTTGAAATAAAAAGGTTTTCAGGAGAAAAAAAGCAAACAAACAATATTCGTGCAATCGTCGTTACCGGGTTTGCGTCGGTGCAACATAATAGATACTCAGTAGAGACCAGCCATGTCCAAAGTGGTACCGGCTTCTTCCAATATCATTTTCGAATCGGCCAAAAATGCCTAATACTGCGCAGTTATTGCCGATTCGAAAACGATATTCAGGGAAAAACACGGCTTGTGTACCATACACACCATGGTTGCGTCGCCGCGATATAACAGATATTCTGTCGACATCGCCAGAATCAAAATGGTACCGGCACAGTTTTCCCGATACAACGAAAAAATCGGCCTTACCCGCACGACTTTCCCGACCCGAGGCGAATATCGCTCAAATATTGTGTGGTGCCTGGGAAAGAACACAAAGTAAAAAGAAAAAAGAAAGGTACAAGCTCACTTACCAAAAATAGCGAAATGTACGAGACGAACGATTCAAAATATGGCATTTCAGAATGAAACAAATTCGACTCAAACAATTGAATAACAGTTATGATTATCACAACATAAGCGCACGTATTCAGAGGTATAGAGAGCATGATTAAGCACTGTTGTATAAATCATGATAAATTATAAGCTGATGGCGAACATACATAATAACTCTACAGACGACAGGACGCTAGAACATTGATCGATCAAAGTCATCAAATTACACGCTTAAAAAAGGATCGGATTCCTTTTGGTGTTGTTGTTTGGCTGTTTCGTGTTGTTGATTGGCGCCCGTTGGACCTACTATCCGCAGCGTACGGTCCACTAAAACTTTATGTAGCTTCCGCTGCTCCACAAACGGCACACAGAAATTCCGTTTACGCAACTGTGACTTTTGCTTTGGCGCTCGGGCTTAAAAAACCAAAGGATTTTTGCGTTAGTAAAAAGATCGTAACTTTCGCACCAGAACATCTCAGTAATTCGAGGAGAGTTTCGTTTACAACTGGCGGAGGAAAATCACCTTCCTGCTTAAGCAGCCGATGGAATAAAATACGCGAATTGCCGGTAACCCTTAATGTTATGACTGTATCTGCTTTATGCATTATTAAATTGGACGTTGACCTGATATCGATCTCGTTGACCGTGTCTGTAAAATCTTGCTACTTTAAGCTTCCGCGTTTAACGTTTCTTGAAATAGCAGCACCTTCCTGACATAATTCGCTTAAATAATACGAACAAAAAATTATTTCTTATTTATAATATATTTTCTGCCTTACTTTCTTCTAAGCGATATTCGTTTTTTTTGTTTTTTTTGTGTTATGTTTTTATTCTCGATTTTCATACTGCCTCGGTTCTGGAGAGTAGAAAATTGGTAAAAGGACTACCATATCATGCATTAAGATCACTAATATCTATATATAAATAACACGCATATTGCATTTCGATTAGTTTCATAGTACTCAATGGCTAGCAAGCTGACTAAAGTAAAGTGCTTTAGAAATATTTTCTACAGCGAAGCTGTTTGTGGCTAGAATTCCGTAGATTTTTCGTGTCCGTGACCAAAAACTCTACGCTCGCACCGCACACACACGCCGCACCGCACTCACGCGCCGCACTTCTCAGCGTCTGCAGCAGTAACTGTTCTAAAACAAAAGCCTAAACAAATGGCATCTTGCACGCGCGTTCGTCAAAGGCCTTAGCTTGGTTCTTTACATTGAATATTTTAGAAGGGGAATGCACGCGCGTGCCACGCGTGGAACACCATGTCCATGCGAATGCATATAAAAAAACTAGGAAGACAAGTTCCTGTTCTCCATTTTTAATTTCGCTTCTCACTTCGTAATGGGAAGGCCGCGTATAGTCCGGACTCTTGAACAGCAACGCGCCTACGAAGAGCAACGGCGAGAACGGCAACGAGAATGTCAGCGGCGGCGACAGGCGGCACGGGTGTCACGATGACCACCGATCAAGACAATAAATGTGTTCGTACCTTTCTTCAAAATTCTGTGTCACGTGTGGGTGGTGTGTTGAACGGCTTCGCTGGTCATCCACCTTAACAGAGTGGAATAGCTCCCAGTATTTTGTTTTCTTTTTTCTTGCTGCCATCACCCACTGTCCTACGCCAATCAAACAAAAAAAAAATCAATTATATTTTGCGAGTAAAACGCAGTGCTGCTTTATTGAAACGGCCATATTTTTGGCAGTAATCACGTCCCATGAATGCATAATGGTGCATTTCTTCCAGCAGTTCTAAGAAGTCTATCAACCTTCAGGTTGCACTTATTAATAGTTAAATTAATATATTTAAAATTGACGATTCGTTTAGACTTTATGTTGTATCGTAATCATTGTATAAAAATGTGTTCCGCATTATTTCATTCGCAGAAAATTAAACAAAAATGTTTTTCTAGCAGCACACATGTGGTCTATCTTCGTGCCGCCCAAGTTAATAAAAATAGAAATCTTTTGGAAATTTTCAGACTTGCGAGGAGTTCGTTTTGGACTGCTGGCTATTGCAGCTGAGTGTCAACTGATAGTATGAAGTCTCTGTTGTTTTTACTAATTAAACGTTGGGTCACACAAAGCAACGCCAATGCACGTACTATCTACGCCTCTTTGGAAAGAAAACAAACATCACAATTTCAAAGAGGAGGTTTTATCTTGAAAGCTATTTCCAAGCTAACATGCTGCCCGAAACCTCCAGGCCACCCGAACTTCCAGCACTCTTCACTGCACTTACACAGGGCCGGAGAGAGAAGCTCAACATAAACACACAACCATTTTATTGCTGGAATATATCTCCACACGCAAGAACGCCAACCCAGTCTCTAAGAGCTTATTGTGGTCCTGGAAAACGTCACAAACGCGCAGTAATCACATAAAAAAAAAGGTTTTCTTGAAAGCCTTGAAAACCCCGAAAGCCTTGAAAGCCTTGAACACCACATTTCTGGTGTGCGGTGTGGCAACGTGTCAATAAATTCCCTACAAATATAATCGCGCCTTTCGTGCCTATGTATGTGTGTGTGTGTACCTATATGGACCGGGAAAGGAGCAGGGAGGGGTGCGTTGTCACGTCATGATACCCTGTCGCCATTCAAAGAGCGTCTTGCGTAAAGCTTCAGACCGGTCTGGTTCAATGGACTGTGCCCTTCTTACATCAGACTTTTTTTTATTTTCTTTCTAGTGGCAGAATATAGCGAAGTTCTTGACGTATGGCCAGGGGGAAAAGAAAAAAAAAGGGGGGGGGGGGGGCAGAAGGTTACGGATGGAGAAAAGATTTTGTTGTGAGTGTCTTTCTCCTGTCGGCCCGGAATCTGCCCTAACCAATATAAAGTGACCTTACGCAAACCACCTAGGATGCAAGGCCTCTGGATGACGTCATCGCTTGTGGACCCTTGCCCCGCTCCAAGCGGCAAACATGCCGAAGCTCGACGAGGGACTACGAACAACGGCAAGCGTGTCCGTCTTGGCGTCGCGTCTCGCTCGATGTGAGATGCTGCACGACGCACAGGCGGTGACGCTGATGCAAGCCCTGAGAAGCTGCGCGGATCAACTAGTGATGACGTAAAATGGGAAAAGGTGCAAGCCTTTTCTATCTGGTTGTATTGCCTCAGGCCGCCTTGGTTAACCCTTTCTAAATCTTTCTCGTATTCTTTTTTTTTTTTTTCTTATTACCCTTTCGCGTAAAAAGACGCGGGGATGTGACTAGGATCCTAAGGAAGTTAAGCAATTGCTACACCCAACTGTCGCCGGGATAGCCACAACAAATTAGTTGGTTTCGTGAACGCCGAACGCTTTAATGTCTATTTGTAAGTTCCCACGATGAATTTACGAGTAAATACAATCAAATATAATTCTTTGCGAGTAAATATAATCAAAATACCTTACACAAAAAAAGATTATTGGGGATAGAAGACGGCGCGTAATAGTTCTACTGCGTGCATTTATGATTTTTTAGTACCAAAAGTGGCGAAACTGCGGCTCACGAGTCGCATGCTGGTCTACAGTGGATGCGGGTCTTGAGTTCCTCAAATACAGTCAATGCGCCATGATCTTTCGGTTTTACTCTTTGCGTTTGCGGCTGTGTGTCCTCTAGCTTTTGACAACGCCCTCATATAAGGCGAAATAAAGCTAAGTAAAAAACGACATTGGGGAGTTTTAGAAAACCGATTTTGCACATCCATGCGGTACGCTGGGTCCGCCGGTACGAACTGCGCCTGTTCGAACCTTCTGCGGTAGCACATCCACAGTTCGTACAGATGAGCCCATTGTATACCGTATCGGATTGTCAGAAACGGTTCTCTAAAACTCCCAAATAGTTCGCCTTTCGTCTGTGAACAGTTAATATGCGGTGTGCGGGTTCGTCCTCTTCTCTGGATCATGGTCACCTCGAGCGTTTGGTTACCCGTCAAACGCGCGCGCTCCCACGTGCTTTTAAACACCCCTCATTTTCTCCTCCCCCCCCCCCCCCCCTCCCACCCGGCTGCATCGCTATCGCGCGTCGCCTGTTCGTTCTCTGCATTGTCCTTTAATTAGAGCGGCCCTTCTGTGCTTGTTCGCAGTATAAAACTATGGCTAATTTAGACGGAACCTTGAACAGTATATGCGCCGCAAAACAAGGTCTACAGACGTCTTGCAGCAGCTGTGCATGGGCGCTCCCAAAACCGATTGTCGGGTTTCGTTTTCTCTCATTTCGTTCGCTTTACTTCGTCATTACCATAGCAGGACGGGTTATTGCCATTCTAGATTTTACTGCGTCCTTCATCTCAGCGTTGGCCTTTGTGGAGGCTCGCCAGCGCCCTTCTCATTGGTGCGGTATCCCAGTAAGACGAGAGAAGGTCAGCAATGGCGGCTGCAATCTGGGGCGTCTGCAAAGCGTCTATAGCAGGTTTCTAGGTATAGCGCACATCGCGATACTGTTAGCGTGAACAGGATATCGGTGCACTTTTCGCATTTTTGGTACACATGAATATTAGCGTGCCCGATATTTTCTTGCCTACACTGGAGCGCCAAATGAGCACTTTTCAAAGCAAAAATAACGTTGATGAAATACGTTTGTTTTTAGGAAAAAGCAGTAAAAAAACAACAAACGGCGATCGCTTGTTCGCGCTAACAGTGTCACACACTGTACGTCTTGTACGCTTTACTTAAAAATGTAACCGATTATAAATAGAATTGTTTTAATAAGAAAGTAACTGATTACTGTAATCGGTTGCTGTATCGAGAAAGGAATTAAAAAAACTACTGGAAAGTAATGTATGACGTTTCACGTTACTTCTCTAACTTCTTATTACGAAATAAAAATATATATATACATATGTCGAATGTTGTTAAATGTCCTGTCCTTTTTGTCATTTACATTTTGTTAAGTTTCAAACTCAAAACGTCACAGAGCGTGTTTACATTTTGCTCCTTCTGGTATCTTGGTCTCGTTTATTTCGTTGTTTAGGGGTCAAAAATGTGTCCAGCTTTATCGCAATATAGACGAGTGAAGCCCGGGCAAACAGAGCACTTTTAAGCGTAAAAAAAACAAATATTCAGCTCAATTAATTTAGCTTTCTCGGAGAAATGCACCCGATGAATTTAGAGTAAAAATGCGGGCGAACTGGTAAACATCCGTATGAGAAACCTTGAAACAAGGAAAAGAAGGGACAAGGAAAACAACGTCTTATAGGAATTTCGCTTTTTTTTTAAACATAAATTTGATTACTTGTAATTGATTACAGAAAAAAAAAACTAATTAAAATACAGCAAACGTCACCGAAAAAAAAGTAAGCGTCGAAAAAGCTACAATAAAATGTAATTGACTACGATCGGTTGGTCGTAACTCGTTACGTGAAAGTCTGGGTAGAGTAGCTAGCTTGTGATACTCGCCGCAGAGAGGAACTCACCGCATCAAGGGTACTCCTCAATGGCGCGGTCAAGAAATCCCTAAACTTTATTGAGTTTCCTTTCAGTCCGATCGCATCCCCCGCTACTACGATATCCGATGGAGTGTGTCAAGAGGCGCCAAAGAGTCCCTCGTCAAGGCTCTGGTCGTCTTTGGGTGTTTGTCATAGCCATTGATATCAAACGCACAATAAGACGAGAGCCTTGACTCTGCACTTTTTTTTGTTTTTGCAGCTCTCGATTGGCTTAATCTAATCGTAGCTCCGGTCGCGGTCGAACTTAGGGTGAAACGGAGCATAGACCAACTCAACTCACCGAAGTCATGACACTGTGGTGCCGCTGCTGTCGGTACTGCGCATGGGCAGACACTTTACTCCTCCCGAATTCGGTTTCTGTGCAAATGCAGTGCCCACACCTGTTGTGGGCAATGCGGGCTTGTTTTGAAACAGTGCGCTGGTGTATGTAAGATCACTTGGAATCGTCATTAAAAAAAAAAACGCGTTTTTTAAGGAAGTTAAATTAACTCGTATTTGTTGAAATAAAAAAGAACAAACAACAACAGAAAAATATAGTTTAATACAACAGGACCCTCGTGCATTGATCTCAAACAGGTACAACAGCACAACAGGGCTATGGAGACTCCATACTTTCGTTTCTCCCTCAACACAAATATGAAGAAATAAAAAACGCCCTTCAACTGAGAGACTGCGTGTAAATATTGCCAAAAAAGAAATACATCATCGGGTAGAAAAACAAATCCTGAAGGAGATCGCCACGAACTCCTTTCGAGACCCGTCAAAGGGTGTCGAGTTGGCAAAGTTACGATGCGGCAGGAGGGTTCGGGTGGATCAAACGCGCGCACCGTTCTCGAGACGAGTGAAGAGAGAAACACACGGTGGGTGTCTTCGATGCCGGTAGCCAGCTCCCAGTTAAACTCAGCGATGGAGGGGATCTTCTTGTAGTGAGCTCGCCTCTGGGCACCGCTCTGACGGGAAGCTGTCGTTGCTGCACAACTTGCGGCCTCCAAGAAAAAAGCTAATAAAATCTAAAATAAATGCAGTAACTAGAATGGCGAGTTTTCGCCAGTGGCCAGTCTTCGCGGAGGGACCGAAAGCAAACGTTAGAAATAAAAGAAGGTGTGGTCTAGAGTTCATTGCTTTGAGTCGAATATTATTCGCTGGATTCTGTGCTGTCCGAAACGATGCAGAATAGACATTTTTCCTTTGTATTTTACATCCTATCGTAACTTTTCTTTTTTTTTTTTTAGAATGAGCTGTTTACAGACATTTTCGAAGCTTATATGCGTATGAAGCAAACCCTCTTAATTCGAACGTGCTTGATCCATGACAGTTCGCAGATTCTCCTGTTATTATGTCGATTTTGTGCTGTGATATAAAAAGAAGAGAACCTCTTCTGTTTGTATCACAATTCCGCGTGATGGTCATATGCTATCGGCGAAAAGCGTCAGAAAACGGATGCATATGAACAACATTTACGGCGTGGGTCTTGATTACCCGAGGTAAACAGACGACAAGAGGTGTCGACAAATTTATGCAAATAGAAAACAATAAACACAAATAATACCTAGAGGGATACAGAAATTGTCCTAGATAAAGAGTGAATGCTTCGCTTGGACTGCACGAAAATATATATATATATATGTCGACATAGATAATTGATGCGATTTCGATGCGTGCAACGAACATCTTATTAGATCTATTGTCTGTCATTTCCAGATTCATTAGGACTTTGATTTGCCATCAGGTTCGCTCATTGCCTACTAACCCCGATCGATCAGTGTTATTTTGAGCTATCATGATAAAAACACTAAATGCAATATTGGGAATGTTGAAAAAAAATTAAGCAACTGGTTCGTATTATGCATTAAATTCGGCTTCTGTATCATTTTATTGTTTAAAGATGTAAAATGATGACACGAAATATGTTGAACACGAACATTAGGAATAGTTAGCGTTCATACGAGGGATGACTAACTAAATCTTAGTACCTACAATAATTTTTCCAATAATGTAATTGAATTCAGGTTGTTTTCAACGGAAAGTAATCATAACGTTGTAGCAATATTTTGTAAAAGTGATGCAGAATTATTTGTTGTTGTTGTTTGCGGGTTTTATGGCGCAACAGCAACGGAGGTCATACTGCGCCAGGCTAAATTAACTGAAGAAACTCCTATGGTTACCTCATTACAAAAAGGCGCTCCTGGAAACAACTGGGACTAGGTCTGGTGTATAAGGCCAGTACTAGTAATAAATGATAAACCTCTATCAAGAGGAACGAGGGTACTTTCCCAGCAAAAGAGCGGGATGAAATGGAATACAAAATCTAAAAAACTCAGGGAAATGAGCGCGTCGTTCAGTGTCGAATTTCGGGCAGATCCACAAAATATGAAGAATAGTAAGATTGTCTCCACAGTGCTCACAAACTGGTGGATCCTCCGCATAAAGGAGATATCTGTGTGTAAGGAAGGAGTGCCCGATTCGAAGCCGGCACAATACAACCTCGTGAAAGCGGTTCTTAAGTGAGGAGCTCTCCCATGACCCAAGGACTGGTTTGCTTACATGAAGCTTGTTATTAGACTCCATGGCCCACTCTTCCTGCCATAGTCAAAAAAGTGACGACTTAATTAATGACTTGATATCCTGATAGGGCAAGCTAGCTTGATATTGAGAGCCTAAGGATGCAGAAGATGCAGCGAGCCTGTCTGCCTCCTCATTACCCTTTATTCCCACATGACTCGGAACCCAGCAGAATTTTATCTTGTGACCTTTACGTGAAGCTCCGTTAAGTTTACTTCGCACCTGTTCCACAAACATATTCTTAGTGGCTTTTAGAGAGCATATTGCAGTAATGGCACTTTGAGAGTCCACAAATGTTATGGCCCGTCTAGTTTTAGTCTTCAGAATATGATCCAAGGCAAAAGACACAGCATAGATGTCAGCAGTAAATAAACTCGCGAATTCCTCTAGACGTTTAACTCTTACAAAACAACCTGAATGCACGGCACACCCGACAAACGATGAAGTCTTGGCACCGTCCTTGTAAAAGTGAGCATAATCTTTATATTTCTCTTCCGGGTCAAGGAATTCCTGCTGAATCACAAGAGCTGATATGCTGTTCTTATTAAACTTAGTGAAAGTCCAGTCACAAAAAACACGCACCACATTCCACGGCGCAACGCAGGCTGTGTTTTGAATTAGGTTAAGTTCGTCCAGATGAAGTTGAAGTGAGGAACAAAATTGCTCTATAAGAAAACTTAAGGGTCTCACATTGCTTGGCTTATTTTCAAAGAGACGATAGAATTGAGATCTTTGTACGGATTGATACGTTGGGTGATCAGGGTTTGCTAGGATTCTAAACGCGTAGGTTAGGCTGAGGTATTGACGTCTTTTACACAGCGACATCTCATTTGATTCTGCATACAAGCTAAGTACAGGCGATGTCCGCAAAGCACCTGTTGCCAAACGCAAGCCAAGATGATGTACATGATCCAACATCTTGAGAGCAGATGGGCGAGCTGATCCGTACACCACGGGGCCATATCAAGACGAGATCGCACAAGCGCGGTGTACAAATTCAACAGACATTTCCGATCCGACCCCCATGATTTATGAGCCAAAACTTTCATAAGGTTTGTGAAAAGAAGGCAAATTTCCTTGAGAACTTTCAGGTGGGGAATGAAGGTAAGTTTTTTCTCAAATATGACACCAAGAAACCTGTGCTCCTTCCTAACAGGAATCAAAGTACCGTTTAGTTCCAAAGCTGGATCTAAGGAAAGCCCGGGACGTAGGGAAACAGGCACACAGACTGTCTTTGCAACAGAGAACTTGAAACCATTTTTGTCCGCCCACTTACAAAGTTTGTTTATAGCCAGTTGTAACTGCCGCTCACAACTAGAAAGATTGCAAGAAGATGAGGAGATCTGTATATCGTCGGCATAAAGAGAGTAGGAAATAGACCGAGGTAGCATTCGTGTAAGAGAATTCATTTTCAGTACAAACGAAGTGACGCTCAAAATGCCTCCCCGTGGGACTCCGTTTTTTTGAACAAAAGGTTTAGACAGGGTGCTGCCAAGCCGGACTTGAAAGGTTCTGTTTGTTAGAAAGTTCTTAATGCATTGCAACATCCTACCACGGATATTGCAAGCATACAAATCTTTCAGGATACCATATCTCCAAGTGGTATCATATGCCTTGTCTAAGTCAAAAAACACTGCTACACAGTGCTGCTTGTTCACAAATGCCTCGCGTATAAGAGTTTCCGGGCGAACCAAATTGTCAAGAGTAGATCGACCTCGGCGAAACCCGCACTGATTTTTGTCAAGAACCTTTTGCCTTTCTAATATGTATACTAACCGCCTGTTTATAAGCCTTTCAAATGTTTTCCCGGCACAGCTCGTCAGAGCATTGGTACGGTAACTTGATGGTAGTGAAGGGTCTTTCTGTGGCTTTAGGAGCGGGATGACATGTGCATGCTTCCAGGCATCGGGAAAGCAGGCTTTTTCCCACAATAAATTGAAGAACAAGAGAAGGCTTTTCAGGGACTCAAGAGAAAGGCGACGAAGCATTTCATAATGAACTGCGTCGGGCCCTGGAGCAGAAACCCTCGTTATGTCAAGTGCCATTTCAAGTTCACACTGCGTAAAAGGCTGGTTATAACGCTCAGGGTCTCCTCCAGACATGGAGATGCTTTGTTGCTCTGCACGAGATTTAAATCTACTGAACGAATCACTGTAGTCTGCCGAGCTGGATGTGCTATAAAAATGTTCACCAAAGATATTGCCGATCTCAACTAAAGATAAAGAAGTGTCATCAAATTAGGAACTGTAAAGCACCTATAGTCTCCATTTATTTTCCTGTATCTATCCCAAACCTCCTTGGCTGGCACAAAACTATTTATAGAAGAAACATAGTTCATCCAGGATTTCCATTTTGACTGCTTCCTCGTCCAACGGGCTTTAGCTTTCTGCTGCCTGAACTCTGCGAGATTACGTGATGTGGGATATCTGCGATAGATGCCCCAAGCCCTGTTTTGATCCGCTAAGTTTGTGGCACACTCCTTGTTTCACCATGGTTTGCATTTTTTGGCACATTACCAGAGGTTCGTGGGATAGACACCTCAGCCAGCATTTAGTATCTGCTCAGTAATATACAGTGTAGCATCGTCGGGTGACATAGAAGAAAGCAGAGCAGGGTCCAAAGTGGAATATAACCCAAAAGGTGACCAGTCAGTTTTATCTAGCTTCCACCTACGGATTCGTTTCAAAAGTGAGGGCAGCTGAACAGCGCTCTCTAAAACAATCGGAAAGTGATCACTGACAAAGGGGTTGTTAAGAACATTCCAAGTAAAGCAAGGAAACAAAGAGGGCGATGAAATCGACAAATCTATGGATGTAAATATGGTGTGAGCTGCACTGAAAAATGTTGGCTCTCTCCCATTAAGAAGGCATAGCCCAGATGCCAATAAAAAACGTTCAACTACACCTCCACGAGAGCCTTGACAGATACTACCGTAAAGGGGGTGATGGGCATTAAAATCGCCTAGAACGATAAAGGGTTGTGGCAGCTGACTTACAAGACCGTGCAATTCACTAAGATGTAATGGAGTGTTGGATGGTAAATAAAGTGATACTACAGTTATAAGGCGGTCTAAAAGAAGGCGCGCTGTCGCGGCTTCAAGTGGTGCACAGAGTTGGACCTCAGAGCAGGCGACCCCACCCTGTACAACCACTGCCACGCCACCAGAGGGAGTATCACTAAGACGGTCTTTCCTAAAGACCCGGGGACGTCTTAAAATACGAGGAGAGCGATCATGGAGATGAGTTTCCTGAAGAGCAAGAGCTATCGGCCGAAGCTCATCCATGAAATGATTTATATCATCAAGATTTCTTAAAAGGCCGCGACAGTTCCATTGCATAAAATTTACTTTTACCATTTATAAAATTTGTTTATATCGGAAAATGTAAATCAATGAAACTCGGTAGTAAAAAGATTAAAACTAGGGAGAGAGACAACTTGGATTACTTCGGCGCAGTTACCAGTTTTTTGTTCTTCCCTGCACGGGTCTGCGTCTGCCACTCCATACTATCCGGGTCAGAAGCAGGAGCAGCCGAATCGTCTAACTCCATGGACAAGTCTGCTTCTTGAGTCGTGTCGCTGGTGTTAACCAGCGTTTTCTTCCGACTTGAATCACGGGGAGCCAGGCCCCGGCCGCGACCAGACGAAGAGGCAGCGGAGGTGCTGGGCAGAGCGTCTTTCAACTCTGCCTGCTCCGGCCCCTTGGATACTGGGAGAGCGGCACGAGAGTTGTGCCGCTCTTTGGAGGAGGCCCTCTCCAGTGAGTTGGGGCGGGAGTGTCGCTCCTGCTCACTGGGGGAGGGCGTCGAAGTAAGAACTGGCAATGGCGTTGCCTGCCTGTCCTTAGACTTGGGGGCAGCTGGTGTACTCCCTCCACAAGGTGGGGGGAGCTGCTGCATCTGCGGGGGGGTTGCGGCCCGAAGGGCCACTGCCAGGGCTTCAGGCGAGACCTGGGTGGCCTTCGATTCCTTTCGCGGTGGAGGGCCCCTGCGCACCGCATCGGAGTACGTACCTTTTGAAAGAGAGGAGAATCTTTGCTTAGCCTCTGGGGAAATGTTTTATTTTGCTCTTAGGGTTAGGATTTCTTTTTCTTGTCGCCATAAGGGGCAATAGCGTGAGTAGGCAGGGTGAGGACCCTTGCAGTTGGCGCAGGAAATGGCATCTTCACAGATGTCGGCTAGATGGTCGTGGCTGCCGCACTTTGCGCACGTCTCCTTCCCTCGACAGCTGTGCGATCCGTGGCCAAAGCGCTGGCAACGGAAGCACCGCTGAGGGTTGGGGACATAGGGGCGGATGCGGCAGTTAAGGTATCCTGCCTTGATGGTTTCTGGCAGTGTGTGACGTTCAAATGTAACGATGATGTGTTTCGAAGGGATTTACTCACCATTTTTTCGGAATATAATGCGCTTAACAGCAACAACACCAACACCTTGGAGTCCCTCGAGGAGTTCTTCCTCACTAGTGTGCAAGAAGTCATCCTCGGGGAGGACCCCACGGATGGTGTTGAGCGTGCGGTGAGGGCTAACTGACACTTTGACATGAAGAAAATTAGTCAACTTCAGGATCGCTTCACTTTGGTTTTTGGTGGTTACCTCCACTAAGAGGTCTCCGGAGTGCTGCTTTTTAACCTTGTAGGAGAACCCGACAAGGTTTTTCAGTACCTTGGCAACAACAAAAGGCGACATCTTTGCAACAGGTTTATGTTCATCGAGCGAATGAACAATGAAAAACTTTGTAAATGTTTCGACTTCAGGATCTTTGTCAATGGTCTTGGGTTCAGGGCAACGCCTTTTAAAGGCTTGCCCTGAACGGGGTTCGGAGGGGTGGGGCGCCATAGGAGGGCAAATAGTGTTCAGAATCCGCGGTGCACCGCCCACCATCGAGCCCAACAAGGGTTTAGGTAACACACCATAAAAAGAAGGGCTTGGCTGGAGATATCACGTTAACAGTGCTGCCGGGAAACTATCATAAGTGTGGGTCAAGACAGAGGTCCATCGCCACCCAAGGTTAGCCCTTGCCGCCAAAGAGGGGTGAAAAGGAGTAAAGTAAGTGAGAGAGAAGTAAAAGAACCACGAAATGTAAAAGTGAAAAATTGGAGGAGATAGTAGAAGAAAAGGCGACTAGACTGAATCATCCTGGCCCGGCCTTACCAGGACTCCCGTCTATGAGAAGCGGGGGCCGAAGTGGTGTATTGCCTCACCCGGGGGGCCCCGAAGGTTCCAAACCTACCCCGGGCTCGGCCCAACTACCAGGGTGCCCTTTTCCTCAGACACGGGAAAGCCACGCACAGCCAGACGTGGGCGGGCGAACCCGCATGGCTCGGCGTCCGTGGAGACGCCACTCTCCAAACATCTGCTTTGATGCAAAATTATAATTTACAATTAGAGCGCAGGCGAGCTGGTGTGTATTTATCATTTTCAGGAATAATCCGAGACAGGAGTGAAAAACCGAGAAGCATCAACCATAGAAGAGAAAGAAAAAGGTGACAAGAAGACAAAGTCTCCAACTCACCTAAAGTTTGTTTATCAAACCTCTCAAAGGTAGGATTCATCAAACCCTACCTTCGAGAGTAGGATGCATATTAGGGTAGCGACCTTGGAGGTGGCATGTATACAAGGTAGGATGTATACAAGGAAAGCAACCTTGAAGGTAGGATGTTTATAGACCCTTCCAATATTACGCCTTCATAAGGTCGATCCAAAAACACTGCAAAATGGCCTGCGCAAAAAAACACCAACAAGCTGGCCATTCTAAAACTGATATAATACTCACTGCCAAGAGACTGTACATATTTAATAAACTTGGAAAGTTATGATGTCCCTTGAGCAAGCCACTTTGCAGTATTATCAAATAGACCGTATGAGTTTCAGACTTTGTCTTTATGTCAGCATTTTCTGACACTCTCATTGTTGATGTTTCTATGTTTCTCGTCCTAGTCTCGGGTAATTCATCAAATGAATAATTAAAATTATTTACATTTTGAGCACTTGTAATTTTATTTGTAATTATTTGCTTTGAGTGGAACGTTGTTGTAGCCTCAGTTATATAAATTTTTCAGGTCCGACATGAGGGCTCCCCTCCCAGGCGTATTACACTAATATTTAACTGTTTCAAAGATAAAAAAACTCGTCATATCTAAGGGTCCCGCACTAAGGGGATCAATCTTTCGGCTAAGCGCAGATTTCTCTCCAGACGTACGAGTGGTAAGGCGGCCATTGTTAGCTCTTGCAGAAAACCAAGGTCGTGATTTTCGACTAAGGCACGATAAGCTTTTCATTGGAAGTACTCGGTATGCGTTTGACAAGGAAACGAATTCCGTGACAGCTGTTCCAGTGTAGCAATAAAAGCACAAAGAAAAGAGATTATCTCGACGCGAGCACACTGCCTGCCTTTCTTTATCGCTAACGCAAGAAGCGTGTGCTCAGAACAAGAAGAGCTACAATCTGCTGTTGATTCATGTTCTGCTGCTATTGTGATTATAACAAAATCTTGGTTAAACTGAGATATTGATAATTCTGAATTACTTTTAACGACTCGCATTAAATTTTTCGCAAAGACAGGGTGGGACGCAGGAGAGGGGGTGTTTTTATAGTGGTTAAAAATACACTGCATATTCTAAAAATCCCAGTAGAAAATGATAGTGAAGCACTGTGTGTCCAAATAAAGACGCCTTCTTCCTTTGTAGTGGTCATTGCCTCTTACAAACCACCAGACCCTCTTACACTACCGTCCCTTCTCGAGAAACGTATGAAATCCCTCACCGAGTTGTATTCGCAGACGTATTTATACTCGCTGGTGACATCAACTACCCCGAAATCGCATGGCCTGTTGTTGTACCTGCCCGCATGCCGTTCAACTTGTGGCGTTCTCTTCCCACTCAGGCCAGATGTTTCGTTGACTGGTGCAGCGCGCACCCTCTTTCCCAAATAGTCGATAAGCCAACTGGCGGCTCCGAAACTCTTGACCTATTTCTCAGTACCAACCCGGAATGTGTCACAGCTGCCGAACTCTTAGAGCCACTTAGCGACCATTTGTCTATTTACGTCCAATTGTCCATTCCAACGACTAATACACGTGCCACGCGGGCAACTAGAATGCCATTTAGAACGAATGACATTCGTGTGATCGACGAATCGTCTCGCGATCTGCCGCGCGTGAAATGCGCTACGCTTGGAGTGTCGCGCGCTGATTGGCCGATCGTTGAAATGTCATTTGTTCTAAATGGCATTCAAGTTGCCCGTGTGGCACGGGTGTTAGTCCTGCCCATTAAGTAAAACTGCGTTTAGTTATCCTCGAGCTGACCGAAATACACTTCTTATGCATCTGTCACGTTTCATGCGTACCATTCTAGAGGACTTTCAAAGTAGAACTGTTGATGAATATTAGATCCTAATCAGGAATGCACTAACCCTAATCAGGAATGCCTTACAAACATTTGTGCCGAGAGTTCATAACAGGTCATGTACCGAGCACCCTTGGTTTTCTCTTCGTCTCAAACGGCTTCTCAGTAAAAAGCAAAGACTCTATAATCGCGCAAAGCTCATAAAGACCTCATCAGCGTGGTCTAAACACTGAGAATGCGCTTCGACATGTAAGTATGAAATTAAGAAAGCTAAGCAGAAGTTATTTACGTAGATCTCTTTGATTTGCTGAAAACAATCCCCATGAAATTCTAATCAATTAAAATACCCAAGCAAATCAGACCATCCTCCCGAATCAGCATTGCTGATTCGGGTGGAAATGAGCTCTCGGAAAGAGAAAGCTGTGAGACACTTAAGTCTTATTTTGGCAATGTTTTTACAAAAGAGTCTTTTCCCTTACCCGACTACATGCCCCAATATACAATCCCAACCAATATGGACTCTATTTCTCTTACACCGTTTGGCATCGACAAACTGAGTGATAACCTTCCCAATAATTCTGTCCCAGGCCCGGATGATATATCAACTAAATTGCTCAAATTAACTAAACCTGTTTCCAGCATTCTTCAATGCAACCTATTCTAACAGTTCATTGATTCCGGTGAAGTACCCCCTGACTGGAAACATGCCCGAGTAAGCCCAATATTTAAGAGCTGTGACAAAAATTGCCCCACGAATTATAGGCCCATTTCCCTCACCTGTGTTGCAAGTAAGTTGATGGAGCATATTGTTTACTCAAAAATTATAAACTGCATGGTTGATAATATTCTGCATTTTGTAAACCAGCACGGTTTCCGGCGGTCTCTGTCCTGTGACACCCATTTTTTTTTAATTTACAAGAGACATTTATAAAAATTTTCATCTTTATATTGAAACGCATGCTATTTTTATTGAATCTTTAAAAGCGTTTGACAAGGTTCCTCATCACCATTTAATATTAAAATTACGTTCGCTTAAAATTTAAAAAAAAAACCTCTGACCAACTGGATAACTATTTTTTTTTCAAACTCACACAGTACGTCGCCCTTAACAACAGTTGCTTGTCTTTTATAGTAGCTATATCCGGAGTACCTCAGGCAACCGTGCTGAGTCCATTATTATTTCTCATCTAAGTTAATGATTTGCCTTCCCTAATTAAGTCTTCGATTAGATTATATGCTGATGACAGTGTTGTGTATTCTAAGATGTCCGATCCCTCTGAATGTGCGCCACTCCAAGCTGATTCACACGCTATCGAATCTTGGTGCGAAAGGAGGCAGATGCAAATACACGTAAATAAAACTAAACAAATGACTTTTTCTACGAAACGTAACACAATGGACTTTCAATACTACCTTTCTGGTAAAGGGATCGAAAATGTATCAACTTTTTGCTACCTCTGAGTTTACTTGACAAGCCGTCTTGCATTGGAATTTCATATAACTAACATAATCAGCAAAGCTAACCAGACACTCGGTCTTTTGCGACGCAACCTCTTTCTTGCCTTTAAGGAAAGTAAACTTCTAGCATACACCTCACTTGCTCGTCCCCAGCTGGAGTACGCCTCATCGGTTTGGAATCCCCATCAGTTATATCTAGGGGAGATGTTATAGGCAGTCCAAAACCGTGTGGTAGGGTTTATTCATAGAAATTATAATTTCAGGTCTAGCGTCAGTGCTCTTAAAACTCAATTTGGCCTCCCCTCTCTTAAAACACGTAGGACAATATCCGTCTTAACCATCCTACATAAAGTTTACTATCATGTTCCTTTGCAGAGATATTTATACTCCACACCTGCCCCTCACACCTCCCGTCGCTTAGATAACTCCTGCAAGCTTATTTTAACCATTCCTAGGACATGTATATTTAAATTTTCGCCTCTGCAGCTTTCTATTAAAAATTGAAATAAATTACCAGACTCAATAGTAGCAATATTGGATATCTCGAAATTTAGAGAAGCACTTGCCACCTTTTACGGCCTGTAGCCTACTTGTGTTTTATCTTTTGTTCGTTTATTTTGTATTTGTTTCTTTTTGTTTGTACTGTGTACCTGAATAACACAAAGACTGACTGCCCCCCCCCCCTTATGTAAAGCCCCACGTGGGAATTTAGGGGGTCAATAAATGAAATGAAATTAAATGAAATTTACCCAAATTTATGCCTGTTCAGTGCTCTAGATATGGAAACTTGAGAGGTACATTTCAACTGCTAACCTGGAAAGTTTAACGCGCACTATACGGTTGTTGATACACGTCTGCACTTTTGTACGATTAATATCTATGTTGTCAGGGAGTTTTAGTATATCGCTTTCAAAGGCCCGCTACGTCTACGGGCGCGCGCTTCAGAGCATCCATCAAAGTGGCAGTGCGAGCTGCGTCTACGAAGAGCGTGGCCTGAAAACGCGATCTACTAAAACTCTGTATTATATTTGACCTGCAGGTACCGTCTTTGCGATCTTAGACATAAAATTTTGATGTATTTCCTAAAAAAAACCGTGCGTTTTTAGAAAAACAAAATCACTAAATTATTCTTTTTCTCACAGAAAGGAATGGATGATTTTTACCTCGCAAATTGCGGCTCCTGCATACTTGATTGTGCTGTCCCACATTTGAAAGCTATGTGAATATTTTTTAAGAATACTTTCGATGCTGACACCCTAGATTTTAACCATCGCACATGTATTTCTTTAGTTGATTTTGTTCTTGAAGTTTTGGCAAAGTGTTCGATTATTTTTGCTTATAGTAAACTCTGTATACGCAAGTATTGAAATCGTTGCTTTGTGATATTTGTGTGTAGGGAAGCTTCGTGTATTTGTTGCTCTCTCGCAGTTCACAATATTAAGAGAACAAAGACTGGACAAGCTGCACAATGCAGTTTTTTTTCTTTACCTGCCTCCCCAAACCCGTTTCATAATTGATGAAAGTTAAGTTTAATTATTCTATTATCAGTATAATATCTGCGTTCTGAAGCGCGAGCTTCCGCTCCACGTGCGCTCCAAGTGCTGCGACACGACACTTGATTCCGAATTTCCCAGAATTGTTGGAATTCGCCTTTGCCCTTACTCTGCGAATCTCCAAAGACTGTGCTTAACTTTATCCTGAACAGGGTTGTACAAAGTAATATTTCGCATGCACGTATGTCTTCTTTTCTTTAGTTCGTAGAATTAACCACCAGCTCCACTAATAAGCTTTAGATTCCAGTTTTTTTTTTTGCAGTTGTATATGTAAGTTGTATATGATAAGTTGTATATGATTAGCAGGTCGGATATTTTTGTGTCGGCGTCTTTACGAAAAAAAAGAACCTTTAACGATTGACACGAAAAGTGCATATCACGCATACAACAAACAGCACAGAATTCGTTTCAATAAAGGACAAGCACAAAACAAACATCCGAACTACATAATTGATAATAAGGCGCTTCTGATAACAATGCGAAGCACGTAGCACTCACCGCATGCGTTTCGCGGTAAATATTACTGTTGCGCAAGTCGCCGCGGTGACGACAGCTTGCGACGTGGGAAGTGACGTCACTAGCC
Source organism: Ixodes scapularis (assembly GCF_016920785.2). Taxonomy (NCBI): domain Eukaryota; kingdom Metazoa; phylum Arthropoda; class Arachnida; order Ixodida; family Ixodidae; genus Ixodes; species Ixodes scapularis. The sequence continues at coordinate 74,363,611 of NW_024609837.1, forward strand.
TTTCATACAGGGTGTTTCAAGTAAGGGTGACACAAATTCCCCAAATTAGTGTATTGAAGGTAAGAGGATAATCCTGTCGGGACCGCATTACTCGTGGGGGCGGACGTCAGAAAATGCGCGCTACTTACTATTTAGTTTGCTAATTAACTAAACATTACTAATCAAAATTTTAATTAGTGAAAATAGACATATGGTTTCAATTATAAACTTACTGAGCGTCATAAAAAAGCTTGTTATCAGTAATTTTCAAGGAGACTTTGAGCGCGTGAGAAGCTTACTAGTGCGCTAAAGTTACCACAGCAATTACAAGGCTACGGCTCTCATAAGAGACGGAAACATCGCGCGGGCGCTTTACCGCAACCGACAGCCTTGTACCTGCTCCAGGAACGGTAACATTAGTGCGCTACTTCGCATCTCATGCACTCAACGTCTTTGTGAAAATTACTGACATAGGGGTTTTTGATGACGCTCCGCAAGTTTCTAGTTGGAACCGTATGTCTATTTTCACTAATTGAAATTTTAATTATTCATGTTTAGGTCTTTAGCGTTCCAATCAGTAAGTATCGCACATTTTATGTCTTCCGCCATAACGAGTGTTTGAGGATCCGACAAAATGATCCTTTTACCTTGAAATCACTAGGTTTAGGAATTTTTTCACTCTTACGTGAAACACCGTGGATATGAAAAAAAGTTTGGGTACAGTGCATTTACTTTTCTTTCGTCAATCGTTTTATGTGGTGCAGCGGGCAAACGTTTCACGTGATACTACAATTTTGCTGGTCAACCGCCTTCACGGTGTAAATTGGACCCTCTAATTTTTTTTTTTAAGGCTGCGAGTAGTTATTTTAGTAAAAAGACGGGCAGAGTTCCACGTTGGCGGGCGTTCTGCATAATTACGTCCACATGTATTTGTCTTTTTTTCACTAAATCGGCAGATTTCACAATGGCGGCCACCGTCACACGCGAAATGCACATCAAACAAAATGTCATTTTAGGTGCAGATATTTTCTGCAGGGTCGTTAAGTCGTCTGAAGCGACACGACATCAAATCGCGTTCTCGTCCTGCGACCCGACTCCAAATCCCTTCGCCTTCCCTTTCTTTCTCTTGTTTTAATTTGAAATGGAGGCTGAAAAAAAAATAAACGCAGAGGGCAAAGAGAAGTGATAGAAGAGACAGGAGAAGCGCTTGTTTTGTCTTGTTCTACCACTTGACCTTGTCCTTGCGCTTTTTGGTTTTCAAGATGTGTAGCCAACTTGCTCAACTGTTACTTTTAATACAGAAATGGACGGAACCTGTGTCGGCGTACATGATTAATGACGTTCTGGGCGAAGTCACGAGAGCCGGTACAAATGCGAGGACATTTGTTACAGTAAACAGCGCGCTACACTTGTCAACAAGCGGAACGTCTGGACTGGTCCTTCTCCACATAAAGACGACACCACGTGGCGAAACCTCTAAGTGCCTTTGGCGTCCGGATGGTTGCACTACCTTTCCTGCCTCCTCTACGACCTTGGAGTTAGCGCAGCTCCGACACCAACCATTGTTTGACCTCTTGCCGCCAAGTGAACAAGGAATCCACATGTGAGGACAGCTTCTTGAAAGAGGGCCGCTGCAGATGTCCCGCCGAGAATGTCCAAATTGAAAAGGATCTAAACAAATTCTCATGCTGCATAAAAAAAAAATCCACATTTTTAGCACTTGGTATTTTATGCTTAGTACCGGAGGCATGAACGAAAACATCAGTATTCGATTCCGAATTCATTGTGATTATATATTTGGGTTCACCGCATGAGGGAGGCAAGGAGGGAGGAGAGAGGAACAGGTTATTGCGTTGCAGAGAATTTTTACTTCTTCCAGACATTCCCAAGCAAGTTTGTCGCAACACTAAAGTTGCGTTTAGTATTTCTTTTTATTCAGTGTGAATTCGGGCGACTTCTGGCGACAGGCACCTAAACGTGGTGACATCCCCAGGAGCGTTTAAATTTTAATTTCCACAGACGTGGCCCACACACGAAACAAGAAAATCTAATGTAAAGTATATATTAAAAAAGAGTTAAAGCAATTTTTTCTTAACAGTTTTGCCCACGAGTAAAGACAGCGGCAATAATTTGGAATGAAGCAACCCATACATGGCGCAAAAATATGCTGCGATAACAACAAGAGCACCGTAGGCGATTGGGAATATTCCAAAGCTTGACATCCGAATCTACATTTTTTATTAGATTGTGTGTCTTTTATTTGTATGAGTGTGTGTTTCTGCAATTTCTTTATATATATATATATAACAAATCCGGTCATGCTGTAAAATCCGTAGACGTTTCAAGAAACAAGATTTTTTATACTTCAGTCAGCTGTAATTATATATATATATATATATATATATATATATATAATTACAGCTGACTGAAGTATATCCCCATGAAAATCGCGAACCAACGAATACAAAAAGTAAATGTATTCGCAAAAAAAAGAAATCTTTCTCTTGAAACGTCTACGGATTTTACAGCATGACCGGATTTGTTCTTTCGTTTGTAACTGGTATCTGCAGCACGCCTGTTATCTAGAGTACTTTTACTTTGCTCAATTCTAGGCAATACTACATTTCCGCTTCGTCGCCTGCCTCTGTCGGAGGTATATACGACAGCTCAAAAGAGGGTCGTCTTTTGTGTTTGATCATTCTCTTGGTGCAGGGCGAGGCCGGCTCTCCATAGTTAAAGTGTCATGTTCCTCCAAGGGGGCGAGGGCAGGTCGAAAGACGAAGCGACACATAAGTTGACGAACGAAAACTAATTTACAAACAAGTACAAAAAAACTGAATAGGAAAAAGAATATAAGCAGAAGCGAAAAAAAAAAATAGAGTGATTAAATAGCTACAGTCACTACAGTCAGTCTCGGTTGTCTTTAAATGGGAGCTGAGAACACTCAGAGTCTCGAGAGTTGATCTTGCTTGGGACGGAACCAGGCTTCGCGCTAAAAATTTGATGCTCCGAGCTTCTGGTGCGAGCAGCAAGCACGACGTCGCTCCGGCTCGATGGTGGCGAAAAGACCTGGAGCGGAGCCAGGGTTCACCAGGAGCGAAGCCTGGTCTGCCGGGAGCGTTAACGGGTCAACTGCCGCCCTTCAGGTTCAGTTGTCGAATGTCATCTTCCCCCGCGAGCGTATCCTTTTCCTTTGTCCTCGAGCTTTCCCGCTTCTTCATCTTCCGCTTTAAACGTCACTTGAGGAACGTAACACAAAGAAAGAATCAAAACGGCAGGAAGGAGTTTTAAGTTACTGATAGAATGAAAATGACAGGACGTTTACATTAGTGATAGAATAGAAACGACATGACAGTTTAAATAATTCATAGAATGAAAACGACAGGAAGAAGGTCATGCCACAGGTTGAATGAGAACGAAACAAAGGTGTTTATGTTTTTGAGAGAATGAGAACGGAAGGAAAGAGAAGGGCAGGAAAAAGTCCCCGCTCCAGCGCGAGCCTCCTGCCTTCGATAATGCTTGGGCGTGTCGTGAGTGTTGAGCCTGCGCGTGCAGCCGAAGCACAACGGAAGGCAACGGGCGCGTGCTGGAGGCCGCGCCCGTTGCGCATCTCTTTGTTTCAAAGAGACACCTTGTCGTTCTAACCTTGCCAGTTACCGTAGGGAACAAAAATGAACAATATATTGATGTTTTATTTAAACGTACGAGGTAACATACGATTATAATAGGACCTATAACGTCTTCTACATGCTGATATGTTTTAATGAAAACGAAAACTAAAACAAAGGTGCAGACTCCTACCTTAATGCTATATTCTCTTCGTTTCTAGATTTGAGCTGACATTAGCGGAGATAATAATCGTCATCTAAGTTGGATAATTATCAACAATCTGTTAATTAACTTTTTAATTATCGGTTACACGTTTTACGTCGCAGCTGCAATATTGCGAGTAAAATCGCACGATGCGACCGAGGCAAAAAGCGGTTGACCTTGGCGTCTACTCCCTAACCATTTTTAATCTCCTAACTCTAATCTCCTCCTCTCCCTGAATTTTTCTCCATTATCGCAAACACGTAAAATTTTGAAGAAAATAGTGATAGACGCTCGAGACAAAGCTCGAAGGGTGCACGCAAGCTTCGCGATGCTTGTACTCTAAATCGATACGGCGCTGTAACGACGAATATTAGTTTTGTTGATACAACACACTCGGGGTGTAGCAACGGGCCACCTGAAGTATTCAAAACCTGCACACTAGGATGCTGGCGTCATCACAGTGAGATCTAGCGAGGACACAGATTGGATACGAGCGCTTCGTCACTGCTCGGCCGAGTCTTGTGTCCAATCAACGCGTCGAAGGACGCATGGCACCGGGCTGGTGGGCAATTGCTGAATTGGTGCCCAAATGTTATGACGTTCCATGGAGGAAGAGGGGGCGTTCAGAGGCCTTCGTTGTTTCAGATGGTGTTGCATGAAGGCGCGTTCGATGTTCTGTCGCGATGGGGGCGAAGAATGTTACGACGGATTCCGGTCTTAGCTGAAGTTGCACTGAGCTGAGGGAGCTTTTGGTGACTGCCGAGGTCAAAGAGGGCTGGCGTCTGGCATACGACGGGCAAAGGCGATCCACTGCGTACTTTCCTCCCGTTTTCTTTTTTGTATTTAATTTATTTATTTATTTATTTTTTGCAGCGAAAGCAGTTCTTTCGTTTGTGGCTCGAAGTAAACTTCATTTTCGCGGTGTTCAGCAGAAAGAAACCAAGAAATACCGGTGAGAAGCCAGACGTTTTCACGTCATTTCAAGTTCATTTTACGACACTCGTGCCCACGCGTGTCCACTTGCAGCATGGAGCGGGTGAGTTTTGGCCAGCACTCCACGAGTGGTTGCACTGTTCGAGTTTGTTTCAGCGCCAGCACCCCACGGGTGCATGCACTCGCTACATCGAGAAAATCGAGCGTGCGCCAAAATTCAATCTCGTCATGCCTCGCTCCGTAGAGGAGCGGGAGCAGAGGACGAAGGTTCGTCTGCTACGATGTGTCCTTCGCTGAACGGAACCGAAAGGAAAGGTAGATTTTTTTATAGAAATCGTATCCCGCGGGCAACGGAATCAAGCGCGAGCTTGATTTGCGAGTGTCAATTCTCTTTCATGAAGAAAGCAATTGACAACCCGTGCTCTATTTCCAAGTTTTAGTCGCCCTGTTGCCGTACAAACGCTGAAATATACCAGTATGTAAAAAAAATGGCGATAACAAACGCACCAACGCCCCCCCCCCCCCCCCCCCAATATTTTTCACCATTCGTGTGCGGGTAAAAAATTGAACATTTGTCGACAATGCTCCCCCTGTGACTGCCCAAAAAGCATCCGAGAAAGATAATCGTAGTGACTTTACCCGAGCTTTAGGCACCAACATCATGTTTAATCTTTACTGACGTCATCTACCTTGTCCAGACGTATTTTGCTTGAGAAAGCTCTAGTTCTCGACGCCCTCACCAAGGCTAAAATCTGATCCAGCTGTAAGCACGATCGAAATCGAAAGTCCCACGAAACGTTTTGCTGTATATTGCAACCGACTAGTTTTAAGGCGTACTTTTTCAGTGAGTCAGGCATAATACCATGCTTAAACGGATCAAGTTTTTTGCGTGGACAGCAGCAGCATCAATTTTCGGCAGTGTAAATGGTTATACGAATTGAGGGATTGCGACCAGCTGCTTTGTAGTCAGCTGGTTGCAGTAGTTTACGCCGTCTTTAAACACCTTTACAATAGCCGAGTTGCTTGAAGTCATCCCACATATAAACTACAGGTCGCAGTGAACAACGTTTATAGATAAACGTTGCTAGCGGCTGCACTCTCGTATTTACAACCATCATGTCTGACAGGAAGACGCTTGCTTCGGTTTTTGAGGTCGGTGCTCTTTCTACAACACTGATGGCGACAGCTTCAGTCTGCACTCGGTGCATTTGGCGAGTTTGTTGGCCGAAGCTTCCATAGAAGCCCAAGTGTCGAAAAAATGGCGGCCCATGGGGCTACTTTAGCGCCATCTATGAGTCGTGGGGACACTTCCGGCGAAACAAAAAAAAAACAGCAAATGACGACACTTCCGGAAAAAAAAACGTGGCATCATGGGTGCGTGCGGTTTGGCGCGAAAATTAAACAAAAATAATTCCAGAGACTACAGGTTAAATAAACGACATAGACACTAAAAATTCTCAAACATAGCTCCGTGTTTCAGCTATGATTGACACTTTTTAGTGTTTGTCGTTGTTTTTACCTGCAGTCTCAGAATTTTCTTGGGATGTTTACAGCTTGTGCTTATACTGGATCGTTCACTCCCTTATTTGCCCTTGCTCTTATAGACCATTCCATTTAGCGCTGCCTGGGCGGCACCATTTTGTTCGACCGCAGCGCCCTCTCCACACATCCGGGAAGTTCAGCGGGTTCGGCGGGGTAAAACGAGAGAGAGGGCACGCGACCGACTCCGCTAGCAGACGACAAACCGGGAGGTTGCCGTTCTCCATCTTTGGGCTGTATCGGCGGGCAGTACGGAACCTCGAACTCTCGCTCGTTACTGCCGTTGTGAAGTGGTTCGCGTTCTTAGAAATGTTGTGGTACTCCAAAATCAGTATAGCTCTCTGCTGTTCTATTTTGCAAAATGATCAACTAGCATATCTTTTTTTCTGTTACTTAAATAGCAGTTGAGCCAGCCGGCAGTACTACCTTAATCTACTGCTTGTATTGCGGCAGGAGAGCACGTTTTATTTATTATTTCAGACTTCCACTCATGGTCGCTAAAGGCCTACACTAGTACGAGCTTTTGTATAGTAAAAAAGGTAAACCAACCGGATTTACTTTTCGCCAAAGAAACCGGCCAATCAGACACAGTTTTTCCTATTTTTGTTTTTTATTTGCACGCAGGTAACAGCGCCATTGGACCCTGTGAGTCTTTTTATCTAGCATAATATTACACGACAACTGGCAGACCAAAATCTGCGCATCCGCGCTTGAAAGTTCCAAAATGACGCGATTTTAAACAGAGTTTGCATGCCAGCCGGACGCTAGCTACAGCCCACTCGGCGGAGCGGACGATATGCGGGGTGAGAGGGGAAGTGCATTTTTTTCTCTTTTACCCTCTCTGCTATGACCCTAATGGAACGGTCTATATTTTGTGCGAAACTTTTTTCTGCAGCCGACTTTGTTAGCCGACCTGCTATGAGAGTGGTTTCATTTAGTCACACCATCGTGTCTTTGCACTGCGGTTGAACTCGAGCCGCAGTGTTTTGCTCTTTGTTCCTTCAGGATTCCCCGGAAATATGTGAGAAAATTTAAAGCGAATGATGTAATGTCAGAGAAAAAGAGTGAATCAAATTGCTGGAGTGTGTTAGGCATATGAAATACGCAACAGTAACTGTAATGCAAGTCCAACGTCGTTCTAACAGCCGCGCTTTATTTGTTTTATTCACTTACAATCATTCAATCAGATCACTTACTAGAATCATACAATCGGTATCCACTATTTTGAAAGTGTCATGGTGCAAGAAAACTAGTAGATCGGTATATAAGGCACATTATAACATAATGCATGATAAGACAATGTACAATCGGCTGGATGTTGTGAGGACATTGACAGCTTATAGGCAGAAAACTAATAACTCAGATGTTTCACGGTTTTCCGAGGACAACTGTGGTCACCACTGTAATACCCCTGTTGGAAAATCTCGATGATGGAAAGACGACGGAAAAGGCTCATACAAGCGTAACCGTAATATGGGACATCCTATACAAGCTAAAAAGGCGGCTCCAGTATAGTGGAATAAGGCGGAACGATACAGGTGGGCGGAACCATACAAGCGTGTCGTATTATGGGACATCCTATACCAGCGAAGTGGATTAAGGCGGAACCATGTAGGCGGACAGAACCATACATGCATAACGTAACATGGGACATCCTATACCAGCGAAAAGGCGATACCAGCATGGTGGAGCCATATGGCTCCAACATGTTGGTTTCGCCTTTTCACTGTTGTACAGGGCGATTTAGTTTTAAGCTTTACATATTGTTCAGAGCTTGTGTGCTCTGGGCGCGACGCGCCAGCCGGGCAGACGAAGCAGACGAGGGTAGACGAAGCAGACCCACAACGTTTATTACCCTAGCATCAAGTGGCGAAAAGTCCCCCGCGTCTCGCGGCGCACGCGCTTATCTAGATCACGATGCGCTCCTGGCGCCATCTCTTGGTCTCCCCTACATCTCCCCCCGGAGCTCGTTACTGCACTCTAGTTACACAGTTCGAAAGAAAGCGATGTTTACAAGTCCAACCGTCTTGGTGGCTTGATGGCACGTCCATAGCGTGATCTTGTAACACCTTGCGGGGAAGATGCACGATCCAGAGAGGGTGAAGAGCAGCCCGCAGTGGGCAACTCCCCAGGCTGACCTTCTTCGGGTGGTTGTCCTGGAGGCTCTTCGGCAGCAGGAAGCTCGACAGACTCCCTCGCAGTAGCGGTCGGCGAGAAGGGCACCAGGTGCCGGCGGTTTCGCTGTAGGATTCCTTTGGGAGTCTCTACGACGTACGACCGTGGTCGTTGGGCAGGGCTCAGGACGCGTGCTTGACAGCTGGCATCCTCGACCCAGACGCTGTCACCTGGCTTGAGAGGATTAAGAGAGCGAGCGTTGTGCCGGCGATTGAAGTCTCTCGCCTGCCGGACCTTATTCCTGGAGTCTTGAGCCCGGAACCTCTCGTGGCTTGGTTGAACTGGTGCGAGTCGCTGCGGCAGAGCAGGAAGACGCGTCTGTAACCGCCGACCCATCAGCAACATGGCAGGAGAGACTCCCGCGACGCCCGGAGTGTCCCGTTAGGTGAGAAGCGCTAGGTATGGGTCTTCGGACTTGTAAAAAAGATCCTTCACCGTGCGCACCATGCGCTCTACTGCGCCATTACTCTGCGGGTACCGAGGGCTACTGGTCTCATGCTGGAAACCGTATGACAGAGCAAAGTTTGCGAATTCCTGTGAAGCAAACTGCGGACCATTGTCTGTCCGTACAACGTCCGGTATCCCATGTCGGGAAAAGCAGCTCTTGATAGCCGCGATAACCGCTGAGGCTGACGTAGAGCTCAAGGAGACGACTTCCGGAAACCGAGAGTAATAGTCCACCATGAGAACATAATCACGGCCTTTCAGCTGAAACAAGTCAATGGCTAGGCGTTGCCATGGCCGATCTGGTGTAGGCGTTGACATCAAGGGCTCCGAGTGTACAACCCTTGTTTCCGCACACTTGTCACAGCTGGTGACCAAATGTTCGATGTGGCTGTTGCAGTTAGGCCACCAGACGCTTTCTCTGGCTCTCTCCTTACAGCGGCGAAGTCCTTGATGGCCGTCGTGCAGAAGGGCCATTACGTTGCTACGTTTCTGCACACTTGTCACAGCTGGTGACCAAATGTTCGATGTGGCTGTTGCAGTTAGGCCACCAGACGCTTTCTCTGGCTCTCTCCTTACAGCGGCGAAGTCCTTGATGGCCGTCGTGCAGAAGGGCCAGGACGTTGCTACGCAGAGCAGCAGGAATAACGAGGCGGCAGTACAGAGAAGAAGGTCCTCCGAGACTGTCAACCTTCCTCTCTCTTTCCAATACGGCACCAAGTTGGGAGGCAGCTCCCACGTAGGGAGGTGCCCCCGCATGGTGGCGGGGGTGATCTCCAGGGGAGCCGAGGGATATAAAAGTGATCACTGATCGGCGGGGCTGGATGGTTCATGGTTGCCATTCAGTGACCGTCGGACCCGCTGTGAGACGCACTCATGTCTTAGTAGCGGAGCCGGACAGTGAGTCGAGCAAGTGGGTACTTTTAGTACCACTGGTTTTCCCGGGCCGTTCCACTGGCTGTAAAATACAATAGTTGGTTTCATTTATAACCCCTTAATTCCAATTGGCTTTTTCCTGAAATTTTCACTTGATCACATGATCCTATTCATTTTTATTGGAATTGGGTTAAGCCTGCGGTGCGAAAGCGGGAGCGGGCAGGGGACAAGTTTTTCTTAAATTTTTTACAAGAGCCCCGACTCAAAAAATCTGTCTGGCCATCCCTCTTGGCAGTAGCGGACGACGAGAGAACATTCTCCATCTTCAGCTTGTCGACGACGAACCTCTTCCAGCCTGTTAGCGAGGGGAGGTGGAAGACCTTTAAATATCTCGCTAGCGAAAATTTCGACGGAGAATACTGTAGAAGAAGACCGGACATCGCAAGGGGCACGTGACAGCGTGTCCGCCGTGGCAAGAAGTCTACCTGGTACGTGCCGAACGTCGAATTGGTAGGGCATCAGCTTTATGCGCATTCGCTGAATTCGCGGTGGCAGCAACTCCAGCTCCTTTCTTCCCAGCAGGGCGACGAGAGGCAGGTGATCTGATTCCACGGTAAAACTAAGCCCACGCAGATACTGGTCGAACCGAAGAACAGCCCAGGTCACGGCGAGAGCTTCCTTTTCTGTCTGACTGTAGCGTGCTTCAGTCGGAGTCAAGGACCTTGAAGCGAAGGCCACAGCACGACGAGCTCCGGACGGCTGATCTTGCAGCAGTACCGCTCCCAGGCCAAATGAGCTTGCATCTGCGGACCGTATCGTAGGATAGCGTGGATGGTACTTTGCCATGCAGGTTTCCGAGCTCAGCATAGCCTTCAACCGCTTGAACGCGTCATTCTGGCTTGCTCCCCAGGACCATGCGCTTGACTTGTTGAGAAGTGAACGGATGGGGGCAGTTACGTCCGAAAGGTGCGGCAGGAAGCGTCCAATGTGGTTCACCATCCCCAGTAGACGACGAACGCCTGCAACGTCCGTTGGCGGAGGTAGCTCCCGAATGGCTTGAAGCTTGTCGGGATCCGGCGAGATACATCTCCATCGACGACGACTCCGAGGAACTTGACCGAGGGAACCCGGAATTCACACTTCTGGCCGTTGAGCTTGACCCCGGCTTGCTCAAGTCGTCGGAGTACCTCAGCAAGGCGTTGATCGTGCTGTTCAAGGTCTCTACCGTAAACAAGGACATCGTCGATCATATTCACGACGCCAGGCAACCCCTCCAGGACCCGTGACATTTGACGTTGAAAATATTCGGGTGCAGACGCCAGACCAAATGGCAGACGACGGTAGCAGTAGCGACCAAACGGCGTGATGAACGTCGTTAATTCTTCGCTTGCGTCGCTGAGCTTGATTTGGTGGAAACTGGAGGTCGCGTCGAGTTTTGAAAACACTTTGGCGTCGCCTAGCTGCCCCAGGATCTGGTCAACCGTCGGCAGGACGTATCGCTCCCGCTCGATGACTTGGTTTAACTTGGTCAGGTCGACGCACAGCCTGTACCCACCCGACGACTTGGGGACGACGACAAGTCCGGAACACCATGCTGCCGGCTTGTCAACCCTTCTGATGACACCTTGAGCTTCCATGGCATCAAGTTCTCTCTTGACGACGTCGAAGAGCGGCAGCGGTATTCGTCTTGGAACGCTCAACGAGTACGGCTGAGCCCCTGGCTTCAGACGAATGGTGTACTTTTCTTGGAGTTCGCCCAGTCCTTTAAAGATATGGGCGTCAGAAGATGGAACACAGCTGACACGAGCGTCGGAAGACGGGACACGTCCATCCGTTTTTCCGGACTCGGCGGAGGTAGTGTTCACAAACTTTACCACGCCGAGAGCTTCTATCGCAGGTAACCCTAGAAGCGGTGTAGTTTGAGCCCGCATGACGTAAAGCTGTTGAACGGTGCGCTTGTCCTTCCACGCCAGAGTAGCTTGGAAAGTGCCCAAAACAGGCAGTGGCTGGTTCCCCGGGCCGATAAGCTCTCCCTCTACTGCGTCGAGCTTGCGAGGAACGCCTGGAAGCGACGGCGGAACGACGGTGACGTCTGCTCCCGAGTCCACCTTGAACCTTGTCACGTGGCCGTTGACGCTTACTTCGACGTATCTTGCCCGTTGCGTACGAACCGAGCAGAGTTCGACGGAGCCCAACTTCTCCTTGCGCTTCTTCGCGCGACAAACTTCTGCAAAATGACCTTGCTTTTTACAGAAATTGCAAGTTGCCTTCCGTGCTGGACAATCCTTGCGGTCATGCGCAGAACGCCCACAATTGCCACAAACTGCGTTGTCCAAACGCTGCTGCCGGTTACGTGCGCGCGACGACGGAGCGGATGACGCAGTCTTTTTCTTCGTCGCGTCGACGTTCAAGGCCGCTGCAGCTTGCGCCGAACGAGAAGCGCGCTCCCTCTCAGCATCTTCGTGCTGGCGGGCTTGTAAAAGTGCTTCGTCAGCGGTGAGTCGTGTGGAACGGCACAGCTGGTCCGATAGCTTCTCGTCCAATAAGCCGACTACGAACTTGTCACGCACTAGGCGGTCTTCTATCTCGGGGCTGTTGTAGTTGCAGCGTCTGATTAGGGTTCGAAGCTCCGTGAAAAACGCGTCGACTGTTTCCCCAGGCTGCTGAGTCCTGCGGTGAAACCTTCGGCTTTCGTAAATTTCGTTCGCCGGATGAACGAAGTGTTGAGTCAGCCTCTCCTTGACGGCGGCAAACGGTTGCGTCTCCGGGGTTGGCACGCCAAGCGAAGCTAGTACGGTACGAGCTTGCGGACCCATGCAATAAAGCAACGTTCTTACTTGCGTTTCGTCGCTTGCAGAACGTAGACCGGTGGCGAAGGCGTAGTCCTCGTAGGTTTGAATCCATGTTGTCCATTCGCCTGGGCTCGTGAAGACGAACGGCGACGGCGGTTGAAGCCCCGTGGCCCCGAGGTGGACGCTCTTTTCTTCGTCCGGCATGGCGGTAGCGCTGACTACGAGCAGGTGTACCCCACTTCTGACACCATGTTCAGAGCTTGTGTGCTCTGGGCGCGACGCGCCAGCCGGGCAGACGAAGCAGACGAGGGTAGACGAAGCAGACCCACAACGTTTATTACCCTAGCATCAAGTGGCGAAAAGTCCCCCGCGTCTCGCGGCGCACGCGCTTATCTAGATCACGATGCGCTCCTGGCGCCATCTCTTGGTCTCCCCTACACATATATGTTTATAAAGGTCGTGAAAGCTAAATTAATGCGGTTTGTGCAGGCAAGTTATACGGCCAGGCGTGCGTAGTATAGGGACCTAGTCGTAACGATCAGTCAGATAATTAAATACAATTTGTTAATCAACTGTTTAATTAGTGAAAAAGAACATATGGGTTCAATTAGAAACTTGCTGAGTCGTTGAAAACCACAAAATCAAGTTTTTTTAGAAGGATATAATGCAGGGGTAGCGTTTTATGCGTTCTGTAAAAAGCTTTATTTGGACGAGTTTCTAGGTTTCAGTTTCTTGTCAGAGCTCATCTCTGCGCCCACGGTACTGTTCCCCAGGGGCTTAGACACGCAACACACGTGCGCCTTGTTCCCCTTCATCCTACGAGGGAGGCGAGGGGGCGGCTTCGCACTGCGGCCACTGGGCAGCTGGACCGCAGGTGCAAAGATGCGCTCTGGTAAGAAACCGAAGTCTGGAAACGCGTCCAAATTGACCATTTTTTTAGAACGCCACAAAATGCTACTCTTGTCTTATACCTTTACAAAGAAAATTGATTTAGTGTGTTTTGATGATGCTTAGCAAGTTTCTAATTGGAACCATGGGTGTATTTTCACTGATTAAAAATTTCACGAACATACTATACTTAGAGAGAGGCTGAAGCAGTTTTGTATTTGAGAAAACACTTAAATTTTCTTCATTCGACCTCCAGAATCTCAAATATCAAAATTATTTGCTAATTTAATTAATCGAGGCTGCATAGTCATTTTTAAAGCGCTGTGAAAGCACTTCCCTAGAGAGCGACGTCACAAGAGCAGCTTTCAAAACCTTTGTTCACGCATCTTTAGCGCCTATCAAAGCTATGCACGCACATGCTATTTTTTAAAAGGGCAGAAAAATGTGTCCCGACTGGTGCCAATGCCGGAGAATATACCTAGAAAACTTGCGATTGGACGCGCGGCCCTTAAGCGACACACGCTTGGCGGCCGAAAGGTCTTCTTATGATGTCACTGTTCGTAGGATGTTTTTTTGTGTTTTCTCACGTTTAGTTATATCTTTGAGGAAAACGAACGGGATATTCAGATTCACGGGATAAAACTACGCTAGAATGAACCTCCATCTAGTTTTCTGAAAGAAGTCTGGCACATCTCTGTAATAAGCCGACGGATGATTACAAATTAGCCTTTTATACTATGCCGCCCTGGCCATATAACTCACGTGCACAACCGCGTAAATGTAGCTTTTACGGCTTTTTTTTTAAAAAATCTGTAAAACATAGAAAAAAACACTCTGTAGAATGTCCCCCAATACGAGACGATTGTATGGTTCCTTCCCCGCTTGCACTGTTCAAGAAAGACTTGTGGACATCCAGCGTTTCATTGGAATGCTGGATGTCAGCGAGCCTCTACATCAGTGAGTGGTTTCAAACAAGCATGATGTTTCCACACCAGCAAGCTCTTATCCGAGGCTCACCAGGACCACTAAGAGCAGAGGCGAAATGTCGTGACCTGGTGAATTTGGTTGCAGGTATTTATTTTTACAAGAACTGCATGCAGCAAAGCTTAACTTTGCTCAAAAGAAGATTATTAACAATTCAATACTGAACAATGGTGTCCCTTGAGCTGTCAGACCAAACTCCCACTCTTGCCACTCAGGAGTTCCTAACTTGTGCATAGAGGATCAGCACAACCCAGATTTGTGCTGCGAGCGCACCTGCAATATAAAAGTTGAATAAACATGAGATGAAATATGAGACGTTTACAATTCTCTGTAACGTGAAATTAGAGCACAGATCTTGAAGAGGAGGATGGGAGGGTATGCCCCTCCTCCCCGTCCCCTCCTCCTCTTCTGCTTCCTCCCATTTAACGGGAAATTTCTCTGAATTTAGCCGGAAAATTTCCCCACTAAATTTAGCTGGTTAAGTTTCCCACTAAATTTAGCGCAGAAATTGATGTCACATGACCTCAACACAAATGCAGTTTTTCCGCTAAAAGTAGCGGGGAAAATGACGTCGCATGACCGTGTCACGTCGTCCATAAGAAAATTCAGTTTCTCAGCTAGACTTAGCGGAAATATTAAATGTCACATGACCACAACATTAATTCAAGTTCCTGCCAAGTTTAGTTGGGCGGTTACGCCGACAGCGACGCCGCGAAACGCGGAAACGGGTGCTAAGAGCTGCGCTAAAAACTAAATGTATCAGGTGAAATAAAGTGAACATTAGAGATACTGTAAGAAAAAGAAGAGAATCTAAGATACCGTTCTCAGATCCTTCCTTTTGTCCGTTCTCAAATGTTTTGATTTCAAGAAATGTTTATCTCTTTATTCATACCCAGAGAACCCCTCCCAGTTTCAGCATGAATGCAATAAATCAATGCAGACTAGACCTTGTAAACTATAATCCACATGAAAATGAATGTTTGCCACATAGTCATGTATGAGTCAGTGGCTCAGATCTCTAAATATATTTGTATTGAGGAACATTCTTGAATAAAACTTCTGGGCTTCGAATTCAACAGTTTGTACTTCCATAAGGAACACTGTATGGCACTGATTTCTTTTTTTTTTTGTGACACATCAGAAAGAGCACAGCACTGTCATCCACGCATACCTAACAAGAATTTGTATTTTTTTTTTTAGCATGGCATGTGCTATTCCAATGCCCATACAGCATCCTTTAACAAAATTTCCCTTGTAGAGCTTTCTATTGGTTCTTATTTAGCTCGCACGACAGATTCGGTACCTTGAATTCTCATTTGGCATCAACAGTTTTATATATTAATGTAATAGCGAAAGACAAGATGTATGGACTTGAGTACGGCTCAGCAAGCATAGATGTTGAGAAAAGTAATGAAGAAAACTCAAATGTCAAAATAAAAATAAGCTGGAATGTGGATACAATTATGGACATGGTCATGAATACACTTAGCAGATTCAATATGAAGAATATGTGTTAGACGCACGCTCAAAGAAACCTGTTGCATCTATATTCATTCAAATTACTTTGCAGAACCCGGCGCTGCAGTCTCAGGTGGGAGTTAGCTGAATGAGTCTACTGAAAATGAGTGTAGACGGAAAAAGCAGTTTGATCTGCGATAATGAGCATTACATAAGTGACATGTCATTATTACTGTGACAGTGCCGAATGTTCCAAACTGTCAGTTGCATCATCATGTGAGTTCCCTCCGTACATTAGAGGGTTTGGCTCTCGAATGCTTTGCGAGAAAAATGATGAACTGGAAATATCTAAAGTAGTTCTAGAAAAACTATTTCCAGAATGTTATCTCAGCATTGCAAAGAATATAAAAAGTTTCTAAAGACAAGGTTAGTGCAGGAGTTGAATGAACTAAATACTTTGTTTTTCGAAACCATCTTGCCGTAGTAAACGTATGAAGTTCCCCTAGGTAGAGCTAGTCATTACGGATGATTGTGCCCATTGCGTACCATAAAAAGTTAATTTGGACCTACAATATTTACAAACTCAATTAACTCTGAATAAGTGGACCACTTGGCATTAAAGATTGGCCTCACCATGACTGTCTGCCAACATCTACATAATAATTTCCATGAACCTATGTATTTCAAGAAAATATTTGGTGCGAGCTGCTTAAAACACACTAGCACTTTTTAACAAGTGCTGATTGTTGGGCAAGTTGGTACGGTACGTTAGAAAACATGATAGTGCTTTGAAGATGGGGACATAGGAAGGACAGACACCACAGAGCGCTAACTTTCAACTGACTTAATTCAAGAACCTCAGCGTAGAAACACACTGCGTCACCGCACCACATCTCAACCAATCCGTGGCCCTGCCACGGACGGCAAGTACGCCAACTCCTTATCCGCCAAGTCAATTGACGCCACACTCACACAAGACGTGCCGGAACTATTTATAGCATCAGCCTCCATAACCTCTCTAACAGTCATATCTTTGTGCTAGCAAGAACAGTAGACTGAGCAAATAATGATTTGCACTCGCAGTCATGATCTGTCGTGTCACTGTCATGACTGCGGGTGCAAACCATTATTTGCTTCGTCTACTGTTCTTGAGAGGCACAAAGATAGGACTGTTAGTGAGATTATGGAGGCTGACACTATAAATAGTTCCGGCACAAGTTATGTCAGTGTGGCGTCAATTGACTTGGCGGATAAGGAGTTGGCATACTTGTGGTCCGTGGCAGGGCCACGGATTGGTTGAGATGTGGTGCGGTGACACAGTCCGTTTCTACGCTGAGGTTCTTGAATCGGTTGAAAGTTAGCGCTCTGTTGTGTCTGTCCTTCCTATGTCCCCGTCTTCCTTGCGCAATCATGTTTTCTATCACACTTTTTAACACTAATAGAAAGCCTGTAGTGGGCCACAACTTAAGCAGTTTTCACTTCATTATAAAGAGCAATTACACATATGTGAACCATGAATATAGGCTTGCACTAAATTTTTTTCTTAATCTGAACGTGCTATGCTCTGTTTACTATATAAATCTTTGCAGAGCTGACAATGTGGAAGTTCCTGTTTTTTTATATTTCACATGTCCCGACTGGTGGGTGTGGTAGGGAGATAAGATTGATGACACCAACGAAACACAATGATTATTTTAAGAATTTTTTGGGTATAGCACGAGCAAGACGATCTGCGGGAAGTTATTTCTGTGACACCGTCGAACCTACATCCGCGGGCTTTAAGTTCACATGTTAATCATATCTGCAGACTCCTTTTTGTAATCGGAATTTCATCCAATCCAAGATTTGAATACGTTTTTTTGCATTTTAGGCTTAGTAGTGCTTTTGCTGTTCTATTAATAGGTAAGAAAAATGCTTATTTCAAGTGGCATACCTAACACCTGGTGGCACGAGGACTCCCCTGTCGTGACGCTGATCGAAAGTCACAGGCAGGGAGATACTGCGATGCTCTTGTTGCTGGGATTACCTCCCCCATGGTCCTGGCCAGACCACAGAAAAAGATTGAGTCCAAGCTTGTGGCCACTAGGATCTCCAGATCTTGAGGCACCCCAGTAGCTGAAAATAAAAACAAATCACAATCAAGTACTCGGCAGAGCTACATTAGAATGACTAGCATATTCTTTCGTGATCAGCACATAGATCCTCTTATTTTAGTCATAGTCACCCCCCAGGACAAGGCTACGTAGGCGTTAAAATGATGGGTACCGAATTTAGGCGAATGATCAAATGCATTCATTTAACCCCCTTTCGCCCCAACCTGAGAGACTTCTGTCAAATATTCACATTCATCTGTAAAGACTACAAATAAAACTACTACTGCAATGCAAAGCCGTATAGTGGACGAGTTTAGCCAGCGGGTGTGGCAACGAAGGCGCCGGAGAGGAGGAAAGGGAGGAGAACGCCGAAGGAGGGATAGAGAAGGCAGCAAAGACGCAAAGAGATGACCGCCATTTTGACGCAAAGCTGTCGGCACGGAGCACTGTTGAGGCTATGAGTCGTCTGCTACGGGCTTATTTATTTTTTTTGCCTAAATAAAAGTGCGTTCAAACATGGAGGAACTTCTTTCTTTAGGTTTTTAAGCCACCGAGGAATAACACTACATCATTTTATTGCCAGAGCCTGCCAAATAAAAGGAAAGAACCGAAATTTGAATATCGATCTCATGCCGGGCGAATGAATGAAAATGGCGGCCCTCCCCGCTCAGCTTGGAGCAGCCTAGAGTTCACGCGCATGCGCTCACGCCTCTTGCTCTGTGCCGCGGGCTGATCAGCTCACTCGGAAGGGAGACGCTACGGCAGCGAAATCATAGACTGCCAGACTCTCCCCATATATGGCTCTGCTGCAATGGAAAGATTTTCCTACCCTCGTGCTCAGCGAGTGTCGACTGTGGATACCAACTCCAGTTCATACACTCGCTGAACATGAGGGTAGAGTGTACCAGCAGAGGGCAGGTGTCTGTATACAAAGAGTTTAGTTGGCACACCAAGAGGCTAACGAATAAGAATGGGTACTACTCTGAGCAAAATGCCAAAAAGCGTGGATCTCGGCTTGACACTAACAGCGGCACACACTATCTATTTTACTGACAAAGGGGTACTAAATCATTATTTTCAGCTACCTAACTAAACTAAATATTCTTCCCGGCTTGCTTTTTAGGAAAATCTCTAAATTTACAAGAACTACTAAGACAACGACTAAAAAAAGAAAAGCAATGGCAAAACCAGCAATCGAATTCGCCTGCTCTCCAGTAGCACGACATCTATGGCAGGCAGACCTGCAGAATGAGCAAGCAGTTTAAAAAACAGAGTATGTCCTATGTATAATTTGTTTCTATGCTGCAGAGCAAGCGCTGGAAGGAGGTTCACGACATTAACGAAATTTCTTGCAATCAGTTGAGAACAAATTACAGCAGTGAACTTGTCCTTGCTTCTGGCATAACCTTTTAGTGTTGCCCACGGAAACTCACATAAATTTGTAAACAAAAACAAAAAAGGCTAACCTTCATAAAAAAATCTGTAACTTTGGCAAAGAAAAGTTACCTTGAACAAAATATGTACAACACAGTTCTACAGAGTCCATTTGTGTGCTTAACCAATTTTGAGGCAAATCGGCGACAATGAAAAGAAGACGTTTGAGTACAATTAAGGGAAAGACAGAAAGGATGCATACCTACAACAAAAAAAATTTAGAATGACCACGGGCAGGAAACTCTGGTGAGGCTCTCGGAGCGACTCCCTGATATGGGCCTGCGCAGACCACAGAACAAGATCGGTCAGAGCTTGCAGCCATAAGGTGCTTCATACCATGAAGTTACAGAAGCGGGTGCAATTGGAAGCAAAGTGCATTTCATTTCTCTGAAAAACAAAGAGTTTAATAGCTCGTATGCATTCATAAGGTGATACAGTCATGAATGCACAGACTTTTCAATGCAGCGCTATATCACCAACTTGTTAACCATGCCGGGCAACACTAAAAACTGAGCATTATTTTAAACTATCTCAGCTTAAAGTTAACCACGACAGAAGCTTCAAGCCATCCTTGCAAATTCAGTGCACAAAGCAAGCCATGTGACCTTCTAGTTGAACGCCATGGTACGTCCAGCTCAGGGCCGTACCCAGAAAAAAATTTCGGGGGGGTTTCGGGGAGAACGGCGGCCATTTTGAAAATGTCTATTGTCTTATTTTCACCTATGAATCATGTGCATCGGTGGCATATAATGGAGAGTTATAGCAAACTGGAGAACCGGTCCCGGTTTGGTACCCGGTAGCCGACAGGTGCCACTGCGCGTGCGCAGAGGTGGAGATTAAAATCGGCTGGCTGCAAGTGCACCGACCAGGGCCGTACCCAGAAAAAAATTTCGGGGGGGTCAGAACCCCCTATCCCCCCCCCTGGTTACGGCCCTGGTCCAGCTTATAATCATGTGTCATGCTGTTTTAGCTGCAATGGCTTGTAGAGTCAAAAGTGGTCCAGCTTAAAGAGACTAAAAGTATAGACGTTTATGAGTGGGGCCCTCGCCTAGTCTACAGCTACATTGCGAAATAGGACGTTCCAACCGGGATTTTTGCTGCCTGTAACCACACGATCAGCTTGTGCCCAGCGATTGTTCCGAGCTGAATAGATATCCTCGACAGTGCCATTATTTGACAAGCATTTCTATGAATGTTAAACATGACTGACTTACAGAGAGACTCCACCTCAACGACTAATGACTTGGGATACCTAACTGAATACTGATATATCAACTAAATGCAAAACAATTACCTGGCAAGCATTAAATTTTTCAAGAGGCTGGGTCGACTCTGCATTAAGTTGAAGGAGTCGATGCGTAATAAGACAATACAAACAAAAATATGCCTTAGAATTCCTTTTGCACCCCCAAAATGATGTGTTTTTCAAGGTAAGGTACACAATGTTCTTGATTTAGAAAGTGCCTCAGCTGTACAAATGCATATGCAATAAGGGCACTTGCCAAGCCTATTCTACTCAGCTCTGTGCAGGTTAAGCTAAGTTAGAGTATAGAAGTACACGCTCACTGATACCATCAGAAAGGCAGGGAGAAGTCTCCGTTGTTCCACCTCCAGCCCGTCTGCTACCTTCGATGACGTTTCAGCGCCTGATGAGCCTGGAGCGAGCACATCTGTCCAAAGCGGGCTGAAAAGCACAAGCACGTGCTGGAGGACGCGCAGCCATTCTTTTTTTGTCATCGGCAATACTACATATTTTTAGTAAGACATATTTTTAAGTGAGGAAAAGTACTGCAAATATGCTGTCCACCTTAAAGATAACAACAGTTGCCATTCACCATTTTCCAAATAAGTGATCCCACCTATCGTAACATCTACACATATGGTACGTGAGTAGGTTCAGGACTGAGAGGCTAGAAAACGAAGCACTCACAAGGCTTGTCTGGCCCTTCCAACCATGCGGGTACATTCGTTGCAAGTTCCCGATTTGTAGACAAAATGATTTAGAATGAGCAAATCTTGTCTACGCCCGAGGTAGAACATTGAATTGCGATTCCCCCATATAGTGCAAACCATCCTTCAAACTGCGGTACCACCTGCAAAGGAACTATGTTGTGCTGCGGCACACGTCCATGCTGCCTGCTTCTGAGGAAAACCACTGCTCGTGTTGAAGACGACATCCCACAGTGTACAGGCAACAATGTTTAACGAACTAAAACAAAATTGATATCATTCAATAGACACAGATAGGCTCACAAAGTGTCAACACCATGATTGTTGTTGTTGGTCTTACTCTTGCATACAAACAAAAGTGACTTCCTCTCTCCTCCGATGTACAGTAAAACCCCCTTATCTTGGTAGCCCCTATTCCTTCTCGAATCGGTCACAGAGGACATAATCGCAGTCACTGAATTCCACAAAATTAAAGGCCCCGAAAATTAAAGGGTCGCCAACATTAAGGGGTTTACTGTTCTTCTGAGTGTCACATGATGTTAACATTTCAAGGAGGCTGAAGGTATTGCTTTAAGAAAAAATTGACCTATGAAAAAAAAAATGCCCTTCTCCAGGTTAGGCACGCGAGGTTCTTTTGCACTACCTATAAGGCGGCAAGTTTGTTTCGGCAGAGCTTTTGGTAAAACGGAGTCACAAAAGCAGCTATACTTGGCGTCAACTATTTTGTGCTGCATTATTCAGCTAGAGTAAATTCCGCAGTGTTTCGGCGCAGCGCTGTTTGTTGTGAGAGCATATGTGGTTTATTGCTGCATCCCATTTGCATGATCTAGAGAAACTAGCGCTGACAGAGTTGGAGCACTCCAAATATTAACAGCCGACTGTAGAAGCATTGAGAGATGCACACATGCCAACTGTGCATTACTTAAAGGTGGATTCAAGCAAAGGTAAAAACAATATCTATACTTACGGCGGCCATACTTGCCTTTCCCAAGCACGACCACTTTTCCCTCAGTAGCATCATCCAGTAAGAAGCATTAGCAACACGCCCATGAGACGCCGCCGACTCCTGGATTGAATGACGACCCGCCTGAGGTCTTGGAAGGAGATCCGGAACACTGCTTTAGGTCAGATGTTGTATCTGGTGGGGCAGGGACTAAAAGTAAAAAGTAACAAATTTATCTGAAGCGCTACATTCCTATAGGATGGCAGTATTTCTTTTAGGCCAGTGATGCGCTTTAATCATACACAAATGGTTGGTTTATATGATGAACCAGCAGCACCTATTTTGCTTAAGTGTAACGCAGTGTCTAATGTTACGTCCGACGGAACCCGAAATAAAAATTAAAGTTATGCCCAACGTAACTGTCAAGCATTCGAGTTACGTCCGACGTAACCCAAAATAAAAATTAAAGTTAACATATTTACTCGAAAATAGGTCGAAGCCTATTTGTTGGACCCACCGAAAATAAAAAATAAATAATTCGAATATATGTCGACCTTTTTTTCATTTTTAAAAACGGGGGAAATTTCGGGCAAAAGAAACAAACCTTTATTTACATCACTCTCAGCTAAATCACGGGGCGATGCCAAAAACTTAATCACCGTCAGAACTTCTGGACATGTCATCGTCGTCCGAAGCTTCGTCAGCTTGGTAGACATCCTCGCAAATTCGAAACAATACTTCACTGACACCGTTGTAAAATGACGACAAGAAGAAACGAAACAAGGTGCGAAGCGACGAAAGACGAACTACAAAGACGCAAGCAAAGCCGCCGTGTCGCCATGAGCAACACGCGAGCCGAGCCGCCTCAAACAACAAACAAAAGTAACTTTTTTTTTTTTTTTTTTTGTGCGCGTTTGCGAGGATGGAGGGCAAAGTGCATGGCGCATCGCGTTTCTTTCCTTCCCCGTTGCCCGGCAAGGGGAACGCTAGTGGCTGGAGGCGCGATGGCGAAACCAGACGCCCGAGAGGCGCGCGATAGCGGCACCGCCCACCGCGGTTGTTTTCGTGCACCAAAAGCGTTTTGAAACAAGCGGCACGGCTCTACGGCAACTCCGGCCCGGTGACTCGATAGCTCCATGCCTCCGGTAGGGTCGCAAAATTTGGTCGCAAAATGTGGTCAAAAGTCTTTAATCGCAATTTCCGAAAAAAAAAAAGAGTCGATTTATACTTGAATGAACACGGTAGTCAGCCGCGCGACGAGACACACATTATGAAAGCGATTGGTGCGAGCGACCAAGGCGCTGAGCGACGTTTTGAGAAGCCCAAGAACCGAGCGGCGCAACCAGCGAGAGTGAGAAATCTTCGTCGCTCGGCGCCGGCACTCGTAGCTTCTCGCCGTCGCTCGTCTCGTTGATCGCTATATTGCTTACATGCCGTTCAGAAAGGCGCTCCAAGTGCTTACCATTATATTGGGACCAGCCTCGCATCCAACCGTAACCAGTCTTGACTTTTTTTTAAAGCCGCCGAGGTAGAAGCTAACATCGTACATGCATCGTTTTCAAGCATGGCTCCTCGTTCATTGCTCGATTTATATTTTCCGTAAATGTCAAACCGCAATGAAGCACAATTATTCGAGTTCAAAATTGTTACGAACACTTGGCACGCATGCTTACACTGTAGCGCACCTAACGTAATTTAAAAGTAGAACGAAAACGGGACGAGATTCGCTTACCGCTTCACGGAGACAGACGTCTTCGGATCCTAGGCCTCACGGCCGAACTGGGAAGTCGCCTGCGGTCCGGCGATCGGACGAGTCGAGCCGGCCTGACCCAGGTTCACCACGCCTGGTTGAACTATGAGCGGCGCCGTCGAGTTCAGAGCCAGAGACGCAGTAGAAACAGACCGTAAAACATCTGTCCCCCAAAACGCAGAACGAGCCAGCGTCGCTAAAACCGCCAAAACCACTACGTCGCCATCTCCGCGACGACCGGAAGCGTGAAAGCCGGGAAGTCAGAAAAGGCGCGACAGCGGAAGCCACTGGGCGGGAGCTTTATGTTTCGGCTTCGCTTTTCTCCGACGCCGGGTTTGCGGCTGGTTGCGACGACGCGAGGCGCGACGAAAAGACGCCGAGTTGGCCGAGTACGAGTCACGGCCCACAATACGAGCAACGGGCCGTTTGCCGCTGTCGACCGGCGATGCGGTATCCGCGGCTTGGTGTCACGATCGGTGTGTTGCCGTGCACGCTGACTCAAAGCTCGAAGTTACGCAGTTCCGTTCCGGCACCAGCCTCACCTCGTTTTCCGGTGCATCGCACGTGGAGGCCTTTCGACGCATATAGTGACCGTAAAGATGGTGCCCGCTGTCTTCGGTGCTGTGGAAGAAGTTGCGAGACGGAAGAAGCATCGAAACCAAGGCGTTTAGGACTCCAGGCCGGGCCGCCAGTTCACTTTGAACGAGAGGAGACGTGTGTGCGCACGCTTTGAGGAAGCCTCCGCGTTTCGCCGCGCCAGAACTCGCCGATCGCGACCTTACCCCGAGTCCGAGAGGCTCCTGCGCAGCCGGGAACGGCACCGAGGTAGGAGCTGCTCGTTCTGCGCTACCATGCAGTGCTCAACAGTGCTCGGGGCTCTCGGTGTCGTTCGTGCTTGCACCGATGTCTTTGTGACCCCTTCGGACACGCAAGTCGTACTTCGCAAAGGTTTGGACGGGGCCGCCCACACCGAGCAGCTCCGATATATTCCGCTTAGTTATAATCGCAATAAAAGCTTGCGTTTGTTCTCGGGAAAAAAATTGCGGGACCGCTCTCCGCGTCGCCGACGAGATTGGCCGCCTCCATGTTCTCAGCTGTTCACTCGCTCCCGCAGCGAGCGCCTTCCGATAATCCTCCCCGTTCCGAAATGCGATGCGATCTCCGTTTACATGGGCTGAATGAATGCGCACTCGACATCTCGATTCACCTCTGTCTAGCGACTTTAATGCGATGCGCTTTGCGCATTATGCCGTTTACATGACCGCATATGGAATGCGGCAACTGGATTCAATACGACTAAGTCGCATTCATGTAAACGCGGCTTTACCCTGTTGGAAAATTTCGATGATGGAAAGATGATGGAAAAGGCTCATACAAGCGTAACCGTAATATGGGACATCCTATACAAGCGAAAAAGGCAGCTCCAGTATAGTGGATTACAGTGGAACTATACAGGTAGGCGGAACCATACAAGCGTGTCGTATTATGGGACATCCTATACCGGCTTAGTGGATTATGTTGGAACCATGTAAGCGGACGGAACCATACATGCATAAGGTAATATGGGACATCCTATACCAGCGAAAAGGCGATACCGGCATGTTGGAGCCATATGGCTCCAACATGGTGGATTCGCCTTTTTACTGTTGTACAGGGCGATTTAGTTTTAAGCTTTACATATATGTTTAGAAAGGTCGTGAAAGCTAAATTAATGCGATTTGTGCAGGCGAGTTATACGGCCAGGCGTACATAGTATAGGGACCTAGTCGTAACGATCAATCAGATAATTAAATACAATTTGTTAATTAACTTTTTAATTAGTGAAAATGAAAATATGGTTTCTATTAGAAACTTGCTGAGTCACTGAAAACCACAAAATTAACTCTTTTTAAAAGGATATAATGCAGGGGTAGCATTTTGCACGTTCTGTAAAAATGCTTTATTTGGACGAGTTTCTAGGTTTCAGTTTCTTATCAGAGCTCATCTCTGCGCCCACGGTCCTGTTCCCCAGGGGCTTAGACGCGCAACACACGTGCGCCTTCTTCCCTCCATCCTACGAGGGAGGCGAGGGGGCGGCTTCGCACTGCGGCCACCGGGCACCAGGACCGCAGGTGCAAAGATGCGCTCTGGTAAGAAGCCGAAGTCTGGAAACGCGTCCAAATTGACCGTTTTTCTAGAACACTATAAAATGCTGCTCTTGTCTTATATCTTCACAAAGAAAGTTGTTTTAGTGTGTTTTGATGATGCTTAACAAGTTTCTAATTGGAACCATGGGTCTATTTTCACTGATTAAAAATTTCTGGAACATACTATACTTAGAGAGAGGCTGAAGCGGTTTTGTATTTGAAAGAACACTTTTAAATCTTCTTCATTTGACCTCCAGAATCTCAAATATCAAAATTATTTGCTAATTTGATGAATCGAGGCTGCATAGAGTCATTTTTAGAGCGCTGTGAAAGCACTTGCCTAGAGACCGACGTCACAAGAGCAGCTTTCAAAATCTTTGTTCACACATCTTCAGCGCCTATCAAAGCTATGCACGCATATGCTATTTTTTAAAAGGGCAGAAAAATGTGTCACGATTGGTGCCAATGCGGGAGAATATACCTAGAAAACTTGCGATTGGACGCGCAGCCCTTAAGCGACACACGCTTGGCGGCCGAAAGGTCTTCTTACGATGTCACTATTGGTAGGATGTTTTTTTGTGTTTTCTCACGTTTAGTTATATCTTTGTGGAAAACGAACGGGATATTCAGATTCGCGGGATAAAACTACGCTAGAATGAACCTCCATCTAGTTTTCTGAAAGAAGTCTGGCACATATCTGTAATAAGCCGACTGATCATTACAAATTAGCCTTTTATACTATGCCGCCCTGGCCATATAACTTACGTGCACCGACTGCGTAAATGTAGCTTTTACGGCTTTTTAAAAAAAAATCTGAAAAAACATACAAAAAAGCACTCTGTAGAATGTCCTCCAATACGATACGATTGTATGGTTCCTTTCCCGCTTGCATTGTTCAAGAAAGACTTGTGGATATCCAGCGTTTCATTGGAATGCTGGATGTCAGCGGATCTCTACATCAGTGAGTGGTTTCAAACAAGCATGATGTTTGCACACCAGTAAGCTCTTATCCGAGGCTCACCAGGAGCACTAAGAGCAGAGGCAACATGTCGTGACGTGGTAAATTTGGTTGCAGGTATTTATTTTTAGAAGAACTGCATGCAGCAAAGCTTAACTTTGCTCAAAAGAAGATAATTAAAAATGCAATACTGAACAATGGTGTCCCTTGAGCTGTCAGACCAAACTCCCACTCTTGCCACTCAGGAGTTCCTAACTTGTGCGTAGAGGATCAGTACAACCCAGATTTGTCCTGCAAGCGCACCTGCAATATAAAAGTTGAAAAAACATTAGATGAAATATGAGACGGTTACAATTCTCTGTAATGTGAAATTAGAGTACAGATCTTGAAGAGGAGGATGGGAGGGTATGCCCCTCCTTCCCCTCCCCTCCTCCTCTTCTGCTCCCTCCCATTTAGGGGGAAATTGTCCTGAATTTAGCGGGAAAATTTCCCCACTAAATTTAGCGAGTTAAGTTTCCCATTAAATTTAGCGCGGAAATTGATGTCACATGACCTCAACACAAATGCAGTTTTCCTGCTAAAAGTAGCGGGGAAAATGACGTCGCATGACCGTGTCACGTCATCCATAAAAAAATTCAGTTTCTCAGCTAGACTTAGCGGAAATATTAACGTCACATGACCGCAACATTAATTCAATTTCCTGCAAAGTTTAGTTGGGCGGTTACGCCGACAGCGACGCTGCGAAATGCGGAAACGGGTGCTAAGAGCTGTGCTAAAAACTAAATGCATCAGGTGAAATAAAGTGAACATTAGAGATACTGTAAGAAAAAGAAGAGAATCTAAGATACCGTTCTCAGATCCTTCCTTTTGTCCGTTCTCAAATGTTTTGATTTCAAGAAATGTTTATCTCTTTATTCATACCCAGAGAACCCCTCCCAGTTTCAGCATGAATGCAATAAATCAATGCAGACTAGACCTTGTAAACTATAATGCACATGAAAATGAATGTTTGCCACATAGTCATGTATGAGTCAGTGGCTCAGATCTCTAAATACATTTGTATTGAGGAACATTGTTGAATAAAACTTCTGGCCTTCGAATTCAACAGTTTGTACTTCCATAAGAAACACTGTATGGCACTGATTTTTTTTTTTTTTGACACATCAGAAACAGCACAGCACTGTCATCCTTGCATACCTAACAAGAATTTGCATTTTTTTTAGCATGGCATGTGCTATTCTAATGCCCATACAGCCTCCTTTAACAAAATTTCCTTTGTAGAGCTTTTTATTGGTTCTTATTTAGCTCGCACGACAGATTCGGTACCTTGAATTCTCACTCGGCATCAACAGTTTTATTTATTAATGTAATAGCGAAAGACAAGATGTATGGACTTGAGTACGGCTCAACAAGCACAGGTGTTGAGAAAAGTACTGAAGAAAACTCAAATGTCAAAATAAAAATAAGCTGGAATGTGGATACAATTATGGTCATGGTCATGAATACATTTAGCAGATTCAATATGAAGAATATGTGTTAGATGCAAGTTCAAAGAAACCTGTTGCATCTATATTCATTCAAATTACTTTGCAGAACCCAGCACTGCAGTGGGAGTTCGCTGAATGAGTCTACTGAAAATGAGTGTAGACGGAAAAAGCAGTTTGATCTGCGATAATGAGCATTACATAAGTGACATGTCATTATTACTGTTACAGTGCCGAATGTTCCAAACTGTCAGTCGCATCATTCTGTGAGTTCCCTCTGTACATTACAGGGTTTGGCTCTCTCGAATGCTTTGCGAGAAAAATGATGAACTGGAAATATCTAGAGCAGTTCTAGAAAAACTATTTCCAGAATCTTATCTCAGCATCGTAAAGAATATAAAAAGTTTCTAAAGACAAGGTTAGTGCAGGAGTTGAATAAACTAAATACTTCGTTTTTCGAAACCACCTTGCCGTAGTAAACGTATGAAGTTCCCCTAGGTAGAGCTAGTCATTACGGATGATTGTGCCCATTGCGTACCATAAAAATTTAATTTGCGACCTACAATATTTACAAACTCGATTAACTCTGAATAAGTGGACCACTTGGCATTAAAGATTGGCCTCACCATGACTGTCTGCCAACATCTACATAATAATTTCCATGAACCCATGTATTTCAAGAAAATATTTGGTGCGAGCTGCTTAAAACACAATAGCACTTTCTAACAAGTGCTGATTGTTGGGCAAGTTGGTAGGGTACGTTAGAAAACATGATTGCGCTTTGAAGACGGACACATAGGAAGGACAGACACCACAGAGTGCTAACTTTCAACTGATTTAATTCAAGAACCTCAGCGTAGAAACACACTGCGTCACCGCACCACATCTCAACCAATCCGTGGCCCTGCCACGGACCGCAAGTACGCCAACTCCTTATCCGCCAAGTCAATTGACGCCACACTGACACAACACGTGCCGGAACTATTTATAGCGTCAGCCTCCATAATCTCTCTAACAATCATATCTTTGTGCCTAGCAAGAACAGTAGATGCAAAAATGTTCCAAAAGCTGGGTGAATTCATGATTGAAAAGGTTTACTCCGACTTAACATAACAAATTATTAGCAAGAGGTACAGACGTTTCGCCACCTATGCAGGTGGCACCTTCAGTAAACACTGACACAAATGAGGTGAGGTCGACCAGTCTACTCTTCACACACGTCCCCGTAAACGTCCGGCAGGGGGCCACGGTTGGTGTTGCACACCGACGGGTCACGGCGAATGAACCAGGACTCGACGAATTTTCTTTGCCCCCACCTTTGTTCTCGGGCCGGCGTCGTCGCATTGTCTAGGTCGAAACTGTGTCCTGTCGTTCAGCAGTGTTCGACAAGTTCCGTCTTGGACCGCGCGGCCAAGACGGAACACAGAAGGGACGTTGCGTGGCCAAGACAGAACACAAAAGGGACGTTGCCAAGGCCACCCATGCCACGCGGTCCAAGACGGAACTTGTCGAACACTGCTGGACGACAGGACACAGTTTCGACCTGGACAATGCGACGACGCTGGCCCGAGAACAAAGGTGGGGGCAAAGAAAATTCGTCGAGTCCTGGTTCATTCGCCGTGACTCGTCGGTGTGCAACACCAACCGTGGCCCCCTGCCGGACGTTTACGGGGATGTGTGTGAAAAGTAGACTGGTCGACCTCACCTCATTTGTGTCAGTGTATACTGAAGATGCCACCAGCATAGATGGCGAAACGTCTGTACCTCTTGTTACTAATTTGTTATGTTAAGTCGGAGTAAACCTTTTCAATCAAGGACAGTAGACGAAGCAAATAATGGTTTGCACTCGCAGTCATGATCTGTCCTGTCACTGTCATGACTGCGGGTGAAAAACATTATGCTTCGTCTACTGTTCTTGAGAGGCACAAAGATAGGACTGTTAGCGAGATTATGAAGGCTGACGCTATAAATAGTTCCGGCACAAGTTGTGTCAGTGTGGCGTCAATTGACTTGGCGGATAAGGAGTTGGCGTACTTGCGGTCCGTGGCAGGGCCACGGATTGGTTGAGATGTGGTGTGGTGACGCAGTGTGTTTCTACGCTGAGGTTCTTGAATTAAATCAGTTGAAAATTAGCGCTCTGCTGTGTCTGTCCTTCCCATGTCCCCGTCTTCCAAGCGCAATCATGTTTTCTAACGCACTTTTTAACACTAATAGAAAGCCTGTAGTGGGCCACAACTTAAGCAGTTTTCCCATCATTATGAAGAGCAATTACACATATGTGAACCATGAATATAGGCCTGCACTGAATTTTTTTTCTTAAGCTGAACGTGCTATGCTCTGTTTACTATATAAATCTTTGCAGAGCTGACAATGTGCAAGTTCCTGTATTTTTTTTATATTTCACATGTCCCGACTGCTGGGTGTGGTAGGTACATAAGATTGATGACACCAACGAAACACAATGATTATTTTAAGAATTTGTTTGGGTATAGCACGAGCAAAGCGATCTGCGGGAAGTTATTTCTGTGATACCGTCGAACCTACATCTGCGGGCTTTAAGTTCACATGTTAATCATGTCTGCAGACTCCTTTTTGTAATTGGAACTCCATCCAATCCAAGATTTGAATATGTTTTTTTGCATTTTAGGCTTAGTAGTGCTTTTGCTGTTCTATTAATAGGTAAGAAGAATGCTTATTTCAAGTGGCATACCTAACACCTGGTGGCACGAGGACTCCCATGTCGTGACGCTGATCGAAAGTCACAGGCAGGGAGATACTGCGATGCTCTTGTTGCTGGGATTACCTCCCTCATGGTCCTGGCCAGACCACAGAAAAAGATTGAGTCCAAGCTTGTTGCCACTAGGATCTCCAGATCTTGAGGCACCCAAGTAGCTGAAAATAAAAACAAATCACAATCAAGTACTTGGCAGAGCTACATTAGAATGGCTAGCATATTCTTTCGTGATCAGCACACAGATCCTCTTATTTTAGTCATAGTCACCCCCCAGGACAAGGCCACGTAGGCGTTAAAAAGATGGGTACCGAATTAAGGCGAATGATCAAATGCATTCATTTAACCCTCTTTCGCCCCAACCTGAGAGACTTCTGTCAAATATTCACGTTCAACTGTAAACACTATAAATAAAACTACTACTGCAATGCAGAGCCGTATAGTGGGAGAGTTTAGCCAGTGGGTGTGGCAACGAAGGCGCCGGAGAGGAGGAAAGGGAGGAGAACGCCGAAAGAGGGATAGAGAAGGCAGCAAAGAGGAAAAGAGGAGATGACCACCATTTTGACGCAAAGCTGTCGGCACGGAGCACTGTTGAGGCTATGCGTCGTCTGCTACGGGCTTATTTATTTTTTTTTTTTGCCTGAATAAAAGTGCGTTTAAACATGAAGGAACTTCTTTCTTTAGGTTTTTAAGCCACCGAGGAATAACACTAAATCATTTTATTGCCAGGACCTGCCAAATAAAAGGAAAGAACCGAAATTTGAATATCGATCTCATGCCGGGCAATTGAATGAAAATGGCGGCCCTCCCCGCTCAGCTGGGAGCAGCCTAGAGTTCACGCGCATGCGCTCACACCTCTTGCTCTGTGCCGCGGGCTGATCAGCTCACTCGAAAGGGAGACGTTACGGCAGCGAAATCATAGACTGCCAGACTCTCCCCATATATGGCTCTGCTGCAATGAAAGATTTTCCTACCCCCGTGCTCAGCGAGAGTCGACTGGGGATACAACTCCGGTTCATACACTCGCTGAACATGAGGGTAGAGTGTACCAGCAGAGGGCAGGTGTCTGGATAGAAAGAGTTTAGTTGGCACACCAAGAGGCTAACGAATAAGAATGGGTGCTACTCTGAGCAAAATGCCAAAAAAGCGTGGATCTCGGCTTGACAATAACAGCGGCACACAGTACCTATTTTACTGACAAAGGGGTACTAAATCATTATTTTCAGCTACATAACTAAACTAGATATTCTTCCCGGCTTGCTTTTTAGGAAAATCTCTAAATATACAAGAACTATTAACGGCTAAAAAAAAAAAGCAATGGCAAAACCAGCAATCGAATTCGCCTGCTCTCCAGTACCACGACATCTATGGCAGGCAAACCTGCAGAATGAGCAAGCAGTTTAAAAAACAGACTATGTCCTATGTATAATTCTTTTTTATGCTGCAAAGCAAGCGCTGGAAGGAGGTTTCACGACATTAACGAAATTTCTTGCAATCAGTTGAGAACAAATTAGAGCAGTGAACTTGCCCTTGCTTCTGGCATAACGTTTTAGTGTTGCCCATGGAAACTCACATAAATTTGCAAATAAAAACAAAAAAGACAAACCTTCATAAAAAAAATCTGTAACTTTGGCAAAGAAAAGTTACCTTGAACAAAATATTACAATACAGTTGTACAGCGTCCATTTGTGTGCTTAACCAATATTGAGGCAAATCGGCAACAATGAAAAGAAGACGTTTGAGTACAATTAAGGGAAAGACAGAAAGGATGCATACCTACAACAAAAAAAATTTAGAACGACCACGGGCAGGAAACTCTGGTGAGGCTCTCGGAGCGACTCCCTGCAATGGGCCTGCGCAGACCACAGAACAAGATCGGTCAGAGCTTGCAGCCATAAGGTGCTTCATGCCATGAAGTTACAGAAACGGGTGCAATTGGAAGCAAAGTGCACTTCATTTCTCTGAAAAACGAAGAGTTTAATAGCTAGTATGCATTCATAAGGTGATACAGTCATGAATGCACAGACTTTTCAATGCAGTGCTGTATCACCAACTTGTTAAACATGCCGGGCAACACTAAAAACTGAAAGCATTATTTTAAACTATCTCAGCTTAAAGTTAACCACGACAAGAGGCTTCAAGCCATCCTTGCAAATTCAGTGCACAAAGCAAGCCATGTGACCTTCTAGTTGGACGCCATGGTACGTCCAGCTTATAATCATGTGCCATGCTGTTTTAGCTGCAATGGCTTATAGTGTCAAAAGTGGTCCAGCTTAAAGATACGCAAAGTATAGACGTTTATGAGTGGGGCCCTCACCTAGTCTGCAGCTACATTGCGAAATAGGACGTTCAAACCGGGATGTTCGCTGCCTGTAACAACACGACCAGCTTGTGCCCAGCGATTGTTCGAGCTGAATACATGTCCTCGAGAGTGCCAATATTTGACAAGCATTTCTATGAATGTTAAACATGACTGACTTACAGAGAGACTCCACCTCAACGACTAATGACTTGGGATAGCTAACTGAATACTGATATATCAACTAAATGCAAAACAATTACCTGGCAAGCATAACATTTTTCAAGAGGATGGGTCGACTCCGCATTAAGTTGAAGGAGTCGATGCGTAATAGGACAATACAAACAAAAATATGCCTTAGAATTCCTTTTGCACCCCCAAAATGATGTGTTTTTAAAGGTAAGGTACACAATGTTCTTGATTTAGAATGTGCCTCAGCTGTACAAATGCATATGCAATAAGGGCACTTGCCAAGCCTATTCTACTCAGCTCTGTGCAGGTTAAGCTAAGTTAGAGTATAGAAGTACACGCTCACTGACACCATCAGAAAGGCAGGGAGAAGTCTCCGTTGTTCCACCTCCAGCCCGTCTGCTACCTTCGATGACGTTTCAGCGCCTCATGAGCCTGGAGCGAGCACATCTGTCCAAAGCGGGGTGAAAAGCACAAGCACGTGCTGGAGGACGCCCAGCCATTCTCTTTTTGTCATCGGCTATACTACATATTTTTAGTAAAACATATTTTTAAGTGAAGAAAAGTATTGCAAATATGCAGTCCACCTTAAAGGTAACAACAGTTGCCATTCACCATTTTTTAAATAAGTGCTCCCACCTATCGGAACATCTACACATGCGGTGAGTGAGTGGGTTCAGGACTGAGAGGCTAGAAAACGAAACGCTCACAAGGCTTGTCTGGCCCTTCCAACCATGCGGGTACATTCGTCGCAAGTTCCTCATTTGTAGACAAAATGATTTAGAATGAGCAAATCTTGTCTACGCCCGAGGTAGAACATTGAATTGTGATTCTCCCATATTGTGCGAACCATCCTTCAACCTGCGGTACCACCTGCAAATGAACTATGTTGTGCTGTGGCACGCGTCCATGCTGCCTGCTTCAGAGGAAAACCACTGCTCGTGTTGAAGGCGACGTGGTACAATGTACAGGCAACAATGTTTAACGAACTAAAACAAAATTGATACCATTCAATAGACACAGATAGGCTGACAAAGAGTCGACACCATGATTGTTGTTGTTGGTTTTACTCTTGCATACAAACAAAAGTTACTTCCTCTTTCCTCCGATGTACAGTAAAACCCCCTTAGTTTGGTGGCCCCTATTTCTTCTCGAATCGGTCACAGAGGACATAATCGCAGCCACTGAATTCCGCAAAATTAAAGGTTAGCCAACATTAAGGGGTTCACTGTTCTTCTGAGTGTCACATGATGTTAACATTTCAAGGAGGCTGAAGGTATTGGTTTAAGAAAAAATTGACCTATGAAAAAAATGCCCTTCTCCAGGCACGCGAGGTTCTTTTGCACTACCTATAAGGTGGCAAGTTTATTTCGGCAGAGCTTTTGGTAAAACGGAGTCACAAAACTAGCTATACTTGGCGTCAACTATTTTGTGCTGCATTATAAAGCCAGAGTAGATTCCACAGTGCTTCAGCAGAGCACTGTTTGTTGCGAGAGCATATGTGGTTTATTTATTTATTTATTTATTGATACTGCCGGCCGCTAATACGCAGCCAAGGCAGGAGATATACACAATAAAATGCACTTGAAAATAAAATACATAGGTGTGGTGGCGTTACAACTCGTAGAGGAATAAAGGGCCAACATGTTGCATCCCATTTGCATGATCTAGAGAAACTAGCGCTGACAGAGTTGGAGCACTCCAAATATTAACAGCCGACTGTAGAAGCATTGAGACATGCACACATGCGAACTGTGCATTTCTTAAAGGTGGCTTTGAGCAAAGGTAAAAAAATATCTATACTTACGGCGGCCATACTTGCCTTTCCCAAGCACGACCACTTTTCCCTCGGTAGCACCATCCAGTAAGAAGCACCAGCAACACGCCCATGAGACGCCGCCGACTCCTGGATTGAATGACGACCCGCCTGAGGTCTTGGAAGGAGATCCGGAACACTGCTTTAGGCCAGATGTTGTATCTGCTGGGGCAGGGACTAAAAGTAAAAATTAACAAATTTATCTGAAGCGCTACATTCCTATAGGATGGCAGTATTTTTTTTTAGGCCAGTGATGCGCTTTAATTAAACACAAATGGTTGGTTTATATGATGAACCAGCAGCCCTTATTTTGCTTAAGTGTAACGCAGTGTCTAACGTTACGTCCGACGGAACCCGAAATAAAAATTAAAGTTACGCCCAACGTAACTGTCAAGCATTCGAGTTACGTCCGACGTAACCCAAAATAAAAATTAAAGTTACCGTATTTACTCGAAAATAGGTCGAACCCTATTTGTTGGACCCACCGAGAATAAAAAAAAAAATTCAAATATAGGTCGATTTTTGTTTTTTTATTATTACGAACAGTTGAAATTTTGGGCAAACGAAACAAACCTTTATTTACATCACTCTGAGCTAAAGCACGGGGCGATGCCAAAAACTTTATTACCGTCAGAACTTCTGGACATGTCATCGTCGTTCGAAGCTTCGTCAGCTTGGCAGTCATCCTCGCAAATTCGCAACAATACTTCACCGACACCGTTGTAAAATGATAAGAAGAAACGAAAGAAGGTGCAAAGCGACGAAAGACAAACTACAACAAACTAGACGCAAGCAAAGCCGCCGTGTCGCCATGAGCAACACGCGAGCGGAGCGTTGGCCGAGCCGCCTCAAACAACAAACAAAAGTAACCTCCGTTTTTGTTTTTTTTTCTTTTTTTTTTTTTTTGTTGCGCGTTTGCTAGGATGGAGGGCGAAATACATGGCGCATCGCGTTCCTCTCCTTCTCCGTTGCCCAGCAAGGGGAACGCTAGTGGCTAGAGGCGTGATGGCGAAACCCGACGCCCGAGATGCCCGCGATAGCGGCAAGGGCCACCACGCGCGCGGGCCATATCAATTGTTTTTGTGCACCAAAAACTTTTTGAAACAAGAAGCGGCGCGGCTCTACTGCAACGCCGGCTCGGTGACTCGATAGCTCCATGCCTCCGGTAGGGTCGCAAAATTTGGTCGCGAAAGCAAGTCAAAATTCTTTTGTCACAATTTCAAGAAAAAAAAAAAAAAGCTCGATTTATATTCGAATAAACGCGGTAGTCAGCCGCGCGACGAGACACACATTATGAAAGCGATTGGTGCGTGCGACCAAGCCGATGAGCGACGTTTTCTAGAAGCCCAAGAACCGAGCGGCGTAAGCAGCGAGAGTGAGAAATCTTCGTCGCTCGGCGCCGGCACTTGTAGCTTCTCGCCGTCGCTCGTCTCGCTGATCGCTATACTGCTTACACGCCGTTCAGAAAGGCGCTCTAAGTGCTTACCATTGCATTGGGACCAGCCTCACATCAAACCGTAACCAGTCTTGACTTTTTCTTTTTTTTAGCCGCCCAGGTAGAAGTTAACATCGTACACACCGTTTTCAAGCATGGCTCCTCGTTCATTGCTCGATTTACATTTTCGGTAAATGACAAACCGCAATGAAGCACAATTATTCTAGTTCAAAATTGTCACGAACACTTGGCACGCATGCTTACACTGTAGCGCACCTAACGTAATTTAAAAGTAGAACGAAAACGGGACGAGATTCGCTTACCGTTTCACGGAGACAGACGCCTTCGGATCCCAGGCCTAAAGAACTCGGAAGTCGCCGGCGGTCCGGCGATCGGACGAGGCAAGCAGACCGCGCTGACCCAGGCTGATCACACCTGGTTGAACTATGAGAGGCGCCGTCGAGTTTAGAGACAGAGACGCAGTAGAAACGGACCGCAAAACATCTGTCCCGTAACCGTAAACGAGCCAACGAACCACACCGCTCTATCTTCGCCATTGTTCGCCATCTCCGCGACGACCGGAAGTGGAAGCCGCAAAGTTAGAAAAGTCGCGGCAGCGGAAGCCACTCGGCGGAAGCTTTACGTTTCGGTTTCGCTTTTCTCCAACGCCGGCTACGGTCGCTACGGTTGCGGGCTGGTGGCTTTGCGGCTGGTTGCGACGACGCAAGGGGCCACGAAAAGACGCCGAGTTGTCAGAGTACGAGTCACGGCCCACGATACGAGCAACGGGCCGTTTGCCGCAGTCGACCGGCGATGCGGTATCCGCGGCTTGGTGTCACGATCGGTTTGTTGCCGTGCACGTTGATTCAAAGATCGAAGTTATGCAGTTCCGTTCCGGCAGTTCGACACCAGCCGCACCACGTTTTCCGGTGCATCGCACGTGGTGGCCTTTCGACGCATTCAGTGAACGTAAAGATCGTGCCCGCTGTCTTCGGTGCTGTGGAAGAAGTTGGGAGACGGAAGAAACATCAAAACCAAGGCGTTTAGGACTCCAGGCCGGGCCGCCGGTTCACTCTGAACGAGAGGCGACGTGTTTGTGCACGCTTTGAGGAAGCCTCCGTGTTTCGCCGCGCCAGACCTCGCCGATCGCGACCGGACCAACCGGACGCCGAGTCTGAGAGGCTCTTGCACAGCCAGGAACGGCACCGAGGTAGGAGCTGCTCGTTCTGCTCTACCATGCAGTGCTCGGAGCTCTCGGTGTCATTCGTGCTTGCACTGAAGCCTTTTTGACCCCTTCGGACGCGCAAGTCATACTTCGCAAAGGTTTGGACGGGGCCGCTCTCACCGAGCAGCTCCGCTATATTCCGCTTACTTATGATCGCAATAAAAGCTTGTGTTTGTTCTCGGGAAAAAAAATTGCGGGACCGCTCTCCGCGCAACGGACGAGGTTGGCCGCCGCCATGGTCTGAGCTGTTCACACGCTCCCGCAGCGAGCGCCTTGCGATAATCATCCCCGTTCCAAAACGCTATGCGCATTATGCCGTTTACATGCCCGCATATTGAATGCGGCAACTGGATTCAACGCGACCAAGTCGCATTGATGTAAACGCGGCTTATGTTCTTTTTCGACATGTATGGTGTATGTAACGATACCGGTGGTGAACGATGCACGTTTTTGTTGGAAGATGGCGGTCGTCTTTCTGCATGTATGATTTGGTTATACCGGTGGTCCTGTGGTATAAGCGTTTTTTGGAAAGATGGCGGTCGCCTACGTCATCGGACGCAAAATCATACCAGCCACACCGAATCATATCGGTAAACAAACTGGCTGCCAGTATAGACATACCCGGAGCCATAGCGTTGCCGGTATCTGCAGTTATGCAGAACGCCAAACCAAACTAGCTGCATACATAATAACAAGAAATTATGGTGGTGTCATACCAGAACTGTACAAGCAGCAGGTTTGTTTCTTGTACGTTTTTCCAATAGGGTAGTTCTTTTTCAACATGTATGGTGTATGTAACGATACCGGTGGTAAACCATGGACGTTATGTTGGAAGATGGCGGTCGTCTTTCTGCATGTATGATTTGGACATAACGGTGGTCGTGTGGTATAAGCGTTTATTGTTGGAAAGATGGCGGTCGCCTACGTCATCGGCCGCAAAATCATACCAGCACACCGAATCATATCGGCAAGCAAACTGGCTGCCAGTGTAGACAGACCCGGAGCCATAGCGGTGCCGGTATCTCCAGTTATGCAGAAAGCCGAACCAAACTAGCTGCATGCATAATAACAAGAATTTAAGGTGGTGTCATACCCGAACTCTACAAGCAGCCGGTTTGTTTCTTGTACGTTTTTCCAATAGGGACACAGAAGAAAAAAAACTACACTTGTCTACACAATCCTTGGGCAAGGTACCATAATGCTGAAAATATTTTAACTTGCATCTGCTGGTGCTGCTACACTTCAACGCTACGATTCTTCGGTGCAGGTCAAGGAGGCCAGGTAGAGTGGAGTAAACCATCTTGGAGCCCTGTGGTATGCTGCACTTCACAAGCCAGTGTTGCTTCACAGGTTTAAACGCTAATAAGTAGATCAGTTAGAGGACTACATTTCTCCTCGAGAAACCGAAGAAAATGAAAGATTCGAATAGAACATGCCTACATTGCTTTAAAAATACTCTGGGTGATCTCACGTACGTAGCCTGTGCACTAGCTGCCTGGCTTCACACTTTGCTGCTGCTATATCAAATAGTTCAGCATTTCTTTTCCGCGTGAACCAGTGCAGCCTGACTCTGGCAATTAGAGAAATCAAATCATCATAAACACTTTCGTTACATACAGTTAGAGACTTTGGAACCTTCTGGTGAAAACGGACACACAGAGTACGCCCTACGCTCTCTTTTGAAATTAGGTTGTTGATACTTGTCTCGAAGACTTCCTCACAAGCTGGAACAAATAATCTTAAAGAAGCAGAAGGGACTGAGAGGTTTTCAAAGTAGGAGTCGGCAGTGCCTTTCACACTCAAATACAAGAGCACTTGATTTCCTTCAGAAAAACACGCATTTTCTATCCTCAGGTCACATTTCTGGGATGTTCCTACACAGGAATGAACCTTGAGGAGTTTCGATGACAGCCACCCAGCAAAATAAACCATGTTGTTCTCTTCTATTGCCGAAGGGTAGTTTGAATCCGAATCGTTTGCCGTGTCAAGAAAAACTGTGCTTCCTAAGGCAAGAGGAGGAGAAGGTGCCAAAAGGCCTGCTGGGAACGTAGCAAGGAGAGACATAATGTCGTCAGCACAGTTTGACTTTTCCGACAGCTTGAATAGGTTGCTAATCAAAAGGTGCCTGAACGCAGCCTGAAATTGATGTGAAGTGGAGTTTGTGTTTGCACCGGATTTTTAACGTATAACAGCAAAAGTGTTTTCATGGCGTCTTGGTTCAAATGGCCGGTTACAAGGTAGGAAAAACCATAATTAACCCTGAAGTGATTGCTGAGCAGCAGCAGTGACCTAACTGTCAAGGAGAAGTCACGAATGCAGTGCGGCTGCCTTCTACACCCGAGTACTTGCAGGCTTTAAAACACCCGAATGCACTCTTTCAGAAACTCCTCATGGATATAGCCGTTACACATTGCAGAGGCATATGGCGTCTTTGCAAATTTCTGAGAGCTATTTAGGCTGTCAAAGAGACGGTCGATTCCTTCAACGAATCTCGCTGTGTGAACAACTGGCAATTGCTGAAAAGTAGAAAGGGCATATATTGCAGCTGCGCAGTGATTGCTGAACACTTGAGCTGCTAACTTCACCGACATCTTCGACGAGAAGGTCAAATTAAAATGCCTATCGTTCAGCTTCGGCATAGAACGGATCTCAAGTTTACGGTCCTTCCCTATTGGAAAAACGTACAAGAAACAAACCTGCTGCTTGTACAGTTCTGGTATGACACCACCATAATTTCTTTGTGTTACGCATGCAGCTAGTTTGGTTTGGCGTTCTGCATAACTGGAGATACCGGCACCGCTATGGCTCCGGGTCTGTCTATACTGGCAGCCACTTTGCTTGCCGATATGATTCGGTGTGGCTGGTATGATTTTGCATCCGATGACGTAGGCGACTGCCGTCTTTCCACCAAAACGCTTATACCACAAGACCACCGGTATAGCCAAATTATACATGCAGAAAGACGACCACCATCTTCCAACAAAACCGTCCATCGTTCACCACCGCTATCGTTACATACACCATACATGTCGAAAAAGAACATAAGCCACGTTTACACGAATGCGACTTAGTCGCATTGAATCCAGTTGCCGCATTCAATATGCGGTCATGTAAACGGCACAATGCGCAAAGCGCATCGCATTTCGGAACGGGGAGGATTATCGGAAGGCGCTCGCTGCGGGAGCGAGTCAACAGCTGAGAACATGGCGGCGGCCAACCTCGTCGGCGGCGCGGAGAGCGGTCCCGCAATTTTTTTTCCCGAGAACGCAAGCTTTTATTGCGATCATAAGTAAGCGGAATATAGCGGAGCTGCTCGGTGAGGGTGGCCCCGTCCAAACCTTTGCGAAGTACGACTTGCGCGTCCGAAGGGGTCACAAAGGCTTCGGTGCAAGCACGAATGACACCGAGAGCTCCGAGCACTGTAGAGCACTGCATGGTAGCGCAGAACGAGCAGCTCCTACCTCGGTGTGGTTCCTGGGTCCGTAAGAGCCTCTCGGACTCGGGGTCCGGTTGGTCCGGTCGCGA
The DNA here is from genome assembly GCF_016920785.2 of Ixodes scapularis. Taxonomy (NCBI): domain Eukaryota; kingdom Metazoa; phylum Arthropoda; class Arachnida; order Ixodida; family Ixodidae; genus Ixodes; species Ixodes scapularis. Next base: position 74,405,450 of record NW_024609837.1, read on the forward strand.
TCGGCGAGGTCTAGCGCGGCGAAACGCGGAGGCTTCCTCAAAGCGTGCACACACACGTCGCCTCTCGTTCAGAGTGAACCGGCGGCCCGGCCTGGAGTCCTCGACGCCTTCCGTCTCCCAACTTCTTCCACAGCACCGAAGACAGCGGGCACGATCTTTACGTTCACTGAATGCGCCGAAAGGCCTCCACGTGCGATGCACCGGAAAACGCTGTGCGGCTGGTGCCGGAACGGAACTGCATAACTTCGAGCTTTGAGTCAACGCGCACGGCAACAAACCGATCGTGACACCAAGCCGCGGATACCGCATCGCCGGTCGACAGCGGCAAACGGCCCGTTGCTCGTATCGTGGGCCGTGACTCGTTCTCGGCCAACTTGGCGTCTTTTCGTGGCCCCTCGCGTCGTCGCAACCAGCCACAAACCCGACAAACCCACCAGCCCGAAACCGTTGCGACCGTAGCCTGCGTTGGAGAAAAGCGAAACCGAAACTTAAAGCTTCCGCCCAGTGGCTTCCGCTGCCGCGGCTTTTCTAACTTTGCGGCTTCCACTTCCGGTCGTCGCGGAGATGGCGAAGATAGAGCGGTGTGGGGGGTCGTTGGCTCGTTTACGATTACGGGACAGATGTTTTGCGGTCCGTTTCTACTGCGTCTCTGTCTCTAAACTCGACGGCGCCTCTCATAGTTCAACCAGGCGTGGTCAGCCTGCGTAAGGCCGGCTCGACTCGTCCGATCGCCGGACCGCAGGCGACTTCCAAGTACGGCCGTTAGGCCTAGGATCCGAAGGCCTAGGATCCGTGAAGCGGTAAGTGAATCTCGTTCCGTTTTCGTTCTACTTTTAAATTACGTTAGGTGCGCTACAGTATAAGCATGCGTGCCAAGTGTTCGTGAGAATTTTGAACTAGAATAATTGTGCTTCATTGCGGTCATTTGCTGAAAATGTAAATCGAGCAATGAACGAGGAGCCATGCTTGAAAACGGTGTATGTACGATGTTAACTTCTACCTGGGCGGCTAAAAAAAAAAAGAAGAAGTCAAGACTGGTTACGGTTGGATGCGAGGCTGGTCCCAATGCAATGGTAAGCACTTAGAGCGCCTTTCTGAACGGCATGTTAGTAATATAGCGATCAACGAGACGAGCGACGGCGAGAAGCTACGAGAACCGCTGCCGAGCGCCGAAGATTTCTCACTCTCGCTGCTTGCGCCGCTCGGTTCTTGGGCTTCTAGAAAACGTCGCTCATCGCCTTGGTCGCTCGCACCAATCGCTTTCATAATGTGTGTCTCGTCGCGCGGCTGACTGCCGTGTTTATTCGAATACAAATCGACCTTTCCTTTTTTTTTTCTCTCTTGGAAATTGTGATTAAAGAATTTTGACACCTACATTCGCGACCAAATTTTGCGACCCTACCGGAGGTATGAAGCTATCGAGTCACCGAGCCGGCGTTGCCGTAGAGCCGCGCCGCTTCTTGTTTCAAAAAGCTTTTGGTTGCCGAAATGGTTCGCCGCCCGCGGTGCGCGTCGGATTTCGACATCGCGCCTCTAGCATTCCCCTTGCTGGGCAACGGGTAAGGAGAGGAACGCGATGCGCCATGCACTTTACCCTCCATCCTCGCAAACGCGCACAAAAAAAAAAAAGATGTTATTTTTGTTAGTTGCTTGAGGCGGCTCGGCTCGCGTGTTGCTCATGGCGACAGGGCGGCTTTGCTTGCGTCTTTGTAGTTTGTCTTCCGTCGCTTCGCACCTTTTTTCGTTTCTTGTCATTTTACAACGGTGTCAGTGAAGTATTGCTGCGAATTTGCGAGGATGTCTACCCAGCTGACGAAGCTTCGGACGATGATAACATGTCCAGAAGTTCTGACGGTGATGAAGTTTTTGGCATCGCCCCGTGATTTAGCTGAGAGTGATGTAAATAAAGGTTTGTTTCTTTCTTTTGCCCAAAATTTCCCGTTCTTAAAAATAAAAAAGGTCAACCTAGATTTGAATTTTTCTTTTTTTGTTCTTGGTGGATCCAATAAATAGGGTTCGACCTATTTTCGAGTAAATACGGTAACTTTAATTTTTATTTTGGGTTACGTCAGACGCAACTCGAATGCTTGACAGTTACGTTGGGCGTAACTTTAATTTTTATTTCGGGTTCCGTCGGACGTAACGTTAGACACTCCGTTACACTTAAGGAAAATAGGAGCTGCAGGTTCATCATATAAACCAACCATTTGTGCTTAATTAAAATGCATCACTGACCTAAAAAAAAAATACTGCTATCCTAGAGTTTATGCTATAGGAATGTAGCGCTTCAGATAAATTTGTTAATTTTTACTTTTAGTCCCTGCCCCCTCCAGATACAACATCTGGCCTAAAGCAGTGTTCCGGATCTCCTTCCAAGACCTCAGGCGGGTCGTCATTCAATCCATGAGTCGGCGGCGTCTTATGGGCGTGTTGCTGGTGCTTACTGGATGGTGCTACCGAGGGAGAAGTGGTCATGCTATGGAAAGGCAAGTATGGCCGCCGTAAGTATACATATTGTCTTTACCTTTGCTCGAATTCACTTTTAAGAAATGCACAGTTCGCATGTGTGCATCTCTCAATGTTCCCACAGTCGGCTGTTTTTTTTGTTTTTTTTTGAGTGCTCCAAGTCTGTCAGCGCTAGTTTCTCTAGATCATGCAAATGAGATGCAACACTAAACCACATTTGCTCTCGCAACAAACAGTGCTGTGCAGAAGCACAGTGGAATTTACTCTAGCTTTATAATGCAGCACAAAATAGTTGACTCCAAGTATAGCTACTTTTGTGACTCCGTTTAACCAAAGGCTCTGCCGAAACAAACTTGCCGCCTTATAGGTAGTGGAGGAGAACCTCGCGTGTCTAACCTGGAGAAGGGCATTTTTTTTCATAGGTCAATTTTTTCTTAAATTAATGCCTTCAGTCTCCTTGAAATGTTAACATCATGTGACACACGGAAGAACAGTAAACTCTTTAATGTTGGCGAACCTTTAATTTTCGCGCCCTTTAATTTTGCAGAATTTAGTGGCTGCGATTATGTCCTCTGTGACCGATTCGAGAAGAAATAGGGGCCACGAAGATAAGGGGGTTTTACTGTACATCGGAGGAAAGAGGAAGTCACTTATGTTTGTATGCAGGAGTAAACCCAACAACAACAATCATGGTGTCGACATTTTGTAAGCCTATCTGTGTCTATTGAATGATATCAACTTTGTTTTAGTTCGTTAAACATTGTTGCCTGTACATTGTGAGATGTCGTCTTCAACATGAGCAGTGGTTTTCTTCTCAAGCAGGCAGCATGGACGCGTGCCGCAGCACAACACAGTTCATTTGCAGGTGGTACCGCAGGTTGAAGGATGGTTGGCACAATATGGGGGAATCACAATTCAATGTTCTACCTCGGCCGTAGACAAGATTTGCTTACTCTAAATCATTTTTTCTAAAAATCTGGGATTTGCGATGAATGTACCCGCATGGTTGGAAGGGCCAGACAAGCCTTGTGAGCGCTTCATTTTCTAGCGTCTCAGTCCTGAACCCACTCACGCACCACATGTGTAGATGTTCCGATAGGTGGGAGCACTTATTTGGAAAATGGTGAATGGCAACTGTTATCTTTATCAGACTTCTGTATTATGGTCAAAGTTGGACTGCATATTTGCAATACTTTTTCTCACTTAAAAATATGTCATACTAAAATATGTAGAATAGCCGATGACAAAAAGAGAATGGCTGGGCGTCCTCCAGCACGTGCTTGTGCTTTTCACCCCACTTTGGACAGATGTGCTTGCTCCAGGCTCACGAGGTGCTGAAACGTCATCGAAGGTAGCAGACGGGCCGGTGGTGGAACAACGGAGACTTCTCCTTGCCTTTCTCATGCTGCCAGTGAGCGTGTACCTCTATACTCTAACTTAGCTTAACCTGCACAGAGCTGAGGAGAATAGGCTTGGCGAGTGCCCTTACTGCATATGCATTTGTACAGCTGAGGCACTTTCTGAATCAAGAACATTGTGTATCTTACCTTCAAAAACACAACATTTTGGGGGTGCAAAAGGAATTGTAAGGCATATCTTTGTTTGTATTGTCCTATTACGCATCACAGGCACGTAGCCAGGGGGAGGCTTATGAGGCCCAGCCCCCCCCCCTCCCCCCCGATATCTTCCATTTTGCATGGGTCCTTCTCCCCCCTCCCCCTCATACAGCGTTTTGTTATGAGGGGGCCCCCCGTGAAACAAAATCCTGGCTACGTGCCTGACGCATCGACTCCAACTTAATGCGGAGTCGACCCACCCTGTTGATAAATTTAATGCCTGCTAGGTAATTTGTTTTGCATTCAGTTAATATATCAGTATTCAGTTAGGTATCCCAAGTCATTAGCCGTTGAGATGCAGTCTCTCTGCAAGTCAGTCATGTTTAACATTCATAAAACTGCTTGTCAAATAATGGCACTGTCGAGGACATGTACTCGGCTCGAGCAATCGCTGTGCACAAGCTGGTCGTGTGGATGCAGACAGCAAACATCCCGGTTGAAACGTCCTTCCTCGCAATGTAGCTCAAGACTAGGTCAAGGCCCCACTCACAAACGTCTATACTTTGCATCTCTTTAAGCTGGACCACTTTTGACACTACAAGCCATTGCAGCAAAAACAGTGTGAGAGATGATTATAAGCTCGACGTACCATGGCATCCAACTAGAAGGTCACATGGCTTCCAGCTTCTGCCGTGGTTAACTTTAAACTGAGATACTTTGGAATAATGCTCCCGGTTTTTAGTGTTGCCCGGCACAGTTAACAATTTGGTGATATAGTGCTGCATTGAAAAATCTGCATTCGTGACTGTATCACCTTATGAATGCATACTAGATATTAAACTCTCCATTCTGCAGAGAAATGAAATGCACTTTGCTTGCAATTGCAGGTACTTCTGGAACTTCATGGTAGGAAGCACCTTATGGCTGCAAGCTCTGACAGATCTTGTTCTCTGGTCTCCGTAGGCCCATTGCAGGGAGTCACTCCGAGAGCCTCATCAGAGGTTCCTGCCCGTGGTCGTTCTAAATTTTTTTGTTGTAGGTATGCATTCTTTCTGTCTTTCCCTAATGTACTCAGGCGTTTTCTTTTCATTGTCGCTGATTTGCCTCAAAATTGGTTCAGCACAAAAATGGATGCTGTACAACTGTATCCCGCATATTTTGTTCAAGATAACTTTTCTTTGCGAAAGTTAGATTTTTTTTTATGAAGGTTAGTCTTTTTTTTGTTTTTATTCACAAATTTATTTGAGTTTCCATGGGCAACACTAAAACGTTATGCCAAGGGCAAGGACAAGTTCACTGCTCTAACTTGTTCTCAACTGATTGCAAGAAATTTTGTTAATGTCGTGATACCTCTTTCCAGCACTTGCTTTGCAGCATGGAAACAAATTATACATGGGACATACTCTTCTTTAGACTGCTTGTTCATTCTGCAGGTCTGCCTTCTATAGATGTCGTGCTACTGGAGAGCAGGCGAATTCGATTGTTGGTATTGCCATTGCTTTTTTTTAGCCGTTGTCTTAATAGTTCTTGTAAATTTAAAAATTTTCCTAAAAAGCAAGTCGGCGAGAATATCTATTTTGACTAGTTAGGTGAAAATAATGATCTAGTACCCTTTAGTCAGTAAAATATATAGTGTGTGCCGCTGTTAGTGTCAAGTAGAGATGCACGCTTTTTGGTCATTTTCCGCAGAGTGGTACCCATTTTTATTGGTTAGCCTCTTGGTGCGCCAACTAAACTCTTTCTATCCAGATAGCTGCCCTTTGCTTTTATTTGGCAGGCTCTGGCAATAAAATAATATAGTGTTATTCCTCGGTGGCTTAAAAACCTAAAGAAAGAAGTTTCTCCATGTTTAAACGCAAACTTTTATAAAGGCAAAAATGAATGAAGCCAGTAGCAGACGACACATAGCCTCAGCAGTGCTCCGCGCCAACAGCATTGCGTGAAAATAGCGGTCGTCTCCTTTTTGCTGCCTTCTCTCTCTTTCCTTCGGCACTCTCCTCCCTTTCCTCCTCTCCGGCACCTTTGTCACCACACCCACTGGCTAAACTCTCCCGCTATACGGCTCTGCATTGCAGTAGTAGGTTTTTTTTATAGTCTTTAGAGTTAAATGTTAATATTTGACAGAAATCTCCCAGGCTGGGGTGAAAGAGGGTTAAATGAATGCATTTGATCATTCGCCTCAATTCGGTACCCATCATTTCAAAGCCTGTGTGGCCTTGTCCTGTGGTGTATTTATGACTGTGGCTGTGAAGGAGCAGTTCTTTAATAGGTACAAGTACAAAGTATAAAAACAAAAGGATCTATGTGCTGATCATGAAAGAATATGCTAGCCATTCTAATGTAGCTCTGCCAAGTACATGATTGTGATTTGTTTTTATTTCCAGCTACTTGGTTGCCTCAAGATCTGGAGATCCTAGTGGCCACAAGCTTGGACTCAATCTTCTTCTGTGGTCCGGCCAGGACCATGGGGGAGGTAATCCCAGCAACAAGAGCATCACAGTATCTCCCTGCCTGTGGCTTTCGATTAGCATCACAACAAGGGAGTCCTCATGCCACCAAATGTTAGGTATGCTACCTGAAATAAGCATTCTTACCTATTCTTGAAGTGAAACAGCAAAAGCACTACTAAGCCTAAAATGCAAAAAACATTGAAATCTCGGTTTGGATGGAATTCCAATTACAAAAAGGCGTCTGCAGACATGATTCACATGTGAACTTAAAGCCCACGGATGTAGGTTCGACGGAGTCACAGAAATAACTTCCCGCAGATGGCTTCGCTAGTGCCATACCCAAACAAATTCTTAAAATAATCATTGTGTTACGTTGGTGTCATTAATCTTATGTACCTACCCCACCCAGCAGTCGGGAGATGTGCAATATAAAAAAAATGGGAACTTGCACATTGTCAGCTCTGCAAAGATAATATATTGAACCGAGCATAGCACGTTCAACTTAAGAAAGCAATTCAGTGCAGTCCTAGTTTTAAGGTTAACATATTTGTTATTGCCCTTCATAATGAAGTAAAAACTGCTTAAGTTGTGGCCCACTACAGGCTTTCTATTAGTGTTAAAAAGTGTTATGGCAGTTTAAACAGCTCGCTCCAAATATTTTCATGAAATGCATAGGTTTATGGAAATTATTATCTGGATGTTTGCAGACAGTCATGGTGAGACCAATCTTTAGTGCCAAGTGTTCTACTTATTCAGAGTTGGTTGAGTCTGTAAATAGTGTAGGTCGCAAATTAAATTTTTATGGTATGCAATGGGCACAACCATCCGTAATGACTAGCTCTACCTAGGGGAACTTTATACGTTTACTACGGCAAGATGGTTTCACAAAACTAAGTGTTTAGTTTATTCAACTCCTGCACTAACCTTATCTCTAGAAACTTTTTATATTCTTTACGATGCTGAGTTAGGATTCTGGAGGTAGTTTTTTTAGAACTACGCTAGACATTTCCAGTTCATAATTTTTCTCGCAAAGAATTCAAGAGAGCCAAACCCTGTAATATACGGATGGAACTCGCAGAATGATACGACTGGCAGTTTGAAAGATTCGGCACTGTAACAGTAACAATGACATGTCACTTGCCTATGTAATGCTCATTGTCACAGATCAAACTGCTTTTTCCGTCTGCACTCATTTTCAGTGGACTCATTCAGCGAACTCGCACCCGAGACTGCAGCGCTGGGTTCTGCGAAGTAATTTGCATGAATATAGATGCAACAGGTTTCTTTGAGTGTGCGTCCAACACGTATTCTTCATATTGAATCTGCTACTGTATTCATGACCATGTCCTTAATTGTATCCACATTCCAGCTTATTTTTATTTTGACATTTGAGTTTTCCTCAGTACTTTTCTCAACATCTGTGCTTGTTGAGCCGTACTCAAGACCATTAATCTTGTCTTTCACTATTACATTAATATATAAAACTGTTGATGCCGAGTGAGAATTCAAGGTCCCGAATCTGTCGTGCGAGTTAAATAAGAACCAATAAAAAGCTCTACAAAGGAAATTTTGTTAAAGGAGGCTGTATAAGCATTAAAATAGCACATGCCATGCTAAAAAAAAAATATTGTTAGGTATGCAAGGATGACACTGCTGTTTCTGATGTGTCACAAAAAAAATCAGTGCCATACAGTGTTCCTTATGGAAGTACAAACTGTCGAATTCAAAGCCCAGAAGTTTTATTCAAGAATGTTCCTCAATACAAATGTATTTAGAGATCTTAGCCACCGACTCATACATGACTATGTGGCGAACATTCATTTTCATGTGCATTATGGTTTACAAGGTCTAGTCTGCATTGATTTATTGCATTCATGCTGAAACTGGGAGGGGTTCTCTGGGTATGAATAAAGAGATAAACATTTCTTGAAATCAAAACATTTGAGAACGGACAAAAGGAAGGATCTGAGAACGGTATCTTAGATTCTCTTCTGTTTTTCTTATCTCTAATTTTCATCTTATTTCACCTGTTGCATTTAGTTTTTTTAGCGCAGCTCTTAGCACCCGTTTCCGCGTTTCACGGCGTCGCCCTCGGCGTAACCGCCCAACTAAACTTGGCAGAAAATTGAATTAATGTTGCGGTCATGTGACGTTAATATTTCCGCTAAGTCTAGCTGAGAAACTGAATTTTTTATGGATGACATGACACGGTCATGCAACGTCATTTTCCCCGCTACTTTTAGTGGGAAAACTGCATTTGTGTTGAGGTCATGTGACATCAATTTCCGCGCTAAATTTTGTGGAAAACTTAACCCGCTAAATTTAGTGGGCAAATTTTCCCGCTAAATTCAGGGAAATTTTTCGCTAAATGGGAGGGAGCAGAAGAGTAGGAGGGTTAGAGGGTGGGGGGTCATACCCTCCCATCCTCCTCTTCAAGATCTGTGCTCTAGTTTCCAATTACAGAGAATTGTAAACGTCTCATATTTCATCTCATGTTTATTCAACTTTTATATTGCAGGTGCGCTTCCAGCACAAATCTGGGTTGTGCTGATCCTCTACGCACAAGTTAGGAACTCCTGAGTGGCAAGAGTGAGAGTTTGGTCTGACAGCTCAAGGGACACCATTGTTCAGTATTGAATTTTTAATTATCTTCTTTTGAGCAAAGTTAAGCTTTGCTGCTTGCAATTCTTCTAAAAATAAATACCTGCAACCAAATTTACCACGTCACGACATTTTGCCTCTGCTCTTAGTGCTCCTGGTGAGCCTCGGATAAGAGCTTACTGGTGTGCAAACATCATGCTTGTTTGAAACCACTCACTAATGTAGACTCGCTGACATCCAGCATTCCAATGAAACGCTGGATGTCCACAGGTCTTTCTTGAACAATGCAAGCGGGAAAGGAACCATTCAATCGTATCGTATTGGGGGACATTCTAGAGAGTGTTTTTTTGTATGTTTTACAGATTTTTTTTAAAAAAGCCGTAAAAGCTACATTTACGCGGTCTGTGCACGTGAGTTATAAGGCCAGGGCGGCATAGTATAAAAGGCTAATTTGTAATGATCAGTCAACTTATTACAGAGATGTGCCAGTCTTCTTTCAGAAAACTAGATTGGAGGTTCATCCTAGCATAGTTTTATCCCGCGAATCTGAATATCCCGTTCGTTTTCCACAAAGATATAACTAAAAGTGAGAAAACACAAAAAACATCCTACCAATAGTGACATCGTAAGAAGACCTTTCGGCCGCCAAGCGTGTCGCTTAAGGGCCGCGCGTCCAATCTCAAGTTTTCTAGGTATATTCTCCCGCATTGGCACCAGTCGTGACACATTTTTCTGCCCTTTTAAGAAATAGCACGTTCGTGCATAGCTTTGATAGGTGCTGAAGATGCATGAGCAAAGATTTCGAAAGCCACTTTTGTGGCGTCGCTCTCCAGGGAAGTGCTTTCACAGCGCTTTAAAAATGACTCTATGCAGCCTCGATTCATAAAATTACCAAATAATTTGCATATTTGAGATTCTGGAGGTCATATGAAGATTTAAAAGTGTTTTCTCAAATACAAAACCGCTTCAGCCTCTCTCTAAGTATAGTATGTTCCTGAAATTTTTAATCAGTGAAAATAGACCCATGGTTCCAATTAGAAACTTGCTAAGCATCATCAAAACACACTAAATCAACTTTCTTTGTGAAGATATAAAACAAGAGCAGCATTTTATGGCGTTCTAAAAAAATGCTCAATTTGTACGCGTTTCCAGACTTTGGTTTCTTACCAGAGCGCATCTTTGCACCTGTGGTACTGCTGCCCAATGGCCACAGTGCGAAGCCGCCCCCTCGCCTCCCTCGTAGGATGGAGGGAAGCAAGGCGCACGTGCGTTGCGTGTCTAAGGGGGAACAGGACCTTGGGCGCAGAGATGAGCTCTGATAAGAAACTGAAACCTAGAAACTCGTCCAAATAAAGCGTTCTTACAGAACGCGTAAAAGGCTACCCCTGCATTATATCCTTCTAAAAAGAGTTGATTTTGTGGTTTTCAATGACTCAGCAAGTTTCTAATTGAAACCACATTTTCATTTTCACTAATGAAAAAGTTAATCAACAAATTGTATTTAATTATCTGACTGATTGTTACGATTAGCTCCCTATACTACGTACGCCTGGCCGTATAACTCGCCTGCACAAACCACATTAATTTAGCTTTCACGACCTTTCTAAACATATATGTAAAGCTCAAAACTAAATCGCCCTGTACAACAGTGAAAAGGCGAAACCAGCATGTTGGAGCCATATGGCTCCACAGTTCTGGTATTGCCTTTTCGCTGGTATAGGATGTCCCATATTACGTTATGCATGTATGGTTCCACACGGTTCCGCCATATTCCACTTCGCTGGTATAGGATGTCCCATAATACGACACGCTTGTGTGGTTCCGCCTACCTGTATCGTTCCGCCTTAATCCACTATACTGGATCCGACGATTCGCTTGTATAGGATGTCCCATATTACGGTTACGCTTGTATGAGCCTTTTCCGTCATCTTTCCATCATCGAAATTTTCCAACAGGGTTTCCATAAGCTTCCTTGATGTAGGAACGTTTCACTAGGTAATTACCAACTTTGAAGTCGTATTTGAATAACCTGTTTCTAAGGCACTTCAAAAGGTGCGGAGCATCGAAAAGGAAAAAAAAAACATTGGCTTGCCATTGATCTCTACGTAAGGCTTTTCGGCAGTTACGATGCTTGAAAAGAGAGACACGTTCTGGCTCCCTTGATTGCATACAACAGCTACCGGCTCCAGGCCATCGTCCGCAAGGTCACTGTAGCACTGGAAAAGGAGATCTTTTAGGACATCTGAAGGTGTGCCTTTGTGAGCAAAAAAAGAAAAAATAGCCAGGTGGCTGCTTCCACGGTGTTCCGACTCCTTTTGCCATGAACATGAGGGCCTTGTTTGCCAGCTTTTTGCCTTGATGTCCGCTATGTTCTTCAAGTCCTTCAAACCTGTCAGACGAGAGGTTGTATGAAAGCTCTTTTTTAAAGTGCATTTCATCAAACACTATGCTGCAGGCCCGATAGGCTCGAGAAAAAGAAGCTGCCCGCCTCTTTATGAGCTCAAAAATGTCAGGGTAAAATCCAACACTCAGTGGCACACGCTGAAGCCATAGCTGCAGTGACATTACAGATCGCAGCCTGAGCAGTCGCCTGCAATCTCTCTACTCTCTACTCTACGTTTATAGCCTTTGGGGCTATGAAAGTAGAGGCCTAAAGACAAGGCTTTGTTGTGGCTGCACCGTCTCCGGCCAAACCGGCTCACATTGTTCATTCTAAGCTGGGCTTCAACAAGTGCAGCGAGAGCAGGAGACACATGAGCGCGGACACATTCAACAACTTCGGCAACAGTCCTCATCTGACGTTGTCGTTGCAGCCTTCTTTGGAGCGTCTTGTTACGCTCTTGAAGCTGTCGCACCTTGGCTCTCATGGCGTTCATCGTCTTCTCGTAAATGCTGCGGCTTTTGCCGGGTGCTACAATTTGACAAATGACCCAGCTCAGGTCTCCAAGAAAAACTTGCATTCGCCATCAATTTATTAAATGTGTAATCCATTCACACTCAAGAATGCTCCTCAACGATTTAAAGTGTTTTTAAACATAAGCAGCAAGAATGACAGACTACACATATGCAATTCAAGTTAAGGAAAGCAGCAGTACATCTTTATGTCGGTCTAGGCGCTTCATGTTCGCCAGAGGCCTGATATTACAAAGAGACAGGGGCGCACACAGAAGCATGCAAGTCAGAATAGGCATCCAAACTGTAAAATGCATTTTCTTAAAGCTTGACCATACCTTACTTACGCCCATGGCGTAAATAATAGTGAAACGCTCGCAAAAAAACAGGCAACTAAAGTTTATCAGATAGGACAAGCGACCATGACAGGCTCAGCATCAGGCACATATGACCAGGGCAGCTTTTCGATAACTATAAAATCATGTCTTACGTGAGGTTTTGCGGGAAGACTTATGATTCAGTGAAACCGGTTGAGCTCTTTTGATTCGATAGCGTTAACACCTGCGTGAGAAGCATTTTTTGTCTTTTTGTGTGCTTGACAATGAAAATACCATGAAACGCAAAAATATGCTGAACTTTGAACAAACTTCGTTTTGTAGCTGCCAGCTACCCGGTCTTGTGTTATGTGACCCCTTGCGCCATCAGCTGTCAAGATAAAGTTTAGTATCCGCTGGTGTTTTTCGAGCCTTGGCCTTTTTATTTTTGCGGTCTGACCTTTAATAATTTCAGAAAAAAAAACCTGCAAAAGAAAAAAAGTTCGCATCATAAAAAGAACTTACATTTGTGAGAAGACCCAGCAGCACACCCAGAGAGAGAGAGTTTCTAGACGAGGGTGAAGAAACTAAAATCTCCAAGTCAGCCGCGTCCCCGCTGGATTCTTGGGCAGAAGCAGCATCTTGAGGTAGAGCGTAGCTGTGATCAACTGCAAACAAAATGAAATAAATAAAGGCTTCTACAAAAACTGTATGGTAAGAAAGCAAGTTCAACAGAGCGGAAAGTTGGGCGAGTTGGTTGTTCATCTTAGCTGGCAGAAACAGTGCCTCTCTGTGTATGTTTACAGCGCCTGTCTGTGCAGTCTTTGTTTCTTGTCCTTCGTCAAATTGTGCTGTTTCTACCAACTCAGAAAGCAAGCTCACAAAAACAATGAGACTAAAAGGATAGCACAAACAATATTCGGCCACCACAAGAGAATAGTCCACGAGTGGACTATTCTCTTGCTCGGTGCACGGGTATGTGTGGTCCAACGAAATCGCAGAAATCCGCTCTGCAAATTTAACGTGAACTTAGCGAAGGAGAAGAATAAGTCCTCCCTTATTCCCCTATTTGAACGCATAAAAAGGAAATTCACCTGCGTTCCATGACAGGTTTATTTCAGAAGACTGGTTGTCAGGGTGACCGCAGAAAGTCCACCAGTCTGAGCGCCCGGAATATGTGCAGCGCGATGAGGCTGGCGAACTGCTCTCTGAAAATTTAGCGTGAAGTTAGTCATGAAATAGTTGTTGAGTTCCTTCCTATGTGTCTATTCTAACACACGACAAGGAAAATCACCTTTTTCCCACGAAAGCTCCATTTCGGAAGACTGGTCGTCAGCGTGACCAGAGAAGCTCCGTGAGTCTGAACTGCTGAAGTATGTGCAGCTTCATGAGAGTGACGAACTCAGCTCTGCAAATTTATGGTGAATTCACCTATTTTAACACAAAATGTAAATAACTTTTTTTCATGGGCAGCTTTAATTTGGAAGACTGGGTGGCGGTATGGAAAAAGATGCTCTGTGGACCTATATTGACGTTGATTATGTCGCCTCAAATAAAACATGTAATTATTAACGTGCCTGAAATGAACTTCTAGCGGTACCTCTGACCATGTTCTGCCAGCTTTTTTCAGCTAATCTCACCTAGTTCTATTGCAAAATGCTCAGGTCATGAGGACCATGAGGTAATGCAGTAGTGCTGGCAGTTGCTGCTACTTTCTGTTAGTTACAGTGAAAAAGCTCGCCATGCACAACGTCTAAACCAGGAGAGCTTTTGCTAGAAATGTCGCCATGCGTCGTCTCTGCAAATAATATAAAAGTTTTATGAGCCTACAGAAGCAATATTTCAGCCCCATGTGGCTGAAATATTCACTGTGTTTCTAAGAGCAGGTTAACCATGCTTAGTCACAAAGTGCGCGGAAAGTTTATTGGTCTGCTCACCTTTTCTGAGAAGCACACCTGGCAACGCATTGTGACGGATGTGTCCAGGCCGCAGGAAAGCTGACTCCTCGAAATGTAAAGAACAAACTACCCTGTGCCGTAGCTGCCATGGAATCTTCCCCTGTAGACTTCGGTTGCTGCAAAACCGAACCCAGGCTTCGCGCCTGCAGATAAAGCATGGTGTTATGTGAGTGCCGTGAATACTTAGGAAAAAGAAATGTAGCCAAAATGCCCACAAACCAAAGGAAATCAGAGCAAGGACATTAACAAATGCATGACATCAACGCTCTGTGCAAATTTTGAAGAGTAAAAACATGAGTCTTACGCACAGATGGTCTATTATATATCTGTGCTGTACACTGATAACCACGCCGATGATCAGGACACTAGGCTCCTCAGAGCCAGGCCGGTAAGGTAAATTTGAATATCGTGGGCACTTTTAAAATGACGGCACACAACGCAGTGAAGTCAGGGTGATATTGAAGTTAAAACGTTCCTAGTATAACATATTACGCCTTCATGCGTAGTTTCTTGTGCACATCCAGACAACCCTAATAGTTTTAGGTAAAATTAACAAGAGTTGAGAGAAGACCGAACAAGGGGGCATGACATCACACAGCAGGCATGTTACTGACAGTAGCGAAATCTCACCTTCGAGAGTCAAGGGAAACCGGTGCAGCGAGACGCCAGTCGTGCGGGTGTCGCGTCCACACACTTCCACGGAGCACCGTTTCTTTGCGTATCGCGCTGTGCTCATCGTCGCAAAGGACGTTGAGCCCCTTGGACGCAGTAGCGTCCAAGGTCTAAGCGCGCAACTGCCGAGTTCCCGCGCGAGTGACTGGGCTAATCACTCCCGAGCAAACAAGAAAACTTCCCTAACGGAGTTAACTGCCGCTAAAACACTTAAAAGCGAAGAGCACGTGGAGGCCCAAACACAAGCAAGCAGACGGACGTCAGCAGCCTGCCTTTCCGCGCACCAGGAGGTCTACAAAGAACTGCAAATATCGCTATTGCTTGCCGGCCTTTTTTGCTAGTGGCGTACAGAGGACGCTAATAAGAAGTACGCATAATATTAGCAAAAACAAAGACAGTTTTGATTTTTATAGCGCGCCAAATATGATTGATAATAGCTAATAATTATATTTAGCTTGTATAAAAATACAAATGATTATACTTCTAGTTACAAACAAATAATTTTTAATAATGTTTGTCCCCACCTCTCCTAGTCGCGCTTCAATCGTATCCTTCACCTGACCCCCCAGGTCGATGGTTGGTGAGAGTCACTGATGACAAATTTCTGCAGAAATAAACAAAGCTCACTTTTTCTTTGTTTTCTTCTGAAGAAATTCGTCATCAGCGACTCTCACCAATCAGCATCCAATATGCGTTTGCTGCATTGTTGATGTCACTTCCTTCTCCCTAGTCGCCATGAAAGTCCAAAAAGCGCAACATATGGCCCCAGTTCTTCGTGCGACACTCCGCGAGTGCGATGCATTCTAGGAGAAAACTCGCACGGTGTCAGTGCGTGTAAAACTAACTCGCTATAAGACACGTAAAATCAGACAAACACAAAAAATAAAAGCGCAACGTCACGGTAAGTTCCTTGCGTGCGTTTGAATGAGCCGGCGGATGAGAGCGCACTAAAAGACGGGCAAAGTCGTGGAGCTGTACTTGCCAAGCTGCTTGATTGACCATACGGATTCGAAGCGCCCCCTTTGATATTACTGACGGCGCAACAAAATATAGTCTAAAGCAAAGGAACGCAGAGAAAAATGTAGCGTGAAAAAGTTAGGGTGTCGAGAGCGACGCCGTAAGGTCGTGTTATACTTCGTTTTATCTTATTTCAGAGCACTCAGAGTACACTCTAAGGCTAGACGGAGACGGTACGCAAACACGTACAGGCATCTAGACTAAAGTTCAAGGTCATAGCGCTTCGCTGGGCCTGATTGCTTCAGCCGGCAATAACACCCATACCGAAAGGCGACAAACGTCATGGTACATGTAGTAGATCGCGTTGATAAACTCAACGAGGTAGAGGGGCACAAAGCGATAAACGGGTATCCCGTTCACCAGACGAAAGTGACTCCTACTTGGCAGAGCCGTATACGGCTCTGCTACTTGGCTGAAGCCATGTTGTACAATTTTGAGCACTAGACACGTGACCGCATTAAATCATGAGGCTTTTACTAAAACTGAGCCTAGATTTCTAGGACAATCGCTGTAGAAAAATGGGAAACTATTCTTTTCTATGCCGTTAGTGCCAGAGATCAGTGTCTAGCTCCGATAAAAACCCAGAATACAGCACCTCCGCTGAAGGCCTCTAGCGGAGGCATTGCGAAGCTGCCCGAGTTTTCGTCAAAAAAGAACATTTTCGACTTTAAAAAAAATGAAACATAACTGGGGCTTCGTGCTTTCGGAGTTTATTTTTCGTGAAATTCGGAGGGTGTTTTTCGGAGTTTTTTTTAGCGAAAATTCGGTGTTTATCGGAGTTTATTTTTCGTGAATCCCGAATTCTACGAAATTCGGAGATTACTTTAGCAGTGTTTTCTATTAAAAATAATAAATAATAACCGGATGCAAACGTATGCCAGATAAAAATAAAACGCGCTTGTATCAATTAAGATTTTTTCAGTTGAATTTGGCGTTGGTGTCATTGGCAATACTAGTTTGTCCCACGACAAAAGTCGCACACAAGTGTGGCAAGATAAATGTCGATGCCTTAAAATCTATAAACTGCCGGAGGTAGCCGCAAGGAAGCTCGTAGTCATCCCATCAATCAAGCCCGCGGCCGCGCGAGCTTGATTGATGGGATGACTATTTTATAGAATGTCTATGGCCCATAGCTTTCACTGTTACAGAAACATACCCTTTCCTTTCTCTAAATCCCAAATCCCATGGCCCAAACGGGAAACCAAAAGAGTGGCTTTTGTAGTGACACGAACGGTACGATGACTTGTTTCCTTTTATTTATTCACTTTTCCACAGCGCCAGGGTGGCATTACAGTGGGGGGAAATTTTCATCAATGTTATACATTTAAGCAATACAAAGGAGCATAACAGAACGCGCACATACATACCCCCTATACGGGAAACAAAAAAGAAAACACTTCTCACAATGCAGCAAAGAAAGCGTAATTGTCCAAAATGTCAACAACCTCCGAAGGCAATTGATTCCATTCGCAATTAGATTTGGTGAAAAACAAAAAAATTAAACTGGTTTGTGTTACGTTTATATTCACGTATCTTTCGTTCATGATCGACACGATGAGAGATATAATGCGGGGGGAATGTAGTTTTCGCGCTGTATACCGATTCTGCAGTGATAAATGTTACAAAGTAATTTTTGCCGTAGTTTTTTAATTCTTTTTTCAAGAGATTCCCAGCCTAAAAATTCCTTCAGAGTCGTCATGCTGAGTCGCCTGTTATAATTCCTGGGAACATATCTAGCCGCTAAGTTTTGACCTCTTTCAAGTTTATTTCAATCAGCAGCAGTTGGTGGGTCCCAGACTGTACACGCGTGCTCGAGAACAGACCTGATATAACCACCCTGAACCAATCTTGTCGAGACAAGCCTTAAGACCCCCTTTTGACAAAGGTCCGATGCTTGAAAGATATTTATTGTGTTATTTTCCCAGGACCATTCTTCCTGCGCTGCTCAACTTGTAAAAGAGGAAAAAAAAAAAGTTGTTGTCGGGCACATAACAATTCGGAGTTTATCGGATAAATCCAAATTGCCAAAAATTTTACCGGCGGGTGTTTTTCGGAGTTTTTTGGATTTATCCGAAAACACGGAGCCCTAAACATAACGTATCTCGTGGTACTGTGATTAAATATCGATGAGAAAATAGTTGTGCGCAGTACTTCGTTAAAATCTAGATGTAAAGCTATAAGGCTACGCGTTTAGTGGTTAAAAATGTGCAACATGGTGGCGGCCAATCTAGGTTCACCTTCAGCTGCAAGTTTATCGCCCTAAGGCCCTATGAAGGCCGGTTCACACACAGCGGAGTGCTAAGTTAGCGCTGCGTGAGCGCTCCAAGGAGCGCTCATGTGGCGCTTTAGCGCGTGATATAGCGCTCGGTTAGCGCTTCAGAAGCGCTTTGTTAGCTCTCTGCTAGCGCTAAAGAAGCGGTTTGTTAGCGCTCTCACACTCCTTGTGCCGTTCTTCCTGCTGCGGAATAGCGCGTGCACGGCGATTCCTTTGTTGTTGTTTTTCCTTTGGCATTGAAAGAACATATTGAGGTATTTAGCGCACAAGGTGGAGAGAAGAAGGTCAGGATAGAAAAGAGCGCTCCCTTCTGTCCTGTCCTTCGTTTCTCTACCTTGTACGCTTAATACCTCAATATGTTAGACTACCAACTAGCCCAAATGTCAACTTTACTGCATTGAAAAAAGAGGAAGTAACAGAGCCGCTCTCCAAGCAAAGAGTCGGGCAGGCGATCCAGAGTCATGGACTCTGAGCGACT
The DNA here is from genome assembly GCF_016920785.2 of Ixodes scapularis. NCBI lineage: Eukaryota > Metazoa > Arthropoda > Arachnida > Ixodida > Ixodidae > Ixodes > Ixodes scapularis. The sequence continues at coordinate 74,424,129 of NW_024609837.1, forward strand.
AATTGATTGGGTACGATCTCATCGCTTTCTCTTCGATATGCGTGACCCTGGTTTCAAAGACACGCAGCTAAATGTTATCGCCTTTGGAAGAGCTTTTTTGTCTCGGTGCCTCAGCCTAGGAACAAGGTTCGCCGGGTACCCGTCGGTATCTTGGTGGGGAAAGATTTTGCGCACCGAGAAGGCTCTTCTGGGCGTTAAGCCGTCCACGCCACATATGCACTAATCGTGTATGTAAGAGCATTTGTCGCATTTCTACACTCTAAGAAAAAGGGGAGCGCAACTTAGTCCCCGAAGGGAGCAAGTGCGTTACCCCAACCATTAGTCCCCTCGATGACTACCGGGAAGGGGAGTAACAGTTGCGCCCCTCGATTAGTCTCTTGAACTAGAACCATTGGGACTAACTGTTACACCGTTTCAATAGCACCCCGAGGACGAACTGTTAGGCCCTTGCACTTGGACCCCTGGGACTAACTGTTACACCGTTTCAAATGAACCACGAGGACCAACTGTTAGGCCCTTGCACTTAGACCCCTGGGTCTAAACGTTGCGCCCTTGGATTTAGACCCCTGGGACTAAAGGTTTATCCTTTGCATTTGATCCCGAGCCACAAATCTCCAAAACGAAATTGTGCAGTTCAGGCTAAACGTAGCTTTATTGTTTCGTAGATACACATCGCATTCAAGGATGACTGAAGTCGAAGTTCCTGAGCGGTAGACTCCACGATAAGGCCAAATTCCGAAGAATGCACTTGCTTCGACGATGGCTTGAACACTGGGACGGCTGTCCAAACCGGTTGTGGTCCAAGCACTGTTTATTGGGGCACCTGCAGCTTCTGGCCTGTTTGCGAGGAATTTGGATTATTACTAACAGGGGCAGCGTGAACTACCCGATCGCTCAACAAAAGTATGAGACATAACACACACATATTAAACTAACAAATAGGCTACAAACGTGCTATAATGTTTCACATCTAACATGCGATCTGTTGACAGCAGACCAGCGCAATATTATATTTTTAGTAAACCGTTCGCTGCGAATTACAGACCCAGCGTCTGCGTGCTCAAACTATGCTTCGAAGTGATGGAACGAGCTTCCGCCATCAACGCGAAAGTCTGTACAATCGAATAAATGTCTCCATTAGGGCAGGTTCTCACACGCAGCGAAGCGTTGAAGTAGCGCTGCTCGCGTGTCGTGAGCTGCTTTTCGTCTGCCATGAGCAACAGTTTTGACGGTGCGATACAAAGTTGGTGAAAGCTCCCGTCAGCACGCGCTTACCGCTAGGTTAGCGCTATGCTTGTAGCTCTCTGCTGCATGTGTTAACAGGCCTTTATGGTAAAGCGATCGTGCCAGGGTCTGCAAAACACAAAAAATAAGCCATCGGTAGTACTTGCGTTTCGCTCGATGCGATTGAATATCAGGTCTCTGTGCTGCGTAACAAAATAAGCAACCACGGTGCCAAAAAGAATAGAGCATGGCGCGTGCTTTGGAAGCTAGAGAACGCGCTCAAAATAAAACACTTCCTTCGCGTTTTCATTTTCGCGTCTTCTTCTCCTGAGCTTTTAGGTGAAACCATACAAACTATAAAAAAGTTATGTTCGGTTTCTTCATGGATATAATGTTTCTTGAAATATGGGGTAAAGGATATAATGTTTCTTGGATATAATGTTTCTTGAAATATGGGGTGAGATATGTACGTAAAACCAATAAAACGTCATAATTCATAATTGAACCAGTAACGCATAATCAAAGTACGCTATTTTTTATCGGATACGGTAACTCTAACGTGTTCCATTTATTTTGAGGTAGCGCAAAACGTTAATGCGTTTCTTTTATTTGCAAGTATACCTGTAACGTATTTCGTTACTTTTTATTCAGCTACGTCTGCATAACTGCGTACGAGTCATCCCGCTTTGTGCTGCCCTCTGTTGCTTTCCTCTCAGTAAAAAAAAAAATAAATAAATAGGTCCGGATAATCTATTACGTGCAGACGAAAAGTACGATTCCAAAATCGAGAGGAAAGAAGCTGCAGAAACGAAAAACAAGCATAAAAAAAGAAGATGCGAGTAGCTGTAATTCTAATTGTGTTTTGGTCATATTTATACAACTGGAACTCAGACAGCTGAAATGAACCAGTGGCGTCTCAGCCCTAGATGAGAAATTTAGTTGATGCAGTAAAACCGTTAGCCTGGGGAATTTAACGAGGACTAGGCTAGTGATACAGGATCGCACCCCAGTGCGATGCTCATCCAGATCGAAACAGGCACGGGTGGGGATTGAACCCAGGATGCCCGGACTCTGCAGGGCCAGTTTTCGCTCCACACGCTTCGAGCTGTGGTCTGCTCACGTCCTCGGCCACCGATCCCCCAAAAAGGAGAAAAAAAGACCTAGCTACAAGAAGCGAAATTTTTAGAGAAGTTAACACAAAAACATAAATGTATAAAAAATCGAATAAACCGAAAGAAAGAAAGAAAAAAAGAGAAGCGACAAACCAAAAAAAAAATCTTTTAGACGTTGTACTTCCTGCCGTGTCGTCGCCATTTTTCATTTGTGTCCTTTTGTTATGTATTACTACGCTTGCTTTCCTTATTCAGAAATTAAAAAAAAAATAGGAGGCCGATTTTTCAAGAAAAGCGGTGTGCCTTTGATGTAGCGACATGAATGTAAGGGGAGGCTTAGACGATAGAGCTTGGAGCAATCTACAATTGTCCGCCCTCGCTGAAAAGAATCGGAGGAGACGCGCTCTAGCTCTCCAGGAAGAATAGAACTCGGATTGAGTTTCAAGGAGAGTTATATTACGAGTCAGAAGCTCTCGAGATTCTAGTTTCGATGTCGCTTGATTTTAAATACGATAGCATCTCGATCGAGCAGCCCCTCTCCCGATTCAAAATGCCGTGCAAAAGAAAGGCGCGGGTTGTAGAGGAATTCACGGAACAAAAGCGGCCGCCCACCGGGACTCAGCCTGTTTGTTGTCGTTGCAATAAAACGCGGAAAAGAGTGAACAGCATTTAGGTAGGCACAGAGAAGCAATGCGCACTCTACGGCCACCTCTGTGCAAAACCTTAGCGGAATACATTAAGAAACCGATGTATGCTTTCGCTTCAAAAGGGGCGGACGATTTAACTGACTGACGTCGTTCGGGGAAGCGTCCAAATAAGTTGAAATTAAGAGACTTCACAAGTGTCCTTTTCCGCAAAGCACCAGAGAACTGTACATCTGGTTCCGTAAAACCTACCCACGTGAACGGAAATGTTCATATTAGGTTTTCGTTTAAATGAATGCGTATTACCTACATTTTTTTCAGAAAAAAAGGTACACTTATAATGTGCTTCTTGAACGTGAAGACACAGTTTCGTTAAACCGACTTTCACGACATTGGAAACACTTAAAAAGAAAATGTTGGCGCGCAACAGTAGAATGAAGATCGAGGTAGGCAACAATATTCGTGATTCGATAACAATAAATTTACTTGTGCAGTGCCTCAGGACGTGCCAAAAGCTTTTGACAGTATAGATCATAAAATGTCTTGTACTATGCTGAACAGGTTCGGTATTAGGGGCCAATTTTTCTCGCTTCTAAAAGGGTAACTTTGAGGACGTCCCCGGTTGTGTGTTCAAAGATTATTAAATTAGTAAAACTTGCGTTAAGCTCGTTCACACAGGTGCGTTCGACTGCGTTTAACCGTGTTAAATGAGCGAAGAAGCGGTATTTACACTTAGCGCACATACCGCTTAGAACAAATCTCTGACGCAAGTGACTTATGAAACACGTGTTTCTTTTTTTACCACACGGAATCGAAATCGCAAAACAAATAATAAAAAAGAAAAAGAGCAGCATTCACTTCCTCAATTTCGCAACCAATACAACAGGCCACGTGATTTGGAGCCAATTATATACCGCCAATGTTAATCATAGCCACGCGCTGGGGTTGCCAAAGCGCAGGACACGCGCTGAGTTCCAGACATTCTTATGGTTCGGCTATTGTCGTCGTTGCCGTGATTGGACACGGGGCACTACCCGAATGCTTCTCAAGCCATCGAATATCACGAGCCCAAACCGAGTGCTCACGCAATGCTCGGGTTCAATCTATAAGCCGCATTCAAATGGCGTCACTGGGGGATACTGCGACCCGCAAGATACATCGCTCAGTTTAGCGAAGGAGAGATTGTAAGGAAACGTTCGCTTTTCTCCTCGCAATTGCACCGCAACAAAGACGTTTTTTGGTTAGTGGCGTTGTGTGCGACTATGCTTGGGTCCCACAAGTGCCAGTAAGCTCGTGTAATGTGAAAAATATTCCAATTTATTATCGTTGCACCGCCCCTTTAAAGGCTCGTTCACATACTTGCAACTGAGAAGCACCGGATATGTCAAGACCGGTTTTGAAGCATGTTGTGACGGCTTAGGACCTGCTCCGCAGGAGCGCATCTGGTCCTACGCCGTCGCAAGAGGCTTAAAAACCGGCCTTGCCATCCTCAGTCGTACTCGGTTGCACGTGTGTGAACGGGCCTTAAAGGCCGACGACCAGACCCGAGATTCTGCAAGGCGGAAGATCCTCCTCACCATGGGGAGGGAGGAAACAGGCAACGGTGGATAGGGTAGAAGGGGGGAGAGGAGGGAGCGGCGGAACAGTGGAAAGCGCGAACTGGTCGTCGGTCTTTAAGACCGCTTGCTATGGTGTTCCTATGGTTGTTGCTGTTGTATGGCAACTCTTCCGACGAGCCAGTACGGAGGCGCTCTGCTGCACGACGCAATGCAGCGCAACGCAGTCGACGCCACTGGGTGATCGAGACTTTAGTGCTGGAGTGCGGCAAATCTCTCTGTCGTTACCTTTACTTTCTTAATTTAAATGTGAATGACCTTCCTGTTGTTAATACAAAAGGCAAAGTTTTCTGGCACCCTGACGCTGCGTTTCTGTTATTGTGTGACGCAGATTATAACGTTGCTGTTCAAAAACTTCAAAACAACACCAATCGCGCGATGAATTGGCTTAATTCAAACTTTGATAAAAGTAAATGCTTTTAAGAAATAACTTGTTCGTTTCCAAAGTTCACACTGGCGAGTCGGGCGGGCTCTTATGCCCAGTGGCGTGGTACATTTAAAGCTTAAGAGCGTGCGATTGGAATCCCATTAAATATGTAAAATCTGTAAAATACATGGAATTATTATTTGCAAAGTGCTTTACCATGGTCTACGAACATGCCGTATTTGCGTTAGCAATTGTGAAGCATTTTATGCAGTCTCTGTACTATTAAAATGTTCCCGCATTTCTCTGGTACGAAAATATTAACACAAGTTGTGGAGTGTTGGTAGTCGCGATACAACACAACCGTTTTTTTTTTTTTTTTTTATGGTGTCTTTTTTTGCTGTTTTGGCACACAAGAATTACCTTTTTGTTGAAATTCATTTGAAAAAGTAATGTATCTAATAGGCCTGAGATATAAAGGGACTTATATGTTGTTCACTTTGCCTACTATTCTCTTGCGGGCTTTAAAAAAAACAAGAAAAAAAACGGGAATGCTACGACACTACTGGGATAGAAGTTTTAAAACGCCGCATACCCAACGACGACTTAAAATTGCACTTTGATTTGATGGGTCGTGTATTGAAAACAAATATGGTGAACGTACGCGAGCATATTATGTATATGATATTTTGAAGAACCTATCAAACCCTTCAATATATATTACTTTAAAACAAAACCTTAAAAATGCGATAAGAAGCTTAGCACAGTAAAATTGTTTCCCAGGTACCTTGTTTTGTATTCATTTGATTTTCTCTCTGACATTCTTGTATATATATTTCTTTTGTTACTGTTGCTTTCAATTTATTCTGCATCTTTAACAGTGTCGTTTTGTGAATGTGAATGTTTTGTTTTATTTACATAATGCCTTTTTACGTCATTCGCCAAGCAAGGCACTGAAGCCCCTAAGGCCGAAGATGACTCGATTTTGTATATTGAAAACCAAAGCTTCCAATAAAAAAAAACTTATATCCGTATTCTATTCAATACTATTTATGTTATTTTGTTATATTCTATTTTATTTTATTCCCTTCTATTCTACTGAAAAGAAATGTGCGTTGTCATGCGCGTTACTTGTTTGTGAACATGTCTTTTGCAAGGAACTTCCCGAAGGCGGTCAAGGACTTGTCAAGCTGTGCCATAAAGGTTTTTCCCTTAATCGTTCATCAACGTTCGATGGAAATGAGGTCATTATTATTATTATTATTATTATTATTATTATTATTATTATTTTATTATTATTAATATTAATATTATTATTTGTTTATGGAGGTACGAGAAGACCGAGACTGTGTTTTGCTACAGAGAGATGTTGATGCTTTTGAAGAATGGTGCCGGGGGAATGACCTAAAGATAAATAGCTCTAAAACGAAAGTCGTGTCGTACACTCGTAAGACACATAACATTGTATTCCCATATGTTATTCAGACAGACCTTTTGGAACGTATGAACAGAATCAAAGATCTTGGCGTAGTGTTTGACAGCACCTTAATCTTCTCCAGTCATGTGGATCACATCGTGAACGCAGCTCTACGCACGCTCGGTAGTGCGTGCCGCATCACTAAAGAGTTTATTAACCCCTGCACATTTCTTATACTCTACAGTGCATTGTGTCGACCACAGCTTGAATACGCTTCTGTTGTATGGAATGGAATTTGTGCCACAAATTCCTTGAAAATAGAACGGGTTCAGAACAAGTTTCTTTCCATCTATAGACATCGTTGCTCAGCGCGCATTGTACCCACCACTACTGATGTCCCTGTCCCTGTTCAGCGTAGCGTGGCACTACCTACCCTGCTTCGTAGGAGAGAACTTGCCGATATCTTATTTTTATACAAACTTGTCCACGCCGTCACTGATTGCACGGTATTGACGTCAAGAGTACTCTTAAAAATTCCTCTAAAAACAACAAGGCAAAATGCGTCCTTCTGCAACAGGCGTCTACTCAACCTCCACGATCCTGTGTCCAGACTTGGGCATACTTATAATTCTTCTTTTTCTGAAACACTCGACATATTTAACAATAACACGCTGCAGTTTGTAAAAACGTTAAAGGCCATCACTTAAATTAGAACTGTATGCACTAACTTGCGGCGTTCACGCCGAAATTCCCCACTTTGAATGCATTTTTTTTTTCTTTCTTTCTAGCAATTGGTGTTGGCGGTAGTACCCTTAAGCTTATCGTATGTTGTGACTTTGTGTTTACTTTTTATAATTTTTAAGTGTATTTTTCTAGGGCTTGTCCGTTGTTTGTGTTGTCCGTACTATTGCTTTATACCCTGTTCTGCCTTACATGTTAACACAGTGCACCTGTACCAAGACCGCAAGGTTGTTCCCGGGCACGAATAAAAACATTGATTGATTGATTGATTGATTGATTATTATTATTAAGACATGTTCACAAAATCAAGAGACTTTCCTTCAATGGATCGAGCCTTTTGCTCCTCTAATTTCGCTCGCCATAAGCGATCTGGTGGCAGGCACGCTGTGAGGACAAAAAAGAAAAGCGTATCTTCAGTAAACATAAAGAAGATAAGGTGCAATTAATGCAATGGGGCACGCGCTACAAAATGACAGAGCAAAGAGTAGAGACGGTTTTGCCTCAGCTTCTTCGTAGGTATTTTCTTCAAACTCCCAGATGGTTGCCAGTATTCTCGATTTTTATGACGTCTGATACACATTGGCCCGTCAAAAAAGGCTTGTTCTTATACAGGTTGTGTCAAAGGTGTCAAGGCCATGGCTCGAGTATTGGCCGAAAGTAATTTGCACATGCACGTAACCACCTTTACTTCCAATCAAACCCGTTGGAACTAACTCATTGAACGCGTTCAGAGAGCGAGTACAGACAAAGGCAGTCAGCATTTGCGTGAACCCGCTAATCCTTCCAATCAGGACTCGGCCCTCTGGCGCCCTTACGCGCTTTTATTTCCTCGTCTCTCTCACTTTCTCACCGTATAGTATGGTCTGTTTATGGCCGATTCACACGACGGAGTGATCGGCGGACGGATTGATCGCGTTGACGACGCGTTCGCGGATCGTCCGTCTCCCAAGCGCTTGCACGCGAAGGAGACGATGAGTAGGCGACGGCGAGGAAGGACCGAACCTGTTCGCGAGCCCAAAAAGCCGCGAATCGTAAACATCGCACTGTGGCGCCGTTGTATACGAGGGATATCGACGTTTGCAACCGGGTCACTCCATGCCAAAGGACACACATCAATTTTTTTCATGTCGGGGATATCCACGAAAAAGTTAGTTTAAGTAAAAACGCCTCTGAACTAAAAAAAAAAAAATTATGGAAAAAATTAAATCTTATTTTCGCTGATATCATGCTCTAAATTTCTCGAAATTTCTTTAAACCCACGTTGTTCAAAAAAGAAAAACGGTTTCGTACGAAACAACTTTAGGTGGGCGCATAATTACTTAACAACATGCACAATCTTGCAGTAAAATACAAACAGTGAAAGCAACCATTTTGTGCCCAAATAGGAGCTCTAAAAAAGAAGCGACTTCATGAGATATATATATTTTAGTCAGCTTGAATTTGGGAATTAGCTACAATACTTTTTGAGTTTGAACTTATATAATTGGTAATTGAATTGCATGAGTCAAATTTTCAAGGTCTAGATTGTATGCATTTTAATTAAATGACAAAATTCTTAGCCAGAAAAAAAAGCGAGGTGGGCGGTGGTATCAGAACTTTAGAAATAGACAGAAGTTCAATCCGCCTCATCCGTTTAACATAAACAAAATTAGAAAATTACTTTTTGTTGTTGCTCAAATTTTTTGTTTTATTTAAATGAACCTCTTTCACCATGCTTCCAAGCGCCCGCACCCCGGGGTTCGCCAGTGAGGGGTCAACGTTTTGAGACGCCGCAACAAGGTCTTTAACTCTCCTAAAAAGACGTTTTATTCGGTTGAAGCAGACGTTATCATGACTTCCATGTATCTGTATTCTCTTTACGTTACGTAGTGATTCTGGCGCCTTGGGTTTACTTTTCTGCTCTGCAGGTAATTGGAGACGAACGCAGGCCTGCACCCTCCACTTCTCGAGTTTGGAAACTTATACTGTGCGACGCCCTTGTTTGTCTTATATCCAAATATAAAGACATAGCTCTTCACCGATGAGAAATTATAACGGTGATATTGCTTCTCCATTTCACTTAATAAATGTATTTTGGTAGCAAATAAACTGCTACTAAAAGCTGTGTAATGGATGGGAAAAGCGTTCCACTCTTTGCGGCGGACTCCTCACACCCATGAGGTTCCGTACATGTGCAGAAATTTAGGCTCCGGAATACACGGAGGGCCAGCAGAACATGTATTGAATTCTGAGCTCACTAGTGCTAATAGAGGACGCGAGTTTGATAAAACGGGGGAGTTACTGGGGTGCCGTCTTCGCACTCTGAGTGCCAATCTAGGCGGACTGTAGATTAGGTAATGATCCTCACGGTTATTCGGTTCATGAAACATATTGTTGATTAAGATTTTAATTATTAGTTTCATGGCTCATGTTGCAGTTGTATTATTGACGCCAACTACTATCTGAGGCTTGACTAATTTACAAATTTTGAGATAGGGTAACGGTTTCTTAGATGTTTATTGGTCGGCTTTTTGCGTTTCTACTTCCGATTTCAATATCGCGCACATCGGCGAAGAGCTACCCGAAATGAACTGTTTTATATATGGATATAGTACAGACGAGGCCGACGCTCATTATGCATTCCCAAACTCCGGAAGTAGATGACGCAATCCTGCGCTTGACGGCAGTTGCCTGGGCAGTAGAGTGAAATTAAGACACCAGAGTCACTACGTAATGTTAAGAGGACGCGGATGCATGGAAGTCAGGATGATGTCCACATCAACTCAATACAACGTGTTTTTAGGAGAGCGTTGAAGACCTTGGGGCGGTGTCTCGCACCGTTTACACCACGTTGCCGAACATGCCTCCACGCACCCGCCTACGAGGCGGGTGCCTGGAGGCATGGTCAGAAAGGCTCATCTTTACAAAAATAATTTCTGAGGAAAAACGAAAGTACTTTTCTAATTTTCTTGTATGTTAAATGGATTAGGTGGACAGAACTTTTGGCTATTTCGAAAGTTCCGTGCACCGCAGCCCACATTGCTTTTTTATTTGAATCTTAATATGGCCTTACCTGCATACATTCGAGATTTCGTTATTTAATTAAAATGCAACCAAACGAGACTTTGAACATCTAACTCATACAATTAAATGATCAATTCCATAAGAACAAACGGAAAAGGGGTATTGTAGCTAGCACCGAAACTCCAATCAGCATAATAAAAATGTACCTTTCTACAATAATATGTTTCTTTGGGGTTCAGAAACTTTTTTATCCAACTTAATTTTTGGCATATAATTCAGACATGAAAGAGTTCATATTAACTGAAGAGCGTGTTGATAACATTGACTGGCAACATAACGAATAAAACAAACTTGTGAGAAGGAACGGCGAACATTCCTTGTCCCTAGTTTCTTTTATTCTTTCTGTTGCCAATGAAAGAGTTGTCGCCCCTCATCTTTCATGGAATTACCATATCGCGATAATGAATCAGGCGCCGCTGTTTCGTACAGAGCAAGAAAGAACACCGTGTAAGGCTTAGCCCGAAAGCGCAACTAGCTTTACTAACCCAATACATGACAGTGAAACAGGTACAAGTGCTTGGTTCTGCGAAAAGAAGGCTTCGGCGTAGAAGCGACGAAGTCCTGAGCTCGGCGGAGGAGCGTTTGTAAATGTTTCCACGCACCCCGCGCTCGAGCGCAAAAGACATCGGTATACCACGGCCACAAGGAAGGTCTTGCTGGGTGAAAGGCCTATTGGGCGTGCAAAAAAAATATTGCGCCGCTCAAGATGCGTTTTGACAGAATCTTCTCGAGAAGGACTCGTAGGAGTTCCGGAGCGTGTGTCGCATCAGCCAGGCAAAGATTATGCAGTTTCTTTTCGCGTAAAACTAAGAATCCTGTGATAAAGCGAACCAGCAAACGCGCAAAATACAACAATCCTACTTTTATTTTTATTTTTTTTATCGGCAAAAGGAAAAAAAAAAACAGAAAGAATTACACCGTTGCCAGTCTAAACGCTTTTCAAGTCAATCATCCGCCAAAAATCCGCGATTCCAAAGGCGCTCGAGTTTACCAGTCCGCGGGTCCGCGGACGAGGCGCGCATCGCAAGACGCTGTCACGTGACGATCGCGTGATATACTGTCCGCGGACGAAAATCGTGATTCGGTCCGTCGCGTGAATCGGCTATCAATACTCATTCACAAAAGTGTTCGACCGCTTGTTTTGCTGAGCTACGTCGAGATACGACCGCGAGCTGCCAAGACAGCTCTGTTCTCTATGAAGCAGGGGCAACTAAAGTAGCTTGGCAGGAGGCGCACCACGCATTCTAAGTCTGGCTAGAAAACATATGTACTTCGAATGACACAGTCAACCGCTGACAAGTAGATCCTTTTCAAAAGTTCATCAAGCAACAGTGCAGTTGCCATTTCAATAATAATAATGATAATAATAATAATAAAAATTACAATGGTAATAATATTAATCAGAATGTTAATAATAATAATAATAATAATAATAATAATGATTTTTTTATGTTTCCGTACTTTCAATATATATATTTGAGCCCGTCAAAGTCTTGAAGGCTTGTATGACGTGGCCCTGCAGACGCCAGAGATATAATTTTAATAAAACATGTCACTTAAGCGAGAAAAGAGACATGTAAAGTATGTATTTTGACTAATTTAACAGACTCGCAAAAGACTTACTTCATCGTCAAAATTACAAAGCAAGATATTTAAAAATTCGGCTACACAACATTTTGTTTTTACACAGAGGTTATCACCAATACAACACGCATACGTCTGCTAAAAGAGTGCATACAAAGAAGGTTAACTTCATTGTGCATGCCATAAAAATACTTTCCAGGGGTAGGTCTTCCACCCAAACAATTTTGTAACAAAAAATAACAAATTTATGAAAAGATACTTTGCAACAGAAAACAATACGAAAATTCTAAGCAAACAAACTTTGCAAAAAAAAAAACGAAAAAAAAACGTCAGTTATACGAAAAACATAAATGTCAAGCAGAAGGATGGTATTCAACGTATCTACAAATAGCGACGTCCCTACAAGACTGGCTTACACATTCACACTTTCTGTTGTAAGCATAAGGTCTCGATGAAGATGAAAAAATAAAATGCGTCATTCTAAAGTGAAGAAAAAGATACACTTTAAATGCCATTTCGTAAGCACCACATTTTCAATACCTTTTGTAACTCTTTATAAAAAAAAAAATGAAGATTTATCTTCCCACTTAGCACAAAGCGTGTGATTGTATCCAAATTATCTCCAAACATGTCGTTTCTTTATGCGGCTTAAGATAAATTTACGCCGAGCACTGACGCAGCATTCATGTTCGAAATAAAACAGACTTTGCACGAGAAATACCAGGCGCGGAAAGTTGCCATAAAGGTTACTAGATGGCGCGCATTTTTGAAAAGTGTCTTTTCTGCTGCTTGCTTGGACCTTCCGTGTATGTACTGGCGAAGATTAAATATAATATCCATTGAATGGGGGTGACCCGACAACACGGCAAATGCTAGGAACAATTGTGTGGGATTGTTTCCTTATGACTCGGAGTGTCTTCGCGGCGTGCTCAGCTTGTCTCACACACAAAATTCAAATTCCTGCATTTCAATTCTTACGCTTTAATAAGGCGTATTGAACAAACATTTCTTGGCCTGTGAACGCTCTAATTAATCCGTACGCTAAAAGCTGTACAGACGTGCGCCACTTCCGTAATGACCTTTAAAAATGGCGGCACGTCTCGTAAACATCGCACTGTCGCGCGGGGCTCGACATCTGTGCAGTTTTCGTATGTATTTCATAACTTTTTTGCACTCATGTGTGTGGCGACTGTTTGTGTATTTATAATTTTTCGCCAAGTCCCCGTCATCCACTAATTGTCGCAAATTGAAGGGGAGGGGGCATAACAGTCGCACTGTCAGAATATACTCTTGCGCAAATGAAAGCTGTTAGCCGAGAAAAGAAGATTGTTTTATTAAGCGAGAGACGCTGAAAATACGTGACAAAAATTGATCAAGTGCGAATGAAGATGAGGCGGGCCTGCTCTCACGCACCGAGTGGATTGGGCCCGCTCCATTTTGTGTAGCTTTTTTATAACTTAAGCAAGATGGTTGTTGGGAATACAACCCAGAGTCTTCGAGGTGCTGCTACTCTTGCTGATCTTCAATTCAACGGTGGAATATTGGCGATTTTCATCGCGTGTTTTTGAGCCCCCTTTCACGGCTTCGCTTTTTGACCGCCAGGCGCTGTGAACGTCTGACTCGCGCGAGAGCGATGAGTGGAGAACAAACCTGTGTATGTTACGCAGAATGATATGAGTCAGCCTCATTGGGTTTTTGATGCCATCGCTGTAGATGAGATATTTGGCCAGTGCAGTAACACTGCTTGCCTGGGGTCTTTAACGTACATCACGCAGCAGTGGTACACAAATGCGCAACGGTACGACGCCCATCCCGATCGAAACGGGCATGGGTGCAGATTGATACTAGGGTCCCTGGATTCTGCAGCAGCTCGAGGTTTTGTTCCACGTGATCCGAGCTGCGGCGAGTTCACAATCGCGGTCATTTGTATGGTTGCCGCCCGTTCATGCACTGGACCATTTTTCTCGGACACCACTCCAAGAATGTGTATGTAGAGCGAGTACAAAGAGGGAGTGCGTGCTCGTATGCAAAGGGAGTCTGTGTAACGGCCTCAAATGGCGAACTCGTCTCGTCCTCGGTGGTGGCACTCCGTAGGAACGTGAGCTAGGAAAGTTACAGCGTCTCATCGGCATGCAAATGAGGGCGATAATTCTAAGCCACGTTCCCTTCCCAGCCAAGCGCGCGTGATCCCTCCGAAGTGGCGCTCGCGGGAGAGAACGTATTTGCATAGAACGCGAGAAGTTTCCCGTGTGTTTTGGTAAGAAATGAGGTAAAAGGGAGGAAATATGTGGCGCGTTTGACGGACGACGAAGCGGCGGTACAGCGTGCTTTGTCAGCGAGGTGAGCGGCAGAAGCCTCTGGGGTACGATTTGTGTCAAGGGTATTGAAAAAAGCGCTCTCTGCGGCTCATTGGGTGTAGCGCCACAGATCACGAGTTATAAACGAAAATGTTCCAGAAGCAGGGACTCATCATGACGAAACAAACTATGGTGACTTTGCATAACAAAACTAAATATTTAATCGGACGGTTTGTCTGGAATACAGGATACATCACCAGTGATGCCAACTTTGCAGTAATTATTGAAAAAAAACCTCATCAACCAATAGTCCTGTTTAAGGAGGTTGGCGTACACTTTGGGAAAGGGGCCGCGGTTGCAGTTGCAAGCCGATGAATCACTCAGATGTGTCATGGGTTTAAGTATCTTCGTGGGCACTAGCCTTGTACACGCGCCAAGGGTGAAACATTCTCGAAGTCAAAAGTGTGAACTGCTGTTCAACAATGGTCAGTCGCCTTTGCCTTCCTGGGATGTGTGTCCTTCGCCACATCCCGTTTTAGTTCCTTCGGGCGCAACACTTACTGCCGGTCGCCACAATATACGACGCGACACAGTCCAGAAAGTTTAAATTGCACACCATACCACCGGAACTTTGGGGGGATTTTGTTTTTTTGGTTTGGAAAAGAGGTCACGTTGCCTAAGATGAGGTTCGAGAGTGGTTCGGATGTTTAAAAACAACATTTTTAACGACGTCCGAAGGTCTTCGCAGAACCACCCGGTATACTTAGCTTTTTTTTTTTATTAAAGTCGTGTATTTTTTCGCTCATCGCTAAACCGGAGAAAGTGTGACAGTATTGGTGAAGAGTTTTCTGTACTTCGAGCCCGACGTTCGGCGGCTTAGGCCGCTTTGACTAAACTGTAACGTTCCAGTGTAAAATGCTCATGTGCCGACTCGCGCGCTTGTTGCATCGACGCCAAAGTTCTTCGAGTGTCCATATCCCCACAAAGTGTAATATTAGCATTGCGTATTGCTTTCGGGAAGGGACAGCTATCACCTGCACAAAACAAAAACTAAATTTGAAGGACGTGCATCGCGGAAAAATGCGTGACCGCCATAGTTGATTTTGTAATTCACAAATCGCGAACTACAAAAGAAAAGAAGAAATTACCGTGTAGTTTTGTAGGTTGTTCTACGTGTTTAGACAACACAAATTCAATCAGCCTTCGAAATTTGGCATTTTCTCATACCACTGTAGATTATTAAAAAAAGAATTGGGTCAGTGCTGTTGGACTCCTAATCTGGTATTATTAATATGCATAACGAAGCAGCGTTCTCAGAAAATTATAATTTTTTACCTGATAATAGATCTATAGTTATTCTGACCACGGGCTGCAAATCACGGGCTCAAATGTGGTGTCCGGTGATTACTTTGTAGTACAGACACCGACAGCTTAAGAAACACGAGTTGCGGCTTATTTTGTTAAGGCTTCTTTCTTGTAGGTGGGTTGTTCTGCGTTCCTTTGATTAATGCTGAAATTTAATTCGCTGTGGAGTCATAATGACATGCTCGGGACGAAGCCACGCACCCGAGTTTCTGCAGCTGTGAATATCTCCCGCAGTAAATGTCCGCGCTTTCACCTGGATCATCCCCGTGCCAAGATTAATATCGACTTCAACTACGGCTTCAACTACAATTAACTTATATATTGCCTAACATTTAGGGGGCATAATATCTGACTCGACACACTCCCGGCTAAAAAAAAAAAAAACATTATTGGCGTTTTTAAGTATGACGGTTGAAATTGATCGAAATTGCTGAAAGACCGCTCACGTTATTTAAGCATGAAAAAATCTGCAGAAAAATTGGCCTGGCTTTGATTAGGTGCTCGGAAGCAATCAAAGCTCCAGTTAGAGAAATAAATGTTCTCCCTAGTTTCACCACGTGGGCGGTGTCGATGTCGACTACCCTGGTTACTTAACTCGCCGAAGAACGATTAGGAAAAAACCTAAAAATAATACGGATTTCCTAATGACCCTCGGTAATTACGTTGATTTTGTATGAAGCAACTCCTTGCGCAAGCTGTCTTGGTTTTTGCGCCTTGGTTATACTGGGAGGCCGTTCAGGTCTACGACTAATTAAGGAATTGAGTTTTTTTTCGCTATGTGTCGTTTGGTTTCTTGGTACATCCTCGAATATTTTGAGCAATGGATCCCACCATCGTCTGGCAGATCCATACCGCACTTATGACCGTCGGAAATGTTCGCAACGTTGTTCAATATTGCGTACGAGCTGGAGTGCCTGTAGGCGCTTAATATAATTAGCAACTCCAGGGGTCGTTTATTACGAAGAACGACTTGATGGAAAATGAACCTTCCCTTATTTTCAAACGAAATGCTACACTTTAATTTGCCCACAAATATTTAGACAGTTAGATCAAAAATAGAATAATCAATTACAGTTAGAGTAAAAAATACATTTTTTATTATTATTTCTGTGAGCGCAACAATTAGTCGCTTCAAAACTTGATTTTTGTTTTCGTCGTTCTTACAAAAAGAGAACGAAAATTGTCCTCCATCCCCCATCTCTATTATGTTTTTGGTTCCATCGTAATCAATCGAACAAAAGTTTATAATCGCAATCTGATTTAGCGCTATGTTATGCATGTGCATATAAACTTTTGAAAACATCGATCACCAAACGCAAATTAAAACAAGAAAAGCCGAGGTGTTCTTTTTTATACTTATTGTTACTTAATTTTTAAAGACAAAATGCAGCACACCCAGGCTTTGCTTTTTTTTCTTTTTGCCGGCATGCTTTTTGGTATTTTCCAATTCAAAATAACCATTTTGAAAACAACAAATGAAGGTCACCAAAACCAGTATTCATATTCCGCGCATTCCAGTGGGATGACGTCACATGTGTTGTGTAACTTGCAAGTCGAGCAGGCAGTCTAAGCAATGCATTATTTCTGCGTGTGTCTTTCGTTTTGCTGATGTAAGCGGAAACTTGCCTCTCTCACATGCCACTGACGTGCAAAAGTGACGGTCTTCGATAAAATAGTCTAATGACCGCATCCGGTCCTGATCCGGATCTTTTTCCCGTTTGCCCAAACTACGGTGGAGAGAAAATTTAGGCGATGACTGTCTGTCTAACGCGGCGACCACATTATGTTCGGCGCGCCGAGCGCTTCACTCGCACGGGAATAAATGGCACCCAAGAATGCGATCCCTCCCAAACCGACCGCTCCGGTTGTTTCTCCCAGCGGTGGTCCCGCCATTCCCTCGCTCACCGCTTCTTGTTGTACCTCACCGCCGCCCCGCTGGCACCAAGTCGCTAGAGTCCGTAAATCTTTTTTTCTCTTCCTTCTTCTTCTTCTTGGGGTTAAGGCTCAATTTCGTGCAAGATTGTGGCACCTGTGATCGACACTCCACAAAAGCAAAACACAAGGCAGCCACAGGCCCCACATCACCACCACACCACGCTACCACACCGCGAAAAGGGCGAGTACGCTACGCCTTCGACACCGTGGCCGCCATGGAGAGACCTCAGCTCCGAACACTGTCTGGTTGCTCGTTCAACGCAGGAAGAGCGGCCAGACTCATCACCTAAGTGTGTTTCTTCCACCGTGGGCCAGAGTCATCACCTAAATGTGTTTCTTTACCGTGGCTCAAGTGGCCCCAACCCAGTAAAAAGGAAAGCGCTCGGCAACCCTCTCCCAGACCCTCCCGACGTCTTTCAGTAATACGGTCTATACGGCGAGCGAGTGTTCCAAAATGCACCTTTGGTGTATCGGAACGCACAGGGGACGCACGATGACAAGGCACCAAGCGTGCGCCGCCATGGGTTATGATCGGGGGAAACAAAGGCACATGGACGGATTTGGGGGTTAACAAAGGCACTAGGTAAGCCAGAAGCAAACCAACTTGAACGCCGTATATAACGTTCAAGTTCTTCTGCTCCTTGCGCGCGTGGTTCCTTTATTTACACCCCAAATGCGCTCACGTTCGTTTCCCTCATCATCGCAAGTTCGCTACGTTTTCTGCATACTTCCCTCTGACTGACATGCGAATCTTTGCAGTCCGATGTGCCGAAGGTGCATTTTAGAACAATTGCTCGCCGTATAGACCTGTCTGCTCTGTTCCATTGGCGCCGCTATGTTTATTTATGCTGACGCCAAAACACAGTACGGGGGCTGCACTTTCTACAGGACTCTGTTTTTTGTAGAAACCTTCGCACATATCGTAGTGGAAGAACTTCGGAAATGCAAAATAACGAAGCTCCAAGAACAACAACGATGTCAAGTGTGCTGAAAAAAAAAAAAAAATCTTGTTCCCTGCACAGCCCCTCTCTTTACAAGATCCTGCGTTTGAGATTATTTTCTTATTTTTATCGCTGGGGACTAGGATTTCGGACACTTGTACATACTAACTCTCACCGCAGATTGACCGGCTGATGGTGCATTCTGAAACGGCGTTATCACGTTCCTTCCTGCCGCTGCCCCACATCACAGTAGAACGCCGGAATGGTCGGTGTTTTGGAAGCAATTCTTATTTTTACAATAATAGACTCAAGTAAAACATGCTCTAAAATCCCGTATTTATTGTTGCCAATTAACATGAGTCAGGAAAAAGCACACGAAAAATGAAGCTCTCAGCCCAGGACAGTAAAGGTGAATGGAGAGTGCCAAATCTCGTGCACTGGCATCTAGCGTACCGAGTAAAAAATGGGGAATAGCGCGACAGAATACACGAGAGTGAAATCAATGTTGCCAGGCGATGGGCAACAAATCGCAATGATAATCGTAAATGTTGAAAACTCTCAAGCAAAGCTTACAGTGACAACTTAACGTTGTAGTTTAAATGTTTTGCTATTTTCACGCTTATAAAAAAAAAGAAATGAAAACTAATTTACTCCCTACACTGCAGTCTCTTCTCTAAAATAAAGTAATTTCTTTCTTTCTCTCTCAATTCATTCTGGTATAGTTTTATACGAGACAAGTCCTTGAAATCTCGGAA
The DNA here is from genome assembly GCF_016920785.2 of Ixodes scapularis. NCBI lineage: Eukaryota > Metazoa > Arthropoda > Arachnida > Ixodida > Ixodidae > Ixodes > Ixodes scapularis. Next base: position 74,443,187 of record NW_024609837.1, read on the forward strand.
ATAAGGTGGTTACGTGGTTTCATTTTTTCGGGGCGTTGACGAACGCCGTACACCTGCTCGCTGTGCAAAAAAAAAAAAAAAAAAAAAAAAAAAAAAACTTGGATAGGAACGCGATTTTTTTGCGCCGGTAAGTATGCAGCGGACGAAGCCCTGATGCAGTTTTGACAGCAAAAATGTTGCCATGGCTGTTATAAAGACCGTCAGATCTAGTTAATAAAACGTAAAGCTCATTGATGGCCATTTCTTGGGGCTCCAAAGGTCTGGCTCCACGCTCCGCCGCTTGCGGGAGCCTTAATGTGGGAAAAAATGGCGGACATTTTCTTCTAGACTTACTACGTATGACATCTAAGCCTCAGCTTTTACTCATCGACCAGCGCCTTTCTTGCCAAGAAGGACCGGCATAAAAGCGAAAATTTCACGGCGAAATTCACGCGGCAAAAATTTACAACGACGCACCGCCGCGTATGCGTTGACCCCTGAACTCCATGAGAAAAAAAAGCTGCGAACGCCGCCGACGACAACAGCGCGACTGTCAGCGTCGCCAATGGAGAAAATGAATATCCACCGAAACCAACCACTTACAAAGCTTCGTTAAAACGCATCATATTCACAAAAAGCTTTAAAACGAAAAATCGACGAAACGCGCTGTGACTCCATAAAACACACGCTTACAAAATCACAAAGCGCGCTCGTACCTTCGAACTCCGGAGTCACGTGGAAGCCAAAACCGCATTCCGCATTCCGCAAGTCCGCATTAGCCCGTGTCCTTCACCGCGCGCCGGCCGCTTCCTTTAGCGGTGTTCGCCAGGGAACACTATCTAGCCTTGCTACATATGCGGCGAACAACCAGTATTTTGACGCTGGGGCAAGACTGAACGCCGCCAGGTGAATTTCGTCGGGCATTCGCCGCATATATTGGCTCCATGGAGTCCATCTTCTAGAGCCATGAGCACGTCTGCTCTTCTCTGCTTCACTTTTGGTCCGGCCGGAGGAAGGCGCTACTATCTGATGGAACCGATCAAGCAGCGCCAAAAGTGCGTCGTCACGGGACTCATCATCCTTGTGCGTTTTCTATCACCAACTAAGCCGATAACGCACAACGAATGTTCCTTGGTCTTGCGCCTTTTTCTTTGCGTGATTAGTTCAGCATGGAATAGCAAACCCCCTAAGAAAACAAGCACCTTCACGTCGGCTGCAGGCACGCAGATTTCTCGTGGGAGAGTCACTGAAGCAGGTATACTTCGTTTCACTGTATGTTCAGCCGCAGGCGACGCTGCAAACTGGTGGGACCAATCAGAACGCACCAAAGACGCGCCCTCTTGGTGTTCGTCGTGTTTCTGTGCGAGTTCTACACTGTAACAAAATATGTGTGAAATTACAAGAATTTTTACAAAATTTCCTGTTGTCTTACAGAAAATATTTGTTAATTGTCTTTAACCGAACCCTGTTCAAGAAAAATATATATATACATTTTTTGTTCTTACCCTTTTGAATAATCAGGTCTTTCCCCACTTCACGAAAAGCGGTTATGAGAACGTATTTAACACATTAATAATTTGTTTGTGTATTTCAAGAATAAAATCTTATTTATGGTAATATTGCATGTGGTAATTGTGCAAGGATCAACGCGCGCTCTGTCTTCGATCTTAATTTTGGTGCGGAGTTTATTTTCCAAGGTGGATGTCGGGTAACGGTTGTTTGTGGACGTTGCTTTCCCCGATTGGATCATTTCTGACGTAAGGTGGGTGCTGCGCATTCTTATCGGTTTAGTGAAGGCACTGCTTTGTTCCGTTTTGCTTATAGCCTCCTTACGGGCCCCAGCACAAACTAAAGCACGAAATCGAAATGGGTTTCCGCGGTACCTAAATGCACAGTGACACTGGCGGGAAAACGTGGAGCCAAGACGCTCCAGCATATCAGACGCCACGCGCCGCTTGATACTACGAATCCGAGGGTCCTACCACGAGGACAGGTAAACCTTAGCCTTTTGTCTCCAGGTCACGTGTTCTTCCAAATTATTTCGAGCACTTGCGAGATATCCCGCTGTCCTTGGTGAGCCCGGATAAAGTCACTTGATTCTGGGAGAGCAGCGCCAAGCTCCCCATATGGTCGCCATTTTGGTCCGTGATATGAGCCAATTCTCCTTCACGACCTTTCCGTTCTTGGTAAGCCGATCTAAATTCGCTGGTGGCGGGCAGCTTTATGGAGACTGTTCTCGTATACCGAAATTTTGCTATCCACACACCGGCGAAACAAGCGTACATCTTCGTACCACCACCTCACGCTGTGTCGGTGCTTGGAGGCACTGGAAAATAGTTTTACTGTTTTGAAATACACAAGAACAATATAACTGTAAAAGATCCATGGAGATGGGCGTGATTGATAAGTCGATTGCATACACAGTGCCAAAGTCGCTTATATTGGCGAGGAACGCTTCCAGTACGATGATGTTCCATGGTGATCTCTGCGCGACTGGTTTAGAACGACCCTCTGGAAGCTTCGAAGATTTGAATGGACCTAAATGGCGATTTCCGTAGCAACGTAGACTGAGTAGCCAATCGCCTTCTGAGGGTTCGGTCGCTTGTATGTTAGTATTTGTTCGTGTCCGCTTAGCAGGTAGGGAAGACAGTGAATTTAGGCCGGACCAGAGGACCTCCGCCCGTAAGGAAAACAACTTTCCAGTGCCCACCGAGCAAATTCCTCTCCGCCAAACGACCGCGACCACTGACCTTTATGAGAAAAAAAAATGGGTTGTGGATAAATATATATCTATATATATATATATGGTCCTGCATTGTCGTCGTTGGCTCGTCCATGATGCCAAGGCTGTCTAATTCCCAAAACTTTTGCAAAGCGATGGAATCATTTTCTTCACTAGCCCTAACGCTGAGAGCACACACAACCGCATTCATAGAACATGATAGCACCTGCGCTGCACTGGTCGGCCCTTGGAAGGTCCATCCTAGCACAGTTGAAATGGCCACCAGCTCGGTGGCAATTTCAGCACGTCGGATCTCTCCCGTAAGAAGTCGCCACATCTGGTCAGCCCCTATCAGAAGGCTTATACCAGCTTCTGATTTCACTGAAGGGAACATCAACTCGTCCGCGAGCTCGCCTGAGATGGTTCGTATGAACGAGTGGTCGACCGGTGTTTCTGCAAGCTCCTTACATATGAACGGGACAACCACGGCCTCCAATATATGGCTCGCCGTAGCGTACTGGCTTCGCAGATGGAGACGCACGACCTTTAAGTGTTGGCTGGGAATGTTTGTTTCTGTGCTTGCGAAAGTGTGAAATTTCAGCTCGAGGTGCCCTATAGTGTCCAGTTGAAACTTTGTGACCACATCTTCTCGGATGAATGTTTTCTGGCTTCCACCATCTACGATGCCGCGGATGTATGCAGGTTTCTTGTCAGTCACAATCCAGCCCCTGAAAGTCTGCAGGAGAACGCCGTTGCCGCCAGGTGAAGATGTGGAACCTGCCGTTAAGACGTCGGTGGCCTCTCCGCGCTTGGCCGTAGCTCCGCGATGAGGTGAGTTTGACCGCCACTCTGGGTTGCACATAGAGACGGCATGTATCCCGCTGCACGTGGTACATCGAGCCTTGGTGCGACAATTCTTAGAGCGATGGCCTCTTTTCGTGCATCGGAAACATCGGCTGTCCTGTGCAAGGCGCCTTTGCTTCTCATCTAAGGAGCTCCCGGAAGAACATGTGCTGGCAGCATGATCCTCCTTTCCACAGAAGAAACAAGCATCCTCTAGATGACTTGAGTTTTGCAGCACCATTGTTGAAGGAATCGAGATAGCCTGTCGAGGTCTGGAAGCCCATGGTGAAAGATTCGCCGATGGACGCTCGTCACGTGATGATCGCTCGCGGCTCTCGATTTCCACCCGTAGAAATTGTAGCAGCTTAGCTAGCTCTTCTCCCGTATTCCTCGATGTATCAACCATAGTCTCACAACGCGTCGCACTACTGGAAGTGGCTGCAGTCTGTTTGGGGAGAGTAGGAGGAGCCAGTTGTGGCATATAGCTCTTGATGCGGTAGTACTCCACTACGATGTGTGATGGCAAGCTGTTCAGAAGTATATCAACCAGCATAGTTGCGTATGTATCACTCGAAATACCCAGGGAACGCAAGCCAGGGATGTTTGTCTGCACGTGATCGTAGACGTTCCGTAGTCCCTGTACGTCACGCTCAGACTTCACAGCTGGTAGCCTACGCAGTCTTCCCAGATATTCGCGTTTGATTCGTTGTTTATTACCGAACCGCTCAGTCAGCATCTCTACCGCATCTTGGTAACATGCCTCAGCGGCTTGTAGTCCAGAAATCATGCTGGCTGCTGGTCCAACGCGAAGTGAGCGCAAGTACTGGAACTTCTCCGGCTTAGAAAGACTTGTGTTGCGGTGTAAAGCGACGTTAAATTGCTCCCAAAATGGTTGCCATTCTGAAAGCTCACCTTGGAAGTGCAGCAGTTGTAGTTTCGGGAGCTTGATTCCAGTCAAGTAGGAGCTGCTGCCTTTGTCGCCTCCGGAGGGTGGCGGTTGCGGTGTCGTCTGTTCTCGAACCTCACTGATAATCCTTGCGACCTCGTCCTCGAAGCCAGCCACGGTGTTGTAGTCCTCCTCCAAGTCGTTGTCGTCGATGAGGGGCTCTATCTCCTCATTGACCTTCCGAAGCTTTTCGTTGCTAGCGAGCAGTATGTCACGCAAACTTTCACGTCTCTTGGAGTCCATAGGGTCCGACTCTAGCGCAGCTCGTATCTCATTTACGAGCTTGTATAGAACAGTAAATAAATATTTTTCAATTCAAATATTCATCATTATTTTTATTGTGTTACCTTCCTATTGGAGTTACTTTCATTTCCCCTTTTTGTTGCGTGTTCTGTAGAAGCGGTCGAACATATACCCAGACATTGGAATCGGGAAAAAAGTGATTTTTGCTGGTTTGGTTCACGCAGTCTGTCTTTTTCATCTGGTCCATCATCCTTCGCGTTGTTTTAATTTTCAAATATTTCCAATCGAAGTAATGCATATAAGCATGGTTTACTAAGTGCTATAAACAGATGGAGCTATGGGTGGCATGTTGACTAATGCTGTTTTTCGAATTAAAAAATAGCGTGCACTATTAATTTCAATAATTTTCAAAAATCTAAAGTAGAGAATGGAGGCTCTTTTATTAAAAAAAAACATTTGTCTTGCTGATAATTTTTACAATATTTGCCCACCGTCTTATCTTTCCATGGGTTTATACTAACACTTGTATTGTGGTAAGGAAGCTTTTAAACAAACACAGGCACTGGAATCTGTGTGAGCGTCTGTTTGTGTCCGTGTGTGCGTGCTTGCGTACGTGTGTGTGTGTGTTTGTGTGTCTGCAAAAGTGGTAATTGCCGTAGGTTTTGGCTTTACTTCAGAATGGTACATTGTTCGTGTTCATTACGAAATACCGTTCGCGTTTAGCCCTATACCGGGACTAGTGATTGGTATCTTTTAGTTAATAATCCCATATAAAATTCAATTGATATCCACATCCACACACACACATCTACACACACGCAAAACTCGAATTATGGCTGAATTTAGTTTTTCTCAAATTTCAAACATTGTATTACGTTTTGCTCAACTTTTAAAAGAATGCCCTATCATAATAGGTTTCTGCAGTTCGGTCATATTTTGCCTATTCCCTATTCCATCTTTGAATATTGCATCTAATACTTGTGACAAATAAATGAAAGCACAGCATAATATACCATTGATTCAAACGAAAGAAAATATAAATTACTTACCTAAACCAAACAACAACTGTTCATGGGCTTTAACCGTAATTGCTCTTACGAAACTTGTAATTTGCAGAAATTATCATCCCTCGTATTTTTCTGTACGTGATTTAACGAAACTTGTTATTTTATATAGATAGTCCGTACTGGGAATTTTCTTGAATCGCTTTAACAGTACTTTTGATTTTACATAAACTTTCTTTGCTGGGATTTTTCTGTAACTGATTCCACAGAACATGTGATTTTACATATATTATCTGTTAGTTGGAAAGAAAATAAGCATGGTAAATAACAAAAGAAAAAAAATAAAAACAGGGAACAAAGCTTGAAAGAAATTTTCTGGCAGGCCAGCTGCCAGACAATTTCTGTTATTTTTATACAACTTTTGTATTTTTACAGAGAATCATCGTTGAACCAATTATAAGCATAAAACAACCCGTGACTCGAGCTTTTCGAGCTGCCTCAGAGATCCCATTATTTCGTAGCGTCGGCTTTGTCCAAATTCCAGCTGAAACGAAGACATAACTCCACCCTTTACTCGTTGCGACAAACTTCATTTCAGCGTTGGAGCGATCCTCACACTGTGCCACTCTGCACGCAACCTACAAATCTAAGGGTGCACATTATTGCATCTTGGTTCATTACGCGGTTTTTTAACTAAATTGCCGACTGTCGTGACTCCCGACGCGGGACAAGAAGGGTCGATATCTTTCCATGGCCTGTGTTGGAGTTTAAGGACACCACTGGGGGAGTCCGTCGATGTGTAAGCGCGTTGGGCTGACAGTTCCAGCGTGTCGGCATCTCGCCATGAACGACACGTGCTGGGGGCTCGAAATGGGGTGAAGGTGATATCTGGCGTGACAGTTTAGGGTCGTGTCGGCTGCGAACACTTCGTGGGTCACGGGCGACGATGGCGTCAACGTCATTGATAACGCGACTTGCGGTATTTGCGTCAGTTGTGAGGGGAGCGAAAACGTGCCGCCGTAAAATAAGAGCAGACTTCCTTTTTTTTTTTTTTGGAACACGCTGCATGCATCTAGCACAAGGAGCAGAACGCCGTTAATATTTTAGAGCGCAGGCGCCCGTTTCTGTGTCTCTCAGCGTCGGCGTCGGCGTCGGCGTCGGGGTCCACGTCGGCGGCAGTGGAGGCAGCGGCGGCGACGTCGGCGTAACCGCGCTATATTTAGAGGGAAAATTGACGTCACGTGACCTCCACACCAATTCATTTGCCGGCTAAATATAGCGGAGAATTGAATTGGTGTTAAGGTCACGTGACGTCAATATTCGCCCTAAATCTAGCGGAGAAACTGAATTTGTTCTTAGGTGACGTGATACCTAGTCATGTGACGTCATTTTACCAGTTAAATATAGCGGGGAAACTGAATTGGAGGAGGAGGCAAGAGGAGACTTCGGAAGAGAAGGAGGATGAGAGAAGGAGAGGGTACGGAGGAGGAGGAGGAGGGGCATTCTTTCCACTCCGTACCCTCCCCTCTTCCTTCTCAAGAGCTGCGCTCTGATTTCGCATTAAAAAGATTTGTAAACGTCGTTCATGTTTTTTACCTATCTATCATCAGCAGTGGCTTCATTTTTAGACGTGCTTTTGGTGATTTGTTTAATCTAACATTTGTTACTATGCTCGGTTTATCCTTAAGCTGAGACTGCAGCCAGTGCCACAAGCACGGGAGCTTGAGTTCACTGCTTTGAAGCGTTATTTCGGACAACGAGTACTCACGCTAGAAATGCACGTCTCAAAGCCAAGTGCTCAGGCTAACTCTTGTCTTTGACTGCAGTCTCAGCTTAAGGGGGAACGAAGCATAGAGTGCGTTATCCTCGGCGCACACGTCGCCAAGCCCGCCGAAAGGCAACGAAACGCGTGTGGGAGGTAAGTGCTGGTAGTTTTGGCAGCTTTGTTTTTTTTACCAAAGAGTTATAATAACGGCTCCGTGTTTTCGGAGTTTATTTTTCGTGAAACTCTGAGGGTGTTCTTCGGAGTTTATTTTTCATGAAACTCTGAGGGTGTTCTTCGGAGTTTATTTTTTAGCGAAAATTCGGTGTTTATCTGAGTTTATTTTTCGTAAATCCGAAATTCTCCGAAATTCGGAGATGAATTTCGCAGTGTTTCTTTTTTAAAAAATAATAAATAACCGGATATAAACCTAAGCCAGATAAAAAATAAAACGCGATTGTATCAATTAAGATTTCTTCAGTTGAATTTGGTGTTGGTGTCATTGGCAAAACTAATTTGTCCCACAAAAAAAAGTCGCACACAAGTGTGGCTTCGATAGATGTCGATACTTTAAAATCAATAAACTGCCAGAGGTAGCCGCAAGGAAGCTCTTAGTCATCGTATCAATCTTTCCCGCGGCCGCGCGAGGTGGAGTGGTTAAGGACTTAATAGAGAAGTTTCAACTGCCCCTCTTCCCTATATTATACAATCTCTATGGTCCATAGCTTTCACAGTTACCCCCAGAAACATACCCTCTCCTTTCTTTAAATACCAAACCCCATGGCCCAAACTGGAAACCAAAAGAGTGGCTTTTGTCGTGACACGAATGGTACAATGACCTGTTTCCCTGAACCAACCTTGACGAGACAAGCCGTAAGACCCCTTTTGACACCGGTTAGAGGCTTGAAAGATAATTATGGTGTCTTTTTCCCAGGACCATTGGTCCTGCGCTGCTCAAATTGTAAAAAAAAAAAAAGAAAAACTTTTTTTTTGTGGGGAAAAAAAAGGGGGGGGGGGGTGGCAGGGGCACATAACAATTCGGAGTTTATCGGATAAATTGCCAAAACTTTTACCGGCGGGTGTTTTTCAAAGTTTTTCGGATTTATCCGAAAACACGGAGCCCTAGTTGTAATGTATGCTAGAGGTTCAACTGGCGCTAGTGTGCTGATGCACATTCAAGCAGACAGCAAGCTGTCTAAAATTAACTTCCGGCAAGTCATTTCTATAGGAAGATGTGAATGCATTTTCTTCCGGCGCTCGATTATAAGTGCAAATATCACGAATAATTCTTACGTACTAGGTAGCTTGGAAACTTTCTCAGTCACGCAGATGAACGGATTGGTCAGCTATGGCGTTACTTTTTTTTTAAATTCACGGCATTTAACACAGTGCGGATACAGCTTCGTGCATGCATTTATGTGTACTAGCGAGCACTACTAGCGCGAACACGGCGTCGGTGCTTTTCAGCATGGGGTCATTGGGGGATATACGTGCCAAACGAACAAAGGACATCCGGAAAACCAAAAGAGCTGGAACGAACTACTCAGTAGCACTGGATCAGTAACTCCCTGTGGATGGAGATGTTCAAGATAACGTTAAGGCCACATAATATAGTTCAATTTGCAATAAAGAAGCACTTGTTTATACATTCCGATCTTGCATATGCGCGAAGATGCTTGCTTTGGTTTTAAAACATCATTCCCACGCTCGATATCCTTAAAAACTAAGAGAAACCAGGGAACAGGTGCCCGATAAAATCTGTCCAGCGTAAGAAATATAAAAATAAAAACTTTTAATCAACCACTTTATTCTTTACGTTTTGAACGTCTTTTAGCGCTAATCAAAATGCATGACGGGGATTATTTTCGTGTAGTGACAGAACCGGCATATCAGCAATATATAAGTGTAACCGGAGTGCTGGTGAAGTCTGAACACACTCCATGTCATTTTTTATTGTTATTTTACTTGAAATGGCAGCTCGTTTTTACACACCTGCAACGGTGGGTCGGGCCTTAAATATAGCGACGTTTAACTTGGATCACTGAGGAAGAAAAATGATGTAACTAAAGCAATTACACTTCAGAGTGTCGATAAAGGCAGATACCCCTCGCTAGGATGCAAATAATAAAGGTGATCTCTGTTAATATTTGGAGAAGCGAAGAAAATGCACGTGCGTTTTCTTACAGGAATGCACAGGAGCACCGCGAAAGTACACTGGTCGCTATCTGCTTCACTTTGCCTCTTGTAAGTCATACAGACACTATAGTCGGGGACATGTTAAGAGTAAAGCGGAAGCTCCTGCCACCTCTCTTTCGTTTAGCAGAGCCAACGCAGGAGAGGATGTCACCTCCTCTCCAGCGTTCGCTCTACTAACATGGAAAGAGGTGCGAGGAGCTTCCACTGTACTACTAACCTGTCACCGACCGTAGCGCCAGTTGAACTTCTAGCGCGTATCATAATAACTCTATGGATTTTGCTGCGATGGCTGATATGGACTTCTCCAACCACTGAAGATGACGTTCGTTCTTGACGTTGTAGCATTTGTCGTAGTTGATGTTGTAGTTAGCGATGTAGGGCATTCGCCACTAGAAACAAACCCGGGTCCTCTACATGTGATGCTGGCGCGTTTCCACTAAAACACACCACAGTTTTTTTTTTTTGTTGCAAGACCAACAAGGACTATCAGTTCACATGAAAAACTGCAAAATTGTTGCAGCAATTAATAATATACTCGAACCTCGAGTAGAGCTTTACAGACGCCCAGTCACTCGAGCATGGGCTCACGGTGAGCAAACACACTTTCCACCTGTCGAGCAAGTTACAAAACAAAATAGGAGCGTACTTTTTGGGTATTGCGGTCGGCATACCTGACAGCCATACGCGACCTCCAGATGCTGCAAATGCCGAGAAGAAAAAAAAATATCATGGGGAACACCGTCATCGTTCTTCACGTTAAAAAACAAAAAGATGCCCCAGGAGGGAATAAAATACCCTTTCTTCAGCGTGCGTTTCGGCACATCCCAGAAGAACATGCCATCTAAAGAAAATATAAATGCCTGCTTGATTGTCTCAGGTGCCTTACACAATACGCAGTCAACAGTCCAAGGCACAACAAGACACTTTTTCTATCAGCCACAATTTAATGGGCAACTGGTATGTAATTTTTTTTAATAATGTTTTGAAGGACGGTGGTACACACATACGCTTCAGAGCCTAAAATACATCTTGGCCGCCATCAGAAAAAAACAAAACTTCAATAAATGGGCGTAGGGAACAAATTGACCACCAAATATCTTGTGGGCGCTTCCTTGCTGGCTAAAAACGACTACTTGGAAACAAAACAAAACAAAAAACAAAAAAACGGGCAGACAAAAACTTCACTGCGTCTGCGACTTCTTTCTGGAAGCCAAACAGTCTGCTCAACTAACTTCCACAAGGAAAAGACGGAGAAAAAAGGGAAATGGGGTGACAGCTCGAGTTAAATAGACACAGATATAAAAGGGTGGACCGGTTCTCCCAGAAAAAAAGAAACGGAGAAACGAGTTGCTTAATAAACAAATGTGAGAGTTCTAGTACCCTATGGCGCACCCGATGAAAAATGTTATCACTCCTCAGGGGTGCCCAGCTTGACCTCCAAATAAACCAAGGGAAAATATCATCAAACTTCAGGACATTCGATCGGGAAGGGTGTATTGCTCGTCAAAATGTACAAAATCTTTGAAGCTAAAAAATATTACAAACTGTCGCCCTCGCAAACATTGAAAGGTATATAGAAACTTGCATTGGGAAGCGCGGCTGTCCAGGTTGGTGGCGACCCCTGACCAAAACGTTTGCTATAGCGATTGAGCCACGCGGCAGCGTTTATTTTTTTTTTATTGGAACCTCGCCGCAGCGTGAACAAGCAGCTCTAAACTTAAGGCTTTTGTAGGACCCACTGCACACTGCACGGGCTGTCTGAAAAAAAAGTAGCCTATAAAACAAATGTCGTCATAGCACTGTCAATGCTACAATTTTAATTTGCATAAGTCAGGTATTCTAAAAACATATTTTTCAAGTTATCAGTCAGTTTCTTGGTAACTTTTGGATAATATCTGACAACCAATGTGGATTTGTCAGGGGGAGAGGAACACAAAAATTGCTTGAAGAATTTACAGCAGAGTTGCGTTATGCATTTGAGAAGAATGAATTTGACTTTGCGCTCTTCGTCGATAAGTCAAAAGCATTTGATAGTGTTTGCCACGCCCTTCTTTTACAAAACTTTTATTACGAAGGCCTCCGCGGCCCGTTTCTGGAACTACTCAAAACAATTTTTAAATGAAGGCATTCAACATGTTTACATTAAAAAAAACGGGGAGTTTTCAAGTCACCTTAAAATCCGGAGCTCCACAACGTCTTATTTTGTCGCCATTACTTTTCAAGATATTTGTAAATGATATGCCAAACTCTTTATTGAGCTGTAAACTTTACCAGCGTGTCAATGATACTGTAATATTATCACGTCATACAGAATAGGAGAAAGTCATTTTTCTTCTTCAGAACGAAGCAAAACATCTCATTTTCTTGTTTAAAGTAAATACTTTAGAAATAAACAACTCGAAAACACGTCCGGTATGCTTTGCGTAATCCTTTGAATATTGTTTTGCTTAATATAGCTTTATTCGTACATTCTTCATAGTGTTTGTTATGCAACTGGGCCCCTGTTAACTACGTTCAAAATGTGATGTAACTAGGTATTAAATGTGACAGTGACTTGCCGTAGAACCCCCATAGAGCAACGGTTTGCAAATAACTGAGGCATGTCACTAGTGTGATGTATAATATATGAACTTTTGCCCCTCGAAAAGTGAAAAAAATAGCTATCAACGCATTAGCATACAGTGACCTCAAATATGGATTCAAAATCTTTGGAGGATGTTCGGAATTATGGCACAAACAGATCGATAATAGTTTGCACGGAATATTTAAAAGTGTCGTATACAGCTCTGACACAGAAACATACCAAGGAAAAATTGCTGAACTGGATCGTCCTTTATGTCCATCTCTTTTTTATTGAAGCGAATATCGTAAAATATTTCAGAGCACCAGTTTCAAAACTCCATACTTTGCACCTAGAACACTCAGACTGGTGTAGAATCGTCGTGCCAGAAATGTCTGGGGCTAAAATTTTATGTGCCAGACATTTTCAATAGTCTCTATCTGACAGCATGTTCGAGTTTTACTCAAGAAGAAAACGGAAACAACCCTCAGACTGTTATAGGGACTCTGATATGCAAGCAACATTTACTTTCATCCTTTCCCAGTGGACGCTTGGAACCGTACAATAACATTTTTCTTCTGCTTCTTTTGTAGTCAGGGTTAGATGTTTTTTTTCTTTCATTTATATTGTGTAATGCAACAGTGAAGGTTCGTTGTTTTCTTACGATTGCGTCAGGGACCCGATGACTGAGAACGCCGATGGTCTGCGGATGTTGATGGTCATAAAAATGACTGGCAGACTCCATCAAGTAGAGAAATATAAAAAGAAACGTCGATTTACAGTAGAGATCGAATCGCTGCCCGACCGGCGTTCTCACGGCCCTCACGCGTCTCCCTCTCTTCCTCTTTTTTTATGTCTCGCTCGAGCCACAGTCGCGTCGCTCATATTAAAGTCATCACTGAGCGAAAAGAAAGACGAAACCGAAACTACAGCCACTCTACCGAAACCCTGCCCATGTCGCGCCTCTGGATTTACGGTTGTTGTTTACGTTGACCTTCACACCTCCCAACAAGTATAATTTTGGGGCCTCAATGTCAAAAAATTATTACACAAACAAAAAGAGAAAAATGTCCGCCCGTCACACGCTGGTCACTTTCGCTCTGGTAAGGTGATTTTGAATGTGCCCGCCAAGGCTCTAAACACCCGTTGCTACAAAAAAGTGCCTTAACACTTACATCATATGAACTGAAACGTGCATCTAAAAAATCAGCAAAGGCGTATGCGGAACATATGCTCTCTCTAGGCCAGGCTACTTTCACAATCACGCAACTGCCCGTTCAGTCATACCAAAACAAGAAAACAAAAGAACTCACCAACTTAAAATATACAATCCATTTAAAAAATACCAAAACTTCGGTTCGCGTATGCGACGAACCAAAACCCATTTCTTGACAAATCAGTCGCTCTTTCTCTATGCGGTTCGTGTGGACCATTTTGACCTCGCTCTTCACAAGCTGGTCCATTTCGAAGGCGCTCAGCTGGGGCACCCGGCCCTCCACCGGGAGCTCTGTGGCCTTGGCTTGCTTGTCTTTTGGGCTGGGCCAATTCTCCTTCTTGACAGGTTCGTCCTCGGCCACTTTGTCGGGGTCTCCTCCCTGGTTCGGGGGTGCCTCTTCGCCAGTCGCCGCCCCCGCCGCCGCTAGGTCGCCATCGTTTGCACACCCAGCACTTGCCTGTCGACCGTCGGGCTTGCGGTCCGAGGCGGACACCACCGAGAAGATGTCCCGCAGGTTGCGACGCAATTTCTCCTTGATCCTGAACGCCTCGCCCCCGGCCGCGGAGACGACCTTGTTCACCGTGAACCTGCCCGGCTGCAGGTCCGCGTGGGGCACCGCCGCCTCCTGCAGGTACTTGGCCTCGAGGTTGAAAGGCTTGCTCCGGTAGAAGGTGGGCATCTTGCTGAAGGGCAGCTGGTGCCAGCGGGGAAACACCTCTGCCCGACTTTCCTCTCCCTTGCCCGGGTCGTGGCACAGCTCGATGGAGTAAAGCTGGGCGTCCACCACCGCAAAGTCTCGCATCTTGAAGATGCGTGACAGAAAGACACACTGCAGGGCACAGCCCCAGTCCATCACCTCGTCCTGGTGCGGAGTTGTCGAGGGCTCCCGTTGGAACACCTTGCAAACCAGCTGCTTGACCGCCGGCACTTAGGTACCGCCCCCGACTAGATCCACCGACTCCACGTTTGACGGCCGCAGCCCGGCCACCATCAGCGCCTACGCCATGGTACGCTCGGCACGCGCTAGCAGCTCGGTGGACATGGTCTCGAAGGTCTCCCGTTTCAGCTTACAATACAATACAATACAATAAACTTTATTTTTCCATAAAAACTGGAGGGGTCCCCAGACAAAAGCTGTTAAAAACAGCTTGACTGGGTCTGGGTCCCCCTTATACATGGCAGCAGCTCGTACAACAAACATATAAAACACTTTACCAGGGTGATAAGAAAAATAAAACAAGGTCAAATAACGTTGGAGTAGCAGAAGAACAAAATTAGCTATGAATAGTTAAAACAGTAGGTACGTAAGTCTTTTTTGCCAATTGTGTAGATGTTTATGTTGTTCGTGGAACATTTATTTAACACGTACGGTACTTTGTAATGCAGTGATTGGAGGTTGTAATTTGTGTGGCACCGAGGAAGGAGCCAAGTGTCGACACGGCGTGTGTTTAGATTACTTTCACGTTTCTCAAGTTCAGAAATAAAATACAAAAATTCTATGAGTGTTGGCGATGAGAAACGAAGGGTACAGAGTAAACGATAATTATATACGCGTTCTACGGGAAGTATTTGATATCTAGAAAATAATGGTTCTGTATGGTCTGTATATGAGACACCCGCGATATAACGTAGAACGTTTTTTTGCAATAATAGTATATTTTGAAGGTTTGTCTTAGTTGTCGTAGCCCATACAAGATTACAGTAATTTAAATTGGACTCAAATAGTGCGTAGTAAAGTTTTAACTTAATACTGATTGGTAGAACATGACGACAGCGGGCAATAATGCCAACAACTCTGGAAAGTTTAGCAATTAGATAGTTAACATGGCAGTCCCACATCACATACTCGGAAAAAAGTACTCCTAAAATTTTATGGTGGCTAACTAATTCAATTTGTGAATCACCAAGCTTGATTTCATTTTTAACCAGAGCTGGTTTATTAATAGATCAAAATAAAATGGCCTTAGATTTTTGGGTGTTTACTTTAAGGTCATTAACTTTGGACCACATGTCAAATTTACTTAAGATATTATTCGCTTTACATATCAGAACATCAGCATCAGTAGCAGAAGCAAAGAGGCTCGTATCATCAGCATAAATGACAAACTGAACTTGGTGATCGATGTTAACAATATCATTTATGTATACATAAAATAGAAGAGGCCAAAGTATGCTTCCTTGCGGCACACCAGCAATATTAACATTATGAAAGGAAGAGTAATGACCGTCAATTACCGCACACTGTTTCCTACATTGTAGATATGATGTAAGTTAAGCAAGGGGTACTCCGCGGACACCATAGTTGCCAAGTTTAGCAAGAAGAATGTGGTGATTGAGAACATCGAACGCTTTACTGAAGTCTATAAATACACCTAACGTAAGAAGCCTTTTTTCAATATTTTGCAATATAATTTCTTTTTGAAGTAATAAGGCGGCTTCAGTGGATTTACCTTGTCGGAAACCAAATTGACAGTCCGATAGTATAGAGTGTTTTGTAAAAAACGAATTTAGACGTGCGAGTATAATTTTTTCAAGTGCCTTAGAGAAGATAGGTAATACTGATACAGGCCTGTAATTATTCGGGACGTTCTTATCGCCTCCTTTATGTATACACCTTTCCAAAAACCGCTCCTAGGCCGCCGCCATGTTGCTGATGCTGATGCGGTTGGTGCGACTCTCACGCCCTCTATCAGCTAGAAATTTTCTGCCACTCTCTGGGACTGTGAAGACCCGCTCAGCGCGGTTCTCTACATACGTTTTTGCGGTTTTGCATTCGACGTTTTCTCGCCTTTCTTGAAAGTTTCCACTTAATTTTTTTTATGCGTGCAGCGTACCCTTTCGGTGTTATCTTCCATTGTGAGAAATAAGGCTGGTAAGTGCCTGCCATTCAAACTTTTCTGCTCGACATTCACGGGAAACGAAAGACGTGAAGGACGTCGAACGACCCTCGACGCGATTTTGCGAACATTGTTCTCCCCCCTCCCAGAGCTAATCCGCGTAAAATCCTCAGCCATCTCCAAAAACAGTTGTCCGGGTTGGGGTGAGAAACGGGTCAGTCACGTTTGTTTCTTTGCCTTGGTGCGGTTGTGAAAAAAGGAAGCTCTCCCCAAGACGTGCCCCAAAACGAAGTCATCCCGGATTCCGTCCGATCGTCAAGATGTGACTGTCGTCGACTGTGACTGTGTTATTTGAGATCTTTCTCAAATAAATTCGATTCGGATAACGCTGCATCGTGTGGTACGTACGAATGTAAACACGTTATTTGTGAGCGTGAAAAATGCATGCCTTTCGGCCCTCTTCTGTTGCAATTTATTTTTGACAGCAAAGCCCTTTGTCGTTTCACATGCGGCGAATCCCGCGGTGCCGTCAAAACTTATCGCAAGAAAAAAACAAATAACTAGAACTATTCATTCCAGTCGCATTCGTTCCGTCGCGCGTGTACCCAACAAGAATAGTTTAATTATTTTTTTACTGTTTTTGTTGTTTTAAATGTGGCACAATGCTTTCTCAATGTCCTCGGGAAAATACATGTACCATGAAACACAAAATATAGCGGGAAAAGACGAGAATTTAGCCGCCAGCAGCGTTCGAAACTGAACCTACGCAGGCTGCGCCTACGCAGGCTGCGCCTATTGAAATCACAGTCCACTCGGTTAGGGTTAGGAGGGACGCCGGTGAGAGTCTAGCCTCAAACTCAGTGACTGGGCTCACAAACGGTTTGTTGCCCCTGGGGTCGAGTGTTTTTTGGAAAGGTGTATAGCAGAAACGTTTGCCAACTTCATGTTTGCTGGAAATTGGCCAGATGATAATGCCAAATTATATATGTGTGCTAAGCATGGGGCGATTATATCTATTACATATTTAGCCGGCTTTACTTGCAATTGATCAACGTCACTACTTTTGCTGTTTTTTAGTCCTAAGAATATATTACATATCTCAATTTCGTCAGTTAGATTTAGAAAAAAAGTATCGTTATTATGCCTTACATATGAAAGGGGACTAGGATTAAAAGCAGTGGGTTGTTCAACCGAAAAGTGAGTGTTAAAGCATTCCGCCAGACTTTCATCGGACATAACTTGACCGTCTATTTCTAATTCACCGATAGAGGGGGACACTTTTGTACGATTTATGACTTCATTTATTGTTTTCCAAACCACATCAGGGCGCTCTCTAGTGACATTATGGAACATTTGCTTATAGTATGAAGATTTTGCTTTTCTAAGTTCAGAAGTTAGATTATTCCTAAATTTCTTAAAAGATGCGAGCCTGTTTGGGTCTCTCGTTTTTAGGAAAGCCGTGTATAGGCGGTCTTTTTTATGCATCATTTTAATGTGTACGGCGGTCACCCAGGGTTTCCTTATCTTTTTGTTTACGGTTACGGTTTTTAAAGGAAAATGCAAATGATAAAGTTGTTTAAAAACGTCCAAGAAAGTATTATAAGAGACATCGACGTTTAAGCTAGAATAAACAAAGCTCCAGTCACAGTTAAGAACTGCATTCCTAAATGCCAGGAGGCAGTCATCGGACATTTTACGGAAGGTGGCGGTACTTTTTTACTTTTTTCGGTATTTCATAATTTTGTATCGACAAGAAAATGGGAATGTGGTCGCTGATACAACAGCTCATAGTGCCAGATACCTTAACTTTGGTTGTAACGTTCGTAATGAAAAGATCAATTGCATTTGACGTGGTTTGGGTGATTCTAGTAGCAGACGTAATTACATTTACAAAGCCGTTAGAGTTGAGTGTACTGCTGAGAGAGTTTGAATGAAAGGAGTCATCTAATATGTTAACATTGAAATCGCCGCCTAGAACAAGGCGATAGTTATTTACCGAGACATAGTCAAAGAAGCGCTCAAGAAAAGAAATGAAGTTTCCAAAATCTGCCGAAGGGGGGCGGTACATAACAGTAAAAATAGTGTTACCACATTTTAGAGTTAGTATCTCACAATCGCTTGATATTTGAGAAAACGCATGTAGCAACTCACATTTAATAGAACGTTTTACGTGAATAGAAACACCACCACCACGTTTATCTGTTCGGTTCAAACAGAAGTGATTATAACCTGGTACAATGAGCATGTCAGCTTCATGCTGATACCAGGTTTCCGTAAACATTATTATGTCAAAAGAAACGCAGCACTGATTTAAATGTAATATGACACTGTCATGTTTATTTGTTACGGAACGGGCATTTAGGTGATAGATTAGAGTGTTATCTTTCGATGACAAGCAATGACCAAGGTCCACAGGCAAAACTAACTCCGTGTATCCCATTGCAAATTAAAAAAAAGAAACACAAAGAGACCGAGTAGATAAGCTAACTAATCTTCACGATGTCCGCCTCATTTTTGATTGGAACGAGTGGGGAACCATCGGCTTGACGAGCAAATATTTTTCCATTGCTCACCCAGACATGTTTCCAGTTCAACTGCCGCTTCTTAGCAATCGCTTTTCCAAGAATACGTTTTAATGACGGGCAAAGATGCTCGTTCACAAATGTCGGCGTATTTGTGTCGAGGCCTACATCCGAGTTTGGAAGGCGCTTCTTTTTTGCTTTCTGAAGTATTGCGTAGCGCTTGCTGCGGTTTACAAGCTGCAGGATTATGTTTGTAGTCTCAGTGTCCCGCGTCGGTACACGATGACAGATGGCAATATCCGCTCGAGTAATTTGTTCCCCAATTGATTCTCCCAGTTTTCGAATCACATCTGGAAGTACTTCGGCATCACGCTTGAGGACTCCTTTAATTTCCAGATTGGTGTTCCTCGAGTACTGCTCAGCGCCCGTAAGCCGATCCTGGCAGTTCCTCAAGCATGTTTCCAGTTCATCGCACTTTTGCGAGAGATTTCCGTTCTCTTTCTTTAACTGAGCGTTTTCCTTAAGTACTGTATCAAGCTTTTTCTTTATGTCTTCAAACTCGCGGTTCATAAAATCCATACTTTCCTTCGCCTCTTTAACATCATTCCGCAAGTCACGTATATCACTTCTAATATCTCGTTCCAGTGTCTCCCTAAAAGCCTTCCATTCCTGGCGAAGTTCATCTTTAAGTTCATTTAGTATTTTGGAGATTTCCTTCGTCATAAGGGATCACTCAAAAACAAACAAAGAAAGCAGACAGGCGTAATTTTCAACAGCTGTGGCAGCAGCAACGGTGACAACGCTTGAGGTATTTAACGTAAAAAATTAGAACAAACCTGCAAAATGACGGGACGTTCCGGGCAAGCAAAAGCTTGCCCGGAACGTCCCAGTCGTTCTTGTAGCACTCGATGCTGAGCGTCAAGTCGTGCGGGTTGGCACTCATCTGCTCCGGAATCGATGATTGCCTGCACCATCCTCGGTCCGCATTTCACCTTCACTCTCCGCAAATCAGAGCGCATACCATTCTGATTGACATTTTTGTCCTGGGATATACTCTGCTGGGATGGTGTTAAATTTGTTGAGATGTAATCCACCACGGAGTTATTCTTCAAGTCTCGGTCCCGCGCTTGTTTACTAGGACAGTCACGGGAAAAATGTCCCATACCCTTGAAATTGAAACATTTCACCCTGGATTGGTTTGACATTGACCCC
Source organism: Ixodes scapularis (assembly GCF_016920785.2). Taxonomy (NCBI): domain Eukaryota; kingdom Metazoa; phylum Arthropoda; class Arachnida; order Ixodida; family Ixodidae; genus Ixodes; species Ixodes scapularis. The sequence goes on from NW_024609837.1 coordinate 74,463,229, forward strand.
GGCCCTACCTTATCATGCTTTTTCCCGACAGGACTGGACCCTCTTTTCTTTTCAGACTCGCGGTTTTTCGCATATCCAGGGTAATTGTTGCGTTGCTTGCATCGTTCTCCCTCTTCAAAACGGTCAGCCAGCGCAGCCACCTCTGCTGGTTTGAGCCATTTTTTAGACTCATTTAGCGTTACACAGGTCTGCATATCGACGGGCAAGGATTATCTAATGCGATCAGAAACCATTAATGCTAGCAAGTCCTCAAGAGAGTCGATCGAGCGACTTCGAGCATAATACTCAAAACAGCTCTCAACCCGTGTCGCAAACTGAGTCCAGGATTATTTCTCCATCCTAGTGGTTTTGAGAAAAAGCCTCCTGTACTCAGCCGGCGACAGTCTGAGTTCCAAGAGAACTCGCTCCTTAACCGCACCGTAATCACTTGCTTCGCCGACAGGCAGCCTATTCACCAGCGCCCGCATGCGCTCCGTAAAATAAGGTCGCTCAAGCGAGCCCCTCAGGCGCTCAGGCACCTCATATGTCGCAAAGACATTTTCGACACCGTCGAACCAGCTTGGTACGAGCAATTCGGACGACGGCATTTGTGTTAAGACACCCCTCATGAGCCTGGAAAAGCGAAGTACCTCTTCCTTCAGCTTGAGTTCTGCGCCGCCTCCACTGGTTCCGGGTCTGTTTTCCGCACGAACTCGCTCTAGTTCAATCACTAGACGCACTAGCCGTTCTTTTTCTCTTACGAGCTCAATCTCTCTTTCAATCAGTGAGCCATTCGAACGGCCATCCCGGATTCCTTCCTCGTGCGTCCGCACGGTCGCCGCTGGTGTACTCTGAGGTGACGGTTCACCTCGCTCGTCGACATCGTTATCATTAGCTCCATCCCGATCCAACGAGGTAACCGGCGTACGCCGTTCCCCACTACGTAGCTCCATGGCGGGCACCAGTCAAAATAATGACCTTACCTCTGAAGGTTGACAAGTCCCTATGGAAAGCACGCGCAGTCTGTCGATCGGAACAGTCCGGCCCGATAACGGTGTCCGAGTAGTGTGGACGCTTCGCAGGGGTGTGAGTCCGCAGCACTTCCGAAGCCGCGTCGACGCGAAGTCTCGGCGTTCCAAGTCTTATTCGTTGAAAACGCTGCTGAGGCCCAGGAACTTGCGCCTCTCTTCTTGTTGAATGGAGTCGCTGTCCGCTGAATCTGCTGGGTTGTTCCAGCCGGCGGGGCCCGCTGACGCAATCCTGTCGACTGCGCCAGTGAAAGTTCGTTGTTTTCTTACGATTGCGTCAGGGACCCGATGACTGAGAACGCCGATGGTCTGCGGATGTTGATTATCATAAAAATGACTGACAGGACTCCATCAAGTAGAGAAATATAAAAAAGAAACGTCTATTTACAGTAGAGATCGAATCGCTGCCCGACCGGCGTTCTTCACGGCCCTCACGCGTCTCCTTCTCTTCCTCTTTTTTTATGTCTCGCTCGAGTCACAGCCGCGTCGCTCACTTTAAAGTCATCACTGAGCGAAAAGAAAGACGAAACCGAAACTACAGCCACTGTACCGAAACCCTGCGCATGTCGCGCCTCTGGATTTACGGTTGTTGTTTAAGTTGACCTTCACAGTAACCCATAACCGAAACCTTTAAGTGTAACTGACACTTGTATCTTGTTTGAACTATATTGTGTTAATTATCCAGAGTTTCGCTGGCGGCTGGGTTTCTGTCATGCAGGCCAACTCAGGCTTTGACTGACCCTGTACGAAACATTGAACTCTTCGCGAAAGAAACCTATTTGTTATTATTTATATTATTGTTCACATAAGAGAACAAAAGAGAGCAGATCTGTCCTCGCCTGAGTAATCGACTGAATGAGACTTACGAAGTAGGCGAACAAATAGATTCTGTTGCTTCTTTCCACGAGAGTCAAAGAGAACTCCATTTAATTAAAACCTTATTTCCGGTTCTTTACATTTTGTATGGAAACTTTTTCTTATGCTGCTAGAAGTTGCTAAGGTGAACTTTACCCATTTATGTTGCTTTCGTTTCCACGAACGATATAGCGACCTATTTGCTTGCGTAAAATTAGCTTTATTAATATTTGTCATATTTATTTAGAAGGTAGAAGTAGGTTTTCTCGGGTAATATTAATAACAGTGTACAATTTCGTAACAAAAAAAAAAAAAAAAAAACGCGCTGATGGTACGTGTGTCACGGCAGGAAAAAAAGGAAAAGAAAAAGCTGCGCTAGGCGAATAAGGGTGAAAGGGTGATAGAGGAAGAGAAACAAATAGTAATTTGTGACAAGGACGGATCCTATATGTCCTTCATACTTTGCTTTAATAATTTTTTTTTATTTATTCTTATAAATGATAGAAGAAGGGACGTGGACCACCTTAAAAAAAGGGGGGGGGGGGTTCAAACCATAGGAAGAGGGGTGAGGTGGACAGGTTAGACCCCGGTTTTTATCATAAGCCACTTGACATTACCATTCGTCTCCTCCACTCCCAGATTGTCTCGGTATTTCGTCAACATATCGGGACCCGAAAATAGCACGAGGGAACAAATCAGAGAGAAAAACTCCGTGAATTCAACCTTCCATTGTTTCTCAGTCTTATGTCGAACTCGTGCTTTTAGAAAAAAAAAAAAAAAAAAAAAAAGAAACCCGAAACAAACATAAAAAAAAGGCATTTTGTATTTTGTGGTTGGTATTTTTTGGATTTCTGTGCGATGAAGCATCGGCACCTCGCCGCTTCTGGCCCATGATCGTCGTCCGCCATGCTTTCTTTGTGCATACTTTTCCTCTCCCCCCCCCCCCCCCCTCCTCCTGAAACATCCTGTTGTTATAGGATTCGTTTCAACGCTTCCGGTACAAACTAAATACATTTATTTTAAATTCCCGTTTGTTTAGCAGGGTGAACGGTCTAATAAGATGTGGGAGTAAAAAAGCTGGGCGTGTATGTCATAGACAGCGCAGTGGGGTAAAACAGTCAGTATAATACACGGGCTCATAATTGTGAACACGACGCAGGCAACTACGGTGAGTGATCTCGTTTTCACCTTCTAATAACCACTGAGAGAACTGGCTACAGGTTTCAGCAGCCAAAATAGAGTTTCCACCTGACTCCCCTTTGTAAAAGAATAAATTTGTTTTCTAGAAAAAAAACTATGTTTGTTTATTGCGGAAAGGGGACGATAATCTAGTATTTCTTCAGGCAAACCAAAACACCCCCGCCCCAACACGCGTGTTCAATGTCATATGAAACCACCCAGTTATCATCACCCGCGTAAGTGCACTTATCAAATAAAATTAACAACCTATATCATATTAGCCCGACTAACGTTTAATTTCACATTATTGTCAGCGAAATGTTGACTCTGTGCGCCTTTATTATTCGCCACGAAGCTTGCAAAGCCCGACACCGCTAACTATCAGATCACCGTTATCCTCTTCCGTAAGAATAAAACGCCGTCATTATGGGGTCGTAAGCTGTAAATAAAGTAACTCCAGTCTAAAGGCATAACGTATAAAGAAGAAATGCGCATCAAAACTGGAGAGACTAAAAAAATAGAAAATAACCTGGAAGGTAAAACATTCGCCTATACCCGCGAAGCGGAAGTATTGCTTCACGCGTTTAATGTAGAAAAAAAAAAACAAGAAAAAAAAAAAACGGCACCTGGGCGAACGCTTTGTAACTATGAGGCCAAGCTTGATGCGATCCAGACAGGGCTGCACAATTTACGATCATCGTTTGCGCTGTTAGGTCGCGAGATCAGCGGTGCCACCCACCCGCACAGTCGCTCCCTGCCATGCCCGTATTATGACGCGGCATCGTCGGCACAAACGCGCGCACTCTCGGTTCCATATTGTTTTCTACACTCTCCTTCTATTCCCTTTTCTTTATCTTTCTTTAGTTACGGAAGCTAGCACGACATTTCACGCGTCAACAAAGTGGTGTCAACGGGCGAGTAATGGGCTGCGCTGCACCTGAATGGGTTAGCGCGCGGAGTTATAGGGAAGCAAAGGATGATTAGGGATCTGATCGGGAGAGCGTCGGGCGTAGCGAAGATCTTTGGCCCGTTCGCCGCGTGGGGAACTCGTAAACGTCGAGTTGGGGAAAGGGTGGGAAGGAAATTGAAGGAAAGCTGCTTCTTTTGATCTAAGGCTTGTGGCGGTGGTAGGGTCGGGATTGGGGATGGCGAAAGAATTTCGTAATGTCGGTTTTAACCAGACTGGTGCAACATATGGCTGTTCTCACGCAAGAGGGAACAATGCACGATGTCTGAGAAGGCATGGATGCGTGAGTGTTGTGTTTGATTGTTGAAGTGCTTCTGTTTCGGAATTAGCTTTCCGAGAGGGGACATTCGTCCAGCGTCATCTCTCCATTTGTGCAGGGTTTCTTTGTTGCACTTAACTTTGTTGGCCGGAAAACACCGCCAAACATTGTGTGATCACCAATGTGAATATGTAATTTGTTATTTGTTATGGAAATAAGGTAGGGTGTGTTTGTTTTTTATTACGGGTATAGAAATAATTTCTGAGGAGCATACACACTTGAGCGGCCTCACATTACCTATATTATCACACTATATTACCGTATTTATCCTGCTAATTTTGCGCTGAAAACGTCAACAGGAAAGAAAACTCAAAGATTTCCCCACACGATTGAGCGTAACACCGAAAGCTGAATTTATTTTGTTGGTTTTAAAAATAAAAAGAAACCTGAAAGCGTATTTGATTTTAGTGAGGCTTAAAATATGGATATTTAACAGCGGTTTGTTTCGCATAAGTATACCAGTTTCTACATACAACGTTGGCTGTTGCAGCGTCATTTTGCGTTGGAGGAATAATGCCAGAACAACCATAGTACAGGGTGTCACAAAAGAAAATGTACAGGGTTTTAAAGGTAGAGCTAGAGGTCACAACCAGATGCCAAAATTTCAGCCCGATCCGATATCTTATTCAAAAGTTATAAGTGATTTTCTGAAAAGTTCAATGGGGAAACGGCGGCCGTCGGAGTTTTCAAACACATGGGGCTCTATGGCGCCAGAAACCAAAAAGTGGCGAAAATGGGCTCCATTTTCCGATTAAACTTTTCAGAAAATCACTTATATTCTTTGCATAAGGTATCGGATCGGGCTGAAACTTTTGGCATCTGGTTGTGACCTCTAGCTCTACCTTTGGGCGGAGAATGAGCGTTCGGCGGTGCCTAGTTTATTTTTGCGTTGAAAATATACCCGTAAACTTTTTTTGTGACACCCTGTATACTGCTGGAGTGTCGATCGAAGACTTTTGATAACTATTTTTGTATTTTCTTTCCGAAATAAAAATTTTTTTCTAGAATATTTGCAACTGTATTAGTTTCCTCGATTCAGTTTATACGCATCTTTAGAATAGTCCTGAAAATTTGTGTTGCTACGTTTAAGGCTTAGCGAATCGTTTTTCATTTCAAGGGAAACAATTTTATCATAGCGTGTTTGTTCTATATCAAGTTGCGCTCCCCTAATTTAGCTAAACCCATTTCTGAGAATTGGATTACTGAAAAAAGTGCAAAAAGTATACATTTATTACATTTCAAAAAGTAAAAAAAAATATAAGGCACTGCAAATAAATAAAATGCATAGATAGCTGAGAGTAAAATTGTAGTGATATATGGGTCATTTTTATTTCTTCACTTGTATTTAATTTGAACAAGAGAAATCGGTGAAGTAATAAATTTATACAAAAAATCAGAGAAGAAAAACATGACAAGCCTGTACCAGGCTCCATCTGAAAGCCAATCTTAGAATGCGGTGATGTGGCTTACGGTCGCAAAATCCGCACAGCACTATTATGGTTATATTGCAGCCTTTTGTAATAACGCCCATAGCGCAAGGCAAGCTTTTCAGACAGAGGCAAGACACACTCTAAAATATTTTTGATTCACAATTTTTGTCTCAAGCGAGGTTCGAAATTTTCTTGCATGAACGAATTTTCCTATTAATAAGTTTCACTTCATTTCTAACAAATAATGTCACGCTCCTGCCATGTCGGCGAATTCGTTCCTCAAAAACAAAAGAAAAAATAATAAATGGGATTCGAAATTTGTTACCTTTTGCATCAACAAAAATTTTGACTTTTTTTCTAAAGTGTATATTGGGTTTGGTAAGATTGTTATCTATGGCTCGAGGTAAAGGAGGGAGAGGAGGGGGGGGGGGGCGTTGCGATAAATCGAGTTTCTTTGCGACTGTTTAAAAAGGTCGCTTCATTTTCTTCACGCTGAACTTGAAAGTCTGCGTCACTCTATAGCACCCAAAGCCGAGACGGATTCATTATTATTGAAGCTAGCGGATAGTTTAAGGGCAGAAAAAACCAAACAGATATTATCAAATGATTGGAACGCATCAAAACACAAATAAAGATTTTTATTTTTTTTATTTCGCAGTGTGACAAGTTGCATGCATCCGTTGTCACTCCCCTAAAAACCCAGTCGCCCTGTTCATACATCATGCAAAATACACAGGAGTTTCTCGGCAGACGCGATGGCAGAATTATCTAAGGGCACGCCTAAGGCATGTTCAAATTAAGCGGGTTTACCTCCGGCATGTTCGAAATAAGCGGGTTTGCTTCACGTATATATGTATGCTTCGAACATGTCCGCAGACAGTGTCTGATGACCAATCTGTCAGGAACTTCAAACAAGGAAGCAAACACGCTTAAGACAGTGTGCAGGCTGTCCTTTGTATGATGTAGTAGTAACGTGTCCACAGCTTAAGTTGTAAAAAAAACAAGACATGAATTGTTGAAGTATTCAAAACTGGCTCGGCCGCGCACACCGCCGCGCGATTAAAAAGTTTAGCCATATTTATGGCATTCATCCTTCAAATCCCCCTTTGAGAATTTGAAGGGTATCGGGATATAAGAGATTGACCAGGAAAGCAGCTAGAAAAACCATCTGAGAGCCGCGATAAGCAAATTTCCTTTTTCCCCCTTTTGGGCGGGTATATGTTATTCATGTGTTTTGTACCATATATTGGAAACATGACTCAAACTGTTTCAAAGGTGGGGGCGCACCATCCTTGTTTTGAGACGCAATGGGTGGCCCCTTAGAATATGATGCATCAAGATCACACTGACGCATGAACTTACTCAAAGCGTTCTTTTCAAACTGAGCGCCTCTGATGCGGTACTCGGGTTCGGATTCTCACAGTCGCTGATCTGAACAAATCTCTTAAAAGAATTCCCTCCTTTGGGCATTTTTTCTTGGCGTGACATGTTTCCCGATGTCGCGAGGTTTATGTCACTCCTCACTCCTGCACCCCTGCCAACCACTATCGCTTTATACGGTGAAATCGTAAAACTGCGCGTTTGGATATTGAACTCCCAGAATCGCGGAACGCATCTTTCTAGCCTATTTTTGTTTAAGAATACTTTTCGCTAGTTTTCAATTAAGAGATTCGACAAACGCCTAACGATTGGGTATGTGATCGAGAACTACCCTTGTTAAATGTAAGCTTTGCGAAAGGGGGTACTTTGACATCTTACATGCTGAAGCAAGCACATTGAATTATTTTTAAACACATTTTATTTCTGGCTTTATGTCAGCCACCAGATAATCCAATTTAAAATGCTATGAATTTCCCCTCAAGTAAAGTAACCCACTAATGTTCTAGACACGCGAACAAACACAGTTTGTTACTTATGGAGGGGCTAACGGAGCTCACTTACTTTCAGTAACTTCTCCTTCCTCACTTCCGAATACCTTGTTTCCCACAAAGAAAAATATACGAAGGTTTATATAAATTCGTCAATTTTTCTCCAAATGTATTCCCTTTTGCGTGGAGTTAAACCGAGTGAATTTTATACACATATACAAAGTTTTCGCAAACAAAAAACCGGCACCTCACAAAACACTTTCTGCATTTAACTAAGCTACAAAAAAAAAAGAGCATAAGCATTACAAACACCGTAACGTTGCACTTTTAGCGCTAATTAATTGACTAATCATGCTACTATAGCAATGGCTGCGCTTCGATGTATGGCGAAACGATGTACAGTGTTTGTGTAATGCTTTGGTATGGTAGTTAGTTATTCGTGCCAGTTGGTTCATAGCTAAAAATAACAGCGCCAAAAATGCAGTAGTTGTCATAATTGTCAATGTTCTCCGCTGCTGTTTTCCTTTCTTATAATCCAATTGGCCCTAATATCCACCTTAATGCGAATAAACTCCAGTTTAGAGTGCGGATTGTATTCTCCCTCCTGCCTCGGCCATTCTGTTATTCCGGATCTGTTTTTCTTAGTGTAATTCTCTTTGTTATTTTGCTTATGTGTGAGATTTTCGTTGAAGCTGTCAATGTATGTGGCTAAGAGCTTGTCAAGTCTTTACTTGAGGGTGTTTCTCCTCGCATTTCTTTGTCACCCAAATAAATATAATCATATAGGACCTGAGGGTACGATAGGCTAACACAGTGGAGAAGACGGTGGGAATCATGGGTTTATAAATAGATAAACACAGAAACATTCTTATCAAAAAAGAAATGCGAGGTAGCAGAAAAAAAAAAAAACACAATGCGTTTAACTTCTTTTTTTTTTTACCAGACAGTCTTTATCCGATACATGCTACTCAAAACCGATGGGTCCTACTGCACCTCTATGTTTTCGTTGCCTACTCCTGATTTAGTTTCCTCCGCGAAGAGTCAGACCGCCAACCCAAGTTGCTTCATTGATTTTTTTTTGTTTTGCTTGGTACCGTGATATGCTCCACGTTGACAGCCTCCCCTGAGAGATGGAGGTGCTTGAAGGCAAGCTCTCTTTGAGATGCCACCGTCGCTGAGTGCATTTGGAGAGGGCATTGGAAATCGAAGATGACCCTCCTCACTTCTCTTCTCTTATTTTTATTTTCTTACTCGTCTAGAGAATCTCGCTTGCGTCACTGCACGCGCGAGTCTATGTCTGTTTGATACAGCGAACTTTCATAAGCACCTCGACTTCGGCCAACTCTGGTCACTTTGACAGGTTTTGCAAACAGTCTGTTGCAACCGCCTTCCGCTTTTATTCAAACCCCTGTGGCGTAAACAATTCTTTCTAATCTTCTACGGGCGTGTGACTGTTGAGCAAAGTCGCCCATCTATTTTTTTATACTCACTATTTGCTTTAGCAGTTTCTTTAGTCGCCATCGTTGCAGAGACGACGCCTCTCGGAGATTGGCTTGACAGGGCGGAGGTGAGAAGTTGAGTGCTACGCTTGTTCTATGGCCGAGATTGTCCGAGCCAGTTTTGCGCTGTAAAACGAATAAAAAAAAAAACTACTGGCGACCTCACATAGCAAGCGAAATATATCAACGAATGTGCACTGAGCAGGTTAGTTTTACAGTATCAAATTTCAAGGCGCAGTAGTTTTTATTAAAAAGTAAGAGAAGAAAAACGTGTTAATTTGTTAAAGTCCAGCTTAGGAGAGTTCGCAGACGATCGAGTTACCGACGCTATTAACTTATGGCGCCATTCGCCGCTAGGTGTAGCGAGCAGGCCACAGAGTGTGTCGTCTGCTCCCTGCGCCTATCAGGAGATGGCGCCACACGTTAATAGCGTCATTAACTGGGTCGTCTGTGAACGCGCCTAAACGTGTACTCTCAAAAGATGTTTGCTCTACTTTTTTTACAGGAAAATATCTACACCGTGAGATTTCACATGGTAAGACTGGACTCCTCAGTGCACATTTGGTGAACGTTTCAGTGTTCTATGTGAAAGCTCCAAAGTTTCAGGCTCGTTATAGTTGTAAAACCGCTTGAAACGTATAAATAAATGTTTTTTTTTTCATAATCACTCGAATGCAAGTTTTGCAAAGAGTCAATCCGCATTACATTAGAACATAGTTATTTAAATGTACAACTAAGGAATCCGTTTTTCCGCTGACGCGTAATACTGACTGCCCAAGGGGTAGACAAGCTTGACTCAGCCACAATAATTATCTTGCTGCAAGGATGATCGCCTTCTAGTCGTTGTCTTATAAGCTTCTAAAGCTGCCCTATGAGCTTATCAGCCAGTCCCAATATTATTTTCTTACGAAGCCAAAGATTATGACTATTCTGGTGTTCAAAATTGCGTCGAGTAGCAAAATGAATAAAGTGTTAGTTGCTCTTCGCTCAAGGAGTCATGTTCTTTGTCGTACGTATTGGTTGTCAAGACTTCTTAAAGGCGGTGCTAAACTAAATATCGAGGGTCTTTGATGTTAATTCGAACATGTCTTTCTTTTTTTATAAATGGGGTTAAGAGTTAAACGAATGCCGTCTTCACAGTGCATTTATCAAATTCGGCGGACATCAGGTAAGAGGACAATCGTCATTATGAGCTGGCCATTCGAATAAAATTGTTAATGAACTTTTTAATGATCTGTTTTAGGTGTCATGTTTTAATTGCACTATTGACGGCAAATAATTGTAAAGACGAGACCAAATGAAATAATTAACAAAATATAAAATCGTTCTAAGTAATATTGGACGCATTTTCGCGCTTTTTTAGCCCGATTTCGAAATGCCGCGCAAAAAGGGCGCCATAAGTCCTGTCCACAATGACGTTTAGAAGACATTTAGAAGAGTGACGTAGTCAAATCAGTTACATCTTATCTTGCGATGTCTGGGTACTCACCAAGGACACGATGCCGAGATAGTGACGTCAAAATTGAATCTGCTACGTCACTTTTTTTAGCGTCACTGTGGACAGAGCTTGCGGCGCGCCTTTTGTGCCCAATTTTTAAATCGATCTACATTCTGTGAAAACTGGATGATATAAAACTACAGAAATTATAGCAAATGGTTTCTATTGGTCTGCCCTCTCAGTATAATTGTTGAGAATACTGCAATTGCAACATGACCCATTAAACAACAAGTCAAGAAGGTAATTAAAACAGTTCAGCTAATTAGCGAACTTCGCGTGGGACGGTACTCGCCTCACTCTTCATTTTCTTAAAAAGTATGCTCGAAATAAAATCAAACACCCTGTATAAAGCGGTGGAGACAGACGAGGACTTTAAGAAGCCGAGAGTGCGCTATAAAGCCACTTAAAAAAAAGCATCGCTCAGCCAACACTTACAAAAAAGAAACATTCGTTTGTATTTCTTTTCTGTTTTGCCGGCCCTGTTTGACAGAAGTTAGTCAGCTTCAGTGGAATTCTCGTCATCCTCATTAATCTTTGCGGATAGAGGTAGATACCGTCGGGAAACTGCTTTATATCGATCATGTTGAGTTCCAGGAGAAAAGCAGAAATTTGCGCACACCCAGCAACTCCTCTTCTCTCTCTCTTTCACCTCAGGCCTACAGTACAGCCATCCCCCTCCCCCACAAGAAAAAAGCCTAGCAAGAGCGATGTGCAGAGACCGGCGTGCTTCATCGCACCAGCTAAGCCTTTCTTCAAGACGCTCTTGGAATGAGGACAAAGTAGCAAGGCATAGCGCCAATGGTCTCCCCCCCCCCCCAAACACACACACACACAAACACGCAGAAATTTCAAACTGACGAAGAAGGTATTATGCACCTCAGGAAGTTATCGACACGTGAACACCTCTGTCATAATGCGATGCATGAATGAGCCCGCAACATCTTCAAAACGGCTTTTCTTTTTCTTCCTTCTCTTTTTCTTCCATCCGACAACGACGATCTTCAGACTTTTTCGAGAAGAAATAAACTCGAAGATTTAAAGTTTGGGTGACTTTTTTTTTCTTTATATAATATATACGGTGGAACTGTATAAGTTAAGCTGATCTCTCCTGCATTGCGAATTGGCACAATGGAGTGTGAGACTCCAGCCTACGATCCTGCAGCCATTGGGATACTATGCAACCCTACAAAAAAAAAACGGTTTAAAAATAAACCGGAATGAATCCGGAATTTTTTTCCGTCATATGGGCCCCTAAGCAAACCGGATTTCTAGAAACCGTAAATGAACCGGAAATACCCAGTCCAGAAACCCAACCGTAATTGGTCGAAGCGGAAGCTGAACCGTCTCTGGCCAATCCGTAGAGCTTCACCGGAGTGGGTCTAACCGTATATTAAACCGTATCAGGCAACACCTGAATATAATAGAAATAGTTTAATAGAGTGACACACCTACTGTTTCACCTTCCGATGTACTGCAGCTGATGCTACAAGCCATCCCTTACAAAAATGTCATATCTAGACTTATAATGAAAATACAGATATTGATATATAAGGAATTGGGCAGATATGACCACATATCCATAATCAAGCCGTATATGGATAGATATAGCCATATCTGCCCAATTCCTTATATACCATATATAGACTGCTTTATATGATCCCGTGTTTGCGCCTGGCAAATAGGGTACCCACCTCATATAAAGCAATTTTCATGTGATGCTAGCATCACATTAAAATTATTGCCATGGCAGTGTGGGATAGCAGTAAAATATACATTTTACAGCTATCCCACACTGCCAAACGTGTGTTTACGTAGACACATCGGCAGAATAGGCCACTGACCAATTTTCATTGGCCTGGTTCGAAATTTGTAATTCCGACAAATATGTATGCTACAAAAATAAAATGCAGGCGATCGCTAGTTAGCAAATATTGTAACATATTATTCGAAGTCTGAAAGTCACAGCCCTTTGGCGGGATTGGTTGTCCAGGGAGCAGACAGATAATATGGTTTGCAAAAAAGTTTTATACATAAAAGCGTCAATCCAAACAAGCACTTCTGCCGTTCAAGAAAAAATAATAGTAATATCACACGAACAACCATTAAAATAAACTAAAAATGTAATAGCACACAAACTCCTATAAAAATAAAAAAAAGGAAGGCAACAATTAAGCTGTAAACTATACGAAAGTTTCAAAGTCGTTGGTCCTTACTCACAGGGTAAAGTTCTGATTCAACTCTCCGGTCGAGCACAGCAGTTTTGACATGGGCTTGCTTGCTAGCCTCGTCGTTGAAGTCCTTCTTTGCACCGTGCGATGTTCAAAGTCCCCCAGTCGCTCCTCGCTGGCCTTGTTTTTCCGTTCAGTCCCGAAATCATCCCTTGTGACCAACACAAACGCACAGACACCCTTGTTCGCCGGAAGCAAAAAGTTCATTACTGCTCCTTGAACACGACGAGGTCACCACCGTTTCCCAAACTGGAAAATGATGAGGGCATCATATTTTAACTAAAACTTAATAAAAGAAAAAATAAATAAATAATGAACACATAAGTAACAGAAACCCGGACTAAATCATAAGAAAAAAATGAAATAACGAACACACAAATAAAAAAGAGTAAAAAAAACAAACAAAGGACTTACACAGAAAGCCACATTTGTTCAATTAACAATGACGTTTAAGTCTGATAAAAAAAAACATTCCTGCTGCGCTTACCATAACTAATATGGTGTGTAAACTGTGCGACTTTGAGCAAAGCAGGAATATTTGTGATCATAATCAAATGTCATTGCGAACTCAAAACGTGTGGCTTCCTGCCTAGGTGCTTCATATTACTATTTTTCTGATTTCTGTGTTCATTATTGTGACTGCTCAGGACCAGGCGGAACTTGGTGGTGCTTTTTCCATTCTGACTTTATTTCGGACAGCTTTGTACCCATAGAGACAAACACTAGCTTCTCTACGTAATCCCACCCCTTCTCCTTAAAAATACCCTCCGTGTATGCTGTAATTGGAAGAAAAAAAAACAATAATCAGCAGATATACACATTGTTAGCTACATTGTTTTGTAATAATTTTTCTAATTAGGCCCCTCGCCTAGGGCAACACAAGACCTTTTTTTGGGCGATGTAAAGTTTTGACACAAACAATTTGCCCTGCATTTTGCAGAACATACCCGGTAAAAACTTAAAGTGCACCATTACGATTTCAGCACACTTTGTATCACCATTTTGCTTCCTATGTGCACGACATTTAAAAGCCAAATCCGCGAACACTTCACAATAATTGATGCGTATTAAGCAGTGTGCTTTATGTGGGGCCTTTAAGTGCAAAGCATCCAAAGTACACGTCCGTCTGCATTTGCACAGTATACAGAAGAGGGGAGAATGCGGGCGGACGGCTGTTTTCACTCCTTGCAGCATATAGCTCAAGGATTCTCTAATTTTGCTTACACAGGGCATTTCACCGCACAGAACGTACGAACACAAGCTTGGAGGTCGCACACGCAGTCTCAAAAAACAATTACATGGCGTTTTTTTTTTGCACCATAAAACGTTGTGTAATCATAATCATAACATCAATGGGAGTAAAAAAAAATGCATTAAAGTTCCCAATTGGGTCTGTTTTATACCGCACAGCCACTGTCTGTACACAAGTCAACTAGCTCTACACATACCGCTCAGCACACCACTGCTAGGCTGAATCAGATAAGTGTCACACTTGCCGAGCTTGAAGTACAGTCGTGATCTATACAAAGTTGAACAAGCAATCGTCGACTGCTCAGTACTGGGAGCATCATCCAGCAGCTGACTTGCTCCCTTTTCAAATGCCTTGCGAACCAAGTGTGGTAAGTCGACTGATAAGGAGAGAACGTCACCACACACGGAACTGAGCCGTTGATACTCGCCTGTTTACCTTCATATGGACCAAGTCTTTGTCTGGCCGAAGTAGCCAGTGAGTGTGCAGCACAAACGGCTGTATTGAAATCTCAAGAGGATGAAAGTTCAGAACAGGCTTCGTAAGGTTTCAGATTGCAAGTATGCCCATGCAAATTTCACTTTCTAGAACATAAAAATGCATTTCAAATTGTCGCCCAAGACAAGCTGCTCTTACACAGCTGTATATATAAGGCAGCTTACCCATCAACAACCTTTGCACACTGCCATGGACTGAAGCTCGGCCTGGTCGATGCTAGCTTCTGTTCGGCGAGGGCTGAACCGAGTAGAAAGGTGAAAAATGTGCCGTAGATTATGTGAAACAAACAAACAAAAGCAATCCTAGCATGCACAATTCGCTAGAGGCACTGACAAATAAAAGTAAGAGGTTGGGTTAATTATGTTAACGCAATATACTTCAAACGCGTACCATGAGTGCTGGCAAAATATTTGCTGCCTTCAATCTAGATAAGCTTGTAAATTTACATGCCAAATAACAAATAACTTAAAAGCCTAAATATATTTCGATGGAACTACAAAAACCGAAGACTAGCTCTGCAAATATGGTGCTGTCTAGTACACCATAGATGTGTAGAATCGGACTACAGCGTCCCCCTTACAAAGACTGATGGAAAACAAGTAAAGAGTCTGCAGTGTCACTACAACAGAAACGATGGTATTGTGATCTCGTGGAGATCGAAGTTCGGAAGAAGTTTGACAGGCTTTGGCGTGACAAATATGCCAATGGCATTATTCATTTTTGTATATTCTACGGTGACAGGTGCAGGGAAACAATCACACAACAGATACTCAAAAAGACAAGCACACGCGCTAAACTTACAGCTCTTGTGTATTCGACTACTTCATTCTTCTTTTCAACGTCTGGATTGACTTTCCAAAAAGTGATAAGCAGAAGAAATAGCACAAAATACAAGGAAAAATGCGAAAGACAAGACAAAAGAAGAAAGAAAACCCTTATAAATCACCATTCTCTCTCACCGCTATTGTTTAGATAGAAATTGAAGCTCTTTGGTCGACAGCGCTATAGAAGGACTACTTACACACTTGTCCTTCAGATGCTCTATTCTTTGCGCTTTCATTATTTCTCTTGTCAATTAGTCTCAAATCATATCTATCATGGAACAATTTTCAAAATGAGCTATGCAACCACAATCTTGACAGCAGACTCCCAAATGCTCAGCGATGACTCGGTGGTTATTATAAAAATGTTCCCTTAAACGATCATTCAAACGCCTGCCTGTCTGGCCTACATACGTCTTACCACACTACTTATGTAGACCAGACTGGCAGGTGTTTAAATAATGGTTTAAAGGAGCATTTTTATAACACCCACCGAGTCGCCGCTGGACATTTGGGAACCCACTGTCCGGAGTGTGGTTGTGTAGCACATTTTGAAAATTGTTCCGTAATAGTTAAGAGTCGAGACCCATTGCCAAGAGAAATAATGGAAGCGCAAAGAATAGAGCATCTGAAGAACAAGTGTGTAAGCAGTCCTTTTATTGTGCTGTCGACCAAAAAGCTCCAATTTCTACCTTAAGGATAGTAGTGAGGGAGAGGGATGACTTGTAAGGGCTTCCTATTTTTGTTTTTCCTCCGTTTCTTTTTTTTTCTGTTCTTTGCTTCTTTCCTTGTATTTTGTGCTATTATCCTTATCACACTCTGAAAAGTCAATCTAGACGTTGAAGAGAAGAACGAAGTAGTTGAATACAGGAGAGTTGTAAGTTCAGCGCGTGTGCTTGTCTTCCTGAGTATATGGTGTGCGAATGTTTTTCTGCGCTGTCACCATAGAATATGGTTCATCAACTCGCCCAAGCATCCAATCTATCATTTCTGCAACATTAAAATGACTCTGAAAGTGCGAGCACCTACAGGGTGTATTCAGGCAAGTCTTGCAAGTGTTGAGTTGTAGGTACAGTGCCCTGGTTGTGTCCATATGCGATATATGACCAAATGCCACAAGGACTAACACTGCAAACTCCTCCGAAAACCAATGGGCGCGGCGGCGAGCGGTAAAAGTGGTGGTGTTCACAACTCCCGCCGTTTGTTTGTGTTTGTGTGTTGCTACTAACAAGCGCACCAATGGGAATGCTTCAGCCATTATTGGGAACACTAAATAAACAAATACAAAATACAGATACGACACACAGCAATACTGGATGCAATTAGTGGCGCACTTTTGTTGGGGTTCTGTGGATACTTTTACAGTGTGTAGTTGGTGAGCCATTTCAAAGTTGCGATGAGTTGCTCGCTGTAGGTGAGCAATTTAGCCAGTGCAGTATGACTGCTAGCCTGGAATTTACAACCTGCACCAAGCAGTAGTGATACGCATGCCAGTACGATGCTTTCTAGATCGAAATGGGCAGGGGTTCGGATTGAACCCAGGATCCCAGGGTTCTGCAGCGCAAGCTTTCGTTCCACGTGCTCCAAATGGTGTCCGCTCGCCCAGTCGGCCACCGACCCCCAACGCAAGGCAACGCAATGCACTTCTGTTGTAAACTCAGCATTCCGCTTACGAATGAAATGCGCAGTTTCCCTAAAGGCTTCCATCCCACGTGAGTGGCAACAGAAATGCTAAAAGCCAGCCCATAAATTCAGTCTGTGTCAAAAACAATCCTAGCAGCAATAAGTTGCTCTTATATTGCTAAATATATAGAGAACCTTACCATGAACAGCCTTGGCAGTCTTCCATGAAGCCAGGACTTCAGCAGGGGAGACTCATTTTGTGTCGTCTCAGGTCACTCACTTCAGGATGGCGAAAGTGAATGCCAACATCTAATTGGGAAAGGCTGCAGTAAGTACAAAGATGAAAACACAGATTAGAATATATGATAAAAAATATCATAGACCAACTTGAAAAAAGTGCACAAAAAAACAAGGACAAAAAGACAGGAACACGTAGGACGCAGACTGGTGTACATTCACAACTCGATTGATTGTACACAAAAGAAAATAAGAGGATGAGAGAAATCAGAAAGGCTGTACTCGGAGAATGTGAGCTTCAGGAACCGGGATGTGAGGCAAAGATGCCAGGTAGATTGTTTTACAGACACTCTAGAACTAGCAACAGCCTTTCCGTGTAGTAAAGTGGTGAGTTCATTCTGATTGAACATCTTAAAATATAGTACCCAAAAAACAAGGAATAAAGGCTAGGCATACCTACACTACATACGAGTGCAGACTCCCAACACACATACATTAGAAAAGAAAAAAGAAGAATGCGTTAGGAGCTTTAACAAAAGCTCGAACAGGTCTAAGTGGGCCGTGCTAATTCACCCATATGCATAATACTGTAAACATTTCCTCGGCAGCTCAGGTAACCGACGAATGTGCGGACACCACTGGTTGCCCCATACTACGAATAAGAAAGGCCTTAAATAATTATCTTCTATGTTTTTATAGTATCTGCTAATTATTGACGTTTTTCCTAAGGATGACATACACGAGTTGTGTAAACAGTGCATTGGTATGTGACAATCCATCGTAGATTTTAGAGAGAGATTGGGCTCTCCTTATGTAATAGCCATCTATCTGTTACCTTCACTGACATGAAAATTATGTTGTTTTTTTTTTGTTTTGTTATTTTGTTTTTTTTAATCGGCTCTTGCTAACAGCTAAATCAGCGCGTTCCACTTGGGCCTGTGCTCGAGCCCTTCCGCATTTATATTTCTCCCTCCTCTGATTTATGCGAGTTCAGTTTGCGCTTGCATGAGGTCTATGTGTTACTTTCCCTGTCTCCTTGATTTTTTGCGAACTATTTTTCAAGATGTTCAATTAGTACCAGCTCACCACCTTACTACAATCATGCAACAAGTAAAAACAATTACAACTTGCACCATTCGCTAAAGGCAATACCAAACGAAAAAACAGGGATTTGGTGAGGTATGTCTAACACTATATACTTACACTGAAAACAATATAGATACCAAACACTGGCGAGACACTACCTTAATTCAGGACATGCTTATAAATTTCCCTAGAAGCTTGTAATTAATACTTGATAGCCTCTAAAAACAGCAGTAGGAAAAGAATAAATGCTTCACCATTTAAAGCAGCCTGAGTGTTTCTGGAGCTGTGAAATTCGTTGCACGTGCGTTGGATCATACAAAACACGTGTACAGCAAATGATATTTAGAGCTAGAAATTTCGCGAGGAATAAGTGCCGGCGTCAAAAATTAATTCGCGGGCACAAATTTTTGCGATCGGAAGTGGTATGCTATGGATTAATACCCATGAGGTAAATTCATAGCGGCACCAATTTTTGGCAATTCTTTTCTGATTACGAATCGTGAAAATAGAAATCGTTTGGAGACGACTGGGCGGTGGAAGCTACGGGCTTGCTCGATCAATCAATCGCAGCTTTTTGTCGGGTCCAGCTCTCCGCATGCAATGGCGTCGGCGATGGAAGAGCACCGCACCGCGCGCTTCCAGACATTCTAGTTTACCAGTAAACAATACGGCAGAGGGAGGCCTTTGGGGAGCCAATCCTCCCCCATCCGCTTTGACCCCCACCCCCGCACCCCCCGTCTCCCAGAGTTCCGCCGCCACTGATGACCATTGAGCGAGTACAGTCTCTGCATCGGGGAAAAAAGAAGAAAAACAGCCTCGCATAACACCATTCGCGCACAATTAATAATACTGGTAAAAGCAAGCGATCTACAGACAATAGGGAGTTTTAGAATAGCGCACGCGAAAGCTTTGCGTACGCAAAGAATAGCGTCGTCGCCACTGCGCATGCTCCGAACGCAAACCAGGTTTTGCGCTTTACGTGCGCTATTTTAGCGTGCGCTATTTCGCGGAAATAGCGTGCGTGCGCAAAGGGTCTTTGCACTTCTCCAAGGAGGATTCGTGATGAGAAATTGGCTAAAGCCAAGACAAGCAGAGTTAAAAAATTGCGGCTTCCAGGATTTTGTCGGCGGCTGCTTTGGCGGCGTCTTGAGTGCGACGTCGGCGGCATCCTCGCGACTGCGATATTCTGTACGGGACGACATTGTACTCGGTTTGGCAGCGATCACCGGCAACTTGATGCTTGCAACGCGCAAACATTTCTCGGCGAAGGTACGATGTGCGAAGGTCAGTACACGAGACCTCTCTTGCCGAGGCGACGCAAGCGGACAGGACCGGTCAACCGTTCGCGTCGCATTCTCATGTGTAAACAAATCTAAAACAGTACTCTGAACCAAAAAGCTTGTTTGTTTCTAAAGTTACAGCATTTCGTGTATGAAATAAAAATTGTGTCTATCTTGGTGGCGTCGCAAGCTCGAGCTGCTTGGGCTTTTGCGTCGCGACGGAGAAACGGTATTCTGAAACTCTCTTGCGTCGCGTGCGCTAATACAAGCGCTAAATATAGCGCTAGCGTGCGCTAAAATTGCTTACGTTATTCTAAGACTCCCTAATAACAAGCTTTCTGAACGGAGGAAATAAGCTAGCCCTAACGAACAAAGAAACAAACTTACTTCGGTTCCCGTGCCATGATCTTGGCTGTTGAGCCGATTTGACGAAGTTCCACGTCTCACAGTCGCTTCCGTCTTTTTTGGACATGCTTGAAACCAAGGCAAACTCCACGCATCACGACTAATCGGGAAATTTAACCGTTAGCCGGTCGTGAACGTAAGCATTCAAACGCACACGGCCGATATGGCCGATACGGCCGGCAAACCGTGCGAAACATAGGCTGTTGATTCGATGAGATTGTTTTCGTATCTTCAGAAAGTTTCAAATAAAAGGATAAGCAAACCGCATTATAAAGCTCATAAAAGACACAGCAATAATAAATTATTGCAGACGTCATCATTGCCATAATATTGTGAATAAGTGCTGAACACGTAGCAAAATATTAAATCCGAAACTAAGTGTACAACGGTTCGAAACGAATTCAGCAGACATGTATCCTTCCAGAAAACGCACTGCAATAACCGGGCGACTTTAGTGTAGTTGGGATTGCACTGCCGGTCGCGATAGCGGACGGACGTGATATGGATCGCTCCCTGCAAGCGGTGGCGGCCGTGCCCGGCCGCGGTGATAACAGGTCTTTTGCTGCTAAGGAATATCGTATGCAGTTGCCGACACTGCCCACCGGTGATGCTGCAAAGCTCAGCGTCGTTTTGCACGCTGACCTCGACGGGCGCCCGTACAAGATTGAAGACTTCAAGCAGCCGTTGCAACAGGTGGGCGTTTTGTCAGACGTGGCTGGTCTGGGCGCCTACCAGATGAGCCACGTCTGGCTGCTTAAACTGAAAACTCCGGAAGCGAAAGCAAAGCTTTTGGAAGCAGGGAGTCTTCAGGTGAAAGGTTTGATGTGCCAGCTCGTCGACCCGAACCGGAGGGAGCTTCGCGTTAAGCTTCACTGGGTCTCGTTCTACGCGCCGGTGGACTCTATTCGGCGCGCCTTCGAACCATTTGGGACCGTCAAATAAGTCGTGAGGGAAAAGTGGAAGGTGGATGGTTTCGTCGACGTTGAGTCCACGACCCTCGTCGTGAGGATCACCCTCAACGAGGGAGTCTCGCTGGAGAGCCTGCCCCACCAGCTCCGTCTCTGCGGCGGAAACGTCTTGGTCGTGGTGCCCGGGCGTGCGGCGAAATGTCTCCGGTGCCGTCGCACTGGGCATATCCGCCGTGACTGCTGGGCATTCTGGTGTGCTGAGTGCCACGGCTTCGGACACGAGCCCAAGGACTGCGTCAAGACGTACGCCCGTGCAGCCGGCGGCAGTACCAATGCGGAGTCCACAGAGCTTCTGATGGACGAAGAAGGGGCGGAACAGGCAGCTGCACCGGCGACGCCGACAGTGCCTCAAGGGCAGCCCGACTCGGAGGAAGCCAAGGGAGGCCCTAGCGAGACGGAGACCGCCGCTTCTCAGACGGAGCCATCGCCCAAGACGACTCCCGAAAGAACCAGTGGTGCTTCGGCGAGGGATGGAATAGCAACTCCGGAAGCACCAGTGGATGCCGTCCAAGGAAGGGAGCCCGCGGTCGCAAAGGGTGGCGACGACGACAACGACCACATTATGGTCGTCGAAACCACTACAGTGAAGCGCCGTCTGGATGATGCGCCGTCCAGGGGTGGGGAAGGACAGCTGAGACGCCTCGAGCGTGAGTGGTGCGGGAAGGTGGACGGTTCAAGAGCCGGCCCGCGTCTCCTGTACGCCACAAGGAGTAGCCACAGTGAGTCGTCTCGGCACGTTGCTGCCTGTTTCACACTGTAAGCACCGTGCTCCCCGCCTGGTCTTTCTCTAGCCCTTCTTTATGTTTCAAAGACCTTTGAGAATAGGTACTTTAAACGTGCGAGGTTTAAACGCGAGGCGTAGGTAATGCCAAGTGAGCCGTTTGTTTATTGAGAAAGACCTCGACATAATTGCCGTGCAAGAGTCGAAGATAGAGAGCGAAGACCGGACGGAGAGTATGGTGCGGCTCTTTGAGTCACGTTACAATGTGTGCGTCAGTCACGCAGTGGGAAAGTCGGGGGGATGCCTTTTATTTATCAGGAAGTCTCTTGGGTCTGTGACCAGAGTTGTTAGTTGCGAGTCTGGTCACCTGGTCCTGTGCGATTTGACCATTTCAAGTAAACTGTTTCGTATTTTGTGCGTTTACGCCCCTAACAAGGCGGAAGAAAGATTAGTATTATTTTAAAACATTTTCGAGTTCGTCCAAACCGATAGGCTTGTCATTTTGTTAGGGGACTTTAATTGCGTTTGCGAGCCGCGTGACCGATCGAACAGCACGCAATATAGAGATACGAGTACCATTTTTCTAAGCGATATGGTCCAAAAGTGTGAATTGGAAGACGTAGGTCAGTGTGGGTCAAGTCCTACCTGCCGGTTTTTTACTCACTTCCAAGGTGCTGGTCACGCACGGTTGGATAGAGCTTATGTTTCTTTGGAACTCGTCAGGTCCTGTAAAACGTATGCTGTGGACCCAGTGTCTTTCAGCGACCACTGTCTTGTTTCTTTTACATTCGGCTCTTCAAAGGAAAAAGCCAATAATTTCAGTTGGGATCTGTCGAAATTAAATTCAAAGCTTTTACAAGACTATAATTTTGCGAGTGAGGTGCGTAAAAGTCTCGAACAACTAGATAAAGTAAAAGAAGGAAAAAATGTTGGGGCGAAATGGGAACTGTTAAAACAAGAAGTTAAGATGAGCGCCATTGAAACATCTGTTGCCTTAAAACATGGGGAAAGAAAAGAAATTACGGAGCTAAAGGGGCTGCTACAAGATTTGCTTAACGCGGAGAGCATATCACCCGGGCTGTTTTCCGATGACATCAGTGTTTTAAAGAAACGCCTTGAGGCCCTTGACACCGAACGTTATCAAGGGGCCATGGTTCGAGCACGTTTACAGCGTTTATCACGGGGGGAGTTACCCACGAAAAGAGCCCTAGGGTTAGAAAAGAGATACGCTAGCAAGAATGAAATAAGCGAGATACAGTATCAAGGGTCTTTGACGAGTGAAAGACAAGTCATCGTGCGTGCTTTTGTTGAGTATTACAAAGGGATTTTCAATTATCGTGCTTCAAAGATAGCAGAGTTCCAAACGTCCTTTTTGCCGTTAATGCCGAAACTCGATGATGAAGCAAGAGAAAGGTTAGAACAACCAGTAGAGCTGTGGGAGATTGAAAAAGCGATAGATAATTTAAAGCCTGGAAAGTCGCCCGGTCCAGATGGTTTAGGAGGAGATTTTTACAAAACGTTTAAAGATCAAGTTGCACCTTTATTGCAACGCGTTTTCGCTGAGGCGTACGACCTTGGTTGTTTGCCTCCTTCCTTTTTGTGTACGCATACGATTTTTATTCCAAAGAGCGAGGACCCCGAGCGACTTCGTTCTGTTGGAGCGTATAGACCGATAACGCTCACCAACGTTGATTATAAAATTTTCATGAAGGTATTGGCTGAACGCCTACAAATGGGTATTAACGTCATCGTCGGTTCGCACCAAACTTGCGGCATTAGAGGCCGAAGTATTGTAACAAATGTGCAGGTCGCGCGCAGTATTCTAGAGTGATGTGACGCCATGCACCGTAGGGTCGCGGTGCTACAAGTGGATTTAGAAAAAGCGTTTGACCGTGTGTCGCACGAGATTCTTTTTTCGATTTTAGAACACGTTAATGTAGGGTCTCTCTTATACAACGGCATCCGTATGGCGTATAAGAACTGCGCCACCAGTCTCGTAGTGAATAAATCTGTTAGTGAGCGCATTCCCCTACTTTCTTCCGTGCGGCAGGGATGTCCGCTTTCACCGCTACTTTTTAGTGTCTTTCCGGAGTCTTTTTGTTTGAGCATCATTCATAGCAGTCAGATACGTTGGTTTAGACTACAGGAAACTGAGGTCCGTCTTTTGTCCTACGCGGACGATGTAGCGATTTTTTGTGTTGACCACGAAAGCGTGAGCAAGGCTGTACAGTTAACAGAACTATTTTGTGACCAGACGTGTAGTGCAGTAAACTGGCAGAAGTGTATTGGTTTTTGGAACGGTGACTGGCCCTCAGCACCCGCTATTTTTGACCGTATTGTCTGGTCCGACACGCCGGCGCGTTACCTTGGAGTACCCTTAGATCAATACCGCGTCAATGATCAGTACTGGAGGGATGAGACTGAAGTTCTGCGTGCAAAGGCCGAGAAATGGGGGGAAAAAGGTTTATCCGTTTTTGCGCGGGCAACTGTTTGCAATTTCTTTCTGGCTGCAAAAGTCTGGTATGTGTTGCAGGTTTTGTATTGTTCACGTATTAACATTCAGCGGATCCATCGTGTTTTCGCCGTTTTTATCTGGAGCTCGGCCTGGGAACGAACCAGCCGCACAAATCTTTTTCGTAGGGTCAAAGCTGGTGGTATAGGTCTTTCACACCTGTTTATAAGACAACTGGTTAGCAGGTTTATGTTTCTTAGAGACCAGCAAGACCCTTTTTTGCGTACAGTTATTCAGACGCGGCTGCGCAGTGCCCTGCCAGATTTTGTGGTGGCGACGAATGTAGACATCTGCCCTGGTTTACGCTGATACTTGAAAGAGGTTGTTGGTGCGTATCGGTTTTTAACAGCACGTTTTTCTTTGCAGCATTTGTCCGGTGTGTCGCGTAAACGGTTGTCGAGAGACCTGATGGATGCGCTTTTCCCCATGCCTTTGTATCGTTTGTTGTACAGTGCAGGCCCAGGGCAGATGTTTTAAAGCTCGTTAAAAGAATGCTGGTTCCCGCCTACACCAAGACTTTTTTCTTTAAGTTACACAGCGAAACACTCCCCGTTAAAGCTTGGTTATCTGAGAAAGGTATACCGGTCCCATGGTCCAATAACTGTTTTTTGTGTAAAAAGCGAGAAACTATTGAACACGTCTTCATCGACTGTTAAACGCGGTTTTCTTTTGGGACGTCCTTCAGAGGACTCTCAAAAATTACCTCCCAATAACGCCTCAGGGAATTAGGTTTTTACCCACAGAAAGAGCGGACGATGTGCCGTATGACATGATAATGCTCCTGGGCCTGCACAGTATATGGCGGTGCCGTATGGCTGTACGCCACGCAGATGTTGATGTACGCCCTGTTCGCAAGTATTTCGTTGAAAATATCTGTTTTCTGATTGAAGTGTACAAGGCGCAGGAACCACGACCTGATTGGTTGCCTGCTCTTGAGGAGCTAACTACCCTAAAAGACTTTTAGCATTTCTGACACCAGCCGAGCTGACTGATGTCCTCGTTTTTATCCCTGTTGTTTTAAGTACGGAGTGATGGTGAATGTCACTGTCCTGTTCCAGGCAATAAAGGAAAAAAAAAGGGACTTTAGTGTAGTTTGCTAACGCGCTATCTTGCTGAGCTTGCGGACGTTGGTTCGAATCCCGGAAACACTCTTTTCTTTTTATGTTTTCTTGTATTAGTTGTTAGTACTTTAAATATTTTCTTTTACGTTTTGTATTAGTTTTTATTACTTTAAATATTTTTTTCGCCTACTTGTGTTAGTTTTATTATTTCTAATATTTCTTTTCTCGCCTTTTTGTATTAGTTTTTACTATTTAAAATATTTTTCTCACCTTCTTGTATTTGTTTTTATATTTTTAAATATTTTTCTCACCTTTCTGTATTATATTTTATTATTTTAAATATTTTCTATGTTTTTGCAGTCGTCGGCACCGTTCTTTAGGGTAATAATCACGGAGAAGCTGAAAACAAAAAGTGCGAGCCTAAGTTCGAATCGTTGCAAAGCACAAACAGTGGCCCTCTTGTTTTGCCGGGATAATTCATAACCGTAGGCAAACAGTACAAGTCCTTTCAAAGAAGAAAGAAATGTAATCATAATGAGCATATTGTGAGCGAAATGGGAAAATGTGTAAGTGGTAAAAGTGCCACAGTAATTCAGTCGAAGTTTGTCTAAAAGCGGCCATCTTCACCCACTGTCGAATCAAAAATACCGTCATTTTAAGGCAGCAATTTAGCTGAGCTCATAGCGCGCTACGTATTAAGCACATCTCTTAATATTCTGACCTCCGGAAAGTAGTATTTAATTTGTTCTGGTAGATCAGTGCTATTCCCCGCGTGCCGCCAGGTTTTATTTATACAGGTTGCGCTCCGCAGTTTTACGTTTTTATTAGGCCTAGACACGTTTTTATTCCTGAGATTCAAGTGCAGCACGGATAATTAAACTAGCTTTCAGAAATGGCATCGTTCAACGTTGTAACAATTATTTTTCGTAGGCGTCAAGGGGTCACATTCACAAACCCGGCAGTGTGAACATCCACAACGCAGTGGTGTTTCTCGCTTTTTTGCGTTAAAAAAAGTTTTTATATTCGCGTTCCTCTGGAACGGTATGTCGTATAACATAAGTTATCAAAGCGACAGATATCGTTTGGCTATGGGAACATTCGAAATATTTCTGTTAGATAATCGTAACTACCACAAAAAGCAGTTGATTCCTGCCTGAAATAGCATATTTTCGCACTCAATTTCGTAGCGTCATAACCAATAAACACATCTCTTACTTTTCTAGTCTCTGGAAAGTAATGTTTATTATTTTTGTAACTCAAAGCGTGTGCTCAATCATGCCACGTTTTTTTTTTTTTTTTCATTTTTATGCTCCGTTATACTTCTTTTTATTTTTATCAGGGCCAAACACCTGCGTATACCACCGGACCTTAAGTATAGTACATCAAATTAAACTAGCTTCCTGAAAAAAGTAATGTTCGGCGTTGTAAAATTTATTTTTCGTGGCATAGGCAGTCATATTCTCAAATCCTCTGGAGCTAATTTTCTTGACCGTATTGTTTTTCCTTGCGTTTTCGCGAGTAAAAACGACGCTAGGATGTTTTATCCCATGCTGGGATAAAATACCCTAGCGTCGGCTGTCATTTAGGAAGGATTAATCAAAGCAAACATTTCCACTCGCTATCCATGAATTGCCACAGTTTGTCAGAATCTCAATGACTTGACTTCATAGTGAAAAAGGCGAAAAAAAATAAAACGATGCCGGTCAGTAAACGGATCTTCCATGACGGGGCTCACCAGCTTGAACAGCAAAGCGCCGATGCCGGCCAGTCACTGAACTTCAGTGTAAATACTGGCCATCAAAGGACATATTAGCTTTCACTTCACAAAATAATTTTAATTTTTGTGATTGTTTTCTGTTCAAATAAATTCTGGATCACGGTTAATATGAAACATACACTTAACGCCAATGTCAAATTTGTCAGATTGTTTTTTCTTTCTGTGTTGTCTCAAAATCGTCACTAGCGACGTTTCAGACTAAATGAATACCAGGTTTTCTTTTCCGACAGCTCTGCATGACAGTCAATTTACCTCGTTTCTTCATCCTGGCTACCGCATGTCAGGAACATTGGTGGTTTTGATAGAACCGAATTGGATGGACATCTGAGAATTCTAACTTATTAATTATTACACTGAAGGCGACACGTACTGACACATGTAGCGATGTGGGAGTGTGATAGATTTAGAAATACTTTTTTTTTATTATAAGCGCGACCACTGATTCCAACTACGTATCCTTAATCCCAAAGTTAGATTGAACGGAAATTGTATTACCAGATGCACCACTCGCTGAAAGTAACTCTGTCAAATCGCCACAATATTTCAAGATCCGTCCTCCAAGTCATACCTGAGAAATTTTTTTTCGTCTAATATTGGTTAAAACCAGTTACCGGTAAATACTTTACGGTTACGCCTACGGTTACGTTTTTTTTTTAATTTCAAATAACAATTTCGTTAATGTTACGGTTACTGAAAATTTTAGTTCCTAAATGGTTTTCGGTTTCGGTTACGGTTTAAATCCTTGCTTTGCGTACCTATATTGATAAAACCCAATGAAATTGCCTGCATGTGCACCATAATAGAATGTTCACCATGCAGGCATAAACAAGGAGACCACAGGAAAGCTGTCAAAGATACTGAAATGACACTTTCCAATTGTGTGTAGATCTAGCTGTGGCATCGAATTAGTTCTTGTTTTTCTTCGTTTTTATGTGGAGAAAATTATATAAGAAAGGCTATTTGACAGTTATCAAGAATTATTTAAAAAATAATTAAAAAATAACAAAACGTAGTTTAAGCATTATAATGAACAAGTATTGCAGAATGCATAAAAATGCTAGATGGAATCAGATGGCGATGACATGCACAAAAATCGCCGTGATGTCGCCTTTTTGGCGCCGCATATCAGCTGTCTGTCTTCTGCGATCTGAGCTTTGATCGACGCAGCAGCCCGTACGCACGGTATTGGTATGGATTGTTTGCAACTTGATATTTCAACCATACGCTTGAAAGTCTTCGGCATCAGGCGGCTGATCCGATTTTCTTTCGAACAAGATATGGCAATGTATGGTTTGTGCAAAGCAAATATTTTCACTCTAAACTTTGTCCAATTTGCCTTTTAACCGAATTTGACAAGGAATGGTTTGTTCGAACCGCATGTTGTGTGTCTGGAATTCCTTCAATTGTACTTTGAACCGGACTCCAAAAATCACGGTTTGTTCGAACCAATGAGGAAAATCACGGTTTGTGCGAACCGGAATTTGACTGTCTGGAATTCCTCCAATTTGACTTTGAGGTGAAGCGGATTGGAAAAAATCACGGTTTGTGCGAACTGGAATCTGTCTGTCCAGAATTCCTCCAATTTGACTTTGAACCGGATTAGGATATTCACGGTTAGAGCGAACCGGAATTTGCCTGTCTGGAATTCCTCCACTTTGACTTTGAACCGGATTAGGAAAATCACGTTATGAGCGAACCGGAATTCGCCTCTACGGAATTCCTCCAATTTGACTTTGAACCGGATTTGAAAATTCACGGTTCGTGCGAACCGGAAGCCGCCTCTCCGGTGTGACTCCGGTTTGATGTTAGTCTGGATTTCACTTTCCGGACTGATTTCAAACCGTTATTTTTGCTAGGGAAGCAGGGAAATGACGTTTGATTTAACTAATTCGTTTTCGACGATTTGTTTTTTGCGATCACAAACTTTGGTGTTTGTTGATGACATGATTTTGTTAATTTAATTACGCTCCCGTACATTGTTTTACATTCCATTTTGTTTAAAGGTTGATAAATTTGTGCTTCGCACTCTGTAATTGTTATTTTATGCTTGTCGTGCGCAGTTGTAGTTTGCACCTTGTCATTTTTATATAGATAAATGTGCTTTCTTGCTATTGTATTCCCGTATTTTCTTTCCTGTTGTCTGGGCATATTCGACTGTCGGACAACTGTGTTCCCCTCCACTCCTACCATGTATCCTTATTGGAGAACGTAGTATGTATGTATAAATAAATAAATAAATAAATAAGTAATAAATAAATGAATAAATGATAAATAAATAAATAAATGAACAAATAATAAATAAATAAATAAATGAATAAATGATAGATAAATAAATAAATGAATAAATAATAAATAAATATATGAATGAATAAATAATAAATAAAAAAATAAATAAATAAGTTTAAAAATAAATAAATAAATAAATGAATAAAATATATATAAAACCACAGGTAAGTTTCCAACTGTAATTTTTTCAGCGACAGCTTTTCTTTTTGCGTCGTCGTCGTCGTCGTCAAGCAGGTACCCAACAGCAGCTTTTCTTTTTTCTCGACACTTCCTTTTTCTAAAAGAAAAAGAAACGTAAGTTTTTGTTTACATAATAAGTATTGGATATTAGACGCATATCTCTTTTTTTTAATTCCTGCTTGCCAGTTTTTACTGTTTTTGTTAGGTATCTTATGACCAAATTACTTATCTCCTCACACTCGTCTCCTACATCCTTCCCCCTTAAAGAAAAAAAAACAAAAAAAATCATTGCAGTTATTGTACCGAACACTGAGACGCTATTGCCAACCAGTATTCCACTTTCTGACTACCAGCTTTCAGAAATCTCTTGACGAATGTCGCTTACCAAATGACTGGCCAACCGCCAAAGTTTTACCAATTCACAAATCGGACAAACTTCTTAGCGTAGAAAACTACAGACCGATTTCGTTGACATCAAATCTATGCAAAATGCTTGAGCACATTATTTGTAAACAGCTCGTAGATTTCATGGAAAACAACAATCTTTTCTACAACAAACAGCACGATTTCCACAGGAAGCTCTCGACTATTACTCAGCTATTTGAATCAACGCATCAGTTTGGTGAAGAACTAAACGCAATTGGCCAAGTCGATGTTATGTCTATCGACCTATCTAAGGCATTCGACAAAGTCACACCATAGCAAGTTACTGGATAAATTACTGCGTCTCGGTGTTGAAGCTCCTAAAGATGTTGAACTGAAGCTCCTAAAAGTGTCGAATACACAGAAACCCTTTCAAATCTGTCTTAACCGAGGGAGGGTTTCTTCACCGCGTTTCCGAGCTAAATAATTGCGATAAATTTTTCTAACTGCTTATAATCTTCTTTCGGACCATACCACCGTCGTTGTGTGTCATAATTGTACCCAATTCTGGCGTACAACTAAATGTTTCAACACCTCCGAGGACGGATCTTTGTTTTCAACACTGCGTTTATGTTCTGTTATGCGATCATTTAGAAAACATTTTGATTGTCCTTTGTAATGCAGACCACAATCAAGGGGAGTCTTTTACCACCCCAAATACACAATCGACCTCCTTTTCTCTGTACTTTTTATTACAACCGGTCTTTTCTGGAAGAAACCGGGTTAAACGGCTTTGTTTAAAATCATTCCTAAATGCTGTGCTGATTCCATACTTGATGCGAATAGATCTAAGCTGATGAGCTATTCTATAAAAAAAAGGAGAGAACCACTCTCTTCGACGTTTTTTTCTTGTCCTTATTTTTTTCCTTTGAGAGGAGGTAGTCAAACCATCTGCTTGAATACATATTCTTCCGGCTATCCAATCATATAAAATTGTTTAAAAAAGCCGCTGTAGGGAACTCCCTATCAAATTGGAACAAGCTTTACTGATTGCATTGCTCATCGAATTCCCAACAATGCCGGCCTTCACACCTTTAAGGGAACAGCGCTTAAAAGGTAAGAGTGGCTACGATTTTTTTCTAGCAGTCTGTTAAGTAGTGTAGAAGGCAGCACACCAAGGCTGGACCTACAGGGTGATACAAGGAGCCGCCAGGCTCTTTAAATCGACCGGAAATTCGGTTTCTTAAACCAGTGGCTCTCAGCCTTTGATGTTTGCGGACCCCTTGTGGATCGGCAGAGATGATGGAGGACCCCGTTCGTGGTGAGTGGAAGGGGATGTATAGGTTAATTATGATAGTGATTTAATAAATGGATATAAGTAAAGGCTAGTGTGAAATAGACTTCTCATTTTGACATATCCACGAAAAGCTCAGCCGAAAATTAAAACGTTTCTTCACAATCTGAGAAAAGACAGCTTTTATTGCCGGGCTTGACTGATGAGGCTGGGCTTCGCGGACCCCAAGAATACCTTCGCGGACTCCCAAGGGTCTACGGACCCCCATTTGAGAACCACCGTCTTAAACTATCGCGCTACGACTTTGTGCAGCGTTGCCCACAGATGGTGCACTTTTTTGTAAACTTTGCAAAGAGCGAACTTACCTGAGGAAAAAGTAAAGAAAGAAAAAGGCTTATTTCCTATGGTAGCGACGCCACCGGTCTTCAAACAACGCGGCGCCGTTTCGCACGGGAGACAAAAGATGGCGCAAGCGGTCGCGACGCCAACTGCCGCCAACGAACGAGCAGACGACCCAAAGAGCCGGCATATTCAGCAGACAAGGAACTGCAGTTCCTTCTTGTTACCGCGCCTGTTTTTTGTATCAGCGACTGTCGCCGCCTGCGGAACGCGCGCCGCTTTTGAGTCGATAAGATCGTCTGCTAAATACGCTGGCTCTCGGCGCCGTATGCTCGTTCGTTGGTGGCGTTCGTTGCGTCATCTCTTGTGTCCCGTGCGAAACGGCGCCGTGTTGTTTGAAGACCGGTGGCGTTGCTGCATTTCCATAGGAGCTAAGCCTTTTTCTTTTTGTACTTTTTCCTCAGGTAAGTTCACTCTTTGGAAATTTTACAAAAAAATGCACCATCTGTGGGCAACGCTGCACAAAGTCGTAGCGCGATAGTTTAAGAAACCGAATTTTCCGGTCCATTTAAAGAACCTGGCGTCTCCTTGTATCACCCTGTATATATGGCCAACGATGGCAAACACTAGCTACCAAGGTTGACCCGACGTTGACATTCTGGCCAAGTGGAACTTCCTCCAATGTTGGCCCCGGTCATTGGCACCAACATTGGGATATTATTCAACCAACCTTCCTGCCATCATTGGCAGCAATGTTCGACCATCGTTCAACCAACTTTCCTGCATTCCTTGGCACCATTGTTGGGCAGTTGTTAAGCCAACATTTCAGCCATCATTGGCACCAATGTTGGGCCATCATTGAACTACCATTCGAGCCATTACTGGACCAGTGATGGTTATCCATTCTGCAGCCAATATTGCCATCCACACTCGTTCATCGGCTATGCCAATATTAGCTTTCCCCCTAATTCAATGGCTATGCCATCATTGCCATACAAGCTCATTCATTGGCTATGCCGTTATTGGCAACCAAGCTAATTCATTGGCTTTCCCAATATTGGTGCCACAACTTAATTGATAGCTGTGCAATAATGGCGATGCATTTAAATGACGGCTATTCCAACACTGGGGTTTAAGAACCCCTAGCCTGTGTAATATTAGCGGCCCACTGCATAAAAACACTCAGGTCACAAATGACGAAATCCTTCAGTGCTTTTTCCATGCACTATTCCATCTGGCGTGCAAATGAACAATTCAGGATCAATTTTATTGAAAAGGGGCTGGGGAGGAGGTTCAGCGGGCAGCCTATGCCTGGTCCGGAAAAGTTTCCTGGAGAGGGTCCTGGTGAAAGTACTGGAAAGAGCCTTCGGGCGAGTCATGGGGCAGGGGGAGCCATTTCGGCTCCCAAAGGCCTCCTCCTGCCACCTCCCTCGTCGCAATACCCTTGAAGACACTTCATCACCATTTTTTCAGTTGCCGATTCTTGAATCTTTAGCTTCGCACTGATGACATCTAGAAAACATCAAAAGGTCAAAGATCGACGCTTTCAAACCCACATTGGTCTTAGTAAAGCACACTCCCAATCAGCACTTTTTGTAGCATCCCGATGTTCTGAAGAACTTGGCTCACAATAGACTAAAAATTCTCCCGCAACCTCAACTAAGTCGTCCTGAAGCTAAGGATGACTGACCATCATTAGCTCCTTCTGAACTATGCAAACGAATATATCACGCAGAAGCAAATAAACAGACGCGATCAAGCCACGAAAGGCAGGGCTGGCTAACTTGCTCTAGCAGAAACATAGCCGCGGCATTCCCTTCGCTGACCTATGCTTGTTGATAGGGCCGGCCCTAGGGTTGGGCGACCTGGGCGCCATCAGTAGGGGCCGCCACCCAACCCCCTCTTGAAATTATTCCAGCTTTTTTATTTATTTGTACACAGCGCCCTTCGTTTTTGGAATGCGGTTAATGTCTGACGAAACGCTCATGTTGGGCCATTACTCACATGTTTGCTAACAGCGTGATGTCATACACAGTAGGTAGGGGCGTATACAAAAAGGGGGGGGGGGGGGGCGCCACGGCAGGAGTTCGCCCAGGGCGCTTGATGATGTAAGGCCTGGCCTGCTTGTTGAAATGAATCGCTCTCAAGCTGGCATCTGGCACCCACGCGAATTATTCGTTAACCCTAAATGGGGACCGTCTGGAAGGTGTGAAATCTCAAACTTACTTAGGCCGTACCTAACTTAATTATCTTATTTAAAACATGCCGGAAACCCGTAAAGAAAATGTACTCGCACAGGTGTTTGTAGACAGGCAGGAAACCAGACCCAAAATATTGTTTTAAGCACTCATAGAACTTCAGTAGACACAGCATGATCCGTAGACGAGTACAAACGTCCAAGCGAATGGCGAAATCTAAAGGTGTATAACTGAGCATCTATACAGCTGAGAAGATAGCAAAGCAAAAAAGAACCGAGGTGATTCTAGGCTATATTTTCTATTCTCCCCGCAGCTGGAAGAATATTTTCCCCGAAATTCTAAAGGCAGACGGTGCTGATTTGCGGTGGCAATCAGTTCATCGAACGACGTCTCATTGACAGATCGTTTTATTGAGTCGCTGTTTCATCAGCAGATTGGTTTACAGACAGGTATGATTAGATTTTTTTTTTTTTGTAACAAGTCACCCGAGGTTTTCCCCAAAAAGGCATGTAGAGTAGAGTTAGAAGAAGGTTAACGTGGGTTAACCTTCTTCTAATGAGCCGTCACAAAATGTCGCCGCGAAGCTGCGTGGACTCGTCTGCCGGCCAGTGACGCACCCGCGAAAAAATATCCCTGCAGCGTGCAATTCGCTTAACTAGTGTCGGGGATATGTTAGTGTCGACGGAACGTGTCCATAAAACATGCATCCACGAAACGTTGTCCATAAAACAAGAACAACAAATCTGTATTCTACAGGCAGTTGTCGCATAATTTCAGACAGCTAATGAGAGGCAACTGCCGGCAGAATTTCGGGGAAATTAATGTACCGGCTATTGGGAGAATAGACACTGCCTAATGATTTAGATAATCTGGAAGAGTACCCGTAGAACAGCGGTCACTCGTTGCCAACAAATAGGTTGCAGTGCATTTAACGCAAACTTAGCGGACTTGAAAGATGTATTCCGATATTTATTTCGATACGAGCACTGACGAACAACCACACAAACACAAAAATGAGATGGAGTCGCTCTGTGAAGAGTCAACACGATGGGGTACAAGCTGTAATTTGCCGAACCAAACCACACCACAAGAATTTTTGTGACTTTGAAGAAATAGACTTTTCGAACATTGAACCACACGGGCCGCAGCTAAAAGTTCAGGACCAGGGAAAGAGAGGCTGAGGAGGAGGACGTAGATGGGTTGCTGGAGAGTTGAGGAGGCAACACTCCCCTCGCTCCAGCATTTTGCCTGCATCCTGCTTCTTCAAGGTCTGCTGGGGGGTGCCGGCATAAAAGGCTTATCTTCAAGGGGCATCCCAACAATGAACAAAGCGAGACGATTTGTCAGTGGATTCATTTGTGAGTTCGTCCCAAAGTTGATAGTGCAGTGGATGCTATGTGAATGGTCTACCAAGCAGTGTCCTTCAGGCAGGTGCCGTGCTCTGCCTTATGATTCGCTTGGAGACGAAAGTCACGTGACCGTATAACCGGAGACACATTTGGTTTAAAATATGCATAGCGTCTTCTCTGCTGTCAATACCGTGGGATCAGGACTGCAGCCCGAAGGCTAGTTTTTCGATCGCAGCCCAAATGTTAACCAAAAACGGGAAGTACGTAGACCCTATGATTTACGCCGCATAACCCACATTCTAAATAGAAATGCAGAAATAACCGTGGCTTCTTTCTGCGCACGATGTCCAGAAGTAAACTAAAATTGCAAAGAAGAAATATTACTCATAAATAAACTGTGATGTAGATTTCGCGCCACGTTTAGAGCAGTTCTTTTTTTTTCTCGCGAGGTTTGTGTACATGTAACAAAAATTGTATCATTTCTTAAACCATGTAATATAAAAGCAACAAAGATGCGAAGTTTCACAGAACTGAAGAAAAAAAAACGCGAATCTAACACAACGATGACAACACATAAAGAGGTCCTGGCCCGAAGGGGCTAACGACTTAAATATCTCAGAGTAATAATAATAAAAACAAATTGGCAAATGCGCTTGCTTGTTCTAGAAATTCGCACAAAAGTGGGGTAATAGGGTGTCCCTAAGGTGGCGCACAACTCACCATTAACTAATGAAATTTTTGATTCGAGTGTTAAAAAGTATTTTTAATGTTTATGTCGCCGTTCTCGACGTGGGCGTCGACGTACATGACGCCGCTGCTTACGCCCTTGTCGATGTGAGAACTACTGTTGACACGTTGGAACGGCACTAAATTGCGCTATAGACTCGTCTATTTTGCCCGCATGCAATCCCGAGAAAGCTCTTTTGATTGCCGGCGCTAGACAGAGCAACGACGTAGGAATCCCGACACGAGAGCCGGCTGCGCCTCGATCGGGCCGACCGCACTCGCTCTACTGAAATGTGCCCGTGGGAATTTCGAGCACCGTTTGCTTGCTCAGCGCACCTCCCGCGCAGCATCGCAACCTTTCTGGCGCCTGACAGGCCAAGAGAGCCCGTAGCATGTGCTGCGGTTCATTCTAAATTGAAGCAGAGCAGCCGCGAAGTAGGTAAACCAATGCGACGTGCCGGTAAACAAGCAGAGAAAAAATATATCTCGCAGGCTTTTTCAGTTGCAGATTTGGTGATTTGAGAAATATGAATGCTGTAAATGTCCTAGAGCGGTCAATTTGTGGTCATTATTAATGCGTTCATACCACTCGCTCTTTACATTAATGAGCTGTCTCCGAATCTTCTGATTTTCGACATTTGCGTTCTATCTAACGGCCTTCGTGACAACACCTGTCAAAGTGGTGCGGTCTAAAAGGCAGCATCCTTTGCATACTCTCAACTCCGGTACGTTGTAGTGTGGGTTGAATTTATCCGTGTAATTGCCACGCTGAACTCACCATGCCGGAAGTAATTAGCGAACCGCGAATGCTATTGATTGCAGAAGTGTTGTAAGTTGGACGATTTGGGCGAGTGGCGCAGTGCACTGCGTGACTTTTAGCACGTGTTCTTCTTCATTTTGAGTTTATATTCAGTTGCTAGTCAGCGCATGTGTGTTGGTCACGTTCTTTCTCTCTGTCCTTGTCTATTTGTGCGCTGGACTGCTGACAATACTATTGATTGTAAATTGATGCCAATGCTACATGCACAGCGCGACTCAGCTAATCGCGAAAACTTATGGTCACTGATAATGCCAAAACGGCAAGGAGGAGTTTCACCTGTTCCCTAACCAGCGCGAGCGTCCTACCTTCGACAACACTGTCGTTTTGTGCACCTCAATCGCGCGCAGGCAGAAATGAGCTCGGCAGGAGACACGGGCGCGTGCTGGAGGCAGGGCGTTTGAAATAAACGCCTATCGTTGTCACTCTGCCAATCAATTTAGTGCTCTTTTTCCTTTCGAATCAAGATTATTCATTCAAACCTACTAGTCAGGTTGAATGTGAATGCGTGGAGCAGTAACAGAAAAATCGCTGATGTCGCATTCATGCTGATAGTGTCGCGCAGAGACTGAGTGATATTGTTAGCGCGAAGAGGGCATCGAGCTGCTTTCGTATTTTATTTTCAAAGAACAACGACGGGCGACATATTTTACCACTTCTGGTAATGTTCCAAATGAATATATCGCCCCAGAGTAGTAGTTAAGAGAAACGTTTCAAATTTAAGGGAAAAAAAATCGATGAAACTGTTATTGCTTGCTTGCTTTAAGAGTGTTTGCGCGATGCACGTATTGAAACGCTGCCAACCACTCGCTCATGATGCTTCTCTCACTGTTCGTCGTCATGCCAAAGTTTCGTCAATGCAATAAAAGTTTCTATTATGCGTGTACCTTCCAATCGATTGCCAACGTTGGTAAGCCTTGGCTAAGTCACGCCAATGTTGGTTAGCCTAAGCCAGTCAATTGCAAATGTTGGAAACCCATTGGCTAAGACAGGACAATGCTGGCCAGCGTAAACCAATCGATTACCGATGTTGGTGACCCAATGACTAACACAGACCACGGCTGGCCAGCCTAGGCCAATCGATTGTCAACGTTGGTGTAATGTCCTAGAGGTTGTAGTGGCAAGAGTGGCGCTTCCTTAACATAGGCGGCGTGAAGACGGTTGATGTAAATGGCCGCGAGGGGAGAAAGTGGCGCTGGAGTTCCGGGTCTGAGGAGAAGTGGTGGCACATCTGCGATGAGCGAAGAAACAGGCGAGGCT
Source organism: Ixodes scapularis (assembly GCF_016920785.2). Lineage (NCBI taxonomy): Eukaryota > Metazoa > Arthropoda > Arachnida > Ixodida > Ixodidae > Ixodes > Ixodes scapularis. The sequence goes on from NW_024609837.1 coordinate 74,501,129, forward strand.
GAGGCGGTACGCTTCTCCAGAACGTTGCACCGTAGCACCTTTCTTTGTGGTGTAGTGGTGGGGAGCCTTCACCGTTCCGTTGCCATATCGGTGATGAATGCAAGGAAAAAAAACGGACACACACTGTTCCGCGCCGGGACGCAAGTCGCGCTACTCGGATAACAAGGGCAGCCTGAGCGCCGGTGATCGTAAGCCGTCGCTGTTTTGTGCGCCAAAGGAGGAGTGGCGCAGAATAGAGTGGGAACAAAATAATAAACGAGAAGAGAAGCACTTCTTAAAGACATCAGCGGTGTGCGAGAAACATTTTGAACCGCGCCTTATCCTTCCAGACTTTGTGCACATCGGGAATGGAGAGTAGGTTAGGATTCGACGGAGTAGGCCAGTGCTCGCGGAAGGTGCCGTGCCACTTTGCTGCATTATTTCACGGCGTACAACTCAAAGGCGATGCCCCGTGAAAGGCCGACAAGGAAGCGGACAGCAACAGTAGTAACTCAGCCAGTGAAGAAAGCCCGCTAATAGCGTCGAGACATCCATGAACTGTCGATTTCTCCGCCTGATGAACCCGACAAGTAGAGCTTCATAGGTGCTCAACACACTGCATTTGTACAGCACCTGAAGGTACCTACACAGTCACGGTCGGGGATTTACATACCAAACTATTCTGGTGTCATCTACGCGACATCATGTCTTTACTACATGGAGACTGCGGTGATCTCCCATGTAAAGATCGTGAGCTTTGTACCAGACCAGAATTGGTTAATTTTTCTTTAGCGTTCCTTTCATGAACAAGAAACAATAGGCGGTTCAAGTTTGTATTCATATTGCATTTTAATGCTTCATGTACTCCCAATCTACGCATTTTTTCTTCATAGACTGGCTTCCACAAAAGACAGTTTACTATATGTTCTCCAGTTACAGTGGCACCTCGGCAGTTCCCAAACGCGCTCGGCGTTGCACCTTCCACAACGCTGGTCCCCGGATCAGCAACAGGATGACAAAAAGCAATACACCAGTTTATTGTTCCGCTCACCATTGAAAAAGTGTGAGATATATTAGTCATTTTTTAAATGTTTTATTAATATCGTATGGTTTACTTTGCAGCTATTAAGCGTGCAGCCAAAATGGTAGTGTTGCTGAACGGTCTGTCTTTACTGGGGGGAAAGGGGGGGGGGGGCTCGACATTAATCAAACGATCTGCATCAAAACACGCGAATATTCCAAATAGACAATAGCACACATTCTAGAGGCATTTGTTCAAAGGCAGGACTACAATTTTTCACATTAGAAATTGTTCCGTATCGCAAAAAGCTCCCGTTGAACCTCAGTAGTACGCGCGGAACAGCGACGACGAAGGGGCTGACGGGGGCGCGCTCCTGGGGCACAGCACAATTAAATCAAATAATCTCCCTCAAAACACGCGAATTTTCCAAGTGAAGGATAGCACTAGAAGCATTAGTTCAAAGGCAGAACTACAATATTTCACATTGGCAATTCTTCTACGATGCGAAAAGCTCCAGTCGAACCACAGTAGAACGCGCGGAACAACGCCGACGACGGGGCTGACGGGCGCGATCCGAGGGCTCAGCACCAGGGTGTCGAACCGGAACCGAACCGAACCGAAAACCGGAACAGAACCGTTATTTTTAGCCGAACCGGAACTGAACCGAACCGAAATCTTCGCCGCCATCTTGGAACTGAACCGGAACTGAACCGGAAAAAAATATAACGGTAACCGGTTCAAAACGGTTCACGGTATTTTTTTTTGTTAGTATTACACATTTTATATTTGGGAATAAAAAAGTGGCACGTGTATTCCTCTACGTATTGATCAAATCGTCATATACAGAATTGCAATGTATAATAAATCCTGGGTTTTTGCGGCACTTTCTTATTGGCACTATGATTAAGCATGTGTCACATCGTCACGTGACGTCGTGCTGTCAAGACATGCTGTAAAGTAATGTCACATCACGTGACCCCGTGACGTCACGTGACTCACCGCGTTAAGTCGATTCAAATTGAGGACGTCGCTATATCTATTAACGTTGTTGATACCGTGACGTCACATGACATCACAACTTCGCACTGAGAGTCACGTGACACCATGATGTACCCGATTGTCATGATCCCGAGTCGAATGCTCTGGTTCATGACAACTAGCATCGCCAAACATTCGGGTAACGGCTCGTGTTCAACTCAAAGATTATAATGGGCCCGAGTCCCACTAGAGCTAGAAACAGAAAAAAACGACAGCGACAGGCCTCAGACACAGGCAGCATGCTCGCGATGGTACGTTTATACGGCTTTGAGTTGTTCGGTGCTCGTAAAGTTAGCACGAGTGTTTAAAAGCCTGGAAATGGTACCCTCGTGTGCGTGATGCTCGTGTTTGAGCATAGCCTTCTTTATTCTACAAAGCCTGTCAAATCGCGAAATACTCTGGTTTAAGGCTTGCCGCTGTCGTTTGTTTCTGTTTGTTGCTTTAGTAGGGCTCGGGCATTATAGCCCAACTAAAACTATATCTGAAGATCAGCCCATGCTCTATGCTTTGCCAACCCTCCGTATGACTATGATAAACACTGACGGTGTATATATTAGGATCAGATCACGTGGCTGATAGTTCTAATTGCGAGTTGAAGAGGGGAAAGCTGTTTCATTTCTTTCTTTCAACTGCGTCTACCATTTCGCAGAGGGGAAAACTAATGGATGGTTTTGCAAGTTATCAACGTCAGGGATTACATCTTAGCGGTATTTATTGAACTTAAGGTAAACAAAATGCTGTACGACCTATTTTGCATGTATGCACACCATTGAGGCTCCCAAACATGTTTTCGATGTTGCTGAACGGCCTCAGAAAGTTGTACCGGGAATAGAAGTGTTAAAGGGTCTAAATGTAACGTATTAGTCCGACATTACATAGAACTATTAGTGTGTACGGGAGGGATACCTGAAAAGAAAGATCCCAGTGGCCTCAGGGGGATAGCCGAACGTTGGCAGCCGCTCTAAGTCTCACAGGACTGTCGTTCTCAAGTTCTCCAAGTTTCGACCTTCCTGTATTTTGTTTAAACTTCACAGTTTGGTGCAAAGTAAAAGCAGCGAAGAATTACTGTTAACAAGTGACACAAATATAATTGTCGAATGAACACCACCCAATACGGAGCAGGCAATCCCTGAGGAATAAAAAGTATCTTGAGGAGCAACTAAAAAAGAAAAGAGAGTGGGGAGGGGGTGTAGTTTTAAAGCATAATGTGTCGTAAAGAATCCTCTGCCCCGCATTTTCAGCGCAGACTAGAAAGCGTGGCCTGGAAACGATAGTGACAGATGGGTAGTGTGTACAACTTTTATTTGTGAAAACACTCTTGCCAGAAAGCACGTTTTCGTCGTGCCAGATGCTCGCGTCGTGCCTAACGGCGACGCACCAACAAGAAAAATGTGTGCCTCTCAAATACATAGCTTGCACTGAGTGCGAACCTTTTGCAGCGTGTATTTTGCCCCACCGGATTTGACTTTTTCAGCAACAACAACTCGCAATGACAACCAGTATATAGTGCGATTACGTCACGTGCAAACCATGTTAAATACTTCAGCTTTCTGGTGAAGTGCGACGTTCGCAACACTAGCACTAGACGTCCAAGGTGTAAAGTTGTGTAGTATTTATAGCAGTCTCGCGATGATATACGGCTGCCTTATGAAATGTTGGAGCACATGACTGATAAAGAAAAGAGTCGTGAAGTATGGTCCCAAAACAAGTGAACGTAAAACCTAAGATAACATTAGCGTCCCGAGGCAGTATCTCGCAACGTTTCGAGCTGAGGCAAGCTAATGTTCAAACGTGATTTATATTAGGATTCTAAGAATCTTCGTTTGCCCTTCGCGCAATTTATGTTTAATTAGGAATATCATTTTATGCATTTCTATGCATCTCTCTTTGCCGTAAAGCATTGTGTAAGGGATTATTTAGAAAAATAACGTGTCATCTCCTTTTTCTGCACATTTCGCGTATTTGCCTTCCGATATATCATGTGACCACAGTGCTTTTTGGCATCCCTGCAACCCAGTATTTTACAGTGCAAAACAGCTAACAAAAGCACGTTTCCGAAGACTCAACATGCAGCTGGCGTATTTTCGAGTATCGTCCTTCCGTGTCGGTCTCAGGCGGTTATGTGAACTTCATAAAGTCAAATTTATCGATGATAATAAAAATATACTTAATTCCTGTCTGAAGATTTGGCAGCATAAATAAAAGATCCTCACCTCAAAGATACACATATAAGTAAACGCACCTTCAAATTATCTGAAAGATGTTCTGCAAATCTTTTTCGGCGCTTTAATCCTCTATAGACACGTTATAGGTGATTTGGGAAAGCTTTAAATAATTTTTTTAAGCTAATTTAAATAACTGTGTGTTCCTCACGTATATATAACTTCTCAAATATATAGAAGTTTATTATCGCGTCTTTTATCTGTTAAACAGAACTTTTACGTGTCTGTGGGTCGAACCAAAACAAAATACACTGGGACGAATGGTGGAACTATGACGATTACACACGCAAACTGTGAGAAAGTGTCCAATTAAGTAGCTTCCAAATTGAGTAGAGCATGAAATACCACTTTGTTCTATTTAACAAAAATCATCAATTAGCGAGGGTGATGCTTACTTGCAAATTAAATTGACCGGCGTCTTGTCAAGAACAAACCTCAACCCCTATGCCAGTTTATCCAATATAAGAAAATGTTCACATGGGTAAGCACTGTTTTAGGTGAGATTCGATCTCAGTACGAAGGTGCTCATAGATTAGAGTGAACAATTTCAGCCACTCCTTTTTGCATGATTCGTCGCCCGCATCATGGTGCTGAGAGCAAACAATGCTGGTTAGAAAAACAAGCATTGTGATTGTCGCTTAGTGTATCTATAAAATTATATTGCCTTAAGCTCAGTCGTCTCGTCATTATACATATATTGCCGCGCGCCAAGTAGGCAGCGCGGCCGTAGCCTAACGGTTGTCGCGCTTGCCTCCCACGCGAATGGCCAGGGTTCGATTTCTGGCCGTGGCTACGCATTTTTGTTTACACTGTAATGTGATGTTCTAGTGAATTCGAGAACCGTCTAGCTGATTCGAGGTTGGAATGTTCTACGCGTCGAACCTTCTACATTGAATGCTCCAGAAGCCAACGCGAGTACAAAAGCGGCTCCGCCTGGCAAGCAGGAGTCAGTCTCGCCCCAGCGTTCGACTCTGCTGTCACGCCGACTTCGACGCCCGCGACGCTCTGTTATTACCTTTTGTACCCTTTTTATTTTTGGCACAAGTTCGCCACATTAAACGTTTATTTCTTCTTGTTTATTTATTGTTTTTGGTCACCACCCGTGACATTTTTGGTGGAGGTGCGGGGTAACGCATGCCCCTGCCGCGTACCCCTCCGAGGGACCGCAGTGCAAGTCCGACGCCAAGCCCACGAAGAACCAACGAAGGCACTACCGAGATCCGGTTCAGTCGTCGCACCCAAGGCCTACACCCGGAATTCGGACTTCTGCCGCCCAGGACCAAGCAGCCAACGAAGCCGACGATGGCCAACCAGTCGCCGACCCCCGCCGCTCCTGCCGTCGTCTACCTGCCCGCCGCCCCCCGTACGCCGACTCCCTTCCACGGTGAGATCCATGAGGATGTCGAAGACTGGATCAAGCACTACGAGCGTGTCGCGCGGCACAACGGATGGACTGCGGAGCAGTGCCTCCAGAACCTCTACTTTTCGCTGGAGGATACTGCGAGGTATTGGTTCGAGAATCACGACGCTTCGCTTACGTCGTGGGACATCTGTGTGGCCGAGTTGCAGCGGACGTTCGCCACCCTACACCGACGGGAGAAGGCAGAAGATCTCCTCCGAATTCGAACGCAGGGCCCCGACGAAAGCGTCACAAGCTTCGTAGAAGATGTCCTCCGCCTGAGCGCCCGTGCCGATCCACGAGCCACAGACGACAAGAAGCTGCGGGTCCTCATGCGGGAGGTGAGAGACGATATCTTTGGAGGCCTCGTGCGCAACCCACCGGGCACCGTCGAAGCCTTCGTCACCGAGGCGACAAACATCGAGCGCGCCCTCCAAGCGCGCGCTTCCCACTACCAGCGGCATCCAAGCGTCACTGCAACCGCGCTGCTTAGCGGCGAAAACGCTCCTGGTACGGACATCCGCGAAATTATCCGGGAGGTCGTCCGGGAGGAACTCCGCCAGTTGCTGCCAGCCGCTAGTCGACCAGCGACGCTCTCCATTGCCGAGGCTGTGCGCGAGGAAGTACAACGGGCGCTCCAACCAGAGGTTCCCGTCACCACGGTGGCACCGGAGGAACCGACGTTGAGCTACGCTGCCATAGCCCGACGACCGCCGCAAGCTCCCCGCCAAGCCGCGGCGCCACCCCGAAGAGACGCCCCAACGCCGCACTGTCCCCGACGACAGGAAGATCAGGCGCACGTTCACCCAGACCGACCTGCGCCGTAGAAGACAGACGTCTGGAGGACGGCCGACCGACGCCCGCTGTGTTACCACTGCGGGGAAGCTGACCATGTGTACCGCCGATGCCCATACCGACAACTCGGGCTGCGTGGATTCCACCCAAGCGACCCGCGCCCCCGGTATGGTGAACGCCCTCGGGAGACCGACGAGTACCTGCGACGACCCCAGTCCCCCGAGCCTGCGTCCCGCCGAGAGTTCCGGTCGCCGTCACCGCGACGTCCAGCTTCGCCGATGCACCGACCCCGACGTGAAAGCCTGTCACCCCTCGCTCCTCGCCGGGGAAACTAGGCGCGGCAACCCCTGGAGGTGGAGTTGCCGAAGACGACCGACGCCAAGATCCTCCACGAACGCCGGAGGGCCCCCACTCGAACGCTACCGGAGACCGAAACGACGCTCCTGAAACGGTGTCCAACAACCTAAACGTCATCATCGACGGCCACGACGCATCGGCACTCGTGGACACCGGAGCAGACTACTCAGTCTTGAGTGGGAGGCTCTCCCACCGCCTTCGAAAAGTGACGACGCCGTGGGATGGACCTCAAATACGAACCGCCGGAGGGCACCTCATCACACCAGTCGGGAGGTGCACTGCTCGCGTCGAGATCCACGGTGAGACGTGCCCTGTGAAGTTCGTCGTTCTGCAAGACTGTTCGAGGGACGTTATCCTCGGAATGGACTTTCTCTGCGAATATGGCGCCGTCATCGACCTCGCTGCAAACCAGTTGACTCTTCGAAAGCCCGTCGTGCCGCCGGTGGAGATGAACACGACGTCAACCGCGATCCGAGTTACCGCCGACCATGTGAACCTACCGCCGCGGTCGAGTGTTTTCGTCACCGTTATAACCGACGCAGCCATGCACGGTGAAGCTCTTCTGGAAGGGAGCGTCCAACTGCTCCTCGAAAAAGGAATTGGTGTCGCAAGAGGCGTGACGGATCTTCAAGAAAGACGTACAACTGTTCTTGTGACGAACTTTCGAGAGGAGCCGCAGCACCTAACGAAGGGTACCACCGTGGGCCACATCGAGGAGCTTCAGGCGCCAGCCGTGGTCACCGCAATCTCCGAGGAAACCTCGTCGCCACAGCAGAAGAGCACGACGCCGCCGCCGCTCGACATCGACCCAGAGCTCCCATCTCCGAAGCGCCGGCAACTGGTTGACCTCCTCGCCAAATACAGTGACTGTTTTGCCACGACATCGAAAGTTCGCCAAACACCAATGGCGAAACATCGCAATATTACTGACGACGACGCACTCCCTGTCCAGCAGTCGCCGTATCGAGTCTCCTTAAAGGAAAGGAAAGTGATTCAAGATCAAGTCCAGGAGATGCTCGACGACGACATCATTCAACCCTCAAGAAGTCCATGGGCGTCCCCAGTCGTCCTTGTATAGAAGAAGGATGGGACCCTGCGGTTCTGCGTGGACTATCGTCGACTGAACGCTGTGACGAAGAAGGATGTCTATCCGCTCCCCCGCATCGACGGTACGTTAGACCGACTGCGCCACTCCCGATATTTTTCGTCGATGGACCTGAAGAGTGGTTACCGGCAGATTGAAGTCGACGAGCGTGACCGGGAGAAAACTGCCTTCGTCACTCCCGACGGACTGTACGAATTCAAAGTGATGCCGTTCGGACTTTGTACAGCACTAGCCACCTTCCAGCGCGTCATGGACACCGTGCTGGCAGGTCTGAAATGGCAGAGCTGCCTCGTCTACCTGAACGATGTCGTGGTGTTCTCACGAGATTTCGACGAACACCTCAGACGACTTCGAGCCGTGCTTCAAGCCATCAAGACCGCCGGCCTGTCACTCAAGCCAACAAAGTGTCGGTTCGCCTATGGGGAACTAAAGTTCCTCGGCCACGTCGTGAACAACAAAGGTGTTCTACCTGACCCCGAAAAGACCCGCGCCGTAGCTGCATTTGCGCCGCCGTCTGACAAAAAGGCAGTAAGAAGATTTCTCGGACTCTGTGCCTATTACAGGCGCTTTGTTCGAGACTTCGCCAAACTATCCGCACCGCTGACACACCTCACGAAGGACGCCGTAAAGTTCGAGTGGACTGAAGAACACCAAAGGTCATTCGACGAGCTCAAACGAAGACTCCAGACGCCCCCGATTCTTGGCCATTTCGACCAGTTTGCTGAAACCGAGATCCACACCGATGCCAGTAACACTGGCTGGACTGGGTGCTGTACTAGTCCAAGTGCAGGACGGTGCAGAGCGAGTTATCGCATACGCAAGTCGGACGCTGTCTAACGCGGAGACGAACTATTCAACGACTGAAAAGGAGTGCCTCGCTGTCGTCTGGGCAATAACAAAGTTTCGCCCATATTTGTATGGAAGTCCTTTTCGCGTGGTCACAGACCACCACTCGCTCTGCTGGCTGGCGAATCTGAAGGACCCCTCCGGACGCCTCGCTCGGTGGAGCTTACGACTGCAGGAGTTCGACATGACCGTGGTGTACAAGTCCGGCCGGAAGCACAATGATGCCGACTGCCTGTCGAGGGCCCCAGTCGAGGCCGGTCCTTCCTGCACCAAACAGGACGACGATGAGTGTTTCCTCGGCGCTCTGGATGTCAGCGACATGGCAGCACTCCAGCGAGACGACCCTGAGCTGCGAGCACACATCGAGCATCTAGAGGGACAAGGAAGCGCCGTTCCGCGCGGTTTTGTACGAACACTACCAACCGTCTCCATCCGACAAGGTGTGCTTTACAAGGAGAACTTCAGCGACAACAACACGGCGTGGGTGTTGGTGGTCCCTTCCAGTCTTCAAGAAGAAAGTTTTCAAGCCTGCCACGATGACCCGACGGCGGGACACCTTGGTTACAGCAGGACTCTTGCCAGGATACGCGAAAAGTACTACTGGCCCAAGCTTGCGAAGACAGTGCACCACTACACCCGATCTTGCCACGAGTGTCAACGACGGAAGAAGCCACCGACGAGACCGGCAGGACTTCTTCGGCCTATTGCGCCGCCATCTGCTCCATTCCAGCAAATCGGTATGGATTTACTCGGACGTTTCCCACCGTCGACGCAAGGAAACCGATGGATCATCGTCGCAACCGATTATCTCACGCGGTACGCCGAGACAAAAGCCCTTCCACCAGGAACGGCTGTTGAAGTCGCGAAGTTTTTCATCGAGTCCATCGTCCTCCGGCACGGTGCTCCCGAAGTACTGATCTCAGACCGTGGATCATCATTCATGGCCCAGCTGACGCAGGAAGTCCTTCGTCTCAGCCACACCAGCCATCGTCGCACCACGGCGTACCACCCGCAGACGAAACGGGCTAACGGAGAGACTCAGCAAGACTATCGCCGACATGATCTCCATGTACGTCGACGTGGAGCACAAGACGTGGGACGAGGTGTTGCCCTACGTCACGTTCGCCTACAATACGGCCGTTCAGGAGACCACTGGATTCACCCCTTTCCAGCTGGTACATGGTCGGAAAGTAACGACCATGCTGGACGCAATGCTGCCCCATGAGCCATCTGACAATGAGAGCGACGACGCCCAGGCGGTTGCTCAACGCGCCGAAGAAGCCCGCCAGTTCGCCCGACTCATGATTGAAGACCAGCAACGCGTCGACGCGGGCCGCTACAACCTTCGTCGCAGGGACGTTCACTTCCAGCCCGGAGACAGGGTGTGGGTGTGGACGCCCATCCGTCGCCGCGGCCTCAGTGAGAAACTGCTGAAACGGTACTTTGGACCATACAAGGTACTTCGTCGCCTCGGCGATCTGAACTACGAGGTGATACCCGACGGAACAAGAACATCATCACGCCGCCCACCACGACCTGAAGTCGTCCACGTCGTGCGCCTGAAGCCGTACTACGCTCGATAGGACTGTGGATCTTATGTGTTTCAAATGACTCTTTAGTTTGCCGTTCTTTTTATGTGCTTTGTTTTGTTTTGTGTTGCATCGAGGTGATGCACTTTTTAAGGGGGGAGTAATGCCGCGCGCCAAGTAGGCAGCGCGGCCGTAGCCTAACGGTTATCGCGCTTGCCTCCCACGCGAAGGGCCAGGGTTCGATTCCTGGCCGCAGCTACGCATTTTTGTTTACACTGTAATGTGATGTTCTAGTGAATTCGAGAACCGTCTAGCTGATTCGAGGTTGGAATGTTCTACGCGTCGAACCTTCTACATCGAACGCTCCAGAAGCCAACGCGTGTACAAAAGCGGCTCCGCCTGGCAAGCAGGAGTCAGTCTCGCCCCAGCGTTCGACTCTGCTGTCACGCCGACTTCGACGCCCGCGACGCTCTGTTATTACCTTTTGTACCCTTTTTATTTTTGGCACAAGTTCGCCACATTAAACGTTTATTTCTTCTTGTGTATTTATTGTTTTTAGTCACCACCCGTGACAATATTGTGCAACGTATTCCGTAAAACAGATATCATGATATATATGGCGAAGAGGTGCCCATTTCATGATTTTCTTCACTGTAATTAATTCCTTAGTTTAAGGGCAAAACAACGATTCAACTTCTAATACTGCGATACAAAGTTGTACCAATCACGGTTTTTTTAGGCAACCTACTTCACTTTGCGAAAACATTTCGATTCACGTACAATGTATGTGACTCCGGTAAACGAAGGGATGTTGAGTCGTATAAACACAACGTTTTGTATGTTAATGTAGATTTTCTTTTCTTGTTGCGTAGGAATAAATAACAGAATTTGATAATTTTGGTACCTGAAAATAAAACTGGATTGAACAAACGATAATAAAAAAAGAGAAAACTATATACTGTAAATGACTTATTTTTCGTGGGCTCAATATTTCGCGATTTAGGTCAAAGCTGAAGTTTTGGAATAATTCGCGGGTTGTAATTTTCTCGACGCGGTGGAATCTCAATATAAATTCCAATGTGTTTACATTTTAGCAAAATTGTTCGCGGGACCCATTTTTCGCGAATTGTAGGCGATTCGTGAAATTCTAAAAAAATAGGTCCTCGCAAAAATCAGGTCGTTTACGGCAGTTAGTTTCACGGCCTAAATTGTGCCTATTGACAGAACAACGCGGAAAATATATTCTCAATTTAGCGGTTCAAACCGGTTCGAACCGGTTCGAACCGGTTTGAACCGTTATTTTTTGCGCCCCGGAACTGAACCGGAACTGAACCAAAAGCCGTGAACCCGAACCCGAACCGAACCGATAAAAATATCGGTTCGACACTCTGCTCAGCACAGCAGCGCCACGGCGTCGTATATGCGCAAAATCTTCACGGTGCGGCCGCCGCTCTTGCCACTACAACTTTCAAGGACACTGTAACGTTGGTAAGCCATCTTTTAAGACAGGTCCAATGTTGGTCAGCCTAAAAAATTAAGCTAATCGATTACCAATAATGGTAACCCATTGGGTAAAACAAACCAATGTCGGCCAGCCTAAGCCAATAGATTTCCAATGTTGGTAGCCCATTGGATAACACAGACCAATGTTGGCCTGCCTAAGCCAATCAATTACCAATGTTGGTAAACAATAAGCTAGGACAGGCCATTGTTGCCATTGTTGGCCAGCCTGTGCCAATCGATTACCAACGTTGGTAAGACATTGGCTAAGAAAGGCCAATGGTCGCCAGTCTAAGCCAATCAGTTACTAATAATGGTAAGCCATTGGCTAAGACAGGCCAATGTTGGCCAGTGTACGCCTTTGTACCCATAACAATGGCACTACACCGGTTATATGGCCCGTTGTTTGCCAATTGAACACCAATATTGGCCCAACGCTATGTGCTGCCTGAGATGGGGAGACCACATGAGCAGCAAAAGTCTAAAGCGAGTATTCCAAATAATATTCTTTGGGTCTGGGCTGCGCCAAGTCGATATAAAAAAAAACAAAGTTTTAAAAAACGTTTTTTTTTTTTCGTCTTCAAACGCAGTTTGTTTAAGACTGTCCTTGAAAGGTATTGTGCTACATAAGGTACAAGAGGGTTCTTTTTCGCCAACGATATAAAATTAAGGTTTCTGATTTCGCGATAATTCTTCAGCGAAACTTCTTTTGCCCAATTGAGTTCGTTTTTGTCCATTTGTTGATCCTCAAGCATAAAAGTAAACTTAATAAAAAGGTGTGCATGAGACATGTCCGCGAGTATTATTTGTTTCAATTATTTGTATATATTTGTTTTTATATTTGTTCAATTATTTGTATATATTTGTTTTTATATTTGTTCAATTATTTGTTAATTATTTGTTTCAATATTTTCTATTGAAAATATTAATTTGACTATTTGAAATGCTTTCGCATTTCAAATAGAAAATAAACGGATTTCATTTTGAAAAAAAGGAAACATCAAATGAGCCAAAGCAAGCCAAAGACGTCACACTGTCTCGGCTCTTCCTCTCCTGGGAGCACCGCACCCGATGGAGAGGTCCGAAACACCCCGAGGCTGCGATCGACATGGCGGCGCGATGCCAGTCCTTCTCTCCCGCCCCTGGCTATGTGGTGTTGTCAGTTCGACATCCTTACTATTTCTTTTTTCGAGAGTTTCTTAAAAAAATGGGGTTGAGCGCGGAGGAGCAATGTTTCACTACCCGAAACTCTAACATGCAACACCGTTTTTTTTTTCTTTTTGTTTTTGCCTGCGGTGTATGTTTGCTTGAAACGGCACGTAGATTGCAGGCTCCCAATTGTCTCAATATTGACTTGGGTGGGAAGTAGTGCGGACCATCTGTGTCTGCCGATCTTTGCGCTTTTGTGTTTTTTCCACCAATATTTGCTTTCATTTCTCCCTGTGTGCCTTCCCCATCCGTCTATTTCTCTCCCCCCGTAGCCTTCTTCTCTTCCCTCGTTTTTATGCATTTCCTGCCCTGCCTTTTTTCTTATTCTTCGTCTCTTCTTCTCTATATTTTTTGGCTAGTTTTTTTTTTTTTCTGTTTTGTCTCGTTTTATCGGTTTCTGTCTTTCTCTCTCTGTCCCTTTTTGTCGGTATCTGTCTTCCTAAGCCTATCTTTTTTCTAGGTATCTCTCATTTTTTGTGTCCTTCACCGTCTATATAGTTATTTCTATGTATCTGCATCTTTCTTTTTGTTTGTTTCTGTCTCCTTCGCAATTGTCGTCTCGTCGAAACCAGAACTACTTCCTTTTTTTCCATGCGAAGATATAGGAGCTTCCTCCTTTTTCTTCAATATTAAGAAAAAATAATTATAACAATGCGCTTTGGACCACGGAATATAGAGAGTTAAAAATATGAAAGTAATGTGTTTTCAACTGTGACTTACCACAGGATAGTGGGAATTACGCACCATTCCAAAAAAGGAAGTGCCATGCATGGCATCATTATTCAACTTCAGGTATTATCGCGGTGTAACAACATAGGGACGAAGAAATTGGTAATATAAAAACCGTGATAAACGGGAAAGCAGATACCAGCTTATTTTGTGTCATACGTCATCAGAAATACACTCTATGTGGTTCGGAGCTCAACTCCCACTATTACACACCTCTGTCCCTCCCAAAGGTTGAAAGCTGCGGACCAATAATTCTTCAAACCGAAACCCGAATGCCCGCATTTCTTCCAAAGAGTTCATGCGATACCAAACTAGACGACACTTTTAAAAATCTCTTCGAAGCGTGCAGCTCGGCATAAGCCAGCCAAACAGGCGCCGCACTCTCCCCGTACACAGGGACGCTCTTCTGCGGCTAATTACACATCTACCCCTTATCAGAGGAATGAGAGAGGAGTCAAGAAGAGGGGAAGGGGAGGACGCACATAGTTACCACCGGCTTTCGAAAGCCTTTTATCCTTTCCTTTCCTCTCCCAACCACGCAAATTGTTTCTGTTTTGACTCAAAAGAGTTATCGTTGTCGTTCCGAGTAGAGCAAGAGAGCTGGCCGCCGATTCCCGAAGCCATTGCAGCAACGACAAACGTTAAAATTACTGTCAAACCCTGTTAAAAAAAAAATAAGAAAAAAAAAAGGAAAAGAAAGCGCGTTGAAGAGTGAGGGTGAAAAAACTTGAAAGAGTGAGTGTAGCGGGACGTGAAGGGCTCGTTAATACACTTGTGTTTGGTTGCAGCGGATTGGGCGTTGTGCTCCCCTGTGATCGCTGGCGTCATCTTTCAGGTAAGCCCGTGAGACTTGCGATGTGCTAATATTTCCTACTTACTTTTCCCGATCATTATGGTTCCCATGACCTTGAAAAACGTTCTGACATTGTTGTAAACGATCATTTCTCACAGAGAATGTGCGCATTTGGCTCTGCGAATAATGCAAAATCTTCTCTCTAGTTAAATTCACTTTCAGTGTCACCTCATATATGGTTCCAGCGTTCTAGAGTGTTCCTTCCTCATGAGCTACACCAGGGGGAACGCAAGGTTGCGCAACGCATACTCGGTTGCATCCAAAGGCAAGTGTGTGAACAAACCTTAGTTGTCTGGACAAACTCATTTAGGTTTCAAGTTACTGGTTATAATAGAAAATAAAGGCGTTTACACTCTCACACACTTACACACGTCCGGTGACTGGGAGCTGTTTTCGTGCACTGGCCGCGGCGCTGCTGTCGCGGTGACGAGCGGTGTAGGGACTCCGGGCGTTGCAGGTTTCCGCGTTTAGCATAGAGGGCTGTTCTACAGAACTCGCCAACCAGACAAGAAAGAGCGCAAACGAACGAACGGGGGAAAGTTTGACGAGGAGTCGGCTTTCTCGGTGCGGCTCCGCTTTCAGCCCAAGGCGGATTCGATTAAATAAGGCAGTGACCGACCGACCGCCCGCTGTTCGCTCGGTTGTCAGAGAGATGTAGTTTTGGGGCGCCTGCCTGTTGTTAACATTGGGGGATTGGGTTTTTTTTATGGAAGGAAGGCCACGTGTGTCTGGCAGGTCGTTAAAAGAAACCTAACTCGTTTATGCCTCGCTATAGTTACCGACGGTGGCTGTCATGGCGGCAGCTATGACAAAATTTAATTAGAAGGAGTGTGTCGTACACAGAGCGGAACACTGGTAAAATGCTGTGGTCAGAAGTGCAGTCCTTTAATCTTATTTTTCCGTTCATGCTAATCTAAACCGAGTTTGAATATCGAACAATTTGCAATACCTCGAATGCTTTAGAACTTGTGGGAACCCACCATGTTCCTTCCCACCGCATCGTGCGCTGCTGACGCCATGAAGCAATAACACCGAAGGGGCGTTGCCGAAGTGGACAATCTCGTGGCCACAGCGGCGCTGGCCGAGGACGACAAGCTACAAAAGTAACGGAGAGACAGCGGTTGCGTCTCTCGTCTGCGAGGGACGAACGAAAACGGCTGCCTGGCTTCTTGACATCGGGGCTCTGATTGCCGCCGCTAGCAGACGACCTTCCCGGAGCTGCGGCCCTCCATGGAAAACGACTGCCTCGCTCCTAGACCGCGGGCTTGGATTGCCGCCGCAAGCCGGTGACCTTCCCGGAATCCCTGGGTGACAGTGCCCATGGAAACCAACACGGCCACTTACCCGGAACCACAGCTTCCCATGGACGACGTTTTCGCGCCTCCAGACCATCGGGAAGCACCCAGGATGACGTTTGCGCGCTGCCCGCCGACAAGACGGACATTGATGTGAGGCTTGCCTCGTAAACATTGTTGGGTTAATAAACAGTTAAAGGGACCATGAAATGATTTTAAAATCGAGTTTCATCCACCGCACGTCGTAAAAGGTGTGAAAAGAAACACAAAAACACAAAAATAGGGAGCCCAAAAAAATTATTTGCTATAGAACTTTTAAAAGAAAACTGGACTCTTTTGCGCCTTCCTTCCTTCGCCTGTTCACTACGATGCATACGCAGAATCGGTGCACGTCAGCCGAATCCACATCGCCTATTGGGTAAGAGCCTACCTCACCAGCACCGCGATCGTAAACAATAAATAGCCGGCGAATGTTTCCTAAAAGTTTTGTTAAATAATATTCAGATCCACATTTTGTAGCATAATTAGAGATGTGTGGCGAAAATTGCCAAATTTGATAATGCTGAGAGCCAAGCGCCATCTATCGTGTGGTAAACGAAGCAACTACTGCGCGTGCGCAGTAAGGCAGGGCCGCCAGTTACTTGGGTGACGGCGACGGACGAACATTTATTTTCTTTGTTTTCCTTCCTCTCAAAACTCTGACTGACTGAACGTTTATTTTTCTACGTGTTCTTCCCGCGCGTGCCGACTTCAAGCAGCAAGAAAACAGTACTTAAAACAGACCACGACGAACAAGAACGCTGGATTCACCGACTCCGACGAAGCGTATAGGCCTAGCAGGCATTCCGACTCGGCGCTGCGTTGCTTCGTCGCAAGACCGTCTGGCTACGACCGGCTGGCGTGCTAAATGGAATATGCCCGCGCGACCCTTGTGGACCCTTCCCGTATTATAGTTTGATCACTGATCTCAATTCTAGATTAAGAGGTGAGGAGGTCAATCTCTTCCCCTTGTTTTCCGAGGCAGTGTTGACGAACACTCGTCGAAAAGGGACTCTCGTCGATTCTATCTTCTTGTTTTGTGTGATATAGAGCTGAAATAAACGCCGTATGGATTGCCTTCGTAACACGGTATGTACACTTTGTTATTGGTATGCCATTTTTATTCTGACAGACTGCACGTCACTGTCGACCCCGGTCCAACCTTTCTTTGCCGAGTGTCGCGTCAGTATCGAGTTGCAATCGTAAAAGAACGGTCCCGAAGCGCTTACCAACAGCGCGAATACAAGACTTCCATCAAGCGCGCGCGTCCGCTCCGAGTGTAAGCAGGTATTTACGTGGCTCTTGCTGACACTCGTAGTTCAAACGTATCTTTTTTAACGTCGGCTCGCTCCTGCATCTCCGAGGCCGCGAAAAACGCCATCTACGTCGCTTTGCAAACGACTGACACGGGCCGGCCCTTCTGCCAACAATGACGGGGTGGTGACAAGACTCGCTGCACTTCCCAACAGGCATACCGGCGTATGGGACTAGTCCCATGCTGTCGCTGTAGCGCAACATATCTCATTGAATTTCGCTCAGCTGCGATGCGGCGATGAGAGGCGCCGATTCAGGAAATACGTCGGTGACATCAGCGCAGTAAAACCTACCGGCGCACCCCAACTCGTTGCCGCTGCCGAGAGAACTTCCGGTTCCGGAAACGGTCTGCGTCACGGCTTCTTTTGCGGTCAGTTGGAGAGAATGAAAAAGTCGATATTTCAATAATTTTTTGTGTAAAAGTTAATAAACCGAGACGAAAACGGATGCCTGTTCGGCATTCAGTGAACATTGACGGTTTAATGTAAAAGTTATCTGGAAAAAGTAAAAAGGTCATTTCATGGTCCCTTTAACCTAGAGCGTGTTGTGTCCACCCGAGAAAAGGGCGTTAAAGAACCACCCACAAGCTAAGGGTCTTAAAGGTTGCACTTAAATCAATCGACAAAATAAAACAAAAGAAACCTGATATGACTTTTCCAATCGACGCTGCCCAAATATATTTTTTTTTTTTTTGCTCTTGCCCCTCATAATGCTGTGTGTAAAATAGAAAGATATACGCGATGTTGAGGGTCGAAAAATACGTCTATTAGGATATGCTTTATTGTCGTTACTGCTTCGTCCATCTGCTCCTCTCTCCACAATCGTTCACTGTCCAACAAACTAAACGTCACACTTACCACTTGCCTTCCCACTTTTACGAAAATCGAGTTGCATGATTACAGAATTAAGTTAAGATCAAGGTATCTACAATTTCGTCCTAGACGCATGGACAGTGCCAGTGTTTCGGGAAAGGGTAGCGCACGTGCCAATTCGTAGTTTACGTCGAAAGTTTGATGAGTGATTCGAAGTGACCCGAAATAGCGCGGTAAAAGTTTGGCAGAGCCGCCAACATAGCGAACGCGGAAACCCAGATGAAGACGAAATTTTCTATTTAGTACGCCACGTGACAATGTATGTCGTCGTACCGGCTGATTTGTAGCTCCTGAGACGTTCGCGTGCGATGCTGGGCGAGGAAAAGACGTTCTTCAGCCAGGCGACAAAGACGAGCTATGCAGTCAGGAGTTTGGTCTGACAGAACGGAAGGCAGGATTGTGTCTAGGGAAGTAAGTGCTTCTCATCTATGAATCATGTAAAAGGGCGAGTATTGCGAAGTCTCGTAGACAGCAGCGTTGTACGTATATGACACGATGTATCTCCTCCCAGGTTTCTTGATCCAGCTGAATACAGTCGCAAATCACAAGGGTAGACAAAAATAAAAAAAACCGGAGAAACTGAAACGTTTAATAGGGGCCAACTTGTGCCCAAATATAAAAAAAAATAGACAAAAGATAACACTAGAGCATCGCGGGCGTCGAAGTCAGAGCACAGTCGCACGCTGGGGCGAAACTGCCCCGGCTTGCCACGCGGAGCCCCTTTTGTGCACGTGTGAGCTTCTGGAACAATGAGCGTAGAAGTTTCGGAGTGTAGAACATTCCAAACTCGAATTAGCAACACGGTTCTCGAACACGGTTCTCAAATTTACCAGAACATCACATTAGAGTCACCAGGAATGCGTAGCAGCGGTCAGGAATCGAACCCTGTTTTTCAGCGAGGAAGGAGAGCACGATAACTGTAAGGCCAAGGCCGCACTGCCTACTTGACCAGTTGCGCGCGCAGCAGCACTAGCCCTCCCCCCCCCCCCCCACACTTAAAACGGGCATCCAAACAAAACAAAGTAAATAAAAAGAAGGGCAAACTAAAGAGCCATTTAGAACACATAAGGTCCATAGTCCTAACGAGCGTAGTACGGCTTCAGGCGCACAATGTGGACGACTTCAGGTCGCGGTGGGCGGCGTGATGATGTTCTTGTTCCGTCCGGCATCACTTCGTAGCTCAGCTCCCCGAGGCGAGAAAGTACCTTGTGTAGTCCGAAGTACCCTTTGAGCAGTTTCCCACTGCGTACGTGGCGTCGGATGGGCGTCCGCACCCACACCCTGTCTCAGGGCTGGAAGTGAACGTCCCAGCGACGAAGGTTGTATCGGCCCGCGTCGACGCGTTGCTGGTCTTAAATCAGGAGTCGGCCGAGCTGGCGGACTTCTTCGGCCCGTTGAGCAACCACCTTGGCGTCGTCGCTCTCACTGTCAGATGGCTTATGGGGCAGCATGGCGTCTAGTGTGGTCGTTAACTTCCGACCATGTACAAGCTGGGAAATTGTGAATCCAGTGATCCCTTGAACCTCCGTATTGTAGGCAAACGTTACGAAGGGCAACACCTCGTCCCACGTCTTGTGCTCTACGTTGACGTACATAGAAATCATGTCGGCGATTGTCTTGTAGAGCCGCTCCGTCAGCCCGTTGGTCTGCGGGTGGTACGCAGTGGTACGACGATGGCTGGTGTGACTGAGCCGGAGGATTTCTTAGGTCAGCTGTGTCATCAACGATGATCCGCGATCTGTAATATGAGAACTGCGAGAGCGCTGAGCTGGAGGACGATCGACTCGATGAAAATCTTGGCGACTTCAACAGCAGTCCCTGAAGGAAGGGCTTTTGTTTCCGCATTCCGCGTGAGATAATCTGTGGCGACGATTATCCAACGGTTTCCCACAGTCGCTTTCGGGAAATAACCAAGTAGATCCATTTCGACTTGCTGGAACGGTGCAGTTGGTGGAGCAATCGGCTGCAGGAGAACTGCCGGATTTGTTGGCGGTTTCTTGCATCGCTG
Source organism: Ixodes scapularis (assembly GCF_016920785.2). Lineage (NCBI taxonomy): Eukaryota > Metazoa > Arthropoda > Arachnida > Ixodida > Ixodidae > Ixodes > Ixodes scapularis. The sequence goes on from NW_024609837.1 coordinate 74,521,239, forward strand.
GCACTCGTAGCAAGATCGGGTGTAGAGGTGGCCGGTTTTGGGAGCTTGGGCCAGTAATACTTTTCACGAATAAGGGCCAGCGTCTGACTGCATCCAAGGTGTCCAGACGTCGGGTCGTCGTGGCAGGATTGAAAGCTCTTCTCTCGAAGGCAGTCGGGATTACCAGCAGCCAAGGCGAGTTGGTGTCTCCGAAGTTCTTTTTGTAGAGTACAGCTTGTCAAATGGCGAAGGTCGGCAGGACACGTGAGAAAACACGGGGCACGGTACTCCCGCCCCCTTTCAGGTCCTCAATTAGTGTGCGCAGCTCAGGATCGTCTCGTTGACGTCGTGCCAGGTCGTCGGTGGTCACTGCTCCTAGGAAGCACTCGTCGTCATTGTCGTCGCTGCTGCCGGAAGGTGTCTCGACAGGGGCACTGAACAGGCAGTGGGCGTCGCTGTGCTTGCGGCCTGACTTGTAGACTACAGTCATGTCGAACTCTTGTAGTCGGAGACTTCATCGAGCGAGGTGTCCTGAAGGGCCCTTGAGGGTCGCAAGCCAGCAGATCGAGTGATGGTTTGTGACTACGCGGAACGGGCTCCCGTACAGGTACGGGCGGAACTTCGTGAGTGCCCAGACGATCGCAAGACATTCTTGTTCAGTCGTGGAGTAATTTCTCTCCGATTTGGACAGCGTCCTACTTGCACCGGCGATGACTCGCTCGGTGCTTTCTTGCACTTGAACTAGAACCGCTCCAAGTCTTGCATCACTAGCGTCCGTGGGAACCTCCGTTTTTGCATCCTGATGAAAGTGTCCAAAGGCAGGAGGAATCTCGAGTCTTCGCTTCAGCTCGTCGAATGCTTGCTGCTGCTCCTCGGCCCATTCGAACTTCTGGGCGTCCTTCGTGAGGTTTGCGAGCGGTGCGGAAATCGTTGCGAAATCCCGAACGAAGCGTCGATAATAGGCACGACAAAGTCCAAGGAATCTCCGCACGGCCTTTTGTTCTGTCGGCGCTGGAAATGCCGCCATGGCGCGAGTCTTCTTGGGGTCTGGGCGGACGCCTTCGTTACTAACCACGTGGCCTAGGAACTTCAGTTTGTCATAGGGAAGCCGGCACTTTGACGGCTTGAGGGTGAGCCCGGCGCTCTGTATTACTTGAAGAACCACGCGGAGTCGTCGCGAGTGCTCGTCGAAGTCAGCTGAAAATACTACCACCTCTTCAAGGTAGACGAGCCATCTCTGCGACTTCAGCCCAGCCAGTATGGTGTCCATGACAAGTCGGAGACAACTGCGGCACATTGCATCTGTATCCTGTTCAGCGTGACCAGCTTTATCTACAATTTAGACGTTGTATTCTTGTAGATGAAAGAACCAACGCGGCGAAACGGTCTTAAATTTATTTAATGTTGGTGAGGCAACATAGGGCGATGTGGTCAGTGACAACACGAAAATATCGTCCGAATAGATATGGTTAGAATTTCGTTATGGCCCAAAAAAGGGCAAGGCTTTCTTTCTCTGTTAGGCAACAGTTCACCTTTGAAGTTGTTAATGTTTGGCTGGTGTGCACGATAATATGCTCCCGGCCTCGATTCTTTTGAATGAGGACCGCTCCATTGCTAAATCTCCGGTCATTGTACATAATATGTTTCCGTTGGACCGTGAGTATCAAAATGATGTAGGATTGGGCCATGGGTTAAACTGAGCATCAGTAATCGAGAGGAATTTTGGGGCCCACGGCCCGTACGAAGAGAGAGTTAGTTTAAGAGAAGGGAAGTGAGAGGTGTAGCGTTTTCATCGAAAGCTTTAATAAGACGACGCAAATAGGAGTAAAGACCAAGAAAACTGCTTGATTGTTTTACATCAGACGGGCCTGCAAGCTCCGTGACAGCCCTTATTTCCTCAGGATCAGGGCGTATGCCGACAACATTGGCAGTGTGATCCAAGATCTGAATTTCATGGGATGCTGAACGGCACTTCTTTGAATTTAGTTGTAGACCTGCCGTTCTAATACATTCAAGTACTGACTTCAGGCGAAGAAGGTGTTCATCGAATGTCGCAAAGAAAATTACATCGTCTAAAAACCCAAAATCATTTTTGCCGCTTCAGGCCCCACAGTAAAGCAACCATGACTCTTTCGAATGTTGCCGGGGCGCTACATTAATGCAAAAAGGCATTCTGCTAAATTTATATCGTCCGTCGGTTGTAATTAAAACTGTTTCTTTTTATTATCGCTTTCATCTACTGTTATTTGCCAGTATACTGACTGTAAATCTAAAGAGAAAAATATGTGCAACCTTGTAGACAGTCCAATGCGTCGTCTACGCATGGGAAAGGATACACACCCCTTTTTTGTGGCTTTCTTTATTCGACGATAGTTGACACAGAATTTCCGGGAGCCATGTTTTGTTTTTATTAAAGCAGCGGGCCAGCACCGGGAACTGAAGGTGAAATACCATATTTCTGTTGCGTGTCTTGAGCGTGCTAATCAATCAACTTATGCTCAAATGGAGAAACAAGGTAGGCCCTGTGGTGCACAGACGAAGCATTACAGGTGTTAATGCGATATATGAAGTGTAGTCGTTCGATAAAATTAATATTTTATGTTGTTGCTCTTTTGACAAATTTCAATCACGCACGGTTAATAAACCCGAGACACCTCAATCCGACGAGAAACTTGTGCTTGGTAAGTTCTGTGAGAATGTGTGGTGGGTAGCAAGAAGAGTTTTAGACGTCGTGTGAACAAAGTGACGGATGTTTGAGGTCGTAAAAGCCGTGTTTCGTTTGAAATATTCGTGATTAGGGCTTTGGTGAAACCATTTCTCAATGTCAGTATTGAAAAAGGTGGGACTAGTAGCGGTGCAAAACTATCGATAGCGCTATCGATAGTATCGATAGTCACCAGAATTGTGACTATCGATAGTAAAAAAAATATCGGTAGTACTACGATAGTCGATTATCTAAAAACTATCGATAGTACTATCCATAGTCGACTATCGAAAGGTATGGATAGTACCTATCGATAGTCGACTATCGGAAAATTATCATTAATCAGCCATGGGAAAGCTATCGATAGTCGACTACCGTAAACCTATCAATAGTACTGTCGACGTTTTACTATCGATAGTTTTGCGAAACTAGTAGTTTGCATCGATCCCCCTCTCTTTTTCTCGCTTGATTTTTTTAAATTGAACACAAACTAGCCCAAGCGATTACCATAGTAATGCAAAACTATCGATAGTACTATCGATTGTCGACTATCAAAAAGCTAACGATAGTACTGTCGATAGTTGACTATCTTCAGTTTTGGAAAAACTATTGATAGTATCAATAAGCAATATATCGATAGTTTTGCATCACTAAGGGCTAGTCCTTTCTGAAGCAACAAATCACGACGCGGTTTAATATCAGAATCTGCTGGCTGATGTTCAGAACAATACTCAATTTGTAACGTAACAAACACGTACCGCAGTGGTGGAATCCCATAGTCGTAAGCGGCTCATAATTTTGTTACAGCCGGTGAGATCTCTGATTCACCGTAAGGTGCTGTGTCTACGTGAATGTTAAGCACTGAGGTTTCACAATCAATGAGGGTTCCGCATTTCAATAATTAGGCCCAACCTAATATAAATCCCCTGCTGCATTCTTTGACAAGACAACAATATTTATATATTTTGCTTAACTGAATACGAGTTGTGCAAAAGCAGCACTGCGAGAAAAGAGCGCGATTCGTACCTCGCAATTGTCTTTTGTCCTGGGCCGGGGAAAAAGGGGGGGGGGGGGGGGGTTCCCAACGAATCTTGCGCCTAACGGCCTCCTTCATCATTGATACTGCGTCACCTGGGTCAATTAAGGCTGAGAAGAATTTTGTATAGAACGTGATTAAAACGAACTGTCGTGGAGGGAGGTGACGGAGGATTACAGAAATTCGACGAAGCGGCATGACACACTAAAGCCGCAGCGTCTATTTTCCTATGTTCGAGTAGGACGAGAAAGATTAATCCGAAGGCGTGAATGACGTAGACAGTCGTGGGGAAGGGCGACTGACTTCGCCTTCGTAGGAATGCATGGCCTGGGAGAAGGGGAGCGAGGACGAGCAGGGGAAGTCTGGTTGGCGTACTCATCTTCGGAGGGTCGTGGAGTCTACGCTGACCAGGGGTAGCAGTCGGTGCAAAGTCCGTACATGTACTTCTAACTCACTTGTTCTTCAGCCATTCGACGTCGGCCAAATAGAGCTATATGGCCGCGACTACCATAGTGAAATCAAGTGGGGCGTTGCCGAATGACTCGAGACCACTGATCGGCAAGAGGATTTGGTCCTGGTGGTCCTTGTTATGGTGGGCTAGGAAAGGGTGGGTGGTATGAGACACGTTGCGGTGATGTTGGTTGCAAGATCCGATCAGCTTTCGAACGAGAGGTCTTGGCAATTGAAGAGATCTGTGGAGTGGATGATTCTTTTTTTTTTATCTTTATTTTTGGCCTTTTAGCCAACGGTGCCCCATACAAAAGCTGCCAAAGGCAGCTTGACGGGGTCTGGGGCCCGTTTGGAGATCGGTAGCAGGACTAACTTTCCAAAAAAAAAACACGTTAAAATATTTTTTACAAAATACCAAAATCAAACTACCAATATTTACCAAAAATACTAAGGTCGCACACAAGCTCACGAACCAGAAAAATATACGCACAGCTTCTGTTCATAATATCTACAAAAAATAACACTTCTAAAAGAGAAATGCGGTTAGAAAGAAGCAATATATCAACAACAAAAAAAAAACGTACGCAGCCATTTTTCACATTACACAGAAAAAACATTTTTAACAAGAATAGATATACGACACAATAAAAATTATTTCACATTTATTTAAACACAATGTCCGACAGGACTATAACAAGTACATCAATAATAATTTCCTTCCCATGTTATATATATCAATATTGTTGGTAAGTAAATGTTTAAGTAATGAAGGTAGACTATAAGTGATTGACTGGTAAGTATAATTAGTACGAGCTCGAGGTATGATCCATCTTTCTGAGAGGCGCGTGTTGATGCGATGAGGATGTTCGGAGAGGTTCGCCATTTCACATAAAAACAAAATATGGTCAGAAGTTGAATAGCGGAAACTATGCAGCAGTCTATAGTCGTACATCTTTTCAATGGTAATTACTTTATATTGAGCAAATAGGGGCTTTGTATGAGCCATGTAGTGTTGATTGGCAATGTAACGGAGCATTTTCTTTTGAAGTAACGTAAGCTTTTTAATATTTATTTGAGCAGTCTTCCCCCAAATAAGATGACAGTAATTGATGTAGGACTGAAGTAGTGAATAGTAAATTGGTAGTTTAACATTAACTGGAAAAACAGAGCGACAGTGTGACATGATTCCAACCACTTTGGACAGCTTCTTGACAAAATAATCGACATGGTCATTCCACAAAATATGCTCAGAAAAAATTATTCCGAGCGTTTTATGACTTTTTACTAACTCAATTGGTGTAGAACCAATTGAAATGTTGTTGCTAATTGCTACAGCTTTGTTCTTAGGTCGAAAAACAATAGCCTTTGTTTTCTGGATGTTGATCTTAAGGCCCTTGCTGTTGGACCATATAAAAAACCGGCTAAGGACATTATTTGCGTCGGCTATTAATTTTTCAACGTTCGTTTCAGCAAGAAATAGGCTCGTGTCGTCAGCATATATTATATATTTTATTTGTTTATTGATGTTGACGATGTCATTAATATATATATTATATAACATAGGCCCAAGAATACTGCCCTGGGGGACACCACATGCACTTTAAGAGAAGGTGATGTATGACCATCGATCACAACACATTGGGCACGCTGCTCAAGATAAGAGTAAAAAAGAGATAGAGGTGCGCCACTGACACCGTAGCAGTATAGTTTATCGAATATAATTTGGTGGTTGATGAAATCGAATGCCTTACTAAAATCTATGAATACGCCTAGGGTAAATAATTGCTTTTCTATATTTTTCAAAATTATTTCCTTTTGTTGAAGTAATGCAGATTCTGTAGACTTTCCTTTACGGAAACCAAATTGACAATCCGTTAACACAGAATGCTTATTAAAAAAAAGAGTTTAGGCGTTTTAAAATAATCGTTTCAAGTCCTTCGGAAAATACTGGAAGTATAAGATAGGTCTGTAGTTCGTTAGGAGATTTCTGTCTCCTCCTTTAAATATAGCAGATACTTTAGCTAATTTCATTTTACGGGGAAATGATCCTGATGACAAGGCAAGGTTAAAAATGTGCGCCAAGCAAGGTGCGATGTTATTAAGAACACATTTCACAGGCCTAACTTGTAAGTCATCTGTATCGCAGCTCCTACTGTAGCTGAGACCCGTAAACGTGTTATATACTTCGTGTTCATCAGTCGGCGTTAGAAAAAGTGTCTCGTGTACTGTGTGTTCAATAAAGTTTGAAGCATTGACATTATGTTGTGGTGGATTTAAATTTACAAAAGCTGTGTTAAAGTGTTCTGCTAACAACGTTCAAGATATATTTCTGCCATTGATTGAAAGTTCGCCTACATCATTACGCTATTCACTGCGGCGTAAAACTTCATTTATAGTTTTCCAAACTATTTCTGGGAGTTTTTTCGAATTTTTCTTAAAGAGCTGCGTATAATACTCTTGCTTAGCCTTTCGTAACTCAGATGTCAGGCGGTTCCGAAATTGCTTAAAAATTATCAGTTTATCAGGATTTCTCGTCGATAAAAATAACCTGTACAAACGATCCCTCTTTTTTAGCTTTCTGATGTGCAGAGGTGTGATCCAGGGCTTCCGAATATTTTTAGCAACTGTTTTAGTTTCCCAGGGACAATTCGAGCTATAAATTTTGCTGAAGACGTCAATAAATGCGTTGTGCGCTTTATCTACGCATGTTTTAGTATAAACTGGGTCCCAGTCAGTGTGTGAGATCTCTGTCCTAAACTTTTCCAAATTACGCTCGGATATGTTCTGAAAGACATATGTCTTTCAGAACTCTATTTGAGCTTTTTACAAAAGTGCTATAGGAACAGGATATGAATATGGGAATGTGGTCACTAATGTCACTAGCGATGGTACCAGCGTCATGAACATTTTCACAAACATTTGTAACTAAAAGATCGAGGACGCTTGAGGAGGAATATTTATTCTAGCGGGAGACCGGATAACATTCATGAAACCATTTGAGCTTATAATGTTATTCAATTGTGACAAAAGAGTCGAATGTTGCAAAGTATTTACATTGCAATCCCCTCCTAGAAAAAGGTTTAACTTATTTACCGATATAAAGTCGAGATATCTATCCAAAAACAAACCAAACCTTTCAAAACACGCTGACGGCGGCCTATATACAATCGAGAAAATTAGATTATTACTTCTCACTGTTAATATTTTAAAGTCGTCAGTCATTTCAGTGTACGTTTCCAGAATTTCACACCGGATGTCTTGCCGAACGTAAATAAAAACACCTCCGCCGCGTTTCTCTTTCCGATTTAAATAAAAATTGTTATACCCTTTTAAGACATACATATCGTCGCCATCATGATACCATGTTTCAGTAAAGAAAAAAACGTCGAATTGGGATGGAAAATGAGAAATTAAGGTATCTAATTTATCCATTTTATTTTTGAGAGAGCGCACATTGAGATGAAAGGCTGCTAGGCTGCTCCTCGTTTCTAAACATTCTATTACATCTGATGGCAAAATAAAGTCGTGATACCGCCTAGCCATGTAGTGTGATAGTAGCTTATATCAGTTCCTAGCAAAGTTTGGCAAGGCCATCTTCAGTCACAATTTGAATGCTCGGGCACTGTCAGTCGTTTTGGCGAAGATCTTTCCATTTGTAACCCACACAAATTTCCAGTGAAATTCGCGCTTTTTGCCGATAGCTTCCCCAAGCAAACGCTTGAGCGCTGGGCATAAATGCTCATTCACAAAGACTGGTGCAGCCGGTGACAAGCCGAGATCAACGGATGGGATACGTCTTTTTTTTTGCCTTCATAAGTACAACATCGCGTTTACGGCGGGATACAAACTGGATGACGATGTTACTTTCCACAGTAATACGTGTTGGCACACGATGACACACTTCACTGATTAAAGCTCCTCCCGTATGACGTCAGCGAAAATAGGCGTGTGGTATAGTCGATGGCATCGTTGAGCGCATGAGAATTATCGGCAAGCACAAAGCTCAGATCTTCACAAAATATGTCTTGTATAAGGTTCGAATGCTGTCATGGGGACTGGTGATGAAGGTGCCATAAGGAGGGTGGTGGTTCGAATAACTGCTGCCGTCAGGATGCGATCGCGTTTTGTCTCGTTGAGGCGATGGCATGCCTCGGTACTACCGCTGACTGTCGTCGCAATCCGGGCCATTAGATATTTAAGCCCGTATTCTGATACGCCTTCTTATATGTCTCCCACTTTGTCAGCCCTTGTCATGGTGGTGTTGGCGAGTCTGCAGAGGGACAGTACATCATTAATGTATGTAATGTAGATTTCTTCGCGACACTGTGCTCGGTAGGTGAGGCATCCGCCAGCTAGTTGTTTCTTCGTGCAGACAACACGAATACTTAACAACATTTCTCCTTAAAGTGGAAATTCCGGCCTCTATGAGAATATAATTCACGTTACCAAGCTTGTGGGTGTCGTCCCATCGGTTTTGGGGGCTCACTTTGTCGTAGTCGCAGAGCCATTTGATGACATCCTCATCTGCAGAGCCAGAGAGCCAGGGGTGGGTCCAGCTGGCGGATGGTAACAGTTAGGGCCGGCATTGTTCTAGAGCTCTGTGAGGAGGGCTGCAGTTGCTGGCAAGATCGAAATTCCGTCTTGACGCCGACCGCCTGCAGTAGGGGTTGCATGCAGCTCTTCCACCAAATACAGTGCGATGCTGAGGGTGAACAAATACGTGTATTAGGATGTGCTCTATTTTCGTGGCTGATTTCAATTTCTCCTCCTGTATCCACGATATATGCATATACATATAGTACTATATTATGGGTGGTTTCATCTCAAATCGGGCATGCTAAAAGGGTCTAATTTTTAAGTATCATGGAAAAAACCATACAATTCTTGCGTATTTCTATATAAGGAGGGTGCAAACCCCACGTTGCCCAGATTTTTTGTTCTCGAGTATTTTCTCGAGTATTCTCCAGTAGAAACTAGTCTTTTGCCTGTTGTCGCAGGTGGCGTGTTTCGCACCCTCTGCTTCCACTACTATTCTTTTCAGCAATCTTAACTCTCTCTCCTCATTTAATAGGCACTATAAAGATACCTTGATGTATTCAAATATATTTAGGGAGTTTATTCTTTTTTTAAGAAAGATGTGAAACTCGTCGTTCAAGTCAATTTTCGGTTAAATTTGACAAATCCTTATTTTGTTTTTACTTTAGGTAAATTGTTGTTATTTAGCTCTATAGAAAGCCCAAAGCAAGCCCCTTATAGATATAATAATACCATTATGATCTGTCGAATAGCCGCTCCGCCACCTTCACGTAAACGTTGTGAGAAATAACAAACGTTGAAAGTTTTAAGTCGAGTTTCTCAAATACCCCATTTTTGTAATTTTTTAAAAATTGTTTTAGATATAAAACTGGATTATAAAACAACAATATATAAATGTAATATTTTGGTTGTATGTCCTCTATTTGAGCCGCAATCGTGTGAAATGTGGGTTCATTTGTCTAAAATACAGCGGCCTTACCGGCATGCGCGCCTCTGTGATTTCGAAAATGTATTTTTATTGTCATTTACCTTTTTGAAAAAGACCTCTTCGCAAGACTGCTTTTTGCTAGGATGTGAAGTCTATTTGCAAAGGAATGATTCACTGCTGGCTAGGCTAAGACTCCAACCCAAAGACGTACTGGAGCGTGCCTTGTAGGACTGTGGTGGCGAGTTGATACAAAAACATTTGGATGCCACGGCTTTATTTAAAATAGTTCCAGAAGCAGACAAAAAATTATTTCACCAGTTCTTCATTAGTTGCGCCCAGAGAGAAAAGACATGGCTCGAGAACGCGCATGTTAAGTCAAGTGCTGTCATCTTGCACTTCGATTTCGCAGAAAGCTAGAGTGTCGTGATCAGGTGCGTGTTGCAAGGACATCACTGGAAGAGCAAGATGCATTTCATTTTTACCTGCGTGGCTACGCCCGAACAAAGAACATTAATCTTTGGCCTAGTGATAGATGGCATCGTCCACGACTCGACCTACTCGCTCTTTACGCTCAACGTTGTCGATGGGCGGCTGGAGGAAGTATTGCCTATTTTCACGCAACTCATCTATATTTCAAACGGTGCTCCAAGCCCCCTCAAAAACAGGCACCAGGTGTACGAATGCAAGAAAAATAATGTTGTCTCCAAGTGGTTATTTTCCGCATCAGGGCGCGTAAAAAGCTCGTGTGATAGAGTGAGCAATGTGCTTAAAGACCGACGACCAGTTCGCGCTTCCCACTTTTCGCCCGCTTCCTCCTCTCCTTCCTACCCTTTCCACCCACGCCCGCCCCTCTTGGTCCCTTCTTTCCATCCTTCGCTTCCCTCGCCCGAAGGCGTGGAGAGGAGGGTCTTCTGCCTTGCAGAATCTCGAGTCTGGTCGTCGGCCTTTAAGCACCAAGCCGCCTCGCTGGCTCCGAGGCGAGAGCGCCGGCCTACGGATCCCCAGGTGGCGGGTTCGAATCCCGACCGAGGTGCCCGCAATCTGACGGAGGCTTATTGCGGAGAAGGCGCCGTGTAACCGAGCTTTCGGTTGCACGTTAAAAGATCCCCAGGTGGTCGAAATTAATCCTCAGTCCTCCGCTGGGGCGTGCCAGATGCCCGTCGTAGGTTTGGCACGTAAAACCCCCAAATTTGACTTTTGATTTTGTGCTTAAGCACCAGGCATCCATGTATAACTTGACAACTACACAACTGTATTTTTTAACGAGCTTGCACAGCTTCGTTGAGGCACTCGGGCCGAAAGTCAAAGGAATCGTTCTACTCTCTATTGCCAAAAAGAAGCTCACGCGTTTCGGTGAGCTCAAGAAAAAAGAGTGGGAGCAGGTAAACCCACCAAAGGGAATCCGACCCTCGACCGAGTGGAGGAAGACACTGGAGGAAGGCGCCTTGAAAGTTGCCTTATAAAAGATTTGCGAAAGCCCAGAGAAGCTGCAAACACGTGTCAAAGCATACACGTAACAATTTGTGTCCCGAAATTTAGAAGATCATCAGTGCGTGCCGGCATGTTCAAATCTACAACCCTGAACTGCGTGGCTCCTACACAGTGCGAAAACTGATTCACAGTTACGTAGAACTAGTAAGAAAGTGTACAACCTTCACAAAAAGTGCCGTCGATGTTTCTGTAAAGAAAGGTAAAAAACACAGGCGAGCTGGTGAAGGGTATCCATAATAACCCTGAGACGAAGGAAAAATAAAAAAACGGACAGTGCAACGAAGTACAACGAAGTCTCTTTAGAGACTTCGTTGTACTGTCCGTTTTTTTTATTTTTCCTTCGTCTCAGGATTATTATGGATATTTCTGTGGTTTTTACTGGTTCTGTGCGCATGATTCTACATTACTGAGGCGCACGAACTGTGCAGTACACCATTGGCGACCTGCAAGATGTGAGAAGAAACCCCGGTGAATATTTTCAAGATTTATGTACAAGATTTGAATAGTGTGAGAATTTATCATTGAATCGTAATAGGCTGCATAATAAGTAGCCAACCTCGTTTACTTTGAATCCTTCTATGTAAAAACAATTTTTGACATGTCGCGTGGCCTTTTGTTTTGTATATTCTTGTTACTTATTGTTTTGTAGTGTGCTTATGTGGCCTCTCCTTTACTTCATGTTTTAAACTACGATGTATATAACAAGTTCGCCTATTTACGTTGCTTTTTAAAAACGCGAAAACAAAATAAAAAGCATCTCATTCATTCATGGATTCATTTTTCGTGCTCATGAACGGCAAGTAGCTAAGTAATGATGCACATAGTCAAAAGGAGTGCACACAAGAAATCTACTGCACTTGCAACAAATAATATCTATTATGGGGGAAGAGGAAATGGGTAGCAGTCCAGCTATTGAACGCCTAAGTGCTTGACTTGAATTAAAAATGTTGACGCTGGTTGTACTGAACGTGTTAGAAAAATTTTGTATACTGTTCATGGGACTGGAAAGGTTGATTTTCTTAACTAAGAAAGTAAGATTTACCCTCAAAATCACTCGCGGTACATATATTAATAGCTCATATGAGGATTGAACAGTCAATGTGACCATGAACGGATTTATTCAAAAATATTAGATCGCGCTCAAGTCTTTTCGAGCTTAGTGTCACACATCGTCTTACCTCATCGTCTTAAAAGCCCGTTATACTCATAATAAACAGTGGGGCCAAAGTAGCGATCATAAATAATACGAAAGAACGTATCTGCACGCTTTCGATTTTGGCTTGGTTTGCACTAACAATACCATTCCAAACAACAGAACTAAATTCAAGCTTGCTACGTACTAATGAAAAATACAAAATAAATATACAACCTGACAAATGGAATTCACGCGTTATTTTCGAAATAAGGCCTAGCGTCCGAGAGGCAGCATTTGTGATGTTGGGAACATGTTCTTTGAATGACAATGATGAACCATTAGATACTGCTAAATTTCGCATGCGTTCAACCCTACGCAGAGGCAGGTTCTCAAGACAGTAACAAAAACTTGTTATTTTCAATTTCTGAGAAATAAACATAACTACAGTTTTTTTTTTTTATTATTTATTGTTAACATAATGCGGCAACACCATTGATGCAAAGCATTAGCGTCCTCAAGTAGCATTTCACGGTCATAGATGGATGGCACCTGCCTAAATATTTTGATGTCTTCAGCATATTGAAAAATATATGAATGCGGACATAAGAACCCATATCATTTATACAAAAAAAACTTCGAATAAGATTGGCCCTAGTATGGACCCCTGTGGTACACCAGAAGACACACAGGGACTAGAATGATGTCCCAATATTTAACCCAAGTTTTTCATTCCATCAGATAGTTTGAAAAAAAAAATTGCAAAACTGGATATTTACTCCATATGTCCCCAATTTATGTACAAGAATCGAATGATCCACCAAGTCAAGCCCCTTCGACAGATCAAAGTATACGGTATCCACCTGCCCACGCTGATCGGCGATTGGCGAAACAAAGTCAAATGACACTAGATTGGTCTCTACAGACCTTCCAGAGAAGAAACCATGTTGTGAAATGCTAATTTTAATTTAAAAAAAATTGTGACAAATGTTTAAACAAAGCGATTTCAAGAAGAGGACATTTCACAACCATTCACCCTGAAGAAAAGCGGCCCCCGCTTGAAACGTCGGTGCAGTAAAGAAAGGCCTTTCCTGGATCTCCTCCACTTTCGTTATATATATATATATATATATATATATATATATATATATATATATACAGAGTGTTTCAGAGAACACAGGCCAGATCGCTCCTGCGAAAACTACTCATCGCAACGGGAAAAGGCTTGTGGCGTTTTGGTCCTGGGCCAGAGGCCCATTTAAGAAAATGATTAAAGTCCGGGATATTTAATTTGTTAATTATTTTTGCCTAATTAACTTTTTTAATAAGGTGTTTAAGGGCATGGTCTAAATTAGAAAATTGCTCAGCATCATCGAAAACCACTAAACCAACAATTTTCAGAACGATAGAAGGCACGCGAAGCATTTTACGGCTTTCTGAAAAACCGCACAAATTCGACGGGTTTTTAAGTTTCGGTTTGTTATCGGAGCGCATCTCGGCCCCGGCAGCACCGCGCCCCGTAGAGAGATAGTGCAACCAAACTCTGCTGCGTCGGCGATGACAGCGCAGCAGAGGTTGGTTGCACTATCTCTCCACGCTCCAAATGCGCTCCGATAGCAAACCGAAACTTAAAAACCCGTCGAATTTGTGCGTTTTTTCAGAAAGCCGTAAAATCCTTCGCGTGCCTTCTATCGTTCTGCAATTTGTTGATTTAGTGTTTTTCGACGATGCTGAGCAATTTTCTAATTGAAACCATTCCCTTAAACACAATATTTAGGAAGTTAACTGCGCAAAAATAATTAACAAGTTAATTATCCGGGACTTTAATAATTTTCTTAAATGGGCCCCTGGCCCAGGACCAAAACGCCACAAGCCTTGTTCCGTTGTGATAAGTAGTTTTTGCAGGAGTGATTTGGGCCTGCGTTCTCTGAAACACACTGTATATATATATATATAGAGAGAGAGAGAGAAAAAAACGAAGCGCAGGATGACGAAAAGTATATACGGAAGAAAACGCACCTGAGACGGTTGTTGGAGTTTTTAAAACATAGTATTGGTACAGTTGGTCGACGTTTTGGCCTGAGCCAGACCTTTTTCGAGGTTCGAAAAAGGTCTGGCTCCGGGCGAACGTGACAATTGTCACGTTCGCCCGGTCCGACATGCGAAATGATTGAGACAAGGCCAAGTGAGACAAAGGCATGTGCATACGTAATAAAATAAGGAAAGGAAAGCAGGAGGTAGTTATCAAACAGTAAAGCAAGAAAAGGAAAAGTTCAAAGCAGACCGGAGTCCCCGTGGTCAAGTCCCCACAAAAGCTCGACTCACGCCTGACGTGGCGGGGCTTCAGGGGCGTGGCGGGGCTCGTCGTGGCCTCAGGAATCGGAGCGTTGTCGGGCTCTTCGTGGCTTGAGGAACGGTAGCGTTGCCGGGCTCTCAGGAACCGGAGCGGGGCCGGTTTCGGTGAGGCTTCAGGAGCCGGAGCGTTGCCGGTTTCAACAACCGACGGGTAAGAACTGCTGCACCTGCCCGTCGTTTCTCGCGATCCTCTTCTTCCTCTCTTCTCTTTTTCTTCTTTTCTTCCCAACTCCACACCCGTGACATATATATATATATATATATATATATATATATATATATATATATATATATATATATATATATATATATATATATATATATATAGATATAGATATAGATATACATATATACATATATATACCGGGTATTCATTTTTAGTTCGAACAGATTTATTTAAAAAAAACCGTGAATGTTACACTTATGCTGATTGTGGAGGTGAGTTATACGTCCAGGGGGACATATTATAGGGGGATAATCGTAACGATCATTTGGCTAATTAACTAAAATTAGATAATTAACTTTTTAATTACTAAAAATAGACATATGGTTCAAATTAGAAACTTGCTCAGCGTCGTCGAAAAGCTCTAAATCAGTCATTTTCAGAAAGACTTCGAGCGCGTGAGAAATGTAGTAGTGCACTAACGTTACCACTCGTGGAGCAGGTACGAAGCTAGCGGTTGTGGTAAGGCGCCTGCGCGATTTTTTCGTCTCTTATCTAGCCCCAGCCTTGTACTCTCTCTACGAGTCGTAACTTTAGTGCACTACAACGCTTCTCACGCGCTCAAAGTCTTTCTGAAAATCACTGATTTGGTGGTTTTCGGTGACGCTGTGCAAGTTTCTATTTGGAACCATATGTTTATTGTCATTAATTAAAAGTTAATTAACGAATTTTAATTCATTAGCCAACTGATCGTTACGATTAGCCCCTTATACTATGCCCCCCTGGCCGTATAACTCCTGCACAAACCGTATCAGTGCATCTTTTACGGATTTTTTAAATAAATCTGTTCGAATCAAAAATGAACACCCGGTATATATATATATATATATATATATATATATATATATATATATATATATATATATATATATATATATATTTATATATATAGTGCAGATTTTTGATGAGCGTGAACATCCCTAAGGAAATAAAAAAATCCACTATTGTATCACAGGTTGGGCATTCTGTCGGTACGGAGTTAGCAATTGCTGCCGGCGATCCTCTGCCACAGATTACACACGACCCATCTGTTAACAAAATCGATTCTACGTTTTCATATCGCGTCGACAACAGATCGGAAATGATGCGGGCAATCTTTCGTCGCCGTTCGTTGCGGAATGAGCTGTCGTCGCCGAATATGACGTCGGTACCAAAAGTAATCAAACAGCGGGAGATATTTGTTAATTGTCTCCCTATGGCTCTGCAACTTGACATTTAACTTTACCCAGGCAACTCATTTAACAAAGCTCCGGAGTTTTTTTGTTTACCTATTAGTTTTAAATTTATTTTTGGAATACCCACGTGCGTACTCTTCCTGGCGTGATATTTATAATCTCTAGACTCAAAATATTCATTGAGAGAAGGGCAGCTGAATGTGGTGCCAAACGAGCATTTACATTTTCCCGCACTCTACAGTCAAGTAAAATCGCATGTCGTATAACTTGCAAGTCGGGTAAGCAGTCTAAATAAAATATTTCCGGCATGTTTTTTTTTTTTTGTTTTTTTTTTTTTGAGGGCGTGAGGTTAACCGGCAATATTAGAGGACAGGTAGTTACATTTTGGAGTGTTCAATAGGGCCTCTTGGCCTCTCCGGCCAATTTTTGACACTTAAATAACTTATCGAATAACTCCCGAAGGCGCTCTCGGGCTTGACAGTCGACGCAAGCTTTGGAAGCTAGGTGTTGGGACGCTTCGACGAGAGCGACACACGAGTCTGCTTGTGCTCTTCGCCAGCATTTCTACGGCCAACTGACAGGATCGCGATATCAGGACACTACGGCTTCTGTGACATCATTTGTTGCTACTTCAGGGCCACTTTTGATGTATGAGGACGCAAATCAGACCTGTCGGCGACGCGTTCTATATAGGCACCGGCTCTGATTCGGGCGAATCGCGTACTCTACGAAAAAACCCAGCATAACTTTTCGCTATCTGGATTGCAGAACTAAAAGATCTATCTGGATTCCATCTTGAGCTCAGGTTTCCAGAAATAATTTACGTTCGATATGTATTGTCAAAATTTAGATAGTGAAAAGTTATACCGGCTTTTTCGGTGGGGTACTCAAGCACAACAGAACCCGTCACTGCTCCGAAGGGGCTCAAATTATAGTTTAAAGTAACTTCTTTTTTTTATATAAACTATTTTGTTAAGACGCTCTGACGTTTTGCACTCAAAGGAACGGAGGCCTGGCGTGACGGTGTAATTGGTGCAGCATCGGTAAAAAGGTAACATTGAGGAAAATAAAACCCAAGTTTCCAGACACTGGAGATAATGAAAGCACGTCTTGGAGCACCATGAAACCTCATCATACATTTTTTCTTGTCGGAGAAGCGAGTACGGTTTGCTCAGGCGTTTGTGACTAGAGGCATCATGGCTGAGAAAGCACAGATCTTTTTTTTTTTTTTTTTAAGATGCATTGCTAATAAATATGAAGGAGCGTTACAAACGCCGCAGTAATTGAAGGGCTCGGCATGCATGCGCAACTTAACAAACGACGATGACGCCAACTTTCGATTCTCTTTCAAACTGGCGTTCGTCTAATTCTATTGTTAAATCTTTACAAAACATCAAACGAGGTGACCTTAAAAGGTGCTATTCAACTTCTTTTTTTTGTAATTAGCTTGCGTCACATTATTATCGTGCAAAATTATCTTTATACATCTTGTTATCTGAAAGTTTGATTCTCAGGTTTGTGTTGTTTTGGGTTTAGGAAATAATGTACATACAAAGCAACTGCACCGACAAAAATGAACTTTGCTCATGTTGGCTGTTATCACGGGTGTGGTCACATCACTCATCCATTCTGTGCAGACTCTGGGTGAACTCGGTCTTTATAAACGAGCGCATTATTCCCCAGGAGCTCCATCCACAATGCATGTATGCGAAATTTTTTTTTTTGAGGAACGGAAGAAATCTGCTTACTGCAGAGCGAGCGTCATACCCTAAGAATGACATGACAAAGGTTAGTTCAGTTTCGAAAAGAGTCCGTTGACTAACAAACTTATGCAACCATTGGCCGCTAGGCGGAAGAAGAAAACACGCGCATATGTGCGCAGCTTTCTTTTAGCAGGTTAACTGTCATTGCATCATCCGGTGGCGGTCCCTGTTGCTGTGCCGTAGCACTTCCAGGTCGCCCCGTGCGTATCCTCATCTCTTTTAGGTGATTGTTTTTCCGCGCTCTCGAGAGCCCAGGGATCACGCCCGTCGCATTTCAATCCTAATCGGTTGTTGCGGGTCTTCGTGTCTTTTTTTAATTATTTTCAGCTTCACGAACTTACAGTCTAACAAGCACGCACCAATACTCGTACGTTGCATTTTGCTTCCTTGTTCGGAAGTTGCATTTTGATTTCTCCGACGGAAGCGAGGAATGCTCTTTTCGGAAAGGGGGGGATGCGAGCTGTATTTTTGTTTTCTTTCTCTTTCTTTTGGGGAGCGTGGCTGCTGAAAAGCGCATTCCAGTTATTGTGACCGCGATGTTACCACAATATGAACAGCTTGCTATAGCAGATCTGTGAATATACCCGGAGCGAGGACCCCAGTATTTGGCATGACGTGTGCTCTGCATCGTGCACCGGGCGATGCAACGCCAGCTGCAATTTTGTTTTTTGTAGGAATAAGGGTAACGTAGTTTTAAGCGAATAACTTCAATTACAGCATGTTACATTGACACGCGTAAAATAAAGTAACATTGGGGATGCCTGTTCAACGAGAGATTGAGGGACCTGTCAGATTTAAGGTCATTGGTTAAACGCCTGAGAGGCGAAATTTAGCCAGTGCAGTACGACTGTCTTCAAACGTGAAAACAGCGCAAAAATCTTGACAAGGGACGAGTGAAAGAAGTGCACGGACAAAGCGCTGACTATCAACTAAAGTTTAATTTTCAGGCGAACCAGAAACAATCAACACAGGGAGCATAGGAAACAACCAATCAAGAAACAAAAATACATTCCAACCCACAAGATTTCTACACGTCATCACCCTCAAACGTGCCTGCCATTCTCCTTGATGAAAAGGACTTCATCATCCCCCAAGTGCACCGACGATGCGCTCAGACATTCTTCTTCCCCTTTTGATAAAATGAAAAATGCCTCTTCAATTTCTCTGGCGGCCTTACTTTTATTACGCGCCAAGATCGTCAAGTAATTGAATATATGTAAGCAGCCGCACCTACTGCGATGTACCGCTAAGTGGCCAGCAGGGGAGGAACGGAGAGAAAGGGAATGCTCCCACGCCCTCACGTTCACGCACCTCCCCGTTTGTCCAATGTACACCCTACCATATGAGAAGGGGATCTGATACACAACCCCAAGTGCGCATGGTACAAAAGGAGTGCTGTGGTTGACATCACATTGCAAATCACTGGTACTCCCTCGGTTAACAGCAGAGCACAGTCGTGACAGCTTCTGGGGTGCAGAAAACACCACTGGCACGTTATACTTGTGCGCCACTCGCCTGACCTGATCAGAGAGGGCGTGGACATAAGGCACCACCACCGGTCTTGTTGTCGGTTTTTGTCTAATCTTAGGACTGGGTCGGCCCCTAAACACTATTATGAGGGACTCTGCCACACCCACTATCAACGTCAAAGGGGTTGACGTTGATAATGGGTGTGGCCGATCTCAGCCTAGATACCTGAAGCAATAGACTGTCCTCACACCTATGGTTTTGCATGGCTTCAGCAGAGAAGCCTTCATACACGACGTGTTAACCGCCCTCTTCACAAGCTTCGAATGCGCTGACCCGAATGGAAGAACCCCTTTCTTTGAACGTGGCTCATAGGACCAACATGTATGTGACGGCTGCATAGTAAGCCTCAGGCCCAAAACCTGTAGTGCTCCTCCTGAGGGTGTCTCAGGAGGAGCTCTACAGTCCTTGGCGCGTAATAAATGTAAGACCGCCAGAGAGATTGAAGAGGCATTTTTCATTTTATCAAAAGGGGAAGGCTAATGTGTGAGCGCACCGTCGGTGCTCTTGGGGGTGATGAAGTCTTTTTCATCAAGGAGAATGGCAGGCACGTGTGAGGGTGATGACGTGGTAGAAATCTTGACGGTTGAGGTTATTTTTGTTTTTTGATTGGTTCTTTCCTGTGCTCCCTGTGTTTATTTTTCTGATTCGCCTGAAAATTAAACTTTGGTTGATAGTCAGCGCTTTGTCCGTGCACTTCTTTCACTAGTCCCTTGTCAAATTTTTTGCGTTGTTTTCACGTTTGAAGATGTTCAACCAACTCGCCCAACTTACAGCCTTGCAGTACGACTGTCTTCCTTAGGTTTTGACGTGTATTCACTTAGTAGCTGCCTCGCGACCGCACGGCTTTACCATTCTCTTTGCAATATCAGAGGTTAAAGATTTATCGAAAAAATATATGGGTTCTGCAAAACACGCAATTGCGACCGACATTAGAAATATAATGTTGTGTAGAAAATATAAAAAAATGATAAGAATGCTTGAAAAGCCACATTAGAATGTGATTTGTCATACTAAATAATATGTGAATATAGCGTTGTGTCGTGCTTTTTTAAGAACCACGTGATTTTAAGCGAAGAATTGAGCAGTCACCCTTGAGAAAGTCGCCCATGATGCCAGTGTTTTCCGTCCCTGTTGTACATGAATGAATGTCAATGCGGGATTTTTTCCGGTAGCGCGTTTACCGTTCTTGTTTTTTATCTTCCAACTCACAAAAAAAAAAAAAAAACTTCTATTTTTTTTTTTTTTTTTTTTTTGCGGGGAAACCAAAGGCGACATAAACAGCAACAAAACGCTACAAATCCTGAAAAAACCTTGATAACGAAAGTACAGCATTGCGGCGAACGGAAGTCGGAACCCGGGAAAAGAATTCCGAGCGAAGCCCGTGTCGCTGATTCGGCCGGAATCTCGCTGCGATTGAATTGAATTCACACTGATTGCAGGGACGTGGCAAGTGGGGATGGGGTTGGAGACGAGTTTCGCGCATGCGTAGGTGCACCAACTTCTCGGCTGGTCCATGATTTGATTAGAAAAGATGCGAAAAAAAAAAGACGTAGCTCTATTTGCAGACACGTTGTTTATGAACTTCCATAAGCAGAATTGGGGGAGAGCGACTTTAATAGGATGGGAGAGGCGCATGTTCTCGAATAGCCTAAAGCCGCTATCGCAGCGCTCATATACCGGGCAAAATACACGATGTCCGCTACAGGCATGACGACAAAATTACTTGCGGACACGCCTGAAACACGTCGGAAGCATGTTCGCTTCATTCATGTGCACGCTTCAACGAGTCTGTGCCGTTCATGTCTAATTACGGAATGCAGAAAAAAACATTGTAGTAATTTTCTTTTTCTTTTAAAGAAAGTGTAACTTTTTGGGGGGGATGGGTTCAGTTTATATTTTTTTCCTTTTCAGCGAACGCGCGCCGTCGGTCACAGAAAGGCTACTCGGTTCTGCTGGGGGTGGGCACGCGTTCCTTGTTTTCAACACGAATAACCGAACGCAGCGGTTAAAGCGGAGATTCCTCATTTATTTCGCTTGAAATAAGGGCCGGCCCCACAAGCGGAGAACAAGTCGTCTCAGAGAAGCGTGCTGGCTCCTTCAGAAATAACGGCACGGGCGTATATACAACTCTAAACACACAGACACACACGCACACGCACTCACGCACAGGCGCGCACACAGACACGCACACACATATAGACATACACATGCCGGGCGTTTTTTTTTTTAAGCGTTACATATTTGTTTTCGAAAAAAAATATTCGTAAAAGCTACACTAATGCCGGTTTTTGCAGGTGAGTTATACGTTTAGGGGGACGTTGTATAGGGGGCCAATCGTAATGATCAGTCGGATAATTAAGTCTAAATTGTTAATTATTCTTGTTAACTTACGGCGTTCTGCAAAAAAAAAAGCGCCGATTTGACGCGCTTCAAGCCTTCGGTTCCTTATCAAAGCGCATCTTTGGCCCGCGGTCCCGCCCCCTGGCGGTCTCGGCGCGAAGCCACCTCTCTCGCGTCCCTCGTAGGATGGAGAGAAGTGGTGCGCACGAGTGTAGCGCGCCTCAGTCACGGGGGAGCAGGACCGCGGGCGCGGAGATGCTTTCGATAAGACACCGAAACCTAGAAACGCGTCTAAATGTAGCGCTTTTACGGAACGGTCTATCTTTCTTAAATATTAAATATTTTGACAACGCTCGGCAAGTTTCTATTTGGAATTACATGTCTATTGTTAATTATGAAGACGTTAATTAACGAATTTTACTTAATTAGCGAACTGATCGTTATGTTGGCCTCTTATACTTGGTTCCCCCTAACCTTGGAACTCACCTGCACAAACCGCATAAATTTAGCTTTTACGGCTTTCTTGAAACAAATCTGTTATGCTTCAAAAAAAGGAACTATATATATGGGTGGTTTCATCTCAAATTGTGCAGGCAAAAAGGGTCGAATTATTAATTTCGATGAAAAAAATATATGTTATTGCGCCGGTTCTAAAACCGCAGTCGTTACAAACCGCAAGTTCGTCGAATTTTTCGTTCTCGACTTATGAATTTTAAAGAGGCCGCGTCGAAAAGCAGTGTTTTTCACACCCGTCGTGGGTGGGATGTTTCGCTTGATCTCCCGCCGTGGATTTTCAGTCCACATTATATTATAGTTTTTCAAGCACTCTGTGGGCACATTTAAAAGGCTACAATGCCATAAAATAATTTTAGGCGTTTTGCTTTTTTTCTGTAAAATGTCAAAAAAACCCGCTCGGTCAATTGTTGACGAAATTTGAAAATTAAATACTGGCGATCTACTTGGGTTACATTGATATTTTTTATGACCGTAGAGAGCCCGAAACACGCTCTTTATATGTATTATAAAATTACTCGGCTGTATAAAGTATCCTTCGCGGTACGTTTACGTTAATATTATGAAATTAATTGAAATTTAAAAAAAAAAAAACATTTTTTTATTTTTTTTATTTTCTCTTTAAATGTAGATATGATAGTTGTCTACGCGAGAATCAAGCCGAGAAAGTGTGTATTTTCTTTGTATGTTTTATATTTAGGCCTCAATATCGGAAAAATACGTCTTTGTTTTGCAAGACCTAAGTCAGACATAGCGACCCAGGCGTCTCTATGAATTGTGAAAAAGTTTTCTTGGATTTTCTTCTGCATTTTGTAATCAATTATAAACAAATATCGTGGTATTGAATATTTATTTATGTTTTGATAAGAGCGCGAACCACGAGATACATATCTAACCAAATCAGCAGGCCTAGTAGTCTTTCCGAACCAAAATACACAGGCGTTATATTGTTTCGATTTATAAACCTTTCACAGTAAACTAGCACGACTAGCTATTAGCTGTCAAATTACTAAGGCAAAGAAAATCACAACATCGTCGATACATTATATACAATTCTTTCCGAAACCAAACACTGGGGTTTGTTCACCGCACATCGCACAGGTCACAAGGGAATGTCCTTTCACTTCCGTAATACACAAAAGCGATGACACAGAAACGGTCCGAAGCACAAAGAGATTGTGTCACGGAGAGGGGTAGGAAATAAAAATAAATAAATAGGAATTAAATTGCCCCACTCCGATCTCAACGAAAATTGGGTTAAAAAAATAAAGTATTTAGGTTCGAGCGGTGGCAAGGCGATGGGTCCACGCCTGGTGGAGAGTGAGACAAAGACGTCGACGACACGTAAAGGTAAAACAAAACAAAACAAAAAAATAATAATTTAATAAAGACGGAAAAACTCAGCCGCACATGGCAAGAACAAAAACCAAGTCCACCGGGCATTCCCTAAACGGGACGCAACCAAATGCGTGGGAACACGCTCTCTACATAACCGCCAGGCCGCTACGCCATCACAAAATAAACCCAGCTGAACAGTGCTAACAAGCAGTTAGTAAGAAAACATTGGAAAAAAAAAACGTTCAGAAAAAACCGCACCCGAGAAACAAAATTCAGCGGGCCGAAGAAACACACACGAGTCGGTCCCACGACACTGAAGTCTGGCAGGATGACGGCGTCCAGATGATGCTCGAATCTGTTCCTCCCTCTGTTACGCACATCCACGACGGCTGTGCGGAACATTGGCTGTGCGAAACAAAGTGAAGAATAGATTCGAGGAGCGATGCGCGAGAAGGTAACCAAGACTATGCCTCAAGCTTCATATCGGGAGAGGAGCTTTCGAGGTAGTTTCTGCAGTTACTCAAACTTTCTCTTTCCCCGTTCCCTTTTTCAAAAGAACACGTCAGCCGGCGCTAACGTTTCATCTCGGAAGAAGCCCACTCTTCACAAACGGTTATAGTTGACAAGGAGGCTGACTTCGACCCAACTAGTCTCCGGGCAGAATACAAACACAAGTATAATTACCAACACGCTCGTTTTAATGTCAGTGTCAGGGCTTTGCTGTTTCTAAAAGGGATAACCCTTTATAAGGACAGAACGAGCGGGTTGGTGGGGATAATTAAACTTAAACAGTCCGTTCTCGTTTTCTTTCTCAAGTTTAATAGATAAATAACCCTTCGGTGCTATCGGATCTCTCCGGAGAGAGATAGAGCACGGCCGTTTCAAGGTAAGGATAGGGCGTTCGAAGCTAGGGCAAACAGGCGGTATCGTTTCACGCATGCACGGATGGCTGGTTTCAAATTTTCCCACATCCCTAACGAAACCGGCCTATCTTCGTGTGTGCGTCTGCGGGATTTGTGTCCCGCGCCGCCGGTTTTAGCGCGCACGCGGCGTTGAGAACAGTTGTTGACCGTCGATATTGTAAGGCCGTGGTGTCCTCATCCTTTCAGGCAACGATTCCTTTGCTTTCCCTTGTGCAATACACTGACTGACTGCTCCTGGGTGGCTGTCACTGTTCGCCGCGTCAACGACACCATTCGTACCATTTCACTTCTCGTGACACAGGGTGCGCTGCTCGCTTTACTGTCACGGGCCGTCCTATCTAACACAACGAGCGCGAAAGGTCGTGGTCATCTGCTGGCTCCGAAAGGGCGGGAGGTTCATGCAGGCCAATCAGGGCCCCGAATCAATACGACGTCTGCCGACTCCTACAGGTTAAAAATTAACGACACCTGCTGGTCTGTTAAGAAGAGTTGGTTTCTCTTTTGAACTCCTCCGATGTAACTTGCCGCCTATAATAAAATTTAAATAATAAATAAATATAACAGGGTGGAACTACTATATTTGATTGTAATGTGGGAAAGTTGAAAAAGGCAAAAATAGTTCCAACTTTGTGAAAACGCGCAATTCGCAAGTGCATTTCGAGCCGTAGAAACACGTTTTTGTACGATATTGATGCTTAAATATAGAACATACAAGCAAAATACACACTTTCTCGACTTGATTTTCGTGTAGGAAACTATTACATCTACATTTTAACAAAAAATTGAAAAAATAAAAACCTGGTTTTTTGAGAAAATCAATTTCAAAAAATTGTACTTTTTGGTTTTCACATACCATTAACGTAAACGTACCGCAAGGGATATTTTATTCAGCCGAGTCATTTTGTAAGACATATAAAGAGCGTGTGTTCGGCTCTCCGTGGACATAAAAAATATTGATGTAACGCAAATAGATCGCCAGTAATTAATTGTCAAAGTTCGTCAACATTTGACCGAGGGGGTGTACTTAACATTTTTGCAGAAAGAAAGCAAAACGCCTAAAATTATTTTATGGTATTGGAGCCTTTTAAGTGTGTCCACAGAGTGCTTGAGAAAAGATAATATAATGTGGACTGAAAATCCGCGGCGAGAGATCAAGCGAAACATCCCACCCACGACGGGTGTGAAAAACACTGTCGAGAATTCATAAGTCGAGAACAAAAAATCCGACGAACTTGCGGTTTGTGGCGACGGCGTTTTTAGAAACGGCGCCATGATATATATGTTTTTCATCAAAATTAAATATTCGACCCTTTTTGTCTTTTACACGGTTTTTATTGCCGCAAAAATGAACTAGGCATCGCCAAACGCTCATTCTCCTCCCAAAGGTAGCGCTAGAGGTCACCGCCAGAAGCCAAAGTTTCAGCCCGAACCGAGAACTTAATCAAAATTTATAAGTGAGTTTCTGAAAATTTCAACGGGAAAACGGCGGCCGACGAAGTTTTCGAACACATGGGGCTCTATGGCACCAGAAACCGCAAACGAGCGAAAATGGGCTCCATTTTCCCAAAGAAAATTTCAGAAAATCACTTATAACTTCAGAAAATCGCTGAACAACATGTTCGCCAGCACATTCGTGTGTGGCAAGTTGGTGAAACTGGGGTGGCACCTACTTGCCGTTGTTTTATGCTAGCAAAGACAACTTGACAGGTCTGTGTGCAGTTCTCGTTGTGTATCGTTCAGGTGCAACGTAAGTTGTAGAATAACGAGAGACAGGCCGGTAAAAAAGAGTTGTTGTTGTTGGATACGTTTTATTCATATTTAGAAGGGGTACGACGCGACCGGTTTCATGCCTTGTCGTGAAGGGGAAGGGAATAAGGATGCAGGAATGGGAGAGGCGGAGCGAGGGCGGGAGGGGGAGAGGGCTTACAGATGGCCGGCCAGACCGGCCGTCCTCACGTAAGCCAAGAGTGAGTTGAAGACGCGCCTCTTGACGTCTGTGGCCCGTGGGGCCTGTCGGTGCCGTCCAGGCCTCGAACGTCATTCCTGGTGGTGAACCGAGCTGCGCGAGTGCTATGTCCCTTTCCTTTCGCCTTGCCGGGCACTCCCAGAGCAGGTGGCGCAGGGTGGCGAGATGCGCTGAAGACTGGGTGTTAATGGAAGTATCGGGGATTAGCCCGGCGGTTTGACTGGCTTGAGGTGGCGATGTAGAAGTCGAACTACACCGGTCGCATATTGCATACTCTGGCGAACGTAGCCCGAAGCGGGCCAGGCGATACGGTGTCCATGCACAGCCGGTTGTGATTCGGCGTAGCCGGACCTCGGCCGCCCGCGGGTATCCCCTAGGGATGGAGGTCGGGCACTCAGGCAGTCGGGTGGACAGGCGCCGCTTGGTTTCGGTGCGCGGGTGCTGTGGTGGTGAAGGGCCTGTGCTAGCGTCGGAGCCAGACGGTGCATCCAAGGGTCGCTGAAGCGGCTGACCGGCCGAGGGGAGAGACAAGAACGCCCTTGCCAGCCGGTGCGCCGCTTCATTGCCCTCTATGGCTGAGTTTACATGGATGCGATCGTAGCGAATCGAATCGAGATTCACCGCCTATGATTGGGTAGACGAGGAAGGGAAAGGAGGATCGCGGGCGCGTGACTGGTCACATCTCGATTCGATGCGCCATGGTCGCATCCATGGAAACGTAGCCTATGCCCGCGTGGCCCGGAACCCAAACGACCCTGATGTGTGCGGCCGATCCCAGGACCAACTCGAGTCCCGCTACAGCCGCCCGGATGGAGCAGACCGCTGGAGAGCGAGGGGGGCCGAAGAAAG
The DNA here is from genome assembly GCF_016920785.2 of Ixodes scapularis. Lineage (NCBI taxonomy): Eukaryota > Metazoa > Arthropoda > Arachnida > Ixodida > Ixodidae > Ixodes > Ixodes scapularis. The sequence continues at coordinate 74,548,470 of NW_024609837.1, forward strand.
GCATGCCTTGACCGCTTCCGCAGGGTATGTGTGCAGGAGGATCTCGGTGGGAGATAGCCCTCTGGTGGCGGTGTCGCGGAGCGCCAGTTCCGCTCCCAGCAGGATCGCCCGCAGCTCAGCCTCCAGCGAGTCAATCCCCGGTGGAAGCCGGACACCAGTGTGTCCGGCTTCCACTTTCAGCCGGCTTCTGTGTCCGGCTGAAACCATAATGTTTCAGAATTAAAGAGCGAGTGGGTGTCGTTGTTATAATAATGGCCGATAACTTTCAAAGAAAACGAAAACTGTATTTACACTGATAAATTAAACGTATAAATATTTACAGTTGAAGAACAGTTGAAGTAAAAAAGAGAAATGTTTACAATTCTCTGGAATGCCGAATTAGAACGCAGATCTTGACGAGGGAGAGGGGAGTGTACGGAGGGAAAGGTAAATGTCTCCGCTAAATTTAGTGGGGAAGTTTTCCCGCTTAATTTAGCGAGAAAATTTAGCTAGAAATTTCCCGCTAAATTTAACGGGGAAACTGAACTTGTGTTGAGGTTACGTGACATCAATTTCCCCGCTAAATATAGCGGGAAAGTGTTTTCCCGCTAACTTTAGCGGGAAAGTCCCATAATACAACGCGCGCTTACGCCGACGCCGACACAACGCCGCTGAACCCGAAAACGGGCGCCTATTCGTTCGTTTACACTTGAGGATCCTCTAGTGAATCCGCCCAGCTTTTGGCGCTGGGGCGAAACGCTGGGCAGAAAACTCGGCGGCGAGCTGCATAGGTCCAGGTCCTATTTCTCTCGCCGAACGAGGCGTTTCACTGACCGGAAGTGACATTATTGCGCAGCTCGACGCTCGAGTACGCGCTCTTTCTGTTTGTTTTTGGCGATGGCGTCGACGGTATCGAAGACATCGAGCGTCTCTGGATCTCTTCGATCCATTGCAAATTCACTTACTCTCTTTAGTACTCCTAGTCATACGAGCGAAGACGTGGAAGAAAGAAGGCAGCTAGCTTGTCCAGTGCTTTCATGGTTTCTTAAAGGGGCAGTCAAGTGTTTTTTGAGTTTGTGTTTTGATAATGACAGCTGAATTTAGACGCCTTAAGTATCCCTAAAAACCAAAAAGTATAGTCATATGGTGATTGTTTCTTTATTAAAAATGTAATTGAAGGCCACCAAACCTCGGATCCATCCGAAAACGAAACCACTCTCATTGGTCGTCGCACGCTTATCAAAAGGATCTCTGGCCAATGGCGTTGGACGACGTTCCGTCGCGCAGTGATCCCGAGGTAGCCGCATCGGCCGAACCTCTTTGTCATTCGAGCTTCGATCATGGCGGAGTTCTCTACGCTCGAGGACCTGACGCCGTTAGAGGTTGAAGTTCTTCGGCGGACAGCCGACCTGGGGATGATTTCCTATGACGCCACTCCGACGTGCGATGTGGACGATAGCAGCGCTTCGGAGTCATGTTCGGTTTCCGAGGACGACGAAACGCAGAGCTTTTCGGGCGTTCTTCGATTTGCGGTTGGGGCAAGTCGTAACCAAACCAACGTTTGACATCGCAGCGTTACCTCTGGTACGTGATGTCAAACGAGTCGCCACGTCGACTTTCGCCTCGGGAGAACGGGGGGAAGGCTGGTTCAGACATGTGCAACGAGCGCGTACCTACGACTGCGTCCGTTGCGACCGGAACGACCGCACTGCGCCGCGCGTACACACACCTAGCTGTAACCACCACAACAAGCGCAGCGGGTCGTCAGCACGGCGACCGCTTCTGTACGCCGCCGTCAGCTGTGTCAGCGGCCCCTCTAAAAAAGGGGACGCACTGCTACTCAAAGCCGTAACAGAATATAGACAGACAGTTTTCTAGTCTAAAGCTTTATTATTTTTTCTTAATAGGCTTGCAGGGTACAGCGAATGAAAAAAATAAAATAAAAAGATGCAGCGCCGTCTTGGACGATCACGACTCTAATACACGACATTGCAATAGTACAAATATCGCCACACGCCTTTTCTACGATTATAAAAGACAATGTAATCTTAGCAGCGATATTGACGCGCGCAGACTTGCAGAAGCTTCTCGTTTATTCTTGCTACAAACATAACTTCTATCGTTTATGCCTGCTTTTGTTGTTCTAGAAAGTGCGTGCTCACTCTCGCCCCAAGCGCACTACGCTCGAACCTTCCCCGCCGAATCTTCGAGATAGTGACTCACTCTAGATAAGAGGCCCCCGCGACCTTGTCGAGTCAGTTTCGCTTCAGCGTTCGACTCTGCTGACACGCCGACTTCGACGCCCGCGACGCTCTGCTTTCTTCTGTTTCCTTCTTTATTTTTGGCACAAGTTCGCCACATTAAACGCTTATTTATTCCTGTTCATTTCTAGTTTATTGGTCACCACCCGTGACAATATAGCAACGTAGAAATATGATTTCGTGATCAGATAGACGTTGCGAGCGTTCAGGATTGCTAACACTAATAACTTTTCTCCGGTGATGAAAACGCGTGAAAATTCGTATCCTTTATACGGTACGCGCCAGTAATACCTTGAACTTGAGCACACGCATGAAATGCGCCAAATCAGAAATCCGGGCGATGTTCGAGGACACAAATGCTTAGAAAGCACCACTGTAGTCGAAGTAAACAAACACGACGGCACGGGCGTTTCTGCTATCTTGAGAGTGCCGCCACGACATCGCCGCACGAGTAGGTGGATGTTCCCTTCTAGTACGTGCTGGGTTATCATAGCGAAACACGACGAAAATTCACAGTCAAGGATAGCGCTTTTACCCGGAACGATGAGCTTTCACCAGGCCGTCCATTCCGACGATCACCATCGACGCCACGTTTGCGGATAGAAGGAGCCGGCCGGCCCACGACCGGCCTGCAACACGCGGAGATACGTGCGCTTCCGCGCATCCCTGGGGAACGGGAAATTCACCCCCCGCGGAGGAAGGCAAATAGAAAACGTAGTCCCTTGCTTGTGAAACGATAATTGCGCTATCGCGTATTCTAAACTAGAAATATTTTACATCTTGTGGAATTATCATGCACAACATATTTAAATGAACTGAAAATTGTTTTTTTAGCGGAACTTTAAAAAGACCGCCAAAATTTTCAAACATACGATCATTTCATTGGTCCTCGCAAGTACAGAAAAGAGTCCGCACGTATTTTATTCCTGCGTGATTAATAGGCGTTCCTGCCTTCTAAAACTGAAGATACTCATTCGCTGACACTTCCTTAACACCATCGCACCAAAAAGTAGCTTCTCCAAAGACCGCTTGAGTGTCCCTTTAAGTTTGGAAGAACCCATCACCGCAGACGGTGACGCTGCTTTTTCGGCGCTCGCTGCGCCTCTTCCTCCATCACAAATAGGGAAGACGACAGAATAATTCTCCTCTTCTTCGTCTACGTGGTCATCCATTAGCTACGTGCTGTTTTTTTTCTGTTTGGGATGCAGCTTTAGCGTGAAGTTCACGACTACTTCTCGAGCCAAAAACAGCGAGACTGGGGAGCAGCAACGCCCGGGAGAGACAGCCGAGTTGGGAACTCTCGCGTCTTCTCGTCATATTTGACGGGATGTTACGAGAACAGCTGCCGCAACCGGCGCCACAGCCGCCGCTCGAACGAAACAGATGTAAAAACAACCCGATCGTCGCTGCCGCCTCCGGGATCAACTCCGATCCCGCGGAACCGGATTTCTCCTCTGGTGTAAACGTGCCATAAAAACGGCAATCTAAAAAAAAAAAAAAAAAAAGTGCAGGCGAATAGGTTGATGCAACGGAACTAAGACGTCTATATGGACCTTACCAGCGCTTATCACCCGTGCGAAAAATGCCGAGTCACTGAGCTCTGGCCGCGTGCGCAACGTCTGATCTACCGCAGAACAACGCTACAGCGCATGCACAGAAGGCGTTCCACAGCTCGACAGACGAAGATGGCAGCGCGCAGAAGGGATTTGTGAAAAGGTCTACACTTCGCATCACTTTAAGTCCGTCCGCAGCCGATGCTAGTATCGGACGGAGCCAATGAAACAAAGTCAAAAGTGCTTCGTCACGACTCACAGTCTTTGTGCATTTGAACCAATCATTGAACCAATCACGCATAGTGAATGAGCCGCCATCCTGCGCTTCTTGAAGACCGTGATTAGTTTTACTGGCGATAGGAAACACACAGAGACAACCTGTATCGTGACTATACCCTTTTACAGCCGCTTGATTGACCCCGTCGGATAGTAACTATGGCTGCGGTTCGCCTTAAAGAGTAAAGTGAAACTGAGTCTATATTTATGTATGCTTCGTCATAGCTCAAGTCCAGGGGCCAGTCAACGCTACTCTAAAAAAATGCCCGTGCGCCTGCTTTCCCGCACAACACTCGGAGAGCCAATCACCGCAACTTACGGAGTCAGCTCAGCGAATAACAATGCCAAAACATACGTTTAGACCAGAAAACGCAGTCTGAGTTGTGACATTAAGCAATGCAAAACGTCACGCTTGCATTGCTTATTGTCACAACTCAGACTGCGTTTTTGGGTCTGAACATATGTTTCGGCATCGTCATTCGCTGAGCTGCCTCCGTAAGCTGAGGTGATTGGCTCTCTGAGTGTTGTGCGGGAAAGCAGACGCACGGAAATTTTTTCAAGTGTACGATGTAATGGGAGCAATCGGGCGGCAGTTTAGGATTGTTCCCGTCAGCTCCTGGCGTCGGCTGCGTCTGGACTTGATGTGAAACGGTGTATAGTAAGGCCTTTAACGCGGCACGCTATTAACAGCCATTCTCAACGCTGTAAGGTGCATAGAAATGAAACTTTATTTGTTGGTGGCAAAGCCCCGATGCGTGGTGCTTTTGTTTATTTCAAGAGATGTAATCAACCGTGTTTTTCGAGAAAGAAGAAGAAAACGAAGGAGCTGCCACCATTAGAGCGGCCATCAATGCTTATTCATTAATTTTTTTTTTTATTTCGGTAAAAAAAATAAATGAGAAAGTTTAAAACGTTGAGTTTCTGCGTATTTGAGGAATAAGCCATTATATGCATGTTCCTTCTCCTCTTTCTACAGAGGGAACACCTCGGAGGTTAAAGACCCACACTTGGTGAACGCAAAAGCAACGATCAGCGGCGCTATTTGTCTTTTATGCTCATTGCGTCGCCGCTTGCACGAAGAGCCCTCTCGGACAAATAGCCGAACCTTCCAAGGGTATTGGATCACCCAGCCAATCAACCAAATAACCAACCTTCCGACTCAGCCGAGGCAAGCACAATAAAACGCTGTTGCCTTTGTTTCGGTTCCCTCGTGGTTATCATATGGGGCAGCGAGCGATCCCCGGCACGTCCTGGCGTCCTGCACGGGGAAGCGGACGAAGGTACTGTTCCCGCCGCGTCCCTGTCTCCACGGTACATCTTTTTGCTGCGTCCCATTCGCTTCAGGCTATGCATTGCTCTTTATGGTTGGGGCTGGCTTGCCTTTAGAGGGAACGAGGAAAGCAAAAAAAGTATTTGGTTCGAACGGAACGTGGGTGATTGTTTTTGATTGTTTTTCGTCGTGTTCTGATTGTCGCTGCGTTCAGTTAGGTCCAGAAGATTGCTGCTGTCTGGTAATGTGGCCCTTAGCGAAAACTAATACGTTTGAAATATACCACATTCTAATTTGAGTGTATTTGAAATACAATTCATAATTGTAAGTACACGAAAAATATACCGAAAATATAAACTTCTTTTTTTGTTACTTAGTACTAAAATATACTTCTAAAAATCATTTTAAAATACCTCTACTTAAACTACATTTGAAGTTCCCTTCATGCGTTTTGAAATATGTAAATACTAAATTAATAGGCAGAAAATACCTTTCACATATATTTCTTGAAATATTTATTTAATTCATGCAAAATATACTCCAACCCTAAAAAAATGGAGCAATCAAGAATACGTGCAGAATACTCTTAAAATACCCGAAAATCGTAAATACTGTTGTGTTATACTCTAAGTACCTTTTGACTCCAATACTTTGGTAGTTTCACTTAAACTACAAAAATATTTAAAAGCTCCCCTTCTGAAGTTCACTTCAAGCAAATATGGAGTACACTGAAGCGCCTAAATACATTTTATTAGTTTGGCAATTGAATTGCGCAGCATCGCACTGATAAATCAGCCCAGTATATGTTATTGTTTCCTTTTTTCTATCAAGAACACACCTGATCAGTTCCTTGCACACCAATCACAAACGGGGTTCGGGAACTACAACCACAACAATTGCTGATGCTGGAAAGCTTCAGCAGGTGCTGTGAACAGATACGTTTGGCGTGGTTTTGTTAGCACAATGTTAGTTCACTGAACGTGTATACTCACCATTGTACGTGATGTGAATAGTGACTTTATACAGTGACATTAACTACCATATTAAATAGTCAACTACTAAAAAGGAAAGGCAAAACAACTACTGTAAAATATTTATTTTTCGCGGGCTCAATATTTCGCGATTTAGGTCAAAGTTGGAGTTTTGGAATAATTCGCAAATTCTAGTTTTCGCGACGCGCTGGGATCGCAATATAGATTTTAATATTTTTACATTTTGCCGGAATTGTTCACGGGACCTATTTTTCGGAATTGTAGGCGATTCGCCAACTTTGCGAGAATTAGGTCCTCACGAAAATAAAGTCGTTTACAGTATTTTAAAGTGAAGAAACTGCCTTGATTCGCTTCGCCCTGAGTGGTGCTACGCAGCGAAGCAATAACATGTATTTTATGAGCCGTTTGTGTGGATATTGTTTTAGGGACTGTGCCGAATTGTTATTAGTTCTACCAATGCCTTTTAGTAGGAGATATCGTCCACGAACTTCAAAACACTGTTTCCCCTTTGACAGGCTCCCGAGGAGAAGATCGAATACTTGGACCCTTAATAAGCGCAGAGGTGGTCACCGAAAAAATAATTACCTTCAATATGTAGGCTATATAAGGCTCTAGAGCAGTCAACGGGACTGTGAATGAGCTGTTCAGTGCGTCATGGTGTTTTTGTTTGTGTTCGTTTCTAATGCAGCTTTGTGAGATGTATTTAGTAGTGCCTTCTAATACCACAGGGACACCATTTGCTGACAAAATCGAAAATAAAAAAAAAATTGTGTAACCGGTTTTTAATGCACAAATCGCATCTTGAGTGTGAAGGAATAATATTTTTGGTATATCTAAAATATTTTTTGATTCATATTTATAATGTATTTTGAATACATTAGCGCGTATTTCGAATGCGGCCAAAATAATACAGAATAAATACCAAATGAATATTCGTACTAAATATATTTCAACTTCGTTTGAAGTACGGCCTCTTTTTGCTAAGGGGGGGCATCCCAGGAGCATGTGCGCGCGTTCCTGTGGCGTGATGTAGACGGTAATTTCTCCCTGGAGGATTGTTCCGTGTTCCGCTGGGCCGTGCCAACCTTCACGGACCGAAGTAGAAGGAGAGGAGTCAAGAGTAGCAAAGCAATTTTATCGTTCTGCCCAGTACTCTGCATCTCTCTCTCTGTCTAATAATAGTACGTGTAAAAGTGTGAGAAAAAAAGAAGAAAACTGTAGAGGTACAGAAGTTGTGCAAACTAAAGATCAGGTGCCTGAAAACGTGTTGGCGTGGGAATTTTTATTAACCTACTCGTGCTTTCTAAGCAGCCTTTGGAGGTAGTAAACAATGTGGTACAATATAATCTGTTTTGTTCTTATTCTTAGCAAGTTGTCTTCTGTTCTGCTTTTTTGATGAAAGGAAGGCGGGCAGGGTTGACAGAAAGAAAGGAAGAAGGAACAGCTAGCTTCTTGAAACACACAGTACATATCAGAAATCAAAACCGAGAAACCGTGGAAACAAAAACAAAATATTATGTAGAAAAAAAATGGGTCGAAATAGCTGTTGTTCCCACGCTGATTCTCGAAAAAAAAAAAAAAAACCATGAGCATTTTGTGCAGTAGTTATATATGAGGTATGAATGCAGCCTCTAATCACTTTCCGCGGGGTGCAGATTATCAAAACCCCGTTACTTCAAGTCCCTGGTGAACACAGATCAGGTCAATTACCCTGAGCGGGATGAACGTTCGCGCGATGTATAGAAAACGACTGAGCCATTTAGTTGTTGTGCATGCATGTTGTGCATACAGGAGTGACGACACCGTGCGCTTACGGCCCGGTGACATGGTAACTTTTTGTGCAGTAGTTATATATGAGGTATGAATGCAGCCTCTAATCACTTTCCGCGGGGTGCAGATTATCAAAACCCCGTTACTTCAAGTCCCTGGTGAACACAGATCAGGTCAATTACCCTGAGCGGGATGAACGTTCGCGCGATGTATAGAAAACGACTGAGCCATTTCGTTGTTGTGCATGCATGTTGTGCATACAGGAGTGACGACACCGTGCGCTTACGGCCCGGTGACATGGTAACTGCACGTCAAGAATGGCGTGCCAGGCCGAGGAACGGAATCGTAGTCCGTGTGCATACACATGTCTCTAAAACCTGCGGCAAAAGCTTCCGAGGGCATCCAAAGCGCCCACCCGCACGCCGACCGCGTGACGTAAGCAACCGAGGTGCATTAAAGCGGGCCTGCGAACATATTTAAGCGTCTACCTTTTTTGCGGATTCCACGTTGTAACAGCTCTGGGGTCGCCTTTGTTTTCGGGCTCCGCTGGAGCCAGGCGCCGACCAGGACATCAGGCAGAAGGAGCTCGGAAGCAGGGCCGCTTTTGACAACGGGTTTACTTTACATTTGTACAGGGTCGAAAAACAGCATCAGACGACAGGAGTCCCGAAGAAGTCCGCTTCTTTTAACGGGACGCTCTTCCCTACATTCCCCACGTAGGGATTTCAGCTAGCTATGTCAGCTTCTCCCCCACACTAGGGTGTACTAGAAGGGGAAGTGTGAAAAGCGCGGCCCTTTCCCCTTGGACGGCGTGGTCCCTCCGCGCGTGGATGCCGCCAGGGGCAATTCTGGCGTTGTCCCTAGGGGCGCCGTCGGTCGTCAGTCGCTTGGGCTGCCGGCGTTCCGTCGTGTTGTTGAAGTTCGTTCTCCGTGTACCCGAGCCCTCAAGCCTCGAGCTTTCATTGCTTTGTTTGGGAGCCATGTCTTCGACGAAGAAAAAGAAAACACAGAGATGGTGTTTTGTGCCTGGATGTGACGCAGGCTACAAGTCGTGTGGGGTAAAGCTATCCCTTTTTCGCGCACCGAAAGATGCTGCAACGTTTGAAAAGTGGGCCCGAGCGATCCCCAGGGCAGACAAGGTCCTCCAAGAAAACTGCGCAGTGTGCGAAAGGCATTTTGACGACAGGTTGGTTTTTCTGAACTCGATTAAAATAATTGAACTCGTTGTTAAGCCCTTGTGTGTTTGCTTGCTCGGAAACCGTTGTTCGCTTCTGCGTGTAAACATCATGTCAGTGAGTTCGTGGACTGCTACTTTGTAAACAAACCTGCTGCAGTTGTCGGCCTTCTGCAGGCCAGTACCACTTAATTGAGATATAGTTTAGGACGAAGTCTTTCGCGGCTTGTATTATATTGCTGCATAGGTGAATTTAAATGCTTGTACCGAGCACTCGGACGTGGTGCTCCGTGTTAGAACTTTTGAAGTTTAGCAGCCGCCTTCGGGGCTCCAAGGCATTACGCCGGCCTATGGATTCCTACCCCAGTTAACCCTTAAAAGCCCAAAGGGAATATGCTTCCCACTTCGAAAAAGGCGCCATAAACAACTGATGCAAATTTTTTATTTTTTCTGTATTGTGGCGCCATCTAGCCACATGCCTAACAAACTACACAAAATTATTTTGAAGGTTTTCGGTGCATCCACTAGGCGGCGAGAATGGTTTTTCCCGGCAAGGTGGCATGGCTTCGGTTCTTTGTGCTCGTACAATTTGCCAAAGAAACTTTAGCCTGAGGACGGCAAAAAACAACTTCTAAAGGTGCGTATATTTAATTAATGTCTCTACGGCATCCCGTGCATCGATTTTAACCACTTATAAGCATGTTCATTGCGTTTATTAGATGCTGTAATGGTTTTTCCCGACCATAGGTGGTGGGAATATATTTCCCTATGGGCCTTTAGCAGAACATTATACCTGCGCTTGTTTCTCCGCAGATGTCGAAGTTCTTGTCAGTGGACGAGGCACTGGATGTCTTTTTCTCTCTGCCTGATGACCCAAACCAGTCAAGTGACAGCGAGGAAGAAGAAGACGGCGACGATGTTCCGTCGGGTGCGGTAACCCGTTCGAAAGTCCAGCCGAGTAGCACAGCGTCACAAGGAGCAGCACAAGTGAGTGCGTATGATGTGCACTCAAGTGATGACGCCAGTGATGATGAAGAGACTGCAAGTGAGTGGACAAGACGTTCGCTTCCCCACCGAAACAACATTCCCGATTTTTGCTGCCAAACACCTGCAACTCCTAAGCTTCCTCCAACGCACACGCCAATAATGATCTTTGATGCCCTGTTCGGAGGTGCTTTGACCATACTCGTTGAGCAAACGAACATATACGCCACAGAAACCAAAAAGAAAGCTTGGCAGGATACCACAGTTGAAGAAATGAAAGGATTCCTAGCAATTCTCATCAGAATGGGCATTCTTCAACTTCAAAACAGACGGGACTACTGGTCCACGGACAGCGACCTCGGAGTGGCATCAGTTAGCTCAGTGATGCCAAGAGCACGATTTTTTCAGCTTCTTCGATCACTGCATGCCAACGACAACAAGACAGCGACTAGAAAAGGAGACGTCGGCCATGACCCTTTGCACAAACTTCGACCTCTTATCACAGAGCTCTCCGAAACATTCAGAGCTAGCTACCAGCCATCTGCATACCACTCAATTGATGAGAGTATGATTCTGTTCAAAGGAAGGAAGTCATTCAAACAGTACATGCCCATGAAGCCTATCAAACGTGGGTTCAAAGTATGGGTGCGTGCTGATGCTACAACTGGCTTTATTAGCCAGTTCGAAGTCTACACAGGCAAAGAGGGCGATGGCGGTGGGCTCGGCTACAGGGTAGTGAAGAAATTCACTGAGGAACTTGTCGGGACAGAGTGTCTGGTAGTGTTCGACAACTTTTTTAGTTCACCCGAACTCCTGCAGGATCTGTTTGACCTCGGGATATATGCCGTGGGAACTGTCCGTGCACAAAGAAAAGGTCTTCCTGATGTTGTGAAGAACAAAAAGAAAATCAATGAAGGCGACCACAACTACAAGGTGAAGGGAAATGTTGCTGCGATCCAGTGGCAAGACAAGCGGCTAGTCAATGTAGTAACAACAGCCCACGATCCTTCAGAGACGGTAACAGTGGAAAAGAAAAATAAGGACGGGTCGAAGAGAAGCATCAAGTGTCCACTAGCAATTGTGCAGTACACGAAGCACATGCGGGGAGTAGACCGCTTTGATCAGCTGCGAGAGTATCACACCGTTACTCGTAAGTCAAGAAAATGGTGGATGCGAATCTTCTACTTTCTTCTGGACTGTGCTCTTGTGAATAGCTTCATCCTTTACCAGCTGTCAGAGGGGGAGGCGAACCACCAGAGTTTTCTCCTAATACTTGCACGCCAGTTGGCCAACGGCTATAATGGAAGGAAAAGGTCAGCCACGACCGCTTTTCGACGCGTCTTGCAGCAAGCAAATACCAACAAAAACCTTGGCGTGCCAGATGAGGTGCGCCTGTCCAACGGGCCACATTACCCACAGGGCGAAGCAGCCTACAAGAGGTGTAGGTACTGCTCCACGGCCAAAAATGACAAAAGATCAAAGATCACATGCACAACTTGCAAAGTACACCTTTGTGTGGTGCCCTGTTTTGCCAAGTTTCACCAAGAGTATGTGTGGCACTGAAGGCCCAGAGGGAAGAATATTCCCATGCCCTAATTAATGGCTTTCAATTAGTATTTTCATACCTTTTTTATTATTTGTGCTTGTGAGGCAATAAACATTATTTCTAGCGACTTTCATGTTCCTATCACTGATAGAAACCTTATGGCCGAGGAGCCCGTAATACAACGGACACCTCGGCCGGTGATGTAGCCGAGATTTCGCTTACACGTCAAAGGATTAGCATGAGGTGAAATTAAACCTCGCTTCATCGCTCGTGCGTGCCAGATTGCATTTGTTGTTTTATTATGCAAACCCCCAAATTTACCACCTGCTTTCAGCCCATTTCGTAGCTGCTCAGAAATAAGACAACAAAATATAACGTCACGACTCTAGGCAAGAAGTTCTGGTCTCTTTCCAGTTTCTCTCAGAGCATCATGAATATCAAAATACTTATTTTGATTAGTAGCGTTCAGCTGGGAACAACATTTGTTGAACTTTTATTACCTTCAGGCAACTAAACGTGTGGCTTATTTTCACATTTCAGGTTCATTGTCCGTGCTTTTAGGCACCAGGTGAATGGCCAGGAAGTCTTGGTGCCCCGAGATGTCCCCACCCTGACGGAAGACGCTTATCCAACAGTTTTCCCGAACCTTCCCAAGTATATGAGCAGGCCACTTCCGAAAGAAAGGAAACGACGAGCCACCGCGTCAGTCAGTGCCGTGCCAGCAAAGGCGAACCGTGATTCCAAAGGTGAAGCTCCTCATGCTGAAACAAAAACACTGGATGAGGCTCGTACACCCTGCCTTCACGAAGCACCTGAGGAATCAGAAGCAGCTGACACTCCTGCACATTCGCATCTTAAATTACTTCCAGTGCCTGCGACTGGCTCTTTTGTTCATGACCTACAGTGTCCTTCACATGATTGGTATAGACAAACTTTTGAGAATGGCACGATTGTGTCATACCAAACAACTGTGTTTGACAAGTCGAAGACGCCTTCTGTGGAGCTGAGCAAGATCGTAGTCTTCGAACATGAGACACCAAGACCGCTTATCAGGTGCAGCATTTTTTTGTCTGGACTCCTTTACAAACTAAAAGATATTGCGTCAAAGGAAGAGGCTCAGGCGGTCCTCATGCACACAGAAGACACATCACTGTGTGTTGGCATTGGATGCACCACCGAATTCAAACTTCTGGATCTGAGGAAGTTAAAGGGATCATATTTGGACAGGAGTTCTTCTCAAGCCACTGCAATGGGTCAGCACTGCTAGGTATGTGACGTTTGCTACTAAATAGTTTTAAGAAATATTCCGTCAAGAAGCAATGCTTTTTTGTGTACATAGCTACCCAAAACAAAAAGTTGGTTCTTGTCTTTTTTCCAGGCTTTTATTTATTTGAACTAACCGCTTCTACTAATATAATAAATGACTTTTTTGTCTATTCCAATTACAGGGGGATTACGCTGCTTGTCATGTAAACAAGGCAGAAACCTTCTCCTGACTCGCTTGCTTCGTCTGAAAAAGAAACTAACGCATTCAATCAGCATTTCTGGCAAACGACTCGGGCAAGCTGTGCGGAGACTGAGACGGAGAAGCAGGGAAGTTCTCTCATTACTTGAACGTCTGAAACAGCTTCAAGACGAGAATATTACCATCAAGGAAGGTGCCCTTGAGGAGCAGGTGAGGTTGATAGTAAAGTAAATATTACTTTACTTTACTACAGCATGATTTGTGTTTACTTTTAAAACTATGAGTTTAACACATAAAGGATAGGGGTTAAAATCGAATCGAAGTTTTTGCTTCTCTTTCCAGATCAAAACGCTTCCACAAAAGCAGCAGTCCGCAGTGCGGGCCTGTTTTGAGGCATCAAAGCGCAAGTCACTGCGTGGCTACCGCTACAGCAAGCAGTGGCTGTTAGAATGCATAATTCTACGAATGAAGGGTCCTCGCCTCTATGAACATTTAAGACGCCACAAAGTCTTGGTGCTGCCGAGCCATGTCTGCCTGTCCACATACATCAAGGTTTGTGTGTAGATCTAGTTATTGACTCCAGGAAGTACACGCAACAATATTACATATTTGCAGAAATTCAAGGCATCGTATGGCTTTAGCCAGCAGCTGCTCAACTCTGTCAAGGTCAAAGTGCAAGGAATGGACGACATGAAGCGGCATGGAGGCCTTGTTCTAGATGAAATGAAGCTCTCTTCGCACCTTGACATGACAGCCTCTGCACGCATAGAAGGTTTCGTCAACTTGGGACAATTTACCGAGGAAGCAGACCAGCATACCAGGGCGGACCACGGTCTCGTCGTCATGTTCCAGCCGTTTGTAGGCAGATGGACACAAATAATTGGTAATAGCATGCCAGCAGCGCTTGCTTTTCTTCTAAATGCATTTTTTTTATTATTTTACTGTCTACCAACACAAAATGAAATGTTTGAACAGCAGGAAGTCGGTTTGCTTTGAACTTGCATTTGGTGCCTCTGCTGTAGCTGGGCAATTGGGTCATTGCACTAGGACTGTTAACCTGGGGTCTTTAAAGTCCAGAGCACAATGGTGATTATACGAGTGCACTCAACTAACACATTCGTTTATATTTTACTTGCTTGTTAGGTATCTTTGCTGCTTCTGGCACGTTAACCTGGGGTTTTTAAAGGGGAGGTGCAACAATTTTAAGATTAAAAGAATTTGCATCTCGTCATTTTTATGTTGTTTATCGTGTCCCGGAGGATAGAGAAAACATCTCCTTCATTAAAAAATGTCGCGATTCCGCTGCATAATCGCAAAGCAAAAGTCGAGCTTTTTCCCCCACCTGCAGCCACAAGTGGCAGCCAAAGGAACTACGGCGAGAAGCTTACGCGACCTCGATCGGTTCTAAGCTGCAGCATAACGCCCGCTAATCTCAGCAGAGAGAGGGAGAGGAAGCGTTTTCCTAGAGAGCACATGGGAACCTACACGGCACTCCGAATTACGTCACTGGGAGTGCGACCAGGTGTGACCTTGAATACTGGGAGTGAGTCGAGGGATGCCGGAAATGTCAATATTTATCTTTTTTTTTACACAACAACTAGGGCACGCAGGCGAAATCGGTTTTCTGTTCTTTACTTCACATGTGTCAGAGGGCAACTTCCACAAATTTTTGACCGAAGTCCGGAACTCGTTGTACCCCCCTTTAAAGTCCAGAGCACAGTAGTGATTATACGAGTGCACTCAACTAACACACTCGTTTATATTTATTTGCTTGTTAGGTGTCTTTGCGTCTTCTGGCAACGTGAAATCTGGGATTTTGACCAAGATTGTGGTTGAGGCGACACTGCTATGTGAGAAAGTGGGTCTTCGTGTCGACTACATCTGCTCTGATGGAGCGTCCTGGAACCGTGCCATGTGGCACTCCCTCGGCATCCGTGGCACCTCGACATCTGTGACATGCAAGGTTGTCCACCCAGCTGACGAACAGAGACACCTCTACTTCTTGTCGGACTTTCCCCACCTCCTGAAGTGTGTGCGAAACCTCATGATGAAGCATGGTTTCAACACCCACGAAGGACGTGTATGTAATAGGCACTATTAACTTTCTTTAAATATTTACTAATTTTTTTGTATATCAAGATATTATTTGAACTCCCGTTTTATTTATTCTCGTACAATTCTCTACTTTGCAGGCCCACTGGGAACATGTTTCAACTACGTGGAAGTGCGACAATAACAATGTTACATGTAAAGTTGCGCACAAGTTGACCCGGGCCCACATTTTTCCTGATGGGTTCCAGAAGATGCGAGTAGACCTGGCGTTCCAGGTTTTTAGTTTGTCAGTTGTACGTGCTATGCCCTTCCACGAAGAAAAGATAGAAGCACAGTACCCGAACCTCAGGCCCACCAAAATGTTTGTCAATCTGATGGCCGACCTCATCGTTGTCATGACGCCAAGGTTTCCGGCTTAGGCGCTCAGGTGCAGTTGTCTCTAATCTGCTTTTTTCTCTTGTGTGATGCAAATAAATATAATTTTCACTTTTTTTTTCCAGACCTGGCAGCAAGAAGGCAGCGGTACTCGACGAGACGCTGCAGTTTCTTGATGCATGGGAGGCACATGCAGGAAAGCTGGGCTTCCTCAGCAACAGCACGGCAGAGGGTCTCCGTGTCAGCCTACACGCGACGAAGGACCTTCTTGCGTAAGTACAAGACAATGTTGTATAGGGCAATGCCGGAAATCGTTGCCCACAGTGATCAAAAACAGGAATGTTGATTGACTGAAATGCTATTCTTACTTTTTCAGGTACCTTACAGAGAAGATGGGCTTTTCTTTCCTAATGACTTCCCGGCTGAGCCAGGACTGCCTTGAGAGGTGCTTTGGGATTGTGAGACAGTCGTGCGGTGCAAATGATCATCCAACGCCTGCCCAATTCATTGTGGTCATGAGGTATAAAACCCATTCGGTTTTTTCAGCTATCAACCTAATATATTTTGCCAGAAAAGATAAATGTTTAATGTTCCTGCTCAATGTTTCTGTACATTGCAGGTGCTTGGCATTTTACGGCTTGGCTAGGAGTCCTAAAGGAGGAAATGTTGCACCCGACATGCTTGAGTCGCTGCTGTCTGTGGAAGAGGTGATGCAGGACGACGAAGAGGATGACATCTGGAACTCAGGAGAACCAGTGAGCTCGGCTGAAGTCGTGATAAACCATGCAGCATACGTCGCACAACACAGTGATTCGCGGCTTGTATACTACATTGCTGGTTATGTTGCAAAAAAGCGCGTAGTCCCAAGCTCCTGCGGGCTCTGCAAATCATTATGCCTACTTGAAAAAACAAATGTGCCTGCCAACCTGCCATCAGAAGCATGTATGGAGTGGGACCTGGGTGGGCTCTTGTACCCCTCTGAAACTTTCTACGCCCTCATCCAGACTCTGGAGGACAGACTGACGCGGACATTCAGCCAACTGAAACTGCACACGAAGGCGGTCAAGGAGATCGTTCATGGCCTCGGGCAGGTGCCAAGTGTAGGCTGTTCCGAGCATTCACATGTCCTGACAATGGCGGTTGTAAAGTTCTACTGCCTGACAAGAATTCATTTCTTTCTGAAAGGTCTGAATCAAACGGCCAATGAGAAAAGGAAAAAGAGGACGAAGCCATGTGTCGTTTAGGAATTCGCACCGGAGTCCTGTAAATATTGTAAATAAAATCCATCCTTGATTGAATGTGATGTAGCTTTTCTGTAGCATGAAGAATGGCCCCACTATTGTGATTTTCACTGATAGTTCGTGCTTGTGCACATTACCTCCCCGAAGTAGAACCCGAGGTCTCCGA
The DNA here is from genome assembly GCF_016920785.2 of Ixodes scapularis. Taxonomy (NCBI): domain Eukaryota; kingdom Metazoa; phylum Arthropoda; class Arachnida; order Ixodida; family Ixodidae; genus Ixodes; species Ixodes scapularis. The sequence goes on from NW_024609837.1 coordinate 74,565,574, forward strand.
ACTGGCAATTTAGCTATATAAGCACTAGTTCTACCTGACGATGTGCAAAAGCTTGTACAAAAAGGTCAAGTGGGCATTAATTAAGCTGACGGGTGTGAGAGGCCAAACTGTAATAATCCCTTACACTTCTCAATTGAGGGTAAATATAGAGCCGTGGAAGCTAGCTAGCTCCAGACTTGTCACCTTCTGAACCCCCTTCGGTAAAATAACGGATTTGTCCTTTTAGTTTCGCATCTTGCCAGAAATAACATCACATTAATACCTCATTGAAAGAATAAAATAAAAATACGCAGTTTTTTTTTTTTTTTTTATAATAGCCAAGTTGACACATTTGGGAACAAGTGAAAACTTTCGGGCACGTTCTAATGAAAGCTATAAAGAACATTCTCAGCGCCGATCTTAGCTGTGCACATTATTTCCATGACAAAAGCAAAATGCACTCTCAATAAGCGCTGATAAAGAAACAAGCTCATTTATTCAGATTACTTTTCTCCACATCGAGTAGGCTCGCGCGATTGCGTTCGAAAGTGCTCCCAAGTGCCGCAAAAGAAACAAAACTGCAGCGTTGACAGCAGCAACAAAGAAATAGAATAATGCCTCCCCACTTGTTAGGCAGGCCGATGCAACAAAGGGCTACAAAGCAAAAACAAAAGCACCCGCCACCGATTCGCTCAGTACATTTCCACGGAACGTCCACGGCGCCACTCTCCGGGGCGCCACCATGCGGCATCCACGCGCATCGGAGCCGCGCTTCGGCCTTAGCTTTAAACACCACCCCTTCTAGTACACCCTACCCACACACAGCGACACACCCCCGCCTCCGCCCACAGACGCCATCAACACCATGCAGATTAGCTGTCCCAAAGACGTGTCCGCTTGTCCCCCGAGGGGTCGGCGGGGTCGGCGCGGCGCGCATCCATGATTGCTGCTGCAGCGGCTTCCTCTTCCGAAGAGAAGGTAATTGGGTGCGGGGCGCCCGACGGGTGGGGTCCACCTGGGAAGTTCGGGAAAGGATGCATTGATCTCGTGGGCCACTGTGGGATTCCTGGAAGGCCGAGTGGCTGGTCTTCTTCCCACGTCGGCGGGCCTCTTGAAAGGTCGCTGACCAGCACTCTCGTCTCGCCGCCGCCGCTTGTCCTTGAGCTTTCGGGAGCCCAATGGGTTCTTGGAACGTAGAAATGCCTGGACGTTTTCCCACGTCTGCTGGCTTCTTGGAAGGTCGCTTAGACGCCTGTCGGTCTCCAAGACGGCGTTCGTTACAGCTCCTCCACGGACGGGAAGACCTCTGCAGGGGAGGAGTTTCCGCTGCTCTCCTGAAAAGATCAGCTTTGAGGTCGTTGAGAGTGGCCAACACCCCAAAGAAACACAGACCGCAACACACAAATCCAGTAAGCGACGCCACCCTCTCCGCAATCACCAGGCCCGCAATCACAAAAATTAACTTGTCAAAGTACAGTACATCCTCGTGGACAGGAAAGGTGACGTTTTTTTCGCGCCACGCCATCCTTGCAAGTTTCCCAAAGCTTGGTCAGACTGGGATCGGCCCTCTGCTCTTCGATGAGCACTACCTTTGTTTCGGAGACGAGCTGTTCGAAGCCTTTTGAGGTAGGGGCTAATAGCACCCCATCTGTCTGCATCAGCTGCTCGTCGGAGATTTCCCTGTCTAACGCGGGGGTTCTCTCGCTTTCTTCCCCTTTCCTCGTCTCTTTAGGGCTACTCTGTTCTAAAACCATTACTGGAGAGTCTTTTAAATTTCCCGGGCTAGCATCGTCATAAGCAAACCGCGTGGACAGCTCGCGAGCTTTAGCTCTTATGAGTGCCTGAACGAGACCCTCCCCGAGGCTTTTTCCCTGCTCTGTTAGAATATTTTCTGTTCGGTTAGAAAACAAGTAACGGTACTGCGGCGGCAGTTTGTCCGAAACCGCCGCCTCAGTGCGAACCTCTCCGAACGGACCAGAAACGAGGACATCCGCCACGGGGAGACACACGCTCCCTTTGTCTAACACCGACTTGATCCAGTTACACTTTCCATCGTAGTTGGCTTCGGTGACATAAGTAGGGTTTACAAGGTCAATGGTGGCTCCACTGTCACGCAACACGCGGCATGCCTTCCCGTTTACCGTCATGTCGAACAGGTACGGGCTCAGGAGCTCATCATTCTCCGAGCACTGACTAGCGTAGGCGAAAACCACCCTTGGTTTAGTGCATCTTGCGGCAATGTGCCCTGTCTCATGGCAATTGAAGCACGTTATAGGCTTCCTTGCCTCGAATGCTTTCTTCTTTTGCCTATCGTCCGCGTCACTGCCCTGGGATGCTTTTGTTTCCTCATCCCCCCGATTTTCCTCAGTGTTCCTTCCCGTAGGCTCTCGCCCTTTCCATCCCTTGCCGCGTCGCTCGTCCCAGTTTGTCTTTTCGAAGGTTTTCCCCGTTCCTTCTTTGTTGTTTCTGCGCGAGCTATACTCGTCCGCGAAATCCGCGGCCTTGTAGACGGAGTCTACATCTGTTTTGTCTTGAATCCAAGTCCGCATGGGTTCACTTAGTGCCTTATAAAACTGTTCCAGCGCGACCACCTCCAGAATCCTTTCTTTGTCGTCATACGACTTGGCTACCTTCATCCATTTGATAAGATGCGACCTCAGTTCGTACGCGAACTCCGCGTAGCTAGCCTCTGGCTTTTTGCTCACGCTTCGGAACTTCTGTCGGAACGCTTCCGCCGACAGGCGGTACTTTTTGAGCAAACAGCCCTTCACAAACTCGTAATCGTCCGCCTCTTCCGCAGTTAGCCTGGCGATTACCCCGGCTGCCTCGCAGGGCAGTACACCCAGCAACCTTCTCGGCCAAGAGTCCCGGTTAAAATGGGCCCTTTCACATGCCCTCTCGAAGTATACCAGGTAGAGACCCATGTCCTGTCCTACCATAAATGGTTGTATCAGCTTCGACATGTCATAGAGATTTCGGCTGCCTGCTACCTCCATCTCTGGTCCTCCGTTCGTCTTCCTCAGTTCCACTTCTAGACGAAGTTTTTCAAGTTCCAATTCTTTACATTTTGCATCGTCTTCGTTTTGGTTTTTGATTCGTTTCCACATTACCTCAATTTCATCGTTGTCAAGACCCTCTTCCTGGATAGCCTTAACGAGCTCCATTTTTTTCATTGATGTGCCCGCCTCAACCCCAAGCTCTTCACACAAGCCGAGCAACTCCGATTTCATCATGCGCTGCAGCTCCATGTCCGCGACCTATGTGGGTGGTAAACCTTGCTCCACTACCAAGAAGTACCACTTCAAAACTTCCAAACTCCCAAGCTAGTCCCCACGCCCCTGCAAAATTCTCAACTCTATTTTACAGGCCTGGCGAAAAAGAAAGGATGCCGTCACTCACCAGACTCGGATCACGGTCCATGAAATCTTTCGGCGCCGCCGCTCACTGGTCGTTGAACTCGATCCCAACGGCAGCCATCCAGTTGTAACAACTCCGGGGTCGTCCTTGTTGTCGTGCTCCGCTGGAGCCAGGCGCCGACCAGGACATCAGGCAGAAGGAGCTCGGAAGCAGGGCCGCTTTTGACAACGGGTTTACTTTACATTTGTACAGGGTCGAAAAGCAGCATCAGAAGACAGGAGTCCCGAAGAAGTCCGCTTCTTTTAACGGGACGCTCTTCCCTACATTCCCCACGTAGGGATTTCAGCTAGCTATGTCAGTTCCTCCCCCACACACAGCGACACACCCCCGTCTCCGCCCACAGACGCCATCAACACCATGCAGATTAGCTGTCCCAAAGACGTGTCCGCTTGTCCCCCGAGGGGTCGGCGGGGTCGGCGCGGCGCGCATCCATGATTGCTGCTGCAGCGGCTTCCTCTTCCGAAGGGAAGGTAATTGGGTGCGGGCACCCGACGGGTGGGGTCCACCTGGGAAGTTCGGGAAAGGATGCATTGATCTCGTGGGCCACTGTGGGATTCCTGGAAGGCCGAGTGGCTGGTCTTCTTCCCACGTCGGCGGGCCTCTTGAAAGGCCGCTGACCAGCACTCTCGTCTCGCCGCCGCCGCTTGTCCTTGAGCTTTCGGGAGCGCAATCGGTTCTTGGAACGCAGAAATGCCTGGACGTTTTCCCACGTCTGCTGGCTCCTTGGAAGGTCGCTTGGACGCCTGTCGGTCTCCAAGACGGCGTTCGTTACAACGTCTCTTGGGGTTCGGGCAAGCCAGGGGGCGCGGATAGAGTAACTGAATATCAGTGCGTCATATTTTGAACGAACGACGTAAAAACCTCCTCCACCGACGGGGGCGACACGCGGTACCGAAAGCGCACAATATGTGACGTCTTTGGTCCTGGGCTTACTACTGGTCAGTGCCGCTAAAAGCTTCTTTTTAGTCGAAATACAAAATATAAGTGGCGCGAACCATTTCAATTATTTATAAAAGTAGTTTTTGCTCAGTATTTTAAATCAGAAAAGAAACTAATGCAGTTTGGAGTGGCTCCCATTCTGAACTGATATTTACCCCGTGTTTGCTGTCGTTTGTTGCCAATGAAGTGTCATGCCGAATTAGTGTTTGATCGCGCAGCAAATGCAATTTGAGCCACCCTGGCTGCCCGCTTCATACAGCTTATTCAGAACATGCTTTAGTAGCGCCCTCTCGCGCCGTCGACACGGAGTGCGGCAGCCGTGAGCGGTCGCATAGCTCACTATCCCTACCGAAAAATCCGGTATAACTTTTCGCTATCCGTATTATGGAACCGGAAATTTATCTGGAATCTATCTGGAATTGAGGTTTTCAGAAATTATTCCTTTGTCTGCAATCTCGATTTCGGGTTTCCAGTAACAAATTTCCGGTTCCATAATCCGGATAGTGAAAAGTTATACCGGATTTTTCGGTAGGGTACCCCTTCTCTAGTTCAATGCCACTCAAGCAACCAGGGACGTCATGAAGAAGGTGATTTTTTGCTTGTTTTTTGTAATTTTAGTTTGCCTATAACTTTTAAAATAAAGCGAAATTCGAGAAAAGATAGGCTTCATTAAGTTACTACGTCCAGTGCGCTCAGGTTCGGTGCAAAATAAGAATTAGTAAAAAAAGTTATTGTAGGGCTCCTTCAAGGGTCATCGGGGCTAGGCTGTACTTGGGCCGCCGGAGGGGCACCACGAGGCGTCGTCGTGTGCGGCTGGCCGAAGGTAGGCAAATGTCTTGTAATAAACCATCCGCAGACTGTCGCCGCGAAGCGACGTGAACGGGGACGCGCGGGTTGGGCTGACAGGTACCCCAGTGATTCACCCTCCGTCCCCCACTGCGCGGCTCCGAAACCGGGGGAGGGGGACGTCGCCGGCGATCTTCGGTTGCTAGGTATTATATCACGGCGTCGCTCCCTATAAGCAGCCAATCCAGTGCAGCCTGCGTTACTATGCGTCCTCGCCTCGAAATATGCACTCTGCCGCCATCTGTTGATGCTTGCAAAGTGTATTTCTTAGCCAGTTTCCATAACCTGTGAGGCTGTTGAGACTTCCCGTGACGACATTGAAAACTTTAACTACGTGCTTGCCAACCAATCCAAGGGCTGCGCATTTACCAAGGCACTAATGCTAACGCACTAAAACAAACGTGTCCTACGTGCCCCTTTAAGAGACAGAATAAAGTGTGTTCCCTTGGCCTGTACCCTTGGCCTGTACCGGGAAATGACAACATATAGCAGAACGCGTTTATGCTGTGCTTCGCTTCGCTGCCACACTACATGACGTCCCATTCAAGAATGTAACCGAGACGTGCACTGGAGTTTGCTACATTACCAGTTTTTCTCCGACACCAAAACGCTTGAAAAATAATTAAACATTATCCTAATGAAAAATGTAATATTTCATGTGATTTTTTTTTTCAATAAACATGTCGGAACTTAGTTAAACTAAAGAGTATATTGGTTTTATACATGTTCCTGTATGATCAAAATCGCCCCATAGTTTTATTGAAAATGTAAATTGTAAATTCTCAATGCGCATCAACTCGGGGAAATGACAATGATGAGGTGACGAAAACTGAAACGAACTAAAAGTTTAATGGGGCGAACTTGTGCCCGATATAAAAAGGAAACAAAAGGTAACAATAGAGCTTTGCGGGCGTCGATGGCGGCGTAACAGCAGGATCGAACGGTGGGGCGAGACTGCCTGTTTAAGGCCACGCGGGGCCCCTTTTATAACACTATCCTTTTTGGAATATACTGTACGTCTCGAACATTCCGTACTAGAGCATTTTGTTCTAGTACAGAATGTTCTAGAACATTCCGTACTAGAACAGAAGGTCGTAGTCAGTTCTAAAACATTCTGTTCTAGAATTAACCACGACTTTCTCGAATTTTCTAGAAGCATCATCTTAGGTGTAAATAAAAACATCTGCCGCTCCTAGGATTCGAACCCGGGACCTCTGCGTGACAGTCGGGCGCGGTGCGCTACCGCTAAGCACGCGGCAATATGTTTATTGATTATGTCAATTGTGAAGTCTCGACGCGCATCAACTCTGGACACTCGCATGTGCAGATCATATATTAATTCATTTTTAAAGGCTATGATTTCACATTTTATCATACACAATCATCAGAAAACTCGTGGCAGTGATGAAATGCGCGAGGCAAGGATGAGCATTTGAAGACGCTCTGTATTTGAGCTGGCGAAGAAATAAGTCTGCCAATGCAATCGCTTCACGAAGCCAGCAGTTCTAAGTCGTTAACATTCGTGCTATTCGCCTCGCAAAAAGTATCGCGGGACATTGGTGCGGCTGTTTTCAAGAGAGAGGAAGGAATCGGCAAGAATGGCAAGAAGGAAATGGCGACCTCGAAGTGCAAGGCGTCCATAACAGAAGCCGTGATGGCGTCCATAACAGCGATAGGAGGCTGCAACTGCTATGTTTGGAACCCCGACTCATCTACGCGCCCATGTATACTTTGCCGGCAGATCCAACTTATTATTCGTTTTGCTTCGCGTGCTTCGCGTACACAAGCATCGAGCTCACAACGTCGAAGCACACATTTTTCAAGCACGCTTAGAGTTTGACTGAACGTGTCTCCAAGCCAGAGGCCTCGATACGTTTTTTCAAGACTGGAGTCTGCGCCCCATCGCTGCCTGCTCAGTGAAGTCTTTTTTGGAGATGTCAATATACTTTGTAATGATACAAGTTGTCGCTATCCTGGCGGTCGATTCTATAAAAACGTGGGGGCTATCATTCGTCCCAAAATGGTGGCTTCTGAAATCTTAGACAACTGGCCGGCCAAGGGTCAATAAGAAAAATTAGCGGAAAGACAGACGTCTGACGTGAACGCCTGCCGCTGTGCTGCTGACACGATTGAGGCGGTACACATCATTACGTTCCATTGCATTGCATTGCCTTCCATTGCATCGCATTGCATTCCATTGCATCTCATTGCATTCCATTGCACTGCCTTGGCTTGTCATGTCTTTGTCTAGGTGTTTGTCTTTTCTCCGTTCTATATGTTGCTCTTTTATCCTTGTAACTTGCCAGCGTGCTCCAATTCGTCGAGATTGAGACTCGAGCGCCACTAAATGAGGCATGCATTAAGATAATGAACCTTCAGATCTTTTGGTGCATAAAGTGGCTGACACTTATGTGAAGTTTTATCTGAAATTGCGGAAAATGAGTTGTCGTCTCTATAATAGACCTTCAGCCAAATCAAAGCGATCCTAGCGGCGTTGTGCAGTGCAAGGCATCTTGGGAACCCCTTGGGGGGTCGAAAGTTTCGGTTTTGATGTACCAAATTCACTTAATTGAAATCCCCTTGACGATCAGATGTAATGCTTGTATCTTTGAATATCTGACTTTCCCTAAATTTATATTGCTCAATAAGGTGTTGCCTGCCAATACGGATAGAATGCCGGGCATGTTTGTTGTGGCTCCCAACGTGCCAAAGTTTCTGCGCATGTAAACAGGACTGCGATGGCACATGTAAAAAGTATGCTTGCCGGTCACACGGTTATATCGCCTCCTCAATGTCTTAGGCGCCTTAAATTGTCCTTGAGCCGTGAGGATTATGCTGCATTCTAGAGTTGTACCAGGCCACCACAAAGGTATGGGACGCGGCCGGCAGTACACCTACACCTCGCTTGGTCTAGGCAGGTCCTTATGGCCTCTGCCACTCCGTGTTTCAACGGGAGCCCTCACAAGGATGAATGGATGCGATTCATGCGAGCGCTGACTTTATTTTTATGCAGTGCTGAGATGCACTTGTTCGTCAACGAGGCAATCGTAATCACAGTCATGCCACTCCTCTTCGTGGCCATACGTGTCCCATAATGCACCACGAGCAGCCTTGCACCCAAGGATTTTCGGAAGTAGTCTGTTATGAAAACAGTGCGAAACCGGGCAAACAGATGACTCCCGAGTTTCCTGACTCCGTACCACAGAGCTGGCCATTCGCATCGTCAAATCGTAATAATCGTGACTTGCTCCCGATCTGCCCTAATAAACAAACTGACAGCGCTTACATGAAGATTGGAGAATAAAGTTCTATACTCTAGAAGTACCTCACTTATACGGTATCGGCCTCCTGCGTTGCCCAGGGGTCGCTACGAGAAGGGAATTGTTAGGACTTGTTTTTGGGTAGTACAGACTTGAGTGTATCAAACTGTCACGCCTGTAGAAGCATGCCTTTTCTGGTGCAGAACGCGAGACCACGAGGAAAATGCCAACAAACAACAAAAAATCGAACGTCGCCGAAGCACAGGACAAAGCTAAGACCCTAAGAACGTGAGCCAAGAGACGCCGTTTCAAAATAGAATTGAAAAAAGAAAAAAAAAAAAAGAAAGCGTCGTGACACAGATGTTTTGACGTCACCACACAGATAAGAGACGCGCACCCTAGCGGTGGTGGCATGAATTTGTCACTTTAGACTGCCTTGCGGCGTTGAATCTAGCCGATTTCTGGCAAACAAAGGTATTCTTTCAGTCCTCAACACCACACAGGAAAGAAAAAAAAAAAACTCAGCCAACGTGCCATAAGTTGTGCGAGGCTCAATCTGGCGAGCTTACAATTGACGCCGTAAGTGATTACGTCACAACATGGCGTCTGGGTCCAAACAAGCCGTAGCTAGGGACGTTGCTATGGACTAATGTATGGAGAATCTACATGAGGCTAGATTATTGCTTACAAGTAAGTAAATCATTTTTTGTAAGCAACCTAACTTCTTGATATCTAATTATGAAGTCGTTCTTTTCTCCGTGTCGTATTGAAAGGATGAAAGCTGCTTCTGAATTATTGCACTCCGCTTTGCTTTGGTAGCAGACGACACGACAGATTTGCAGGGCTCTGTTGCAGCAGGCGTCATCACTGAATTGCGTCGGTAAACGAGCGACAAAAACAAGTGCATTGCCATGGCCCTAGAGGCCTCCGCAATATGGGTTCTCTTCTGTGGAGAACGCAGCTATTTCAGATGGGTGAAAATGCCGTAAAATCAAACACGCCATGCAGGTCAGTTACGACAACGACCTGATGTGCACTACCGGCGTTGTGCAGGCCAGCATGAGAAATAAATCGTACGCCATCGAGGTAAGTCGTATGTTATTATTATTATTGAGGTTGTCAGATTATTAAAGAATAGCATATCCATCGCGATTTCGGAATATTTTTCTTCTTTTTTTTGGTATACATCGCATTCCGTGGTATACATCACATTCGGTAAAGATATCCATCGAAACCGCAATGGGAGTGAGTACAGTCTGTAACAAACTCACCTTATGTTTGTTTATCTAGTTATTTCGCGCTTTGGGGTCTTGCAAAAAATTTAAGAAACTGCAAGAATCTTTTCACAAACGATGGACACAACCAGGTACGAAGCACCCTCCCATAGCGCGAGTCCGCACACGAAATTTGGGATCTCAACCGATCGCCTGAAGTGCTTTTCTCACGAGTGCAATCGATTTTTTAGCAGACGATTATTTCGATCGACTCAGGAACTTTCGATAAACCATATTTTGCGTCGGGCCACAATATGAAATCCTAAAAGTGTCTGAAACTCATTATATTTCAAACAAATGCAATATCAGAATGTCGTCTTTATTCACACGATTCAGACGTTGGCTTGGCTTGGCCGGCGGGCGTGTGGCAGACGGCATACTACCAGGCTCCGCATACTACTTGGATTCGTCGTCTGCTGCAAGCATTTTGAGGACCGGAAGTTGGAGTCGTAATTATTTCAGAAACGAGCGATTACTACCACACTTCTGTCGAAACATATATGACAATAAGCGTTCTATATTTGTGATTTTTGGAAGTTTAAATCCTACTTCTGATTTTTGAACGTTCGGGTTTTCGTAGCGACACCTAGCCACATGTATTTGTTCATAACAACGACCCTAGCAATGGTCCTTTCGGATCTATGTCGTCACACTTACGGATTCAATTGATTGAGTGCACCAAAGTTTGTCCAAAGCTTCAGCGCAGGAGACCTACACCCCACTTACACTAGCGCTCTCAACTGTCATTAAGCCAACTATCGTTGGCATTTCATAACTATCATTGAAATCAACAAAGTTGACCGGTGTTACACGGTACATAAGCCTAACAACCCCGATTGAGGTGCGTACCAAGGGACACAGTTGAAACCGAAACGAAAGCAAAACTAATGTCACATTTTCTTCTTTTTTTTTTAAATAACTGTGAAAATTAATGCGGCGCGCAAGTTCGTCCGCTTCTTTTGAAGAGGTTGTGATGACGTCAGAACGCCGAGCTCTGATTGACTCTGATCGAAGGATAGTGGGTAGACCTTAAAACAAGCTGCCTCGAGGTCTACCCACTATTCTTCATTCAGAGCCTATGAGCGCTCGGCGTCGCCTCCGACCTAACCACAACCCCTGCAAATGAAGCAGACGAACTGGCGCTCCGCATTATTCGCACAAGTTTCATTCGCTATAAGCGCTCACAAGAAAATAAAGTTAACATCATTGTCTTTAGAGTTAGGAAACGAGAATCAGAACGTTTCACTTGAATTCAAGCAAGAGAGACAACAAAAGTCATATCGGCATCGGCATTGCAATTGCCGCCCTCGCCGAGCTTTACTTCCGCGACGTGCCGTGTTCGTTCTAGCGGTAGCTCTCGCCCCCCGAATCATACCTGTTCCGAAATTATGCTGCTACGACACATTTTAGATTCCTCCCCCCATCTTCCGCAATAGTGAGTGCGTCGCTGGCGCTGGGCGGCGATGCAGCGGACGCTGCCATCTTTAGCTCTACTGGGGCGAACCCCCCTCAGTTATTCTCCGTTTTACCTGATGTTTGACCGAAGCGAAGGGTGCAAACGCGAGCTCATAGCATTGGCAGCTGCCCTTAATACACGAGAGCTCGTACCGCCGAGATGTGCCCTAAAGCAAGGAGCTCGCGCTTGTAGCTTTCTTGCGGTACATTATAAGGTGAAATAGAGCCTATGCTGAGGTAGGCCAGCTGAGTTGAACTCGATTGTTAGCGGCTCAATGACAGTTGGCGCCGCCGTATAACTCCGCCCGATGGCGAGTGAGGCAACTGTCGTTCGCATAATGACAGTTAAGAGCGCTAGTGTAACTATAGGTATAAGTGACTCCGGCTTGAACACGTCGAGAAGCATTCGGCTCTTCAGCTCATGGCCTGCACAGTAGGCACATGTTCTGTCGGCACTAGGTTTCCCCAATCATCATCAGAGCCACGCGCGTGCGTTTACAATGCCCAGAGAACGTGCTGCACTCCGCCATGATCGGTGACTTCTGTCAACGGACTGATTGCTCACCAATGCAAACTGGAACTTCCGCCGACGTGTCTTGGGGTAAGCGAGCACAAGCCGATCATGAACGCAGTGTTCGAGTCTAATTCGTGAGAGGCGTTCAGCTGTCGTGTATTGTGACAGGAAGTGTCACGGTTACGGCAGAAATTGTGCACGCCAATTAGCTCGGAAAGCTTCCAGACGTCAAGATTGCAATTCTCAGTTTTTCCGGTTTTTTGAAAGTGTGCAACGTAAGCTGAACTTCTGGTGTCTTAGATTTATTTTAAAACATTCTTTTTTTTTCACACACTACACGATGGTGCTTATATAGTCAACCAAAAAAAAAATTTATTGTTTTTGTTAAGATCCGTTTACATGTCTTAAGGTTACAGCGGAGCTGCGGCTATCTCTTCGTATCGAGATAAACTTTATTACGAAGTACCAATCCTTGCTGCAGCGTCACAGCGCAACATAGGTATTTCTTAATTTAAGTTAAATATTTCGGTTCCTTTCGGCGTGAAAGCAAAATGTATTAACGATGTTAAAATGCGATCTTCGCGTTATATGATTTAGGAGATGGCCACCAAGTTCACCAAGTCGAACAAATTAAATTAATTTAACGATCGATTAATACGATTACCTCTTCACGCCGCTCTCGGCATAAGTTACTATGGCATACGTTTTAACATTAAAAACATTATTAAGCTATGCAGGCCTTTCAGCATAGATTAAGACCAGTCGAGGAAAATAGAAAAAAAACGAGTGGCGACTTGAATAGCGGGAGAGAGAGAGAGAGTGCACTGCGTCGAAATGCAACCGCGGTGATGCTTTAGAACTTCAAAAGACTTAGCATAGCTTCTTCAATTTTGCCCCTGTGCCTGAAAATGGCGGGGATTCCGCCGACTGTTTTATAGAATGAAGCTTCCGAGCACTCGCTTTGAAAGCTCGCAAAATGTATTCTATTGGGAAGTAGATCCGACTGCCGATGGGGATCTACAACAAGCACATAGATTATTTGTGTGTGTTTTTACGCAGCGCTCGACCTACGTAGCCGAACATTGAGTCAGCGTTATATTGATGGTAAACTGAAATTTAGATTTAAAATAAACAATGCAGGAGATGTCGGCGGGACGTTGCAATCCCTACAACACTACTCTCAAGGCAATATCCTGAATGGGCGGCCGTATTTTTGGAAAAAGAGTTCAAGATTGAACCACGCCGGCGCGGCGCGTGAGGTAGAGATATCTCGTTTCCTCCTCTCTACGCTTCGCTCCCTGAATGCGGCGAGGCGGAGAAGGCGCGAGACCGTTCCCTCTCTTTCTCGGACAAACGTGACGCAAACATTTTTGCCAAATTCACCTCCTTTTTAAAAAAAAATACTGCCATCTGTTTGAGATGTCGATGTATGAGTGATGTTTTGGTGTTTGTAGCATCCCGTTGCATGCTTTTGCCGCGTGTTTAGTGGAATCCAGATTTCGGTTCAGCATCCCAGGTACAACACTCTAAGAAAAAAGGGTGTATACGGGTACTCCCCTCAGGGGAGTTAGACCGTGTCCCATATGTGACTCCCCTGGGGTGTTTGTGGTATCCTCTCAAGTTGAGGATTTCAAGTACTCCCCAGATATACGGGATCACTTAGCACCGTCCTCAAAGTCCACGGGCCTCAACCGACACTCCTTACTTTGGGTGCTGTTTGGCGCCCTTTGTTACATTCAGGTACTTATGTTACTCCCCTAATTAGTTGAATTATTTGGAGCCACTTTCAACTCTCAGGGAGTTAACGGATCCCTTCTGAATAGGGTGCTTTTTGACGCCTTTTGTTACACCCAGGTGCTCATCTGACACCCGTAAATTCAGGCATTATTTAGTAGCGCTTAATACTCTCAGGGAATCACTTGATTCCCCCTAAATTGGGTGCTTTTTGGTGCCCTTTTTTACACCTAGAGACTCGCGTGATCCCCATAACTGCGAGTGCCGTCGGACACTATACACAACACCCGAGGTTTTCCGCGACTCCCCACTTTTGGGGTCGCTTTTGTACACCATGGGTCTCGCGAAGCTCTAAATGGTGAGGGCACTTTTTTCAGACCCCGAGACTCAACTAACTGGCTTGTTCAGGTGTGCTGGAGGGGCGATTCCTGAGGTCAGCAGCTGTCATACGAGACAGTTCTGAATTCTTTGCGTGTCAAGTTCCTTAAGGAGGCACTTCGAGGAGGCTTCAGGGATAAGATAATAATACTCACGGGCAATGTGCCGGCATCAAAATTTAACTAAAACCTTTAGAAACACACAATCCAGACATCTAAAAAAAGTCCTGCCAGTCATGTCAGCCAACAATATTGTCAACCACGTTTTTATTGTAAAATCCAAAAACTTGAGAAAGGTCAAAACCTTAAAAAAATAGTAATTAGTAAAAGCTTGCAGCCTGCCAAGAAGCTTCAGGGCAATCCTTTCCAGTGGTGTTTCTTTCAGCCTGATCGTGCGCTCAAAGAGAGCCAAGGTGAACTTGATCCCCGTTGCATGTTGAATATCAAAAGTCCAATAGATCATGAGGCTGAAGCCATGGATGACATCGCCAGCATCCACCGACAGGTCCTCCACGTGGACTTGAACAGCTGCAGAATAGAAGACGTCCTCTGTAGAGGATAGGACTGTCGGATGAGTTTATCTTTCTCCTGGAACCTGAATTATAATAAAGTACCACAATTAAAAAAAGTATGCAAACATGGGTCATGATTATACGTTCTATTATTTTTCATATTTAGATATATTAATCAGAGATTGCCTGCTTCCGAATGCTGCGTGAGTGCATATTTTTTTTCTATGTCACGTAATGAGTTCGACGTTCGTACACTGTAAACGAAAAGTAGCCCGGATGGGGGTTTTAAAGAATAAGATACCGATTAAACTCCCAAGCCTAAAGCATTCACTCCCGCACATGGGAGTATAAAAACTAGAAACCACCACTTTACTCTGGTCGCTAAGAGACGAGGTATAAAAGCGACAACACCTGATTTTACTCCCATTTTAGACTGGAGTTCTAGTATGACAACCCTCGGCAAGACGAAATGGGAGGTGAAAATACTCCCATCCGTCCACCCGTCTGCGGGAGATCGGCCGCCATTGACGCAGCCGGCGTTTTCCCCGTTCCGCTCAGTCCCGGCTCTGGCACCAACGGGTTTCCCGTCGTGGAAGAGTACGTTATAATGGGTCCAAGACGTTTTGGGGCTGGTTTTTGTCCAAAATCCCGACGCTCTCGAACAACAAATATTACACTAGTGAAAAACCAATCACAAAATACGAACTTTTCGCTCAATCTGGCGAATACTCAAAAGTTGAGGGTAGTATGGGGAAGCAGAAGGCAATCCAGCTCTTTTCGGGCAGACTCAAGTATAGTGCAACCATTGTGTGTTGTTTAAAGGCCCTTTCACACGATGCATTTTTCTGGCGCATCTTGACTCGCGAAACGAGTTTCGTGAAATGAATGCGCCGTCTGAACAGGACCGAAAAATGTGCGTCTGCATCTCCCTGGGTTTTCACGAAAAACACAGCCAACGGCCTCTCGAGAAAGCTTTCACGCGATCTCAAAAGGATAAGCGAGCCGTTGGCGGGGCCCGGTGGCGGATTAAGAGGGGGCGGGGGGGGGGGGGGGGGGGGGGGGGGGCGGGGCGGTCTGTTTAGATGTTCTGACTTCCTCTTGATTTGTGCATGTGTAAAAATTTAGGGCGGGAAAACAAAGGGAAAGGGTGGGGGGGGGGGGTTTCAAAAGACATCTGATACCCCTTAGCGAAAACTAGGTTACTTTAAGTATACTTTACGGTCTTTTAAGATACTCATTCTCAAGAAGTATACTAAAATTGTCCTTAAAGGATGCTAGCCAGAAGTAGGCTTGTACTATTAGTGTCCTTTCTTAGTATGCTTGAAGTAAGTACTGTAATAGCATACTTTTAGTAAACTAGCTAAGACCTAAGTAGCTTCTAAGTTTATGCGAAGCGTCTTACTAGTAGCCTGCCCTGGGTATGTTTTAGTGCACTAGAAGAACGTTATGGAAGTAAGCTGGAAGGATCTTGTAAGTATTCGTGCAGTGACTTATCAGTTGCCTCTCTAAGGTTTCTTTTAGTGAACGAAAATTTTACTATGGAAGTGCGCTGAAAGGATAATCGGAGCATGCACCGAGTATGCTTAGCGGCGCTCACCATGAAATGAGGACAACATTGGGCTTCGTCGCTGTGTCTGTGTCATGAAATGGCGTCAGCAGCTCACGTTGTTTCGAGCGCTGTGGCGTTTCAGTGATGTACGTACGTGAGCCCCCTGATCAAGTTCTCAGCGTTCCGGTGGCAGGCGTGACCGACTACGTCTGCGATTGCACCGTCCCAGAATGAGTGTAGTGACCATTATACGTTGCGCACACGCTGTGGACGCGTAGCCTCCCGGGGTGGCGATCAAGAAATGAGCCGCCTGGAAACGACAACAATAGTTGCATTGACGCAGTGGTTACCCCTCACAAGAGCGCAAGAAAAACTGTGAAAGGTACGTTCAGTTGATATCTTCAGGAATGTGAAAGGTAGCCACTGCTGTCTCAGCGTAGTTGTTGTCGTTTCCAGTTCGCTCTGGTTACACGGACGCGGTGAGCAGCCTGCAACAGCGAGTGAGATACGCTATTACCGTTTGATCCACCAGCTTCGGGAGGCTCATATCAGATCGCAACCCGCAAAAGTCAGGAGCTTGGCGGATGAATCCGAACACCGCGTACAAAGAAAGTGATTGCTTGGTGACAATCAACAAATATGCGAGCATGACCGACTACGTCTGTGATTCCATCGTTTAATCATCAGTGCTACGTGTTATTTACCCCACCAACATCGACGAGCAATCTTCTGTCGTCGATAGTTCTCAGTCGGATTATAAAGCAGTGCAGTTTGTGTAGTGGTGCACCGGGTCGCGAAATCGATGCTCCTGAGTTTCGTCGACGCAGAAAAAACAAGCTCCATCGTGTCTGCGTCTGAGAGCTCCGCGTGGTTTCATTGCAGTGTTAAAATTCGAATGATTTGGGGTCTGTTGCTGTCGTGACGCGTTTGAGTTCTTGGTATTTCTATCAGTCGTGTGCGTGACCGACCACGTTTGCAAATACGTCGCTTTTTAGACTTAAGCTAGGTGGCGCAAGCTACCGCCCGCTACAAAGTGCGTTGCAAGGTGCCGCAGTAGTATCCATACCCATACAATCATCCAGATGGTGCCGGATTGATCAGCCGTCAGTTTTGTTGTCTTTAAATAAACCAGTTTTTTTAATGAACGTTCGATGATGTTACTTCGAAAACTTTAGCATTCAAAAGTGGGATTACCGCTGAGCCTTCCCGGAACAGTGGTGGCTGCGACAGCCACGTTCACGCCGACGAACGTGAGCCTTCACGGGCGGTGATGCGCGTCCATTGTTTCCGCCACCGAGGAGAGGCCGTTCAGTGTTCCCGTTGACTCGACGAGAAAGCACAGCCATGGCCGCGGACCGTGAGCTCGTACGGACCCTAGCGTCGCAACGGGGCTTCGCATCGGTGACCGCGATGTCAGACTTGACGGCGTCCATTCCCGCCTTCTCTGACTCGTCGTCGGCAGCGAGCGCCATGAAGTGCGCGGGACTGGGAGGCGCATATCAACACGGTGGCGGCGCAGCGCAGTCCGGGTGGAGCGATGAAATAACGCTCGCTGTTGCTTCATCGAAGGTGAGCGGGACGGCTTGAGTGGCATCCAACGACCGGGAAGCGACTGGAAACTTGGTCGAAATGGGCTGAAGAACTAGAGATGGTGTTCCCCGATGATGACGATTCGCACTCTACGAGATGATGCTCCGGCGGACACAGACCGGGTGAGTCCGTCGCTGATTATTTTTTCGACAAGAGCTTCTTCTGCTCGAAGTGTGACGTCAATGAAATGAGTTTACAATGGCGCAACTTATAATTGCGGAACTTCGGAACATGAACGACGCTGTGATCCTGCGGCTTCAACAGCGACGTTCGCAACGTCTTTCGAAATTTTGCAAAAACTTGCCGATTTTTTTTTTTGAAATCACTCGTTGCAGAAGAAGCAGCCCACAAGAAAAAAAAAAAAGACACTGTGAAGGACAAGCTTTTCAAAAAAGCTTCGCCAGGAGCTGAAAGGTTACAGGGTATGTATGACAACATTTTTGTTAGAAAGTGTTAGCTTTATGGAGAGCACATCAGATTTATATAATGTTGCCATTTTGGTGCTTGGTTAGATATATTTTAATAAATGTCATTATTGCTTTTTCAAGTGTACTTATCAATTATTCATTCATGCAAACTGCAAGCTGTTCAGAACGCTGAAGTAATTGGAGACTGTAGATATACTGTTTCAGTAACCTTTGCACTGTGAGGGCACATGACATATGATGTTATTTTTCTCAGCATTAGAAAAAGTTGGTGGGCAACGGGAATGCAACTTTGCGGGTCAGTCAGAGGTCACTTCTGGGAAGCAGGTGCTTAGGACTTCCAATGTTATACTTTGTTGTACAAATCTGATAATCTATCATTACTGCTTATATTTTCTGTTTATAGCTCCGTGCATCTTCTGGGGATCCTGAGGACGCTGCATCACAAGCTCGAGGACCTGTCTTCGCTGTACCTGCCCTGGCCTCTGCTGCCTCTGCTAGGTCCAAGGAGGCCCGGATAAAGGAGGGCGAGACCTGGGCCAACAATGTCAAGACCAGGGCCAGTGGGCCTCAGACCGGGGCCGAAGCCAGGGCTAATAAGGTCAAAGCCTGGGCCAACGAGGCCGAAGCCAGGGCAGGGCCACCGAGGCTGAAGCCAGCATGGAGCAGGTTGAGACCAGGACCGACCTGACTGGGGGACGCTGAGGCTAGGGCGGCCGAGGCCAGAGCACAGGAGGTCGAGGTTGTAACGTAGCGTCCTCTGCATCCGGATGTAAGGTGAAACAGTATAACCTATTTGTCCAGGCCTAACTGCTCTCTGTCGCAAGTTCGCCACCTAAAAGATTTTTTGCTTAGAAGTTCATTTGCACCAAAAATAACTTTAGTGATCGATTACATATACACATTTGCAGGTACGTCCCCTGGGCGCCGCCATCTTCCTAGCTGGAGAGCGCGTGAGCTGCGCCATAACCTAATTACGATGCCTTGAGACGACTTTGTAGTCAGATTATGGCGCGGCCCACAGTGTACCTAAGTACCCCCCAGTAAGCAAGATGGCGGCGCCCATAGGCCATACTTAAAAAGATGCATACAAAACAAAAAAATAAAGTTTAAAACATTTTTTTTATCTCTACTTTAATTTAATTCCCTGCGTTAAACGGTCAACAAGCTTCTTCATATCCCAAAATGAGTACTACTGCTGCTACCATTCTTTGTGATTCCGTAAGTTTTTTTAGTTAAACTGAATGCTGATACAGGAAAGACTTTTTCAAAATCAGGGTAGGCAATATCTGTGATGGTAAAGCACTGAATCGTGATGCGAGAGCTGACCCTGCTTAGGTTTGGAGTTTGACTGTCTCCTTGTTTACACACAGTGTCAATTTTCATGCCTCAATTTGCTGTTCTCCTTACAGGAATAGCTTGTCTTAAAGTTGCAGCTGTACATAGGTGAAATGGGGCCACTCATAGTATGATATAGAGTGGCAGCAGCATTCTTACTCGATTTGGGAGCGGTTTGTGAAGCGGCGTGTTGACAGTGAGTGCCCGTGTCGAAAGCGGTGAAATATGCACAAAAATACTGAATGTGCACTAGGAGAGAAATTTTGAAAATAAAAGTGACAGCCACTGAATTGAGCTGACTAAGGTCAGGGAATGAGATTTGAGGGGTATTGGGGTGGCGAAGCAGTCTGAAAGGAGAGCAATATTTCTAGTGCAAGTTAAGGGGCTCGGATAATTTCACGAATGGTTTCTTTATGGTGAGTATACACATGTCCAGCATGGGATTTCAGGCTCGGATTTCACAGCTTCATGCTTTCCCACCATTCATATTAAAAGTTTGAAGTCTAGGAGCAAGTTTGGTGCAGTGTTTGCTTTAATCGTGTGCACTTTTAATTTTCCTTAATGTTAAACCAGGTGTCACATGTGTGTAACTTCAAAGCGCCTGTGATTTCAGTGTTGACTGTTGAACCAGTAATTTTCTCATAATTTGATGCTTCCTACCGGCAGGTGTGCCACCCCTTGTTGCGGCTATGGAGACTCGTGGAGTGGCAGGCCCTGTGGTTCAAGAGGATATTGTGTAGAATATGGTATGTAACAATTTTTTTTCTTCACATCGCAGTTAAAGGTGTGAATCTTTTATCTTGTCTTTTTCCTAACCGTAATGGCTCATTCACACGAAATTTTGACGCTGGGCGTCAAAATTTGATCAGATTATTTTGATGCTCGAACCACAATCGCAGACTTTTGACGCTGGGTGTCAGAACTCTGGAATATCCTGTGGCAAGCGGATCGATCAAAGACCTTTTTTATCTTTTTTTTTCTTTTTTGCTGGAGAAAACTTTTTAATTAGAACAAAAGGCAGGAATTGTATTGCCATATGTCACACCAGGGAATGTCAGCTTATGTGCAGCAAGAAAATGAATTTCGGCGACGCGAGGATGTCTCGTGCAAGGCTCTGTCACATGCCTCCTCAGCTTGCAATGGCCTTGCCGCTTGCCTTACGTGTCTTGCTCGGCCTTTTCTGTCCTCAGCTACAGTTGGTTTGTGACAGCACACTGCCTTTTGGTGCCAGGGTAGGTAGGTGCAGCTTTTAAAAAAGGTTTATTGCATCCTTTGTGATATAGCAGACGTTCACAGATCATTTTAAATCTCGCTTAGCAGACGATACATCAATGTCTTTTTTTGTTGTGTTTTCGTCTGTGATTGACACTTCATGGCAGGCGAAACCAACACAATTTAGACAAACTTGAGGTTTTAGCACCGATTTTCCATGTCACCTAAAAGCAGTCCGTGTGAAGCGCGGATTGAACACGAGTGTCATGTCAGCCTTGACTGCCCATTCGGTGAGAACACGGGTCGCACCTGATTGATGATGCTTCACTAATTATTAATCTTAAATCTGTGCTCTGCTCGGTCCCCCTTTTGGTCACAGAAAATCCAGTGCGTTGACTTCCCAAACTCTTCTTTTTCTCGCACTGACAGGCAACATACTTGCAAACAGTCTTTTAGCTCCTTCACCCTCGCCAAGACGAAAATCAGACCCCGTGCTGTGGACAGCTTTCGTTCGGTGCTCGCATATTTCTTGGTTGTCACTGAGCAATGAGCATAGGTAACCTACTCAAAATAATGCATGGTGTTTGTCAAAAGTTGACCTCCTAACTTCCTCCGCCGACGCACACTGGCACGGCAGGGTTGTACTAAGGAAACTGATTTCCCAGATACATCATATGGGAACGGCAGGGAGTAGTAAGCCTCAACATTATAACTTACAGTGCGACTAGGACAAAGACAGACAGAGGAGAAAACACAGGACAAGCGCTGAACTAGCAACTGATTCTATTGAAAAGAAAATGCATATGATGCTGCTGCTGCTCAGGCAGGCATGCCCCTCCGTGGCCCTGGCGCTTCTTCTTTCACTCAACACGATGCCAGCCGAGTTATCCGAGATCCGAAAAGCCGATCTCGCTCTTCATCAAAGTCACTGTGGGCTGGCTCTCACACAGAGATCCGTTTTGTGTTATGTAGTATGTCTCCATCATTTCTCGGGGTAGTTTTTGGTTGTGTCGTAACATCACTGTCGTGTTGTTAAAAAAGGGTTGGCATCCGCAATCCCGGCAATGCATCGCGAGATGTGTGTGAGCGGTTCCTTTCGTAGAACTGTGGTGTTCTTGTAGTCTTATCTTGAGGCAACGCCCAGTTTGTCCTATGTAGGCACGCCCGCAGGAAAACGGGATCTTATAGACCACACCTTTTATGCAGGCGACAAACTGCATTCCGTGTTTGATGCTGCTGCGGCTGAGATGTAGGATCGTCATGTCTCGCACGTTTGTTGACTGTGGAGCACACAGAGTCGAGCTTGTGGCAGGCGGAAAAATCAACATTCGCATTGTATCTCGAGGCGACTTTCTTGAGTCCGTGGGAAAGGCGGTGGATGTGTGGTATGACTGAAGTTTTCCTTTTCTCTTTCTGCTCGAGGTCGCATTGCTCGATCTCTGGATCTGTTTTAAGGTATTTCACTATTTTTTTCGCAAGTTGAAGTAATGACCGAATTAGGATACCCCAAATCCTTGAGCCGTTGCATTTTGGAAATGAAGCGGGAACTCAATTTGTGGATGCATGTGCTTGTTAAAGCTGTCCTCAGACAGGGAAATGCGATGCCTTGTTTGACGAGTTTAGAGTGGGCTGACTGAAACTACCCCTAGAAACTACCCCGAGAAATGATGCAGACGTACTACATAACACAAAACGGATCCTTGTGTGTGAGCCAGCCCACAGTGACTTTGATGAAGAGCGAGATCGGCTTTTTGGATCTCGGATGATTCGGCTGGTATCGTGTTGAGTGAAAGAAAAAGCGCCAGGACCACGGAGGGGCATGCCTGGATGAGCAGCAGCATCGTCATATGTATTTCCTTTTCAATCGAATCAGTTGCTCGTTAAGCGCTTGGCCTGTGTTTTCTCCTCTGTCTCTCTTTGTCCTAGTCGCACTGTAAGTTATAATGATCTCTACCGTAAACTCGCCCAATTGTCCATTCTGCTAAGCCTGGACAGTTCGGTCTTTTTTTGGTGACCAAATTCGGTCGGCAGCAAGACTGCTTTTTAGAAGTGTGAACGAACCATATGTTCTAGCAAAAAATGTGCCTATTAGAGAGGTTCAACTATTAGAACCATAGCTATACTTACTGACCTTATAATGTGAGGCCTAAGTTTCCACATTCCACTAGGATGTGCGAAGAGGTAGGCATTGGAATCTATGGAAGAAGCTTAGCAATGTTAAGGCATAGAAAGGTAATGGTTCTTTAAACAGCGCTAACTGTATTGTTGGTTTCATTTCTGAATTGTTTCGTGTTGTCTCTGTTTCTGTCGTGTCCTTAAATCTCAGTGTTTTGCTTTGTTCGGGGTTTGCAAGGTTTCAGCAGACCCGTCCTCTTTTTTAAAAGGTTCTTTTTTTTTAATTAGATGCTGTATATGGGGTGTCTGTTCATGCAGGCTTAGGCCATCCTAACAATGTCAGGACTGCTTTCTGCTGATCATTTTCATAACCTAAATATAATTCTGTTAGAACCCAGGGAACAATTTTTGCAACAGATATATCCCTCATTGCCTCTACGCACGCCTTATAAATTCTGGGAACTGGATGGAAATAGTGCATTAGGTTCACCACTATCTTTCGATGCTTTTCCGAGTGATGCTGCCACACTCCACGAATGCGGCCAGCAGAAGTACTCATTCAGCCACTTTAGGGCACGCAGCATTCAATCGGTTGAGCCCTTAGCAAAAAGAGGCCGTACTTCAAACGAAGTTGAAATATATTTAGTACGAATATTCATTTTGTATTTATTCTGTATTATTTTGGCCGCATTCGAAATACGCGCGTAATGTATTCAAAATACATTATAAATATGAATCAAAAAATATTTTAGATATACCAAAAATATTATCCCTTCACACTCAAGATGCCATTTGCGCATTAAAACCCGGTTACACAATTTTTATTTTATTTTCGATTTTGTCACCATATGGTGTTCCTGTGGTATTTGATGGCACTACTAAATACATCTCACAAAGCTACATTAGAAACGAACACAAACCCAAATACCATGACACACTGAGCAGCTCATTCACAGTCCCGTTGACTGCTCTAGAACCTTATATAGCCTACATATTGAAGGTAATCATTTTTTCGGTGACCACCTTTGCGCTTATTAAGGTTCCAAGTATTCGATCTTCTCCTCAGGAGTCTGTCAAAGGGGAAACAGTGTTTTGAAGTTCGTAGACAATATCTCTTACTAAAAAGCATTGGTACAAGTAATAACAATTCGGCGCAGTCAATAAAAAAATATCCACACAAACGGCTCATAAAATACATGTTATTGCTTCTCTGCGTAGCACCACTCAGGACGAAGCGAATCAAGGCAGTCTCTTCACTTTAAAACACTGTAAACGACTTTATTTTCGTGAGGACCTAATTCTCGCAAAGTTCACGAATCGCCTACAATTCCGAGAAATAGGTCGCGTGAACAATTCCGGCAAAATGTAAAAACATTAAAATCTATATTGCGATCCCAGGGCGTCGTGAAAATGAGAATTTGCGAATTATTCCAAAACTCCAACTTTGACCTAAATCGCGAATTATTGTGCCCGCGAAAAATAAGTATTTTACAGTAGTTATTTTGCCTTTCCTTTTTAGTAGTAGTCTATATAATATGGTAGTTAATGTCACTATATTAAAATCACTATTCACATCACGTACAATGGTGAGTATACACGTTCAGTGAACTAACATTGTGCTAACAAAACCACGCCAAACGTACCTGTTATTTCACAGCACCTGCTGAAGCTTTCCAGCACCAGCAAATGTTGTGGTTGTAGTTCCCGAACCCCGTTTGTGATTGGTGTGCAAGGAACTGATCAGGTGTGTTTTTGATAGAAAAAAGGAAGCAATAACATAAACTGGGCTGATTTATCAGTGCGATGCTGCGCAATTCAGTTGACAAACTAATCAAATGTTGTATTTAGGCGCTTCAGTGTACTCCATATCTGCTTGAAGTGAACTTTTAGACGGGGAGCTTTTCAATATTTTGGTAGTTTAAGTCAAATTACCAAAGTATTGCAGTCAAAAGGTACTTAGAGTATAACACAACAGTACTTACGATTTTCAGGTATTTTAAGAGTATTCCGCACGTATTTTTGATTGCTCCATTTTTTTAGGGTGTGAGTATATTTTGCATGAATGAAATAAATATTTCAAGAAATATATGTGAAAGGTATTTTGTTCCTATTAATTTAGTATTTACATATTTCTAGACGGATGAAGGGAACTTCAAATGTAGTTTAAGTAAAGGTATTTTAAAATGATTTTTAGAAGTATATTTTAGTACAAAGTAAAAAAAGAAGAGGTTTATATTTTCGGTCTATTTTTAGTGTACTTACAATTATGAACTGTATATCAAATACACTCAAATTAAAATGTGGTATATTTCAAACGTATTAGTTTTCGCTAAGGGAGGCGTTTTCAAAGCTGGAAGATATAGTGGTGCCTCGATTATATGACTTTCAGGAGACTGCGCGAGAACATTGGATAATCCAAAAAACAACAATTACGGGACAAAGATATGCAGAACTTCCAAACAGCCTTTAAGCTGATAATCTGCTGGAATCTGAAGAAGCTAGAACCCTCATGCAACTATGAATGTAACCTAGAAATTGTGTAATAGAGGTGCCAATCAATCTTTATTATCACATTGGAACTTCAAAAGAAATCAGCGAGTTTCTGCTGACTCGTCCAGTCGTGCATAAACCGGGGACGCATAATTGGGGTTTTACTGTATCCACTGTGGGACACATTTCATGCTCAATCGCATAATGTGTAGAAGTTTCTTAAAACTTTCTGGGCGTTGCCTTTAAGGACTAGCATTTTCAAAATAAAAAAAAACACAAAAAAAAAAACAGGAAACTGCTTTAATAAACGACGCAGATCAAGCCTGGAATGTGCTCGACAGCGGATGTTTTCTTCAGCTTCGATAATACTTCCCCAGTCGACTGCTGCGTGCTGCAAGATTACCAATTCAGAACTTCCGGAGGCTGCAATCACAGAGTGGAGAAGCGTAATTATAGTTGGAGGCACCTACTACAGTCCATGTGCATGTTCTCTTAAAGGGACACTCGCATGGCTGTTAGGGATATAGCTAATAGTAATCAATAATATTGATTACTATTAGCCTTGGCACACTCGCAACTGTTGTTTATTTGGAAAGACAATTTACTATATCAGCCCCTTCGGCCAGCCTAGTCATCATCACTTCGCGCGAAGCATTTTTGTTTAATAGTGCAATTGATGCCTCACTTACACTCTTTTCCTTTTTCCTAAATATCATATTCCTCATGCAGTTCTCTGCTTGTTTTGTCATTGCATCTGGCAAGAATCTTAACATCGTGCAACACCAAGGAACAGGGGCATCTACTGCAGTGAATGGCGAGGTGGCCAGAGAGGCTAGCTCACGTGGCAGCCACGTGCTCATGAACACGTTCATTCATGCATCCACAAATTTATTCTTGTGTTTTATGCTGCAAGGCTCAGACGGCTGCTCTATGCTGTTAATTCTGTGGCAGAGCCGAGCCATCTTATTGGATGTCAAGGACACCACAGGAATGCGGTGGCGCTGACCGACTTCCCTTAATTGTGTGAAACTGAGGGTATGGTATCACAGCTGGTCTTACATTGGACCTCTCACGAGTGGGTTTGTTTATCCAGAAGCAAGCTACCTGCAGATGTGTATAATTCAGGTCGCCAAAAGCTTGTTAAATAAAGTTGAGGCATAAACAAACCTGCTCGTGAGAGGCCCAATGTGAGACCAGATGTCGTACCATACTTACACTCATACCTGCCAACTCTTCCGAATTTTTCGTAAAATGTACAAATTGGGACTAATTTTACGATTTTAAAAATCTTGCTTCAAATGTTACAAAAAATGTTTTTATTTTTTTTGTTGTTGTTTTTGTAACTCCGTTGTTGGTGGTGTCTTGCATTGCCACAAGAGGGCGATAGGTACCGTCCACAGCAGCGTCGTGGTTTTTACTATCCGTCTATCCGGTGGCCACGGATCGAAAACCAATCCAAAGCTCAAAGCCTTTGTTCGTGTGTTCGGCGGAGCACAGGTGCACGTTGGTTCGGCGTGTTCAGACGTTGTTGGGCCTCGTTGTTTCGGCCAATTTCGAGGCAAAAAGTATGGCGTCTGTGTTTGTTGCATGTGTAACTGTAGCATTCTCCTGGTCACTGTGGCTTCGCGGCGCAATGCCGAACTCGAAACCTCAAAAGAGGTACTTTCAGGTGTTCCTGAAGTCCTACACGTCGAAATTTCCGTGCTTCATGCCGCCAAAAAAGCAAGAGAAGTTTGGATTGTGTAGCACGTACACGTGTGATGTAAGCGTTTCGCACGCTGGCCAGGCTGACATTAAGCTGCACATCGCTTTGCGTAACCCCCCCTCGGCCGCAGCCGCGCGACTTTTACGAATTTGAAAATCCACAGGTTGGCAGGTATGTACACTCAGTGTCACACAATTCAAGGAAGCCGGTCAGCGGTACCGCACTACTGTGATGTCTTCGGCACACAATAGGATGGCTTGGCTCTGCCACAGAATCAACAGGCCCAAGCCCCGCCGTCTTAGCCTTGCAGCATAAAACACAAGGATAAAATTGCTGGGTGTGTTTTGGGCGTTGTGTATCAGATACCAATATTGTGAGGGGCAGTGTATATGGGCCAGATGTGTGAATGACCCTGCCCGTGAGCATGTGGCTGCCACGCGAGCCAGCCTGTCTGGCCACCTCGCCATTCACTGCAGCAGATGCCTCTGTTCCCCGGCATTATGTTAAGATTCTCACAAATACAATGACAGAATAAGCAGAGAACTGCATGAAGCATATGAAATTTGGGAAAAAGGAAAATAGCGTGTGAGTGAGGCATCAATCGCCCTATTAAACAAAAATGCTTTGCGCCAATGTGATGGTGACTAGCCTGACCAGTGGACTTTATATAGTAAATGTTCAAACTAGCCTTATTACCCTCTTTACTATTAGCTAGCTCTCTTCATCAAACACTTCCTTACCACCAGCATGTCACGGCCATTCGTGCACATGCGCTCATCTAAAAGGCATTCATATGGATGTAATGACCGTATTTGGTTCTATTTTTATGTTTCAGATAACCTTTGGAGACATTGCGCTTCCTGAAGCGCAGTTGAAGCATGTCGACACGAAGCAGCCATCCATTTACATTCAGGAACTCGCGGTCATGGTATTTGGAACTGAGGCCCTGACAAACTGCTGCCTTACGGGATCGGCAATGAAGGGAAAGCTTCCTAAAAAGGGAGTTAAGGACTTGATAGGTGAGTAAATTGCCGTAAAGAAGAAATGGCAAGGCACTATTGCAATCAAACTTAACAGGAACAAATACTAAGTCTACTCTTGACATATATTGGACTTAAATCTTGGACAAAAGCTCACCAGACAGAAGCTCACCGGTCAAAAGCTCACCACGTGAAAATTTCATGTTGATCTTAACACGAGTGCAGACAACTTAGGTGCATGTGTGCGACACTAAAACACAACAATGAATTAAATCTGATAGGCACATGGTTTGTTGATTAGACTGGAAACAAGTTTATCGATTGGTTAGAAGGAAATGCAGTCCCGTACAGGCTGCCTCCAGCAGTCTTGGTAGATCTCGGTGTACCTGGAGCCCCTTGCAAATATTTTCCAGACGGTTGTGGCATACCTTGAGTCAACCCAGATTGATCTTATCAGCTTCAGCTCCACTCAGTTTGGTGACCTAAATTTTTGTCCCAAATCGTTGCTTCTGTGCCTGTTATGGCTTACCTGTCGACACCGTTGCATGAGATGGGGTGGACATTGCACTAAAAATAGTGCAATGTCCATTGCGTCCGCACTTTGGCCCAGCTCGTGATTCACCGGGTAGCCAAAAAAAAAGGGGGTGAGCTATTGTGTGGGTCTACGAAAAAAACGGGTGAGCTTCTGTCCGGTGAGCTTTTGTTTGGTCACCATTGGACTTGTGTCTCGGTACTCATGGATGGTTGTTTCCTTTTGGCTTATGTTGCGGGAGGTATTTGTCTTTTTGTGTCATTACGTCTTGCGCTACACCTCTGGTTTCCAATAATGTGCCCCAGTTCTAGCATACTTTAATTTTTGCCTAGATTATAATTCACTCTGATGTTCCTTCTGCTTAATTTTTATCGTCGATTTATATCAGCGATTAAACTTAACGAAACTTCAGTATTGTTTACTTTTGTGTACAATTTTCTGAAGATAGCTGACTGTTTACCCCAGCTTTAGGCTGCTGAATCTTTCAAAAACTTTCAGCTTGTTCAGTTGTTTTTAAAGTAATTGTTTGGTACAGTATGGCCTCAGTTGGTTTTATATCAGTAAACCCTGAATTATAATATAAAATAGATGTCAGAATCAAAAATAAAAAAAATGTGGTCATCTGTGTGTTTAAAATTATTGTCTAGCTACGCTATCTCTGACTTTCTAGCCAAATACCCTGAGGCACTGGTTCTCGAACAGGGTTCCTAGTACAGTATACTGAGGGTTCTTTCAGCACCTGAACTTCCTCAATCGTTCCTACACCATTGTCATACACTCAATTGCAACAATGCCAAGAGTGGAAGGGGCTCCTCGGCTAACAATAACAATAGTAAATTTTTGTTCGCTGATGTCAGAACGTTTGAGAGTCCCTGTCACAAAGAATGTTATGTTTGCAGGCTTTTAAAGGGGTTATGAAATAGTCTTCAGACTTCGGCCAAGTAAGTGTGGCAGTATCTCACCATCGCATGTGCAGTGAAGATCAGAAAACAATTTTTTCCAAGGTGCACTAGTTTTATTTAAAAAATTAAATAGACTCAAGCTTGGGGGGCCCCTCAACCTTTAGAGTCCTTTCCAGGTCACGTGCGTGTGACATGAATTGGGGGGCCAAATGAGTGAATGACAACTTTTATAAAAACCTTAGCTTCAAATTGGGCAGATACCTGCTCAAGTCGCAAACTCGACCACTATTGGCGCGAAGCCAGTAGTTCCTGTGGCCACCATAAGCTGCATGATGAAAAATGGACCCTTTTTTCCTTTCTGATTACGCAGTGCAGTCGCGACATTTTGAGGGATCACGGTGTGTTTTCTCGTACTTGTGATAAGGTAAAAGAAATAAAAGTAACGAGCTCCAGACTGTTTCCACAGTAAACTTGTTTCATGATCCCTTTAATGCATTGCAAATTGACGAAATGCCTTGTTTTACATCATTTCACAGCAGCAATATTTCACAGTTGTCAATAAACATAGTCATTGGTCCCCGTGCTCAATATATCTAGATGATTAACTTTTTGTTGTTGGTTTCTCTTTGTGAAATTTTCTAAAATTATGTGGACCTGAAGTATAATTTTAAGTAGTATTAAGTAAATATGGAGTCTTAAGGCAAGTTTCTTAATTGTCTATTGTCTTCTCTTTTCAGCTTTTGTTACTGCCAATTCCCTGGAGAAACTCGGAAGTCCGTGAAAGAATACCTGTAAAGGAAGTGCAGCAATGCTTCCTACACTCAAAACAAAGCCTCCAACACAGAAAAAAACTGCAGAATGAAAAAAAAAAATTAGCTTTCATTTTTATTTATTTTGCGCATTGGCTTTTTTTTTCTCTTAAATCTGATTAGCGATTAATTTAGATTTTATTTAACAAGTGCATTAACTTTTTTCATTCCTTTTACTTCAGTCATGGAGGTGATGTTACTTCAGTCATGGTAGATGATAAATATTGTAGGTTTTATATTAACTGGTGCAATACTATTTTTGCTCGTTTTTCTTCAGCATGATAGTTTGTAATTATTTTTTTCTTCTAATAATAGCTTGTTTATAAAGCTTTAAATGCATCTGTGATATTTGTAAGCCACTAAAAGTATTACGTTTTTTGTTCCATCGTAAGAGTTTGTTGTAGGCAACATGTGTTCATTCTATTGAAAAAAATATTTGTTTAATAAAAAGTTCTTACTTTAATTTGTCATCACTTTGAACTCGTCTACATTAAAGCCTGTAACATAATGCATTTCAGTTTCGATAAGTGCAAACCACTGCAATTGCTAAATCAATATAATTTTCTACTTTTCTTATCTGGAATTGGTCAGGAATAAATTGGAGAAATGCTTTAAAAGTTCTATTAAGTATACCCCCGATTATATCTGAAAGCCTGCTTCCAAGTTTAATCCGGGGTACGATTTATAGTACTAAAGGCCTGCATAAAAGCATACTAAAATTCTGCTCAGAAGTGTACTAGAAGTGTCCTAAAAGGATGGCGAAATGTTGCTTCTGAAGTGCGTAAGAAGTGTACTAAAATGCCTCTTACAGGCATGCTTAGAAGTATCCTAAAAGGATAGCGAAAGGTTACTTTTGAAGTGCGTAAGAAGTATACTAAAATGCCTCTTACAGGTATGCTTAGAAGTATACTAAAAGTATGGCGAAATGCTACTTTTGAAGTGCGTCAGAAGTATACTAAAAACCGGCCAATTTAGAGCATCAAGCATACTTCTGGAAGTGCAAATAAAGTATACTCTAAGAGCCCCGGTTTTTCGCTAAGGGACCCTAACCTCCCCTCTCTGGAAATACCTGCGTCGGTACCTGGCGGGGCCAGATTTCTTCCCGATTCCAAGCCATAGCAGAAAAAAAGTAAATAAACACGGCGCGATCCACGGATGGATACGTAAATTGCGTTTTCTTGGTCCACACGATTTCGGGTGCGCACAGGTCGGTGGCGCGTGGCAGCTTTCTCGATTTTTGTGCACTCGTAGCGACGAGCGCGAACGTTGCACGCCGCCGCCAAGAATGCTCTATTCGCGTCATCAACGAGCCCGGAGAGCGCTGCCCGACGGCGGTGACTACCCAGAAGCCCACGCGCGAGCGCCCCATTCGGGAATTCGGGGCAGCTGGGCCAGTGTGGTGCTCGAGGCGCTCACTTCTGCGATCTGAACCTGCCGTTCGTGCCGCGTGTCGTCTGCTGTACACGTTTTTCCGTGCTGGTGTGCATTTTTAACGTTCGTGCGCTCGACTGGGCGATTGTGCGCGTGTACGTGGACTGCTCCGAGGATGTGCTACCGCCGTTAGGCCTATCTGTCCAACGAGCCCGGGCCCATAGGCCTAACAGCCGGTGGTGGTGGTGGTGTGCCGGCGAAAGCGGAAGGCTCCATGACGAGTCAAAGGTAGAGTTAATTAGAATTAACGATGACCTCATGTGTGTTCTATATTTTATCATGTGCTAGTCGTACGTTAAGGCAGCCGTTCCCGGTCGAAACAAGCGCCATCGAATGTACGGGAACGGAATTCGGGGCAGCTGGGGCCAGTGTGGTGCTCGAGGCGCTCATTTCTGCGAACTGAACCTGCCGTTCTTGCCGCGTGTCGTCTTCTGTCCACGTTTTCCCGTGCTGGTGTGCATATTTAACGTCCGTGCGCTTACTGGGCGATTGTGGACGTGAACTGCTCCGAGGATGTGCTACCGCCATTAGGCCTATCTGTCTAGCGAGCTCGGGCCCAGAGGCCTAACAGCCGGTGGTGGTGGTGGTAAGGTGCCGGCACAAGCGGGAATCTCCGTGACGCGCCAAAGGTAGAGTTAATTAGAATTAAGGATGACCTCATGTGTGTGTGCTATATTTTATCATGTGCTAGTCGTACGTAATGGCAGCCGTTCCCGGTCGAAACAAGCGCCATCGAATGTACGGGAACGGTGGACCCAATGAAACATTTTAACCAAGCCGGCCAGAAATTTTCATCTGGAGTGTCTCGGCTAGGTAAACGATAGCAGCGGTCCGCGATGAAAGTGGGACTGAATTTTTGCATTGCTTGCAAAGGTTCTGTGAAATGCGCTACAATTTCAAACGCGTACGTTGTGTAATTAGGCTTCGTCCGCTTTCTTCGGTGTCAGTTTCTTGACTCGGCGAACAGACTGGCCATCTGTCAGAAAGAGGTCGCTGTGGAATATCGATTTCATCGAAGCATTCCGGCGGAATCACCAGAGTCGCTTGACACCACTCCGGAAAATCCGCCAAGCAGCTAGTTTCGACAAACCCGACAGTGTGATTTGTGTTTTGTCACATTTGTGTGAGATTTTGGAGAAAATAAATGCTGGTCTGCATTCGTTATCCCCCAACATTTGTTTGTTTTCGATCTGCTAACCACTACCCCGAATCGTTGTTTTGAAGTGGGTCCAAACCACGGGAACGAAAAGGTACCGACTGGGAATCCGACATACGGTACGTGTAAATACGACGCGGTTGCCGCGAAGACACGCATGCTCAAGGTGGCAGCTCGTCGGAATGCGCTGGCTGGCCGCGCTGATAAACCAGACATTGGCGTAGCCAGGTCGTGTTCAAGGGTCGAAGCACCTTCGAAATTGCATGGTTTTCCTCTTTCCCCCTTTCCCTTTTTCATTGTGAGCTTTTCTTTTTTTTGTGAAGGCATTAAAAGTCCTATGTGCTTCTCTTTCTGTTCGACAACCCACTACGGCGAGGGGCCGGAACATTCCAAAGCAAAACGAAGATGACAACACTGTCCGTGGACTGCGTGAGCGTGAGAAATAGAAGTCCGGCTCCGGCTTTCCGAAGAGCTCTTGCCAAACTCGACAGTGTTATTAGCAACCTAAGCCTTTCTTCGGGCTCGCAGGTGCGGATGACTCCGCTCCTGACGTCACATGAGCCGCGAAATCCTGACCTCGAAGGACGCTGGCCTCGCCTCGGAGAATGCAGGCGGCTTGAATAAAGTTCCCCTAGTCTTTGAGCCTCAAGGACTCCACGCCACTATCAGGGCAGCGAAACAAAATTTCAAAATAGCAATACTTTGACTTTGCAAACCCTACAACCCTACAAACAGGACGACAAAATGACAAACAGCTTAGCTTTCTTTTTTTCTTTTCGTCCCGTCTTTTATTTGTTTTGGGGGCATACGAAAATGTA
The DNA here is from genome assembly GCF_016920785.2 of Ixodes scapularis. Lineage (NCBI taxonomy): Eukaryota > Metazoa > Arthropoda > Arachnida > Ixodida > Ixodidae > Ixodes > Ixodes scapularis. The sequence goes on from NW_024609837.1 coordinate 74,598,933, forward strand.
AAAAAGAAAAAAAAAAGAAAAAAGCGGGAGAGAAATGCGGCAGCATATGCACCGTAGACGCACTTTGGAATGCTCATAATTCTTTTGGTTTCAAAGCGTACCGAGGTTACTTCTTTAATCACTGCAGTGGGTAATGTTTATAATCTTGCGTTCAACACGTGAGTCGTGAAAGTTCCTTTACGCATATAGACTCTCAAAAATTAATTCAATAGCCAAAGCTGTCGCTTGACGCTTTTTTAAATAATGATTATTGACCTACAACTTCACGCGTGCCATCAACGTCTCCAACAGAGTCGGCACATTCACGTCAGGCAGCATCGTCCCCCGTAGGCGAGAGCAATGTCATGGCCAACGACGTCGGTATCAATGTCGCAATCCTCGGGTTTGGCCAATCACCAGCCTGTGCGGAGCATTCGCTTCATTGGGGAGCTTTAGTAGATCGTTTTCGTGCAGCCGCTCTGCAGAGCGGAGCGCGGAATCGCCACTGCGCCTGCGCGCCGATGGCCTTGGCTGTGGAGTTCCGGGTAGCGGAGGGGCTTAGCGGAGCGGGAAACACGGTTTACTAAAACTCACTATTAAGCAAACTGTCTGAGGAAGTTCTGGTTTGGACACAGATGTGAAGGGACCGCACCGCTTAGCGCGTGTCACCGGTAGAGACAATTTGCCTTGGTCCCCAGGTCTTGTATTCTAATGTCAATCGCCTGCTGCAAATCCTGGCCACCATGCCCGTTAGCGCCGCTGAGGCGGAACGTTCGGTCTCGAGACTCCGAAGACGGGAGCCATACCTGAGGGCATCAACGTCCCCGGAGCGCTTGCTACTCCGTTCTTAGCTCGGACCAGAAGCTCCGCCTTCAGCGCGAGCTCGCTGGCTTCCGCTGTGCTTTGTTTGCGCGCGCCTGCGCGCTCAGACTTGTGCCAGCAAGGGCAGAAAGCTCGCGCTGAAGGCGGAGCTTCTAGTCTCAGCTAAGGGTGAACGGAGTATAGGGGTTGCACTTTTGAATTCACGGGAACATCCAAGACAGCTCCGAAAGGGTCCTCTCGCTTCTTTCGATCGACCGACCGCAGCTTCCACTAAATGTTTAGACCCCACAAAACGATAGAAACTGGTACTTTTCTCTGCCACTTTCTCGGAAAACCACAACGAAGAACGAAAAAAACCAGAAACATGACCACAACACGATCATTTCTGAAAAATGTGCGCAGGAACAATGAGCGTGACGTTTCACTTGCTCGTTGCCCCGGTCAGTGCGCATTGGAGTTTTTATGTGTAATCGTTTTCTAAACTTCGCTATTCTTTGGCACTCTTACGTAGTTTTCAGTCATTGGATACCCCAGTGTTCCACAGAGAAGGGAACGCACCGGAATATTTTGTGAGCCTGTCTAGAATTTTTTGTTCAAAGCGCATTATTATATTTTATGATTGCGTGTTTTCGTTGTTCCACAGTAAAGTTCCCCTCTTTAAAGATCGGAGGGACGAAATAAGAAAGGTTGAATTCTTGTCTTCTGAGAAACAGAAAAATAGCAACTAAAATTGTGTTTCCGGGATTTCTTTTCCTCTTTCTTGATTTTTTTTTTTTCTAATTTTGAATGGTCTGGGCAAAGGAAAGCATCCCCTGAAAACATTTCCTGGCTACGGCACTGGCGGACTGCTTCCTAACTGTTCGCGTACCGGATCGCCGTGCAATGCTCGAAAAGGACAACGAGCTGGCGTGTTATCTCCGATGGGTGGAAAACGCACCAATCTCGCCGTGCCCTTTTATTTCGATATGGCGTAAAATGTGCGTGAAATATCAACAGGTAAAGTGACAAGATTTAGGCACATAAACAAAATCAATCATACTGTGAATTAAAGTCGTCCATCTTTATATTTAATCCCGTGTAGGTATGCCGCGAACTTTTTTCGACCGAAGTTTCGATGATCGATTCAAGTGGTTCAAAAGATTTCGAATTTTCGAAGTTTCCATATTGAAAAATTCGACGGAAGTCGAATTTTCGAACTTATTAAACTAAGAAGTTCGACGCTTTCCGAGATTTCGAACTTATTACCCGGCAAAATTCGATGCTTGTCGAACTTTCGAACTTGATAGACTAAAAAATCGATGATTTTCGAACTTTCGACCTTCTTGCACTAAAAAGTTCGAAGTTTTTCGAACTTTCAAACTTCCTACGCTAAGAAATTCGAAAATTTACGAACTTTCGAACTTATTAATCTACAGAATTCAAAAATTGTCGAACTTTCGATTCCTGAAACGTCAAAGGTTTGACGAACTTCGAGCTTTTAGGGTAAAAGTTCGAAGTTCGTCGAACTTCAAAAAACCGGCGGGCGGTTTCATTTAGATTCAAGCAGTGAGGTACATTCGCAATTTTTTTTTTCGCAATTTTACATGCGTTGCCACATTCCTTGCGAAAGACAATGCCGTTTATTTCAATCATCTGGCATGCTTGGTTTTAAAGAAATTGATTCCCGAAGGAGCGAGGAAAGACGACGGGTTTTTGACAATTGTCGTTCGTGCCGTATTTGAAGCGCGCTATAGCCGAAGCTATTTATGGTAGAGATGTTAAACTTTTTTAAAGAATGATCTATGTATAGCCTAGGTAAGTGTCGTCTTATTGTTGTTCAAGACGAGTTTCGAAGAAATATCAAAACATATACCTACGGGCAATTATGCCCTAAACTTGGTAATTTTTTTCGCCTATATTCTTTAGGTATCGCAGTCAAATTAACACCAGAGACAGTACATATCATTACCATCTACATAATACAAAATGATGTATTTCTTTTTTTCCCCCCGTTGAGGAACAAATTAACTCATGGGGGAAGATTTCTAAAATTGTTCAAGTTCAGCACGTCATAAAAAAAACACATTTTTTTTTCTCAATTTACGTTTTTGGGACGTGTTTCTTTTGGCCTGTACACATTTTGGTGGGAGAAACTTGTTTCATAGTTCTGGGCCTCTGAATATGCAAGAATACAATACTTCCGGCTGGTTCTTGATAGTTCTTTTTTCTCTCCAGCTTTTTATTTTTGCATTTATTGTTATGTGTATTTATTGATTATTTTTTACCAATGGCACAGTTATTTAGGGCGAAAAGACATAGCTTTGAACTTCCGAGCCACCGAGCATGTGACGAGTAGTGCCTTCTGACAACGAGTTTCTAACAATGACCATCTACGCGATCTTTTATGCAGTGAAGAGCGACAGTAGCTATACATATGCATAAATAATTTCAGATTAAAAGAAGCTAGACCATGCCCTCTTTCCCTGTATTGTTTTCTTTAACAGTCCGAAATATCTGGGAGGGGGAGGGGGGGGGGGAGGGACTGGAGCCCCCCCCCCTCCGTTTTTCCGCTTCCGACGCCACTGGTATTGTAGAACGCTCCTCGACCTCAAGTTGCATCAACTTCTGTGCTTTTTGCTCGGCGTTTCTTCCGCCCCGGAAAATAAACCTCCAAAGCAATTACAAACAAAAAAAATGTCAAGATGCAGGCAAGCTGGTGTATGTTGATCATGATACAAAATACCCCGAGACTGGGAATGAAATTCGCAAGAAATAGTGTAAAAAGAAAGAAAATAAGGAACAGGACAACGTCTCAAACTTAGCTGAGTTGAGTTTGAGACGTTTTCCTGAGCTGAGTTTGAGACGTTGTCCTGTCCCCTTTTTTTCTGTCTTCTTACAATTTTTCTTTAAAATTTCATTCCCAGAGCTGAGTTTGAGGCGTTGTCCTGTCCCTTTCTTTCTGCCTTCTTACACTTTTTCTTCAAAATTTCATTCCCAGTCTCAGGATTTTGCATCATGTTCAAACTAAACTTACTATATGCCAGCGCATAGCCTCCTCTGGAGGCTATGGCCAGCGTCACTCGGGCGGCGTTTGATCGGATTACTACCAGCGCGCAAGGGGGTAGGGGGGCAGTTTGCCAGATCACTTCAAGGTTTCTCTGAGCCTCAACCACCTGCCTGCCCCCGGCCGTTTTGAACTGGATGAGTATCGTTAAACAGTGCGTTCGTAGAATCACTACTTCGTGATGCACGTTAATGACCACCCCGGGCTGGCGGTCACAATTACTGATCTATTGTCACAGGTCACTCTGCACTGGCAAATATTCCAGCACATTCCGGACACTCGTCGTCTCATTTAATTGCCTGACCAACTTCGCGCAGTCTAAATATCACACCCGAACTTTTCTAAACCTGATTTCGTGAAAACCAGTGTGGCGTGAAAACGTTATTTGAAACTGAAACTGGTGGCGGAACATGAAAACCCGACTTCGAACTTTGCGCACTTGGACATCAAAAAAATTTAAAACCTTAAAAGTTTCTTTTTAATTTTGTTTTGAAAGAGAATCGAAACCTTCGACCTTTTCGAACTTTATGTAAAAAGAAAATCGAAATCTTGGAATTTATCGACCTTTGTCTTTAAAAATTCGAAACGCTCGAATTTTAGATCTAAAGCAATTCGAAACGTTCAAATCTCTCGAATTTCAAATTAGGGAAGTTCGAAATCTTTAAATTTATCCAACCTCAAGTAAACAAAAATTCGAAATAATCGACCCCAACTTTTAGAAACCGTGAAAGCTTCGAACTTTTCGATTTCGAAACCCCGCGATTTAGGAAAGCTGCGAATTTTTCGATTTCAAACCTCCGTATAGTCGAAAATATAGAAGCCTTTCGAATTCGAGCATCAGTTCGGGTCGAAAATATCGAAACCTTTCGAAATCGACCCTAGGGTGGTTCGCGGCATCCCTAATCACGTGCAAAAATAAATATGTTAAAAAATTCATTTGCAACAAAAAAAAAAAAAAAAAAAGGTTTTGTATCAAAGCGATAGGCAGCATTATCTTCAATCTACCTTTCAAATTCAGGTTCCGATAATTTTAGTGGTTTTAAGTACTATTTGTATCCGATAAAACGATTTTATCTTTTTCGGTTTTGAAACCGAAACCGAAACAGGGTGTCTATGGCAGGTGGCGCTAGCTATCGCCCAAAATCTCCCCGCTCATATCTTGTTTTGAATGGGCGTCCATAACTTTGCTCTCAGAGGCGAGTCGTCGGGTGTCGTCGTCTTGTGCCGGCGTTCGTCGCTTATTTTTTACTTTTAAGAACCTTAATAATGGGCGTTTCTTACTAGTACCTTGTTCAAGAGTGTCAAACGGTATCTCGGAGACGCCGCGTCTAGTCATAGACCGTTGGCTGGCAGCGAGAGGCTACGAAAACTTCAAACGGCCGGTGAGCACAACTCTTTTCTTTGTTCAGAACGAAGTGTTACTTTTGCCGTAAGCTTGCTAAGCTATGCTCTAACCTTTAGCCCCTTTCCCTGGCAAATCGCGAGCGCTTGTTTCGCACTTGGACTCGTCTTCGTGGTTGTGCGACGGCACCGCGTTGTATCGGATCGCCTACTTCTGATGCTCGTAACTGGGCTTGTAACAGTACCGCATCCCTCAGATGTCCACGCAACTTTCTATTGCGAAGTGGCACTGGCACAATCAGTTTCGTGAGTGCCACAACATCGCCAACAGAAATATTGAAGCTGAAATGTTGCGAGTGATTTCCGAAGAAACTGCTCCGAAAAAGGCAGAGAACTTCTGTGGCTCGCTCGACGCGCTCCGCCCCTTTTCCACGGATCGGTTGGAGCTAGACTTTTAGTAGATCGTTTTCAGAGGCTCTGTACTGCTACGGGCGCGCGCTTCAGAGCATGCATCGCGAAGTGGCAGCGCGAGCTCCCGCTACGAATAGCGTGGTCTGAAAACACGGCCGCTCGCCGAGCGCTCTACCGGCTCCAGATTTACCAGCGGCACAAAAATCCGCCCGGCGAGCGCGTGCTATTTGCCAAGGGAAGGGCTACTAGTATGCTTGTGACCTGGGCCGGTTTGCTGGATAGCGACGTTGTGTTTGTCCTTTACCTGTCTCTGCTTTCAGTATGTCGAATGCGCCAAGCGACTGAGAGAGAGGAAGAGACGAGTGCGCGAGGACGTCAGAACGCTGAGCTCTGGTCGGATTGATTAGTGGGTAGACCTAAAGCCAGGTGGTACCTTGGTCTGCACTGCATGTGTCGAACACATTCTGATGCAAGAGCATAACGCCAGACGCATTCTAGCTCGTTCGACAAGTGCAATGAAGACAAAGGCAGCTAAATTTAGATCTACCCATTAATCATTCAAACGAAAGCTCGGCATTCTGATGTCCCCACGCTCTCTCATTTCCCCTTCTTTCTTAGTCTCCTGCCCAGTATTGTTACCTTCAATAACCGTTTATGTCGTCCAAGTTTGCCACGTTTACATAAATCCGACTTGAGTGCGCAGACTTTAATTATTCTCAGGATTAAGCCTATACGCCAGCATTCACCTTAAAGGGGCCCTGCAATCATATTTAAGCATCAACCTTTTTTTGCGGTTTCCACTTCTCTTCTGGTTCGGGCAAGCCAGCGGGTACGGAGAGAGTAACTAAATATCAGTGCGTCATATTTTAACCGGACGACGCGGAAACCTCCTCCACCTACGGGGGCGCCCCGCGGTACCGAAAGTGCACGAAATGTGACGTCTTTGGTCCTGGGCTTACTACTGGTGAGAGCCGCTAAAAGCTTCTTTTAGTCGAAATACAAAATATAAGTGGCAATAACCGTCTCAATTATTTATGCAAGTAGTTTTTGTTCAGTATTTTAGATCAGAAAAGAAACAAATGCAGTTTATAAAGTCCGGAAACCAGAAATGACCCGTCGACATACCCGCCACCAAGCGGTAAAAAAGGCGGCGCATACTAGGAACGAATAGTAGGATCAGGCTCCAACGAGTGGCGAGCGTAGAAAGGTCCCGGATGTATGCGGTGGCACTGCGGTCATTTACGGACTCGGGGATTTGACCGGTTCCGAGCGTTCGGCACAGGTTTGGCTTGCAGTTTGGCCGTTTCGCGGTACGGCAGCGCGAAGTGGCTCCTGTTCTGAACTGATCTTTACCCCATGTTTGCTGTCGTTTGTGGCCAATGAAGTGTCATGCCGAATTAGTGTTTAATCGTGCAGAAAATGCAATGCGAGCCGCCCTGGCTACCTGCTCCTACAGCCTATCCAGAACATGCTTTTCTGGCACCCTCTCGAGCTGTCGACGCAGAGTGCGGCAGCCATGAGCGCTCGCTGCGCTCACTACCCCTCCTCTAGTTCACGGCCACTGAAGTGGCCAAAGACGTCACGAAGGAAGTTATTTTTTGCTTGTTTTTGTAATATTAATTTGCCTGTAACTTTTAAGATAAAGCGAAATTCGAGGGGGAAAAAAAAGTTTCATTATGTTACTATGTTTAGTGCGGTTAAGTTCGGTGCAAATTAAAAACCAGTAAAAAAGTCATTGCAAGGCCCCTTTAATGCTCAAGTCCTATGCTAAGATGGCACCATGTTGTGTCACATCTCAAAGTTAAACCAGCATTTCCAACTCAAGCCGAACATTGTAATCACATTTTCTGTCTGGTGTTCCGCATGCGGTGGCCTTTCTGATAGCATAAAGATCTTAACCACTGTCTTTGATGCTCTGCAAGAAGTTACAGGATGCAAGAAAGCGCTGATAGTTCTTGGCCTTGCCACTCTAGAACCGAGGAAACAATACTGCACACGACATGGCGAGCAAGATCGTTTCCAACGGCTTTCAAGACACTACAGCTACTTCGATCATGGTTGGACCACAAGGACGAGAGGTTCCAGTGCAAGCAGGAGCAGCACTGAGGTAGGAACTACTTTTTCTGCAGTACCAGCACTTTGAGCTCACGACGTCATTCCTGCTTACAACTTACTCTAGGGGCTCCCTCCGATGCGCAAGGCCAGAGTGGGTGCCGCCCTCGCCGAGCAGCTCAGCTATTTGCGACTCCAGCGAACTATAGGGGCGCGCCGGTCAGGCAGCATGGTGGGCGAAAGGAGGTTGCTTTCGTCGTTCAGCACGCTGACCACCATAAATTCTTTCACTGCAGCGTAAGATCGGTGTTACATGTGAAAGCAAAGCGATTTTTCGACGGTAGAAACCTTCTAGTCAGTGCGTAGGAATGACACGGCGGAAGCATAACAATAATTACTGGAAGCAATGTTTGTTTCTATGCTGCCTACGTGAACCAAGCAGCGATAACAGACGACAGAGTGGAAACGACCTCCTCTCCTGAGCTTCTCGGTGTTGCCGCTACGCAGCGTTGATTTCGCTGGAGTCTCCAATATTCAGCTCATTTACAATGGCAAGAAAGGTTTTCGTTTCTTCTCGAGAGAAACTTACGGAGGGACACCCAGGATTGTGCCCACTTTTTTTCTGCTGCCAACAAGGCAAGACTCACCGCCTCCATGTTCTCAGCTAGGCACATAGCCAGGATTTTGATTCGGGGGGGGGGGGGGGGGGGGAGGGAAGGGAGGGGAGGGGAGGGGAGGGGAGGGGGAGGGAGATGTGCCCGGTTTTTGCTACCAAGTCTGCCAATACCGAGTTGGCGGCAAAAGGAAAAGGAATGCTATACTCTAGCTCTGCAATGCCTATACAGTTACTCTATATCTGGACTAAGCGCAGCGCTCGCGTTAAACCACAAAATTAAAAAAAAAAAAAAAGATTTCAAGAGTGCAAAGACAGGAAAGGACCTTGAGACAAGTTGAAAAATGTGTCATCTCGGGATCATCCTTATGTTAATTTTATTTCTTACGTTTTGTAACAAGTCGTCGCAGATTGTCACCGCGAAGCGGCTTGAATGGGTGGACCAGGTAGGTTAAAGGGATACTGAACCGAAATTTGGATTTCCCAAAGTAAGGCTGCAGAAGTGTTGAACCAGATGCTACGAACTCCAAAACATCCCTCGAACATCGATGTCTCCAACGGATGGCCATACTTTTGCAAAAGAAGGGCATTGAGAATGAGGACAAGCGGCCTCGCTTCTCTCTTCCTCGCTTCGGTTCACCAGCTTGGCGGGACGTAGCGAGGAGAGAGAATGGGAATCGTGACGTGCCTTGTCTCGTCGGCCGGGTTCAATCGCGCACTTCTTTCCCAAAAAAATACGGCGATCCGTCAGATATATTGCCGTATGTGTGGTATTTTTTGGTTTTGCAACTTCCCACCTATCCGCCCGGCCTTGTTTAGTTAGCTCGAAATCTCTGTTCAGTATCCCTTTAACACGCGCCTTAGTGTTACGTGTGCGACATAGTGGTCGTCCCCCACTGCAGTGGCGTGGACAGGGAGGAGGCTTATGGGGCTTCAGCCCTCCCTCCCCTGGTGATAAAGATCCCAGCCTCCTCAGCCAGCCCCCCCCCCCCCTCCCTCCCTCCTAAAAAAATCTACGCATGGCACCGTGAAAGTGGCAAGTTATTTTCTTCGACAAGGAAGGGCACATGGGGGTAAATTACCTTGCTGCAATTTTAGGGATTTCTATGGTGCAGTATTTGCTTTAAAATGTCAGGGAAAAAAGTATATTTTGGCTTTTAAAAAGCTGCATCCAGTTAACATCTGCAACGATTTTTCGTGCAGCGAATTGCTCTATGACGAATCGGCCTATTCGACGAATGAATTGCCGACGAGTTGACCGTCGACAATTTGTCCTAGACCCTCACCACATCATCTCAGCTGCGATCTACAACGCAGGATGACATTGCATTCCTATAGGACAGGGGTCTCAAGCACGCGGCCCGCGACTCGCTGGGACGCGGCCCGTAGGCAACCGGCTACGCGTTCCGGTTCCTGTGCGCTGGAAATGGCATGCGCCATAGTGATCTCATCACGCTGATTCGTTTCCGCTCAAAAAGTAGCTCTGCTATTTTAACGTATTCACATAGTTTATACTTATCTGTGCTCATTTGCCCTTTGTTTCGCTTTATTTTTTTGCTTCCCGGCTTTTTGTAATGTACAACAATTACACTACTGCTGCAAGCGCAAACTATTCGTTTCAGGATACATCTCGGCTGCGCGAACTCTCTATCAGCAGGAGTAGCTGCCAAAGATAAAGCTACGAGGTCGGGACTAGATCCATCACAGTATTTTCTCAGTGTGTTGTAATAAAAATCGTCAGGAAAGCAAGGACTGTCAAATTAACTGATTGATTTTTTAGAGACAAGTTGGGCTTGGTGAATTTCTGAGCAAATTAAGCAACGAAAACGACAGTGCAATTTCTCTCTTGTTCCATTAAAAATGCTTTCATGCTGGCGGGCGGTGTCATTTTAGTTATTGATATCACATGACGTGAGGCCCCAAAGTAGTCATATAAGCCAATCAAATCTACACATGTCACTGGCAAAACTGTGAGTTACAAAAAGCATAGAGGACGAGGTCTTTTCATTTTTAAAATCGTCTAACTCCCCCCCCCCCCCCCCCCCCCCGTTGCTTTGGCCCTCGACCTTTCCGGTATGGGATATCTGGCCCTCAGACTCAAATGAGTTTGAGACCACTGCTATAGGAGGTGCGCGTCAGAAACGTTTAATAGGACCCAACAAGGTGGGCAACAATTGCCGGCAACTTGCGACGCGCAAACGTTTCTCGGTGAAGTTATGGAGTGCGAAGGTCAGTACACGAGACCTCTCTTGCTTAGGCGACGCAGGTGGACATTACCAGTCGACTGCTTCCGTTGCATTCTCATATTTAAACAAATCTAAAATTATTACTGTGAACCAAGAAACTTTTTTTCTTCTCAAGTTACAGTATTTTGTGTGCAAAATAAAAAGTGTTACTGTATCTTTGTGGCGTTGCAAGCATGAGGTGCTTAGGCCTTTCTGTTGCGGTGTAGAAACGTTATTCTAAAACACCCTGGCAGAGCGCGCGCTAACGCATGCGCTAAATTTAGTGCTAGCATGCGCTCGGTCGCTCCGGCGAAAAGTAAATCCGGTAGAATAAACACAAATTCGGGACGAAAACAGACGCATGCAACTCTTTCAACTCTCTACGAGATTTATTTCGTCTCCGTTCAAACGACGGCCATCGAGCAGGTTCAGGGGAGGGAGCAGAGAAGGAAAAAAAAAGGGGGGGTTGAAAAAGAAGAGGGGGAAAAACAGGTTATTCGCGGCCTTCCCTCAAGGCCCCTGGTCCCTTCCGCCCAGTTCAGGATGGAGGAATTTCATCTCCCCTGTCTGAAAGGGCTAGAGAAGTCGAAGCAACGTTAGTGACCGAGCTGTTAATGGCGTACGATTCGGTGACTTCCCTGCCAAATCTCTGCCAGTGTCCTCCCAATACGTGCATACCTTCGTATCTGGGCGAACAACCGTCGCACTTCATACGGTGTACGACTATTGGATGCATGGAGTCGTCGGGGGGTTTTCTCACCTTTCGCGAGTGTTCCCTCAGGCGCTCATTTAGGCACCTGCCGGTCTGCCCTATATACCCCCCCCCCCCCCACACACACACACACGAAAAAAGGATGGTATAAACCACCAACCACCTCCTTCCTGCACTTAACTAACTGCTGCCCGTGCTTTTTGTTGCATTGGGTAACGGAGGGTGGGGTATTCACCATTCTGCACATTTGTTGAAGCTTTTGCTTGCAGCTAAACACTACCCCTACCTCGAAGTGATAGGCAAGTCCCTTAAGGCGATGTGCGGTGTTGTGCGAGTAGGGGATAACTGCAAAATGTTTTTTTACGAGGAACAGGAGCGGCTGGCGGTGCCCGGGAGGCAGTGATCAGCCTCTTTAGTGTCTTTGCCACTAAGTCTTCAGGTTACCCTGCCCTCTTTAGCCTCTCTGTCTGTAGAAGCACGCTGTGCGTGGTGAGATGGGGGCACGACCTGGTTCCAGAGGATTTTAGGAGTGAGTTCACGAGACCCCGTTTTACTGCTTTGGAGTGGGCACTCGTGAAGGTCGGACCGGCTTTTGTGTGCGCTATCTGAACTCCCAGCATATCCCATCGGGGTGCATCTTCAGGTGCAGGTCCAAGTATTGAAGACAGTCTTCAGAAGGGTCTTATTTCTTGAAGGAGAGTCCGGTGGGTCTCGAAGCGAAGGCCTGAATGACAGGCTCGGGAGGGGTCTGCTTTGGGTGCACGATCAGGTAATCGTCTACATACTGGAACACCCGGCTCTCCGGTGCGGTCTCCTCCATTCAGCTCCTATGCACAGCATGCACAGCGTGCTTCTAGAAACAGAGAGGCTAAAGAGGGCAGGGTATCCTGAAGACTTAGTGGCAAATACACTAAAGAGGCTGATCACCGCCTCCTGGGCACCGCCAGCCGCTCCTGTTCCTCGCAAAAAGCGTTTTACAGTTATCCCCTACTTGCACAACACCGCACATGGCCTTAAGGGACTCGCCTATCACTGAGCAAACCCCCGACGACTCCATGCATCCAATAGTCGTACACAGTATGACGTGCGACGGTTGTTCGCCCAGTTGCGAAGGTATGCGCGTATTTGGAGGACTCAGCAGAGATTTGGCAGGGAAGTCGCCGAATCGTACGCCATTAAGAGCTTGGTCACTGACGTCGCTTCGGCTTCTCTATCTAGCCCTTTCCGACAGGCAGATGAAATTCCTCCGTCCCGAACTGGGCGGAAGGGACCAGAGGCCTTGAGGGAAGGCCGCGAATAACCCGTTTTTCCCCCTCCTCCTCTTTCAACCCCCCCTCCTTTTACCTTCTCTACTCCCTCCCCTGAACCTGCTCGATGGCCGTCGTTTGAACGGAGACGAAATAAATGTTGGTGAGAGTTGAAAGAGATGTAAGCGTCTGCTTTCGTCCCAAATTTTGTTTATTCTTTCCGATTGTTTAAGTATAATTACCAACACGCTCGTTTTTAATGTTAAATTCGGTCGCTGTAGCTATTTTACTATACGAAGTTGGTGGCCTTTAGCGACAATGAGTGGAAGTCTGGAATAATAAATAAAAACGTGCTCTCCTGGCGCAATAGACGCAGTGGTTGAGTTGCCAGCTGTCTCCACTGCTATTGAAGTAATAGGGCAAAGATACGCTAGTTGATCATTTACTGAGATAAAACAACAGAGCGCTAAAGGCTGATTTTGGAGTAGCCATAAATATTCTAAGAATGCGAACCACTTCATAACGGCAGCCACGAGCAAGAGTTCGATGTTTGGTACAGCCCGTCGGTACAGCCCAGAGATGGAGAACGGCAACCTCCCTGTTTGTCGTCTGCTAGCAGAGTCGGGCGCGTGCCCTCTCTCGTTTTACCTCGCCGACCCTGCTGAACTTCCCGGATATGTGGAGTGGGTGCTGTGGTCTAACAAAATGGCGCCGCCCTGAGAGAACTAAATGGAATGGTCTATAAGCTCCCTACGGAAGCCAGAGTTGCGCATCTGTTTTCCACGTGCCGCCGCGCCGCTATTCGCCGAGATCCGATCACGTGAGGAGCAGACTCAAATGCCGTGCAGGAAAGTAGACGTTGCGTGCGCCCCGGCGTACGTTCCCCTGCTTCAGTCAGATCCTCATCTGAATTCAGTCAGATGAGGAGCAGGATCACGTGCCGTGCAGGAAAGACGGCGCTACGGGGATAAACACGCAACTCTGGCCCCCATAGGGAGCCTATACAGGAACTCTGCAAGCACTGGTACCACAGATTGAGCAGCACCTACCTCTCTATGCTTATGCCGCAAACTCTCAGCCTTGGGGTTCGCCCGTGGTCGGCGCCAGGCATGTAGCAAGTGAAGGGGCCCATGGGGCTTGGCTCCCCCCCCCCCCCCGAAATCTTCCATTTTGCTGGGACCTCCTGTCCCCCCTCCCCCTCATACAGCATTTTGTCATAGGCGGCCCCAACCCCCCCCCCCCCCCCCCCCCCTTGCCCGAAACAAAATCCTGGCTACGTGCCTGGTTGGCGCGGTCTCGCGCGGCGAGATGCAGCAGTGTCCTGTGAGCAGTTAGAAACAATCTCGCTCACCAGGGCGTGCACAACTACATCCTCTCTTTTCCAGAGTGAGGGTAAAAACCGGATTTTAAGCCTTCTTCAACTTCTTACTAACTGTGCAGCGATATTACCAATTCTAAGCAGTCGCAAGAGATTAAAATCTGTTTTTGCACCCTCCGGTCATAAGCAGTCACGAGTTTGTGAAACAGCCATTAGAAACATTTCATTTCAGTTAATTTATACCGCTAAAACGATATCAGTTTTGAGCAGTCAAAGCAGGATCAATCGAAACTTCGTGTTCAGACCAATATCCTTTTGCAAGTTCTTAATAAAGTATTCGCACGACTAGGTTTGTCCCTGAGCACAGGATTAAACGTCATCGAGCTCTAAACTCACGTGCTCCGCATCACGAATGTTCTCAAATCCCCCCAGCTCGTGGGGAGCCGAGGGGAATTTGTGACCGGCCGACAGAATATCTGTTGTTTCGTCAGAGCGACCAGGCCTCCCCTTTGTCCCCCTGCTTTTAGGAAGGTACAGCAGTTAACAACATTTAGGTGGGTGCCTTTTTTAAAAAAAAATTAATATGCTTTTTGTTTGACGAGTTTCCGAAGGTCGCCAGCACATTCGAAAAAGGAAAGACTCCGGCAACTCCGACTCGGTTGTGCGAATGCTTGCTTGATATTTCTGCACTGCCTCCTCCTTCTCGTTTTTTCCTTCTCGCAGCTCTACGACATACTCAATTTTCTCCAGCATTAATGATTTCTCATGAGATACCCCGTCACCATTATGCACATTTACAAGGCGATCAAAAGCCTTTTAGCTACACGAGCAGTTTCTTTGAAGCTCACTACCCATACAGGCATTGTATTCGATCGACTTGTCTTCCTTTTTTCTTAAAGGGGCACTAAACCAATGTCTGCGAAAGTCTATTTACGGTCATAAATGTGGATGTGTCTGCAATAGTTCCCGAGGAATCGATTTCTGATGCCGATTTAAGTAGCAATAGCTACTTAAATTGGTTAAGTGCTTTTTTTAATTTTTTAACAGACAATTGCTAACCAACAGATTAAAGCAGGCTCCTCTGTTTCGTGCAATTTGCTCCGTAATCAGTCGGTCAACTTGACCGTCAAACTATATCTTCGATCTGATATGTTTGGTATACTATCCCCATCACGTGAGCGGATAGTTGAAATAGCTGCAAGGCTATGTCCTTTTTATCAAAGTTGACCATCTTCTGTGGTGAAGCTAAGGTTCTTGAGAGGCAGGTGCTTTCTTGTGGCCCTTGTGGGTTGCTCTTCACACGTCCGTTTGTAGAGCAAGGTTTAGCATGGTGACGGGGTATCTTTTTGGTGGTAGTCTTTATCCGTGCCACAGTTTTCAAGGGCATAAGAGCATTATTTGGTTGACTGACACTTAACTTGGTATTGTGAGTCAAGTAGATTGTCACGGCTGTGCTCATCTTCTTTGTCAATGCTTTCAAAATATTGAGAGGTTATTGTCTGATTGGCCACTAATTGTAAGTTGGCTTTGTTACAATATTTTGTCCTCTGATTCCGAGTTATCAGGTTGTAAACCAGACCGAGGTGCCTGCAATTTGACAGGCTTACTGTTCTGCAAGGTCCATCAATCTTAACAATACCTAGGTGGTTGAGATGAATCTTCAAAGCTCTACTCTAATTATTTTTATGATTTTATTATTTTTGTTCTAAGTGATTGCTTCTTTTATGCTTTGTATTTTCAGAAGTGGGCCTTCAACTCCTTCAGCTGGTGCTGCAAGCCTGCTGGCACAACTTGTGGCCCAGGTACCAGAATGAAGAGCTGAAAGCACTGTTCGAGCGAGAGGACCAGTGGCCCTTGCGCAGCTCGAAAACCGGACCGGGCAGTCATCAGAGCTATTTATGTTCCACTTCCATTAGCTCCAAGATGTTTCGTTGGCACCCTTTAATGGTTTCCGTCCGTGACGTCACAAACAGAATTTCCCTTGTTCTGATTGGCAATATTTGCCTCTACCTCCCTGTAATTGGCAGGATTTCCCTCCCCGTTAGCCGGCATTTGGGTAAGCATTATCAGTATACAGGAAGCTATGGTTCGGCGGATCGCAAACCCAACTACAGCGACGCTTTTGTCGTGCACGTTGCTAATAGTCTGCGCCACTAGTTGTGTGCAGTGCAAGCGAAGCAACTCCAGGCAAAAAAAAAAGGGCAAGCACTAGGAAGGCTGGACAGAAGAAGAGGGCGAGGCGAGAAAGAGAGAGCACTAGGAACATTAGAGAGGAGGGTAGGTTTCTCCCCTCCCCAACCTTTCTAGTGCTTGGCCTTTCTCCCCTCGTCTGGCGTTGCCTTTGTCTGTCCTTCACGTAATTATAGTCTGTTACAACTCAAGAATGTAAGGAAAGGGAAAGGAAGGCCGGGGAGGAGGAAGCAGACGAATTGCTGGAGAAGAGAGGAGGAAGTTTTCCCCTCTTCTATCTAGCATTCCGTCTGCTTCCTCCTCCCCGACCTTCTTTTCCCTCGCCCCATCTTCTTGAGCTGTAACTTACTATAATGAAACAGGGTATACGGGACATGTTGCTTTTTGAAACAATCAAGACTCATGAAAGATTGATAAGAGCCTGTTGGTATGGTTATTTTAATCTTTAGTGGAATAGACCGATCGCACTTAGCGTTCAGCGCATGTGTGAAGCCGCCATAACTTTAGTTCACAAGAGGCAGGTGGCAGTGCTTGAGAAACCTCGTGCCGTCTCGCGCTTTGCACGCGCAGAGCTCCAGCGAGGTTGGGGCACATGCAGAAAGAGGAAAGTTCCCTTGATGCATTGCAGCAGCAGTGGCTTAGCCAAACTGACCTGTGAAATCAGTCTATTACAACTAAAAAAATTGAAATTATTTGTATAAGTTAGGCAATTCCTTGTTATGTATTTGCCAAATATAATTGTTAGGTGCACATCCTTTAGAGGAATGCTGAAGCGAAATTTTGATTTCGGGAAACAACGCAGAAGCGCTACGCGGGACGCTACAAACCTGAAAGCATCATGCATAAATCAATATTTCTAACGGATGGTTGTATTTTTGTGAAAGAAGAGCATGCTTGAACAATGGCCAAAAAGGCCCGTGACGTCGTGATTCTGGTTTCCTCCTTTTCTCACTTTGACTCCGCGAGGACGCGAAAAGGGAAAGAAGCAAAGCCGTTTCCCCCCTCCTCAACTATTCTGCAGGAAACACGATGTCGCGATTCTCACTTATCGCATCCTTATTTTACAAAAATATGGCCATCCGTTCGAGATATCGCTTTATGAGTGGTGTTTAGGGGTTGGTGGCGCCCCGTTGAACACTCCTGCTACCTTATTTTGGGAATTCTAAATTTCTGTTCCTTTCCTTTAAGACCTGTTCACATTAGCACTACACCTGTGCTGCCAAGTTATTAATCTTGGTGAAGCTTTTAAAGTACTGCATTAAGTCGGTTTGGGGATGCATCACGCTACGATTTACGACAGAGGTGCCCGAAGGTATTGGAATCACTGCATCAAAAGCTCAAAGAACAAACTTATCTGAGTAAAAGGTAAAAAAATCACTATTTTTTTCTGCCTACGGCGCCCGTCTGCTAACTGTGCACCCTTTGACTGGCTCAATAACTGACAGATGGCGACATCAACCCTAGCGGCTTGTAGCTGCTCAGCTGCCGCCCAGTCACACCAAAATCGGACAACCTTTTTGAGTCATAAATGGTGCACACTTTTTCGGTGCTATAATTGTCAGAACAATATTTTATTTTCACCCCCAATAAATCGCATTAAATGGACACAAAAATAATCAAACCGATGGTTCGTTGAATAATTTCAGCTACATGTGGTGTGCTTTTGGCGTGACCGTGGAGCTACTGAACTGCCATACGGCG
Source organism: Ixodes scapularis (assembly GCF_016920785.2). NCBI lineage: Eukaryota > Metazoa > Arthropoda > Arachnida > Ixodida > Ixodidae > Ixodes > Ixodes scapularis. The sequence goes on from NW_024609837.1 coordinate 74,616,587, forward strand.
TCGGTGCCGTTGCCGCCATCTGTCGGTTGTTGTGCCAGTCGGAGGATGCGCATATACACTCCGTGCGGGAACTATAGGGGGCGCTTTGAAAAACGCGCGCAGCGCCGCTAGCGGAGGAGCTGGCGTTCGACTGTGAGGCGCGTCCAGCAGCCTGCGGCGCCTTTTCGCATGCCAAGCTATGGCAGCGGAAGCGTGCACGGACGAAACTTTTGCTTTTTGAGCCGATAAGTTGAGGGTGACGTTGCATGAGTGCTGGGGCAGAAGGGCATTTAGCTGTTCTCCACTCCTTATATATTGAGTTTGAGTTGTAATTAGGGGTAATTTCTCTAGTTGCGGCCGAAAAAGGAGTTGGAGTAATTTTCCGAAAAACAAGACGGCCGTCACCTTAATTGCTCTGAGTGGGAAATTTATTTCGCTCGTCGCTGTAAACCTAGGACTGCTGGAACGATGATATTGGAGGCGAGTGAGATGTTCACTAAGTTTGTGCACGAAGAGAGCCAATTGTCTTTAAGACAGCAGGTATGAAAGTTGTTTCTAACGAATAAAGAAATAAAGCTGTACGGGGTATCCAATATTGGACCCAAAATGTTGTGTTATAGCGGGCTGTGCAAAGTGCAGATTTGGGCACACAGGTGCTTGGACTTGACAGTAATATGACACAGCACTTATTATGCAAAAAAAAAAGGTGGCATAGGGAAACCAGGTGAAAATTTGGTTTTGGGCGGCGTAACTCAATGGGAACCGGTTTTGATCATGAAAAGGCTGTCAAGAGAATACCACTGGTCGGGGGAGGTGGAGACTTTAGAGGTACGAAGGGACTAGTGGACTGTACTTCCAATTGAAACAACTTTACGAAAGGTGGTTCCAAAGCCGAGAAAACAAAGTTGTCGGCCAACACACGGTTTGGCCGCCAAGGGCTTTTGCGGTCAGCTGTTGTGTAATAACCTGTTGTGCGAGGTGCTGATTTTCGGCGCACCGGTACTTTGACATGACCGTCACTTGGCACAACACTTATTATAACAAAAAGAGTTGGCATAGCGAAACCAGGTGGAAGTTTAGTTTGGGCGGCGTAACTAAATGGGAACTGGCTTTGACCGTCAAAGGCTGTCAAATAATACCACTCATCGTGGGAGGTGCCCACTTTACAGGTAGGAAGGGACCAGTGGACAGTACTTCCAGTTCGAACCACTTTGCGATAGGTGGCTCTAAAGCCGAGAAAATAAATGTTGCCTACAGAACTCGGGATGTCAGCGTTTCCTCATCCAAAAGGAGGCTGGTCAAGACAGAAAGCACACCACATAAACTTCCATACTCAAACGTTGATTCTCCAGTGATTCCGAGTTTCATTGTTGTTTTCTTTAGATTTATATTTGTCACTTTTTTTACCTTTCGAATCTTTCTTCATGAAGTACAGATTGCGTGCCATACTTGTCCGGAAATATCATCGACCCGTACGATGGGGACGAAACTTCTTTGGAGGGCATTCCTCCAACGAAATTGGCACTGCATACCTGCGAGTGTGGGTTTGTCCCATCGGCGCTGACACATGTAGGCGTTACTGGTACGAAAACAAACGCAGAGCGCAAGGCGGCAGTGTAGAATATGTCAGCCGTGCCGACACAGTGGCAGACATCATCGGGAGACCAAATTTCTCACGTCGTACGGCACGGCTCCATCGTTGTCGCTGTCCCACAAAACATCGGCGAGGTGAAAAACTGTGAAACTTTGTCTCCACGAGATACGACGCATAACTAATGAAGCACTTAATGACGCAGCACAGGCAACACTTCATGCTGTGAACCCAGCGCAACCGCACCACTCCGACTTCAATGCGTACCAACGTACGCGGCGTGGTTTCGGTGTCGTTTTCTCTGGGGTTCTCGCTGCCTACCTTCGGTACCGGCCGCGCGGCGGCGCGCCAGTCGCGTCGCACGGAGTGTATACTAGCACACTGGTGTCATAGGTAGCCAAACCAGTTTTTTTTACTTTTTACTCGGGTAAGTTCATTCTTTGAAATTTTTTCTGCGATGCTTTCACCACCTTCAGGCACCTCTCTGGTAAATCGTAGTGCAATACATTGTGAAGCCAATTTATGCGGTGATTTGAAAGGCTTCACCCAGATTCGGGGCATTACAATAGTGCAGTACTATTAGTAAGTGCTGGGAATAGTGCTGATTTTGCTCTTTGTTAATGATCTGATGCTCATACACTGCTGCATCAGTACTAAGTTAAGTTCAAGTCAGCACTGTTTTACTGTTGATATAGCTCTGTGCCGTATATGTGAGCTATCCCTTATAGTCGTTTCTCAAAAAGTTGATAACTCTTGCATGTTTGCAGTGCACACGATTATGATAATGGGAGGGCTTTTGCTTCTTCTGCCTAGTGATTGTACGAGAGTGAAGAAAATTATAGTTTGTAGGAGTAAATCGCTAGAAATGTATACTAATTTCAATTTCTTAAGCTTACATGCAGCAAGACAGGTATCCTACAGTTTTTGCAATAGGTCGTTTTGTTTGGTTTGACTTTTTTAAAGCTTGCAATAAGCTGTCAATTTTTCTGGCTTTCAAAATTTTTACATGCTTGATGACATTTTTGCAGGACTGTCACTCACTCTTAAAGTTACTGAGACTATGAAACGATGGAAAAGGAAACTAGCACAGAAAGGTAGATGTTATAAACATGTTTAATGTGAACTGTTGAAAATAAGGGTGTACCTTGGTCTTTCTTTTTTCTTTTTAAAGGTTATTACAACAAAATTTTAGCACTAATTGTACTGTCTAAATGTTAACCATGTTCTGCCCACACCATGGAGACACCGATTTTTTTTTGCTAAAAAAGGCGCCGAAACATTATTTAAATAAACCAAATACTGTCACGTCACACCACATAAAAGCAGCACCGCTACACGGGAACATGGTGGCAGGCTGTGTGCGCCCGAGCCCTGTCTAACTTGGCTGAACCGGTTTTCTTTTTTCTCCCGTGCTTATTCAACTCCTGCGGAGAGCGAGGAGGGACAACTCAAGCGGCCAGCTTGCAGTGCATTGACATCATCAAGTGGCGAAGCTCACAGCCACGCCAGCCCCCATATAGCCTTGATTGAAGGAGAACCAGACGTCACGAACGTGTAAGCTCACAACCACGCCAGCCCCCACGTAGCTTTGACTGAAGGAGAACCAGACGTCGCAAACGTGATGCATATCGGGAGATCTTCTGAGACACTAGTTCTAGATGTTTTGTGTCTTTTTGAGCAAAAAATTGGTGTCTCCACTGTATGGTCAAAACATGGTTGACATTTAGACAATAAAATAGGCACTACAATTTCGTTGCTATATCACTTTAAAACGATTCTGCCCTTTTACCATATTTTCAGTATCAGTAGTATTGATACTGCTTTGAAGAAACTGTCTTCAATTCACCTCTTGAGAAAAGTCTACTCCCCACCTGGTTTGCAAGGTTCATACGATAACGTCGGAAACATCTGTTGTGTTGATTGTGAGTACATTTTAACTTAAATGCTTGTGCTTTTTTGGTTACAGGTCCCTTCCAGCACTACGCAGGAAAGAGAATGGCCAACAGCGGACTGATTGCAGGAAGAGTGATTGCATCTGCCGCTACTACATATAACGAGCAAGCTGCGACGTCTAAGAAGGAGCACAGTCGGAGTGTTTAACATAAATAAGCTGAGGTAAAAAATCTGTGACTCTCATATTATGTTTTATCAAATTCTGTTAAGTTTGAGGTAATTTATTTCATTATTTTAGGACTGATTAAGGAAGAACTTTGAACTTATGGTATGGCTCCGTCAGGATGTGGCGTACCTCATTGCCGTCTACTGGATTTTCCACATCCACTACGTAAAGAAGGCACATAAGATGCTGACTTTCATTGAACGTGGTTTTGCCGACTGCTACATGAAGCCACGGGTGAAGGCACTGGAATTGATAAATTTCTACAGAGCGATCGTGGCTTGTGTACCACAGTTAGCCTAGCGTACCCTACATTGTAATAAATACCCCTGTCAGCCGGGCATTTAAATGGCCTTCGGAATGAATTCCTTCAAAGAATCGGCAAATCAGTTCACAATCTCGGCTTTGCCTGTGCCCTTTGGTGTTCGCAGACATTTTTTGAGGAGTTTGCTCTAAAGGCCATTTAAATGGCCGTCTGACGGGGTATAAGCCAGTTTGCGCCCAAGGCAAAATGAGCTCTTGTTACACGACATGTGCAAAAAATATTCATAATGCAATAAATTTATTTCTTGCATTGTGCTACCTGCTTATGCCTTTCCTTCCACACTTCCTGGCTTTGAAGAAACTTCTAGATGGATGCGAAGGAATACTCCCGTAGGTATACGACTCTTAGGAGGATGTGAAAGAAGACTCCCGTGGGTCCACGTACTAACTCCCAAATGGATGTGAAAGATTACTCCCTTAGGTCCCGGCTGTAACTCCCAGGTGGATGTGAGAGAATAGTCGCATAAGTGCACGTAAAAACTCCCATATGGATGTGAAAAAATAGTCCCATAAATGCACGTAAAAACTCCCATATGGATGTGAAAAAATAGTCCCATAAATGCACGTAAAAACTCCCATATGGATGTGAAAAAATAGTCCCATAAATGCACGTAAAAACTCCCATATGGATGTGAAAAAATAGTCCCATAAGTGCACGTAAAAACTCCCATATGGATGTGAAAGAATAACTCCCATATGAATGTGAAAAAATAGTCCCATAAATGCACGTAAAAACTCCCATATGGATGTGAAAAAATAGTCCCATAAGTGCACGTACAAACTCCCATATGGATGTGAAAGAATAGTCCGATAAATGCACGTAAAAACTCCCATATGGATGTGAAAGAATACTCCCGTGGATCCACGTAAGCACTCCCAGGTGGATGTAAAGGAACATTCCCGTGAGTCCACGTAAAAACTCCCATAAGGATGTGAAAGAATATTCCCTTGGATCCACCTAGGAACACTGATGGAAGTAAATAGATACTCCCATTGATCCATGAACAGACTCCCGTACTGCTGGGAGTTCTGTACATACTCCCTTGCATCCCCAAAAAAACTCTGGCCTGCGTGGGAGTTCATTCTGAACTCCCATCCTGCAGAGTATAAAAACCTCCCATAAGGGAATGCGCTAGAGGACAAGCGATGTACTCCCATCTGGGTATATTTTCGTTTAGTGTGTAGCCATTAACTTTGCATAGACTCTGAGGCTTTTCACGAAATGGTTACATATCACAAGATGAAGTGAACAAGTAGTGCTTAGATTATTTTAACATAAATGTGACCTTCATGTCCTTAGTACGAAGCGGGCAAATGTTTAGGTGATGCATATAATTCGAATATGAATTTAGCTCAATTTGACCCAATTAATGCAACGCCAATTCTCGAAACGCCGCACAAGATTTGGGCATGTACTAAGCTAGAAAACAGGGCCAGTTTAACTTCGTAATTTGTCAGGGCTCATAAGGAACCCTGCCGGGCACGCGCAGGAAAATGAAATATTGTCCTGCGCAGATCGTGATTTCAATTTAAACAGTGTTATGAGCTTCGTCATTCGCTTGGAGCGCTCTGTAGATCAAAGTGATTAACCCACCGCGAATTCTGTGAGGACGCCGACACGCGTTTCGCTGTATTTTTGTGATGGGTAGGTTTTCTTGATCGGTTGCTTTAGCTACTCTGCTCCAGCTGCGGATGTTTGAGGAATAGCGAGGCGTCCTTTGTGAGCCCACCTTCTCCATGTGCAGTTCGAGGATCTGCTTAGACTTTGGCTCGAAAAATACAGTGAGGCTTTCATAGGGCATCTTATCACTGCGCTGCTCAAATTCGTTGAGAATCTGTGGAAACAAAAATTATTGTTTGAAATTAATATTGTTCTTAGAAATAATTAGTATAAATTTGAAGAAGCGTAAACGGTTGAATATAGATGTTAAACATAGAAAAAACATGTACCCTAGTGAATAAAACAACAACCTCTTCGCATTCCCTCAAAGTCCTGAAGAGATCAACAATGGTAGACACTTCTTTGCCTTAATGCAAGTGGAAGTTATACGTGCCCCAGTAACGTTCAGCGCGTGGTGAGAGTCCGTTTAGCGCATATTCAAAGCAGTTCGCTATTGCCGGAGAAAATGAACGAACCTCTTTGCCGTAATGTTTGGAGGTGGGCTAGTTGGTGATGCATTCTAAACATAGAAATAAAACAGCGCAAACGAACACAAGGACAAGTAGAAGAAAAAACAAAGAAAAAAACAGCGCTGTGTCTGTGTCCCTTCTTCTACTTGTCCTCGTGTTCGTTTGCGCTGTTTTATTTCTATGTTTACAGAACCTCTTTGCCTCCGAGGCTGGAGTAATAAATTGGGAGTGTGAATGCCTTTTGACTGATCTCAACTACACATCCAGGTTGATTTAAAATCCTGAATTTTATATTGCGCCGTTTATAACAATATACAGCGAAAGCAAAATATATCATTTTGAATTTTTCAATCTATTAGTTATGGTAATAAGCGAAACCGAATAATCAATTAATTAATCGAATAAAAAAAATTAATCGTGCTAACATTTTTTTTACCGACGTTTCGCCTTACTAGTAGCCAAGCAATTGAGATGCTTTGAAAGACTAATGCATGAATGGTTTACTGAATTTTCCCTGAGAGGTCTTTCATTGTGTAGTCTTCATTTAAGTAAGAATTTTCTAGACAAGCCAATATCTATGTTAATATTACAGTATTTAACATTTGTCAACTTAAATAAATATTCCGGGAATATTCCTGCTTGTAACAGGAGCTCGCCAATTGTGGCAAGCCGTTTATTATGCGACTTTTGTTTTCGAACACGAGTCATTCGGCTATAACACCAGTCAACTGCAGACTATTCCGATGGCCTTAAATATAATTTTTGCGGAATCAGTACTCTTTAAGCAATTTTCACTAAGAGAAATATAAAGAGCACATCTTACCTGAATCATCAGTCTCGTTGACGAGCTCCTTGAGGGCCGATTCTAATAACGCTTTGCGTTCTCCTTTCTCTGTTCGACTGCCGCCAACAACGATAATTCTTGTAGACGTCTTGTAAGTCACGAACAAGTGACACTGGCGCACGCCGTCGAAGGTAGGACGGGAGGAGGAAGCAGACGGATTGCTGGAGATTAAAGGAGGGAACATCCCCTACCTCCACCATTCCGCCTGCTTCCCCCTCCCCAGCATACTTTTCCCTCGCCCTGAACTCTTAACCTCTACTTGTTGTTGTTTTTTTTATATTTTTTTATAACATAGTGGTTTTTTTTTGTCTTTTTTTTTACAACACTCCAAGCCGTACCACGTCGCCGGTGACGCCATACGGCCGGGTACGGGATGATACGGCTGTGAACCGGACTTAGAGGAAAGTCAATGATCATCCAAGGGCAGAAGGGAACAACAAACCTGTCGAGTCCGTCCTTCCCATAGCGAAATCGGGTTGGAGGACGTAAGGGATTATAGAGGAGCGGCCGGGTGCTGGCGCACCTGCCTCCATTGTGAGCGTACGCTGGGAAAGTTTCAGCGAAAACATTTTAGAGCCTCGGGAGAAATCACCTTGACGTTAGTTTTCATAATTACTTCGTCTTCTTTAGGCCGCACTCTGTATTCTCCATCGTGATTTTATGGGAGAGCAGAGCAATTAATAAAACATTGACCAGCCTTGTTCTGACGTTTTGTTTATTGAATCATGCCTTGTGTAAAAAAAAATAAAAAAACCTGTTTTGAGAAACGAATATTTATGGAAGTTTTTAAAATTATTTTTAGCTTCTCAATTTAAGTAGTAATATTGCTTATATAATGGGAAAAAGGTTATGAATTTTTGTAGAATTACTAAGTTACATCATCGGATACCTCCAGTTTATAACCTATCAAACACTTATTAGCGTTTCCGGCCACGCACGAGTAGTCGCAAAAAATGTTGAATAAAAACAACTTGCTCTTGCACTTTGAACAGAAAAGGCGGCCACGAGTTTAAGGCTATGAACTGTGTTGTCTGTTTTTTTTTTTTTTTCTGTTTTCTCCGTCTCAGGGGTTACAAATGCAGCATGTTCTTTTCCAACCAGCTCGCCTGCCCTATGTATTTCTTGCAGATGATGTGCCGCGAATGATCATTAGAGGAATGCGCAGCGGTTGTCAATGAACGGTGCACGCGCCGCACTCCGCACTCCGTACGCACTCCCCACTCCGTACATTTGGCTGTTCCGGCCGTCACTGCAGTGATTGCGCTCGAGCCAATATTTGAATGTCCCGCAAGGCATCGACTGCGGCTAAGCCAAAGTGCAGTGCCAACGCAGTGCTCAAGTCCAACACATGAACTCCTTTCAAATATCAGTCACGACAGTTCAGAAGGTATACCCGTGGTATATCAACATCGTGGTTTCCCGAAACTGCGTCAGCAAGCTTTGCGTAGGAGCGACTGCAAGAGAAGTTCGCTTGTACTTTTAAAACTATACGAAGAAAAAAAAACGCACAGTTCAGAAGCACTGTATTTGAGAATACAGTTCACGTACTTCTGTCAGCATTCTTTTTTGAAGTGCTTAATCTTTAAATTCAGTATCGTTTCATGGCAAAATTTATTATTATTGCATGATGAACGTTAAGATCCCACGTTAGCTTCCGCACTGCGGTGGCAAAACTGTCCGTCTACAATAGGGACAGTCTCAATCCAAACCAACTTTTTACTGCCTAGACCTCCTCAAAGAAAATATGTCCCTTTGAGTTCGTGACATGTCAAATAGAGTGCATTGCAGCAAACACCCGAAAACATAAACTGAATTTTTTTCAACTTAATCACGGTGTTGTTTTTTTGTTTTGTTTTTGGAGCATGTGTTTCGAACTTTCGATGAATGCGTGGGATTCCTAGATTGCTGTAGAACAAGCATCTGAATAGCCGGTCATCGCACTAAAGTGAAATGTTCTAAAAATAATAGCGTAAAGCACGCCGAAAACATTACGTCATCCCAATTGTCCCCTTTCAGCGGAAATATAAGCCTTGTTTCTTATAATGAACGCCGTGTAAATATTCTGATATTTTCCATGTCTTATGACATCTTATACCACCAGAAATAATAGCCGAAGCTAAAGTAGAAGAGACAGTGTATTAGACTCACAAGTCGCACAAAATTAGATGATTTTATTTGTATTTTAAAATGGTTGTTTATGGGGTCCTTTGAGTAGCAAAAAGAAAGTATGGGACGGCCCAGTATCTCCAATGGAATGACAATCAATGTATTGCCCAGAAGCAGTGCCCATAATGGACGGAGTGACGTCGATCGGCCGTTACAGGCTGCATCTCTCCCGAAAGCAGTTGCCAAAAAATGTGAGCATCACCCATTTCGGCCTTTATGCTGAGCAGGTGCTGGACAGATGCACGGTGCATGCTGCGTCGTTCATACAGGATGGAGGGCCCCTCGCGCGTTCCCCGCAGGCGACGGGAGAATAAAAGTCTGAATCGAACGCACACTCAGCGGTCGGGGAGCGCTGCGCCATTTTTGTTGTCCCCATCGGTGTAGTCCTAAAGTAAGGCACTTGGGAAAATACCCGCATTATTATTTGCCCACACGGTCATTATGTCGTGGTTGTAAACACATATGACCTCGAAATATCTTATCTGAGTCAAGAGGTGTCCTCACTGAACAGGACAGTCTTCAACTTTCGTCATGATTTTTTTATTTTTTTGCTTTCCGCTTGTGCGTACGCAAAGCGGAACGACGTCCAGGAAGCACATTTGCATGCGCTTCCATGAGGCTTGAAGTATTTTATGGCACAAGTCAGAATAAACTGCATTCTGTGTCAACATCTTGTTTTACGCGAGACACCAAATCCCAGTAAAAATGACATGTAAAACTTTTTTTTTTTTGCTTCGGGAAGATGCTATCGCTTGAGCAGTTGTAGTAGATTGGTGTTTTATTGCGCAAAAGCAACATCGCTTGCGAGTTTTAGCAATTCAGGCAAATGTTACCTGCGCACAAATCCACCATTCTAGAAATAACTGGTGCAACCTGACCGAAAACGAGGTTCGGGGATTTTCAGGAGAAAACAACACTCTTATTAGAAAGGAGAAGAAAGAAGCTTCCCAGAACGACCTAGGGGGCCAAAGATAGCCAACAATAAGCACAAAGGGATGTTGGGGGTCACTGCAGCTCAATGGAGCCAATGGGATGTAGCTTTCAGAATCGAGGGAGTGCACGCGCTCGCTTGAACACGTACTTACATATTTATCTCTTGAACCGCCGATTTTATAAAATGGTCCACTGTGGAATACGCCCACAACTGTTGAAACCGTTGCAATTTTTAATAATTAAAAATAATCATATTTCTTATCTTGGTTGCAACAATACAGCAAAGAGGTGGCTCGTTGTCGAGGCCAAACTTAGTGATGGGTTCCCAGTTAATGTGACTAAGGGATTATTCATGAACAGCCTGCTCCCTGACTCGATGAGGAAGGGCGTTCTGTTAACGTCATAATATTGAACGGGACGCAGAAAAGACGGTGGGCGGACATGAACGCCAGAGAAGCAGGGAAAAGTGAACTTGCGGGGCTCGGGCCCTTTGTTTTTCTTGGGGAATGCTCGCCTGCAGGCCACCTTCTATCATCGAGAGGCACCCTCCCTGTGCTGCATGCCGCGCCCCCACACTGTAAGCCTATCTCCTAGCCGTGACTCATCGAAAACTTAAAGAGAGAAGCCCTAACAGACCCCGGAATTGTGAAGCAAAAAAATAAAAACACAACCTCGCAGAAAAAAAAAAAAGACGTAATGTTTTGCATTTTGGACACCTTATTCCCTAAAAATAGCCCCAACCACAATTTTAGAGTTGCTCGTGAACACGTTTTGCTATTTCAGAGGTCGTTGTATTGGTCCTGAGACTTCTTTTATGCTCATTTAATCAGTCGTTAATGCGTCTTTATGTTTGACCTACATACGTAGACCCACACGCTGGAGATATTTCATACACGACACTGTTCCTGCGACAAACTGATTTTTCAAGATGAGCCTTTTGCACTTATATGTACCCGCGTGGAATGGCGTCATCCTGTTCTACTTGAAAACCGAAATAGACGCAGGTGTCTGCACCAAAGTCATTCGCATAAAGACAGGCGCACAGGTTTAACCTGCGTGTCTGGGTTCTGTAAATAGTCTTTTTAAGGTCGAGCCCCCTTTCATGTTCCCTTTTGTGTCTGAACGTGTGTGTTCGCATTCTTTCACTACAGCGTCATAGGGAATGGTTTTGTGCGCCTCATGCAGATGGCGTCACGAAAACACACCCAGATGTACCCAAATATCCGTCACACCGGCCGCCACGCGTGGTTTAAAAACCCGAGATATTACCGTTTTGCTTTGCATTTTACAAAACGAAATTGCGATATTTATTTAAAAAAATATACGTGATTTTTTTTTTTTAAGATAAACGATACAAAAATTACAAGCTACAAATTCCTTCAGCATTAAAATCATTGCATCGCCCCTTTAAATATTCTTGTTTTCGATCCACCACCCAACCCGTCTCACATTGTATTGTTACCTCTATTCGGTCGGATCTCTCGCACAACAGGGACATATTAAACGAAAACGACCTAAACTCCGCTCGCAGTTTACGGCAGGGCCGTAGGCTTGTAGAAACTGGTACACACAAAATGTAATTTACGGAATGGCGTCTCGGCCCATCAGGCAGTGCGCCAGAGCCATACATGAAGCAGTCAAGAAACTACTCAAACTGACAAAAAAAAAAAAAAGATGGCTTCCAGAAATTTTTACCCTAAAATATCCTAACGTGAACAGAAGGGTAATCATACCAAGTGAAAAATTCCGACGATGTCCTGACTCCCCAGCACTGGTAACTTCGGTTGAGCGAGTTAGGGCGCTGTGTAAAAAAAAAACTTTGTGAAAAGTTGTGCCTCGAATGAGTATGTTCGCAGGCTTTCTATTTCGCAATTTATTTGTACGATATATAAAACGCGGCCTAAATTTAATATTGGTCCGGCTTTGAGAGTTCACAAGACGTTATGTCCGCGAAACTTCAAATCTAGAATAAATGGTGTCTTCACGCTTTCTCCGCGATTTTATTTTTGCTGTATATTTCCTATGTTAAAAGCTTTTTGGTCGCCAGCGCGTGCAGTTGACTAAATTGATTGTCACCGGGCCGCACCTTTCAGTGTCTCCCGCCGCTAAACAAATTAATGGCAACATATTTTTATTATCGTTTTAGCTACCCAGATCGTCTCACATTGGTTTGTGTCCTTCATCTTACCGGATCAGACCTGCGACGAAGACATTTGTATCAGAAGCGTAAACAAGACCGATCTAAACCTCCTTTGAAGGTTACATGCTCAACCGTAAGCTTGTAAAAACTCGAACTCGCAAAATGTAAACCACTGCATGGTGTGTCGGTCTGTCGACCTGCCCGCCAGCGCCCTCCATGAAACAGTCAAGTAACTTCTCGGACTTGGAAGTTAATAAGAAAACGTAAAGAAGAAAGCGAAGAAAAAGAAGACGTCAGCAATTTCAAAGAATCACTGAAGCAAAAAAGAAAAAGAAGTAAAGTAAAAGCATAAACTCCAGGATCGGATTTAGCTTTCCCAAGGCTAGTCCTCCACGTTCCCCCTTCGCAAAGGAAGCCTGGCCCGAGGGCAGACTTTCCCTTCCCATAATCCTTTCAAATCCCCAGGGGATTCTTGTAGCACCCCATTCTCTTTCCCCTTGCTCGCTCCTTCTATTTGAGAGAGGATATTCTTTCCGAAGGGGTGCTAGCGCACGCTGTGGGTGTTGTCACGCCGTCTAACTCCCTCGAACTCCCCACCTTTCTTAGAGTGAATGATGCCAAATGCGGACGCAGCAAAAAATTGGGCATAAGTCGTACCATAGCATCCTCTATATTGGCAAAGCCTGGCAGATAGTCACGTGACGCAGCCACTGAAAGTGGAAAGGTAGAGCGCCAAGCAACGGATAAGAGCAGAGTCATGTAAAGGGCGCCCCGCTGAGGCAAGACGCCGAAACACATTATACTTTTTTTTTTCTCGTATCGGCGAGGGTATACATGGAACGCCACCCCTTCCCTGTTCTTCCGTTTCGGTTTCGTCTGTTTCGTTTGCGCGCAAAATTGTTCGGCAAACTGCCGGGGCTGATTGATTACAGATTACAGATATGGATACACGGGAACAGCGTCGAAAGGTCAGTAGGCAAGATGACGACGACGACGTTGAGAGGATGACACAACAGGCGACGGCGGTGCCTCAACCCGAGCCCTGGGCCTCGGTTCCCCGGAGGCGGCAGCTTCTACTTTGACTCGGCTACTTCCTTGGAACCTGATGCTTCGACCCCAGTGGACCCCAGTGAGCAACAGTGTCATCAAGTTTCTTCATGCAATGATCGAACGGCGTGCCAGATCCCCATGGCTCGCTGCAGTGCTGACCCGCCCAACCCGCCTCCACGAAATCTGGACTTTGAAAATCTGACTGCCATGCTCCCCAATACCAAAAACCCATGTCGTCCTCATCTTGCATGTATATACTGATCAGATTATTACGTTGATGAGACGTGACACCGCGGGCCTCCATGGTACGGGCTGCTGCCTTTCCGCGGTGCCGCGGCTCTCCAGAGCCAAAAAATAAAGACTAAAGACTATGCCCTGCTTGGAGTTTTCGGCGGCTCATGCGCCAAAAGGCACACAGCTGCCCAGACAACGTAGATGGTCCTGACGACGTCCTCAGCTGCTGGGGACGTCTTCGTTCCCGCGAAGACGTCGTCGGGACGTGCGGAACTAGTGGGGACATTCTGATCCTTTCAAAGACGTCTTGAGTATTTTTTTCAGTTTCCCTTATTTAGTAATACCAAAAAATTCTTCTCCCCAGTGATTTTCAAGAGTACAAAATGTTTTCATGCCATTAAGTGAAAACAAAAAAAAGAATGAGTACGAAAATACGAATTTGTTAAAGGACATTTTTACTACACATTTTAATTGCGGCCGCCGAGGCCACAGGTCTCGGCGGCCGCAATCGCCTTAGCCTCGACATCAGCAGGCAGTCGCATCGGTTTTTCCCGAGTGAACAGTGTGTTTCGGGTCCTCGCCACTCAAAAGCTGTGCTCTCGCTACCGTACTCCCCGAGAAATGTGCTGTGCTACCGGATCCTCGTGCTCTAAATCTGCGACCAGGCGCTCTATAGCTCCGTTGTCGAACTCCCAGGCTTTGTATGTATAGAGGAGGGGGGGGGGGGGTTATCATACAGGTGAAAAAAGGTAACAATTTGTTCTTGCTGGGATGCAGAACTGTTACTCAAAAAAATAAAGAGAGTGAGGGGAAAGTGCTAGGGAGTAATTGTCACTATTGATGATGTTGCGAATCATTGGCACGCACTCACTTGCACACGCGCATATGTACACGCTCAGACGCACACACACACACACATAGATGGGCACGCCGGGCTCCAACAAAGACAAATATTGTCTTTTCTGGCTTGATGTACTTTGTCACAGCCTCTCTAACAGGCCGGTGGCGCTCAGGAAGTTTAGTAGCAGCCGCTGAAGTGCACTACGTTGGTGTGTAGCTACAGTCGGGTATAATATGTCATTAATATTCGTAATGCAAAATTTGAATAGTTCTTGAAGGAATTCGTGTCGCTGTATTTCATATATGCCGCAACGCAGGACAACGTGTTCAATAGTTTCCTCTTCGTCACATGCGTTACAAACAGGGTTGTTTATGATGCCGATTTTTTGTAGAGAATATTTGGCAAACTCGCTATTCGTTCGTAGTCGCATTAGAAGGGTGTTATCAGCGCGGAAAAGTCCTTTGGTAACGCAGGGTTGATGTGTCGTTTGGATTGACGGAGCAAGATTTTCGATGCGGGCATTCACAAGACGAAGCGAGTCCTTGACATTTGTTGACATTTTAATCCTGGGGGTTTGGTTCTGTGCTTCCCCAGCCAGCTGGTCTGCTTCAGTATCTCCAGGACTTTCAACGTGTGATGGTACCCAATTGAACTGTACGGCGGGGCTTCTCTCCAAGACAGCTTCGAGGAGTTCGATGATTGTGGCAACTTGTTCGTCACAGGATCCAGGTGTCGCAAGCCTACGGAGTGCTGTACGAGTATAGAGGAGGCTATGGTCGTACTCAACGTTTGCCCCGAGCTCAATCGAGAAAGATAAAGTGTACAATCCTCTGGGCGTGCCTCATGATGGTAAACGCAGAACTCTGGGGAAAACGAGCTGAACGTAGCGTGCACTATATGGTTCAATGTCCTCGCCAATACGCGAGCAAGGGTCTGAAAATACGTCTTTGGCTCATCGGAACGCGAGGAGGGGCGCGCCAATAAAAAGACAATAGAGAGAGCGCACAGGGACGGCGCGATGAGTGGGCAGTCAAGCGCGCCGCCATTGGTTGAGGTCGGGGGGAAAGAAACGCCGAGGTGCGCAAGGAGCAGAGGAACTTGCACGCCGTATAGACACAAACACCACGCATTGTGGCTTTACCACCAAGCAATAAAGTGTCCCAGGATATGGGCCTTATGGCGTTGAGATGGACGTTAATGGCAACTCTTATTAAAGGCGCCACTATGCACCGTTTCACCTCAAGTACAGACGAAGACGACGCCACAAGCTGAGGGGAACAATCAGACAGCGTCAAAAGCGCACCATCACGGTGGCAGTCACCTTTGCGTACATGTTTTATCATCGCTGAACCAATCATAAACCGCAGCCCGATTGGTCCTGCTAGCTCGTAGCGTCGACTGCGTCTAGAGTTGAGATAATCCTATACTTCGTTTCACCTTATGTCCGAGCGCGGCCGATGTTATGAGCCGAAGGGCCAATCAAACAGCGCAAAAAGCGCAACGTCATGGCGTGCTCTTTGCGCTTGATAGAACTAGCCGGCGGAGGAGCACGCACAGAGAGACGGCGAATACCGGCTGGTTTTATCAACTGCAGAGAGCACGCCATGACGTTGTCCCTCTTTGGCTGTTTGATTGGCTCTTCGGCACTTAATATCAGCCGCGCTCGGACCTCAGCTGAAACGAAGTTATAAGTACACTTTGTTTCACTTTAGGTGAAGCCGCAATCATAGCTTCCACATCATGGACTCTATCAGGCCGCTGAAAAAGTGCATCGTCATGGCGTACATTGTCCCTGTGGGTTTTCTATCGACAGATAAACTAACCACGCACGCCAAGTAGCGCGGTATGGCGGTTCATTCACTGTGCGTGATTAGTTCGGTCGTCCACAGTAAAGGCACAAATACCGTGAGCAGGTGAGAAGCGTGACGATGCACTTTCGTGGCTGCTTGATTAGCGCCGTCCGATCCTAGCATTGGCTGTAGTCAGACTTAAATTGAAAGAAAGTGTAGACCGCTGCGAAAATCGCTTTCTTCGCGCTGCTATCTTTGTCTGCTGGGTTGTGGAACTCCTTCTGAGCATGCGCTGTCGCTCTGCTGTGTAATATATCAGACGCTGCCCATGCGTCCACAGCTCTGTGACTGCATTTTTAGCCCGAGTGGTACGCAATGAAAGGTCTGTAAACCAATTCGACTCAATGACGTCACGTGACTGCGGTGGCGCTGGTGTCGGTACTGCGCATCCGCAGAAGCTTCACTTCTCCGGGATCTGGTTTGTGCTCGCGCTTAATGCGCACACCACGTGTGGAAAAAGCAAGACTTGTTTGTAAACACTGTGTTTGTGAACAGTTACATTTTGTACAGAGGTCAGCAAACTTGTTCGGAACGTGCGAGCAGTGGCTCATCTTGTGGAAGCGCTATCCTGGCGGAAGCCAAAAAGAAACGGCTCTAGGACGTGGCACGCGATAGAACAGTTCAAGCAGGGGAGGCCGCTCCAGTCAAGGTCACTTCGGCGCGAAGGGCCTCTGCATGGTTATCCGCTTGGAATCGCTCAAGCACGCACCTCGGGCTGGAGCAAGAAAACAAACAATTTTCAATGGGCCAAAAATGTCTGCAAGCAATCTATATCTCGCAAGATTTGGCAAATGCACTTTAAAACCTAATCACAAAAGATATCACCGTATTTTGATGATTTCATACAACAGCAGAAGATTGAGCATACTTGTCAACCCATTTATAATTATTATATGACGTAATTAAGATTCTGGCACTGTCGACGAAAGGCCGCGAACGTTTCAGAGAACTGACCTTTTGTAAAACGTTAAACCTGCTAATCTATTGACTATTCCATACATACTCGTGTATGCGGTATTTTGTTTTGTCTCTATGTTTCAGCTGCTTTCCGCATTGGGAAATGCCGCAATATTTTAGCTAATGGCATTGTGCACGTGTGGTGCTCCCGCCACACAGGCGCGTCACCGCAACATAATTTGCATTTACTATTATTATTATTAGTCTTCATTAACGCGCATGTTTACGCTTCTGCCATTCCTGCCTTAGCGCCTAGAAGGGGCGATAGACTCCTGTAAACAATTAAAAAAAAACGCCAGTTTCTTGGTGTTTGTTAATTCACTTGGTTGATGTAAGGCATGATTTCAAATCGAACAAAACTGGAAGAGAGCGAATGATGTCCAGCTGAGGGAGAGGCAGAGGAATGGGGGGAGGGGGGGAGTGAGGGTCCCGCATTGGGAGGAGATGACATTCGTCGAGGGAGATATTGAAAAAACACGGCCGGCAGCTCGTCATCTAATCGCAACTTCTTCCATTCCTCGCTCAGTGCAGCCGTTCGGTCTCTTTTGAAGAGTTCTGCAGGTTCCTCTTGACGAGCGTTCCCTACACGTTCTCAATTACGTTTATGTCCGCGCCACCCGGCGACCATGGCAGCTGGTGGATTACCGATTCCTCAAGGAAGTCCTAAATCTTCTTTGCACAGTGGACGGGACTATGGTCATTCTCGAGCCAAGAAAACCCATCCGTGAATGGTCCGTCTAAGACATATGAAAGGAAGACCTCTCGCAGGATTTCGGCATATTTCGAGGACGTAAATGAACCCTCCATCCTAAGAAGGGGTTTCATCCCACTGTTCGATACAGCACCCCAGACTATAACAGATGAGAGGCTACTGGCGGCTACTATCTGAACATATGTAGCGCAATATTTAAAGTAATAAGCATGAGCAGTATACAGATGTGCTGAAAGAAATGCAGCGTAACACATGCAAGTGAAATTAATCTCACCTGCATCTGACCGGCCTTCGCATTTGTTGTTTTTGATCCCAGCAGCTACTCAAGCTCGACTCCTCAGTGAACAGTATCGGCTTCTACTCTGGATGATTCCACGCCATATGCGCCTTCGCATACAGAAGACGGGCACTGCCGTGGTATGTAATGGGCCGAAGTTTCTGGCATGCGACACGACATCGCAAGCCAGCATCTCTAATTCTACGTCGCACACTTGACGTAGATGCCGATAGCTGAAGGGTGCCTTTTACCTCCATTGGCATTCATGAACGGATCATCAGCCACGCACCCGACGATATTCATATCGTCCTCTTCTGAAATTCATGTGGGTGCAATCCAGGTGAGGCCTCTTCTAGGCGTCCTTCGTCGCGATTTGGTTGACTGATGCGATTGATCGGGGAGAGTGAAAATTTCGTAAAATTCGAATTGCTTTTTGGAAATGGCCTGCGCTTTAAAGTGATACTATTCGTATCACATGTGTCTTCAAGTGGGGCACTTGGCGGCATGGCCAGCGAAAGCCATCTGTATGATAAATGTTTTGTGTCCAATGAACACATATAAATCATACAAGATATATATAAGAACACATAAAAACCATATAATAAATTTATACGAAACTTCTCACACGTTTCTTATATGGTTCTCATATGTTCTTATATATCTTATATACTGTGAACGACTCATTTTTCGCGGGCTCAATATTTTGCGATTTCGGTCAAAACAGACGTTTTGGAATAATTCGCGGGTTCCAATTTTCGCGGCGCGGTGGGATCTCAATTTAGATTCCAATGTGTTTATATTTTACCGGAATTTTTCGCGAATGGTAGTCGATTCGCGAAATTCGCGAAAATTAGGTCCTCGCGAAAATTAAGTCGTTTACAGTAGTCATTTTGCAGTTCTTATATGGTTGCTATATGTTTTTTATACATTGTATAATCCATATATGTTTATTGGGAGAAATAATTCCTCATACGATTGAGATTTCTTAATAGCGAGGATTATGCGATGCTGTTTCTCTCTAAATGTTTCTCGGAGCAGCTACGACAAGACAGCTGAATGAATGTAGACTTGGTGACTTTGCCGCGGATATTGCGTTAAACACGCGTATTTTCTTCATACTTCAGGTTTTTCTGTGGCGTGTGGCAAGCGACACTACAAACGACTACAACAACCCGGTGCTGATAGAAGAAACCGTTAGCGATGATGTGGCAAGTAACGGACAACGCCCCCCAGAGTACAGCATCGAGGATACGCCCAATCGGAGTGTCACTTCAGCTACCTCGCCTATAAATTGACGCAGCGAACTTGTGCACTCTACTGGACTTGGTGACTTCGCCATGGCAAACATGCTAAACACGCGTCTTTTCTTCACACCTCAGTTTAGTCCTCAGTACCCTGCGAAAGTGTTATTGTAGTGATGATCGCTGTTTGGTCCTGTCATCAAGTCCACTACACCTTGTAAGAAGAGTTGCCGCATTTCGTAAAGATTTGTTTTAATCGTCCTTGCTTCTGTCGGGGGATGTAAAGCTGAACCCTGGTCCCTCTACTGAAGAAATACTGAACTAGCTTCTTGCTGGTCAAAAGGAGGTACGAAGTGGTATTAAGGACATCAGGGAGAAACAAGGTAGTCGGGATATCTTCATAAAGGACGTATTGACTGGATACGGTTGAAAAGGATATGCTTCTTTCGTTGCGCGAAAGAGACGCCCAAACCGCTTCCCTTTTAAAAGCAATCGATAAACTGCAACGTTCAATCAAATTTCAGGAAAATAGGCTTGTTGACTCAGAAGGCCGGTCTAGAAGGAATAATCTTGTTATTTTAGGGCTTAATAAACCATCTCGAGAAACAACGAAATCGGTTAAAAACCACGTCCTTACTAAAATTTTCAAGTCTAAGTTGGGAGTGACAGTTCACACTGTCGACCGGATGCCTCGGCTTGGTCGAAAAGAGGCATCAAAAATAAGGCCGGAAATTCAGCACTTCAGGGACTACCGAGAAAATGTGAAGGTGCTCAAAAATTGCAATTGCTTGAAAGAATGCAAGATTTATGTACAGCAGGACTTTCCAAAAAAAGAAACGTTCATAGCAAGGAAGTTGCTTTGGGAGAGTGCAATACCTAACAAAAGAAGTGTCGATAAGGCTTTTCTAGTATGCGACAGGCTGCATATAAACGGGGATATGTACTCTCTGGTAACCACACAGGCACACGCTCTACTTTCCACAAAAAGAGCGCCTCTGCCCGACCAGCCATGACGCCAATCAAGAGAAGTGTTTCGCCTTGTGTCTTTGCACGCACGGAATATTATAAATAAACTAACAGATTTTGAAATTATTCTACTTGACCTAGTCCCTAACGCAACGCTGATAACGGAAACTTAGTTGCATTCAGGAATAGATTATAGTGAAGGAACTCCGCCAGCTGATAAAATATATCGGAACGATAGGTCTTCTCGAGGAGGTTGTGTTGCGATTATTTTAAAAGTTGTCATAAAAACATTTTAGCTGCTAGGCGCACCATACCACGAGTGTTTATGGTGCGAGATACACTTTTATAAAAACAGTGTAGTCCTTGGTGTTGTTTAATGCCAGTATAACAAATGATAGAGCATCTCAGTGACTACTTGGCTCATTTTTGCAATGATCGTGCGCGGCTAGTTTTATCCGGCGATTTTAATTTGCCACACATTGATTTGCCAGACATGAGACCAACAGGTTTGCAAACTCGCGATTCGGAACTTTTACTGGATTGTGCATTTTCGTGCCATCTAAATCGAACAGTCTCATTGCCGACGACGGTGGGCTCCACAGCAGAGACTTTATTGGATTTAATTTTTGTTGGCCTCCAAATATCAGATTACACTGTTGAGGTACAAAACGTACTGTCGGATATAAGTTGGCGTATTTCACATCAAGTTTTGTAATAAAGAGTCATCAGAATGCTACAAAAAAAAAGTGTATGGTTAAAAATTACAATGCCGCCGATGATGTCGGTATCTTGGACTATTTGAAAACTCATTTTGATTAGTTTAGCCAGGAATTTGAGGTTGACACCTTGTGGAACATACTCAAAAATATATATAATCATTGCATCAACAGGTCCGTCCCCGACAAGATAAGAAAATCACTACGAAATAATCTATGGATAACGATGAAAATGATACATGTAAAACGCAGGCTTCAACGGAAGAGGCGGAACCACCCTCAGGAGCGTTGAGATATTTTCAAAATGGCAGCTTAATTTAAATAAAAATTAGGTTTGCGAAGGATACATATTTTTGGGCACTCTCGGCAACGTTCTTTTCTGGAAGTTCTTATCTGGAACAAAGGAAAAATAATTTGAGTCCATATCTGTTGGTGGCAGCCAAGTGACTATTCTTAAAGAGATTGCGGTAGTGCTTAATTAGTACTTTCAGTCTGTTTTCAGTGCTCATAGACAAACGCCAGACAATGAAGCGAGTGAGTCACGCTCGCTGATGGGAGATTTCTGTTTGAGTCAGGAGGGTATCTTTAACCTTTTGCTTAATGTGGATATTAGAAAAGCGAGTGGACCAGATAATATACCATCGACATTTCTTGGCCTCTATGCCGAGTGGATGTCCCGTTACTCGTACATTATTTTTGATCTGTCATTGCGAAGAAGATCCCTTCCATCAGACTGCCGTTGTGCACGCGTTGTGCCGGGCACAAAGTGTGTGCCATTGCAAGCCAGTATCCCTTTTTTCCGTTAGCTGTAAAATGCTTGATCATATCATTAGCAAACATATTATAGACTATTTGGAAGCCAATATTTTGCTTACAAGTGTGTAGCATGGCCTCAGGCATGAGCTGTCAACGGTCACGGAACTGGTTACAATATTTCATGACTTCGCTCTAGCCATAAAAGGGCAACTCCGCTTAATTTCAAAACTTTTGAGATAGTGGCCGAATTTGCTTTTTGAAGCACTCAAAAACAATCATCAATCCCTTGTTTCGCGAAAAATAAAAAGATTTTTCGTGTAATTTTACTCTAGCCATTATCACAAACCGAAACCGAAATGGTGGCAAAGCCGGACAACACTGTATATTCGGCATCACTAAGCATGTACACCCACGTGATATACAAGGGGAAGAAGGAGCTCCCCTCTTATCAGGATCCTCCTTTGTGCCTCCTGGATTAGCACAGGCGTCGCTATTCTCCTCCCAGAAGATAATAGAAGATTAACCTGTCACTCAAAATTCTTACAAAAGCAGCTTCCCTCCCCTCCTCTTACTTGGTGTTCAAAAGTATGCGCACTGAACACACAAGCCGCGCTCAACGAGGCGATGGGCCTATAGACCGTTTTATCGTGGATAGCGCCATTTTGAGAGCGAGAGAGAAAAGGGGAAAGGGCTACCGGCGCTTTCCCCCTTTCTGATTGTGTAGAAAGAGTAAAAGTCCCGGATGAGAGGCTTGGCCGGTGTTGGGCGTCTGCAGTGCCCCAACTTCGTTCGCGCTTTCTTCTCTGTTCTAAACTCAGAAACTTAATTAGAGCCATGGTCTTCGATGGCGACAGTCCCCCGGTCATCGGGACACCATTGCTGGGTGACAGGGTGCACGAATAATCACTGAAAGCGTCGAATAGTGTCCGAGGACGTATGTAGCTTGCATGGAATCCGGCAAGGCAAGTACGGCTGGAATGTTTTTAAGCTCCATTGCTTTCCGCATGACTGGAAATGATGAACCATTTATACATTTTTGCTTGCAATGGGCCTATTTCAACGTAGCCGCTTTTAGTTGTAATCAACAAGCGATACACGAAACGGGAACCTCAATTAACTTTGTAAACGCCGGAGCTGCTACATATCGTCTTGCTGTGCTGTTTTTATCTTCGTGTCCCTGTTCTTATATCTCCTTGTGAATGAACGACGAAGGCTCTCTAGACGTACTTTTATCGAACCGCAGAAAGCCTCGAAGCACAATTTGATGCAATATTTTGAGTTCTCACCTCCAATTTCTATCGCTGGCACGTTCGCTGCCGCTGTTCCCCCCGTCGCCACACTGGCGGATGCCATGACTCAAACAAAGAAACGTGCACACTGGGCTCGAAAACGCAGATCGCAACACACGAAACGTTCCTGCAGCGACTATCAAACGCCTCAAAGCGCCTTAGTCAACGGAAACAACCCACCAGCGGCACTTCAAGGAGCGCTTTTGCCGGCTCTCTGGTATCGCGCAGGAGATCGCGATTGAAAAACAAACAATAGAACTACGTTTTCAACAATTTCCAGCCTCACCCGGCGGCGGAAATGAGCCTTCAAATAAGTGCTGTAGATGATAAAATCGAGTCAGTCAGCACTGCAAATTATCACTATTAAGATAAATTCAGTTACATAATTTGACAAGCTGAAACAGCAGTTATCACGAGAAAACTCGCACGCGCATTGCGAGCGTACCCCATGTTCATCGGCGGTACAGCGTTCGGTGCGCGCTCCATTCACGAAATGTTCCGAGCGAAGTCGAGAGGATGGCGTTGAGGAAACGCCTTTTCGGTTTACGGACGCAATCCACTGCCGCCGGAGACAGGGGTCATGTGGAAAGCGATGGAGCTCAAAGACATTGCAGTCGCTCTCGCCTTGCCGGGTTCCTTGCAAGCTACATATGTCCTCGGACAGTATTCTATGCTTTCTGTTTTTATTCCTGCATCCTATGACCCAGCAATGGTGTCCCGATGACCGGGGGACTGTTGCCATCGAAGCCTCTGGCTCTAATTAAGTTTGCGAGTTTAAAACAGGAAAGAAAGCGCGAACGAAGTTCGGGCACAGCAGACACCCAACACCGGCGAAGCCTCCTCATCCGGGACTTTCACTCTTTCTACACAATCAGAAAGGGGGAAAGCGCCGGTAGCCCTTTCCCCTTTTCTCTCTCGCCCTCTTTCAGTAAAACGGTCTATAGTCGAGCGCCGGGCCGGCCGAGCGCGTCACTCACGTCTCACGGCGCTGGCGCCACCCGTGCTCTCCCCGGGAAAGAAAACAAAATAAAAAAAAAAGAAGCTGTACATGCTTGATGACGGCACGGACGTGCCGGGAGAAGGAATTTGGAGGAAGCGGAAATGCAGCCGGGCAGTGTTGTCTGGCCCGCACGTCTCATCCAAAACCAGCGGATTCGTGCTTGTCAAACTTTGACAGCGATTTTATTTAACTTCTAGGCGGAATTCCGTCGTAATATTTGCCATGGGGGTTTTGTAGATCATAACAAAGAGAACTGTATAGTTTTGCAATACTGGAAAAGAAGCGGAGTTGCCCTTTAATAAAAGAAAGCAGGTTGACGCCAGTTTTCTCGATTTCGCAAAGGCGTTTGATAAAGTACCGCACTGCGAATTCATACAAAAACTTTACGCAATAGGAATAAGAAGCAGCCCAGTTGAATTTATCCATTCATACCTTAAGAATCACTCCGAATTCGTAGAAATTAACCACCACTCTTCAGGTCCCTGGCCCGGTCGCATTGGGCGTCCTGCAAGGGTCAGTTCTCAGACCCATTCTATTTCTAATTTGTGTAAATGACATTGTTGAAACTGTGGATGACGGGGTCAAAATACGGCTTTTTGCTGATGATTGTGTGATCTATAAATAAATAAAATCCAGAAAAGATCGAATTAAACTGAACAGAACTCCTCAAAACATATTCTAGTGGTGCGAGGAGTGGCAAATGCCATTACATTTGGATAAATGTAGAGTACTCCGAGTGACAAGCAAAGACAGTGAAAACATTTCCATACTTAATTGGCAGCGTAAGGCATCCGGAATCAACGAAAGTAAAATACCTCGGTGTGACAATTACTAAAAAGTTGAGTTGGGATGCTTAGATTTCAAATGTGTGCTTCACTGCACTCAAGACTCCGCGGTCCCTAAGAAAAAAAGCTACCGTTAGCCCCACCCTCTATTAATCTTTTTTTTTTTTATTTCAGTCTCTTGAGACAATACAATTTGTGTGAAGTACCAAGGCAAAAAACTAGAAGGTCTGACGAGGCTTTGGTACCGCTACATAAATGAAGTATTAAAAGGCAATGACACTCGTCGACAGCAGAGCACACTAAAACAAGAAGTGCTCTTAAATAAAATATATAATGAATAACAAAGTGCACAAATCAATGACATTTATATAGTGCTCATTTATGATACAATAAAACTATACTGTAATACAATAACAAAAAAAAGAGATAGCAAAGAGGATAAAACCAGATACTTCAGTTTGCAACATTTACGGGCAAGAGAGTTTCTTTCACTATAATTTTGTATCTATTTAGCGATATATTTGACGTAAGAAGTGTATGAAGATAACTGTGTGTATTAAAGGGGCACTGACACATCAAAATCATATTTTTTTTTATTATCCGAAACGATTGAAAACGATGCCGGGACATTACCCTCAAAATTTGAGATTTGGGAATTCAGTATTCGTGAAGTAAAAAAACAATTTCCAAATGCCGAATTCGAAGTTCCCGCGCGATCGGCGCCGGTGCCTTGACGTCAAAAATCGCGGAGACCTGAGAGTCGACTTCCTTTCACCACTCCCTGCTGTTGCCATGGCGACCCAAAGCGAGGAGGAAAGGAGCGAGCGCCCGGCGTTGCGGCGGACCGGTTTTGAGCGGTGTCGCCTGTTTTCCGTTGGAGGATACAAATCCAGGAGGCGGCACCACAACGAACTCCCGATTTTTGGTATTTCAAAAAGAAGGGCCGTAGTGCGTTCGCAATTGCGTTAAAAAACATGTTTTAGGATTGCCGTAATTAAATGTTATAGAGATGTCGCCTACAAAGCTTCTAAATTTCCTGATTTTTGACGTCACCGATCAAAAGAAGCGAGGAGGCGAGACGCGGGAAAATCAAACGCCCAAAATAAAAAGGCGCGCGCGCGCGCGGGAAATTTTTTTTTTCGCGATGCGGTTTTTTTTGCGTGTCTATGACTGCAACTTGCATCGTTTTAGACAATAAAAATAAATACGACCTTTGGGGTGTCAGTGCCCCTTTAAGGCAGTTTTGAATTTGAAATGAAAGCGTTTGTCGGCCCATGTTTGTCCTGATTTTGTGAAGTGTATACTTGTCAGTTCGATTGTTGTAAAGGTGGTCGGGTCTAGGGCATGCAGATGGATATATAGGTTGTTGAAATCTATGGTAATGGAATATGTAGAGTGCAAGTTTATAAATGTAGGCTTGTTGAAAGCTAAAAATTGTATACTTCACAAAAAGCGGAACTGTATGTGCATTATAAGCAGAATTTTGCATTAGACGAACAACATTTTTTTGTAATATATGCAGATGTGTGATATTTGTCTTTGTTGACTGATCCTCGACAAGAAAGCAGTAGTAAACCTTGGTATATATCACCGCATAATACAGTTGGTATTTCAGCCATTCCGGTAAGAGATACTTTGCAGATGAAATTAGGCCTATTGATTTTGAGATTTCGTTTTGTATTTTATTTCCTTTGTGTGTCCAGTTGAGGCGTTCGTTAAACCACACTCCAATAAACTTATGATTATCGACACGCTCAATTTGAGCTCTTTCGAACTGCAGTTCAATATGTGTAATGTGGGCGCGAGTTATTGAGGAAAAAATTACATATTTTGTCTTTTCTGTATTTAGAGATAAACCGTTAGCCACCAGCCAGAATGAAAGTTCACTTAAATATTTGTTTATTGTGGTCTCCAGTTCGTTAAGATTGGCCCCAGAAAAAAATGCATTTGTATCATCGGCATACGGTATTAAATCGTCGGTAAATGGTATATTACGTATGCCATTTGAATAGACAAGGAGCAGTAAAGGTCCCAGTATCGAGCCTTGTGGTGCGCCATATTTTATTAACCCTAGAGGCGGTTTTATGTTATTATAAACCGTATACTGTGTGCGAGATTTAAGGTAACTTGTAATAAGCTTATGCGCAGTCCCGCGTATGCCATATGTCTCGAGTTTTGAAGGGAGTATGTCATGCTTGATCGAATCAAAAGCGTTTCTAAAACCGATAAATAAACCAATTGTAAAACTTTGATCTTCAATATTACGTATTATTTTTTCTTTAATGTGCAAAAGCGCAAATAGAACATTAGTAAGGACAGATTTATGGTACGCGTGCGTGCTTTGGACCCATACAGACAAAGGAACACCGAAAAACTATAAAAAATACAAAACCCAGCCGCAAGATTGTTTTGCAATAAATTTCGGCGATTAGACAGTCCATCACAAATATTAGACACACTTCAATTAGCTAGGTTGTCGTTTCCCCTACCTAACACCTGCTTTACGTCGAGACACGCGATTCAATCGTGGTAGATTACTGGAGGTATACCGCAGTAGCAATAACATTTTCGACAACTTTTTTTCCTCCAAAAACAATAACTTATTGGAATGAACTCCCTAAAGAAATCGCTGACAGCTCATCGCTGGATGACTTTCTTGTGCAGCTACGAGCTCTACGAGCCTGACGCATTGATTTGATTTTTTTTTTTGCTATTTTTTGGTGCTACAGTGCTGTTTTATTGTATTGAAGTTTTCCTTTTTTTTAATGTGTCCTGTACTATGAATTAAATGTCCAGCCCTGCCGGGGCCCGAGCGGGGCCTCCAGTCTTGTTAAAAAAAATAAAAAAATAAAAAATAAACCATAACTGACTTTCAACGCCGAACGAGGGGATTGCAATAAGAGTACATTGCCTGACCGGCAACATTGCTACAGTGTCGCCGGTCCAGCTGCGATATCGGTCTTGAAGAAGCGGCCTCCCCTGCTTGGGCTGTTTCATTACGTACCAAGTCATGAAGCCGTTTTTGTCGGCTGCCGCGAGGACAGCGCTCCCCCGAGATAAGCCAGGGCTCGCGAGTTCTCAATAAGTTGGCTGACCACTGTACGTGAGATGCGTACGACAGAGTAAAGTCCCGAACTGCGTTTTGGTATTTTATGATCATTTGCTGATATTAAATTGAGGTGAACTCATCACTTTGTTTTCCTGTTCAGATGGCAAACAAAGGGAAGACAAAACGTGAACAAGAGAAAGAAAGGGTGAGAGAGAGAGATAGAGTGACGCAAATGAGGCGAGAGAAAGGGGAAGGATCAACGTAGATTAAGAAAAGGGTAAGATGGACTTCCAGATCACGAAAGAGTTAAATATCCTAGGAAGGGCTCACGAAAAAAAGAAAGAAAAAAGACGAAAAAATAAATAAAAAGGAGAGAATTTGAAAAAGATCGTCAAAAGAACAGAGGTATGCAAAACATGCATAGTGGAAGCACGAGAGAGTAATTCGCAGAAAAGAGCTGACAGAGAAAATAAAGTAGAAGAGGATGAATGATAGTGAAGGAGACGCAGTGAAAGAAAATTATAACGAAGATCACCGATACAAGGACTAGGTTGTGTCAACGGCAAAATATCTTATTACTTCTCTTCTTTCTTTATTTGTTTTTACAACGTTTCTGGATCAAGAGCTCGTCCGGGAAATGAGATTTATTGACGTGTACATGAGAATATTGGTGATACGAAGGGGCGATGTCGTTGAGTGGCTGTCCATGTTTCATGCGTTGATGTATCACGCCTGGAAGGGGGGGGGGGGGGTAGCTAGGACGCCGGAAGATGTCTTGCAATGAGAAGTCCTTGGCCTTTTTCTTTCATTCGTGACATGACTCTCGACTGTCGTTTTTCATTTCTCCGTTCAACTCTCCCCTTTCCCCAAGAATCTTCCAGAAAATAAAATATAAATTAAAAGAAACAAAAAAGGAAACGAAACGCTCTTCATCTTTGTTTGCCCACGTTCGGTCCTTCCATTTCGTTTTCATAATGATTAAATCTATGAAAACTTCTTTTCTGGGATTCTCTACGTGGCGATTTGTGGCTGTGTATGAAGATAAAAAAAATCTAATGATACAAGAGCAAGAGAGGTGTAATATATCTTCATCTATATAAAACGTTGGGTCTGAATATTGTCGTAGCTGCAGGATCAGTGTCGACAACTACATATTATTAACTGAAGGTTGACTAAATGTGCACCAAATATATGAAATGATTTCCATATTGACAATAAAGTATCCCTTTAACTCCCTACTGTTCCCCATGTCACAACACCACATTGCTTGAGCTGGTTTTGTTTGCAAGCTGAGGTGGGCTTAAATACTGCTGTTATTAACAACTTTCATTCGCAACACGCGGTGCACGTCGAGAGAGCTAGCAGCACATGCACGTGTTGTGTAATATAAACATTAAAAATATTTTCTAGAAAGTCTTTAGTGAAAGCAATGGAAAATACTTTAATAGAGGAATACTGGACACTCTTCTCTTTTGCATTAGACAGTACGACGGCCCCACCATGAACCACCATAATGGAGTGGTTTATTTTGCGACGCCTCTCTTCCCTCCCCCCCCCCCCCTCTCACCGCCAGAGCACGTGAAGGCGGTGCCTCGGAATGCGGTTTGGTTGACGGGGTCGGGGATGCTAAGACAGTCCCGCTGCCGCCATCACGGGTGCTTCATCAGATCTTCGTTGTCGACTTTTTTTATGTATTCTCGGGAGGGTCGGTGTATTCCCCTATTAAAGTATCGGATAAAGAATTAGTTTCGTCACACGTTCGAAATCGCGAAAGAAAAAAGAGGCAATATATAATACAGGCTCGGCCACGAAATAAAGAGCAACAGTTTGTGCTTGGAACCGAAGGCCCGACCAAAAAGAACCCCCGAGGCAGCTAAGTCTCGAGAATTATTTTTTTTTATATATCTTTCTGTTCCTTTTTCTAGGAACGCAGCAAGCTGTCGTTCGTCCCATGGGTCGGCAACACGAGTCCGTCCCCCCGAAGGAATGGTTAACACCCCTGGCTGTCTCCCAGAATGTGCTTCACTACAGAAAGACCGCATTCTTGGAGGTCTTCTGAGGAAATAAAACGGGGCGGGGAAGGGGCGAGGACCCATTACTTAACTCGCCTCCGCATTCCTCGCTGCTCTCTAAAAAATCTGAAGTGTCTTTCAACGTCGCTCTAAAACACACAAAACATGAACGGGCGCTGTGGTACTCGGGTTGTTTCTAAAACAGAGAAATACGAAAAACTCCTGAATGCCTTTCACGCCTGCCCATGAGTGTGAAATGAAACATGTCGGTTTATCGGACGCGGTAACCGGCGCCACAGGTATCCGTGACGATAAGCGTGTCCCGGTGGGCTTGAGGAACTCGTCTTCCTACTTATTCCGTCGTTATGTATAGGTTCTATAGATCTGGACTATACTTATTCCCAACAAAATTGCAGACGCAGCCGAAGCTACGATCCAACGACTTCGATGAAGCAGCGTCAAACGTTATTCTTACTGGTCCTTTTCTGTTTATAACTGGTTCAGCAATGATGTAATATGTACAAAAACACCATGATGGGGTGCTTTTGACTCTGTAAGACTGGTACCATCACCTATTAACTTCAGCTGCGTTCAGACTTAAAATAAAACGAAATATAGTATTCTAGTTTTTCAGTTTTTATAACGATTCCTGTTTGCTTCGTCGTTAAAGCCGCGTCTCGGGGGAACAACAAACGACAACGCGTACGCCGCTCGCAGTCACATCCAATTGTTTGTATTAACCAAGTTAATTAATACTTTTATGTTTAATTTTGTCCGTCGCCGTTTCTGTACTGAAAAAAAAGCGTTTCGAAATATAGCGAATCGAGAATTATTGTTCGGATCAGCAAGAACGTGGCATCGTTTTTGTGGCGGAAAATCTGTCGGTGTAAATTGTTCCAGTGAAAACAGGGTAGAAGCGGATTAAAAAAAAACAAAAAAAAAAACAAGCAAACTTTATGAATAAAAAAAAAACTCCCTACATTGAAATATAGTAAAAAATATGCACCTTGAAAGATTAATGAAGGAATGTAAAGATGGGAGTTTTGCCACCCCTTAAATGCGGATCGTGGTTCAGCATTAGACAAAAGGGAGTTTTCGTAGACCGCGTTGCCCCCTCCACTAAGCGTTCCGCAACGAAGAAGTTGCTACTGCGCCTGCGCGGTGATAGCCTTGACTGTAGAGTTCCGGATATCGTAGCGGGTTGCGGAGGGCCTTGCGGGACGGCGAAAACGATCTACGAAAACTCCCTAAAAATTACAGCTACGTTATTCTCCTTGGAGCTTATACGCCCAGGTCAGCGGACACAAATGATACAAAAAAAATGTCCCTTTTGATGTTTTTAATATTCCCTGAACCTTGACTGCCTTCGCCGTTTTGTGACGCCAAGTAATGGTATTGAATCATCTGCTAATTTCACCAAGGAGACCGTCTAACGTAGTGTATTTTGCTTTCCTCTCAAACGTCAGGTTTAAAGAACCGACACACCTCTCACCACCCTTCTCTCTCTCTCCCCCTCCCCCCTTTCCGGCGCTTCCACTTTCCCTCACCGATTTTTCATATGTCGACCTTTGTTGCTGTGTACTTTGCATTGATATTACCTGGTGGCTATTTTATTTCCGTTTTTTCTCCAGACTTTTAATTTATACTGCGATATAATTTTATAGCGTTTTACTTCGTAGCGTCATGATAGCTGATTTCCACGTTTACGGGATTAATTTTATCAATGATAATTTTCGGGAAACAAGAACAGAAAACGTTCTGGCCAGATTATATCGCGCTTCATAAACACTTTTTGCTTACGCTTTGCTACAAAATTTGAAAGAACCTGACAGTACGACGAAATAAAAATGCCACGGAAACGGCTTGGCATTTCCGCAGCGATTAAGTACGGGCGGTGGAGCACGCTTGCAAGGGAAGAAGACGCTAGATTGAACTCTTTTTTTTTTTGAGTTCGTTAACTTATTTGTTTCACTCAATGTAAATCACAGTAGCAGGAAAATATATTACGTCTCCCACTACACTTAGTGCCACAGTTTGTGAGGTTTGAATGCTTCATAACTAAAACATCTTGACGTTCTTTATATAATTATTTGACGGATGTCGCGAAAAAGAGACAACCCGTATTTTTTTTCGTAAAAATTAATATAGCGTGAGGGTAACTGGAATAAATGTTTTGATATATTATTTTGCACGTTTTGTGGGCAACCTGGTGAATTTGTGTTCCATGCTAAGTACCACGCGAAAGATAGCCCGTATATTTAAGGCGTCATTTATTAATAAAATCCCGTTCGCGAACAAACTACGGAGACCAGAGGTTGAGTTTTTTGATACCAGATCATTTAAACCAATACCCCTATATTTTAGCTTCATTGGAGTGCGTACGATCACTCTATCAATATAAAAATATTGTAAAGGAATACTTACTCACAGGGGAATAAAACCGGATGTGTTTTAAGCAAAATGCTTGGAATGATGAGTAGCAATTGTCCTTTCACGTCATGTTTTGTGATGTATTTGTTTTGTTTTGTATAGATATTTAGTTTAGAGTGAAATTGCATCATTCCTCATTTATTTTTTTTGCTACCGTTGCTGCCAAAAGGGTGGCATGGCCCCGTCAGACATTTATGCCTTTTGCCATGTCCCCTGGAACATCTCTGTACCGTCATGTCTTAAATAAAAAGTTATCAATCAATCAATCAATCCGAAGCGTTCGACCAGGTTGCCGGTAGTGCCGTTAAAGGGCCTCTCCGGCCCAAAATTGCGATCGTAGGTTACCACGCCTCGCGCAAGTGTACGTGCCTTCGATTACGCTGCCTAAGTATTAAACCTAAAAAATTAAAATTTCATGAACTTAAATTGAGAAGTTCGAATTTTGATGCACATTTTCGTTTAGTCACTTGACGAAACCTTTGATGTAACTGGATACCGAAGACACTAATTGCGACGTCAGACCTTTTCTGTTCTGATCCTTACCAACATGGAGCCGCTCTCAGACGCTCGGTGGGACGACGGGCAGGACAGCGTGAAAGCAAGCAACGTATTGATTTCGAAAAGGGCGGAGAAAGAAGGGCACTAAGCAGACGGCACTTTGATCGCTTTTACGTCACGTCCGAGTTGGTCGAGTGAGTTGCAACGCGGGAATTACCAGAGACGTTTTATATGCTTTATTCTTGAAACCGAGAGATGAAATTTCATGGACACTTGCAGACAGACGTCCTGGATACATCCACAAGTTTTTTTTTAGAAAAAAGAAACAAAC
The DNA here is from genome assembly GCF_016920785.2 of Ixodes scapularis. Taxonomy (NCBI): domain Eukaryota; kingdom Metazoa; phylum Arthropoda; class Arachnida; order Ixodida; family Ixodidae; genus Ixodes; species Ixodes scapularis. The sequence continues at coordinate 74,649,804 of NW_024609837.1, forward strand.
GACCCCCTTTTAGGCTGGAGAGGTCCTCTGAGTCGCCTCTAGTTCTTTCCACCGCGAGTAGACCAAGAGCAATTAGAGACGCGAGCGGCACACCACCACTGATAAGAAGCTGGCGCACGGTGTGTGCCGGTGACATTTTTGGTTCTTAGCGCGTGGCTATAAGTCAATAAAACACTAGGTGTTTTTGAACCAGTGCGTTCTGTGACTCTTAGTATCGGGCATAAGCAAGGGAAGTCCAACAATTTGAGTAGTTCTTAAGATGGCAATTAATTTATTAGGTTTAGTGTAAAAGAGACTAACGTGTTATATGCTTCGAGAAAGGACGGGCAAAACCTTCTGAAAAATACTTGGTATCACGGGAAAAAGATAATTACTTTTTAATATTAACTGCGCAGCCCAATCTACTGAGATACAGACCGTTCAGATCTTTAAGTGCTTCATTTATTTGGCCCCAAGAAGGTATTTTTTCTTTCATAAATTAAAATATCAGGTATGGATGAAACCAGTGTTTCGCAATGGGCACCCCCATTCAATTTCAATTTCATTCCTGGGAATTAGAGCTCCAAACAATTTAATTCCATTCAACTGCCCGGAATGAAAACACTGCGGTTCAGCCATTTCAGCTGGAATGGCTGAACCCCAATACTTTATTCCTTTAATTCTCAAACGTGAGAACATCTCAATTGACCGCCACGCTGTGTTAGTGCAAAATAGCCCGATTAAACCGCTGAAGTTAACAAACGCGTAAACGATTGAAAAAAGTATGGAATAGTTTCCTCAAAGCATTGATTGTACTAAGCCTAATGATGCTAAAAAAAAAGCTTTCTCTCTCGCTTGGTTTCACTGCAGACATCGATAGCGCCATCAAGCGTAAATAATGGCTTGCGAGTAGCAACAGAGGCCAACCAATTAAATCCACCCTTTTTCTTCGCAAATGAACGAAATACCTAGAACAGATGCATGACTAGAGTGTTGTTTGTCCGATAAGACCTTAAAACGTCTAGTTCATACGGGGCGGAAGAATAAGCTACCTTGCTCTGTGCTTCGAATGCTTGCGCAACAGCACTGCTAGTGGGCTGTTAGAAACAGCGTCGCATACACCTGCCCCAAACCTCCACGCATTGCGGCACAGAAAGCGGCTGACAAAGTTCTATCGGCATACGGAGCAAGCACGAGGGAGTGTAGGAGCACACTATGGAACATGCCTAAAAATATAAACTTCGACGGTCGCTGCGCGATTCTTGCGTTTTCTTAACGTGCTCTATAAAAATAATTTTTTTTTCAATGGAATGTTGGGTCCATTCCAGGCGTGGGAATAGACCCAGTGTATTCATTCTGAGGAGTTGGGATAAATGAAATGGATGGGAAGCTCTGATTCCCAAGCAATGAACCGGAATGGAATGGGGTGCCGATTGAAGAACACTGGTTTCAACTGTACCTGTTATATTATTATTTAAAAAAAAAAAAAAACACTTGATGGCGCCAAACAAATGGAACAATTAAAGATTCGAACGGTGCGTATCTCCCCGAATTTTCGTTTGTGTTCCACGCAACCAATAGAAGATTGGCTGGGTTAAAATCAGGAAGTCAAACACGTCGCTGTTCCGGTTCGGTTCAGGTTCAATAGCTTTGAATTTTGTTGCGATTGGGTTCTGGTTCAGTGGTGGTTTTGAAATGACGGTTAGTTTACCGGCTCAACCAAGCGCAAACAAGTTTAAATCGGTTCTTAAAAAAAAATCCGCGGCTTCCTGTTGTTAAATTGTGAATTCAACACGGCATCCTCTGAATTGAAAAAAAAAATGGTCATTAAAAATTGTGCTGCAGAAGCGAGCTTTCTTGAATCTTGAACGATAAAGAAAGCATGCCAAACTAACTGGCTGAGCTTCAGCCCGTCACGATACCGAAGAGAGAACAGCAAAAAAAACTAGATGGTTAATATGGTTTGCTAATCTTAAACTTTTAAAGAAAACACCGTTCTATGAAAGTAATGCGGGTATACAGGCACTTCAAAAAAGTACCAAAGTACAGTACTCACATGTGAAGTCAATCAGAAAGCACGCACAGTGAAACTGTGACAGTAGCACGCACCGTACTTGAAAAATACCGATAAAAACATATTAGTCGTTAGTTGTTTAAACAGCAGGAGTTTAGACAGCCTGAGTAGGGCGACATTGTTCCGCACTATAGGTAATAAATCCATCCACTGCAGTACGACTGCTAGCGCGGGGTCGTTAACGGAAATAACATAGTACCAGGCAGTGCTGATAAACAACCGCACGCCGGTATGATGATTATTCAAATCAAAACGGCAAACTACCCGACCGCAAGACCGAATGAACTGCTCGAACGAGTGAGCTGAAGGAAGACAGCGGAGACCGGTTAAAACACGATTAAAACGAACAAGAAAAAAAAAATACAAAGGGCGACTTGCTGTTTCTAGAAAACGCAGACACACATAAAGCAATTCCTTCAAGCAGCGTCCAGGGCTTTGGGCGACTGGCGTCTTGGCCACCGCCGCCAGTGTCGCGCTCGTCGCGGCTTCGTCTCTTGGCGCCTCTTGATTTCACCACTACGGAACAAACACGCCGACAGCCGTCAACTTTTTGCGTTCCCTTTCATGGTTGTTTGTTTTCTCCTTCCTTGGTCGCTAAACTCGATTAACAGAAAAATTCTTTGGGTTATGACGCAGCGGGCGAGTGGACGAAAAAATGATGCAAACTTCTCTTTTCTCACGAACTCGTAGGAGCGTTCATCTTCGTTACGTTTTTCTCATTGAGTGGCGGGGGGGAGGGGGGAGGACAAAAAACCTCTACCACTCGAGCCGAACAAAATCAGCTCGAGAGAGGACGTGGAGACGACCGTGGTCTATACCCGTGAAGTCACGACAAAGATTATCAGCTGCAACGGACATATTTGATGGTCTCTGCAAAGCAAGGTGAAGGCTTAGGGTAATTGCATTTTAGAACCGACACCGTCAAAGTTGACAGTCTGGTCTTGTTCTTATTTCCGACAATAGACCGGAATTTACTAAAAACGTATCCGCCGTTCCTTTGCTTTCTCTCTGTCTTTTGATCAAAGTGTAGCCCGACGTAGCTAGGTCAGGACAAGCTTAGTAGCGTTGTCCGCTTTTGGGCGGATTTTAGCTACGGTAAGTTGTCCCAGCATCGGCGGGATAAAATAAATTTACTATTACTTTTTTTAAAGTAGAGTCTATTGGTCTCGAAAATCGTCGGTGTGGTTGGCCTTGCAAGATTAGCCAAACTGTGATTAGTTTTGCTTTCATCAACTGAAATAATGTAATGCCAGGCTGTCAGTTGTGACGAGGATGTTTAAAGAACACGAGGACTCCAAGCTTCAATTGTATAAAAAAAAAACTTGCACCTTAGATTCGAACACGCATCATAGAATTTCTTGTTCCTAACTGATTTTCGTGATCCTGACGTCAAGGGTAGCAACTATAAAAGGATGTCACTGCATGTGCCAGCAGTCTACGAGCCCTGACACGAGCCTCTTGCTTGTAAGTCTGTCCAGGCCGCTTGTGAGCTCATTATACGTTAACCGCGAACCGTTTTAATTTCAGAAGGTCTAGCACCATGATTAAAAAAAATTGCCCATCCTCGATCAGTTGGAACGCCTCTAAGCAGGGGCGTCAAAACAGCGGAACGGGAGGGGGGACGATTCTTCCCCCTCCCCCCTGTAACAATGGCGGTGCTATACTACGCTTCGCCTCCTGATAAGATTAGTTGGTGCGGCGCGATATTGTATTTCTTTCTTTTTGTCCGGTCCTGATTGGATACAGGATCCTTAAAAGTGAACTTGTTTTTATAATAAAGACAGATCGTTCTTCCAGCGCAGAGAGAGTCTGTATATTCCTTCGGCAACCGTTCCGTCATCGAACCGCCGGAAACGTAACAGCTGGTGGCAGCGGTGGCGGCGGTATGGAGCGCACGTCGGCGGAGGCCTGGTGCCCGATTTGGTGAGCGCACGATTTCCTTGCTATCATTGGGAGCCTTAGCTGGTCGAAATTAGTGGTAGTGTGATCTTTGACATTTCAAAGACTAGGCAGTCATGAATCTCACGTCGCTAACGAAACTCGAGCTCGTTATGCTGGCTCAAGAGCTACGCATAACAACCCAGAAGGCAATGCGCAAGCAGGAAATTGTGGACGCAATAAACAAATGCGGGCAGCAGACGATGAAATAGAGGAATGGTGGAAGGCGGTCTTTTTTCAGTTAAGAGAGCGTGAAGTTGAATTAAAGTTAAAAGAGTTTCAACTGCACAAACTAGAAGAAGGTGCAGCCGCATCTGAGGTAGCCACACGCCCCGAAAAGTTCGACTTGCGCGGTTTTATGCGCCCGTTTTCTGTTGGCAACGACATCAGCTTGTACCTCGTGAACTTCAAAAGGACATGTACAAATGCAGGGCTTGGGAAGGACACTTGGTCGCAACGACTTCTGACGTTGCTCCCAAACGAGGTTGCAGACGTAATCGCACGAATGACTGTCGAGGAGGCGCGTGACCACGACAAGGTGAAACTTCAGCTTAGGCAAAGATATAGTTTGTCCACGGAAGCCTTAAGACTGAAGTTTTGTGAAACAAGGCGCCAGCAAGGGGAGTCATACTCCGAGTTTGCGTACAAAGCCATGAGCTTTCTGGAGGGATGGCTCAAAAGCGCGAGCGCGTATGACGATAAACAGAGTTATTCAGCTGATTGCACTTGAACAGTTCTACGGAACTCTTTCGGAACCGATGGGCCTGTGGATTCAGGATAAGCCAAATGTAACTACTTTGCAAATGGCAGCTAATCTAGCTGATGAGTACTGCTCCCGTAGGCTGGATTGTTCGGAGGAACTGCAAAAAAAGAAACCTTCGGGACCGTTCAGAAAGTTTCAAAAAGGCTCAAACGAAACAAGCTCGGGGAACGCGTCCGAGAAGGCAGAGCAGCCCCAAACGGCCAAGAAAGAGGAAGTAAAAGCTTCAAAATTCGAAGAAAAGCGGTCGTTAATTTGTTGTAAGTGCCAACAGCCAGGACATATCGCCGCGGGCTGCACGCCAGCAAGTGTCTGTTAATCTGCCAACGGAAGAGAGTGACTTGCTTCGGCCTGACACATACGATATGACTGTGAACGGCGTCAGCTTTAAGGTGTTGCGAGACACGGGTGCAACTTTTGATGTCGTTCACCCGTCATCCGTTCAGCAAGAACATTTCACAGGGCCATATGTATGGGTACGGCACGCACTAGAACCAGACGCAAGGTGCTTGCCGGTAGCGGAAGTTGAAATGGAAGGCCCCTTCGGCAAGTTCCAGACGAAAGCAGCCGGTTCCGATAAGCTCCCTCAGAAAATTCCTTACATTTTCTCCTACAAGTCATGGCGGGAATTGCAAAATGCAGGGATGGAGCTAGACGTAAAACCCGTCATGGTGATAACAAGGGCGCACACGAAGCGAATGCAGGAAGTCCCCACAGAATCTTTTTTTTTTTTTTGTGCAAACTTTAGTTGGAGATTTTGAGATGTTGAGGCTTATGACTGCACTTAACTTTGTCGAAAGCATATTGCATTGTACCGCTCCTAATGATTTCAAGATGTCTGGCCTTGCTGGGTTGTGGCGCCAGATTGCTTCCGGTGTCGTTTCTGCCGCTCGTCTACCAAGCCATTTCAGCTCTTCGGCTTGCTGCTATCCTGCCCGAGCTGCGGACTGCCAGAATATCTGGGGCCTTTCCGGCTGCCTTTTTCGTTCAGCCCCAGTCCTGCCTCTTCGAAGCTTCGCAAGCACAGCGGCGTCCGCATTTCAGCACCCTTGCCCGAGAACGGAGGAGCGTCCACACTTGAGCACCCTGGCCGAGCTACCTTTCAAAACCTGGCGACTGTGGCCTTCTAGCCTGGTGACTTGCCCACGACTCGCAAGCGTACTTCATGAAGTGGTCGTCTACCAAGGCCTTCAGCGTGCTACATGCCTGTCTCCTACTTCTCCTAGAAGCACGAACTACGTGGAGGTCAAACGGCCGCAACTCGGCTCTGGCCATTTGGGATGCTTCGACAGCTTCTACGTCTCCAGTTACTCAAGAGGCGCCAACCTGTTGACGAACTTCCGAACTGGGTAGCATTGGCCGAGCTGCAACAATTGCGGCGCGATATTGCATTTCTTTCTTTTTGTCCGGTCCTGATTGGATACAGGATCCTTAAAAGCGAACTTGCTTTTATAATGAAGACAGATCGTTCTTCCAGCACAGAGAGAATCTGTCTGTTCCTTCGGCAGCCGTTCCGTCATCGAACCGCCGGAAACGTAACACCCCCCCCCCCCCTCCCCAGTGGCATAAAGAGAAAGTGGGAGGGCCATAGAAGGCTAACGGAAGAAGGTTAACACCGCCCTCGGCCCCTCCCCCCCTTCCCCCCCCCCCCCCCCCACTTTCTCTTTTCTAAATATCTTGTACGCCACTTTTTGACCCCTAATTTGTTCTTTATATGTGTGTTGGTCGTACCCGTTTTAATTTCTTTTCACTGTTTTCTTTTTTTTTTTTTCTGGTCATCCCCGGTTGCCCTGTCATATCTAAAACACTACCTAAATCATAACCCACACCGCCCCTCGGTGACACCGGTTTCGTCGTTGACAGCGGGAGAAGACGTGCTCTAAGGCCGCGCACACCGTGCACGGGTCTACAAAATTGTCACGGGTGGTGACCAAAAAACAATAAATATACAGGAAGAAATAACCGTTTAATGTGGCGAACTTGTGCCAAAAATAAAAGGGTACCAACGATAGTAACGGAGCGTCGCGATCGTCGATGTCGGCGAAACCGCAGGATCGAGCGCAGGCGCGAGACTGACTCGACAAGGTCGCTGACGGCCTCTTATTTAAGGTGAGTCACTTCTGGAACAAGAATAAACGAGAACTTTCTAGAGTTTCGTGAACGAGCGTTGCTTTCTCAGCCCTGCGCGCGGCATTATCCCCCCCTTTAAAAGTGCATCGTCCCGATGCAACATAACACACAAAGCCACAACAAAAGGATAGCAGAATCGCGAGTCACAGTTCACGGTTTGACGACAGTTCAAAGTTCTATCGTTCGTAATACGGCTTGAGGCGCACGACGTGGACTACGAGTCGTGGTTGGCGTCGTCTTGATGGTATAGTTCTTTCGGGAAGAACCTCGTAGCTTAAGTCCCCGAGACGCCGAAGAACCTTGTAGGGTCCAAAGTAGCGCTTGAGAAGCTTCTCGCTGAGACCGCGGCGCCGTATTGGTGTCCAGACCCATACCCGATATCCGGGTTGAAAGTGGGCGTCACGCCGGCGAAGATTGTAGCGGCCGGCGTCGAGATGTTGCTGGTCTTGAATTCGTAGTCTGGCTAGCTGGCGGACCTCTTCTGCCCGTTGAGCAACCACCTGGGCGTCATCGCTCCCGTCGTCGACTGACTCGTGCGGCAACATAAGAGTCTAGCATAGTCTTCACCGCCCGGCCGTGCACCAGCTGGAAGGGCGTCACTCCTGTGGTCTCTTGCACTGCTGTGTTGTAGGCGAACGTGACGTAGGGCAGCACTTCCTCCCAGGTCTTGTGCTCCACGTCGACGTACATAGAGACCATGTCGGCGATTGTTTTGTTGAGCCGCTCCGTCAACCCGTTGGTCTGCGGATGGTATGCCGTTGTTTGACGGTTTTCCAAGTGGCTTAGACGAAGGATCTCTTGGGTTAACTGTGCCATGAACGATGACCCTCGGTCTGTGATCAGTACTTCGGCGGCGCCATGCCGGAGGACGATGGACTCGATGAAGAACTTGGCGACTACGACCGCAGTCCCCGACGGAAGAACTTTTATCTCGGCGTAACGAGTAAGATAATCGGTGGCGACGATTATCCAGCGGTTCCCCATCGTCGATGGTGGAAAAAGACCCAGCAAATCCATTGCAATTTGCTAAAAGGGCTTGGTGGGTGGGGTAATCGGCTGGAGGAGACCTGCTGGCTTTGACGGCGGTTTCTTGCGTCGCTGGTACCCATGGCACGATCGTGTGTAGAGATGAACGGACTTCGGAAGCTTTGGCCAGTAGTACTTGTCACGAATCCGAACAAGGGTCCTGCTGTAGCCGAGATGTCCGGCCGTTGGGTCGTCGTGGCACGCTTGAAGAATTTCTTCTCGGAGGCTGGCGGGGACAACCAGTAGCTAGGGAGTTTCGCTGGTTCCGAAATTCTTTCTGAAGAGCACGCCTCCCCGTAGGACAAAGCTGGGTAGGTCCCGAGAAAAGACCCGTGGGACAGAGCCTCCTCGGCCTTTAAGGTGGTCGATCACGGAGCTAAGTTCCGCGTCGTCGCGTTGCAGTGCCCTCATTTCGGTAGCGTTAACTGCGCCTAGAAAACAAGAGTCGTCATCGTCGTCGGCGCCGGAGATTGAAGGTTCAACAGGAGCCCTAGACAAACAGTCAGCGTCATTATGCTCGCGGCCGGACTTATGCACAATGGTTGCGTCGAATTCTGCCGTCGATGCTACAGCGGGCGAGGCGTCCGGACGGATCCTTGAGGTTTGCGAGCCAGCAGAGGGCGTGGTGGTCTGTGACCATGCGAAACGGGATCCCATACAAGTACGGGCGGAACTTGGTTATCGCCCAGACGACAGCAAGACATTCTTTGTCGGTCGTTGAATAATTTTGTTCTGCCTTAGACAGCGCCCGGCTTGCGTAAGCGATTACTCTCTCTGCCCCTTCTTGTCGCTGAACGAGTACCGCACCGAGACCGGTATTGCTGGCGTCCGTGTGGATTTCAGTATCCGCCGACTGGTCAAAATGTCCAAGGATAGGGGGCGACTGGCGCCTTCGCTTGAGTTCGCCGTACGCTTGCTCTTGCTCCTCTGCCCACTGGAACTGCACGTCGTCTTTCGTCAGATGCGTCAGCGGTGCAGACATTTGCGTAAAGTCACGAACGAAACGTCTGTAATAGGCGCACAGCCCAAGGAATCTACGAACGGTCTTCTTGTCTGATGGCTTCGGGAACTCGGCGACAGCGGACGTCTTTGCGGGATCAGGGCTTCCACCCTGAGCACTCACGACGTGGCCCAAGAATTTCAGCTCACCATAGGCGAACCGACACTTGAAAGGCTTGAGGGTCAGCCCAGCAGCCTTGAAGGCCTGTAGCACGGTTCGCAGACCGTCTCAGGTGCTCGTCGAACTCGCTTGCGAACACCACAACATCGTCGAGGTAGACGAGACAGCTCTGCCATTTCAAGCCGGCAAGGACGGTGTCCATAGCGCGCTGAAAGGTTGCCGGCGCTGTGCACAGCCCGAATGGCATTACTTTAAACTCATACAGTCCATCCGGCGTGACGAAGGCTGTCTTCTCACGATTTCGTTCATCGACCTCAATCTGCCAGTAACCGCTCTTCAAGTCCATCCACGAAAAGTATCGGGCGTGGCACAGCCGGTCCAGGGTGTCGTCGATGCGTTGCAGCGGGTAGACGTCCTCTTTTGTTACGGCGTTTAGTCGGCGATAGTCCACGCAGAACCGAAGAGTCCCGTCTTTCTTTTTCACCAGGCCTACCGGTGAAGCCCACGGACTGCTTGAGGGCTGGACAATGTCGTCGTCGAGCATTTCTTGTACCTGCTGGTGGACGGCTTCCCTTTCTTTCACGGAGACCCTGTACGGCGGCCGATGCACAGGGAGTGCGTCGTCATCAGTAATTATCCGATGTTTCGCAACCGTTGTTTGGCGCACCTTCGACGATGCGGAGAAGCACTCACTGAACTCGGCGAGAAGGTCAAGAAGTTGTCGTCGTTGTGGGGCTGGGAGGGATGGGTCGATGTCGAGTTCTGAGGACGTGATTGTCTTCTTCTGCGTCGGAGAGGCGTCTTCTGAGATCACGGCGATCGCGGCCGAGTCTTGAATTTCCTCGACGCAGCCCACAGCTGTACCCTTTGTAAGGTGCTGCAACTCTTGCCGGAGGTTGGTGACAAGGGCTACGGTACGCCCGTCCTGGAGCTCGGTTACGCCTCTCGCAATGCCAATCCCTCGTCCGAGGAGAAGTTCGACGCTTCCTTCCAGCAGTGCTACACCGCAGGTGGCTCCTTCGGTCCCGACGGGCACAAAAACACTCGACAGCGGCGGCAGGTTTTCGTGGCTGGCGAGGACTCGCACTGCAGCTAACGTCGGTTTGGGATTTTCCACCGATGGGACAGGCTTCCGAAGCGTTAGCTTGTTCTCCGCAAGGTCGATGATGGCGCGGTATTCACTCAGGAAGTCTAATCCGAGAATGACGTCCGTCGAGCAGTCTTGCAGAACGACGAACTTCACAGGGCATGATTCGCCGTGAATCTCGACGCGAGCGGCGCATCTCTCGACTGGTATAATCAGGTGTCCTCCAGCGGTTCTTATTTGTGGTCCATCCCACGGAGTCATAACTTTTCAAAGGCAGCGGGAGAGCCTCCCACTCAAGACTGAGTAGCCTGCTCCGGTTTCCACGAGCGCCGATGCGTCGAGGCCGTCGATTACAACGTTTAGGTTGTTGGACACCGAAGCAGGAGCGTCGTTGTGATGCGTAGCGTCGGGAGAGTGGAAGCGCTCCGTCGTTCTTGGAGGCGCTTTAAGTCGGTCGCCTTCGGTAACTCCACCTCCAGGATTTGCCGCGCCTAGTTTCCCCGGCGAGGAGCGAGGGGCGACAGGCTTTCACGTCGGGGTCGGTACATCGGTGAAGCTGGACGTCGTGGCGAAGGCGATCGGAACTCTCGGCGGGACGCAGGCTCGGGGGACTGAGGTCGTCGCAGGTACTCGTCGATCTCCCGAGGGCGTTCACCATACCGGGGGCGCGGGTCGTTTGGGTGGAATCCGCGCAGCCCGAGTCGTCAGTATGGGCATCGGCGGTACACATGATCGGCCTCGCCGCAGTGATAATACAGCGGACGTCGATTGGCCGTGCGACACACATCCGTCTTCTTTGGCGCCGGTTGTTCAGAGCGGAAGAACTGGGGTTGCCCTTCCACACGTCGGAAGTTTTGTCGCTCTTGCAGTACACAATACGGCTGGGCAGCTGGCGCCGGTCTCCGAGCTACCGCGTTGTAGGTCAAAGAGGGCTCCTCGTGTGCTGGTACGCTGGCAGGAGCCTCAGGTTGGAATGCCCGCTGGACCTCCTCGCGGACAACTTCGGCTTTTGACACCGAAGCAGGCTGGTGGGTAGCAGGCAGGAGCTTCTTGATTTCCTCCCGGACGACGTCCCGGATGATCTCGCGTATGTCCGTGGTGCTGCTGCTGTACGGCGAGGGGGCAGCGAAGCCAGGAAGTCTCTGATAGTGGGAGGCGAATGCTTGAAGGGCACGTTCGATGTTAGTTGCCTCGGTGATGAAGTCTCGGACGGTGATAGGCGGGTTCCGCACAAGGCCTCCGAAGATGGTCTCTTTCACTCCTCGCATCAGGAACCGCAGCTTCTTCTCTTCAGGAGCGTTTGGGTTGGCGCGGTTCATGAGGCGGAGAACGTCCTCGACGAAACTTGTGACACTTTCGTTTGGCCCTTGGCTTCTTGCTTGAAGACGTGCTTCGGCCCGCTGATGTCGCTGCTGGCTTCCAAAAGTGCGTCGAAGCTCCGCCTGGAAGTCTTGCCAGGACGAAATCGACGCTTCGTTGTTCTCGAACCAGGTGCGTGCCGTGCCTTCCAGAGCGAAGTAGACGTTCTGAAGGCACTGCTCCGGAGTGCATGCGTTATGGCGAGCAACTCGTTCGTAATGTTGCAGCCAATCTTCAACGTCCTCGTGGACCTCCCCGTAGAATGGCGTCGGAGTCCGGGGTGCGACGGGAAGGTATACGACGGCGGCGGTTGACGGGTTCTGCGACGACTGGTTGTCCATCGTCGGCCTCGTTGGTTGCCTGGTCCGGGGTGGCAGAAGTCCGTGTTCCGGGGGTAGACCTTGGGTGCGGCGATTGGATCGGGTCTCGATCTGGTCTTAACTCGGTCCTCGGGAGGCTGGGTTTGGACTTGCACTGCGGGAACTCGGAGGGGAGCGCTGCACGGGCATGCGGTTACCCCGCACCTCCACCAAAATGTCACGGGTGATGACCAAAAAACAATAAATATACAGGAAGAAATAAACGTTTAATGTGGCGAATTTGTGCCAAAAATAAAAGGGTACAAAAGATAATAACAGAGCGTCGCGGGCGTCGATGTCGGCGAAACCGCAGGATCGAGCGCAGGGGCGAGACTGACTCGACAAGGTAGCGGGCGGCCTCTTATATAAAGTGAGTCACTTTCCCGAAGATTCGGCGGAGAAGGTTCAAGCGTAGCGCGCTCGGGGGCGAGAATGAACACGCACTTTCTGGAACAACAAAAGCAGGGATAAACGATAGAAGTTACGTCTGGAACAAGAATAAACGAGAACTTTCTTGAGGTTCGTGATCGAGCGTTGCATTCTCAGCCGTGCGCGCGGCAATATCACAACATTCGAACTTTGCCTCGACTCCAAAGCGAAGTTTTTGGCCCTAAATAACTTTTTCCCAAAGTTGCGAAAAGTCACTTTGTAGTCACCGATAATTTTCACAAAAGTTCAGATGCACAGCCCGCCAGGGGCAATCTAGAAAAGCATTGACTCTATCGTGGAGGAAGGATGTAGGGACATGCGGGCGTGAGATCATCAATGCAGCCGTTCAATCGGCTGGCCCCACGGTATTGCTCGCGCCCGCTCCTATGAAGCTCGCTGCACATGTGTGTTTAATAATCACGCCGGAATTTGAGCACCAAGAGAGTTTGGATGATTGAAATCTCGTCCCACTTGACGCCATCGCCGCGAGACTCCAATCAGCGCCAACCTCGGCCCGAACACGAACACGAACACGAACACGAACACGAACACGAACACGAACACGAACACGAACAGGAACACGAACACGAACACGAACACGAACACGAACACGAACACGAACACGAACACGAACACGAACACGAACACGAACACGAACACGAACACGAACACGAACACGAACACGAACACGAACACGAACACGAACACGAACACGAACACGAACACGAACACGAACACGAACACGAACACGAACACGAACACGAACACACACACACACACACGCACACACACGCGCACGCACGCACGCACGCACACGCACACGCACACGCACACGCACACGCACACGCACACGCACACGCACACACACACGCACACGCACACGCACACGCACACGCACACACACACGCACACACACACACACACACACAAGGAATAGCTGGCTATCACCATACTAAGATATAGTCCATGTAACCTTCCGATGTACGGCGATGGACGCTACGAGATACACGAGCGAATCAGTAGTTCGAAACTTGTCTCGTGAGTTCAACCCCCCCCCCCCGCGTCGCTACGCCCAACCGCAAGACCACGTAACAACCCCCCCCCCCCTCCCCCCCCCCCCCTTTCAAGCTATGAATTGGCTCCTGTGGCTCGTAGCGCCGTTTGCGATCCATCGTAAGGTCAAACAAAGTATACAAGTGCACGCCTCCACGCCAACGATAATTCCTGCTATACATAGACGAGAAACATACTTACTTGTTTTATTATTAGTGAGCTGCTCCATGTCGTCGCTGCCTTTTTTTTACTCAAAACTGAGCCGCTGACGCCGCCGTCGCGAATATTTATTTACTTCGCGCCGCCACCCGCAAGATGGCGCGGCTCGTATTTCACTACGACAAGCCGTTTCCAAGTTGTCGGTATTCGCGACATAATATTACTTTTCCGTTCCGGGTAGGGTTTAATATCAAATGATTGATTTCGTTTACAATCTTATTCCAGTTCAGTGAAACATGACGGTATGGCTCCGGTTCTGGTTGGGTTCGACACCCTTGTTAAAACCTACATGGTAATCGCGCATTTTTACTACAACCTCTTTGTCGAGTCTCGCCGCGCCAGGAAAGGAACCTTGTCCATCTACAGCTGTTCAGTTTTGGTGCCTTCAGAGCGAGCGTGCCATTTTCATCGTCGCAGGAGCATACTGCAGTGAGACAATCAAGGCATCTTTCACCTCCAATGCAATGATGTTGTTTCAAGATCCACTTACCATGCGATAACAAATTGCGCCATCAGCCCGTAAGCCCCACAAGAAAATCGACACAGCCCGCATAGGAACCGAGCCTACTCAATTCCCACGTCATTCCGGGCAGAAGGCATCTAACTCCATTCCCGCTGTGCTGCGGTCGTTCCGTTCACATTCCATTCCGGGTCGCGAAAGCGTAGAATGATTCCGTAACCATTCCTATTCCTGAGTGGCAACACTACGAAACGAAATGAAACTCACCACGCGGCGAATTTTATCTAGATGCAAATATCGTAATACTCTGTGAGTGGTACTTCAAACCGTTTACATTGGTGTCGCCTGTAGCACCCAAACTGCACATAACAGACTTCGAAATTGTGCAGTTTCTTTTGAACACGAAGGTCAAGACGGGTCTATTCAACACAAATCATAATTCCAGGCCCTCTATTTTAAAGGTTTAATCAATTTTTTTTCATTTAGTGAGGAAGGGGTAATGTCTTGTGTACTATATTGTCACGAATGAAGGTGACGAAAAGCCGAACAGTGAACTGAAAATAAAGATTTAATGGGCGAACTTGTGCCAACCAAAAATAAACAACGAAAGAGCGTCGACGTAGCAGAAAAGCGGGCGGCGGTTCGGCGGCACTACAGAGCGCTAGCGAGACTGGGACTGACTCGACAAGGTCGCGGGAGCCGCTTATCTACCCTGCGTCACTATCTCGAAAGTTCGGCAAAGAAGGTTCGAGCGTCGCGCGCTCGGGGCGAGGATGAACTGGCACTTTCGAGAATAACAAAGCAGAAGGAAAGTTACGTCTGCTGCGAGAATGACCGGGAATCTTCTAGAAGACCGTGACCGAGCGTTGCCTTCTCGGCTTTGCGGGTGGCATTATCCCCCCTTTAAAAGTGCATCGCCCCGATGCAAAACGAAAGGAAAACGGAAATGGCTAAAACAATTACGGCGAAACAAAACAAACATGCAGTTTCACAATCCTAACGCGCGTATAACGGCTTGAGTCGAACTACGTGGACGACTTCGGGTCGTGGCTGGCGGCGTCCTGATGGGCGAGTTCCGTCGGAGAGCACCTCGTAGTTCAAGTCCCCAAGGCGGCGGATGACCTTGTAGGGTCCGAAGTAGCGTTTTAACAGTTTCTCGCTGAGGCCGCGGCGGCGAATGGGCGTCCAAACCCATACCCTGTCTCCGGGCTGAAACTCCACGTCGCGGCGGCGAAGATTGTACCGGCCAGCGTCCACACGTTGCTGGTCCTTTATTCGAAGACGGGCTAGTTGGCGTACTTCTTCTGCTCGTTGGGTGACCAGCTGGGCGTCGTCAGTGCCGTCGTCCGTCGGGTTGTGGGGCAGCATGGCGTCGAGCATCGTAGTCACCTTTCTGCCGTGCACCAGCTGAAAGGGTGTAATGCCGGTAGTTTCTTGAATCGCCGTGTTGTACGCAAACGTGACGTAGGGCAGCACTTCATCCCACGTCTTGTGTTCCACGTCAACGTACATAGAAATCATGTCGGCGATGGTTTTGTTTAGTCGCTCCGTCAACCCGTTGGTCTGCGGGTGGTATGCCGTGGTCCGGCGGTGGTCGGTGTGGCTCAGGCGGAGTATCTCTTGTGTCAGTTGCGCCATGAACGAGGAAGGCTCGGTCCGTAATCAGGACTTGGGGAGCGCCGTGTCGGAGGACGATAGACTCCACGAAGAATTTGGCTACTTCCACGGCGGTCCCCGACGGGAGTGCTTTTGTCTCGGCGTACCTGGTGAGATAATCAGTTGCCACGATTATCCACCGGTTTCCCTGCGCCGACGGTGGGAAAGGTCCGAGAAGATCCATTCCAACCTGCTGGAATGGTGCAGTCGGGGGCGCGATCGGTTGCAAGAGACCTGCCGGCTTCGTCGGTGGTTTCTTACGTCGTTGGCATTCGTGGCACGAACGGACGTAGAGGTGGACAGTCTTCGGAAGCTTGGGCCAGTAGTATTTTTCTCGGATCCGTGCAAGAGTCCTACTGTAGCCAAGGTGACCAGATGTTGGGTCGTCGTGGCAGGCTTGGAAGATCTCTTCTCGAAGACTAGCAGGAATCACTAGCAGCCACGTCGAGTTGTTGTCCCCGAAGTTTTCTTTATAGAGGATACCTCTCCGGACGGCGAATCGTGGCAGGTCACGTGAGAAGGCTCGGGGAATCGTACCCCCTCGTCCCTCCAAGTGGTCGATCAATGCACGCAGCTCAGGATCATCCCGCTGGAGCGCTGCCATGCCGTGAATGCTCACCGCGCCAAGAAAGTGGTCGTCGTCGTCGTCGTCTTTGGCACATCCGGCAGCTGACTCGACAGGGGCTCTGGACAGGCAGTCGGCGTCGCTGTGTTTTCGGCCTGACTTGTAGACCACGGTTACGTCGTACTCTTGCAGTCGTAGGCTCCATCGAGCGAGGCGTCCCGATGGGTCCTTCAGGCTCGCTAACCAACACAGCGAATGGTGGTCGGTGACCACCCGAAAAGGTGTCCCGTACAGGTATGGGCGGAATTTCGTGATGGCCCAGACGACGGCCAGACATTTCTTCTCGGTCGTTGAGTAATTGCGTTCCGCGTTCGACAGCGTCCGGCTAGCGTATGCGATCACGCGCTCCGCACCGTCTTGTCGTTGGACCAGTACCGCTCCGAGTCCTGTATTACTGGCGTCCGTGTGGACCTCCGTTTCGGCTGATTGGTCGAAGTGGCCGAGAATCGGTGGTGACTGGAGCCGTCGCTGTAGTTCGTCGAATGCCTGTTGTTGTTCTTCACCCCAGTCGAAGTTCACGGCGTCTTTCGTAAGGTGCGTTAGCGGCGCAGAAAGCTTGGCGAAATCCTGAACGAATCGCCGGTAGTATGCGCAAAGTCCAAGGAATCTTCGGACGGCAGTTTTGTCGGTGGGCGGTGGAAAGGCCGCTACGGCGCGAGTCTTCTCAGGGTCAGGACTTACACCTTCGTTGCTCACCACGTGGCCCAGGAACTTCAGTTCTCCGTAGGCAAACCGACACTTCGTCGGCTTGAGGGTGAGTCCTGCGGTCCTGATTGCCTCTAAAATGGCCCGAAGGCTTCGTAAATGCTCGTCGAAGTTGGCCGAGAATACCACGACGTCATCGAGGTAAACGAGACAGCTCTGCCACTTGAGGCCTGCCAGGACGGTGTCCATGACACGTAGGAACGTTGCCGGCGCCGTGCACAGTCCGAAGGGCATCACCTTGAACTCAAACAGTCCGTCGGGCGTGACGAAGGCAGTCTTTTCTCGGTCTCGTTCGTCGACTTCGATCTGCAAGTAGCCACTCTTAAGGTCCATCGACGAAAAGTATCGGGAGTGGCGCAGCCGGTCCAGCGTGTCGTCGATGCGGGGGAGCGGATACACATCTTTCTTCGTGACCGCGTTGAGCCGCCGGTAGTCAACGCAGAATCGAAGCGTTCCGTCTTTCTTCTTTACCAGCACAACTGGAGAGGCCCACGGGCTGCTCGAAGGCTGAATGATGTCGTCGTTGAGCATCTCCTGTACTTGTTCATGAATGACCTCTCGTTCCTTTGGGGAGACCCGGTACGGCGGCCGATGCACAGGGAGCGCGTTCTCGTTGGTAATGATGCGGTGTTTCGCAACTGTTGTCTGGCGCACCCTCGACGTCGTCGCAAAGCAGTCGCCGAACTCGGCGAGGAGGTCTCCGAGCTGTCCTCGTTCCGTGGCGCTGAGCTTGGGGTTAACGTCAAGCTGTTGCGGCACTGTACTGGACGGCTGACATGGCGAGGGCTCTTCGGAGATCGCGGCGATTTCGGCGTCGGCCCGGAGTTCCTCGACGTGTCCTATAGTGGCACCTTTCGTGAGATGCTGCGCCTCCGGTCGAAAGTTCGTCGCGAGGACCACACAACGTCCATCCTGCAGCTCTGCTACGCCCCTTGCGACGCCTATTCCTCTTCCGAGAAGCAGTTGGACGTTGCCTTCCAGAAGGACTTTCCCGCTGGCAACTGCGTCGGTAACGACGGGCACAAGAACACTCGACCGTGGCGGCAGGTTCACGTGATCGGCAATGACTCGGACGGCGGCTGGCGACGTTTTGGATTCCTCCGGAGGTAGCACGGGCTTTCGCAGCGTCAACCTGTTTGCTCCAAGGTCGATCACGGCACCGTACTCACAAAGGAAGTCCATGCCAAGGATGGCGTCTCTCGAACAGTCTTTGAGGACGACGAATTTGACGGGCAAGACTCTCCGTAGATGTCCACGCGCGCAGTACACCTTCCCACTGGTGTGATGAGATGTCCGCCGGCGGTTCGTATTTTCGGGCCATCCCACGGCGTCATCACATTCCGAAGGCGGCGAGAGAGCTTCCCACTTAAAACGGAATAGTCTGCTCCGGTGTCGACGAGTGCCTTCGCGTCGTGGCCGTCGATGGTAACGTCGAGGTTATTCGACACCGTCACAGAAGCGTCGCTCCTATCCGTTTCGTCGCTAGTGTGGGAGCCCTCCGACGTTAGTGGAGGATATTGGCGTCGTTCGTCACCGGCAATACCACCTCCCGGTATTGCCGCACTCAGTTTTCCCGGCGAGGCAAGGGGGACAGGCTTTCTCGGCGGGACCGGCGGAAGGGCGATGGCGAGCGTCGGGGAGATGGTGAACGGAATCCTCGGCGGCGAGACGACTCAGGAGATGAAGAGCGGCGGAGGTAGTCTTCGATGTCCCGAGGTCGCTCTCCAAGACGTGGTCGAGGGTCGTTGGGCGCAAACCCTCGTAAACCCAGCTGTCGGTAGGGGCATCGTCGGTAGATGTGGTCTGCTTCACCACAGTGGTAGCACAGGGGGCGTCGATCAGCCATCCGCCACACGTCAGTCTTCCTGGGCGCCGGTTGTTGTCGCCGGAAGCACTGAGGTCGGTCGTCGAGACGTCGGAGGTACGGCGGTGCTGGTGTGTCTCGTCGTTGCGGCGCAGGAGGTTGACGGGCAGGAACTGGCGGTCGTCGAGCCATGGCGGCGTAGCTCACCGTTGGTTGTTCCGGTGGTGGCAGGTCGACGGGAGCCTCCTGCTGGAAGGCTCGCTGCACCTCCTCCCGCACTACTTCGCCATAGAAAGCGAGGCAGGGCGATCGGCAGTGGGCAGAGCCTTCCTGATTTCTTCTCGAACGACGTCGCGGCTTATCTGCCGCAGGTGTTCGATGCCGATACTATTGACATCGGAGCGAGGTGGTGAGACAGCCGGAACCGTTGACACACCGGTGCGTCGTTGATAGTGCACAGCTCTGGCCAACAGCGCTCGCTCGATGTTGGTTGCCTCGGCCACGAAGCCATCTACCGTCGTCGGGGGGCTGCGGACAAGGCCACCGAAGATTTCACTCTTGACGCCCCTCATGAGGAAGCGCAACTTCTTCTCCTCGGTGGCTTGAGGGTCGGCGCGTGTACAGAGTCGTAGCACGTCTTCAACGTAGCTTGTCACGCTTTCGTCGGGGGTTTGTGTCCGCGTCTGGAGCAGGTCCTCCGCATTCTGTCGCCGGTGTTGGTTCGAGAATGTTCGCCTCAACTCGGCAGCGCAGATATCCCACGATGTAAGCGAAGCCTCGTGGTTTTCGAACCAGTGCCTCGCGGTGCCTTCCAGCGAGAAGTAGAGGTTCTGGAGGCGCTGCTCGGCATTCCATCCGTTGTGGCGGGCGACGCGCTCATAGTGAAGGATCCAGTCCTCGACGTCTTCATAGATTTCGCCGTGGAAGGACGTCGGTGTACGAGGGGCGACGGGCAGGTAGACGACGGGGGCGACAGTCGGGGTCTGCGACGACTGGGCGTCCATGGTCGGCTTCGTCGACTGGTTGGTCTTCTTCGGCAGTAGACCGTATGAAACCCGTGCAAAGTACCCCGCACCTCCACCAGAAATGTCACGAATGAAGGTGACGAAAAGCCGAACAGTGAACTGAAAATAAAGATTTAATGGGCGAACTTGTGCCAACCAAAAATAAACAACGAAAGAGCGTCGACGTAGCAGAAAAGCGGGCGGCGGTTCGGCGGCACTACAGAGCGCTAGCGAGACTGGGACTGACTCGACAAGGTCGCGGGAGCCGCTTATCTACCCTGCGTCACTATCTCGAAAGTTCGGCAAAGAAGGTTCGAGCGTCGCGCGCTCGGGGCGAGGATGAACTGGCACTTTCGAGAATAACAAAGCAGAAGGAAAGTTACGTCTGCTGCGAGAATGACCGGGAATCTTCTAGAAGACCGTGACCGAGCGTTGCCTTCTCGGCTTTGCGGGTGGCAATATACCTTAATGTTATTTTTTTATTAATGTACTTTCTCTCAAGTATAGAATTTGTTTAGTTGATGATTCGGCAGACGGTGCCTGATAAGATTGGAATCAAAGCGCACTAAAAGATCCCACGAAATTTCGGCGCCATTCGGAAAAAAATATCAAAATGCATCTCAATAATAGTAATGAAAAAAAAAAAAAAAAAACGTTAAGCTAAAGTTTTGGGTTATGACTGGTGGATTCAGAGAAGAGCCCCTAAACCGCGATTTCCCAACTCCAATATACCCTCTCCTTTTGGGATGCGTCCCCAACTACACACACGATAAGTATCTCAACGAAACCATGAAGATTTTCTGAATGCATCGGATATTGTGTACATAATTTTGAGTTTCGCGAAGCGTGCTGTTTCTTTCTTCGTGTTGTTGCAATGACGCTATATCTTTGTTTATTTAATTTCAGATATTTGAGTCCAGTTCTGACTTAAAAAGGAACGAGCAAATGATTGACATTATCATTAAATGAATAAATAAAGGATTGTATGAATGAATGAATGCATAAAAATCTGAAGTTTTCATTCTGCGAAAAAACTGCTTAGAAGGTTCAAATTTACGAAAGGCAAAACGAAGTCGCCTGATAGGTACACATGACCTGCTTAGGGCGCAATAACAAAAACACAAAGTTTATAGGTACAGAGTAAGAAACCATTTTATTTTATTGAGTAACACACTTGGTGGTTTTTTGATCGAGCAGCTGTACATACTATTTTTTATATCATAAAAATGTATTGTTTCGACTGTCGAAATTCGAAAGTGTGAAGTTACTTCTATGGCCAACGAGGAAGAGAGGCAGATCTCTTCAACATCGTTAATGTAATTGTATATTTATTCCCGGTTCCTTTTAGATTAACCGAGTAATATTTTTAACCGTCGGAGTTTTAGACCTGCAAAGCAATTTGCTTCAGTTACTGCAATTATTCACAGTTTCATTAACTGGACTCCTCCCATGTTGGATATTAATTCCCTAATATCATACTAGTCACACACACACACACTTAGATGCAGTCACTTTGGCTACAGTACTTTTGGAAATTTATTATTTTATTTACGAATACTGCAGACTCATGTTAGAGACCAGGCAGGAGTGAGCATCACAATAGAAACATAATATACAACACCGAGAATACATCAATACCAGCTGCAAGACATAAGAACAAAGTAAACTTGAAGGAAAAAATGAACAACAAAAACATTACAAACAATCACCTGGGCACAACTTTCAAATTTGAAATAAATTCTTCGACACTGGTACTTTCTACTATATCTTTTGGCAGCTGGTTCCATGCTGTTATTGTCCTGGGAAAGAACGAAAATTTAAACGTATCATTATGCACACGAAACTCCTGAATCATTTTGCCATTGTTAAAACGAGTATTTGCGCGCGATACTCGGGTTACGTAAGGGCACTGTCTAAGGTGATTTAAATCATTATATATCAAGTACAAAAGTTTAATACTTTGAGCATTAAAAGAAAGTAAACGCAGTTGCTGGAGCGGTTGTGCTTGTCACGGCGGTATCACATTAGTTCTTTTCCCTTTGGTTCCGCTTTTATCTCTAGTAGAGGAAGTAGGTATAGCCGTGTCATTTGTCTCGACTCTGCCATCCCCCTCACGACTGGGTAGTTTGGATCTTCGATATTTTTCCTGGTCCCACACGTACGTCTCGTGGTTGATTACCAACTTATCACATTTAAAATACAATTTATCTTAGGGTTTCCTATGATCCTTCACAGTCGACCATAACAACCTTCGTATTTCACGAATTTTAGGCGAGAAGTCTTCCGATAATGACAATCTAGTGCCCTTTAGTTTGTGGGCGTTCCTTAGCAGCTCTATTTTTTCCATTAGAATCAAACAGTCGTATAATGATAGGCCGAGTCTTGTTCACTCTTTTTTTCCCCAACCGATGAATACGTTCGAGACTGTTGACTTTGATTCCCAGCTTTTGTTCAAAGATTTCTGTTAAAACAGCTTTCCTAGGTGAATTGGTTGTTTCTGGTTCATTTTCACTGACGCCTTAAAGAATCAAGTTATTACGTCGACTGTGGTTTTCTAGAACATCAATTGTCTCCTTTAGAGATGCAACTTCCTCGTGAAGCTCAGTAACCGAACGCTCACAATTTTCTATCCTCTGAGCGGCTTGTGCAAATGACTCTATTTTCCCTTCGATTGATGCCAATCTTCTGTTTGTATCGGATATGTGAGAGTCTAACTTGTTGTGTATAGCTTTTAGGTCTCTGGTGTTTGCCTACTGATTTTCGTGAATCGCTGCCAGTTGCTCAGCTATCTCTGGCCCGGGGTTCATTTCCACATCACCGCTCGGGAGAAGAACAATAAAGCAGAATGAGTCAAAACAACTCGCAATAGAATCGCACAACGCGCCCTGTCCAAGGCAGCACAACCAAACACATAAAATCACTCTTCAATTTTTTTTGTTTCTATGCAGTTAAAGCTATAGTACACATGTGCTTGTGCATCGTGAGCAGCACAAAACTAAGCACGCGCACTCTTCACTTCCGAAATCTCTGTCCGAGAGTTTGGTGTGGTAACTGTGTCTAAGCGTAACTGCAGTTAACGGTTGCTTAACTGCGATTAAAGCTGCTCCTGTTGTTAGAAGAAGTGATTTAGATTTACATATGCTAAGGCAACTTGCGTATATCCTCCTTAGACACCCTCTCTCCTCACAAAGACCATGGTTCACAGGCCGTGAAAAAAAAACCCAAAAAAACACGACTGTTGCAGAGACGCAATGTCCCTCTGGGAGGCCAATGTTTGTGTCGCCACCTATGAAGAGTTCAGTAAATTTGTGCGTTCCTTCCTGGCAAAACATGGCGGCAATTACCACGTCCGCGTTTTACTCGAGACTGGGGGTGGGGGGGGGGGGAGGGGGGGAAGGGGCGGGGAAGGGGGGAGTCGCTTTTTTTGCTGTTCATGACAGTTTTCTTTCAAACCAATTGCAACATGCCATAAAAATTTAATGCCTAGAGGACACGTGGACACCATTTCTAGAAAAAATGTTTTTATGGGGATATTTGCAACATATTGAGTGTAGTGTCATTGCACAGGGACAATGGGTCTATGTGCTCGAATATTTTAAAGCCGGTGTCGCGACTGAGCCGGTTTTGTTCTCGAAATTAACGGGTGTAGACCGAAGTCTAAAATAAACTTTGCTTTGTAATTTCAGGTTTATCCAACAAGACGGCCGACGAAGTTTTGCAATGAATTTGCGAATGGGAAAACTCCGATATTTCGGACTCAGGAAATGGAGACGACGTGAACAACGTGAATGGTGCGTACGATTCGGACTCTGAGGAGTATGCTGGTTCATCTACTGACAGTGATGACAACGACTCCAGCGGCGCATGCATTGCGCAAAGGCGCGTTTTGTAAAAGAGGAAAGGTTTTGCACCAGCAAATGACGTGCCTGTTCTGGAAAGAGTGTGTGTATTTTCGGAGAAGGGATTGGAGTTCTCGCCTGTCTGCTACTACAAGCGGTATGTAGATGACAACCCACCAAACAAAATGGCTGAGAAAACAAATCAGAGAATTCTGAGGGGGCATGGAACCATTGCTAAAGTCACTGGCAGAAGGTGAAACAGTGTTAGGGTTGTTCAGTGCTAATTGGGGTGATTGGCTATTCCAGAATATGCCTTTTTTGGAAGAAGAACTTGGCTGTTAGTTCAGTATCTGTCACAATGCCACGAGATCGGTTCTTCTTACTGCGATATAACCTTTGCTGCCAACTTGACAATGACGTGAGTGATGTCGATAAGAAAAGGGAGAGACTTTGGAAAGTTGTGCTCTTCGTCGAGATGGCGCGAAGGAGCTGCTAGGGCTTGGAAAGGCTCAACTTCTTCTGTGTGGATGAGCAAATTATCCCATTTTCAAAGTGCTGCCGTATGAAGCACTACATTGTTAACAATCCGAGCCCTCTGTCCCTGAAAAACTTTGTACTCGCAGGAAAGGACGGCATGATTTATGACTTTATAATTCACAATGGCAAAGTGGCGTTTCCAAACGCTGTGCTTTGGCGTATCAGGCAACTCAGTCGTGAAGCTGCTTGATTCAGTGGCTGCGGGTTCCATGATTTACATTGCCCGTTGGTTTTTTTCGGTCCGTTTAATGGACGAGCTCATAAAGAAGGACATTTTTGGAACCGTCATTTTGATGAAGAACAGAATGCCAAAAGGGGCCCATTTCACAAATGACAAGGATCTGTTGCAAAATCATGGGGCACTTCGGAGGAGCTGCTGCGACAAGACCGCACGCTTTCGTGCACAAAATGGGTCGACAGAAAGGTGGTGCAAAGAAAGATGAAACAAGTTTCTGGATGTCCCAAGCCCGTCTGTCATGAAGAAGTACAATTAAAATATGAATGGTGTCTACTTAGCTGACCAAACGATGTCCCTGTATGCTCAAAGGAGATGCACAAACAAGTGGACACTGAGCTCAATGCTTCAGATGTCTGATCTTCTTGCGTCAACAGCTGGCTTCAGTACGGAGCAGAAAAAAGAAAAGAAGGATTTAAAGACAATTTTTTTGAGTATCTTGATTTTAGGATTTCACTGGCTGAGCATTACTATAGCAGAGGATGAGCCCACCTTTTCAAGACTACGAAGATGGAACAAACATCGCGGCAAGGAAGAGGCGTCTTCAAGACGACGGAGAGAACATAAAAATGAGCCAGGAAAAAGGGGAAAAGCTCTACCATCGGAATATTTTCGCAAAAAAGACTCACTTCATTCCCCAATAAAGGACGACCTTCAAAGTGGAGTAAGGTACCGAAACACTGGCGGGCTGCATCAAGAAGACAAGCAAACGCTGCCCTCAGTGCGACGTGTACCTTTGCATAGAAGTTGGCAGAAACTGCTTAGATGAATTCCATTCATGGGTGGAGTCGCAAAATAATGAAGTTGGCGAGTTAAGTTCCTAGTGTGAGGTGTGAAGAATATACCAAACTTGCTTATGTTGTGTTTTGTGTTTTTCAACAAAAAAAAAGTGAAAGCCGTTTACAACTCCCTGTAACACCGAATTAGAGCGCAGCTCTTGAGGAGGAGGAGGGAAGGGTACTGGGGGTGAAGTGACCTGGGGGGGGGTCACGTGACCTTGGGGGGTCACGTGACGATGCCGATGATGTCATCAGTGACGTCACTGATGACGTCATCCGTGATGATGACGATGCGGATGCCGGTGACGTCATCAGTGACGTCACTGATGACGTCATCAGTGATGATGACGATGACGATGCGGATGCCGGTGACGTCATCAGTGACGTCACTGATGACGTCATCAGTGATGATGACGATGACGATGCGGATGCCGGTGACGTCATCAGTGACGTCACTGATGACGTCATCAGTCACGATGACGATGCTAACTCCGATGACGTCGTCAGCGATGATGACGATGACGATGCGGATGTCGATGACGTCATCAGTGGCGTCACTGATGACGTAATCCGCGATGATGACGATGACGATGCGGATGCCGGTGACGTCATCAGTGGCGTAACTGATGACGTCATCAGTGATGATGACGATGACGATGCGGATGCCGGTGAGGTCATCAGTGACGTCACTGATGACGTCATCAGTGATGATGACGATGACGATGTGGATGCCGGTGACGTCATCAGTGACGATGACGATGCGGACTCCGATGACGTCGTCAGCGATGATGACGATGACGATGCGGATGTCGATGACGTCATCAGTGGCGTCACTGATGACGTAATCCGCGATGATGACGATGACGATGCGGATGTCAGTGACGTCATCAGTGGCGTAACTGATGACGTCATCAGTGATGATGACGATGACGATGCGGATGCCGGTGAGGTCATCAGTGACGTCACTGATGACGTCATCAGTGATGATGACGATGACGATGTGGATGCCGGTGACGTCATCAGTGACGATGACGTCATCGGGGAGGTCACGTGACCTCGGCGAGGGGGTCACGTGACCCTGGGGGTGGTCACGTGACCTCGGGGGGGGGGGGGGGTCACGTGACTTTGGGTGTCACGTGACCTTGGGGGTCACGTGACCCTGGGGGAGGTGTCACGTGACCCTGGGGGAGGTGTCACGTGACCTCTGGGGGTCACGTGACCTTGGGGTGACCTTGGGGGCCACGTGACCTCGGGATGACCTTGGGGGGTCGCGTGACCTTGGGGTGACCTTGGTTACGCCGACGCCGACGCCGACGCCAACGGCGACGCCGCTCAAGCCGGGAACGGGCCCCTAAGAGCTGCGCTCTAAAAAGAAAGCCGTTTACAACTCCCTGTAACGCCGAAATAGAGCGCAGCTCTTGAGGAGGAGGAGGGAAGGGCACTGGAGGGGTGGGTCAAATGACCTCAGGTGGCGGGGGAGGGGGTCACGTGACTTGGGGGTCACGTGATTTTGGGAATCACATGACCTTGTGGGGGTCACGTGACCGTGGGGTGTCACGTGACATCGGGGGTCACGTGACCTGGGGGTCACGTGGCGATGCCGATGACGTCATCAGCGACGTAACTGATGACTTCACTGATGTCATCAGTGATGATCACGATGACGATGCGGACGCCGGTGACGTCATAAGTGACGTAACTGATGACGTCATTAGTGATGATGACGATGACGATGCTTATGTCGGTGACGTCATTAGTGATGATGACGATGACGATGCAGATGCCGGTGACGTCATCAGTGATGATGACGATGACGATGCGGATGCCGGTCACGTCATCAGTGTCGTCACTGATGACGTCAGCAGTGGGAATGACGTCAACGGGGTCACGTGACCTCAGGACGTGGGTCACGTGACCTTGGGGAGGTCACGTGACCCGGGGGGTCACGTGACCTGGGTAACCTTCGTGACCCTCGTGAGGGTAACCCTAGCAACTCTTGTGAGGGTAACTCTCGTGACCCTCGTGAGGGTAACTCTCGTCACCCTCGTGAGGGTAACTCTCATAACCCTCGTGAGGGTAACTCTTATAACCCTCGTGACCCTCGTGAGGGTAACCCTTTTGAGGGTAACTAACCCTCGTGAGGGTTACCCTCGTAACCCTTACTCTCACGAGGGTTACCCTCACGAGGATCACGAGGGCTACGAGGGTTACTAACCACGTAACCCTCGTGAGGGTTACGAGGTTTAGTAACCCTCGTATCCCTCGTGATTCTCGTGAGGGTAACCTACGTGAGAGCAACCCTCGTAACCCTCACGAGGGCTACGAGGGTTCCTCGCGGTTACGCCGACGGCGACGGCGACGCCGCTCAAGCCAGGAACGCGCGCCTAAGAGCTGTGCTCTAAAAAGTGAAAGCCATTTACAACTCCCTGTAACGCCGAATCGGAGCACAGCTCTTGAGGAGGAGGAGGGAAGGGTACTGAGGGGAGGGTAGACCCCTCCTCCTCTTCCTCCTCCTTCTCCTCCCCTCATTCTTTAATATGCTCCGGGGGTCACCTGACCTCGGGGGGAGGGGGTCACGTGACCTCGGGGGGGGGGGGGGGTTCGTGACATCGGGGCGGGGTCACACCCCCAAGGTCACGTGACCGCTCCCAAGGTCAACCCGGGTGACCCCCAAGGTCACGTGACCTTGAGTTGACCTTGAGGGTCACGTGACCTTTGGGGTGACCTTCGGAGGGACCACGTGACCTTGGGGGTCACGTGACCTCGGGGGGTCATGTGACCTTGGGTGAACATGGTTACGCCGACGGCGACGCCGACGCCCCTCAAGCTGGAAACGGGCGCCTAAGAGCTGTGCTCTAAAAATAAACGAATGCATCTATTTAATTCGTTTTTTTTTCTGAAAAGCGCAGCCCCGAACCAGTTATTTATGGGCGCTTTCCGACTACACAGTAATTTACAAAAATTGCTACAAAAGAAGCAATGAAGCGTGGGAAGTCACTGCGCACATTAAAATAATTTCCGGGGGGTTTTTTGGACCACAAAAGTAAATATAAGAACTTAATAGATGTTATTTTATTGTGGCATTATTTTCGGGTCTGAGCAGAATATACAGAGCTTACAGGTAGGAAAATTTCAGATATGGCCATATATTTTATATATGGCCATACATGATAATATAAGGAGTCAAATATGGGCATATACCACCATATTAGGGAGCAAATACGGCCACATATCCCCATATAATTGCGCAATTACTGCGATGTATTGCCATATGCGCATCCAAATACCGTCATCTTGTAAACCCTGAGATGGGGAACGATAAAAAAACGGACGAACACAACAAAATCTCAAACGCAGCTGAAGTTTTATTGATAGAAGCATACCAATAAATAGACTTTTACACAAAAGGAAAAGAGAAAGGGCAACAAAAACTCAAAAGCAAAAACAAGACGGCCACCGCGTTCACCCCAGACGGCCTAAGCCACTCCCCGGCTCCAACAAACCCAGGAAAGGGCGCCGACCACTCGAACAACAACAACCCCACGGTCACCACACATGGTGACCTCCAAACCGCTAAAGCCTAATCCCCAAATTTCTTACTCGAAGCAAACGCTTCCCGGTCCCCCCCTCCCGCCTTTTTCAAGGTTTACAAAGCTCCCTTCAAACAAGCAAAAACTCTTTCATTCGATCAGTGATCACCAAGGACGGCTGGCTGACACAATCCCCCACTCGCGAATGCATAAAGTCTCCTTAATTAGCCTTCTAAACAATTCTTTTTCGTTACACAACACAGAAGTCTTTTCCCAAAGAGGGGAACAAAAATTACAAGAACTAACATGATTAACCAATTCAGAATTCTGCGCCAAATTTTTTACACACCTTTTATGCTCCCCAAGTCGGTCATTCAAACAACGGCCCGTCTGACCAACATAACACAATCCACAGTCAAAGGGGATCTTGTAGACTACCTCTGTGACACAGGAGACTGAGGGATCTCTGTGTTTTTTCCCGCAACATCGCTCACGTCTGAAGGAAAACGGAGTAAGCCTGTCTAAACCGAAGTCCGTCCTAAAAACTACATTAACGTTAAACTTCGCACCCAAGGCCTTTAGGCTATGAGAAAAACCATGAAAATAAGGAATACCAGCAAAAACTCTACCTTGAACCCTCTCAGCGGTCACCGACGCGCGTACAAGCAGTCTACGTGCACTAGAAACGATAAAATCGAAACTATAACCCGCTGACAGTAGACGTTGGGTTTGAACGTCGAAAGCGTTACCAACACAATGAGAACAAGATTTTTTAGTGCACTGCCAATCAATGATCTCACCACCCCCCCCCTTTTACCAGTTTAGAATGAGCACTCCATCTAGAAAGAACCTTCTTTACGGTTTCCCTACCATAAGACCAACAAAGCCCCCCTTAATTAAATAGTTGCAAGTCCAAAAACTGTAACTTCCCATCTTTCGCTGATTCAGAGGTGAATTTTAATTCCGGTGCAGCGGTCAAAATAAAATCATGGATCTGAGTAGCAAAAAGCTGATTCGGAGCACAAACCAAGATTTCATCAACAAACCTCCGAACCAGAAACCTTTCTCCATCCAAACAGCCAATAAAATCTGTTATTTTCTTGTCAAGAGTGTTAAGATAAAACTCAGTCAACACGGGAGCCACCGCCGAACCGATGCATACACCTTTCCGCTGTATATAACTGTCACCATTAAAGTTAAGCACAGTTGCCCTCAGATAGCACGTCAGAAGCTCCAGTACCGCATCTACAGAAATACCCGCTTTGGCCTGAAAAGAGACCAAATTATTTTCTAAAAGCTCCCTAACCCTTTCCAGCAACAACACGCTATCTAAAGAATAATACAAATCTTTGATGTCCAAGGACATCAACGTGCACGAGCTGCGATGCAGGGGAGAAATGCCCTCGATTAATTCTTCCGAGTTCCTAAGGGCAATTCTGGCCTCCAGAGTGACATGGCCCAAACATCCCTGAAGGGAAACCGCAAGCGACTTCTGCCAAGAACCATTTTCGTTAATTACCACACGGAAGGGGAAATCTACTTTATGATCTTTTACTAAAAACTTTAAACCAAAAGAAGAGCGTGAAGCGCCCCTCACTCTGTTTAGCGTAGCCGTGATGTCCTCCTCTGCCAAAATCTTCCACACATCCCGTTTTAGAACCGCAACATTTTCATCACTCTTTACAAATAACTCGGAAACAGCCACCAAAGCTTTCTCATTAAAAATACCATCTGAGAGCGCTGCAAACAAGCCACTCTTGTCAGTCTGGAGCAGGGTCAAAGAGTTATCTTTCAACTCCCTTTTCAAAGCCGACACTCTCCTGAAATTTCTTTGCTCAACCGGGAAGGACGAATCTACCAGAACGCTCAGCTTGCTCAAGGAATGATTTAAAAAAGTCGTTCCATCCTCTGGCGTAGGAATTTTGGTACTAATAGCATGCAGATTCGAGCACAAATCAAACCGTGACGGTTTCACATCCAGGCAAAACTTTAGACCTTCATTTAAAATTGCCTGAGAAGTCTGAGACAGTACAACACTTTCAGGATTGAAAAAACGTTCCACAGAAGCCGAAAGCTGACCTTTTCCTCGTCGAGTCTTGTTTCTTCAAGACCTCTCTTTTCTTGGCGGCCCACGAGGAACGAAAGCTTGCAAGCCGAAGAGAGTTCCAACCGTCGAACTCCACAGAACTGCGGAACCCCTCACCCAACGCACCTTTCCACAACACATCAGTGAGCTCAAAGAGCTCACGAAGTTGCTGATCTGCCACATTCCGAGAGGCCTTTAGGATCCTCTTCTGGTGCCGCCAAGGGAGATTCCGCTGAGTGAGATAGCCGAAAAGGCTGGGATCCACAAACCTCTCTCACTGCTTACAATTCTACTACCTGAAGCAGGTTTCGTCTTCCCTTCTCCTTCTTTTGTGTCAAACCTTCCACCACCTTCTCAACGAGCCTTGGCGTTTTTAACGCTGTGCAAGATCGGTCAGCGACTGAGTGACCTCCAGACGGATGTGAGCTACTTTGGGCTCTGCCTAAGGAAGAGGTTTGTGGATCCCAGCCTTTTCGGCTATCTCACTCAGCGGAATCTCCCTTGGCGGCACCAGAAGAGGATCCTAAAGGCCTCTCGGAATGTGGCAGATCAGCAACTTCGTGAGCTCTTTGAGCTCGCTGATGTGTTGTGGAAAGGTGTGTTGGGTGAGGGGTTCCGCAGTTCTGTGGAGTTCGACGGTTGGAACTCTCTTCGGCTTGCAAGCTTTCGTTCCTCGTGGGCCGCCAAGAAAAGAGAGGTCTTGAAGAAACAAGACTCGACGAGGAATAGGTCAGCTTTTTCGGCTTCTGTGGAACGTTTTTTCAATCCTGAAAGTGTTGTACTGTCTCAGACTTCTCAGGCAATTTTAAATGAAGGTCCAAAGTTTTGCCTGGATGTGAAACCGTCACGGTTTGATTTGTGCTCGAATGTGCATGCTATTAGTACCAAAATTCCTACGCCAGAGGATAGAACGACTTTTGTAAATCATTCCTTGAGCAAGCTGAGCGTTCTGGTAGATTCGTCCTTCCCGGTTGAGCAAAGAAATTTGAGGAGAGTGTCGGCTTTGAAAAGGGAGTTGAAAGATAACTCTTTGACCCTGCTCCAGACTGACAAGAGTGGCTTGTTTGCAGTGCTGTCGGATGGTATTTTTAATGAGAAAGCTTTGGTGGCTGTTTCCGAGTTATTTGTAAAGAGTGATGAAAATGTTGCGGTTCTAAAACGGGATGTGTGTAAGATTTTGGCAGAGGAGGACATCACGGCTACGCTAAACAGAGTGAGGGGCGCTTCACGCTCTTCTTTTGGTTTAAAGTTTTTAGTAAAAGATCATAAAGTAGATTTCCCCTTCCGTGTGGTAATTAACGAAAATGGTTCTTCGCAGAAGTCGCTTGCGGTTTTCCTTCAGGGATGTTTGGGCCATGTCACTCTGGAGGGCAGTATTGCCCTTAAAAACTCGGAAGAATTAATCGAGGGCATTTCTCCCCTGCATCGCAGCTCGTGCACGTTGATGTCCCTGGACATCAAAGATTTGTATTATTCTTTAGATAGCGTGTTGTTGCTGGAAAGGGTTAGGGAGCTTTTAGAAAATAATTTGGTCTCTTTTCAGGCCAAAGCGGGTATTTCTGTAGATGCGGTACTGGAGCTTCTGACGTGCTATCTGAGGGCAACTGTGCTTAACTTTAATGGTGACAGTTATATACAGCGGAAAGGTGTATGCATCGGTTCGGCGGTGGCTCCCGTGTTGACTGAGTTTTATCTTAACACTCTTGACAAGAAAATAACAGATTTTATTGGCTGTTTGGATGGAGAAAGGTTTCTGGTTCGGAGGTTTGTTGATGATATCTTGGTTTGTGCTCCGAATCAGCTTTTTGCTACTCAGATCCATGATTTTATTTTGACCGCTGCACCGGAATTAAAATTCACCTCTGAATCAGCGAAAGATGGGAAGTTACAGTTTTTGGACTTGCAACTATTTAATTAAGGGGGGCTTTGTTGGTCTTATGGTAGGGAAACCGTAAAGAAGGTGCTTTCTAGATGGAGTGCTCATTCTAAACTGGTAAAAGGGGGGATGGTGAGATCATTGATTGGCAGTGCACTAAAAAAATCTTGTTCTCATTGTGTTGGTAACGCTTTCGACGTTCAAACCCAACGTCTACTGTCAGCGGGTTATAGTTTCGATTTTATCGTTTCTAGTGCACGTAGACTGCTTGTACGCGCGTCAGTGACCGCTGTGAGGGTTCAAGGTAGAGCTTTTGCTGTAATTCCTTATTTTCATGGTTTTTCTCATAGCCTAAAGGCCTTGGGTGCGAAGTTTAACGTTAATGTAGTTTTTAGGACGGACTTCCGTTTAGACAGGCTTACTCCGTTTTCCTTCAGACGTGAGCGATGTTGCGGGAAAAAACACAGAGATCCCTCAGTCTCCTGTGTCACAGAGGTAGTCTACAAGATCCCCTTTGACTGTGGATTGTGTTATGTTGGTCAGACGGGCCGTTGTTTGAATGACCGACTTGGGGAGCATAAAAGGTGTGTAAAAAATTTGGCGCAGAATTCTGAATTGGTTAATCATGTTAGTTCTTGTAATTTTTGTTCCCCTCTTTGGGAAAAGACTTCTGTGTTGTGTAACGAAAAAGAATTGTTTAGAAGGCTAATTAAGGAGACTTTATGCATTCGCGAGCGGGGGAATTGTGTCAGCCAGCCGTCCTTGGTGATCACTGATCGAATGAAAGTGTTTTTGCTTGTTTGAAGGGAGCTTTGTAAACCTTGAAAAAGGCGCCCATTGGACCACAAATGTCCCACGGACATCCTGTTTAGATCCCAACGTCCGGGTCCCAAACTGGATGTCCGAGGGACAAACATAAGATGCCTTTTTTTGGCTATCACCGAAGTCCAATTTCTCTACTCCGTTGGACGTCCTGCAAATGTCCACTCATGGATTTGTCGGATAGGTCCCGTGCGTGATATTTTTGGGACGCCCGTTTTACCAATGCATTATTTCGGCATTGCACGTCTACAAGATGGATATTATATGGCCCAGCCAGGGGCTCCAGAGGTATATCTGATGTGTGGGAGCGACGTCTGGGGGCTCATGTCACATCATGTAGTTCACCTCTCTCTCGCTGTGTGTGTGTGTGTGTGTGTACACACACACACACACGCACACACACACACACACACACACAGCGAGAGAGGCTGTTGAAGTTGCCGGCCCCGCAGTGAGGGTGTATATATATATATATATATATATCAGGCACGTAGCCAGGATTTTGGTTCAGGCCATGACAAAATGCTGTATGAGGGGGAGGGGGGAGAGGAGGTCCCAGCAAAATGAAAGATTTCGGGGGGGGGGGCCCGGGCCCCATGGGCCTCCCCCCTGGCTACGTGCCTGATATATATATATAACGGGCATGGTGGCGGGAGGCCGTAGGCGTGGGTATATAACTGAGAGAAAAAAAACCTTAGTGAAAACAGCAACAACGGACGATTTATTTTTCAACGTTTCGGCCGGAGTCTGGCCTTCCTGATGAAGGCCGGACTCTGGCCGAAACGTCGAGGAATAAATCGTCCGTTGTTGCTGTTTTCACTAAGGTTTTTTTTCTCTCAGTTATATATATATATGTATATGGACCACTGACGAAGTGCTGTGCAGAGAAATGAAGGCTGTAGTCTGATATCGGAGGCTCCAACGAGCGGAGGCTCCAACGCGGTATAGCCTGCTGTTGGCACTTTCCGCACATGGTTTGTCTTTCGCGTCGGATTAGCCTGTGACGCCTTGTCGCCTATGGAGTGCAACTTTAACATGCAACAGCCTCATGGTAGTGGGACGGAAGGAGAGGGGGGGGGGGGGGAGGGGGGCAGAGGGCAGCCGGTCGGTACTGTTTTGCATGTGGAGGCATGCCAGGCATGTTCCCACTGGTATAGAACCTGTGAGGGCGACTGCTCCTACCGCCCCCCATACCCCCGGGTTCCGGAGTCCCTGGGCCCAGCCATATCCTCCTCGCCGCAGCTGTCCTACAGAGGCTGGAGCTGTCCCGAGCCCCGGCGTCCGCCCTGACCCCCGAGCACCCGACGCGAGTCACGGAGTGTTGAAAATAATAGTTTATATTTTTCTATTACTTTATAAGTGTGCTTGTTGTTTTTTCCGTTTGTTTTTGTTTACTCCATTCAGCGATTGTCTTGTTTTTTTTTTAGAATAACGTTCGTAACTTTAGCGCACGCTAGAGCTAAATTTAGCGCTTGCGTTAGCTCACGCGACGCAAGAAAGTTTTAGAATAGCGTTTCTCCGCCGCGACGCAAAAGCCCAAGCATCTCGCGCTTGCAACGCCACCAAGATACAGTCACGATTTTTATTTCACACACTAAAAGCTGTAACTTGAGAAAAAACAAGCTTTTTGGTCCGGAGTAACAATTTTACATTTGTTTAAACGTGAGAATCCGACGCGAGCGGTCGACCGGTCGTGTCCGCATGCGTCACCTCGGCAAGAGTGCACTGACCTTCGCCGATAAATGTTCGCTCGTCGCAAGCATCAAGTTGTCGGTGATCGTTGCCCACCTTGATGGGTTTTCCGAACCGAGTGCAATGTCGTCCCGTATTGAAAATCGCAGTCGCGAGGATGCCGCCGAGGTCGCACTCACGACGCCGCCAAAGCGGCCCCAGCCACGATCCTGGGGGCCGCCATTTTTTTTAACTGTGCTCGTCTTGGCTTCAGCCGACTTCTCATCACAAATCCTCCTTGGAGGAGCACAAAGACCCTTTGCGTACGCACGAAATTTCTGAGAAATAGCGTGCGCTAAAATAGCGCACGCAAAGCGCAAAACGTGGTTTGCGTTCGACGCATGCGCAGTGCCGACGACGCTATCCTTTGCGTACGCAAAGTTTAGCGTGCGCTATTCTAAAACTCCCTATTGAAGTAGTAGCCGCAAGATCGCCATCGTCGTCACGACTCCTTTGTTCTCGCTCACTCGCCTCGTACAGTCGGCGCTCCCAGGTTCGCGCGCTTTTTTTTTTACAGTTATCGTTTACCACCACGTCGTCGTCCGCGGCAAAGTGAGTATGCCAAGTTGTGTTCATTTTAGCCGGTTGATGTACTGTTTATGTACGAATTCGGATATACCGCCATTTTGTATGTAAGTGTGGCGAAGTGTGGTTCTTGTCCGTATTGGATCTGCTGGTTTCATGTATCATGCCGCGCTCGCTAAGCGCATACGCTTGTGAAAAAGCTGCTCGAGAAACAAGAAGAACTCTTGAACTTCTTGGGTACGCTGGCGACGACGACGCACAGGAGACAGAACATGAGGGTGTTCAAAATTCTCCCGAGCTACCTCCGAGATCCGCCGCCGTTGAAGATACCAGCGAGCACTGCCGCCAAGAGTCCAGGCGCGAAGAAGATTGCGATAAGGCTTGTTCGTTCGGTGAGTTTGTTGAAGGCGGCCTGCCAGGTCTGGGTGCTTCCGAGTGCAGCGAGGCTGAAGAAGGTACAGGCACGCCGGCCGGGTTCCAAGACTCGTTGCGAGAGTGGGCAATAGATCATGGAATTAAGAGAAGGCCACTGACAGCTCTCCTCAAGCTTTTAAGAAGTCGGGGTGGAATGCCCGACCTACCGAATGATGGACGCACGTTGTTACAGACACCTCGCAGACCACATGAGCAATTCCCCATCAGAACTGTGGAACCAGGGAAATACTGCCATTTTGGACTCGCTGCTGGGTTGCAACATGCATTGTGTCATGTGGAGAAGTTGCCAGCTGTACTTTCCCTCACTTTTAACATAGACGGCTTGCCCTTGTCCAAGAGCTCCAAAATGCAACTCTGGCCTATTCAGTGCTTGGTTGGTGGGATTGATGATGTAGCACCATTCCTTGTTGGTGCATTTGCAGGGCACTCGAAGCCAATGTCTTCAAACGATTTCTTAGTTACTTTCGTTGAAGAGCTGCAGGCACTGCTTTCACAAGGTGTCACTGTCAATGGCAGTCTCGTGCAAGTCAAGGTGAGGTCCATCATTTGTGATGCTCCTGCACGAGCCTTCATAACAATGACGAAGGGTCATGGAGGCTACAGTGGTTGCCCAAAGTGCACGGTCGAGGGCTTGTACTTGGATGGAAGAGTAGTGTTCCTTGACATGGACTGCCCATTACGCACGGACTTAAGTTTCAGGCAGCAGCATGATGCAGAACATCACAAAGGAGAGTCCATCCTGTTGAACCTGCCTATCAACAGTGTGCACGATTTGCCCTTGGACTATATGCATCTTGTGCTGCTTGGGGTCATGAAAAAACTGCTTTCATTGTGGACTTCAGGACCACTCGCTGTTCGCTGGGGGCCGCTAGAGCGGCATGCTTTTAACGAGAAAAGCAAGCAGCTGCGTCCTCACATTCCAAGCGAATTCCCGCGAAAGTCTCGAGGACTAGATGAAATAGACCGCTGGAAGGCAGTTGAATTCAGGCTTGTTCTTTTCTACACTGGACCTTTGCTTCTGAAGCTGTGCCTGACAGATCGCCTCTATCAGCATTTTTTGCTCCTCCATGCTTCTCTCTCAATACTTGCCAACCGACAGCTTTGTCACCAGCATGCCAACTATGCTGGTGAACTCCTGAGGTGTTTCGTTTCTGATTTTGCTGAGTTGTACGGAGATCACCATGTATCTTTCAACGTACATTGCCTCATACACCTTGCCTCTGATGTTCAAAGGATGGGGGAGCTTGATTCCTTCAGTGCATTTCCCTTCGAAAGCAACATGCAAGTGTTGAAGAAGCAGCTTCGCAAGCATGGGAAACCTTTGGAGCAGCTGTGCAATCGAATTGCAGAGGCACGGACAAAGACGTGCAGAAAGTCCTCTGATGGTGGGAAACTTGTGGACCTCAGTCATCCTCACTGTGGAGGGCTGCTGTTGTCGGAATGTTGCCCTCCTGAGTACCGGATGCTAACATGTGGGAACTTTAGAATTTCTCTAAGTGAACGGGACAATTGTTTCTTGCAAGATGGCCATGTAGTCATTGCCAGGAACATAGCCCACATGAAAGGCTCAAATGAGCCATGCATAATTGGCCAGGAGTTTCTTGTCAAAGAAGAACTGTACTCTGCACCCTTTGAATCCTCAAGACTTGGCATTTCTGTTGTTTCACACCTGTCTGAGCTAAAGCCATGGCCTTTGCGTAACATCCAAAAAATGGTGAAGTTGCCTTGGGACAGCAAGTTTGTTACTTTGCCAGAACTGCACACTGGTTAACGTCCCTGAATTTGTTACATCATGCGGACTTTGCGGCCTGGCCTAGACAGCAAGTGCAAACAACATCTGTTTCGTGCATTTAGGTTAGTGTTAATGCAAGAGCTAAACTTTCTGAAACTTTCCGTTCAATGTTTAAATTTAGATGACTTGTTTCCATCGTATGTAGACCGCCTGCTTCCTAATGAAAATATCTGATATTTTTTATGTGCTATTCTCCAATTGTCAGTAACCAAAAGTTTCTTTTTTTTTTTTTTTTTTTACAGATGCGATATGCCATTGTTGAGTTCTTGGGCCTTGAGCAGGTTGAGGTCGTACCAGCCTTGTGGGTCGACGATGACCGCTGTGCATGGCCGAAGCATATCAAAGGAGATAAAGTGACAGCAATGGTGAGGAAGGCAGCACCGCCAGATGCATTGTGGCAGCAGTTTGATGTGTCCGTCAAAGGGCTGTTTGGTATGTACTATTTCAAGGAGCATGGGAGCCTTCCTTGGAACCTGATATGATATAAGAAAGCTGACACAACCAACTCTTACTTTTAGCAACATACGAACAAGCACGAAAAAAACTTGAACGCAGCCAGTACACCTCAGACCTGAGCAGCGACAACGAAATGCCCCCAGGCAAGAGAGTGAGAAGGCCGCCTCCCCAATGGTCAGAGTCTGATGCTGACCCAGCACCAGCAAGGCCGACTAAGAAAGTTCAACGGAGAGTTCCCACAGTTCCAAGTGATTTTCCACAAGGTAATTTGACCAGGATCTGACTCCTGTCTGATGCTGTTGAATGACAATGTCATAAATAAGCATAGTCTGCTGCAACCGAGGTGCAACCCAAGACACTTATTTTCCAGCCATGGTCTCTTCTGTTCAAATGCAGAGTAGCAGCTCTACGGGGAGTGAAAGTAAGCACACCTCAACTTTAGTGTGTCTTTCATAGCGTCTCTCGTGCCATTAATGCTATGCTTTCCTATTCAAATTTGTGATATTTGATAGAAGCTTGACTGTGGTTTTGTGTATATGAGGTCCTGACAAAGCTAGGTATGTACCTAGGGCAATGCAGATGTCACTAGCCGACGCTAGTGCCACAGATGGCCCTAGCGTCGGCTTCCATGCAAAGCATTTCATGCTCATACCTACCCTCGGGGAGGAGATAGGCTGCTCTATTTTTATCTCTGTGTTATGACAGTATTAGCAAAGTTTGTGTCCCTAAATTTTATATATAATTTTCTCTTGTTAATTTGGTGCTGTACTCCAGATCATGCAATGTTTGCATAATCTGATGGCCATCAATAGCCAAGTCTTTTCTTTTTTTCTTTGTTTTCGTTACGCTTTAGATGCAGGCAACCTGCCTGATCACCCAGGGAGCAGTTCTGATGACCCCTGTGTGCACGGTAAGAGCCTTTTGTACTGTCTAGTTTTGAATTTTTCAAAAATAAAAATCCTTATCACTTAGGTTGCAATTAAAGGTTCCCTCTCGCCTGTTTCTAATCCAAGGAGAAATATTCACTATCAAGTTCTTAGTGCAGATATGGACAGCTTTCAGCAGAGCATTAATTCCCACTGCGTTTGTGCGCTCTACAGGTGACAGGCAATCACGAGCATCCTCTTTTGAAGCCTTCGATGACTCCAACCTTACAGACATAGGTAAGCATTTAAAATAGCATGCCACTTTTTCCGGACCGTAGTCTGTGGACTATACATGCCTAGAAAGCTCATATTTTACACTGTGCGGACTATCTGAGAACATGAGCATATACCTATGTTCCCAGGTTTCTAAATTTATGTCCATTCTTTTGCGAAAACCCACTGCTACTAGCAAAGCCTGCTTTGCTTGTAAGAAATTAATTTAAAAGTAATTAAATTATATTTACTGTATGCAGTGTAAAACATATATAAAGGTGGCACAAGATATGAAATCAAGCGAGTGTTTTGCTCTTGTATTCAACAATACAGTTTATTTCATTTTTCATCCTATACTATCTGCAACTTATAAGCAAGTTTCAGGCAAGTAACAGTTTTTTTTTTTTTTTTTCAGTTACAGACATTGGGGGCTCACAAGAATCAGTCTCTTTTAATGAAGGTATTGTTAAATCTTCAAGCCCTCTCTGAGTAGTTAACGTTGGGGCTGGGAAATTAATTTAATACATTAATGGCTCACTAAGTCTCAAGTGATTAATCGTTAACTTGAATTTAATGTCAGTTGAGCAGGTTGATCTACTGGCAATTGTCCCGTTCAAACTTCATCACACTCTGCAGTTGACAATTTTTGTAAAAATTGGTGTCTTACTGACAATGTGTCAAAAATATACATAGGCTTTTCTAAATGCTACATATGAGAAAGCTCTCCGAGAATAATTGAAATATTCAAAGATAGGTTGGCATCCATATTTTAAGCTCTGGCACTTATGTCAAGCTTCACTGCTTTGCACCAATGTTGTAGGGTGAACTTTCACTGTCTTGAACAGGCATACCCTGAGAAGTGGCCGACGCGGTTGAACACCTCTGTTTCATGGTCCCGCGGAAATTTTGCTATTATAGGTTTAATTTCATTGGATACAATTCATTATAGGTTGCCTCATAATTTTATATTGTGGTGCCAACGAAACAATATTGACCTATATGCGTATAGCAATGATACACAAATATCCTGAGTGTTATTGATACTTGTGAATTTCTAGGGCATCAGGCAAGAGGGAGAGAGGATCCACAAGACCAGGGTAACTGCTTTTAGCATTTATACTGAAACAGTTGCATCCAGTGGACCTTTTCTGCATTAGATCCTAAGTTCATATCAATGTATCAGACAGTGAAAGCTTGGCACAAGGCATTCTTTCTACACACCTAGGCCAGTTGATAGAGAGACAGTCCGATATAAATTTTGTCATGATCGGATAGTTAAGCAAATAAGGCTGAAATTTTTCATTGGTATATAACTCTTGCGTCCTTTGTACCTTTCACACTATTTGTTTCTTCTTTAACTATACAAAGAGGGCCAAAGAAATCTAACCCACTTTAAGAAAATCACAAAAATCAGTTTCACATTTATAGACACTGTAATTTACAACATGTGTTCAGCTAGGCAGTGAATTTGTTTTATAAACATTTTGAAGAAAAAGCTTTCCTCAGTAAGTTGCAAATAAAAATAATAAATATCCTATCGTCTAGCATGGAGTTAAGCCTATTCCAGACCGGAGCTTAAAAACATTGTTGTGGGGCATTTATCAGATGAACTGGGTGACGAAAGCAAAGTGACAATGGTCTCCTTTCCTACACTACCTGTGTTAGCTTCCTAAAACGCCCCAATGGCCTGCAACAACGTTTTCAAGTTCCGATCCGCAATAGGCCTAAACCCATGTATGTCCATAAAAAAAATGTAGTTTTTATTAATAACTTTTTACTGATAACAGTTTTTTTTCCACAATAAAAAAAAACGCAGTGTCTAGCGTTACGTTCGACGGAACCCGAAATAAAAATTAAAGTTACGTCCGACGTAACTTTACGTAAGGATTCGAGTTACGTCCGACGTAACCCAATATGTAAATTAAAGCTACGTCCGACGGAACTCCAAATAGATAATAAAGTTACGTCCGACGCAACTTTACCTCAAGGTTTCGAGTTACGTCCGACGGAACCCAATGTGAAAATTAAAGTTACTTCCGACGGAACTCGAAATAAAAAATAAAGTTACCCCCACCCTCTGCCCGTTTCGACCTGGATGAGTTTCGTACTGGCGTAGGTCGTGGCGGTCGTGGTACCGGCACGCCTTCATGTAATTACCACTGGTTAGCGGTTGTACTGCAACTTTCTCATCTACAGCTTCTCAGGCTCGGAGCACGCGTGCTGCGGTTTCCATTTTTAATGTTTTTCTTTTCTTTTGCGTGTCGCACCTAGGAGGAAGTGGGTTCATATCTAAAAGCAAATCGAAAAAAAAGAAAATTCCTCTTAAAGGGCACATGAAAAGAAAAAAATTTTTTTTTAAACGGCTTAGATGGAAAAAGGATCTCATAAAACGATTTTACAACGAAGAAAAAAAAATTTTAGAGCTATATTTACGGCGCGAGATGATTTTTTGTCAAGCGCGGTGTAACGCTCCTCCTTTCCACTTTTCTCTCTCGCGCCTGTGCGCTCCGCGGGGAGGCGAGGTAAGCCGCTTGGATTGGCTTGGCTGCTCGGCTAGAAAACGTGCCACTTCCTTTCAACTTCGGCGCGCACTGTGTTGTTGGGTTTGTGTGCTGGTGGTGGAAGCGGTGGTAGTCTGCTCCGCGTCTTTTACGATGGATCCCGAGTTGAAGCGCAGACTCCTCGACCGGCTCGGGCAGCTAGGGCTTCGCCCCTACGAGAACACGCCTCGCAGACCAGGGAACCCCCCTGCGGAAAGTTTGGAGGCCAGCGATACGCCTGCGGACAGCGTTGCCGGCGGGTCGCGGCTCCCGCCCGAGTCTTCGAGTAGACTCGAAGACACGCAAATGCTCGTCTGCCGGTACCGCATGTTTACTGAAATCCTCCTGGTCACGATCACGAGAACTGCAGCCTTTCGTCGAGCAGCGGCGTCGCTTTCGTTGAACCGGCATGTCAAAAACAACACCGCGCCGACCGTGCTCCGCGCCCCTTCGGAGAAAAAATGGCGGTCTTTGTTTAGTTTCGTAAGCGTCAAAACGGAAGTGATGATTTTCTTATACTTAAAGTTTCTCAAAAGTCAAAATATTTTGTTACAAAATAAGTGCAACAAAAAAATAAAGAAAATAAATAACTTTCAAAGACCATAGAAAGCTTTCGAAAGAGCTGAAGCACCACGTGATAAATAAGGGCCAGTCACGTGATAAATATGGGCCACTTTTCCGCGGGGCCCGCGGGCGCCAACTACAAATTCGTATTACGCCGTAAATATAGCTCTAAAAATTTTTTTTCTTCGTTGTAAAATCGTTTTATGACATCCTTTTTCCATCTAAGCCGTTTAAAAATTTTTTTTTTTCTTTTCATGTGTCCTTTAAAGGAGACAAAATTCGCAGAAAGGAAATGAAAAAACGAGAAAAAAAAAGTGTATGTAACGGGTATCGAACCCGTCGGGCCTACGCAGCCTCTACATACGAGGAACACACTCCAACCCCCTCGACGAATCTGGAGATACAAATAGAGCCG
Source organism: Ixodes scapularis (assembly GCF_016920785.2). Classification (NCBI taxonomy): domain Eukaryota; kingdom Metazoa; phylum Arthropoda; class Arachnida; order Ixodida; family Ixodidae; genus Ixodes; species Ixodes scapularis. The sequence continues at coordinate 74,692,892 of NW_024609837.1, forward strand.
CGATTTTGACCAATTTATCAACGCTGCATTGGACGTCATGTAGAAGTAATTATATATATTTTTATGTTTACGTCGTGTTTCGGCCACAAAGCGTAACATTCAATAAGGTTCCGTAGGTTACACAGGCCGTAACTTATTTCCGTCGGACGTAACTCGAAACCTTAGGGTAAAGTTACGTCGGACGTAACTTTAATTTTTATTTGGAGTTCCGTCGGACGTAACTTTAATCTTCATATTGGGTTACGTCAGACGTAACTCAAAACCATGACGTAAAGTTATGTCAGACGTAACGCTAGACACTGCGTAAAAAAAATGTATTACCTAGGTGGACCCTTGTAGTAAATTAGACTATCACAGGATGAGAGACTGATTTTTATATTTTACTGCGATAGCAGTTATTGGGAGCCTTCCAATAAAATCCTCCCTACGCCTATCGCAAAACAATCGTGGTTCTGTGATGGCCTCCTAGATGGTGCTATGGTCCCGCTGGATCTACACAAAAAACAAGTGCAGTTCTGCAGCCGTCTTCTAGATTGCATTACGGGTTCCATCACTCTACACTCTAGTTCCAGCATACAATGGCAGCGCCCCCTTCCTCGCTAGTTTTCCGGTTTGCCTGGGTATGTTGCATGCTCATTCTAACTTCCATTGTGTTGCATTGCGTGGCGGTCTTCTCAATGATGCACGACGCATATACGAGGTAATTGCATAACATTCCTAAACGTTCTATTGCATTTCCGCTGTTCTCACAGTGATTCATGTCACGCCTCAGTGTGATTATGACAACTTTTTTAATGTGGGTTAGATTCCCTTGGCCCTTGCTACATATTAACATAATGAATTCTTAGCATGCGACAAAATATTTTGTAGTTTGTCGTCGTTCAATTTTGAATTCAGCCTCTATATATTTTTATGTTCATTGGTGAATCATGCAATGCCTAATATGAATGATCATGTAAATTATGTTTTAATTAATTGTTTCCTTTATAGAACAAGGGTTCAAGCAGCACGTCTTGAGGCTCCTCAACATTGTCCGTTTCACGGTCCAGCAACATGGGGAAATGCTGAACAAGCTCTGTGAGGTCCTTCCAAGCCATGCAGTCGTCGTACGCCCCCGTCTCGTCGAACAACCGTTCAACAAGCTAGACGACCTCTTTGCCTTTGACAAGACGTTGGTGAACGAAAAGGCGGCGATGCTTGTGAGCACTTTAATACAGCTACACAGAGTCAACAATGCTGCATTTTCTAAAAGAAGGTGCTATACACTGCAGGGCAGTTCAATGAATGTCTACCTACACGTGATGAGATTCTCTCTAAATGAACCCGAGTAGAAGTGCCAAAATTTGGCAACTTCGTAAATTGCCTTTTAAAAGTCTGGCTGTGCTTTGGGTTCTACATCTGCATGGCATTGTGATGCAACAGTTGCATATGGCTGTAATATCTGAATGCATGGCAACTCTGTCATGCATCTTTTTGCTGCATGGTTCCACCATAAAAGGAACTATGCAACATATTGCTTTTCAGCAATATCTTCATGTCTTATACAAGGTGTTTCAGCTAACTTGTGCCAAGAGTAAAAAAAAAACAAAAACGCTGGTGCATGCTAAGCCTGTTGAACCAGCACAGTATTGTTCACGGTCCTTCAGGCCGAGTCATAATATTTTTTGCGATGCGACCGGAAAACCTGGAATTGTCAAGGAATTTTGGATCATCTGGGAAAGTAAGAATTGTCAGGGAAATCGTCAAGACTCTGGCCAAATCAGAGAAAAAGGCCAGTGCGAGTGATGCGGTGGTGTGCAATGAAGCCCAAGAGTCGTGCATTGACGTGGCTGCGCTAAATAACATTGCCAGGAACTTTGTTAAACATGACCTTTTTTATAGCAACATAAGGACAAATTTCATTACATTATTTTAAATTGTGAGCTTATTCATATATTATGTGTTTAATAGCAGTTGTAATATTTCAACACTTCTGTAACGGTCGGGGAATTTGATCGAAATAGTCAGGGAAAACCTGGAAAAGTCGGGGATTTAAAGAAAATATTTTGCTAGACACCGCGGTTCATAAATAACTTTTTAAATATATATTTGGGTGCAAACCCCCAATATAAACATTGTAGAGCATGCTGAGATACTCCTAATCAGGTTGTTTCCATGAGGATGGCCTTTGTGTGTCTAATTTTATTAAGCTCTAATGAAGGCGCACGAGATTCTTAAAAAATCTCACGTGGCTATTTGCTAGCGTGCTGTGATGTTATCTCTGTTCTACCCCACCTAACTAAGATTATTCAGTCCAAACATAAACACTGTCATGCATTTTATGCAGGTCCAAGAATTCAGGGAACTCGGAGGGAAAACGGCCAGCAAGGCGACAAAGAGCATGCTAGCGCACCTGCTCGGCGACCAACTAGCTGCACAGTTTTCGTGGGTGGGCCGGAAAGGCAAACAGAACTTCTCGTCCTTGAGGACTGCCACTGCAATTGTGGGTAAGTTAATATATCTACACTTTCTTTTCTATTACTCAGGCCAGTGGCGAAACATGCATGCCCCTCCAATTAATCCGAGCCTGGCCCAGCATCTTTTTGATATCAGCCCCCCCAGAAAGGTTGTCTGTAATCTGGGCCTGTCCATAATTAGGCTTGCGAGGTTAAAGGGGTGCTGGACTGAAATTTGTATTTTAGAAACCAGGGCAGCAAAACCGTCAGACAGGACACTGCGAACCCCCCGAAACATTACTTGTGCAGCAATATCTCAAGCGAATGGCCGTATTTTTTAGGGGCGCGTGACGTCACATTTCTAGCTAAAAAAGTTTGGAGGATAGGAAGCAGGCTCGCTTGTGCAGCAGGGAGGTGAAGCCCCCCCCCCCCCTTCCAAAAAAAAAAAAAAGAAGCAAGGAATGCATCGTCGCACGCCTAATTGCTACATGAATTTAGCCACCCATTTGCTGTATGATTCACGAATAATGGTTTGTAGCGTCCCACCTAGTTTTGTGATATCAGTATTTCTGTTCAGCATCCCTAATAATTATATTCATTAAGTTTTATGCTTGTTATGGTCTTTGTCAGCTTTATCCCAACATAGCTTTCACTGCTTCGAAATAAATTTGTCCACCCTTTATCTGAAAAGGATGCAGATGGTCAGTGGATGTTCTACAGCTGTGTCATCTAAGGCAATCAATAGGGAGGGAAGTGCATGTGACCCATCTGGCCCGAATGCTTAGAAAAACTAAACATTTGTTCTGTGCTGGGGTTTAACCTCAAGACTCCAACGGTCTTTTTTATCTGTTGGTGGACCTTCTTTACAAAAATTGTGTTTATAATAATAAGCAAAAATGCATCTATTTCTCCAATTGTTATCAAACTGGCTGTCGAAAGTCCAGACATTGGGTTGATCTATTGACGACGCAGTATTCAATGGGAACACTCACATTCATTGTGTGAGGCATCACAGATATTATGTTATTCATACACACTTATTAATTTCAGCTGCTGGAAGGCAGCTGCCGGGAGGAAAGGATGCCATAGAAGAAGCCATCAAGTCGTGGCTCCGTCACGCACCTGAGCGCATGGCCGGAAAAAAAGAAAACCGAAGAGAAGTCGACCAAGCTGACGGTATGCTTCCTGCCAGTCTGTAGTGTAAGGCTTCCAAAGCTTTGTCGCTATAGATGCCTATGGGCTACAGCATGCGAGGTCGTCATTATTTCATGGGCAGTGCTTCCTTCAATAAATTATTGTAATTAATCATTCATATAACTGCCACAGTATTTCTTTAATACAGTAGAATGTTGGGCATCCCCCAGTTGGGGCAGTAGCTACGCCGTTTCAGAATGGCTGGAGATTGTGTGCTGAATTCCCTGCCAAGGCAACTGCATTTTCATGAGGGGAGATCCTCAGATGCCTAGGAATATCTAGAGCGTGCCACCGTGACATTTCCTATACCTCATAGCTGTGCCGAGTCATGATCATATTTAATTTTTCATCTTGATGTATAATACACTTGCAATAAACCATTTATTGCTAGTCCACTTTTTGGCAGAGTAGCCTTACAGTTAGAAAATTGCATACACATGGAAATGTAGAATAAAGGCAGTCCTATTACAAGGTGCGCACTTGTACTACTCACGGTTAGTAGTTGTCTTATTGGCCCTGTTGCAAGGTGCCAGCCTATGTTTTGGTTTCCAACGATCCTATCTTGTTCAATGGGGTCCAGCACTTCTCTTCATACACATAGTTCGCAATCTAGTTCATGGAAGTCGGTGGATAGTAAACAAGTCCGTGCTAGGACCAAATGATGCCTGTGTGCTTGGAATTTGATCTCAGTGCATTTGGTTATTAATATGTTATTTCAAACTTTCTATATTCACAATCTGTCCTCGTGTTCAGGGAACGCTTCTCTCAAACACAACTTTTTCTATAATACTATACTATTCTGTTTGTATTCATGAGCCAGACGTGCAAGCAATACATTGTTCGGATCAAAATAAAAATTTCAAAAATGTTTGTATCGAAAATTATATAGAAATTTTGATGTGTGTTTTTCAGAAATAAGTTGGTAGTGGAAGAGTAAGAAGGGACTTGTATGACTGTCATATAGGACCTAAAACACCACATTGAATTTTTTGAGCACATTCTTGTTTGTGCAAACCTTTTTGTGTGTCGCCTGGTTAAGACACTTGTCATTCCTCAGATCGCCATCTATAAGCCACCATCGTGCTTGTTTAGCATGGCCTCTTCAGCCTTTTAGTTCAATGCATAGCAGCTGAAGTTCTTCTGTTGACTGGTCATTTTCTCACTTTTATGGAGCACACCATAGTTATTTATACTCACTTAACCTCAGTTAGAAGGGCTAGTATGCAAGAAACACCAAAATAAACTCTAGTGACTTTTTTCTTTGAATTTCCAGATTCCGAGTAAACGGAGCCAGCAACCGGATCTGCAACACCGTCCGACGACTGCAGCAAGCCGCACCAAGGCATTTACTTGTCTTTTTATTTTTATTTTGAAGTAGTGACAATGGTTTTTGTTGTTTTATTCATTGGAGAGGCCACTTCTTTGTTATCTAAGTGCACCTTTTAGTCATTCACAGCTTGTTTGTAGTTTGGTTGTCTAATTTTCTTGGACCTTTTACCTCCCGATATGCCAGCAAAGGAGGCTGAGCATAACAGCGTCCAACACTGCCAGGTGGCCCATAGTTTGTCTCCATCTAAAGTGGACCGCAGCAGACGCTTTAAGCCATCGCACCAATCTAGTTGCAGAGGCGTGACATATAAACTTGCAGTTGAACGCCAGATTATGTGGCGCTTGTAAAGGCCCGTTCACACTCTTGCGACCGAGTAAGTCCAAGAAAGACAAGACCGATTTTTAAGCCTCTTACAACGTTTTAGGACCGGATGCGCTGCTGCGGAGCTGGTCCTAAGACGTCGTAAGAGGCTTAAAAACCGGTCTTGTCTCTCTCGGTCGTACTTGGTTGCAAAAGTGTGACCGGGCCTTTTGTGTCAATTTCTCCAAGCTAGATTGTCTTCGGCGGCTTGTAGCGCCCGCCTCTGTTCATTTTAGGATGTGACAAAGTGTTTGAACTCTGACAGTGTTGAGCATTCTAGTCTTCTAGGGAAGGGCGGGGAAAATGTGCTTTTCATTTCATTTCACTTCTGTTTTCTGAATAGTATATAAATGACACCAAGCAACATTTATTTCTCCTAGGTGAAGGAAGCTTAACGAGATAAGTCTATGGGAAGTTTACTGCTTTCATCTGAATGAAGCTTTTTTTTTTTATCAAATTTACTACCTTTCTTTACAATTTATTGAGAACATTTTGTTTAGTGTGTTAGACTTTGCCCCGTGGTTTGCGAGTTATTTCCTCCATGCTCTTTGTGAACCCATGTTTTGTGTTCTGCTATGTTTATACCGTTTTGTACTTGCCTACATGCGATTCTGAGTGTTGTGAAACTTTTTTTCTGCTTTTTATGACGGAATTCGCATATACTTTAGTGTTATAAAATTAAAGGTTGAAAACTAGTGACACTGCTTGAGAATGTGGCACAACGGTGAAGCGTTATTGTTCCTACTCTTGTGATTCATTTTAAACTGTGATATCTGCACGGGCTGCATTTCAATTGTTTTGTGTCAACTTGCGTGGATACCTGCTTACCTTATTTTTACCAGGGTTCCGTCAGGTACAAGAAGTATCTATGATATGATGTTCCCCTGCTAGTCTGAATAAAATGTTATTCCTTGCATCACCCAAAGACTTTCTTTCCATATGTATCTGAGGCTTTGATAAGGCCACATTTTTATCTTTCAGGAAGAGCTCTTCACCAAAAATGCATAATATATTTCCTGTGCTAATGCTTTCCAGTAATCAAAGTGACTGTATGCCACTAAACATTTGGGCTGGGAATTCTATTCTAGAAATGTATTTATTCATGTATGGCACTTTACTGTGGAATTGTGCATTGTGTTTGTACTCATGTTTCCTTCTTTCATTGTTGGTTGGAGGCTGCAGATTGAATTTCTGAACATCACGGTGACACTAATATATTCCAGGTTTTAACGACACTACACTGTGGTGGCAGGCTGTTTTGGATTACTTCTTTTTCAGTGTGATATCACCATCTTAATATATTGACATTGAAGCGAACTGCCAGCTGCTTTGATGTTAATACATTAGGGCTGTGATATCACTGAAAATTAGTTACCCACGACAGGTTCACAATCTTAATATATTGACATTGCAGCGAACTGCCAGCTGCTTTGATGTTAATACATTAGGGCTGTGATATCACTGAAAATTAGTTACCCACGACAGGCACCCTACCACCGTAAAGTGGTGTCGTAGAAGTCTGGCATATATTGCTGCTATAGTGATGTATAGAAATCCAAAGGTGCAGCCTAGCCTACTGAAGAAACGATACTTGAATGCAAACACACTACGCAACATCCGAGTGAAGAGACACATGAATTGGTGCATTTCCAGAATAGAATGCACACTCCAAATTCTTAGTAGCAGCATCTCGGTCGCTTTGATCACTGGAATGCATTGATCAGCAGCCTGACCAGTAGCCCAGGTCAGCTCCCCTGAAAATAAACAGGATGTCCCACAGGCATCCCCTGGACATCTGAACAGAAAAATCGGATGTCCGAAGGACGTCCGAAAATCCGGTTTCGACGTCCGTGGGATTTTTGTTGGTACATCGATTTCTTTGCACGGGACCATCCTACGGATGTCCCTAGTACGTCCCCGGGATGTTCGTGGATCTCCTACGGACGTCCAAATGTCTGTTGGCGGATGTCCAGCGGATGTCCACCGAACATCTGTGGTCCAATGGGCGGGAGGGGGGGGACCGGGAAGCGTTTGCTTCGAGTAAGAAATTTGGGGATTAGGCTTTAGCGGTTTGGAGGTCACCATGTGTGGTGACCGTGGGGTTGTTGTTGTTCGAGTGGTCGGCGCCCTTTGCGGGGTTTTTTGGAGCCGGGGAGTGGCTTAGGCCGTCTGGGGTGAACGCGGTGGCCGTCTTGTTTTTGCTTTTGAGTTTTTGTTGCCCTTTCTCTTTTCCTTTTGTGTAAAAGTCTATTTATTGGTATGCTTCTATCAATAAAACTTCAGCTGCGTTTGAGATTTTGTTGTGTTCGTCCGTTTTTTTATCGTTCCCCATCTCAGGGTTTACAAGATGACGATTGATTACCAGCTCGCCTGCACTCTCTCACTGCTTACAATCCAAATACCGCCATATCCTGGTGTATATAAGTTTAAATACTGCGTGTAGAGCCCGTTCACTACATATATTGGTAGAAATATACCCCCTGATAATGATATCAGGGCGCGTTTCGGTCGTGCAAGCAAAAATTTATATGTGCTTGCGAAAACACTAGTTGATTCATCTATATTTAGGATTCCATATTTTTTAAGTTTATCTTTCGTGAAATTCAGTGAGTGTTTTTCGGCGTTTATTTTTCGCTGGGAATTCGGGGTTTATCGTACTTTATTTTTGTCAGATAACCAATTCTGCGGAATTCGGAGTTTTTTTTTACTCCATAAAATTAAAAATAATAATAAACATAAATAAATAAGGTCCCTGTTCCATCACCCTTTGCCCCGAAGGAACGTCGACGTGCTAAAACGCAAACCCCTTTTGTCAGTGGTTCTAGATTTCAGAGGAAACTGAATTGAAATTTCCTCGGGATCACTGACCCTGAGCTCTTATAAAGTTCAGTTGTAAAACTCCGTCTTTTTCGCTGTTTATTTTGTCGTTGTAACCCCGAAATTCTGAGTTTTTTTCGGATAAATCCGAATCGAAGAAAATATACAGGCGGGTGTGTTTCGAATTTTTTTCGGGTTTATCCGAAAACACGTAACCCTATTTATATTGCACGGGTCCTATGTAATTAGTTAACTATTGTTAACTTCCTTAAAATGAAGTTATTCCAGATATTTGGACCAAGCAATCAGTTGCTCATTTTGAAGATTGAAAGACAAATGAAATTGGGTGTATATTTGACGTGTAACAATATGACGAAGTGCATAAGATCGGAAAGCGGAATAATCAAATTTTGGATTTTAGATGGCAGCTCTTAGTCGCCCGTTTCCGTGTTAAGCGGTGTCGGCGTCGTCGTCGGCATCGGTTTAACCGCCCCGCTAAATTTAGCGGGAAATTTAATTGGTGCTTCGGTCACGTGATGTCAATTTTCCCTCTAAATCTAGCAGTGAAACTAATTTTTTTCGTGTTTCTCCGCTAACCCGCTAAATTTAGGGGGGAAACATGAACCGTTAGGGTGGAACAGCGCGGATGAACAGTCACACTCACGTTTACGCAAGAAGGAAACTGACTCTCAGCGCTGACTCACAACTCAGTCCTATATTTCTTTATCTGACTCACAACTCAGTCCTATATTTCTTTATCCTCAAATCTTGAACTTCTTCGCCTTCGACGAAGGCGAAGAAGTTTAAGAGTTTGTTTCCTTCTTGTGTGAGCCTGTTTCCTTCTTGTGTGCATGTGAGCGTGACTGTTCACCCGCGCTGTTCCACCCAAGCATGAATTACCAACTAGCCCAAGCGTCCACATTACCAAACCAACCGTTAGCTTACTGAAGATGCAAGACGCTACTTCGTCGTCGCGCATCCTTTTCCCTTCGAACGGCTCCGAAGCCGTTGCGCCCTGAGTACCCTACCCAGCATCTTTCAAAAACCGTTCTCGCAGCATCGCAACCTTCTGTTTGCCAGCGTCGGCGATTCATCGTGTGTTGAAAGTCGGAAGATGTGCACTGTCCCTGGTGTCTTTTTTGTGTAAATCTTTCGTAAATGATTGAAGTTTAAAAACGCGAACATAACCATGTATACATGATTTTAAATTTATTGGTAAATATATATATATATATATATATATATATATATATATATTTATCTATTTATTTTTGGATATCGTGCGTAAAAAATAGTTGCACATCGTGTTTCATTTTAAAATATATTTTGGGCTGGACAGCTTCTTTGGAAGTTCAAAAGCTGAACTTCATACAGCTTCTCCTGTTCTCTCGGTATTGTCAGCAGGGTAAACGCTATGTGTGTTTTAGGCCAGTCATGTCTCCGGTTAGGGTTGCGTGCCAACAGTCTAGAAGCTGGTGATAAAGAATAACATGGCATCTGCCTCAAGCCGAAGGACACACATAGCATTCAGTGCACTATCAACCTTGGGTAGAAGTGGCAAATCCTATCGTTGTGGTCAGTGTTGGGAGGCCCCAGAAGCTAAGCCGATAAGCCTTTTGTGCGTGCACTCCCGTATCGGCCTTTCATTCTCTCCTTTTCTCTCTCTCCCTAAGCTGAAAGCGTGGTAGAACGTGCGCACTTTCCGAACCAACCAGCCGTAGTGTTTGCTCTCTGTGCGAGGGAAATGTCAGGAGCGTGGCCGCGTGGTGTGACGGATGACGCATTTAACGGTTGGAAATCTCGGAATGCGTTATGCCGGACCTAGTTTGGCGTGTGCTGCGCCCTGCGTAGTTGCTGCGGATTTTGCATCTGCATAAAATTCGAAAAGCCCTACCCATATATTGCCACAAAGCGATTTCTTTAAAGAAGCCCAAGAATTGTTTTGGTGATGCGTTTAGTGTTCGGGTCTACAAACGACAGCTTGCGCTACATTCTGTTAAAACTTCACGGACACCTTCCCTCTCGTTTTTGTGTTTGAGTGGTTGTCATGCCCTTGTCAACATATATCTCGGATTACACCTTTCATGTCCGGTATCGTCAACGTAAGTGCGCTGCAACCTTCTTCGCGGCAATTGATCGTTTTCCTTCAGGTACTCTTCCAGATTACCTCTAGAATTACGCCGTGTCTATCTCCTGACAGCCGTAAGAATAATTTATCCGAACTTCTACCAGCATTATCCTGCCATTGGCCGTCTGAAATCATGTCACAACTGCAGGAAGAATACTGATTTTTTTATTCTCCCTGCGTTTCGTGATAGCACTTTCCACGGCCACCTTCTCGTGGATTCACGGTTTATGGACATCATTTCGTCGACATTCGTTAAGCGAATGTCGATAATCCTGCGTTCCTTGGGAATTAAGTTGAGCGAACTCAGGAGTGCTGTAAAGTGCAGCTCATCTAAAAATTATTAAAAGTTGGTACATGGTCAATATGCAACTGTTTTTTTATACAAATAAGAAGTCACTTGTCCTTGTCCTTTGTTCAATCAGCGCTTTGTCCGTGCACTTCTTTCACTTGTCCTTTGTTCAATTTTTTGCGCTGTTTTCACGTTTGACGATGTTAAACCAACTAACCCAACTTACCGCCTTGTTGTCTTATTTGATTGGGACAAATCTGATCTTATTTGAGAAGCAGAAATGCCCCTATTTGGCAGACTCAGATATAAATATATAAAAATTGGGCATAACTTGCTAGATATGCCTTATATAATCTGATGTATTTGATATGGCCGAATATTCCCATTTTTTTACACAACCGTATTTTTTATATGTCCGGATATGCCATTTTTGTAAGGGTAGTTATCGCTACTTCTCAAAATTAGCTTGAGACGTATAAAAATTTACAGTTGTGTTTTCAACACCAGTTCTATGTGCTGTGAAAACTACAAACTTTGTTTTGAGTAGCATTCTGAAAATAGTCAGTATTGAGCCTACATTGCTTTCAGCTAGGAAACAGAGTAATTCTTTTTAGCACGACCACCCCCGCCGTCTGATGGTGTTTCTAAAGTAATGAAAAGCGTTATTATTTTTTTGCGTGAGAACATGCTGGCCTGGAAGTTTACATAAAAAGTGATATAAAAAGAAATTGCGGTTCAGCTGGAGCAACTGCAATTTTAACTCAATTACTTTCTCAAATTAGCTAAATAATTTCTGAAGGGTTTATATATAAAAAGAAAAATACGCAATCTTTCAAACAAAGATTTACCCTTCATTTGTTTCGGCGCGTTTAGGAACAAAAAAACTTCTTTGGGTACGAAAAGTCGATTGGCTAATTGAATTGCCTCTTCACAGTGTTTTCATTTGCCTCGGGGGAAAAACAAAAACAAGTTATTGAATTTTTTGCGTATTATTTGCTCTCCTGCCTTTGTATACACGCCAGTCAGCGCGTGTTATACACATTCCCCATGGAGAAAACAAAGTTTCTTGAAAATATCGGATTAAGTAGCACTGCGTGTTCAGTAGCTCCTTGGCTCGTCTGTGTATTGCACGGTGTTAATAATACCCCAGAAGTGCTCTACATAGTGATGCGAACTCACGCATTCCACTCACATTTAGTCATACTGTCAATTAGTCATACTGCGTGCGCTAGTGAAAACTACAAACGAAGTTTGTAGTTTTCACAGCACATAGAACTGGTGTTGAAAACACAACTGTAAATTTTTATACGTCTCAGGCTAATTTTGAGAAGTAGCGAAAACTACCCTTACAAAAATGGCATATCCGGACATATAAAATATTTGTTGTAGTGCAAATTTCGATTTTTTTCCCTAAAAGTTGTGGCTGGAGGAGGCACTGTTATATCCAGCCTATATTGCCGGAGTTGATATAGCACGGCCAAGGCGATAACACGAATGACTATTTTGTAGTCTGTGTTGCTGTACACAATGAATGGAGTTATGAAAACACTCTTGCTTGCATGAGTACTCCATGTTTCCAAAATATGTATAAGAAGAGATAGCGAGTCGGCTGACCTGAAAATAAATAATTATATGATGGAGTCTGCGTTATTGAAACCGGAGAGAAACTAAACGGTGTCGATGAGAGCTATTTTTTTTCTAATTCGACCACTTCATTTTTTCTTAATTAATCTTTCTTTTCTTTCAAGAAGCCCACACCTGTTTATATTTTTTTTTCGCATTTAATTATTACCGTTCTCTCAGTCGAGTCACTTATCCAAAGGAAACAACAGCGTGGCAGAACTATGGTGCCTGGAACGCGTCTCCGGCTGGTGTGTTTAGCGTCCTATGCTGCCCATACATGAAAAGTGGTCCCCATGTGGAAACAAAACGACGTCACAGAAGCCGGAGTGTCCTGCTGTTGCCTGTCGCGATCCTGGCGTTGGCCGTAGAAATGCTGGCGAAAAGCACGAGCGAACGCGAGTGTCGCTGTTGTCACGGCGTCCCAGGCGTCCCATCTTTCGGCTGCTGTAGCTTCCCTGACTGTCACACTGAGGAGCGACCTGCAGCAGAACAGGCGTCTGCCATATTCACCTCAGCTGCCGAGACACCACCAGAGTCGTGACCGGCGAGAGCATGACACTTCTATGGCGTCATCAGTCGGAAATCGAGGGACCACTTTTTTGGCCGCGGTAAACAGACCAGTCGGAGACGCGTTGCAGGCACCGTAGCACAACGTCCGTCCTAAAATGTGCCTTAATGTAAATATGACGTTTTCTAACCAGCTCGCCTGCATCATTTCGCTTCTTATAACAATCATCTCTGCTTTAAAAATAGGAAAGACGTAAACGCGTTAGACAGGTTTCTTTAGACGTCGCACGACTCATTTGCATAAAATGGGGAGAGGTGCAAGATCATATCCTTTACTGTTCTATTAAGTCGGGTGAATATCCATGTGCAACTCTCGCCAGTTCGAAAACTCCCCATGTATCAGTAGAGTGTAAAAATGTAGGTCTTGACCATATGGTTCCTCAATCAAGGTCCTAGTCAGGTACTTATGGGTTGCGATGAAGTCGCCCACTTAGCCCTTCCTGAGGCCTCTAAAATTCCCTAGGACATATTTCACAATTTCGTGAGCACTGGCCGTAATCAAATATAATTTTGCCTCCCCTTTGTCATACCGTGGGGTAGCTCTCTTTTTGGCAGTCTAAAACAGTGCCACATACACCTGTCTCTGTATGCCACAAAAGAATAGAGTAAACAAAGATCACCTCGCCGTTACGACAACGGGATGCGGCTTTGTTTGCAAACCTGCGGTTTTTCGTCAACTTTGCATTACCCTACTGAGAAGAATTTGAAGCCTTACTGAGCCCATGGCAGCTGAAAGAACTTCGATACTCAAATTAAATTCCTGGGTCAGCAACTCTCGGAACAATCCTTCACATATTTACAGTCATATATTGACTGATAGCGGGCGCCATTGATTGTCGCAATGGTTAGATGTTCGCTTTTGTCAGCTGATAAAGTAGGGCACCACCCTGAGAGGGGCAGCCGTCCTGGTCCGGTAAACATTACAGCAATGGCCACAACAGGTTTTTTACCTACATGTACACGAAATCCACTAAATTTGAATGGCCAGACCGAACGTCCCGTAAAGTTAGGGAACGGAGGTCACGTTACCACTGTAGCCACCTTAAGTGAGCATGTGATGTAGATGACGGGAATGGGCAGTTGGACTAGTTGGTAAACGTTCCCGATGAAAAACTGCGCGAACAACAAGGACGCAGAGATGAGAAATACATGCAGGTCAAGGAGCTGACTATCAACTTTCTTAGTTTGAAAACACGAGGTATAGGGTCTTCTTTTTCTTTCACTGTGGTGTCGCTTCTTTCTCTTTTACTGTGGGGTCGCTTCTTTTTCGCTTTCTTCGAAGGAGTTATCGAAAGTCATGAAAGGCCATTTCAATGTCCCTGAGTTTCACTGATGGCTGGCTCACGCACGGTGTTTTCTTTTTTGCTGTATGGTAGGCCTCAATACTCCCCCCAGATAACTTACTTTTGTGTTTGTACAATATATTTCTGTCACTGGAGTGTGGTTCACAGCCTCAGTCTCGGCAAAGCGTTGCTAAATGGGAGCATGCTCCTCCTTTTAACGAACTGTGATGTTCTCGGGGTCTGATGTTAGTATCTCCTCGTTTTACTGGTGTATGAGTGTCCGAAGAGAATGGAATTTTATAGGTTTTCCACTTTTTTTGCAAGGAACGAACGTCATCCCGTGCTTGATGCAGCATTCTTTGTTGTCTGTTTGACTCCTTATGTATCCCTATTGGAAAGACCAGTATGAAAATCTAGCTGGTCAGACTGGTATTTATACTGGTCAGACTGGTCTAAGAGGAAATCAAACTGGTGCAACTGGTAGCATAACTGGTCAAACTGGTAACCATATTGATCTAACTGGTCACCAGATTGGCCTGACTGGTTACCATATTGGCCTAACTGGTCACCAGATTGACCGAACTGGTCACCAGATTGGCCGAACTGGTCACCAGATTGGCCGAACTGATCACCAGACTGACCGAACAGGTCCAACTGGTAACCAGATTGACCAAACTGGTCACCCCCAGATTGCCCTACCTGGTACAACTGGTTACCAGATTGACCCCTTTTCTCACTTTATTTGTGGGGGTGTGCGAATTGGATATTTTACTTATTGGCTTTTAAATAATTGCGTCATAATCAAGCGTTTACTTTTTACTAAGTAAATCATTCCCCGAGCGGTTCAGAAGACTCAGAAGCATGACATTGCTGTAAAAAAATCAACATGCTGGGAATATTTTTTAATTGCTTCGGCAGTCACCGAGAAATTCCGCACGTTCAAAATGACCAGTACAAAAGACGGGAACGCAGAGCTCGGAAGTGGTGATCGGGTTAGTGTGCAATTATATTGATGTTTGTATGTGCCGTGTATGTGTATGCGCTCAACGTATTTTCAGCTGATGCTCGTAGTAGGCGTATTATGTCTACATTTGCGTATAATAAATATTTCCTAAGCGCAGTGGTGGCGTGAACAAATGAAAATATTTGTTGTCGAACCAGCGTGACAAGTCAGCCATTGCGACCAGTTCAACCGTCATGACCAGTCAACCAGTATGACCAGTTTCACCACCATGACCAGTCAACCAATGTGACCAGTTCGAACCACCTTGACCGCGTCAACCATTATGAAACTGGTCAAACTGGAGCAATACCCGAGTTTGAAACTGGTACCAGTTTGGACTGGTATTTCCAATAGGTTGTTTGCGCGGCTTTTTACAACGGTCACAATCTTGCTGAGTTTGTTGGGGGCTGGGAATACGACATTAACCCTGTATCTCGAGGCGACTATTTTTATCCCATGAGAGTGGCGGAGAAGATATGGATAACTGCTACGTTTTTTTTGTCTTTCTTTAGCTTTTTTTTTTTGTTGTTGAGATCCACGTTTAAATTAAGAATTAGTTTGTCAAAGGCCGTTGAGATAACTGTGTTCGGAAAGTTGATTGCCTCAGATTGGCGATTTGGGCGGAAAAGCTTACTTTCTTTTTGTGGATGCAGGATTTTGCTAGCACTGACCACAAGCACGAAAAAGTTTTGCCGTTTTTAACGAGTTTCGAATGTCCCGATCTGTAGTCAAGTAAGCTTTTAGTGGTTCTAAGGTGGTGCATCCAACATACATGTTTTTGTTTTCCCTAATGAAAATGGCTCTGATGGGACTTCAGGACTTTTTTAAAGGGTGTGAAGGGGACTTCAGGAATTTCTGAGATGTTTGAAGGGGGCACCGATATTTCCTGGTGGGTTCACTGGCCCCGTCAGAGGCTCTCCTGAAATGTCTAAAGTGCCCTTTACAATGCCTTGAAATGTCTGAAAGCCTGTCAAGAACTTTTCTAATGGGGTCAGGAAAACCTCCAGGCTTCTTGAGATGTCTGTGGGCAACGGCCTAGGTGGAGAAAACACATTTCGCAGAATTACTGAACATAGCTGCTTATTGTACGCTACGGGGGAAAATATAAGTATGTGGAGAATGCCGATCGTGTGTGTGTACGGTCAGATTTTTATTACTGCTCTGTTATCAAATACAAGTGGGCTCCTGGACCCGTCTGTCACTGCCCGGGTGTTCGGTCGCCAAAGAGGCCACTGAGGGCGACCGCCCCATGTGGAGAATTGACGAGCCGCGGGCCGAGTGGTGTTGGCCGAGCAGCGTTTTGACACAAATGCAACCCTGTCCGCTCGAGGCAACATCCGGGAAACCATGTATAAAAAAAAAAGAAAAACAAGCCGAGAGCAGTGCGCGCTTTCCAGGAACAAGGACGCACGCGGGAGCGACTCGATCCGGGAACCGGTCCCACCACGGGGGACTGTCCCCAAGAAGCAATCCACATGCGCCCCTCTCCGCCCGGCGATGGGGAGAGGGTGCAGGGCTGCCAGGCCAGTGGTCGGGGGGAGAGGGTGGCGTGTGCATGCGAGGGAGGCCATAGCCATTTTCTCTCTGCTCGTGTGCGGTTCCGGTTATCCCACGAGCCGGGATGTTTGGAGCGGACCAGTTCCCTTCAGGAAGGTGAGCATGCATGGCTTGGAGGGCTCGCCCCTTGGTCTGTTTTGATCCGTTCAGTTTCTTTCTTGGTACCGCAGGTGAACCATAGTTCGGCGCTGGCCGCCTTTAGCACCACTCGAGCGCCGTTGTGTTCAGCGCATTCAAGGAGAGGGTGGCCGGTGTCGGCTTACTCGCTGCAAAGCCTGGCAGTCGGGGTCAGCGTCCCACCGTATGTTCTGCCTGCGCACCGGGATTATGGCACTGTGGGTGTAGAGACGGTGGATGACGGCCGCTGTCCGGACTTGTTCCTTGCGCCTCTTCGTCCGTCCGACTTCAGACCAGCGAGCGAAAAATACGTTGCAGACGCCGGCGCGATGTCATCATTGACGAAACCGTGACTGTGCTCGGGATTTCTCAACGGCGGCGGGGGCTGCTTACGAGTTCGCGGTTTTCGCTAAACGTGCTTACTGAGACTGTGTATGTGTCCGTGAGGTGCACCTGCTCGGTTTTCTTAGCTGAACCACCGTACATCAGGAATATACCCAGCGGCATTGTGAGTATTTTGAAAGGTATTTTTCTTTGTGATAAAGAAGTCAGTTGTCCCTGTTTCATGTGATCTCTTTCGTCTACAGCTTCTTGCGCCGGGTTTGAACAAGCGTTGCTTTTTATCACCTTTTTGAGTTATAATATGCATGTAAAACTAAATGTCTGCAATAAATTTTCAATCATCTTTTGAACTGCATTTTTGTCTATGGTTCACTGTCATTTGGGCGTCTAAAGGATTGATGGGCTAAAGGGTCTGACGGGTTGAAGGGCTGTGGGGCTAAAGGGTTTTTCTAAGAGGTATCCTTGAAGGGTTTTTCTGTAGGGTTTTTCTGAAGGGTTTTGAAGGCCGGTGAGGTCCCATAATCCTTCAAGGCTGACGGGCCCTTTAGAAATATTTTCAATAGGGTTACGTCTACTAGGAGATCCGAAAATTGAACTTCGTACTCTTTTTGGGTCTCAAATGTGAAACAAAAGACTTAGCTTTCTTCCGTCAACGACTTTAGCACGTCGTCAATTGTTACATGCAATTTTGCCTTCGCTAGGAACACCAAGTAGTCGTGTACATACTTGAATATTTGTTAGTATACCTACCAATCTATGTTCAAGTGCCCTGTCGACTTTTCGCAGAACAATATTGCTAAGCATAGGTGCCACCATGGAACCTATGCAAACGCCTGACTTCTGTGCATAAACATTGACCTGCCGGTATATAAATGTGGATTTTAACTAAAAAAAAAAGTTCAAGGTATTCTTCTGACGGCATTCCGCTATTTGTCATAACGATGTTTCATCATTGTGTCTAGAATACATTCCCTTACGCTTTTCATGATATCATCATGGGGTATATAATAATATAGCTCTTCAACGTCTATACTGAAAGCGGTGCAACCTACTAGGTTATATGTTTTTAGGTATTCAATTACCAACTTTGAGTTAGGCTGGCAGGGCAATGTTTATGCATAGAAGTCAGGCATTTGCATATGTTCTACGGTGGCCCATATGCTTAGCAATATTGTTCTGGGAAACGTCGACAGGGCACTTGAACATTGATTGGTAGGTAATAGAAAACAAATATTTAGGCATGGTAGATGACAACTTGGTGCTCATAGCGAAGGCGAAATTCAGTAGAACAATTTACGACGTGCTAAGGACCTTCCCAAACATACCACATTTAAAACCACCAAGGAGTACAATTGTTTTTGCATCTCCTAGTGGACGTAAAAGAAGAAAATGTAGGCCGGATGCACCACCATAGATCTACCGAAACCTTACTTGACTACACATCGGCACATTCAAAGCTCGTTAAGAGCGCTATCACTTTTTCGTGCTCCCGGTGGGCGCTAATGAAATCCTGGATCCACCAACTGAAAGTAAGCTTCTCCGCCCAAATCGCCAGGCTCAGGGACCCACACTTTTCAAACACAGTTATCTCATCGGCCTATGACAAACTAATTCGTAACATTAATGTTGATCTTAATGATAAAAATTCTATATCTTCACCGCCACTCTCATGGGATCAAGAGGGTCGCCTCGAGATACGGGGTAAATGTCGTATCCCCAGGCCGCAACAAACTCTGCAAGATTGTAACCGCTGTAAAAAAAAAAACCGCGCACACATAAGCAATCAAACAGACAACAACCAATGCCACATCAAGCACGGGATGACCTTCGTTCCTTGCAAAAAAAAAATGGGAAAATCTATAAAATTCCATTTACCTGCGGACACTCATACATCAGTAAAATGGGAGATACCTAAACATCAGACTTCGCAAACATCACAGTTCGTTAAAAGGTGGAGCATACTCCCATTTAGCTATACATTGCCGGGACTACGGCTGTGAACCACGGTTCACTGAAAAAATATTTTGTACAAACACAAAACTCGGTTATCTAGGTAGATTATTGAGCCCTAACATATAAAAAAAGAAAACAACGTGCGTCAGGCAACCATCAGTGAACCAGTGAAGAGTGAACAGTGAAATAAAAAGACCCAATACCCGCGTGTTTTCAAAATAAGGAAGTTGATAATCAGCACTAGAGCCATCAAATGAGCTGTGTGGCTTATTTAGTGGCACCTGTCAGCGCCTTGTCCTGTATGTACTTCTCTCCTCTATGCCCTCGTGTTCCTCACTGTTTTTATCATGATGCAGATGATGTCACAGGGATTACGTTTCGCGTCGGCTTTCTTTTTAATTCCAAGAACCGTCCTATAAGCCATCCAACTTTAGAAGGTCACTAGAAAGTCCTCGCATATACATTGTTATCCAGTCTTCATCGTTTTTTTTTTTTTTGTGGCCGCGAGCGTACGTTTCTGCACTCGCGGAAAAACCAAATACTGCTTAATTTTGACGAAAACCTTAGTTCATTTCGCGGTGGAAAAATTGTGATATTTGTGGGACTTGACCCATACGCGTTTACTCAAGGTGCGAAACAAGCGGTTCAGCATATTAATGTTGTTTACTTTATCGACGGACTCATTAATTCTGTGTGACATAGCGACCATAAATGTAATCTTTTCTATTTTAGGTTCTTTTAAAACGAATTCCCGGCATAGTGATAAACGGCGGAAAAGAGACGGGACACAGGACATACGCTTCTACTTTGTATCTTCTACTTCGTGTCGTCTTTTTTGGGCTGTTTTGTTTACAACGTCGTCCAACCAACCAGCCCAGCAAGCTTTCATGTTATGGATTCAAGAGTGCGAACAAAAACTGCTCTATATAGTTGTATCTGCTTCGTCCTTGATTTTTTTAATAAAAACAAAAATGATCTTAACGTTGGAATAAAAAAAAACCTGCAGTGTTTGTTATTAGCCGTCGTGCTGTCATCATGTTCACGGTGATTTGCCTCTTCGCACTAAAACCGTCGCACATGCACAACCACGGCGATCGTCGCACGCGAGCTGTACGTAGCACAGACTCAATACTAACTCCATTAGCGTGCAGAATCTTATTTCCTGATGTAATTAAATTGTCGAGATGGACACGACACCCAGTAACGTAACCCCTTTTCCGGCACTTTCTGTCATCCTTTTTTTAGCTCTTACCTTCTGTTTCTCTGCACAAGCAGGAATGTAATGTAGTAGTGTTGGTGTAAACGTCCGATCGCGTTTCGGGGTGCTGTCACGCACTCTAAAAAAGGGTGTACTGGGTACACCCACGGGGGTGTAAGTGCTGCCACATATACTACACCCATAAAGGTGCACAAGTACACCTAAAAACGAAATACATATATACACCCTCTGTAGGGGTGCATATGTGTATGCACCCCATTATGGGGTGTTTCACTACTCCTTTCTTACACCCTTACTGTTGTTTCGATGTGCAGGTACACCCCAATTTAAGGTGTATAAGTATTCCCTTCTCTACACCCACCAACAGGGTTTGCTATTACACCTTTGTTTACACCCACCCCGCTCATAGGGAACAGAGATACACCCGCCAACAGGGTTTACTATTACACTGTTTTTTACACCCACCCCGCTCATAGGGAACATATATACACCTCATTCAATAATGTACTATTATACCTCTTTGTGCACCCAGCCCAAGTAAACCTGTAAAAAATGTACGCGCCCAGGTGGTTGCAAAAAGACAGGTAAACAGACACAAGAAATTGTTTTCAAATCTGCTATAGGTTTATTAGACAGCCCATTCCGTGAACAAATACAAACGTGCAAGCAATCTGTGATATGTGAAGATGTACAACGAAGCTGTCACACAACTGACGAGATTACTGAGCAAACAAGAACCGTGGTGATCCTTAGGTAGTGTCTATTCTCTCAGCAGCCGGCAGAATTATTTACCCGAAATTGTGCCGGCAGTCGTCACTCATTGGCGATACAATCACTTCATCGAACGACGTTTCTTCGACAGCTCAGATTAGCTCTCCTCTATAAGCATCTCTTCTTTCTTTCTTTTTTTTATGAGCCGCCCCAGACAATATGCGCGAGGTGATACATACAGGGTATCAGAGGTAGGGTAAAAACATTTTTAATGAGCCGCCGCAGACTGACGCCACGAAGCGATGTGAACGTTTGGGCTGGGTCGGTGAGCACGCGCCTCAGAGACACACGCGCGACGAAATGTCCCTACAGCGCGTATTTCGCGTAACGATAAACGGTGAAACGCTAGTGTCGACGACACGTGTCTAGAAAACGTCTATCAACAAAAAGGTGTCCATGAAACGCGTTTTCACAAAACGCCGGGAGAATAAGAAAGTCACCTGCAGTTATCACATGATTGTAGATAGCTAATGGCAGGCGACTGCCGATAGAATTTCGGGGAAATTATTCTCCCGGCTGCTCGGAAATAGACACTGCCTAAATTTAGGCGTATTCCAGAACGTAACGGTCAATTGCTGCAAAGGAGTAGGTGTCAGCGAACTTACGATGAAAATACCGGACTTGAAATATGTAATCCGAGATATATGTTGACACGGGCACTGCAGAAGCACACAAACACGAACACAGAAAAGAAAGGGGTCTGTGAAGATTCAACACGATGTGGCAGAAGAAGTAATTTCCAAACCGAACACTAAACGCACCACATGAATTCCTTGGGCTTTTTTGAAGAAATCACTTGTTGCCGATGTACGTAGGACCTTTCAAACACTGTAAACCTTGGTACACTCGAACACGTTGTCACGAACGAAATCTCTGGCAGCCCCGCTGGTCGCAGCACACCACACAAGAAACTAGGCCGGGAATCAGACATTCCCGGATCAGAAAGAGCTACTACGTCACCCGTGAAACCTTTGCCACATGATCACGCTGCTGCCATTACCCGCGCCCAGACAGCGGACTCAAGGGATAAAAAAGCCCCCGGTTCGATGGTTCGACGACTGCGTAGCCTCTTCCACGCTTTCAGCTTAGGGAGAGAAAGAAAAGAGAGGAGTATACGAAAATAGCAGCTCCTTCAAGGTCAAAAGTGGCTGCCCTCGCGAAGGCTTATCTTCAGGGTTATCCCAACAATGAACAGAGCTAGAGGACTTGTCCGCTATATCCTCTTAAGTTCGACCCAAAGTTACTAGTGCAGTGGATGCTACCCGTGGCCTTGGCCTTCAGGCAGGTGCCGTGATCTGCCTTATCTCTAGCTAGGAGACTGTAGTCACGTGATCCTACCCGGAAACCCGATTGGCCTAAAACAAGCACAGCGTCCACTTTACTGTCAATACCGAGTGAACAAAACAGTTCCATACTTCCTAAGAAACTGCCCAACACAAAAGTGACCCCCAAGAGGGCATCCAAGCACACGCTGATCGGGGCGCGTGGCTAGCGTGGCGGTGCACTGATACACCTAGAGGTTTTTAAGGGAGAGGAGGATGCTCGTTGTCGGTGCACAAATACACTGGCTGCGCAACGGAGGGTGCATCTTTCAGGAAATGGGTGCATGTGCTCGTGATACACCCGACTACACCCGTTTTTTCTTAGGGTGCGGCGGCCGCCACAAATGTGCTGGCAGTCTCTTCGGCACACAGGGCGCGGCATTTGTAAACAATACTGAAACTCTAAGTGCTTATACGGTAATTAGAGAGTTTTAGGATATAAGACCTAGTACTTTCGGTCTCCGAAACCGTTTGGTTTGTCGCTCGGCGAATGCGCAGAACTTGTGCACATCCTTAGTGTCCTTGGTGTGACGCCCGAAGCCGTTTGAGGGCCTTATTGCTTTAAAGCCCTTTTGTCTAGAAATATATTTTTGTGTGTTGAACGTTTGCTTACACATCCGAAGGGCGTCTGGTGTCTCAGGTGTAGTTGAGAAATTTTGACAGCGCGCTACCGCTGCTAGTCTGGGGTTTCTCACGCGCTCTGCGCAGTAGTGAGACACGACCGCAGGATGGCTCGACGCAGCTTCTAATCAAAACGGATCAGGGCAGGGATTGAGTCCAAGATTCCAGGGTTCCCCAATGCGAGATTCCGTTAAGAGAGAGCGAGAGGAAACTTTATTGTCATGCCATTGTCTGGTGCTGGATTCGAGTCACTACTGCTCCCGCAACACACCACGGACGTGCTCTACCAGTAGAGGCAGTAGTGCGCCAACGAGTTCGGGAGGGGGGCAAGGCAGCCTGCCCAGTGGGGGGTCACGAGGAGGATGGGAAGGTGGAGAGGCGGGAAGAGAGGAAGGATTGGGCCTAGGGACAATGCCAGAGCATATGTACATTGGAGGGGTAGTCCTGGCAGTGTGGACATGAGAGGAATTAGGAGCGGCGCAGCATGTAATCATTAAAGTGAGGGATAAGAAGGGAAGAGGTCTGAGGTCTCTGGAGAAGGAAGGCGTGCTCTCTGCTGAAGGAGGCGGGGGAAAAGAAAATTTTTTCATTACCTGTCCGCGTTTCCGTAAAAGGGTGGTTCTGTCTGTGTCGAATTTTGCGATGGAACCTGTTATTATACTGATATGGCCAAGCACCCCAGGGTCCCGGAGATAGCTCGTTGAAGGTGAGCGTGTGCGCGCGTACGTTGCCCTCGATATTTCGTTGGCCAGAGATTTATTGGATAGACACATGAAGGGAGGGCTGCAGGGTGAGGTTTTGGAGGATTTGGTGTAGATCTGAGGAGGGAGTGGATTACGCGGAAAGTCGCGGTAGGCCGACTGACTATCCGTCCAGATGAGAATGTTGTCCTTGGGATGACAGGGAAGGAAAATGGCCTCAGATATGGCCAGGCGTTCTGCCAAAGTTGGGTCTGGAACATAGGTGTCTGTAGAGGTGTGTTTGTGATGGAGACTGCAAACGGATATGGAAGAGCATGTTGGGTAATGAGATGCGTCTGTGTAGTAGACCGTTGTGCGGGACGGTAATTCTGCAGTGTTTATGTGATGTGCTTGCTGTGCGCGACGTGCTTCGTTCAGTTCAGCCGACATGTATTTGGGGATAGGGAGGACGGATGCTCCCGTAGGAGATAGCCATGGCGAAGCCGGGAAAGAGAGAGGGAGTAAGTCGCGAGTGCGGTAGCTGATGAGCTGTAGCAATTGTCTGCCCTGTTTCAATTTTTAGGCGTTCTTGCTGTGCTTGATGATGGACCGTGACACAGTCCTCGAGGGAGTTGAAAAGACCTTTAACTTCAATTAGGTGGCTCGGTGTACACCGGAAACGCCGACGGCGCGTCGGTGGCATTTCCGTAGTGCGGTGTCTAATTGTTTTATCTGTGTGGGTGACAGTTGTTTGTAGGGCAGTTAGTACACGGCGCAAGAGTACACGATATCTTTGATAGTCTGGCGGAACTGATGATCTTTGAGACCTTTCTGACGGCGCGTAACTCTGCTCAGCATGTGATGAATCGGGTTAATTTGTCGTGTGATTAATTTGAGTCATGTATGTGGTTGACCTGATTGGTGAAGGTGGAAGCAATGCACAGTAATGGCCGGCTTGCGGGGGCGCCTTGGCCATCAATCGGGAAGGTGATAAGGGCCCGTCTTGCGTCTGTCTGCTTCGTCCGGCCATTAGAGACAACTACGAATTTGGACTTGGTCGGATAACAAGACCAATATTCGTGAGGTATGTTTGATTGATGTCGAGGCGTTGTTTGTTGCTTTGTACGACCTCCACTGGAGAGCCATGCGAACACCAGACAGTAACGCCGTCGGCGTAAATGTTGTGGTGGAGTGTTGGAATAGCTTGAAGCAAAGTAGGGAAGCCAATCCTGACCATGTTAAATAGCGTGGGGGACAGAGTAAAGCCCTGTGGGACTCCTTTTGAGATGGGGTGAGGAGGAGATGTACAGGGTGTCACAAAAGAAAATTTACAGGTTTTTTTTCACCGCAAAAATAAACTAGACATCGCCGAACGCTCTTTCTCCGCCCAAAGGTAGCGCTAGAGGTCACAACCAGATGCCTAAGTTCCAGCCCGATCCGATACCTTATTCAAAAGTTCTAAGTGATTTTCTGAAAATTTCGATGAAAAAATAGAGCCCATTTTCGCCCGTTTTCGGTTTCTGGTGCTCATAGAGTCCCATGCATTCGAAAACTCCGTCGGCTACCATTTTCCTACTGAAATTTTCTAAAAATCACTTATAACTTTTGATGAAGGTATCGGATCGGACTTAAACTTTGTCATCTGGTTGTGGCCTCTAGAGCTACCTTTGGGCGGACAATGAGCGCTCGGCGATGCCTAGTTTACTTTTGCAGTGAAAAAAACCTTGTAAATTTTTTCGTGACCCCCTGTATAAGCAGAATTTGGACTGCTCGGTTAGAAAGGAAGGCCGAAGCGTAGTTTAAAATGCATGGGCCGACCTCTAGCTGGGAGAGGGTGTGCAGGATAGTAGAGTGGTGGACCACATCAAAGGCTTTGTACACGTCTACTCTTGCGATTACGTGGAGTGGGGCCGTGCTTGCGAATTGATAGACGTCCTCCTAGATGCGCATGGCAGTGTCTTTGGTGTGAACCTATGGCGGAAACCTGTGTGTGTGTGTGTGTGGGGGGGGGGGGGGGGGCTCAGCGTCTATGGAGTCAAGTTGCCACTCTAACCTCGCAAGAAGGACTATCTTCTACATGAGCTTGCCTGCACAGGAGGTCAGGGAAATAGGAAGGAAGTTGTTTGCGTTCGTTGGAAGTTTGCCTGGCTTGTGGATGAGAATGAATGACTTTAGCGGTGCGCCACTCTCTGACAGTTGGCTGGACTCCCAGGCTTTATTGATGTAGGAAAGAGGGATATCGAGTGACAGAAAGGTTGCAAAAGGCCTTTTAGCTGATGCCATCCGGGCCCCGGGCAGTTTGTTTCTTGATGTCGTAGAAGGCGGCGAGAAGTTCGGAGAGGCTGAAGGGAGAATCAATTCCTTCTCCAGCACCTGGTTCTGTGGCAGGCAGTGCCGTGGGAAGAAGGGGAGGAGTAGTGAAGGGGTGAAGGTGCTCAAGGATGTCTGTCGTCTGCCAGATCTTTGGGGGATCTTTGATTGCGATGAAGTTTGTTGAGGGTGCGCCGCTGCTTGGTCTAGTGAAGAAAAGTTCTGAAGATCTGCTATTCAGGCTGCGTTTGAAGTTTACCGTTCATATTGTAGCAGGTGTCCAACCACTTTTGGGGGGTAAGGGAGTGAGCATAGTCTTCAGTCTCTTGGACGACATTTTTCAACAGCTATTTTGAGCCGTTTATATTTTTCTTCCAGCTGTGCACTAGCTGGTGCCGCTTGTCCCACAAGTAAAGAAGACCTGTGCCTATGCACGGGCCAAGTGCTTGGTATTGTCACGTGTGGTGATTAAAAGAACAATAAATAAACAGCAGGAAATAAACGTTTACTGGAGCGAACTTCTGCCCAAAACAAAAGGAAAACAGAAGATAACAATAGAGCGTCGCGGACGTGGATGGCGGCGCAGCAGCAGGATCGAACACTGGGGCGAGACTGACCCTGGCTTGCCACGCGGAGCACCTTTTGTACCGGCGTCAGTTTCTGGAACATTCGGCCTAGAACGGTCGGCGCGTAGAACATTCGTAACGAGGTGAGATGAGAAAGTTCTTGAACTTGTAAAAATGACAAGTAGAAAAAATAAATAAAAGACACGCCGCTCCCAGGAATCATATTAAACCCTGTCTCTTCGCGTGGGAGGCAAGCACGATAACCGTTAGGCCACGGCCGCGCTGCCTACTTGTCCAGCTGAGCGCGCGGCAGTAGAATCATGTATGGCGCCTTGAATGCTGGTGACCCAGTCGTGAAAAGAAATTGGGCGCGGTTCAGAGTATATTTGGGCCCTAACGTTTTTTTTCATTTGGTAAGGGATTTGCGAGGGGTAAGAACTTGAGTAGTGTGTTGATAAAGAAGGGGGAAGGAAATTTGTATGATGAAGTGATCACTACCCAGTTTGTCGTGTGGGTAGTCCCAGCCAACCGACGACGGACCGTAGTGCCAGGCAATGACTGGTGAGGTGAATTTTTGAACATGTCGTCTACTCCCACATCATGAACTATTTGTCGGAAAATAAATATTATGTAACAACCAACATGGTTTCAGGTCGGGATATTCATGCGAAACCCAGCATTTTTAGTTTGTAACCAATTTGCATAACAATTTTCATTCCTCTAAACCCACTGATGCCATCTTCATAGACTTCTCTGAAGCATTTGACACGGTTCCTCACCAGCGACTTCTATACAAACTTTCTGAACTTAACATCCATCCATCTATTATACTCTGAATAGCTGAATTATTAACTAACCGTAAGCAAGCTGTTCACCTTGGGAATGCCAGATCACCAAGCCTGCCTGTACTGTCGGGTGTCCCCCAGGGCAGCGTTCTCGGTCCGCTTTTATTTCTTATATATATTAACGATCTACCTCACCAGATAACATCATCCATTAGGCTTTTCGCGGATGATTGCGTAATTTACCGTCGCATCACTAACCCTGAAGATTCATTATTACTACAGCAGGATCTAAATGTTCTGTCTCATTGGTGTAACACGTGGGAGATGAAGGTCAATGTAACCAAGAGCAAACTTTTAACATTCATTGGTCAGCGGTCTCCTGTTGTACGTAACTACACCTTACTAACACTGCCTCTCGAAAAAGTACCAACTTACAAATATTTAGGCGTAACATTTTCTGAGGACCTAACTTGGAATACTCATATTGACAATATAGTGGCCAGTGCATGCGGATCTCTAGGATCCATAAAACGTAACCTATACCCCACTTCCCGTTGTGTTAAACTAACTGCCTACAAGACTTTCGTCCGATTAAAATTCGACAACGCCAACTTTATTTAATGGCCTCATCAATCCTATCTTATTACTAAACTTGAATCGGTGCAAACCAAGGCCTCACGTTTTATAACACATGACTACTGGCGAACGTCAAGCGTAACTGCACTAAACTTCAATCTCGACCTATGCCCTCTATCTCAAAGAACTCAACTTGCTCGTCTTGTCCTTTTTCACAAAACTTACTATTCCTCTTCTGATTTTCGAAACACCAACTGTAACCCATCACCTCACATCTCCTTGCGTCATGACCACAGCCTAAAAATTAAACCTCCATTCGCCAGAACTAATACATTCCAAAATTTCCCACCTTCTCTCGCTATTACTAACTGGAATTCCCTTCCTGAATCTATTGTACGTGAATCGAACCCTAAGACATTCCGTGAACTATGCAAGGCACACCTGAAAACCGTTGATCCTTAACATGTTTATCTGTTAGTTACTTTTTCTACATGTTATGTCCTGATATCTGTCCTATTAGTTTGTATTTTTTTTCTGTTTTCTTTTTGCGTTTTCCTATTATTTACCTTGTCGTCACTCTTTTGCCATGCGTATATGTCATTTGATCCCCCCTCATGTAATGCATTTAATCTGAAATGCCTTTGAGGTACAATAAACTGAACTGAACTGAACTGTACACTGTTTCCTTTGGCGTGTAATGACTGTGCTGTCCGTAATGAGTCTTTCTTTGGGCTTGTATGGTGTGTTCCAGCTTGCGGCTTTGTGTCGTATGCTGAGAACCCCACGAGGAGATTGGGCAGTTGAAGTCGCCAGCTATGAGGACGGTTGCTTGCTTTTGTTGGGAAATCTAGAATTTGACCAACGTAGGTGCATAGGCAGATATGTAAGGGAGTCAGTAGGCAGTGCAAATGCTGCTTGCTGGCCATGAGATGTGCGACAGTGTACGGTGACGTGCACCTCCTTAGGGATGTTGATAGATGACGTGTCTAATTGTGTGGTTTCAAGGTGCTTTCCTGGGTAAGTATGACAAAGGTTGGTGTCGTTGAGCCTGTAGGACTGTGGCGATCTTTTTGAGTGATGCTTGCCTGGGTGAATTAGTCCTAGCCGGGGAACGAGAAATCTCCGCAAGCCTCCTAGAGTAGAATGATGTCTGGCTTCATTAGGGCCGTATGAATGTACAGCTGTAGGGTTGGCTTTTTACGGCGGAGCCCACGCCAATTTCACTTCTATATGGTAAGGGGAGATGAGCGAGGGGAGGCCCGAAGCGGCGCGGCGTTAGTGGCCATCTTTATTTAGCAGCGTTGAATAAAATGGGGCGTGCAGTTTGCGTGGAGGGCTCTCGTCGTCGTGGCGTTGGCGGAGAGCTGCGACCTGGTGTCTTATGTTGCTAATCGCAGTGACCTCTTGTTCTAGGTTGTAAGAGAGTTCACATTTGCGTCTACGAGCTGTTGAATGAATGGGTCGCGTCGTTGTGAGAGCTGTGTTTGTTGGTTAAGTGTTGCTGGGAGCGTGCCGAGAGCTGTAATGGTGTGGTCGAGCTGTGACGCGTTTGTGCCAAACTTATATTCGTGCTCTAAGCCACGGGCATGCAATGCTGCTAGGAGGGGATAACGAAGAGGAGGTGAGGGAGCTGGTCAAAGAATAGAAGGCGGCTGGGAGAGAGACGAACAGTGGGGGTGGTAGGTTGGGGATGAGATTGCTCAGTGCCCGTCGCGTCGGGCACTAGTGCCCTAGTGCCCGACGCGAGGGGTCTGAACTTTGAGTCGTACCCGACAAGTAGGCTTCCTTGGGTGGGGCCAAGGGCTTTGGCGGTGGCGAAGCCAAGGGCTTCGGTGGTGTCGGGTCCGAGGTATTTTTGGTGGGACCTGGTACTTTGGTGGTGGTGCGCGGGTCCTGTATGTTCTCTTCTGGGAAATTGATGCCCGGTTGGCGGGGGTGGCAGGAGAGGCCAGTCCGGCATTGGTAAAGTGGGGGGGGGGGGGGGGAGTGGTGGAGGGTGAATGTGTGGTTTGCGGCGTGCTTGTATCTGCTCTTGTAGGTGCTTCGTGACTTGGACGAGGTTGGGCCAGGCGATAGATGTGGGCGGGTGTTCTCCTTCATAGTTGTGGCAGAAGGGTTCGCACTCATGTCGCGTCGTTGTGGGGTCCTGGTCAGACGGAAAGCGCTTGCTGCAGTTGGGGCAGACAGCGTAGTCTCGCTCGTTTTGGCAGACTTTGGCGCTGTGCCCTATGATAAGGCAGGTAGTGCATAGAGTTCTTATCGGGCGCTGGGGGTATATTCTAATAGCGACTCTGTTGAGGAATGTGTAACGGGGGGGGGGGGGGGGGGTTTAGGGCCTTCTATGGTGACAAGGATGGAGTAAGTCTTGCCTAGGCGTCGGGCCCTCAGTAGAGTTGCCTGCTCCAAAACCAGGATCTGGCGAATAATTTCGTCCATGATGTCCGGCGAGACTCCATGGATGACGTCCCAGCCATTGCTGGGGTCGTTAGCCGGTTAGGAAGCGACTGTGTATGACCTGCCTTGGAAGTGGTGTGTCGTGAGGGCTAGGATTTTCGGGATGACCGAGAGACGATAAGTGTCGATGCCTAATAGATTACGGATGAGCGGATATTAATGTAAGTGTCCTTACGTTCAATTGGAGTCAGGCGTGGGGCGGCAATAAGCTCCGTCGTTCCGAGGAGCTGCGAGTCGGGGGAGTTTAGCAATATGGGCTCAAGGATTTTCATAATGATGGTCGTTGGAGTTGACAAGCGAACTGCAGGCCGACGCTTTGGCATTCTTTAGCGAGCGGAGTGGTGGAGACTTCAATTTCTACGTGGGAACCGAGGCTAGGAGCATCGGCGGCGTCCGCCGTCTTGTCGGCAGAGGGGCGAAGTCCACGAGGCTTAGCTCGTCGGCTCGTCTGAAACAAGATATTTCGGGCCTGTCTATTGGACTTGCTTGGGCGGAATGATGGTGTCGCAGAGTTCCGAATATTGTATAAAGGTGGGATAGTTTCCCCAAAATCTTTGCAGCTTGGACGTAGCCTTTCGGTGAATACTGGAGGAGCAGCGTAGAGATATACCTGCTCCCTGAAGTGGTCGCAGTCTTTTTTTCAGCTTTCGTTAAACGTGCTCCAAACTGCGGCGCGTTCACACACTCGGCCACCGATCCCCCTTGCCTGTCTGCTGAACGAGTACGGGTCTGAAACGAAGCGATCGTAATCAAGGGTCGAGAACCGGATTTGTCAAAATGTCGTCTCCACGAATTCGCCCCTCTGAAGGTTGAAATCGATGGTCGCGTGGCGGAGAAGGCTCGAACCCCGTATTTTTGATATCACCTAAAGTAGGCCAGCGCGAAGAAGCACAGGGTGGAAACGAGCACGGGGTCACCACTCAGCCGGGACACATTTTTAAGCCAGAAAGAACACGAGTTCCAGCCGCATGCTGACGCAGCACTCGATTCAGATATAAGCTCCGCTCTCGCCTCTCCTTAATGACGTAGATAATTGAAGTCTACGGACTTGTTACATACGAGGTTTTTTTTCTTGCCCAGAATTGTACGATACAAATACAATCAAATTTATTGTGTTCGATAAATTTGTTTCGCTATTTTGTAATCATTTGAATACATTTTTTGAGAGGTAATCAGGAGAGTAATATTATTGCTTTTTGAAGTGCTAAAATTGTTTATTAGCGTTACTACCCCCCCCCCCTTTTCTAATAATGCCTCTTGCTTCTAAATTTTTCTACTAAGAAACCCCGAACCAAATTCCTAACGTGAGGAAGGCCTACCACAATACAATGATAATGTACCCTGAGGCATCACGAAGGATTGGTCTACGGTGGTCGCAGGTGTGTGGCAGCTTCGCGACAAAGTTGCAGAACACCGGGTCGGTCACTAATGGGCACGATAGTTATTCGCGCTTGCAACGTTCAAAAAGTGCATACCACTGGAGCCATCAAGTATAATTCTGTTGTTTGTATGTTTAGACAGCGAAAGGTTAGTCAGCCCCGGGGGCGTCTGGTGTATTCGTTTGGGATGAAAGCCATTGCAGTATATCGCTACTAGTCTGACGTCCTTAACGTGCATCATGCGATTGTGATACATGACCGCAATCTGGTATGATGTTCATCCAGATCGAAACGGCCAGGGACGGGCGTTGGAATTTACGGTCACGTGACCTCGGGGGGTCACGTGACCTTGGGGGGTCACCTTGGGGGTCACATGACCTTGAGGTGACCTTGGAAGGGGTCATGTGACCTCGGGGGTCACGCGACCTGGGGGTCACGTGGGGGTCCCGTGATCTTGAGGTGACCTTGGAAAGGGTCACGTGACCTTGGGAGGGGTCACGTGAACTTGGGAGGGGTCACGCGACCTCGCGGTCACGTGTCCTTGGGGTGACCTTGGGTGACCTTGGGAGGGGTCACGTGACCTTGGGGGTCACGTGACCTTGGGTAACCTTAATTACGCCGACGGCGACGCCGCTCTAGCCAGAAAAGGCCGCCTAAGAGCTGCGCTCTAAAATGAAAGACGTTTACAACACCCTGTAACGCCGAATTAGAGCGCAGCTCTTGACGAGGAGGAGGGAAGTGTACAGAGGGGAGGGGTATACCCCTTTTCCCTCCTCCCTCCTCCTCACCTCCCCATCCTCCTTGCAGATTTTCGTTTCTACAGTACAGTTTCTGTTTGGGAACGAAAACAGCACATTGAATGCGATGCCGAAGGATGGTACAAGTTCGGCACGTGTTTTCTCCTTAGACTGATGTTACAGCTCCTGTTTGCGAATGAAAACAGTACGTTGAATGCAGAAATGTACGTAACGCGGTACTAGCAACGAGTTACGTCTGCTTACTTACTTTTTTCGGTAACGAGTCACGTATTTAGTTACTTTTAAGGACAATAACGAGTAACTGTATTTTGGTACATTTGACTGGTAACCTGTACAACACCTTTGAAACAGCCTCATTTTAATTCTAACAGGAGTACGCGTGTATTAAAAGGGCAGAAGGGCAACCTCAAAAAACAACTAAACAGCATGACAGTATAGCAACATTTATTGCTGAACACGTGAGACGATAAAGAGATGGAAGTGTGCTTCACACAGGGAACGCAATACGCTTCTTTAGCTGGACCTTCTATAATCGTGTACCGAGCGAACGTAATCCCTGAGGTTGCCAACGTGAGAAGGCACAAAATCCACTGTCAATTTCGAGCTTTAGAAGCAGAGAGAATGAAAAAGAGAGGGTAATATCCCAGTTTGACCAGCTCCTCATGAAGAACGTACAACACTGACGTTCCTTCAAGTGCGCCAGTCGAACGAAACTTCAGCGTCGCCGAAGAGGTAATGTCAATGAAGCGGGAGAAACATAGCTGACGAAACCTTGGAGAGGCAGCTACTGCTTAAACGCAGCGACTACTAAAAAGAAAACAAAATCATGAAAACCTAGCAGTTGTGTCTTTGGTCGTCGAAGTAACGAGAAAAGTAACTCGTTACATTTGAAGTGAAGTAACGCGTTCCTTTTGAGAATCGGTAATGAGTAACTTATTTGGTTACTTTTGTAGCAAGCAATGAGTCACGGTATTTAGTTCCTTTTTAGGTGTAGCATGTACATGTCTTATTGGATGTAATGCCAAGAAGACGAGATATGTTGTATTCGTCTTTTCCCCGTAATTTTTTCTTTTCTAAACAATGTAGGTTATAATTTTGCGATCCTAATTCAATAGTGGACATTACTAAAAAGCGGTTTTCAAACTGGCAGAAAAATTTTGTTATAAAGATATGAAGTGATCGTAAAAGGGCCTATTACTTTTTCAAGTAATGGAGAATTGATTTTCTTCTCAACTAATTGAAATGAGTACTTGTTAAGCAAGAGTTATTGTAATAGTCATCGATTACTTTTTTTTGAGTAACGAGTACAAGACCGCTGTTACCTACCGTAACCGGCTGTAGATATAAACAGGAAAATAGGGGGAGAAGCAACACGGGTGAATAAAAGCAGAAATAGAATTAAGCCCAGAAGCGTCCGTAACCTAAAAAGTCAAATGAAAAAAAAAAAAAAAACGTTTTCCTAATAGCTTTTTAAGACTAAATTCAGTCGAAAGGTGGGACCAGGACCAACTTAAATAAGGAGGAGACCTGTCTACTCAACGGTGGCTCAGCGCCGGTTCAGTAGTACGCTCATTCCTCACGAACGCTCGTGGTGGCGCTCGGAGCCCCCCTACCCTTCCTTCCCGGATCCAGTCCGGGACGCTTTGGGAAACATTGAAGCGGGGTGGCTACGCCGCTGGAATTTGTGTGTTACGATACGAAAATTTAAGTGTCGACTCGAACTGCGGGTAAATGGGCCACTGCTGCGTGCCGCTGTGTACCTCGCACAACAAAAAGGGCGAATGATTTTTATTTCACAAATGTCCATCCCTAAGTATCCGCAGAATGGAATAAAAGAATCTCAAAAGCGGGTAAGTGTCGATTTTTTTTTTCATCTCAATCATTTGGGAAAATAAGAATAATAGCGTGATATTGTATTGGAAGAAAAAAAAGGCATTGAGGACATGTTTCAACGTTGTTGTTGTTGTTTTTTTCGTTATTTTCTTTTAAATGTGAAAAGAACTCCCAATGGCGCCCAAGTGACAGCGGGGGCAGTCCTATGCTCTCAGAATTTTACAGCAGATAACGACAAAGAAAATGTAAATTTGAAAAAAAAAAAAAAAAAAAAAAAAAAAACCTGAAAACCAGAGCGGTGCCAACGGTTTTCCGTGTTCGAGATTTATCCGATTGACAAACAGTGCAATTCAAAGCAGACTTGAAAACACCCGGCGATACCCGCACCACCATCGCAAAAACAAAAAAAAAAAAAAAAGAAGTATACATTTTTTTCTTTGCGTGCAATTCATTTTTTAGGATAATTGTAACAGTTATACATGGCGACACAAGATTTTTATCTGCTACGGACGGCGAGCCCGGTGATCGAAAGGAATACTGCCTCAGAGGGGCCGAGGTGGAGTCGATGGACCCCCCGATATTTTGGCTCCAAAACAGATTCTTCGAGTATGTGGACAACTGGAAGAGAACGGCACTGTCGTTCAGCGTATTTCTAACGTCCGAGACGCGCGAAGCCTCGGCAATCACAACGTTGTCTACTGTATTGTGCACACGCCATCTGTCGGACCAAGGATTCGAGTACGTTTTAACGTCCAAGTTCTCTTCACACAGAGAAGAGTCGCCCTTCTCTGCGGTGGGGCTGAACGGATGCCCTAAGGCGCCCTCTCCTCTCTGCACAAAATTATTGTCATCATCATCATCGCTTATTATGCTTGTAGATTCTTACGGTCATTCCACAAGGGAGCGGCCTTCGCCACGAAATGTGAAGAATATTTTGCAACCCTTCCTAAAGGAACTTCAGATGTTCCCAGATAAGGAACAATTTTATCGTTTATAACAAATTAAAACTAGTAAAAAACGCAAAACAATTTTTTTAGTAGGTTTTCCAGCTCCAGGGCTGCAAACCAGCGCGGAGGCACATATCGGAGGTTTCCTCTTGAGGGCGGCTGAAGACAACATTGCCAGCGACAGGTACTTGCACCAGCTCAAGTCCCCTCAACACAACAGCACTACCGTTACGATAGCATACAACCTGGACCGTGGGGTACCGCGCAACTCCAGCCCCCGCTTCGTCAACTTTCTGATTACGTTTGAGAGCGCAGCCAATTCTGCCCAGACGGGGTTATTTGCACTGAGGAAGCCACTGCTGACGTTTACTAAAAGGGTTCTGCCGGAAATTGCGAGCAACCTGCTATTTGCCTGTGGAGTCACCGACTGTCAAGATCACAGAACAGCCCTGGGTGAAGTCGTCGTCAGGAAGTTCACGGGGCCTTTCCTGACGATCATTGCATCAAACATGATGAAGGAGCACCAGGCAAAGTAGGTCATAAAAGGAAAAACCGACTTCCCGAAACGTGTTGAAGGTGTAGGACTTGTATGAAAAGCACGCATAAAATTTGTTTTGTAATTAGTGAAAAAAAGCTATATATATATATATATATATATATATATATATATATACATATACTGTGTGAATCCAATAAAATGAAATATTTGCGCACATAAGCTGCACCAGTGCTAAATAATTTCACGCTTTAATAGACGCCTGTAAGACAAAATCACCGGTTTCAGTATCGCACCGTGAATCGCGCAGCCTTCCCAGTTCAAATCGATGGGGGGGCTTTGCGCGCCACCTCGTAGCCGCAACGTCAACTAGAGCTCCAGTAGCTCTCCCATAGGAGGGGCGCGCGATAGACAGGTCTCCCCCCTATTCAAGTTGGTCCTGGGTGGGACGCTGCACCGAAGCGTCCGAGTGTACCTCTCTTATTAATGTATTTAAATTTTTTTCATCTTATTTTTTGCGTCAAAGACACTCAGTTTTTATTGTTGATACTTCATTGATTTCGCTGTGTTTGTTTCACTGCCCCTATACGGCCGACATCAACATAATCTCCTGAGACAGGCGCCTCAAGGGAAGCTCGCTCAGAGATCGCTCCTCCGCTGAGCACACACGGAGCGGGCTCTCGACACCGGAAGTTCCCCATTTTGGTTTTCCTGTTCAATCGCCTCGAGGATATTGCGTGAAGGGGGTCGGATAAGATCCGTCGAATGCTCCGGAAGCATTGCAACTTTGGCAAACTGGATGCGCTTCGACGAGTCTCGAAAGGAGCTTGGCGCGATTGCAAGCCCTTCATATTCTTTTGTCCCTCCGGGCGCAAACAATTTTTGTCGTCCATTCTAGGCTTATGTTTGTCTGAAGGGGCTATTCTATACTACTTATATTTGTGTTTTATTTAAAGTCATCATATTTTTTAAAGTCTAAACACGTTTTAAACGCGCGCCAGATTCTGGCTGCCTTGGCTGACCTGCTCTTGTCTTGCCGAGATTCCAAGCCACTGAAGCGGGCATTGACGAGGCTCCTCGAAGGCCAATGCTGGGGAGAAGGACACGAATCTAAAATGGCGACAACCTGGCCTGCTATGGTAATGACAAAGTGAAGAAAACGGGATAAAAGGAAAATAAAACTGAAGTTTGGTTAGGGCGGCGACCAACCAGAGCTGCTTAAATGCACCTTTTTTGTATTGTCTACTTCGTGAATTGACAGAATTGACAAGTTGAGTGAAATCTTTGTTGTTATTTGTTTAGCTAGATCTTATATCGTTCTTTTTTCACACTTCAGCCGGGAATGCAAGTTTATTGTAGACGTTTAATATAAAGCAGTTTTGAAATTTAGTGCTAAAAAAAACAGTTCTAGAACAAAGTACTGGCTTCGCCAGTGTTCGTGCTCCTTGTGCAGCCTTAATATTCGATTCGTAACGAACAAAAAACACAATTAAAAATTACTACATGAAAATAGTACTACTGGTTACATACGAGATTTGGACAAATTGTTCGCGGACCCAATGGTCCCGAACAAAATGGTCCTGAAGAAAATCGTCGCAAGAGTAAAGCCGCACAATATGGTCCATGCAAATTTTGTTTCTTATTCGCTCATTCTTCGGGAGATTGCCGATATTTTACACTTGCTGCAGATTGGACTGAGAAAACTTTTTTTTTGCTGAGTACAATGTTAAAAAACGCTAAGCCTTTTAAAGTTTACATGTTCATTTCAAGAAAGACTGTATGCAGTAACTGAGCCAAGAACTGAAAAGTATTTTGTAGAAATGATATTCAAGTCTATATATCAAACAATGTATAATATTTGACAGAGTCAGTACCATAAAAAAACGTTGTTTACCAATACGCCATCACAAAAGAAAAATATTTGAAGTTCGTGTCTATAGAGTGTAAGTTCAGTCTGCCTTTGAAAAGAGGCGACACTGGTTTAAGCTGCAAATGAGAAATTTTGCCAGCGCCGTACCACTGCTGCAGCTTGGGGTACGTAACCTGCATCAAGCAGTAGCGATGCACGACCGCGTGCGCACCATCAGGAATATGCAAAATGTGCAGGATAACGTATAAATCGTCATTGGCATACGTTTCTTGCAGCTCCATAGCGTTAATTCTAAATTATGAAAAATATTGTCGGATTTTTCTAAATGTTCTTCCCGCACATATAGTACGTTTTATTAAAGTGACAGTGCAGCCCACGCTACGAGCTCATAGGACAAATCAGGCCGTGTTGAAAACAAAACGTACCAATTTAGTTCCTCGACCATTTATGCCATGTTATTACCCGATAGTCAATTCACTCGCAGAGTATATCGCGTCCTTGCGCCTTTAGTGTGTGCTTTTTGTGTCTTTGTCGTGACTTCCAAGCTCCATCTTTGTACAGTGCTCGGACTTATTTGAATAGAAGCCATAGAACCGAGTGAGTGACGATGGAACTCAAATTAACTTTTGGACGTCATTGGATATTTCTTCAAATGTATCACAAAAACCTTATATGCATTAAAATATACATCATACGTGTGGTGAAAAAGATTGAGAGTAGCTGTTCACTTAAACTTCAAGGTGCGCCGAAAGTGTGAACAAATCACTTAGGAACTTTTTTGCGGGGGTTGGCGCTTGGGACCACTTTGTCCGGAACCATTTTGATCGGGACCATTTTGTCCTACACCCGCTCCACAGATGTCGCCCCATTGATTTTGCCGCCTACTTGCATGTGTGTAC
Organism: Ixodes scapularis; assembly: GCF_016920785.2. NCBI lineage: Eukaryota > Metazoa > Arthropoda > Arachnida > Ixodida > Ixodidae > Ixodes > Ixodes scapularis. The sequence continues at coordinate 74,731,376 of NW_024609837.1, forward strand.
AAGTTGCAGGAATACAATGGCGGCGAGTAACAGAAAAAGAAACTATGTAGGGACGCCACGTTCTTAGCGTAAAATGTTGTTTTACACTCGGTAGTTGTTGTTACCGTTTAGAACGGTTCACTCTATCTGAATTACTCAACGTAGCAGTTTGCCACCCAGCTGATGTTTGCGAATTTATGAGAAGAGTGCGTGCTTGCTTTTTTCCTGCTCTCGGCTTATAAAATGTGCTCAGCTTTATGGGAATAATAATCACAGCTGTGCTTTCTGGCGAGATGCACTTTTTCACAGTGAGGAAGAGGTTTTTATGCATGTTAGATTACGCTTCCAGAAAAAAATAGCATAAAATCTTGTTTTTTATGTCACACATCCAACTTCAAGCTGTACTCTAAAAGCAACAGAGACAGAACAGTGCTCAGCAGCTGCTGATGGAGTTCTGCTTTATCAGCAGCAGAGCCCTCTATCAACCGGCCAAGCCATGAAGCTTTCGAAAGACTCTCTTCAAATAAGGCCGAAGTAGGAGGGCATGATTTCCGTCCCACCCCCTTTTCCCCAACCTTCCAAACTAAAAAAAAAAAAAACACGCCAAAGACGCCTAAGACATTTTACGTGTAGGAATGCGAAAGCATTTTCACACGCAGTGCATTTCTACAAGGAGCGCGCCACGTCTTTCTTTTGCACACGGCGCTCCGGTGGTGACATCACGCTTCTCCACTGAGCAGGCGCGGCGCCCCCGCCGGCCCCACAGCTGCTATAAAGAAGCATCTGCGCTGCTGTGCTTTTCTTTGCTTTATTTCTGAGTCGCATCCGCTTTGACCTTGAGCACCCCCACCGGCTGCACGGCTTTCGCGACGAAGCATCTGCATTGCTGTGCTTTTCTTTATGTTTTATTTCCGAGGCTAGTCCGCTTTGACCTTGAGCGGCGCGTGCTTGAAGTCATATATTTATGGCTATCTTTCGGGTGCAACGCCCAGCCTCCTTTTCGCGTAATGCTACATATAAGGCATTCGCCTTAAAGGTGACTGTATCCTTAAAAAGGCTATCGAGGCGTGAAAAATAGCTTTGAATTTACGGTTCATGTGTGCATGTCACGGCTTTTCAAAAGAAAGCTAAACCTTTCTTCTCGCGAGAATGGCGTTTTTGAAATGTTTCCAAAGCAAAACGAGCTCCGAGATTTTCGGGTTTGTAATTTTCTATTTGTGCATTGATTCGGACTTTGGGGTACGGTGGCGAAAATAGGCTAAGCAAATGGCAAACCAAGCTTGTTTAAAAAAATCGAGGACATTTTAGCATTTTTATAAGTTGTGGATGCGAAAGTATGAATGCCGTTCTTCCGCTATCTTGGATGTTCTGCGGTGCACTGGCCTGGACTGGCACGTTTCGCTATTGCCGAGGTTGCGGCCGACGACGATATAGGTGCCTCAGGCACCGCAATGTTCTTCAGCGCCGAGAGGAAAGGTAGTGGCCGTATCCCCTCACCCCCTTCTGGCTAAAGTCTCTCTAACCTGAAAAAAGTGGCGCAATTCATTGTTGTGGAAATGCTCGAGAGTAACGTAGAAGATTTTGGGGCAGTTCGCGTTTCGTGATTCAAAATTAAAAAAAAAAAAGGTTTCTGGATTTAGGCTTTCAACTCGGTCATTGCTATGTATGCTTAATATTTGAGCTGGGTCTCAGAAACCCATCTTTCCTTTTTACAGCCCAGCTGTTAAGGGCTTGTTTCCCCAATATCATGTCCGCGGGCAAAGAACTGTCGACACAAAACTCCGCACATCTACCGCCATCTATACGCGACGGCAACAACCAGACAACCGGACTGCCGGTTGTCTGGTTGGCGCCGTCGCTCATAGAGGGAGGCAACTTTTCGAGCCTTTCCACTCTGGCTTGACAAATTGTGGCCACTTCATTCCCACCTTAGTACAGCTTCGCTGGTCTTCCTTTTTCACCAAAGTGGAAAGGTTGAAACTTTTCCTCGGTGCATTCCAAACTTCTGAAAAGTGAAATTACTATCCTCTGTTTTAGAAATGCCCTGTTTAAGTGCTGCTCCCACAGGGCGAAAGAGAGCTCCGATACACACATTTCAAGGCTCAGAGAAGAGGGGTATTCATCTTACCTGTTGACGACAGTTGCTAAAAGCCTACTTACAAAACAATGTTTGTAAACAACCCAGCAGGCTCATAGGGTTAATAAAAAAGTAACCGTTTTACCTTACCTCCATAAAATATCGCATAACTTAAAACGGTTTTACCTAACCTCCATAAACTATCGCATAACTTAAAACGTTGCTAGGGGGTGTATCGCCTGCGCCGTAAAAGAAGCCAGTGACCAAAGCGCCCGGTGCGCATACATAATTGGCCCTCTCCTCCCCCTCCTCTTTTACGACGCCTACACACCCACACGCCGTGAAAGTTAGTGATGGACAGAATCTGCCGAACTTGAGACATGGCAAAGTTCCGCACATGCCGAAAGTTTGAAGGAAAGTTCGGCGAAGATTCGGCAAAAATTTGCCAAACGTCTGCGCACGCGCACGAACGCGACAGGGCCATGGATCGCAAATGGACGCCGCGCAGTCGTGCGGTTACCATCGCACAGTTTAGTACAACCAGCGGTTACGGCAAGGTGTGGAGCAGGCGACACGGTAACTGCGTTTCCAAGCTTTTGGAGTGTGGTTTTCAATATTTCTTCATGAAGAACAGAAAATCGACCAGTAATTTAAGCAGTCCACTGCGCAAGTGACAAATGATGCGGTGAAATCTGGATAACGTGATTTTCTTTTGACGTTTCCATTGATGCAACGAGGTAGTTGAAACAATGACTGGCAACTGAAAATTACGCTCAGTGTTCGCAGCCCACAGCCGTCAAACGGGGCAGAGCCACGAGAGCTTGCCAGAATGTATCGGATGCAGCTGGTATCCTCGTCCTAATGTAATACTTGTTTTCTCCCGTCTTTTCTTTCCTTTTTACGTACTTTCTGTAGTTTGCATATTCTGTACATTTATTTGTCTGTTTTGTTTTTCATATGTGGTGGCGTGGTGGCAGCAGACATGTACAAGCTATTCAAACAAGTAACTAAGTTAAATTACTGAGTATTAGCCTCAAAAGTAATTTGAGTACACTAAAAATTATTCAAATGAAGAGTAATGCACTAAATTACTAATTACCGTAAAAAGTAGCAAATTACTTTTGCAGTTACTTTTTTTTTTGCTAAAAAGGAAGTACTTACATATGCTTTGATGCGTTAGCACAATTCTGCTAGCCGAATATAAATCGGCTTGTGTCTTCACAGAAATGCTTTAATAGCTGGTTCTGCTTCTGCATGCCTAATTGTTGCGTACTTCTTTTTGGTCAAGGATGTACTGCGGATGTATCGTTTCACCTTTGAAGTTTAGCGCTGCCTGAGCATTAATTTGCAGACAGTGTTTGATTGCTTACAGAGTTGCGTGAAGTACGTCTAAAAACGACATGGAAGTACAAAGTAAATGAGAGGTTATGTACAGTCGGGGACAAAAGTCCCCAGGACGCGCGAGCTGCGACTGAAGCTCATTGCTCTACCATCTGCCGGCGGGTCGCCTGGTTTCGAGATCACACAAATGCGCATGCGCGTCCTACTGTGACTGCAAGCATATGTGTTTTTCCGCTTTTTTGCTGCGCAGCGCCTAACTAGGAATCGGGCTCGTGGTACCGCCTCGGAGATAGCGCTTGCGGCTGACGAGCGTCTGCTACACATTCTGAAACTGAAGATACCGCCTGCGACATTGCGCTGCATTTCGCCGTGTCAGCGCATCTTTCTTTATGACCGGCTGAGCTTATCGCTCAGTTGAGCAGCAGTGACTCCTTGCTTCATATACTTAGTTTCAGCTTTGGTCCGAGTGTGGCTGTTGTTATGAGCCGAAGGTCCAGTCAAAGAGCGCAAAAAGCTGAACGTCATGGCGTTTTCCGCTCTTGATAAGACGAGCCAGCGGAGGAGCAGCATGCACTGAAAGACGACGAACACCCCTGGTCCTATCAACTGCGGAGAGCACGCCGTGACGGTGCTCCTTTTTCGCAGTTAGATTGGCCTTTCGGCTCATAACATCGGCCACGCTCGGACCGAAGGTGAAACAAAGTATAGGTGCCATGTCAGTAAGCGCTATCTCCGAGGCGGTAGCACGCGCCCGATTCCGAGTTAGGCGCCGCGACGCAGAAAAGTGGGAAAACACAAATGCTTGCAGGCATAGTAGGACGCGCGTGCGCTTTTGTGTGATCTCGAAACCAGGCGACCCGCCGGCAGATGGCAGAGCGATGCGTTTCAGTCGCAGCTCGCGCGTCCTGGGGACTTTTGTCCCCGACTGTACTTCACGCAACAGTGTAATCAATCAAACACTGTCTGCAAAATCAAGCTCAGGCAGTGCTGAAACTCAAAGGTCAAGACTGACTGGAAGGAAGCGCCGAAATACGGGGACAAAAGGAGTAGGTAACGACGACACGTGGTGCACTCGCAACTGAAGGTTCATTGGAAAATACAAAGACTTAAAAACTATGACATGCCACTTCACTTCCGGCCACCCCACTCTCTGTCTAGAAAGAGAATCTCCTTATCTAACAATGTGAGAGACGGCTCGCTGACGCACTTATCAACGCCCGTTGTTTTGATAATGAATGCTTCATATTCTTCCCTAGTGGTTTTATCGCTGTGTCGTCCTAGGATGGCTGTGTTAGTATACAATGGCGTGCTGGCATGTAGCGCAATGTACTGCCAGATGCCCAGGCGCTGTCTGTTTGACAGCCGACGCATGTTCTCTTGCACGTTCATTGGCGCAGCGGCCAGTTTTGTCCTACGTAGTAACGCCCACATGAGAATGAAATGTCGTAAACGACGCAGGATGAACATTCCAAAAACCTATTTCTGTAAAAACAGTTGGGGCGCAGGAGAACTGTTGTAAGTTTACTATTTTTTATTCCATCTGAGACTGGGTGTAAGAAACACGACGACGTCTCACGACGAGACGTCGTCGTGCTTCTTCCACCCAGTCTCAGGTGGTCTAAAAAATGGTTATTTCTGCGTATTTTTGTGCATTCTTCCCTGTTCCTGTGTGGTAGTTAATTCGCTTGCACACAGGGACAGGGAAGAATGCACAAAAAAAAAGCACAGAAATAAGTTTTTGGAATGTTCATCCTGTGTCGTGTACGACATTCCATTATCATGTGGGCGTTCCCAGGTAGGACAAACTGGCCGCTACGTCAATGAACGTGCAAGAGAACATGTGTCAACAGTGAAACAGACGCCGTCTGGGCATCTGGCAGTAGTCTTGGGGTTTTTTGGGCGATACAAGGGACAATCACAAGCGAGTGGACACGGACAAGCGCAAACTTTCAACTAGTTTATTTGTGCGCGATCGACCACGAACATCCAGAGAGAGCATGCGCAGCACGCTACAGAAAATCGATAGTAAAATCACCCACCAAGACACATTCCACTATAGTCATTATCGAACCAGCAACCGGGATAAAAACTGTATTCAATTTCAAACAAAGAAACCGAGGTATCGCTAACACAGTCATGGCCCTTCTTTATATAAAAAGCTTCCATCAATTCTCTGGCTGTGCTATCTTTGCTTCTACCCAAGATCCTAATCTCCTGGAATCGCGTCTCACACCCACAGTAGGCACAGTGAGTTGGCAAGTGTGCATTGCCTTTATTCCTGATCGACAATTCATGTTCCCGTGCGCGGTCATTAACACAGCGACCAGTTTGACGAATATATACTTTCCCACCCGAGAACGGAATCTCCTATACCACCGCTGTGGCACAATCCACAAACGGTCGGGCGTGCTTTTTGTTGCAGCCACTGGACTTTTGTCTTCCCGAGGAAATCCTCGGGCAAAGGCCCGCAAGCTTGCGTAGCGCAGAGAACACGAAAGGTACATTGTACCTATTCGCTACCTTCTTGAGGTTGTGGGACACTTTATGTATACATGGCGCCACTTCTGGTCTAGACTTCCTTTGTGGCGGCTCTGGCCGCGTCCTCTGCTTTTCCTTGGTCTTCTGGAGCAACCTCTCATCAACCGCCGTAATGACCGAGCAGGGGAAACCGGCAGACTTCAGCCTGGCTACCTGATCATTAAAGCTTATGTGTATAGAGTGTGGACACGAGTTGCTGAGGGCGGACCCTAAGCAGAGGGACGCGATGGCTCGCTTAACAGTTTTTGAGTGAGCCGAGTCATACGGCAGCAGCCCCTTCTGTACTCGAAGATTATAACAGCAGCATAAATGATTATTGTTTAACATCAGTTTTAGATCCAGGAACTGGAGTGAGTCATGGGTTGGAAGCTCATGTGAAGGAGAGGCCCAATCCATGAACATTAAAAGCGGTTATAATCTCATCTACAGACTCGTCATAACTTAGCAGGTGTTTTTTTTTTTTTTGTTTAAAGGATTAGAAAATCGTCAACGTATCTAAAAACCCCTAAGACACTGCCGTCGACAATGTGGTTGGCTAAGTTCCGATCAACGTGCGCCAAAAAAATAATATATTACAAAGCACTGGGGCCACACAGGACCCTATGCAGATGCCCTGGCGTTGTATGTAAAGTCTGTCTTCAAAAGAAATAAAAGTGGAACTGAGGTAAAACTCCAACAAAGGCAGGAAGTTGTCCACAGACACCCATGTTGAATTTTGAAAAGCCACTACTCCGTTATCGTCTATACACACTCGGACGAACACACATAACTGCCCCTGAGTTACTGAATAAAACAGATCCCCAACGTCAACAGAAAACATGTACCCGACGGGTCTCGTTTGTTTTAAGTATGACGTTACGTCTTCCGCATTTAAAGTTGCAAAGGGATCCTTAATTTTCAGTCCCCCCAACTGCTTCAAAAGAAACTGGCTTAACAACAACTGCCACGACCCTTTCTTGCTGACAATGGTCCTGAAAGGCACGTCCACTCTGTGCGTTTTTGCCGAAAAGAACGCAGACAAGGCGCTACCTTTACAGTCAATATGATTTTAGCTAGTTTTGTAAGTTCAAGGCCTTTGAACATACGCACTGCTCTGGACTTGACACGGCAAGCACTAGGCTTGACAGCTTTAAAGTTCTCCACCGCTAGACGGGCCTTCTCGCTGAACGTACCAGCAGTCATCGCCACAAATCCACCCTCTTTATCCGCTTGAAGGAGACGCAGATCGTTTTCTTTAAAGAAGTCCACAACCTTCACAAAGGAGTCCCTTGAACCCCGGGTGACGTCCCTGTCGACAGTCCGTGTGAGTACGTCGACACCCGCAAGCAGGAAACTATCGTGTTGTTCAGATGGTGCTTTCCTAGCAACTCGTCGGTTCAACGCCAACAAATCATGCGCAGCCATGCTAGGTTCAAGACAATATTTTGGTCCTTTCTGTAGGACTCGTGACACGTTCTCCGGTATTTGGGCGTCTTCTCCCAAAACCAGGAGACCCGCACCAGTGGCACCCTTGTCCTTTACCACGGGATGAGGACAATTCGTCACATGCGCACTCGTCACATGACGATTGGTCACAGGACGATTCGTCACATAGGAACATTCGTCACAGGATGACTCGTCATGCGGGCAACTGGTCACATCGATCGGGCAGGGGACGATAGTAAATTGTAAACTTCAACAACTGCCCACATTCCTTGATAAGGAGTTTCACGAATTCCCATTGTGACATAAACCACTGGTTAGAAAAACTACTCTTACAACACTCATCCGCTTTTCCTTTCATCATATTACGACTCTTCAGCAGGTTGACCTAAGTTGCTGGCTTGAACGAGCAATAATCCGACTGGCAGCCAAATAAGTTTTTACTTTGCCTTGCATACACCTCTTCGAGAAAACCAATAAGCATCGGAATTCTTCCTGCTGCATGTGTACGAATACCTCGTGCAGCTGCGTGGCTCCACCTCTCTCTGTTGCGATCACCTCCATCCTTTTGAATGTAGTCTGAGTTCAAAAATAGTCACTTTTATATGGCCTCCGCATTCACCGTTCGGGACGAACCCAGAAGCTAAAACGTCTGTTACAAATTCTTCGACCTTGAGAAGCGAAAGACATGCTAAGATCAGAGGTGACCCACTTTGTCAGGCCGAACCAACATTCAATGTTCGGGACTGAACCAGAAGCTAAAACGTTTGTTACAAATTCTTCGCCTTTCGGAAGCCAAAGACATACTAAGATATGAGGTGAGGCACGTTGTCCGCCCGAACCAAATTGAACCATACATTTTTAGGGGGGACGAACTATTGTACGATTGGTTGGCCGCGTGACGAGTCATCCTATGACGAATGTTCCTGTCTGACGAATCGTCCTGTTACCAATCGTCCTGTGACGAGTGCGCATGTGACGAATGGACCGTATCCCCTTCACCACGACAGTCTTCAGGATACAGCTTGTGGGGTTTTCTTTTCGGAGGAGGTCCCTCTATACTAATAATCGCCGCCCGATCGGTATGCGCTCCGCCCGTCACCCAGGGAGTTACACACTGCAACGAGAAGACAGCGAATGGGTTTACTGTACCTCTCGGTTGCCCGTCGTCGAGAGCCGGTAGTCCGAGCACACCGACCCTTGTTGTCGCCCGTCGATCAGAGCTCACAGTCGGGGTCCGTGTCCAGGCCTGCGGATCGCCTTTCCCACGTCAGCGCTGCGTAGGCTGGCTGTCCCAGGCTATCAATGCCCGAGCCTCGCTGCGGAACCACCCCGGGATCGTCATAGCCCAGGTCATATGGCCCGGGCTTGCCGTTTCCACCGGTCTTGCTCCAGACCTCGCTGGTGGACCGCTCCGGGGTTCGTTATGGGCCAGGCAAGGCAGCCCCGGCTCCGTCGTTCTTTGTCCAGCTTCCAGCCTCGCTCAGCTCGCAATGTCTCGCGCCAGCTCGTGTCGTCTCCGTCGACCGCCTGTCACGTGCCCTCTGCCTTGTCTTTCACCCCCGGCTCCCACACTCTCCCCCCCTCAAGGCCCGGACTTCGGGGGACTTCATGAGCCTCAGGGAGCCGCTGGGCTTCATGGGCGGCCGCTGTTGCTGTTGCCGGAGTGGCCACGTTGCAGCGTCCGAAAGCGGCGTAGGTGGTGGTGGCTAGCGAAGCCGGCAGACAATGCCGACCTGTCTGTCGCTGGCTGTCCCACTCACCGCGATGCAGCAGGAAGCTTGCTCTAAGCTGGTCCGGCCGACGCAGACGGACTTGCCCCGTTCCGCTTAGAGGTCACAGCGGGCTTAGAACTGCCCGCCTGAACCGTTCGTCAGGCCGAACAACTGTCAGCCACCCTGAGCACTTGGGAAAACGAATGGTCCCGTCTTCCCTCCCGGTGGGCTTCCTGGGTTACAGCGTCTATGGCCGTCTTTCCAAGAAGCTATTCTGCGCAGAACAAACTGTTAAAACAACCTACAGCGAACAAATACTCTGCCGCAGAATGTGGCAGTGGTCATAGCCACTACCGCAACATAGCTTGCCGACGGGTTCGTGTACCATGCGGCCAACTCAGCAAGTCTGCATTCCAGAGCTCGCTCGTGGGTCGCCAAGAACAAGGGATTTCTTGTGCTACTGCAACCTCGTGTTATACGTCTTCCCCATCGCGACAACGGTAGTATCCTTTCAAGTCAGCGATGTGAACCGGGCAAGCCTCCTCGTTTGTATCTCCCCGAGTAAGCCTAGAAGTAAGACACGACGCACGCGTCTTTGTACCTCGGGTGCCCTTCTCATCTCGGAGCAAGCGATGCGGCAAAACCACTAGCTGCGTTGCTCAAAGCGTGAGTTTTCCTTCAGAACAGGTAACGATGGCGTAAACCTAGTCCATCTTTTGCGCAATCGAAGGGATCCAAAGCCTGTGGCGGGATGACCAAATACCATACCCGCAATTCCGCAACGGCTACATATACCATGTGCTACTCGATGTAAGCGTCAGCGTCCCGTTCCGTCCACGTGCATACGAGCTCTAGGGACTGCTCGGTCCTCGGAGGGGGCGGTAGCTCAGCGAGCAAGCCCGCTTAAACCGTTCACGCCTCAAGGCAAGCTGGACAACTACAAGCCACCTAAATGTCTACCGTCTCATCTCCGGCCAGGTCGTGACGCGACATAACTTATTAAAAGTCTTGCTGTCACTGCCACGACCGGCCAGAGTGAAGCCGAAAAAGTATCCTATAAAACATTTCGTAGCTTTCTCGGAACGACCCCCTCAAGAGAGAGTCGTCCCTCTGCCTTTCGTCGGTTGGAGTGATGCGAAGTAACTAGCCGTCTTGGCCCAGCGGTTACAAATCATACTGCTCCTTAACTCGCCTGCCAGCGTTCCCGGTGTCAACTGCAATTTACGCCAGTTTACCCAACACCCGCTGACAATCTCGTCCGCCAGTGTTCCCGGTGTCGACTGCAATTCCCGCAATCTTTCCGACACCCACTGACAAAACCCCATCTGCACCGCGGGCCTCGACAAGCGCTTGCTTGCTTATCGCATCACTCCAAGCCCAAATCCTAAATATGCAATAACTCCTGGCTGTTTTCCCTCCTGCCAGTCGCTACCCTGCCTTCCAGTGAACCTGCCGTGCCTCTCGTCTGCCTCCGAAGACGACGTTCTTACACCTTAACCGCGCTCCTCGTGTTCCCCCCGGTTGGGTCACCTTCTGCCAACCACTATTCTGAAGTACCCGAGAACGCGCGTCCGCAACCTCGTCCTTCGAGACCTTTAAGTACTCGATTCGAGGAGACACCTGCTGAGCTCTGCAGTTGAGACAAGTCACCATAATTCCAATATACTTTGTCTCAACGGGCATCGTTAGCGCTAGTGAACAACCCGCTCAACGAATCCATGCGACTCTCTGGGGACGACTAGAAGCAGAGGCAAACCGAACGGGCCCCACGTTGGATGCGCCATTTTAATGTGGGTTTCTTTACGGAGGTCCACTACTAATAATGGCCGCCCGATCGGTATGCCTTCCGCCCGTCACCCAGGGAATCACACATTGCAACGAGAAGACAGCGAATGGGTTTACTGTACCTCTCGGTTGCCGGTCGTCGAGAGCCGGTAGTCCGGGCCCGTCGACCCTTGTTGTCGCCCGTCGATCAGAGCTCACAGTCGGGGTCCGTGTCCAGGCCTGCGGATCGCCTTTCCCACGTCAGCGCTGCGTAGGCTGGCTGTCCCAGGCTATCAATGCCCGAGCCTCGCTGCGGAACCACCCCGGGATTGTCATAGCCCAGGTCATATGGCCCGGGCTTGCCGTTTCCACCGGTCTTGCTCCAGACCTCGCTGGTGGACCGCTCCGGGGTTCGTTATGGGCCAGGCTAGGCAGCCCCGGCTCCGTCGTTCTTTGTCCAGCTTCCAGCCTCGCTCAGCTCGCAATGTCTCGCGCCAGCTCGTGTCGTCTCCGTCGACCGCCTGTCACGTGCCCTCTGCCTTGTCTTTCACCCCCGGCTCCCACAAGCTTAAGACCGTTGTCCACCACATCTCGATTACCAGGGCAGCCAGGCGTTTACATGAGCGCAGCTTGATCTCCGCCAGCCATGGTAGGTAAAGAACGTGACACAGAACTCGAAGATAGTCATAAAAAAGGCTGACCTGCCGCCACAACTCACTTCTCAGCACCCTACAGATGCGTTTTGCGTGTTCCAGGGACAGTCTTACTTGTCTAAACTGTGCCGTAATCTCTGGGGGTATAAGAACTTTTGTCAGGTAAAAGGTGATGACTCTCGCCCGGCAGGTAGAAGAAACAATGTAGCTCACCAAGGAATTCACTTGAGACGTAGAATAAGGAACATTGAAGAAAGGGCCCCTTGTAGAAGAAATGTAGTCAATTAAACTTGTTGTTGGCCTAGTTGGTTCATGATGCAGTCTAGAGGTTTTTTCGCGCGATACAAGGGACAATCACAAGCGAGTGGACACGGACAAGCGCAAACTCTCAACTAGTTTATTCGTGCGCGATCGACCATGAACATCCAGAGAGAGCATGCGAAGCACGCTACACAAAAGAAAAAAAGGAAGCAGAAAATAGATAGTAAAGTCACCCACCAAGACACATTCCACGATAGTCATTATCGAACCAGCACCCCGGATAAACACTGCACTTCACTTTCAAACAAAGAAACCGAGGTATCGCTAGCACAGTCACGGCCCTTCTTTATATAAAAAGATTCTATGAATTCTCTGTCTGTGCTATCTTTGTTTCTACCCAAGATCCTAATCTCCTGGAATCGCGCCTCACGCCCACAGTCGGCACAGTGAGTTGGCAAGTGTGCATTGCCTTTATTCCTGATCGACAATTCATGTTCCCGTGCGCGGTCATTAACAGAGCGACCAGTTTGACCAATATATACTTTCCCACCGGAGAACGGAATCTCCTATACCACCGCTGTGGCACAATCCACAAACGGTCGGGCGTGCTTTTTGTTGCAGCCACTGGTCTTTTGTCTTCCCGAGGAAATCCTCGGGCAAAGGCCCGCAAGCTTGCGTGGCGGAGATAACACGAAAGGCACATTGTACCTATTCGCTACCTTCTTGAGGTTGTGGAACCCTTTATGTATATATGGCACCACTTCTGGTCTACACTTTGTGACAAGTTAGTGGCGCCCCCCTCCAGTCCGCCTGTCTGCGGCCGCCTGGCTCGGCGGGCAACATTGTTCACGACACCAATAAACGCCGTTGAGCGCACGTGCTCCGGGCAGACATCGTCCACCCTCACAACCAGTCTGCGTGTCGTCTCTCCTCGGCGGGTGCTTCGGCCCCCTTGTCCACGTTCGAGAAAGATCGTGACACTGGCGACGAGGAACCGTGGCACTGGAGGCTACCAACGTGCACGGTTCGGCCCACGCCGCCGAGAGAGTCGGACCACCGCACCCCGCTCCTGTCGCCATGCCGCTGTACGGGAGGCTCGAGCCGTTCGAGGGAGATGGGTCCGCCTGGCCGGTCTACGAAGAACAGGTCCAGGTGTTCTTCCGGGCGAACGACACGCCCGAGGCGAAACAACGGGACATCTTCCTGGCCAGCTGCGGGACCCGAGTCTTCAGCCTCCTGCTCGACCTCCTCAAGCCGGCCACGCCGCACGTTAAAACACTGGGTGAGCTGCTCGCCACGCTGCGCTCGCACTTCAGCCCGGCGCCGTCCACGCTTATGGAGCGGTTCCGCTTCAACAACCGGAGCCGCCAGGACGCGGAGACCCTCGGGCAGTTCGTCGCTGCGCTACGAGGGTTAGCGAGCACCTGCGCCTTCGGCGACCAGTTGGACTCGCTACTCCGGGACCGGTTCGTCTGCGGCATCAACAACCCCGCCATGCAGACGCGACTCCTGGAGCTCCCCGACCCCTCGCTGGACGACGCAGTGAAGGCAGCGCAGGCGATGGAAGCCGCAGCAAAGGACGCCAGCGAGATTGCGCGTGCGGCCGGCTCACCGTCGACGGAAGCGGCGGTGAACAAGATGGCGACAAGGAGCGGTGCCTGCAGCCGCTGCGGTGCTGCCCACTCCCCCTCACAGTGCCAGTTCGTCCAAGCACAGTGCTTCACGTGCGGGAGAACTGGGCACCTCGCACGTGTCTGCCGAGGGGGGAGGACGAGCGGCGGCCAGCAGCAGCAGCAGCCTGGTTCAAGCCCGGGTTCCAGCCAAGCCCGCGGCCAGGGTGGTCGTCGCAAGAGAACGCGGCGGGGACGGGTGGCACCAGGTCCGGGTACCTCCTCAGCCAGGGTCCACGTCGTGGCCGAGGACCCGCAGATTTTCGACGTGTGGCAGACGAGTAAGCCTCCATCGTCTGTGCCACCATACCTGGTGTCCGTCGAAATCTGCGGTCACCCCATCACCATGGAGCTGGACACAGGGGCCAGCGTGTCGGTCATGCCCGGGAAGCTGTTCAAGCGGACCTTCCCCGGCGTGTCTATCGAGGCGTCTGACGTCATGCTGCGCAGCTACTCCGGGCAGCTTTCCCAGGTCCAGGGTCGGGCCCAAGTCAGCGTTCGCCTTGGCGACAGGGAGGCAATCCTTCCCCTTTACCTAACCAAGGGGTCGTCGCCGACGCTGCTGGGCCGGAACTGGATTCACTCGCTGGGTGTTCGGCTGCCGGAGTACCAAGAAGCTGCTCTGCACGTGGTGAAGGACGTTCCGAGCCTCCTGACCGACTTCCAGTCACTGTTCCAGCCGGGGGTGGGCACCTTTGCCGGCACGACGGTCGGCATCTACGTTCCCGAGGGAGCCCGGCCTCGGTTCTTCAAGCCGCGCCCGCTGCCGTTTGCCCTGAAGGACGGGGTCACCCAGGAGCTGCAACGGCTGCAGCGAGAGGGGATCCTGGTGCCCGTCAAGACTTCCGAGTGGGCTACACCAATCGTTCCAGTCCTCAAGCGAGATGGCCGCGTCAGGATCTGCGGGGACTTCAAGGTCACCATCAACCCCGTCGCTACCGTCGAAAAGTACCCGCTGCCTCGGGTAGAAGATCTCTGGTCGGCTCTGTCCGGGGGACAGAAGTTCACCAAGCTCGACCTTCGAGATGCCTACCAGCAGCTGGTGCTCCAGGATGCCGCCCGGAAGTATGTCACCATTTCAACTACCATGGGACTCTTCCAGTACACGCGCCTACCGTTCGGCGTGGCCTCAGCCCCAGCCATCTTCCAGAGAGAGATGGACAACCTCTTCAGGGGCATGAGGCACGTGGCGGTGTACTTGGACGACATCCTGGTTACCGGTACCGACGACGGGGACCACCTGCAGAACCTGCGCAAAGTCCTGACACGACTACAGGACGCCGGTCTCAAGCTGAGGCTGGACAAGTGCGTGTTCCTGACCCCCAGCGTGGAGTACCTGGGACACATCATCTCCCAGGCTGGCCTGGCCCCGGCTCCCCGCAAGATTGAGGTCGTGCTGAAGGCGCCGAAGCCCAAGAGCAAGAAGGAGCTTCAGAGCTACCTCGGCCTCATCAACTTCTACAGGAGGTTCCTGCCCAACCTGTCGACGCATCTAGAGCCGCTGCATCGCCTGCTTCGTGATGGGCAGCAGTGGGCCTGGAAGAAGGAGCAGGACTTGGCCTTCCAGCGCAGCAAGGAGTTAGTCGTCAAGGCTCCGGTGCTGGGGCACTTCGATCCGGCCAAGCCTGTGGTCCTCACCGTGGATGCGTCGCCGTACGGGGTAGGAGCCGTCCTGTCGCACCGGGGTCAGGATCGTCAGGAACGCCCTGTGGCGTTTGCTTCTCGTCGGCTTCATGCGGCGGAGCAACGCTACAGCCAGCTCGACAAGGAAGGCTTGGCGCTCATCTTCGGGGTCCAGCGCTTCCATCAGTACCTGTGGGGCCGGCAGTTCGAGGCAGTCACGGACCACAAGCCGCTGCTGGGGCTGCTGGGACCTGACAAGGCAGTTCCAGTGCAAGCCTCGCCTCGAGTGGTACGCTGGGCCTTGACGCTGGCAGCCTACAGGTACAAGCTGGTCTACCGCCCTGGGAAGGACCTGGGACCTGCAGACGCCCTGAGCCGCCTGCCCCTGCCGGAGGTGCCTGCTGCCGTTCCAGAGCCAGCTGACGTGTTCCTGCTGGAGCGGGCCTACCCGGGGGTGCTCACCAGGACTGCGGTGGCGCAGGCGACCAGCCGGGACCCGGTCCTGTCTCAGGTGGTCAAGGTTGTTTCCCGAGGGGAGGAGCTGCGTCACCAGGGGTACAGCCACAAGACCGCCGAGCTGAGCTTGGAGCAAGGCTGCCTCCTGTGGGGTTCCAGGGTGGTGATTCCACAAAGTCTGCGGGCGAAGGTGCTGCAGCTGCTGCACACGGGGCATCCTGGCGTTGAAAAGACCAAAATGGTGGCACGGTCGCACGTTTGGTGGCCTGGCTTGGACCAGGACATCGTGCACCAGGTGCAAGGCTGCCAGGTCTGCCAGGAGAACCAGCGAGCCTCGCGCCACGTGGAGATCACCCCCTGGCCATTCCCACAAAGGCCGTGGTCCCGCTTGCACGTGGACTATGCGGGACCCTTCAAGGGCCACTACTTCCTGGTAGTAGTGGACGCCTTCTCCAAGTGGGTGGAGGCACTGCCAGTCACCAGTCCCTCGGCAAGCGCGACCATTGCGGCGCTGCGGCAGGTCTTCGCGGCGCAGGGATTGCCGGACATTATTGTGTCCGACAATGGTCCCGCTTTCGCTAGCGCCGAGTACCACGACTGGCTGCAGAGGAATGGATTCCGCCGGATGCTGGTTCCGCCGTACCACCCCGCTTCCAATGGTGCGGCCGAGCGAGTGGTCCAGACCATCAAGGACAAGCTCAAGAAGAGCCAGCCCGGGGATTTCCGAACGCAGGTGGCCCGGGTACTGTTCCAGTACAGGACCACACCCCATGAGGTCACTGGCCGTGCCCCCTGCGAGCTTCTGCTGGGCCGGATGGTCAAGACACCCTTGGACGTCTTGCACCCAGACCTCCGGTCCTCGGCGCTCCTGAAGCAGCTGAAGCAGAAGCTGGCTGCAGACCGAGGGTGCCGTCCCGGGCCTTTGCCGGAGCCGGGAGCGTCGGTGTACGCCAGGAACTTCCGTCCTGGCCCACCCTGGTCTGCCGGGCATGTGGTTTCACCAGCGAGCGCCTCATCGCTGCTCGTCCGCATGCCCGACGGGACCACCTGGCACCGGCACGCCGACCATGTCAGGCCTCGCCTCGGGACCTGGCTTCCACCCTCGGTCGTCGCTTCAGAGGACCAGCCTGCAGGGGGCCCAACAGCACCAGTCGTGGCCAGCGGAGCGCCACCCACCCCGGGACGACAAGCGTCGCCACTCCTGTGGCACCAGTTGCATTGGTGCCACAACCAAACCCGGTCCCTGCAGCTCCACCGGGTGGAGCGCGACCGGGACAGGCAGCGTCCGGCGTTGCCACACCTGGCCCGTCGACACCAGTGCCCAGGCGGAGTGCACGGCAGCGGAGGCCACCTGACCGCTACTCGCCGGGGTGACCTTCATCGTCGACAGGCCGGGACTTTGCACGACCAGACGCCGAGATGGTGTCGGCCGTGCGCATTGTGTTTAGTTTTGTTTTAGAACAAACAAACTGGGGGGAAGGAGTGTGACAAGTTAGTGGCGCCCCCCTCCAGTCCGCCCGTCTGCGGCCGCCTGGCTCGGCGGGCAACATTGTTCACGACACCAATAAACGCCGTTGAGCGCACGTGCTCCGGGCAGACATCGTCCACCCTCAACCAGGCTGCGTGTCGTCTCTCCTCGGCGGGTGCTTCGGCCCCCTTGTCCACGTTCGAGAAAGATCGTGACACACTTCCTTTGTGGCGGCTCTGGCCGCGTCCTCTGCTTTTGCTTGGTCTCCTGGAGCAACGTCTCAGCAACCGCCGTAATGACCGAGCAGGGGGAACCGGCAGACTTCAGCCGGGCTACCTGATCATTAAGCTTCTGTGCATAGAGTGTGGACACGACTTCCTGAGGGCGGACCCTAGGCAGAGGGAGGCGATGGCTCGCTTAACAGTTTTTGAGTGAGCCGAGTCATACGGCAGCAGCCCCCTCTGCACTCGGGGGTTATAACACCAGCATAAATTATTATTTTTTAACATCAGTTTTATATCCAGCGTAGCTCAATAAATAAGCTACGCTTATTTAATAAGCTATTCTCAATCTGGGAATCTCTCGATCTTTGTTCTGTGAGGGATGCGGGCTGTGCGTGCGACGGCTATGCACAGAACATAGGCGCTCGCGTGCCACACACCATGCTGGGAACGGAGTTCATGCCCCGCCCAACGGGTGGCACATCAAGGCATTGTTGCTCACGGGGGACAATGCGATGGGACAGCAGAGCGTGCGCCAGGCTGGACACGAGCGAGAAGAAGGAAGTTAGGACTCAAACGGTTGGAAAATAGCTCGGTGGACTGAATTTATGTAGAATAAACCCCTAGACCCTAACAAGTGGGGGCTCGTCCTAAGGAATTACGAGTCGACATTAAACCCGTGGTCAACTCCGCGGTCCCCGCCTGTGGTGCCAGTACCCACGTGGCCACATTCCGCCGGGCATGGACGCCAGCGCTGCGGCGGCGTCGGGCATGCCGCACGTCACTGCGCCACAGGAAGACCTCGTAACCAGCGCGGGTGCTACAGATGTAACCACATGGGCCACATACAAGCCAACTGTCCGGGAAACGGACAATCGTAAAGGTTCCAGTTGTTCCAGTCTCTACGAAACCACGCTGCCAGTGGCAGCAACCGCCGGAAGGAAGGAGCCAGTGCTTGAAGTCACCATCGGTGACAAGGTGTTTTACGCCCTCCTGGATACTCAATCAATCAATCAGTTTACTTTTTCTTTCAAGGGGTACACACTCCTCGAAATGGTACCTTGGTGCAAAAGGCGATCGTGTCGCCTGACTGGGCACCAAGGTCCAATGGGGGGGGGGGGGGAGGGGGGGGGGGGGGGGAAGGGGGGCAAAATCCAGCAGCAACAGCAATTAAGGTTAAACATCGACAAGAGAAAAAAAAAACTTATACAAGATATAACGGATACACACATACATATACTGAAGAGAAAATGGATGCATTTATGGATGCACCATAAAAGTGAAGAAGCTAGAATACATTCCTAAATTCCCGGCACATATAAAAATAGCAATCTGGCATTGTCCACACAATAAAATTAAAATATAAACGTGATCACAAGGTATACAAGATTTTTAATAAAAGCGGATGCACAAAAAATGCTGGTTAAAATTAAAAAAAAAATATGCATTTCAACATATCTATAGAATTATCAACTCAATGGCAATCAAAAAGGAGCGAAGATTTTTTTTAAATATAGTTCGGTTTGTAGTAATTATGAAATTATTACGAACAGCATTTAGGAGCTGGGAAACCTGAAAATTGATCATTTGTTTTCCGTAGTTAGTCCTAATAGATGGTAGTCTGTATGTCTCCTTGTTGTCCTTAAATTATATTCAGACAAATTTGCAGGAATGAGGTCAAAGCCGCTTATTCCGTTTCTATGAATAAGCTGCCCAAGCTTATAATGGTAAAGTTTAGAAAGTGGAAGGATATTTAATCTGTCAAATAGGCTTTCGGCTTCACTACTGTGATTCGAGTTGGTCATTATTCTTAACATACGTTTTCGTAAACATACAAGTCCATTATAATTCGTTTTAACCGTGGTGCCCCAAACTAGTAAACAATAGTAAAGTTTTTGATAAAAGAGGGTGTAGTATATTTGTACCTTCAACCATGTCGGTAGGAGGTCTTTTGTCTTATAAATTATTCCTATTGTTCTAGAGAGGTCACTTTTTATATGCTCAGTTTGTGTTGTCCAGGATAGTTTGTCATTAAACCATACCCCTAAGAATTTGCAATCAGTTATACGGTCTATAATGCAATTGTTTATTGTCAAACATGGCAGTTTATTGATCTTTTTATTTTTTGGTGTAAATAACATATACTTTGTTTTTGCAGCATTTAATTGCATTTTATTTATGTCGAGCCACCTCTTTAAATCGCATAGGTAGTTATTAGCTTCTTGTTCTATTTCATCTACGGAAGTACCAGAAAAAAAGAGACTAGTATCATCAGCATACATGACTAAGTTTGGAGAAACTGAGATGTTTACAATGTCGTCTAAATAGATTATAAAAAGCAGAGGTCCTAATACTGATCCCTGAGGGACCCCATATTTAACAGTCTTAAGATCAGAATGGATGTCATTGATTTGTACCAACTGCTCGCGATTTTGTAGGAAACTCTTTATTAAATCCAATGCTTTACCCCTAATGCCATAGCGGGAAAGTTTTTGTAGTAGGATGTCATGATTGATGCTGTCGAATGCTTTTTGAAAATCCAAGTATATGCCAAGAGTAAGAAGTTTATTTTCAATGTTGTTTAAAATTTTATCTTTTATATGTAACAATGCATCTTCTGTTGATTTACCCTTTTGAAATCCGAACTGAGCTGTGGGTAGAACTGAGAATTTTATTAAGAAAGCTTGAATTCGACTGTTTATTAATTTTTCAAAAACCTTCGATAGTACGGGGAGCACTGAGATTGGACGGTAATTACTGATATCCTTTTTATCGCCATTTTTATAAATCATAGTTACTCTCGCAGTTTTTAAGGCATGTGGGAAACTACCGGTTTCAAATATAAGATTCATGATATGTTGCAAGGGCTCACTTATAATGTTAGACACGTATTTGATCGGTTCGGCTTTTGTGTTATCATCCCCGCAAGCGCTTTTATTTTTAGTGATTTCATAACAGCTTCAACCTCAAAAGAAGTGACAGGATTCAGCATAATAGTATGTTCTAGGTGGGCTCGTGAAAAAATGCTCGATGACGTGGTATTCGAGCGATTGTATGCACCGACGTTTATGAAATAATCATTGATCGCATCTGCCATGTCACGTCCACTGAAAACGTCTGACCCAATCTGCAGTTCATTAAGGGGCGTATGGTTAGAATTGGGCTTGATGATAGAGGTCAAAGCGTTCCAGGTACGCTTAGGATCATATTGGATGTTATTAAACTTGCTTACGTGGTAATGCGATTTAGCTTTTTTTTATGTCACGGTCCAGCGCATTTCGAAATTGCTTATATTCTAGTAGTACGCAGTTATCGCTAGATTTTTGGAATTTTTCGAACAGTCTGTTTTTCTTGTTGATACGTTGTAACAATTCTCTTGATATCCATGGTTTTCGACACTTATATCGCCGTGTTCTAAATTTTTGTAGAGAAAACGCTGCGTCATAGCACTTCTTAAAAGCTGTCAAGAAAGCGGAATAGGATTCATCAACATCGCGACTTGTCGTCACACTGTCCCAGTTAGTATCAGACACCATTTTGTGAAATGCCTCTAGACTATGTTGATTGATCTTTTGAAAAAATTTAGTTCCTGGTTGAGGCAAATTATGAATATTTCTAAATTGTGACAGAAAGCAAAATAAGGGGAAATGATCGCTCATGTCGGCAAGGAATACTCCAGGCACAGCGTGCGATTGGTTAATATTTCTGATGCAAACATCAATAAGCGTGCTGCTCTGTAACGTTACTCTTGTTGCGACACTTATCAAGTTCTTGCACCCATGGGGCTCTATTATATTGTTAAGTTGACGTTGATTGCTAGTGTCAGAGAGTAAATCAATATTGAGGTCTCCCATTATTATTATTTTGGTGTTTTGATGCAAAAGATATGATAGCATGCTTTCAAGATTGGAAGAGAATTTCGCGAACTTTCCGGTGGGGGGGGGGGGGGGGGGGCGATATACCACTACGAAGCATGTGTCACGGTGTTGCGCAGCAAGACACTCAATATCAGCAGTAGATACAGAGCATTTATCAATTTCGGTCATTTGTAGCGCTGACTTGTGATAGATAGCAACACCGCCACCGGGCTTGTTATTTCGATCGATATGTAGGCATGTATAGCTGGGGAATTGCACTGGTAATGCTTTCGCTGAGTGCCATGTTTCTGTAAACATTAGTACATCGAACTGAATTTTGAGGGACGTCAAAAATATCTCGATATCGTCTTTTTTTATTTTGCAAGCTGCATTCATATGAAAAGTGGAAATGCCAATTTTATCAACAATGTCAAGTTTGTTAAATGCGTCTGTGTTGTAAAAGCCACAGGCTCTTCTGGTTCAGGAAAGTTGAATTCTACGTCTGCCATGGCGTCCTAAGTAATTTTTGCAATGTCTGATACAGTTGGTATATCTATAATCCTAGAGTTTTCTGCTTTTCTAGCATGCACCTTTCCATTCCTTGTCCATACAAATTTCCAGTTTTTATTCTTTTTTGCCTTGATCGCTTCACTCAAGAGCATCTTGTTCAGCATAGTGAGATGTTCATTTACAAATATTGGAGACGGTTGACCGGGAATATCGATCATCGTGGATGCTAACCGTTTCTTTTTAGCAGCATAGAATACTGCGTCTCTTTTTTGGCGTGTGGTAAACTGCACTACGATATGCTGCTGGCCGGGTTTTTTAGTGGGCACCCTGTGACAGGTGTCCACGTCTGGCAGATCTAGAGGGACCGACAGTGCTTCAGACACCCGTTTCACCACATAACGAACATGTTCGTTTGGGCTGAGAGGAATACCTTTTATTTCCAAGTTCTTTAGTCTGCTGTACTGCTCCAGCTCAGCAATTCGGTCCATCGATTCCTCTAGGTTGCTCCTCAGTTCCTTGTTCTCGCTGAGTAATTGCTGATTTGCGGTATTTAGCTGGCCTAACTGTGCCTTGATGCTTTTTAGCTCTCCGATGGCCACCTTAAACTCATCAACTGATTTGGAGCAAAAATCGGTGCTCTCCTTTAGGTCGGCGATTTCCGATTTTAGTTCCTTTTTTAGCTCATCTATGGCAGTTAAGACTGTGCGCGTATCCATTTTTAAGTTTTCCTTTAGGAACAAGCGTGGGTTAAGAACAACAAAGATGCATAGACATAAAATCAAGAATAAACAAAAGTAAAACAGTTTGCTGTAGTTGTGCAGTCCAGCGGTTACATAAAGAGAAGCATACTCGTGCATCTTCGGGTCAACATACGTGACGGCAAAAGACAGTGTTAGCCCTGTTGCGTGAGCCGCTGGACTGCTGCGCTCTCTGGATCGGCAGCTGCTTTTGTGCCCACGAATCGTCAGTAGGTGTCGTTGCAGTGGAACCCGTGGATGCTGACTGTGGCTTCCATATCTGGTGCGTCACGCTTGCTGGCAGGGTCACAGTGGTTGGGCCACCTCCGCTCGCAGTTGTCAAGCGTTCGCGGATCCACTTGTAATCAGCTCCTGACGGCAAAAGACAGTGTTAGCCCTGTTGCGTGGGCCGCTGGACTGCGCCGCTCTCTGGATCGGCAGCTGCTTATGTGCCCACGAATCGTCAGTAGGTGTCTTTGCAGTGGAACCCGTGGATGCTGACTGAGGCTTCTATATCTGGTGCGTCACGCTTGCTGGCAGGGTCACAGTGGTTGGGCCACCTCCGCTCGCAGTTGTCAAGCGTTCGCGGATCCACTTGTAATCCGCTCCTGACGGCAAAGACAGTGTTAGCCCTGTTGCGTGGGCCGCTGGACTGCGCCGCTCTCTGGATCGGCAGCTGCTTTTGTGCCCACGAATCGTCAGTAGGTGTCGTTGCATTGGAACCCGTGGATGCTGACTGAGGCTTCCAGATCTGGTGCGTCACGCTTGCTGGCAGGGTCACAGTGGTTGGGCCACCTCCGCTCGCAGTTGTCAAGCGTTCGCGGATCCACTTGTAATCAGCTCCTGACGGCAAAAGACAGTGTTAGCCCTGTTGCGTGGGCCGCTGGACTGCTGGGTGTAGCATTAGTCTGCTGGGAGATACAGCAATGGAAGCTGCCACATCAACAGGGGTTTCAACACGTGAAGCGTGTCATTCCCTTCGGCTGGCCACAGGATGGTCACAAACAACTGCGTCTTTGAGATGCAGAGTACGTTGGTCTGGTGGGTCCCGCAAACAGCGCTTCCTGCACATGTCGGGTTTGTGCCCAGACGTTGTACTGGGCCGGGACTTTCTGACGGCTACGGGCATCTCTGTTCATGTGGGCGTGGGTGGCTTTACAGTAGGAGTGGAAAGACAAGAGGTTGTTCGATTCGACAGGGAGCCACGAAAGAGCCTATTGAACAAGACAAACGACGTACCCACCTATTCGTTGGAGGCCCTGTTTGCCGAACCACCTGACAGCAACACTTTAGACATGACTACAGTCTCCGTCTTAGACACACCTGGGAATATGTCTGAAAGTGACCCACGCATAGCAAGCTTGCTCGGCAGTTATAAGCACATTTTCTGTGCAGAGCCAGGTTGCACTTCCTTGACGGAGCACGAAATAAACACTGGCACCAACTCTCCAGTTAGCTGTAAACTGAGGCCGACGAATGCTCAGAAGAGAGCGATAATCATTCAATGTGTATACGATATTTTAAACCAAGGCCTGTTAGAACCATGTCAAAGCTCGTGGGCCAGTGCACCTGTACTGGTGGCCAAGAGAACCGGAGGGTATCGCTTAGCCATTCATTATCGACCTTTGAACACTCGGACAGACATCCCAGTGTATCCCATGCCTCAGACGGACTGGGTACTAGCTCAGCTGGGCAAGGCTAGGTGATTCACTAGCTTGGATTTATCGCAATTGTTTTTTTCAAATCCCAGTGGCAAAAGAAGACATCCACAAAACGGCATTTAGTTGCCATAAAGGTATGTTCCAGTTCAAGCGTATGCCCTTTGGCGTGGCAGGAGGTACGGCCACATTCCAGGCCTTAATGGACAAGGAGCTGGAAGGGATAAAGCACACATACTGCATGGCCTTTCTAGACGACGTCCTCATCTACTCCGAGTCCTTTGATGAAAATATCGAGCACATGAGAGAGGTTCTGAACCGAATCTCTAATGCAGGCCTCACAATCAACCCCACCAAAGTGCAGCTGTGTAAGCGTTCTTTGAAGTTTCTAGGCCACATTATTGCTCCCGGGGAGTGTCGCCCAGATCCCGAAAAAGGTAAAAGCTGTGACAGAATTCCCAGAACCAACTTCAGTGAAGCAGCTTCAGGCCTTTCTCGGACTGGTGGGATATTACCGGACATTTATTCCTCGATTCTCGGATACGGCCAAGCCCCTTGCGTTTCTGCTGAGAAAGGATGTCCGCTGGAGTTGGAAACCCCCTCAACAGGCCGCCTCTGACTGCCTAAAAGCCCAGCTGACGGCCATTGCAGTGGTTGCCCTTCCGGATCTGAACAAGCCCTTTGTGATTGAGACAGATGCCAGTGGTGTGGGAATTGGCGCTGTGTTACTGCAAGTAACCGAAAAACAGCTCAGACCCGTCTCATTCATTAGCCGGACTTTGACCCCTGCAGAGCAAAACTACACAGTCCAAGAGTGGAAGTGCTTAGCAGTCGTCTGGGCACTCGATAGGTTTCGTCCATATATAGAGTTCACCCACTTCGAGATTTACTGCGACCACGCATCACTTTCATGGCTGTTCAGCACTGAGCAGACATCTAGTCGGGTGAGAAGAGGGGTTCTTCGGCTCCAGGGTTTTAACTGCACCATCAAGCATCCCCGAGGAAAGGCCAATATTCCTGCCGATGCACTGAGCCGATTCCCAGTGGTGATCGCCAGTTCGTCCTCCCAGTGTGTCGCCGAAGACTGCTTTTCTATCGACGCAGAAGAACCGGAGCAGTCGATCCATTTCGAAGAGACTGCACTGACACAAGAGGATGACATTTCCCAACTAAGTGACGGCACCAGATTGGTTGCAGAGCAAATGCAAGGCCCGTTATTGAGTAACATACTCTTGTACCTGAAAAACAACTGTTTACCGGCTGACGCCGGTGAAGCACGTCAGGTGCAAGACCTTGCTGGTGACAGTGAGATCGACAACGCCGGGGTACTCATGTACATCAAAGGAGAAAAGAAAGTGCCATGGCTGCCTACGCATTTGCGTAATCTGGTTTTAAGGTTATCTCACGACCATCCTCTAAGCGCCCACGCCGGCTTCTTTAAAACAATGCGACGTACCCAGGACCAATTTTTCTGGTTGGCTATGAGAGCAGATATCTCTCGGTACGTTCGCTCCTGCCGCCAGTGCCAAACTCTGAAGACACGGCGACAAAAACCGAAAGGCCTAATGGACAGTACTTGGGCTACAGAACCCATGCAACAACTCAGTGTCGACCTGATCTGACCCCTACCAACAACAGCCATGCAAAACAGGCATATTCTAGTTGTGATTGACAAATTTACGAAGTACATAGAGTTATTCCCCATCCGTGCCCCAACGTCGATGACTATAGTAGACAAAATGGTGGAAGTTTTTTGTCGGCACGGAGTTCCACGGAGCATCTCGAGTGACAACGACAAAACCTTCGTGAGCGCCCTGTGGAAAGGTGTTTTACGTCACTGGGGTATCGTTGACCGGCACACAACGCCATACCGACCATCTGGACAATTCGTAGAACGCCACAATGCCACCGTCAAGCAAGCCATAATGGCATACTGTGCGGCACATCGTGACTGGGATAAACGACTTCCCGAAATAGCTTTTGCCATGAGAACCAGCGAAAGTGTAGTGACAGGTTACACGCCAGACTTCTTATGCTATGGTCGAGAGCTCGGCACTCCGTGGGACTCAACATCTGCCCAGGACACAGAGGCCTCGTCCTCTGCACCCCACGCCTTTACAGCGGAACTGTACCAGCGCCTACAGGATGCCCTGGCCTTTGCGAAAGCGCACCAAAACAAAGCCCAAGAAATTCAGTGACGACAATACAACTCGACCCGACATTCAGGCCACTTTGATGTGGGTGATTTGGTCCTAAAAGACATGCATACTCTGAGCAATGCTAGCAAGGGAATTGACGCAAAGCTTGCTCCTAAGAGATCTGGACCCCTCACTGTTACAGTTTGAGTCGGCCAGAATGTCTACAAGCTGAAAAACACATCCACAGGATGAGCATGCGGTTTGGCTAATGCAGACCAACTTGCCCTCTTCCACAAGCCTTGGGTCCTCTTCACAGAATAACGAGGGGGGTGTTGTGAGGGGTGCGGGCTGTGCGTGCGACGGCTATGCACAGAACATAGGCGCTCGCGCGCCACACACCATGCTGGGCACGGAGTTCATGCCCTGCCCAACGGGTGGCACATCAAGGCATTGCTGCTCACGGGGGACAATGCGATGGGACAGCAGAGCGTGCACCAGGCTGGACACGAGCGCGAAGAAGGAAGTTAGGACTCAAACGGTTGGAAAATAGCTCGGTGGACTGAATTTATGTAGAATAAACCCCTAGACCCTAACAGTTCGTAGGCCATAGTATAATGAGATCGAGGGGTGTGACTCTTCGTCCGCCAAACATTGCTTCGGCGGGGCTTTTACCATGGAAGATGAGACTGTCGCGTGCCGCCGCCGGAACAAGAACCTGGCGATTCTTCACTGAACTGCTTCTTCCGTAGGCTTCAAGAAAGCTTTCTTTGTTTCGCACACCATCTGTTCTGCTTGCCCGTTGGTTGCAGGATGGATAAGTGCACTAATGTGGTGCCTGATGCCGTTTTTTGTTTTGTTTTATTTTTTTTTTTTTTTTAAATGTGTTTCTAATATTTGAAGCAAGATTCGGCGCGTTAACAGAGAAAAGTAATTTTGGTACGGCAAACGCAGTGGCAGGCGTCGTGGCAGGCGTCGTGGCAGGCATCGTGTAAACTTTCAACCACTTAGAGTATGCATCGACCATGACTCCGCAGATGCGGATGCGTTTTGCCACCCACCGACTGAAGAGTGGATCGTTTTCATTTACTGTTGATGATGGCGCTGGACTCGAGGAAGGCTTCGAGTCTTTCCACAAGGTTAGCCTAGGTGACAGCACTTTTATGCGAAAGCGGTAAGTGTTCGAAACGTCGACAACGTCGGTATCGACGTGTTGTGCTTGACACTTGGACGCTTACCCTTCGCTGAGAAGAAACTCGCTTCTTCATCTGCCACGAGTCGTCCGA
Source organism: Ixodes scapularis (assembly GCF_016920785.2). NCBI lineage: Eukaryota > Metazoa > Arthropoda > Arachnida > Ixodida > Ixodidae > Ixodes > Ixodes scapularis. Next base: position 74,758,747 of record NW_024609837.1, read on the forward strand.
TATCAGGTTATCACGGCAACTCCATCTTCCGACAAAACAGGTCTTCATTGTCCGCATGCCCTCAGTTAGCGATCACGGGAACTTATAAATTCCCGAACGCTCATAACTTGCCGTCGCTAAACGCCGCTCATTCCTAGCGTCTTCATCGCAAATAAACGTATTTCTATTTATTCTGATGGTTTTCATCATACTCCTCCTTACCTGTACTTACAACATTTTGTGTGTCGGTACTTCCAAAAGTATTGCAACGGTGTTTGTTTTCAAGGAACTATAATGTAACCTTTACAAGATCTCCCGGATCCCGCGAAACACATATTTTGTGACATCACTTTTCAGTCGTCAATATAATGGTGAGGTAGGTACCGTAAATCGCGAAGCAGTTTGCTGGACGTCCGCTTTCACTGGTTTCTTAGTAGATTGAGTCTACTGAGCGTGCGTTCCTGCAGAATAATGTTTCATTGACAGAATATTGACACGTAAATCAGCAATCGATTCCTTCTTGGCAAGATGTATTGCGAAAGCTCGTGACAATCGCCGAACCGCATGTCTCTATATCAGAGAACAAATTATACCGAGTCTGACATTCTCGCATACATGCGTTTGCTGGGCCATGCTATTGAGCCAGCTGAGCACAGCTGACAGCGGCGCGAGCAAGGCCACGAGGGGAACGTGATTGTGCTCGAGCCATCCCACCGCGAACCAATATTTTCGCCACCCCACGGGTGCGTGTCGCCATCTATTGGTTTAACTAACGCCTTGTTTAAGATGGCTGCCGTGGGACCGCAGCCTTAATGGGCTTGATGGGATGAAGTCTCTTTTTGGTTGAAGCGCAGTCGACTCGCAACCTGTGTAGGAGTGATTGTTGAGACCTGGAAAACTTTTTCCGCGGAATCAAAACTGGGATGGGGGTTAAATTGATTTCATAATACGGGTGCATGCTTTCTATTGCAGTTGTTATAAGAGATTTTGCTGCGTTCGAGCCCCACCCCTGCCCGTTTCTATTTGGATGAGCATCGTACCGGCGTGCGGTCATGTATCACTACTGCGTGGTGCACGTTAAAGACCCCAGGCTAGCAATTGTACTGCACTGGCTAAATTGCTCACCTACAGTGTGTGACTCGCCGCAACTTTAATGGCTGACCAACTACACGCTGTATAAATATCCCCATAACCCAATTTTTGCTGCGTTGTACGGGTGGACAAAGATAGTGGGACTTTGGTCTGAGTGGGCCTCTGCTGCCAGCGAGTCTGCTCTTTCATTTGCGGGCATACCGGCATGCGATAGGATCCATTAAAACCAGATGGTTGTTTCCTGTTTTGCAGCGCGCCTGGTCAAATTTGCGATGGATCTGGATAGTGAGCACGCTTTTTCTAGGCATGTTAGTTGTTGTAAGGCGCCTCGAGAGTCCGAGAAGATGGCGATGTTGGATAGGTTGGTGTGTCGTAGTTTCGGTAATTGCTAGCCAAATGGCGGCAAGCTCTGCAGTGGTGGAATCAACGCAGATATCAATTCGTCCTTTACCATGGTGTCCATCTTCAGGCGAGACATAGGCTGCAGCGCACGAGCTGTGTTTTATGCTTCCAGCGGTATAAATATGCGTCGTGCAGGAGTAGCTATTTTCTATTGTCTCAACGGCGATTCTCCGCGCTACCACCTCAGAAACGTGCTTGCGTCAGGGGAGGTCGGCTATCTCTGTTGAGACGTGGAGTTGACAGTCGTCCTAATAAGGGGTCCGTTGGGTAGCCGATAGGCTCGCAAAATGTTTTTACAGCCTTTCCAAACTGAGAGTGGTGTCCTGTCATGATGCGTTGAAGAAGTGGGTCCGAGGATGGAGCATCTGATAGACGGCTGACATATCTTAATGCGTTCTCCTGTGCTTGGAGCTGCAGTGAAAAATCTCCCGCCTCGGTCAAAGTTGGAGTTGGAGTAGAGGATAAGCTCAAGTAGTTTGCATAAAATTGAAGTCAAAGAAATAGGGCGATAATTAGATACGGAAGAGCGGCTGCCCTGCTTAAAGACTGGGATTACCCTTCCCACCTTCAAGTCAGATGGAAGGCAGCATTGAGATAAGGACTGATTAGAGATGAGTTTCAAATACTCACTAGAAATAACACTGGTGTTTTTTTTAAATTTCGGAGTTGATGTTATCGGTTCCAGCGGACGAAGTAAGTTTTAGTTTATCAATCAATTTTTTCAATACGAAGTTAACGTTAAATTTATCTACCCTGTGAATGTTAGTTATTTTGCTATTGCTTTCAAGTGTGCATTGTTAACTGGTGTACTAAGTAAAATTAATGTCTTATTTTATTTTGTTAATTTTTTTTTGTTTTGTACTTTGTGCTAAAAGTACGCCTCTTTGTATATATTTATTTTGCTTGTATTGTTGTGCACTAGTGCATGTTTGACTGTTGTCGAATGCTAGCTGCATTTTAGAGCTGGGACCTCGTCACGCTGCAATTGTTGCAGCTTTTTGTCGCAGCATCCATCTTTCTTGTTAAAGAAAATAAAGTATTGATTGATTGATTGATTGACTGACTGTCCGCTCCATGACCAGGCACACAATGTTTGCGAGGGTGGTCCGGCCAAATGTTGAGAGTGTTTTTCTCTCCAAAAAATGAACTTCTGAATGTTTTGACTTAGCAATACAAAGAGCTAGGCCAAGTACTAAATTATACATGGTTTAATTGAAACGATCAACTTATGCAAGTTAGAAGACATAGTCTATGCACTCTGGAACAAGCCTATTTCAAGTGGCAAGTATTATTGACGCTAGCAAGCAGTAAATAATAAGATTCGTAAGTTTTAGGAGTCGAATTGAGTTTGAATATTTAGATCAATGGTGCTGCGGTGTAATTATAACCTGAAATTTTAGGCACTAGCAAAGTTCACAATTGGACGAATGCTTTTAGACTCAAATAGGCCTAAAGTACACGAAATAGAAAACTGGCACACTTAACTTTGCATTAATTCATTGGATAGTGGCGTATAACTGTCTGTTTTACAATTTTGCTGCCTATTTTGAGGTTTCAGCCTAAATGCGTGCGTATAATGAACCTACTCTAGTACATAAGGATGCACACCCTACCCGTACGAAAATGTCAGATATAGCCCTGATGTATTTGATATGTGGCCATATATGATAATATAAGCAGTCAAATATTGCAATATACCGCTATGTATGGGAGCTAATACGGCCGGATATCGCCATACAAGTGGGTGAATACTGCCAGATGTGGCCATATAAGTGCGTAAATACGGTCATATATAGCCATATACGCGCGCAATTATAGCCCTTGTTAATGATATATCGGCCCGTTTCTTTTGTGCAAGCAATAAGTCATATGCACTTGCCAAGACATTACCTAATTGATCTATATTGCATGAGTCTCATATATTTTGTTAACTATTGTTAACATTCTTAAAATGAGGTTATTCAAGGTATTTGGACCAGTTAATCAATTGCGCATTTTGAAGATTGAAAGACAAATGAAATTTGGTTGTATGTTTGACGTGTGACAGTATGACGAAGTGCATCAGATCGGAAAGCGAGTTAATCCGATAATGTATTTCGGATCGCAGTTCTTAGGCGCCCGTTTCCAAGTTAAGCGGTGTCGGCGTCGGCATCGGTGTAGCCTCTCCGTTAAAGTTAGCGAGAAATTTAATTGGTACTTATGTCACATGACGTCAATTTTCCCGCTAAATCTAGGAGTGAAACTAATTTTGTTTATAGTTTCCCGCTAAATTGAACGGGGAAACACGAACCGTTAGCTTACTGAAGATGCATGACGCTACTTCGTCGTCCCGAATCCCTTTTCCTTCGAACGGCTGCAAAGCCGTTGCGCCCGAAGTACCCTACGCAGCATCTTTCAAAAACCGTTCGCGCAGCATCGCAACCTTCCGTTTGCGAGCGGCTGCGATTCATCGTGTGTTGAAAGTCGGAAGATGTGCTGTCCGTGGTGTTTGTTATGTGTTACTCTTTCGTTAAAAAATTTGATATTTAAAAACGTTAACGGGTGTATACATAATTTAAGTTTATTGGTAAAAAAGGATATAAATATTTTTTATCTATTTGTTTGTCGACATCATGCGCAAAGAAACAGTCGCGCTTATTTTTTCATTTAAAATTATAATACGGCGACAGGTGCAACGGAAAAGGAGTAGCATAAGTGACCGATGAGCGGAGCGGCAAAATCGCGACACGCGGCGCTATTATTGCATAGCGCGCCGATAGCGAGAGTGCCAGTCACGTCCCTTGTTTCAAAGCGGCAAGGGGGGGGGGGGGGGGCACAAAATTAAAAAGTAAGATAGCTTTCAAAATGCGGACTTTAGGATGGGCTGCTTTCTGCCGGCCACCCCCGCGTTGAGATATGGAACGTGACTGGCACTCTCGCTATCGGCGCGCACGGGAACAATGGCGCCGCGTGTCGCGATTTACCCGCTCGGGTCGTCGGTCACTTGAGCTACTCCTTTTTCTGTTGCAGCTGTAGGTACAAGGCTGGGGCTAGATAAGACACGGAAAAATTGCGCGGGTGCCTTACCGAGACCGCTAGCCTTGTACCTGCTCCACGAGTGGTAAATTTAGTGGACTACAACGCTTCTCCCGCGCTGAAAGTCTTTCTGAAAATCACTGATTTAGGGGTTTTAAACGACTCCAGCAAGTTTCTAAGTGGAACCATATGTCTATTTTCACTACTCAAAAAGTTAAGTAGTGAATTTCAATTAATTGGCAGACTTATTACAAAGATTAGCCACCCACATAATGTCCGCCTGGGCGTATAACCCACTGGCACAAACCGCATAAGTGTAGCATTAATGGCTCTTTTAAAAATAAATCTGCAAGAATAAAAAAAAAAAAACAGCCTGTATATTGTGAGAGTAGGGCATTGGGGTCTCGTAGCCGGTATCTCACGGGTCATGTTTGTGGAAGCACTTTACAAGTTTTTTTTGTATTTGGAAGTAGCTTGGTTGCTTTTCCTTTCCTTCTAACGGGACGGCGTACGAGAACAAGGTCTCCTGGCACGATGAGGGAAATTAGGTCGTCCAATCGGTGACCGGGTGGCATTGGCTGCTGGGCTCTGGTTATTGCGACGCGAGCCCGGCGGCTAGCCTCATTGAGGCTGTCCTCAAAATGATCGCTCAATTCTTGCCTTCTATGGTCACACGTGGTGGATAACGTTGCTTCCTGTGGCACAACCGGAGTTCTACCGTACACCAGTTTAAAAGGGGTCGTCGTGGCACTTGCTTGTTGCGACGTGTTCAAAGCAAACGATGCGTATGGTACGTACACATTCCAATTGTCATGTGAAGCATTAACATAAGCGTACAATATATCGGCCATAGTTCGTTTAGCACGCTCGAAGTAGTCCGTTGGTCTGGGGATGGTAGGGTGCTGACTGAGCGTGGTGTATTCCATGAGTTACTATCTCGTCTTTAAAAATCGGAGAGCTGAATGGAGTTCCCCGGTCAGTGAGTACGATGCGGGGCACGCCGTGGCGAAGTACAATTCGCACACGTAGAAACTCCGCAATGTGATTCGCTAACGTTGTAGTCACGGCACGTAGCTCAATCCACTTTGCAAGGTGGTCAACAGCAACAATAATAAAACGGTTGCCCTTTCGTGATTTTGGAAATGGCCCTAAACGATTAAGTACAATAAGTTCGAAAGCAGCTTGCGGTGGTTGAGTCGGATGAATCTTGGTGAGAGGTGAAATACTGGGCAATTTCCTCCTTTGACATGATTCACAGAAAGCGACATACCTGAAAACGTCTTTCCGGAATCCGTGCCACCAACAACGTTCGGAAAGTGTGGCCAGAGTCTTATCTCGACCAAGGTGACCCGCTGTGGGGTCATTATGGCAGAGATTAAACACGGTAGCCCTCAGAGAAGCTGGAATCGATTGATAGATGTGCTGCGCTGCGAAGTTCTACAGAACAAACGCGTGACTAAAATATTGAAAAGGATGAGTTTACATTGAGATGAGGAGAAACACAACGAACACAAATGGGCGCAGACTAACAACTGTTTATTCTTTTCTTTTTCCTCCTTTTCAATGCATGAGTTTCCCAATGCGTGAGTTTGAAAAGGAGCGAACGCTATGAAATAATGATAAATGTCTTCATGAAGATGTGTGGACTTTCGATTTTTCTGGTGTTTTTCCCGTTTTTTGATAAACGTTCGGTTTTTGTGGTGTGAGAGGGGACCTTGAAGCTGGTGCTGGTGTCCGTCTCGTTATGTTATGTATTGTCTCAGCAGTTCAATTTCCTTTTTGTTCAGAGCAATGGAAGGATCACTGACACACTTGCCGTGCTTCCCTGATGCCATGTGGAAGGCTTCTATGATTTCTCGTTTGTTTCTATTTTTTGATCTGTCCATTACTGATGTGTTTTCGAATAGCGGTTCGCAGCTGCATCTCGCGCAATGCGCTGCTAAGTTGCCAGGTGCTTGCAATTGCCCGCATGAATATTTATGTTCTCTGAGTCTGTCATTTAAGCACCTCCCCGTCTGCCCGATGTATGAGTTTCCGCACGTCAATGGTATCTTGTAGACGACCCCTTCTACGCATTCGACGAACTTGTTTTTGTGCTTTACCCGACACGACGATTGACCAGATGTGTCGCCTTCCTCTTCGTTAACCTTTTTGCACAGTCCTTTAAGCTTGAATGGGGCGGATAGGGCTACTTTGACCTCGTGCGTTTCGGCGATCATTTTCAGTTGGTGCGAACATTTATGAATGTATGGCATCACTACCAGAGGTTTTTTGACCTGATCCTTTTCCTTGGTTTTGTGATTGCTTCTGAGTGTTGCTATGCATTTTTCTGCCACAGATACTAGCAGGGACTCTGGGTAGCCGCTTGCTTGTAGTCGGGTGATTTGCCTTTGTAGGCCTTCTAACATTCTGTGGTGGCAAGATTTCTTTATGGCCTGCCATACGCACCCAGAGGCGACGCTCCTCTTCACCAATTTGGTGTGCCCCGAGTCGTACTGTAGTATGCCTTTTGCCCCTCTTGTCTTGAACATCCAGCATGTATGCTTTTCTCCAAATGCCATTTCGATGTCTAAGAATTGCAGCCTGCTTCTTTCCGGTGGTTCAAATGTGAACTCTAGGCCTCTGTGCACTTGCTTGAAGCTCTGCTTGACCTTTTCGCACACGTGGTCTGTCATTTTGTTCGTAGGGAAACATACCAGGAAATCGTCCACGTATCTAAAGCACTTTTTAACTCCGATCTCCTGGAAAAACGGCACTAGATCTCTGTTTCCTCCTGCAAGGTATATGTCGCATAAGGCTGGTGCGATGCACGAACCTATGCAAATGCCCTCTTTTTGCGTGTAAACACTTCCTTCATACATGACGTGCAGGGAGCTTAAGTATGTGCGGAGGAGATCGAGGAAATCGGATGTGCTGATCCCACTCTGGTTTTGGAATTTTACGCCTCCGTAGACGTCGATGCACTCTTCCACTGCCTCTAAGGCTGCAATTCTTAGACAGAGAAGCAGGCTGCAATTCTTAGACATCGAAATGGCATTTTACGCCTCCGTAGACGTCGATGCACTCTTCCACAGCCTCTAAGGCTGCAATTCTTAGACAGAGAAGCAGGCTGCAATTCTTAGACATCGAAATGACATTTGGAGAAAAGCATACATGCTGGATGTACAAGACAAAGGAGCAAAAGGCATACTACCGTACGACTCGGGGCACACCAAATTGGTGAAGAGGAGCGTCGCCTCTTGGTGCGTATGGCAGGCCATAAAGAAATCTTGCCACCACAGAATGTCAGAAGGCCTACAAAGGCAAATCACCCGACTACAAGCAAGCGGCTACCCAGAGTCCCTGCTAGTATCTCTGGCAGAAAAATGCATAGCAACACTCAGAGGCAATCACAAAACCAAGGAAAAGGATCAGGTCAAAAAACCTCTGGTAGTGATGCCATACATTCATAAATTTTCGCACCAACTGAAAAAGATCGCCGAAACGCACGAGGTCAAAGTAGCCCTATCCAGCTCTGGCCCTATCCGCCCCATTCAAGCTTAAAGGACTGTGCAAAAAGGTTAACGAAGAGGAAGGCGACACATCTGGTCAATCGTCGTGTCGGGTAAAGCACAAAAACAAGTTCGTCGAATGCGTAGAAGGGGTCGTCTACAAGATACCATTGACGTGCGGAAACTCATACATCGGGCAGACGGGGAGGTGCTTAAATGACAGACTCAGAGAACATAAATATTCATGCGGGCAATTGCAAGCACCTGGCAACTTAGCAGCGCATTGCGCGAGATGCAGCTGCGAACCGCTATTCGAAAACACACCAGTAATGGACAGATCAAAAAATAGAAACAAACGAGAAATCATAGAAGCCTTCCACATGGCATCAGGGAAGCACGGCAAGTGTGTCAGTGATCCTTCCATTGCTCTGAACAAAAAGGAAATTGAACTGCTGAGACAATACATAACATAACGAGACGTGCACCAGCACCAGCTTCAAGGTCCCCTCTCACACCACAAAAACCGAACGTTTATCAGAAAACGGGAAGAACACCACAAAAATCGAAAGTCCACACATCTTCATGAAGACATTTATCATTATTTCATAGCGTTCGCTCCTTTTCAAACTCACGCATTGGGAAACTCATGCATTGAAAAGGAGGGAAAAGAAAAGAATAAACAGTTGTTAGTCTGCGCCCATTTGTGTTCGTTGTGTTTCTCCTCATCTCAATGTAAACTCATCCTTTTCAATTTTTTAGTCACGCGTTTGTTCTGTAGAACTTCGCAGCGCAGCACGTCTATCAATGTACAACCAACTAGCCCAAACCCAAGTCCAAGCTTTATTAAGCTGGAATTACCGGTAGTCAATGTTGTTCAACGGGATTTCTGTGACACAGTAGGCCATTTTCCTCTCCGTATGCTTGACACAGTCGGCGTAAAATGTGTGCCGAACCCAATAATGCGAGGCGCTGTACAATATTTTGTAGACATTGACGGTGACGTAGGTCGAAAGTCGCACCACAAAAACAGGTGTCACACTCCGGAGCCTCAGGGATCTGGTCTAGCGTGTTGCGGGATATAAAGTCAGCATCCTGATGACTACGCCCGCTACTATGTATGAAGTTAAAATCATACTCTTGCTGTAGAATCGCCCAGCGTGCCAGTTTTGGCGTCGAATCTTGTGTAATCTGAAGCCAGGTCAATGCTGAATTATCTGTCACAACAGTAAAATGGCGACCATAAAGGTGAGGGCGAAATTTCTGCACCGACCAGACAAGGGCCAGACATTCTAATTCAGATGAATGATTCCTCTCTTCTTGTTGTGTAAGCCGGCGAGTTGCGTACGAAATTACTCTTTGAGTACCGTCTCGAAATTCTTGAATTAGTACAGCTCTAAGTGCTTGCCCGCTAGCATTCGTGTGGAGAATCGTATTTGACAAGGACGGGTCGAAGTCAGCAAGCACTGGGGCGTTTAGAAAGGCCGTTTTAGGACTAGAAACTAGGACCGCTCTTTGTTGCCCCATCGCCATGGTACGTTCTTTCGGAGTAAGTGATTCGAGGGGGCAGCGCGGGTAGCAAAGTTTACGATAAAACGGCAGAAATATGACGCAAACCCCAAAACAAACTTCTGATGTCTTTGAAAGTTCTAGTCGTCGGATATTCAAACAAAGCCTCAAGCTTCGAGGGATCAGGTTTAACGCCGTTTTTGTTTACCACATGTACCGAGTATGTCATCTCTTTGAAGCCCGAAAAACACTATTGGGGCTTTAGACGAAGGTTGGCATCACTTATGGCGTCAAGTACGAGTGAGAGCCTTCGAAGATGTTCTTCAAAAGTGTCTGCGTAGATCACAACATTGTCCAAATACACCAGCGCCATTGCCCACTTCAGATTGCCCAAAACTTGGTCCATGAGTTTTTTGAAATGTCACTGGGGGCATTGCAAAGGCCAAAGGGAAGATGGTTGGATTGGTAGAGACCATCTGGATGTGATGAAGGCTGACGTTTCAGCGTCCCTTTTATCGAGTGGCACCTGCCGGTATCCCGACATCAAATCCAATGTTGTGAAGTATTCCGCTCCCTGCAGTCGGTCAAGGGTCCCATCAAGACGTGGAAGAGGGTACACATCGAGCTAGGTTGTACTATTAAGCTTCCTGTAATTTACAGAAAACCGCACAGTGCCATCTTTCATTCTCACTAACACCACTGGTGATTGTTGTGGTAGGTGTCGCTACCATTAGGTTGTATATATATGAGAGAGTAAAGAGGCAGGCGAAGTTACTCATTTCGTTTCACCCGGACCAGGCGCGTGTGTGTGTTCGTTCCTCTCTGGCCTCGACGGTCGCCGGTCTTTACATGGTGCTGGCCTCGACGGTCGCCGGTCTCTACAACGATGGCCATGAGCTCGTTGATGGACTTACCACACCGTGGTCGAGCATCTCAGTCACTTGCTGTTTGATGGTTTCACGCTCTTTTGGAGCTAGGCGGCGTAGTGGGTCATAGATTGGTCGGCTGTCACCGGTGTCAATGGCATGTGTTGCTTACGGTGTGCATCCAGGTTCGTCCGGACTCAGGGCGATGCAGTGTCGATGTGATAACATTACCCTCTTGATTTTCGTTTTCTGCTCGCAGCTCAATTCTAGTCCAAACTTAAATTTCTCCCACGGTAAAGAATTATCCTGACTGTTTAAATGGCACTCGTTATCTGATCATAGAGAAATACTCGCAAGTATTGAGATCCTGTCCTTCGCCTTTCTGTTTTCCTGGATTGAGAGTGATGTCTTTGGTACCTAGATTAACGACAAGACCCACGAATTCTCCAATTGTACAAGCCACGAGTGTCCGGGGTGCAGCCAGTTCATTCCCTGGTTTAGCACAGAGCCACGAGTCGAACACAGCTTCACCGTAAACCTTATTCTTGTTTACTGTCAGGCGTATCATTAAAGCAGTCTCGGCACGTATTGTAACAGAGTCTTTAACGCATACGTTTAAGTCATTCGATAGCGGTATTTGAGCACATATGATGTTGGTATATTGGGAGGAAAACTTTAGAGGTAGGTGCCACTTTTCCATGGCGACGAGGCAAAATGAGCGAACGAGGTACACAAGCCACACAAAAATACTTTAGCATCGTGGAATGCTGGCGTGTAATGTTTTCTATGGGTGAATGCGCGGTTTTGGTGGCCTTGTTATGTTTGGGGTTCAACTTTAAAAAAATCGTTTTCTGGCACCACTCATAACCCAAAATGATCAGAGAGACGGAATTCGACACAATTACGAAGTGCACCTACGACGTCTCCTCGAACGCAGTGACCAGTAACTTCACTTGTCTACCGGTGTGAGCTTTGACACCGTTGGGTGTGAAAAGTTGTGAAGCAATCCGGGAAACATTACAATCAGGCGGTACAAGCGTCGCGTCGATTATGTTAACCGCTGCTGCAGTATCGAGGAGGCTTTCTTTGACCCTAATTCCTTGAATCCCCACCTCGGTAGTTGGAATACCAGTAAAACTCCTTGAAAGACAGAAGTGGGGGACTTGGTCTCCTATACCCGATCCCGCCCTTATGGACCAATATATCCGTTTCCCAACGCGCTGTAACACACTGCAGCCAAGTGTCCTTGTCGCCCGCATTGAAAACAGCGCCTCTTAGTGTTAACTCGTTCGTGACCTTCAGGTTGCTGGCGTGCTCCAGGCGGCTCCAGATGTGTAGTTGGCTGTAACTGTGTCCGACAAAAAGCCTGGGTGTTTGCTGTTGCAATTTTGGATGGCTGAGATCTCCAACGCTTTAGCCAAAGCCTCTCGAACAGTCTTTGGCCCTCCAAGTCGAACAAATTTTTGAACTTGAGTGTCTGCCATGGCCTCGACGAAGGCAGTAGTGCTGAGGAGGTGAAAAGTGTGGGCGGCAACTCCCACAAATGATTTTCGCGCTAAGCACTCAACTTCCGTCGCCAGGACTTGGGACTGTTTCCCCCGGCTGTTGTCGACGGCAAAGTAACTCGTCATAGCGGACGTGTTGTAGATGTTTGCCGCCAAAGCGGTCTTCAAGTGCCGCTACCAACGTTTGGTAGGTTAGAGCTCTTCCTCGAAGCTGGACCAATATCACGATGGCTGGTCCCTGTAGTTGTGCCGCAAGACAATGAGTTGTTTCATCTTCGGACCATTGGTTTGCTTGAACAACAGTGTTAGCTTGCTTGAGGTTAACGTCAAGTGGCCCGCTACCATCGAAAGGCTTCAGTTTCACACGAAGGGGATTCGAGGTGGCCAGAAATGTTCGTACCCTTGCTGAGTCGGTCCGATTTCTCGAGTCCCTCCTTTCCTCTAGCGCTATGATTCTTTGCCGAAGGTCTGCTTGCGCAGATGTATCGAGTTGCAGCTGCGCCTGGACCGAAGCCGCCATCGTTGATTAGAAGCCCTGTTTCTGCTCCGCGAACAGATCCGTCAGTTGCGCGTAGGTAACTGGACCTTCAGTGTTACTGGTGTCTTCAGGAGAAGGGGAAGGCTCGCGAGACCGGGCTTGTCCTGCGAACTATTGTATCTTCTAGCTAGTTACTTTCCGGTCACTTCGTCTTCTTCTGTCCTTTGCCCTTTCTACTTCCTCTTCTTTACCAAAAAAATAAAACATAGAGTCTCGTGGCAGCTGCGCTCAAGTGTGGTCGTTACATTCCGGGTCTCCAGACACCACTCGAACGGCATTTTTTTACGCCGATCCCAATTTTGACACCAAAATGTTACAAGCCGTTTTTTCGTTCTTGCCACTTCGTCCTTCTCCCGTCTACGACCCACTTCTTTTTCTTTTCCTTCTTTTCGTCCCGCTCTTTGCACCTCAATGCCCTAATGTCGGGGGATCGGTGGCCGAGTGGGCTAAACCGCACACCCAGCTCGACGCGCGTGGAGCGAAAGCTCGCGCTGCAGAACCCAGGGATCCTGGGTTCGAGCCCCACCCCTGCCCGTTTCGATTTGGATGAGCATTGTACCGGCGTGCGGTCGTGTATCATTACTGCGTGGTGCATGTTAAAGACCCCAGGTTAGCGGTTGTACCGCACTGGCTGAATTGCTCATCTACAGTGGGTAACAATGTCGCCATGTTCTGGCAGACTAAACTCCTGCTGTATAAACAACTAACGACTAATTTGTTTTAGAGCGCATCTCTTAGGGGCCCGTTCCCGGCTTGAGCGGCGTCGGCGTCGCCGCAACCAAGGTCACCCCAAGGTCACGCGACCCCCCAAGGTCATCCCAAGGTCACGTGGCCCCCAAGGCCACCCCAAGGTCACGTGACCCCCAGAGGTCACGTGACACCCAAAGTCACGTGACCCCCCCCCCGAAGTCAAGTGACCTCCCCCGAGGTCACGTGACCACGCCCAGGGTCATGGGACCCCCGCCAAAGTCACGTGACCTCCCCGATGACGTCATCGTCACTGATGACGTCACCGGCATCCGCATCGTCATCGTCATCATCAGTGATGACGTCATCAGTGACGTCACTGATGACCTCACCGGCATCCGCATCGTCATCGTCATCATCACGGATTACGTCATCAGTGACGTCACTGACGACGTCACTGACATCCGCATCGTCATCGTCATCATCGCCGATGACGTCATCGGAGTCCGCATCGTCATCGTCACTGATGACGTCATCGGTGACGTCACTGATGACCTCACCGGCATCCGCATCGTCATCGTCATCATCACTGATGACGTCATCAGTGACGTCACTGATGACGTCACCGGCATCCGCATCGTCATCGGCATCATCACGGATGACGTCATCAGGGACGTCACTGATGACATCATCGGCATCGTCACGTGACCCCCCTCCGGTCACTCCACCCCCCCAGTACCCTTCCCTCCTCCTCCTCAAGAGCTGCGCTCTAATTCGGTGTTACAGGGAGTTGTAAACGGCTTTCACTTTTTTGTTTGCCCTAATGTCACAAACAAAATGTTACAGATCCCGTTTTTCGTTGCTGCCACTTCGTCCATCTCCCGTCTACGACCCACTCCTCTTCTTCTCTTCCTTCTTGTTGTCCCGGTCGTTGCACCTCAGTGTCCAACGGACACATTATCCCCTCTCCTGCTTGACTGTCCGTCCTCGGCAGTCTGTGTCCCATGCTGGTCTTGACTGAATGTCTGTCTTGACACGCACAGCTTCAGTTGACTGCGGCATGGAAAGGGTCTCCAAATGCCAGCCATCGCTGTGGTGGTTTTGCGGCCGCGGCGAGTCCGGCACAAGCACGACGTCGTGGAAGTCGTCGGAGTCCTGCACACCGCGGCGCGGGTTGGGCATCGGTCGGCGTTAACCCCGTCTCGGGAACCAGCGACCTCTGAAGCGCCTTCTGTCCTCCGCGTAAGGGAAGCCCTGCACGGGCTCGCCGTCGGGACCTGTCACGTCGGCGGCCTCGCGGCCCTTCTCGCCTACGACGACGTAAAACTCGACGGTCTCGCCGAGCGCAGCGACCAGTAACTTCACTTGTCCACCGGTGTGAACTCTGACGCCGTTGGCTGTGAAACGTTGTGGAGCAATCCGGGAAACATTACAATCAGCCGGTACGAGCGTCGCGTCGATTATGTTAACCATTGCTTCAGTATCGAGGAGGCTTTCTTGGACCCTAACTCCTTGAATCTTCACTTGGGGTACTTGGAAGACCGGTAAAACCACTTGGAAGAGAGACGATGGGGCTTGGTCTTTTATACCCGATCCCGCACTTGTGGACCAATATATCCGTTTCCCAACGCACTGTAACACCCCGCAGCCCAGTGTCCTTGTCGTTCGCATTGAATGCAGTGCCTCCTAGTGTTAACTCGTACGTGTCAAGACAGACATTCAGACAAAACCAGCGTGGGACAGAGACTGCCGAGGACGGACAGTCCACCCGGAGGGGGCAAAATGTGACAGTAAGGCATTCAGGTGCAACGAGCGGGACAAAAAGGAGGAAAAGAAAAAGAAGTTTGTCGTAGACGTGAAAAGGACGAAGTGGCAGGAACGAAAAATGTGATCTGTAACAATTTAAATTTTGCCTTATTTGATTGGGACATATCTGGCCTGATATGGAAGGCAGATGTATTTGGCAGACCCAGATATGGATATGTAAAAATTTGGGTATATCAGGCTAGATAAGCCTTATATAAACTGATGTGCCTGATATGGCCAGATATGCCCATTTTTTTTATACAACCATATGTTTTTTTTTATATAAGTCCGGATATGCTATTTTCGTAAGGGTAGTAACAGACGAACACACCATGTGCAGTGCATTTTCAAAAGACGCACAATGAAGCTGACAGCGGACAGCAGCTTAATCCGTAGCTTTTGTATAAATATATTTTATTTTTATCGTGAGCTTAAAGAACAAAATAATGCATTCTCAGGGTAATTAAAAATGAAGCGTTGTTTGTTCCTGGACTATTCCGTGCCATTTGTCCTCACTCGCAAGCAAGTTGATTAACTTTACTTCTACATGTCCAATGCACCTGACAGTGTAAACCACAAATATCTTCTGCATAAGTTATATTACTATGGTGACGAAAATAATCCCTGGAGAAGGAGAACAAGAGTGACAAAGGAGAAACACAAATTTCCTGCACTCGTCTGGTTTCAGTGTTACGTTACTGACCGTAAAAGCAATGTGTGAATTTTGAATCGTTTTTCTCTTTTTTCTTCGTTTGGTGTCCCCCGAGGGCCTAACCCGGGACAACTATTGTAACTTATATTTATTAAAGGGGGACTGAAAAAAAAGTACCATAGAATATTGCGCATCCACCCTTTCCACACTAAGCGCCCATTCCCAAATTTGTAAGGTCTGAGAAAATATGCACAGTACATTGATATGTAAAACTGATGACCGGACAAGCACCCATCCCATATTTCTTTATGATTAACTCCAAAGTTTGAGTGGGCGATTACCCGGTATTTTACGGTATTCTTTCTAGTTCCGGATCAAGTCAGGCATCTCTTAAAGTGAATTGTGGTAAAAATATATTTTTATCCAATAAATGTACCGCTAACCACATTTTTGGTTATTTGCGAAACAAAGTACCATTAATACAGCCATTACACCGAGATCGCTCCCGCATGTAACAATAGCTTTTTTTTTTTTTGGTTTGTAAACACAAAAATAGGTTAATCAAAAAGCTACCATAATACCCAACAACGATATAATTATTGATATTTGAAACGGTAACCGCCTTAGAGCCAGCGACCTTAGAAATAGCCGTACATTTCGGTGTGGCGCCAAAAAATAACTAAATTTCGGTTTAGCCCATAAAACTCAAACTGCTTTTGCGGAGTGAATATTGCGCGAAAAAAAATATTTTTCTACTATAATTTATTTTTCAGAGATGCTTGACCCATTCCGGCAGAAAAAAAAAAAAGAATGTTGAATGTTTTTTGTTTTTTTTTCATTTCAATGTCTCCTTAATGATATTGAAGTGTGCCTAAAGGCAGCTAGGTTGTTATTCTTTGATGATTTTAACCTATATCTTAATATCTGGTCACTCGCTGACTGCCCGTGTGGTGCTCGGCAAACTTTTTGCTGATCAATCCTGGTAAGACTAAAGTTTACCAATTTGTAAAAGACAGGAGGCGATTTTAATAGTTTATGTTTTTGGTTCAACTTCTTTTTTGCGTGTGTCGCTAGTTTGTGACCTTGGCGCTATTTTGATAGTTACCTGTATTTTTTCTACCATGTATCTCAAATTGTCAGCTCAGCTGTAAATTGCTAGGCATAATTTCTCGTCTGACCAAAGGAGTTTTGAGTCATGCAGATGACTCAAAAACCTGCAAACTGTGCAAAAGCACACTTTGCAGGTGCTATTGCAAAAGTTTCTGCCTGAGTTTCTTGCGTCGTCTAGTGAACCAGTAGGTGCTAGGGTTCAAAGGTTCATGCGAGAAGTTGTATTTGGCTTTCGTATGCTCAAGGTACGCTTTTTCTTGGAGTATCTATGTTTAGTAAGTTGCAAACGGCTGTATAAAGACCTGATGAGCGTCCTTTTACCCGTACCTTTATATAGGTCACTGTACTGTGACGGACCAGGGCAGGACGTCTTAAAGAAGTTAAAGAAAACGCAGGTGAAGCCTTCTTTTAAATAATTTTTTCTTTAAAAGGAACCAGCAATCATGTTTAAGCGTCTACCTTTTTTGCGGTTTCCACGTCTCTTGGGGCTCGGGTAAGCTAGCGGGCACGGAGAGAGTAACTAAATAGCAGTGCGTCATATTTTAACCGGACGACGCGGAAACCTCCTCCACCAACGAGGGCGACCCGCGGTACCGAAAGCCCGCAAAATGGGACGTCTTTGGTCCTGGGCTTACTACTGGTCAGAGCCGCTCAACGCATATTTTTAGTCGAAATCCCAAATATAAGTGGCGCGAACCGTTTCAATTATTTATAAAAGTAGTTCTTGTTCAGTATTTTAGATCACAAAATAAACAAATGCAGTTTATGGAGTACGAAAACAAGAAATGACTGGTCGACATACCCGCCACCAAGGGGTGGAAAAGGTGGCGCATATTAGAAAGGAGTAGTGGGATGAGGCGCCGACACGGAAAGGTCCCGAATTTACGTGGCGGCGCTGCGGTCGTATGAACTGGAGGATCCGACCGGCTCTGAGCGTTCCGAAGGCCTTCGGCGAGAAGCTTTGTCTTGCGGTTTGGCCGTTTCGCGGCATGGCAGCGCGAAGTGGCTCCCATTCTGAACTGATCTTTACCCTGCGTTTGCTGTCGTTTGTGGCCAATGAAGTGTCATGTCGAATTAGTGTTTAATCGCGCAGCAAATGCAATGACAGCCGCTCTGGCTGCCCGCTGCATACAGCCTAACCAGAGCATGCTTTAGCGGCGCCCTCTCGCGCCGTGGACACGGAGTGCGGCAACCGTGAGCGCTTGCTGAGCTCCCTACCCCTCCTCTAGCTCACGGCCACTCAAGCAACCAAGGACGCTTATGAGGGAGGTTATTTTTTGCTTGTTTGTGTGAATTTAATTTGCTATAGCTTTTAAAAAAAAGCGAATTTCGAGAAAAAAAACAAAAAAAAAACGTTTGACTAAGTTACTACGTTCAGTGCGCTCAGGTTCGGTGCAAATTAAGAACCAGTAAAAAATTCCTTGCAGTTCCTCTTTAAACTGCACTGCGGCGCGCTGCCTGTAAAGTTGTGGCTTGAGGAGAAAGGTCTGTTTCTCCCATGGTCGTTCAATTGTCTAATATGTAAAAATCCCGACACAATAAAACATATATTTCTCAATTGTTGGGATGCGGTTTTCCATGGGACATTGTCCACTGCACGCTCAAGAAAAACCTCCCCTTACCCACATGGCATCCGGTTTTCGCCGTTGGAGAATGAAGGTGGGGTTCCGTACGACTTGCTCATGCTTCTCGGCCTCTACAGCCTCTGGAGGAACGGGAGTAAACAATGCAGATATAAAGGTGCGCCCCACTAGAGACTATGTAATTGAAAGTGTCGCTTATTGTCGGGAAGTGTATCGCACTCTGTCAGAGCCTCCGGAGTGGATGCTCATTTTAGACGCGCTGCTGTGTTTAAAAAGATTTTAAAGTAGTCACGTGACTGCACAGAGGCCTACGCGCTTCTAACATTTGTGAGCGTGAGTGTGATTTCTGTTTTGTGCCCATTGCCTAATCAACCAATGAAAGGAAAAAATAATCTCTGCACGGACTTGTCTTTAGATCGCCTGGATCGCATCAGAAGGGTCTTGGGTTTAAGTCCCGCCTCCTCCTAAATGTCTTGAACTTTTTTTCTCTAAGAACAAGGCCCCACGTTCCAGACGAAAAAAAATATGCAAAACTCAAGAGCTGGTTCGCGCACTAGAGACGTATACCCGGGCACGAGTCCGCGTACCAGTTGAGTGGTTATTAAAATATGACGACTAACCAATCCCTAAATCAGTGGCCCAACGTTTCGAAACCTGTTCGGCTTCTTCTTCAGGGGCGACTATGGAGGAAAGGAGCCGCGATCACCTTTTTCCTCTATGGCGGAGGCGAATGCGCAGGATCCCTTCTTCCTTTTTGATCTTTTTTCGAAGGCACATGGTGGAGCCTGTTCACATACACAGATAGCAGTGCGCCAAGAGACCTATTAATGTTTGTTGGCGTGGTCTGAATGTGCCCAAGTCTGCCGAATTTTTTAGGTTTGTGATCGACTGTAGTCATCTTACGTCATCCCTGCCGAGCCCTAAGTTTCGTTTGCCCGCTCTTCCCGCGGCTTTGGAGATTGCCGCCATTCTCAGGAACACTTTTTTACCGCGCCTCGGGGGGGAGGTCAGTCGACGGCATGCTGACCTACCACCACCAGGTGTCGAAAAAGCTATCTGGTGGGGCTTAGCAGCACCAGCTTTGATAGCTGGCGGTACATGGGCAGCAAGTCCTCGACTGACATACCCCCGAGGCGCGTGACCTTTTATAGGCACGGCCCCGTAGCCGCAGATCCCCCTCGCTCCCAGGGTTTATTTGGGGTGGAGGCGAGAGGGATTGTCGGCAGGGTTGAGGTCCGTCGGCACCCAGGCCACCCAGATTTGAATATTACAAGTAACACAGTGGCTGCGATGGCTTCCCACGGTGAGAGGGTTCGTCGATGTCCTCGGGTGATGGCTTGCACAACTGCCACGTTGTCGGCGAACACAAGGGTCCATGGGGGTGATAGAAGGATGGTGATAAACACGGCCCATAACTCGCGCACACAGATGCCTGGAGCTGTAGGGAAAATCACAGCGACACTGCCTTCCGGAAGGCATACTCCAAGTCCGTGAGAGCTAGCGTCCGCGTAAGTTGTGCCAGATGTAGGGGTGATATTCCAGGAAACCTCAGGTGGTAGTAGATCAAAATTCTGGCCACAAAGAAACAGCCACTCCTGGGAGGGGGATCGCCAGTGGATGCTGCGATGTGTAGGGGTCGTCGGGCATGGTAATGACCTGCAAAATTGCTGAATTAAAAAGCCCATATCCCGGCGAGACGTTGGTAGGTCTTCGGCGAGATTGGTTATTTCATTACCTGAGGTGTGGTAGCCAGGTCGAGACGTCGTTGGGGCGTGGTGCTAGGCCAACAAATCCTCGACTGGACCTCCCCCCCCCCCCACGCCATAAAGACAAAAGAAGATTCTGGCTCCTTTCCTCCATAGTCGTCCCTGAATAAGAAGCCGAACAGGCTTCGAAACGTTGGGCCCCTGATTTAGAGATTGGTTGGTCGTCATATTTTAATAACTATTTCCCCAACCAGACAGACTTATGTTTAATGTTTACTTTTCAGCTGAGTGGTGTGCATCACGTGGACAAATCAGATAAAATTGGCCTTCGGACCTGTCGTAGCACGGTTATCGAAATTCGAAACCAGTTCAATTACCACTTCTTCCTGGTTCGGCGAGTTCCGTGTCAGGTCCACGCCACCCCTACCGAAACGACCATCAGGAAAAAATCATGATGGTCTGACGTGGTTTTGGACATTGATGGTATTATGGCCAGATGGTGTGATGACTTCATGATGTGATGGTTGGATGGCGTGGTGGTCTGTCGTATTTTGGGACATTTGGTGGCTTAATGTTGTGATTGCCTGTTGGTAGGTATGAATATCTAATCACACATATGTACCGTCAGAAGACAACGATTCCATTACAGTCAATTGTGAGCTTTATTCTGTGCCCAATATTATTTCAAAAAAGAACATCCGAAACGTTAGGGTACCTTGCGAAATCCCCGTGGAAACCTGTAAGCTAAGTTTTTATTTAGGTTATGGCATGTTATTGCTTCTATTTGTAAATGATTGAACGTTGAATTATTCAAGCGCAAAAAGAATAGAAGAGAAAATACACTAAATGCACTCACTACTTTCGAGACTTCACGACGCGAAGCCACTTCATTGGTGTGTGTTGCGCGGCTATCTACATTCTTTCCCGATCGTCCATGCTGGGCATGACGGCGTCGTATTACAGCGTGCAATACACTAAGCCTCTTCGGCCCGCGAATGCAGTAAGCATCGTATTACCACATTGGCGGCTTTGTAAACGTACTTCCTCGCAAAAATTTAATTCACAGCACACGTACCTCTAGTTAATAAATTTCCTATCAAGCAAAGTGCGTTTTCCAGCACATTTCCTGCCGCTTAGATACTAAACATGACCTACTTGGCATACAAAATGGATCAACAAATAGTGTCAGCAACGGACAATAAAACAATTGAAAGCAAAGCTATAGTTGAAAAAAAAAACATACCTGAATCTATAAGAAGGTGTATTATTTACTTTTCGATTATCCTAGGACAATTGCTGAGGCGGATTATTAAGGACTGAACATCACGGTTATCGAGCCACGCCGCTGTCAGCTTTACGCATGGAACGTAATTCGTGCATCCGCAATGATGTGAGATCACTGGCGCCTTGTCTCGGCCACTGTTGGAACCTCCCGAATATAGTCTTGTTTGTTTATATGCTACCCTAGTCAAACCAGCGCTGTCGGCTGTTATTAAGCCAAGTACAATTGAGTCATTCGCGATTTACCGGAGTATCACGGCGGCGCCAACTTTCTTTGAGCCGCTAACGATCATTGACTTGAATTGCTTGCCTACTTCAGCTAACTGGTGTGGGTTCGACCCAATAAAACAAAATGTGGCGGCGTCCGTTGCATTGCCACCGATGGCCAGCGCCAGCGAAACACTAAGTATTGCGGATGATTCTTGGAGGCATCTAGAATGTATCATGGCAACAAATATTGTCGAAATAGGTAAAATTTGGGGTCAGAGCTGCCGCTAAAACAATCACGGCACGTTGCGGAAGTCCATAATTGGCGAGCGCGGCCATTGTGACTCCGGTACCAATAAGACTTTCGTTGTGACTCTCTTGCTTACATTTGTCTGGAACGTTCTGACTGTCGTTTTTTTACTCTTAAAATTTAAAAAAAGTACAATATATTCGGTGTTAAACGTTTAGAATGAATAAAATGTGTGCACATATTTTATATTCTACTCTTTAGAGATATGTTGTGACATAAGTTTTAGTTTTGTCCTGGTTTGAACTGGGGTTAAAAGTTCACGTTGTTAGGCCAACCATGTAACACCTGGTAGCCCCGGGCAACTTAGTTAATGTCTATGACAGTTGGGACATGCCAATATTCGTTGGCTCAATGGCCGTAGAAACGGCCCTTGTGAAAGGGGCATTACTGTATTTTCCGATGTATAGTCCGCGGACTCTACGTGTTTAAAAGGCGGAAATTTACCCGATGTGGACTATCTACAGATACGGACTATACAAGGATTTAATTTTTCTAGATCGTTCACCGTGAGAGCGCGTGAAGTATTTTACAAATAACAAAGTATATTAATGTTGATTTATGTATGATTCAAGCTGCTCTGTGAGCTAATACAGCGCGCATTTATCAAGGTGTTTTGTGTATCATACTTTTTTACGTTCGGACTAGGCACTGGGTTCGAAATATGCACAACGTAAGGGCTATGCACCGGGTGCAGACTGTTTGGACAAAAACCTTTATTTTAGACCCTAACTTTTTCTCCTTTGGACTATGCACCGGGTGCGTGTGCGGACTGGCTGCGGGAACTTGCAGGAAGGAATAAGAAGGTCGAGGTAACTACACGAGTTGTGAACGTGGACGTTTATCACTAGTTGCACAGAACGAGTGTGATGGTGTGAGTAAAAGGACAGTCGAAGAGTCGAGTTGTCGTATTATTAAACGAATAACCGTCAAAGTTTATCGTGAGACATCACTCTTATTTCAATAAATTAAAGAAATATTAATTCAAAGAAAGACGTCTTAGTGAGGGTTTCAACCATCGTGCAACGCATTTGCTGGCGAACTTGACAGAAGAGGAATTCATTACACTTTTTTTCCGAGCGACAAGATTGAGTCGCAATATCTGCTTTTTTGTTACGTCACTGAGATGCCCAGCCACTAAAATGGGTAATAACCAATTAACCTCACGATAACGTTTTGGACATTAAGCTTCTATGTACAGAACTTAATAAACTCTCTCGAGACCAAAGGAAGAAAGTGAAGCGAACTAAATGAGAGGAAGAGAAAGTGAAGGTCAATCATTGGTGCTCCCATGCACATCTTTTTAAAAGCGTCTATGTGTTAAGGACAAAAAAGGCGCCAAGCTAGAAATTTCCCGGAACATGTAGTTCTTAAATTTTGATCGCAATTCAGCAGGTAATATAATAGGCCATAAACTTTCCAAAATAATCTGCTATTATATTTTTTGTTGTCTTTAGTCAAAACTGAAAAACGTTTAGTAAAATCAGAAGCTGCAAATATGTACAAACGAGAGTAATATATCTTTTTTACAGAAACACTTTTTTTTCAAGCGGTAAAACACATATATAAAAATACCTTGTCATGTACAAAGAAGTTGCACATTTTTATGCCGTTAAAACTTTTTTTTGTTGTTGAGAAACGCTAAATGCAAAACTTGAAAAAAAAAAAAAAAAAACACGACGTACTGACGAGCATATATTTAAGTTTGTCTGCCAGGAGTTCACGTACCTTATGTTGAAAACTAACGGCGGTGCATTCGTACTACGGAAAAGTATTTGCATAGTTTTTCCAGTTATATTCATTTTCACGCGAGCCTTACAACAAGCGCTCTACGTCCATCTTAATGACCTTTGACACACGTTTTGAGGCTATACACAATAATATTTGTTACAACTTTTAGGCGTCAAACTGAAGCAGTTTTGGAAATTCGCCGTGAATTCCCTCCATGAAACCTATTTCGGAAGAAATATAACACTCAATATAATATTAAAGTAAAAAATCCCCGATAGGCTCAATATGCAAAGCGAGCACTATTTATCTACACCTTTTAAAAATTGGAACCAGTTTGGTCCAACATTAAACCCTGCCCATTTGTACTACCAAACCATATGCGGTCAAAAGCGTAACTTTTCACTCGTTTTCAGCGAGCAGAATTTCTAAAATACTGATATATTTTTTTATATCAAGACGAATATCATTTCCTATTTAATATATTCGCGAATATTAAATATTTTTAGGAAGCAACCAAGCGAGAGAATTGCGATTCAAACACCTGCTTATAGCGTCATATTTTTATGGCCGCCATGGGGGCCCCAGCCTTACAGAGGCAGTGCAAGGAAAAAAAGGTTTTATAAGGACATAGTTGAGACACGCACATTTTAAAACAACTTTTCTACGAAAAAACAAACAAACGTATCGCGAAATATGTAAGCTATTAGACGGAATTTAAGTGGAGATCGCAGCCAGCTCTAAGCCACGCCCGAAAATCAGTTGCCCCACCCATCACTACTGGACTGGCTTGGCTAATCGACCAAACAGGCTAAAAAGCGTAGTTTCTTCCCTTTGAGTCATCCGGTGCGTCTAGTCTAGACGTCAAAACCGCTTGCTAGTCGTGCGAGCCGATGAGCGGCAGCCTCCTGCATCGTCTGCTATTTCACAGCCGTCTGTAGTCGTCTGCAATGCCGTGAGACGCGGACACGAAAGCTGCGCGCCAGCGCCTGTTTTTGCCTCCGTTCGTCTGCTATTCATCCGCCGTCTAAAAACATCTGCAACGCCCAGAAGACGCGACCATCAAAGCTGTACTCTAGCGCTCCATCATGCAGGAGCCACGGTCTAATACAAGTGCCTGTCATCGTCTATCGAAGTGCTTAGTAAGCGACCGATGGAACTGAAGAAATAACAAAATAAATGTGGAGTCTTTCTAGCTTTAGTTATCTCGTTCGTTTTTTCATGTGGTATCCGCGAGCAAGGTGGGCGCGCATCATGAGGCACAATGCAAACGCAGCGTAGAAATGTTCACTTTGGGAGGCGACGTGCAGTGCAAAACATAAAAGCTTTTCTTTCAAGGTGCAATGACGTCAACACACATAGAAAAAATGATGCGAGCCTGTATGCCCTATTGCCTCTAACCAAAGGGCTCGCAAATTTTTACGTGTGTACGTATCTCCTCGGTATAGAAACAATGGTTATAATTACGACGGATGCACGATTCACACAGCTGCGGGGCCGTTTTTACGGGAACCAATATCTTTATTCGGCATCAACACTCGAAACGAAAAAAAAAAAAATCAAGCCAGATCGATGAAAATAGTTCATCTGGGTCGCTAGGCTTAGGCCATTCCCTCTATGAGAACACACATCCGCACAGCGCTCCCGAAAGCTCATACTTCCTGCAGTTGTTTGTTGCAAACCATGTCAGTTGAGGAGATCTTCCTCTAAACAACTCTGTGAACTCAAAACCACTCGCACTCATGAAAACTGACGAGCTCAAAGGTGCTCGCTCGTTCAGCACTTCGCATACTCCGGCACCCATGTTTGTTAACGTTCAAAACCAAAGCCGGAGAAGCCATCTAAAAATACATTTGAAAGCAATAATGACTCTATCTTGATTACTTGATTCTGAAACATGAAGAAATATAGTCGATTAAAATACTGTTACAACACGTAGATTCAGAGTAACAACTGTCTCAGAATCAAAGAGGTCATGTGGGCGTCGTATTTAAATCAGGCAATTAACGTAAAAACAAAACATAAACTGTATTTACACTAATAAATCAATTGAATATACATCATTACAGAGAAGTGTATCGGTCGGCTTCTGGCGTTCGCCTCGTTCCCGTCGCTCGTGACTCCAAACTTCTTCATTCTTCTGGTTTTCTCGTTAGCTTCGAGTTCTTTCCAATCTGCAACATCTTCCCCCCCCCCCTCCCCCTTTCTTTTTCTTTTCGCGTGAGAGTTGCCTCGGTCTATTCACTCGTCAGTTTCAGGGGGTCAATGAATAAGGCGAGCGAGACTATGCTGGATCGCCTTTCCAGATTCTTATTTGCCTTTATATCGTTCAATTCTTCTGTAAAAGCTTCCTGTTGCGTTCGTGCGATCCACCAAGTCTCGGCTCGTTCAAGTTCCTCGGACGCTACCGGGTCTTCACGTCGGCTTCGCCGCGTTCGGCAGTTCTTTACAAACCGCCTAATCCATGCAATAATCCTGAGGATCCGTTCCAGCGCCCCGTACCGTTCAAGCTCCAATAGAGGTGCAATCCCCTTTGTTGCAGTCTGCAATACGTGATGATCCAGCTTTCCCTCCTCTGCAATAACTGCTACTGGAACGTCGTCGCCCATTACGAGGTTCGTCCATACGTCTTCGGTTTTACCAAGCCACTTTGGATCCTTCCACCACAGTTGCATACCTTTTAGGGTTTCCGCAGATATTCCCCGTGTCATCCAATCTGCCGGATTTTCTTGTCCGGGGCAATTCTTCCAACTAGAAGGTGACCATCCAGATTGGAGCTCTGCCACTCGACTTGACACAAAGGGCTTCCACTGAGCTGATGACCCGCGGATCTAGTGAAGTGTGATGGCGCTATCTGTCCAGTAAAATGTATCTTGAATGTTCATGTTCTCTCCAAGATACTGGCCCATCCGTCTTCCAATCACTGCAGCCATTAGTGCTAGTCGAGGTTGTGTTATCCGCTTTATGGGCGCCACACGTGATTTCGAAGATATCAAGTTTACCTCTACCCTCCCATCATCTGCTTCAGCTCTCAGGTAGGCACAAGTGGCATAGGCCACCGGAAGTTTGTCGACGTTTAGCGCACTCAAAAAAGTGTCATTCAAGCATTCACACACCCAAAGAACACTCCTTCCACTCAGCGCTCACTAACAACTTTGTATTTCGTGCTTTTCTTCGGCTTCTACTTCTTCAGATTTGTGACGAATTGCAAATAGAAAAAGACGACATAAGAGTAAAAATGTCTGTCTAACGCTTAGGCTAATTCGAGGCTAAATAATTAATCTCTTTTCGTGAGAATGTTATCGACGGCGTACTAACACATGTGTCCTCTAGTCGTATGATATTATCGGCTTCAATGATTTCCCTTGTTAATTGGTTTGCACTTTTGCCCAACACGGTGCTGTTGTTGAAGTGCGCGACACATCCACAATCCCGACAGTGTATCCCCAAGTGGCCAGAGTTAGCGTTTACAATGTTGTTGGAGTGTTCTCGAAGGCGGTCATTCAAACATCGCTTAGTTTGTCCAACGTATTGTCTTCCACATGAAAGGGGGAATGAATAGACAACCCCTTCAACGCAGGGCACAAAGTTGTTCCTATGCTTCTTGGAGCAGCAGATTGCGGGAGTTGAGGGTGTGGTGACGTTTTTGCAAAGGCTGGACAGTTTGGTGGGTGCTGAAAACACGATGTCCACATTGACTCTGTTCGCTGTTTTCTTGAGGCTGTGGGAAAAATTGTGGATGTAAGGGACGATGACCGGTATTCTTGTCCTGTCTCTGTGTGTTTGTTGGATACAGCTCTCTGGCTTCATTTCTTTAAGAAGAGTTTCGACCACTGACACCAATAAGAACAAAGGGTACCCTGCTGACTTTAGTCTTGCAATTTGCCCGTCGAAACTCTTTTGTATGGAATGCGAGCACGACTTTGCGATAGAGCTCTTAAGGCATGACCGCACTGTGCCTCTTTTCACGAGTTTAGAGTGCGCGGAGTTGAAAGGGAGGAGTGGTTTTTTACCCCTGGGTTCATAGGACCAGCAGACGTGGTGAGGTAGCACCTCCAGTCGGAGATCCAAGAATCTTATGGAACCTTCAACCGGCAACTCGTGGGTGATTTCTAGAGGACTCATGCAGTCTTTAAATGCCGAGAGGACGTTGTCCACCGAGCTTGAACAATTGTCTTGTTCACCAAAACATCTCGCCGCTAATATCTCGCACATATCGATAGGATTCTACAACAGAGTTTAGATGGCACAAAAGTAGTGCGCGTGTTTAGATACGTGGACGATTTTTTAATTTTTTTTAGCCACCGATGAAGACAATTGTTCAAGCTCGGTGGACAACGTCCTCTCGGCATTTAAAGACTGCATGAGTCCTCTAGAAATCACCCACGAGTTGCCGGTTGAAGGTTCCATAAGATTCTTGGATCTCCGACTGGAGGTGCTACCTCACCACGTCTGCTGGTCCTATGAACCCAGGGGTAAAAAAACACTCCTCCCTTTCAACTCCGCGCACTCTAAACTCGTGAAAAGAGGCATAGTGCGGTCATGCCTTAAGAGCTCTATCGCAAAGTCGTGCTCTCATTCCATACAAAAGAGTTTCGACGGGCAAATTGCAAGACTAAAGTCAGCAGGGTACCCTTTGTTCTTATTGGTGTCAGTCGTCGAAACTCTTCTTAAAGAAATGAAGCCAGAGAGCTGTGTCCAACAAACACACAGAGACAGGACAAGAAGACCGGTCATCGTCCCTTACATCCACAATTTTTCCCACGGCCTCAAGAAAACAGCGAACAGAGTCAATGTGGACATCGTGTTTTCAGCACCCACCAAACTGTGCAGCCTTTGCAAAAACGTCACCACACCCTCAACTCCCGCAATCTGCTGCTCCAAGAAGCATAGGAACAACGTTGTGCCCTGCGTTGAAGGGGTTGTCTATTCATTCCCCCTTTCATGTGGAAGACAATACGTTGGACAAACTAAGCGATGTTTGAATGACTGCCTTCGAGAACACTCCAACAACATTGTAAACGCTAACTCTGGCCACTTGGGGATACACTGTCGGGATTGTGGATGTGTCGCGCACTTCAACAACAGCACCGTGTTGGGCAAAAGTGCAAACCAATTAACAAGGGAAATCATTGAAGCCGACAATATCATACGACTAGAGGACAAATGTGTTAGTACGCCGTCGATAACATTATCACGAAAAGAGATTAATTATTTAGCCGCGAATTAGCCTAAGCGTTAGACAGACATTTTTACTCTTATGTCGTCTTTTTCTATTTGCAATTTGTCACAAATCTGAAGAAGTAGAAGCCGAAGAAAAGCACGAAATACAAAGTTGTTAGTGAGCGCTGTGTGGAAGGAGTGTTCTTTGGGTGTGTGAATGCTTGAATGACACTTTTTTGAGTGCGCTAAACGTCGACAAACATGAACAACCAACTCGCCCAATCTCAAGTTCTCACAGGCCACCAGACTGGCGTCGCAGAAGAAGTCTAGTTGGAGAGGACATATGACTTCTCTTGGCGTCTTCACGATGCAGCGAGGAATAAGTATCTCTTCTGATTGTGGAAACTCTGCGCACCATCGCCGCCATTGCGGCGATGGTGCGTAGGCCGTTCATTAAATCGTCGTCCCAAGGTCGTTCATTAAATCGTCGTCTCAGCCAATTCCTCGTTCCCAGATTCGCTGAAACAAAACCTTGATTCGTATGACGAACGGAGCAAGGAGTCCCAACGGGTCGAAAACCTTAGCTGATGCACGGAGTACATAGCGCTTCGTCGTCCCGCTGCACGTCACGAAGTTCAGGATCCTCTCCACTGAAATGGCCAGCGTGTCAGCGTCACGTCGCCAAAGCAGTCCAAGTACAGCTCTCGGCTCAGAGAGTGCGGTCGTTGAAGCAGCTTCATCAAACGATCTTTGCAGTTCTGTCGCGTTGGTAGACCACTTTCGGAGTCTCATTCCTGCATCTTCTAAAATCTGGTTGGCTTGTTCCTTTATTCACGCCGCTTCTTCGATAGTGGGGGCTCCGATCAGGAGGTCGTCGACGTAGAATCCCCATTGAAGCAGTTCCGCAGTCGATCTCAATTCTCCATTGGCGTTGCTCAGATGATGAGGGAGAGCGGCGGTTAGTAGAAAGGCGCTGGCCGATGTCCCAAAGGGCACTCTCGTCATGCTCCACTTTTCAACGGTTGGCTCTGAGCTTGCTGACGACGAATCTCTTTGAAATCACAGGAAGCGTAGGACATCTCGATCTTCAGGTCGAACGCAGACCTGTAGAAACGCCTTTTCTATGTCGGCTGTTAGGGCAATTCGGTGTAGCCGGAAGCGCACCAAGATTCCGACCAGATCGGTGTTCACATTCGGCCACTTTTGCAGGTGTTCGTTGAGTGAGGCAGCTTCTGGGAGATGAGAAGAAGCGTCGAAGACGACTCTGAGCCTGGTGGTCTCGGATTCATTCCTAATTACGGGCTGATGGGGCATATAATAAGCCCGTGGTTTTGTCGACTTGGCGCAAAATGAACTCGTTGGAATCTTTTTGGCGTATCCTGAGGTGATGTAGCTGCATATGGCGTTGTCGTAATCTTTTGCGAAGGACTCGTCGCGTGACAATCTCTTCTTCAAACTCTCAAGATGTTTCAACGCCAGCGTGTGGTTATCTTTCAGTTCTCCCGCGCCGACCTGGAACGATAGACCGACTTCGTACCGTCCATTCACGTTCCGTATTGTTCAGTTGAACTCGTTTAGCAGTTCGTTTTGTTCTTCCATCTTGTTGGAGGGTTGGCCAGAAATGCCGATGCTCTCTAGCTCCCAAAAACGCCGCAGGACTTTCCCAACGTCCTCGTTCGTGGAGCATTCCGTTCTTAGCACACGTACCATGCTGCTAGCGCTGCCTTTAAGAGAGCTGTGGTTTGACACTGGGCCCTGAAAGGTCCAGCCAGAAATGGTGCTTATAGCTACCAGCTTCTGATTTTCTTTGCAATGCAGAACTTGGTCACCGTTCACTTGCCACAGCTGGTCTGAACCGACCAGAAAGGAAATGCCCTTTTCAGCAGCGGGCAGAGGGGAGAAAAGCATGTCCGCAATACGGCGGCCGTTTTTCACCATATGGCGAACAAATTCGTGGTCGACGGGTACCTGTACAACGTCCTTACAGATAAAGGGTACCTCGACGGCCTCGATGATGCGCTCTTCTTGGCCGTATTGGCTGTGCAACCGTACTTGTACTAGTCGCCGACGTTGCGGTCGTGACGTGGAGTGGCCGAACGTATTTAGCCGGAGCCTAACATCTCCCAGAACCTTGAGGCCGAGTTTGCGAGAAAGATCCTCACGAATGAGCGCCCGTTGGCTGCCTCCATCGATAATGGCTCGCACGTAAAGTCTTTGGTTGCCTTCCTCAGCCCAGGCTTGGAACGTTTGAAGATGCACTTCGGAATCCAATGGGACGTAAGCACTGTCAGAGATTGTGTTCTGGACGCTTGTCGCAGGGGCACCTCTATCCGATTTCTTCACGTTAGGTTTGCAGTTCGGGTCGCACATGAATGTGGCATGTCGAACGGAGCACGACGCGCATGTCACCTTCCGCCGACACCCCCTCGCCTGGTGCCCTCCGATTGTGCATCTGAAGCAGCGGTTTTCTTCCGCCAGCATCCTTTTCTTCACCTCTAACGTGAGGTTGCCAGTACATACTTTTGTTGCGTGCTTTGTGGACCGGCAAACGAGGCAGGGGCTTGTGGTATTTGCATGTAGCACAGAGGCTGCAGGCATTCTGGGTCTTTCAGTTCTTTTCTTCTGCGTATCTTGTCGTTCTTTTACTACTCCGGCTCTCTCGCTACTCTCAACCTCAATCCAAAGGAAGCTTAGAATATCGGCGAGCTCATCTTTCGCATCGGCGAAAGAGCGTGGCTTTGAAGCGCTCCGGGTGGAAAGTGGTCCGTTCACAGCCTGTCCGGTGTCCAGTGGCGCCGGTGAAGTCAGTGAAGTCGGACTGTTTTGCGTTTCTCCCGACGACCTGTAGGAAGTGCTGCTTGCCTGCTGTCGGTGATAATTTACGACGACTTCGCTCGGGAAGGCCTTGAGGAGGATATCGGACATCATCGTGCAGTACGTTGCCGATCCCACGCCCAGTCCCTTCAGACCGTGGATGTTCGTCTGAACGTGATCGTACATCTTTCGGAGTCTTTTCGTGTCTTTCGCCGAGGCAACAGGAGGCAGTGCTCGGAGCTTCGCCAGATGATTTTGCTCAATCCTTCGTTTATCACCGAAGCGTAGTGTCAGGATTTCAATGGCATCGTCGTAGCAGGCCTCAGTTGCCTGTAGCCCAGCGATGGCCGCCGCCGCTGGTCCGGTGACATGGTTGCGCAGGTACTAAAACTTGTCCGATCGTGGATTGTTATCGTTTTCGTGGATAGCACGACTGAACTACTCCCAGACGCTCTGCCAATCGCTGACCTCGCCGTTGAAAGTTTGAAGTCATAATTTGGGAAGCTTCACGCCGCTAGTCATGTTGGTGCGAGTTCTTCCCAAGTCTGTAGTGGCAGTCGCAGATGTTGTCGCGGATGTAGTTATCTGGGTGGCCTGTGCCCGTTGTTCTTTACGTCTCAGTGGGTCTGACTTGCAGTCCAACAGCGCCATCATTTGGATGGCCTCGTCGTTTCGTACTCCGTGACCGTAGTGTATTCTGCGACGAGGTCTTGTTCCGATACATGATCTTCTATCTCCACGTTCAACCCTTGAAGTGCCTCGTTATTAACCTTCAGCCTCTCTAGCCAGGCAGTCAGCGATGCCAGGTCCGCTGTCTCCATCCCCGCTGTCGCCTCGTGGATAATTTTCGTGTTTTTTGAACGCTTCACTCCACGTTTTGCCTTGAGACGTTCCATGTTTGACGATTTCCTGCACAGCTCTCGGAAACAGCGTTCCAGGCAGGTGTTCCACAAAGGCGGAAAATCCGCTCACCTCAATCGTTCTCGATTCCGGGTTTCGGCACCATACTGTCTCAGAGTCAAAGAGGTCGTGTGGGCGTCGTATTTAAATCAGGCAATTAAAGTAAAAACAAAACACAAACTGTATTTACACTAAGAAATCAATCGAATATACATAATTACAGAGAAGTGTCTCGGTCGGCTTCTGTCGTTCGCCTCGTTCCGCTCGTGACTCCAAACTTCTTCTTTCTTCTCGTCTTCTCGTTAGCTTCAAATTCTTTCCAATCTGCAACAACAACCAACCTTTCACACGTGAATCATCTCTCCAGCCAATGAAAGAAGTAAGCAACTTGTAAGCACGGGGCGGGGGTTAGCCAGCTGCAACCTACATCTTCTGCACCTAAACTGCGTTTAACGGCGTACATATTGCGCGAATTCTTTTTTTTTTTTTCATTCGTGGAAAAGCAAAATACGTGTCTCATAAATGCCCCTAAAAAAAAAAACTTTTTTTTTCTATGCAGTGTCCCTTTAAGGCAAATGAATTACTTTCCAAAGTGAAATCATTTGAGAGATGCAGCGACGTTTAATTCGCGTTACATCTCATGTTTTATTAACTTTCATTCCACGCGTGACATCACATTTCACGTGAGCGCTGTGTGTTCGTTTTTAAATTCCTGCTTGGATCATGTGACTGTGATGTCATGAGTCTATTGACCAATCTTAGATTTTCCCGTCCCACGGACGCCGACGCCGGCTCTTCTGCGACACGAGATCCTCAAAGAAGGGGGTCACACTGCTCATACCATCATACAAAATGCAGTCCGCAAACGGGAGTCACCGCGATATATGTGGTTCGAAAGCCGCGTGCCACGTCTCCTCTTTGGAATTGTTGCCATGCGGCATTCAAAGCACGGACATCGCCGTAACCAGTGTTCAAATCTTTATGCAAACTGTCAATTTTATGATGTAAACGCAGTCTGACCCCGGCTTAAAGCTGTCACTTTAAAACACTTTCAGAGCCCAAACTGTCATGTTGCTATTGTGTGAAAACACTCGATGCGCTGCAAAACTATTGAACAATGGTATTTGTTCTCATAACGGAGGAAGTGTGAAACCAAATAAAACAAAACGTATCAATTGCAGTGCGAAAGACTAATCGGTATAGACGTTTTTGTTTTTTCTTTTTGTTTGTGTGTCCTTTCTTTCGAAATGTTTGTGCATATCATTGCTTCTTTCACCTTAGTATTTGAGCCCCTTGAGTCGCAGGTTTTAATAATTATAAATATTGATGCATTAATAGTGTATTATTGATTTAGAACAACCTGTAATATGGGTGCAACGGGGCATGTCTTATTGAGTGCAGCATTTCATTAAAGTACATTTGAAATTAGTAAATTAGTGACACTACTATAGTCGTTCAGAAACTCTTAGCACCGCAATGACATTCGGGTGTTCTCTTTGGGGTTGTTGGAGCACAAACCACGGCTGTGTTAATCCAATTAGAGGGATTCCTCTTTTGTCGCAGTGCAGAGCGAGGTGCCGACAGCTACACCAAAGTCCGTCGGAGAGGGTCTTCGTAGGTGTGCCCTTCCCACAGCGCACTCTTGCTTGGCGGGAGACCTAACCGGATTACCGCAGGGGCTCTGAGCGGTGAGTTGACAGGGCGACGCCGTTCGTTCAACGTCCGACAAGAGACGATGGCCGAGTCTGTGTTCTTGGAGCTCCGTAGCTCAAAGATTATTGTCTTTTACGTTATCAAAATAAAATATAGCACTTCCATTAAATTAAGTGTATAATCTACGATAATCAGGAACAATACTCTAAAATCAAAAATCTATTCGCCGAGTTCCAGCACTTATATTATCACCACTACTTTTTAAATGGGCGCTGACAGGTCAAAATAATTTTTTATTAGTCGAAATGATTGAAAACAATGCCTGGACATTACCCTCAAAATTCAAAACTTGGAAAATCAGTATTCATAAAGAGAAAAAAAAAATTCAAAAGCCGAATTTGAAGTTTTTGAGCGATCCGCGCTAGTGCCTTGACCTCAAAGATTGCCTCGTCCTGGAACTAGAGCTTCTCTCACGCCCCCGAGCCGTTCCGACTCGAAGTGTCGTGTTCGCCCGCGTCCCGCAAACAACCGCTCTTCTCCGCGCCTGACGCCTACCGCTGTGAGCAGACGACACTTCACTTTCGAGTTTGAAGTTCTTTGAGAGCCCTTTCAGTAATCTCAGACACTTTTAAACGGTGTGAAGTCAAAGAGAACATGCAGTGAACTTTTGTGAGCGACGTGAGGATCCACGTCGCGCCGGTGCTGCGAAAACGGCCGCCCCGGAGGAGTAACAACCGAAACTACGGTACACAAACACCTAACCCATTTTTTTTTTTTTTTTTTTTTTTACTTTTTGACGATTTGCTTTTTAAAGTCTGAGAGGTCATCGGGCGCCAAAGAAAGAGAACTTCGTCCGGTTCCCCAACTCACCCATCATCCTCAGTGCTAAATGTGCCGAGCGCCGCGGAACTGTTTTGTTTTCCAGGGGAGCGCAAAAAGCCAGGAGGCGACATCACTCAAAACTCCGACTTTGCGTATTCACGAAAAGAAAAAAAAAATAAATGGCCGTAATGTAATCGCAATTGCGTTAATAAACACGTTATACGAATGCCGTTATTAAATCTAAATATATCGTTTACAAAGCTCCTAAATTTCGGAATTGATCGCGTCACAAACAAATAAAAGCGAGGAAGTGAGCAGAGGGAGAGAAAATCGCCTAAGGTAAAACGGCGCGCGCCCACGTGTGATTTTTTTTTTTTTTTGCGTGATGTATATTTTTTGTTTTTATTACTACAACTGTTATTGTTTCAGACAAAAGCATCTACCTTTTGGGTGTCAGTGCCCTTTTAAAAATAAACAAACAAAATTCACCGCACTCGATTTTTTTTTTAACAAAAGTGAGGTCAAGGACTGGTTTTATATTGGCTATCCCGTTGTGCTGAAAACATCCAGTATTAATAACACACACGACCCGAACTTATCGCATAGCGCTACTTGAAAATTGTGGCGAAGCCGATCGCAGTACGCTCTTATAAAAATTCTAGCCGTAGGACGCTATATTTTAAACAACTCGGCAAATTCTGACAAAAAAATTGTTTTTGCTGAAGGAAAACGAGCCTTTCGTATCGACTTTCGCTGATACCAATCAAACCCTGCAATGGGATGCCCGTTCTGTTGGAGCCATATAACGCGATATCTTCGTTCTTGTTCTGGCAATATAGATGCAATTTAAGGCATGATCTAGGGTTCTTCAGAAATCTCCATCGGGGATCAGACCGCGAAATTGAGGTCGGCAGAGTTTCTGCAGTTTGGGGGACGTGAAGGCTTGGTCACTTCTGAACATCTCAGGAGGAATTACACCGTGAACCTCGCACGAAGTTTCGAATAAGGAGTAAAGTTAAGGGCTGGTTTGTGGGCACGTCAGGCTAATGGAGGCGCCTTGAACAACGCCGTGGAAATAAATAGATATTTAAAAATAACAGTAACTTTGGGAACATAAGCGAGAGATAAAGTACGACCGCGAAGGTTCGAAGTGCTGACATGTGCATAACGACCGCCACCTGCCAGCGCTGCGTTGCTTTTGATGGACGAACATTGTCGATCCGTAGGTGTAATATTTGGGAATGCAAACGCAAAAACGGGGGCAACGCAAAAAGGGGCGCACCAGTCACCTAGCTGTGTTTGGAGAGGAGTGTTTGCTCTTTGTCCCTCATGTTCTCCTTCTCCAGGGATTGTTTCGTCATTCTTGTCCAGCTCGCTTGCACCTTTGCATTTTGTTGCATTTAAGTCACAACGTCCAACAACCGCGATTTTGGGAATAAACGCTGAAGAGGATAGCTACTTCTGCGATAAAGATGTGAACCGGACGGAGTGAAGCGAAGAGGTTGGCAAACGACGACGAAAGTGAGGAGCAATGTCGCCTGGAGATTAAGGGAAGAGCACTTCTCGCCGCCTGTCTTCCGCCCACGAACTCTTTACTGGAAGTCCCTTCGCCTCGATGTTCAGAGCGGGAGCTATTTCCTCGCAGCCAAAAAAAGAGTAAATCATAAGGGAATAGGTAAGTCGCTATAAGCTCGTGCTTATCGAAACTATAAGTTAAATTAAAGGAGTAGTCGTGGGACAAAGAAACCGTAAAAGGGAACCGGCAACAGAGAGAGAAAAAAGCGAAATATCTTACAGGCAGGTCTTATAAGAGCGGAAGCTTCGATGCGGAGTAGAGAAAGGAACGGGAACATAGGGTGATAGAGTTGATGGGTCAATAGAAAAGACAGGGAAAGTGGGAAACGCAGAATATGGTTATGATTGAAAACTGGGTAAACAGAAGAAAACGAAGACACACGGGACAGATACAGATAGAGAGGAGGAGTTTGTGAGGCGTCCGAAAAGACAGGATGGGAGTGGGAAAAAGGCGGATATAGCATGAGATAGGAAAGGAAAGGACAAAAAAAGGCATAAAGAGGATGGCAGGGGGTCAGCTTATCTGCTTATCCGCTCTTCCCGGTTTTATTGACTTTCTTTTTCGGTAACCTAGACGGCTTTGTAGCGATGTCCCTACATTGTGCGGGACGGTGGCTTCATGTCCACGGTCCCGGCGAAAGCGAGCCCATTTCCTTTTAGGGACAAAGAGGCAAAGGGGCCGGACATTGGGAAAGCTAGATTAGGGTGACTGGTCTTAAGAGACTTGTATCGACGAGGCGAGCGTCGGGGAAAAGGACCGGGAACGGTTTAAAGGGGGTGATTTGCAGAGCCGTACAATGGCGTCTGGATAGACGGCGTTTCCGTCTTGATATAGGGAGTCCTCTGACTACGGGCTTCTTTTTCTTCTTTTGAATCCTATTGGAACCCCGTGCCCCGTTATTTTTTTTTTTTATTTTTTTTTAGCCGAGTAAAATATAAGATGTCTAAATATGGCATTTAGTCGCGTACAAGTTACAACTACTTGCACGCATGACGAAGCGAAGTTAAGGGGTAGAACGTGGTTTCTTCCAATATAATATGTTTCTATAGTCGCATTGTTCTTTCTAAACTGTTAGGGGGATCAGCGGCCGAGTGGTCTAGCGCACACCAGCTCGGAGCCCGTGGAGCGAAAGCTCGCGCTGCAAAACCCAGGGATCCTGGGCTCAATTCCCGCCCCTGCCCATTTCGATCTGGATGAGCATTGTACCGGCGTGCGGTCGTGTATCACTACTCCGTGTTGCACGTTAACGACCCCAGGTTAGCGGCTGTAATCACTGGCTAAATTGCTCATCTACAGCTGAGTCACCAAACGCCCGCTGAGGCAGACTAACGTCCGGCTGTATAAACATAAACATAATAATTTTGCTAAACTGTCAGACCAGTCGGCGTCCCCCAGAATATCGCGGCCTGATAGAATAGAAATTTTCGTCTTTTATTTAGAAAATTTCATTGAATCTGGCTTGTCGCTGTCTCCATCACTCTAAAGGCCGGTTCCCATTGGACCATTTATTGCGTTACGTTAAGTCAGAGTTTGACAAAATACTTAATAAAATTATTTTGTTTAAGTTACTAAATACCTGGTTCATAAATTATTTAAAATACTACCTGAGCTACTTTCACTCTAAAGAGTCTTGATTAGAGTACAAATACCGAGAAATGTAATTCAATTACTTTTGAAGATGCTTCCGAATCGCTTAATTTGTATCGACGTCAGTGACTAACAGAATTATATAGTTGCGCAAATCTGGTTTAACAGAACGGTTTATTCGCACCCAACAGAAGCTGATCCTCAAACTTTTCCTGGGATATCCGTCCTAGTTTGCTCTGGAAGACATCACGGCATAATTTCGGTTTAGCCCCGACATAAGGCAGTACAATCGCCAAATGCAATACTGAACTTATCCGGTTCTTTAACTTCACTGCAGTTAGAGCGAAATAAATACGAAGGGGAGTTGTCTGGAATGCAAATGCTTTACAATAACATTAATCAATTGTACATGTAGAGCTGAAAGTAAAAATAAAGATTCAAACGTACCTTCAAGTGCTTCTGCATATTAAAATTTTAAGCTTTGCCAACAAAAAGCGTCTTCGTCTTGGGAAGGAATAGGTTGCATTTCACGCGCAGATTGCTCTCTTTCTCAGACATACATTCAAAATAAGGTTTTAGATACGGTCAAGGTAGGACAGAACCTTCGTCTTTTTTCATGATGAGTGTGACAGCTTTCGATCAGGTGGCTTTTATATTATATGAGTAGTTTTTAGTTGTGTTACCCAGCGGATACGGCCGCCTCGAGTCTCATGGTGTTTCATGCCAGCCAGCGGTCGGATGCGCCACTAAGTCAGAGTTCAAGGCCTGATCGGATCGACTAATGATCGCTAGAGAAAGATCGCTGCCTCCTTGTGAGGCACCCAGGTGTATATATTGAAGCAAGACGAATAAAGGAGGAGGCTTTTTAGTTGGTCTTTGGGATATGAGCATGACTCTGCCTTGCATCGTTGGCCCGCGCCAAAACCCAACGCAACATCTTTTCTTAATTTTTTGTAAACTTATTCATTTGTTTAAGGTTAAAATGCAACTAGGCTAAACACAGACAAAGCCAAAAAAAAGGACATCGAAGGGCTATTCTATTCAGTCGAAGTATAAGGCGCCCGATATCACTGATACATGTTGCAAAACATTTCTGGGGTGAAAAAAAGGTCGCTTCAGCTATTGTGACATCGCTGAATATCACATCTTGCGGCGTACCTCAGACCTCTTGTGAAACTACAATCCATATTTCCTAGACGGGGAGCTCAAGATAAACGAACTTAAGATACGGAAATCAGTGAATGGATAACAAAGAGCGCCCACATAATAGCCGCGGCAGTGGTTGCACATTCTTCAAGTGTTTAGAAAGACACTCAACGCTGGGGGGCGATTTGTTGGCGTTTTGAGAGGTCATCTTGCTCGTAGCCCGTTTCCTGTCCTGTTCTCTGCTTAT
Organism: Ixodes scapularis; assembly: GCF_016920785.2. NCBI lineage: Eukaryota > Metazoa > Arthropoda > Arachnida > Ixodida > Ixodidae > Ixodes > Ixodes scapularis. Next base: position 74,798,116 of record NW_024609837.1, read on the forward strand.
CAGTGTTCGACTACAGGCAGTGTTCGCAAAAACAATAAATGCCAGACTGACAAAAGAAAAATTCTTTGTTGGGTTGTAGAGGAGTTAAACAGAAAACAAGCAAAAAAAAAATGTCTTCTTTTTGCGTCCACTTTCCATTTTCTTCCACTTGTTATTTTCTTTTGACATTGAAGTCTGCATTGTTGCCGTGGGTCGTTTCCCGTTCTGCGTTGCGCCTCAGTTCGGCAATCTCTGCTTCCGCTTAACCACCCCTTGCGTTAAAAGATTTTAGGGAAGGGGGGAACTCTAGGTAACAAAAAACGTCTTTGGGGAAGGTGAGGGGAAAACCTTCGTCGAACAAACTTTGGGTCAAAATATGAGTAACAATAGGCTCAAAAGCGATGCTTTCGCGAGCTCAGTCTGTTATCGTAGCTTATCGTAGCTAGCAGCATGATTTGTGTGCTCGTAAAAATGTTCACGTTTTCTCGTGACACGCCCACGCCACTTCACACCGAAATACTCGAAAATGGCGGAATTTCAAAAGTATATTTGAAATAATAAGTAAAAGATGCTGAGAAATATTATTAAAATGCAGTATCAAATACTCTCGATCAAAGGTATTTGCAGGATATCAAGATACATAAAAAGGTACTTGAAATACAATATCTTGGGAAGAGTATTTGAGATGCACACAAGTCTGCGTTAGGTCTCGTTACGTTACGTACAATGCACTCATAGCCCATTCGATAAGAGGCGCTGTTTTACGTTATGTTACGAGCGCTTTGACCAGCTACGACTGCGAGTTACAGTGGCAACCAAGGACACAAGGTTCGTCGTAAGGTAACGTAAAGAGTTGAGTTAGGTTCAACTCTTGAAGACTGGTTCACACAGCAACGTTTCCTTACGTTACGTCTACGTCACCAAAACACTCGTGTCTCGACTGTCGCGTGCCAGGCCACCTCCAGGAGTTGGTCGCGACGCTTGATATGCAGGACAGATGTTCCAATGGCTTGTATGTGAGCTTACGTAACGTAACATAAGGAATTGGGGCTGTGTGAACCAGCCTTTAAAGCCAGTTCATATAGTCACTTTTTCTTACGCTACGTTATGTTACGGGAGCTTATTATTGTTTACATCGAGAGTAACCGGGACATCCGTGCTTCGTATGAACCGTGGCAACAAAGATAAAGACGTAGGTTTGCACGCGATATACGAAGCACGGATGCCTTGGTGATTCATAAAGTAACGTAAGGAAACGCAAGCAAGTGCCCCTGTGGAATGGGTCTTTAACCTTTGTCTTCTGGTATGCCCATGCAGCATTTATTGAGTCATTTTTTACGTTTTATCCTTCCCATTGTATTTGTGTCTTCGTGGTTAAAAAAATATATACTTGCTGGGCTACTCAGCAAAACGAGTGAAAAAACGTCGTTCCTTGAATTAATAGAGAACAAAATTACCCAGAAGTGATAAATTGAACTACTAGAAACCTTTCTCAGAACTGAAAATGTGATTAACCTAATGAACGAGTAAACGATAATAACAAAATATATTACAGGTATTTTTTAAGCGACATATCAGTAATTGAGACGAGCATTATTTTTAAGTTACACGCGCAATTTATGAGCCGGCTATTTTAAATATGAAGAGGCGTTATCTTGAAGTTGTGGCACGAAACCTGGCCTTGCTTGAAACTTTAAGATATATGTGATGTGCTCTATGGTCTGAGGATTCAAAATAGGTTGACGTTGCCATTTCTTCCCTGGAAGCGTTCAGGAGTGCTTTGCTTTCTTCACCCCTTCACTGAATTGAAACCCCTCCTAGAACTTAATCGAAATCAAAGTAAGCCTTATCAACGAAAGAAAAGTTGCCAGACGAAGACACAGGTGAGGAGACAAGAACCACACCTGTAGCAACTGAAGCCATTCTATTGGATGACTTTACACCATAATACACCAAAGCTGAATCAAATAAAACCTCGCCACAACGCTAAGCCAAGCAGAAATGAACCCTCCGAGCAATCAAAGCAAGAAGCCAAATCACTCTTTAAGCCCAACACTTCCTCTCCACATCAAGGAGTGTCCGGGACCACGGGTCGTACTCCTGCGATGCATTCGCTCCCCACAAACCCAGACCTTCCCTCAGAACTCTCAGTGGTCAGGGATCGGCGCCGCTAAGGTTCCAAAGACGAGCGTCCGGACCTTTCTGAATGAGTTCAGCTGTCCCAATGCCAGCGAAGTCTCCTTCTGTGACGAAGAAGTGGGAGCGGTAGTGGCACTTTCTCAGGTCAAAAGAAATCCCTGAGTACGGCCCGCGTTGATTGGCTGGGCGCGCCGCACGCGATAACCCACCCCACTTTCCCAAATGAAAACCGCTTCGTCGGTAGATACCACCTAGACGAAGAAGGACGTAGTGGTCCTCCCGTGACGTCTGAGAAGAATGCGATGAAGTACGACTGTACAGACTTGAAGTGAAGGAATTGCGCGTGATTTAGACTTTGCGGGAACGAGATTTCATAAAAACAAGCGTATATGTTGATTGAAATAAACGCCGTGAAGAGTGACTGGGTTAAAATCAGATAAATTTACTTCTCAGGCAAAGCACTGCCCGGTGCTCTTTTTATGTAAGAGAAAAAAAAAATGTATGTGTTTATATATATATATATATACAGGGTGTTTTTTTATTCTTGCAGATTTGGTTTAAGAAAAGCCATGAATGCTACACTTATGCGGTTTGTGCGAATGATTTATACGCCCAGAGGACAATATGTGGGTGGATAATCTTTCCGATAAGTCGGCCAATTAATTAAAATTCACTAATTTATATTTTTAACTAGTGAAAATAGACATATGGTTCCAATTAGAAACTTGCTCAACGTCATCGAAAACCACTAAATCAGTCATTTCAGAGAGAATTGCAGCGCGTGAGGCGAGTAGTAGCGCACTGAAGTTGCCACCCATGGAGCAGGTACAAGGCTAGCGGTCTCGGTAACGCGCCCGCGCAATTTTTCCGTCTCTTATCTAGCCCCAGCCTTGTACATGCTCCACGAGTGGTAACTTCAGCGCACTACTGCGCTTCTCACGCCCTGAGTCTTTCTAAAAATTACTGATTTAGGGGTTTTGGGCGACGCTCAGCAAGTTTTTACTTTGTACCATATATCTATTTTCAATACTTAAAAAGTTAATTAGTAATTTTAATTAATTAGCCGACTTATCGCAAAGATTAATCACCCACATAATGTCCCCTTGGGAGTATAACTCACTCGCACAAACCGCGTGACTGTAGCTTTCATGGCTTTTTGAAACACATATTCAACAATAAACAAACACCCAATATATATATATATATATATATATATATATATATATATATATATATATATATATATATATATATATACATTTTTTATTTATTAAGAGATTTGTTTAAAAAAGGCCGAGAAAATTGCACTAATGCGATTTGTGCAGCTGAGTTATACGGCCAGGGGGCCATAGTCTAGGGGGGGGGGGGGGGGGGTAATGGTAACGATCAGTCGGCTAATCAATTAAAACTTAAAAATGATTTTTATTTCATGAAAATAGACACATTTTTTCCAATTAAAAACCTGCTCAGTGTCATCGAAAACCACTAAATCAACACTGGGGCAGTATATTATGGCGTTCCGTAAAAACGCTCAATTTGGAAGCGTTTCTACGTTTCTATTTCTTATCGGAGCGCATCTTTGCGCCCGCGGTCCTGCTCCCCAGTGGCTGAGACGCGCAGCACACGTGCGCCAAACTTCCCTCCATGCTACGAGGGCTTCGCGCCGCGACCAGCGGGGGCAGGATCGAGGGCGCAAAGAGGCACTCCGATGCGAAAGCTCAACCTAGAAACGCGTCCAAATTGAGCGCTTTTTTACGACGCCATAAAGTGCTGCCGCTGCTCTTTATCTTTCTCTAAAAAGAGTTGATTTAATGGTTTTCGATGACGCTCAGCAAGTTTCTAATCGGAACCATTTGACTATTTGCACTATTTAAAAATGATTTAACCAATTTTAAATGAATAGCCGCCTATACTTCGTTCCTCTAGCCGTATAGCTCACTTGCATAAACCGCATAAGTGTAACTTTGACGATTTTTATAAACAAAATTGTTAATTAAAAAAAAAGCCGTGTATGCATATACATATGGAAAATACTGTTGTGTATGACGACGAAAAGTGGATCATCTTGATGCTTTCCCGTTGCTTCTAGTCGTTGCGGTGCCTGAATTTCTCTCTCAGCAGTAGAAACCACAGTCTTTCACTTGCGTGGTGGATGTCCCGAATTCTTTGGCTTGCTCTGTCCCTGTAAGTCTAGAAAATCTTCTTAGTGAACCACGGAATTACCGCTGTTGAGATGAATATCTGGAGCCCTGGGTCAACTAACTTATTTCGTAGGAATATGCCGGACTAGGACACTTCGGCTGCCAATTCCACCAGCCGACGTCTTAACTTGTCCCGGATGGCGACTGCTCCAAAACGCAGTGATTTTGGCTACGACGACGCTCCTAATGTGCTTAAAAATGGGACTATACTTGTTTCAGGTACGATAACATTAACACTGTGATGGCGCAGAGCCTGGATTGGAGAGAGGATCCGTCTAAATTCAAGGGGGAATTCGCAATTTAACGGCGGACGTCTTCTTCGGCGATTAATCACTGAAGTACGGGAAGTAGTGGACGCGATTTTACAACCACCGAATAACCGAAAAGTGCTTTCAATATCGGTCCACGCTTGTCTGACAACGAGAGTGAAACAAAGAAGAGGCTACGGCAACACGACCCGCCGAAATGCAGTGCTGAGCGTTGACACGACGTGGCTCCGCTCACTGAGAACCGACCACCCCGATTGCCTGATAATGGTCGGCGCGACTTCAGTGCCTCTGAAACTATCCTGGCAGCAAAGAAAAATAGCGCACGGAAACGGGCCGTCCAGCGGGAGGCGAAGCCGAAAGGCTGTACTTCGCCAAGGACCTCGTGCTACCCAGGCGTGTGGGCCAAAACAACAGGACACGTGGGGAAGCGACCACACCCATATTTTTGTTGAGCTCCGGCGAGCGGCGAATACCTCCGGCCGGCCGCCTTTGCTAGCAGACGCATTGTGCGTCTGGCTACGCTGGGACACGTTTCGAGAAGAAATGAACAGGTTCACATGCGCAGATGCAAAGAGCATGTACGCCCTCGTGACGGTGCTCCAGGTGGCCAAACCCCGCGCGCACCCTCTCGGTGACAATTAACACGCCGAACCTCGACCTCCAGCTTGTCGCGGGACAGGTGGATGGAGACGCCGAAGAAAAACAGTTTCTAAAGGAAAGACACCCGCTCTGCGAAGCCACGAAATGTAGAGGGAAGTACGTGTTCAGTCTGGTAGAAGACCAGGAGCTCCGCTCGTGCTTTAAAGGCAGGATGCAGGCTCCGCAGGTCTGGAACATCTTTTTGCAGCTGGGAAGGCAAAACCAAGACGAGGACAGCGCTACATAAGGCGACCCTATGCCTCCCGATAACGTCAGAAAAACTGGCGGAGTTTGCGGTGTACGTATTGTTTCTGCAGGAGCCGTTCCACCGCCGGAAGAGATACGTGGTTGAGAGGCAGAAAATCTCTCATGCGCCAACCAAAAAGTGCTCCCGTATGGTACCTAGTAACCATGGCTGTACTGAAGAATCTCGGGCACGACAGCTCCAAATAATCGTGAGCCACATAAACGAGGCTTGTAAAAAAAAAAGAAAAATACGAATTTTAGTCTAATCTCACTCACCAGTAGCCTTTGAAAGCTTGAGGAACAACTGGCTTTGAAGCGCCTGCTGTGGCATGCTCCTTTTGCTGCCCCACCAAGTCCTGAACCCGCAATTTAAGGTGCGGACCAAGACAGTCGTGACCGTCGACGTTCGCCAAGTTTTTGATTCAGTCCCGCAGGAAGCGACGATCCAGCATGTTTGGCTAGTGAGCGTGCGCGGCCGCATGCTCAAAGGTTCTTTATGATCGTTGCGTCCCATGAGACAAACCAGATTCACAACCTCTTTAGAGCGCTACTTTTAGGCGCCCGTTTCCGGCTTGAGCGGCGTCGCCGTCGCCGTCGTCGTAACCGCGCTTCGCATTATGGGGCGTTTCCCATTATGACGTCACACGTGACGTCACGTGTGACGTCACAAGGGCAAAGTTTTCCCTCTAAATGTGTTGGGAATTTATTCAGCTAAAATTTGCGGGAATATTTTTTCGCTAAATTTAGAGTAAAGCGTGACGTCACGTGACGTCACACGTGACTCCACTCAACCCGGGAAAACCCTTGTGACGTCACACATGATGTCATGAGGGTAAATGTTTCCAGCTAAATTTAGCAGAACATTTCCACGCCAAATCTGGTCGGACAATTTTACCCTCGTGACGTCACACGTGACCCTCTCCTCCGTTCCCTCTCCACCTCCTCCTTAGCACCTGCGCTTTCATTCGACATTACAGAAAATGTAAACGTCTTTCATTTTTTGTTTCGATCCATAAACAATATTAATTTGTGGGGGTATTTCATTTTCTTTTAAATGTTTCTTTTCGTGAATGTATTATTTTTAACTTCTGAAGGCCTGTGATCGTACTTTATAACTGCCTAAATTTCAGGTAGAATATATTCTAACGAAAACACCTCGGCGTTCTTCGACAAAAAAAAAAAAAAAAAAAGACGATTTGACTTCAAGTCTTTCTTTTCCAAGTACGCACCAAAAATAAAAAGGGAAAAAAATCTGCTAAAGAGCGTCCTGAATGTACGTGAAATTATGCTACAGCTTCTAAAAACTAATTTGCTGTACATTGCAGCAAGACAAACACACAAAAGCATGCTTCAGACTAAAAAGGTTATTTTTTTTACTCTTTTTTCCTTCATATATTTTAACAGCAGTTTCTTTAATCATTAGTAGTTTCATAGCAAATATTATTTTGTTAGAAAGCTGTCGTTTTATAAAAACTATACTCGGCATCGACGGCGGACATTTTTTTTTAAAGATTTGCTTGTACCAAAATATATAACAATAACCAAACTCTCTCCCCCCCACCCCAACCCTTTCCCCCATTTCGTGTCAGCAATCCTAGACAGTGGACAAGCAGTGGGCAGTCAGACTTACAACGCTAATACATGACCCGACTCTTGTAATGTATTCGAGATACCTCTTTGAGTTGAAATTATCGTTCCGCAGGCTTGACTAAACTTTCTGATATTAACAGTTTTTTTTTACCTTTCTTGTTGCAATGCGCCGCAATAATCGTTCTGAAGTGTCCTTGGAGCTATCTCTTCATAGATATAAATTTATAACCGACTCTCTTCCGTAACGTTGATGAGGTGAAGGGTTTTTGAAACAAAATAAAGAAATTAAGGTGCCGCCACGCAAAATCAAGATTATCGACACTTTCGTTCGATGCACTTACGTTGCACAGCCGCAAGAACATAGCCATATTCGTTTCTTTAAATGTTTCCGGATATACCACATCAAAGACGAAATAAGCGAGATTTAGTCGTGCACCTGGATGGGTTCCCACTATATCCTAGGTAAAAAAAAAATGCAAAATCGCTTGCGCACTCATTTGCTTTGCACTGAATTGACTTAATTGCCACCGGTCATTAGAAAATGCGCTTCGTTTTTCGTTATAATGACTGGTATTGTTTTAGTTTAATGAGCAGCATGTCTAGCCTAGACAGATTGCAGAACCCGAGACTGGCTATTGCCTCAATTGTGGCCTTGAATGGGCTTAGTGTATTTATCAAACCAGGTCAAGGCTCTCAGAAATCCCTCTAGGCTAACTAAACGGGAGCGGTGATCCCGAAATACTCATCTGCTCTGATTTGGGTGACATCATGGACTTGGTTGACCTTTTTGTTAATCTTGCCTCGACTCTGTTTCTTGAGTGCTGCCTGACTCCCCTAAATTTTCAGCAAATGTCCGGTTATGCTGATAAAATTACAAATCTTGGCGCGATATTTGTGGCGCATTTTTCGCGTCTCAATCCTGACATTACGTGTAGTGACGTTGGGGAGGTGCTAACTGCAGTTTTGGACGGAAAATCATTAACATGCACCAAGTTAAAAACTAGACACAAACGCTTCTCGTCATTTCGCATTGCTGTGAACAAAAATGACTTCGACAAAGTGAACAATGCAGACGTTTTGCCAATGGGCTCCCTTTTTGGTCCATTTTTCGATGTTGCAGGTCGCAATGATGTTCGTGACACAGCTACGCCCAATTATCTTGCCAAATGAATTGTTTATTGTTTTATCAAAACGTCCGCGGCCTGCGTACGAAGGCTCCTCTTTTTTTCAATAACGTTGTTCTAGGTGAAGACGATATCATTTCTTTAAGTGAAACTTGGTTAAATAGCTCATTTGCATCCCTTGACTATTTCCCACCCGAATATACAGTGTTTCGTCGAAATCGAGATTATGCGAAAATTTCCGCTAAATTCGGTGGTGGTGTGCCATCTACAGTTAAGAAACATTTACGGGTTAATCGCCGGTTTGATCTCGAATTCGAGTGTTAGTTCGTATGGATTGAAATACCTCTACGTGATAACAATAGCTGACTTATAGGCACTTTTTTTTCCTCCTAATGTCGACGGATCTAAGTGTTCTGGCCAATTAGATATGCTAGGTGATAAATTGGATGTGGACCAGTATCGAATACAAATACTTGGTGATTTCAATATTCTTGAAATAAACTGGAATTTGGAACATCCTGCACTGTCTGCTCATACTGCATCATTTAAAGCGAATGCCCGTCTTTCATTTGTTAAACTTCTCGGATTCACCCAAATGAACGGTCTTCATAACTCAGCACGACATGTGCTGGATCTGGCCTTGGCCAACTTTCCTATCGACAGCCTGATGTATGTTTCGAATGCGATTGTTTACCTGATGTTTGGCACGTTACTTTTTCTGTTTCCTTTATGATTTCTATGGGGAAAGTAAAGCACAAAAACCGTGAGTCGCTTGTTTTCTCAAGAGGCGATTAGTTTGCCCTTTCTCCACATTTAGACTATGCAGATTGGGCTTTTATATATCGTATGACTGATGTAAATCGTGCCGTTGAAGTGTTTACAAACTATATCGTATATGCACTTGAAAGATTCGTGCCCAAAAAGCGTCCTTACACAAGTCATTATCCGCACTGATGTAAATCGTGCCATTGAAGTGTTTACAAACTATATCGTATATGCACTTGAAAGATTCGTGCCCAAAAAGCGTCCTTACACAAGTCGTTATCCGCACTGGTACTCCAAGGAGCTTAGATCAGTTCTAAGAAAAAATTGCATTGTCAAAGGAAATATAAGGTCGCGAATTCCACTTTTTGGTATCTAAACTTTTCTGAGTCGCGTGCGGTAGCTAATACACTGTTCAAGGGCGATAAAATATTACACCGTAAGTCAGTAGAGCGTAGTTTAAATTGTGACCCAATGCTTTTCTGGCAATATGTAAAGGATCGCACAAGTACAACTTCGTCATCAATAAACATAGCTGACTCGTTCGGTATTGTGCTGTCTGAGCCCGAAGATGTATCAAATGCATTCGCGAGTTATTTTTCTCCGGTTTATTTTTGCGGCCAAGCTGGACTGCCTGTGCATGGCGTCAGTGATAATTTTAGTGATCACCTGTCAATTTTATCTTTTGAAATGACTGATATTGGACTTGCTGCCACGAAACTGAAGCCAAAGTTATCAATTGCATTTGACGACATTCCAAGCTTCATTGTTAAAGGATGCTCCTCTATTTTCGCGCCCGTCTTAACGCATATTTTTAACTTGTCGTTGCAGAGCCTTACATTTCCTTTCCCGTGGAAGAACTCTATTACTGTTCCAGTACATAAGAATGGCAGAACGGATGATGCAAAAAATTACAGACCTTTGTCGTTGCTATCTTTCTTTGCTAAAATCTATGAAGTTTTATTTGAGCATATTTCAAACTTTTTTTTACACATAAAATAAGCCCTTCACAACAAGGCTTTATGCGTGGAAGGTCTGTCGTTCCACTTCTTTGTCCTTGTCTTTTTCGCCGCTTTTCATTATTTAAAAAAACCATGAACCAACTGGCTCAACTTTCCACTTTGCAGTTGAGACAAATCTGGTGTCTTTTTTTTAATTTTGTTTCGCCTACTGTGTGTCAACGTAAACAGGTAGACATTGTATATTTTGACCTTTCGAAGGCTTTTGATCTGGTAGACCATTCGCTCCTTGTACACAAACTAGAATCCTACGGCGTGAGTACCTCCCTTTGTTTCCTGTTTCTAGATTATTTGTCTAATAGGCACAATTTTGTTCGTGTTCTTGGACATCATTCCCGGCCATATATTTCTTCTTGGCCTATTTCAATGGTCTTATTATTGATTTCAGCGAAATTGTTCGCAATTCGGTCATCTTGCAATATTCAGATGATGGCAAGTCTTTTTAAGCAGATCATACCCTTGGAAGACCGTGAAAATCTTATGGACGATGTTACGCGTGTGTGCACTTGGTGTCATCAGAACGTGCTATAACGCGCAATTCTTCGAAAACCGCTATTATGTCTTTGTGTGGAAAGGTAGAAAAAAATAAACTTTTGTTACGCGACGGGCAATGATCCCCTGCGAAAAGTCGAGTGGACGCGTCGTCTTGGTGTATACATAGATTCTTCGTTAAACTTTACTGCACATGTTAACAACCTTATAAATGACCCCTTGCGTAAGCTGGGAGTAAATTCTAGAATCACGCGTGAGTTCTCCACATCAACTTGTATTCTACGGTTATATTTCTAGTTAATCCGGACCCAGTTGAAGTTTTCCTATCTAGTCTGGAATTGTATTAGTTCTACGAGCCAAGAGATAATTGAAAATGTTCAAAATCGTTTATTTTCGAATTGTTTACGATCGTTACATTGATCGTACTGTTTATTATTCTTATCCGAGACTGTTTGAACGATGCAAATGCCCCACTTTGAGTTCCAGACGGCATGAGCGCGATCTTGTTTTCCTGTGCAAATGTATTCATGCATTAATTGATTACCCAGATCTCACATCTGCTATTAATACTCACGTTCCGAGTCCAGTTTTTCGGGTTCCTCCGACTTTCCATGTTAATTCCATCATTCATTCCAGTCCCATGACCCGTATTCAACACTTATACAATACCCTCAGGGGAGCAGATATGGATGTTTTTAACCCGATTTCCGTAGCTTTTAAAACCTTTGTAACTAACCCTTGAACATTTTGTTGTGCATCATTACCGAAGCGTCAGGCTGTTTATGAGAACAGAAAATAAACAAATGAAATAATGAATGGAATGAATGAATGAATGAATGCTCGAAACGAGCTCTAACTTATCGTCTGCTAAGAAGAGTGTCGTTCTCTGATGGTGATTGGCGGACAGCTGGCTTCGAGCATGAACTATGAACATTGAGCTGAAGTATGGCACTGAGAACAACTTCACAACGTGCGTTTTATCGCCTCTAAAGACCGGCGTTCTTTGTCACTAATATAAGGGAACGCCATTTAATCATGCGTTTGAACAGCGCACTGAGCTCTGGCATCCACAGTATACCACCTTTACGCATGACATACATTTTAAGCTTCATGGTTTCATTGTCAAATGTCCAATGTTTAGCTTTTTTTTTTTCAAGTCTTTATTTACATGACTCTAAAAGGTTAAGTACAAAGCTACGAATATTGCACCTAAACCAGCGGTTTATATCTTGCTTACAAAATATAATGCTGTGAACACCGAACGTCTCGTATACTCTAGGTTGGACAAGCTGCCGCCCGATTAAAAGAATTGAGAAGGATTTTTTTTTTTTTAAATAAAAGGTCAAAGTGGCAAAGTCTCTACCGCTGACTCAACCTTTATTTTCCAAAACGTGCGTTTAGAAGGTATGGTTAGTTACTTTTTTCGTAGCCAATAAGGTTATTAATTAATTAATAAAACAGGATTTTATTATTTATTACTAAACGTACGTATTTTATTTACTCCACCCTTATTGCTTTCAACATTGTGGAGATGGTAGGTCTGGCTTTTCGACGTTAAACTAGCATTCTTTGGAGCCCCTATTTACGCCATAGTAAATACCTAATTACGCCGTAATTAATTCAAATAAACCGGCACATGTCTTTCGCAGTTAAAACGTTTATCTGCGACCTTTGCAGTCGCTTGTCGCTGCTTCAAAATAGTTCTGTGCTTTTTTCGTCTCTCCGCTATCTTCTCGGTGTGTCCATCGCGACTGGAGGGTAACCTGCAGCGTGCATTCGAGCATATGATGTTCTATGGGTGCCCTGTTGTTTTTTGTTTCGCCTCTGCGCCGATGCTTGTCGCTTTCGGTCAAGACCTCGTTTGTTTTCCTGTCACCTCCGGTGCTGGGTCTGCTGCTATTGCTGTCGCAGTGTCTCGTTGTCTGCGGCTCGCTATCTCCTTCTCATGCTCTTTTCTTTCTTTTGTTCTTTTCACTGTCTCTTTTTCTTGGTGTTTTTCTACCTTATTTTTGTTTTTGTCTGAATGTTCTGGTGTGCACTTATGACAACATTAATCTGAAAGAGGGTGAGGGTGGGAAGTAATAAAAACAGGAGCTGTAAACAAGTACGGTATTAGTAAACGTAGAAAAAATATAGGGAAGTGAGATATAATTTAGCAAAACAAAATATTGATACGACGGAGACAGGGAATATGAGAGCTACAGAAAAGGAAAAGAGGTCATATGAGAAAACTAGAAAGAGGCAGAATGCAGACAAATAGAGATACCTCAAAGAAAGACGTACGTTAGAGAGATATAAGGTACACATGAATGAGACATAAAGAAATGTCTAGTAGAAAATGAGAAAATAAATGTTAATATCAGAGAGGAAGTCAAACACAGAGAGATTACGGGTATAATAAACCGGTTAGAAACGAAAAAAATCTGAAGAAAAAAGTTTGGAACAGCCACTTTCTGTTTGAAATTTAAATTATTCCTAGAGATAATCACTTCAAGACGGCTTTTGGCGACATCAGCGGAACATACAGGTAAGCCCACATCTCCATGGCTGTGAAAAGGAGAAAGCGAAAGAGCACCCGGTTGGTGACGAACGAAAAATTTAATTAAAAGACAAATTTAAAAAGACCGATTTGATTTGTACATGAGGAATACATAGACAACTCTGCCATTCAGAATGCATATGGTACAATGAGAGTTGTATGAACTCACGCGTCAGAATAGTTGCGCTCATATACCAGGCTTTTATTGAGAAGAGGTACTGCATAAAGCAGTGCTTACTTTACAAAAGTAATTTTTCATTCACCACGTCGCCATATTTATAAGATTCAGTTTATTAGAAGTGGGATGTGAATAACTATACTTCTATATATTTCTTTGGTTTGGTTTATTTTTTATTAGAAACTTTTATTCTTTACATTCAAAGAAGTAAAAGGAACGTAGAGAAAGACAAAAGAAGAACTACAAAGTGATATAGGATAGTAGACAAAAGGAGAAAGAGAAATAACGACTAAGGAAATAGAATGACCTAAAATAGAAGAACGAATCCGACATGAAGAACGTAAAGGACAAGGCAAAGAAAGACAAAACGTGAAAGTGAAAAGGATAAGGAATATTGACAATTTAAGAGACTGTACTAACTCTCGAGTCTCATCCTTATTCTTCAAGTAAAAGCAAAGTGAAATGCCTCCTCGAGGAGAGTTGTGTGTTTAGCGCATGTTACAATCATGGGAGCTACCGGGACGGATAAAATTTAAAAAAAAGCGGGGGGGGGGGGGGGGGGGGGGGCGGAGGCGAGACGCTCATCTCACATTTCTTTGCTATGCACAAGCGGACTTAAGCAGCTACAGCAGACACGAGAATGCTCTTAACCGAGTCAACGAACCACGATCTGCTGGTACCTGACCATAGGTGTCATTGTAGCGACAGCAAAGGCGGCTGGAGGGAGGCTGTTCCGCCCTATTGGGCGCGAAGTCTAAGGTAAAGTGGGTGCTGCCTTGAAAATCGTTTGTCTTGGGTCTCGTTGTAGCCACCGTAACAATCAGAACTCTAGGTTCGTGCAGAGAATCGCGGGTGTTTTTGTTTGGGAGTTTTAACTTAGCAGAAATGCGTTGTTATGAAACGGGTAGCTCCTTCAAATGATCTCCCTTAACGAGGCAAGAAAAAGCAAGTGCGAACAAAAGTGGTCGATGTGAAATGTTCGAGTATTCCGCTTTTATTTCTACGACGGACTTCGATGCCACAGATTGTTGTGTTTGCTGAACATGCACATTTTAAAATGGCTGAGCGGAAATATATTTTTGATGGTGCGGCATTCAAATATATATTAAATACGAGCCCGTGTTATTAAGCCGGTATCTCTGAAAAGCCGACGTGAGCCAGGTCGACTGCATTCCATTATATTGCTTTTCCTCCGGAGTCCGATACATAGTGTTTCCTCTTGTATCTACCTGACAACGTACGAAGTAAATAAAATTCGCTTACTGTAGTTCTACAAGGTGTTTTCTTCGTACAAAATATTTTGACGAAGCTTATGAGACCGAATTCTGCGCGCGTACACAAGAGGCCACGAAACGTAGTGGGTTCCTGCTTTGTTTAGAAGAACATCTAAAAACCCAGCTTCGTTGTCCTTAGCTTAATTTTATCTCTGAAGTAAGAGCCATCTACCAGAACTTTGCAATAATAGCGCGGTGTTGAAAGAACAGCTTCTCGTCAACTCTTTAAAATCAACACGACGCATACGCACGAATTTGTGGGAATAAAGTTTATTTTTTTTAGAAGGCTGGTTTGTTATTTATATTTTTAATTACACCCTCTCACTCACTTATTTTGAAACTGATTTTTGTTAACGTCTCACTTAGCAGAACGATTTCCTCCATCATGAGGGATTTACTCGTTTGTGCGAGAATGTACACAAGTGCAAGCATTCTAAACAGAAGTTTGTACTCAAATTGCATTGCTTACAAGCGGGATTGAGACATCATTACTCCACTATTTTCCTGTTCGCCTAATCAATCGATGAATCAATCAATCGAGTTATCAATCAATTCAATTATACTCTTCTAGTCATGAGGTACACTTATTTAATAAGTACGTCCTTCATACCGGATTCAAGAATAACGCTGCTTTCAATACTCTACTGCCCGAGCATCACTGCTCTCGAATCGTGCACAGAGAATGTAACAGCCAATTGCCATTGAGTTATTCTTATTTTCTATTCAAATGTATCCACCTTCACCTGGGGTACTACTTCTTTTCTTCTTAACAATGAGAGTGCAGATATTGGGACCCAGACGAGAGGATGAATGACTCGTTATGCAGTGAGAGGGGCCTGGCGCATACATTCTAGCCTATGTTTCCAGACAATATCCATAATCCGATTTGTTTTGAGAACTCGTAACGAGTGGCGTTGCGAAACAAAAGAACAGCCTGTAATCAAGTTGTCTTCAAGCCGACGCAGAAACAAAAATATTTTTCTCTCAAGTTCTCGCAGCTTCAACTGACGCTCCAAAACAAATTTGAGTTTGCGACGCGACACATTTTTATTTAGCTTTATTTTCCGTACCTTTTGCCGTCTCAGGCACTAGACGAACCTCGCCGATTTTTGGGCCGCCGTACGGATACTAATCAGTCGCAACATTTTTTTTTTTTTTTAAGGAACGAAGGCTCCGTCGAATCGTCAGTCTCAAATAATCATGTTAGGTGGACGTAGAGGCGACAAAAAGACACGTATGGCGCAGACCATCGACTTAACTCGCGTTTCCAGACGTAGCAAACGACGACCTTTGTGTCGCTCGATGGCAATTTGGTGAGTTTCATGCTGCCATGCGCGCGCTGTCGACAAGATTTCGCAAGCCCCTCCGCAACTTGCAGTAAACGCCACTGAGATACTCGTTTCTTGCAGACGATGAAATGGGAGCTCCTTCTGAGTAAGTGCTTTGAATAACTCAATAAGCCATTTGCAGTATTCCCAAGCACCCCGGCCCATGGAGTTGGTTGAAACCAACTCCATGGTTACGCAGCTTCTGAGCGTAATTCGAGGTCACCCTGAAAAAGCACCAGATATACACAAGGACCTGTCATATCACTTTTAAAATTGCTCGTCAACGTCAGCGTTTTCGATACTGCGCATGCGGTCCACATTTCAACATGGCTGAGCTGCAGAAATCTTTTTTGCAATATTATCATTCTCTTGATTGTTGTCTGAGCAGGAATTGCTTAAAAAGCCGATAATGTACAACAACAAAAAACAGGATTTAGCTCAGAGTCGCCGGGCTGTTTATAGCATTTTTAGCGTTTCTAACTTAATATCAGCATGACAATAATGCAAGAGATTTCTGCAGCCCAGCCAGGTTGAAGGGTGGACAGCACGCACAGTATCAAAAGCGCTGACATTGAGGAGAAAATTTAAAAGCGATATGACAGGTCATTGGGGTACATTAGGCGCTTGTTCAGAGTTACTCCGAATTACGCACAAAAACCTGTGTAACCAAGAATAGGGTCCAAATTACCGATCACTAAGGGGCTGAAGGAACACCGTTCCCACGATTCTTTTAGCGCGGGCCGGGGCACTTGGGGGTATAGCAAATGGTCTAGTGAGTATCAAGCCCCATAGACACCACCCATGTTTTCTTAGAGCGCAGCCGCTCTTGGGCGCCTGTTTCCGGCTTGAGCAGCGTCGGCGTCGGCATCACCGTCGGCGTAACCGTAAGGTCGCGTGAACCCCAGGTCACGTGACGCCTCAAATCACGTGACCCCTCCAGGTCACGTGACCCCTCAGTACCCTTCCCTCCTCCTCCTCAAGAGCTGCGCTCTAATTCGGTGTTACAGGGAGTTTTAAACGGCTTTCACTTTTTATATACATTTATATAATTTAAAACTTTAGTATTCAGATTCAATAAATAGGTTTGTTCAAATGCAGACGAAACTACGAAAGTCGCCTGAACACAATAATTGGCTGCTTCATATTTCCATCCTTGTTGTTTTATTTTTATCACTAGGGGTTCGGTATTTGCGTGTGATGATATCAAAAAGACAGGCAAACCGACTAATGCTTCTTTTTTTCTGAAATTCTCATTCGTAGTAAATTTGTGGCTCATTTTTTGTATGTTGCAATCCTTTCGATTTTGTCACACTGCACGCAATGAGCGGCAGAAACAGAACAGTCTCTTGGTATTTTACTTTTTCGTGCACCAAGCGTTAGTGGTTACATAATCAAGCGCTTTACAGGACCCTATTATATAAAAGTATGATGTAAGCAAGTTGCATGCAAGAACTCCCTGCGAAACCTCGCGCGTCTATGAAGCCATCGTCATCTCGAGTCATGTCGTTTTGTGGGCAACAGTGCCTACCTAGTAAAGGGTTGGCAAAACGGTTTAACACTCTTCGGGTGCAGGTGAGGTACCGCGTTCTGCTATCGCAATGTCTTGTTCGGTGCGGGTCGTGAAAGCCTCTCACATTAACTCGTAAAGCCTTTTGCCAAACTGCTTTGAGTCACAGAGGGCATTCAAAAATCACTGACTAAATGACATTTACATGGTCATTGAAAGAGCGGGGCCTCTGAATGGTTCCTGCGAAGGATTTCTCGTCAACCCAACCCGGACCGCAACTGACGCTACAAGTTTCTGGAGACAATCGGGCGCGGAGAGCTTCCGACGTGACCATCCGGCTGAGCGAAGCACTTCGCGGAGCGCGAAATCACATGACGCGTTCTCAGGACTCCATTGACTCGGATGACTCGTGGGGTCCACCGAGCTTCATTCTAGGATAAGACTGCGTATAGCTCAAGAACATTGATCCTCCTGGTGACGGAATCGTATTTAGATTATATCAGTTGATACACTCTTTGGTGTTTGTAGACGCAGCCGTCGGCCTCTTTTTAAACTCCGGAAGATCATTTGCTTTACGTATTTGAGGTCGAAAAATTTCCAAGTCGGCAGCTCTAAAACACGTAAATTTTTTGTTCTCGACTTCTAGTTCTAGAAAGTAAAGTTTTGTCCGTATAAGTGTCGCTCAGCTGGCGAGCTCTTTCACAGCTATGACTAGCTCTGTTTGTTCTTGCTTCAGATTAGTCTTTGTATAGGTTACTGCTGCGTCTTTTGGATTGACGCATCTGCACTGGGAAGTTTGACGTGGATCTGTTTTATTTTATTGTTTAGCGACATGTGTATGTATAATTTCCACTAAGCTTGAGAGGCAAGGGTCCTCCGTTGTTTTTTTTTTCTTTTTTATTGTGGGCCTTGGATTGATTCAGTTGGGGAACTAGCCAGTCAATCACATGCCAAGGAATAGCCGGCGTTCCAGTGGCAGTACTATACATCGCTGAACATTTTCTATGTGCATATCAGAATTCCAGAGTTCTTCAAAAAGCTTCTCGCGATATACTTTATTTTATATATATACATATATATATATATATACATATTTATATCAGCCTTTTTTAGACGATGGCCATTGAGATTAATTTTACCTCTAACGTTTAGCGTCTAATGTGTTACCGGACAATACCACTTTTCGTTTACTGCGATGCATAACAATAACAGCAGCTGAGTACAAAATGTTTAACGAAGAGCCTTTTAGCTGCGAGCGAAAGGAGACGAGAACATATACGATTGGTTGTTCATACTGAGTTCTGAACCTGTATATTGACAGAAGGAAACGCTAAACATTGCGAAAACTTTGCTTTGGTGCATAAACTGTTTAATAAGTATTTAAAGGAATGATGCTTGAGTGACGCTCAGATAATTGTATTATAAAGAGACCACAGCAACGAATGATGACAACAGTACACAAAACTAAATTGTCCGTCTGCTAGTTTTTTTTTATTTACCTTTGCCTAAAAATACGCGAAGTTAGCATGTAAAATTGCAGCTCTTCAAAGCATTTCAACTATTCATTGTTTAAAAAAAATTGTTTGCGCAATAGTCGAACAAAACCGTGATCTGAACGTAAAAATATGTAAACATTTGATACGAAAGATGACACTTAGTCTTCTCATTGCTGAAACAGAGCCCCAGCTCAAACACAGAACAAAACAAAAATATTCAGTCTCGTTTTTCTAAGACTTTAGATGCAATGATCTCGGGCCTGTATTTTTTAATATATAAAGAAATCTCATTCGCCTTTAGTGTTTAGAGATTTCATATTGAGCGTCAATTATGATTGTTGGTGAATGTTAAACTGTACCACTTTTTCTACTAGAGCAAATTCCATAACAGGAATCAAGGAGGATTCGAGCAGGACGAATCTCCCATTGTCAAGAAACCAGTTATTTATGTAACTGTGTATATTGGGTAAAAATATAATTACCGTTTTCACCTTTTTCAACTGTTGTACTTGGAGTTGAAACGTTCACCAAGGAAATTACGCACAGCGAAACAAAAATGCTAAACAATTCACTCGCGTAAATAGAGGGTTTGTCAATTATAACTTCGGAACTTCGAAACACTTTATTTATGTGTAATCACGTCGATGAACAATGACAAAAGAACTGATCCAAGCGCTCTGACCTTTGTTTTAGGAACTCGCTACTGTAGCGAACATTTGTCCGGCTTCAATTTGTCAGACAGTCTACAACCCGAGACGGAGGTTTACATGAAGGGACAAACGCAAACGTCTCAAACTCAGCAACTACATTTTTAATCGCCACAGCCTCCTCTTGTACCGACATGCCACCCTCGCATTTCTCTCCAACAACATGGGAGCCAGAAGAAACGCAGAGATTCCTCGGTTGATTGTCGCAAAGGCGTTGTGTATATTATCCCAAAGTCGTGTGGGTTTTCTTATGTCGCACAGAACAAACGGTGCGCCAATGATCGGTTAAATGAACATAAGAGAACTGTGAAAAGTAAACCTCCTAACTCCGAAAAGGCGAAGCACTTTCAGTAATGTAATAATTGTATAGCGGAATAGGATGAGACGGTGGTTTTGTTCGAAGAAAGGATATTTCTATAAAACGTGTGTTAAAAGGAGCCATTATAATTGGTTCTGTGGGGAATTGTATTAGTCTGCTTTCAATGACACTCGATATGGCGGCAAGAAGGATTTTGCGTTTATGAAAAGAGTGTACGTTCTCAAACTATTTTCTGGAAGGGTGTATTGTTTGCCTGACAGTTGTCCTATTGACCTTGGGGACTATGAAAATGTAAGCAAGGATCAAGTCGAAGAAGAGATGACCATCGCGAAGTTAGGTTCAATAGCGTGAGCTTTAAATACGGAGGCGTATTGTGTCGTTTTGTTGCCCAACAGTGTATCCTCTGACCTTGGGAACGTTGAGAATGCCCGTAAGGGTCCGGTCGCAGAAGGGAGAAGCGCCCCGAAGTTGAGTTCAACATATTGAATTTGAGAAAACGAGACGAGGCATATGCAAAGTCGGAGGGTGATGTGAAGGTAAGATGACTGTAGAAAAGGAAGTTGAGGGGATTAAAGATGTAGTTGCTGTGTTTGAGACGTTTGTGTTTTTATCCCTCCTTGTAAACCTCCGTCTCGGGTTGTAGAATGCCTTATAATAACCAGCTCGCCTGCTTAGTCACGTTGTCTTCATTTTCTACCTTGCTTAAGTAGCCGTCATGTTGTGTGCGTGTGTGTGTGTGTGTGTGCGTGCGTGTGTGCGTGTGCGTGTGTGTCTGTGTGTGTGCGTGTGTGTCTGTGTGTGTGTGCGTGTGTGTCCGTGTGTGTGCGTTCGTGTGTGTGTGTTTCTTTAATGTGCACGCTGAGGTATGAACGAGTCTCAATACGTACACATATTCGCCCTTCAACCACAGTGTTTGCGATTATGTAATTCCCTAACCTCGACGAAGCGCATCCATTACCTAGAGGCAAAAAAAAAAAGAAATCTGGTGGGGTGACCAGACCTTGAGTGCTCATCAAAACTCAAGGTCCGTGTGTTTATAACGTGTACTTATCTTTGTTTTTCGACTCAAAATAGATGCCATACTTTCCGGCCTTTGTAAAATTTATCCCGCTCACTTGCTATGAAAACATCGTGCATGCCTGCGTTATTAGTCATGAACTTCATAAGGTGCGCTATTTATTAGGTGCTGGGGAAGTATTCGACGTGTGTTAATTAATTCCATGCTTCCAACCGGCTTCCTCGTGAGCGCATCGATGCGGTGCTGAGAAGCCAACGTTAAAAAGCAAGCAACTAATAAAACTGTTGTTGTTCTCATTCACATAAAGGCAATGAAAGTGTGAAAAAAAAAAAAAACATTTCAGTCCGGAAGCTTGCTTCCGGTAAAGGAATAAAGGAAAGAGGGCATTTTGAATAATTGAGCGGGTCAGCTTAAACGAACCCTTTATCTATCCATGGTCCACGCGGGTCGTCCTTCTTACGCTCTTCTTTCAATTAGTTTTGTTGTCTTTATTCTTAATTTTGTCTTTGCTCTCTTCTTCACCCATTTCGCCTGAAATTTTTCCTCCCGAATTTTTGTCTTTAGGAACCTTTTTCATTGCTCTCTATTTATTTACAAGACCACGCTATTTTCGTGTTTTTTTTACCTAGCCCATTTTTCAGTTCGCCTTCCCGCGTTCTCTATTGCTATCGCGTTCCCCATTCTCTCCATTTCCCTTTTGTACCTAGATACAGGGAGCCTTATCCAACGAAGATTTTTGCTTTCAGTACGTTCAACTTTGTGTTTGTTAATTCCGGTCCTTTTTTTAACACTTTGTGGTTTGCATAGCCGTCCTTGTTCTTGGTTAAGTTTTTCACCGTATTTTTTATACTACCGTAAAAATATATTGTTTTTGTTTGTTTCCAAAAAATGTTCACGTTTTTATGCATTACTCTCCTTCATCTATGAAGTAGTATTTTTTTGTTTTAGAGCGCAGCTCTTAGGCGCCCGTTTCCGGCTTGAGCGGCGTCGGCGTCGGCGTAGGCGTCGCCGTCGGCGTAACCGCGCGGTGCATTATGGGTAAATTTCCCCGCTAAATCTACCGGAAAAACTTCCCCGCTAAATCTAGCGGAAAATATTCCTCGCTAAATCTAGCGGAAAAATTTCCCCGCTAAATCTAGCGGAAAATTTTCCCCGCTAGATACATTCCCCACTAAATCTAGCGGAAAAATTTCCCCGCTAGATGTAGCGGAAAAATTTGACCGCTAAATCTAGCGGAAAAATTTTCCCCGCTAAATCTAGCGGAAAAAATTCCCCGCTATATCTAGCGGGAAAAATTCGCCGCTAAATCTAGCGGAAAATTTTCCCCGCTAAATTTAGGGGAAAAATTTCCCCTTTATATCTAGCGGAAAAATTTTCCCGCTAAATCTAGCGGAAATATTTCCCCGCTAAATCTAGCGGAAAAAATTCCCCGGTAAATCTTGCGGAAAAAATTCCGCGCTAAATCTAGCGGAACAATTTCCCCGCTAGATTTTGCGGAAAAAATTCCCCGCTAAATCGCTAAATCTTGCGGAAAAAGTATCCCGTTAAACCTAGCGGAAAAATTTCCCCGCTAAATCTAGCGGAAAAAATTCCCCTCTAAATATAGCTGAAAAATTTTTCTGGGGAGTCATGTGAACCCCCAAGGTCACATGAACTTGGGGGGTCACATGACCTCGGGGAGGGGGTCGTGTGACCCCCCAAGGTCACATGACCCTCCCCACCCCCCCGAGGTCACTCGACACCCCCCCCCCCCCGCTCCCCTAGAACAGGTGACCCTCAGTACCCTTCCCTCCTCCTCCTCAGGAGCTGCGCTCCAATTCGGTGTTACAGAGAGTTGTAAACGGCTTTCATTATTTTTTGTACTTTGACCACATGACATCAGTACGGTTACTTCGCGAAGTTTCTACTCTTCTGTAGTGAGATAACCGAATATCGTGTCTTATATGTTTGGTTTCAAAATGCGCATGGCGTAAATTATCTTGAAGATGTGAAACGGTTTTCTTTCCAAAATTATAAACTACATGCCTCCCTGGGAAATTTGTCTGTTATTATATAACTCAAGTTAATTCGTTTCATGGTTTACATCAATTTAATAGCGTAAGAAATATAATTCCGGTTCTCTGAAAAGATTTCTTTCTTAGTTCTATGGACACGTCATTGTTGGTAACATGGGAAACGTTTTTGTAGACTGCCAGACGTCGACTTTGACCGAACTTGATTGGCGATACCAGAGCGTCAGTCTCAGATGTTGCTACAACAGCAGCGTCATAAGGACGTCACGCACGCAAGGAGACTGATGATATCTGACGTCTGATGTTATGCTCAGATAATTGTAAGTTGGCCAACATTATTGAACACTAGCGTTGCCTATTACACCACCGTCGGCATTCAGGCTTGGAGCTGTACGCAGACACCATATATTATTTCTACAAAGGAATTACTGGCGGCTGTTTGAAACTTCTATCAGTCTTACCACGTCACAATATGGTCGTCAAATGACGAGGCACAAATACATTTTATCTTCAACGTTCTAGCTTCGCCGTCCGAAAATGTCATTCGGCATTCGCTGCCAGGATGACGGCGATGAAAGCAGGCGGCCTTTATGCTGTGGAAGAACACTGCGGCGCAACGATACGAGGTGCGTACCGGGCGCTTCCCGCATGCTTTTCAATTGGCGGAACGCGAATAGAAAGAAGTTCGAAATAAGGACTTCAAGCAAGAAAGAGGCTGGTTCGCCAGCGCCTCATTATTTGACGATCCTTACACGTAAAACGTGTTCTTTTTTTGGCCATCCCGCCCGTTGCTTTTTTTTATCCGCAATATGAGTCTAAAGTATCAAACTGTCTAAAACATTACCGCACACAACTTAACAACTTACTTCCGAGCTATAGGAACAACACAGTTTCAAAGGGGGAGGCCGTTGCGAAAATGAGCGCTGAAGATTCCTGCTGATCTCGTTTGGCCTTTATTTAGAGCTAGATTAGGGGAGAGCGAATCAAGAGACAACCTAACATGCTACAAAAAGAAAAATGCATGGAAATTTTGGTAGTTGGTATAATGTTTAAGGGATACGGTACTTAGTATTTTTCAAAGTATATTGATCCAACTGATCAAAGGTTCCGCCATTCAATTTTCGTCAGAAATCTCCAATTTCGGCTCTGCGAATTTCACTGGTTGTGCAATGTGCTGGCTGTGGTGTCTGAGTTTTTGCATTCGATGCTTTCTCGACTAAATCTTAAAGCTTTTATTGTTTATGTGCTAAAGGCAAACCTTTTTTTATCGTTTACATTTCGGAAATTTATATTCCGGAAGGCCTAAACGCTAACGAGACAGGGAGTGCGAGTGGCGCCTGCAGATTTAGAAATCGTCTTGGCTTGACTTTGAAAAGGAGGCTTTGTTTTTTGTTTTGTACTGCAGTTAACTCTGGATTCAAACTTGGCGGAACAAGAAAGCGGAACCGATTTTTGAAACACGATTACATTCCACTTTAGCCAGAGAGAAAAAAAAGAAAGGGAGAGGGAATTCAAGGCTCAGGCCTTAGATTCCTTCTCCCCTTCTTGTTTCTTTTCTTCTCGCTAAAATAAATGCAAGCGCGTTTAAAATGTCGGTTTCGTGTATTTAAGAAAGTCGATTTTTTTAGATTTGTTCTTATTTATATTGTACTGGCGGAAAGGCCTGAACGAATCGCATTTGATTCTACTGGAATGTATCTTTCTAACGTGTACACACGGCTTGAAGACTTGGTTGTTTTGCTTTGAATTGTCTCTTCTTTTTTATTCCTACTTGTCGTTTTGTTCTTTTTTTTTTTTTGGGGGGGGGGGTAGGGGGGTTTAACATTTATGCGCTGGAAATTAGCGTTCTGAATTTAGGCACTTTTGTTTTTTCTGCGTTCGCGTATGTTCTTGCTTTATAAGGATGAGTCTTCATTGCCAGAGCTTTTTCTACGATTGACTGTGTACGTTGGGCACAAGTAAATATATCGACTGATCGCTTAAATAATATCATTCTAGAGTCTCCAAAAAATTCGCCATCTCTTTAGATATTTTTTTTTAAACTTAGAAGCTTAAACGTATGTAGCAAAACCCGCGAGGAAAGCCAGAAAGAAGCCTGATTAGAATTTAGACTGCAAGTTGACGAAGGTTATTTTTTTCATTGTGTTTTTTATAATTATTGGTTTTTGTAGAAAAAGATTCCTAACGCTCGTATGGTTGTTTCTTTCACAATATTACGCTACTACACATGCTCTTGTAAATCACCTTAAATTTGGGAGCAATAGTCTAAATATTTTCATCTAGTCCGAAAAGTTACTCGCTGATAATTTTACTCGCGTGCTTGTTTTTATTAAAGTTATATTTCTTTGAACAAGGTAACGACAGGAAAAGCGAACATTCGAAGCGTTCACACGTACAAGCGCGCACTGAGACATCCACCCGCCTCCCCGCTCGCTAACACACCACACATGAGCACACGCATACTCACACACAAACAGAAAAGACACGCATATACGTCCACCCATATCCACAGATACGTATAAACACAAGCAAACATATCCCCGCAAATGCAAACTGTTTTTTTTTTTAATTTTATATTAATTGATAAATTGGACTGCGCGTTTTTATCCTATACGATTCTTTAAAAAAAAGAGAGAAATATAAAAAGAGATTTATGTTATCGCTACTCTCGAGATCGGCCAAGCTATACCAGAAAAAACGTTTCGAACTCGTAAATGGGTTCTACCTTCGCAGAGCTTGCTTCCCCTGTATAGTAACACTAAGTCTAGTCAGAGCTAAAAGAAAAGAGATCGGTTCCCGATTCATTACGAACCCCTGGTTCATAATTCGTTGTTGCATCCCCTGTTTATTTTCAAAATGCATCTTCTCGTCCATCGCAGTTCAACGTCATTCCGGACTGGCTTAGTGTTGTGTGGTTTCTGTTTCTTTATTGGCATAATTTTCCACGTCGCTTCAGTGTCTGATTTACACAGCGGATTTCCGGATTTTTTGACAGGTCCGAAAAAAAAGCTCCTAACGCTTGTTTATCGCTGTTTTTAATCTTATCACGGCACTCTCATTAACAAGCCTTCTTAAAGGGGCAGTGAAACGGTTTTAATGTTAAAGAATTTCCAGCTTGCCTTTTTTATATTGTTTGTACAAGCCCAAGTGATCAAAGACGCGTGACCTTTCCCCAAAAAACGGCTATTCTGATGCGTAATCGCAAGGAAAAAACGAATTATTTGCCGATCAGCAACCGCCGGTGGCGGCTACGGGAACTAAAATAACGGCGTCTCTGGGGGATACGTGGAAGTCAAGAAACCCTGTCCCCCTCCGCTGCTACACTCGCCGTCAGCTCCGTGGCGAACCGTCCTTTGTGTCCATCGCTCGCCGCGACCTTCGACGAGGCTAATGCTTTGAAAGTCGACAATCGCGGAGGAAGCGGAGCTGGGGTCTCTGAAGAGAGGGCCCAAGGGGAAACCACGTGAACCCCCAGAGACGTCACTCGAAAGTCGGCGTGGAGAGTTGAGAGGCACTTCGACCTTCGATTTGTTTCATTTTTTTTAATAAGAACTCGCGCTCGCAAGAAAATGCGGCTTTCGGTTTTTCGTTCCATAGGTGACGCATATTAATGTCCGCAGTTAATTGGTCAAAGTCTGAAAATCGTTGCTACTGCCCCTTTAAGTTTGTTGACGGCTCGTGGTGCCCGGTGCTTTGTCAACTTTCTTCAATCGTTTCCAATAGCGATCAACCTTGCTGATCAACTGTAATTAATTTTTTCGCGGCCTGAATCTCAATTGGTCCGTTTTTGCTTCAATATTCCTCTATATAATATGGCTTTCTTCCAGTTAACTGCGTCTTCATTACTTTTGAATTTTTCCGATTTGCACAATGAACCAGTTTGGCAAAGTAAGCCAGAAAAACCTCTGGTTTTATTTCTGCAGGGCCGCTTTTCTACCGGAATGACGTACCAAATGCATTGTTCTCAGACGCCTGAAAAAAAATTTCATTTTTTTCGCAATGGTTTAAACACTTCTACGTCATCAAGTAGACGCTTACAAACTTTTTTTTTTTTTTGTAGACGAGCGCGGGACTGTTAAAGTTTGCTGGGATTTCCGGACTTTGTATTGTTAGAATGGTGTTCAAGCTGGACCGTTGTGCTTACAGCTTTATTATGCTCGAACGATAGACACCAACAATGCCTAATGACATGTCAAATCAGCAAAGCTAAAAAATATTTTGACGCGACTGTTACCACCCATCTACAGAAAAAAAAAGTGTCTGTGAGGGTGCAATGCTGCGAATGATATCTGCTATCTAAAAAAATTTGTGATTGTCATTTGTTTGCAAAATATTATTGCCTTTGTCGAGTTTATCTTGATTTATTTTTCTATGGACAACCCAGGTTGTATATTCGAGTGTTCTGTTTTTTATTTTATTGAGCGTATAAATCCATAGGCTGTCCCTGCTATAATGCCGAAGTTTTCGGCGCTGCAGGTTTTTTTCTGTAAATAAATAAATAAATAAATGTCTGTACGCCACAATGTATGTTCATATTAGGCGAACTGGCAGAGAACACTTTTAACCATTATAACAAAATATCTTCAGCATTCCCGTTTCACAAACCCGCACATCTTGCTTGGTCGCCAAGTTGGTGCAGCACAAACATACAAAGGGTTGCCAGCACGGTATTTTTTACAGCTGTGCAAAATCTGTTGGCTGAATGTTCGTCTGATGGGACTAGAGAAGACAATCTTTCAGAATTTTTCAAACAAACTTTGGTGGCCACATCGTATTGAATAGAAGTATCGGCCGAAGTAGCCCTTTTGTTACAATTGTTCAAAAGTTTACCAGTTAGATTCCAAAGCAAACAAAAATATTGTTATCTCGCGCTTCAATAATTGAAGCATGCTTTGGTATCGGCAGCATAGTGACACGGCATGAATCGATCGTAACCATAGCAGAGGACGACTGGGAAAAATATGAATGTGAAAACTAAATCAGCTCCCGAATACAATGTGACAAAATATATAACAGGGGTGAATAATACGCTGCAGGGTGTGTTCAGCTCAGTATTTCTATGTATGTATCTGAGTGGGGAAAACAGATATTATTATCTTCTGATAATAACATTTATATCACAAATTATAAAAAAGATGGGAGCGGCAATAAATGAAATTAGTTGCTTCACTCAGTTTTGTGTGTGTCGCCCGTGCAGTCTGGGAGTGACTAATTTAAGCACAGTTTCTTCAAAGATCTACTGTAAAGAAACAAAAACAAACTCCTTTCCGTTGAGTTATCCCCGGTTGCTCCACGGCAGAAATATTAATTGCAAAATAAATTATTCTACAAAATAAAATACAACTAAAAAGAAGGGTTTAATTTCTATTGGCAGAAAGACTAAACCTTAATTGCTTCCATACCCTGTCACCCTACCTTTTCCCAACCGTTTTACCTGTGTCTTTTTATTAAGTATGCATACTCGGAGTCTTCTATCTTTACTGCATATATCAGGGTGCCTGCGGAAGCAGTCTATCAATATTCTACAATGTAATGAGAGACCGCAAAGGGGGTGAAGGGCCTCCACGGCTGATTGTATCTGTTTGCGTAAAGTGGGGGCAGCGTAGGCACGTGTAGGGTAAGCAGCGTGCTTTACCCCTTCACCGCGGTATCGGTTGTCAATCAATTAGTACAAAGTGAGCTCATCGATTCTTCCAGAATCCATCAACTGCTACAGAGCGGCAGCCAGTAAGACGAATTGCATTTTACAGTGCGCGTCATTGCAGGACGTCTACGAAATTCTTCGTGTTGTTTTTGACGACGCCATCAGGACTGCTTTGGTGACCGCTAGACAGCAACATTGTTCTAATTTTTTCATCGTTGTGCCTGACTAGAGGTTCTCCTTCGAAAAGCTTACGGGGATGAGACAGATTTATGCTCCTCGTCATTCATTTTCATGATTTTTTTTATGGTCAGGGAATTTTTAATAGACCCTTTCCAAACGTGCGCACAATCTAGGGGCTGCCTCGCGCATTATCCGTGTTAGCCATTGCTTGGTCACGCACCCTGAGCATGTATTGGACGCGGGTACTGCGTCGTGTTCGGCGTGCACTTGGATCTAATCACACGCGCCCCATGCCCAAGAAATGGCGACTGCCAATGTTGCTTGACGGGGTTTTGAAAAAAGAGTCAATTGCGACTTGATTGCTTGAGTATAGGTAAATTACAGGCTTGCTCGTTGAAGTCTCGGGGGTCTTTCAGTTGACGGCAGTATTAATCAACATGGACAGTGGTTATGCTACAAGAAACATAACAAGTCTGCGTGGGTTAAAATATGTGTTATGTATTGAAATATGTACAATATGTATACAAAGTATTTAGTAATATGAAAAAAAAGCAGCGGCTTTTTATTCTAGTTGAAATTATCGGTCGTTATCTGAAACGTTAACATGGGTGTTCACATATTTCTTTTATCTTTATATTCTTCAAATCAAATTTTCACTACATCTTAATATAATGAATATTACCAATCTCCTTTATTTAAAAAAGTATTCGCAAATACATTACGCATGCATCTGCGAATGGCAGATGCATGCGCACGGGAGACAAGAGATGGCGCAACGCAGTTCTATTTGTTCTCGTGCTCTGCAAAGGCTAGGATACGTCAAGAGAACTTTAAAATCTTCAACTAGGGAAGTTAAAATAACGGCGTACAAGACCTTGATTAGACCTATCTTAGAGTACGGTTGTGTGGTGTGGGATCCCTATCTAAAAGGTGATATAAAGCAGATTGACGCAATACAATCAAAGGCAGCTAGATTTATTTGTAATAGATATGACCGCAATTTTTCTCCTACATCTGCCATGACTGACATAGGACTTACGCCTCTTGATTCTAGACGCGCTGTAGAACGGCTCAAGCTCCTGCATAAAATAGTGAATAATAACTGTACACTTAATCGAGAAAAATATGTTAGTTTTGTTACTGAATCACGCACTAGAAGCTTCCATCCATTAAATCTTCTACCATACAGAGCCCACCTTAACTGTTTTAAATATTCTTTTTTTCCCAGAACGATAGAAAACTGGAATAACATAAATGGATCCATTCGTTGTCTCGATTTTGATAAGTTTGTGTTAGAAATACAGTAGGTGTTCTGGTATGGTGCCTGGAATCTGTACTTGAAGTGTATGTGATTGTTTTTGTAATCTTTTGATATTGCATTTTTCAAGGTTTTCTAAGTTTTGTTTGTAGGGTGTGTACATCTTTAATCGATTGTCTTTTTGAATGTATATGTATGTTTTCTCTCCACTCCTGCGATGACCTCATCGAGGTCGCAGTATTTTGAAATAAATAAATAAATAAATAAACGAACGCAGCCAACGCAGAGCCGTTTATTGAGAGAGTTTGACATACTTCGGTTTGAATAGGCGAGCATCTCGGGGCCAACCACAGGCCGCGAAACAGGCCCTGGTGGTGGTCGTGTGCTCTAAATATGTGACACGACTAATTTGAGCCGTTTTAGCGTCGCTAGAGTGAAAAGGTTTAGCTCTCGGTGACTGAAAACTTTGTGCATGTAGGTAGCTTCGTGGGAGTCACGCCAATATTCAAGTGTAGAATAAAGCAACCTGCACTCCAAACCGGTGCCGACTTGCTAGAAACAGCGTCTCAGCTGAGACGGGGAAAGAAAGCACTGCCAAAGCCAGCGCACGAGACGAGCGGGACTCCACGTCTCAAGACGCTCGCGCGCCCCACCCTTTGCACTGTTTTCTTTCAGCCAGTCTCAGGACGCTGTTCTAGCAAGCTGGCCAAGAGCGAACATCAGCAGTGCAGACAAAGGCGTGGGCACGAGCGCGTGGCTTTGGAAAGAGCCTCCTATGCACGAGTTCTCGTACAAACAAAAGCGTTTTGCTGAGATTGGCTCACGCGCCTATGCCTTTGTCTTTACTGCAGACATTTGTGAGATGGTGTAGAGGGGCCGATATTGACTGCTTCTATTATACTCTGTTTCGTACTTAGCGTGCAACACTGTCGAGGCTACTGGCGCGAGAGCGTGGCTTCATCTATGGTTTTGTTTGCGCGAGAACGCGTGCAAATGATCAACGAGATCAAGCCCCACGCTCGCGCCAGTAGCTTTGACAGCGTTGCACGGTAAGTATGAAACATAGTATAGGAGTATTCACTGGTGGCCACATCCGTGTGCGCTGCTGCTCAGGGCGTGCTGACGGCGAGCTTCCGCAGTCCTTTTGGAGCGTGCATTTAGCACCATCAAGGTTGCCGGTCTTAGCAGGCTATTATTGAGAGCTCGTTCTGAGTATGCGCTTTAGACATGATCCTCAAATATGGCGTCCACAGAATGCCTCTTATTTGACGCTTTAAATGTCATTTGCAATATTGTGACGTCGCGGTCTCCTGATCGGTCCACGCTGTGTGACAAATTTACTTTACGCTCTAAGCGTGGGGGGAATATTCGGCGCTGGCGGCGGCCTTTACTCCGCCTATTGGCCAAACTCTCCCAATACAAGGCTCTGAGCCAACGAATGAGCATACGGCGCCGAGAGCCGGCGTCTCCGGTGTCTTTGCAGACGATATGTTCGGCTCAAAAGCGGCGCGCGTTCCGCAGGCGGCGGCAGTCGCAGAAACAAAAACAGGCGCGGTAGCAACAAAGAACTGCGCAGTTCCTTGTCTGTTAAATACGCTGGCTCTCGGCGTCGTCTGCTCGTTGGTTGGCGGCAGTTGGCGTCGCGACCGCTTGCGCGATCTCTTGTCTCCCGTGCGAAACGGCGCCGTGTTGTTTGAAGACCGGTGGCTTCGCAGCGTGTCCATAGGAGCTAAGCCTTTTTCTGTCTTTACTCTTTCCTCAGGTAAGTTCGCTCTTCGCAAATTTTACATAAAAAAAAGCACCATCCGTGGCCAACGCTGCCCAAAGGCGTAGCGCAATTGGTGAAGAAACCGAATTATACGGTCGATTTAAAGAGCCTAGCCTCTCCTGGAATCAACTTGGACGCCGCCATGTTTCTCGGTGCCGAGAGCAGCAGAAGCAAGAAGCAACCGCAGCCCCCGGCAGCCGTGCGCTTGGACCAACTCGGCAGTCGTGCGCTTGGACCTTGGACGCTACTGCGTCCAAGGGGCTCAACGTCCTTTCCGACGATGAGCACAGCGCGATACGCAAAGAAACGGTGCTCCGTGGAAGTGTGTGAAAGCGACACCCGCACGGCTGGCGTCTCGCTGCACCGGTTTCCCCTCGACTCTCGAAGGTGAGATTTCGCTACTGTCAGTAACATGCCTGCTGTGTGATAGCATGCCCCCTTGTTCGGTCTTCTCTCAACTCTAGGTAGTTTTACCTAAAACTATTAGGGCTGTCTGGATGTGCACAAGAAACTACACCTGAAGCCGTAATATGTTATACTAGGAATGTTTCAACGTCAAAATCACCCTGACTTCACTGCGTTGTGTGCTGTCATTATAAAAGTGCCCATGATATTCAAATTTACCTTACCGTCCTGGCTCTGAGGAGCCTAATGTCGTGATCATAGGCGTGGTTATCAGTGGTACACCACAGATATATAGTAGGCCATCTGTACATAAGACTCGCATTTTTACTCTTCATAATGTATACAGAGCGTTGATGTCATGCATTTGTTAATGTCCTTGCTCTGATTTGCTTTGGTTTGTGGGAATTTTGGCTACATTTCTTTTTCCTAAGTATTCACGGCACCCACATAACACCATGCCTTATCTGCAGGCGCGAAGTCTGGGTTCGGTTTTGCAACAACCGAAGTCTACAGGGGAAGACTCCATGGCAGCTACGAGACAGGGTAGTTTGCTCATTACATTTCGAGGAGTCGGCTTTCTTGCGGCCTGGACACCTCCGTCACAATGCGTTGCCAAGTGTTCTTCCCACAAAAGGTAAGCAGACCAATAAACTTTCCGTGCATAATTAAAATAGCGCAAGGACGACGGAGGGAAGAACGAGAGACAGGAAAGAGCGCTAACTGGCAACTTTGTGACTAAGCATGGCTAACCTGCTCTTAGAAAAATAGTAAAATATTTCAGCCACATGAGGCTGAAATATTTCTTCTGTGGGCTCATAACCCTTTTATATTATTTGCAGAGACGACGCGTGGGGACATTTCCAGCAAAAGCTCTCCTGGTTCAGCAGTTGTGCATGGTGAGCTTTTTCACTGTAACTAACATAAAGTAGCAGCAACTGCCAGCACTACTGGGGGGGGCTATGTTGCGCTTTTTGCACTCCCAGGAGACTAGGGAGAGGGAAGTGACGTCAACGACACAGCAAACGCAGATTGGGTGTTGATTTCGTTTTCTTCTGTCAACACCCAATCTGCGTTTGCTGTGTCGTTGACGTCACTTCCCTCTTCCAAGTCTCCTGGGAGTGCAAAAAGCGCAACATAGCACCCCAGCATTACCTCGTGGTCTTCATGACCTGAGCATTTTGCAATAAGACTAGGTGAAATTAGCTGGAAACAGCTGGTAGAACATGGTCAGAGGTACTGCTAGAAGTTCATTTCAAGCCCGTTAATAATGACATGTTTTATTTGAGGTGATATAATCAACGTCAATACCGGTCCACAGAGCATCTTTTGCCATGCCGCCACCCAGTCTTCCAAAATAAAGCTGCCCATGAAAGAAAGTGATTTTCATTTTGTATTAAAATAGGTGAATTCACCATAAATTTGCAGAGCTAAGTTCGCCCCTCTCATCGAGCTGCACATACTTCGGCAGTTCAGAGTCACGGAGCTTCTCAGGTCACCCTGACGACCATTCTTCCGAAATGGAGCTTTCGTGGGAACAAGGTAATTTTCCTTGCCGTGTGTTAGAATAGACACATAGGAAGGAACTCAACTACTATTCCATGACTAACTTCACGTTAAATTTGCAGAGAGCAGTTCGCCAGCCTCATCGAGCTGCATGTACTCGGGGCGCTCGGACTCGCGGAGTTCCTGTGGTCACCCTGACGACCAGTCTTCTGAGGTGGAACTTTCGTGGGAACAATGTGATTTTCCTTGTCATGTGTTAGAATAGACACATAGGAAGGAACTCAACTACTATTTCATGACTAACTTCACGCTAATTTTGCAGAGAGCAGTTCGCCAGCCCCATCGAGCTGCACATACTCCCGCCGCTCAGACTGGTGGAGTTTCTGCGGTAACCCTGACAACCAGTCTTCTGAAATAAACCTGTCATGGAACGCAGGTGAATTTCCTTTTTATGCGTTCAAATAGGGGAATAAGGGAGGACTTCCTCTTCTCCTTCGCTAAATTCACATTAAATTTGCAGAGCGGATTTCTGCGGCTCCGTTGGACCACACATACTCGTGCGCCGTACTAAAGAATAGTCCACTAGGGGCCCATAGTAAGTGGTGGCCGAATATTGTTTGTGCTATCCTTTTAGTCCCATTCTTTTTTGTGAGCTTGCTTTCTTAGTTGGTAAAAAGAGCGCAGAAGGACAAGACACAAGGAGTATACAGACAGGCGCTGTAAAAGTACACAGAGAGGCACTGTTTCTGCCAGCTAAGATGAACAACCAACTCGCTCAACTTTCCGCTCTCTTGAACTTGCTTTCTTACAATACTGTTTTTGTAAAAGCCTTTATTTATTTCATTTTGTTTCCAGTTGATCACAGCTACGCTCTACATCAAGATGCTGCTCCTGCTCAAGTGTCCAGCGGGGACGTGGCTGACTTGGAGAGTTTGGTTTCTTCACCGTCGTCTAGAAACTCTCTCTCTGGCTGTGCTGCTGGGCCTTCTCACAAATGTGGGTTCTTTCTATGATGCGAACTTTTTTCTTTGCAGGTTTTTTTTTTCTTAAATTATTAAAGGTAAGACCGCAAAAGTAAAAAAGCCAAGGCTCGAAAAACACCAGCGGATACTAAACTTTATTTTGACAGCTGATGGCGCAAGGGGTCACATAACACAAGACCGGGTAGCCGGCAGCTACAAATCGAAGTTTGTTCAAAGTTTACCGTATTTTTGTGTTTCATGGTATTGTCATCGTCAAGCACACAAAAAGACAAAAAATGTTCCTCAGGCAGGTGTTAACACTATCGGATCAAAAGAGCTCAGCCGGTTTCACTGAATCATAAGTCTTCCCGCAAAACCTCACGTAAGACAGTGTTTTTATAGTTATTGAAAAGCTGCCCTGGTCACATGTGTGTGATGCTGAGCCTGTCATGGTCCATTGTCCTATCTGACAAACCTTAGTTGCCTTTTTTTTTGCGAGCGCTTCACTGTTACTTATGCCATGGGCCTAAGTAAGGTATGGTCAAGCTTTAAGAAAATGCATTTCACAGTTTGGATGCTTATTCTGACTTGCATGCTTCTGTGTGCGCCCTTGTCTTTTTGGACTATCAGGTCTCTGGCCAGCATGAAGCGCCTAGACCGACATAAAGATGTGCTGCTATCCTTAACTTGAATTGCATATGTGTAGTCTGTCATACTTGATGTTCTTGTTTAAAAACACTTTAAATCGTTGAGGAGTATTCTTGAGTGTGAATGGATTACACATTTAATAAATTGGTGGCGAATGCAAGTTTTTCTTGGAGACCTGATCTGGGTCATTTGTCAAATTGCAGCACCGGGCAAAAGCCGCAGCATCGACAAGAAGATGAACGCCATGAGAGCCAAGGTGCGACAGCTTCAAGAGCGCAACAAGAGGCTCCAAAGAAGGCTGCAACGACAACGTCAGATGAGGACTGTGGCCGAAGTCGTTGAGAGTGTCCGCGCTCATGTGTCTCCTGCCGTCGCTGCACTCGTTGAAGCCCAGCTTAAAATGAGCAATGTGAGCCGGTTTGGCCGGAGATGGTGCAGCCACAACAAAGCCTTGGCTTTAGGCCTCTACTTTCATAGCCCCAAAGGCTATAGGTATTGCAGGCGACTGCTCAGGCTGCCATCAGTTAGGTCACTGCAGCTATGGCTTCAGCGTGTGCCACTGAGGGTTGGATTTTACCCTGACATTTTTGAGCTCATAAAGAGGCGGGCAGCTTCTTTTTCTCGAGCCGATCGGGCCTGCAGCATAGTGTTTGATGAAATGCACATCAAAAAAGAGCTTTCATACAACCCCTCGTCTGACAGGTTTGAAGGACTTGAAGAACATAGTGGACAGCAAGGCAAAAAGCTGGCAAACAAGGCTCTCATGTTCATGGCAGAAGGAGTCGGAACACCGTGGAAGCAGCCACTTGGCTACTCACAAAGGCACACCTTCAGATGTCCTAAAAGATCTCCTTTTCCAGTGCTACAACACCCTTGTGGACGCTGGCCTGGAGCCGGTAGCTGTTGTATGCGATCAAGGGAGCCAGAACGTGTCTCTTTTTTCAAGCATTGTAACTACCGAAAAGCCTTACGTAGAGATCAATGGCAAGCCACTTTTTTTCCTTTTCGATGCTCCGCCGCACCTTTTGAAGTGCCTTAGAAACATGTTGTTCAAATACGACTTCAAAGCTGGTGATTACCTAGTGAAAATTTCCTACATCAAGGAAGCTTATGAAAAGGACCGTAAACTTGAGATCCGGTCTATGCCGAAGCTGAACGATAAGCATTTTAATTTGACGTTCTCGTCAAAGATGTCGGTGAAGCTAGCAGCTCAAGTTTTCAGCAATCACTGTGCAGCTGCAATGTATGCCCTTGTTACTTTTCAGCAATTGCCAGCCACAGCTGTTCACACAGCGAGATTTGTTGAAAGAATTGACCGTCTCTTTGACAGCCTAAATAGCTCTCAGAAATTTGCAAAGACGCCATATGCCTCTGCCATGTGTAACGGCTCTATTCATGAGGAGTTTCTGGAAGAGTGCATTCTGGTGTTTAAAAGCCTGCAATACTCGGGTGTAGAAGGCAGCCGCACTGCATTCGTGGCTTCTGCTTGACAGTTAGGTCACTGCTGCTGCTCAGCAATCACCTCAGGGTTAATTACGGTTTTTCCTACCTTTTAACCCGCCATTTGAACCAAGGCGCCCTTGAAAACACTTTTGCTGTTATACGTTCAAAATCCGGTGCAAACACGAACTCCACTTCCCGTCAATTTCAGGCTGCGTTCAGGCACCTTTTGATTAGCAACCTATTCAAAATCTCGGAAAAATCAAACTGTGCTGACGACATGATGTCTCTCCTTGCTACGTTCCCAGCAGGCCTTTTGGCACCTTCTTCTCCTCTTGCCTTAGGGAGCACAGTTTTTCTTGACACGGCAGACGATTCGCCTTCAAACTACCCTTCGGCAATAGAAGAGAACAACATGGTTTATTTTTCTGGGTGGCTGGCATCGAAATTCCTCAAGGTTCATTCCTGTGTGGGAACATCTGAGAAATATGAGCTGAGGACAGAAAATGCGTGTTTTTCTGAAGGAAATCAAGTGCTCTTGTATTTAAGTGTGAAAGGCACTGCCGACTCCGACTTCGGAAACCTCTCAGTCCCTTCTGCTTCTTTCCGATTATTTGTTGCAGCTTGTGAGGAAGTCTTCGAGACAAATATCAGCAACCTAATTTCAAAAGAGAGCATAGTGCGTACTCTGTGTGTCCTTTTTCACCAGAAGGTTCCAAAGTCTCTGACTGTATGCAACGAAAGTGTTTATGATGATTTGTTTTCTCTAATTGCCAGAGTCAGGCTCCACTGGTTCGCGCGGAAAAAAAATGTTGAACTATTTGATACAGCAGCAGCAAAGTGTAAAGCGAGGCAGCAAGTGCACAGGCTAGGTACGTGAGACCACCCAGGCTATATTTAAAGCAGTGTAGGCATGTTCTATTCGTAATTTCATTTTCTTCAGGTTTTCAGGAGAAATGTAGTCTTCTAACTGATTCACATATATAGCGCTTAAATCTGTGAAGCTACACTGGCTTGTGAAGTGCAGCATACCACAGGGCTCCAAGATGGTTTACTCCACTTGGCTTCCTTGACCTGCACCGAACAATCGTTCCGTTGCAGTGTAGCAGCACCAGCAGATGCAAGTTAAAATATTTTCAGCATTATGGTACCTTGCCCAAGAGCCACGTAGACAAGTGTAGTTTTTTTTTTTTTTTTTCTGTGTATTACAGTGGGGATTGCAGTTGTCCTCGGAACACCGTGAAACCTCTGAGTTATTAGTGGCTGCCTATGAACTGTCAATGTCCTCACAACATCCAACCGATTGTACATTGTCTTATTATATTATAATGTGCCTATGTACCGATCTACTAGTTTTCTTGCACTATGACACTTCCAAAATAGTGGATACCGATTGTATGATTCTAGTGAGTGATCTGATTGAATGTTTGTAAGTGAATAAAACAAATAAAGCGCGACTGTTAATACAACGTTGCACTTGCATTAGAGTTACTGTTGTGTATTTCATATGCCCAACACACTCCAGCGATTTCATTCACTCTTTTTTCTGTGACATTACGCCATTCGCTTTAAGGTTTCTCACATATTTCCGAGGGATCCTGAAGGAAAAAAGGGCAAAACACTGCGGCTCGAGTTCAACCACAGAGCAAAGACACGTGTGACTAAATGAAACTACTCTCATAGCAGGTCGGCTAACAAAGTCGGCTGCAGAAAAAAACGTTTCGAACAAAATATAAGAGCAAGGGCAAAGAAGGGCGTAAACGATCGAGTATAAACACAAGATGTAAACATCCCAAGAAAAACCGAGACTGCAGGTAAAAAGAACGACATGCACACTAAAAAGTATCAAACAAAGCTGAAACACGGAGCTATGTTTGAGACTTTTTAGTGTTTATGTCGTTCATTTTACCTGTAATCTCTGGAATTATTTTTAATTTTCGCGCCAAACCGCACGCAGGCATGACGTCACGTTTTTTTCCGGAAGTTTCGTCATTTCCTGTTTATTTTTTGTTCCGCCGGAAGTGTCCCCGCGACTCATAGATGGCGCTAAAACAGCCCCATGGGCCGCCATTTTTTCGACATGTGGGCTTCTATGGAAGCTTCGCTACCCATGTACATATACCTTGGGTGAGCCTTTGAGGCTTTCTGATTTCTCTTATCAGCTCGATGTATCGGCTGCGTCTAAACCTAGGGTGAAACTGGGCGTAAAGCACTTTTATTCACTATTTTCTTTTGTTTGATTTTTTTTTTTTTCGGGAGGGAGAAAAGTGAATTTTGGAAATATAAAAATAGGGGGCGTGCCGAAAGATTAGGTTGTCTGTCCGGTCTGCGTATGGTTTGTGACTCTACCGTAACAGGCACAGTGTGCACGGCTTATACCTACCTGATGGATGCTAAGAGGGTATGTATTCCGTATCTCTCACTAATCTCTACGACAATTGCTGTATCGCGCTTCCCCGCTCTGCGATTGCTGCTACCGGACGGTCATCTTGGGACACGGCAAAGCAATCTTTTGCAGCGTTGCGGAGGCTGGGCGACAGCGTGCTGAAAACACGTTTTCTACTCGTTTGTCGTCATTGGTCATGTTAAGTCCATGCTCCGTTATTGCTACTGAACACTCTGAGTTTCATACTCCTAGCGCAGCAACTAAATGGTGCAGGGCATACAAAGGCGTGACACACCGAAACCACCGAAACTATTGACGAACCGAGCCCCACAAGCTCCTTCCGGCCGCACGGTTATGACGAACCTGGCATCTGGTGGAAATGGGTAGCAGAAGCCAAAATTATTTAAGGGATAAATAAGTTAAGGCCAGTGTAGAGCAAAGTAATTAAGGCCAGTCTACAGCGGCAGGGTGTAAAGTAAAACAGACGGCGACGTTATGAACTTTCTACGAACGTTTAAATATTCCTGAAAGGTTTGAATACTCGCTTCAAGCACATATAGGGAAGGTTACCTTGGCCGATGGATTTATTGACCATGCACGCTGTTGATATTTAAATTTAGACAACGTTCTTGAACCCGCTTATCGACGCACGAAACCCTCAAACTTGTCAAATATTTCGTGGTTCGGTATTGCAGCGAGAAGGAATAGTCCTGTTGCAAAAAGTACAGCGCCACGACAGCAGGGAATTTCGGGAACCCTCGGTGCAGATCACGCGCTTTCTCATTGCGCCTCCACGACTGCGCGCGCTTCCCGGCAGCTACAGCGAGCAGCCGTTGCAGCCATCCACCGTTCCGCCCATCCGCAGAGTCGTACGTCGTTGGCGGCGTACCGTATCTGTAGCAGCGTAAAGGCATCGCGACAGGTGAACTTATTTGAATACGTTGTTCGTCATAACTGACCTTCAGGCATTAAAGTGTCACCAAATCCACTTACTTTGCATCGCAACCGTGGCAGGTTTCAACCAGGTTTGACAAAGCGTTGGTACAGCAGACGACAGAGCCGGTGCAAAGGAGAGGGATGAGAAAGGGGCAGCCGTTGGCTCGTGGCTCGCCGACTCGGCTGCTGAAAAGTTGTTGCCGTGGTAACCTGCGCCTGCTCGCGTATGCCACGTGGTCACGCGGTAGCGGCAGGAGGGGCGTACCGAGGATTCCCATTATTCGTCGCGCGGCGCGCGCGGGCTTTTGGGATTTTTGCAAAGGGTCTATTGGACGGAAGCCGTCCATGTGCTACGGCGATACCGGAACACCGTTGTTCAATAGATAGCGCGTCAATTGGTTTCAGGCGGGGTGCATAAACATGATTTGACGGCTTCCCAATCAAAGTATATTGATTTGCTGGGCTAAACATTCTAGAAAGGGCAGCGGTCCGTACACTCCTATCTACGTCCTGGATAATGGCCTGGGTACAAGCGGTACTCCTAAATGTCCCGCCTAAGACACGGGATATAAGCAGCCCTGTGAAGAAAACTATCCGTGACGCCTCTGGAAGCGGCCCAAAAAGATCCAAGTACCACCTGTAA
The DNA here is from genome assembly GCF_016920785.2 of Ixodes scapularis. Taxonomy (NCBI): domain Eukaryota; kingdom Metazoa; phylum Arthropoda; class Arachnida; order Ixodida; family Ixodidae; genus Ixodes; species Ixodes scapularis. The sequence continues at coordinate 74,838,727 of NW_024609837.1, forward strand.
ACGGCCCTAACCCGCCCGAACGTCTTTATGCGGCTCACTTGACAGCCGCCGAAGCGCACCGTCCCGCTTAAAGAAAAGAAAGCGCGAATGAAGCACAAAAGCCCGTAAAAGCCGCGTGTCTCCGAGTCTCCCCATCACCGCTGTCGGCGGCGGGGCGCACGGCGCACACTTGAGAAAGAGAAAGGGTTCGAGCCCCATTCCCTCTCCTCAAGTCCCTTTCTTTCTCTCTCTGAAAAGTTGAAAACAAAAACAAGAAATTTTTTGCGAGTCCTACCACGCATGCTCAGCCCGCGCAAAAGGCGTAGCTTGGCCGGTAATCGCGCGAAGTTGCTATGTCGTCGTCGCGTTCTCTTGTGCGCGCAAGCCGCACCGTTCAAAAAGGAAAGTTGGTTTGAAATCTACGGCGGTGATGTATTCATCGCAACACATCAAAGGTGTGCTGCGAGGTCAATGCCACGCAAGCAACTGCGAGTGCGATGGCTACAGCAGGGCCCTCGGCAACTGCAGCCAACCTGCGGCTCCTCACCAAGCGACGGGGGTGCGTTTACTGCGGCCACAGACCTGTACAGCACGCACGGATTAGTAAGGGCCGCTTTTATTTCATGTTTTTGTGCGTGTGTCTGTGTGTGTCAGTCGAGGGGCACGCGTGTTCGGAACACCGCTGAGTACCCGACCGCTTCGGTATGCACTTGTCCGTGGTAATAACGTTGCGTTGTTCCGTGTGACGCTACCGAGACGTATGCCGTTATTGCACTTTAGTTTTAGTTTCACGTAGGGGGAGGCACTCACTTGATCGAATGACATTTTAGCGAACGCCCAAGTTTCACCGAATGACACTTTAGCGAACAGTCGGACGCCACGAGGCGGCGTTCTCGGGTGGGCCAAATGGGTTCACATTTTTGTAATGAGCCGCCGCAGACTGTCGCCGCGAAGCGGCGTAAAGCGCAGCGCGGCGGATGGGTTAACGGGCGCCCCCGTTATTCGCTAAAACGTCGATTCGCTCAAATATCGCTGTTCGCTAAAATGTCATTCGCTCATGTGATATGGACCCCGATGGTGCGTCTCATCTTAGTACGAACAGTCGATTGCCGCTGGCTGCCGCGGGCGTGGATATTTTTGTGGGCTCCCCGCGCCGGGTGCCTGGTAGAGCAGCATGGGGGGGGGGGGGGGGTGGAGTTGGGGATGGTGATGGTGATGGTGGCGATGGCGGCGGCGGCCCAAAGGATTGCTGCCCGTTTTTTACGCGTATTTTTATGTTTGACTGTCTTCTTCACCCACCATTTCCTGTTATCGTCTTTTTTTTTTCTTCTTTTTTTCCCCCATTTGGCGGCGGGCTAACAGGCGCATCTGCGTACGGGTCTCAACCTTTCTGTGTAGCCTTGCACGCTGCCGAGTGAGTAACCCAACTGTGCAAATAAAAATTATTATTAATATTATATCCTCTGTGAGTTCGTGCTGTCGGCATCGAGTACTGCATAAAATGACATTACAACAAAAAAACATAGGCACCCAGCACATACAGATACTATGTGCTTGTTGCACACCCCCCCCCCCCCAAAAAAAAAAAAAAAGAAAAGAAAGAAAAAAAAAGTTTAGTTATTTAGAAGTCCTCACGTCTTGTTTTTCTCTTTCTGGGTTGCATAAATTTTTTTTCTGAGGGGGCGGTATTGTGATGATTTTACACTCGGCCGTCAATGTCTAGCCTGTTGCGCAGCTTTTTTTAAACTGAAAGTGGAGAAAACATTCCATAAGTGACTCGGTATAACCCCAGACAATTTACAGCCATGTTTATTTCTACAGCTCTTTCTGCCCAAGGGAAACAAAGATGGTGCTAGAGCACCCATTCATTCGTGCCTTTTAGATAATACTGTGGGCTTGAAAATTTAAACAAATGTTTAATGCCAGCTGCTGACCAGCAAGATAATACTGACAGTAAAAACATTTGATGTTCACGTGTGATGCCAGATTCATACCAGTTCCATAAATTGAAGTTATGAAAGTGTCATTTTTGCTGCCATATAGATAAAAAGACCACGTGAGGACAGCATAATTGTAGACATTGACAGTATTTATGACTATACGACATCAACAATGACATTTCTGACTTCATGCAGCTTGATTATTCGCTCTGTTTGCAGGTGTATTTGAAGGCGAGCCATGCGATTTGTCTGACAACATGCAAGGGTCTACTTCGCAAGGTGCCAGCATCAGTACCTCTGAGGTCATGAACAGCACCTGCACTGCTGCTGAAATTCTGCTTGGTGAATACCAACATGCGTATGTTGTGGTTAACACGGTTGTTTTGCAATATTTGGATCAACTTCCTGTTCACGTGGTTAAATGTCATTAAGGCAACAACTGTCGCCATGATGACACGGGCAGGATTCCCTTGATTGTACTGTTAACTTCAGCTGTTGAACAACGAAATCATGTATGTACATAAATTCATAAACAGCATTGGCACAGTGCACACATTAGTTAAGCATAAAAAATGATTAACACTGCTAGGGATAGCAATTGGAACCTCTCTTAACAGGCTTTCAGGACAGTCAGTAAAGGGTCTTCATCTTGCAATTATAGTTATAGATATAAAGGGGGACTAAAATGTTAAGATGAGCTAGTTAATAAGTTTATATGTTCCGGCACAAAGAAGTCATGGACCGAGAAGGCTTGAAACATTTGTGTATTATTATCCAGCTTGCCTGCACCCCTTGTATTAATTGCATCAACATCATAACCTTAATGTACCTTTAGCGAAAACCAGTATCCTTCGAGTATACTTTTTGCACTTTTGACATATTAATTTGAGACGAGGTTAATAAAAGCATCCTACAAGAATGCTGTTTTGAAGTATCCGCTTAGTACAAGTATCCTTTCAGAGTATGCTTGAAGTAGGTGCCATAGTAGAATATTTTTAGCGTACTAACCAAGTATAAAGTAGATTTAAGTACACCTGAAGCGTCCTATTAGAAGTCTTTCTAGATCCCTTTTAGTACACGAAAAGTGGTTTAGAAAAGTGCGCTAGAAGGACGTTCCAAGTGTTCGCCGATCGTCTTCAAATGCACTCGACCAGCGCTGGCTCGACATGAAAGGAAAACAACATTGGGCACGAGTTTTCACGAAATGGCGGTCTAGGCGGTGCTTGATCTGGGAGCTCTGTTGTCTTGTGCCCCATTCGCCAGCTTTTCATCGAGTTCTCGGCATTTGTATCAGTGGCTAGCACGACTGACTACGTCCATGATTCCATCGTGTAATCATCCGTGCTAGATATGTTATTGGCCCCACAAACATCGACGAGCCGTGTGTCCTGCCCATGGATCTTCAGTTCATTGACGGGTTACGCAGTGCGGTTTGTGTATTGATGCACCGGGTCGCCAAATTGGTGCTCCTGAGCTTCGTCGTCGCAGGAAAAAGAAGCTTTATCGTGCCTGCGTCTGAGTGTGGTCTCCCTGTACCAGTGCACACGTGATGTGTGAGCGAGCTCCGAGCGGATTCGTTGCAGTGTTAAAATTTGAATGATTTGGAGGCTGTGCTTTCGTGAAGTTTTTCATGGAGTTCTTGCCATTTCTATCAGTTGTGAGCCTGACCGACCACCTTTGCGATTACGTCGCATGATTCTAAATGCCAAATATGGTGCCAAGTATGCAACATATGCATCGACGAGCAATGTACCGTGGAGCGTAATCCTCCTCATGTCTATGTGTATTCGCAACTCCAACGCGCTATAGGTGGCGGGGCGGTAGTTCCAAGATGGCGGAAGAGACGGGGGATAGATTCTCCAGGATATCCCGTGCGCCTGCTCGCGCTGACGCTGTTCAGCGCGCTAAAAATGATTTATTTGTCTACAAATGCGAAGCGGTGAGGGAGGTATCATATTACAGGTGATGGAGATGCTGATGCACGTTAGAAAAACGAGCATGCTGATGTTTAAAAGTTACCTCAAATCGCGAAGCCTTGTAGTGGGCGAGCGCGTTTTAGGCACCGGCCAGGTTACTGTTTCTGGCAGAATATTTTTGAGGGCGATGAAGATATGTTTGCGGCTTTGCCTGGGCCATTAGTTCTCGAAAAAGAGAGCCGCGAGCGGTGACCGTCAAGCTTCGGAAGAGCAGCGTTCACAGTATTGGTGTCTTCGCGTCACAACCTCACAACTCGCTGCTCACCGTCTCGGTTTTAGTGTATTGCAGCATGTAATCAAACTGCTCTCTGGTTATTGATAGAAAGTTTGTTACCGCAGGCTACCGTGCGGTTTAGCATTACAGCTGCAAGCTGGCGCTGCGTCTGCGAAGCACAATTTTCAGTGCGCACCAGGAGCGTTGCCGTACTCATTATCAAAAAGAAATGTTGTAGTCCTACGTACCCCTTGTCACATATACGACACTCCAAAACTTCAGTTCGCCCTGCAGCCCGCTGACGTCAAACTGACGGCCCCAACTTTTACGAGAGGCTTGATGACGGCGCAATATAAGATATTAAATAGCTACAGTGCGCATCAAAGGGAACCAAAAAAAAAAAACGCGGTTTTTCAGTAGGGCCAAGAAAACCCCGATTATTATTTTTTTTTACGGTCATTTACACTTACTTAGGCTATTTTAAAAAGTTGCACAACTCGGCTATCAAACCACCCGTGAAAGTTGGTAGCACTGGTTGAACGTCAGTGCGCACTGCTCTGTACGTCCAACTGAAGTATAGGGGTGTCGTACGTACGCTCTACAAAAACAAATGCCTATTACCATAACCGGCGTGTTTAGCGGTTTCATTTATTGCTCTATCAAAAATTAATATTTTAATATACCGTAATTTTTTTGTACCGTGTTATTTGCAACATTGCGGTCCCTCTGGCCAAAACTGCGCGTTGTAAGACCTCGTCACAAACGGCTGGCTAACACAGACCCGCTTAAAATGCTTCGAGCATTTCTCTATTTGCTTTGTAATCACTTGTAAGCAAGTACTGGCATTCTGTCTTTTTGAAGTGCTTGGAATTAGTGGTCATGTTCCTTGTAACGGCCTTAAAACGCGAACCCATTCCCGATTTATTTTGCTCGAGTCTCGACATACCGTTTCGCGACGAGTTTTCTCCTACTTATGGCAAAGAATAGACTTTCCGTAGACCGTACTATAGAGTTCTTCATTATTAGCGGGAGCGTTTTCCGTCACGTTGAGTACAGATTAAGCTGGCGGCCATACGCAAGACCAGAAATCCGCAGCGTATGCGATACACGAAAAGTCCCTAAAGAAAATAGACATCCCGGTCCTTCGTGCAAGGCTATTCGCGTCTCCAGCTCGACGCTCGCCCTCCCGCGCGGAAACGGGAAGCGCTCTAGTGAGGGTCCCCCGACTCTCCTGCTCAGCGGGCATGGCGGAACTGCTCGCGATCATGGCTCGCGAAATGTTGTTTTCGAATGCAAACAACACTCCTCACTGTCCCAACGCGGTGCTGCAGCCGGTATGGGATTGTACTTTACTGGAGAGTTTTAGTATTGCGCATAGAAGCAAACGCAAGCGGTGTGCGTTTGCGTGCCCCACGTTGTGCGTACGCCTCATCGCCATGCGCCATCCAAGACCGCAAATTCGGGCTCCGCGCACGCGGAGTGTGGAACGCGCAAAGCTAACGCAAACACACAGGGCTTGAGTTCGCTCGTATACGCACTATTAAAACTCACTACTGTTTCACCGGCTTCCAATGCCAACGAAACGTGCTGCAGTGAGCAGACGTGCAAGCAGGTAGGTGTTCCTTCGAACTGGAAAGGCTGAGATTGGCAAAACGACGACGAGCAAATACAAATGTAAAGAAATGTTATGAAAAAACTAATAATAATAAAAAAAAACTTTTCTCTTTCTTTTATTTTTGGCATTTGGTCTGGAAGCATATTGGCGGCGACTTTGAACGTTTCGCCGATTGGCAAAAGTCGCGACTTTGATAGCACAATATACTTTATCTATAATTAATGTAATTGTACATGGATTTCTCACATTATCTAGAATGTTTTCATTGATTTTAGACTATTTTTATTTTATTTGTAATTAAAATGCAGCAATTGGAACCAGTGATGATAATTAGCACAGTTTTCATTGTCATATTTCTTCACGCGTTTAAAATTAGATCATAAGCAACAACTTATATTGGAGCTTGAAGAATTGCCTACTCAAATATGTGAATTTTAATATTATTATTATTAATAGAAATCGCGGCAATGTATGCCTCTAATAAACGCCAAGATCACGAGAATAGTCTGTTTAACCATAATAGTCTTTCCAGAAAGGTATAATTCTGTTTTCCTTTTAGCATATGAAAAACTCTGACATAGTTATCAGGATAGACAAACAGTTAAACGCTGGATGTAATATGAAGTCCTACGCGTCACGCGGTGTTATAAACACACACACACACTTCAGTTGTCTGACTCGGATTCCGTCTTGGGTTGTTGCAGTGAGAGCAGCGTTTATTAGTTTATGCGTTTCGTGGAAATATTGTAAAAATTGAAATTATTCTCATATTCTTGTGCTGGGATAATTGTCATTATTTCCCATGACAATTATCTGAGCAAGAAAAAGGCAGCGAGAACTCACAGATATCAGCACTGATTTTTTCAACAACTACGAATATCAGCCTGGATTGAATAGTATGTCACAAAATAAAGTTTCCGCGAACAACTTTTCTAAGTAAATAATTACGATGTGAGACATATCTTGAGTCATGAAAGAATCCGAAATTAAGACCTCTATCGAGAAATTAAATCCAAAATAGAGGTAAGTTTCGGTTTCGCTCCAGAATTAAAACGCGCATCCTTCCGTAATTAATACGCTGAACACCGCTCTTGTTTTCAGGTTAAAGAGGTGACCTGCGCTCATAAAACATTAGCTTCCTCGTATTACCACAAATAATTTATGTCGCTCGCTGAAGCCAGCACACTAGACAGGCTCAACAGCTGCATGCATCTCTGACCCTCACTAAACCCGCCATCTTAGAAAATGAGTGGCGCCACCTATAGTTAGTTGGAGTCGCGAATTGCAAGGCGGAGCACAAGAATTCCTTTTTTAACGCGCTCACTTTTTTCGTTAAAACGGCTTTACCCATCAAGGCCGACAGTCCCTGCCACCGTTTCCGCGCCGCCGCCGCCGCCGCCGTCCCCGCTCCTCTGGTTCTCCGTTCGTCCGCGGGAGGGCGAGCGGCGCGCTGGAGTTGCGAATATGACGCTATGTAGTTTGTTTATTGGTGTACGGGATCCCTATTAAGCTTTAGCGCAGAAAAAGAAAAAAAGCACATCGCTGTGATTCGAGTCCGCGCTTGACTTGTGTACGGTGCAGGCAGTGATGTGTCTCTTGGCGTCATGATTAAATTGAGACTTGCCTGCTTGGATCGAGCAGACTCCTCCAGTTAATTTTCGTTGGCCCGGTGCGCAAATGGAGCACAAGGCACATATTCGCAGCAACTAACTCTTGTGATTTCTGGAAGCCGGAATTTCGGTCTCTTGATGGGCAAACATACTCACAGACTCCTAAATGTACTTTTTTTGTTGTTGCTTTGTTGTGCACCTGTAATCCTATCTCAGTTCTGCAACCTGCTACTGTAGTCACCGGTCAGTTTACAGATCTTGTCTCTATTGGCATTCATGTCCATCCTATGCCTACCCTTATTCCCCAGTCACGCCTAGGTGATACAAGCGGCGAACTATGATTGGGGAATGAGGGGCATGCCAGACAGAGGAACACCATTGGTTGATATGATATGCGAGGCAATGAAGGCTGGCATCAAAGCAGTCGCAGTTGCCACATCATTTCCAGAAATTTGTGTCGAAGACTAAGAGAAAATGGCACACTCGACTCTTTCCCTTCACTGCCCTCCTCTACAACTGTTATTGCAGCCGAAAGTGATTAATTGTCAGTACTCTAGAAGGTATTGTAGCTGTGTCGACTCTCTGTTGCCTGCCCTAAATGTAAATCCAAAAGTCCCTTGTCGGCTGGGGAAAATGCAGTTAACTCGCTGAACATCATTTCATCACTTCCTTATGTAGGAAAAAAATTAATACATGTCGGCTCCCCTAGACGGATCGGCTTTCCTTGTCTGCATGTAAATTTGTCAAAACAGGTTCCTAACGGGCAAATATTTTTTAACAATACTTCTGGTTAATCGGAACAGGACAAGGTGCTAAAACGCTTGATCGAACAGTAGAACATTTTTTTGCCATTGCACTCAAAATTTGTTTTAAATGCAGCCATGCCTGGTATAAATCAAAGCTTGGAATAACAAAATAATTTGTAATAATCGGTGTGGTGCTGTTCCCTGGAAAATTCATTTTAAAAGGTCGGAGGTTGCGACGGTGTGATGTTTTAATAGTAATAAGAGCAGCCAAGAATATACAAATCAAGACTTGTTTATATCGATGCTCAGAAACAACAGCAGGGTCTCGATTCCGGTACACTGACATTCATAATATTTACAATGTGCTCTTCCAAAACAAAGTAGGATAAGAGAAAAACACGTTACTTCATGCGTTGGACAGCAACTATAACATCTGTATACAGATGCTCAGTTAAATATAAACAGAAAAAAAGAAAATACAGAATACAAAGCGCGACTTCTTTTTTTTCTTCAATTAGACAAAAATTACAAAATATCTAAATACAATATAGCAATTCACCACTAAAAGTTAACAAAAAATAGCTTCAAGTATTCAACGCTATTGGGTCTCTTACGGACACTGAGATGCTCAAAACTTAGAACTCTTTTGCCCATAAAAATGCACATATTCTAGAAGTACAGCACCGATGCCGATGCATTCAGCAGTTTAGAACAGAGGAAGATCGCCCCATGAAGTCAAGCTTCATTGCAGAATGGCAGAGTTTTTGGGAACAGTTCTCTGGTGCAGTGCACGATGACAAGACTGCCCCCTTTATGAAGCCCTTGGTGTCAAGATATAAGCCGTTTTTCAAGCTATGCCTTTATGGTGTTGCTAGTGCCCAGCTCATCAATGAGGTATGGATATACGATTCTTTGGCTCCAAAGTGGTTTTTCGGGCCAGTTGGTTCATAGTTTAAAAATATAAAAGCGCCGATAAGAGATAAGGACCAAGATGAAGAGAGACAAATCTAGACGCACTCGCAACTGTTGTTTATTGGAAAGTACATACATCATATAGGCCCCAACAACCTGTCGGTCACCAATTGTCGGTGCAACACCCTTATATATAAAACCTTTTTCTTTGATAGGGTGATTGACGCTTCACTTATGCTCGATTTTGGCGCGTAGGATAAAACTAAGAGAGAGGTGCATGAGGCATATGAAATTCGGGATAACGGTGCATATTGCATAAGTGAAGCATCAGCCGCTCTATCAAAGAAAGAGTTAGAATATATTAGACCAAGCGTTGCACAAACACATTACAACCTGACGGGCTGTTGGGGCCTCTATTTGTATGTACTTTCCTATAGACAACAGTTGCGAGTGCGTCTTGTGTTCTCTCACTTCATGTTAGTCCTTGTCTCTAAGCGCTTTTATATTTTTATTCTTTGGCACCACAACTCAAATAAAAGGATGCTGGTGGTCATCCACAAATCAGGACTCGGCAGGAGGTTGACAAAAAGTTGTACAACGGGCACGAGCAACACACAAGTGGGCCACCGGTGAGAGAGCATCACTTCCGCTAGAACGAGCGAGGCAGAGAGATTTGAGGTTGAAGGGATTGCCGCACACGGGACACAAACGGATCTTTCGGCTGTACTAAGCGCCGAAGCCAACAGAATCATAAATGGCATAGTACGATGTTGGAGCACTGCCACAGCCCGTGATCACATACAAAAGTGGTGGTGGGAGAAGTGTTCGGATTAACAGGCATTTATGCACTAGACATCCGAATATCAGATCCACATACACTCGGCGACGGCGACTTGTTCTCATTGAACAAGAGGATGCAAAACAACATATGACAGCCAAGGCAGGTTCGATAGGCCATCCAAATTCATGCCATGGCAACAAGCCAAGAGAAAAAGAACTAAAAATGGAGCAAATAAGGACTGAGTATGATTGAGCCTGAGCTTAATCGCGCTCTACCTTGTTCGGTAGGGGCACAAGAAGGAAAGTGTCTTCGGTGCGGTCCATAATGACACATTTTGGTCATTAGCTGCTTGGAACTGCAAGCAGTGACAACACCCGATCTTGCACCTTCACGCACGGACAAAAATGGCAGTCCTAGCTGTACGTCTTTAAAAACTACCGTAGGAGTCAGCTGCAGTTTCTCCATAAGCACAATGCGTTGGATGTCAGACGTAGTATTTGCAAGCTTAAACACTGCGAGTGCCTGCACAATGCCAAAAGATCCATCACTGAGTTGAGCAACACAGTTGGCTTTTTTTGGCATTGGGTAGGACTCAGAGTTCCAGACAATGCCATTGCACTGGAAGCGGTGGTAATAAGTCAGGCTTGATGGCGGTGCATCTAAAGCCTTCTCTACTGCCACCTCAAATCTTACATTCTGGGCACTTGTGTTGTGGCGTGTGTACACGACTACGTCGCCTGGAATTTGGGTACCTGTGCGCCCCGTGGTCTTTCGGCCCATCATTTCTTCAAAAAACACTACTGCCTGTGGGAGGCTCATCCTGGTTATCAATGGGGCCAGCTGCTGCTACTGAAGAAAAGTCCTTGCAATCTGCTGGCCCACACACTGTGTGCCCAGAAGTAACTAAGCAGAACTGCGTTGCTTCCCTCAAATGGGAAGCAAGAGTTTGCCCACAGAGGTCCCCACGCAGCAACTGCATCTGCCAGATGCAGAAGCTGGTGCACATTGTATGACATGTGTTCTGCACCGTACAGTCTTCCCATTTGTAACACAAACTTGCTCAGCAGAACCCGAGCTTCACAGATGTCGGAGGTTGATACGCTCTGTTGGAGTAGCAGGTATGTGGCATATGCCAACAATGTAAAGTGCTGGAAGTACGGTGCTAGCAAAACAGGCTGGAGAACAACATAGCCATAAAAAAGAAGTAACATCCTGAACTCTGAAGCCTTCCAGAAGGCTCTGTCCTCAAACCTCTTGGGTGTGCAGGTGACCTCTGTGGGTGGCAGGATGCCCAGGAAAATGGCATTCATGGTCACTAGTCTAGTCCCAGCATACCATGGCTGATCATGGTTCTCGGTGTCAAGCCACAGCTTCAGCAGCTGCCGCATGACACCGAGACAAATGCAGTGTTGGTAGTCTGGGATAAACCCATCAACAGGGTTAAACCCTGGAAAGGTCATGATGATTGAGGGACCCTTCACGCCATGAACTGGTGTTTCAGGAGTTCCCTCCACTGCTTCTATCATGTGGGCATTCTCTGAGCGCTTCTCAGGTGCAGGGTCTAGGTACGGGTAATGGGAACCCCCTGGGTGATAACACCATCCACATCCAAAAAATCCATTAAACTGTTTGCAGTTTTTTACTGCCGATCTTGCGACAGCATCCACACAGCAAACCACAGCAAACACACGGATGTTTACTGTTTTCCCATCCCTGATGCAAGGAAACCCGGCTTCTAGTTCCTGCAGCTCCCTTGCGAATGGTGTTAGCAGTGTTGTCATATTTGGCTTGGTGAACCCAAACCAAATAGCTGGCATTAGCATGTTCTGTTTGCGTATGGTTGGGTCCAGTTGGAGTATTTGGCACTGTATGGGCCAAATATTATACGTCGACTTTTCAAACACTCTAATGCCATCTGTATTCCAGATGAGTGACAAGTCGTCACTTGAAAAGTCGCTGCATAGCCTTGCATGTTCTTGACCGTCAACAATGTCTGATATATCGGGCCCTGTTGGTGTTGCCGCCATCCACTTAAGATCTGGCTGCACAAGAATCCGCTGCAGCTGCTGTTTTATCGTCAACACTAAAAAGAGCGGACATGACTCGGGATCTGGCTCAGTATCACAATTCTCACATTTTGAGATGTCGCCAGGAAGACCCAAGTACCCTTGGCAGACAGGGCAGTAGTGATGTTTTTCTGCTTCTACCGCATGAGCATCTACAGCTTTCAGTAACAAGTACTTTGACTGGGGTACACTTCCAGGGGCAATGATGTTAATCATCCTAAGAAGGTCAGCAGTTGCCTTGTCACAATCTTTGTGGCGCAGTATGTACGACATGACAAGGGCAGCTAACTCGGCTGCATCATCCGACTCCTCTCCGCTATTTGCAGATAAGTCTTGCTGCGATCCCTATAGAAGAAATAGAAATATATATATATATATATATATATATATATTTGATTTCGCTATGTTTTTCATTTATTGGTTTTGCACCGTGAAATTTACAAGAATGGAAATTAAGTTATTTTTATCTGACATTCAGTGAACAATCATATGGTCCCCCCCTCCCCCTACAACCTCAATTTCAAGATAAGATTCGGAAGTTTTCGGTTCACTAGAAAAATAATATTATTAAATTGCTAGCAGACCTAACTAGATTTTATATCCTAACATTGATATTTTAGACGTAGAACTATTGAGAGGGGAACTGGAAGCTGATAGAAACCCCCAAGATTGAAAATCGCAAGACATCCCCCAATATTATTTTAAGGCATTTGAATCCCATCATGCTTCCAAACACAGTTAGAAACCCCCCTGCAATTAGACTTTCTGGCAGGGAAGCTCTCCAATGTGTCAGACATGCTTGGGAATGAACGCAAGGCTCACCTGTGAAGACGGGCCATCTCCGACTGATGTGCCTTCGATACCATCCAACATGGGCGCTGCAGTTGGCTGCGGCACCGGAGAGTCACCCAGCAGTCGCTGTGAGCCCTGCATGAATTGGAAGGTATTCTCGACTTTAGGAGAGCAAGATCACCCCCATTAATGTTTCAAGGCATTTGAATGCAGTCATTCTTACAAACACCGTCAGAAACCCCCTGCAATTGCTTAGATTTTGAGACGGAGAAGCTCGCTAACGTGTCAGCAAGACTTAACGACCGGTTCAAAGGCTCACCTGTGGAGCAGCAGCGTCTTCGATGGATGGGTCATCGATGCCTTCCAACAGGGGTACTGTAGTTGGCTGTGGCATCTGAAAGACGCCCAGCAGTCGCTGTGAGCCCTGCATCGGATTAGAAGTTATTCCCTAAAATTAGACGAGCAACGCCACACACATTAATGTTTCGGGGCATTTGAATGCAGTCATCCCTACAAACACCGTCAGAAACGTCTCCTGCTATTGCTTAGATTTTGGGACAGGGAAGCTCGCTAACATGTCAGCCAGGCTTAAAGGGGCCCTGCAATCCTACTTAAGTGTCTACCTTTTTTGCGGCTTCCCCATCTCTGGTTGTAGGAGGAACTCTGCGTCCACGGAGAGAGTAACTAAATATCAGTGCCTCATATTTTAACCGGACGACGCCGAAGCCTCCTCCACCTACGTGGGTGACCGACCCATAGTACCAAACGCGCTCAGCATGTGACGACATTGTGACGTCGGTCCTGGCCAGCTCCCGCCTTACGACTGGTCAGAGCCTCTAAAAGCTTTCTTTTAGTCGAAATACAAAATATAAGTGGCGCAAACTGTTTCTATTATATATGAAGTAGTTTTTGTTCAGTTCCGAGCATTCCAAAGGCCTTCGGCGAGCAGGTTTGGCTTGCGCGGTTTCGCCGTTTGGCGATTTGGCAGTGCGAAGTGGCTCTTGTTCTGAACTCATCTTTACCCCGTGTTTGCTGTCGTTTGTGGTCAATGAAGTGTTATGCAGAATTAGAGTTTAGTCACGCAGCAAATGCAATGCGAGCCACCCTGGCTGCCCGCTTCATCCAGCCTATCCAGCGCGTGCTTTTGTGGTGCCCTCTCGAGCCGACGCCATAGAGTGCAGCATTCGTGAGCGAGGACCAGGGAGGTCATGCGGGAGGTTATTTTTTGCTTTTTTTTGTAATTCTAATCTGCCTATAACTTAAAATAAAACAAAATTTGAGGAAAGTTTTACTAAGTACGTTCAGTACGCTCAGGTTCGGTGCAAATTAAAAACCTGTCAAAAATGAAAGACGTTTACAACACCCTGTAACGCCAAATTAGAGCGCAGCTCTTGAGGAGAAGGAGGGGAGGGTATACCCCTCCTCCCTTTCCACCTCCACCTCCTCCTCCTCCCCCTCCCCCGTGCGGTGCACTATGGGACATTTCAATGCACCGCGCTAATTATGCCGACAATGACAGCGACGGCGACGCCACTCAAACCAGAAACAGGCGCTTAAGAGTTGCGCTCTAAAAGTTGTTGCAGGGCCTCTTTAAGAAGTGACTCGAAGGATCACCTGCGAAGCAGCAGCGTCTTCGATAGATGTGTCAGCGATGCCATCCAACAGGGGCACTGGAGTTGGTCGTGGCATCCGAGAGACGCCGAGCAGTCGCTGAGAACCCTGCATCGAATTGGAAGTAATTCCCTACAATGAGACAAGCACATCCAGCCCCACTAATATTCCAAGGCACTTGAATGCAGTCAGTTCTAACAAGCGCCTTCAGAAACCTCCTGCAATTTCTTAAATCTTGAGGCTAGGAAAGCTCGCTAACATATCAACCAGGCTTAAGAACCGACGCAAAGGCTCACCTGTGGAGCAACTGCGTCTTCGATGGATGTGTCGTCGGTGCCTTCCAACAAGGGTACTGGAGTTGGCTGTGGCATCTGAGAGACGCCCAGCAGTCGCTGTGAGCCCTGCATCGAATTGGAAGTAATTCCCTACAATGAGACGAGCACATCCAGCCCCACTAATATTCCGAGGCACTTGAATGCAGTCAGTTCTAACAAACGCCTTCAGAAACCTCCTGCAATTTCTTAAATCTTGAGGCTAGGGAAGCTCGCTAACATATTAACCAGGCTTAAGGACCGGTGCAAAGGCTCACCTGTGGAGCAGCAGCGTCTTCGATGGATGGGTCATCGATGCCTTCCAACAGGGGTACTGGAGTTGGCTGTGGCATCTGAGAGATGCCCAGCAGTCGCTGTGAGCCCTGCATCGGATTGGAAATTATTCCCTAAAATTAGACGAGCAACGCCACACTCATTAATGTTTCGATCGCATTTGAATGCAGTCATCCCTACAAACACCGTCAGAAACGTCCCCTGCAATTGCTTAGATTTTGGGGCAGGGAAGCTCGCTAACATGTCAGCCAGGCTTGAGGACCGGTGCAAAGGCTCACCTGTGGAGCAGCAGCGTCTTCAATGGATGGGTCATCGATGCCTTCCAACAGGGGTACTGGAGTTGGCTGTGGCATCTGAGAGACGCCCAGCAGTCGCTGTGAGCCCTGCATCGGATTGGAGGTTATTCCCTAAAATTAGACGAGCAACGCCACACTCATTAATGTTTCGATCGCATTTGAATGCAGTCATCCCTACAAACACCGTCAGAAACGTCCCCTGCAATTGCTTAGATTTTGGGACAGGGAAGCTCGCTAACATGTCAGCCAGGCTTAATGACCGGTGCAAAGGCTCACCTGTGGAGCAGCAGCGTCTTCGATGGATGGGTCATCGATGCCTTTCAACGGGGGTACTGGAGTTGGCTGTGGCATCTGAGAGACGCCCAGCAGTCGCTGTGAGCCCTGCATCAAATTGGAAGGTATTCCCCAACATCAGAAGAGCAATTAAGCTCCACCCCCATTAATGTTTCGATACTTTTGAATACAGTCAAAACACCGTTTGAAACCCGCTCCAATTGCCCAGATTTTCTGGCAGGTTATGTGTCAACCAGGTTTAGTACATTGAAGGCAGGAATAATCTTGCAGTGTAGGCAGTGATTTCCCTACACACCCTGTAGGGTGGGTGTACGTACCTCTCTTGTTTTTTCTGAAGGCACAACCTTAATGGACCTTCTGACAAATATGTGCCGCCACCTAGACACGCGACTGGGTTTGAGACTAAGTGGCGAGAAAACAATGCGCGCGCAAGGCCTCTCCAACCCATTCTACACCCAAAACGTCGGCTACATCCTGTTCTCCCAATGAGGTGCTGTGACCTAACGGCTCCCCCAAACTCGCCTTCATACCCATCATGCATAAACTTCTGCCCTGAAGTCGACAGAAAGAAACCACTTTCCCTCTCTAATTGGCCAGAAGGAAGCAAGAGAGGGTACTGGAACCATTTACTCTCGAACCGATCTTTCTACGAAAGGGATTCATTCGCAACTACTCCTATACTCTAATATGCCTACCCCCCCCCCCCCCCCCTAATTTTAATTCCTGGGGATTCCTTTCGATGTAGAGCTCAGGGAAATAAAATATTTTGAATTGACAAAACTGCAATATTGCAATACCTTCGATCGAGTCTTCGATGGAGGTGCCTCCTTCGCCATCCGACATGCACAGTGCATTTGGTCTTTGGCAAGCAGTGAGCACCCAGTTATTCACTTGTTGATGCAGTATATAATTGTTTTACTAGGAAAGATTAGCAATATTTTTTATGCCAACAAATTTGCATACGCATTCTGGCGCTTGTCAGCTTTCTGCGGCACACAAGTTACGCTGTTTGTGCGAAACAATTCTAAGCATGAATAAAACATTGGTTTTGAGTGATTTTCTTTTTGGTCGAAGAACCGAAAAAGTTTGGTATTGATCAGCGTAGCCAGGAATCTTTTCGGGGGGGGGGGTGCTGAGGTGGCTGGGATGTTGTTCGTGGCGTGCAGAGGGGGGAGCGGGGGGGGGGGGGGCGCGAAACTTCATAAGCCAAGGCCCCCCCCCCCCCCTGGTATTGTTGTTGCTGGTCGGGAGTTATTCCCTGCGGGGTGGGCTTTGCCGCATTGACCGGTTTGTCTCGCGGGGTTTCGGGGCGATCCAGGCCTTTGACTAACTTACGTCTCGTGGATTTCGGACGCCGCACGGTTCACTCGGGTAGAGAGAGGAGGGGAGGTGCGCGGGTGTCAGGCTTGGCTCGGTTCAGGTTTGCGCACCACGTGTTGCGCGCAGCACGTGGCACAACCGAAGTTGAGACCGGGCCTAACCCAACCCTGCGCCCCCGCCCCCTCCTTTCTATTCCCCCGTGAACCACGCACCCGAAAACCACGAGCAGCATGCAGTCTAAACCGCAACCGCCGGCCGAGGAAAGTTCTCAGTATAGCTAGTGTTTCTTGTATTTTGTCCAAGGTGATATCTTACCTGAGAAGCTTGAGATCTTTTTCTTCTAGCCGTTCGCGGTGGTAGCGGCACATCTTCTTCGATATAGCGTTTGTACTTAGAAGACATAAGAGCACTTCGCTTAAAAGCAGGGCCCGTACGTCTGTCCGTTGCACAATGCGTTCGCTCAGAATGGGTGCATATTAGTCGCGCTTGCCTCGAAGATCCACTTGCACTGCCGGTTGGGATCGCAGCGCAGCGAATATGCTGACGTGATTCGCAAAAGTTGTCTGTGGCCAAACTCGTGGTCACTATTCACACAAAGCGGAGGTGATCTGTTGCTCGTGACCAAAGGAGGGAGGTAGGCGCGTGGATGTCTTGCGGGTCATAAACCCGAGTGTAGCCTTCGTTTTCGACGACCGCGTTGCTGTGATCACACTGTGGTCCGTGTGGTTGCGGTGACTCAATCGCTATTTTCTCTCCAGTTTCGCCATCTTCGACGTGGCAACAGAATCCGCTAGTGCTACTTATTTCCCAACAAAAAGCCACTGCAAACAGTTCGGGCGCATGAAATGAGAAAGGAATGTCTTGACCTCCCAGCTTGCACCTACGATCCCCAGTATTTTTATGCACCAGTAAGCGGACAGCTGTAGCGTTTGAAACGAGTCTCGTACCCGTTTGCCCCTGCGTTTCAGATATGTAGCGAGAAAAAGATGCACAAAGCTGGTCGCATAAACAGGATGTTTTAGGCATCTCAGCACGGCGTGGTGTTCACTTTTAATTCTGAAAGGTATGTTCAGCATACATGAAGTTGACTGTGTTAGTGACGGGCTACAGAAGAACGAAAGACGCCTGTTGTATCTCTCCTTCAGGCTTATGTGTTTGTTCACAGAATCGTTGAAATTGGTCCATGCGAGCGCCCTTAGTGCACGCCCTTAGTGCGCGCTCAAAGTGCTCGAGTAAAATGGTTTCAGTGGATAATATAGCACTTGATGAGTTGTCGGCAGCGTTATCACGGTCATCAAGATGAGTGGTGAATGACTGGTATTCTCTAATCTGCGAATATGTGTTAAAACAATGTGATGCTTACAGCGTGGTTTGACATAGACGTCTCCTCTATAGACGGGTAGGATATAGGAATATCATTAACACGAACTGCTTAGCATCCAGACTCTCGTGACTAACGGAATGATGTGTAGAAAATATGACTGGATTTTTATTACTAAGGCGAATTTCTAGCTTGTAGACGATTGACCTTTGATGGCATGCAAGAGAGACCGCTAGCGATCAGTAAACTGGGTCCAATAAATGCAATTATTTCTTCTCCTTTTCCTTTTTTTTTGCCGACTTTTAGGTCAGGTTGCATAACTTATCCATCAGTATTTTTTTTAATCACTCCCATAGTGCACATATCATATATTGCTGAAAAGGAGCAAGGGGTTTTGTTTGTAAGCCGCGCCCCTTGGCAGCACCGCAGGCTTTATTGATATATGCTTATATGAAACTCCTTAGTATTTCTGAAAGATAAACTGAGCATGTTGGTCACAAATGTTTTTTTCATCCTTTTTTTTTTCTTTCTTCTTTTGCACGTAACGGACAGGTAACCGTCGAAGCTCGAGCTGCGCCTGCCGCGACTCGTAAGAAGCTTTGGCAGCACTGAACCAACTATGTGGTGCGCTAGCCCACCTGACCATCGAAATCACGAAACAGTATCGCTTTCTTTTTCATTAAGTGGAAAACAGTCGCAAAACATTGATTACAGGGGTATATTGATTAACATATATGGTGCTCAGGAACCAACGCAGCCTCGTTTTCAGTTCCTAAGAAATGGCAGAAAAGCCACACTTCGGCAATTTTGTTAACATTTGTACTTGGCATGCTTCACAGCTTCGGGTATTCTTTATGGTTTGCATGTTCCGTGTTTCTTCGAAGATGGCCGATGGCCGTCAGCCGTTTCCTTGCATTCAACCAAACCAAGAAAGTCAAGAAGCCGTTAGACAGTTTCGGTTTGAAGGTAACATCCAGATCCAGATCGAAACCGAGAGACCGAGAGGCAAGATGGCCGGTCGCGACAAGGTTCAGAACGCTCACAACAGTGCGATGGAAAATCTAGCACTATTTAGCTTTGACGATGGTTCAATGGCGGTTGAGACGGTGAAACTAATTAGGGGTTACGACCCTGCAACGCACAACTCAAAAGCTTGGCCGAAGTACAAGGAGGGAGCCCTGAAACATTGGGTGAATGTCGATTGGCCCAATACAGACAAAGCCGGTCGGGCTACGGGAACCACGACTCTGCACCCAGCGCAGATCGTCCGTTTTGGAGGTACGTTATTCTCTTTTTATGTTTATTCCAAAGTTTCTGTGAGCGGGGCGGGCTTGCTAGGTTTGGGCTGGCTGATTTACGTACTGCTTTATAGCTCTATAGGCTGTCAAGTGTTTCAGGTGTTGAAATTAGCTGTAACTTGTATTTTGGTACATTTTATTTTGTGGCTTTTCAGACTGCCGGGCCGAGCTGAAGGAACTGCTCGACAAGTATGTGAATCAGCGGAACGGCACTTCAAAGGACAGTGAGCTAAGCAAACTTTGGGGAACGGTATCTGTAGGCTTTACAATGCCCCTTTGGCTGTGCACCACTGGCTTTGAGCGCAACTGATGGGAGTGCTGATCTGTCGATTCTGACATGGGGTTCAGGATTAAATGACGAGGCCGGGTATTCCGTCTTGCTTTGCTCTCTGCAGAATCCATTACTTTTTTTAGTATTTTTTTCTGTGCTTCCTCATCTGCTTCAGCAGCTTCTGAGCCGCTTGGTGCCGCAATGCCAGAGTAACATGATCAGTCCAAAGTCCAGCTTCTACGTCTACTCTAAGGAGGAACCGCTGCATAAAGACACATAGTATACTGAGGAGCTGTTTTAGCATCCAAATCTCGTGGAAAATTTCTGGTTGCTCTTGGAAATGGCTTATAACAAGGTCCACCAGACTACATCTGCATAGCAGGGCTTTATAATATTTTTAAAACTGCTGAACAATGTCTTATCTCTAAATATAATTTGTGCACGTGCGATGCATGGTCCATGAGCCTTAACTACGATAAGAAAATTTAATATTAACTTTTATTTAGTTCGCTTTCTTCGAAATCAGTGGAACGGTGTAAAAAAAAATTAAGTGCAGAAAATATTAGTTAAAAGTGAAAACAATGAGAAATTCAAGAGCAAGTTCTGAACTTTCCATTTATGTTTTGAATTTTGCTAAAGCTTACTGATTTTATTCTTGAAATCACTCGTTGCAGAAGAAGCAGTCCTCAAAGAGAAAGAACTGTGTGGAGGACAAGTTGCTGAAAAGACTGCGGCAGGAATTTAAAGGTCGGGGGCTACGTATACAAACCGTTTTGTTATAAAAGTGTTAGTTTTATTGATGGCATATCAGTATTCATATGATCTTGCCGTTTTGGTGTTTGGTTAGACTTATTTTTCTTAATGTAATTAATTTTTTTTTTCAAGTGTACTGGTCATTTGTTCATTCAGGCCCACTACAAGCTGTTCAGACCACTCAGGTAACTGGAGATTATAGATTTACTGGCTCAGTGACCTCTGCACTGTGAAGGCATATGACATACATTGTTGTTTTTCAAAGCCAGCGTTTCTCAAATAGGGGTCCACGGACCATTTGGGGTCCGCCGACCCTTTGGCGTCCACGAAGGCATTCTAGGGGTCCGCGAAGCCCAGCCTCATCAGTCAAGCCCTGAAATACAACTTGTCTTTCCTCAGATTGGGGAGAACCGTTCACAGTTTCGGGTTAGTTTTCTCGTGTATGTGTCAGTAAGAGAAGTCCACTTTACACTAGCCATCAATTATATTCGTTTATTAAATTACTTTCATCATCAACCTAAACTTTCCCTTCCATTCACCATGAACGGGGTCACCCATCATCTCCGCCGATCCAGAAGGAGTCCGTGAAACACCAATAGTTGTTGCTGCCCTAAGCATTAGAAAAAGTCAGTGGGCAGCAGGAATGCAACTTTGTGAGTGTGACTCCTGGGGAGCAGTTGCTTAAGAATTCCAATGTTATACTTTGTTGTGCAACTCTGATAATCTATCATTACTGCTTATATTTGCTGTTTATAGCTCGGTGCATCTTCTGGGCACGCGCCAGAAGCTCATGTCGTGGTACCTGCCCAGGCCTGCCCCGCTGAAAAGGCCAAGCCTGGAGCCGAGGACAAGACCAGGGCTAGCGATGCCGAGACGAGGGCCAGCGAGGCCGAGACCAGGGCCAGCGAGGCCCAGACCATGGCCAGCGAGGCCAAAGCAGGGGCCTCCGAAGCCGAAGCCAGGGCCTCCAAAGCCAAAGCCAGGGCCTCTGAAGCCGAAGTTAGGGCCTCCGAGGCCGAAGCCAGGGCCTCCGAAGCCGAAGCCAGGGCCTCCGAGGCCGAAGCCAGGGCCTCCGAGGCCGAAGCCAGGGCCTTCGAGGCCGAAGCCAGGGCCTTCGAGGCTGAAGCCAGGGCCTCAGGGGCCGATTCCAGACCAGGGACTTCAAGGGCTGGGGACGCGGAGGCCAGGGCCGAGGTGGCCGTGGCCAGAGCGGAGGAGGCCACGACCAGGGCGGAGGAGGCCGAAGCCAGGGCGGAGGAGGCCGAGGCCAGAGCGGAGGAGGCCGAGACGAAGGTCGTCGAGGGAAAAGCACCGATGGCTTTCATGCTGGACGACCTTCTCCCTGCTTTGGAACGTATGACTGAATTTACAAATATCTGGAAACTCCCAGGTTACATCAGTCCTCTTATGATTAGCTATAGATGGTGACAGGTCAAGAACAAAGTGGAAGTTCCTCCGACCTCTTTCCACTTTAGCAGAGCGAATGCTGGAGGGGAGGTTGCCTCCTCTCCACCATTCGCTCTGCTAAAGTGGAAAGAGGACGGAGGAACTTCCACTTTGTTCTTGACCTGTCACCAACTATGGAGTGGAATATTCCCAATTGTTGTGATTACTATAAGGCTGAGGCGCAGTGGCGTCACAAGGGTCAGCGGCACCCAGGGCTGTAGCTTGCCACGACACAACCCCCCCCCCCCCCCTTCTTTAGAAAGCTCCGCCAGCCATAGCGCGCATGGAACTGAATCAAAGCAGTGGGCTTATCTTTTCAAAGTTTTTATATTTTGAATTTGCACCAAACTAATAAGAATTTTTTTTCTCATTATTGCAAAAAGTTTTTCTTAAAAACCTTTTTTTTTTTTTTTTTTTGGTTCGACATGCCTAATCTATTTGTCCAGGCCTAACTGCCCGATGTTGCGAATTCGCGGCATATTTTATTTTTGTTTAGGAGTCCATTTGCACCAAAAGAGACTTTAGTAATTGATTACATATACACGTTTGAGGGCATGTCCTCTGCGCGCCGCTATTTTCTTTGCTGGGGAGCACGTGGGCTGCGCCATAATATGATTACGGTATGATGCCTTGAGTAGGCGTAATCGGATTATGGCACGACCCACAGCGCACCTACGTGCACCACAGCAAGCAAGATGGTGGTGCCGGAGGCCACTCTTGCAAACATGTGTGCAAAACAAAGCAAAAAACTTTTTGAAGGACGCATTCCCTTAATTTTTTGCGTTAAAAGGTTACCAAGCCGCTTCATATCCCGAAATAAGTACTACTGCTACTACTATTTTATGTCATTCCATAAGTTGTTTTCATTTGAACTAAATGCAGATACAGGAAATACTTTTTCGACATCAGGGTAGGGGATATCCGTGACGGTGAAGCATTGAATTGTGATGCGAGAGCGGACCCTTCTTGTGTTTGGACTCACAGTGTCAACTTGCATGTTTTAATTTGCTGCTCTGCATACAGGACTAGCATGTGCATCACTGTTTAAACTTGCTGCTGTACATAGGTGAAATGAGGCCGCTCAAGGTGTGATATGGAGTGGCCGCAGTGATCTGTCTCAATTTGGGAACTGTTTGTGAAGCGGCATCTTGACAGTGAGTGCCCGTGTCGAAAGCAGAGAAATATGCACAAAAACACTGAATGTGCGCTAGAAGTGCAATGTTGACGACAAAAGTGACAGCCACTGAAGTAGATAAGTGAGCTGACTAAGGTCAGGAAATGAGACTTGACGGGTATAGACCATTTGCAATATCCCCCAAGTGCCCCGGCCCGTGCTAGAGAAATCATGGGAACGGTGTTCCTTAAAGGGGCCCTGCAATGACTTTTTGACTGGTTCTTAATTTGCACTGAACCTGAGCGTACTGAACGTACTAACTTAATCCAACTTTTCTTTTCTCAAATTTCGCTTTATTTTAAAAGTTATAGGCAAATTAGAATTGCAAAAACAAGCAAAATATAACCTTCTGCATGACGTCGTAGGTCCTGCCTTGAGTGGCCTTGAACTAGAGGAGGAGTAGTGAGCTCATCGAGCGCACACGGTTGCCGCACTCCGTGTCGATGGCTCGAGAGGGCGCCACTAAAGCACATGTTGGATAGGCTGTATGAAGCGGGCGGCCAGGGCAGCTCGTATTGCATTTGCAGCGCAACTAAACACTAATTCGGCATAACATTTCATTGGCCACAAACAACAGCAAACACGGGGTAAAGATCAGTTCAGAACGGGAGCCACTTCGCGCTGACGCACCGCCAAATGGCCAAATCGCCAACAGGGCCCGCGCCGAACAAACGTTGGCGCCGAGGGCCTTCGGAACGCTCGGAACCGGTCGAATTCTTGAGCTGGTTTACGACCACAGCGCCGCCGCGTACATCCGGGACCTTTCTACGCTTCTCGTTTGTCGTTACCTCATCCCACTAGCCTTTTCTAGTATGCGCCGTTTTTTTCCGCCGCTTGGTGGCGGGTATGGTGACGGGTCATTTCTCGTTTCCGTACTTTCTAAACTGCATTTGTTTCTTTTCTGATCTAAAATAGTGAACAAAAACTACTTTCATACACAATTGAAACGGTTCGCGACACTTATATTTTGTATCTCGACTAAAAAAAAGCTTTTAGCGGCTTTGACCAGTGGCAAGCCCAGGACCAAAGACGTCACATTTTGCGCGCTTTCGGTACCGCGGGTCGCCGTCGTCGGTGGAGGAGGTTTCCGCGTCGTCCGGTTAAACTATGACGCACTGATATTTAGTTACTGTCTCCGTGCCCGCTGGCTTGCCCCAACCCCAAGAGACGTGGAAACCGTAAAAAAGGTAGACGCTTAAATATGATTGCAGGGCCCCTTTAAGCTCCTTAGTGATCGGTAATTTCGACCCAATCCATGGTTACATAGCTTTTGAGCATAATTTGGAGTCACTCTGGAGAAGCGCCTGATATACACCAAGGACCTATTGTGTCGCTTATAAAATTTCTCCTCAATGTTTCTGATACTGTGCGTGCTGTGTACCCCTGAACCTGGATGAGCTGCAGAAATCCCTTACATTATTATCATTATCGTACAGCTTTGAAGACGCTGATATTAAGTTCGAAACGCTAAAAAGGCTATAAACAGCCCCGCTGACTCCGAGCTAAATCCTGGTTTTTGTTGTTGTAAATTCTGCTTTTTAAGCAATTCCTGCTAAAACAACAATCATGAGAATGATAACATTGTAAGAGATTTCTGCAGCTTAGCCAGGTTGACAGGTGGACTGCATGCGCAGTATCAATAATGTTGACATTGACAAAAAAAGCTTAAAAGTCAAATGACAGGTCCTCGGGGTGTATCAGTCGCTTGTTCAGGGTGACTCCGAATTATGCTCAAAAGCCTGTGTAACCATGGAATTGGTTGAAATTAGCAATCACTAAAGGAACACCATTTTCATGATTCCTTGAGTGCGGGCCGAGGCGCTCGGGAATGTAGCAAAAGGTATATTGGGGTGCGAAGCTGTCTGAAGGGAGAGCAGCCTGAAGACGAAAATATGTTTCCATGATATTTCTAGCGTGAGTTAAAAGTGCTCGGATTATTTCAAAAATGGTCTTTTTATGGTGAGCGTACACATGTCAAGCATGGGATTGTAGGCGTGGATTTCAGAGCTTCCTGCTTTTTCACCATTCATTTAAAAAAATTTGAAGTCTAGGAGCAAGTTAGGCGCAGTGTCTGCTTTAATCGTGTGCACTTTCTCTAAATTTTCCTTAATGTTAAACCAGGTGTAACTTATGTGTAGCTTTAAAGGGGCTATGATGCCAGTGTTGACGGTTGTTAACCATTATTTTTTTTCATAATTTGAATACCTAATTGTAATGTCATTGTGATGAATGCCTCCTACTGGCAGGTGTGCCAACCCTCGTTGCAGCTCTGGAGGCTCGTGGAGCGACGGGCCCTGTGGTTCAAGGGAGTGTTGTGGAGAACACGGTATGTAACGATTTCCTCTCTTCGCATCGCAGTTAAACATGTCCATCTTTTATCTTGTCTTGTTCCTAACCCTAATGGCTCATTCACACCTGCGGGTCTACAGAATAATCTGCCCAAATTTTGACTCTGGGTGCCAAAATTTGAGCAGATTATTTTGACGCTCGGACCACAACCATAGGCTTTTGACGCCGCGCATCAGAAGTGTGTGAAATATCCGATGACGAGCAGATTGGTCTGAGATTTTTTTTTTTCTGCTGGAGAAAGTTTTTCCATTAGAACAGAAGGCAGGAATTGCATTCCCAGATGTCACACCAGAGAATATCAGCTTACCTACAATAGCAAAACAAATTTTGGCGTTTCTAAACAAAGCACGGCAAGTCGACAGGACTTTTTCAGAAACTTAAGGAAGTCTCGTCCAAAGCTCTGTCACATGCCTCCTCGCATTGCAATGGCCTTGCCGCTTGCCTCCCTTCTCTCGCTTGCCCTCTTTCTGTCGTAAGCTACAGCCGGTTTGCGACAGCACGCTGCCCTTTGGCACCAGTGGAGGGAGGTGCAGCTTTTTGAATCTCACTTAACAGATGACACATCAACGTCTTTTGTTTTGTTTTTGTCGGGGATTGACACTTCATGGCGGACAAAACCAACACAACCTAGATGAACTCGAGGCATTACCACCGATTTCTTATGCCTCCTAAAAGGAGTTTGTGCGATGCACGGATTGAACACGAGTGTCATGTCAGCCTTGACTACCCATTAAGTGAGAACATGAGTCGCACCTGAACGGTGATGCTTCACTCATTTTCAATCTCTGCTCTGGGTGGTCCCCTTTTTGGTGACAGAAAATTAAGTGCTAAGTCTTTGTATCTGGGTGGCATTGACTCCCCAAACTCTTCTTTTTCTCGCACTGGAAAGCAACGTGTTTGCAAAAAGTCTTTTAGCTCCTTTACTCTCGTTGAGACGAAAATCGGACCCCGGTGCTATGAACAGTTTCCGTTCGATGCTCACATATTTCTTGGTCTTTGCCAAGCAATGTGCAGAGGTAACCTACTCGAAATAAGGCACGGCATTTGTTAAAAGCTGGTTTTCTAATCCGCCGACGAGCACTGGTATATAACAGGGTTGTACTTGGGAAACGGATTTCCCGAGTACATTGCACGGGCACGGCGGGGTAAAAAGCCTGAACAGTTGATAAGTCTTTTTTTGACGAGCAAAATCAATCGGCAGCTATAGTGCTTTTTAGAAGTGTGAAGGAGCCACAGGTTCTAGCAAAAAATGTGCCTGTTAAAATGTGCCTGTTAGAGATTCGCAACTATTAGAACCATAGCTCCTTACTTGGCCCCATCGGTCAGCGTAGTCATTGACACGTCGTGCAAAGCATTTTTGTTTAATTGGGCGATTGGTGCCTCACTTACACCGTTTTCCTTTTGCCCAAATTTCGTATGCCTCCTGCAGTTCGCTGCTTGTCTTGTCATTGTATCTAGCAAGAATCTTAACATCATACAACACCGGGGAACAGTGGCGTCTATTGCAGTGAATGGCGCATGGTAGCCGCGCGCTCATGGGCACGGTCATTCACACACCTGCCCATCTGGCCAATATACACTGCTCGTCACAATAGTGGTATCTGATACACGATGCCTAAGACATACTCAGCAAATTTATTCTTGTGTTTTATGCTGCAAAGCTCAGATGGCTGCTTGGGGCTGTTGATTCTGTGCAGAGCCGAACCATCTTATCGAGTGTTGAGGACACCACAGGAATGCGGTAGCGCTGACCAACTTTCCTTAATTGTGTGATACTGAATGTAAGTACTGTCGAGACCGGTTATAACGAAGACAATGGGAATCGGAAATCACTTTGCTATATCCGCTATATCCTTTAAACTGAATTCAGTTAACAAAGTGCAAAAGGGAGTGGGGAAATCGTGATTCCTTCGCTGTAGCCGCTATTTTTTTATAACCGACTTCATTATAACCTGTCTCGACAGTATGGTGTCACAGCTGGCCTCACCTTGGACTTCCCACGAGCGGGTTTGTTTATGCCTTTAAACCTTTTTAACAGGCTTTCGGCCACCCGAATTAGACATATCTGCGTGTAGGCTGCTTCTCTTTGTCGCGCAATCTATTCCGGACAGAATGGCCACAAGATTGCTTGAGAGAGGCCTCCAAAAACATTGGCAATGCCCCTCAAAAAAAGAAAAAAGAAAAGTGGCAGTCTTAACGTGTTTGGAGACCTCTCTCAAGAAATTTTGTGGCCACTCTGTGCAAGATAGCTTTGCGCTACAGATTGCACGACTGATAAAGCAGGTTATCCGCAGATGCGTCTAAAGCGCCGTTCACACACTTGCACCTGAGTATGACTGAGAGAGACAAGTCCAGTTTTTAAGCCTCTTGCGACGGCGTACAACCTGCTCCGCAGCAGTGCATCGCGTCCTACGCCATCGCAAGAGGCTTAAAAACCGCTCTTTTCTCTCGTTCGTACTCGGTTCCAAGTGTGTAAACGGCGCTTAATTCAGGTCTCCAAAAGCCTGTTAAAAAGTTTAGAGGCATAAGCAAACATGCTCGTGAGACCAGCTGTGGCACAATACTTACACTCACCCACAAAAAGAAAGTTGGTCAGTGCTAGCGCATTCCTGCCATGTTCTTGGCTCTTAGTAAGATGGTTCGGCTCTGCCACAGAGTCAAGAGCCCCGAGCAGCCATCTGAGCCTTGCAGCATAAAACACAAGAATCAATTTGCTGAGTGTACCTCGAGCATTGTGTATCAGATACCACTATTGTGAGGAGCAGTGGATATTGGCCAGAGGGGCAGGCATGTGAATGACCGTGCCTGTGAGCGCGCTGCTGCAATGTGAGCTAGCCCAGCTGGCCACCTTGCCATTCACTGCAGTAGGTGCTCCTGCTCCCCGGTGTTACATGATGTTAAAATTCTTGCTAGATACAATGACAAGGCAAGCAGAGAACTGCACGAGGCATACGAAAATTTGGCAAAAGGAAAAAAGTGTGTATAGGTGAGGCATCAATCACCCTATTAAACAAAAATGCTTTGCTCGAAGTGAAGGTGACTAAGCTGGCCGATGGAGCCTATATAGTTAATGTTCTTCCCAAATAACCAGCTTTTGCAAGTGTGCCTTGCGTTGTCTAGCTTTGTCTTAGTCCTTGTTGTTTTCGGGGCTTTTAAACATTTTAATACAATGTACCAGCTGGCCCAATTAACCACTCACTGTTAGCTAGCTCTGTTCATCAAGTGCTTTTTAACCACCAGCATGTCACAGCCATTTATGCTTATGTGCTCATTTGAAAAGCTTTCAAATCGATGTAATTAACATATTCGGTGCTATTTTTATGTTTCAGACATCCTTTGGAGACATCAATGTCCCTGAGGCAAGACTGAAACTGGTGGACACCAAGCAGCCATCAATTTTCACACTGGACCTTGCGGTCGCTGTCTTTGGGACGGAGGCCCTGACCAACTGCTGCCTTACTGGCTCTGCGGTGAAGGGGAGGCTTCCCGAAGAGGGAGTTAGGGACTTGATAGGTAAGTAAATTGCTGTAAAGTAGAAATGGCAAGGCACTATCGCAATCAAGCTTAACTGGAACAACTGCTAAGGTTATACTCTTCACACATATTGGATTTGTCTCGGTGCTCATGGATGGCTTTTTAGCTAATGTTCAGGTATGTCTTCTTTATGTGTCATTACGTCTGTACTAGACCTCCGGTTTCCGGTAATCTGCTCCAGCTTTAGCATACTTCAATTTTTGCCCAGATTAAAAATCACTCTTATGTTCAATCGGCTTAAAGGGGCCATGCAACGATTTTCGGACTATGGCCAATATACTGCTGAAAGTAATCGTTGTCACCTATAGAACGAACAGGAAACCGTAATTTCTTGCGAGCTCTAGTTTTTATTTAAAAATAATGAAACAAATCGACAGTCGAAGGGCTTCTTAACTCTCCACATAGCCTTTCGAGTGACATACTCTGGGGGATCACGTGGTTTCCCCTTGTGTTCTCTCTTCGGAGACCCCAGCCGCTTTTAAAGGATTAGCATCGTCGAAGGTCGTGGCGAGCGATGAATACAAAAGTGGTTTTGCCACGGAGCTGTCGGCGAGTATAGACCATTCCATTTAGCGCTCTCTGGGCGGCAGCATTTTGTTCGACAACAGTGCCCTCTCTGTACATCCGGGAAGTTCGGCGGCTAAAACGAAGGACAGGGCATGCACTTGACTCCGCTAGCAGACAACAAACCAGGAAGTTGCCATTCTCCATCTTTGGGCTGTACCGGCGGGCTGTAGGGAACATCAAACTCTCGCTCGTGGCTGCCGTTGTGAAGTGGTTCGCGTTCTTAGAATAGTTATGGCTGCTCCAAAATCAGCCTATAGCTCTCTGTTATTCTATTTTGGTAAATGGTCAACGAGCATATCTTTTTTCCGTTACTTAAATAGCAGCTGAGTCAGCCGGCAGTACTACCCTCAACTACTGCGTCTATTGCGGCAGGAGAGCACGTTTTTATTTATTATTTCAGACCTCCACTCATGCTTGCGAAAGGCCGACACTAGTACAAACTTTGTATAGTAAAAAAAGGTACAGCAGCCGAATTCACTTTTCGCCGGAGAAGACCGGCCAATCTGACATAGTTTTCCCAATTTTTTTTTTAATTTGCACGCAGGTCACAGCGCAATCGGACCCTGTTTATCTAGCATAGTATTACACGACAACTGGCATACTAAATCTGCGCTTGAAATTTCTAAAATGACACGATTTTAAACAGAGTTTGCATGCCAGCCGGATGCTAGGTACATCCAACTCGGCGGAGCAGACGACAGGGGGGTGAGAGGGGAAGGGCATTTCTTGTTTCTCTATTACCCTCCCTTCTAATGGAACGGGCTATAGCAGCGGAGGGGGACAGGTTTTTGCTGACTCCTGCGTGTGCCCCAGAGGCGCTGTCACCGTAGTTCCTGTAACCGCCAGGCTGCAGATCGCAAATAATTGGTTTTTCCTTTGTGATTATGCAGCGGAATAGCAGTTTCTGGGGACCAGGTGACATGTTTTTAGTCACTTTTGCTTGGATAAACAATATATAAAAAATACAAACTGCCAATTCTTTCAACATCAAAATTGTTGCACTATTCCTTTAAGTTTGATTGCTGTGTATATCAGCGATCAAATTTAATCAGCCTTCAGTATTGTTTTCTTGTGTATAATTTTCTGAAGGCAGGTGACTTTTTGTCCAAGCTTTAGGCTGCTGAATATTTAGAAACCATCAGATCATTTAGTTGTTCTTAAATTGTTGTTTAGTACAGTATGGCTTCAGTTGGTTTTGCATCAGTATACCCTGAATTATCGTATTAAATAGATGGCAGAATCAAGATTAAAAAAATGTGGTCAGCTGTGTGCTCAAAATTATTGTCTAGCCTATGCTATCTCGGACTTTCTACCCCGGAGGGGGCCCCTGTGAAAGCAGGTGTTTGGAGAGTGGCGTCTCCACGGACCCCGAGCTCCGCAGGGGGCGCCTGCACCTTAGGTGCTAGGTGCTTGGTGAGTAGGGTCACCACGGACCCTAGCAACTTTGGCGACACCACAGACCCTGAGTAAAAGTGGCTAAGACCCACCCACGTCTGGCTGTGCGTGGCGAGCCCGTGTCCAGGATAAAGGGCATCCTGGTGGTTGAGCTGAGCCCGGGGTAGGTTTGGACCCTTCGGGGCCCCCCCGGGCGAGGCAACACACCACTTTGGCCCCTGCGTCCTGTAGACGGGTGTTCTGGCTTGGCCCGACCAGGATGATTCAGTCAGTCGCCACATCTTCTACTATCCCCTCTTATCTTCCTTTTTTCTCTGCTCTTCTTTTATTCCTTTTCACCTTCTTTGGCGGCAAGGGCTAACCTTGGGTGGCGATAGACCCCTTGTCCGGATCCACACTAGGTTATAGTGCCTGGGCAGCACTGGTAGTGTAATGTTGTCAGCAAAGCCATATTTGTTATGGCACATTGCCTACCCCCGTGTTGGGCTCCGTGATGGGTGGTGCACCCGGGGCACCGAAATTCTCTCCCATCTTTATGGGTACCAGACAAAAAACCTTTCTTGATCGGCCCCCCAAAAGGGGCCGCACCGAAGTACATGCGATTAATCCTACTAGATCTGCAGAAAAATTTCCAAGATTCTTGGTGACGCACTCTGAAAGTGAGAAACCTTTGGCGAAACTGTCACCATTCCTTGTTTCCAAAACACTTGAGTCCATTGTTGGAAAGAACTTCTCTGCCAAAAAAATGACATCCGGAGATCTGCTCGTTGAGATTAAAACCAGTGAACAGAGCACAGCACTCCTATCACTAAATTCAGTTTCTGACTATAAAGTGACAGTCACTCCCCACCGTACATTGAACACAGTAAAAGGTGTGATTTCTGAAGATGACCTCCTCGAAAGTACAGAAGATGAACTCGTAGATGGCCTCAGTGACCAAGGAGTTGTCGCTGCAAAGCGAATCTCCCTTCGTCGAGAGGGGCAAGAGATCAAAACAAAACATGTCATTTTGACTTTCGAGTTGAGCAAAGTTCCCGAGTCAATCAAGGCTGGGTACTTGAACTGTAGAGTACGGCCATATGTGCCGAACCCCAGAAGATGTTTCCAGTGCCAGAGGTTCGGCCATAGTGCCCAGAGCTGCAGGGGCAAGACCACGTGCGCCAAGTGCGGTCAGAACGATCACCCCTCAGACAACTGTGCAAACCCACCACACTGCATCAACTGCGGCGAACCACACGCCGCTTACTCCCGTTCTTGTAAAAAATGGAAAGAAGAAAAGGAAGTAGTTACTCTCAAAGTAAAAGAAAACATCTCGTTTCCTGAGGCCAGGAAGCGACTTTCTTTTCTACAGAAAGGATCCTTCGCTACGGTAACACGCACAGGGGGCGTGTCACCGAAAACCTTGGTGGGAACCCAGGTCTGTCCCAAAGACCTGGCAGCCCCACCGACACCCCCTGCCCCCCCAAGGTCGGCTCCACGACCACGTTTGTCGTTGGAGCCAAAAGGTGCACAGTGCCTGAATGGTGCTGCCGCGCCTCTCTTAAAGGAGGCAATGGACACCATGGCACCAAAGGAGATATCCCCTCCAAAGGCATCAGGGGTGGTGCCTCTCGCACCACCCTCAGTCCCTAAAGAGGGTCCGTCGCAGACCACCTCCTCTAAGGAGCTGGAGCGGACACCCTCGTCGTCTGCTCTCTCTTCAGGCCGAGGCAGGGCTTTGCCCACTCCCGCCTCGACCAGTTCTCGAAAGCCTGGCCAGCTGGACGAGGCATACTCGACCTCAAGCCAGCAGTCAGTAGATGAAATGATGGATGAGAGCATGCCACCCTCTGACGACGACCTGGTCCCTTCAGGTGCTGAGTCATCAGTACCTTTTCAGGTCGTAGAAAAGAAAAAAAAATAAACTTCCTAGAATTTTGCCCCCAAAGAGATCGTAGTCCCTTTAGAAATGAATCATAAGCAAGTGTCCACTTAGTTATCTTGCGGTGTCCTAAAGGCCAGTTATAATTTTAATTTTGATTTCAGTTTCAATCTTCATTTTGTCTCTGTGTTTACAGTGGAACTGTCGTGGGCTTTTTTGTAATTATGATGATGTCACTTTTTTATTAGACGAACACCGCCCTGCTGCCTTCTGTCTGCAGGAGCCGCATCTTAAAGAAACTAGGTCAAATGTACTCCGCCATTGTCAACTGTTTAGACAAGATAGGTTGCACTCCTCTGTGGCGTCTGGTGGTGTTGCTGTAGTTGCCCAGCGCACAACCCCATCTGCCGAAGTGGCTCTCTACACCACTCTCGAGGCTGTGGCTGCCCGAATACTGCTAGACCGGGTGATTACTGTTAGTTCAGTGTACATATCACCGGGATACCAGCTGCAGTACGAAGAACTAGAGGATCTTGTCAGTCAGCTCCCGGCTCCATACTTAATTTTAGGCGATTTTAATGCACACAACCCATTGTGGGGGAGTGGTAAACGGGATGCTAGAGGAGCACTTGTTGAACGTTTTCTTCTTACCATGGGACTGTGCTTACTTTACACTAAAGAAGCCACACACTTTAGTTCAGCGACCAGGACTTTTACTTCCATCGACCTTTCTATCTGCCATCCTTCACTATACTCGCTGTTTTCATGGAGGGTCATCGCAAACCCAAATGGAAGTGACCATTTTCCAATTATTTTAGAGTTTAACAGTCCTCCTGCTGGTCTTCAAACGCGCACCCCTCGTTGGAAGTTTGAGAGGGCTGACTGGGCAACATTTAGCAGCTCTTCAGTTTTAGCTTGTTCATCACTTGATGGTCTTTCCATCGATGATGTCACTCTGCATATCACTCGACACATATTACAGGCCGCAATCATCGCCATTCCCATGACGTCCTCGCATCTCCCAAAAAGGCCGAAGGCATGGTGGAATAAAGACTGCCGCCAGGCAAAAAAGGAACAGAATCGTGCATGGGGTATGTTTACGCGTTACCCTACTCCAAGTAATCTGATTGGTTTTAAAAGAAAAAAGGCCCAGGCAAGGTTTGTTCGAAGACAAGCCAAGCGGCAAAGCTTTAGAGGATATGCCTCTTCAATCAATAGCAGTGCATCTATAAAGGAAGTTTGGGACCGCGTGCATAAAATTGAGGGTTCCTACGGCGCTTTCTCTGTCCCACTCTTGTGCCGGAATGGAATATGTCCTGCAAGCCTTGACGAACAGGCTGACATTCTTGGTGAGCACTTCGAATTTGTTTCTAGTTCCGAACACTATACGCAATCATTTAGGCGGCATAAGCTACATGCAGAAAAAAATGAAAGCCGCTTACAACTCCCTGTAACACCGAATTAGAGCGCAGCTCTTGAGGAGGAGGAGGGAAGGGCACTGGGGGGGGGTTAAACTAACCAGTGGGGGGTCACGTGACCTTGGGGGTCACGTGACCCCCAGTGCCGATGATGTCATCACTGACGTCACTGATGACGTCATCACTGACGATGACGATGCGGGTACCGATGACGTCATTAGTGACGTCACTGATGACTTCACCAGTGATGAGTGATGATGACGATGTGGATGCCGGTGACATCAGTGACGCCACTGATGATGTCATCAGTGATGATGACGATAACGATGCGGATGCCGGTGACGTCATCAATGATGATGACGATGTGGATGCCGGTGACGTCATCAGTGATGATGACGATGACGATGTGGATGCCGGTGACGTCATCAGTGATGATGACGATGACGATGCGGATGCCGGTGACGTCATCAGTGATGATGACGATGTGGATGCCGGTGACGTCATCAGTGATGATGACGATGACGATGTGGATGCCGGTGACGTCATCAGTGATGATGACGATGATGATGTGGATGCCGGTGACGTCATCAGTGATGATGACGATGACGATGTGGATGTCGGTGACGTCATCAGTGATGATGACGATGACGATGTGGATGCCGGTGACGTCATCAGTGATGATGACGATGACGATGTGGATGCCGGTGACGTCATCAGTGATGATGACGATGACGATGTGGATGCCGGTGACGTCATCAGTGATGATGACGATGACGATGTGGATGCCGGTGACGTCATCAGTGATGATGACGATGTGGATGCCGGTGACGTCATCAGTGAGGATGACGTCATCTGGGGGTCACGCGACATCGGCGGGGGTCACGTGACCTCGGGGGGTCACGTGACCTCGAGGAGGGGGTCACGTGACCTCGAGGAGGGGGTCACGTGACCTCAGGGGAGTCACGTGACTTCGGGGGTCACGTGACCTCGGGGGGTCACGTGCCCCCCACGAGGTCACGTGACCCCGGTGGGGGCTCGCGCGGTGCATTATGGGACATTTCCCATGATGCACCGGGGTCACGTGACCTCGGGGGGGTCACGTGCCCCCCACGAGGTCACGTGACCCCGGTGGGGGGCTCGCGCGGTGCATTATGGGACATTTCCCATGATGCACCGCGCGGTTACGCCGACGCCGACGGCGACGGCGACGCCGACGGCGACGCCGCTCAAGCCGGAAACGGGCCCCTAAGAGCTGCGCTCTAAAAAAGATTGTGCCTACGACCGGTGGTTTGCAAGAGCCTTATAACTCTCTTTTCATGCTGCACGAACTGCAGATGGCTCTCGATTCATCCGGACAGACTGCCCCTGGACCGGACGGTATCCACTATCAAATGCTTCAGCACCTTCATCCATCTACTCTAGAGCTCATCTTGTATCTTTTCAACCGAGTTTGGGTCGAGGGTCTTTTCCCATTGTCCTGGAAGGCTGCCGTCATTATCCCCCTTTTAAAGCCAGGAAAAGATCCTGCCTGTGCCCCCAGCCTCAGGCCTATAGCACTAACTAGCTGTCTTTTGAAGACATTAGAAAGGATGATCAACAAAAGGCTGATGTTTTATTTGGAGAGTGATAATCTTCTTGACAGGTACCAATGTGGCTTTCGTTCAGGACGATCCACGGTCGACCACCTAGTTCGCTTTGAAACTGTCGTGCGAGAGGCATTTGTAAATAAGCAGCATTGTGTCTCTGTCTTTTTTGACCTGGAAAAGGCATTTGATACAACCTGGCGCCATGGCATACTGCAGGATCTGTTCAGCTTAGGTGTACAGGGCCGAATGTTAAGTGGCATTCAGAGTTATCTCCAAAACCGGACTTTTCGCGTGAAGCTTGGGACAACTTTTTCTAGAGAATTTTCGCAGCAAAATGGAGTACCTCAAGTTGGTGTACTTAGCGTCACTCTTTTTATTGTGAAGATGAACTCAATTGTCCGCGCAATAGCTCCATCTGTTCAGTACTCACTGTACGCCGATGATCTGCAGATTTCTGTATCGTCTTGTAATCCATCCATATGTGAACGTCGGCTCCAGCTCACAATCAACAACTTGGTCAAATGGGCTGATGTCAACGGTTTTAAATTTTCTCCTGAGAAGACCGTCTGTGTGAGTTTCTCACGTCGCCGCGGAGTTTTGCACGAACCTTCTTTGACTATGTATGATGTTCCTATCCCAGTGAAAACTGAACACAAGTTTTTAGGTCTTATATTTGATTCCATATTGAATTTTGTTCCGCATGTCAAGAGCCTGAAGATGAAGTGTTTCAAATCGCTTAATATACTTGAGGTCCTGTCGCATGTGTCCTGGGGTGCTGACCGTCTTTGTCTCTTGCGTATCTATCGGTCGGTCGTTCGATCCCGACTTGATTACGGTTGTATTGTGTATGGTTCTGCCCGGACATCGGTTCTCAAAATGCTGGACCCTGTTCATCATCAGGGGTTGCGGCTTGCTACCGGTGCTTTTCCCACATCTCCTGTTCTCAGTCTATACGCAGAAGCAAACGAGCTCTCTCTGGAGAAAAGAAGATCTGAACTGGGCTTCACATATTTTATGCGAATTAGACCGGTTCCTAACCATCCAACCTTACACTGTATAGAACGAATACGCTACGAGCGAACCTTCAGTAACAAGCCTTCAGTTGTTCCACCTCTTGCCATGAGGGTTCGCAATTCTGCGGAGTCTGTAGGACTGGAAGTGTTGCCTCCAGTTGTACAGTGTTTGAGTTTGGCAGCCCCTTGGGACCTAGTTCCCATTCAGTGCGAACTGGAGCTAACGAAATTCAACAAAAAAGACACTCCTCGCGAAGTCCTGAGACAAGAATTCCTTGAACTCCAAGTACAGTATCACGACTTTATAAGTTTTTACACTGATGGTAGTAAAACTGATTCCTCTGTGGGTTGCGCAGTGATCGGGCCTGGGATGCAGCTTGTCCGGAGAATAAATGACAGTGCCTGTAGTTTTACGGCAGTGCTCTATGGCTTACTCCTCGCCACAGATAAGATTCTCAAACAAAAGCTTCACAAGTCAATTGTTTATACCGACTCACTTAGTGCTTTACGAGCTCTTGCCAGAGTGGGAAATGATCGCAATCCACTTGTAATAGAAATAAGGAACAGGCTAATTTCAGCCGCAAAACGGAAGAAAATATTACTATGCTGGGTTCCTTCACATGTCGGAATTGCCGGAAATGAGGATGCTGACAGAGCAGCAAGTACTGCCAAGGATCGAGAAGTCGACCTGTGGAAAATACCTTACAGAGTCTATAGGCATGTTCTAAAATTTTCCATAAGACGCAAGTGGCAAGAGGAATGGGACCGAGAAATAAACAATAAGTTGCGCGCAGTAAAACCACTACTTCAGGAATGGGAGAGTGCACGACACCGCGAGCGTTTTTATGAGGTGGTTTTGTGCCGACTGCGAATTGGTCATACCCGTCTTACCCATGGGCATCTTTTGCGTGGGGAGGATGCTCCGGAGTGTGAACACTGCTGCATTCCATTAAGCATCCTACATATCTTACTTGTATGCCCTTTGTATGACCAAGAACGCCACAGACACTTTGCTAAGGTTTACCAAGAGCATACACCATTACATCTCGCCCTTTTACTCAGCGATGAGCCGTTGATTCCACACAAGTGTGTTTTCAACTTTCTTAAGGATA
Organism: Ixodes scapularis; assembly: GCF_016920785.2. Taxonomy (NCBI): domain Eukaryota; kingdom Metazoa; phylum Arthropoda; class Arachnida; order Ixodida; family Ixodidae; genus Ixodes; species Ixodes scapularis. The sequence continues at coordinate 74,876,582 of NW_024609837.1, forward strand.
TAAGACTCCTGGACCAGCTATTATTTTAATAGTTCATCGTATTCATTGCCACATCTTATGTGCTTGTACTTTCATGATCATTGTTTTATTAAATTACAAGCTACTATAGCTCTTTCTTCTCTCCAACCTTGATTCAGCAATAGTCCTAGTTGTTGGCGCATTATAGCCTTGGTCGCTGCTGCGCCATTAAACCCCAATCAATCAATCAATCAATTGGACTTTCTAGCCAAATATTCTGAAGCACAGTTTCTCAAACGATGTTCCTAGAAGAGCATCCTTAAGGTTCTCTTAGCACCTGAGCTTCCTCAGTTGTTTCTACACCAGTGCCAAACACTCCATAGTTTGCAAATTATTGTTTAGAAGACCTCTAGGCTTGTGCATTGCTCAATTGCAACAACGCCAAGAGTGGCGAACAATAACAAAAAATTTGTGTTCGCTGATATCAGAAAGTTTGAGAGTTCCTGTTGCAAAAAAATGTATGTTTGCAGGCTCTCAAAGGGGTCATGAAATCTTTAGACTTCGGCCAAATAAGTGCGGCATTGGCTCTCCGTCACATGTACAGTGAAGACCACCAAACAATTTTTGCCAAGGTGCACTAGTTATTATTTAGAAAACTAAAAAAGACTCAAGTTTGGGGGCCCCTCAACCTTTAAAGTCCTTTCCATGTCACGTGCATGTGACATGAATGGGGGGCCAGATGGGGGAGCTGGAGACATCCAGTCCTTGTTGACTTTGAGTAGGTTGCACCACTAAAACTATGTGTAAAAAAATACATTTTTTGATGTATTTATTTTTGTGTGAATGACAACATTTATGAAAACATTAGCTTCAGGTTGGGCGGATACCTGCTCAACTCACAAACTCAACCGCTATTGGCGTCATGCCAGTAGTTCATGTGGCCACCATAAGCTGCATGATGGAAAATTTAGCTTTTTTTCCTTTCTGATTGTACAGCGCGCTCGCAACATTTCCCGGGATCGTGGTGTGTTTTCTCATACTTGTGATAAGGTAAAAGAAATAAAAGTAACAAGCTCCAGACTCTTTCAGCAGTGAAATTGTTTCATGATCCCTTTAATTAATGCATTGCAAATTGACGAAATGCCTTGTTCTAGATCAGGGGTGGCCAGGCTGCGGCTCGCGAGCCGCATGCGGCTCTTCGCGTGTTAAAGTGCGGCTCGCCGCTCCTTCCCTTACCTCTCCCCCTCTCACGCACACACACACTCTCCGTCTCCCTCCCGGTCACACGAGCACTTCCCCCACCCCCCCCCCCCCCAAAAAAAAAAAGAAATGGAATGTGTTTTAAATCAAAAGACAGGTTCCCGTTTGGCAGTCTTGTGCTACTGCTACCTTACGTTCAGTTGGACTGCTTTTGACTGGGATAGATTGAAAGTAGTTCAAGCATCGTTTATTGCCCTAAACACAAGTTTGCCCCCCCCCCCCCCCCCCCCGCGGCTCTCGGATGTTTTGTGGATTTGTTTACAGCTTTTAGGCCGGGTCAGCTTGGCAATCCCTGTTCTAGATTATTTCACCGCAGCAATATTTCACACTTGCCAATAAACATTGTCATTGGTCCCCGAGCTCAATATACTTAGATGATTAGCTTTTTATTTGTTGCTTCCTCTTATTGAAATTGGCTAAAATTATCTGGACATGAAGTATAATTAAGTAGTAAGGGCAAGTTTTTTAATTGTCTGTTGTCTTCTCTTTTCAGCTTTTGTTATTGACAAGTTCCCCTGGGAAACACAGAAGTCGGTGAATGAATATTTGCGTAGGAAGTGTAGCAACACTTCCTACAGTCAAAAGAAAGCTTCGAACACAGCGAAGATAACGGCAGAATGAAGAAATTGGCTCTCGTTTTTCACTTATTTTGTGCATTGGCTTTTTTTCCCCTTTAATCTGATGGATTATTAATATTTTAAATTTTATTTTGACAAGAGCGATAATTTTTTTCATTAATTTTACTTTAATCATGTACATAACATTACTTTAGTCATGGTAGGTAATTATTATTGTAGGTTTTATTTGAACGGGTGCAATACCTTTTTTCCATTTATTTTTCTTTAGTCATGAAGGGAATGTTACTTCAGTCATGATAGATGGTAATTATTGTGGGTTTTATTTGAACAGGTGCAACACCTTTTTTCCATTTATTTTACTTCACTCATGAAGGGAATGTTACTTTGGTCATGGTAGATGGTAATTATTGTAGGTTTTCTTTTACCAGGTGCAATACCTTTTTTTCCATTTATTTTACTTCACTCGTGAAGGGAATGTTACTTCAGTCATGATAGACGGTAATTATTGCAGGTTTTATTTTAACAAATGCAATACATTTTTTATTCGTTTCTGTTCAGCATATTGGTTTGTAATTATTTTATTTTTTTCTAAAGAGCCCCTTTAAAGCTTTAGAGGGAAACTGAAGCGGTTCTGTATTTGAGAAAAAGCGCTTAAATCATTTTTTTTAGCCTCCAGAATCACGAATATTGAGATTATTTTTCAATTTTGTGCACGGAAGCTGCAGAAAATAGTTTTTAAAGCACCGTTGAAGATCCTTTCCAGAGTTTGACGTCGTATACAGTTTTCAGAATCTCCGCTCTCACACGTCTTTGGTGCCTATCAAGGCTACGTACGCAAACTCTTGCTATTTTCAAAAAGGTCAGAAAAAGATGTGACTGGTGTCGGTGCGAGGGAATATACCTGGCAAGCTTGCAATTGGACACGCTGTCTACATGAACGTGCCTGGCGCTTGTGAAAGGCCTATGTATGATGCAACGACTGGTCGGAAAGTTTTCATGTTTAGTTACATCTTTGGGAAAAACAAACGTGATATTCAGGTTCGCGAGATAAAACTGTCTGGAATTCACCTCTAACTCGTTTTTTTTCCAAGAACCTCTTTAGCTTCCCTTAAAGTGCATCTGTGATATTTGAAAGCCAGTATAAGTATTATGTTTTTGTTGCATTGTAAGTGTATTTGTCGTAGCCAATATGTGTTCATTGCATTGAAAACTGTTTGTTTAATAAAGTTCTTTAATCTGTCATCACTTTGAACTCTTCGTCTACATTAAAGCCGTTACGCATTTTAGTTGCGATAAGTGCAAACAATTGCTAAATCAATATAATTTCGTATATAACCTCATCTGGAATAGATCAAACACTTTAAAAGCTCCACTAAGTGTACCCCCGATTATATTTGGAAGAAAGCTTCCAAGTTTAATCTGTGGTACACATTATAATTACTAAAGGCCTGCTTAAAAGCATACTAAAATGCTGATCAGAAGTGTCCTGAAAGGATTCCTAAAAGCATACTAAATCGCCTCTTACAAGTACGACAGAAGAATCCTAAAAGTATGGGGAAATGTTGCTTCTGAAGTACGTCAGAAGGTTTCTAAAAGGATGGCAAAATGTTACTTTGAAGTATGTCAGAAGTATACTAAAATGCCGCCTAAAGGTATGCCAGAAGGATCTTAAAAGTATGGCGAAATGTTACTTCCGAAGTAGGTCAGAAGTATACTAAAAACCGGCCAATTTAGAGCATCAAGCATACTTTTGGAAGTGCAAACAAAGTATACGTTAAGAGCCCCGGTTTTTCGCTAAGGGTGGGCCTCACACTTGTCGGTCGTAATCCTGTTGGCAGTTGTTGAAACCCGTTTGCTCTACCATGGCCTCCGAGATCCCTAAGCGCGCGAACGCTTCTCCGGCCGTCCCATTCGTGCGGAGAGGGCGTAATTGAAAAAAAGAGAAGGAGGCGGCGTGTCTCCGCGGGGAGGCGCTCCCAACCCAGTCATCGACAGCATGGCGCGAGGCTGAAAAGTCCAAGAAAAAGTCTTGTTACGTCGAGTTACTGCAACTTATACTTAAAAATATTTGCGTATTGTGGTAGAACGATGAATAGCTGCTCCGGGGACGTAGATAGAAAATTCGTGATGGTTAATTAATTATTTAATTTGAGATATTCATCTGGACATGTTGCGGCTAGCGCTACAAGCGCGTCTTTTGATATATTTGATTGCAATCTGTAGCACGTAAAAAACTAAAAAAAAAGGAAAGCTCCGTATATAAAAAAATGAGTACTTCCCTAAACAAAAATATTCATGCTGCAATATATATATATATATATTTTTTTTACCTTCGCACGTTGTTTGGCGTAGCTTTTTGAGACTCACGAGGTTTGATACTATATAGCTAAGTCTGTGTTGTCCTTCCTTTAAAATTTTTAATATTTATTACGCAATCTTTGCGGGTCGTATTGCGGTGTTTGCTTCTACTAGAAGTACCTCTCAGCCGAGGTCACACTGCTCATACATTATACAAAAGGCAGTCTGCAGATATCAGTCACCACGATATCCGTGGTTCAAATGTTGCGTGCCAACTGTCTAATTGAACTCGTTGCCTTGCGGCATTCGAAGCTCAGATCTCGTGGTGACTCGAGTGTGAATCTGTTCGCAGACTGTCTTTTGTATGATGTACAAGCAGCGTGACCCCGGGTTTGGGGAAAAATCTTTGGCGGTGAGGTACAACCACCTCGCAACGATTTCGCCATTTCTTTTATAAACTTCGGGATAATTGTAGGTACTCATTGAAAAGGTGGGGCGTTTTCTCCTAAACATCTAGTTTTTGGCACATGTAGCACAGAGCACCGTATCCCGTAATGCACTTTGTGATATAACTTAATTGATATGCAAACAAACAATGGGATCTCAAGAAAAAGAACTCTGGTTTATCCGCTATTCATTTCCAACAGCCGGTGCAGCCCGTCCCGAAGCTAACTTTCACGGGCACGCTGCGCTTTATTTTAGCCCAGTATGAATAGCTCACAAATTGCGCGGCATGGCAGCTCGCTTGCAACTGCTACACATAGATTGATTACGATGCTTACAATAAATACTGTAAGCATTTTATTTTTGCTGATATTATTACTCGACCAATCTGCAGACGTAGGCAGCTGTTAAGAAAAATCACCCGATCTTCCTGTTCCGCGACCAAACACGCGCGGAAAGAACGGAAAAACAAAAATGACAAGTAGAAGTAAACAAAACCACGTGTCACAGTTGGAAAGAAAGGGACACATCTCGACGGGTTTGGACAAAAGACGGGCAAAGTTCTAAATTAGCCACTTTCGCTGCGCACAACCATAAAAAAAAAAAAAGCTGCAATGTCGCCATCGCTTGCGGTGGTGTGCGAGAAATTGTTCTGGAAAAGTACCCCTCCGGGGAACCTCTTCACCCCTATTGGGGATACAAGCACTCGTACGTAGAGATGGTTTACGCCGGCGAGGGTGCACACGTTGTTTAGGCGCGTGTATGTGCGTGTTTGTGGTGAGAAGCGCTTGTATGATGGCGGCGCCGCCGGGGACAAAAAGAAACGCCGTGCCGCTAGTCCTCTAGAACAGCATTCGCTGCACACACCGAACCATACAAAAACTAATACCCGCACACACATGCTTCAGCATCTGTTTATCCCCCACTGTAGTTCCTCTCCCAACCCCCGAACATAATTCCAAAGAACAAGCCGTTAAAAAAAAAAAAAAAAGTAATGTTCGGTTTGGCTTGCTTTGGCTCCCTTGTAGATGTGAATACAAGGCCCGTACTCGGCCCGGTCCCTACAGATTGCAATAAAATATACCAAAAGTCGAGCTTGTAGCGCTAGCCGCAACATGTCCAGATGAATATCTCAAAATAAATAATTAAATAAGCATAACAAATTTTCTATCTGCGTCCCCAGAGCAGCTGCTCACCGTTCTACCACAATACACAAACATTTGTAGGTATAAGTTGCAGTAACTCGACGTAACAAGACTTTTTCTTGAACTCTTCAGCCTCGCGCCATGCTGTCCATGACTGGGTTGGGAGCGCCGCCTCGCGGCGAGTGACGGAGTTAGCGCAATTACACTCTTCTGCTGGGGAGCGAGACGAATGGGACGGCCGGAGAAGCCTTCGCGCGCGCGCTTCGGGATCTCGGAGGCCATGGCTCTACTGACGTCTTAGGGCTCCACTGGAAATGAAGAGGTCCCTGGTTTGAAACCAGGACCAGGCGGATTTTTTCAGCTGCACACCAGTCACCTAGCTGCTGTTGGAGATTTTGCATTTCTCGTTTGTCCCCTCGTTCCCCTTCTCCGGAGATAATTTATCGTTTATTCTTATCCAGCTTGCCTGTACCCCTGCATTAATTGCACTGGCATGGAACATTCAACACTGCATGAGTTACGTCTGAAAGGTTATTTTAAAAAAAGACGCCTTTTTATAGCTATAAGCACATATGTTTTACAGAAGTTCGTAACGACATCAATACTCCGACATGTCTCAAATATTATTATTCCCACTGTCATGTATGTATGCCACTGTCATTTATCAGTCATGTATGGTTGCCCTTAACCAAGATGTAAAAAGCAACTCTTTGTACAGAGTACATTTTGAAGAAAGCAACAAGGCAGTTAGTGTAAATAACATGCTTTCCATTCAAGTGAAGGCCACTGGAACTCGCAATACACAGGTGATACGTTCATAATGAGTGCAATTAGAACAGTTATAATACTTGAGTTATATACTTAAAGAGCCCTTGGTCTCAGGCTTGGCCAGTTTGCTGGCATGTTTAACACTGCTGATTTGTTTTGTGCCTCTGTCAACAATGCTGAAGATCATACAGTGGAAACAACCGATGGGGACGATAACATGGAAGTCACCCTGAGCCCAAGTGACACTGCGAACATGGAAGCCGCTCAGAGCCGAAGTGACACTGCAGACGGGACCAGGACGCCAGCCAGCTTGGAAGGACAGCATGTATGCTCTCAATGTAAATTTTTTTTGTGAAGCGTACACTTCATTTGCCAAACACATGACGACTTTTCATCGTGGCACTAGTAGTGTCTTTGTGTGTAGTAAGTGCAGCTGCACATTTGCATTTTTGAAGCATTGCAAAGAACATTTCAAGATAGGCAAAAAGAAAACTTCAGCTTTCTCGAGTGCTAACCGCAGCAACGAAATGGATGATGGAAATCTTTTAGAACTTAGTTGTCCTGAAGGGCAGGATGCCACACAAAGTTCTACTATAGTTGATAGGCTGTCAAGTCTGTGCAGGTGCCTGGAAGGACAACACAGGTGTCACAAGACAGTCATCGACATTGTTGTTGAGGGAGTTCATGAAATGTTCGCGATAGCTGGAGTGCCTATTAATACCGAACATATAAAAACTGACCGCCTTCGAAAGCAGCACTATCAAAATACAGGTGTCTTTGTGCCTCCTACTCAAGTGAAGCTGCTAGGGAATGCAAAAGTCTGTATTATAAAGCTATCAGATCTTCTTCAAAACCTTCCGACTCATCCAGAGATCGTTGCTTATGTGAGAAATCCATGCAGACCTCAAAATGATTCTGTCTTATGGGGTTTTTGGGATGGAGCGAGGTTTCATTCACATCCCATTTTTGAAAAGCATCAGAAAAATATCATCTTACTGAATTTATACTACGATGATATTGAACTTGCAAACCCTATCGGCACAAAGAGAGGCAACCTTGGTAAACTTGGTATTTTTTATGTGACACTGTTGAACTTGCCTCCTCATGAACGCTCCAAGCTAAGTAATATCTTCTTGTTGGGAACTGGTCGCACAGCAAATGTGAAGAAGTATGATGCACGGCTGAAGTTTTTTGAAGATTTCATAGAAGTGTTGAGAGCGCTGGCCGATGAAGGGTTAGTTTTTGACACAGACAAAGGACCAGAAAGGTTTTTTGGTGCTGTAATGACCTTCACATGAGACGCTCTTGCTACTCACTCTTTGGCAGGTTTTAAAGAATCGTTTCGCCCAACAGTGTTCCGCTCATGCCGTACTTGTCTTGTACCTACAGCAGACTATGTACAGTACACTCACCATGGACAATGTGTTCTTAGGTCGGAGAGTGAAGTCAAGGCACAGGTGCAGAAGCTTAAAGAAAGTACTTGTGTTAATTGCAGAGCGAAAACAGCTTTCAAAGGAATTTGGCATCAATGGAAAGTCCGTTCTGACCTTGTTTCCTTTTTTTCTCTTGACCAAAGACATTTTGTATGATCCGGTGCACATACTGCTGGAAGGTATTATACCGAAAGAAATTTTTCTTTTCCTTAACATTGCAGTGAGGGAAAGTCATTGGTTTTCACTCAAGGAATTGAACGACGCAATCTTAAATTTTAAGTTTCATCGTGCAGTCAGTAGAAGCGACCAGCCAAGACTGTTCGAATCTGATTTAAAAGTGGTTTCTTCAGCAAGTGCATCCCTTGTGTTGATCCTTCACATCCCTTTGATCCTTGACAGCTACCTCCCTGAAAATTCTCCACTTCTAAAAAGTCTAGTTCGGTTAGCCCAGATTACATAGTTGGTTTTGCCTCCAGTTTAGACTGCAGAGGCAGTTGGAGACCTTGAAGAATTGGTTGCCAACCACCACGAAACATTTGTTGTGTGTTATGGGAAAAGTGCAGTCTTTCCTAAGCCCCACATGTTGCTTCACGTGGTTGAACAGATAAAAACTCATGGACCGGGGCGGCATCACTGGACCATGCGTATGAAGGCCAAAAATGCTGTTCCAAAATCGAAAAAGATGTTTAATTTGAAGAACATACCATTTTCGGTCAGTGAATTTCTCCAAACTAACATGTCTCACGCTCTTTGGAATTCTGATGGGAGTCCCAAAACTAGACATGCGACTACAAAGCTACCTTCGATTGCTGGTGTGCCTTACACTCTTACTCAAAGCTTTTGTAGTGCTGGACTGCCTGAGTGTGGCATAGGGAAGACTGCTCTTGCTATGCCAAAGTTCCTTGTTAAAAATGTGTTACTTAGGGTAGACGATGTTGTTGTCATTGGAGCTGCCGGTGAAACACCCTGCTTTTGCAAGATACGCGACATAGTTTTGTTGGAAGGTCAGGTCTTCTTGAAGTGCAAGCTCCAGACCACAACTTCCTATATGGAAAAGGCAAATGTTTTTGTTGGAAGTGACACTCTTCATGAGACCATATTTACACCCGAAAGTTTGCTTCTTCCGTGGTCTGTTTGTTGGTACTCCAAAGAAGGAAGCCTTTATCACATTCCTCAATGTATTTAATCTTGTGGTCCCACAACTGGTCTTCCTACTTACCGATGGTTTAGTAAGAAAAGGTACCACTCCATTACCAGTTCACAAAAGAGAACTTAGGGTGTGTATTTAGGGGCAGTTACTTGTACATAGCGGTATTATTGCGTGATGAGCTGCGAAGAATGCTTTCACATGCGAATCACATGTATGCTTGTTGTTCTCGCGAATGCACTATTGTATGTCCCTTATTTGTTTCTTGAAGATGAAAAAGAAAAATGCAGTATAGTTTTATGCAGGCAAGTTTTAAACCAGGCTGTTGTCAGAGAATACCTGATTGTGTTAGGCTGTTAGTTGCTACTGGTCCTCCTGTTGTGACATGTCTCTTTATCACATGTCTGCATGGTTTTGTAGTAAATTTGCATCATTACCGTCTGTCTTAAGTCACTTCGGTTTTTCGGCAACGCACAATAAGGTACTGGTGAAAGGCTGTTCTTTTTTAAACCTTATATTTTTATTGTACATAAATTGACAATTAGGACTTTCATATTTTGTTTCTTCATATAGAGAACTCTTCCAAGTATGCACTGGTCTTCTGATAATCTGCTCCCCAGTTCTCATCAGTGGTTCAGCCATTAGTGAAAAGATTGGATATCAGCAAAAAAGACCACCGTCAACACTCCAAGCAGCTCCGCCACGAGCTCATTCATTTTCTTATGTAAGTACTAAAATTAAACACGATTATATGCTTATTAAAAATAGTAAGGGCTGTTAATATATTCAAGCAGATCTGCCAGTTTGGAAGATAAATTTATTTTTAGAAGTGGCGCCGTTTACGAAGACTGGTAATAAACAGTATGGCAGAATGCGGTACAGCTCACCATAGAAGGATGCTCGGCTCTTACCAACCGTAGAATACCGTGCATCCGCACTAAGTGCCTACCCCCAAAATATTAAACACATGAAAAAATATGCACAGTACATATATATATGAAATTGATGACTTCACATGTGCCCTTCCCCTTTTTTTCGTGATTATCTTCTAATTTTGAGTGGGCACTTGCTCAGTATTTTACGGAATATACCAAAAGTATGGCTCAGCTTCTTCTGTTCTATGCTTCTTATTTATTCCACTTCACGAGTTCTATTGCAAAAGACTCTTTACTTATTTCAAAGAGGGCTTGTTTATTTTACTGTACAGCTTCACATGCCCTTTATAGCAGTGGAATTTCAAGCATTTGTTTTGTCCTAGCTTTCTTTCTTTGCCTCGATGTTTGCATTGGCAACATTCAGAGGGGATGTACAGTGTATTCTACACTGATGGCAGCAAAACTAAAAGATTCCTGTGTGCTAAAGTTCGAATAATTGTCACCAGGAGGTGAAAATCAATCCAGTCATCTTGGATATCTCTTAAAGCCAATTCATAGCGTTTGGATATAGAACAAAGCCCTTTCCTATATCTTCTATTTCTATTGGTCCTCACCAAGAAGATGGCAGAATCGTATTCCTCCTGGCCAGAAGAACATGGTAGAGTGTTAGGCTAATAAGGCTTCTGTCTCAATTATTTTTCAGCCAGAATAAACTAATTCAAGATGGGAATTGTACCATGCGGCGATGGAAGTACTTTGTATTAGGAGAGTCACTCCGATCAACTTACCCAAACATGCTCTGGGAGGAGGCCCGAAAAGACAAGAAAGGGCGAACTAAGTCCCCGAAGGTAACTTCAATAGCAGTTTCCAAGTGAACAATATTCAAAGGTGTTAAGGGACCATGAAATGGTAGCATCAGGCATACAAAAAAAAAAAGCTTGTAACTCTAGCGCAATGGGTCGGTCATGCACCCTGTCCCTAATGAAGCAGCGTTGCGTTCAACTTCTACCTTCCTGTCTGCTTAGAAGGGGAGCCCCAAATCACAGCCAAGTGATTGGCACTCGTGACGCCCGTGACATACTGTGGGGCGAATTGTGGTATGCTCGATTGACATACCACGATGTAAGCAAGAGTCACAAGCTTCCCCTTTCCCTGTTCCACCGATTTATGCACAACCTTTTATGATAGCTTTCAATGTGCTCCACTAGTCAGGTATATACTTGCGAGGGGAATCACCTGAGCTACTTGGCCATACATATTTAGTTTTCTGGAACCAGCTGGGAACTTACAGAAATATAGAGATAGGAGAAGACACCCAATCGCTCTATATTTCTGTTAAGTGCAGCTGGTTCCACAAAACAAACATTATTGTGCCACAAAATAGTCTACATTGAAGTAATTCAGGAATCAAACATTTCCTTAAAATGGCCTATAGATTTAAGTCCTGAATTATAAATTGTTGTTTCATTCAATATACGTTTCCTGAAAGTGTTCATTCAATGGATCTTGCTATTTAAGCCAGCCAACTCACACTCTGTTAAATGATTATTACGGTGATTTGTGCAATTTCCTTTTATAAAACTTTCAGTGTGTATTCATGACCAAACTGTCTGAGGAAAGACGGCACAGGGCTCACAGGTGGGCAGCTAGAGAGGCTGCTAAGACTCCTGTGGTTCAGAATGCACTTGTGCCATCAGAAGTGGATGCTGAATCTGCATCAAACGAGCTGACAGTAAGTTGTGTATTGAAAACTGTGCACATCATGTAGCTACACTCGATATGCTTATTACCCACTGTGAAAAAATGTAGGCGTAAAGCAGCATGTTCTACGACACTGGTGGTGCAACACACTATATCGGCCCATGTATCTGTAGCTTTATGCCAGGCGTTCTTTTCCTGGCCACACGGCATAGAAGCACACTAAGCAGTAGACTTAACTGCAAGTAGTTGAAAGACACTTGTGAGTCTTGAGACACTTATTTTCTGGAAAGGTGGAAAGAACACTAATAATACCTTATTTCTTTAGGCACTTAGTAAAGCTCTTGGTCCAGCTGGTCCGTTCAACAAAGAAAGGCTGTTTTTGCTGCTGCATGCCACGCTCGGGGAACGCAAGACCAGTCCTGTGGCTTGTCTGCCGTGCTACTTTCTTAATGAAGATATTGTGAGTATCTTGGATAATAGTGCATGCTGTTCCAAACGGTGTTGCACTGATTCACACAATGTACTTTCTAATTGCAGATGACTCTAGAGACCGAGCTAAGGTTTGGCGACAACGTGGCTAATCTGTTGCAGAGACTATCGAAGGTTAAGCAACTGGTATCTACTACCTGTAACCCGCAGGTGGACTTCGCCGAAATCGACGATTACCTTAGGGGAAGACATGCTAAATGTGCACTCATAACATTGGTAAGCTGGTTGGTGAGCGAGATATTTGTGCAAACAAATCAAATAACATGTGTTGTCATTGGCTATTATTTATGTAGTTTAAAAGGTTCCACTTCATTTGTATAAAGCAGCTGTGAATAGTTTCTGAAAATTCCTTGGTTTTTGGATGCTTTCAGCATCTTAGCACTGGGAACTAGCTAGACAGGCCAAGGGCACAGACCGCTTATGTTCATTTTTTTGGAACTGCACTACAAAACCATTGTACAGACGTACCAGTGAAACCTAAATAGGTGTCCGGGGAAAGTGTTATACAATGTTATATATGTATAATGTGTAGCGTTTTTTCTGAAAAAGGAAACACCTTTTGAGAGCGACGTCTCCGCTGAGGACACAGCATCTCCTGGCCCAAGGATCTTCTGGGGCATATCGACAAAAATCGTCTCTCGTGGAGGGCCTGGCCAAATCATCAAGCTAAATGACGCTACTTTGGAGAAGGCTGTACTCCTTTGCCTAACGGTGTATTATGTCAAGGACATAACGTACCCCTCGGCATTTGCGCAAACGTTGGGGCTCGTCCAAAGTGCGATAAGCAATGATGAAAAATTTCCCCGCTGCTGGGCTAACAGCAAGCTCGTAAAGATTCTCGAGAGCATGGACGTTACGTACATGTACATATGTTTACTGCGGCAAAGTCACTGCAGGTGTTATTTCACAGAGGAAGAATATCCCTGGCTTTAACGTAAGAAAGTACTCGTTCATCTTACAACGGATGTGCATAAAAAAGAGTAGTTTTTTGCAAATGCACGATTAATGTAACAGCCTCATGACGTACAAATCAAAGTATGCTTGTGCCATTCTTTGCGGATCCCAGTGGTATATGATGACATGTTGCAATGTTGGTATTTATTATACAGTAATGGGCACAAGTAGATGTGTTCGGATTGCTGAACGCTAGCGCAAAACGCAGATAGTGATGCTGTGATATTTTCCAGAAAGAAGCGGAATACAGCAGCTCCTGATCTCTTTTTTTAGTGAGTACTCTAATACAGTTTGTGTGACTTGCATAACTTACTTACATTAGGCCACATTTATTCCAGTAAAAAGAGTAATAAGTACTTTGTTTAACAGTAATAAATATTCTTAGGAATGCAGAATCTTGATCGCACTGTATTCTTTGTTGAAAAGTGCTTGGGTACAGCTATTCCATGCTTCGTACAACGAAAAATGGCTAACTGAGATAGTAGTGTGAGTCCTTAATGTGTTCGTTCGTTTAAATTTCAATAAATGGATTATACACCCTTCACCAGACTGTGTGGGCTGTGCTAACAATTACTTAATACTTTATTGCTCTAAACAACTTAAAAGCAAAAAAAAAATGACGAAGAAGGGACATACACCACGAACTGGTGCTAACTTTCAACGGATTCAATCAAGCCTGTCAAACCCAGCGCGATAGTCTATTATGTATGGGATGCTTTTGTCACGAAAGGTTGGCGTGATAGACAAGACTTCACAGATGCTCGCTGGGTTTGACTGACTTTATTAAATCAGCTGAAAGTTGGTGCCAGTCCGTGTTGTGCGTGTCTCGTCCTTACTCTTTTTTTTGCCCTTTTCAATTTTTTTAGATCTTAATGAACCAATTAGCCCAAACCAAAGCTTCAATTCAGCAAATACTTTATTGCGCTTGAAAGAAAAATTTAATATGATGGGCGTGCCGCTTAGTGTAAAACAATTTTGTCTTGAGATTAGCTGTTCTTTTTTTTGTGTAATGGAAGCTAATACACTCTAAAAAAGTTTGTGCGTCTACTTTCACGCACAACACCTCGGAGAGCCAATAACCACAACTTACGGGGGCTGCTCAGCGAGTGACAATGCGGAAACTTATGTTTAGACCAACGCAGTCTGAAACGCAGTCTGAGTTGTGACATTTTCGATTTGCTTAAACGTGAGAATGCGACGCGAGCGGTTGACCGGTCGTATCCGCTTTCGTCGCCGCGGCAAGAGAGGTCTCGTGTACTGACCTTCGCACATCGTACCTTCGCACATCGTACCTTCGCACATCGTACCTTCGTCACAAGCATCAAGCTGTCGGTGATCGTTGCCAAACCGAGTACAATGTCGTCCCCTATTGAAAATCGCAGTCGCGAGGATGCCGCCGACGTCGCACTCACGACGCCGCCAAAGCAGCCGCTGACATAATCCCGGAAGCCGCCATTTTAATTAGATCTGCTCGTCTTGGCTTTAGACAACTTCTCATTACGAATCATCCTTGGGGAAGCGCAGAGACTCTTTGCGTACGCACGTTATTTCCGAGAAATAGCGCACGCTAAAACTGCGCACGCAAAGCGCAAAACCTGATTTGCGTTCGGAGCATGCGCAGTGGCGACGACGCTAATCTCTGCGTACGCAAAGCTTTAGCGTGCGCTATTCTAAAACTCCCTATTCTCTTTGTGAAAGCACATGCAGAAACCGCGTCAACGTAGCTTTGGCAGGACAACTATTTCCACGTGCTTATCTACAGGCGGATGAACATGGCGGCGGCCGGAAGCCCCGCTTGCGTTCTTGTATAGGCAATACCACCTAGAAGAGAACGCCTGTGCATGTCGTAAAGAACGGCGGTTCCACAGGTAATTCTACTTAAAAACAAGCCGAAGGTAGACTAGAGTACGCCGCAAAGTGGCAAACACCTGGCAGTGTAACGCTCGTGGTGATGACCTGCCAGACTCATTTTCCCAATAACACATTATGCGATGTCCTTTTTTTTACATGCTATCGCATCTAGACATAAAGGTTTTCTAACTAATCTTTTATAGCAAGTGGTATATTCGCATCTCGAATCGACGAAGAGTTAATTATGTCTTGAGCCATAACCGTGCGCATCGGGTTGCTAATAGGGGACATCGAAGCGGCCCATACACACATAAAATATGCTTCGCCCTAATAAATGTATCCTAATCCCATGACTGCGGACGCCTGGACGTGGAGCGCAATGTATTCAAGAATCTTTATTGTTTGGTTTGTTTTACTCGCTTTATTCGCGGTCGTAAAAACGATACTTCCGAACCCCTTGTTGTCACAGTTCCCTTTTACACCACCTCGCGATTGCTGTCATCTTTCGAGGTCTGCTAACTGCTTTTATTTAGTAGCCATTTCTTTCGTCATGTGGCTTCCTTTTTGAGCCGCTACCTCCTCTTTTCGCTGTCTACTGCCGTAGTGTGCGCGACCAGCGATAAAACTTCCTCCGTGCTAGCACGCAGCGACCGGCCCCGCCTTAACAGGCACGTGTCATGACGTGACAGACTGCCATTGAAGTCAAGAGCTCACGGGCGGAAGCTTGGCCAAGTAAGGACGTCTTCTCGACCGACGTTCAACGCGGTCCCGCCTCTTTTATACTATGTTTTCTTTGTTGATATGACGGTTTTCCGGGTTTCGTAGGTTGCAGCCTAGCAAGTAGGCGAACTGTACTCAGCTGAGCCAAGTTGACACTGCGGTGGAAGCTAGAAACTTGTTGGGCCAATCAGATATCTTTCAACCTTCGCGGGGTCACGGTCTCGCTCAGCCCCACGCGCAGTGACCGTGCTCAAGTAATAAAAGAGAAGTGTTTAATTTGTTTTGCGATCGCGTCCGCGCTGTCCATCTGAGCCGGAACGGAGCATAATTACAGTCATAAAGTAGGCAGGAGAAGAGCTGACGGTTAGCCCAGATTTATAGCAAGTACTAGGGGAAGTTAGACGCCATCCATTAGACGCGCTGAACTTCTTCCAGATTTTCCGGATACTTCAACGTCGAATTGTGCGAGTCTCCACAATTAAAAGTGGTTACTCCGATCCAGTTCTCTTTTTTTTTTTTGTTAACTTACACTTCCTGACATTTTGTTGTGTGAACCAGTTCTACATTCTCAGTCTGAAAAAGCAATGCATTATCTTCCTTAAAGGTGCACTGAAACCCCAAAGGTCGTATTTTTTTGTCTATGACGATGCAAACAGTAGTCATAGACACGCAAAAAAAAGAGGAAAATACCACAACGCAAAAAAAAATTTCATTACGCGCGTGCGCGCATTTTTATTTTTGGCGTTTTTATCCCCCACTCCTCATCTCCTCGCATTTTTTTAATTGTGATGTTAAAATTATAAAATTTGCAAGCTTTGTAAGTGCCAGTTTTATAACATTTAATAACGCCATTCGTAAACCATGTTTTTTTAACGCAATCGGGAACGCACTACGGCCCTTTTAGAAATACCGAAAATCGGAGTCCGGTGTGATGTCACCTCCTGGCTTTTTATCCTCTCTCGGAAAACATGGCGGCGCTCGACAGATGTAGCATGGGATGATCGGTAAATCGAGGAATTCGACGAAATTGTCTTTTTTAGGTGCCCCACGACTTCTCAGACTTTGAGAAGGAAATCATTAAACGCCAAAAAACGAAAAATGGGCTTAATGTCTGTGTATCGTAATTTCTGTTGTTGTATAGTGTATTGGTGTTGCCGTCATGATTGCTGTTGCTGTCATGGTGCCGAAATCCGATGGGTTTTCGAACCACGCAAGCCTTTGCGTATAATATGGAGCTGCTCAAACCACCCGAGGGTTCATCGTTTTAGGGCACCATGGCAGACAACTGGAAGCGCTTCATTCAACGCGTAGAGTTGTTCTGCGAAGCGACGGCGACTGAC
This sequence comes from Ixodes scapularis, assembly GCF_016920785.2. NCBI lineage: Eukaryota > Metazoa > Arthropoda > Arachnida > Ixodida > Ixodidae > Ixodes > Ixodes scapularis. Next base: position 74,893,543 of record NW_024609837.1, read on the forward strand.
CCCAGGATTCGAACAGACAAGCAGAAGGTGGTTCTCTTGCTGCATGTTGCGGGTCCTGAAGCTGTGAACGTCTTCAATACCTTCACACTCACAGAAAACCATAAGAATTATGCCGAAGTTATCCACAAGTTCCAGGAGCACTATGCACCGAAAGCCAACGAGGCGTTCGAGTGCCAATGTTTTCCGAAAGACCCACCAAGCAGGAGGTCAATCTTTCGAACTATTTTTGTAAGAACTTAAGCCAGAAGAGAACACCCGCTTGCGCATTTATTTCCTGAACCCGCGCATTATCTTGGCTGAAGCGCGAGCGGGTCGGCAACACCGAAACGCGATACAGTTGTGACTCCGCCGGGGCACCCTTTCACTCGAAGCCGGCACGACGTGGCCCTTCACGTCGCTCACAAATGTCTACTCTGCATTCGCTCCGACCTCGCACTAAAAAAAAATTTAAAATCTCTGAAGGGCCTTTGAAGAACTTCAAATTTGAAAGGCAAGCGTCGTCTGCTCGCAGCGATTGGCGGCACGCAAGGAGCAAACCGATTGTTCGCGGGACGTTGGCGAACACCACTCGTCGGGTAGCGGGCGCTCACAGGCGTGAGAGAAACTCGATTTGCAGGGCGGCTCAATATATGACGTCACTGCACCTGCGCGCATCGCGCGAAAACTTCAAAATCGGTATTGGGATCCTTTGTTTTTTGTTTACTTCACAAATAATGAATTTCCAAGTTTCAAATTTAAAGTGTAATGTACAGGCATCGTTTTCAATCGTTTCGGATAAAAAAAATGATTTCGGCGTGTCAGTGCCCCTTTAAGAGATGTGCAACTCCCTGCGTTCCCTCCCAGGTAGCACGCCAGAGGAATGCCCAACTTGGGCAAAGGTCTGGCAAACATAAGGGCCCAACTTTGGCGCAGTTAGGTTTTTGCACCATGGCACTCATCAGTGCCAAAGTACGGTGCCTAACTATAGCCTTAGTTGGGCGATCCTAGGGCATGCCAAAGTTTGGCTCTTCTCTGGTACGCCAGAGGAGTGCAAAAGTTGGTGCCAAACTTGAGTTATAACTGCCATAGTAAATCCTAATCTGGGAATGCGGGGCATGCCAAGGTTTGGTGTTTCTCTGGTCCGCCAGAAGAGCGCCAAAGTTGGTGCCATACTTCTGCCATAACTGCCAGAGCAACGCCTAATTTCGGTATTTGGGACGTGCCAAGGTTTGGCGTTTCTCTGGTCCGCCAGAGGAGCGCCAAAGTTGGTGCCCTACTTCAGCCATAGCTGCCAGAGTAACGCCTAATTTCGGTATTTTGGACGTTTCAAAGTTTGGCTTTTCTCGGGTCCGCCAGAGGAGTGCCAAAGTTGGTGCCATACTTGAGCCATAACTGCCATAGTAAATCCTAATCTGGGAATTCGGGGCATGCCAAGGTTTGACGTTTCTCTGGTCCGCCAGAGGAGCGCCAAAGTTGGTGCCACACTTCAGCCATAACTGCCAGAGCAACGCCTAATTTCGGAATTTGGGACGTGCCAAGGTTTGGCGTTTCTCTGGTCCGCCAGAGGAGCGCCAAAGTTGGTGCCATACTTCAGCCATAGCCGCCAGAGCAACGCCTAATTTCGGTATTTGGGACGTGCCAAGGTTTGGCGTTTCTCTGGTCCGCCAGAGGGGCGCCAAAGTTGGTGCCATAATTCAGCCATAACTGCCAGAGCAACGCCTAATTTGGGTATTTCAGACACGCCAAAATTTGGCGTTTCTCTGTTACGCCACAAAAGTGCCGAAGTGTGCCATACTTGAGCCATAACTACCAAAGCAACGCCTAATTTCGGTATTTCGGCCTCGCCGAGTTTGGCTTTTCTCTGGACCGCCACAGTTGTGCCAAAGTAAGTGCCAGACTTGAGACATAACTGCCGCAGTAAATCTTAATTTGTCGATTCGGGGCACGCCGAAGTTTGGCTCTTCTCTGGCTACCCACTGAAGTGCCAAATAAGTGCCAAAAGTGGCAAAGAAAGCCGAGAGGCCAGCCCAAGTTTCGAATATCTCTGGTGTATCACAGAAGTGCTCCTTCACGCCTCCCAGAAGAGAAATAAATTAAATAAGCGTTCGAAACACTATGGTAAGATGTCATCACCTCCGTTCCGAAGCAGCACGGCAATACTTTGCAGTATCGTGCCAGTGCCGGCCGAAAGTCGGTTCCAATATCGCTCAACTGTCCAGTTTTGCACCACCGCTTGATACCCGGCAGGTATTGACGTACAGCTGTTTCGCCCCGGCCTAGCGTTCGCGCAATATTGTGGGGGGGGGGGGGGGGGGGGGGGGTCGCTGCAGGCGCGCGTCGGCGACGAACGTGCTTCACCTCGGCTCCGATAAAAATCGCCTCTAATTGCGGTTATTCAACCCGTACCCCGCAAATTTTGGGACCATCGTCTCCGCAAAGTTCAGCGGCACAAGTGGACACCACTTACATCACGGTGGGCACATTTTTGACGAATTTCTGAGCGTGGGAAGATTTCGCTGCTCCGCCGCGACGCTCGGCTTAACGGCGGCTTATCAGCGGGTGGGTTATCGGCGGACGACCGCTCGCCCCGGCCGGGGGATCTCCCGGCGATGGCGGCTCCGAACACTGTGACCGGCTACGATCCTGCTTCTATGCAAGTCGTACGCATGGATACTGCTCAACTCGAGGACCTCCTACCATCCGAAGAAGAATATTTGGACGACATGGTTGGAATATGGCGACGCAAGCAGAAGCCAAAGGCTCCTAAGCTCACCGGCGCCGCCGACAAGCACCAGGCGGGTGCTTGTTCCGCGCAGGCTTTGCGCGGAGAGCAGCTAATGCGGCCTTGAAAGGCGGAGCCCACAAGCTCAAATGGCGACCGCAGCAGACGCCCCGCATTGGGCGCGGTGAACTCATCGTAGTGCTCAAGCCACGCACAACGCTGGATCTAAAGGCGACCTTCGTTCCAGGCCAAGCCGGAGTTGCGGTGCGCAACCTCATACGTGACTGTGGAGAGGTGGAACTCTCTGTGTGGCCCGTGTGGGATCAAAATGTGTTAGTGTGTGGACTGAACTCAGTGCCCGCTGCCGAGAGGCTTCTCGGTGACATCATGCTGGTAGTCGGGGACCGCCAGCTCCCGTTCCGTGGACATGCCAAAGCCTCGGGTGACGTCTGCAAGGGGGTCATCAACATTGACCCCAATGATACATCAGTCTCCCTCAAACAAAAACTCAGATGGAAGCACGGCGAAATTCTCTCCGTGAGGAAACTGGGCAACACCGACGTCGCAGTGGTCACCTTCGAGGGAAAAACGGTGCCCCGTCAAATCTACTGTAGCGATCAAGGCATCCCCGTGAGACTGTACAAGAAGACGATCCCCGCTTGTCACCGCTGTGGGAGGGTGGGGCACCGGGCTGACATCTGCCCGCGGCCGCAGGCGGGACGGTGCGGCCGCTGTGGCTCTCAAGTAGCTCCCACTTCCGAGGGCCCTGCTGAACACGACTGCACCCCTTCTTGCCTCCCCTGCGGAGGCAATCACCTCACCGGCGCTGCCGGCTGTACCGGCAAGTACCGGAAGCCGATCAAGCCGGGGACTCTACCGACCAACGCCAGGCGGAAGTCATCTCCCAAGCAAGCTCCGACCACAAAGGGCAACACCAGGACATCTACCTCTACGCAGGAACAGCCCGGACAACGCACGAGAGGCGCCAAGTCCGGGACCAGGACAAAGGCGCCGACCTTCAACGCGGGGGATTTCCCTCCCTTGGAAAGCGCCCAAACAAAGTTGAGCGGTTGGGTTGGGGCTGTCCCCGGGCCTCTCTCCCCCTCCCAAACCGAAGTCGCCCTACAGAGGAAAAATGCTGAACTCCGGCGCCAAACCGAAATTCTAGCTAACAAAATTCAAGAGCTAGAGGCAAAATTGGCCAGGCTGACGGAGCCCCAGGCACAGGCCGGGTCTTCGGAGCCCATGCAGCAAGCTGAGCCGGCGGACCACGATGACAGGGCCTCGGCCGCGTCAGGACCGTCTAGCGTTTCGCAGTGCTCGGGCCGCACACCTGTGGGGCACATGCCCCTCATTGATCACCGTCTGGAAAATTTGGAACGCACAATTGCGGACATGCCAGGCAAAATTTTGGAAAACGTCAGAGCTTCCTTCAAGTAACTCTGGAAACTGGAGCTCCCACATATGGTGCAGAGCATAATCCCAGCAGTGTCAGACTCTGTCCTATCCACAGTACAGAGACGATCCGGAGTCCAAGTTGACAATAGCCGCTCTCGCTCGCGTTCCCTGCGACCGGATTCGCGTAGGCGAAAGGTGATCCCTCGTCAGACCACAGGCTCTTTAGAACACAACCCGGCTGCACCCTCCCCGGAGACGCTGTTGCCTCTGCCCGAGGCGCCATCGTCTTCGGGGATCGGGCGTGCCCCCCAAAATTAAAAAAGAACACCATTCACTATGGCTAGCCGACCCCATCGGAAAGCTCGTAGCAACGCTACAGTGGAGAAATTCGAGATCATACAGTGGAACTGTAGGGGCTTTCGGAGCTGGAAGAAACGGTCGCACCTCCAGCTCTACCTGCAGACTCTTGGTACCGCGCCGGCGGTCCTGGCTTTACAGGAACCTGGCTCGGAAGCTAAATATTCTGGGTATAGCACGTTCCAAGGGGGTCCTACGACGTGCCTTCTGGTGAACAACGCATATACCGCAGTCTCCGTCGATTTAGACTTGGCGACTGACCAGGAGTACAGTATGGTGAGGGTCCTGCCACTAAACCGACGTGACCCGTCAATACATATTCTCAACATTTACTGCCCCCCGCATAAGCCAAGCGTAACTTTCCACGAAATTTTCTACCGCGGAGTAAAATCGGCTGACAAGGAACCTCTAGTGATTGTTGGGGACTTTAATGCTCCCAGCCTGCATTGGGGATACCACTTTGAGAAGGCCAGAGGCCGCAAGCTGGCGGAGCTAATTTCCACACTTCGCCTATCGCTGCTCACGGATCCGGCATGTCCAACACGCATGGGCAATTCAGTAACTCGCGACACGTGCCCTCACCTGTCCCTCGTTAAGAACGCTAAAGATGCCGCCTGGGAGAACCTGGGGGACACTCTCGGTAGCGATCACTGCCTTCTCCGGATCACTCTTCTGGCGAAGGCGGCTCGCAAAAAGTGGGGCCAGGCCAAATTGACAAATTGGCCTAAGTTTAGGACGCAGGAGATACCTCCAGTGCTCTTTTCTGGCGGCTATGCGAAGTGGGCAAAGCAATTGGACACAATACAGCAACAACTCGTTACGACACTTCAGTCTACAGAAGCGATCCCCGCCGTTGACAATCACCTCCTGCACCTGTGGGAGGCACGCCGGAGTCTTACCAAAAGGTGGAAGAAGCAAAAGCTAAATCGCAAGCTTAAGGCTCGCATTAACGAACTCACGGAGCAGGCTGCAGCGTATGCTGCCCAGCTCACTGACTCAAATTGGATAGAAAAGTGTAATTCGGCAGCGCGTCAGATGAGCTCGAGAGGGACGTGGCGCGTCTTTCGCAGCCTCATTGACCCCACTCAGACGAGAGGGGAGACGCAACGACAGCTCCGGCGGGCTTTGCACGGGTACCAAGGCACGACAGCTCAACTCGCAGACACCCTGTGTGACAAGTATCTTTGTCGCATAGAGGACCCGATGGGGCCCGAGTACGAATACGCGGGAGGGCCTAATCCAGACATTGATGCCCCTTTTACGTTGCACGAGCTTAGGGTGGCTTTAGCTCAGATGCGCAGAGGTACGGCTCCGGGCCGTGATCGCATAACAGTAACACTACTTACGAATCTTCCGGACTCGGCTTACCTCCACTTGCTAGAGTACATTAATCAGATCTGGGATGGGCGTCCACTCCCCCCCGACTGGAAGACCTCCCTGGTCACATTCATTCCTAAGCCAGGCAAGAAGGTAAATACAGACAACCTGAGGCCCATCTCACTGACCTCATGTGCGGGGAAACTTATGGAGACGATGGTCCGGGATCGCCTTTCTCCGTACATGGAGGCTAAGGGCCTCTTTGCAGACAGTATGTTTGGGTTCCGCCCGCATATGTCTGCACAGGACGTTCTCCTCCAAATACACCGCGACATAATACAACCCACTGTCATGCGCCACAACGATAAGGTCATCCTTGCCCTCGATCTTAAGAGGGCCTTTGACAACGTTCGCCATCGCAGCATTCTGGCTAACCTGAGCACCACGGATTGTGGACACAAGGCCTTCGCCTACGTAAGAGACTTTCTCTCGAAGCGTCAGGCTCTGCTCAAGATCGAGGACGATGAATACGGCCCATACACCATGGGCACACGGGGCACTCCCCAAGGAGCGGTCTTGTCGCCGCTCCTTTTCAATATTGCCATGATGCGGCTTCCACATTTATTGGCCCCCGTGGAAGGCATCCAACACTCACTTTACGCGGATGATATAACAATTTGGACCACCGAGGGGAGCCTTGGGGAAATGGAGGACCGCCTTCAGCGGGCTGCTTCCATCGTCGATAGCTATGGTATCGGCTGTGGTCTTCAATGCGCTCCTGCAAAATCGGAACTTCTACACGTCAGAGCCAATCAGAACGACAACACGAGTTTACGTATCTCCTTGACGGGAGGTCCTATCAGAGAAGTCGAGGAGATCCGGATCCTGGGCCTGTTTATTCATAACAGGCTCAGACCGGAAACCACTATTTCCAAACTCAAACGTGTTGGTGAACAGGTCGGACGTATGATCCACCGCGTTTCTAACAAACGCGGGGGGTTACGGGGCGGGGACGCGCTTCGGCTCGTCCATGCCTTCGTAACCAGCAGAATCCTCTACTCCGTACCCTATCTTCGCACTACGAAGCAACACGACGAACGCATCAACGCCATTATTAGGAAGGCTACTAAACGAGCTTTAGACCTCCCGGTGACTACATCCAACGCTAAGTTGTTGGCGCTGGGGGTACTCAACACCTACCAGGAGCTGAAAGAGGCCAACCTCGTGAACCAATACACGCGACTCTCGCAAACGGTTTCCGGGCGCCGCCTGCTAGACCGCTTGCACATCCAACACGAATGCATTCCAGAGGAGACATGCAGGCTCCCGGAAGTGTGGCGTCACAAGCTTTGGGTTTCTCCACTCCCGCGCAACATGGGTACGCAGACACACGAAGGCAGACGAGAGGCGCGCGTTCGGGCTCTCGAACACCAATACGGATCTAAGCAGGGCGTGTACCACGTTGATGTGGCAGGGCCGTCGCCTACTGGTTTCTATACGGCCGCCGTAGTTCACCATGGCCGACGCGTCGACGGACTCTCCTATAGAGCTTTCAACTCCGCGCAGGCCGAGGAGGTAGCTATAGCACTTGCCGCCTCGGCCCCGAATTCGAAGATAATCATCACAGATTCGCGTAGAGCCTGTGAGCACTACCTGGCAGGCGTGGTTTCACCTTTAGCCTACCGCATTTTAAAGCGAGCCGTGATGAATTCGGACCCCTCACCTAAACGCATCGTTTGGACTCCGGGCCACCAGGGCCTTCGAGGTAACGAGGCTGCGGACGCGGCCGCCCGAGCGCTTTCCCACCGGGTACCTCATCCAGGCTCTTCCGGCTCGGAGATTAGACAACCGCTTCTGCGGTTCAGGGAAATCCTGGCAGACTATTGCGAACGCCATCGGCTTTACCCGGTCTCAGCCAAGGGCCTGAGTGGGGCCGATAAACGAACGTTGAGGCGCCTGCAGACCAACACCCTGTTGTGTCCTGCAATAGTAAAACATTTTGACTCCAAAGTTGATGGGCGATGCCCTCACTGTGGGGAAGTTTCCGATAACTTTCACATGGTGTGGGCATGTCAGATGAACCCTTCCCTTCCCCCTAATCCTTCCCCCACTAGAGAGGCATGGGAGGCAGCCCTACTCAACTGCTCGGGGCTGGAGTCTCAAAGGGCTCTAGTCCAAAGGGCGCGGGTAGCGGCTTTGTCCAGCGGGGTCCCGGACTAAGGACTCCACCTAGGTAAAGGGCCATTTTGGCCTGCAAACTCTCCATTTATAAAATAAAAGTTTTTCACCACCACCGCCGCAATATTGTGCGAAATGTCTACGATGCGTCTGCTTCCTATTGGCCGAACGTCGTGCAAGTATGTGTACGTTGCATGTCATTTGTTGCATATCCAATCACTTATACGGACAAACAAATTTTTCGATCGCTCCCAGAAGTTTATTAAACAACTATCATTACACACAGTGTATTCTCAACATATTTACAAAGGTCACACTTCTCTGTCAAACGAAAAGCAAATTATAAAATACAATTAACACTGTCCTCATGCCAAGCAAAACACATCACACAAAAACCGCGGAGGTTGAGAGGAAAGCAGGACGACTATCAGAATCATGCTTGCAGTGCACTTACTAATAAAAGAGCGATATCATGTAATCCTTGATAGATGCATAATCCAACTCAGGCACCCCACAAACACATTCGAGGATTCGAGAACTGACGTCTCGTCGTCGACGAAGAGCAGTTTTTGTCGAAGCGTGTCCAACAAACACATCACAAGTATTTCACGAACTCCGGTGCAAAAAATGGCTGTTACCGAAAAATTGGCATGGACGTATTCCGACCGTTTACGACGAAAAAACACAGCCGCGTCTGCAACGCACGAAAGCAACAGAACACTGAAGAGCAGTTCGAAAACCGGACCTACGTGGCCCGCTTATTTCTATAACTAGGCAAACGGCGAAAACGACAGCCCCAGAGATCCCATCAGCGCGACAGAGAAAGTCACGTGAAAAATTTTCGTCCAAACGTTTTTGTCCTACGCGTCCTACGTAGAGAGGTCACGCAGGGTCACGCGTTTCGCTTAACCCTTTTGATTTGCTTAAAGCGGCTGTCGCGCTCGCTGGCAGCCACACGGAGACACAAAAGCAGGTGGGAAGGATTTGCAAAAGGCGAGGTCGAAGGGAAATCAACAACGCATAAAAGGAAAGGCCGCTTCTACCGGTGACCTTGTCGCCTTGCCTAGTCTGTCAGCGTTCGGCTTCCATTGAGGGCTTCAGAAAGATAATCTCCTTTCTTGAGAGCGAAATGGACGGGGTGGTTATGTTTTTCGGGCTTGTCGCCATCCGATAGGCCTCAATTATTTCTGTCCTCACTCGCTCGCAGTGGCCTCCCATGGCTGTCGTGCCGGTGAAATTAGGAGCGCAAAAATACTCCAGAAGCCGGGCTAAGACATGATAAATGTAATAACAAAAACGGCTTGACATAACAAAAATAACAATTTAATTAAACGTTTCACTTCCCATGCGGGAGGCATCTTCAGTAGAGCTCAGAGCGAGTGAGAGTCGCACGAAAAAGTTCGGCTATTCAGGCATAAAGTTTGTGCACACGTCCGGCAGGGGGCCACGGTTCTTGTTTACCAGCGATGAATCACTTCCGCGTTTGTCGTTCTGGATGAATCAAGATTCCAGCAGCTTCCTCCGTCCCCACCTTTTATCCCTCGCCTTGTCAAAGTCAAATTGGTGTCTTGACGTCCATGCGTGGTCGACGAGTTCGGACTTGAAGCGGGTGGCGTTCGTGGAATTGGCGACATCCCGTGCGTGTTCTTTTAGTCTTGTTTTTCTTTTTCGTTCCGTCTCTTCAATGTAGGAAACGTCACATTCCTTTATAACCTGGTAGATCACGACCCTTTCTGCCTCTGGCGGGGTCGGGTCTTTTGGCTTGGAGATAACATTGGCAATTGTTCTGTAGGGTCTGTATACAGTTCGTACTCCCAACGGCCTAAGGGCGCGTCCCAATGCCTCCGAAACCCCCTTAACGTACGGGATGCACACGACGCCACGTCTTCGTTCGGCTCGATCCGGGCGCAGACGGGACATTTGTTTCTTAACGCAATTGAAAAACCGGTCGGGGTAGTTACATTTCTTCAAAGCCTTCCGCACATGGCTAAGTTCTTGATCGCTAAGTGTTGAGTTAGATGGGACTGTTTCTGAACGATGAAGGAAACGATCTTACAACTGAGCTTTTGTGTTGAGTAAGGTGATGAGAGTGGTAGTCAAAAAAGTTTTGTCTGTCACATGGTTTACCATATACGGATGTCTCCATCTTAAAGCAAGATTCACTAGTTCTATGGACACGTACATATAAGAACGGCAAGGTACTATCGGTTTCATGTTCGCAGGCGAACTGAATTGAGGCGTGGACACTATTCAAATTGCGGTGAAAATCGGTTACGTTCTCTCTGTTAACTATTACAAAAGTGTCATCGACATATATCGACGGTAGAACTTCACGGGGAAATCAACGCCAGACATTACCTTTTCCTCAACATATTCCATGACGAGATTCGAGACGGTTACGGAAACTGGACTCCTCATGGGGCATCCGCTGACCTGTTGATATATGCCCCCATTAAAACTAAAATTACACTGGTTAAGACAAAAACGCAAAAGGAGTATAACGTCATCAACAAGGAGGGTTGCGCGAGTGGACAACGACTGGTCTGCCAACAACCGGTCACGGGCGACATCAACCGCCAGGGCGTTGGGGACATTCGTAAATAATGAAATCACATCAAAGGATACCATATAGCCTCGTGCGGTAGCAGGGTCTGAGCGCGTATAAGTTCAACAAAGTCACGGGAATTCCGGACGCTAAACTCATTGTTTCCCGGATGAGGGCTCAGAATTATAACCAGATATTTGGAAAGGCTGTAAGTGGATGAACCAATAACATATACAATCGGGCGTAGGGGGCAACCCGGTTTGTGAATTTTGGGGAGTCCACACATCTTGGGTGTCGCGGCGTCAAAGGAGAGGAGACGACGGTATAGGTCGTCACTGGTGCGTCCTTTCTTTTTCAGCTCTCGAAGGTGGTCAACTAACTCTCTTTCGGACTTAGCAGCGGGATCTCTTGATAGCCTCACGAAATAGCGACTGTCATTTATAACTTCATACATCTTCTTCATGTAGTCATCCCCATCAAGCACAACGGTTCCTTTTCCTTTGTCAGCCTTTAAAATCATGATGGAGCTATCTGACTTCAACTCATTAAGAGCAATGCGTTCTTGTTGATCTAAATTTGACCCGGCCGGTTTTGCATTGTTCAAAACACTGACAACGCGGCTTCTCGCGAGATTTACCCCTGTGACATCGTGCACATGTCTGAGTTTCTCTTCAATTTCAATTATGAAGTCACGTTTTGGAACGTACCGTGGAGCAAGGGCATAGTTCAGTCCTTTGGATAGCGGACATTCCAAGCCAGGGTTGGTAATAGTAACATAAGGTACGTACGGCAAAATTCCCTGCCATAAATAAAATGATTTGGCTAACGCCAATGTAACGCGAAATAGGTACAAAGAGTTTTGCGATAGAAAGCGTAAACCAAAAAAAAAGGAAAAAAGAAAGAAAGAAAGACTGAAGGAAGGGAGAAATAAGAAAAAAATCTCTGGTGACGTGGCCAAAAAAAAAATTCTGTTCATGTGATTTTTCTTGTCACGTGACCAAACAAAAAAATAAATAACAAAATAAAAAAAAAGAACACGAGAAAAAAAAAAAAACAACATCCCTTGCCCGGTTTCGAAGCTAGTCCCTCTTGATCGTGAAACTAGCGCGCTGTCCGTTGCGCCAACATAGCTTTTTTTTTTATTGCCTGCTTAGACAAGAACACAAACAGTCACATGATAAAACACATGCACGACGGATGGCCGACGTGCATGAGGGTTAAAAATTTCTCATATTTTCTAGCACATTCAGAGCTGACACACAGTCAGGTGGACACTTCAGCGTGGCATAAACTGAGTTCAGTCTGCGGACCGTTTCCACGAAATACATCCACACAGGACGTGCATCAACATCCGCATGCCGCACAGCCATTCTGCTTTGCCACATCGCGTGCAAGCCCGAAACCAAAATAAAATCAACAGGAGTTTCACCATCTTTGTCATCAGGAAGGAATCTAATGCCTTGGGGCGTTAACGTTAACTCTTTTTTGATAGTCCTCTAAAGGGCATCCCAGAACAGCAAAGCGTCCCAGCAGTCTAAAAATACATGCTCTATGGTCTCAGATTTCTTGCACAGAAAACAATGAACACCTCATGGAACAAAAATATTTTTCTGCTTAAGCCAAACTTTCACAGGGAGGGTGTTTTTGTGTAAGTAAAAGAAAAAAGGTTTTATACCAGGTGGGATTGGCATCTTTTTAACCCGGGATAACACGTCTTGCCCAGGACTTGCCTGGAAAATGGACCGGTACAAAGGGACGGGGAAAACAGTTTCAATGATATCACGCGTTAAGCGCTTACGCGTGACACCCGACATGTATTCAAGAGAAAAATGAACAGACAGAAAATGGAACGCCTCTACCACTTCTCTAAGAAAACTACCAATGTGGCACTGTTTCCGACAACACGATGAAACGACAAACAAAGGAATTTCCTCTGGCAGTCTGGTCTGTATTACAGCTCGAAGAAATGGATTTGATTGGTCCCTAAGAAACATGGAGCGTGACACAACTTGACAAAAATGTGTGACAATGACAACCCGCCGTTCTTGACGTGACGAAACAAATTGTCCCGACAAATCCTTTCCCATCCAGACCGCCAGATGAACTCAGCAAAAACGCGGTGCAGCTTTTGCACATTTAAACGCGCGCACGCCAAGATTAGAAGCACATACCAAATTTTTGCAATTAAAAGATGTTACAGACGGTGGCGCGCGTAAATATAGACAACTCCCACTCACCCCACTTACTATACCTATCGCGTTTGCGCCAACATAACTTTTCTTTCTTTATTGCAAGTTGCGCCAACATAACTCTGCCTGTAATGGTCACGCATTCTCCCATCATAGGAAAAAGCTTTGTTGCCTTCGTAGTTTTTCATGCATGTGTTATTTTTATTTGTGGCAAGAGTTCGCGTCCAGACTGCTTTTAGAGTTTTCGAGCAAAACGAGTTTTCTTCTTCCGAGTCACCTTCCAGAACCAGTAGACCGCACTGGGTCGTCCGGCTAATCAAGCAGCTTTTTTCAAATTCTCTGACCTGCCCGTTTTCGGATCCGAGGTCGCCGTTTGACAAGCTTAACTTTCTTCCACCTTTTAGCCGGAACCCCCACGGCAGCTTTGTTCCGTCCCCACTCCCTCTCGAGAGGATGGCTCGCCCGGAATCTAATCCCATTCTCTAGACGCTCTTTCCATCAAACGCTGGCCCTCTCCCTCCCCGTCCCCGAGATTAGGCAGAGAAGGTTCTTCTCTGCAGGACGTCCCGTTTGTACAGCGGCCTTTAAAGTTCAGATTGTCCTGTCTGTATCGTCCCTTTTGTGTCTCCACTTTTTAATGTTTAAAAAGTATCAACACGCTAAAATAGTACAATTTCCGAGATTTTATTTTCATTCTCCAAGTGTTATGCGGGAGCCGCGCCACGGAGCCCCGGTCGTTTCCGCTCTTTGTTATCGCTAGGATTTGACAGTGCTCAATCACATGCAAGACACGCACAGAGCCACGCTCGCTTTTGCAATGCGCCGCCTAATAATAATATCTCTTGTCGAAACGTTCGTACATCCGTCTTGCGCAGTGTTAGCTCAATGGCAGCACTTTCTGTAAAGGCGGATTCACACCGGGAATGTAACAGTTGCGCGATCCAACTAAATCGCATCGCAAAAAAAAAAAGTAATTAGTAGGTCAATTTGGCGTGCGTGATGAGCGAGTCCAACGCCTTCGTTGGCGAGTCGCTCCTCAAGAACTCTCGCTCCGAACGCCGTTGGTTGGCTCGGCCTCTCCGCGACTAGAGTGCATCGTAAAAAGTCGGGTCAGGAAGCAACTGCTCAAAACCCGTCACTTTTTGCCCGCGACGGTTGCTTTTGCGATGAAAGTTATGGCGCGACTAGATCGCATCGCCGGTGTGAACGCGCCATAATGTCGAACCAGTCTCACGGCGCGTCCCGATATTGGCTTGTGTACCTACGCGCGAGTGCAACATCTGGCACAATTTGCGTTTGAAAAGCCTGCTCCAGCCGCGTCGAAACATTCAGCCAACCTTTGGACTGCAGAAGTCAAGAGACACCCAAAATAAGATAAAGTTGCCAGCCGAATAAAACTTGATTTCTATTTAATTAAGATGAAGACCACCCGCGTACATCAAATACCTCATCAGCCGAACTCCAAGGCAGTAAGCCTAGTTCTGGCACTTGTTTGGCAACTTTGGCTCGCAGCTGCCAGATCGCAGCCAAACTATCGGGAAGCGAAGCCTAACTTGGGCGCTCGTTTGGCGACTTGGGCCCAAAGATGCCAGATCTCAACCGAACTACATGGTAGTAAGCCTAACTCTGGCACATTTGTGGCGATATTGGCCCGAATGTGCCAGGTGACAGCCGAACTGTCAAAAAGTGAAGCCTAACTTTGGCATTAGTTTGGCGATTTGGGCCCAAAAATGCCAAAGCTCTGCCGAACTACAAGGTAGTAAGCCTAACTCTGGCACATCTGTGGCGATTTGGGCACGAATGTGCCAGGTGATAGTTGAACTATCAAAATGTGAAGCCTAACTTTGGCATCAGTTTGGCGATTTTGGCCCAAAAATGCCAAAGATCTGCCGAACTACCGGGCAGTAAGCCTAAATCTGGCATTTGTTAGGCGATTTAGGCCCGAAGATGCCAGACGACAGCCGAAATACCCGGCAGCGAAGCCTAAGTTTGGCGTTTGCTTGGCGAATTAGGACCAATATATCCAGACTGTTGCCAAGGGAGGTCAAGTTTGGCACTACCTTGACTTCTTCGGGCTTTTTAATGCCCTAAACTGCCAGACGCAAGCCAAGTTTTGGTCCAGAACTCGGTGCTGCCTGGGCTATGTCTGAACATTCATGCAATATTATTTTTATGTTTTCAACGTCCTGGTCCGCTCTATGGGTCTGGGTTCTTGAAGGAGCACTAAGCCACCTTTCCGCCATGGTCTAGTTAGGGTCATAACTCTACATATGGGATTTCTCTGTTAAAATTTGTGTTGAAATATCGTTGACGTTGGAACTATCCCTGACACCAGATGGTGGCGGCGTTGTACGAGGAAAAGAAGAGTTCTCCGCTCCTTACAGTTCTTGTATAGGCTCCCTATACGGTAGCCAGAGTTGCGCGTCTGTTTGCCATGTGCCGCCGCGCCGCTTTTCACCGAGATTGATCACGTGAAGAGCAAAGAATGCAGCGCCGTGCAGGAAAGCCACCGATATGGTTGTTTCGCCGACGTTGCAGGCGCACCATGGCATGTTCTTCTGCTTTTGACTCCTTCTCCTTTCCTGCTTTTTATGAGCAGCGGCGCGCGCGTTGCCGCTATTCGCCGAATTCAGTCACGTGACGAGCAAAGAATCCAGGGTTATGCAGAAAAGACGGCGCTACGACCCGAGGATGAACGTGCAATCCTGCTACCTTAGTTTGCTGTTCAGAAACTGTAGCCCTCCTCGTCCCATGACGCCATCTGGTGTGGATCTTTGAATACCAATTTTAATTTTAAAAAAAATCGAATAAGGAATAACGTAACTTTTTCTTCAGACGTTTCGAACCCGGAGACTGAGTTATGACCATAAATGGACAATCGCAGAAGGTGGTTTAGTGTCCGCTTCTCGGTGCTTTTCTTCATTTAAATAACAAATCAATGAACGTGTCATTTTTATAAAAGTAAACTTCTACCAGTGAAATGCTAGATAACTTGCGGGAACTGTGAATGACGAAGCACGCGATTGGTTATAGCTTTCGTTTATAAGCAACCTTGTCTTCTGCTTTCGTTCCTTTTATTCGATTGCCTTCTTCACGAGGCTCTACCCCTACTACACGAACGAAGAAGCCAGAAACCAAATTAGGTAACATGCAACAAAACGCTTTGATAGCAAACGCTTATTTTAAACTTAACGTCGTCAGTAGGCCGCCAAGAGACTCGCAGTTCTTTGTAGTATTTCTTTGTAGAATGGAGGGTCCGAGCACTTGGCGTGTCACAGCTCTTTTTTGCAGGTCTATATCACATGAGCGAATGACGTTTTAGTGAACAGCGACGTTTTTACCAATCGACGTTTCAGCAAGTAATGAGGGCGCATTTTACAACACCCCCCCCCCCCCTTTCCCGCGCTGTGTTTACACCGCTTCGGGGTGGCAGTTTGCGGCGGCTCATTACAAAAATGTTAACCCACTTGGCCCACCCATGAGCACCGCTTCATGGTGGCCGACTATTCGTTAAGGTGTCAATCGGTGAAACGTTGGCGTTCGCTAAAACGTCATTGGATCAAGTAAGTGCTTCCTCGTTTTCGCAGTGAACACGCCCCAGCATTTTGATATACGGTTAGAATACCTGTGACCGTTTCTGAAAAGTTGCCCAAGTATCAAAAATTAGGCGTCTGTCCTGTTGTTCGATTAGAGAAAAATCTTCCGTTAGAGTGCACATTGATAGAGCGAAACTCCTAACTTAAAATATGTGTGTGGGATTGAAATGGTGTGCATCAGGTATCTTTTCTAAATTTGGAGATGTTATTGTACTCCATACTAAATTACAACTTATTTGAGAGTAGTATAACGAATTTTATAATAAGAATGATATAACTTTTGTTGCTCACATGTATAGAGGTGGCGGTGTACCATACTTACCAATTTTGATAACTTAGAAATAAATAAGGTAATATGACGGTGACAAAACACATTCTTGGTAAAATTAACACCGATTAAGTTTGAAACCGTTGTCAATCTCGATATTTGGTGAGCTGAGGCTGTCTTTTAGCCCACAAGAAACGTGGGGACGATTATGAGCGCGAAAAATCCACATGGACTAGGGTCTGAATAACCGCACGTAGATGGTGGCCGAGCATCTGCATTGATTTCGCGCCAAATATGGCGGCGTGAAATCAGCAGGGAGCTAATGAACAGCCGGACTGTGCTGTTCGGTCAAGCAGTGTCACGTCCTGGGGGAGACTAGTCAAGTAATGGTACTATCTAGGGGGTGTTGCCCAAGCCCGTGCGGATAACTTCGTCCAACTACCTTCCTATCTGGTTTAATGCTGAAAAAGTCGCTCAAATTAGGTGCGTTTGTTCTTATGTTGGTGGCGTTGGGGCAGGCTGGTTGCGGGGGGGGGGGGGGGGGATGTGAAGGAATAGGCTAAGAATTCATCACGAAACCTTTTAGTTTTTAAACATATGTGCAGGGTAGGGTCACTTTTTCTGTCAATGAAGCACAGCCTAACCCGCCACCCCCTCAAAAACAAAAAAATATTTGCACGCTAAAACAGCTCGCAAAAATCAAAACTCGACGGATGACGTTTTAAGTGCTTTGTTGTCGTGTTCGCGTCGACAGTATATCGACTTGTGTGCGTGATATCAATGAGGTAAAAACTCCCTTGTCCATTATTCGCAAGTCCAAATTAGGCGTGAAACAGAGGAATGTGGTTCGGGAGGCATTATACCTGGCGCTACGTATTCCAGTCCCACATTTTTGTGGCATCAGGAGCAAAGCAGCATAGTAAGAGTGCCCTTCAAACGGCAGTCATAATATTTACTAAAACCTGCCGGATCTCCGCTGGAGACACCGAAACACACTGGAGTAGTCATCACTACAAAAAATCTAAAAAAAGAAAATAAATATCCTAACGGTCGTCGGCGGCGTCATGAGACCTCGCCGGGTGCAAAGTATAAGTCTTGCAATATTGTGCACTCTCTCTTTTTTATATTTTCATACCACGTCGAATTCTGACGTCAAGACTCCCTCCCTCCATCTTTCCAACCCGTGGTTGAGTATTAAATTAACATATCAGCTTCAATTAAGGGTCGTAACATCCTCTGTAGCAGTAGGCCCTTTGGGGACCGCCAAAGAGCCAGCGGGGGAAAAGGACAGGGTTGCAGATATAAAAAAATACAACTAATTTCAGTGTGAAAAGGGCATGCTTTAGTGTTTTAGACAGGACCAGTGAGGAATATCACGTAAAAGGATGAATGGATAGAAAGATGGTAATTATTACGGGCAGTAGCTTGCGACACCTTGCCAGGCTCAACAAACAAAAAAAAGCCTTTTTTTTCATGAAAAGAGGGGAAGGTTGAAGGTTGATGCGAGGGTTTCACTGACCCCAAAATTGACCTCGCGGACCCAAGCGGGTCCGCGGTACCCCCTTTGACAACCACTGCTCTAGAACAAAAAAAAAAAAAAAAAAAAAAAAAAAAAAGGGAACATTGCGAGCAGGGCACCACGTCTGCTTCTCCTCTCATCAAATAAGACGCCGTCGGAAAATCCAGCGGCTCCCTTCTTATTTTTTTTTATTTTTCTTAACTTTGTTACTTTGTTTTGTTTTTGGGTTCGACTGCTCGCTTCTTTGTGACGATGCCGTCTATGATCATACGTTTTGCGTTTGTTTTTTCACGTGACGGTGTGGTCCGACCCGATCATGCAATAAGTATTTTAGAATTGTGTCACGAGGTATAAAATGCAGATCAAAGGAAAAGAATAAATGCAAAGGAGCCCGCAGCTCTGCTCGTTCAGCCCGCTCGGCGCTTTCTCCCTCCAGAGACGAGCATCACAGTGCCATGGCATTTAACCGGTGCCATCTTCATGACGCCATGAAACACCCTCTTGAAGCAATTAATTTGCATCAGGGCATGGGCCTGCTCCTGGGTTCTTATATGTGTCCAGAGTGCGAAGCTGCGATGACGCTGCAACTGTCGCTAGATCTGCGGATGGTTACTCATGGAGTTGCGGTGTGTGTATGACTCGTGAGGTGCCCAAAATGAAGCCGGTCAAGGTTTAGTGCCGGGGCGAGGTCTCAGTGCAGAGCGGTTCCTTTTTCGAGGGATCGTACCTGAGGCTTCCTTAACATCATCTACCTCCGGTGCCAGAACCTACCATGCGCCGTGATTAAGCCAAAGACTGATGTCGACTGACGTCGCAAGCAAGACAATAGCTGACTGGACGAGTCTGTCGGGAGCTTATGGTAAATACTGTCTCTAAGCAACCAGACATCATTCGAGGTGAAGTGTGACTGTAGGACTAGACGAGAGTACGTTCGGGTGGCGAGAGTACCATCGCGGGTTTTAAGGCCTGGCCAGTGGGTTTTCGACTGTGCGAGTGTTGCAGAGGGTGCTGCCTTCTTTTACCCGTGCATACCCGTGACGCTAAAACACTGGAAGGGCTACTAGCCGAGTGGGTCCGCCCTGGAACAAGAATTATCACTGACTGTTTTGCTGGCTATCGCAAGCTTGCGAATGACGGTGGCTTCATGCACTTCACCGTCAACCACAAGCTGAACTTGGTCGACCCGAATACTGGTGCGCACACCAATACGACTGAAGGCACCTCGGCACACGTCAAAAACTCTTCCATCCGGACGGCACGAGAGCCACCATTTCACTGGTCACCTTTCAAAGTTCATGTTTTGAAGGAGAGAGAAGGCGCGCGGAAACACTGATAGATTCCTGTCGTTCGTCGCCGCTGCCGCCAAAATCTACAGCCCCGACGCAGACAGGGACCTTCCATATAGTGCGGACGACGAGGATTCTGACGGCCCCGGTGACTTCGAGTGATCCGCTGCGCTGAGCCCGTCGCACGCCTGCGTACATAGAGACGACTTATGCGCCATCCGCTTGTCAAGTGCTCGTTACGTCAGTTAGGTTCTGGTAGCGGTCTAAACTATCCTTTTTAGGGACCCCATATTTTGCAAACGGAGCTACTTTCTGAAAGCGGCATCCCGGGTCTCTGTAAAATGCTTACATTAAAGAACCAGCAAAGTTGTGTGGTCCTCAACTAGGACATCGCAGGTTATAAGTCGCGATATCCTAGTTGGGGACCAACAAGGGCGCAAAATAAGCAAGATAAATGTTTATTCGAATAATATGATTCAAATAAAAAAATATCTTGCGTATTTCGCGCCTTTAATCTAAATAAATGCTCCATTGTTGTTGTACCGCTGTGCTCTTGCTTGCTCAATCGCCGTCGACGTGTCTCAGCTTCGTCGTCTTTGCCAGCGGCGCACCGGCGAACGCGGCCGATTTGACACACCGCGTTCGGTTTCGGCTTGCAGACAGCGCTCGTAAAACGGCGTCAGCTGTTGGCGGCTTCACGCGGCTGTACCGTGCGTGCTTCCATTCATATGGCGTTCGTTGCCATGGTGACGGCGATGAAAGCAGACGGACTTTATGTTGCGGAAGAATGCTGCGGCGCATCGATACCAGGTGCGTTCGGAGGCCCTTCCCGCATGCTTTGCAATAGGCCGAGCGGGAACAAAGGAGTTGAAAATAAGGACATAACGCAGAAGGATGTTTTTGTCCAGCGCCTCATAATTTAACGAGCCTTACTCCAAAAGTGTTTCTTTTTTTTTTTGTGCCATCCCGCCTTGGTTTCTTTTTTTTTTTTTTATTCGTAACATGGGGGCTTCTGTCTCGATATTACGATTATTTTAGTTGTTAATTAATTATTCAGGTTTTAATAGCTAAGCGGCAACGTTGAAGACAGCCCCTGGACTATAACTCAAAAGATGTTTTCTGAGATGTTTCGGACCCATAAAGTAATCCTTAAGAAGGTCTATGAAACAGTATAAGAGGTTTTTTGCGCGACACAGGCGACAATTACAAGCGAGTAGACACGAACAAGCGCAAAAGTTTTTTGCGCTTGTCCATGTCTACTCGCTTGTAATTGTCCCATGTGTGGCGCAAAAAAACCTCTATACTGCATCATGAACCAACTAGGCCAACAACTAGTTTTAAAGGTCAATGAAATTCAGGTAAAAGAAGACACTTCAATAATTAATATGCAGAAGCTGCAAAACAGGCTGGACACGAATGACGAAAAATTACAAATCGTCGACGAAACCAGTGGCAGGCTTGATCAAATTGAAACCATGCTTACTTGTCACGATTACAAAATTACTTCTTTCTACAAACAAATCGACGATATCTAGAATCGATCCCACAGAAATAATTTGATAATTAGAATTATCAGTGAAGCAACACCAGAAACAGAAGAAGTCCTTGTGAGAAGCGTAACCCGTGAGATATTTGATGGTATATTGAAACTTTAGGTTGATTACAGTGCAATAATTCACAGACTTGGGAGGCACATACCCGGTAGAATTCGGCCTGTTATTGTGAAATTCACTGACGTTCGGGATAAAATGAAAATTCGTAACAATTGCTCCAAACTAAAGTGTGCCCAAATGAGCAATAACGAGGATTTCACAGAAAGGGTTGTCAAATATGAAAGAAGCTGTGGAACTCCACTGGAGATAAAGAAAGGAAGGCGAAGAAACTAGATTGGTTTTGAATGAGGTCGGAATGAACAACGTTCCCTATGCCTGGGACGAGGTTAGAAACGAAAGATAATGGTGCGCATTATATTTGAGTGCGCATAATAAGGATCAATGATGTCACACCAAAGCATGCTTCAATCTAATTTACATAAATGCCAGAAGTATTGTAAATCCAGTTGACCTAATTTAAAGCATTGTTCTTGAACACGAACCCTACGCTATGGTAATTTCAAAGACGTGGCTACATTGCAATATTTTAGAGAGTGAAATTACACCACCAACTTATACCATAATTAGGAAATGTAGAGAAGCACTCGGCGGAGGCTTAGCAATTTTGATCAAACGCAATATTGTATTTACTCTACTAGATAAGGTTAAAGATATCGAAGCTCTATTGGTCAAAATTAAAATGAATGACCGGGTTATAGTCCCTGGGCGGTGTATAGAGACCTCCAATGTCCGCCGCTGACTTCTTAGTCAGGTTGCGACCCTATATGGACTTTATATTATGTCATAATAAAAACATCTTGTCAGTAGGCGATTTTAATTTACCACGAAATGACTGGATTACGCTTTCGATGTGAACAACAAACGGCGCCAGCTGCGAGCAACTACTGGATATTGAATTTCGTTATAATTTATCTCAAGATGTCACAGAACACACAAGAGCGACATCTGCTGCATCACAATTACTTGACCTAATCTTTGTTTCCATAAACCTAAACCTAACCATGGATGAAGAAAGAATAAACAATTAAAACAGGGACAACACAACCACATCTTTCAACTAGCAACAGACGAGTAAACTTTCAACAGCGAGCAGCCGACTATACCCAGTAGGAGTAGGGGAGAGAAGTGGAGAGAAGGAAAGATAAAACACGCCAAGTGCAAGTCAGGGTGGTAGGGTTATCTCAGATTTTAAAAATTCAACCTCAGTTTTCGTCAGCAGGAGGGAAGGGTTAGACACGTTATTTTTTGCTGTGGTCATGGCGAATGATTCTATGATTTCCCTGCCGAATCTACTGTCATGCCCCCCAAGGATTTTTGTGTCATCAAAGAGGGGATGACAAAGCAAACACGAACGGGCATGTATGACTATGGGATGATAAGAATCTGGAGAGGCCTTAGAAACTTCGTTGTGATGTTCGCGGAGTCTGTGATTGGTGCATCTGCCGGTCTGTCCTATGTATTGATGGCCACAGCTCAATGGGATGGAGTAAACTTTCTTCTCTTTGCATGGAATGAATTTCTTTTCGTGTTTGACAGTGCAGTCAATCGGAATCCGGTTGTTGTTCACTTGTTGACAGAGTTGTTTAAAACGCATGCGGCACGAGAAGACAACATTCGTGTCGAACTTTGAGGCAATGGATTTTATCCGGTGGGCTGAATTGTGAACGTAAGGAATGACGGCGAATCGGGCTTTCTTTTTTGTGGCTGGTGACTGGCGATCAGGCCCGCGAATCATGCTTTCCATTACAGATCGGAGAAGGTCGACGGGAAACCCTGCCCTGACAAGCCTCATGTGCTGCAATTTGAAGCTATCTTCTGAAAGATGACAGCAAGACTTCGTGAAGGATGAAGAAAACAACGATTTGATGATACCGTGTTTTACCGACTTCGAATGGGCGCTAGAAAACGGTAGGACAGGTTTGGAAGACCTTTGTTGAAAGGCCCAGCAAAGTCCAGTGTCACTGACATGAAGCCGCAAATCTAGGTACTGAAGACCTTCATTCGATGGTTCTTCCTTCGTGAATGTAAGGCCTGACGAACAAGCGGAAAAAACAGCTGTAATGCTATCTGGAGAAGTTCGAGCAGGATGAATGATCAGGTAATCGTCTACAAATCTGAAAACATGGCAGCCAGGCGCGGAGATGTCCAGTTGTGCTTTTATAGCTCTGTCAACGAATAAAAGGAATAATTCACTGAGAACAGGGGCCAGACATGAACCGATGCAAACTCCCTTTTTTTGGCGGTAGATCCCTTTCTCATGTTCGACTAAGGTGGACTGGAGATATAGATGAATGAGGTCCACGAATCCAGCAACGGACCTGATTCATCTATATCTCCAGTCCACCTTAGTCGAACATGAGAAAGGGATCTACCGCCAAAAAAAGGGAGTTTGCATCGGTTCATGTCTGGCCCCTGTTCTCAGTGAATTATTCCTTTTATTCGTTGACAGAGCTATAAAAGCACAACTGGACATCTCCGCGCCTGGCTGCCATGTTTTCAGATTTGTAGACGATTACCTAATCATTCATCCTGCTCGAACTTCTCCAGATAGCATTACAGCTGTTTTTTCCGCTTGTTCGTCAGGCCTTACATTCACGAAGGAAGAACCATCGAATGAAGGTCTTCAGTACCTAGATTTGCGGCTTCATGTCAGTGACACTGGACTTTGCTGGGCCTTTCAACAAAGGTCTTCCAAACCTGTCCTACCGTTTTATAGCGCCCATTCGAAGTCGGTAAAACACGGTATCATCAAATCGTTGTTTTCTTCATCCTTCACGAAGTCTTGCTGTCATCTTTCAGAAGATAGCTTCAAATTGCAGCACATGAGGCTTCTCAGGGCAGGGTTTCCCGTCGACCTTCTCCGATCTGTAATGGAAAGCATGATTCGCGGGCCTGATCGCCAGTCACCAGCCACAAAAAAGAAAGCCCGATTCGCCGTCATTCCTTACGTTCACAATTCAGCCCACCGGATAAAATCCATTGCCTCAAAGTTCGACACGACTGTTGTCTTCTCGTGCCGCATGCGTCTTAAACAACTCTGTCAACAAGTGAACAACAACCGGATTCCGATTGGCTGCACTGTCAAACACGAAAAGAAATTCATTCCATGCAAAGAGAAGAAAGTTTACTCCATCCCATTGAGCTGTGGCCATCAATACATAGGACAGACCGGCAGATGCACCAATCACAGACTCCGCGAACATCACAACGAAGTTTCTAAGGCCTCTCCAGATTCTTATCATCCCATAGTCATACATGCCCGTTCGTGTTTGCTTTGTCATCCCCTCTTTGATGACACAAAAATCCTTGGGGGGCATGACAGTAGATTCGGCAGGGAAATCATAGAATCATTCGCCATGACCACAGCAAAAAATAACGTGTCTAACCCTTCCCTCCTGCTGACGAAAACTGAGGTTGAATTTTTAAAATCTGAGATAACCCTACCACCCTGACTTGCACTTGGCGTGTTTTATCTTTCCTTCTCTCCACTTCTCTCCCCTACTCCTACTGGGTATAGTCGGCTGCTCGCTGTTGAAAGTTTACTCGTCTGTTGCTAGTTGAAAGATGTGGTTGTGTTGTCCCTGTTTTAATTGTTTATTCTTTCTTCATCCATGACTTTAACCAACACGCTCTTCTGCCAAGCATACTAAACCTAACATCTCTTCTTTCAGAATGTGAACTTTTTGAGGAAGTCTCGGATCGTAAAATGACATGCATGACGCTAAACCTCTGCCCTTGCAGGATTGATCGCCCTCCGCCTAAAAAGGTCCTTAATTTTGAGGCAGTTGATGATGTTAACATTTTAGATTATCTTGAGAAATCGCTTTACGACTTCCAGTCACTCCATTGGTTAGGTGCTGCTACCGAAGTTTTGTGGAAATTATAGGTTGATATGACAGCACACTGTATTCGTTTATTTGTGCCTACGTGTATCAAAATAATGAGAAATAAGAACCCCTGGATCAGTAGAGAAAGCATAGACGTAAAAAAAATATAAAGCGATGTTGGAAAGCTAATGCGATTAAACCAAATGACTCTAGGAAAATGACACTGCAAAGCTTGAGTCACGAACTGAAGAGGCTTGTTAAAGATTCGAAGCATAAATTTTACAGTGCCAGTCTTAAGAAGTTTATTACGAAAGCTCGGCTCAATTCTGGCTGTATTTCAATCCCTCGAAGGAAAAAGAAGCTACTTCCCACAACAGTCAGCTACGAGCAGAAGAATTCAATTCCTTTTTTTTTAATCTGTGCTTACTCAAGACAAAAAAGATTTACCAAGAGGTAGAGATTTTTCAGATTATCCTCTAATTAGTGACTTATTAATTCAAGAGGAGAGAGTCATTGACCTTTTGCTTAACCTAGGTGTAAAGAAAATTCCCGGGTCTGACGAAATTCCAAATGCGTTTTTGAAGCGGTACGCTGGATGGGTTGGTAAGTATTGTTGTGAAAACGGAAAAGCCCCGGACCAGACCCTCCCTATCTAATCCGTCCGGCAACGGTGAACTCATTGAGTAGCATCGCCTCATGGCTCCGGTCGGCTTGCCCGGAAAAGAAGCGAGAGGCGACAAGGGGGTGCCGTGGGACCACCGTGTTGGCGTCGCCCCAGCTAGGCGCAGAGCTAAGCCGGACCCTTCTTTCTGGCTGCGTTAACGCTGGTCCGAAACGGGGTCAGCCGACTCATGAACCGGGAGGAATACCGGGCCAGGATTCCGGGTAACGACGCGCCAGCTGCGGAACTTCCGTGAGGGTGGGATTATCCCCGGACGCCACCTGCGGATGATCCGGCCAAGCCCTTTCCCGTGCCTCAACGCCGTCTGATGGAGGGGTCAGCACTACCACGGCCAACGTCGTCACCCGGGCAAACACTGGACCCCTTGCTGTCGCCTCCTCGGCGAGCTTTCGAGGGCAAGGGTGCCTCGGCGCCGGAGTGTAAAGTCCGGCCGCAGCTGTAGTGTGCGCATGTGGGTGTGTGCGTGCTCAGGGGATGAGTGGAGGCGGGGCCTGAACATGATTTGTTGGCAGCCCGGCCACCATTGGCTGCCAGCCGCGAGAGTACCGAAGAGCGACCCTATAAAAGGGGCAAACAGAATGTCGCATCTGTGCTCTCGGACGTTGTAAATACTTTGTACATATGTATTAAACAAAGTTTCGTTGCGAGAGACCCTCCCGTCTCGTCATGTTCCTGGACGGGAGTCTGCCCGCTGCTCCTTTCCTGGCCTGGCCCTGCGTGACGCTACCCGGAGAACCCCCTCGGTCCCAACAGTATCTTACCAAACCATCCAACCCCTTCAGACGTCTATCAATAATGATTCCATGCCAAAAGCCTGGAAGATGGCCAAAGTTGTCCCCACACATAAAGGAGGCTCTGTTTCTTATCTGGAAAACTACGAACCTATATCCCTTATTAACACGTGCTCTAAGCTTCTCGAACATATTGCTTCAAAGCATCTTCTAACGTTCCTTAACAATCACGATGTTTTGTTCCAATATCAACATGGATTTCGTGAATGTCGTCCCACAACGACCCAACCCATCGAAACCATGCACGATCTGTCCCAAACTGCAAATAACCGTGGCCAAACAAACGTCATATTTTTAAATTTTTTAAAGGCATTCGATAAAGTGTATCATCCTTAATTATTAATTAAAAGTAAATCCCTTTTTAATAACCCCATCATTACAAACTGGTTTTGCTCGTATCTTTCATCGAGAGTTCAATTCGTTGAGTTCGAAGGCTGTTTGTCTAGACCCGCTCCATTCGCTTCTCGAGTTCGACAACGTAGTGTGCAAGGACCGCTTTCATTTTTAATATTTATAGGTGACATACGTTGTCGTATATCAGTTTCAATTAGGGTGTTTCCAGATGATTGTATTTTGTACAATAAAACAGAAACTGAGCAAGGTCAACTAAAACTGCAAAATGAACCCCTCAAAATCATAAATTAGCGCGACGAGTGGCAAATGGACTTAAAACCTCAAAAATAGGTCATTATGTCCATAGCAAGAAAAACACAATTCATAAATTATGATTACTTTATAGATGACACCAACCTACCTCGTATAAACGAAAATAAATATTAGGAGTGACCTTCACGAGCGACTAACGATGGAATACACACACGGAAAAATGTCGAGAAAAGCTAACCAGGCACTATGGTACCTCGGAAGGAACCTTGCAAGCGCTTCGCCAGAAATAAAAAAAAAAAAACAAAAAAACATTAACTCACAAGACACTGGTGAGACCTATTCTTGAATACGCAAAAATAGTGTGGGATCCATATCTAGTATCTCACTCATCAAAACTTCATAAAGTCCAGCGGCTTGTTTCCAGGTTTATCTTTAATAGATATAATCGTAACCATTAACCCACCGAACTCTGTAGACTTCCTGAACTTACTTCTCGTGCATTGAGAACAAAATGTGACCGCCTGAAATTCTTTTTTTTTTATTATTCACGGTCTAATTAAGAAAGACAAAAAAATAACATGGACGTACGTGTCAGTGAATGTACGATAAATCGTCATAGCATGCACATCAGGGAACCATCTGTCAATAATGATTGTTTTAAATTTAGTTTCTTTCGCAGGGCAATAAAGGATTAGAACATACTCCCTAGTTCCGTCGTCACTATGACAAGTGTTTGTGACTTTGTTAAAATATAAAGAGTATAGTGCTTGATAATTTACCGTGACTTTGTGTTTTAATGTATTCCTCTTGCTTTTTCATTCCTCCGGGTGAATCACTTCTTTGAAGTGTCAGTGCATGATTGTAATTTTCATCTTTTATGTATTACGACTCCTTAAAGGTTGCGTGAAGGACCGACAGTATCAATAAATAAATAAATATATACATAGAGCACAGTTTCTAATATTGAAAAAAAAAGACTTCTCGACTTATAACGTCCCATCATCTACGATATTTTACATGAACGGTCGGTTAGATATAATGAATAAAAAAAAATAAGCAACAACCTCTACTTATAACGTATAATATCAAATAAAAATGAAGTTTAAAAGGGTATTATTTTGTTGTGCTCTGAAAGCTGAATCACGTCAACTAACCGAAATTAGGAGACATTAAATTACGAAACGTCCTTAGATATTACAATTTTCCGAACTTCCATTACGGTATATTACACATGAATAATGTTATTAGACCAAAAACTTTCCCCATTCAGTTACGGCAAGTTGCACCTTCTAAATATATATTACAGACGGCGACACGTGTTCAAGAATAGCTCGATGTGCATTTGCAGTTGTGTACCCCTTCAAACGCTACGTGAAAGACAGAAAAAGCGCCAGATGCTGGGTGTCGGGTGCCTGGATGCCCGCAGTTAGCGAGTCAGAGATATCAGAACAACAAGCGCGAGGCTGCGGGTGCACCACAGCTCCTTTTGCGCTCGTTCTACTGTGCGTTCGTACACATGCATAACGCTAGACGGCGGTGCTCCAGAACACTGTAGCTGGAGTGAACTAGAAATGACTGGGCGGGGCGAGCAACAGTCTCCGCTTATGTTTTCAGTTGCAGCTCGAAATGTGGAAAGCGATCAGGTGAAACCATGGTGGAAGAAATATATTTAGGTGATGAGTCTGGCCGCTCTTTCCGGGGAGAGCGAGCGATCAGATCGTGTTCCCAGCTAGCCTCGAACCAAGAGTAGTTAGTTCCGCGCCGCCGTGGACAGCGCTGAGCTATGAGCACCGTAAATATGAGGTCCCTCCTCGGCGTCCACGGTGTCGACGGCGTAGCGTGCTTGCCTTTTTTTTTGCAATGTGGTGCTGTGGTGGTGGTGCGCGGCCACTGCCTGGCCTCGTGTTTTGCTTTAGTGCTGTGTCGATCACAAGCGCCACAACCGTGCACGAACGTGAGCCTTAACCCGAAGAAGAAGTTATGATATAGGGATGGGAAAGACGTGCTTTGTTCCCAACTTCAATTCGGAGTACCGGAACTGTCCAGAGCGAGTGTCCTTGTTTAAAACTCCATCGAATGAAGCCAGCCTGAAGCAGTGGCGTCGTGCAATCCCGAGGGCCGATCGCAAGTTACTACCTAGTGATCATGTTTGTGCCAAACATTTTTCCGACGAACTGATATCGAAAGGGCATCATGCGGAGTTTGGTGGGAGAGGTCTCCATGCTGCGAAGAAGCCCGTGCTATCTGTGGACGTTGTTCTGAGCACTTTCACTGGCTTACCGAAGTGAGACAGGGTTACATTATATTGTGAGTGTATAGATGTAAAGTGGTTTATGGCCTATAACCACTACTACTCTTTGACTTTAAGTCTCTGTGTCATCAATTCAGTCAATGCTATTATAAATAAAAATGTTTTATGCTCACATGGTTTGTATGTACGACAGTACCAGTTGACATCGTATGTATAAACCATGTGTAATGCTAATACCTTTCTGAGCATGTAAAGAATTATTTAAGCCCCACACTGTAACATTATTAAAATCTATTTTTTCACTAAGAAGACAGGAGCAGGGTGGGAAAAATCCCCCACTTTTTATAAAGCCCTGCAACGTGTGTAAACAATTTATCGAACTGTTACCAAATATGCTGTAAGTCAAAACATGCGAGCACGACCCAGCTGTTTTAACGGAAATATTTTGAATTACACAAAATTAGTGAAAGGTCAGTAGATTGTGTCGGGAAGTTTGGCATTTATACGAGTATTTTTGTCTCGTTGAGTCATCATAGGAATGTTCTCGTTTAAAAAAAACAGCAACCACACGAGGGAAAACGAAATCAGTGCCAATACGCCAACATAAATCCATCATTTAACCACACATTGCACAGGTTCCGAGTAAAGAACGCATAATTTCCTTCACAGGCCCCCTATACAAGCCTAAGCCCCTAGCTCTCTACTTGGACACCATCTATTCTTGTGTGAGTGAAGCGCGCTCGATGTGCCGAACCTAATGTGGTGGTCGCGTCGGGCAGAGAGTCATCACCTAAATGCATTTCTTCCCCCATGGGTGGAACTATGGTGCCTGGATCGCGTCTCCGACTAGTGTATTAAGCGTCCTATTCCGCCCATACATCAAAAGCGGTCCCGAAGTGGCAACAAATGATATCACAAAAGCCGGAATGTCATGCTGTTGCTTGTCGCGATCCTGGCGGTTGGCGGTAGAAATGCTGGCGAAAAGCACGAGCGAACGCGAGTGTCCCTGTCGTCACGGCTTCCTAGGCATCCCAAAGTCCGGCTGCTGTAGCTTCCGTGGACTGTCCCAGTGGAGAGCGACCTTCAGCAGAACAGGCGTCTGCTACATACACCACAGCTGTTGGGACACCGCAAGGATTGCGACCGGCGACAACATGACACTTCTATGGTGTCATCAGGCGGAAATCAAGGAACCACTTTTTTGGACGCGGTAAACACGTCAGTTGGAGATGCGTTGCAGGCACCATAGTTGAACAAAGCCACTTCGATCGCAGCGCCACCTTCGCTGCGATCGAAGCGAGCGACAACACAGGTCAAGGTCATAATGGCAATATAGCCCTGTAGGGGCTATATTGTGTTTTTATGATTTTGATGTCAGAAGTAACGTCAAGACACCACGTCACTACGACGTGACACATACGACGACGCCAAGAGGTCATCGTCGACTACGACCTTGCGCGACGCCAAGCTGCTATCGTAAGACTCGTGACATCGCGTCGCGTTGAAGACGACGCCGTTTCGCGACGTCAAGCCGCCGCTGAAACGCGGTCCTGACTTCGGTTCGCGTTGAGAACGACACCGTTACGCGACATCAAGTCGCCGTTGCAACGCAGTCATGACGTCGCGCCAGGTCGAGGACAAAGTGGACTTGGTCGTCCATGTCGACGTTGACGTCGAGGCCCCGCACAAAGTCAAACATCGCTATGAAGTCACGGTAACGTCGACCTGAGGTCGTCGTAAACGTCAACGTCACAGCGACGTCACGACGAAGCGCTGCCGCCGTGTAACTTCGTCCCCTTCGCCAACATCAGCATCGACGCCCCGTCACGACGAAGCCTTGACGTTGTGTAACGTTGTCATCGTCGAGAGTGACGTCGACTCCGGCCTCATGAAGTTGTCGGGACGTCGTCGTGATGTCAAGCGGCGTCATGTCAACAACGACGTCGACTATCTCACATCAGGAATCTTTATGACGTCTCATGGACAAGGGCGCCGTCATCTTGACGTTGCGTCGCGTCGTCGTCGTCGTCGGCAACGTTAACGTTCACATCGACGTCGTTGTCGAGACAGTATGACGTCAGAAGGCAGTATTGACGTGTAACGCGCGTTGTCAACGTCGATGATGACGTCGACGTCAAGGCGTCGTCGTGATGCCGCATGGCGTTGTAACAAGTCAGGTTGCGGTTGCGATATGTATTGATGTGACGCCTTACGTCTAGGCTATATAAAAATATAGCCCGGCGTTCTCTTGTTTTATGACCTTGACTAGTGTGCCGGTCGAGCTTGGATTTGGAACACCAACGCGTTTTTCATAAAATAAACCTAATTCTAAGAACTTCGCTTGAAACGCCCGGGAGGGCGTTAGGAGTGAAGTGGCTTGGATAAGCCGTTTTTTTTTTTCACAGACGGAGGTGAAGAAATAGCAATCCGGTGGCCACGCTCGTCCTTTCTAGTATCTCTACTAACGCGATCTAAATCAAATTGGCGCCATGAAAGCGATCCCCCAGTTGGGATTCGCCATGTATGCAAAAAGAATTTAATGTTTTTTTTTGTTTTTTTTTTATCTATTTCAAAAATTATTTTTGCAATCAAACCGTGCTTGTCGGAATAGTTCGACTATATCTTGTTTCATAACCTCCTTTGAGGCCTTTACATGCAATTATATTAAAAGAAACACAAAACATTAGAACGTCTCAGTGGCTCTGAGCGAACATGCTCGCCCATGAATCCCTATTTGTAGGTTTTAAATACCGGCCAAGGTTTCCGGAATCTGACGTTGGCGAATCTCTGATTTCGGCTGCACATTAAAAAACCTTTAGTTAATCAAAACGAACCCCGCTTCTTTTGGGATACGCTCAGCGCAACGACTGCCCTTGCCGGTGGGAGCTGGTCATTTATAGAGGCACGGCCCCCTGGCGGCGGCCCCTACTCACTTCCACGGGAAATTGGGCGGTGGAGTCGAGAGGGGCCGTCGGCTGGGTTTTCGTTGGTGGGGACTCAGAGGCGCCATGACTGTTTATTAGTCAAAAGTACAGCAGAAACAAACGCTTCCGCGATTGAAAATGCTCGTCCGTGCTTTTTAGTCAGGGCGTGCACAACGGCCTGATTGTCACAATGCACAACCGTTCTTGGCGGTGACACGAGGATGGCCAGGAGCAGGGCCCACAGCTCCCTTCGGAAGATGGTCATGGGCGTCTGGGTCAGGATGACGAGGTTGCCCTCCGGAATGCAGACGCCAAGTCCGATGGAGCTTGCATCCGCGAACGCGTCGTGGAGCACAGGGGTGATGGAAAAGGGCATAGTCGGGGAAAGGAGAGTTAACAAAAAGAAAAAAGTTGGGCCCAAGCCTGTGGAGGTTGTAGTCCCGTCGCGGCAGCTACGTGGAGCGGTCGGAGCACATGAAAATGCGCTCCATAGAGCAAAAAGAAGAAAGTCCAGAGACCTGCTCGTCTTTGTTATACCTTAATAGTTTGAGGTGCCTTAAGGGCATTGAGGGTGAGGTTATGGTTTCGAGGACGGCCAGGGGTGTGCGCCATGCACTTCCGTGGTCCGTCTAAGAAAAAACACCAAAACTTAATGGTTAGGGTCGGCGTAAATTGGGAGTCCGACGGGTTGATCTTAAGCCCGGAACGGGTTAAGTCCTGTACAGACCGGTCGGTTTGCGCCTGGAGAAAAAGGGGGTCTGGCTGGTCAAAAAGGAGGTTATATAAATGGGCCCACACCCAGAGCCCACACGCGAGCCCTTCTCGTGCCATAGCGGTAACTAAGCTCTGCATAAAAAAGTGGCACGGCGTATGCCGAAATTGAGGACCGTGTACTGGTAATACACGTCGTCAATGCGAAAGGCAGTTAGGCGACGAGTTTGGGGGCTGAGCCCCAAGTGGTAAAAGGAGTATTTAAGGTCCACTTTAGTGAAAAAGGGACGGGACGGCAAGAGGCACAGCTGGATCGCGTGGGGAAACGGTGGTAACAAAAAAGATGGACTTGGTAGGTGAGGAGTCGAGTGGGAGCAGTGCAGGACAAACCTAGAGTGCTCTTTGAACTTGGGCACCAGCTGCATCTGTGAGAAATACGGTCCACGTACCGTAGTCTCAACGACGCCTGACTAAAATATCGACGTTACCGCTTGCCGGAGAACCGGGAGCTGGGAGGTGCGCGGAGGTCGTGCTTTGAAGGTGCACATTCTTCTTCCCCTTAGCGAAAAGTCGTTCAAAATCAGTACACTCGAAGTGTACTGAAGTACTGTCGTGAGAAAAAGTCCGGATAACACGGGGGCTCCGACCGAATTGCATCGCCGCGCTCCCTGACGGCGCGGCGCCTGGTGCCGAGACCCGCGCAATGCGCACGCGCGTACTTTCTTATCTGCTGGCCCACTCGTTCGCTCGCTTCTACGCGATGCGCTCCTGAGCGATTAAATGGGCGCTAGGTGCCGCCCCGGCAACCAAGATTCCGAGAGCCTCGCTCACCGCTCGGGACGAGCTCGCGTGCTCCGCGGCACGCGCCGTTCGCGCATATCTTTCCCGCGACTCGGCGACGCGTTAAAAACTGTCGCTTCCCTCCATTCGTTATTTTTAAGCTTCCGCCTATATTTGCCCCGGCTACAATGCAAACAGCTGCTGCTCAATTTATTAGGCACGCGTTGTAAAGTGTCAAGAAGTCAAGAAAACAACGAGAGAAAAAACAGGGTACTGTCCACAAATTCTCAGCATGGTTGTTGCGAAGTGACCTTAAAATGTTCAGTTTGACATCAGCTGTGATGGCTTGTACCGGAAGTCATAAAATAAAGCGGCTACGCAACGATTTCCGGACAATGGCCAAATAATTATAGGAGTTGTTCTCCGACACTTCTAAAGTAAAGAACAGAAAAGCGATTTAATCTGTGTGCCCTAATCATAATTTTAAACAATAGCAAAGATTCAAGTTTCCGGCACCCCTCAACTCTCCGAATGACGTGCTCAGTGACGTCGACGTGAGGATGCACCGGTTTCCGAGCGCTCTCCTCAAGGATGTTTAGTCTTTCTCTCTCTACCGCTCGTCGTGAAGCGTTGAGCTGCAGCGATCCCCGCGTCACTGTCACGGCGCGTTTCCCATGGCCGCCGCGCACGGCTGCAGAGGGGAAATATTTCCATTTCTGCTTTGCGATTACACAACAGAATGGCAACATTTTGCAGGAAAGTGATGCTTTTTCGATTCTTTCTGACGCTATCAACAATATAAAAATTACAAGCCACCCAAACTGAATCAGCGCCTCTTTTTCCTTCCGCTTTGTTTCTTGTTTTTTCTTGGGAGGGGGGTTGAAAAAATTTCTTTCTTATTTGGCGTTTTCTTTTTGCTCGTCATTCACCACTTTACCGCGCGTGCATGATCACTCGGAAGGAAGCCCAAGGCTGCCTCGAGTACGCGAATACAAGTTCTACAATTCATTGTGGCTGCATCAACAGAAGCGACAGTTTTTAACGCGTCGCCGAGTCGCGGGAAAGATATGCGCGAACGGCGCGTGCCACGGAGCACGCGAGCTCGTCCCGAGCGGTGAGCGAGGCTCTCAGAATCTTGGTTGCCGGGGCGGCACCTAGCGCCCATTTAATCGCTCAGGAGCGCATCGCGTTGAAGAGAGCGAACGAGTGGGCCAGCAGATAAAAAAGGATGCGCGTGCGCATTACGCGGGTCTCGGCACCAGGCGCCGCGCCGTCAGGGAGCGCGGCGATGCAATTCGGTCGGCGCTCCCGTGTTATCCAGACTTTTGCTCACGACAGTACACTAAAAGTATACTTTCACTGTGGTCTTTGTACTGATTGCATACTTTAAGTGTACTTAAAGTATACTTCCAGTAAAAACTGGCGGTGAACTGAAAGTATACTCGTCCGTACAAAACTAGTACATGTAGTAGAATCGTAGTGCCCGCGGTAAAAAGTAATTCAAAATCAGTGTACAGAAAGTGCACTTAAGTATACTAAAGGTCTAGTTTCAGTGCTTGCAGTCGGTGTACTCAAATTATAATAATGGGTATCTATATATATGTGTATATATATATATATATATATATATATATATATATATATATATATATATATATATAAAGAGTGACGAATGTTGACAAATGCTTCCGTTGATATATGGGCAAAAGTGATGTGCGCAGACACAGCAGCCGTAGGACGATAAAAATAAAATTCTAATTTATTGGCGAAAAAAGTCACGCAAGAAAAAAGGTGAAGTGCCGAAAAAAAGTTGCATTAGTTTACGGGAATCATGAAGACTAAGCACAAGAACGCTAATTACGCGGGAAAGAAACGTTTTTAAAAAAAAACGGACAGAGTAATAGTCAAAGATAACACACAAGAACTTACAAAAATGAATTGTTAAATGAAAGATAAAATAACGAATTAAAAATAAAAAAAGGAATAAAAATAAGGGGGCCTGACGTCCGTCGACGTTTCGGCAGTGGCACTGCCTTCTTCAGGACGGGAGCCCATATGGCGTGGTAGGTTAGTTTTTTTTATTTATTTTTTATTTTTTTATACTACTGGTCCTTGTTCAGGACCATTGTAGGAATGGTTACATTCATGAGGTTACAAAATCGCCATCAAACAAACAAACAAACACAAGAACCATATGACGCTAATATGTCACGAAAGGAAAAACATGCAAGCAAATACAAATAGAAACAAAATCTTCACTCAACATTGAAATGTTTTCTAACAGAATCAAGAAATGAAATTAGGGAACTAGAGCTCGTTATTTCAGAGGGTAAGTTATTCCAATCTTTGAAAGTGCGAGGAAAAAAGGAGCATTGGAAAACATTATTTCGCGGTAACGGCTCAGTGATATAATACGGATGCTGGCTACGTGTATTGGAGCGTGCAGAAAATGATATATACTTGTCCCGATTGATGTTGATCATGCCATGAATTATCTGGAAGAGCAGTTTCAATTTGTTAATAGTATTTCTCGTGCTAAGTGTTGATAATTGTGCTTTATTAAGTAATTCACTAACTGAAGCATGCCTGTTATATACCCCCTAGATGAATCGAACCGCTTTTCTTTGTACCATTTCCAACCTATTGATGTCTTTTTTTGTGTAAGGGTCCCATATTAAACTCGCGTATTCCAAGATAGGAAGAACAAAAGTTTTGTACGCCAATAGTTTTGTACGCCAATAGTTTTACACGCCAATAGTTTTACAAAATATCTAGGGAGAGGGTTTGTTGACGCGAAAGATCGAAGGGGTTTGTAGGGTAACGGAAGCACGGGGGGGACGAGTCACATTTTGTCGCGATGAGGGAGGCGGTTCTGCGTTTTGTTCACAGGTGCACTGGTACACTGGAAGGAGCTTGTAGGGAAGGGGAACACATAGGGGATACTTCCGATCTTGGCACGATGAGGCATGTATATATATATATATATATATTGCGATTTTTAACTTCAACACACTAAAGACGTGATATATAGGCCGATGCCGTTTCCACAAAATATTTGTGGGGCTCGGCGGACATTAGATGAGTAAATAAACGTCACAGTACGTTGTCTAATTATCTTTTTTAATTGACAGTGTAATTGACCATGTTGAATCTTCAATTTTAAAGGGGCTATGAATAAACTCTGCCCAACTGAAACAATTTGCGAAAAGGTGACGAGTTTTGGGTTATTCATAGCTAAAACTCTGCCTTTCGTCGCCTGAATAAAAACAGCGCGCTGGACAGAGCGCAGGATGCTATACTTACGTATTCCCTTCAGTCGAACCGTTGGAAGTATGATGCTGGAGCATCCACCAAAGGCACGCTGTCAAAAGTGTGCAACTTCGTTCGTGCTGAATGCAATGTTCATGCTTGAGATAGTTTCGGTTTTACACTGAAAAAGAAAACAAAGTTTAGATAAAACCTAAGATAGACTAAAGGTTTTTTTAATTTTTTACGAATATAATAAAGTGATATTATTATTATTAATATAATTATTTGCTTAGTTTTGTCTTCAAAAAAACAAAGAACAAAGAGAAGACACTTTCGAAAACTGCGCAAGACCATCGCTATTGCAATCAGCTTCGGTTCGGCCGCCGTTGGAGTTCCGGAGGGTTCGAGCATCGCTTCCTTTTTACATTTTAGCCTTTTTAGCGGATATTTTAGATAGCTTACTTACGAATACCGTGTTCAATAATAGGGAGTTTTAGAATAGCGCACGCTAAAGCTTTGCGTACGCAAAGAATAGCTTCGTCGCCACTGCGCATGCTCCGAACGCAAACCAGGTTTTGCGCTGTGAATGCGCAATTTTAGCGTGCGCTATTTCTAGGAAATAGCGTGCGTACGCAAAGAGTCTTTGCGCTTCTCCAAGGAGGATTCGTGATGAGAAGTTGGCTAAAGCCAAGACGAGCAGAGTTAAAAAAATGGCGGCTTCCGGAGTTATGTCTGCGGGTGCTTTGGCGGCGTCGTGAGTGCGACGTCGGCGGCATCCTCGCAACTGCGATTTTCAATACGGGACGACACTGTACTCGGTTTGGCTACGATCACCGGCAACTTGATGCTTGCGACGCGCGAACATTTCGCGGCAAAGGTGCGACGTGCGAAGGTCGGTACACGACACCTCTCTTGCCGAGGCGACGCAAGCAGTCATGACCGGTCAACCGTTCGCGTCGCATTCTCATGTTTAAACAAATCTAAATTTGTACTCCGAACCAAAAAACTTGTTTTTTTTCTAAAGTTTCAGTATTTGGTGTGTGAAATAAAAATTGTGACTGTATCTTGGTGGCGTCGCAAGCGCGAGATGGTTGGGCTTTTGCGCCGCGACGGAGAAACGCTATTCTAAAACTCTCTCGCGTCGCGTGCGCTAATACAAGCGCTAAATTTAGCACTAGCGTGCGCTAAAATTGCGTACGTTATTCTAAAACTCCCTAATAGCAAGCGATTACAGAGAGCTGTGAGACGCAGCGTCGCAAGTGGCGGACAGTCATGGCCGACTGGTGCAAGCGAAGGTGAGGAAGTTTTTTTTTGTTTCTGCGAAGTGCGCCGCTGTTTCAAACTTTGTCGTGTACCGTGTGCTTGCTAAGCTATGCTTGACTCTCACTATGCTCTACCCGGTTTTATTTCATTATTTGAGAAGAGCGTATTTTCAAACTTTATGGCTCTCTCCGCAGAGTGAGAATGATTCGCGTGCGGCGGAACCGAGGGCCAGCCGAGGGCCTGTCCTGGGCGCCGTCCCTACGACGGTCGCCCGACGACGCTTTTGCGGAGCGTTCAAGTACAGTCTGACGGGGGTTCAAGCTATCACAGGTCGTGCTAGTTCTGACGTGTGGTCCCAACAGTCTCTCGCAAACGATTTGTTTCATAAAGCGGGAGCGAGAAAAACGTTACAAGAGCGAGCAGCATGATTTCTTGCCTGTGCTGATGCCACTGCCGTAAAGACGGACGATCTCTTTGCGTATGCCCAAGTGGCACGCTTTCCAAGTTTGCGATTGTGTGTTGTGAATAAAGTGAGTTTAGATGTCACGTTTTTTAGTGGCGGCGAAAGCCGATACAAAAGGCAGAGCAGTTAGAAAGAGCAAGAGCATGAAAAAATGTTAAAAGACTACCAACGTACCAACTCGCCCAGTTGATCTTTGTCAAAGAATAAGAAAAAAAAGTATACTAGTAAATTAAATACATGCCAGCTTTTAATTGGTTAGAAATTTATAATTGATGCAGTACAGCCCTACCCTGCTCTAGTGCTTTTATGATACCAGATAATGTGTAAATATATAGAATAGTTCATAGCAACCATTTATGTCCGACCCATTATATTGAATCTTTTCTCTAAAAGCTCCAAATTGTATAACAAAGTGCTTATCATAAATTAAGCCGCACCACTGAATGTATAATTGCGTATGACGTGTATGTGTGTTCTCAGCAAAAGAAAAGGAGGCATTAAAAAAAGGCCAATCATTTTGTTTGCGTTGTGTTAGAGCTTCTTTCAGGTACACGCAAAATGTGGGTGTCTACATCTAAAAAAGTGTAATTGACATTCCCCGCAGGGCTGCAGGCCTGACTCAGTTGGGCTAGCAGGTTGCAACCTATGGGAACGTGCAGGGACCTGCATCACAAGAGTAAAAGTGACGTCCGCCCACTGATCTCTATTATGGGTGGCTGGAAGATGCATCGAGCAGACAGGTATGAAGCCCAGTGTTGCCAACTCAAAAATTGAAAACCCGCAATCGGAATCCCGAAAACCGCTAAATCAAAAACACAAAGCAAAAATAACTTTTTAAGAATTTCTTTTTGCTTTAATTCTTGCCCAAAGGTATCATAACAGTATAGATCATATCAATCTCATCTGGAAGGCAGCTTTCCTTTTGTTGTGACTAGAAATCTGTCACACTGCGACACAGTTCACCCAGGTGACACGAAGCCAAAATTGTGGAGTGAACGCATACGGACATGGCAAGGGACCCTTCAGTAGTGCGTGACTGGTCAGACTTACGTTCAACTCGTAAAGTCGTCTACCTGCCAGAAGAGAAAGGTGGAGCGGCCGAAACATGCTTCTTTGTTGCAGCGTGCGCGACCGAATCCACGTGCTGTGCAGATAGTTGGTTCGTCTGCTATCACCAGGAACCTTCAGCAGGCAGTCTTTAAGTTTAGGGTCTTGTAGCAAGGCTTTTCTAAACTTATGAGCGGACTTCACCCGGCACATTTCACGAGGCAGTCACAAAAACGGCAAAGGAACTTTGGAAATTCATGCTGTTCAAACGTGCGCGCACAAAACAGGGAGGCGTGTTCCGATATTTGACGCCTTAATGTTTGATGACCTCACAGGCGTTACTCTCACTAGCTAGAGCATTACTGAGTGGCTGATTATGGATATGACAGGTGCATAGTTGTCAGTAATTGATATAAAAATTCAATATCTCTAAAAAACCACCAAGATTACATAAAACCGGCTAAAAATCCCGCCGCCCGCAAAACAATTATTTATACCGCTAAACATAACCAAAAGCCGCTAAGTTTAGCGGGAAAACCGCTAAATTGGCCACACTTATGAAGCCACCGTAAGTAAGCGGCCTGTCCTGATAGCGAGCGCTTGACAGGCTTTTCAACTCTCCCAAGTGCTGGTTCGAACAGCGTTCATGGCGCTGGGTTTTTTCTTGTCATCCCAAGAGAGCCTGCTTGTTGCGGAGTAACAGTGCATCTGGACCCGAGAAGTCTCCTGGGAAGCCATTCGACGTGAACATTTTTAGATTCTATTTTATCAAAAAGTGTGTATGTCCCCCTATTCTTGGGATTTCATCCAGAACTAATTTCGGCAGCGCACTGGCACATGTAGAGAAGCGCACTGAACAAAGAAAATCTATCGCAATGGTGACTCTGCGAGCGCTTTGAAAGGTTTGAATGGCATAAACGACTTTGTTTGCGCGAGCTCAATATTTCATTCATTTTATGAAGTGTTAGTGTTGAGAATACTTTCCAGGTACGAAATTTTGCAATCAGGAGTAATGTTCAATGCATTCGTATCCATGGGGTTACTTTTTTGCATGACCGATTTTGAGCAATTTCAATAAACTCGCAAAAACTAAGCCTTTGCAAAAATTAGGTCGCTTACAGTAGTACAATTCATCTTGAAACCAATATTGAATACCGTATTATAGTAAACTTCTCAAATACAATTTTATTATTAGCACACACAGCCCTGAAATTGGCCATTCTCAGATGTTTTCGTTGTGGCCTTCATCAATCCATGTGCTTAAAATGTAGAAGCTGCAATCTTGAATCTTTTCAGTATTAGTCATCAGTATTACCTGTAGCATAGCCCTGGGCATGCAAAGAAGGCACACCACCAATGTCTGACATATCAGGCTTTCAGAAACGATATTGTCTGATTTTCCTCACCCTTTTGTCAGGATGAAGTTGTTACCATCTTGCCTTCCTCCCATAGCGGTCCTTTGAGCGAATGATGGGGTGTTATATCATAGAGTGGCTTAGGGTAATTTTATCTTCTCTTTTTACGCAGGATGTAATGGCATTCCATCATCACAAAGGTGAGTGTACAGTGAGGCAGGCTCGGAAACTTGAATAAAGTGATAAGTAGGATTTCAATTTCTGTCTTATCAATTACGCGAAGAACACTGATCATAATGTTTGTATGCTACACATACATACTTTCGGTTGAAAAATGCAATGCACCTTTTCTTTATGGCTTTTCTCACACAGTTTCAGAAGACGCCGGTACGTCATTCTCACGAGGAATAGAGCTGCCAAAGGTTTCCTCGTTAATTTCCTGACTCATTTTTAAGAGTGCATCTCCCGATGGTGGCGCCTCTGCATTATCATCATCAATTGAGTTGTCAACGGCGTGTCTTAACATTTCACGAGAATGGAGCTATAATATATGACATGAAATTTCACAGGTTGGAATACAGCCGTTCAAAGAAACACGTTTGAAAAGCCAGCTTTTTAATGCAGGCGCCGATTTTTCTGGCAGATTT
Source organism: Ixodes scapularis (assembly GCF_016920785.2). Lineage (NCBI taxonomy): Eukaryota > Metazoa > Arthropoda > Arachnida > Ixodida > Ixodidae > Ixodes > Ixodes scapularis. The sequence continues at coordinate 74,935,106 of NW_024609837.1, forward strand.
GAGACCGTTCTTTCCATTCAAAACGCCCGACATACACGGCGTCCCAGATAACTTGCACCATACATCAAAAAACACCGGAGGGCTCTGCAGGAGTGAAATCAACTGTCGTTACGAAGCGCCTTGAGAAAGTGCACAGATTTTTTAAATGCGCCTGGTTATGTAAAGAACTAAGATTAATGAGTTAACCTTTCAAATATTCTTTTAAGGGCCAAGATGTCAATTGTAAAGTTGCAGGGCGCATTGAGAAACACCCAATTAAAGTGTTTGAAACATAATACATTTTCGTGCTTTTTTCCGGCCTTCAAAGAACGCACATTCGCGGCGCGCTCGCACGCCTTGATAGAGGAAGCGATTTGTCACGCGGTATTTTTTTGTATTTCGCGGGCGTTGTTGAAAATGTTTTAATTGGGTGTTTCTTAATGCGCTCTACAACTTTCCATTTCACACCTCGGCTTTTAAACGAAGATTTCAAAAGTTAGCTTGTTACTCTTAATTAAATAATTAGGCGCACTAAAACAATTTCGTGCACTTTTGCAAGAGACTTTCTAACAGCGTACAGTTGGTTTCACTCCCGCAGAACAGTTTGGTGCAAGTTATCTGGGACACTCCGCATATATGTACTGGTAGGGTACATTTAGTACACTAAAAGCATACATGTAGTGTACTAAAGGCGCACTTATAGCATGCTAAATGTACATTCGAGGTGCACTTATGGTATACTACATATGTACTTGGGGTGTACTAAAGGTATACTATTTTGTTTCATAAAAGTGTGAAACTAGTGCGATTTCAGTACATACCCTAAGTTCACTATTAGTACACTTTCAGTATACTGATTTTGAACGACTTTTCGCTAAGGGTCGCGAAGAAGCTTAGTCGGGCGGGGTCGAAGGGCGGCGCATAACCAAATGTCGTGCGGGCAGAGTCCCGGTCCACGAGGGGCGGGGCTCGCTGGGTCGAACAGGCTGTTGAGGTGGACCGGCCGGGAAGGCTGCCGGTCTGCGACTGTCGGAGGAGTCGGCCTCGTCCTCGAACCCAACGGGGTTGGGGAGCGGCAGGTGGACGGCGAGCCAACGTAAGGTGCGGAGGGCGGCGTCCGTCAGGCTGACCCCCCCCCCCCCCCCCCCCCCCCCCATCATCATAGACAGAGTCCGTGTCGGAGCCGGGGGAAGGCCCCGATGACGAGTACGTCGAAGGGGAAACTCCGCCTCCATCCGATCTTCTCGGGAAGGGATGAGTTCTTTACTTTAGTTCAGAGCACAGCCAACGCTACCGGCTAATGAAACCACCGAAGCAGCGCCAAGAGCGCGAGGTCAAGCAGTTTGTTGTCTTTCTGTGCCTGTGCAGTAGGGCTCAACTAGAGCCACTAAATAAGCTACGCTTCATACCCATCTTGGTGCTTACAATCTTCGTTGTCACTTAACTTAAGCTTTATTTGAAATCCCAGGAAACGCTTTTCCGTCCTCCACACATTTTTAAACAGTTTGCCATAAAGCAAAGCAATATATTAAATGCGCTTCCTAACACCAACACTACTGCTGAGGGAGTCGCACGTTTGAATCATGATGACCGGCACTTGTGCCTGCTTTGTACTAACCACTGAGATGAAGGCGCAAACAACAACATCGGGGAGAAGAGTACCGATAATCTAAGCGTAATAGATAGGCTAATCTGGAGCTAAACCAAGTGCTGTGGGGGATCGTCGGCCGAGTGTGTTATCGGACCGCAGGTGAGAGTACGGTGAGAAATGGGCGAGCGTGAGCTCCGCTCAATGCACGGAGCTCACGCTGCAGAACCAGCAGGAACCCTGGGTTCAGGACGTTCAATCGCCCATGTGCATCGTACCGGCGTCCGATCGTATGTTACTATACCGCGTGATGCACTTTAAATACCGCGAGCTAGCAGTAGCATTCTGGTGGCTAACTTTATAATCGACAACGGGTAGCAATGTCGCAGTACGAAACTCCTGCTCTCTAAAAAAATCAACGACTAAATTTGAATGCGCCGTGACATTACACTGTCAATGTATGTTCGTGTATTCCCGTTTTTTTTTCTACATCTTTGATTATGTGGCTCTTACTTATGAAAAAACAGGGTCTATTTGTCGGACTTCAGGAAAAATATTGCATATCTTAGAAAATGGCAGAGTACGAAAAATACAAGAATAAACATACATAGGAGCACTTAATTAAAAAACGAAATAATGTAATTTATTATAATTCTCTTTTAAAGAATTTGAGCGCACCAAACGCTATAAAAGCAATCTTTATTTCTTGAAAGGTGCGCTTTTTCACTGGAACAGTAGTTCAGGGCAGCATGCTTGTACTTCGGAGCAGCATGCTCCACTTCGCTCGCACGATAAATCCTAACGCTTTGCTGGTAATATATTTGGTGAAATAAGGATAACTTCTGAATATGTACCATGCCCTCGGTTATCACGTGACTAGGCACTTGTTTATTATTATTGTTTTTGTTTTCCAGTGTGAATCACCTCGTGCTCTTTTGTGTGCGACTTGCATTAGAGACCAAGGTAACCCAGGAACATTCTGTTCGGCGGATTGCAAAAAAACCTATGATATTTCCAAATGTGCCACAACCAACACAAAATATTCTAAACTTCACATATGGTCGCTTCCGTGGGCAAACAATGCTGTTTGTGAAGAACGACTGCGAGTGTATGAAATCACGTGGAAGAAACTCGTTCTCAGCACGCGACTTTTGGCATGCGGTGAATACCCGCAATCGGCGCCGAGTTGAGTGGTAGCTGTCAACAGGAGGAGTTCTTCTAGCAACCCAGATTTAGAATATTTCCTTCCTTCTGTTGTAAGCAATCAAGTCAGAGCTTCCACCAAATCTTAGGATAATAAAGCACTATCAACATTCAGACATCACGGCCTGAGCAGTACATGGGTACAAGCTTTAACTTTCGATGCAACCTTAACTTTCAATACGCTCAACGATAGCGTAAATTGTAGCGCTGGTTCAGTCTGAATAAGCGTGCAATGTGCGTACTTACACTATATTATATACAACGTGAAACTCCACCCTTTTGCATATTTTTAATGTTTGCATATAAATCACCAAATTAAGACTGGTGCATTGCTTAAACTCTCTGCAAAAGCTATCTACAAGCCCAACATCTTTAACTGGCCAGTCGCAGCATTTATCACTAAACTTGAACTAAAATTAATTCTTATTTTTTTATTGCTGCGAGTTAATTTTTAACCCTGGCATTACTTTATTATGACTCCAGCACCAGTCCTACGTTGGGTTTGCCAAACTCAATATTTACAGCCAACTGTAATTTTTTCTGTTTTCCAGTTTCGTGGTTCTGGAAAAAATAACCTCCCTGATACCTAAATAAGACAACTTACCCAAACCCACAAAAAAAAAATTACTTTGTTTTAATTTTGGAGGTATTTAATTTCTCAAGCTAGCATTTTGGAAACCCAACTCTATCGCGTCATCACGTTTTTTCTGAAAATCCACAAAGAGCCAGAAACCTGCACGACAAAAGGGCTAGCTTGTCATCTAAATATGATGACATTGCAATATCTCTAATTGACCTCCGAAGTCCCCGGTGTGCTAGTGGCGCACAGGCAATTTTAATATTTTTCAACGCGTCGGTAGTTTTGCTGTGCCTGTGTCTCGCCATCAGCTCATACGATTTTCGCGTTTTGTTCTGACTCGTCAAGGGAGCAGATACGTCTGTCTCCGCTGTCTCGAAGGCTTTCCACGACCATAGATGGAGGCAGCCACCTCACCCAATCAAAGGAAGGAAACCTCAAAGCTGCGCGAGTCGAGCAGTTTCAACTGCGCAACGCCTGTCGGCGCAAGGATCGTTGGATTTTCGCTGAGTAAGATGTATTCTCCTAGTAAAGCATTTTCTCTAAGTAACTGAACATAGTTACACTTGCGCACACAGGGACAAGAACAGCGAAAACTATGTTCAATAACTACCAACTCGCCCAACTGTCTACTCTACTACTGCACTAAGTAACATTTTTTTTCTCTTTATTTTTGTATTTTTTATGTCAACATAGGCCTTGACATTCCAATAGAAAAGACCACGAGATATGTTTGATGGTCCGTTAAACATTCTTGATGGCCGATCAGACTGTCATGATGAACCATCAGACCTTCTTCATTGCCCATCAAACCTTCTTAATGACCCATCAGACCTCATTGATGGTGTCTGATGAACCATTGAACATTATTTGGTGCGCCTCATGAACAATTAAAGGCTTCTGTTTATAGCTCAGAAACCGTCAAGACGTTTCTTGTGGTGACCGACGCACCATCGAAACATTTTGATGTTGCCCGGCTGAGACCAACAGGATATCTCGATAGACCATTAAAATGTCAAAAAAGACTTACGGTGCTTCTCATGATATCTTTCGATGGTGGAGAGAACCTGACAATCTTCGGAAGGTGCCTGCAGTGTCTAAGGGGAGGCGCTAAGGACCTCACGTCGTCGCGCATGCGTGAATTACAATGGGTGTGCAAAGCTGACACCGGCGTGGCTCGATAAGGAGTGTGCAATCTGTAACCATCCGCCTCAACAAATGTCCTAGTATACTCATAAAGTAAAGAAGACACCTTCTTATAGACTCAAGTGTGTTTTTGCTACCATAATTTTGTGTGTGTGTTATAGTCCGCTGGTGAAACAATTTGTTGATCCAATTTGTACATCAGGTAGATCAAGTTTACGATCTAAGTAACAGTGAATGTGCCGAAAAACACACTTTGCTTGATGGGATATTCACGTATGAGGCACACGTGTACTGTAAATTGAATGTCAACAAACAAAAACAAAAAAAAAAGCTAACAAATTTACGAATTCGGTATTACTAGACTTACTGCACTTTCGGGCCGACGAGGCTTAGTGTATTGCACGCTGTCGACAACGCCGTCATGCCCGGCATGGACGATTTGGACAAAGTGTAGGTAGCCACGCAACGGACGCCGTTAAAGTTGCAAGTTGTGGAGTCTCGAGAGTACCGAGTGAATTAAGCAGATTCTCTCTTCCATTTTCTATGTGCAGTTTAGTATTTTAACGTTCAGTCATTTCTAAATAAAACTATTACATGCAATAACAAAAATTCTAACTTTGCTTTTAGGTTCTCAAGGGATTTCAGAAGGTATCTTAACACTTCGGGTGTTCCTTATTTAAAATAAAAATTCACACAAAATGAAGTTTACATTTGTCTGCAATACAAACTGTTCTCCTCTGCTGGTACATATGTGTTATTATAAATTGATACAAACCATTACACCACCAGACCATCATGCCCCAAAATATGAAAGGCCATCTGGCCATCAAACCATCACACCATCAAGCCATCAGGTCATTACACCAGCAAACCATCACGCCATCAAACCATGAGATCATCACTGTCCCAAAATACGACTCCATCAGACCACCAGACCATCAGCCCTTCAGGATTTTCACTGATGGTCTTTCCGATAGGCATAGTTACAGACTTTTCACTTACCTGTCAGTCTGACACCTCGTTGTCGCTTACACCTCCCATTCCATTACAGCATCACCTGTTCTTCTCTGCATGTGCGCGCAGCATGTGCGCGTTGGTCACATGTGGCTTGACACAGGGAGAGGACGAGTGCAATTGTAATACCCTCGCCCGTTAGTTGATAATAGTCGCGGATGAGGCGCGGCGTGTTAAACAAATCGCGATTGCGGTGGGGGTTATTTGATTGCGCTCCTTACCACTTGTTCTTTCTGGCATTCGCTCGCCCGTTTTTTAAACACCTTAGGTCTTTGCAAGCAAGAACGGGGCGGCCGAAGCATAGGCCGGAGCAAGCAGCGACTGGTCGATTGCGTAAACGCGCCCGTGAGAGAGATGGTCGTTGTCCTTTAGACGCCCACGGTCTAACCCTCGGTGTGAGGATAGAACGCATTCGACGTCAAGATCATACTGTCTGTGAACATGAATTAAGCGGCACGTAGAAGAGAACGTTACCAAGCGACGCGCTGGAGCGACCAAGCAATTTATGCAGCGCGTCCGCGAGTACGTGTTTCATGCTTGCTGTTCTGTGTGTGATCGTTGAGGCTTACGTAAGACACTTAACTTTTCAGCCATTCACGACGCCATATCCTCGAAATGTCGCACCAGCTGATGCTGTCCATTCGCATCACGTCGCGTGATCATCCGCGCAATTCTTGTTGTTTTTTCTTCAGCAGGCGCAGGCAGCCGGAAAGAACCGGGGCCTAACCAAGGCCAGAGCCGCGCACCGGCCATGCTCCTGCTCCTCCAAGTGGCAGTCTGGCCCGGAGGCAGAGCCCCGGCGAGTGCGAGCCACTCCTCAAGAGCCCCGACGTTCGCAACGTCACCACCCAGCTGGGAGAAATGGTCCACCTGCAGTGAATCGTGAACTCCGGCACAGACTATGTGGGGGTTGCAAATGCATTTATCGAAATTTCGGGAGTCACCATGTGAAGCTTGTACAATAAGTGGGGATCATCTGGTTTCCTTAGTGACTTCAAATGACTTGATTAAGAGCGGTTGCTGGCAAAATAGTCGGCGTCGAAGTTCGTCATTCGTGTTTTTTTGTCGTTGTTTTTTGGAATAAAGCGTGCAAAGCTTTTACTCTTTGAAACAAAATTTAAAAAATCCATCGGTGGATTTTGAGCGAAGGCATTAGCGTGACCCTTGGGAAACGGCACACGCGTCTACATTTAGGAAACGCTAACTTTGACCGCTTTACTTTTCTGTTTCGACTTTCTCTTTCGGTTTTCTTTGGCTTTCTATATTTTTTGCTGCATCTCTTTGGCTTTGTAATGTAGCGTTTCCTAAAATGGGACGTGTGTGGCGTTTTCCAAGGGTCATGCTAACACATTCCCTGAGAATCCACCGATGGATCTTCCTTTATTTTTCTGCGGCGAGCCCTCTGGACGAGCCTGCTTCGTCCCGGGCTCTATCACACGCAGACCTACGTCAGCTCGCCGCTACTTCCACCGCATTTCGACCAACCGAACTAGGCTTTGCGTTGGCTCCTGTCTCAATCGCCCGCCGTGAACACTTAGCAGCGGCTTCCCCTGCCTGACGCTGCTTTCGCTGCTCACCGATTTTCCGCGAGCGTCTTCGCTTCTACCCCATGACGTCCCCTCGCCCTCGTCTTTGTCCTTCCCTACTCTGCTCTTTTTTACGCGGTATGCTTCCCTGCCCAGTGTTTTGTCCGCAGGCAGATGGCATCAACGTTTCGCTGTCATGCAAGTACTAATGCTAAGGCATTAATAACTGAACTCGGCTAGGAAGGGAAACGTCTTGCACAAGCAGCAAAATCCTATAAACACAGATACGGTACGTGAAAACATATCTGTCGCAGAGGATTCGCCACGCAAAGAGTAAAGCTGCCCAGTCCCCAGACAAAGATAGCCGCTTTGTCAATGACATTTTCAGAAACGCAGAACGTGATTTTTTATCGCTATGCATCTTGCTTTGTAATTTTTTTTTTTTTTTTCAAAATTGTTAATGGTTAATTTTCTGTTTTCTTTTTACCTTATAATTGCAGTGGAGACATACAATAATGCTTGGGTTGGGATAGTCCTTGGGCTTCCGAAGATGAACAGGTCCTTGAATTCTAACAAAGAGTAAAAGTTGTAGTGTAGACACCGTAAAATGATGTTTCTTAAGTTTTCTTGAAATCTTTTTAGTACGAGGAGCGTCGTAATAGCAATTAACATTTCGACGTAGTCCCGCCCGTTGCGGCGAGCCGAGGGAAGGAACGTACGATAGCGGAGAGAAAAACAAGCAAAAGTGACGTCATCAGCGGGGTCACATGAGCTCGCTCGGGGATGCCGTCAACGACGCCACGACGCTCCCGACAGATAACAGGTGGCAGACACCATCGCCACATGCCCGGCGACAATCGCAGAGCGTATTTTTCAATATTAAAGCGGTTTCCCTTTACTTCTGCCCAAGCTAGCTGCGATGACTTAATTCAAGGAACAAAAAGCTGTACAAGTCCGCTCCTAACTCAGATTTCGTAAAAAGTGTATCAGACTCCCTTGAAGGTGACTGTGATTAGAACCATCACCATAATCTATCTGGCAGTTTAGTACATTTTACAATGTTATATTAAAACAACTGTGGGTTTATAGAGAGGAACCCATGATTTGCTGCGTCACATTCCGTAATGCAGAAAGAAACGTTTGTGTTTCTTTCGATTAGAAGGTTTCTTTGTGATTCCGGAGGTCATGTTTCTCCCGCAGATCTCTTGTTTCAACGGTGTGTACTTCCGTTAGGCGAACATCCAATTCACTCTCACAGCAGATCGTGTTAGAGCTCCTTTCTTAGCTGCCCGTGCACTCATAGGCAGTACCGCTTAATCCACAATGTTCTCGTGCCAGGGCGGAGACATTCTGGGTAAAACAATTAATTATAAATATCATTTTATAACAATTGGTGTTTCAGAATGTCTGGATATTAAAAAAAAAGAGACCGCATTTTATGACAATGCATGTTTCGCACGTTCGCAAGTGTCTGTGGAATATTGGTGTAAAGTTACTGGGTTGTACGCAAAAAAAAAAAAAAAAAAAAGAAACGATAAAAATATTTAAAGAACTGTGCTCAATTCCGAAAAATTTAGGCTTACATGTGATTTCATTTCACAAAGCACTTCTGAACAGCTCTACGTCTTCGGATTCGCGAAATGTGAAATATTATTTGTGTAATCCTCATTTAAACATCAGCTGATACCCCAACCGAAACTTCAGTTGCGTCAGGCAACATTGGTCTCGCATCGTCAGAGTCATGGCCACGTCACGTCAAACCACGTGATCTCGTGACGTTCGCGGGGGGGGGGGGGGGGACAGGGCACGCGACGCGGGCAGGTTGCTTCGCATGGCGTGGACGGTGATGGCCCGGGGGAGGGGTGGAAGGGGAGAAGACGAAAGAGGAGAAGGGGAGCGGAGAAACAGACCGATAAGCGCGCCGGGCAGTGCAAACTAGCGCATCCGCGTTACAGTGATCACGTGGACGCCGTTCAGCCAACACCGGGAGGAGAAACTCATGACGTCATAGTTCAATTTCGCTCTGAGAAGTAAAAACAAACAAAACGTGAGAATGACGTAGTCATGCCTCTGCCGTAGTGGCTCAACGTTTGCCGCTCAAACTCCGTCGCTTTGACTGCACTGACGATTGCGCCTCACGTCGCACGCTAGAGTCGGCAGATTTCGACGACTTGGCTCACTTGAAGGTTTACTGGCAAGTTTGTTAAATATATAAACGGAATTAGATCGTAATATTTGACATGGGGTCTTTCTATATGATACTGAAGAGGGCTACATAGTTTTCTTAATATAAACAATGAAGTGGAGTTGCCCTTTAAGAAAGAAATATTTTATTATTGCCATCGTTGAGTTTATTTTACCAACCGTAGCTTGGATAGGGCAAACCGGTGTAATCACCTGACCTCATATATGAAAGAAACAAAAAAAAAAATGGTTCGTATTTGAGTCAATTATAACTTGTACAAGTAATATTGAACCTAATAAAATATATCTGATAGAAAGGAATAAGAAACTATACTTTCAATCTTTCTTTATCAACATAAAACTATGATAACCTACGTGTAATATACATGCTGTAAGATTGTGTTTTATTAGCGCTTTTCTTTACACGGAAAATACTTATTTGTATTAACGGGATCCCTGAAAAGGAGCACCAATTTAAAAACTGTTTAAAGGTTGAGACTATATGTGCTTACGCTCCGTTTAAAATAAATATTGAAGACGGAGCATTTTTGTTCAGAGAAGACGAAAGATGAGGAAACAACAAAGCTTCGTCTCGGCTTCATCGAAAAACGCGTTAAATTTTGACAAAGCTAAGAATAGCTGAAGCCTCTCTGTGCTAAAGAACAGCCCCGACATGACAGCTTTTTCTTATGGACATGAAATATGGGTCACCTACACGTAGGTCCCACATCTCCAATTTTGTTTTTATACGCAAGTAATGAATTTATCACTTAAATTTGTTTTACGCTTTAGAGGAGTGGGATGATGGCCGAGAGTGTGTCCCAGCGCTTTAAGCAAGCGCAAAAATGTATTTCTTACATGAACATGACTATCTAAAGGATTAAAAAAAAGTGAAAGCCATTTACAAATCCCTGTAACGCCGAATTGGAGCGCAGCTCTTGAGGAGGAGGAGGGAAGGGTACTGAGGGGAGAATAGACCCCTCCTCCTCCTCCTCCTCTTATTATTTAATATGCTCCGGAGGGTCACCTGACCTCGGGGGGAGGGGGTCACGTGACCTCGGGGGGGGGGGGGGGGGGGGGGGGGTGTCGCGTGGCTTCGGAGGAGGGAGGGGGGTCATGTGACCTCGGGGAGGGGGGCCACGTGAGCTCGGGGGTCACGTGACCTTGAGGTGGCCTTGGGAGGGGTCACGCGACCTGGGGGGTCACGTGACCCCCTTAGGTCACGGGACTTCCTGGGTCACGTGACCCCTAGGTTGCATGCTACCAGGTTGCAACTCAGGTTGCATACAACGCAGGTTGCATGCAACCCGAGTTGCATGCAACGCGCGGATACGCCGACGCCGACGCCAACGGCGACTCCGCTCAAGCTGGAAACGGGCGCCTAAGAGCTGCGCTCTAAAAGTCGCAGGTACGCTTTAACCTTGACGAGCTGCCAGCGCTGCACACACAATGCAGGCTCGGCTTATGTCTGTCGGCCGTCACAGTTAAAAAAAAAATTAACCCCGCTTAATAAGATCACCCTATTAAGCTACACGTTTTCAGTAATGTGTCACTGTTCCAATAAATGACTAGGCTGGGGCGGCTTTTACGTAAAGGAACAGTGAAGCGAGTTTAGAGGTAGTCGTTGATAACACATTAAGTATATGCAGGGTGTTTAAGAAAACGCAGGCCAAATCGTTCCTGCGAAAACTATTCATCGCAACGAAAAAAGGCGTGTGGCGTTGTGGTCCTAGGCCAGGGGCCCATTGAAGAAAATTATTAAATTCCGGGATAATAAACTTGTTAATTATTTTTGCCTAATTAACTTTTTTAATATTGTTTTTAAGGGCATGGTTTAAATTAGAAAATTGCTCAGCATCATCGAAAACCACTAAACCAACAAATTGCAGAACAATAGAAGGCACGCGAAGCATTTTACGGCCTTCTGAAAAACCAATTTTGAACTTGCTGAGGGACGCTTCTACATATGTTGTTTGCACAGCGGTGGAATGCATCCTGTCCTTTCTTGTTCCTCAGATGCTTACAAACCTTTATATATACTGAATATACACAAACTCAACTGTATTCGGTCACGGTGCAGAGGTGGCGCATCGAGTGCATTTCCGAGCTGGGGCAGTGGGCAGAATTCAGCATGCGAGATGTGCATTAATGCTTGGTTTTTAAAGAAATAGGACACAATCCGGCATTGTCTTCAAAACCACGTGACTGGGGCTCTACCAAAAGCGTCGAGAAAGGTTTGAATGCCAGTTTTCATGTGCTAGGTTTCTCCGAAAACGTAGATATGTGCCGTGAAAGGGGAAAACCAGACGCTGTCGGACGATGATTGCTTGGATGGAAGCACTTTGGGTTGAATTCACGGATAGTTGTAGTCGTCAGATTTATTTGTTTTGTTCCAACATGAAGGCGGGGAAACCGTCAAGTTCTACGCACCACCTGTGGACTACGTTCAGTGCGTCTTCAAGTTCAAACAGCCACCTGATCGTTCAAACTCTCGTCTGCTCTTTCGAACGTTTCTGCTTGTCGTCTGCTCTTTTAGACGACACCGGCCCGAAGACCAAATGTTGGCCCGGTAATTGCGATAAGAAGTAAGTGCAGGCCTCAAAAGACTTTTAAGTTTGAAGGTTGGTTGGTGTAAGCAGGATCGGTGTAAACAGTAGATACAAGGAGATGATTATTGTTACCAGTGGACAAAATCGACTTGTTACCTATCTTGCTTGCGATTTTCAGTATTGACGTCAACCATCTCAGCTACGGCTCGCGGTTTTGCAGCCCGATGGACGTCGCGACCGAAAATCAGGCTTTAGCGTCCATTCTGTATTGTCCACGTGGAATGAATCGCCGCATGTCATTATTCACGCGAAGTTTTGCAGTGTGACGAGCCTCGGTAATTTCGGTGAGGCCGCGTAAGTAGGAAACATAAAGTCAATAATTTCAATGCGAAAAAGGGCAGGAGGACTGATATTGACGCCACAAACATTGCATTTCAATGATTTTTTTATGGACGACGGCGAGCTTGTTGCGCACACTCCATCGCGCATGCGTGGCACCGGTGTCATCCGCTGGGAGCGCTCCGGTTTGTTTGTAACATTAGTTGCTCTATAGCTTGCTCGCAAAGTTAACTTGGCGTGACATAGAGCTAGCATTTTATGGTAGTGTTTACTCAAAAGAGTAATGTCAATTTAGGTATTTACTCAATTTCTAAATACAAAGATTATTTACCTAGGGGGTTGTGAAGACCAATTCTCGGGTAAGCATATATAACCTATGTGTTACTTCATTTCTGGCCACGTATGATCAGATCTTGCTTTGCACGCAAATTACACGAAGGACATCTCGAGTAACGCATCTGGTGTAGGAAATCAGTCAGCAGCCTCTCAAACACTTTAGGCGGTAACATTCAACGTGACTTTTTGCTTTAATTTGCTTATGGCCTATAAAACCTTCATTATTCTCCAATTCATTAATTGCCTCAGACTGGGATGCGAACTTTGCGATTCAGTCTTAATAAAAACCAAAGCTTTTTTAAAAAAATGGAAGATATGATAAGAAGTAGGGCCGGCTCTTCATACTAAGATTTTCCATAGTGCCGCATACTTATCACACACACTAGTGCAGGAGCAGGAATCAATCTACATATAACGACGGATCTAAAAGTCTGAGCCATTATTAGGACAGAATTATGTGTTGGGCACCTGCTCGTGTTAAATTGATCTATGTGTCGTCGACTCGTATACGTCCTGAAGTATGCAAGACAGCAGTGTGAGCACATGGCAAAGCATTTTGCAGTACAACCCTGCATTCACACCGAGCTGGAATGTCTGTTGGTGTAAGCAGCATGCGTGACAGATTATTAGCTCTAACGCCACGCCACGGGTCTGAATTCTTCATATGCACACCGACAAAAAGAGTAGGCAAGTGGCGTGTTGCCTCCTTATACCCTAGTTACACAGGTTTTCTCAACTGTGATCGAGCCGGCGACAGTTGACTCAATCGCGATCGGCCGGAGTTACACGGTGGCGCCAACTGTCATTAAGCCACTAAGAACAGTTGGGTTCAACTGAGCTCGCATTCCTCAATTGACAACCCCCATCGACTCAACTGAGCTTTCAAAATGGCAACCACAAATTCTGGTGCGAGCACATTGGCAATGGAAACGGCGGCCAAAAGCAGTTACTTAGGACACGAGAGATCACGCTGGCCATATCTCTGTGGGAAGACAATCGCCCCTCTCCTCGGACTGAAGCAAAATGCGGCAATCTTCGCCCGCATTACCGAATCGCTGAACTTCACCGAACTTTTCACGAATTGGTCGCACGCAAAGCCCGGTAAGTTCGTATTGAAGACTTAAGGCTGGTTCACACATCTGCGTTCCAAACGGCAGAAACGGCATCAGACCGGTACAACCGTGACACATGATTGCTCGACAAAGCTGCTCGTTGCTTTATCTGTCACGCTCTGTAACAAGAAAACAATTGTCGTAGTGCCGTTTTGTTTCTGTCTTTACTGTCGCTCGGAACGCAGATGTGTGAATCGGGCTTGACTCTGGCATGTATGGAATGGTGGTCTCGTACGAAGGAGGTTGTTGAGGGTACTCCCACACGCCTCTCTCGCGGGTCTCGGGCAGCACTATCAGTCCAAGTTCGCGACACCTATTGTCGGCGCACCTCTATCGAACTGAGCGCACAAACACGCCAACTGGGTCGTTCGCTGTGCAAGGGAAATTGCCAGCTTAGTAAAGACCGTTCAGAAATTGTTCTTCTCTACGTCGCTTCAGGGCGGGTTCACAGGCCGGCTCAAATCGCTCTCTCCAGCTTCCTGAGTCCACAGCGAAAATATACAAAACGAACGCTTTTATTTACATTTCAAAAATAAGAAAACTCACGAAAATGTTGCTAGCGGGTATTACTTATAAAGACGATTAATGGGAAGAGAAAGAGGTAGAATAAAGTTGGGAAAGCGACGAGCAAGATACACGGTTGAATGAGACATTTAACGGGCGGTGAGTTGCGCCACCTTTTCATTTGCTCTCCAACTAAGCACAATGTTTGCGGGATAATTCTGAATTTGACTATCTCTCTACTATTTGTGTTCCTTGTTCCATTTTAAAAGAACTTTAGATACTATTGTGCATTAAAAAAAAGGCTTACTGCCCGTGTAGCACCGGACGACTCAGTGGAGATCATTTACAGTTGGGAAGTTCTAACTGTCGTTGGCTCAATGACGGTTGAGAGTCGTCGTATAACTAGGATATTAGTCTGACCAGTCGTTACATCAGTTTCAATCATACTCCTCCAGCTGTGACAAAAGAATAACAAAGAATAATGGAAAATGCTTGTGCATGCTAACTGTGCCACGGCCGGTACAAATTATTTTAAAGTGGAAATCTAGCCTTCTAGGTCTTGAAAGAAAATGAAACACCTGTGGAACAATTTGTGGTGTCAATGTTGGAATGCAGACTTGCTAGTGAATGTTGTAGGGAGAGATAACGAGAAAGAAAACTGCTGTTTAATGATGGTTATATCTGAAGGTATCGGGGACAGAGGCACGTTTTTTAACACCGCAGATTTACTGCTATTTTATGTGTAAAAACAAAAAAAAAGTTGCCGCAGCTGCCCAGACAGCGAAGCACCGAGATCTGCTGAAAGTGGCTTCGGGCCATTGTGAGATACATATACTGATGTGCTCGCACCAGCGAGGGTGATGGCCAGCTGCACCTGGCGAAGTGGACGTCGTTGATGCGGCACATCAGCAACATCCACCACCATCCCAACTCCCATCCAGTCTGTTGCCACCATGTCATCAAAGATCGCCCGTGGATTGAAGAAGGCAAGTTTACTTTAAATACTCTGGAATTCCTGAGCAATAAACAGTTATTCTACCCTGCTCAGTCACCTTACCTCCTCCGAGACATCCCACGCCTTTCACCAAGGCAGCAGACATTTGGTCTAGCTAGGGTCATTTCACGGGCTTCTTATCCACTTCGCTCCAAAGTTCAGCAATCTTACGCACGAAGGAATGTTGGCACGGTGGCCAAACCGAAAACTTAAAATTTTAACACTAATGCTATGCAGAGGGCAGCTCAGCATATTTTGGCAGGGGCTTTTGTTGCACATTCTGCCATACCGTCATGTCTGGCATCAAAGTGTGCATACCACAAATCGCACAGAGAAAAACACTTTCAACTGTGCCGGTCCTAAGGCAGCAGAAAGAACACCAGCAGAGCGGACAAATTAGAGGATGTGAATAACAGCACCGGTTAATTCATATTAAATCTCAATTTGAATCACTGAATATTTCCCTTAACGTGGGTTCATGGTTATACGATTTTGAGATTATGTAAACATACCACGATCGCTTAAACTTACGTTATAGCATAATGTCTTTTGCCTACAAGCAAATATTTAGAAGTCCGCACACCACCAGGTAGCTTGTCCCTAGCGGGGGGCTGTTGAAGCACTGGCATGGTCTCCGGGATCTAGGCCCCAATCTCGGAGGCCATGGCTTGTGGCCACAAAAGGCTTGCTTGCACAGCCTTCAGCAGAGGGCTGAATTGTCGGTCGGTGAATCAGCTTGCTCGGCTCAAGCGCGAGTTCCGATCCCGCCTGTGCACAGCTTCTTTCTATTGGTAAAAACGCAATTTTCAGATCCGAAACAGTCGGATAAGAAAACCGATGCCTAAATCAACTTCGAAACATGGAAGGCTTTGAAGTGAACTGTAGCGTTGCTTTCCATTTGGATCCGTCATCGGTTCGGGATGAGCAATAAAGCATTTCGTGCTTGATCCTGGGTGAAGTAGTCCAGTGTTAACAGTCTTTTATTCTGAAGTCTGAACTTAAAAGTAAATTACATATTTTTACAGCAACTACATTGCAGCGATCCATTACAGTCACAATGCGGACAGGGAGGTGACGCTTGACGAAGACGATATTCCAAATTTTCGACAGCAGTGTTCCAAGGCGGAGAAGCGTTGGACAGAGAAACTTGCCAAAGAGATGGTGGCGTACGGTGAGGCATCTTTCAGGCACTTGTAATGAATAGGAAACAGCTAGCTATGCTCAACAGACCTCCCAGCGGAAAGGGAAGCTGTCCTTGCAACATAATATTTGTTTTACAGTCTATATCCGCAAGCTGTGATGCCGTGCTTGAGTGCAACATGAGGTGGCCATTGTATGCAGTAGCTGAAGAGGCCATCTACCGTCCGACCCACAGCACTCTTGGCAGCAGATTTGGTGCCAAACTAACCCAGGAAAAAGCAGTCGACGCTCACTGGTCGCGATTAACATGTCAGCCCTATTCTCTGACAAGCAAGACAATGTAGTGACTGCCTTCTGTAGGCATTTGTCAAACACATTCTAGTGCAGAATGTTTTTCTTTATAGAGCAGCCGTACAACCTGTGGTCAAGTGTTCTTTCAGCTTGATCCTTTTTATTAATTGTGTAACTTCTTTTTTGCGAGTTTTCAAACACTGGCACTTGTACGAATATGCTGTTGTTTCTTGGATCATTTTTTTTTACATTACTTGTTTGACCACACTATGCATTTTTTCTTGAGGGGGGGGGGGGGGTGTCGGATAGAACCCTTATCACTATTTTGCGAATATCTTTTCGTGCAATATTGTTTCAAATTGTGTACTTTCATTCTTGCGAGTTTTCAAACACTGGCACCTCTACAAATATGCTGTTTCTAGGATCAACGTTTTTTATGGTGCTGATTTGACCCCATTCAATATTGCTTGGAGGGTCATCAGACAAAACCCCTCTAACTTTTTGTAATATTTTTTTTGTGCGATGTTTATTTTTTTTTAATTGTGTAGCTTCATTTTTGCGAGTTGTCGAACACATGCACTTCTGCGAGTATGCTGTTGTTTCTAGGAACAACGTTTTGTATGTAACTACTTTAATCACATTATGCAATATATTTGGGGGTGCGTCTAAAAAAAACTTCTGTCACTTTTTTTAATATTTTTGTTGTGCAATAATGTATTTCTCTGGTGTAATTTAAACCTATGCTACGTTTATGTTCTGTACTTTCTTGTTCGTTGATTACATAACACATTTTCTAGCCAATACAGTAAAAGTGACAACCAGTTGTGGGGCATGGACGCCACTTTTCGTTCAGTTTATCTGTGTTGTTGCACGTGACACACCGGGCCATCCTACCTAGAGTGCAAGGCTCTTACATCGCTCAGGCATACACAAAATTTGCATTCACATCTGGAGCATAATCGAATCAGATACTTCAACACTGGAATAGAGCAGCTTATAAGCCTTAGAGTAGCTATAGAATTTTTTTAGAATTTGAGAAAGCAAGCAGTCTCAGATTTAGTTTCGCCAATGGCCTGCAAATTTCTATAATAAAAAAAATACTTTGATACTATATAATAAAGTAATTTACCCGGGCAGGGCCTTGAACTTCATACGATGGAATACATAAACGTAGGATGAGGTGTATTTTTTACTTACCTAGTCCCATGGGAACATCCTGCACTCTGATGAGGGGAAAGCCTCTCGAATGGCTCTCAAAACGCAGCCTGGCAGCCTTTGGCGATTTAATCCTCCGAGGTAACCCCGCACCAACCATAAAACAATCTATACGCCGTGTACCTGAGTGTCCTGAAAACTATAGCAGAAACACGTTTTCAGAAGATTTTTTTTTCGACCGTCATTAGTTGTAGTTAGGTCTACTTCGCTCTACCGCGCGTCACAAACTGACCGCACCGCACCACGCATTTACGAATCCGGGAGAATATACGAAACATCAACGCAAACATCCAGCGATACCCACTTCAATGCAATATTTTTTAAGAAAATTTCGAAAAAATACGGCGTATGCATGAGTGCAAGGCCGGCAAGGCACCTTTGTTTGCCAATCATGCGCTGGAAATCGGCAATAAAAAAAACAAAGACCATCCTGTTGTCGTCGGCGCACTCTAGGTACGTTGGCGTAAAATGGCTGATGTGGCGCACACGCCCTCTTAGCACTTCTCTGCGCAGGCACAGGAGCGGGAACAGCATATGCCTTGTGATGCAGTCATACTCGCAAAATGAATTCATGACTGTCACCTCTCTGCAGCGCAGGTCCTCGTCTCCTAGCTGGGGTTGGTACTCGCCGCAGTCACACCTTTGGCATATAAAGGAATCAGTGGAAACATTTTTTCTTTCTCCAATAAAGACTTAAGTCGGATTTTCTTACCATTCAGCTTCAGAGTGCGGAAGCCTCTCCTGCCAGCTGGGGCTGATCTGGACGTCTGGATCCCGCGGACACGCCGGCGGATCGAAGGCGAAAGGGGAATCGTCGAAGTCGAATTCTAGGTAGCTAGGGTCTATGTTTGACGACATGCTGCATTCTGAGAGGGACATTCTTGTTCACGACGGCTGAACGTGCACCTTTCGTCAGCTGACAAGGCGTTTATCTTACGCGCGATTCGCTGCGGGCGGGCGGCAGCACATCCGTGACTTCACGCTTGGATGGTAGGGAAAAACTAGGGAAACGCTAGGGAGGATGCAGGTGACCGCAACTTGGGTTTAGAGTCTCACTAACTGTGGGTTTTTTAATTAACCACAGTGAACCTGGCAAAACCATGTAGCATTTCGGAATCAGAAAACCACCAGCTTTCAGACGAGACTCATGGTTTACTTAGCTCGAAAAGTCAGCGGAGTTCCCCTTTAAGAAGCCCAAAGCAGCCAAGGCAGAGCCAAACTTAACCTTCTTTGCTAAGAGTCTGGGCATATTGGCCCTAATTTGCCAACCAGGTGCCAAAGTTGGGCTCCACTGCTGGATATTTGACTGTCATGTGATATCTTTGGGCATAAATCGGCAAGGAAGTGCCAAAGTGAGGCTTTAATACTGGTTGCTTGGTCCTTATCTGGCAACGTTAGGTCCAGATTATAGAGATATTACCAGATATAGCCTTTGCTGCTGTTTTTCTTCTGTTAAATTCTGGCATCTTTGGCTCAAGCCTGGCACTTCGGCAGTTATGGGGTGAGCCAGGGAAAAGCCATTGGGGCCCCAAAGATAAATACCCCGGGACTAACTAACGACTTGGAGCAAAACCCTTGCTAGGTCCCAATTAGGCCCTTGGGACCGCCAAGACTGCGCTTAGTATCGCATCTCTCTGGCGTGTTAGCTGTGGTGGCGCCGCGGCGTCGCCTCGATTCCTTCCGTTGGGAATAGCGTACTAACGTTTCTGACGTTATGCCCAAGATGTGGCGATAGCGGTTGCACGGAGCGTGCTCAGATACCTCGCTTTTGAATATAAAAGTTCCCGTACACTAACAGTGTTTACAACTTCTGTGGGTAAACGTGTTTCTTGATGAACATTTATTTTTAAAAAAATTAATAAATAAAAAATGCAGGACCGAAGAAATCAACATGTGACTAAGCAACCAAATTAAGGTATAAAATAAATGAACGAAAACATAAATAATAATAATTGAACGAAGGCACAAACCCTTGCACAAACAAATGAACGAAATAATGAATGAAGGAACCAGTAAGCAAGCTGTTCCCATAACACTACGCGCCTATCTAGAGTATATATCGCCATCGGCAACCCATCCTAGCGCTACTTGTGTTGTGTGATTGCAGCCGAAGCTGGAAATAAACGACGACAAAAACTCTGAGACTGCGGGTAAGAACGACACGTACACTAAAATATATCGAAGAACTTTTAGTGTGTGTCTCGCTTTTACCAGCAGTCGAGTTTTTTTTTTTTTTTTTGTCATGCTTAATATTCACTTGTTCGTTTGCGCCATTAGATGCAGGTCACAGTCAAGGGGTGTACACATGGCTTCCACGCGGCAGGTCCTGGCGTTTGTACGACCGAACTCTCAGACAAACTATCATCGCTTCATTGGCTTCAAAACCACCCTTCCCCCTAATATGGAGGAAACCAAAAAGTAGATGAGGCGAGATTGGTCCCGCATCACCCGGGATCCTTTCCCGCAATCCCTTTTCGCAATTTCCTTTATGGAGAAGGATAGTAAAATGGGCAAATAGGAAGAGGCGGAGGAAGAATAAGCGAAGGGATTTAAAGCGCGTTTTTGAATACGTGCCGCCGCAAAAGAATGAAATAGACTTGCACCCCGACTTCCTACGCTCGGTTGAGTCTTTTACTCAGCAGTAAAACCTGCCTGTAGCTGCGCAAAGCGTGACATTGAGCTTCTTTATATGCGTGCACGTTTTTTATGTGTTTGCTTTTTTATTCGCGAACACGTCTCTGGTGCGTGTGAGCAGCTCTCGTTTTACGTATAGGGCTGAGCAAGTGATCAGTTAACCTACCGATTAATCACTTAATTCTTTTTTCGCGATTTATTTTTAACTGGTTAATCTAAAATTTGAGAGACCGAGAAAAGTAAACATTATATACTTTTTCTACGCATTTCTACCCAGACATGGGCGAGTACATCTGTATGAAGGGCGAACTTTATGCTCAATTTTAGCCTGAAGTACACTCAATCTATGGGCAAGATTTAATTACTGACAAGTGCAAAAGGTTACACGTGTGCCAGCCACTTATAACGAGTCCGACTGTCCGTTTAGCGCAGCAGAGAGTATGCGGAGAGCAACTCGCCTGCTTCTTGCGCAGGGGTTGCGGTGACATCAGAACGACGCTGACTTCTGACTGGCTTAGATTGGAAAGATAGTCGGTGGACTTCAATGCTAGATGCCTTGCGGTCTACCTACGCTTTCTCCCATTAGCCAATAAAAGCTCGGCGTCTGACATCATCGCAACCCATGTGCAAGAAGCAGACAAACGTGGGCTCTCTATTGTAGGCAGTCAAAGGAAGACGCTCTTGGCAGAGAATATCAATGAACCTTTTTGCATTATGCAGCTGGAGTAATAATTTGTAAGTGGGAGTGAATTTTCACTGTTCTTAACACATCGTGCTTGGTTTATAATCAAAATTGTATGTTGGGCCGTTTATCACATATTAAACAAAATATTAAAAAAATAATATGCGTGTAATTGGAGGAGATCGATAAATCGTTAATTAGTATATTAAATGGTGGTGATTAATCGGGTTCAAACTTTCAATCAACGCAGCCCTAGGTTTTAGTAATTAGCTTGCGCGTGGTGATTTTATGTAAATGTTTTGTTTGTTTGTTTTGTTTTTATTTTATGCTGCATCGTATCTACATGGGCGTACGCGCCGCCGATCGTTGCATGTTTTGCTTTTTATGTGTGTGCATGTTTTCTTCGATTTGTATCATTCATTAGTGACGCCATAAATTTGATTGTTTGTGTGTGTTTAGTGAATGGCTTGTTTACTAGTGTCTGTGGCCGCGTGCAGGAGTGTGTTTGTGCGCGTGCGCTTTTACACACGAGGGCGGGTGTGTTGGAGGACGGTGAGAAAATATATCTGCTTGATTGTCTGTCTTCATTCCGTGATATTATTTCCTTTGTTTCTGCAAGCACTTACTTTGTGAATGTCTTCCCTCGTTATATACCAGGGATGGCCAGTATTTCAAATGCAAGTATTTGAAGTACGTATTTCAAATACTTTGTGTATTTTGCATTTGTATTTAATTACAAATGGGGTAATATATTTGAAGTGTGTATTTAAATACTAAAATGTGGGTATTTCAAATGCAATTGTAATTAAATACAATTTTGTGGGCGAAAATACATCCCTCAAATTTATTGTCACTGTCGAGAGCAGGAAGAAAACTACGTTGTGCACCAAATGCAGTGTCTCTGAATCAAGCACAAGCGTCCAGATTTTCGAAACTGGTGCGAGTTGCAACAATAAAAAAATTTCTAGCTAGTGCTCCGCGTCTTGGTCGTCTCGGTTCTTTGTTGATCTATACCAAAATGTAATCGACCAAGAAAAGCTACTTGAAGCTCTGTACTTTTTTCGCCTATTACGTCCAAGCTGGTGACATTTTATTGTGATTATATTTCTATTATGTTACTATAGCACACTAAGTCCCGAGTGTGCAATGCAAAATTAAAATGAGATACACAGAAACCGGTTGCAGGTGCCCTGAAGTCGCTGACGCAAATTTTTAGGAATGTATTTGGAAAACTTTTTGGAGGAGACCAAATACATCTGGCTGTATTTGTATTTTGTACTTAAATACTTTTTTGGAAATGTAATTAGATTTGTAATGAAATATATTTTTGACGAAGTATTTTGTATTTGTATTTCGATACATATTTGCATGTATTTTGCCCATCCGTGTTATGTACTCTGGGCACAAGTAAAGTGTGTGCGTTGAGGTTGCTTGGTTCTCTTTCTCTCTGAAGCACAACTTTAAACTAGTGCAAAATTCTGCATTAGTTCCGCTTTGTGCTGTATAACGCGTAACGGTCGAATTTTCCGATCGGTTGAGAGAGGGAGAGAGAGAGCGACCACGTACGGTGAAAATAGCTGCAACAAAAAGGCAAGTTAATTCGCTTATTATCTTATATAGAGCACCAAAACTCATTACAGGACTCTTCAAAAGTAACCGACACTTGTACCATTACATTAGCAGGACGTGATTTTACTGTCATTCCATCTTATATTTGCATTGAAATACAATCGGGAAAAGTAACTACAGGACGTTACGACACGGTTGTGTCTAGTTTGCTGCTCAGGCAAAATGTAAGTTTCGTTATATTGTATAATAACAGTGTGGACTGTTTGAACGAGTCTCCTTAACTCCAGACATGGTAAAGAAGCGAGACCTTAAACTTATTCGATAATTTTATACCTGTAAACGCCACAGAAGAAAAAAGTTTATGCGATGCGATTGTTCATGCAACCGGCTGATCTAGACCAGGTTAGGCAGTATTTCAAATACAAGTATTTGAAATACGTATTTCAAATACTTCGTGTATTTTGCATTTGTATTTAATTACAAATTGGGTAATGTATTTGACGTGTGTATTTAAATAATAAAACGTGGGTATTTCAAATATAATTGTAATTAAATACAACTTTGTGGGTGAAAATACATCTGGATTTTATGCATGTGGTTGTAAGATATAGTCTCCATCCTTTATTCGGCCATGGGGCTTTTTCTTTTTCTCCTTCGGCGTTATTTTAAAGGCACTGTTCGGAGCAGGAAGAAAACTACGTTCTGCACCGAATGCACTGTCTCTCAAACAGGGCGGCGGAGAAAAGCTCACCGGAGAAAAGCTCACCGGAGAAAAGCTCACCGGAGATAAGCTCACCGGAGAAAAGCTCACCGCACAACCGGCAGATGCGGAGAAAAGCTCACCGATATTTTTTTTAGCTTAGCTTGATTCTGCGTCGAACGTGGCAGTTTAACACAATTCGCATTCGTCACTTCATTAAAAATATGTCCTCTTTTTTGTAATATTCTTGAAGTTCATTGGGCATAATTACTAATTCCTCAGAAATTCGTAATCACCCATTCTGTTAATTAATGAAGCCGCAAGTATAAAATCAAAACATCGTACACCGATAAAAAAAGGCAACAATGTATTGACTGCTGACAGTGCGCCGTCGCTTGCTCTGTCGGATAAAGAGGTTTGTTCTTTGCGAGCTAATATGAATACCGGTGTGGTGAACCGTTTCAGCTTCAAATATTGTGTAGTGCCTAATAGATAAGTAGGTGTTTGTTTATGCAATCAGTGTCGGCTACGCTGTTTTCTTTCTGTTAATTTCACTAACAAAACTTTAGTTGTGAGAACAGCTTCGTCCTGTCGTGTTTGTTTTCTCCACGCCGTCGTCGTCGTTTGTGCGGTTTTTATCATGGATAACGTTTACCAATTCGCCCTATTCGCTACCTTACAGAAGACTACTTCTTCTATAGGTTACGAGTAACACCGGTGCCAGTGCGCAGCTCCGAAGGTCATGGGTGGCTCACCGTGAAAGGGCACTATCACACAAAGACAACGTGTGGAAACACCAGCACGAACGGCTAGAAAGCGGGCATGTCCCTGGAAGAAGGAAGCCTTGATATCCTGTTGAATGTTTTATCCTGTTTTCAAAGGTTAACAAAAGCTTCAAAAAGAATTTCAGGCACCGCGTTGTTGCGCATGCACTTTTGATTTTTTCGGCGGTTACAGCTTTGATTTTTTAGGTTTTAGGCAGACATCATTAAGTTTTTAACTCTTTCCTGTTCTTCAAGTTCATAATGTTTTTAGTTAGGCTTTCGTTGCCTAGAGAGTGAACAACAGAAAACTTTCGCCCGCAATTATTAATTTGGGAGGAATATACCCAAAAGCCTAACAATTATTACAAAAAAGGACATTTTCTTTTTTACAAAGCTGACGAATTTTAATGATTTTAAATTGATATATGTTACGCATGATCCAACAGCCTCCATATAAAAAGAAAAAAATATCGGTGAGCTTTTCTCCGCATACGCTCAATGGCGGTGAGCTTTTCTCCGCATCCGCCGGTTTTGCGGTGAGCTTTTCTCCGGTGAGCTTTTCTCCGGGATTCCTCAATCAAGCACAAGCGTTTAGGAACTTTATGATTACGGTGCTAGTCCAGGGCAAGAATAGTGACGAAATCGACGTTCACAGGCAGACTGGCTGAATAAGTGCCTGTGACAACTGTGATTTTTTCCAGCCTGCTTTACATTCATATTTTTGCTTGGAACATTCTAAATGCGCGGGTCGTCTAGATTTTCGTAACTGGTGCGAGTTGCAGCAATAAAAAATTCTCTAGCTAGTACTGCGCGTCTTGGTCGTCTCGATTTTTGGTTGGTCTATAGACCCTTTCAGGCAACATTTCATGGGCGGCGCCATCTTGACGTCACGTGAGCCTGCCGCCATAGCCGCCCTTCAGTTTTTGGGTGGTTATCATTTGAGCCCGTTCTCGTTTCGCCTTTCTCACTTGGCCCTTCTCAGAACAACCATTATCAAAAAGATCTTCTCGCTTTGACCTTTCGCATGTGGCCCTTTCCCGTTTCGTCCTTCGTATTTCAACCTCCCTCATTTGAGCCCGTTCTCTTAATATAATAATAATAATAATATTTTTTTTTATTTCCATCCCTTGGCCCCTTTCAAAACAACCATTCTAAAAAATATCCCGCTTTTACCCAGCACATTTGACTCTTTCTACTCCAAATTTGTTTTTCGGGTAATATATATTCATAAAATCACAAATATTTCCTTTTGTGTCTGCCATGCTACCGGCTTAATCTCTCTGCCAATGATTTTAGCCGTGCGCCGTGCGTCGTGGTCGTCGAGAAACGCTACTGCCGGACAAAACAACTGACCAACTACTTATCGCAGACAGATCACAGTCCGAAATGTCACTTTCTTTGAGGTCGCTTGACTTGTAACAATGCAACCACTTCTATAATGTATATACATATGCTATTTATGCTCAAACAGAGTTTCCAAGTTAAGCGTTCATCGTTTTCTTTCTTTTCTTCGAGTTCATTTAGAGAAAGGGAAGCAGGCGTCATTGTACAAACGTATTACGTTAGTTATAGTATCTGTATTTTGGGGGGTGGGTGAAAAGTATGTGTGTGTGTGAAAGTTCGGGGGGTAGGGGGGAGGCCGGGGGGGAAGAACAACATAGATCGAGAGAGAGTGGGGTTGAGAATCCAGTTCTTTTGTTGTCCGGGAATGGTTATGAATGGCGGGAACTGAGTCACAAAACGCTGAACCGTCAGCGTGGCACCCAGAAATACATGATCCATTCGTCGCTTCACTCGACAGCCAGACGTCGGTCAGGGAAGATGGACAAGTTTGTTCTAAGCGAAACGCAAAAAAAAAGTTGTGTCTTCACCTTAAAGGCTACAAGTATTACAAACGACGACAGAATGCAAACGGAATGATCGCGTGGCGTTGTTTTCGCTACACTTCATCAGGATGTGCGGCTTCGATATTGACCGAAGAAGACAACGTGAAAAGCAGATCACGTAAGTTGCTATATTCGATTTGTCTATGACGGTCTGTTTTAACATGATAGAAATCGCTGCTATTTGTTTTCGTTCCTTACTTACTCTTATCAGCACCACTTAGTGCAAGCCTAAAGACAATTAAAGTGTCACTGCCCGTTCACGTTCTTTTTACTTATAGACGATCATAACCATCCACTAGACGAAGCGACGCTCGTGAAGGACCAGCTGCGCGTGGCAATGAAAAAGGCAGCAGCATCCAACCCCAATACGCCCGTGCCAAGGTTGTTTCAAGAAGAACTTCTCCGAACTTGTTCTGCAGTAGGTTTAAAATTATTACATCTATCACGTCTAAAGAAGTACTATTCAAAGTTAGCTAAACCAAATCACTAAATTTATTTTAGGTGCCAGATGAAGTCGCAGCAGAAGTACCCACGTTTGCCAGCCTGAAGGATACGATGTACCGGGAAAGGCGCTCAGCGCAACCACCGCTTCCTTCATCAGCCTCCACTCTGCAACCCAACGACGCTCACAAAAAGACAGAAAGCGCAGAGCCGTTCCTGGTCGTCGACGACCGCAGTAATCCCTCGTCTTGCATACTTGCCTTCGCTACACGAGATGGAATGCAGCGGCTGTCGTCAGCCAAAATTATTTTTGCGGACGGGGCGTTTTTTGTTTTACCCCACATTTATGATCAACTTGTAACCCTGCATGTTGTAACCGACGGCGTGCATAGCGCAGCGGTTTATTTTCTGTTGTCGGGTCGGTCACGGCAAACCTATGTCCGTGCGTTTCAAGGGCTCAGAGCTCCATTCATATCGGCTGGGATTTCATCCTCGACCCCTGATATTTTCATGATGGATTTTGAGCAGGCGCTTATTGGTGGTCTGCGCGACGTGTTTCCTGAAGCTGCTCATCGCGGGTGCAATTTTCACTTTGCGCAAAGACTATGGGCTTCCTTTCAGAGGGCTGGGCTCCAAAGCGCATATTCCAGTGATAACCAAGTGAGGGCGCTAATTCGAAAGCTCGTGGCACTTTCCTTTGTTCCGCTTTGTGACATCCCTCGCGCCTGGGCGTTTCTGCATCAGGAGGGAATATTACTCGGTATATTGGAGCTAATTGGAGTACTGGATTACTTTGACGCGACGTGGATAAGTGGAATTTTCCTACTCGAACAGTGGAACCACCACGGAAACAGGGGACCCAGAACCAACAACCACATGGAGGCATGGCATCGAAAGATCAAAGGCATGTCGGAAAAAGCGCACCCGAATTCCTTCGCGTTCATTGATTTAATCAAGAGAGACGAGGCCCAAACAAGAGTCCTCTGGCTTCAAGTTGCAAACGGGGGAGCCGTACGTGCGCGAGGCCGCAAGTGGGCTAATAAAAACAGAAAACTGGCGGGGCTTGAAGGCCGTTTCAACAGTGGCGTCATTTCGCTTTTTCAATTTCTAAACTTTGCTTAAGCATTTTCTTGGCTGTAAGCATTGTTGAGAGCTTTAGGCGGAAAAATAAGTGCGTGAAAATGTTGCCGTTGATTTGTAGTACGAGTGTGAAAATGTGTGAAAAATAAAACCAAGATGTTTGTCGGTAAAAGATGGTATTCCTTTCTTCGAATGCAGAAAAATGAATTCGACCGAGCTTAGGGGTGGGGTTAGCTATACTAAGACCCTATATTTGATGGTATGCTGGGTGCCCAAGCAAGCTAAGGCTCACGTACAAAACTGCGAAGGCATAACGACGGCAGAAGCCTGCCGAGCTATATATAGTCCCATTCGGTCGTTGCGCGAACGGGCAATCTGAGAATGGGCCCGGTTGCCAAAAAAACAATTTGGATCTTTTGACAATGCTCCACCAAGGCGGACCAAGTGGGAATAGGACTAAATACGCAGGGTTCAAATGCGAATGATGGGTTTTAAGATAACGGGCAAAATGAAAATGGGCCCAGTTGAA
Organism: Ixodes scapularis; assembly: GCF_016920785.2. Taxonomy (NCBI): domain Eukaryota; kingdom Metazoa; phylum Arthropoda; class Arachnida; order Ixodida; family Ixodidae; genus Ixodes; species Ixodes scapularis. The sequence goes on from NW_024609837.1 coordinate 74,963,088, forward strand.
AAAAACCTGATTCGGATCATATGAGCAAGTTCAAACGAGGCGGACCAAGTGAGAATAGGACGAAATCCGCAAACTTCAAATGCGAATGGGATGTTTTCAGAGAACGGGCAAATTGAGAATGGGCCCAGTTGAGAAAAACCGGATTCGGATTCTCAAACGAGAAGGACCAAATGAGAATGGGACGAAATGCGCAAGGTTCAAACGCGAATGGGATGTTTTGAGATACACCCCAGTTTTTCGCCGCTCCTCCGCGTTGTGTGCTGCACCGGCCACTACCGGAGCTTTGTTTTCGCGTTCTTTTACGGTCTGCGTTGAAATCGTGTGTTTTCTTTAGGTCTTTTTGATATTTAGGTATTTAATTTAATCATTTGATATCTATATTTCGACATAGCTCTTGTATTTCCTTATTTATGAAATGGAATCGGACAGCAAATGGATCTACCATACATTATTATGTCTTCCCAAACCATGTAAGCTAATCCCATTCTAACGTTTTTCTCGCTAATAATGGGCAGTCAACACCATTGCGACATATGCAAATTTCAACTGATGCAGTAAGGCAATCCAGTCGTGCTTCTCGCTGCATTTGCGCGCTCGTTTCCGTAAAGCCCACCCGCATGTAAGCGATTTTGCGTGCGAGGAGACGAGCGACGGCGACAACGACGAGAGTCAGCGGCGAAGATTTCTCACTGTCGCCTGTTGCATCGCTCGGTTTTTTGGGTTTCTAGAAAACATCGCTCACCGTCTTGGTCGCTTGCTCCGTCGCTTCCATTCGATTTGCCTCGTCGCGCGACTGCCCGAGCGACAGCGAAGCAGGACACCGTCGCTTGTCTCGTTGCTCGCCGAATCGATTGCATGCGGTTTATAGTTATTATCGAGGCGCCAATGGTTCAATGCTGTGGGCATGTAAATTAATTGGGTATAAACCGCATGTAAGCGATTTGGCGAGCGACCAGATAAGCGATGGCGACCCGATTCGCTGTCACTCAGTCAGTCGCGCGACGAGGCAAACCGCATGGAAGCGAAGGAGCAAGCGACCAAGACGGTGAGCGACGTTTTCTAGAAATCCCAAAAACCGAGCGATGCGACGGGTGACAGTGAGACATCTTCGTCGCTCGTCTTGTCGCACGCTAAATCGCTTACATGCGGGTCGGCTTCATGGAAACGAGCGCGCACATGCAGCGAGAAGCACGGCTGTCATAGCCTTACTGCGTCGGTTGCAATTTACATATGTCGCAATAGTGTTGACTGCCCTTTATTAGCGACAAAAACGTAAGAAGAGGATGAACTTACATGGTCAGTGAAGCCTCATAATCTTGTATCGTCGACCCATTCGGTGTCCGATTCCATTCCATAAATAAGGAAATACAAGAGGTATGTCGAAATATAAATATCAAATGATTAAATGAAAGTCCTAAATACGGAAAAGACCCGAAGAAGATTTCAACGCGGAACGTAAGATAACACGAAAACGAAGCTCCGGCGGTGGCCTGTGCAGCACACAACACGGAGCAACGGCGAGAAACTGAAGGTCGGCTATGGCGGCCCGGAAAGCGCGCGAAGGGCGCGCCGACTGGTGGCAGCTCGAGTAACTGACTCGCTGAAAGCGTCTACACCAAAATGTAATCGACATAAAAAAAGAAAAAACTGCTTGAAGCTCTGTACTTTTTTCACCCGTTACGTCCAAGCTGATTACATTTTTTGTGATTATATTTCTATTACGTTACTAGAGCCTCCCACACTAACTCCCGAGTGTGCGATTAAAAATTAAAATGAGATAGCCAGAAACCCGTTGCAGGTGCACTGAAGTCGCGGACGCAGGTTTTGAGGAATGTATTTGGAAAAGAATTTGGAGGAGACCAAATACATTTGGCTGTATTTGTATCTTGTAGTTAAATGCTTTTTTAGAAATGTAATTAGATTTGTAATTAAATACATTTTTGACGAAGTATCTTGCATTTGTATTTCGATACATATTTGCATGTATTTTGCCCATCCCTGATCTAGACAATACCTGAGGATTGCTCGCGTTGTTCGGGTTCGATAGCGCGTTTGCAATGCGACACTTGTCTTTCTGAATATCAATTTTTATTTTCCTTCCTCAAATTTCATATCCTGCATTTTCGACAACCATTGGGACGCTTTGTCAAAAAAGACAGACAAGGTCGTCATAGAATATTATTATTTTTGTTTTGTTTTAGTTACGGTTTACACTTAGTGCACCCATTCACGCACAAAGTTATTATTGTATTTACTTCGACACAAAAAAAAACAAAAAAAAAAACAACGAGAGACTCACACAATAAATTTTTAGGAAACCTATTGTTGGGTTCAGCCCGAGTCCGGACGCGGCCGACAATACGAGCTAACAGGAAGAACCAAGGGGCGACAAAAGTGCAAGGCACTAGGCCTTTCATTTTTATGATTGGTTCGGCTACAATAAAACATGCACGTGAATTTGACTACCACCACGATGACACGCTTTTCAAGCTGTCTGATTGGTCCCATGCCTCTGAACTTGAGGCAAAACAAAGCATAGTTTTTTACCTGCCTTCGGATTTAGTCGCTTTTTTATTATTTGTTTCTGTGGGTTTAAATAAACGACTACACCAAGTCCGACCACATCCCACAGCCGACGCTTCACTCCGAAGGAGCTAATCAGCCTGCTCCTAAAGTGCATCGTCAAGGCGCGTTGGTTTTTTTCGAGGGTCTGTTTTCATCGGCTAAACCAAACAAATAAAGAAGCAGTTGTGCCACCTCCACTGTGCGTGAATAGACCACTTGCTATATCCCCAAGTGCCCCGGCCCGCGCTAAAAGAATCATGGGAACAATGTTCCTACAGCCCCTTAGTGGTCGGTAATTTCAACCCTATTCTTGGTTACACAGGTTTTGATTGTAATTTGGAGTCACCCTGAAGAAGCGCGTGATATACCCCAATGACCTCTCATATCGCTTTTAAAATTTCTCTTCAGTGTCGACGTTCTTGATACTGTGCATGCTGTCCACCCTTCAACCTTGATGGGCTACAGAAATCTCTTACATTATTATCATGGTCATATTAAGTTAGAAACGCTAAAAATGCTATAAACAGCCCCGCAGACTCCGAGCTGAATCCTTGTTTTTGTTGTGAATTATCGGCTTTTTAAGCAACTTTTTAAGCAATGATAATACTGTAAGTGATTTCTTCAGCTCAGCCAGGTTGAAAGGTGGATCGCATGCGCAGTATAGGAAATGCTGATATTGACGGGCAATTTTAGAAGTGATATGACAGGTCCTTGGGGTATATCAGGTGCTTGTTCAGGGTGACCTCGAATTACGCTCAAAGGCTGTGTAACCATGGAGTTGGTCGAACATTAGCGATCACTAGGAATCTGAAGGATCACCGTTCCCATGATTCCTTGAGTGTGGGCCGGGGCGCTCGGGAATACTGCAAATGGTCTAGTGTTTTGTAAGTGATAAAAAACGCACAAAAATGATGGACGCCGTGAAGAGGCACTTATAACGCAGATAGATCGACTACGTCGAATAGTAGCGTCAGCCGGTGTCGTGTTTAAAACGAAGTTGTGTCTAGCCAAGACTATAGCGACGCCCCAGTACTGTCATACACTCTAAAAAAAAAAAAAAATCCCGTACGTCTACTTTTTTGCACAACAATCGGAGAGCCAATCACCGCTACTTACGGAGGCAGCTCAGCGAATGACGATGCGAAATATATGTTTAGATCAAAAAACGCAGTCCGTGTTGTGACATTAAGCAATGCAAAACGTCACTCTTGCATTGCTTGATGTCACAACTCCGACTGCGCTTTTTAGTCTAAACATATGTTTCGCCATCGTCATTCGCTGAGCTGCCTCCGTAAGTCGCGGTGATTGGCTCCCCGAGTGTTGTGCGGGAAAGTGGAGGCGTAAGGAGTTTTTTTAGAGTGTAGAACGACGTATAGATACGTCGTAGGTGTATGTTTGGCACTATTTATTTGATAACCATTATGAAACTTTTTATTATACAGCAAGCGTTTTATAATCTTTATCAAACTTTTTAATATTATAAATAAGCTGTTCAATATATCGCAAAGTTGAGCTAAGTTTTATATAGAAATAGAGTAAGAAAAACAAAGTAAGAACAGAAAAAAAAACCTTACAAAATTTAATTTGCCAAGACGTTGATATCAATATTCTCTCCGCATATTATGCGAGTCTCTTTGTAAATTCGTTTTAAAAATATGAACTTACTCAAAGCTCCTTCCACATTTCAGCTCAAAAAGAAATGGCTTCAGGTCTCATACTTCAATTTAGTTCAGACCAGCGGCTTTTCACGAACGCGTCACAAAAGCCACGGCGTCGTGGCTCGTTCTCGCCTTTCGATTGGCTCAACTGGACGAAAATTCGGGTGACATCAGCGGGTACTTGGAGCCCGATTGGAGCAGTTTTTCGAAGACCACAAGAACGGCACGGGTTTACGAGGTTCGATTGGCGCGTCAAGCCCGTGGCCTTCTCTGTGTTCCATCTTAGCGTCGAAAAAAGTACGGTCCGTCGCGCAGTTGGTTCAGCCGTCTGCTGATTTGCCTCCTCTCTCAGGAACAGGTTCGTTAATTGGTCCTAAGCTGTAAACGGGAGCAAATCAATTAGTCTCTCTCTCTCTCTTGTTGTACTTTTTAGTGTCAGGCTTGTCCAGAATACTTTGCTATTTCCCTCCTTTTCATTTAGGCCACGAGGGTACCGTTTGTCGGCCGCGTCAAATTGATTATTTTCTTTTTGTGGTTCACGTCTTTTTTTTTTGATTATTTGAGCGCGACTTTTCTAAAGTAAAGGAAGCGCTTTGTTTTGATTTTTTTACTCTCGCCATGCTTCTTTTTCTTTTAATATTTTTGTTATAGGGACTGCTATAGATATTCTTATGAATCTGGTTTTTAGACTTTTTTTTAGATATATTAACCATAGTCGAAATTTTTGTGTGGCATTCTTTTCACTCGTCGCGCCTCTTTTGTGCCCTCCAATGTGAAGAGACCGGACGTCCGTAAGTTTATTTTTGTTATTTTTATGTCATTTTGTAAAATCACCTAAATGTCTGAAATTTTATAAACGACACGCAACAAGACGTGTCAAGATGAGGAAAATAATCCTTTCTATACATTAGAGACGCTGTCACGTTCAAAATAAAGCTGTTTTTTTTTTTCAGAAAAAATTTTTTCTTCGCATTCTTATACATTTTTTTACCCATACAAGCTTCATAGACTGGCCACAAAACGAACGCACTTTTAACCAAATTTTCCTTAAAAAATACGATTTGGGTTGCAAAAACGTTAATTTTATTTTTAATATGCAATTAAATGCAAAGGTGCAAGCGAGCTGGACAATAATGTCGAAAATAATCCATGGAGAATGGGAACAAGAGGGACAAAGGACAAACACAAATTTCCAAACACAGCTAGATGACTGGTGAGCACAGGTGGAGCGCTCTACCAACTGAGCTAACCAGGGGTTAGACGACAGTAGAGCAAACGGATTTCATCAGCTGCCACCAGTCTGAGTTCGTAGAGCGCTCGACCTGTAATGGAGAGGTCCCGGGTTCGATACCGGGAACAGGCGGATTTTTTAGGTTGCTCACCAGTCACCTAGCTGTGTTTGGAGATTTGTGTTTGTCCTTTGTCCCTCTGGTTCCCCTTCTCCAGAGATTATTTTCGTTGATTTTATATAGGCAGCCAAAAGAACATATCGGGTAGTCGCGCTTATGAGGCTATACTCTTAAGCCGGGGTTACACACTTCACACATGAGACAAAAGACAGGATGGTCGCTGCAGACATGAAGTCATAACTAATGTGCGGACACGTCTCTAGCACGTGCAAAACATGTTTTGCTTCATGCATGTTCTTGGAACATGACTGCAGAAAGTTCTTGCATGACAAACTTGACATGACCACCATACAAGAAACTAACGATTTAGACAATTTCTGCCAGACTGCCTTTTCAATGCTCTGTATTAGAGGTACCGCCGCTCTGCTACAGAGCCGGAACTCATTCTTTCTTGTGTACACTCCGCCCCCTCTCTTCTCGACTCGCGCAAAAGCCTTGCTATTGTGTGAAGCGCTCCGGTGGCGTCTCTCAGTCAGCACGGCATTGATCATCGTCTGTTTTGTGTTGTGGATTTTTCGCAATGCCTACGTCAGACTGAAACGGGAAAAAAATGATAGAAAAATAACTTAGAATTTTTTATTACGCGATACATGCACGCGAAGGTACCTTTTACAGGCGTGCAGCCTGTGGCTGCTCGGGAAGTAAGCGGGAGTGATCCCAAGCCTGTCAAAAGTATATTCGCGTGCAGGCTTCCCGCGGCATGACCAATTTCTTGTCGGTGTCGGTTCTTCATGTCGACCGCTCTAGTCGGAGAACGACATAACAGTCTCATTACGTCTCGTGTACTGTTTCTAATGTAGACCTCCACATCTTAAACGTACTTTGGCGACTCATCATGCTTTTCTTGTTTTTGTATTTTTCTTTCCGTCCGTGCTGCATCCTGCTGTCACCTTACCAGTAAAATACAACCAATACGGGCTACAAGGAAGAGCATGAGTGATTTCTCTCCATCTTCCTTTATTTTTATGCACTATAATTTCACTGAATTTGTTTACTCCCTTATGTTTCACTTTGTTTCACTTTTGACTCGGTTCCCAGATTCCTTCCGATTCCTCAGACCCGATATTTTTTTTTTCGAACCCCAGTTTACATTTAGCGACCACATCCAAGACCAGGTTGCCCCCCTTCTTTTTTGCTCTTTATGACCGGAATTTTCCAACAACACCCGCAGTCCGAACGCGCAGTTGGATCGCGCTTGTCTTGGCTCCTGTTTGACTACTCTTGGCTGTAAGAAAAAGAGAGAAAGAGAAAGAAAATGAAAAAGACGAAAGATGAGCCCAGAAAATGACGGCTAACCCTAAATGCATCCTATAAATAACGGAAGTCTATGGGAGGATCGCGGCGGCCTTTACTCTGTAGATGTCTTCAGCATGGATCCCAACCATCGGTATGAGACATCTCAGCCAAGGGAGAGCGAGATGCGCGTGAGGTGGGCTTGGTTGTCGTGTGCGCAGATAGCTTGAGCGCACGGTCACGTGGATCGCGCCCAGAAATTTAACGACTCGCATCGACTGTAATTTTACCTGTTGTTCGGTTTGAATATAGGTCGCCTTCTAGCTGGACGCATTGTTTTGGAGAGCGATGTTGGTACTAATGGCAGGGGAAGACAAAACGGGAAAGGGGATTGCGATTGAAGTGGGTCGTCACGATATATTTGCGTGTATATATGTGGTGCGACCAATCTATCTTGGTAACACCCTTTCAAGTTTTTTTTTTTTTTTTATTCTCCCCATACATGCACTCATATTGTTTGCAGTTTCGATTCTTAGAGAAAAGAGTTGTAAATGTATAATACATTACAAATGGAAGCCAAGTTATATGTTCAATTAAAGCCCGTGATGTGCGCTTGATAAGTAAGCACCGATCGCGACCACGTTCCTTTGCGTATTCAATTCTTCTCATGGAAGAACACAGATACGCCGCAGTAAACTGTGCAAGCCAATTCGGTGGACCAGTTTACGATCAAGCTTGGGAGAAGAAAGTCACCATGTTACCCTCCAACAGCACTACCAGGCTTTTCATCCCAACTAAAATTAAAGATTGATTCCTTGATTATTCTTACTTTTGATTTTGACATGATTCCAAAACGTTTAGCTCTTATAAATATACAGATGTCAGGCGCGGTTTAAAGCAAGTTATTAGAAGTTTCTAAACGGCGTATTTTGAATCAAGGACATAACTATTATCGTGCACTCTTTTATATTGCCCATGCGTACGTTTCGATCTCTGTGACAGGGGATTTTATTCTTTTTTTGTTTTGTTTGTTTTATATACAGATTGCATCTAAAAAGTTCCATAACGGAGTGACTGTCAATTCAAATGGTATACTTTTTTTTTCTTTTTCGTACAAACCGAATTTTAAAACGTCTGATTAATGAAACGAGAAGGTACGCGAACAGACCATGCAATTCTCGTGTGGCCTGATCAAAAAAGCAGTGCCTCGACAATCGATGGCGATCAAAACATTTTTTGTTGTTGTTTTTTGTGCTTCTATGTCGGCAGGCCACGTACTTCCGCTCATGAATTAATTATTTCTCGGAAATAATTATTTCTCGATAAATTCCGCAAGCGTGCCAACCTTCAAATCCAGCGATAATTACGCTAATGCATTTACCTAATGGAAGCCTTCAGTACATACTTGCATAGGTCTGCACTATAGTTTTTTTTTGTTTTTTTTTTATAATTTGCGCTGGAACTTTAGCTGGTGCTTGTGTGTGGTGTCAAAATGAACTAGACGGCAGCCAGTCTGAATTTAACTTCCAGTAACGCATTTCATTGAGAAATGGTTGGTGGAATTTCCCTCTAGCCAGGTATTTAATAGCAAATTTAGAAAGAATTGTTATGTCATCAGTAGCTCAAAACATTTTTCGGTCATGTAGACGAAAATATTGGCCATTGTGGAGTTTAGTTTGAAATTCATTGTAAAAATACCAGTCCAAAAAGGTGTTCATAAACGCAGTTATTTCCACTGTTTGACACTGTGAGCGCGAAGACGGCATCGGTGGCTTCCTGCAGGGGAATTGGCTCGAACGAAGGGCATCTAAAAAGTCTAGAGAGGCGGCAAGAGCCGCGCAATAAAATGGGACGGGTGAAAATTAAACCTTCAAACTGAAGTGAAATCTGAGTAATAAATGCAATACACATGAATGATGTTTGCTTTATTTTCAGTTTATGATTAAGCGCCAGTATAATTTTGTTTCAGCATTCAAAACATGCACGCGTGCTGAAAAAGCTTTGAAAATAGAAAACATCCAGAAAGCCATTTGCGCGCAATAAAACCGAAACGTTATATAAAATAATACAAAATCATATTTTGTACTTAACGTACCTTTGCAGTTTTACGCGTTTTATAAACACTCCTAAAGTTGCAATATAGAGAGGGGTGGTGGGAGGTCATTGTAGTCACATATATAGCTCTCTCATTATCAAAATCTGCATCATAGAGATGACGGGGATATGTCGCACATTGAACAAGCCCTATATTCTTTAGAAGTTATTATTACTAGATTCGTCGCCTGTCTTTGCACACCTGCTGTAATATATTGGATTGGGCCTGATGTACTGCAGTGTCGAACACCGCTCACTGAACACAAAATGTACTGCAGCTATAAAGGAATTAAGCTTTTATAATGCTACTAAGGATGCATACTGTTAATACAACTAAGGTAACAAAGGCAATCCCTGATATTCTTTGGCGAAGAAACGAAATGCACGCGAGGTTTCTCATAGGAATGCAAAGGGGGACTGCAAAATGTGACTGATTGCTTTCTGGTTCAATTGAAGGTTAAAAGTGGCGAAGGCTCTAGGCGGGAGCTGTAACTCTAGCGTACATTTTGGTAACTCAATTTTACGTACTGCCCGAACAGTTCCGGAAAGTGCGTGGACGCTGGCTATTAGGACAGAGTAGAAACTTCCCTCGCAATCTTCGAGCTACTTCCGGCTAGCTATTTGAGCGCCAACTTTCTTTTGTTGATATTCTATTAAGAACTTCCGTTCTTCGCCGGAAAATTCATTTAATAGCATGAGGCCAATCTTATTGTTGCTGTTTACAGATTTGGAAATTTAACCTGCTAAGGTGAATTAAATATATTGGTTAGCTTGTGTTCGCCCTCATTGAGCGCGTAAACACATGTGTATATTTAGGAGTTTACCTCTCTCAAGACTTACCATGGAAGTGTCACGTCAGCTGCATTTGTTCTAAAGCTAACAACACATTAGGAGTTTAAAGAACGCATATGTTTCTCGCAAACGCATTTGTTAAACGTTTAGCATATGTTACACTACTCAGAACTAAGCAGAAGTATGCCTCAGGGATATGGAACCCTCATCAAAGCTATCTAATTAACCAACTGGAAGCTGTCCGAAATCGTGCCACTCGTTTTATCACCCGTAACTACACTAGGAATAACATCTGTTCTTTGAAACAGTCCATATCCCGACAAAATATCTATACTCGTAGAAAAATTGACCTGCTCTGTTTCATGCGGACATCGTACTATAACCCGTGGTCTCCCCAAAGCTTTATTTCCCCGGCCTATCATATTTCCTCTCGTCTCGAGCAACCCTGTTAAGTTGAACCCATTTTTTTCTAAAACCTACACATTCAAATACTCACCTCTTTCATCATGCATATCACATTGGAATTGCTTGAATAGAAGCTTGGGAACTACCAGGGACCATAAACATTTTTTGCAGCTGATTTCTGAATTGTCCGAATAATGTTTATATAATAATATTTCCTGCGCTTTTTTTCATTTTTTGGTTGTTGTTTTATGTTGTCTTGTTCTTCAGCCTTGATTATAATACCCCCTAACGTAATGCCTCCCTCAAGGGGCTCTTAAGTTAATAAAAATGAAACAAAATGAAAGCTAAAGTTTCGCCCTAATACTTTGCTCTCATTGGACAGTATTCTTTCTTGGTATTTGGACCATCGAGAACAGTTTCGCGCCGGCTGCCGTGGCTGCCTGCTGCGTCGACTACTCAACGGTGCCTGTGCCAACGCCGCGGTGCGATGGTGCTTTTTGTTTCCGGCAGGGTGCAGTGGCGTGGACCTTTTGTTTATCGGCTTATCCCGCCTACGAACACTTTAATTCCGGTTGGCAACAACTCTGCCAAGTCTTTTGGTGTTCCCGAGTGACGAAAAATAAAAACGGAGGCTGCTTACTTCTTTGCGTTTTACAGTTTCGGATTGCCGAAAACTTGCCGATGCATGCTTTATATTGGTAAAATTATTGTAGAAGGACAAACGGAACAGGGATATTATGTTAAGGTAAGCGATATTGGGGGATCGGCGTTAGAGCAGCGCAGCTCAGAAGCACGGGCGTGGTACAACTAGCACTGCAGAAAGAGCATGTGAGAGACCGTGGCGATCGAATCACTCTCGCTAATTACAGCAAAGTTGTATGCGTGACTGCAGGTCTCTGAATACTTGAATAGTTTCGTGTAGATTGTGTTACTTTGTTCTGCCGTAAAGTTAATGTTATTTTTGTTTTGTTTAATAAGCGTGCCCAATAAGAAGAGAACTTGCAAAGGAAGTTTGGACTTATGCTCACACTGGCAATGTGTAAAGTCACGCATCTTAAGCCGCGAAGCACCAGTGGCTGGGCGCACTTTACATCATCGATTGGAAATATAATAAGAAGTGGCTATTACTGGGCATGCACTTGCCGAGCCGATCTTAATCCAGCGATGCAATGTCAAATACGATCGTTCCGGAAGCGTAGGACATTGGCAGAAAAAGGTAAACACACACTTTTTTTCTTCTGAAAAATGCATTGCCATTACCTTGTTTTGTAAAAGAAGGAGACGGTTGCAATGGGATATACAAGGCCGTTCGGAGTTCGGAGCAGCTTCCTCTTCGCTCAACCTCGGTGACAATAAGATGCAAGTTCGTTCGGAGTTCGGAGGCTGTTCCGAACTCCGGACGAACTTGCATCCTGTTTGGCTGAGAGTCGAAGGGAGGGAGAAGAGAGACAACGCTTCTCACACCCTCTCCATTAATCTAGAAATTGCCATGACGACGGCGTGTGTATTCTTTCGTTTTGTTTTTCGTTTATTTTGTGTTGTTTTGTAGAAACCCAACCCTCGTTAGGGGAAATATGGCGTTGCCGTCTGCAGTTGAAGTCCCAATGAGAGGTATAGGAAGATTCCGTGTGTTAATAGAAGGAACGTATTTAGGATCGGCGCACATGTGCCGTTGTCGATTTAAAAAGCATTCCTAACGCGTTTGCACGGCAGAGCAAACCTCGTTCAGAATGTTAAGGTATTACTATCGCCTTTTCAAAGCATTGTCAACTTCTCCTTCCAATAATCGCGCAGCTACCGTATTTTATAAGAAACAAAAAATGCCGAGTCTCGGTTTCTCCCTTTGGGCAATCTCATCCGACCACGATCACCGTATCCCCTGAATCCGTTAGAAATGAGAGCTCGCCATCGAGAAAGCAAGCAGTTCGAAGACTCTTCAAATGGGTGGCATTAGTCAAGCAAAGTGGGACTTTAAGGAAGTAGAGCGCTCTCGGGTTCTCTCGACGCGCACCGAGAACGCACGGCTCTCGGAAGAGGACAGAGAGTGCTTGCTTTCCATTCCTTCAAAAATGCAGAAAGAAAAAAAAAAAATGAAGAGGGTGGTTGTAAGCGCAATGCAATCGAGGTTCTCGAAGTCCTTTCTCTTGTGGTCGGTTCTTCGGGAGGTAGTTACATCAATACGAACCGCATTAAAAGCGTATTGTCACCCTTGCGACATTTTTAAATCAAAGGGAGAGGGTAATTTTTGAAGCAGGGTAGCGAGCTTCACATTGTAACGCTACTCGTACATATCCGACAACGAAACGTATATTTTACTGAAGTAAACTAGCGAGTAGGGTATTGGAACGCCATTGCAACAACTGAGGCAAAGCTACGCATCACTTTCTGAGACAGAGTATACCTAGTGCCCTATAGTAGCCCCTTTTTAGTGTTTTTAGAAAAAAGTGTAGTAAGGCATTTCTTTTGTTATTGTTGAAAGGTTGAAGAATGCTCTACTGTGACGTCACTAAACCAATGAATACAAGGAAATGCGTTTTTTTTTTAAGCATTGCGTGACGACTAGAGTGTGAAGTTACTTTTTCGAAAGATCTCCCGCCCCCTTACAAAATACTTTTATCACCATTCTTTGGTACGTCTGCAGTAAAATATTACATTAGAAAACTGTTATCTGAAATAAAAACAAAACGAACAGCGCACCCCCCCCCCCCTCCCCCCCAGCAAACGGCCTCTTTCTCTCCAACTCACGAAACTAGCTCGCAGCGTGCGTAGGTTTGTATTTCATTTGCTGCATTCATTGATCTGTTATGTTTATTAGCGATATGAATTAAATATTTGTAATAAAGGGAGGAGGTACAGCACGTTCGGGATAAACATATACCAACTGAAGACCCTACTTTGTCGATAAGGGCGCAGTCTTCTCGCGGTGAATTTTACTTCGGAGCAGCGATGGTCAGCTGGCTATTAAACATGGATGATGTGCGCATGTTTGCGTTGTTGGGCGACCGAAGCTAGAAGCGTGGAAGCGACGGTCCTGATACCGCCGGCGTCTTGCGCAGCACAAAAGAGGCTATGGCTCTACGCAGCCTTGTTTCTGTCGGTCGACTTCACCACAGTGTCCGCATCATCCACTCTGCTCCACTTCACTTTGGCTTTATGCGAAGAAACACGTGCATTGGAGCAAGTGGTGCGTATGTGCTGTGCATTTGGTTGCTTGGGCTTCTGGTAGTGCACGGCCACGTGGGTGTGTTTTCGTTTGCGTTGACATATTTGTGATTTTTTCGTGTGCTCTGGCACTCTCCGTATGAGTGGGGCGACTACGCAACCATCTTCTATTCTTTGTTTTTCTTGAGCACAGTGGGGAATTATAATGGCCACGAAACTACTTCCTTTTAGTGAAAACTGCTCACAATGAACCCTTGACGGTCATAACCTATCATTAAATCAATCAGTAACTTTACGTTTTCAGAACGCGCAATATATTTCTTCTTCTGAATTGCCTTGAACAGAATCATATATAAGGACAAGAATTCACTCCTCTCACTTTGTAGCCAAACTAGGCGATCACGTGATCCGATTCCGATGTGACCGTCGCAAATAACGAGTGTGAAGGCGTGGAAGAACCGATAAAATAAAAGTTTAATTATACTAACTTGGACCTAGAAGCAAAAGGCTAATCTGACCGTTTTTACGCTAATATTGCGGGACTGGCAAGATTGAACCCTAACACGCGACTGGCCACCTCGTGCTTCCTTTTATATGCTTGGGAAAACGAGAAGACGATTGAAATTAGAAGCACCGGTTAGATGGTTCATGCCGTCGACCAAGTAAGGGGCAGGCAGTTCATACATTCCTTTGTGCATCGGCATCCTATGTTTAGGACCTCGTCCCGCTGGTCAAACAAATAAGCTGACACTTTTCACAAAAAGAAAAAAGGCAACTTTTCGGCGACTCGAGCAAGCTTAGGTAGTACCTGGTATAAATATTCACGAATAGTTAGTTTTGTCTACGGTTAGTCCTTTTTGGGAGGCAAAAAGGTGTTCGCCCGACTTTTGTATGTGTTTGCATATGTCCGTGAATAACGCTTATTTTGTTTTTACGCCTTCTGGAACGCTCATGGCCAAGTCAGCGCGACGAACATCGGTGTTTGTCCGGCAACAAAGAAAATTAGCTTTTGCTTGACTTGCGTCGACAACATCTTTTCCGTCCCCTTTATCTTTTGCGTAACCTTTTTTTGATTCTCAACAGCCAAAAAAGTTTCTAAAAATGTCTAGTTGGTGTGCCTTTCATCACAGTTTCCTCTTCGTGTCTTGAGTAGGGCCGAGCCACCTTTTTAGTCTTTGTGTGCTAGAAAAAAAGAGTAAAAGAGCAGGGCATTTTGGGCTTGTGTTTAATTTCAAGAGTATCTAGACTCAACGTTGCTGCTGCTTCATCAGCGATTTAGAATAAATAATGAGCTTCGGTTTGGGCGGCACCTCGGGGGAAATTAAAGGAGTTCGGATGAGGCGCCTGGTCCATGCCAAAGTGAGATTAATTGCAGTATTTGGAAAAAGGAGAGTCTAGAACGAAGCTCGGCATGGACATTCCGTGGATTTAAACTAAGACGTCGTGGGATCTGAGCGGCAGAAACACCGTCGACAGCTCAGAAAAATCGCTTGCACTGTATTTGCAAATGAAATGGCATATGTCTTCATCCATATTTTGGGATTACCTTATTTCGTTCCTCATTCGCTTCACTTTCACTGCGACTATAACTTGTGCATATATTTTTACGATTTTTACGGGGCTTAGTCACATTTGAATATTACCAAACCAAATGTCATTAATTAGAGTTTGAGGAGTTGAAAAGAGAGGAACAACGATGGGCTTAGAGGCGGGTGGAGACCGGGCGCATGGTGGCAGTTCGAGCGGGAAGACCATTGCAGTTGGAGGTCGTTTTTAACTCTCCTAAACTGGTGCCCAACGTGAGGCCAGCTCTGGACCACGCCTTCGAACCAAAGACCGAGCGGTCATATCACCTGCTTAGTGTAGTTTCAGTACTAGATCTTTACGAAATGGGTGTCGCCGCGCTGCCGACGTCGAGTAAACGAGCCAAGGTTTCCCTGGATAAAATGCCGTAAGTTAGCTATGCAGTGCAACGAAAAACGGCGCTACCTGCAGTAAAGTATTGTGGAACAGGTCGTACCGTCTGGTTCATAGTATTGAAACCGCAAAAAAAAAAAAAAAAAAAGGAACGCGACAGATTCCGCAGGCATGCAAAGGGCGCAGTTGCGGTAGGTGAGACATAGCCTCCTCTATACTTACAAAGCCCGGCAGTTCGACGACGGAGCCATAGAGCGCCCGGTCTCAGATTTAGGACGCGATGATATGGTAGCACAGAACATTTCTCGGGGAGTGCAGTAGTTAGCGCACAGCTTTTGAGCGGCGAGGACCCGAAACGCACTGTACGCTCGGGAGAGACCGATATGACTGGCTGCTGTTGTCGAGGCTACGGCGATTGTGGCCGCCAAGGCCTCTGGCGGAGGCTACGTCGTCAGCGTGCTCAGCCTCGTCATCGCATTGTGCAGCTGCCCAGCGGAAGAACCTATAGGGAAGAACCGACTGTTTTGTTTCGAAGTCTATTTCCGGCGTTGCTTCAGAGCCCTCTATCTTAGGTGCCAACGTAATGAACGACAGCGCTGCAGGGTGCATTTTCGGCCGATAACAAGAGGAACGAAGGAAGCGCGCGCCCTCGCAGGACGTTGATTCACCCGCTTTCACAAGGCCGAGGAATAGTATGTATTAAACGCTAACACAATGCATATTTTTATAGCATAACAAAATTTTAAAGCTGCTTAGTTTGCGGTGACGTTTCGTTTTTTTTTGTATAATTAGAATGTTCATTAAAATATACTTTAACGAAGTTTTATTTTCGTGCTCATTCTGGTTTTGTTTTCATTACCCGACATGGAAACGATTTTTTCTATCGAAAATCATTCGGGAAAAGACTTTTTTGATCTTCCTAAATACGGGAACCTGAAAAGATCCTCAAGACATCTTGAAAGGTCCTGAATGTCCCGACTAGTTCCAAACGTCCAGACGAGGTCTTCGTCAAGACGAAGACGTCTCGACAAGCTGAGGACGTCCTCAGGGCCATCTGCGTTGTCTGGGCAGGTTTGGGCCCAATATGGCATTGACCGCCGAAAAATCCAAGCAGGGGATACTGACCTTTCAACGCTGTTCCAGCTGTTCTCGTGTATCAATATTTGTAATTTGTAATCAATCAGCCGCGGCAGTTTGACGCACCATTTCGAGCGCAAACAATAAAGACGAAACCGAAACGGAGGATCGGGGAAGGGGTGGCGTTCCATGTATACCCTCGCCAACAGGAAAATTAAGCATAATGTTTTTCGGCGTCTCGCCGCAGCGGGGCGCCCCTTTTACAAGACTCTCCTCTTATCCGTTGCTTGCCGGTCTACCTTTTCAATCTCGGCGGCCACGTCAGGCGTTTGTCTACCAGACTTTCTCAGTATAGAGGAGGCTATGGTGAGGCTGATCTATATTCTACCAATGTGGATCATTGCCAAGCGCTGGGGATGGCAAGGCGCAGAACAAGCGCTGAGTTCCAGGCATTGTCAGAGTTCCGCTATTGGCGTCATTGCAGCGATCGGACACGGGCCACTACCGGAATGCTTCCCGAGCTAGCGATCATCACGAGCCCAAATCAAGTGGCCACGCAATGCTCGGTTCCAATATCAAAGCCGCATTCGAAAATCGTCACTGGGCGGTACTGCGACCTCCGAGCTACGTCATAAAATTTTGCGAAGGAAAGACTGAATGGAAATTCTCGCTTTCGTCCTTGAAATAACACTGCAACAAAGGAGTTTAATGGCCAGTGGCGTTTTGTGCGAGAATCCTTGAGTTATTCTAGTACGCGTAAGCACGTGTAAAGTGAGCAAAAAAATTCCGATTGGATATCGTGGCACCGCCCCTTTAATATGGCCAAACGAGTTTGGAACTTCGTCTGCAGATCAAAGTCTCCATA
Organism: Ixodes scapularis; assembly: GCF_016920785.2. Classification (NCBI taxonomy): domain Eukaryota; kingdom Metazoa; phylum Arthropoda; class Arachnida; order Ixodida; family Ixodidae; genus Ixodes; species Ixodes scapularis. Next base: position 74,980,265 of record NW_024609837.1, read on the forward strand.
CTCAATCGACCTGTACGGGGTTAATATGGTTAGTTGCAATGGTATTGAGCAATTCAAAATAAACTTGTTTTGTTCATAGAGTTACGGTCGGCCTCGTTCCCGGAAGCCGAGAAATGGCGCAAGTTCTGAGGACGCGCTCATGTTCAAAATTTCAGGGGTTGCCCTCAGGCATTATTGACCCGGCTTTGTCAGGGGATGATTGCGATCACTATGAGACAGTTGACTGAGAAGGAAAACACCCGATCGGGAGGGGATCATGATGTATCAGCGTCCGATGTGGTGTTCCTTTCGGGGATACGTTCACACTTTCGTGCGCCGGTTAAATTCTTTCCGAATCAATATATGAATTTCTAGTCAACACTGAATAAAAATGCGTGCTTCCATTTGAAAAACAAAAAAAAAACAAATGTCGGTTCCATCGAGGCGCTTGATTAGAACAGATGTTCTGGCCACTTTCACTGCGATAAGCACAAGTAATACCGCAATTTCTGGTAATATAATTATTAAAATGTCGCTTAAAAACTCAAGCTAAAAAATGCGTTGTTGTGGTCGTTTCTTTTTCTTTTTTTTAGGGTGGGGGGGGGGGGGCACCCTGAAAAGAGGAAGAAGAACAAGGCTAAAAAATAAATTTACTTCGAAAAGTAATTGTGCTCTAAAGGTTCAACATCGAAAACAAACGCTTCGTTTCGCTTTAGGGCAGCCGTCGCAATCCTTACGCAATTCTAGAAACAAGCTGCATATAATTAAGAGCGGCCGTCCCCCGCTTTATCGCAATCCGAGCCAATCTCCGCTACGAGCCAAGTGGCGCCCTACGTCGACAAACATATCGGCAACCTTGTACGCTGTCTTCTCCACCCATTCGCCACAGGCTTCCAAGTGACCCTCCGCTCCTGTCATGTGATCCGCATCGGCAGACGCCTTGAGTTGGCACATCCAGGCCGGCGGCGTTCCACCCTTTACAAACTAAGCTTACAGTCTCAGCTGACGTGAAGCTTGAGCGTCGATGAAGAGAACAAAAAACAGAAAGTTATTAGCATATAACGAGATAGCAAGAGACGGTCCTCCTGGCAGCCCAAGACAGCTCAATCCCACCTGTCGTGTGCGTGCTCGTGGAAACCAAATATGTATGCTTGTCGTCAGTTTCGTGTTGTCAGCCTCCGAGCATCGGTGAGTGCACCTTTCTCTAGCAGCATTCGGTATCATGGATAGAGAGTGGGTATGCACTGTAATTAGATTTCAGGTTTTGCAAGTTAGCCATCTCTTTCGCTTTTTCGCCATAACGCAGACATCTGGAGACATTAAGTTTGTGGCTACGTCCGATTTTTTTAATGATTTCAGCCTGCATGTTGCATAATTTTCTTATTTCGTGACACTAAAGTCACTTGAGCAATATACCATAAAAATCGATGTAAACACAATTCAGGGATTGGAACTTTGTGACTTACATGGTTCTTTCTCCTCCTCAAGCATTAAATGGTGCACATCATTAGTACAAGGACGAGGTCAATCAGTGACCAATCGGATTCCACCTCCACAATTTTGTTTTAAATTATTGGTCAGATATAAGTTTACTTTGCGGGACGGAAGTTTCGAATAAACAGGGACGAAAAAGTAGGCAGAGACAAAGCTTTCCGATCTAAAAAAAAAAGTGTAATGACGCAACGACTCTTGCCAGAAACAAAAATAGGCTAGCGGTGATCCCTTACATTCATGATCTGTCTTACAATCTAAAAGAAGTGGCTTCACACTTCGAGATGCCGGTTGTGTTTTCTGCCCCAAGCGAGCCGAATTAGTATTGTCCAGAAATAAAAAAAAGCTGATGACAGCACAGGGCACCATAAGAATAACTCAAAGCAGTTTGCAGCTTGTGCAGTATCAGCGCAATACATTCTCATGACTTCTAGAAAATCGTATGTCGAACAAACGGAAAGATGCACTACGTCCTCTTCTTTCGTGGATGTCCGGCCAACTTTTTCGTCAGGACTGAGGCGACAGACACCTGCTGAGATTGCGGGGCATCGATCGCTCTCCCAATGGAGGGATGACAGTGACCTGCCATGCAGGAAAGTCTTCTATTCCACGCCTCCGCAAGCTTATTCGTCCTGTGGTCTCCGGTCACCGTTGGGACGCGCATGTTCCAGATGCTTGGACGACATTTCAATGCGCACCTCCAGAACCTCACTGTTCCATTCCTTGCTAGTGTCCGGCGGAAGGTACCTTTGACATACGTGCTGTCAAAGTGGTCGAAAAGGTCTTCCGGTCCAAAAAGTGTGATTGTTTGCAAGTAGTTCATTCGGATTGCGACGTCACCCAAAGGTAAGAATGCGAATCCATTTATCATACGGACAAACAACCTAAATGCGTCGCTTTCCTTATAAAGAGGCACTAGCGAGAGCTCTTGTATTTTACGCCTTTTGAATTGACAAACATGAAAATAGCACCCGCGGTATGTGATGTCTTCTCCAAAAACGGCAAGCTCAGAGCTCATGGCACCTGTCACAAATCCGAAGCGACAAGAACAGCATTGGGAACTTCCTCGTAGGATTCCTGCGTCTTGTTTTCCATGAAGGCAGATACCACTGGTGCTGCCGCTTCCTCAAGAGGAACGTGAAGCAAGTACATCAGCAGAAACAGCTTGGGTGATTTTGTGAAATTTCCATTCATAAGGATGGTATTACTTTGGGAGAGCAGCCGTAGCCATTTTGCTGTTGCAAAGGCGACGATCCTGGAACGAGCTTGTCGCTCATTGTCATAGATGAGGCGTTCCTCATAGATGATCCCCTGGTCGTCGTCCACAACCCATCAATGACGAGATCGGTAAGACTCGCTGGTGTTGGTGGATAGATCAAACTTCTTTGACGGGAATATCGCTCTTCAAAATTTCTTCGGCCGATAGTCGAGCTCTCGCGGACTCCCGGAGGTTGCGAAGGGCTTCTGCGCAGACTGCGCTTGGATGTCCATTCGTCTCTCGTGCAGTTTTCTTTTAACGCTGCTCGAAACTTCCATACCTCTGTAAGCGCTGGATCTGGCGGGTCCATGTTTGCACAGAGACTCGTGGCTGCTGGTTGCTTTCTGCTGTAATAACAGCCCCTTTCCATACTCGGGTTCTAGACACGCAGCGACAGCGAACGCCTGAGGTGACGGCCTTTTGTTTGGTATATTGATATTTCTAGAAATGTAGACTTTGCCACTCTGATTGGAGTCGCTGAACTTCATACCTGAGAGGTTAAAAAGAATAAAAAATGAAGAGTAATTAAAATGTAAGATTGTAGCCCCTTCTGCGTTTAAAGTATGAAAAGCTTTATATGGCAATCGAAAAGCATAAGTAATAATGAACCACGGCCAAAGAGCGAGAAACACCCTTGACGAAGTCGTCTTACTAAAACATTCATTTTGTTATTCTACTTGTTAGTCATACAATTATCTCATCTCACATAAATGTAGCACATGTATAATAGTCTTATAGGTTGAAAAAATTGACTAAATAGTCAAAAGGTGATTGATATGGTTTGAACAACCGAACGCACTATAATAATTATGCCTTAATAACGTTAAAAAAATACAAAGCGCAAAGAAGACACGGGTGAACAGCGCAAGCTCGAAGCTAACTTCTTGGTCAGTGAAGCATAATTTTGACGTGGATATTTTCCAACCAGTGAAGTACTTCTTGGTCTATTTTCTGAAAGGAAATTAACCACAATTATAATAAAGACGGTTAAACAGAGCTCCTTTCTTTCTTACATATCGTACACTTGCTTTCTCTAACTGTAAATATCAATTCAAACAATTGTTCTTACCACGAAACTCAGTGAAGTAATATAGAAGAGACTAAGCAAATGTACGTACTCACAGCGTTGGAGCTGGCGTTGTAGGTCAACTTGGTAGAGCAATCCTTAGGGTATGCGGTTTACCTAAGAATAGAGTTCTGGCTTTCGCGTGTCGCTACTTATATAGCTTGGTGGTCGCACTAGCTTACGGCCATTCAATGTCCTAGAAATGTCTTCTGAGAGAGAGAGTGAGAGCTCTTGTGTGTTATCTACCCTAGTGTATCCCACAACCAGAAGCATACAGTCATAAGAGAAGATGCCGCTCAAGGTCCCTTTTTGGTTGTATTTGAGGGTCAACGTTTGACAAAGCAGATGGGGTCCAAAGAACCACAAATGCAGATCCCGTGAAAAGTTCGGTCTCGGTTAATTAAGGTTTGAAAAAAATGCATGGTCATCGTCAAGACGGTCAAAAAGGCAGATGCTGTGCAAGCTGCTCTTCCGGCTATGTTGCAACTTCGACGTTTAAACTCAAGTTGAACGTTCGAAAAGAAGAAGGAATGGCGAAAATTCTGTGCCAAATATATTAACTCTAGACTGACATACGACTTGCAGCATAAGAATTTTTCGAATTACATTTAATAACAAAAACACGTGAAGAGTAAGCGATAAAAAAGTAACTTCAAATTGACTAAAGGCTCATGTCATAAGCGTTTAGCACAAATAAATATACGCTATCTACAAACCTGTGAAAAGCAATAAGAAAAAAACTCCGCGAAAATGGCTTGGGACCATTTTGCCCGGCCTAGCACTCGGGACCATTTGTCCAGGACCATGTCCCGGACCATAATCTCCGCGACCATTATGCCCGGATCCCATTAAACCCAGTTGTCAGGACCTCGTTAATTTTCCAGATGTTTCATTTGAGATTTTTTTCTTAACATAAGGAGGACCTCTTACACGTCGGGAAGGGGGCCGCGGTTGGAGTTGCAAACCAATGAATCACCCCTGAATCTGATGCACCATGATTCCAAGTAATTTCGTGGACCCCAGCTTTGTTCGCGCGCCAAGGTCGTCGCAGTTCTCGAAATCAAAACTGTGGCCCGTTGTCCAACAGTGGTCAACCAGCTTCGTCTTTGACCTAATGGCATATGTGGTTCTTGCCACGTCACGCTTGTGTTCTTTTATACCGTGTAAGGTTTTCGGCCGGTCTCTTCAATATACAATGCACCACAATCTAGTCACTTTAACTTATACACAACATGACACTGGGACTCTGGGGGCCGGGGTTGTTTTTTGGTTTGGAAATGAGGTCAAAAAGTTTAAGATGAGGTTTGAAAGGTGTTCGGATGTTTGAAAGGGCGAGGGTCCTGCAAATAGACTAAAAAACGCCTTTAATATAGGGAATTGTTTTCTGCCCTGCTCTAATATGATTTTTCTCCTAACGTCTCCTATCCGCTTAAGCGTGATTTTGATAAAACGTCTGGGATAATCCTGATTCACTAACGAGGAGACAATGACTGTATCTTCAGATGATTGTACTTTCGGATTAGAAGAAATATTTTCCGACTAGTATAGCAAGTTTTTTACGACTGCTCTTTTTAGCTGAACCGGATAATGTGAGTTGAAGTTTAAGAAGTTACCTGTGTGGCAATCTTAGCGGTACAAAGTTCTTTTTTTCTTTCCGGTACTGTTACAGCACACATTAACGTCTGCACTCTAAGAAATGCATCTGCGTCTACGTACCTGAAAAACACTCAAAGAGCCACTCTCTGCGATCTATAAAATTAGCCCAGCGAATGATGACGCGGATCACCCGTTTAGACTTAAAAAAGAAGTCTGCACTGTGGCATTACTCAATGAAAAGCGTCATGCTTGAGTTGCGTAATGCCGGAGCGCAGACTTAATTTTGAGGTCTAAACGGATGTTCCGCCTCATCATTCGCTGAGCTGATTTCGTAGATTGTAGACATTGGCTCTTCGAGTGCTTTGCGGGTACGTAGACGCGAAGGCATTTATTAGAGTGTACGAAAGGCAGTCTGCCGTTCTGTTTTAATTTAAATGTGAATTAAATTGACCGTTCAACGCTGTTCAAAGTTAAATGAGTCATTAACATGGTCTTTGTTAAAAATTAGGAAAGTGCCGTTCACGTAACACCTATAAAACCAGACTGGGCGCACTGTCCTTTGTAAAGCGGTTTACTCCACACGCTTCAAGATCAGATTTGCCATAAACTCAAAAACCTGGACTTCCCATTCGTCAACCTTCTATGTGGTGATGGATTTGTTTACAAAATGTGGAATAAGACAGGCTAAGAGTAAACCGTAACAGCATAACCATGTTCTTTAATGTTAACGATGTGCGTAAGGGGAGCGTGTCATCATTACGTAAGCGCGTTTCTTTCACTCCCACAGCCAGAGGGGTGGGGACATTTGAAAACAATGACACAATACTAAAAAAAAAGAATACCGCCATCCTCGCCAAGGACGTTATCTTGAACGTGGCCCACCAACTCCTGAAAATTACCTACCGCCAAATAGTTTTTTTCCCTGCTATCGGACTGATGAGGACAACAAAATAGTTTGACAGGCTGTAAGTGGGGAGAACCACTGAATGAAACAAGTGGGCGCAATGGGCACTCGGGTTTGTGAACTCTCGTTAGACCAGCCCCGTTCGAGGTTACCTCCTTGACGAAAATGACGTAGTGCTTTCTTTGAATGTTGTGTCATTGTTTACAAATGTCCCCCCCCCCCCTTCTAGCTGTGACAGTAGCTGAAACGCGCTTACGCAATGATGGCAGGCCGACCTCACGCACATCGTTAACAGCTGAGGACATCGCTATACTGTTACGGTTTTCTCTTGCCCAGGTTTCACTTCACAATTAGTCCAGAAATCTATCACCAGATTGAAGGTTGTCCAATGCGTAGTCCGGTTTCTGTGACTATGGCGTGTCTGATCATGGCGCATGCAGAGGAAACCGTTTTACAGCGGACTGTGCACCCTGTCAGGCATTATATATGTTACGAAAACGAAACTTTCGTAATTTCAAACAAAAACCATGTAAATGACTTTTATTAAACTTTGATCAGCGTTGAATCGTCAATCCAATATGCACCTGAAACGAACAGAAGAGCACACTACCTTTCCTAGATGTTAATCTGTAGAATTACAGTACTGGACACATCGAATTAACTGAGTAGCGTAAAGCTTGCGACAGAGGTAACTTATTAAATTTCAACTCAGCTCATTGGGGTGAGCAAAAAAAGAGCAGTAAAAACTCTGCTACATTAGTCAAAACACATTTGCTCTAATATGTAACCACGAGCATCTCAAGATACAGTCAGTGTCGACTCGCTGTTGAAGCGGGATTATCCTAGAGATTTTATCGAAGTCACGCTTAAACGTATAGCACAAGGGAGAAGTCAGGATAAAAATTTAAAAGGGCAGGGCAACAAACAATTCTTTTTATTAAAGGAGTTCCTGCGTCTTTTCGCAGAACCCTCGGTCCTTTTAATATCCGAACAACTTTCATACTTCATCTTAAACTACGTGACTTCGTTTCCAAACCAAAAGACAAAGCTCCAAGGAGTTCCAGTGTGGTCTTGTGCATAAATTGAACTGTCTAGAATGTGACGCATCGTAAATTGGGGAGACCGGCAGGAAACGTTGCACCCATATAAAAGAACACAAGCGTGACGTGGCGAAAGCCACTCATGCCACTAGGGCTAAGACAAAGCTGGTTGACCACTGGTAGACAACGGGCCACAGTTTTGATTTCGAGAACACGTCGACCATGGCGCGCGAACAAATGTGGTGTCCACGAAGGTACTAAGAACCGTCGTGCACCCGGACTGATTCATAGGCTTGTAACTCCAGCCGCGGGCCCCTTCCGGAAGTGAATGCGGACCTCTATAGATACATTTTCTGGTTGGTGTTTCTCTCATTGCTGCCGCTAGGATTCACTGTTAATGTCTCCCGTATGGGACGCGAAACATCTGATCAAATTGTTATTTGTGTTACGTCAAGTGGTGTAATTGGTTTCATTATGATGAGTTCCGGCTTCTGGGACGTTTTCGGATTAATAGTTTTTTTCAACAGACGTTCACTTATGAGTGCGCTTCGTCTCTGCCTACATGTTTTTCTCTGTTTAACCGACAGTTTCGTACAGCGATGTACCAAATATAGCATACTTCTTTCCTAATAAACTTACTTCAAAATATGTGGACTAGGGATAGCCAAGGTTGAGAATATAGACCGATGTAGTATAAGTCGTGACGCAAAAACTGTTCCTTCATAATCGTATTGATCACAAATTGCGATATATTAAAAGGAAATATAGTTTCAGAACAATGCTTTCTAAACAAAAATCAAACTAATCAAAGTGGCTCAATTATTTTAAAGTGTAATTCACAAAAAAAATCACAATAAAACAATTTTTTATTCAAGTATCAATTGTGAGCATAGAAGCAACCATATTGTATTAGCGTAGGTCTGTATATAAAACGACGTACTTAACTTTACGTGGAATCGTGGAAAGCTGCTTTTCTTTTTCAGAATCCAAAAGAGAAGGAAACATAGTAATCAAGAACGCCGCCCTCCTCTGTCTCGCACTGTGTAACGCCACGGTTCGGATTCTTCACGGTGAAACAGGTATGACCATGGTGTTTTCAGTTAGACAGATTTATTTTGACATAAATAAAATATGTGTCCCAAACTTGGGGTCTTGGGAACTTTTTATTCCCATATGGTGGCGATAATAGAAGGACGGCATAAACACAACCTGCGCAAGGAGTACAGTTAACTTTCGCGTCACTCTAGGAGTAAGAGATCCACTGCAGAAGAAAAGATAAAAACTTAATGTTCTCAGAGACTGTTTCTAACGGCAACTTCAGCTACCGGAGTTAGGCCACGCTTTTTCGCGTGTTGTCTTGGCACGGTTTGTCCGAAAATATTTTGTACGCTAGTATAAAGACGCTTTAGGTTGACAACATACTGCGCTGAGGATAGCTGAACTGATTCGCAAATTGTGCGGGCGTAGTCCACTCCTCGCGTTTCCCGACGACACTGAATTTTACGTACTACGTTCCCGCTGGAACTCATTAGTGAACGGCTTGTCTGGCTAAGTTCTACACACCTTCGTCAAAACGCTATAAAGCAACAATGGCGGTCGCAATTTTTTCGGTGCACAAGGCATGCGATTGAATTCTACTCTTCTCCGGAGCCCTTCTGTCAAATACATGCTCAGGATACGTGATCGAACTACGGCAGACTCGGGAAATAGTCACCGTGGAGACTTAATGGCGTTCACTTTCGTAAGGGTCTATTGGCCGTGTCTATATTCACATCACGCCACCACGTCTCAAGCTTGAAAAAGTTAATGCGCTCCTTGGGTATCCCTCCCAAACGTCCCGTATGTAGAGTTTAATAGCGAAATACTAAGATTTTGGCAGCGTGACGTCACGGTGTAAAGTCGTAGACGTAACTAGTCACAATAACGCGTGACGCCGCGTCACGAGTTTATAAAAATGGTACACCAACATTGACTTCAGGAACCATTTTATAATGAAGGCCTAACCAGCATCTGTTGACAAGCACGAAGAGTTAACATGCGAAACCCTGTCGTCTGTCTCGTGTCCACCAAGGGAATCAGGCCGCTGTTTAATCTGGCCTCCCGTCTGCACAGTGCTCAGGTAGCTACAATATCATATCTAAACTTGTGTTTTAGTAAGTCTCATGACCACGGCTTTCACTCATGATCACAGGCGACCAAGAGAGTGAGACCCCTAGTGAAAAAAGTCATTCGTATGTGAAACTTCTTGTGTCCAAAAAACAAATGAATCATTCAAGGTGTCCAAGAAAATATAATAGCCATGTAAGAAATATATAGGATATATAAAACCATATAAGAAACTTCTTAAAAGTCCCTTATATGGCGCTTGTATGTTCTTATATATCTCACATAGTTCTTATATAGTCCTTATATGGTTCTTATATGGTTCGTATATGTTCTTATATATCTTCCCCATTGGAAAACCCCAATATAAACACCGTATTATGGATATTGGTAAACAATATCTTTTTATTGTATTGCAATACAATATAGACAGTGTATTGGAAAACATTACATTTATTGTATTGTATTACAATAAGGATTTGTTATGGGATTCCAATATCCATAATACGCTGAAAATATTGGAATCCAATAAGGGTTTACGATTCCAATATACTCAGCGTATTATGGATATTCGAATCCAATATATTATATCGGCTACCAATAAAACTATATACGATTTGGAATATCACGTTTAGCGCAACATTTCTCTGCAACGCAGTCTCTTCTTGTGTGTATTTCTGAGTGATACATTTAAGAAATGTTGCTGTTGTCAAATTGTGAATAAAGAAGCAAAACACTGGACTTATCCACTCCAAATACATTTAACATATTCCTGAACTGGAGGATCTGGCATTTACTGCAAAAGAAAGTTAATTGTTTAGAACTCTCATTCAAAAACTTGATGTTTGAAAACAGAATGTGAAATCCTCACCTTAATGAAAACAGCACCTGCTAGCTGTAGCCATATAGAAACTGCAAAATAAAAATTTGTGATTAGTTTGCGACAAGTAGCAATCCTTCACCAAGCCGGATAGATTCAAAATTATGTCTGCGTTTGATTGTGGAAAAATAAGCTTCAATGCCACTGCCACAGGTCATTCTGAGCTCGGTCAATTAAATATACGTATCCGCTCGTCTGGCTTCACAATTCCTGCTTCGCACCTAACTAGAGTACCTGGAATGCTCACCTTTGAGGAACAACGAACTGGTGCTTGCTTGCTTGTAGGCCGTGGAAACTGGAAGAGAGATTTGCGGTTAGTTGCGTCCAAGTAGCAGTTACTTTGAGTACCCACGTAAAGTACACCAAGTCTGAAAGATTCAAAATTACATGCGCGAGACATAGATATCCTCTTATCCTCTATAACTGGGCACGTGTCAATGTCGCCCGCTTGTATTACAGAAAAATAAGCTTCAATGCAGGCGCTCCCAGTCGTTCTGTGCTCCGTCAATTAAAAATGCTGTACCGGTCATATGGCCTCAGTATTCCTGCTTCGGGAATCTGGAATTCTCACCTTTAAAGAAAAGCAAACTGGGACCTGCTGGCTCTTAGGCTGTGGAAACTGCCAGAAAGATTTGCGATTAGCTGCGTCCAAGTATCAATTTCTTTGACCAGCGACATACAGCACACTAAGCCGGATAAATTCAAAATTACATGTGCGTGACATAATATGCCTCTTGTGACAAAACTGGGCACACGTTTTGTCGCCTACAGCAAAACTGAAGCCAGACAGACAAGCGGTACGGCACCTTTAATTGACGGAGCTTAGAACGAGTAGGGACGCTTTCACTGAAGCTTGTTTTGCTGCAATACACACGTGTATTGCAGCAAAACAAGCTTCAGTGAAAGCGTCCCCAGTCGTTGTGTCAATTAAATATGCCGTACCGCTTGTCTGGCTTCAGTATTGCTGCTTCAGAGCAATCTAGAAAATCTAGAATCCTCACCTTTGAACGAGAACGAACTGTCGCCGGCTGGCTTGTCGGCCATGGAAACTGCAAGAGAGGTTTGCGATTAGTTACGTCCAAGTAACAATTTTTTTGGGTAGCCACCTACAGCACACTCAAAATTACATGCACGGGACACAGATGCCTCATGCGACGGAACTCCCTTCGTCCTTGTTTTCCGTTAACTCTGCTCACCTTCACCACTCGCCTCCGATTTCTGCACTACTTCTTTAATCTCGATTCCCTGGTTCCCAAAGGCCATGCCATGGCTTGCGCCAGTCACGGATCTGTCAGCTCTGCGACTGGCGCTATTGTGGCAAAGACGCCACAGCACCTGGCGCTTGATGTGCTCTTTCAATATTTTGAGCACGGCTCAAAACAGGTGGATGGGTGTCTGGTATGCCCTTTGCTTATTTGCGGATCGTTCCGAATCAGAGGGTAGGCGCTTCTGCGACCTGGGCGCATGCTCGGTATTTTACAATAGAAACCGAACTCTGCAGGAATCTTGAAACATAACAAACATAATGTGCACGCCAAAAGGCATAGCAAATGAAACACCCACCATCTATCTATTTTCGTTTCTTGTCCGAAAGAAGCTGTCGTATATGTAGCCTCCTTTGCTTAAGCCGTTCCTCCCTAGTGTCCCGGTTGGTCTCGTCCTGATGAATCGTCGGTGGAGACCTGAGGAGCGGTCAACATCAGATTAGACCTTTTGAGACAGAACCATATACTTGTTGGGAGGAAGTACACCCAAACGAATTTTAGCCATGTCATTCATAGGGAGTTTTAAAATGAAAGGGCTGACGTAAAATGAGACGTCAATACTGACGCACCCCTTTTGTGAAACTAAAATTTTGAAGGCTTTGTCCCCCTAGCTTGGGGGACAAGGCACATGAATCCCGGAATGTGGATGAAATTTTTACCTTAACATCCCGACTCAATGCCCATCCCTGAATATTCGACCGCCACACTTTTAGAAAAAAAATTTTTTTTTAGAAAACACCGAGTCATCTATTACCCCTACAAACGCCTGATCCAAGCATACTCGTACCGTGGCTTGTTTGCTCCGTGCCGCCCCAAGTTAATTCGGGATGACAATGTTTTGTTTTTTGTTCAAATGGAACCCACATTCTTAGTTTTGGTTTGTCTTGTAGAAGCAGGTGGATACTTTTATAAAGCTTCCTCCCTATGCGCTTCCGAGTAAACATTTTTGCAATGGCCAACCCCCGGGCTTTGATTTTGCGCTCCTTGATGAATGCTGAAACTCATATAGGCGGGCAATAGCTAGCCTTGAAAATACTTGCTTTTGGTGGCCGAGAACAAACTCGTGTTCCTGATCGGCAGCCACTTGCTGCCAAGAATTGCTGCACATATCCTAAAGATTAGTCTAACACAGATGCTTTTGCCGGACAGAGACACAAAAGCCTGAAACAAGGCCACTATACAGACAGGAAATAGAGTGTCTTTGAGGAATGAAACAAACAACTCAGATAGGCATCAATCAGTCACCTTGAAAACACTTGCCATGCGCGGCAAAAAACAAACTTCTGGCCTTGATTGGCTGGTTCTTGCCACCAAGACCTGCATGTATAAGAAAGAACCCGGTCTTAATTAAACTCGGGTGCTTTTGCAGAAGAGAGACAACAAAATACTAATGCAAGACCACTACACATAGGTTATGGCATTCAAGAGGAATGAAATACAAAACTCATATAGGCGGGCAATAGCTCACCTTGAAAACACTTGCTCTCGGTGGCCGAGAACAAACTCGTGTTCCTGATTGGAAGCCATTTGCTGCAAAGAATACCTGTAGATATCCTAAAGAACCCAGTCTTAGTGTAACACAGATGCTTTGGCCGGACAGAATACAAAAGTCTGATACAAACCACAAAAAGCAGGAAATAGTGTCTGCGAGAGATGAAAAAAGACCAAAGTGGAGAGGCTCGTTCTGTTTCACGTTAATCAAATAGTGTAGCTCATTTTGCTAAAACAATGCATATTTGCTAAAAAAAGTATCTATATTTTGCCCCATTTAGCAGAGTTTACTGCCAAGGGTACTTGCACACCAGAATAAGTCAGAATTAGTCAGTTTTTTTTTATTCTTTTGATGAGCGACTACAGAATCCTAAACAGGTGATGAAACAAAATATGAACCCAGCAAGACAGGCTAGTTTGCCTTGATGCAAGCACAGTGCCTCGGCCAACCAAATGAGGTTCTATTCTTTATCACTTGTCATATTTGGTGGGAATAGTAAAGTAAATGAAAATAAGGCAACCTCTCTTCTAGCCGACAGCTGCAAACAAAATTCATATAGCTCGATGAACGACCTGGAAATAAAATTGGGTGGTTACCAAGTGGTTTAAGGTGTCAAATTTCAAACTTACAGAATGTAGTTTTCGTTTAAGTCCTCCTGGTGTATATTTTTATCCTTATATCTATATTTACATTGTTTTTTGTATTTTTGAGGCACAAGTACTTAATTTATACGCTAATTCACCTTTAGAAGCGTTTTCATTACACTCCATGCCTTTCTAGTGCTCGTAATTGATTCTTGGTGAAAGCGGTCTTAATTTTTTCTTTTCTTGCTGTCGCTGCTGCTTGCTTTCTCACCTTTAGAATGCTGACAACTCGACACAAAAGTAATGAAAAATGTGTTTAAAATGTCATGAATATCAGCATTTCCAAGCTGTACCCCTGCTTCATGCCCCGACCATGCCACCATACCATAGCTGAGTGCAGTGACAAATGGTCCCAGGTTTGTCACCCGACCGTTTTTTGGGCTTACGGTGTGGCGCGACTCATGAAGCACCTATGCTTCGCGATGGAGCCAGTGAGCGAGGTGTGACACACTAGAGCTGTGCAAGCCACAGCTTTACAGCCTGCAAAGCGTGGGAAGATCCCTCTCCCTTTGCAGAGCTGGCATTAGCTCACCGAGAAGCTATTGCAAGCACTAGAAAGCCACAGAGTTTGAATAAAAGCGCTTCTGAAAATGAATTAGTGTGTAAATTATGCATCTATATATTAAAACTTAAAAAAAGTATATATGTATATATATATATATATATATATATATATCTATTTAAATACTAAAAAAGGCAAAAAAGAAAAAAAATGTTTCCTGGCGGGCTTCCACCCAGAGCTCCACGGCCCTTGAATTCAGTTCCCTAAAGCCCGCTTCAGACGGAACAATTTCGCCCAGCAACTTCCTGTCGCAACACCAGCAACACGGGCCGCCCGCGTTCACATGCAGCAACCGAATTGCTACGACTTGCCATCATCATCATGAAATTTTATTTTTCTTACAGTATTTAGACGCACAGTTATATCCTAAAAACATGTTTTTAAATCTTTAAATTGCGCTGAGAATACTAACTCATCTTTTTGAAACAGTTTATTTTCAAAAATGATCCATTTCAAACCAGAACTAAGTCCTCAGTTCTCATCATCACGACCACAGGGGTGTCACGTGAAAATATTGCATTCCTGATTGGCTGCTGCCGCTTCACACATCTCCGAGTAGTCAAAGTTGCTCGTCCGCTTCGAGCCGGACCCAATCTCAGCAATTCGTGTCGATCTAGGGAAAACTAGGGAACAACCCGCCAGCAGCCGCAAAATTGCTGGAAAGGTTGCCCCGTCTGAAGCGATCCTACACTCTGTTTCATACATAGTGTGCAACGCAGTCAAAGCTAGCGCACTGGTTTGCATAGCTGACCGTGCCTACGTTCGCCCCATAAGATAGTGCGTCCCCTGCAAAAAAGTTTTTAAAAGTCGAAAAATGTGCCTCCTCGGGGCTAGTAACTGATAGTGGCGTTATGATTTCAACGGAGCACAAATGTTTTTCAAGAAAAAGGAAAAGATAATGTAAACCACCTTAAATTGTTTTCGTGTTCATCCGTGTGGCAGCCGCTGTGGGTTTTCGGGTTGTGTGGCACTGGCTGGTTTTGAGAAGATGGCATCTTATGCAGCAAGCTCAAGTACCTCTCCTGCTCGGGTGTTTTCGAAGATTCGTTGTGCGAATATCTTGAAAGAGTGCAAGCAGATGATCGCCAATGTGTACGGGAGTATAAGAACACATTCCCCAGAGAATTCGGTCGTGAAGTCCTGGAGACGGCCAGTAACGACACTGGAGTGTGCCCTGTACTGTCGCGAAGTGCAAGGCGCAGTGCCTATCTGGCAAGGTGGCGTCCCCGAAGCAAAGACCTCGCAACGTGAAAGTTTCGAGCACGGGGACCGTCAAGCATGACGAGTTCACGCAGAACGCCTTTCGCCTGAAGGTGCATCGCAAGTGCTCCGAGAGGGAGATTCCTACCCTTGACAGCTATTTCAAAATAAACTGTACAGGCCACAACTATTGTCGATTAACGTTTTATTATAAATTTTGGGACAAGGCCGCTATCAGGGCGATTTCTCATTCCACGCTGCACGAAAGAAAAATATAACTCGGTGCTGGAGGCAAATAACACTTGCAAAGCGGCAGACCAGATGGTAGAAATCTGGCCTCTCGGCGACTTATAAATAAAAATTAAGAAGGAGGAACTGAAATATGCACTTCGTCAATGCGGACAATCTTGCACGAAAAGTATGTCTAAAAAAAAACCAAAAAAAAAAACAAAAAGCTTTGCGCGTAAAACGGATTCAAATCACAGCCACTGGGACGTCTATATCGCCAGAGCAGCGCCTTCTACCACTCGTCCACGAAACGCGCGGAGTAACACTTTTTCTATTTTTTCATGCGCACCACTTTAGTACCTTTGACACGCTAAGTATGAAACAGAGTATAAGACACCCTATTGTCTGGTACAGAGACAATTTATGAACGCTTGGGTGTTTAAACGATCTACTACACATTTTACAGAAATAAAAAAAACATTGGGTGTTTAAACGTTGTACTACCCCTTTTTCAATAGAAAAAAGCAACAATAAAAAAAAACACATTTCAGAAGAAAAGGTTAAGGAAAGGGAATGTACCATTATGTTCAGTGAAGTTTGGTGACAAGACTCGGGACTCGAGCAGGAATGCAGTTATCCTTGGTGTGACCCCATGAGACTGTCTTGCTGCCTTTGCTGGGGTTTATCTAACTGAAGTACCTGTACGAAAAATAGAACACATCTGCATAACACTCATTATTCACAAGAAAATTTGTCAATGTCCAAAATGACCCATGAAGAAAATTATGCGAGGAATTTTAAGGCTGCGTTGGCCGGGTCACCTCTCGTGGCCAATGTTTCATAGCAACTTTAATTGTAGTGAACAGTTATAGGGTATATTACGAACAAAGTGCAATTTGGTTTTGTAGGAAACTATAACACACAAAACGACACTTGAATGCACTATGTTGAGGTACCTCTAAACGAACTCCAGGGTTTCATGGCGCCTCCTTCAGATACCTGATGTTGAACATGAAATATGTGCACCAAGCAGTGAGCAAACAGCGACTTCAGATTTGTCTCTAACACCAGCGACATGTCGACAAGGAGTGCAACGTGTACAAGGTCGTCTAGAAGTGTGCCAAGATGAAAAAGGAAGATGTAACGATATCAGAATAAGATCACACCAACGAGGCACCATTGTGGTGAGACAATCTACGATGAAGAGACAGTAATCGGGAGTCAACCGACGTACGGCCGCGATTTACTTTGCGGCGACTGAAATAAAACATGGCAAAAAAAAAAAAAATTTTGAAAATTATAAAAAGCGTTCTTTTTTTCTTTTTTTTTACCTTATTCTTTGAGCGCAGCCGGTAGCAGAGCAGTTGGGCGGCGTCACGAAAATCTGACAGACTCGCTAGCATTTCTCAACTTCGTACGGCGCCAGTCGGCACCACACATGAATGGTCGGCACTCTTAGTCTACCAGGGAAAAAAAAAGTACGAGCTCAGAGCCCAGCGTCGATCGCGACTTTCGTAAAGAGAAGCTCCGGTAACACTTCGGCGACTCGCGAGCGTTAAACAACGCCTCTTCGAATGAGCCCACGAATCCAACACGTCGAACGGTTTGCGCCGGTAAGCACGCTGGGAGCCAGGGGGCTGGAGGTTCAATATCCGAAAGAGGCGAGGCGCTGGTTTCTACGTCTATTTCGCACATGAGATAACAAGCCGAGTGATAGCTAGCCGAGTGTAAACACTGACTGAAGTTACATCAGAGTACACGCAGTCGAAATGACGTCTGCAACAGAGCACAGCCAGACGCTTTCAGCAGGGGACGCATGCGTTCAAATAAGCTGCGATTTCAAAACATCATGTATCCCTTCTGTCCTTCAGTGTTCACTTTGATCTGTGTATACCAAAGCACTCAATGCTGCAAGTAATAAAGTCGTCTATACGTACCTTTCGGAGCGATTGAAAGTGCGTTGGTTTCACTTGGAACCCACAAGCAAAGTGCGCGACGAACTTGACGAGCCGTTATCCGTCGGTCCCGCCATCGCCGCTGTCTCGCCGGTTTGGCGCGGTCGCGGTCGCTGCGCAGTGGCGCAATCGCGTAATCTCGGCGGCTTGGCTAGGCTTGGCTGGATCGGCGGATTCGGCCACTCGGCCGACTCGGCGGCTCGCTCAGCGGTTCAGCCGCTTGTCTGGCTCGATGGGCTACCGGTGGCTTGCTCGGCTCGCCTCCCTTCGGTGTTCAAACTGCCTCCGAAGCTCGAGCGCTGGAGCTTTCGCGCGCGCGGGTTGACGATGGAAACTTTTCTCATAAAACGAGTCTGTAACGTATCATTTGATGGCGCAAATGCACGTATTTTTCCCGTGGTTTTTACGGTGTGTGAATCTTGCGAAACAGGCGACGAAGAGTGGTGGGTGAAATGTGCTCGTGTGTGGTTGTGGATTTTGTGTACGACGTAGGATTACCCAGAAAGGTGGGTCAATATCGATAAATGTGCGGGTAAGAAGCACGTGACCTGTCAAGCCCATTAATCCTCATTATTTTATCGTGCGAACTGACATTGTCACGTATCGCGTTCGGTTTGGGTTCCAACATCGGTAACCTAACTTTTGTTGCATTAAAACTGCAATAAACATTTGTTTGAAAACGATCACTCCAATGAGCACGTCGTTATTGGGCTTTCTCATTGAAAGGTAGGTCGCGGGTGTCCCAGCTAGTTATTCTGAATGGTTTGGTGGTTGTCTAGCACTTCAAGCGCTCGAGGCTGTCTGTACTGTGTGCCGTACGTACACTTGCGCTTTCGATCAATGTGAATGTGTTTCCAACGCGGAACGTTTGTGTTCTGTGTGTATCCACCTCCAATATCGTTCTTTCTCGTATTGCCGTATGGTAACTCCTGCTGTTCTACAATATCATTCACGCGATGTCGTATATGTGGGCGTACCGATATCCACATGTTGCTTCACGGGCGATCAAGACTGTGTTACGTATCCTCTTAGTCCGCGGTATATGCCGACGTAATTCATGTTGGTAACTTGGAATTCGTTCTGAGATTTATTCACGCGATACTGATTCTCCTTTGGGCCCGTGATCGACGACCGATATTTATATATGGTGTGGCCGCGCAGTATGTCCATGTCGGTCACCAACATGCACGTGGTGTCGTATTCTATTCCAATAACCGTAAGTTCTGTCGGGATATTGTGCTTCGATATCGTGTTGTATACCAATAACCGCAAGTTATATTGGGATATTGTGCTCCAATATCCTGTTGTATACCAATAACCACATACTATATCGGGATATTGTGCTCCGATATGAATTCCCATCGTGCGTATTGGGTTAATCGGATAACAATAAGTTTTTATTGGTTTCCGTCAACTTCATTGGAATACAATATTTCCAATAAGCCGAGTTCATATTGGCCTTTTTCAATAGGGTTGTATGATTCATATGTGTTTATTTCACACAGAAATTTTTTATTCAAATGAGAAGTTTCAGTAGGGACATCTGCACTTGGAAGTGCGCAAACGGAGCGACGTCGCTCAAAACAACGTTGGCTGCAGCGAATTTTTCGCGGCGAGCGCGCTGCGGCGTGCACATGCACAGCCACGCCGTCTCTTCCAGAGCGCCACCGCTCCTCGAATTTGTTCATTACTCTACCCGTTTAACCCACTGTACCTGAACTCTTGATTTCGTCGTTAAACGCCGAGGCATTTGTGCCGTCTACAAAATTGCGTTTTATTCGCGATCACTTTCTGTTTTGGTCTGGGATGGAGAGCCCATAAAATGCCTCCTCTGTTTTCGGTTGCGTTTCATTCTTCTGCAATTTTTGTAAACTGTTTGTATCCTTATTTCTTTTGATGTGCTGCGGTTATGTGCGTATGCTATTGTGGGAACTTCTGCTACTGGTCGGTTTCAGCTAGCTAGTAGACACTCTCGCGATATCCAGTGGGCTGACTGGCGCGCCAACATTGAAGTTCGGGCATCTTCTTCTGATCACCTATTCTGAGGTGACACGACAAGGTTACTACGTTTTAACTTTCGCATCAAAAGCACGTTTTGAAAACAATTATAATATGTAAGGCCTTTTCTCCGGTGTTCAGACGCGATCAATATGTAATATGTAATATTCTGAACGGCTTTCAGCCTACTTAATGAATAAATATACGTCTGTTTCAATGCGCGCTATAATTTAATAGTCGTTACGGTTGTACTGAGTGGATACTGCTGTGCAAAGACAATGACCGTAATAGATTTTTTCAGCTCTTACGACAGGAAAATGGGGCTAGCAAACGTCTAGAACATCGCGGAGCATCTACTTTTTCATCTCGTCGTCTGCTTGCTAAAACTCCACGTCCGCTGGGGGCGCCACTGTCACCCTTCGCCGCGGCTCCAATATGTTTTCGGAGGAGCTTCCAGCATTGGAGAAGCTATATCGTATTTGCTATCGCATTATAAGTGAGAAGATAATCTACTTCAACACTTAGAACAACTGCCGCCGCAAACGAGGAAACAGACGGTCTTACATCACCGCATACACAACGTGCCCCCCCTCCCCCTCCCCCCCGCCTTCCCCCCCCCCCCAAAAAAAAAAGTAAAAATTAACAAACATGTAAAGAAGTTAGAGATTTCTTTTACTTTAAATGTAAACTACGCATTGCCGAACGCTCAACCTCAAGCCAAACGTAGATCTAGTGGTCGGAACCAAATGTCAAAGTTTAAGAACCAACTGTTATCTCATTAAAATATACATCAACTGATGTTTATAAGCGAGCCGCTGCGCTCCTGGCGGCACGCCACCGGCGCCTCGCATGCACGATGGGGACTGGGCAGACATGTACGTACCACGTTACCAGTAACGAGCTACTTTTACTTAGGTATATTTTCGGTAAGGAGTAAAGTATTTAGCTGCGTTCTTAGAAAAGGAACGAGTAGGTACTTGTAAGGCCGAGTAACCAGTAACAATATTTCGTTACTTTTGAGGACTATGACATGTACACAACGTTCAAGCAGTCTAGTTTTAATTGTGAGCTGAGTATGCTACTATTGCGTCAAAGGCAGATGGACAATCTGAGGAACAACTTACCAGTAGGACAGTATAGCATCGTTTATCACTGTACACGTCAGTTGAAATAGAAATGGAAATGTCCTTCACACAGGAACACAATAATGTTCGTTGGAGGAAGCTTCCAGAATCGTGTACAGACAGAATGTAAACCCAGAGGTTGCCAACGCGGGAAGGCACAGAACCCATTGTCAACTTCGAACTTTAGAAGCATAGAGAACAAAAAATAGAGGGGAATCCCAGATTCACCAGCTCTTCCTGAAGCAGAACACTGCCGTTCATTCGAGCGCGTCAGTAGAACGACTCTTCAGCGTCGCCGGAGATGTATTCTCAATGAAGCGGGGAAACAATTTATGAAAGGCAGGTACTGCTATGTGCAACGATTGCTGAAAAGAAAACAATAAACCATGAGACAAGATCAGTTGTATTTGGCCCTCAAAGTAACCAGAAAGGAAACTCTCTTTTGTGGTAAAGTAACGCATTCTTTTTGAGAATCGATAACGAGTAATGTTTTAGTTACGTTTTGAGTAAGTAACGAGTAACCGTATTTAGTGTCTTTTTTGGGGTACCGTGTCTGAGTACGGACAAGAAGCACGCCATTGGAACAACATTGGAACAAACAATTGGAATGCGATATCGTTGGTTTCAGTGTAAGTCCCAATGCTCTTTTTTGCTTCGCTTCCTAGCAATAACCTACCTCTTTAGTGGCCTGAGCAACAAAGTTAGCGGGGCTCATTACACCACAAATCGTCGTGTAAATAATGGGACGTGCGGGGGCTAATTCTGCGTGAATACCTTTAGAAGCAATGCTAAAGCCTGGTTCACATGCTGACCCAGTTGAAAATCCGCCATGTGGGTTTGGTGTGTCCTAGGTTTTTCTGGTGTGAACATCAGACCGGCCTGGTGTGTTCTGGTGCGCATATCAAACAAACCTAACGTGTTCTGGTGTGCCCCCAGAACACGGTAGGCTGCTTTGGTGTGTTCATCACACTATCCTAGTGTGGTCTGATGTGCGCACCAAAACGCACTAGGCTGGTCTGATGTGCACACCCAACACCACCTAGACAGAAGGCCTCCGCACGCGTCACCACAGTCAGATGGATCGAGGCGTGAGATAGCGCACAAGTGCTGCGTCAGGTTTCGCCTGGGACTCGTGTCCAATCAGCGCGTCGAAGGCAGGGCTCGGGTCCAATAGGCGAGTTAGCGCGATCCGACTCTGATGACATTTCATGAAGGAAAAGGAGGCCATGTGAAGGCTTTCATTCTTCTAGGTGGTGTTGGCACACCACAGCACACTGAATGGCATGATGTGTACATTATGCCACACCAGACGAGTCTAATGTGCACACTACGGCACACTAAACTGGCCTGATACTCACACCAGGGGCCTATGGCGTGCGTACATTAAGGATATATGCCTGGTGTTGAAAAAAAAACATGTTTTCTTGTAAAATGAAATAATATTTATGGAGCCCAAACACGGACATTTGACTTTATAAGGCGCTTAATTGAAGGGGCGATGCAACGATTCAGTTCGAATATTATGTATTTTGCGCAAGCATGCTGACACAGTGTAACAAAAGTTTACCCATACGCTCCAGCCTGAGGCACAGAATAGAGGTTTGTCTCGTCGACAATCATCGTCAACAGCTTGTTATCAATGGAAACTTGGAAATATTTCAGTGGGCTTTTGATATCATCAGAGGCCGTGAACACGGGTTCCGCAGGCTCCACAAAACACCGGTCTTCCTTTCGCCAGTCGAGAACATGCGGCGGTGACTTTCGTTTCTTTCTTGACGTTGACAGAACTGGACAGGCGGGCATTACGCATTCAGTTTCGTTATAGCTTGGAAATTCTGTTGTTAGGGCCTTCGTTGGCAAGTACTCCTCGTCACCGTCCCTCACTTCACTATCACTAAATGCCGCATCGGACAGTGTTCCACTTTCTAGGATCAAAACCACACAGGGACGATCGCGACTCCTTGTCTGGCTTAAAAATCCCGATAGAATTACCGTCAGGCAGCAGTAGAATACGAAATCTAAAAGAAAAGAGAACCGCGTTAAATTCTATCAGTAAACAGGTCAACATACGGATGTACTAAATCACGCCAAACAGGAAGCTTTCTCCCGACAATTACAGACGATTCCATGTGTATAGGTACCGTACTGAAAATTCCATCAAGATACGTAATTTGGGACACTGACTGCCAGTCAGCAACCTTGGTGGAACGTGATGGACCATCACGTTCCACCAAGATGGACCATCAGACGTCATCTGATGGTCCATCAGATGACGTCTGACTCCCACTGCCAAGGGAATTTCGTCAACAAGGGTAGCATTTATATAAGAGTGAAGCTATACGCACTCATAAATATCGCCAAATGCCTCGATAAAACAAAATGTTCGAGAAAAAACAAAGAAAAAAAAAGCAGAACCACCGCGGATCGAACCCGCGACCACATGCGTACTAAGCGGACACCTTAGCCCCTATGCTATGTGATCGCTTTGGGAAACTCTATTTCAGCATTCGTTTTATACGAGATTCTTCGGCTGCAAATTCAGTTAAGCCTTCAGCATGTTATGCAAAGCACTCGTACATCACTCGCCGTGCTTCAGTTCTACTCACCTGCCATGTAGAGTACTTTCGCGTCGTAGAACGATCCTTTTATTCGCGCGTCTCCGGCCCAATAGACTTGGTACACCTTGTTGGCTTCAACTACACCGCTAAAGTCCCTTACATCGTCGGAACTCACAACAGGCTGGGTCTTGTCGAGTAGAAATTCTACTAAAACATAGGACATTGTAGAGCCCGGGCAGGATCGACAGGTTGGAGCAAGCGGGAAAACAAAACGAGTTCGAGAGCGATCGTTCAGGAAAGCTCGGCGAAGCCTCTATGGGCGAAGCGAAGTGGCGTGTTCGGCTATCGGCGGGCTTCTTTCCGATCAAGGTTGTCGGTCGGCTGCGTGTCATATCTCTAACATCAGCGGTTTTTGGGCTCACGTCCCGAAATCGTTTTCTTGTGCATAGATTATTTTTCGTATTCATAGATTTGACGAAATAGTGTTATCCGAACGAACTTTACGTCCTTTGACCGTACGTCTGTCTGCACGTCAAAGCTTTTTGACCTACAGTCAGAGACAATCGATGTACAATCAGAATCGCCACCAAGAGACCCTGATGGCATTTCGCGGCGGCCGACTGCCACCAGGAAACCATCAGAAAGCCGACAAGTGGAGTCTGACTGGAGTTTGACTGTCGGTCAGAGTAACTTGTTGGCCAATCAGACATGCTTGACGTACAGTCAGGCACAGTCAGCGGTCTACTAGAAAACATTGGGTGCCAAACAGGGTTACATTGATGGATTTTTCCTTCGGGTGCGTACAATCTAGACTGAACACCCGCCCCTAAACTATCGCCCAATCTACTTCCCTGGCTAAACATTCATCGGCTTCAAACTACCGACACAATGTCAAATATAAGCACGGAAGGAAACACCACTGAAGTCAGAGCTACTAGGCGACTCCTCTCTCACACGATACACATATCTACTATGTACATTTTTCCCCGACTTTCATACGTTTCAGGGTAAAATAAGTCTGCGCTATGGAATCCAGAACTTTAAAAATGCAAAATTAACATATTTATCAGCAAAAGACTGCTTGCCTTTCAAACAGCAGATCGAAGTGCGTATCAAGGCGAGGACGAGAACGACGCATTCTGGGCGCCGCCATGCTGATCGGAGTTGACGGGGTACCTGGAGAAGCCCTGGCGGCGACAATTCGAGACCACGAAAGACGAAAATAGAACACGTATCTCCTGACACACGTTGAGAACTTCGCTTGAGTATTGCTTTCGGTCCCAAAAAACTAATATTATATTGTATGTACCCAAGGAGATACACTGTGCCTTAAAGGGCTGAAAAAAATTTTCAAAACACGAATGGGAAATTTTGCGTTGTTAGAAGTGGTGGGAATCGTCGGAGGCATCTGTGTAGACTGGGCGAACGGCCGCGAGGAGGGAGGTGTCATCGATGGCGTGCAGATTATTTGTGCCATAGTTGTAGCAGAGATACAAGAACATTATTTTGTGTTTTACTACTTTAGAGAGTTGAATGTTGCGGGGATAATTACTTTGTTTGGCCCGACAGCTCGTTAGAGCGCAAAGGATGGATAACAAACGTTCATGGAAGCAATTCACGAGGAAGGTAAAGATATTTTTTTGTTTCTTCTTGTGTTTGCTGCATTGAAATTCGGGGATTTCGCATTTTTAGATCTGCTGAGACACTTGTGGCTTGATCTTCAGTGAACGTTACGAGCCTGAATGTATAGCCTTATAGAAGAAAAAATTCGGGGGGGCCATCAATTCCAAAGATTTTGTTACCCAGCATAGCCAGCCGGCGAGTATATTCTAGAGTTGTCATTTGGACGGCAGCTTGAGTTGTCTTCACCACAGGTGGGGTCGCTCTATCATAATCGCCGCGCGATCGGGATGTGCTTCTCTTGTCTCCCAGGGAATGACTCAACACAACGAGAAGACAGCTAAACGGCTTACTGTACTTCCCAGTTGTCCGTCTTTGAGAGCCGGCTCTCCGGACCCGTCGAGCCTGGTTGTCAACCGTCGTTCAGAGCTCGTAGTCAAAGTCCGTGTCCAGGCCTGCGGATCGTCCTACCCACGCCAGCCCAGCGTTGACAAGCTGTTCCGGGCTATCACAGCCCGAGTCACGCTGCAGAACGACTCCGGGATCCTGATGGCCTAGGCCGGTATGGCCAGGGCTCGCCGTTTCCGCCGGTCCTGATCTGAACCTCGCTGGTGGAGCCCTCTGGGGATCGCCATGGGCCAGGCCAGCCAGAACGGCTCCATGTTCCTACCCGGCCCCCCGCCTGATGCAGCCCGCTCTTCCTGTTCCCTGGCCCTCGCCCCGGATAGAATAAAATGTGGGTAATTGCAACCAAACTGTGCATGCGAGAGAGCAGCACGCCCGTTTCAATGGCTGTAATGTGATATGCAAGCCTGGTGTAAAAATGTGGAAGGCAACAAAGTGTACATCTGAGAAGGATATTTACGCTTCGGATGAGCTTTTTCTAAAAAAAATTGTGCATCCTGTTTTCTGCATGCCTTCACATTTGTTACCAGACTCAGCGTTGAATTTGGTTGCCGAAACAAACAAATGTGCTACGAAAATCTACTATTTGAAAACTCGCAGGGTGGGAACGTTTTGGTTGCTACCGCACGTGTGCCGAACGGCAATGGACACGTACAACTACGAGTGCAGCAACGGGCCAACGGGCCTCTCGCGTCTTGAAGGTCTCATCGCCTAATTCTCGACGGCACAGCGAAGCAACAATCGGCCCGATTGTCTCTACCGTATTTTCCTGTGTGGTTTTCTAAGTGATTCGCCAAACAACTTGTATAAATTTGTTATTTTGCCGAGCAGTCTGCAAAACGAGTTCGTCAGACCGCTTTACAAGTCTGCACATCTATTTTTGTTCACTTCAACAATTACTGTAGAATTCACTTGATGCGTCGCACTGCAGTGCGACGCATCAGTCAAGTCAGATGACTATTGTTGCCATTGCACCTAAAATAAACAAATAGCAAGCTCAAGCCTGTAGAAACGGTAAACAGTTTAAGAAACGTATAAAGTCTGAACTTCACGGAGCGAATTATGCGACGAATAACTGACGAACGTCGCCCGACGGCACGCTCGCTTTCCGCGCGACGTAACAGCCACTGTGATGGTTCTACGCGCAGAGCAAAAGCCACCAGGCAATATTCGTCGATTTTTCGCAGCATATTCGTCCCATGGAGTTCTACCTTAAGGCGCAATTAGTGGCGGGAATCTCGTAATCGTTACTGAAATAATCAGAACGCGACATTACCCAATGAGAACACCGTAAAACCTAGCAAGTAGTAAGAAGCCTGCTCCGTAATACGCCCTACCCTGCGCTTCCCAAGCTGTCAGTGGCCAAAGTTGTATTGCTTGGGCTCAGGGTCAAGCGCAACCAAGTTGCATCGCAAGAAAATAAAAACACTGACAACTACGGCAAATATATGTTCCCGCATGGTCCATATTGCTTAACACCGAGACATTTCTAGCGACGGATGAGATCGCGGATCCGTGTAATCCGATTAAGATTCCCCTTGCAGAGAGCCTGCAAGAGATTAGAGAGAGAAGGGGAGTAGATAGGATGGTTTCTCGCGCGCGAACACCGAACCAGCAGCCGGCTTATATCGTGGCTTGAACGTGGGAAAGCTCTTGGGGCGGGGGGGGGGGGGGGGGGGGGAGTGTTCTAGGGATGATATCGACCGTACGCTTGGCGGCTCATTGCTTATACTAAGAACATTCAGTTAATGGGCGAAATAAGAAGGAGGGTATGTAGAGAAATGTATCTCTGATGGGTGGATACATTTTTCGCGCAGTGGGCATCCGACCAGTTCCGACCAAGCAGTCGCGTTTTCAAATGGGGAAAATCAAGAATCGGTGCTGTCTACCTATCAGGGGAACACGAAATTAATACTAGACTTGATCGTGGAAAGCGCGTAAAATATTGCGTTAATTGTAAACTGTTTCGTGTCTCGACAACGAAGTAACACGATTGTTATTTTCTGCAAACTGCGACAAAAGCCCCTTTTAGAGGCTATCTCTTAGGCGCCCGCTTCCACGTTGAGCGGCATCGCCACTAGCGTTGCATTATGGGACGTTAGTTTCCCCCCCAAAATTTAGCGAGGAAGTTGAAATGGTGCTGAGGTCACGTGACGACTGTCTTACCACTAAATTTAGCGGGAAAACTGAATGCGGGGTGTTGCATTATGGGACGTCACAGACCTACATACCAATCTTAATTCCCATTCTAAATTTAGGGGGGAATTTCAGTTGCGTTGAGGTCACGTGACGTCAATTTTCACGCTAAATCTAGCGCAGAAACTGAATGTGTTCATAGGTGATGTGCCAAGAAGTCATGTGACGTCATTTTCCCCGCTAAATTTAGCGGGGAAAGTGAATTGGTGTTGAGGTCACGTCCTATGAACAAATTCAGTTTCTTTGTTGTGGTTATTCGAGGCGGTTTTTTAATAAAATTTGGCAGGTGAAACACAATCCGTGCTAAAAAAAAAGGGAACATTTGACTTGTGACAGATTGGCATGCAAGCAACGTACCATTACAGTACGGAAAGCAGTGAAACCGATGCTCCGCAATAAATTATTTCGTCCATTTCCCATCCTGCGTCAAAGGTGGGCCGCTTTTCCTTCTCGGTTGCTCTTGCCATATGTGGACATAATTACGAAATGTGTAAAACAAAAAAAAATATTTTTACTGCACAGTAATAAAGAGGGGAATACCCGGGGAAAATTGGAAGTAGCCGTACAAAGCCTTTGACTTAAAATTTGAAAATGCAGCCATTTTGGTACTTTCCGTTAATCTGGCTACGTCAGCGTTCGACACGGCGGCTGCCGCGCGCAGACGGCGAACGTTGCACGCGAAATGTGGAATAGATGCAATTATTTTTTTTTTGTCTTCAGATTCCCACGTACTGAAGAGGAGGGGATTTGTTCAAAGTCATTTTGCAGTTCGAGCTTCCACAAAATTTGTTTTTAATATGGTACACTGATTTCTTTCTTTCAATTTCTAAATCGAGCTAAGCGGAGACAAGTGACACATGTGAAGACGCGGGAACCGATATATAAATAAACACATTTTGTGATTTTGGAAATGCGTAATTTTTCGCAGTGTGCTCACCTTTTTTTTTTTTATCATCTCCACAGAGCTTAGCCGGGGCATAGAGAAGAGGGTTCAGGGAACATTTCTGTTCAAGTCTTGCATTTTGTTTGACTGCTTTGTCCTGCGTTTGGATCCCGTTTTCTCGTTTATGCATGTGTTTTATTTATTGCCCGAATATGTTTTTTTTTTTTTTTGTTTTGCATAAAATCTTTGCATAGATAATGCGCTTTATACAAGATTCAATGCCGGTTCTTCATAGCATTCTTCTGTGCAGGACAGTAGTGTAAAACACTTAATGTTCGCGATCCCAACCTTTTTCGCGAATTGCGGAGAATTTCGAAACTTTTCCAAGTTTAAGTGTTGGTGAATAATTATAATATGAAGAGCCGTGAATGTGACCGTTTAGAATTCGCCAATTTTAATTGTAACCAAATGCACAAAAAGCTGGTGCCGCAGATAATAAAGGTTTTGCAGTATCTAAAAGAAAGAAACAACAAACGTAAAATTTTATTTTAAATGTTTTGAGCATAGTTATATTATCTTTAAAATGAGTTCTACGTCTCGATCTCTATTAATGCCGTCTTATAAGTAATATTTAATCAATGTTACACGTCAACAAGATAAGAAAACCTTTACTCGCCCAGGATTTTCTGCTTTCTTTATTCATGTCTTTCTATCTTGAGAACTAAGGCCATGTCTGTGTGTTTTGCCTTCAGGTCAAATAAGGTGTTCGGAATTTTAGGCATTTCATGTAACGTATCTGCATTTTGTTACGCATTATATTGCTTGAACTACTAAAGCTGAAAGTTCGAAAAAAGCAAGGGGTAGAATCGGAGCAGTAAATTGCGAATGTTCGCGAAGGCTGACGTGATACAGGGGAAAAAGTTTTATGGCGAGAATACAAGCATGCTGACGACTCGAGATCGATACCGGCTCTTCGCTTTTAAATACATGTTCTATAGCCTATCGGTAGATCTGAAGAGTAGGACGATCGAGGCTGGTAAGTAGAGACGTCTGCAAACGGTGTTTCTGGCTCATTTGCTTGGTGGAACGAGTTCCTAAGGAGTGCGCACAACGAAAACCAAACAAAAAAAAATACCTTTAAATGTTCTACTGTTCAAATAGCAAACGGCCTTCTAATTCCTGCTTGCAATATGTTTAGTGCTTTAACATGAAATGTTGAAAAAAAATCTGTCTGCGACAAGAAAAGTCCTAAAGGACTTAACATATTAACTTTGAGCAATCCAACACTATTGTTTTATTAGATTCCACATTTCTATGCGACCGCTCTTTCTCGACGCCCTTGGAATCTCTTTTGGGTAGCTTACTGCTGCGATGCGGTTGGAACAAGCATTAGTAGGGGATAAGTTCAGACTCCATTGTCAATATGAATGCAAAACGTGTCGGACGCCCGATGTGATTCACTTCTTAGAATCCGGTTGTTTGTAAAAACGGAAAAAAGTAAAAGAAAAGCAACAACATATTAGGTGCTTGGAATATGCTGTCGCGGTACCGTTTTGGTTCGCCTTTTGTTTTTTTATTGACCCACCTTGTTGCGCTGTACTATGTTTAACATAAGGCAGGACACAATGAAAGGCTAGGAGACACACATACAAATGCGCACACTAAAATGGCAGGGTGGTGGCGTATTCTTAACAATCTTGACACCTGATCACTTAAGCCGGTTGACATCCCACGCACAAAAGATTGACGAAGACTATTACGTTGCAATGTTGACGCTGTTCGTTTGGCTACATGTGCTCGTAACTTTGACTGCACTCTGACATAACGTGGAACAAGATATTGAGTAGGGTCCAAATTTTTAATATCCTTCGAGTTCTTTTGCGGCATTGCCTGACAGCGAACAAAACAAGAGGAGTCGACGTGCGCGTTGTTCAATCAAAGGAGCAATGAGCGCTTTTGTGACTGCGGCAACTTTCGCATTCCTGAAGGAGGGTGGACACTTTTTCTAACGACAACCAAAAGCAACCGGAAGGGGAATGTCACGGCAGACAATACAAGGCGTAGGAGGAGCTCGGTGTGCTTAACCGAGCCGTCGTTTTTATTCTCCCTTAATCTTCTGTCTTCTCTATCTCTCTTTTTTATTTGTTTTCTCAAATGATGTTATGCTTGACATTTAAGAGTGTCCTTTATTTTGATGTCTTTAGGAGCCAGACTTGCGCAGGCCTTTTGGTGCCAGCTTTATAAAGGGAACAGAAGGCAGGCTTCCTCCCGGCCGCTTGAAAAAGGACCACTTTGGCCGTGTGTTGAGGCCTCGTCGGAAGCGACTACCGCCCGGGGTATTTCGTGATGACCCCCCAATTATCAGCGCCGCAGGTCTGAAGGGAGTTCCCCCGGTCCTTTCTCTTTTAGAGCGCAGCTTTTAGGAGCCAATTTCTGGGTTTCGCGGCGTCGGCGTTGGCGTCGGTGTAACCGCGCGAATTGCATTATGGGAATAATGGAACCGGGCGTAACCCCGCGTTGCATTGTGGCAAAAGTTTTCCCGCTACATCTAGCTCTGAAAGTTTTGCTAAACTTCCTGACAAAATTGTCGGGAAAAGTTTCGCGAAATTTCCCCATTCAATTTGCCGGGAATGTTTTCCGCTAAATTTTGCTGGAAATTTGGCGACAATCTTCCTACTAAACTTAGCGGGAAATTTTGCGAACATTTCCCGCTAAATGGAAGTGTGGAAGAAGAGAACGAAGGGAAAAAAGGAGGGGAAAGGAGGCGGAGGAAGAAGAGGAGCGGCATACCCTTCCTTCCGTAACCTTCCCTCCTCCTCCTCAAGAGCTGCGCTCTAATTTGACATTACAGAAAATCGTAAACGTCTTTCATTTTTTTTTTTATTTCGGTCAAACCCAGTAATTCGTTCTTGCAACATTCTGTCGCATTATCCTTTCCCTTGGCCATAGCGCTTTGTCTTCTAAGAAGACAACTCGTTGTACTTATAGCGTTAATTTTTATCAAAATTTGTCTGGTTTGTAGAAAGACATGCGGTGCTTTATTCGGCTTAGGGAAAAATCAACAAGAATTCAAACATGAATATTCTGGCCCACCTTAGGGCGCGTTTGGAGGGCCGTATCTGCTTGCGCAACGCATGATTCTAGTTATCGAGTCAATCAATCAAACCTTGGCTGTTATCGAAGGATGCCTTATTTGGTGGGAGAGAAAATATCAACTCAAATACATAAACGCATCTACTCGACCGTGTTAGCGGAACTGTGTGGCACTTAGACTGGCTCGTTCTTTAAAAGCAATCGCATGTTCATGCACGCTATAGTTGTGTGCACAACGACAGCGGAGGCACCATCAAAGAACCGCATTCTCAAGCGCCGTTCCTTTATGATCGCCGCCGAATAGTGACGAGGCGTCAGACGTGGGCGTTAGATGCTTTCTTATCGCCACCAGGTGGTACCGATGGGCGAAACGCTACGGTACTTATGAGTAAATCAAGGAGACGAGGAAAAGCACGGGAGGAGTTTGCACTAATAGTAAGGAGTCAAGTGCCTCACCCGATTTCCCCGATTGGCTAACTAGGGCTGTATTTTTTCATTACAAATTTTAATAGTTACTTAAATCGGTGACTAGGTTACTTTCATCCAAAGTTATGCATAAACCTATAGGTACGTTGTAGTGAAGGGTACTTTTACGATTAGCTCGCCGAACAATCAACCAGCTCTCTTCTCGATCTATACGAAACCCTGTTGTTGCCGACCCTTGACTTCCGTGTCACTAACCGGCGATGGACAAATCTCGAAGCCTACAATACAAGCGTGGCTCCTGGAGTGTCGCGGAATCGCCAACAAGTGCGAACGAGTGTTTGGCCTGGTCCCAGTGTTGGCCACCGCTTGTTTATTGGGTAGTAGGTTGGACAGTCACGCCCTTAGAAACACAATTCAACTATAAGGACAAAATATAAATGTTCGTTCACTTCTGACACAGCGTTCGGCTGACGGAACCGTACGCCGCATCCGGGTTCGTCTGGAACTCGTGTTGAGGCAGTAACACACTAATTGAACGCAAATTAGAGGCGAATGCTGACTTAGCACTTATGTCCAATCGACGCCTCGAAACTTATTTGAGGCCAATCAAAACAAAAACAAAATTCAGTACGCAGACCCTGATTTGGGAAAACATCGAGCTGCGTGGTCAGCATACTGAAAAAGCAACTCTAATTGTTGGATCTCCCCGTATATAGACGATAGGAATCTGTATATGCATGATACCCTGTTATTTAAAGTGACCTATCATTCGACATTACAAATGTTTAATGCTGAATGCTAGGTCGCTTCCTCATCAGGCATGCGGAAGGGTCATGCAGGGGCGTTGCCTCCTCAGATTGTAAAGGGAGCGAAGCAAGCGTTCATCAGGGTACTTTTTTTAGGTCGTAAAATTTATATTTTGTGTTTCTTTAGATCCGTGATAGGCGCGAACATTAATAAGGAAATAAACAACCGTGTATTCAATCCCAAATCCTGTGTTGCGCTGGCACGGCATACGGAACAGGTGCTGACGATCTGCCCTCGCTGATTACACATTGCCCGTTTGTAAACAAGATCGATTCTGCATTTTCATCTCGCGTCGACAGTAAATCGGTATTGATGACGGCGACGTTTCATCGTCTTTTGTAGTGAAACGGGCTGTCGTCACCGACAATGGTGCCGATATCGCAAGTATGCGAAGAGCGGGATCGTTTCCATATGTTTTCTCGTTTGTAATGTTTCTTTTATGCAACATTCGACCTCTTTTTCAGGCAGCGTACTTAAAGACCGTGATTCCGGGAGTTTGACATTTTCGGGATGTTTGGCTTCTCAGCGCGGGGAAAGGAGGGGAGGGGGGGGGGGGGCGAGGGTCACATGACAAAAAAACAAGAGAGCGAGTGAAGGACCGCGTAAGGTGCCTGAAAATTGGTATCCAGCCTTATGGGTGTTGTTCTTTTTTTCTTCTTTTTTTCCGGAAGGCATCTGATATCATCATAAGGGTTGCTTCTTCGTCCACGTTGCCTCTCTTTCGTATAGCGTGCTTACTTTTGTGCCCAAGGACGAAGGTTTCAGTCATTTGAACATCTTCGCGTTTCTCGACACTTCACACTCCTGAGCATTGAGACTTCTGGAAGACGTCGGCAATAAAAGCGTCGGTACTGATCGTTTCTCACGTTCTTTTTTTTTTCTTTTCATTTTAGACTTGAAAGTGCCTCGCAATGGGGGATTGTAGTAGACCGTTTCCGCAGCCCGCTATGCACCCAGATATCCTCCACAAGACCTTGAACTATGCAGATAAGGCTGGCGGCGCGCTTGCTCAGCTGCGTCGTTTTCTTCAGGGATACCGTAGCGGAGGAAAAAAACGGTCTACTACAATTCCCACGGACCGGAAGGAAGAGTTGCGCTGCGATGCTCACGTCCGCAGGCATTCGTGGCGTAGTGCGCGGCCATTGTCGCCATGAAGGTTGCAACTGTCAGGAGTTTATGGGAGGGACGGGTGTCCTCAGTGGAAGTGGGAACGTTGCATCTTCGTTCGGCTTGTGCTTATACCGTGGTGACGCGCCTGCAAGCCATGGGCGTCTTGAGTTTTTACCTGAGTGTTCGGCTATTTTTAAAATTAGCAAATTGTGCTTAAACCCGCCGAAAACTTTGAACCTCGCTGGATTAATTTGAGGCTCTTCAACATCCTTCAGAAACTCCACCTTCTTCAGAAATAGAACGCCGTTTCCTGTTTGCATTCTGTTCACCCTAGAAGACAAACGGCTTAAGCATCTCATAAATATAAAGAACGAAATTTCCGTGATGTACCCTTGTCACGTTACGCGGTGAAAAAAAGAAGAAGAGGAAAGAAGAGGTGCCAGGCTAGGCGGTGGAAAGTGAAGAAAAAGAAAAAAAGGAGAAGCTCGAGAGCGTGGGGCTCGAGCAGAGGGACAGATTCGACGGTGCCCCGAGAACGCTGCCTACCTCGGCCGCGAACCGCAGAGGCCGATGAATTCGACGGTGACCTGAGAAAACTGCAGTCCTCGGCCGTGAACCGCAGACGCAGGCCGGCTCCGCCCAAACTCGGACCCGCAGCCCTCTACAGAGATCCAAACTATCAAGGCGACGAAGCCTGATACCCAGGCGGGAAATTTCTCGGAGAAAAACCTGGGCCACCTCCAACAGAGCCCGGAATTACCTCGGCAGCGACCCCTGGTAAAAGCAACTGGCTCCGGCGAGAACCCATCATCAAGTTTCAGCAGACACTGGTGACCCCAACGCGGGAGGTCATCAACTTGAACGGGGACGTGAGAGTTCAAGACATTTCCAACTGTACATGTGTAAATACTTAGGCATTAGGCATCTTTTCTATTTACGTATGTCGCTGTGTTATATAAATTGATTTATACCGTCCGACCGTGCACTCTCCTATCTTACTCAGACGGTTGACCTGAACTACGACAATATTGGCGAGCTTGCCAGGATACAACCCCTGAGTGAGAGAGAATTGTTTCACGGGTCAGCAGTTAACACCCTGAGATTGTCAGAATGGATTTAGAAAAAATATTGACGATGGGTAGTTCTTTGGGGCTGACGAAAGAAGAAACAATGACTCTCTTTGAGGAGGAGAAGAAACGCGTTAGAGAGGAAAGGTTGCTAGCTAGAGAAGATGCCAAACTCGACGATGAACGAGAACAAGCGAGGGCAGAACGAGAACAAGCGAGGGCAGAACGAGAACGAGCTTGTTTCGAGCGTGAGCGAGAGATGATAGAACTAAAGATTCGGCTAGCACATGCCGAAATTTCAAATGATCGGCCAACGGACAACGAAGGAGGGGACGTACCACCGCGAAGAAGTGCATGTTTGAAAAAACTAATGCAGCCTTTCGACGAGAAACGAGACTACCTCGATGCGTACTTGCACAGGTTTGAAAGAATCGCAGTAGGCCAAGGCTGGGCAAAGGAGGAGTGGGCGACATCCTTGAGCCTTTGTCTAGTGGGAGAAGCACTGACAACGTTTGGTCGTATGCCAGCATCATATTCGTTAGATTACGAAAAAGTGAAGATTGCGCTACTTCAAAGATTTAGGCTTACCGCTGATGGCTTCAGGGAGAAATTCAGGAAAAGTAAACCCGAAGAAGCTGAAACTGGGTTACAATTTTGTTCGAGACTAAGCAATTATTTTGATAGGTGGCTCGAAATGTCTGAAACAGCGAAGACCTTCGACGGTGTAAGAGATAGAATAATAAGCGATCAGTTCCTAGCTTGCTGTAATTCTAAGCTAGCCATTTTTTTAAAAGAACGCAAGGTTGATTCTACAAAAGAAATGGCGAGATTAGCGGACCAGTACTTCGAAGCACAAGGGAAAGGGAATCTGGGAAAAACAAAGGAGGATGGTAATACAGGAGAGGACCCCGACTTCTCTAAAGGAAAATCCATGATTAGCGCTCGAACGGGAGGAGCAGTAAGTACAGCTCCCAAATGCTTGTTATGCAATAAGTTAGGGCATAAAGCTAGTGAGTGCAGAAGCGGGTATCGAAAAGCACAGGCGGGAATTCGTTGTTGGGAATGTGGAAAAACTGGACACAAGGCTGAGGAATGCAGAAACGTGCCGAGAAACAAAGTGGCATGTTTTTTAAACCAAGGGGAGGCATCATCGACCGAGCCCAAAGAGGGAAACCAGTACCAAGAGAGGACAACAAACGAAGTGAAGGCGAGCACTGACGACCTTGATGCAAAGTATGGTTTGCATTTAATGATGCCAGTGGTGGAAGGTCGATTTCATGGCAATAAAATAGAATTGCTCAGGGACAGTGGTACAAACACGGTATTAATAAGAAAAAGTCTGGTGCACGACAATGAGCTTACCGGGGAGTCCACGGGGGTAATTCTAGTTGACAGGACTGTGAGGATGATGCCTGAAGCCATCATATACATCGAGACGCCCTATTACACAGGACAAGTAAATGCAAAATGTGTTGAGGATCCACTCTACGATTTAATATTAGGTAACATCTCGGGCGTGAGGAAAGTAGACTCTCCCGACCCAGAGTGGTTAACAGAGACTAACGAGATGCATGGTCGTGAAGACCACGTTGTGGGCAAGACAGAGAGCCGTCGTGAAAATGATAGCAGGTTTCCAGCCGTGAACAACTGCTCTGTGCCAGAGCCAAAAGGTGGGGAACACCTAGTTAGCGAAATGGAGAAGATACCCAGCAAACCTGCGCAGGCTGATACTAACATCTTGTTTGCAGTACGATCTAAGATGACTAACGAAACGGCAGAGAAACCGTTACCCCGACTAAAAACGCCGGTCATAACGTTGTTAGAGCTCACGGCACAAGAAATAACCAGAGACCAAAAGGAGGATGATAGTCCCGAGCGATATTACGGGAACCTCGACAGGAAAACACGGAGATGGAGATCGGGCGTAACGACGCAATACACTATGAAAGGGGATATGTTGTTTCGGAGATGCGAGTATGATTCGGGCGACGTGATAGATCAACTCATCGTGCCAACAATGTATCGGGATAACATATTAGAGTTGGCACATGATTCCCTTATGTCGGGTCATCAAGGTGTGAAGAGCACAATTTCTCGAGTATCGAACGACTTCTTTTGGCCCGGGATGCAAAGCGATGTCAAACGCTATGTAAGATCTTCTGACGTGTGCCAACATACAATTCCGAAAGGAGCTGTCAAAAGGGCACCAATGATACCCATACCCATAATTGAGACACCTTTCCACAGGGTAGCTATTGACATTATCGGACCGATAACACCAACGTCATGTAAGGGCAACAGGTATATCCTTACGATGGTCGACATGGCCACCAGATACCCTGATGCGGTGGCGCTAAGAACGATTGACACACCACATATAGCAGAGGCACTTGTAGAGATGTTCTCCAGGTACGGAATACCCAAAGAGATCTTGAGCGACCGAGGATCTAATTTCACTTCGGCCCTCATGAAGGAAGTCAGTCGTCTATTATCATTTAGGCAGTTGTTGACAACGCCATATCATCCATGTGCAACGGACTGGTGGAGCGATTTAATGGAGCAATCAAACAGATGCTCAAGAGGATGTGTCAGGAGCGGCCCACCGACTGGGATTGGTATATTGCAGCCCTGCTCTTTGCTTACAGAGGGGTACCCCAGGCCACGTTGGGATTCGCACCCTTTGAGATGTTATACGGGCGGAATGTAAGAGGCCCCTTGACTATACTGAAAGAGTTATGGTCAAATGAGACTTTGGACGAAGAGTTAAAAACATCGTATAAGTATCTGTTGGAACTGAAACACAAGCTAAAGAAGACGTGTGAAGTAGCACACGAGAGCGTTGGAGAAGCTCAAACAAAACAAAAAAAGTACTACGATCGCAAGAGCCAGACAAGAAGACTCGAACCAGGAGACTTAGTGCTCATTCTGCTGCCAAGCGATCGCAAGAAGTTGACCATGCAATGGAAGGGCCCATATCAAGTTACCCGGCGGAAAGGAGAGGCGAACTACCAATTGCTCGTTGGTGGAAAAAGGAAAAC
This sequence comes from Ixodes scapularis, assembly GCF_016920785.2. NCBI lineage: Eukaryota > Metazoa > Arthropoda > Arachnida > Ixodida > Ixodidae > Ixodes > Ixodes scapularis. The sequence goes on from NW_024609837.1 coordinate 75,018,253, forward strand.
GTTCCACGTGAACTTGTTGCAAAAATACGAAGATCGCGCAGCCAAGAATAAAAGTTGCGCTGTGATAGTTGATACATACACGTCGGAAGATCTAGGAGAAATCAGGACACCAAGTCTAAGCGAGCAACATGGAGCACAGAGCGTGCTTATTAACCCTAAACTAAGTCCACTACAAAAACAGAACCTGCGTGACGCGATAACACAATATCAAGATATATTCTCCGACCTACCTCGACGAACGGACGCGCTGCAATGTACGTTACAACTAACCACTGAAAAACCTGTGTGCGTCAAACAGTATCCCCTGCCGTTTGCAATTCAAGACCAAGTGGAAAAATAAGTGCAGGAAATGCTAAAATTAGGCATCATTGAACGATCAACTTCGGCATACAATTCCCCAATCGTAATGGTGAAAAAGCCCGATGGATCCAATAGGCTATGTGTCGATTTCCGAAGCCTAAATACGGTATTGATTAACGCCGCCGAACCAATACCGAGGGCAGACATGGTATTCACCAAAGTGGGTCAGAGGAAGTATTTTTCAAAAATAGACTTAGCGAAAGGGTATTGGCAGATACCTCTGGAAGAATCGGCAAAATAAAAGACTGCCTTTTCCACAACTTCCGGACTGTATCAATTCAAATTCATGCCTTTCGGGTTAAAGACGGCAGCAGCAGTGTTCACAAAGTTAATGAGACATCTGCTTGAAGGAGTCCCTAACGTATACCATTACATTGATGACATATTAGTAGCCACAGATTCATGGGAAGAGCACTGGCAAACGCTAAAGGGAATATTTGCACGCCTCAGAAAAAACCAGCTCACGGCAAAACTAAACAAGTGCGAGCTCGGTTTTGATTCCATAACATTCCTAGGCCATAAGCTAGGTATGGGACAAATTGCTCCAAAACCAGAGATACTGGAAAAGATACAGAAGGCACCGGTCCCAAAAACAAAGAAACAAGTAAGAGCCTTCCTGGGTCTCGCTGGATATTACAGACAGTTCACACCATGCTACTCGGAAATAGCGGCACCGCTGACCGAGCTCACAAAAAAGGGACGAAGTAACGTCGCCGCGTGGGCGACAGAACACAATGCCAGTTTTGAAGAACTGAAGAAGAAGTTGGCAGAACCACCAGTTCTGTTGGCGCCGGATCTGTCAAAACAGTTCCTGCTGCGTACAGACGCATCTGACACGGCAGTAGGAGCAGTGCTCCTGCAGGAGCATGAAGGTATGCTCCATCCTGTGTCATATGCTAGTCGTAAGCTAAGTGCGAGCGAGAGAAACTTCGCAGCCATAGAACGGGAGTGCCTTGCGTTAGTGTGGGCAGTAGGTAAATACGCTGTGTATCTTTATGGGAAAGAGTTTGTGGTAGAAACTGATCACCAGCCCTTAGAATACCTGAACAAGGTGAAGTTAAACAACTCGAGGGTGATGAGATGGAGTCTGGCATTACAAGAGTTTGCATTCCACGTGAGATACATAAAAGGAAAAGATAATATCGGGGCGGATTATCTGAGCAGGGTATAGCTAGGCACATGTGAAGTTCATTTCGTCGACATATGTTGAGGGGTGCTCACCGAAATAAGGGGTAAACCAGGAGCAGGTAGACAGCAGCTACTGAAAATGGTTGAATTTTTTTTTTTTTTTGCTGTGAAATAATAGGTTAAGGTTTTTGCTGCCTATGTGATTGTGGAGTTCGTACTTTTGTTGCGCGGAACGGAAGAAAAGTGGTGTTAATTTTTTTGCGTGTATGCGAACTTGTGCACCGACAAAGTAAAAACAGGTAGAGAGCCGCGTAACCTGAAGGAATGAGAATTTAGATAAACTAAATACTGAAGAGGGGGGTTATTGCCACGTTAAGCGGTGCAAAAAAGAAGAAGAGGAAAGAAGAGGTACCAGGCTAGGCGGTGGAAAGTGAAGAAAAAAAAAAGAAAAAAAGGAGAAGCTCGAGAGCGTGGGGCTCGAGCAGAGGGACAGATTCGACGGTGCCCCGAGAACGCTGCCTACCTCGCCGCGAACCGCAGAGGAAGATGAATTCGACGGTTACCTGAGGAAGCTGCAGTCCTCGGCCGTGAACCGCAGACGCAGGCCGGCTCCACCCAAACTCGGACCCGCAGCCCTCTACAGAGATCCAAACTATCAAGGCGACGAAGCCTGATACCCAGGCGGGAAATTTCTCGGAGAAAAACCTGGGCCACCTCCAACAGAGCCCGGAATTACCTCGGCAGCGACCCCTGGTAAAAGCAACTGGCTCCGGCGAGAACCCATCATCAAGTTTCAACAGACACTGGTGATCCCAACGCGGGAGGTCAACAACCTGAACGGGGACGTGAGAGTTCAAGACATTTCTAACTGTACATGTGTAAATACTTAGGCATTAGGCATCTTTTCTATTTACGTATGTCGCTGTGTTATATAAATTGATTTATACCGCCCGACCGTGCACTCTCCTATCTTACTCAGACGGTTGACCTGAACCACGACAACCTTACTGTCACCACTAATCATCAGATTGAAACTTTTTTTTTAAGTCGGCAATAAACTGTTGATGCTCAGTTCTTCTCGTTTTTGACTCTTGTTAGTTTCGTTCGAGTTGACATACGGCTTTTGCATATAGACTCTTATTTGTGCTCCGACCGCCATAAAAAAAAAAAAAAAATCAATTGTAAAAGATTATGATGTCGTTTTTCTCAAGAAGCGCAAAGCACGCGGGGATAATACTTAGTCATTTGTCTCTTTCCAGTTCGCATTTCGTGTTAGAAAGCGTTTACCGACATTAGCATTTTTGAACAGATTAAGACGTTGAATGCCGCCGTCTTGCTTTTTGGAAGAGGTATATACGCACAACGGTATTTTTTATTGTAACACCAATTTTCATTGCAACCAATTGGCTATTAGCCGTTGCGAGGGGTCACATTTTTTTTTTACGTCAATTTAAGCCTAAAACTGTCAGCCACCGTTAACGCCTAAACAGCGTCAGAAAAGTCCCGTCAATATTGGCGTGACTTTTGTAATGCAGATATCTGCGTGACATGTAACGCCGCGAGTTGCCGATAAAAAAGTGGCACCTTTTCACGCCAAAATAGCCGTTACCGAACTAAAATTGTAACGCCTACACGGCGCCACAAAAGTCGCGTCAACATTGCCGTGACTTTTGTAACGCCAATATCGGCGTTACATGTAACGCCGCGAGTAGCCGTTAAAAAAGAGGCACTTTTTCACGCCAAAATAGCCGTTACCGGACTAAGAGTGTAGCGAGCCTCCAACGAGCGCTTGGCCGGTGCTTTGTGCGCGAACACCGCGGGAACAAAATCCGGGTGGTCTCGATGAGACTACGGTTTCCCTGAACATCAGCAAGCCCCGGGACGGAGATTGAAATGGAAGCTGCACTTGCCTCCAAGAAAGTGCTTGCCGCACAAACGGTTGTTCGCGCGAGGCGACAATTCTTTTCGATCCTCGAATATTACTCACCTTCTTAAAAAAAAAGGGTATCACCTTACACCCTTTTGTCCCATTTAATACACCCCAAAACTTAGTTTCGACGTACAGCGCCCTATAGTTGAACAGACGGCACCACATTTTACCAGGGGCTTGATAACGGTGCGATATAACTTATTAAATTGCTAAAGTACGTATCGAAGACCAAAGAAAGAAAACACAGAGCTTTTGTAGTACGGCCAAGAAAACTCCGATAACCTCTTTTGTAATCAATAATACGTACATCAGCTATCTTAATAAGTTGTTCCACACGGCTATCAAGTCCCTCATAAACTTTGGGACCGCCTGTTCGATTATGGGGCGCTGTACGTCGAATTGAAGTTTTGGGGTGTATTATATGGGACAAGGGGTGTAATATTGCACTTTTTTTTCTGAGAGTGTGTGCCTTTCAGAGTTCACCGGTAACTTGTGGAAACTCACTGCACTAATTTTTCTATACATTTCGGAGCAATTAACGGCTACGCTGCTTCGCGGCATGCTGAAAGGCTATTACGCCCATGCAAAATGGGCGCGCTTTTGCCCACACCACCCGGCTCCGGCGTGATCGCAGCGCCGTCGCAGCTCCGTGACGTCAAGCCCGTGTGTCGGTCTATACCGCGAAGAAAACGGTCTCACAGTGAGGCCGGTATGGCTTTCACGCTCTGCTTTTGTTTCTTCTACTGCTAGCATATTCAGGTCACTCTCACTGAGTAGGCGATTAAGCTGGCCCTGTTTGTGACGTGCCAAGAGGCCCCTGACTTTTACAGTTCCTATACAAAGGGCGGACGCGAGCTGTACCAATGCTCTCTTGTTGTCAGACCCGCCTCTTGGTGCATACCTGTCGCTTCGTGACACCAAACCATCAAGCGTAGGCTAGAGGCTCACTTTGACAGTCCTCCCTCGTTGGACAACGACTGAGACTTCTGCTCGCTTTTATAGCGCCCCTTCCCGACCTACTGCCAGGGCAAGTCCGGAATATCGAGATCATGTCACCTCTGTTCCCTGTTGCCAGGTCCAGCTGCCTCTTCACGTTCATAAGATCTACGTTCATGGCCAGCTCACCGTTGTTGGTCGTTGAAATGGTATTGGTGTCTCCCACCGTCTCCGTCGATGACTCCGGTGTAGGCGTGCCCACCGCCGGAACCTGCTGTGCCTTTCTATCCTCCCTTGCACCAGTAGGCGGCGAGTAATTAGCAGCCACTTCCGCCGCCTTGGTACCCTCTGCGTCACCTGCCGTTTCGTCCTGCTTCGGCACATCCTGTGGTTGGGGTGGTATTGTCCTATCCTCCTCCGCTTATGTCTCGGGCATTTGTAGTGGTTTACATCTTGAACACGGTTGAGACGACACTGGCGTACGAGCGCACACAATCTAGAGCCACGAGGCCAAAGACTCGACTCTGCCCGCACCGTGGCACACGACAGTCTCACCGTATGTGACCTGCCCTGTGGCACTGCAGGCATAGCGGTGCCCGCCCGGGCACAATATCTGGACTGTACCTCCGCAGAACCTCAACTGGTGAGGCAAGTTGTCCAGTGTCACTTCTTTTTCTGTTAGTCTGGCGATCCTTGTAGTGGACTCGATGTATTCAAACCGGTCAACTCGTCACTTTTCTGTGGCAATCTCTTGAACAGTCCCAAACTCCTCCAAGGCCTTGAGGAGAGCGCCCATTTGGGACGTCAAAGGAGACTGAGTGCACTTTGACCCGGACGTTTTGCCTCTCAGTATCCACAGGGATGCACAGTTTTCCTTTCACCCTGAGCCTGCTCAGTCCGCAGTCGATCTTTTGCGGCAGCAGCTTTTGTGAGCCTTGTGAGACACGATATAATTATCATCTGCGAGAATCAAGAACCCCGTTTGAATATATCACGGATAGCTTTCATCATTGTACGTGTTCTCCAAAGCGAAAATAATTGAAAATATGCAGATGAATGAATAGTACTTGATCGAATGAATCAACAGAAGACGTCAGAAAGTCGAGGTGGAGTGGTGGAGCGGTTAGCACACCAGGCCGGACATTGGGAAGCCCAGAGTTTGAATCCTGCCCCCCCCCCCCCCCCCGCCCCGTTTATTTTGGTTTTCGGCGGTTTGGTAAAACATTGATTAATTTGATCAGTATCAGTGTGCGGTGCTGAGCTGGTTGTCCCGATGCCTAAGACGGTGGGTATGAAAAAGGAAATGACGTTAATTCTAATAAAACACAGTACAAATCAAAAAGGAAAACTCTGTAAGGGCAACTAGCTTAGCCACACAATAAAATGTGGCTTACTACCCCGAGAAAAAACATATTACTCAAATATTTACCAAGTCCCCTTCCGCAGTGCTTGCACAAACGAACAGCTACGTACGAACAATGTGCTAAAAGTGGACGCGCCATTTACCTACGCGAGACAACCATCTTAATGTGCAGGGTCTCGCATTCTCCAAGCGCAGGCCTATAAGACCTTGGCTGTGGATTTGGGCGTCAGCGCTTCGGGCGAGCAGAGCCTCTACCACAAAAATCTGGAACAACTCTCGCTAATGTATTTCGATTGCTTTTGTTTTATTTCTCCCTTCCACCTTCGACGGTGTCTTACTCTCTCCTAATTTATAGCCTTCATGTGTGCCTATACACGTTTTAAAAGTGCGACCTCTATGCGCCGTCGTTTTTGGGACTAGTGTATGCGCGGGTATACACCTTCAATTCGAATGATATAGTAAAACTAATAATAATAATATGAGCGCAGGGTCACCCTTTCTAGTGTCGAGCTGTACAGAGATACGGAATGTCGTGAATTTTCCTCGCATTATGACCGTCATGAAGAACAAAGCGCTATCTATTCAATGTTCAAAGGAATATTAAAGCATAGAATGCGTTTTTTTTTTTTTTTTTACGAAACAACTTATTTTATTAATTTGTGTGTCCATATATTCGCGCGTTTTTCTTCAAAAATATAACATGAGAATCGACGATATGCGAAATGTAGAACGCCATCTAGCAGTGCGCCGGAAACTACGTCCGCTATTTTGGAAGCGTCGAGAAAAAAACCAGTGACTCAATCGGCAGAGATTCCAGCTCAACAAGCGACCACGCTTTGTGCGAGAGATCTGATGCCAAAGTGCTGATCCGTTCTGCTGTTGAAGCAGCTATATACCTTCGATTTGTGCGTGACGTGAACGCAAGCGTGAGCAAGATTTACATTTTTTTATTATTGATATTTGTTACGTTTCACGTGGCTTTTGACAAAAACTATTGGCAACAACATGAAAACATGCGGACGTTATCGCACGGTGCGATCTCACTTACAACTATTGAAGTGGGCCCTAACCTTTTCACGAAGTTTTACTGGATTCGTTTCTAAAACTAAGTTGTTTTTTATCCGGTGCATGTTGTAGAGGCGGCCTCTGTTTATCATAATGCGAAATCAGCTCAATGAATGCGGACGACATCAAGGCTGTGAAGCAAGACATAAAGAATTCACTTTTAATAATCCACGCCACCAACCATCATTGAGAATGCGTATGGTTAACAGTGACCAACGAAAGCTGAAAACATCACCGCGTCTTTAATTTGAGTGCCATTTATGTAAGAAAAAAATTGGTTTGGATCGTCAGGAAACAATCTTAAGGCGCAGTAGCGATTTCTACACAATTGATCTTGCGTCGGTAAACGAGGTTAATGAAACACCTTTAGAACTAAAGGGGAGATTTTGTTGATAACATATTATTGATGACTTAAAGCGCCGTTATGCAGAATAGGAAACACATCATAGAGGGACGAAGTGTCAGTTTCCTCTCAAATGTCGCAGATACGGAATATTTCTATCTTTTTTATCGAACACCACGCTCTGTTACATTACTTGCTTATGTTCATTGCAATGGCTAATACTCAGTTATCAGGGGCGTCAATGAGCTACGCTGCAGATGTCGGGTGGCGGCAGCAACACTGGCGATGCGAACTCTATTTCAAGGCCTCCTTTTCTTCCTTTTCATGCGAAAGCATTAACTGTCCCATGGAGCGAACCGACTCTATCAGCCTTTGATGTCGCGCCAAGCAGCACCTAAACTCCCCTGTCCCAATGGAGCGAAGCCTGTCGTCGGTAGCAGGGATTTGATGGATAGGCTCCCATTGGCTGCCGCGCGGCGTAGTTCCAAGAAACGCCAACAGAGAAGCCCTCTTCGTGGTGGCACAGCGGCCCGGCCGCCGGTACGAGGGAAAGGCTGTCCACAGAGCGAGCAGAGATTGCCTGGGAAGACTCCAGAGTGGCTGCACAGCCGAGCTCAGCGTGCCACGGCCACTTCAAGAGAGCGCGCGCTCGGCCGTCGGCCGCAACCGCGGCAATAGCGAAACGTGGCCCGTCCACGCCAGTACGCCGCTGACAAACTCAGCGAGTGGAAGAACGACCTTCATGCTTTCGTAATCACAACTCATAAAAAGTGCTCAGGTGTCCTCCGAATTTTTTTTTTTTTTTGTCGCAGCGGAGGTCAATTATTTTTTTAATGAAAAGGTACTCAAGGGGTAAGATTGGGAAAGTCAGTGCTGTCATTCTGCCAGGAGTGAACAAATCTTAATTAACTGACGCGTCATTCATTTACTGTGCTTGAGGTCGATCCTATGTGAAACCATTTTGAGCTATTCGCAGCACATGAAATATATTGTCCAGCGCAAAATTTTCTTTTCATAACCTCAGAGCTCCCCACCAGTTAGAACTTCCTCCAATTAACAGATATAAAGAAAAAGCTAACCTTCAGTCGCATATATTGGAATGGAGAGGTCTAATGCTAATCAGTAAGACTTCCTGTGTCTTTGCGACGAAAAAGGAACTAAAAGTGTCCTTAGAGATGAAACGCTTGACGGCCTAGTCCTCTCTCCACGTTGAGTGATCGGAAGTCAGAAAGCAATGTAGATGTTGAATCACAACCTATGGCAGAGCGTGTCTGCCCCGCAAATTCTAAGAAACCGAAATTCAAGAAACTGGACGCTGCCAAGGTGGCCGCGCACAGTGCTGCTAAACTGGACGCTGCCAAGTTGGCCGCGCACACATTGCTGCCAGACCATGAAAGAGTTTCGCATATCTTTTATAGACTTCACGTTAAATTATGGCTCCACGTGACATGAAGACATGACACCGTAACGTAGCTTGTAGTTACGTCAGGTCGCGTGATGTTACGGTATCCAGTCGTGACGTTACGTCACGACTGGATACCTTGGTGGGTAGACTAAAATAGTTCATTGATTTCCCCGCTAAATCTGACAGGTTCATTGATGTCAAGTCCCGAGATGTATGTTTTTCTTCTAAATTTAGAGGAGAAAATAAATTGTCTTACACTTTACTCTCAAAACCCCGTATAATGCCTTATAAAGACACATAAACTATTAAGCATTATATAGTGCATTCCAAGATTTATCGCATTTCGGAGATATACGTTGGTTTCAATAAACCTTTTTTTTAGTAACGGGCGCTATCTATGGGTGCTGTCTGTAAATTACAAATGGAATGCAACCAAACGTGCCTCAGCCCGTCAGACCACATTGGCGTTCTGCTGTAGTATGCGGGGAGCAAGGCGTCTGCTTCGTGCGCAGGTGTTACGGTGGCGCAGAACAACGGCAAGCTCTGATTGGCCTTGATTGAAAGGATAGTGGGAAGACGTCAATGCAATCAGCCAACAGGAGCTAGGTATTTTGACATCATCGCAACCCCCGTGAAAAAAGCAAAAGAACTTGCGCTCTGCATTGGTTTTCGTTGCTTTTTATGCCCCATAGCACTGATACTAAGAAAAACAAAGGATCGTAAAAAGATAGGAAATCCGCTTGAAGATTGGTGCTGGCGACGTTGGTGGTGCGGTACGATATCCTCCGTATTAGGCGACAGCGGGAGCAAATGGTTAAAGAGGGCTCGTACTCATGCGCGGCGGATCGATTGAAAGCTCTATAATTTCGTCGCACAACCCTTGCGCGCATGGACCCTGACGTAGTATTTACTGCAAAAGGAGGTGCGGCAAGAACGCAAAACTTTCGCTTGATGATTTGGCGTAATCTTAATGAAGAACCAGGTTAGTGATGGTCTTTCATATTATCTGTACCGCTTCAAAAAAGTAAACCATGTGCGCCGGACGGATCTTGTTCCCTATTAATACATATTTTTTAATCAACTTGTCCTGTCACTACACCGTAGTTTGCTATAAAAATGGGCTTTTATTTGCAACATCTTATTTATTTTAGTTTTTCCTTGGATATTTTACGAGAGCAAATCCACAGCATGGTTTGAGACTTCCGGAGATTACATTGTCAGAGAAGAGAAAAGTAACGGTTGTGATTGTTTATTTATGGGGGTTGAATATTTCTGTCCCACGTAGTGCATTGTTAATAATGGCATTTGATAAGGCGATAACAACTGAAGAAACAAAACGCTTAATGAGCGAAATTTCGCCCAAGATGAAATAGGAAATGGCCAGCGTTACAGGCGCCGATGGCGGCGAGACAGAAGGATTGAACGCTGGGGCGAGACTCATCCCGGCTCGCCACGTGGAGCCCCTTTTGTACAGCCATGTGCTTCTGGAATAATCGGCGTAGGAGATTCGGCGCATAGAACATTCTGACCTAGAACAGGCGACAAGGTTCTCAAACTTACGAGAACGACAAATTCAAAGAATAGATAAGAGACGCGCAGCTCCCAGGAATTGAACCCGGAGCATCCGCACGAAAGCCAAGCACTGTAACCACTCGGCCACGCACTCGGTCGCTCAGCAACGCGCGTGGCAAGATGCGCGAAATGCTAGGAGTTATAACGCCCGAAGTTTCCCCCAGAAAGCTTCGGCGTCTTCATCGCCGTTTGTCATGAAGTTTATGCTATAATTCTAGAGGAAAATGTCCAGCATCCTCCAATGAATTTCGGGCTTTTCAAAACGGTTGGATATTGTCACTATCCTTCTAGAACGTGGACGAAGGGTGCCGTAGCTCCCACCGAGAAGAGACGACACGCAGCCTGGTTGTGAGGGTGAACGATGACTGACCGAGCGGTGTGCGCTCAACGGCGTTTATTCGGCGCGGTGATCAATGTTGCCCGCCGAGCAAGGCGGCCGCAGACGGGCGGACTGGAGGGGGCGCTACATACTTGTCACAGATATAAATACCGACATCTCGGTGGTCTCGTTGAGCTCGTATTCCTGGCACCGCATTATTGAACAAAAAAAATGCGTCCAAACCACATTCACGACAACACCCTTTGAAGGTCTTTATACCTAGCGGTTTCCAGTTTTATTTTGCACAAAAAAAAAACAAAAAAAAACAGAGGCGTGTGTTGCATAAATTATTTTAAAAATAAGGCAAAGTTGTCAGCTACTGAACAACTTCAACTCGCCGCTTCAAAATGAGCAGGCATAAAGCGTGTTTCACATGCAGCGATTTTGGTCCTAGAGCGGCGCGATTTCTGCCGTCGTGGCGCTCTGGCCAGCACCAGCGGTTGAGCGGCACGAGCGCCGCGACGGCAGAAATCGCGCCGCTCTAGGGCCAAAATCGCTGCATGTGAAACACGCTTAATACTTTGTCTGCTCTCTTTTTCCGCTTTTCTATCGCTGTTTTCCTCGTCTTTTCTCTATGGAGCGCCGAACTCAAGGATGGTGATTGGTAGCGTTTTGCTCCCGTCATTACCCCCCTGCCGTTCGGTATGCAGGGGAGGACGTCATTGCTGTGGCTGTAGCGAAGCATTCTAACGCCCGAACAAAATGCGCCATTGTTCCGAGGACGGGGGGCTCTTCGAGGTGCACTTTGAAGGCGCTCTTCTGAAAGCCAGTCTTTTGTGGAGACGCTCGAACGATTAGCACTCAAAGGAACACGTCGCGTGGAAGGAGGACGGAACAGGAGTGTATCTGAGCGTGCAACATCATGGAAGGTGAAACAAAAAACTAAAAACCCCTGGAGATACTCGAGATAATGAAGCCATTTCCCCTACAGTAAGATGATATTTGGCTTGTTTTCTCTTCTATTGTAGAAAAAACATTCCCTGGCGCAAGCTGACAGATGTGCGCATTATGAACAGAAAGCTCTAACTTATTTTTTTATTTATGCAGACGTATTACTACGGCAACCGCTGAGGCGCTTGGAGTGAACGGGCGACACACAAAAAGAAGAAGGTTAGACCTGCCGCATTAGTTTTAATCTAGCGTTCTCTCAGTTATTTTTTTTTAATTTTCTTTATATATTTACAAAAACTACTGCTTTACCTTGGAAGGTGTCGTAGGACTGTTTGTCAAAGCCCAAAATATAGAATAGAATAAACATTTTGTTACTGTAACAAAGAAAAGAAAGAAGCAACTATTATTCAGACTGTTAAATTAGATGTACATAACTGACACTCTGCGTGCGGCCAAACCAAGTATGCGCAGCGCATCCACTAACATAAAAAGAAAATAATTTCCAAGACACATTATTAACAGTAAAATATCCAGCAAGCAGACTCACAGAACCCACTTACAATCAAATATATCACCTAGAAAAGCAAACCACCCAATGGCACATCATAGGGCCTAATTTCTTATTTTGTCATAAGAAAATCTCGGGTATGTTTGTTGCACCCCCCCCCCCCCCCCCCAAAAAAAAAAAAAAAAAAGTATGGCTCTAACCCAACACTACATCAAGCACTATTTTCAGAACCATCCGACTAGATGTTAGAATTCCCCATTGCAGCACCTTCATTGATTGGAGGTGCTGCAAACATTCAATGACTGGAATTGCGTTGCCGCAGTCATAGTCTCTATTGCTATCAACGCTGATTTTAGAATTGCTATTACTCTTTGTTCAATAAAGTTTCGTACTAATTTTATTATATTGGTGTTGTTTTTTAACTTTATGTTTTAGTTCCATAAAAAAAAAAAAAATAATGATAGGAAATGAAAATGTCCGCGCACTCGAGCCCAGGGCTCCCTCCAAAGCAAGGTTTGCGCTCTATCGCATCATCACTACATTGGAGCGAATAGGGCCACAAAGAAATCTGCGCTAGGGGCAGCGGCTTTCCATTCTCCTATTTTGTTGTAGAAGCCGCCATTTTGGTGCTTAGTGCAGAGCGGGCGCCAAAGGCCGCTTTCAAAAGGTCCGTCAAGTAATATTGGCGGTCGCGACGCCCGTGATTTGGCCCAAATCCTCGCCACACGCTGACGCAGCGTTCGTGTCAATACGTGCTTAGAGTTTAATAGAAAGAAATGGCGGACAGTCGTTGGCGCAGCCTTTTCAGAAAGGGTTTATTGTCGATTTGCATGAATGGAAAATGCAACTTCCTGATAATAAGTAATGTTGTGAAAGAGCTACAGCGAGACCATGGTAGTTTTTGGCGGACTGTTTCTAACATTTATAAAGGAAGGAAAATCGTTCGTTTGTTAGCATTTCAAATAAAGTTCCCGATAAACCGCCAAAGTCATTTAATGAAAAAAATGGTACACATTTACGCTACCCGCAAAGGGAAACACTGCGACAGCCAATCCGTGGCGTGGAAGCAGCTCACATGCCATATCAGAGCAAATGGGCTGATTGAACTATGAAGTTGCGAGCGTGCACCATAGGGTCCGCATACGCGTTTCTGATTGAACCGAGTAACACACCGGACGCAAATTTCCTAGCGTTTTGGAACCAGTGAGGGTGTATGAAGCGGACATCATTTCGTGAACCTGTTAAACAATTTTATTGGAAACAAACTAGGACTGCCTTAAGATAATTGTATACCACTTAAAAAATCACGCGCCCAAGTTTGAAAGTCAGGGAACGACGAAGCTGCGTGTGTATGCGTGAACCGTTCCCAGTCGTTGGTGTGGCTTCCTCAACGTCCTATTGGACGCAAGCTAACAACGCCTTGTGGTCACTAAAGAATGCATTCAAGATCACGCACACAAGTTTCAAGCGTGAAGCTAGCTCCACCTAATTTTACGCCCGTGGTTTCGCCGGCTTAACACTCACCTAGCTTTATTAGTTTTAGTATCACCCGATAACTTTCTCGCACCAATGGCGAAAACGCTTTCTTTTTTTATTGTTTCAATTATCAGCACATTTATGTTCAGGTTTCTACGTTCCGTCATGGTGTCACATCAAGACGAACTGTCAGTGACACCACGTGACTTAATGTCACGTCACAGCGTCATGTGTCCTCACGTGACTTAATGACATCAGGGGAGTCAATGAGTCACCCAACGTCATTAATTAACATGGCGTCACTATGCAAGTTCATTTAGCATGACAATGTTACGTCATGGTGCCAGCTGACGCCAAGTAAGAGATGACGTGATGCGCGGCGTGACGTCGGGGTAGTGCTGAGCGGCGTGACGTGAGCGGCATGACGCGAATGTCAAATCATTTGGAGGTATGGCGAAAATGGCCTGCGTCGATATGCACCACGGCAGACTGCGCGAAACCGGCGAAGCGTCTTCCCCAAAAATAACTGAAAGACGTTTACAAATTTTCGTAATGCGAAATTAGAGCGCAGCTCTTGAGGCATTTTGATTTTGCGGTATACTGTGACGGGAAGGTCCGCACGAGGAGGAGGGGAGGGTGCGAAGGAGGAGGGAGGGTACGGAGAGGGGGGAGGAGAGGGTACGGGGGCGATAAGGAGGAGAGGAGAAGGAGGACGAGGAGGGGAGGAAAAGGAGGAGGAGGGGAAGAAAGAAGGGAGAAGAGGGAGAGAAGAAGGAGGAGGGAAAACTACGGGAGATCTTCACCTCCCTTTCTTCTCCTTCGGAGAAGGGCAAAAGAAGGAGGGAAGAGTAGAGGCGGGGGACGAGGAGGGGAGGGTCCACCCCTTCTCCCCTCATCCCCCTCCGCATAAATCTCAATATTCCATAGAATAAATCTTCATAAAAAACTGCCTGAGGCGACGCCATTTTTTGTTTTTTTTTTTTGTTTTTTGTTTCCCCACGCACTCAGCTTGAATGCCTATTGGTGGTGTTGATTTGGCATAAAGACTCCTTCAATCTGTGTACACTCCAAGGAGTAACCTAATGTTTATAGGACAGTGAGCTCGTCTTCAGGAGAAGTGAGCATGGCAAGAACACCTATTTTTGTAGAACAAACCATCCGCGCCTGCGCCATTCTTCAGCGAGTGTCAAATCTTTGCTGTGACGTCCGAAGCTTAAATCTCGGTTTCGAAACAGCCAGTTGCCTTTAAAACGTTATTACCCACCGACCACTAGATTGAAGAAGAAAGCACTCGCACGTACAAAGCGTTCTTCAATGTGAACCGTTTTCGCATCCCCCGGTGGTGGCTCCTTTCGGGGTACTGCCGCATTTCCGGTTTGTCCCGTCCAAATCCCCTTGACTTTTTCAGGCGATTGTTTAGCGCGCTCCCGGGAACCGAGAAATCACGCTGTCACGTACGTCGCATTTCGATTGTGATCGGCCGATGTGGGCCTCCGTCATTTGTTGTTATCCTTACTTGCATTTTGTTCTTCTCATCTCCCGCGCACCAACAGCGCAAACGCTCCCACGAAGAAGCATTTACTCCGACGTAAATAAAGAATGTAATTTTCTTAGATGGTGGGTTCCGAGATCTTCTTCATTGAGTTTTTTTTTTCTTTGTCTTTTGTGGATAGCAATTGGTGAACAGAAGATTCCAGCTATTCTTGGCACGATGTTTCCATTACAAGAGGTGACTACACCAGAGTCCTGACTATAGTGGAGCTAATGTCGCACGCAGTATTAGTTCTGGCGGGTCTTGCGCGTCACGCACTGTGCAAGGTCACGCGGGATGCTTCGTTTAGCAGAATTAGTGTCATGAACCACCAAGCGTACATTTAAGGTTACTCGCGTATTTCACAAAGAACCAAGCGTAAAACTGTCATTGCACGTGTGTTATATGAGTAAATGTAAATAAACGACTGAACATAGAGATGTATCGATCACTGAGGTTTTTAACATGTATAACTCAGTAGCGATTGCAAGACCACTCAACCTTATGGTGCCCCGTTGAAACATCAAAAAGGGAAGACGCGGAGATTGAGTAAAATATCGTTGAATGCGGTATGATTACTGAATGCGCTATATATAGCGAATTTAGACATTGACGCAAGAAAAAAGGTATCGTGTACAAATACTTAAAGAAATATGTTCTTAAACACTTAATACAAAAGCCGCAGTTGAGGGAAATTCATCACATAAAGGTGTAATTATAGCTGGGATTTTTTTTAATACAACGGGAGTGATTATAAGCGAAGGAAGCTACACTTACCATTGGGAAGGTCGATCACGACGGCCGTTTTGATCGCACCTGTACGTGGAAGAACGTCGATACGTTTTTTGTTTTTTTTTCTACACCGTCTTATCCCCAAAACTTATTATCGTTTTCCATCGGTAGAAAACCAACATTGATACTAACAACAAGAGAACAAAAATGAGCCTAAACAACACCATGGATAATCGAAAAATAGAGCAATGCGGCGAACGGAAGTCGGAACCAGGAAAAGAATGCCGAGCGAAGCACGTGTCGCTGAATCGGCCGAAATTTCGTTGCGATTGAATTGAATTTGGATTGATTGCAGCGACGTGGGACGCGAGGGAGGTGTTCTACGCGTTTTACGCATGCGGGGATTCCCCAAATTACAGGCTGCTCCCTGATTCGTTTAGGGAAACACGAAAAAGCGAATTTTCGTTCGTCGCTAGGATATCTTTGGTGCAGCAAAACACTGGGAAGGGGAGAGTGAAACCGCCTCTAGTTGGGTGAGAGAGGCGCTTGGTTTCATGTAGTCTGAGGGACAAAAGAGGGAGCCGATGGAAGTGACCAAAGCCGCTTCTCTTTTGCGTGTTCAAAAACTCCCACTCAGAAAAAAAGGGAATGGCTGTTGGAGGTCAGGACGAAAGCCGCACCTCTTGCCGCAGCAATATATTTGAAAAAAAAAAAAAAACTTGTAGAAGACGATGAAAAGCCATCTGGACATAGAAAAGTAACCCTCAAAGGTATTGTCCGGTGAAAACCGGAAGTTGTGAAGGTCTTGTGATGATTAACTGGATAAAGCCTAATGATTAATATAATCCATTTTTGTTCTATTGAACGACATCCACATTTAGTGTAATTAATGGTGGATGATTATACCGAACTGCATGCCACGTTTCGCAAGTATCAATGACTGCGCTCCCACGCCTGATATGACGTCACCACAGGCTTGCAACTGTCAGATCCTGTGCCTCATTCAACCGTGGGAACACAGTGCTCCCGACGCACCGTAGCCTTTCATTTTACTTGCCACTAAATTTCGCGGAGTAGTGAAGCGTGACAATCTCACAACGAGAGTTCCCTTTCATTCACAAAAACATTTCTATCGCAGCAGCGAGGGTGAACCACGCCGTAGCGCTCACGTTGAGGAGAAAATTTGAAGGGCGCTTCAATTCGGCGCGATCTTTGCGTCCCTTTTCGTCAGAGCCTCCGCTGCCCTTAATGTGGAAGAGGGAAATGCAGTTTATCTACGCTTGGCTCAAGATACGGTTACTCGTCCAGAGGAGCACATAAAATTCAGATTCGCCGTGGAATATCTCACTGGACCTGGTCCCATTGGACATGAGGTCTAAATGTATTCTTGAATCCGACACTTGACGGGACGATCCCCTTAAAGTACAGCTGCAGCAGAAACAAATTATCACAAGTGAGCAATGACTGGAACGGCAAAATCGCGACGCGCAGCGCTGTATTTCCCGAGGGCGCCGATAGGGAGAGTGCCAATCACGTTCCTTGTCACAACGCGGGGGTGGCCGTAAATAAAATTGAGGGATAAGATAGCTTTCGAAATGCGGGCTTCAGAATGAACTGCTTTCTGCCGGACACCCCCGCTTTGAGACATGGAACGTGACTTGCACTCTCGCAGTATAGGCGCGCTTGGGTACAATAGCGCTGCGTGTCGCGATTTGGCCGCTCTAGTCGTCGGTCACTTGTGCTAATCTATTTATGCTGCAGCTGTGCCATTTTTTTTAATAAGCACGAACAAAATCTGACAGGAAGAAAAAAAAAGTCAGGTTGGCTGGTGTCCAGGCAAGAGAATGTTTCAAATAAAGAAATGAGTATTCATAGTCAATTCCTGAAGATATCTAGGAGCGTTAAAACTACTCTACTGCTATGAATAATAATTATATTCTGTGAGTTCATACCGCTGGGAGGTCGTCAAGCCAAATGGGCGTCTGGTGTCTCAGCTGTAGACGAGAAATTTAGCAACTGTAGTACAGTAACTCTGTCTAGTCCACCCGGTGAACCTGTGCCCCTTGATGACTCTGCAAATGTGTTTAATTCTGCTTGTGTTGTTTCATTCTCTGATTCGTCTTTTTTTGTGATATTATCTGTTCATCTTCATTTCTATGTACCCCATTGTACTTGAGACCGGAGGCATTGCTAGTATAATGGGTAACTAAAAGTGCCTTGTTCCGCAGGGATTGACGACATTAACTCCAAATTTCTAAAAAGCGCTAAGGAATATTCTTCTATTATACGTTGTAAGATACTCGAACAGTCTATTGCTATTGGTTGCTCACCGGATGATTGAAAGGTGGGTATGGTGGTGCCGATACATAGGAATGGACACCGACATTCTCCGCTCAATTTTCATCCGTTTTTCCAACAAGCATTTCATGCGCAATTCTTGAACACGCCATTTATTCACACCTGGCCAACTATCTGGAATGAAACTCTTTTTTCACTCAATGGCAACATGGTTTTCGTAAATCATTTTCATGCGAGACGCAGCTTCCTACCTTCACTCATGATCTTCATCTTTTTTTTTATCGCACTTCCAAAGTTGATTGCACCTTTCTTGATTTCTCAATGACATTCGATAAAGTATCTAAAAAATTTCTGCTTCAGAAGCTTAGCAAATTAAATATTGACCCTAATGTACTTGCCTGGCTTCATTCCATCCTAACTAATACGCCTCGCAAGTGGGCTCATTTTCGTCTTTTGCGCATGAGAAAGGAAATAGCGGTGACGTCAGAACGCCGAGCACTGATTGGCTGATCGGGCCCCCTATCTCAGCGTCGTCTGCTCCTTTGCAACATCGTCTGCTCGCAACGTCGTCTGCGTCTGTCTTACCTTTCCTGCGACTTTCGGAAGTGCAGGTCTTTACGAGCGAGCTCGACCTCGCCTTTCAGAGAGGGCCGACGAAATAACTCGAGCGGTACGTTGTTTTTGTCTAACAACTAGCAGACGCGCATCAAGAAGGGAAGTCGAAGGAGTCACTGGCGAGGTGTCCTGAGGCGCCGAGGTTTGTTTGCTAAGAACCGAGAGGTGAGCGTGTTAGTGTCCGCAAGTTGACTCCCAAATACTTTTTCCCTCCTTTCGTGTGCAGCGAGACCCCTCATTCTTTAACGGCGTCGGCGGGTTGGCGCAGTTAACGTCGTCTGCTTTACGTCTGCTAGTCAAAGCGATGGCTGCTTTTTACCTTTCCTGCGTCTGTCGGAGATTCACCGCTTTTTCACCGGCGAGAGTCACCGTTTCCTCGAGAAACAAGGAGATAACAAGAGGAAGAAATTGACCTCTTAATCTAAAACTGAGGTCAGCGATCAAAGTATAATACGGGAAGGGTTCACAAGGGTCGCACGGGCATATTCCATTCAGCACGCCAGCCGGTCGTGGGCAGACGGTCGCCGAGTCGCGGAGTGCCTGCTAGGCCTAACTGCCGAAGCTCGCTTGGTCGCGTTCGGTGGAATCCTGGCCGTTGAATTTTTCCCGGGTGTTTGTGGATCCAGCGTTCTTGTTCGTCGTGGTCTGTTTCAAGCACTTTTTACTTTTTTCTTGCTGCTTGAAGTTGGGACGTGTGAGAAGCGCACGTAAAAAATAAACGTCCGTTGGTCGTCGCGACCGCGACGCTGTCGGCCATGCTGATTTGAACGTAAGAAGTGCGTAAGACAGCTTCGGAGCTGTCGTAGGATTTCGTCGTAACCTGCGCAAAACTTACGAAAATTTCGTTTCGTGAATACGAATTTGTTCTTAAGTTTTGTCTTTCGCACATTTTTGGCGTAAGATCGTTTCGTGAATCTGGCCTTTGCACTTCCGAAAGTCGCAGGAAAGGTAAGACAGACGCAGACGACGTTGCGAGCAGACGACATTGCAAAGGAGCAGACGACGCTCAGATAGGGGGGCTCGATCAGCCAATCAGGGCTCGGCGTTCTGACGTCACCGCTACCCCCTGCGCAAGAAGCAGACGAACTTGCCCTCCGCATTGGTCCCAACTTGTGTTCGCGAATAATACATTCTCCAGTCTGGACGATGTATTGCGTTATATACCGTGATTATTGCGTTATATACCGTAAAGTGATTAATGACTCCGATGTTTTTTTTTTTTGTTGTCTTCAGCTTGACTTGAATCGTGTGTCCGAGTGGCGTAATTTATGGAAGATGAAACTTAACGGGAAAAAATGTAAAGTAATGACTGTTTCCCGACTTAACACCGACTCTTCTTGATACTTCCTTAACAACACTTCCTTGTAACAAGTATCATCTTATAAGTACTTAGATGTTCATATTGCGCCCAGTCCATATTGGAAAACTCACACTTAGTACATAACAAGTAATGTAAATCGTATGCAAGGCTTCCTCAAACGAAATTTACCGTCTGTGCCAGTATCTCTAAAACTCCTCCTATATAAAACACTTGTTCGTTCAAAGCTGAAATATGCCTCTGCAATTTGTGACTCCGCCGCTGACGTATTACCATCAGTCGTCGAAGCCATTCAAAATAGGTCCGCTTGCTACATTCTTAGTAAATATAACCGCACCGCCAGCGCAACATCCATGAAACTAACTTTGAACCTTCCCAATCTTGCACTCCGTTGTAAGCTCTGCCGTTTGTGCCTATTTCATAAGGTCTTTCATAATCCTTCCTCGCGTGTCAGACTGCTAACTCCACGTTCCTACATCTCTTCCCGTCTTGATCGCGTACACAAGATGGGTCTTCCTGCCTGTGAGATTACCACTTTTTGCAATTCTTTTATTCACAAAACAACGGCTTCATGGAACCACCTTCCATCGTCTGGGGCATGTATAACTGATCCCATCATCTTTAAGCGTTAGTCACATTCCTGCATCTCATTACAAATGTTGCGTTTTTGCCCTTGGATTTTGTCTCTATTCTTTTTTTTGCATTTGACCTGTTAACCCACTCCCCCCTGTGATGACTTCGGGTCCTGAGGGATTATTAAATAACTAAAAATAAAACCCCTAGAACGCGGTGTTTAACGTTCACCACGCAATAGGAATGCACCACATCACACCGGCGCGTTTCTCATCCAGATCGAAATGGTAGGGGTGGGCATTGAAGTCGGGAAGCCTGGGTTCTTCAACTCCAGTTTGCTCCTCGCGCTTCTGGTGTGGTGCACTATGCGCTCGGCCACCGAGTGCTGGGAAGCACGTACTGCAGAAAGAAGAAAAGAAAAAACATTCGCCCGCTTAATATATTAACAAACTGGGAAACGCTTATCACTTATTCCGTCATTAACGACTTGACAATAAATGATGAATAGATGGGTGCACACGGCCTAGCCTTATGAATTGGGTGGCGGCTTGGGGCACCAAGGAAGAGTTTTGTTCTGCAAACTGTATAGTACGCGGAATTGTCCCGATTCCACGACGTCGTTGTCCAACTCTGAGATTGCGTCGTTCAACCCGATCTCGAATTGAAAGTCCGAGCGGCATACCTAAATGTGACTCAGCGCTATACCTCGTTTCAACGCAAGTCCAGACGCAGACGACGCTAAAAGCTGATGGGGTCAATCAGGCAGCTTCAAAAGTGCACTATCATGGTGTGCGAAATGTTTTGGTATGTTTTCTATTATCGTTAAACCAGTCATAAACCGAAGAGGACTAGTGACTTGTGCTTTTGACACTGATCGATTGGTCCCATTAGCTAGTAGCGTCGGCTGCGTCTGGACTTAAGCTGAAACGAAGTATATGACGAATTTTTCGTTCGCATGCACGGCCCAAATTTGCTCTTTTAGACCACCAGACGTGCTGGCTGGCAGATGACCGCGGCGCCTCCTGTGAACTAACCGGAGGGTAACAAAACAGTTTGTAACGTAGTTGGACTTGAATCAAGGACATCCAGACATTCGAAATACGGTATCATTATTTGTGAGTTAATCTCACAAATAGAATTCTCAATATAAACATTTTTTTAGGAGTATGACAGCTAAGGGATGCATGAACCATACGTAAGGATATATTGGTTGCTGTTTTTTTGTTTTTTAGAAAACTAGATTTCATTTGTTTGCGTCACATAACAAAGCGGGCGAAATGTTCCTAATCGCTGATACGGAAACATAACTTGAAACCAAAACGGCTGCCTCTTAAACACCGACATTTTGTCGGTTCATAAAACAAAACCAGGCATTTGGTGACCCGAGCGACATTGTTCACTTATGTTCCTTCACGCTAGCATTTATTTGTAGCCAATTGAAGCCGTTCAAGCGTCAAGAAAGATTTCCGACAAGGTGTTTAAAATATGTTTGATAGAAGTGTTCCTTGTTTGTCGGCCAAGTGGGACGAAACCTCAAGTTTCACACTATGATGCAAGTGCTTGACTGCACAGAAGACACGAAGTGCTGAGACCAATTTAGCGAATACGGGCAACTTTGCGGGATTATCGGAGATTATACCAGCCAGCGAGGATATCATTCGTGAAAACCTCCGAAAATCTGACTCTTCTACGCACGTGTCTTTAAAAACTTGTAGAAGACCTTGTCAGTGTTTTTTTTTTCTCCTTAAAATGTATCACCCAACTATAGTCGTAATTAATCTTTCACGGAAATATCCTCGACTACTACACATTGCGACTACTGACTATCTGATATATTGAAACTTTTTTTGTGATAATGCTAAGGTAGTGACAAATATCGTTTTCCGTTCGCAAAATTAGTTCTTTCATTTTTGTTCTAGCATATTTCGGTGAAAACCTCAGAACATCGGAGAATTTTTTCATCCCTTTAGGAATTGGTCTTATGAAATAAACTGTCCAACGAAAGGTACTTCAAAGGTGTTCTCCACCTAGGGAATGAGAACAACGCGTGCCATTGTCCACTTCTTTGTGTTTTACGTCTGCGCGTCTGCATACGAGTTTAGGCAATACAATGAACAAACTAGGCCCACAACAAGTGTTGCTTAACAGCAACAAAGAAGCATGACCAAACGCATATTGTAAAAACTCAAGGCATCTTGCAAAGATGATTCTTCAGCACTATGCCACCATCTTGTTTTCTAAAACATTTATAACTGCGCAGATGTTGTTGATACTCATAACATGTACAGTGGGCAGCTTTCATCTGAAGACTTCGCGCAGTAAGCTGCTTTTTTAGTGTATAATAGAGTTTGAAACGATGACTACATTAACAGGTGAGAATTGCGAAAAGAGGACCACACAATCAGGAATGTCTTTAATGTTCACCTTACATCTTTCAGTGAGCAATTGAGTGATACAAATTTACGTGATCTTTCTGGAGGTGTGTACGTAAGGACATTTTCAACACAAATAACCTAAAGGTAAAAAAAAAGCCAATTTAAAAAAATATATATATATTTTTTGGGGATATTGGATGCTGCCAGTGACCAAAGGGCTCATTTCAAAATACACTCAGATTTCTGGAAAAAAAAAGTAGCGCATCTGTATAGACGTTCGCAAGTACAACCCTGGGGCGCCGCCATCTTGCTGGTAGTTAGCCACATCACATAATCTCAAATGGCGAGCAATTCAGTATAAATAAAGCACAATATTGCTTCACAACATTTATCTAACCCTATGCTAAGGAGCTATGTTTGTCAATTTATTCAAACCTATTTCTTTGTGGTAGTAACTGCAGGAAGCATGCATATGCCCAAACAAAATCTACCCTACAGTCGCTAATAGGGTTCAATTCCAGTAATGCATCATAAAACAAGTTAAAGCGATTGGCTGATTTTCACACCATCAGCCAATCATTTACACTTGTTTTATGATGTGAGGATGCAAACTTATGGAGGTTGTGTCAGCTCTTCCTTGCGGTACATTTAGTGAAGTGACACGAGGGTGCTGTGGTCACTACCTTTAAAGTGGTCTGCTGCTCATGACGTTGCCACAGCCAGGCTGCCTTATGCATTAAATAAATAAAGACAACTTTTTTTTAAATCGCACCTTTAAGATAGTAGTTATTCACGTGCGATACCGGCAACCTTACCAACTCTTTTCGTTGGAACTGCTCGCATGTCACGTAAGCAATGACTGTCTCGTGCTACGCTGCATAAAGAAGTCATGAAATGAAGTCGTCCTCTTTTGTCATCCACCACTTGTTGAGTCAAAAGTCTGGCTATAGTGGTATGACATTGTTTTCCTGCCCCCAACATAGCGAATTTCGATTCCTCTGCTCCTGTGTGCAGAGAGTGTGAAATACTATTTTCTTAACAGTGGAGGGGCCTGAAGCATGTGCATAACAGCACTGGGCAGAGCTTCTCCTGAACAATTGTCTTGCTTCACTATATTCAGATTGTCACTGCCTCCAGCTATATTATCAGCAGTTTAGATTGCAATTACATCATGAGATTCAGACCCACCAGCCCTGTCACCCTGTCAGTAAATTAATTTTTGCTTTTATACAGATCAAAACAAAATAAGTTTCGGAACATACAGTCAAAGGCGCCTTGGGCAACGACACTGCGCGTGTGTGTGCGCGCGAGGAAGGTACGCAAACAGAGCAGAGTCTTAATAAAATGAATCTCTCCACTCCACTCCACTTCCTCCCCTCATTGAAAGTTACCCAAAAATTAACCGGCAATGCAATTTGGCCCAACACGCTGGACCATCTAGCGGCTGCAAAGTAGAACACTGGGTAGGCCAGGGCGGCCCGGGTCCCGGGGACTGCCGGTGGCCGCATTTAAAAAACCACGTGTGAATGGGGCATTTCGGATCGGCGTGAGCCTTTTTGGGACAGTTTTTCTTTAAGTAGGTCCCGGCGTCATGTCTCTATGACCTCACCGGGCTCCTGTGACATCTCGCCCATTCGTAGAGTTCCCCACAAAAATACACGTCGCCACTCCTGCGTGAAAGACTGCCACAGTCACGAAGGTGACTCAAGCGCCAAACTATATCGCTTCCCTTTTAAATCTTGGGAAGCGACACGACGACAGAAGTGGATTACTGCTCGCTCACATGATGCGTCGAGCATCAAGTAAGTGAATTTTAGAGTAATTGTTGAACAAAAATATATGTATAGTCTTGGAAAGTGGTCTGACGAACTTGTTTTGCAGACTACTTGGCAAAATAACAAAATAACAAGGGTAGTGGAGATAGTCTCTGGGCATAAATGCTAATTAATTTTGTATAAACATGCACACCGTATCGTAATATAGTTTTCTTGTGTTATAACGAATACATGAGGCGGTACATGTTTACTGTTTATTTACCCATAAACATTTTGTCTAAAATATATAAGAGAACGTGTTTTTCTTACATTGCTTGGTTTTGTTGGCGTAGTCAATGTCTAAGAAAGTGGTATTAAAAAGTGCAAAATTAAACGACCCCTCTCCCACCCACCCAACCCCCCAAAAAACAATTTCTCATTGGGCTTATAAATACGCTTGAAAAGGTGCTTATAAAATTCGAAATAAATATCAGTAAAGAGACGGGCTGCAACCACTCAATTAATAATTGGGGTTGTGCGATATGTATAAAGCGTGTAGTTGGTCAGCCATTTTAAAGCTGCGACGAGTCACTCGCTGTAGATGATAAATTTAGCCAGTGCATTGCATCCGCTAGCCTGGGGTCTTTAACGTGCATCACTCAGCAGCGATACACGACCGCACGCCGGTACGATGCTCGTCCAGATCGAAGCGGGCCCCTGATCGAACCCAGGATCCCTGGGTTCCGCAGCGCGAGCTTTCGCTCCACGTGCTCGAAGCTGGTGTGCGCTAGCCCACTCGGTCACTGATACCCCTCCAGAACCACTCATTAAAGGGAAGCTGGAACGCTTTTAAAAAAAAAAAATGAGTTAATGCTTCTTCCCGGCGTAGTTTTTCCTGGGGAATCTAAATATCACCATCATTTGTCCTCAAAACAACGCTAAATGGGAAAAAAATCGAAAAACATGCAGCCGCTCGCTGCCGCGGAACGTCATTGGCTGGTGGAGCCGTGACGTCATAAAAGGACCAGGCGCGATTCTACTTTGCTGTCGCTTGGCGAGCTACCCTGGCGGCTCACCATTCAACACAAATTTTCGAGCATGGAGGGAGACTTGAGGACATCAGTGGGTACTGAAGAAGAACCTCGTGTTCCGAGGACCCTCTGCGTGACCCCGTACGCCTTTGAGCCCTTAGCAAAGCAAAGGAAGGGCTCGCGCGCGGACACGACAAGCAGCGCGGAGCCAGCGGGGCCGCTGTCTTCACAACAGACCGAGATATCCGGCTCCGCACGTGCTGGGCACACAGACTGGTACGTATTCTGGGTTCTATTGTGCACTTCGTTTAGAGTGATGACATCTGGCCACATCGTTCCCGCTACTTTTGTTTCTTTATTGTCCTGGAGCGCGTCAAATCTCGTCTTCCTGCACGAGCTGTTGGCACTGACAGTGGTGGCATTTTGCTGCCGGCTATTGTTATTTCTCTTGTAAGCGTGTGCTGTCAGCATTGGGTACCACAACATGTGGCATCAGGACATTGAGGCACTTTAGATCCTTCCACCACACTGGCATTTTAAAAGTCTGTCGTCTTGTCCAATTGTTCCAATGTGGCAGGAAAAAAAAAAGCGGATGCAGTTCCCTCGTTTTATTTTCGCCCGTTGCAAGAGCACTCGCGTATCAAAGCCACCCATGTTTGGTGCGGTAACTGTGGTTCCCGCGCACATCCGAGTCCAAAGGTTGTAGTGCACGCTGCAGTCAATTCGGCCAGTTTCTTTCGAAGATTTTCGGCTCTCCGAGCACCGCCATGGGTTTCGTCGTCGTTAGCGGCCTTCCACGGATCCTTTCGAATTTAATACTTCATCGGCAAACTGAGTGAAATGTACAAATGCAGTTCTAGAATAGTTCTTGGGAGCGATTTGCGGAAAAAAAAAATGTACTTCGCCCGTTAGTACGTTCGCTTTGCGCGCGGTGACAACAGCTGTTTTGTCGCCGCGCGCAGGGTGAACGTCGCCGAGTGAAATTCGTCGCTTTTTTTAGGCATACGCCCTTCAAGAATTCTGGCCGACACGCCTCTACAGACTCCTAACACAAAAAAATAGCCTCGTAAAAAAAAAAAAAAGAACTAGTTGACAAGAGTATACCATATGCTCTTTATTTCTCAATATTTCAACAGGTGCTCATGTGGGGAATGTGTCCCGTTGGAAGGAGAGGAAGACTCCATGTGCTGCCAGGAGGTAGCAGCCATAATAGCAAAACAAAGAAGCAAGCGCTGCACAACAAAGACGCCTAATTTCAAACATGCTTGCCTGAATGAAGCAGTTCTTCGAATAGCTCTGGCAAGTAGAAAGCACGACGGGTTCAGGCCGTCCTACCCAATAAAAAGGTAAATATAAAAATTCTTCAAAACAAAATTGTTTCTAATACTTTCTTTTCCTCACTCTTCAGCCAGATGTGATACACAGCATACAGACAGTTTGCATTCCTTACATGGAAACGCCTGGGAAAAGGGAACCGACGGATACTCCCCAGCTGTGTGCTCCACAGGATAAGATGCAAGTACCCGTCTGACGACGGTACCTGCACTGGCTTCAGGCATTCTTACTAAAAGTATGAGGTATGCAGTTTTTTTTCTAAAGCACCAATAATAAGCTATGTGAGAGAACAATAGACAACACTTATACACCAAGTGTGAATCACCACATGTTGGGCTCACAGAAAGGTTGAGTCACAAAATACCGTCATTCTTGAACGCCGTATTTTCTCGAAATGTTAAGATGCTCATACAATTCTACATAATGTGTAAAAATGTTTTTTCATCATCCTGTTTTATAAATTTAATTACCTTGAGCATGCATTCAAGTGCAAAATATTTTCTGCTGAATCTGAAATAAGTTCATTCATTTGTGTTTTCTATACATGACTTGCACGTGACGTCTGTACGCCCCTCTTTCTGGTAGCCACAGGCACCTCGTTAACACAGCGGAAACTGTGATCCCACAGAACCCCTTCTCCCAAGTCCGACCCTCCTTCTGGTGGCCAAAAGCATCTTGTGAACACAGCGGAAGCTGCCCTTTCCCCCATTACGTTTGGTCAAGTGACATTAGTGCTAGCTATGTATATGTGTGTCACTACTGCTTTGCCCTTTGTTTCAGGCCGGGAGTAGGGACCCATCAGGCTGCAACCTTGTAGATTATTTCCCTCGCTCACTCGTCACGTCTGTGATGGTGTGGCGACATAAACTGATCCGATTTGAAATGCTAAGGGAACAATCGGTGCTAAACATAAAATGGCGAGATAACAAAACTTTTAAAAGAGGAGAATGAGCAAGATGCAAAGGTTGTGCCTTTCTCATTGACACAGTCACAGCTGGACAGGTACTATTGAAGGTCCTGAAGTTAGCTGGGTGCACATGATGAGACTTGGAGCACGCCATCAGGAGGCAGGAGAGGTCGCAGAGGAATGTGGGCCTGTAGGAGGGAGTCCCCCATCTTGTGGAACCCAGACACCGCAGCCGCACCGGCAAAAATCTTCCACTGTTTGTCCGAGGTGGGTACTGAAGGGATAAAAGAGACAAGCTTCACAATCCTGCACCTTGTTCACAGTGTATGAAACAAACCTTATCTGTTAAACCTTGTCTTGTGCTTTTGGACCAGTTCCACCTTTGAAACCTTCCTTGCAGAGTTGCTGAGCGGCGGTGGGTCGTCAGCAGTCATGGCAACACAGGCACGGAGTGCCTTGTTCTGCATCCCCTCCTGGACTGCCTCAAGGAGCCTTGCTATGTAGCCTGGAAGAAATAATTTAGTGCAACATAATGTGGTTTTGTGCTTTTGACCTAAACCGATAAACCCCGAAAAGTAATCGAAGTCAGTTTTATCACAATCCGTCAGTACAGAAAAACCTCCAATCGAAGCTGTCCTTCTATAAGAAAAACCGATGCTTCACTCAGAGGAATCATAACCTACAGCTTTATCTTGCCCTCACCCGGAACCACGCTCGCTTTGAACTGCCTGCCTGCCTGCTTATTTCTTTCCGAGAATTAAACCCTCATCTCATTTACTTCTTTCATCGGTAGAAATGTTTTTCAAGTACATATCAGGGTCGTCCACATGTTCGCTGGATGCTGAGATGTCCCATGCCTGTGTTCAGAGTGCTTCAGCATAGGCCTCAGTAAATTCAAATTTTTGTTTCCAACACAAAAAAAAAGATACAGAAAGACATTGAGTCTGTGAGGGGAAAAAACGCTCCCATATTGAAAGAAAAGTGAACTTTGAGAAAACTAAAACCCTAAGCGAAATTTGGTGGCAATTGAGCAGCCCCATAGAGCAGTGTTGACAGTCACTCCTGCCAATACTTTTGTGAACGTTTTAACAGAATCGATATCTTTTTTCTACTTGCTTCAATTGAGTCCTTTTTTTAGGAACATGGCAATCTATATGGTTCTAAACAATCAAATTGGTACAAGTTTTTCTTGCTTCTATGAAGCCCCCTTCTGTGGACATGACAATCAATGTGTGTATGGGGCCACGGGCAGTTTCTCGAAAGACGATCCGTAGCGCGTCAAATAGTAGCAGGGCAGTTCGTCTTAGGCCTATTCGTGGTGGCGACAGCTCGTCCAGGCTATCTCTTGCCGTCCTATTTTTATAGAGCCGAGAATATTGCTCCCAACCTAAAAACCTTGGGTGAGGCACTCTTGACACAAATGTTTTGGAGACTCTAGAATAACTGGTCGAATCGCTGTTACTTTCGCAATAAACATTGTCTGACTTCCCAGGACTCCAACAAAATCTGAGTATGAGTTGTTTTAATAATGAATCGGAATACAGCGGCAAATATGCAAGTTTGTGTCGATATAATTTGCAGAGAAATGTCGGTTGTGCGTCACCGATTATCTGGATGTTTCTGTAGTCGCTCAAGAAAGAGCAGGCACTGGCCGAAATGAAATTAAGCTAAGCCGCAAGTGTCTCGACAAGGTAGCCGAGAAAGCAAGAAACACGTCGCAAGCACCTTCAAGCAATTCTTTGATGCTGTGACGGAACTGACAGCACAGATCCTCGAGGAGTGTGCCCGAAACATTTCAGTACGAGTGGGTGTTTTTATAAGGTAAATGACCATTTCTAAAGAAATCTGTCTTCCTATTAGTTACTGGGACGACTCGTTTTCAGATTGTGTTGGAGTTCCAGGAGATCAGACAGCGTCGTTTAAGTAACAGCGATTCGACCAGCTATAAAAAGAAACACCAAAACATGTGTCAATAGTGCCTTGCCCGTGATTTTTAATGTGCGGGCAATATGCTCTGCGCTAGAGAAATTGCACGGAAAAACAAAACTCTTTCAGTAGTGTGACGAACTGCCACTGCAATGAATTTCCCTAAAATGAAGTGCCTTATGCAACAAACTGCCCCACTACCAATAGTCTTTCTACCAACAACACTACAGCCATGTCTATCCACTTTCCCTGATTCTGAAAAAATAAAACCTTTCAGTGTGTCTTAAAAATGAATTATCATTTCATAGTGCCTGACAAGGTGAGAACAACAGGCCATCTCTTTTGAATAACCAGCCTCCAGTGTGCACTTGCTTTCTTCTGCAATGCTTTGGCTGTGCATGGATGTACAAGATGCCGAAGTGTTACCGAAACTAGGGCGGTATTCGAAATCTTACCCAAATGGATCCGAGTTACTCTGGCGGGTCGTGTCACGTGACAACACAGATTGAAAAGCGCTGGGCGCGGGTAGGTTTTGGGACGCCAAAATACAAAACCCTTACCCTGGAGTAAGATTGAGTAAATTTTGGAACACGGTCTAGAAGGCTCGCACTGCAAGCAGGACAGCTGAAGCTCCTCTTTGCCGACCTCGCTGTTAGCGACTTGAGTCACAGGCAGATTGAGAGATGGCACACTGCGTGGTTGCCTCTGTACAAAAGCTGCCGGCAAGTGCAGCAATAAATAATATAGGTTGATTTGTGCATGCACACAGTTCAATATAAAGGCTCCTGGTACACACCATAGGTAGGCCCCTCCTTCTCCGGTACTGCTACTGGTTCTCCTTCATTTGCCTTCGGGTGCTTCACCCTAAAGCGCTCCACGCCCTCTTTTGTGACTGCCTGTGCTCTGTTCCCGTTCTCGTTGAAATGAAGCACTGCCAGCATGGTCCTGAAATAAACGAGCAGTTTGAACTAAATAAAAATCAAGACGAGTGTCAATGAAAGTTTGAAGTTGAAGCAGCTATTGAAAGGTTAGAAATAAAATGTATAAATGGTAGCCTTATAATAGTAAGTCACATTTTAGTAAACTTGTAGTGAGCTTGTTCCACACGCACTAGCACCGTGCGATTCCTCTCCCAGAATGCATCGCACTTGCAGAGTGCTGCGCAGAGAGCTGGTCCTTACTAACTTTTCGAGGGCACCGAGTGTAGATTGAAGCTGTCGCTATCTATCCCGTAGTAAGAGTGTAGTGCCTGTAACACGTCCCCGACTGGTGTGTTTAGTGTCCCATTCTGCTTATGCATCAAAAGTGGTATCGAAGTGGCAATAGATGACACCACAAAAGCAGGAGTGTCGTCCTGTCAGATTTTGTGATCCTGGTGGTTGGTCGTAGAAGTTCGATAAAAATGGTGTTGCTGCCGTCACCAATGTTACTAGATCAAAGTTCGTTGACAAGCTTCCTACAACACTGGGCACCTTTTCGTAGTGCATGCGCTCGGCGGCACCAGCTACACTATCAGCTTATGGTTTTTACGGTAAACATGATGTTTGCACAAGAGTCGACGCAAAAAGAGTTGTTCGAAAACAATCTCTTTTTGTTGCCAGTACACACCATAGGCAGTAACGCTGGTGGCGCTAGGAATGCTATGTGCTCATACCTGCTTGTGTACACGCAACAGAGAAGAACTTATTTTGAACCCCACTCTTTCGTAAAGCTTGTTAACTGCCAGCTGCCGCCATTCTAGGAAGAGGGGCCGAGGACTGGTCAAGCAGTTTTTTTCTTCAGTCTCCCTCATCATATTTTTATTGAAAATAAATATATGATTATTATTATTATATTCTTATTATTATTATCTAAGAACGTCGGGCATCACAGCATTGCAACTGCTGACCGCCGTAGCTTCCATGAACTGTCAAGCCGGAGAGTGACTAGCACCAGAACAGGAGTCTGCCCCACCCACCACCGCTGCAGTGGCAGGTGATAGCATAACACTTCTGCGACATCACCAGGTGGAAATCGAGGGACCACCTATTGGACACAGTACACACAACAGTTGGAAACATGTTGAAGGCACCATAAGCTAGAGTACAGACTTGAAATGAAACTAGAGTCCTGCTGTTCGCCATGATAGGTGGGAACACGGTAATGCAGTCGCTGCAATGTGTAGTTTATATTTGCAATTTCTTTAAACTGTACTGTCGTGGAGATGTATGAGCCACAACCTCTGAGCTTTCATTGGAATCTCCCGCAATACATCACGCAGCAACTTTGATTTCAATCGTCATATACAGCTGGATAAGACTACCTTAGTGAGGGCAGTGAGAACGAGAGCTTTCTCAAACAAAATATGACGATAGCTGGTGTAGGTCACTGTTAAACATGGTGATTTTACCCAAGCCTCGGGAAAATTCCCGATGTTCAGCTTTCTCTGGCTGCTGACTGGACATGTACATCACAGGTTTCTGCTTGGCAAGCGTTGTTGAAAAATGTCCAACATTTCACCCGCACATGCATGGTGAGAGAGATCTCGCAGCTGCTGATGTTTGTTCAAAGCTTTTCTTTACCCACCAATAGATAACAAAATGTATCAAAGACTTGGGAATGAAGCATGAGTTGTCGATTGCTTTCTTCATAAAATAGCAGACACTCATAAATCAAGCTCATGTTTAAATCTATCGCCTGTGGAACGCAATTATCAGAGAAAGTCCACTTTTTTTCGGTTAGCTAGGTGCAAATGACACCATGTAGCAGACGATTCCTTGCCGTCTGCTCTCGTTCCTCGCCGAAGTCATGCATGACAGGGTTGCATTCTGGCCACACGCTAGATTCTTTCAATACAGTGACAGTGAGCACATGCTTGCATAAAGTACCGGCGCCGAAACAAACTCGTAGTACAGTACAGCCGTCGTGGAGTGCCAGCTGAAACGAACTCGCTCCACTCTGCGAGTGGCCATGCGTGGACACAAGAGCAGTGAAACAGACTCACTCTTAATTTCATGCACTCTTTACAACATTAAAACCATAATAAACAAGGACTGGCTTTCTGCAAACATACTACTTTTGCCTTCATGGTGTGAATTCAGTCATTGTTTGTTACTTTATCAAAATTCACACATTTCAAAGGCAGAAAGAATTGTTTTCTTTGATAGTGGATTCTTGCAAGAACTATTTTGCTCAGGAAATGACTTATGCGCAGAACATGCTTTTTTAGGTGACGAGTGTACCATAGGACATATTTACTTCCCTCTTTCGTTACTGTATGAGATGGGCACTCTAAGAAATTCCTCTTGTTTTGGCCAAGAGACAACAATTGTTGCAAGTTACCTTGCTTTCATCCCCTTGTTTGAGTACTGGCAGGACTTCGGACAGTAGTGAATAAGCAGCCTATGGAATGCCTCCAGCGAGTAAGTTTGGAAGCGGGTTGAGAGCTGTGTCAGGTCTGCTAGAAGGTGCCTTTTGGTGATGATTGCAGCAAGCTTCTCGAACGTTGGTGAGTCTAGGAAATCCAATAGTGTGGGATAAAACATTCAATCAGTGTCACAAAGTCTCCGGTGGCGCACGTAGTCATATTCCAGTCGAAAATTCCCATTAAGTTCCAATTTCAATTTTCCCATAGGTACCAATTGGGTTTTTGAACAACCAATTGGTCACTGCCAATGGGAACCAACGAGAAGCATTTGGAACCCCTTCAGGTTCCAACTGGAAAAAAAATTCCAATTTGTGAGACCCATTGGCCAGTGTGCTTCCAGTTGGAACCCACTAAAACCAATTGGTTTTAGTTAAAACCAGTTGGAATTCCAATTGGATTTCACGGGAATTTTTAGCCGGGATCATATTTAAATGATGTATACGCACCATCATCAAGCCACTCCCTAGGCTCCAGCTCTCCATGAGCACACACTGGGTACAGAGGATTACTGTGTACGTGGATGTCCCGTACATGGTTCAGGATGGACAACCATTTGGGGACGATCATCCTAGGGTCCCCCTCACTTGAGGCTGCCACCCAATACAGGTGGTTCTCCACAGGCCTCCTCCACAGCGCCAGCTCAGCATAGATTGCAGTCTTTAAAGCGGCAAGAAGCTCTTTCTTCACCCCTGAAAATGGAAAGAGTGAGCCACCTGAAGTGTGCTTTATTATGATCACTAAATAAACTTTATATCTAAAGCTTGTTATCTTGCACTGCAGATACGTTCTCCCAATACAAAAGCCATCCTTGATTTGTGTATGCTTCTAGAAAAGTTGATAGTGACGATGCCATGAAGTACGCTAATCAGTGGCGGATTCAATGGGGGGTCCAAATGTCCTCCCCCTCTTCTTTAATTTAATTGTGTAAATTTTAGGGCGGTGAAAAAAAAAAGGGGGGGTCTTAGACATCTGATATGCTGGCCCCCTCTTTGGAAATACGTGTACTCCCCCTGACACTAATGCAGTGCAGTCCCAGATAGTTTCCAGGCGCTAACCATTGCTCATGAAGTCTGCAAGATCAGTTACTGCCAAAAGTGAAAAATGAAGTCATCCTAACCGCTGTTTAAAAGAGACCGAAAATTATTTTAGAAAAAGAAAAGCAAAAGTCGTGAAGCTTAGATATCGGTAATATGTGCCACATTTCAGTACAGGTGCATATAAGCAATAAAAAATGAAATATCACCTTTTCCCACGTGCCAGACGTCAAACTCATGGACGATGTGAGGCATCTCTTTCCTCATAAATGCCTTTGCTTTCACGTGGCGGTCCGTGACGAGGAGCTTCACCGTCACGCCATGGGAGTCCAAGAAGATCAAGGCCTTTTTGAGGCCTGCCAGCTCCATCCGGCCGCTCCCACCAACTTCATTGGACTGTCAATAGAATTACATCGTATGCACTGCATTTCAGTAGACAAAAAAGAATGCAAAGAAACTTGGCACTAAATATCATATCCCTGAACATGGCCATAGATGTGTTCTTTAATCAGGAAAAGCCTAGCAGAAGTGGAGTCAGTTTTAAAGGGTGGCTTTCAGCTTCCTTTAGCTCTAAAAAGAAATGCATTTACTGTCGCTATAAATAATGGATATGTTTTCGTGCAATGATGCATATAAGTGCAAGACTGTTTGTTTTATCAGTAGTCTCCGACAATACTTCAGACTCCTGCCTGTGTGTTCACCTTATTTCCCCGCTGATGCACCTGGTTCATTAGATAAGCTGTGGTGGTGTGTCTAACCCAAAGTACTACCATAAAGACGTAAAGGTTTACTTCAGTGTTTTACCAGAAACCCGCAGTTAAGATGCATCTGTTACACTGTCATGTGCAACAGAAGAGCAAAAATAAGCGAGATGAAATCTACGTACCTGCACCAGTTCGAAATGAATGATCTTCCCCGAGTCCAGGTCCAGCAGCGAGTAAGTGCCAAACTTTGCACTGAAACCGGGCGAGTCAGCCCGGCCATCTCCAGCCAGCCTGGCAGGATGGGCACTTGCGTCGTTCAGCAATGCCACTTGGTCCTGGGTCCATACCTACAAAATAAGATATGGCACCTCCTTTGTGGCATTCCTTACTCATAAAAGTATGAAGAAGGTATTAAGCTTACTCAACAAATGCCTGGAGCATGGGCTCACAAACTGGGTTTTGTCTACCCCTCATTAGAAACTTTTTCCCAATGTAAGCATCATTTCAGAAAATATGTCACCTATTAATGCATAACTATAAGCGAAACCTCCCCTAGTTATATATGAAGTCTGTTTGTTTATGAACTGCTTTATTAAAAGTGTGCAGCAAGACAGTGGAGCCAGTGCGGCTCCTAGTAGAAGCATTTTACATACCCACTGTATGTTGCAGCCAAACTTAGTTTCTAATCAATGTAAGTTTACCTGTGCACAGTGCTATACAAAATGTGTGGAGCCACAGTTGGCATTAACTTATTTTAGACTAGAGATAGATATTGACCACATGAATTCCCTCCATGCACTGGCAAAAACAGCTGTGATCATATCAATTGCAGGACATCTACTTGGTCTGCAGCGAGCTAAGAGCAACCTGATAATAAGATAAGCAAAAAATAAGTTCCATGTAGATTTTTCGACCACTGACACTAGTGAATGTCGTCCTATAGCGACTCCAGATTTTTAAACACGCAAGTGCTTGGTAGAGCCATATGCCAGCGCAGATAAATGAAAAACAGTGGGGTGTTATCATTGTTGCCGTATACAGCTGCGGGACACATGATTGAACCCAAGCTATACTCACGGTCAGCTTTCTGTGGCAATGCAGTCAATGCTAGGGGAGAGGGTGCGCCAACCGCTGCAGACGTGCTATTCTCCTCTTTTCACGTTGCCACAGAAAGCTGACCGCGAGTATAGAAGCGAACCCTGTATGCAGAATAATGCTGGACGCGGTAGCTTTTTGAATGCCAAGGTGCGAAACCTTCACTCCGGAGTTAATTGGAGAAACACGGCCACAGGAAGGTGGAAGGTGAAGGTCCATTCAAAACGGTCGGAGCAGGCAGCAGCATGTGACTTCACACAAATGGTATTGTTGATGATGCTGCCAACCAGCTGCCAAGGTGCAGTGGCGTGCCCCCCTTAGGTGTAATAAGCTCCCAATTTCAAAAATACTGAGAGCAGAATTAGTTCCTCGGCTACCAACGAAAAAAAAAAAGGGAGGTGCCTCTTGTGATAAAAATGCTTTAGAACCTGTTAGCATAAAGATACTCACTCTTTCAATGGCTGGGAAAAGGTGAGTCTGCTGCTAGTTAAAGAATGTCCTGCAGCATATTGTTTGGACACCAATGCTGCTCAGGATCCTAAGTGAGGCCTTAGGGTTGCACCCTCAAACAGGATTCCTGCAGCGATCAGCAGATTTAGCAGAGGCTGCTGGTGGATCACGTCTTGATTTGTCCAGTATCCCCGGTGATCAGATGGGCACTGCGTGTAGACTTTCACCACCGTTCCTTTACACTCGATGTTGACTTGGCAGCTGGCAAGGCATTCTCGGCACACCGCGAAGAGCTCCCTGAAGTGCTTTTCTGCTACCAAGAATATGCGGCCGCAATCAGCTGTAGCTTCTGGTTGATTGGAACTGCAATGCAAACAAAAATAGAGGTTAAAAATTTTAAGATGCACTTTGAACCTCACTCCACATTCAAATCAAAGTTTTTCCAACCAATTTTCAATTTCAGACTTCAGCATGTACGTGAAAGCTTCGAGGCTCAAACACCTGTGAAGATGTGCAATATCTCAATAAATGAATACGTGCAAGTTTCAACCTTTCGGCTGTAATATATCAGAGAGATTATTGGTGAGGTTATCAACTGAAGTAATATTTGGAGGTTTTACATGCCAAACCAGTGTTGGGCATCTAGCTGGCACCGCCCAGTGGAGGACTGAGGATTCATTTTGACCACCTGGAGATCTTTTGAGGTGCAACCGAAAGCTCGGTTTTCTCCGCGATAAGCCCCCGTCAGATTGCGGGCATCTTGGCTGGGATTCAAACTTGCTACCTGGGAATCTGTAGGCTGGCGCTTTGCATCGGAGCCACCGAGGTGGCTAGGTTATGAACTGAGACTTCGACATAGCTCCATTAATTTTAGTGATACCCCCCGCCGACTTCTTGCTTCATCTGAGAGACAGACCCATTGCTTCTCAATGCTTTCTAACACAGTGCAAATACAATACAAACAACAGTAAAAGATGATATATAGGATGACCAAGCACATAATTCACAAACTTTATGATATGCTTCTCTGGCAGGCACATTTTTTACTAAATGGTCAGACACTCTGACCCGCTGACACGAGCCACCAACTGCTGCACACACTGTGTGACACAGAGCGAACAGACTGTCAGTGCTTTATCTTATTTTACTTCAAAAGGGTATTGGTGGACATTAAATTTTATGACTTAGGCTAGAACCACAAATGAGTACTTTCTACCTCACTAGTAGTTTTGATGACAGCCTTTCAGCTGTACAAGAAATCATAAACAGAAAGTACCGGCAATCAGTTGTTTGTGCTAGCAGTCTTGCATTATGTATACAGACTGGTCTCTTGAGAACATTCTCCACAAAACAGTAGGCTTATGTCTGAAATGATTTTGTCTTGCTTGAACTTGATGCCTTTGGTTCATACCTGTCTTCACAACCCTCAAAGGGGTCGTAGTCATCACTGGAGTCATAGCCCTCCCCACTGGACTCCCCTGTTTCGTCAGGGTCTTCGTCGCTTGTCATGTCATCATCGATTGAGGGATGGGTTGCACAAAAGCTGCTCTCAGTCTCTGTGCTTGCATCAGCACACAGCGGACTGGCTTGCACTTCTGAAAAAGAATAAAAACCTTTATGAAGATATGGTAAATCTGAAATTTTGAACCTCTTACACACACAGGGGTTCATTGCTATTGATTAGTTTTTTTCCGTGGCGAGGACGCAGCTCATACTAGAAGGTAATGGGACATATCAGACAGCATCAAAATTGCCATCATGGTGTTCATACTGTTCCTGTACGTGTTCTATCATCAATGAACCTATCATAAACAGAAAAGGTCCAGTGACTCGTGCTCTTGACTTGTCCCTTTAGTTTGTAGTGTCGGCTGCGTCCGGAATCAAGCTGAAACCAAGTATAAAATTGCACACTCAACCAGTTGTGAACCCGAGCCACAATTAGGTGCACAAGCTATTCTTTGGGAATACCGTAGGTGCTTAAACTTGCCCGAAAGAGTATATTCGATTGGCTATTGGGAAGCAAATAACAAATACATCTCTCAGTGGTAAGTATGCATGCACCAGCTAGTGTACTACGAATTAAAAAAAAAACGTTATTCGGAAAAACTTTTTTTTTTAGCTGCAGCCAGGATTTCACGGTCCCAACTGAGGTGGTGGTTTCTTTTATATAACATTGCAAGAGTGGGATGCTTAGGATTGAGTTGTGGTGAAGAAATACTGTTCTGAAACCCCCTGGCGTAATCTTCCCTATTGTTCGCCGGACGTGCCGTGTCCAATGTGCACCAATATTGGTTGTATTATGATGACCCAAGCATGGACTCTCACTTCACAGACATCGCAACCTACAAAGTAATAGAAAAAAATGTTCTGGTGCATCGTTTATTTTAGTCTCGGGGTTTCGACTATAATGTTTCCTGATCAGCTTGCCTGTATTTCTCTTCTCAAACTTTCCGAAGAATTTTTTTTATGCTCTATCACTGATCGGAATGGTCTTCCCCTGAACATACGCCTGGATACTTCGCCCTTTTGATGTTTGTTTTGTGAGCTCTCTTTAGGCAATCATAGTTTTTATTGCTGCCTATTCTTTATGCAATACCTCTAAAAAATTTGAAGCGAGGGGTATTCTTAAGGCACTAAAAAAGAAATGTTTGGCTGTTTTTCACTTTCTTGATCTCATATGATATAGCTGGTGTTATTTAATGCTTGCTGCTCACATTTCTTACTCGTGCGGAGCTCACTGGAGTGAGCATGACCTTCACTGTACTGTCATGCACCTTTTCAAAGGTGAAATGCAGTTGCATGCTTTCTGTCAGTGTCATGTCTATACGCTATTTCACAAACATCTGCAGTGAAGACAAAGGCATGGGCACAAGCATGTGGCTTTAGAAAGTGCCTCTTACAAACAAGTCATTGTATAAACAAAAGCATACTACCGAGCTAGGCTTGCACGCCTATGCCTTGCACACCTATGTCTTTGTCTTTACTGCAGACGCTTGTGAAATGGATTATAGGGTTGGGAGAGCGAAAAGAAAAAATTTTGTCTGTTTCAAGGCAGGAACAGTATCACCATAGCAAAAATGACATACCAACGGACTTGACTGAAGCTTCAGTTTGAGTAGACCGATATGTCATCTTGGGCCGCACTAACACCTGTATGCCCTTGTCATAAGTGTCAACTTGTGGACCGTGGTGTTTGTCAGCATGCTCATGTGCACGTGCTCAGGTCTAGGCACTGAGGCTCTTCGTCTTCTTCACACACCGCCTCAATGCCGTTCAGCGTCTCCGTCACTGAACAAGTGAAGTCGGCACCAGCAGTTGAAGAGTTTGGGGGTGCTGGAGGTGCAGAAAGGAGCTCAGAGACAACCTGGGAAGAGGAATGGGTGTTACAGTCCATTTAATACAGTTAATCCATTTCCCCTGGGAATCTGTAGGCTGGCGCTTTGCATCGGAGCCACCGAGGATGCTAGGTTATGAACTGAGACTTCGACATAGCTCCATTAATTTTAGTGATACCCCCCGCCGACTTCTTGCTTCATCTGAGAGACAGACCCATTGCTTCTCAATGCTTTCTAACACAGTGCAAATACAATACAAACAACAGTAAAATATGATATATAGGATGACCAAGCACATAATTCACAAACTTTATGATATGCTTCTCTGGCAGGCACATTTTTTACTAAATGGTCAGACACTCTGACCCGCTGACACGAGCCACCAACTGCTGCACACACTGTGTGACACAGAGCGAACAGGCTGTCAGTGCTTTATCTTATTTTACTTCAAAAGGGTATTGGTGGACATTAAATTTTATGACTTAGGCTAGAACCACAAATGAGTACTTTCTACCTCACTAGTAGTTTTGATGACAGCCTTTTAGCTGTACAAGAAATCATAAACAGAAAGTACCGGCAATCAGTTGTTTGTGCTAGCAGTCTTGCATTATGTATACAGACTGGTCTCTTGAGAACATTCTCCACAAAACAGTAGGCTTATGTCTGAAATGATTTTGTCTTGCTTGAACTTGATGCCTTTGGTTCATACCTGTCTTCACAACCCTCAAAGGGGTCGTAGTCATCACTGGAGTCATAGCCCTCCCCACTGGACTCCCCTGTTTCGTCAGGGTCTTCGTCGCTTGTCATGTCATCATCGATTGAGGGATGGGTTGCACAAAAGCTGCTCTCAGTCTCTGTGCTTGCATCAGCACACAGCGGACTGGCTTGCACTTCTGAAAAAGAATAAAAACCTTTATGAAGGTATGGTAAATCTGAAATTTTGAACCTCTTACACACACAGGGGTTCATTGTTATTGATTAGTTTTTTTCCGTGGCGAGGACGCAGCTCATACTAGAAGGTAATGGGACATATCAGACAGCATCAAAATTGCCATCATGGTGTTCATACTGTTCCTGTACGTGTTCTATCATCAATGAACCTATCATAAACAGAAAAGGTCCAGTGGCTCGTGCTCTTGACTTGTCCCTTTAGTTTGTAGTGTCGGCTGCGTCCGGAATCAAGCTGAAACCAAGTATAAAATTGCACACTCAACCAGTTGTGAACCCAAGCCACAATTAGGTGCACAAGCTATTCTTTGGGAATACCGTAGGTGCTTAAACTTGCCCGAAAGAGTATATTCGATTGGCTATTGGGAAGCAAATAACAAATACATCTCTCAGTGGTAAGTATGCATGCACCAGCTAGTGTACTACGAATTTAAAAAAAAACGTTATTCGGAAAAACTTTTTTTTTTTAGCTGCAGCCAGGATTTCACGGTCCCAACTGAGGTGGTGGTTTCTTTTATATAACATTGCAAGAGTGGGATGCTTAGGATTGAGTTGTGGTGAAGAAATACTGTTCTGAAACCCCCTGGCGCAATCTTCCCTATTGTTCGCCGGACGTGCCGTGTCCAATGTGCACCAATATTGGTTGTATTATGATGACCCAAGCATGGACTCTCACTTCACAGACATCGCAACCTACAAAGTAATAGAAAAATATGTTCTGGTGCATCGTTTATTTTAGTCTCGGGGTTTCGACTATAATGTTTCCTGATCAGCTTGCCTGTATTTCTCTTCTCAAACTTTCCGAAGAATTTTTTTTATGCTCTATCACTGATCGGAATGGTCTTCCCCTGAACATACGCCTGGATACTTCGCCCTTTTGATGTTTGTTTTGTGAGCTCTCTTTAGGCAATCATAGTTTTTATTGCTGCCTATTCTTTATGCAATACCTCTAAAAAATTTGAAGCGAGGGGTATTCTTAAGGCACTAAAAAAAAATGTTTGGCTGTTTTTCACTTTCTTGATCTCATATGATATAGCTGGAGTTATATAATGCTTGCTGCTCACATTTCTTACTCGTGCGGAGCTCACTGGAGTGAGCATGACCTTCACTGTACTGTCATGCACCTTTTCAAAGGTGAAATTCAGTTGCATGCTTTCTGTCAGTGTCATGTCTATACGCTATTTCACAAACATCTGCAGTGAAGACAAAGGCATGGGCACAAGCATGTGGCTTTAGAAAGTGCCTCTTACAAACAAGTCATTGTATAAACAAAAGCATACTACCGAGCGAGGCTTGCACGCCTATGCCTTGCACACCTATATCTTTGTCTTTACTGCAGACGCTTGTGAAATGGATTATAGGGTTGGGAGAGCGAAAAGAAAAAATTTTGTCTGTTTCAAGGCAGGAACAGTATCACCATAGCAAAAATGACATACTAACGGACTTGACTGAAGCTTCAGTTTGAGTAGACCGAGATGTCATCTTGGACCGCACTAACACCTGTATGCCCTTGTCATAAGTGTCAACGTTTGGACCGTGGTGTTTGTCAGCATGCTCATGTGCACGTGGAACACTCAGGTCTAGGCACTGAGGCTCTTCGTCTTCTTCACACACCGCCTCAATGCCGTTCAGCGTCTCCGTCACTGAACAAGTGAAGTCGGCACCAGCAGTTGAAGAGTTTGGGGGTGCTGGAGGTGCAGAAAGGAGCTCAGAGACAACCTGGGAAGAGGAATGGGTGTTACAGTCCATTTAATACAGTTAATCCATTTCCCCACAAAGTTCAAAATTGAACAAATTACATTACATGCATTTGTTAGTGTTGTATTTCGCGCTGTTGCATAGGACTTTTTCTGTAAATCAAAATATAAAGTCTAGTAGGGGTATGTCCAGATAAGCAAAAATGCAGTTCCATTTTAGACAGAGATGAGGAGAACTGTCGGCCAATGAAGAATAGAGACGCTTTACACACGCGCCAAACTGCAGCCGCCATTGCTGACCTTCTCTTGTCTTACCGAGATGCCGAGCAACTGAAACGGTAGTGGACGATCGTCTACAAAGGCCGATGCTTTTGAAACGGACACAGTTGAATCTAATATGGCAATAACCTGGCCTGCTATGGTAATGATAAAGTGAAATAAACATAATAAGAGGAAACAAAAACTGAAGGTCAGTTATGGCGGCGTCCATGCACAGCTGCTGCAAAGCGTCTATATGCTTTTGGCTCTGCGACCATCTTAGACGACAGTGAGGAGAACCGTAGGCAAATGAATATACGCTTTTGACTATGGGACCATATGTTGCAACACAGACATTTCTTTTCTTAGACCATAAACAGTAGTTTATACCCCCCCCCCCCCCAGAATTTTTAACACAAAGTACACAAGCCTATGGTATACAGGCACCCAAAGCCCTTCCAGAAATTGTTTTAGCCTTCCTCCAGATTCACGAGTCTGGACAAACCCCTGACCGTGAGAATCACGACAATTCCATTGGTGTGAGAATAACATGAACAGAGGTTGGCTATGAAGCTACTAAATCCCCACTGCGTATAGCGTAAAACCCTTACTGCTCGCGAGCTAAATATTCGCGTCCACTAAATTTCGCGAATTTTATAATTCGCGAAATTTAGTGGACGCAAATATTTGTTTATATTGTCTGTAGAGGCGAATTCCAGCCTTTAGAATTCGCGAAATTTAGTGGTCGCGAATATGACCCCGTTGCCCAATTCGCGAAAAACCAGGGCCTCAAAAATAAAGGGTTTTACAGTAGTACCAAGTAACTTGCACGCTGCCGCATTTACAAAGGGGAAATCTCGCATGAATGCTTCACCACGAGAAGCTTTAATGTTTACAATCCTGAAAATTCCGACTCGCTGACTCCGGGATTTAACGCTTGCCTAAAAGGCTTGGATTTCCCACAAGTTTTCTTTCCACGTGCAATTTCGATGTTTACAAATGTCACATTCGTGAGGTCGAGCACTTTACAACGTGGGGCACAGGCGCTAGCTCAAACGAAGCTCTTTGGCAGGCTACGCGCTCCCGCCTTTTAAAATAATCCACGAACCTAATTGCACGCTTTCGCAAAACGATGAAGTGGCAATCCTTACCTCGTTTCGTCTCCGTTTTGCGTAAGCTCCTCGGATTCGCTGAGGTGCCTGGCTCTTATGTCGGAAGATGCTCGGAACTGCGTCGCGCTTCA
This sequence comes from Ixodes scapularis, assembly GCF_016920785.2. Classification (NCBI taxonomy): domain Eukaryota; kingdom Metazoa; phylum Arthropoda; class Arachnida; order Ixodida; family Ixodidae; genus Ixodes; species Ixodes scapularis. Next base: position 75,062,174 of record NW_024609837.1, read on the forward strand.
GACGAGCAGTTTTTACACCCCTGCCCATCTCATTCATAAGTCGCACTTTGTCGTCGTAAGCTCCAACCAAGAAATGTTCCGAACACAGAACGCTGTGCTTGTTGGGCACAAACTTGTCCCTTCGCATGGCAAGAACCCATTGCTTCGACAGTTCGGAATTCGCGGGAAAATGATGAAAGCGCACGGAGCAACCACGTCGATATCGGTTTGTGCAGCCGACGGCCGCACAGAAGTTCGGCATGAGGTGATAGCAAGCTCGTTCGCCGAGCTGGCCACAAAGTCCACAGCAACACTAAAAAGGTGAAACTAAACTGAACAAACGCGATAAAAGAAAAAATTAACAGACCCGAAAAGAAACTAAACAATTGAGCAACAACGACGCACGACGGGAGCCGAGCAGCACAGGCGAGGCGAGAAGCCGCAGGACCGAAGGTCCTTTTGTGACGCCGTCATACGTCATGCCTTTCCCTTCTCCTTTTACTTCCCTCTCCCGCTGCCGCGGAGAGGCGTGGTTTCAACGCATCTTAAAAAGCGTCTTTTTAGGTTACACGGGCATGGAATAGAATACTTTTTGCGATGCTCGTGATGTTTGAAGTTCGATTAAAAGAATCAAGTGTTTTTAATCCAATTCAAAACCGCTTCAGCTTCCCTTTAACTGTAATGTAGCATTCAATAAAAAAAAAATCAGTAGCGTTATTTTATTTTAAGCTTTTATCCTTCTGTCATTGAACCAAAAACAAACAAATCGAGTATATTTTCCAGCTTTGGTGTTTAATTTTACTTGAACTATAACTTTGTTGACAGCTTTTCTGTCCGGATAATGTTGGAGAATCATCTGTGAAAACTGCCGCTTAGATCGTTCTACCTTTTTTCTTTTGGTTTCTGGAAAAGAGCAGAGTTGATGGATCGACACGACCACTCTTTTCCGCTTTTGGCGCTGGCAACCTTTATTATTTTGTACTTTATTTTGGCATTGCCCTGTGGTTGTTATCTTTTCGTTTCCCCACCCGAACTTGTTCTTCCCTCGAGAGCGACGCTTTAAAGCGTTTTGCGTCGCTATATCGTGATCGCCGGCTCTCTCGCTTAGAGGAATACGACTCGTGGATGCACTTCACAAAAAAAAAAAAAAAAAAGATTACTCCCAGAAAAAAAGTATGTAGCACATCATAAATAATCCTTTTCTTTTTGTCGCGATGGAAATAATATAGACCTTAAAAAAGACGAAATAAATTATGCAACTAAAACATGGTTAAAACGGCTCGGGTTTTACGCATTGATTCAGTGCGTGCGGCAGGGCATACTTGCCAGGGGTGGAAAGAACCAGATTACTTTTTTTCATTCTTTTTTTAGATATTATTTAGTAATAATTTATATCCTTCATTCAAGTTACGTAGTACTTGTAAGAAAACAAAATATGTCTGCCTCTACACATATAGCTATAGGTAAAAATAATTAAAGCGCATGATAAACTCTTTTCTATAATCCTCTCGAATTCATCATTCGTGCACATGAAGAAAAGAACCAAACGCAATTTTTTATTGAAAATGAGTTCAAGATTACGCTAACTTGCAAAACAATGTTCTACATTGTAAGGAAACCTCGTATATTCCAAAACAATATCGTAAATTTACGGGGGTTTGTTAGGGCTTGGGTGCTTATCTATTAGTTGTATAGAAAAAAACAACGGTTGCCCAAAGTTTCCTGCGAACCATTGGCGCAGCGCACAAAATTTAAAGACATCCTGCTAGTGACTGCCAGTGGGCCTCTTTCCTAAAAAACATACCATCCAATTAATTAAGCTTGAGCTTTCAGTTCTTTCTCACATTACCTTCTCCGTTATGGTACTTACACCTGTACTTCAAAGTCTCCGCAGGGACCTCCTTTATGATATAAAATTTTCGTGGTAATATTTTGCGAGTAGTGCATAACCCGTTTACATCGGCGTCATTTGCACTCTCTAAAATACAAAAACAATTTGTGTAGAGTTTTTAGAACATGGAAGCAAATAAAACTCCGACTGGAAGCGTTTCCACGCACAGGCTTCCTTTTTGAAAAGTTGCATCTAAACTTTTCATAATGGGAGGAAGAGATAACGAAAACAGTATCCACTAATCATATTTCCGTTTAAATGCGCTATTTATGTTTTTTATCGTTTTTTTATATAATTTGCTTTAGATTTCTTTCGACGGCAGGATTGCACTTTTCCTAGTAAACTATATTCGGATGTGGAATCCCGCATAGAAAATGGGCATTCGCTGGTGGGTACAAGGTGAAGGGAAATGGCATGTGAGGGGGAGGGATTAAATAAAGTAAGATAGATAGAAATAGAGCGTAACGAAACGGTTCCGGAAATACGAACCGTGAACAAATTGGAAAGGCAAGGATATCTGCATTGTTTGGTGTTTTGTTTCTTTTTTCCCTTGAATATTTGAATATATATTTTTTCAATTTATTTCTTCATCTCTACTTGGGAAAGGTCACGCAGACCTCCCTTTTTAGCGGTTTCAGAATATCGTGGATCATGTTTTTACTACATCCATTTTATTTAGTGCCTGGGGCTTATAGCTGCTTCCTCACGGAGTAAAACGATGGGAGGAATCCCGGACTCTGATTGGCCTTGTTCGGCGCACGTCACAAATGCGCGCACTGGCGGCGTGTTACAACGCGCGCCAGAGTTTCGCCCATACACAAATGCCGCCGCAGATACGCTTTTAGCGCTTCACCACGCGATGTTCGGGGTTTCTATATGCCGCAAAAATTAGCCTAATTTTTCAACCACCAAATATCTATCGTTCAGCCGCACCTCATGCGTTGCCTGTAATGTGCCGCGGCAGTCTCTCGCTGCGAAGCGGCGTGAATGATGGGGGTTGGGTGGGTTAACACGTGTACCTGTGATCACTCCTGAGTCCGTGACTGCATCTCCAAAAAAGGGCAACCCCACAACCGTCCTTGGTGAGAGCTGTGTTGTTACCTCAAAGAATAAACAATAAGCGCGAAAGGCTCATCGTCGCCTCCTGCTTCATGGTTTCTTCGTGGTTTTACTACGTGAACAAACAGCAATACGTGGGCACGGGGAGCGTGTGTGTGTGTGGGGGGGGGGGGGGGGGGGGGGGAACGTTATTAACATTTTTACATAGTCCGTCGTACATCGTGTCGGTGATTCCTGCAAGAAGGAGAAGCTTACCTACCATTTCCGCCTCCAAATCTCGAAACGTAAAAATCAGACTGCAAGCCAGGGTATGCATAGTAGATATAAACAGTGATCAATATAGTCCGTCGTACAACGTGTCGGTGATTCCTGCAAGAAGGAGAAGCTTACCTACCATTTCCGCCTCCAAATCTCGAAACGTAAAAATCAGACTGCAAGCCAAGGTATGCATAGTAGATATAAACAGTGATCAATATAGTCCGTCGTACAACGTGTCGGTGATTCCTGCAAGAAGGAGAAGCTTACCTACCATTTCCGCCTCCAAATCTCGAAACGTAAAAATCAGACTGCAAGCCAGGGTATGCATAGTAGATTTAAACAGTCATCAATATAGTCCGTCGTACAACGTGTCGGTGATTCCTGCAAGAAGGAGAAGCTTACCTACCATTTCCGCTTCCAAATCTCGAAACGTAAAAATCAGACAGCAAGCCACGGTATGCATAGTAGATATAAACAGTCATCAATATAGTCCGTCGCACAACGTGTCGGTGATTCCTGCAAGAAGGAGAAGCTTACCTACCATTTCCGCCTCCAAATCTCGAAACGTAAAAATCAGAATGCAAGCCAGGGTATGCATAGTAGATATAAACAGTGATCAATATAGTCCGTCGTACAACGTGTCGGTGATTCCTGCAAGAAGGAGAAGCTTACCTACCATTTCCGCCTCCAAATCTCGAAACGTAAAGATCAGACTGCAAGCCAGGGTATGAAGAGTAGATATAAACAGTCATCAATATAGTCCGTCGTACAACGTGTCGGTCATTCCTGCAAGAAGGAGAAGCTTACCTACCATTTCCGCCTCCAAATCTCGAAACGTAAAAATCAGACTGCAAGCCAGGGTATGCATAGTAGATATAAACAGTCATCAATATAGTCCGTCGTACAACGTGTCGGTGATTCCTGCAAGAAGGAGAAGCTTACCTACCATTTTCGCCTCCAAATCTCGAAACGTAAAAATCAGACTGCAAGCCAGGGTATGCATAGTAGATATAAACAGTCATCAATATAGTCCGTCGTACATGGTGTTGGTGATTCCTGCAAGAAGGAGAAGCTTACCTACCATTTCCGCCTCCAAATCTCGAAACGTAAAAATCAGACTGCAAGCCAGGGTATGCATAGCAGATATAAACAGTGATCAATATAGTCCGTCGTACAACGTGTCGGTGATTCCTGCAAGAAGGAGAAGCTTACCTACCATTTCCGCCTCCAAATCTCGAAACGTAAAAATCAGACTGCAAGCCAGGGTATGCATAGTAGATATAAACAGTCATCAATATAGTCCGTCGTACAACGTGTCGGTGATTCCTGCAAGAAGGAGAAGCTTACCTACCATTTCCGCCTCCAAATCTCGAAACGTAAAAATAAGACTGCAAGCCAGGGTATGCATAGTAGATATAAACAGTCATCAATATAGTCCGTCGTACAACGTGTCGGTGATTCCTGCAAGAAGGAGAAGCTTACCTACCATTTCCGCCTCCAAATCTCGAAACGTAAAAATCAGACTGCAAGCCAGGGTATGCATAGTAGATATAAACAGTCATCAATATAGTCCGTCGTACATCGTGTCGGTGATTCCTGCAAGAAGGAGAAGCTTACCTACCATTTCCGCCTCCAAATCTCGAAACGTAAAAATCAGACTGCAAGCCAGGGTATGCATAGTAGATATAAACAGTGATCAATATAGTCCGTCGTACAACGTGTCGGTGATTCCTGCAAGAAATAGAAGCTTACCTACCATTTCCGCCTCCAAATCTCGAAACGTAAAAATCAGACTGCAAGCCAGGGTATGCATAGTAGATATAAACAGTCATCATTATAGTCCGTCGTACAACGTGTCGGTGATTCCTGCAAGAAGGAGAAGCTTACCTACCATTTCCGCCTCCAAATCTCGAAACGTAAAAATCAGACTGCAAGCCAGGGTATGCATAGCAGATATAAACAGTGATCAATATAGTCCGTCGTACAACGTGTCGGTGATTCCTGCAAGAAGGAGAAGCTTACCTACCATTTCCGCCTCCAAATCTCGAAACGTAAAAATCAGACTGCAAGCCAGGGTATGCATAGTAGATATAAACAGTCATCAATATAGTCCGTCGTACAGCGTGTCGGTGATTCCTGCAAGAAATAGAAGCTTACCTACCATTTCCGCCTCCAAATCTCGAAACGTAAAATCAGACTGCAAGCCAGGGTATGCAGAGTAGGTATAAACAGTGATCAATATAGTCCGTCGTACAACGTGTCGGTGATTCCTGCAAGAAATAGAAGCTTACCTACCATTTCCGCCTCCAAATCTCGAAACGTAAAAATCAGACTGCAAGCCAGGGTATGCATAGTAGATATAAACAGTGATCAATATAGTCCGTCGTACAACGTGTCGGTGATTCCTGCAAGAAGGAGAAGCTTACCTACCATTTCCGCCTCCAAATCTCGAAACGTAAAGATCAGACTGCAAGCCAGGGTATGCATAGTAGATATAAACAGTCATCAATATAGTCCGTCGTACAACGTGTCGGTGATTCCTGCATGAAGGAGAAGCTTACCTACCATTTCCGCCTCCAAATCTCGAAACGTAAAAATCAGACTGCAAGCCAGGGTATGCATAGTAGATATAAACAGTCATCAATATAGTCCGTCGTACATCGTGTCGGTGATTCCTGCAAGAAGGAGAAGCTTACCTACCATTTCCGCCTCCAAATCTCGAAACGTAAAAATCAGACTGCAAGCCAGGGTATGCATAGCAGATATAAACAGTGATCAATATAGTCCGTCGTACAACGTGTCGGTGATTCCTGCAAAAGGGAGAAGCTTACCTACCATTTCCGCCTCCAAATCTCGAAACGTAAAAATCAGACTGCAAGCCAGGGTATGCATAGTAGATATAAACAGTGATCAATATAGTCCGTCGTACAACGTGTCGGTGATTCCTGCAAGAAATAGAAGCTTACCTACCATTTCCGCCTCCAAATCTCGAAACGTAAAAATCAGACTGCAAGTCAGGGTATGCATAGTAGATATAAACAGTGATCAATATAGTCCGTCGTACAACGTGTCGGTGATTCCTGCAAGAAGGAGAAGCTTACCTACCATTTCCGCCTCCAAATCTCGAAACGTAAAAATCAGACTGCAAGCCAAGGTATGCATAGTAGATATAAACAGTGATCAATATAGTCCGTCGTACAACGTGTCGGTGATTCCTGCAAGAAGGAGAAGCTTACCTACCATTTCCGCCTCCAAATCTCGAAACGTAAAAATCAGACTGCAAGCCAGGGTATGCATAGTAGATATAAACAGTCATCAATATATCCGTCGTACAACGTGTCGGTGATTCCTGCAAGAAGGAGAAGCTTACCTACCATTTCCGCCTCCAAATCTCGAAACGTAAAAATCAGACTGCAAGCCAGGGTAAGCATAGTAGATATAAACAGTGATCAATATAGTCCGTCGTACAACGTGTCGGTGATTCCTGCAAGAAGGAGAAGCTTACCTACCATTTCCGCCTCCAAATCTCGAAACGTAAAAATCAGACTGCAAGCCAGGGTATGCATAGTAGATATAAACAGTGATCAATATAGTCCGTCGTACAACGTGTCGGTGATTCCTGCAAGAAGGAGAAGCTTACCTACCATTTCCGCCTCCAAATCTGGAAACGTAAAAATCAGACTGCAAGCCAGGGTATGCATAGTAGATATAAACAGTGATCAATACAATGAAAATAGGGCGTGGCGTTTTTTAAACTTAAATTTCGTGGTTACCCCGAATTCAACTAAAAAAAGCAGTTGCTCACCTTGCCTCTATGTTGTGCGCGTCATAAAAAAAATGCTTTAAAGTTCGGCGCGCAAATGACGTCGTTGGAATGTCTAGTAGCTCAGCGAGGTTTTAGGATGCTTCGGGCCAGGCCCATAGGTAAAATTGTCCCCATTAATGGACAGTCTCAGAATCCACTTGGGTGCCCCTTTAAATCTCTAGGCCCGGGACTTCCTAGGAATCAAGATATTTTAGGGATTTCACACCCATAAATACCTAGAAATCGAGGGCTTCCAATGAACCACAAATCTAAAAAAACCTATAATGCCCGAAGTAGCAAATAGTGGGATCTGAAAGGGCCCCACCTCTTGTGCTACCCGGGGCTCTAAGGACAGGTCCGGATAGAAGAGCTTAACGTGGTTTTGATAAAAAAAAAGTAATAAGACCGCTGTCTTTTATTTTTAACTTTTTCTTCTGATATTTTGGGGGAAGGGGGATACACTTGCGATGGTGCTGCAAGCCGCATTTGAACATGAATAGAGCCGCATGCGGCTTGCGAGTCGCAGTTTGTCCACCCTGCTATAAGCCAACACACTATTTTCAAACGTATGGGCTTTCGCCTTAACCAAGTGTGCACTGCGGGTGCACACAAATCTTATTTGAATGTAGGGAAGCTTCTGCGGACGAACCACACCGAACAAAAGCGCTGCCTAAGCCTTAAACTGTAGGCTCTGCACATTTTACAGGTTTTAGAGCCCAGCTCTCAGGCGGCCGTTTCCGGCTTAAGCGGCGTCGGCGTTGCCGTCGCCGTCGGCGCAACCGCGCGGTGCATTATGGGACGCGTGACGTCACTGATTACGTCATCAGTGACGATGACGCTGCCGGTGACATAATCAGTGACGTTATTGATGACGTCATCTGGGACGATGCCGAAGACGATGCGGATGCCGATGACGTCATCAGTGACGTCATTGATGACGTCATCGGCATCCGCATCGTCATCGTCATCGTCCCTGATGACGTCAAGAGTGGCATCACTGATGACGTCATCGGCATCCGCATCGTCATCGTCATTGTCACTGACGGCTTCATCGCCATCGGCATCGTCATCGTCACTGATGACGTTATCAGTGACGTCACTGATGACGTCATTGTCATCGTCACGTGATCTCATAGGGGTCGCGTGACCCGCGTAAGGTCACGAGACTTTGGTGACGTCACGTGACCCTCGTGAGACGACGGCGACGCCACTCGGAGGGAAGGGTAGCAGACAGGATGAGGAGGTAAGGAGGAGGGAAGAAAGATATACTTTCCCCTCAGTACCCTTCCCCTCCTCCTCCTCAAGAGCTGCGATCTAATCCGGCGTTACAGGGAGTTGTAAACGGCTTTCATTTTTTAATAGCATGCTGGTCATGGGGTAACATGTGCTGCATACTTTCGTCTAGCCGGTAAAAAATATTTGAAGTGAACGACTACAATAAATTGGTTACGTGTGAAGTAACATCTGTCGTAGAATTTAACCTGAAAATTACCGCTGTGGACATCTGCATGTGAAGTGTGTGTAACTATAAACCTACCATGCCCTTTGGTGCTTGGGAATTTTTCAGCCAATAACTTATTGGCGGCGAGATGTTCTAGCGGCATCTTCCGCAGATTCCTACACGTGGCGTCATAATCAGAAGTTGGATGTGTGGTTGCGTTCCTGACGACTCCGTCAGAGGTAAAGGGAACATTTAGATACGTGAGTGAAGAGCATGTTGGCAATGTATAGCATGTCTATGCTTAAGAACGACGCTGTCACAATTCACTCTCTATTATTAGCCGCATTTCATCAATGCAGGCAGATAAAAAAAATTTCCTCTAAGGAGCTTACTGAAGCGTAAGCCCTTAGCCAATCGACAACAGCGACGCCTGCAATATCTAACGCCGCCATTATCCTCGACACACTGGCAGGCTTCTAGGCTGCACTAGTCAAGTTATTTGTAATTGATTATTTTTGGACAATTTTTTGCACTCATTCAAATACATTTTTAGGGAGTAATTGCAAGAGTAATGTTATTGGTTTTCAAAGTGCCAAAATTACTTGTAACCGTTACAAATATTTCCTCCCTTTGTTTGGACAAGTTTCTTACCAATGAATTCTCAAACCAAGTCGCCAGAAAAGGAAGGTTTACCAAAATTATTCAGTTCAGAGGATAAGCTGATAATAATTAGGTGATTTTAATGCAATTAGAAACAGTACAGTTTTTATTTTATATTGAGACCGGAAAAAATTTTGCAATTATTAAAATCTGAAGTAATTGGAAAGGTAAGGGCTGCTTTTTTATATAACGCCGAATTACTTTTCTTTTGAAGAATCGAGTAATATAATCAAGTAGTTTTAAGCAGCTTCAATTGTAATTGTAATTGATTACTACCTTCGAGTAACGTATTCAAGACTGAACATTGGTGATGTATGTCCATTTCGGGTCAAGCAGCAACGTATGGCTTAAAAAAACCCGAAGGGGTCAACATTTTAGGATGACCTCTATTGGTACTGTTTAAGCGACTTTTGAAAGAGGCTGCTCCCTCTCGCCATTTCTCACTCATAGTCGCCTTTTCTCCTAATTTTACGTTGCGTCACATCCTATTCCCCCTCGTCCATCTGTATTGTTCTAAGTGTAGAGTATTTGTTTTTGGTGCAGCCTTTTCCTTTATCGGGAGCACGTTTCTTTCCCATCGTGCACATTCACAGAAGAACCGGTTAAGGATAAATAGCCGTGGCTGGCGGGAACACCGGATTGAGACGGATACACTGGTACCCAGACAGCACCGAGTTCTGGGCCAAAACTTGGCTTGCGTCTCGGAGTTTAGGGCATTGAAAAGCCCGAAGAAGCCAAAGTAGAGCCAAACCTGACCTCCCTTCGCAACAGTCTGGGCATTTTGGCCTTAATTCGCAAACAAGTGCCAAACTTAGGCTTCGCTTCCCGATAGCTCGGCTGTCATCTGGCAGCTACGGGCCAATGTAGCCAAACAAGTGCCAAAGTTAGGCTTCGCTTCCCGGTAGTTCGGCTTTCACCTGGCAGCTACGGGCCAAAGTCGCCAAGCAGGTGCCAAAGTTAGGCCTCGCTTCCCAATAGCGCGGCTGCCATTTGGCAGCTACGGGCCAAACTTGCAAACAAGTGCCAGAACTACGCTTACTGCTTTGGAGTTCGGCTGATGAGGTATTTGGTGTACGCGGGCGGTCTTCATCTTAATTAAATAGAAATCAAGTTTTATTCGGCTGGCAACTTTATCTTATTTCGGGTGTCTCTTGATTTCTCCAATCCAAAGGTTGGCTGAATGTTTTGACGCGGCTGGATCAGGCTTTGCAAACGGAAATTGTGCCCGATGTTGTACCCGCGCGTAGGTACACACACCAATATCGGGACGCGCCATGAGACTGGTTCGACATTAAGGCGCGATCACACCGGCAATGCGATCTAGTTGCGCGATAACTTTCATCGCAAAAGCGACCATCGCGGGCAAAAAGCGACGGGATTTGAGCAGTCGCTTGCTGACCATTTCCGATGCGCTCTAGTCACGGAGAGGCCGAGCCAATCAACGGCGTTCGGAGCGAGAGTTTTTCAGAAGTGTCTGGCAAACGAAGGCGTTGGAATCACTCATCGCGCATGCCAGATTGACCATCTAATTACATTTTTTTTGCGATGCGATTTAGTCGGATCGCGCGACTGCTTACATCCCCGGTGTGAATCCGACTTTACAGAAAGTGCTGCCATTGAGCTAGCACTGCGCGAGACTGATGTGCTCACGTCTCCGCAAGATATATCATTATTAGGCGACGCACTGCAAAAACGAGCGTTGCTCTGTGCGTGTCTTGCATTGTGATTAAGCACTGTCGAATCCTAGTGATAACAAAGAGCGGAAGCGACCGGGGCTCCGTGGCGCGGCTCCCGCATCATACTTGGGGAATGAAAATGAACTTCCGGAACTTGTATTATTTTAGCATGTATGTACTTTTTAAATATTTAGAAAGTGGAGACACAAAAGGGACGATACAGACAGGGCAATCTTTCAACTTCAACAACATTTATTTTCGGCTTCAAGCTCAAAGCCCGCCCGCTCCATGGGAGCGCCGGAGAGGGAAATCTAGGCGGAAGGAGAGGAAGCGGAGTAAGGTACATCGGGCAAACATGGCGATGCCTCAACAACCGACTCCGAGAAAATCAAATGGACGCCGAAAGAGTGGCTTCGGATTCGAAGCACCCGATCGTCATTCACAAGAGAAAATGTACCGGCTGCGCTCCTAATTTCGCCGGCACGACAGCCATGGGAGGCCACTGCGAGCGAGTCGGGAGAGAAGTAATTGAGGCCTATCGGATGGCGACAAACCCGCAAGACATAAGCACCCCTTCCATTTCGCTTTCAAGAAAGGGGATTATCGTTCTGGTGACCACAATAGGGGGAATCCGAACACTGACAGGCTAGGCAAGGCGACAAGGTCACCGGCAGAAGCGGCCTTTCCTTTTACCCGTTGTTGATTCCCCTTCGACCTCGCCTTTTGCAAATCCTTCCCACCTACTTTTGTGTCTTCGTGTGGCTGTCAGGGAGCGCGACAGCCGCTTTAAGCAAATCAAAAGGGTAGAGCGAAACGCGTGACCCTGCGTGACCTCTACGAGAATTTGTCATGTGACTTTCTCTGTCACGCTGATGGGATCTCTGGGCCTGTTGTTTTCGCCGTTTTCCTAGTTATAGAAATAGGCGGGCCACGTAGGTTCGGTTTTCGAACTGCGCTCTTCAGTGTTCTGTTGCTTTCGTGCGTTGCAGACGCGGCCGTGTTTTTTCGTCGTAAACGGTCGCAATACGTACATGCCAATTTTTCGGTAACAGCAATTTTTTTTTTCACCGGAGTTTGTGGAATTCGTGTGATGTGTTTGTTGGACACGCTTCGACAAAAGTGCTTTTCGCCGACGACGAGACGTCACGTCAGTTGAATGTGCGCAACCTTCTTTCTCGAATGTGTTTGTGGGGTGCCTGAGTTGGATTATGCATCTATCAAGGATTACATGATATCGCTATTTTATTATTAAGTACACTGCAAGCATGCTTCTGATAGTGGTCCTGCTTTCCTCTCAATCTCCGCGGTTTTTTGTGTGATGAGTTCTGCTTGGCATGAGGACAGTGATAATTCTATTTTATAATTTGCTTTTCGTTTTACAGAGAAGTGTGACCTTTGTAAATATGTCAAGAATACACTGTGTGTAACGATAGTGGGTTAATAAACTTCTGGGAGCGATCGAAAAAAAATTGTTTGTCGGCAGATGTGATTGGATATGCAACAAATGATCTAAACGTACACATACCTGTACGACGTTCGGCCAATACGGAGCAGACGCATCGTAGAGTATTCGTACAATATTGCGCGAACGCTAGGCCGGGGAAAAACAGCTGTACGGCAATATCTGCCGGATATCAAACGGTGGTGCAAGACAGGACATTTGTGCGATATTGGAACCGACTTTCGGCCGGCAGTGGCACGATACGGCAAAGTATCGCCGTGCTGCTTGGGAACGGAGGGGATGACATCTTACCATCGTGTTTCCAACGCTTATTTAATTTAATTATCTTCTGGGACGCGTGAAAGAGCACTTCTGTGACACACCAGAGATTTCGAAACTTGGGCTGGCCTCTCGGCTTTCTTTTCCACTTTTGGCACTTATTTGGCGCTTCAGTGGGTAGCCAAAGAAGAGCAAAACTTCGGCATGCCCCGAATCGCCAAATTAAGATTTACTGCGGCAGTTATGGCTCAAGTCTGGCACTTACTTTGGCAGAACTGTGGCGTACCAGAGAAACGCCAAACTTTGGCGTGTCCAAAGTACCCAAATATGGCGTTGCTCTGGCAGTTATGGCTGAATTACGGCACCAACTTTGGCGCTCTTCTGGCGGACCAGTGAAACGCCAAACCTTGGCATGCCACGAATTCCCAGATTAGGATTTACTATGGCAGTTATGGCTCAAGTATGGCACCAACTTTGGCGCTCCACTGGCGGACCAGAGCAACGCCAAATTTTGGCAAGTCGGAAATAACCAAATTGGGCGTTGCTCTCGCAGTTATGGCTCAAGTGTGGCACTACTTTGGCACTCCTGTGGCGGACGAGAAAAAAGCCAAACTTTGGCACGTCCCAAATACCGAAAATAGGCGTTGATCTGGCAGTTATGGCTGAAGTATGGCACCAACTTTGGCGCTCCTCTGGCGGACCATAGAAACGCCAAAACTTGGCATGGCCCGAATTCCCAGATTAGGAATTACTATGGCAGTTATGGCTGAAGTATGGCACCAACTTTGGCACTCCTCTGGTGTACCAGAGGAGAGCCAAACTTTGGCATGCTTTAGGATCGGCCAACTAAGTCTGTAGTTAGGTACCGTACTTCACTGATGAGTGCCATGGTGCAAAAACCAAACTGCGCCAAAGTTGGGCCCTTATGTTTGCCAGACGTTTGCCCAAGTTGGGCATTCCTCTGGCGTGCTACCTGGGTATGAACTCTTTCTCAAGATAATCCAGCTCCGGAGGACGTATGGAATTGACCTTGGTCCGAGAAACTTTGGTTGAGCATCTTTATTCACGCAAAGTTTCACACGTAGTTCTTCAGTTCTCCCTGTCCTTCAAAGGTGGGGTCGTGTTTCTGTAGTAACCTTGTGAGAGTTAAGGTTTCTGCACGCACATTGTGTACTTCCTTCCAGTTCACTTGAAAGTCCTGAAGCCAAGCCCTTCCCAGTATAGGAGGTTCCCTATTTTTTACAACTAGGATTTTTCGACGCTTTGGCTTCCATGGCTTCAACGTTATTCCCGAATTTTCAACTGGACGTTTGGGGAAATTTATTAAAACATCTCCAGATTGATCACGGTCACGGGTGAATCTGTGTCGATCACCGTCTCAAGAGCTTCGTTGCAAATCTCCAGACTTATTGTGATGGGTTTCGGGTAGCTTTTCTCGATGAAGTAAAACGTAGTTTTGTCTCCCTAGTTTCGTGTAGTGGCATGCTTGGTAAAGTTTGGATTATCCTTTCTTCTTGAATCTTGTTGATCACTTTTCCTGCTGTGGGAGACCATTTAGAAGTGCCCTGTTCTTCCGCATATTTCACAAGTATTGTTCCTTGTAAAGCCGTTTTCAGGGTCGTGATTTTGTGCCGAAAATGTGACATTTGCGGCACAAAATCCTACTTCTACGATATTTTCCTTTTTCTTCGCTTGCATTTTCCGGAATCGACGTCTCGTATTTCCGCCATTGCGCCAAGCTGCTGACATTTTGTTGGGTCTCGGTCTCGCTTCCTATTTCCATCGCATCCTTAATGGCTACCTCCATGGAAGTGGCAAGATCCACCGCTGCCTTGAATGTTAGCGTCGGTTCAGCCAGTAGCTTTTCGAGAATGTTTCCGTCCTTAATGCCATAACTGAGCCTGTCTCGATATCGGTCGTTGAGGGAAACACTAAAGTTCCATTGCAGTGAAAGCTGTTTGAGCGCCGCAACGCAGTCTGCGATGGTTTCGGATTCCAGCTGCCTCCGGTGATTTAATTTGTAGCGTTCCACCGTTTCGTTGGGCGTCGGGTCGATGTGGTTCTACACCAGTGAAACGATCTGTACGTACGTCTTTGTGCTTGCCTTCGCAGGTGTCGCCAAGTTCCGTATTAGTCCGTACATTTTTCGTCCGACGATATAAAGAAGAACATCGGCTCGCTTTGATTCCGCAATGTCGTTCGCAGCGAAGAACGCTGCAATCTTTTCAATGCACGAAGACCCTGATTTCGATATCTGACTGAACTCTTCAATTTTCAATTGAAGAATAGAGGGCTTAATTCCCATACTGGGAAGGGCTTTGCTTCAGGACATTCAAGTAAGTGAACCTAAAGGGAGTACACAACGTGCGTACAGAAACCTAAACTTTAGGTTTGAGGTGGGGCGTCAATCCCGTTACCGTTGTCTTCTTTGTTCCGATGTCGCTGAGATGTTTCTATCCGTCTTTGTTGCGTGAGTTCCATCCTCGTCACTATTCTGATGTACCGGTTGATTTGGGATAATGCAGAAATGTATTTATTTAACTCCTTAGTTTACAATTGTTTGGTATTAAGAGAAGCGTCTTTTCCGGTCTGCGACCGCGCCCCGTCTGTTGCTTCCAGGCGTCCCGTGCTCCTCCGTGGCTCGCCGCCCGACTCTCCCCTCCGGGTGTCTCCCGTTGCCTCCGCCGTTGTTTGGGCTCAATAGGTCGTGTTCGCTATACACGGCGAACATGTACGTAATACGTGGAAACATCTACCCCTTAAAAAAAAAAGAAAAAAAAAGCTTTACGTTTTTACAGATTCAGCCGCTTAGTTTGCTGGCGCGTCCGTGCTTATCTTCCGAGAAAAGGAGGCCTTCTCCTGCGCCTTGGTCACGTGTTTCATTAAGCTGTGTGACAAGCGAGTCTGGAGTGCCTGCCTTGAGTGTTGCAGAATCATTATGACTGTTCTGAATTGTGGTTGGAAAGTTGTCACTGGAAATCGGAGGCGGATATAAACAGGCACGTAATACCCGACAGTGACCATCGTTTACCGCGGTCGTTGAGACATCCTCATCCCCGCAATGATATTTTGGGGCTCTACCCAGGAAGTTATGACGCGAACCAGGGCTACATTAAACCTAATTACCAGGATTCTCATTTCGTCGCGAAAGCAGTGCGAAAAGAAGACGCAATCAGAGGGGGTAGTGTTGGCAGGGACTCTAACAGCCTTGGAGGTGTGTTTTTCCCGCTTCCCACCGTTGTTCCGCGGAAGAGCTAACAAGATTACCGCAGGGGCTGAGAGGGCTGAGCTGACACACCGACCTGGTTCGTTCAACTGCTGCCCAGAAGCGATGTGGGATTTCCGGTACTTAGACCTCCTGAGCTTAGAGGTGACCGCCTTTTAGTTTAGCCAGTCAAAAAGGTAGGGGGATTCTAATCAATAGGTTAAATAAGCTACGATCCTTGAGAAAGAGAGAGAGAGAGAACGAGAGGTAGAGAACAACTTTTATTTGAAACACCTCCAAAGGCCCTACTCGTCAAACACAAAGTTCAAGCTGAAAGTTCACGGAGCGCGCTGATTGGACGTCGCCGAAAAAAACGCGAAGTCATCGTCGTGATAGCCCAATCGGTGCGCTCCGTCAACTTCGAACCCAACATTGTGTTTGACGAGTTTAGAGACCCAAGTCTGAGTCGTCGCGAGGAATTACGATCAAATAAAAAACCTACTCGGCGAGTTGCAGCAAACATACTACCGCTACTTGTCGTTAAAGGGGTACTCCGACAATTTCTATAGACACCCCAAGCAACTATGATTTCTGAATCACCGGTCTTTACCCTTTCTGGTAAGTTATTTAGTATCGCAAAATTCAGAACAGTAATTGCGAAATAGGCAAGTGAAAATGGTGCCAAAACGAACAGTCAAATATACCTGCGCTTTCAGAGCCGTCACGTCAAGGGAAGGCAGGCTCGCGGATCAAACGGGCAGCCTAAAACTGGGCTATGCAGAGCATTTCTCCAAGCTGCGCCACGAGTGCTGGAGCGAGCTTCCAAAGCATTCATTTGACTCCATGAAACGGCTTTGAGTCTTTTGGGATGAAAGTCTATAGTCCAAAACGTATACCCATGCCTTTCCCTGACGTCCCCTTTTCATTGCTTCTGGCAGAGATTTTCACTTTAAAAAAACTAGTAAGGACCAAACATGTAAATTCAATAACTTTGCAAAGAAACTAATTTTGGCCCAAAGTTTGGGTTATAAATTCAGCGACGCTTGTGGGTGTGTTTAGAAAATATTGAGGCAAATCATGGACTATATAGAAAAGGCCGGAATACTCTCTTAATACAGTTTATGGTGTGCGAGTGCTGTGCTATCTGCTCGACGATTCGCTTTTCGTACCCCGACTGTCCGCCACCGCGCGTTTTAACGATAGGACAGGCCGGCCTGAGCTTGTTCGGGGCAGGAGAGTTCGCCACGGCAAGTTCCTTCTGACAACCTCTAGTTCCTCTCCATGGGCTTTTCGGGGTGCTTTGCCACCATCCCGAGAGTAGTGGCAGGAACTTAGTCGAATCTTCGCTGGATCCTCGGACTTATATTGATTTATTATTTAAGCATTAAACCACCATCATTCCGATGTAAATGCTCTCCTCTTGTTTTAACCTAACGTAAACGGCGGCTTGCCAGGAGGCACATTCGCGTAAGGGTTTCTATCTCTCTGCTTTGCCTGGTACGCCGTCGTGTACGCTCTCGTTTTTGTGCAGGTGTCTCACATATGATTGTTTTGTAGTGATTATTTTGTAGTGATATTGCATGATTAGGGACATCCATTTCATTGCATTTACGCTGTGCTTAAAGGGACACTGAAAAAAACTATGGATGTTTTTAAGGCCTAAATAACACTTTTTTTGTAAACATTTTTTCAGAAAAGCAATTTTCTTTAGCATTATTTACGTGGTGAGACTCAATTTAAGTGGGGGTAGCATTGCTCTAGGGCCCTCAAATAGCGAAAGGCGTCTAGCTAGTTAAGCACGTTTTCTCGGCTCTCAATGATTGGAGACATGATTGGCCTGTTAAACGTTAGTCATAAAATTATTTCTTTGAGCCGTAATCGTATTTTATCGGCAATACTTAATGTTTGAAAAAGAGTTTTGTTAATTTTCATTAGAACGAGTCGCTTTGCGTTCACCGATGCGTGTGGAGAAAGATCTCCTCAGTCGACCAACTTTGCAGTCAACAACTGGCTTATGTACGCGGCGTCAGAAGCATTGGAGAGCGTTGTGCGGCTGCTTATTTTCGTAGTGGGATTGGCCTAAGCCTTGCGTCCAACGTAAACAATTTTGCTTAATCGAGCCTGGTTTGTGCCTTTGCGAATATTGATTCTAAATAAAGATGATAGGTCCTGAAAAAGCAGCCGCGCTACCTTACGAATTGTGCAACCGTCGTGATTGCGACCATGGTTTCCATACCCGAGACGATACCTACACGTTAAGAATTCGCGAACCATCTGGTTGGAGGCAATCGGGTGTTGACCTAGCATTAAAGGTATCCAGATGTGTTTCAATAATTTCACTTTGAAAGGCTTCGAAAACAAAAATTCTCGAGTTTTTCAGCGCATCTGGCCTACCAAAGCGAATATGTTTACGTCGCAATTTAATTGCGCGTCGTGACGCTCTCCCAACTTGCTCGCCAATACAATGTGGAGAGCGCCTTGTCCTGTGTGCTCTCTCCTTCTTGTCCGTGTGTGATTCGCGTTGTTTTTCAAGATGGATTCATACCAACTAGCTCGAATTTCCATTTTAGTAGGCGGAAAGAAAACAAGAAAAAAAAAACAGTAGAAAAGACTGCATATTCATTTTGTTGATTTCTTTAATCCTCTCGTCGCGTTTTACCGCACATCGACAGACGCTGGCACATGCTTGTATTGGAATGCAACTCTTGGATGATGGAACGCTAGAACGACTCTTTCATGTTGGCGTCTTGTGAGCTTTGCAGTTGTTTTTGATATGGATTCGCAATAGAAGGCGATGACCGGCCATGGCAGACACCGACGCGCCACGTTCTTGGCCGCGTCTTATGGCCGCTGCAGACGACAATAGACGGTGGTGGAATAGGAGACGATGCCGGAGGCTGACGCGCGTGTGCTCGCACAAATTACAGATGGTGTCACACGCCACACCACACACAGAGGACATCGCCATAAAGAGGCACTAGGGTTGAGAGTGTGTTCAGCCAAGCAGCCAAGGAAATCCGGTAGTAATGGGCGGGGCCACTGATCTGCGGGCGGGGCTGAGAGAGGGCCGTCACCTCCACCTAAATTGTGTCTAATGGTCAAATTAATTCGCGTAAGAAAATAGTGTTTTTGAAGAAACCAAGAAACACATATTAGTCACAAACATTTGTCACATTGCAGCACTTTAAAAAAAAATATTTTTAAGTTAAGTGTTTTTTAAGGTACCCTCCAGTAATAAAATATTTGATCACAGCTACTGTAACTGCGCTACTTGTTTATTCTGCATCTGTCAAAGCTGATCGCGCTACACTTTCTTGGGAATTTGAAATGCTCGGTGCTATAAGATAATAACAATCAGCGTAATGATGCGAAAACGAAGAATTGAGAGATTCTTCGTTTTTGAATTGAGAATGTTCTACCTAAGGAATACAAACACTTCGTTCCAAGTTCCTCTTGTACAATAAAAACTGTGCGGGAGGATTCTTATTTCGTCAATACCTAAAGACGTGAAATCTTAATTGACTTTTGTTGTCTTGGCAATATAGATGCCGACTAAACTAGGTTCTGGGTACTTTGAAAAACTTCCTGATGGGGACATATCCGCAAACTTGAGGTCAGGAAAGTTTCAGCAAAGGAGGGGTGCGGGGGGGGGGGGGGGAGAGGGCGTAAACGCACAGCCAAGCATACCATTTCTCAACCTCTCAGGTGTTACTATACCCACGTGCCGCTCGAGAAGCTCGCTCAAAATTACGCATGGGACGCATTTGTTAAAGGTAGGTTGCGTACATGTCGTGTTAGATAAACTTATTCATAAATAACGCCCTTGGGATGAAAGGCAAAAAAACACATGTGGGCCCGAGTGAGAGATAAAATATGACCGAATAGGGAGTAAAACGGCGTTAGCGCACATAACAACCGCAATTTGTGGCCGCAGTGTTGCCTTTGACGCAAAAGACATTCTTCATCACTCGGTTTGGTCATTAGGAAAACAAACGCAAAAAGTGCAAACCTAGAACGACCATAATTGCGGGAAGGGACACTGAGGAGCACACCCCCTCGTCTAATTAAAGAGTGAACCGGTCCGGGTTAAGGGAAGGAGATGGCAAATGATGACGAAGATTAGAAAGCAAAAGCAGCGTCGGGATTTAGGAAAGATCACCTCCCTCTGTGAACCGCTTGGGCCGCCCGCTAGCTGAGCGTCCCTTTTATGGTCGGTCGTATCTTCCCCCATGGCGTTTTCTGGATGTACGTTCGCCTCGATGTTCAGCCTAGCGGGTGTCTATTATCTCGAAACGAAGCAAGTGTTGCTCGTGAAGGAACAATACTAGAATCGATATAGGCTGGTCCTTTTCAGAACTACACGCTAAAGAGAGAGAGTAAGAGTTTGGAGAGGAAGAAACTGTGAAAGCGAAGCGGCATTAAAAAAAATGCATCAATGCTTGTTTTCTAAGAAAATATTTTTTTGGTGTGTGGAGACAAAAACAAGACTATTAAAATGAAAGAGTTGATCGGTTTTCGGGTATTGACAAAGATAGTTGAAAACGAAGAAGGAGGTTTTGTAGAAAACTCAAGAAATAGAAAGGAATTCAGATAAATGAGTGACGGAATGATAGAGTAGTTTGTGGGACGTCCAGAAAGACAAAGAGAGAAATCACGAAAAGACAGACATTGTACAAGATTGGAAAGGAAGAGGACATAAAATGCAAATAGATGATCGCAGGGGGTAACCATAGATCTTTTTATCTGATTTTGATCTAGGAACTTTCTATAAGTACGTTTAGTCGTGGTTTCAATCACTCTGAAATCTTGCCTCCGGGCATTCGCCCCGGTTCTGAATTTTCTTCTTTCTCTTTACACTTTTTTCTGCGATATCTTTATCTGAAACGTTTAATGGTAGCAGGGTTTACTGAGTGAAAAACACAATAGGGAAATGTCTATTCTTTAATAAATATATGACAAATTTACCTAAAAAGTATAAAACCTTCACTCTTAATTACTTCGAACAAAACTGAATGAACGTATTTAATTTAATCAACAAATAAATACTGTCCAAAGGAAAGGTTAATAATTTATATTTACCTTCTAAATATAATTTACATACATACCCTAGAAATAAGCTTTAGTTAGATTTTGATTTATCGAGCAAATTATACCTTCTGTATATGTTTAAACAGGTGCTTCCACTAAGCGTTCCTGCCTCTAACATTTACAATATAGTAAGCCTATCTATTCTAGTGTCTCAAATTCTAAAACAGGTTCACTTTCGTAATATAGAGATGAAACTGTAAACATGTAGTTTTAAGGTGTGACGATTCGTTCTGGTCGTCAAGAGAAAAGGGCTCCGAGCTCAGGAAAGACACGTCAACCTCCGAGATTCCACGCAGAACTTCTTCTTTCTTTGTTTTCTTATATCTCTTTCTCTCGCGCTCGCACGCACGGCACAGGAGCTCGCACGAGCCTCCGGTGCCGAGCACGAGAGAAGCTCTTTGCACCCCAATCGATCATGGCCTTGCACGCTGTCAGGAAATCGTCACCAAAGAGCAACTTTTCTTCCTCCAGATGTGGGACCACGATAAATGCCTGGTTCAGCGTCTGTCCGTCAGCTGTCACTGTGGCAGTCGCTTCGCCTAGGTTCGTGAGGGATTGACCACTTGCACCCTGGAGACGGATGGAAGAAGGTTGAATCAGAAGGTGCAACTTGTAGGCGATGGAAACGTTGATGAGACTTCTCATTGCCCCTGAATCCAAGAAAGGTGTCAGAGGCTGTCCATTCAGTTGAACCTGAATTGTTTGGATGCCCACTGCTGCGCCACATGGGATGCGCTGAACTACTGATGACCTCTCGCAGGCGTCAGAGGCATCAGCTTGTCGTTTCCCTGCGTCGGTGCTGCAGTGGAGTCGAAGCGCTGTTGCCACTCCAAAAATTCTGGTGTGAGCTCCTGCCGACACCGCGTGACCGAAGTGGCCGCTCTTCTTACAATTTAGGCACAGCGGACGAGCTTCCGGGTGACGAAACGAAGAGCGCCGAAAATTCTGGGAAGCTTTTGACGGGCGCTGAGGCGACACGTGCTGCTTCTCTTGCTTCTCGCGTGGAGAAAGAGGCTGCTGACAATTGCGGTCGTCCGCGTTCTGACGAGGCGGCGACCGGTACTGCTTCAAGATCGCGGAGGAGGACGCTTTCTTGGTTACCTTCGCAGCCTGTGCTGGCTCTGCAGCTACCGTCAATGCCGGTGTCTTTGGTTGGCTGAAGACTACCTGGTCGAAGCGGAGGAATGAGTCCAGCAACTCATCCAATGAAGCAAAGAGTTTGTCGAAGTAGTGCTTTCGTGGTTTGTCAGACAGTGTTGCCAGGATAACCCTGCAATTCTCCGCCTCCGTCTCTGGGTAGTTGCACTCGTCGATAAGCTCCAGTTTGCGGAAGTGAAGTCTGTGCAGGACTCTCCCAAACGCTGACTTGCGCCGAACATCTTCTGTTTCGCTTCAACTTCGTTGTCCAGGTTGTAAAGCCGACGGAAAGCGGTCCTTATTTGCTCCCATGTCGTTACCTTGGTTGTCTTCAGGTGGTAACTCACCCACATGAAGTCCTTAGATGGTAGCTTGGATACAATCAATGGGATGGCCTCACTGGGTGCGACTTGAAACGTCTGGAACCAGAAATCCATCTGGTGAAACCAGGCGATGACGTCCTTGCCTAGCTGAGGAACTGAGCTGACAGTCACGTTGGTCAGCGACTTTGTCGGCCGGTCTGGCGTTACTGCAGTATCTGCGGCTGACTCAGCTGTAACAGGAGCTTTTTTCTTGGGTGCCTTGGGCCTCCTTTCCTTGGCGGACTCGCTCTCGGAAAGGTCTTCGCTAGAGATTGCGATGCACAGCGATTCTGCCGACGAAGTACTCCTCATCTTTGCCTCGAGCTGATCAAGACGGTCCACGACAGGTGCCAGCAGTCCGCAGATCAAATTCTCTGCTGCCTGTAGCTATCTGTTGGTGGCGTCGTCGCAAGGGCGCGATATGTTCTCCAGCCGGTCGATCGGTTTCGCAGAATTCGCGTTCTTGAGCTCTGCTAGCTGCAGGCGTAGCTGCTCCACCTCGGCTTCCAGGATCTCCGTGTCGCTGACGACTGATTGGTATGCGGCGTCCTTGGCGTCGTCATCCAGCCTTCGGAAAGCTTCGATGGAACGTTGCGCCATCTTGTAGTTACCTTGAAACCTTGGCCGTCCAGGTGACAGTGGTTGGTGGAAACCTGGTCGAAGTGAGCGCCGTCCCCACATAGGTTGTTAGCGAAAATTTTCTGAAGCCCCCGTTCGGGGTCTTATCCTTGCCAGTTCGGAGACAGTCCTTTCTTGCGAATAGGGTTGTAAAGCCATACTCTTTCCCCTGGAGAGAACGGGCGTGTTGTGACATGCGCGTCGTACCGGGCTTTCATGCGATCCAAGCCGCTCGCCAAACGCTGTCGAGCAAATGCGTGCATCCGCTCGAGGTTTGTTCTCAGTTCACCTACGTAGGCCGCAGGGTTTGTGGTCGGCTCTCATGCTCGTGGAAGGGCTAAATCACAGGGCATGCGAAGGTCATGACCGAAGAGCATTTTGGCAGGCGTATAGCCAATGACCTCATGAGCAGACGTGCGATATGCATACAAAAACAAAGGCACGATGCTATCCCAGTCATCTTGCTGATCACTGACGAACATGGACAGGTGTTGTCAGTGCCATATGTGACGATTCGTTCTGGTCGTCAAGAGAAAAGGGCTCCGAGCTCAGGAAAGACATGTCAACCTCCGAGATTCCATGCGGAACTTCTTCTTTCTTTGTTTTCTTATATAGGGAGTATTCACTGGCGGCCATAGCTGTGTGCGCGAATGCTGAGCGCCTGCTGACGGCGTGCTTCCACAGTTCTTTTGCAACGTGCATTCCGCACCATCAAGAGCGTCGGTCTTAGCAGCCTATTGATGTGATCTCGTTCTGAGCATGCGCTCTAAACAGCACCCAGAAATATGGCGTCTAGTGAATACTTCCTATACCTTTCTCTCGCGCTCGCACGCGCGCCACCGGAGCTCGCACGGCCCGCGCGAGTCGTCTTTTGCGGCTCGTCACATAAGGAAAAAAGTCTTTGGCACTTTTCAGTTAGCCACTTGATTATAATGACCACGAGAGATGAAACAATGCAAAAAAAGCCGTTGAAAGTCAAGAGAGAAAAAAAAAGTGAAAGCTGCTTACAACTCCCTGTAACGCCGAATTAGAGCGCAGCTCTTGAGGAGGAGGAGGGAAGGGCACTGGGGGAGGGTTAAACTATCCAAGGGGTGGTCACGTGACCTTGGGGGGTCACGTGACCTTGGGGGGTCACGTGACCTTGGGGGTCAGGTGACCCCCAATGCCGATGATGTCATCACTGAGGTCACTGATGACGTCACCATTGACGATCACGATGCGGGTACCGATGACGTCATTAGTGACGTCACTGATGACTTCACCAGTGATGATGACGATGACGATGCAAATGTCGGTGACGACATCAGTGACGTCACTGATGACGTCATCAGTGATGATGACGATGACGATGCGGATGTCGGTAACGTCATCAGTGATGATGACGATGACGATGCGGATGCCGGTGACGTCATCAGTGATGATGACGATGACGATATGGATGCCGGTGACGTCATCAGTGATGATGACGATGACGATGTGGATGCCGGTGACGTCATCAGTGATGATGACGATGTGGATGCCGGTGACGTCATCGGTGACGATGACGTCATTGGGGGTCACGCGACATCGGCGGGGGTCACGTGACCTCAGGGGAGTCACGTGACTTCGGGGGGTCACGTGCCCCCACGAGGTCACGTGACCGCGGTGGGGGGCTCGCGCGGTGCATTATGGGACATTTCCCATGATGCACCGGGGTCACGTGACCTCGGGGGGGTCACGTGCCCCCACGAGGTCACGTGACCCCGGTGGGGGGCTCGCGCGGTGCATTATGGGACATTTCCCATGATGCACCGCGCGGTTACGCCGACGGCGACGCCAACGGCGACGGCGACGCCGACGGCGACGCCGACGCCGCTCAAGCCGGAAACGGGCCCCCAAGAGCTGCGCTCTAAAATCAGAAGAAGCTAGAGGCCACAAGCGTAGAGTCACACATGTAGCCAACTGAAGCCAGCTCGGCGGAAGCCGTTATAGGAGGTATTCACTGGACGCCATATTTGAGGGCGATGTTTAGAGCGCATGCTCAGAACGAGATAACATTAATAGCCTGCTAAGACCGACAACTTTGATGGCGCTATATGCACGCTTCAAAAGGTCTGAGGAAACTCGCCGTCACCACGCGCTCAGCAGCAGCGCACACGGACATGGCCGCCCGTGAATAATCCCTATAGGAAAACACACCAAAGTAGGATCGAATAGTACTGGGTCAGGCGTGCTAAAACGAAAAAGAAATACACCACCAGAGAAAGCAAAGTCAGAAGACAATTCACTGTACCAAGCCAAACGCGAAGTCGCCGAAGCCAGGTGTACGGTGCCTAAAAAACCCGTTTTTGACTGGTGCGCTTAGCGTGCTATTCCGCCCATGCGTCAAAGGTGGTCCCGTAGCGGCAGCGAATGACGTTACAACAAGCCAGGGTGTCACGCTGTCAGTTGTCGCAATCCTGGCGGTTGGTCGTAGAAATGCAAGAAAACGAGCGAACGTGAGTGTCGCTTTCGTCACGGCGTCCCAACTCCCGGCCGCCGAAGCGTCCGTGGTCTGTCAAGCTGGAGAGTGACCTGCAGCAGAACAAGCGTCTGCCACATCCACCATCGCTCTTGCGACGCCGCCAGGATCGCGGCCGGCGATAGCGGGACACTCATATGACGTCATCGGGCGAAAATCGAGGGATTACTTTCTTTTTGGATGCTGTAAGCGCACCAGATATCCAGGGGCCGCACGCTTACGCTTCACTCGCTCTCAACGAATCCAGACCTCTGGTCAGAGCCATCGTCAATCTGGGATCAGTGCCGATAAGACAACAAAGAGGAGCCCTCAAACCTCCGTGAATGAATGCAGCAGCCCCGACTCCCAGTGCCTCCATTCCTCCGCCATTCCTCCGATGGCAAATGAAATATCCTGTCAAAGCTGTATGTTGGGCTAGTTGGTATTGGTCTTGGGTTGCCAAAGGCATGGTAGCGCTTTTTTGGACGAGGACAAAAGAAAGAAAGACAAGACAGACACGAGCGCTGACTGCAACTATTTAATCAACATGGAAATGAGGCATATATACACGCTTCGATCCTATCAATCAACCAACCCCAGGCCTAGCCGCCACTTGCATGAACTGCACCTCCTTATCGAAAAGGTCGATAGATGCAACGCTGACACACCCCAGCCGTGCCCTTTTTATTTCGTCTGCTTCGATAATCTCCCTAACAGTTCTATTTTTATGTCTAGCGAGTACGGAGCATGAGTCAAACAAAGGCTTGCACCCGCAGTCATGGCAATGCATTGAAAGATGGCCATCCCGATAGTTTTTGATGTTTAGGCTATGTTCTCGGAGCCTATCGTTCAGGCATCTCCCAGTCTGACCTACATATTTCTTACCGCATGTTAAGGGAATCTGATATACAACACCCTCAACACAAACGACAAACGGATTTCGGTGCCTAATCACACAACCCAGCGAGGCCTTGCGGAAAGGGTTCGTCAAATGACTCAGCCTGGCTAGCTTCTCTGGCGCAGAAAAGACCACCTTAGTGTTTATGCGGCTTGCTATTTTCTTTAGGTTATGCGCCGTCTCGTGCATATAAGGCACGACTGCAATCCTTTGTTTACTCCTGGCCTCTTCTGGACGGGTGTTGCCCTTAGCTCGAAGCCTCTTAAGGATCACCTCGGCTACCGACACCAGTACAGCCTCCGGGTAACCAGCCGCCAACAGGCGTTCAGACTGCTCCTGGACACTCAAATGTGTCACATGGTGACATGACTTATGAAGGGCGTTCTTGAAGCACAAATTAACAATCCCTCTCTTAACCAGTTTTGAGTGGGACGAATTAAAAGGCAGCAGGGGCTTGTTGGCTCTAGGTTGATACATCCAACATACATGATTCTCGACGAAAGTAAGCCTGATGTCGAGGAACCGAATGCCACCATCTACGGGCACTTCATGTGTCAGTTTCAGGGGATGAAGGGCATCACTAAACACAGTTAAAAGACTATCCACCACCGAACAGAAATGTGTCGAGTCGCAGTTAAGAAATACTAAAAAATCATCAACAAATCTAAAACACTTCCTTACGTTAAAATCGCTCAGGCAGTCCGAAAGGACTCTGTCATGATATGCTAAAAAAATGTCACTTAAAATTGGCGCTAGACATGAGCCGATACAAATACCTTCCTTCTGGAGGTACGTGTCTTTGTTCCATTCCGCGAAAGTAGACTTAAGATAAAACGAGAGTAGATCTAAAAAGTCATCCACTGTCACGCCCACAGCGTTTTGAAAAGCCACAACCCCATACCCCTGAATACAATCCTCAACGCAACTTCGTAGTTTGTCCTGTGGTAAGGAGTAATAAAGATCTTTAATGTCCAATGAACATGCTAGAAAACCTACGTCAGCGTTCATCTTCAAAAAATCCACCACTTCGTCAGAGCTCCTGACTAAAAACGGGTCGTCAATGGTAAGGATCTTTAGTTTATCTTGCAACCACAAGGCAATCGACTTTTGCCAAGTGCCATGCTCAGAAACTATGACCCTCTGAACGCTGTGGGCGTGACAGTGGATGACTTTTTAGATCTACTCTCGTTTTATCTTAAGTCTACTTTCGCGGAATGGAACAAAGACACGTACCTCCAGAAGGAAGGTATTTGTATCGGCTCATGTCTAGCGCCAATTTTAAGTGACATTTTTTTAGCATATCATGACAGAGTCCTTTCGGACTGCCTGAGCGATTTTAACGTAAGGAAGTGTTTTAGATTTGTTGATGATTTTTTAGTATTTCTTAACTGCTACTCGACACATTTCTGTTCGGTGGTGGATAGTCTTTTAACTGTGTTTAGTGATGCCCTTCATCCCCTGAAACTGACACATGAAGTGCCCGTAGATGGTGGCATTCGGTTCCTCGACATCAGGCTTACTTTCGTCGAGAATCATGTATGTTGGATGTATCAACCTAGAGCCAACAAGCCCCTGCTGCCTTTTAATTCGTCCCACTCAAAACTGGTTAAGAGAGGGATTGTTAATTTGTGCTTCAAGAACGCCCTTCATAAGTCATGTCACCATGTGACACATTTGAGTGTCCAGGAGCAGTCTGAACGCCTGTTGGCGGCTGGTTACCCGGAGGCTGTACTGGTGTCGGTAGCCGAGGTGATCCTTAAGAGGCTTCGAGCTAAGGGCAACACCCGTCCAGAAGAGGCCAGGAGTAAACAAAGGATTGCAGTCGTGCCTTATATGCACAAGACGGCGCATAACCTAAAGAAAATAGCAAGCCGCATAAACACTAAGGTGGTCTTTTCTGCGCCAGAGAAGCTAGCCAGGCTGAGTCATTTGACGAACCCTTTCCGCAAGGCCTCGCTGGGTTGTGTGATTAGGCACCGAAATCCGTTTGTCGTTTGTGTTGAGGGTGTTGTATATCAGATTCCCTTAACATGCGGTAAGAAATATGTAGGTCAGACTGGGAGATGCCTGAACGATAGGCTCCGAGAACATAGCCTAAACATCAAAAACTATCGGGATGGCCATCTTTCAATGCATTGCCATGACTGCGGGTGCAAGCCTTTGTTTGACTCATGCTCCGTACTCGCTAGACATAAAAATAGAACTGTTAGGGAGATTATCGAAGCAGACGAAATAAAAAGGGCACGGCTGGGGTGTGTCAGCGTTGCATCTATCGACCTTTTCGATAAGGAGGTGCAGTTCATGCAAGTGGCGGCTAGGCCTGGGGTTGGTTGATTGATAGGATCGAAGCGTGTATATATGCCTCATTTCCATGTTGATTAAATAGTTGCAGTCAGCGCTCGTGTCTGTCTTGTCTTTCTTTCTTTTGTCCTCGTCCAAAAAAGCGCTACCATGCCTTTGGCAACCCAAGAAATATCCTGCTGTGACAAAGGAGTGCGAGGGGTGGAAGGTGGCACTCTGTTAGATCGAAAGAAATCCCTGAGTATGGGCGGTCTTAGGTGGAAGGCCGTGGCACCCTTGATAACCCGCTTTAATTTCTCCAATGAATGCCGCGGCATTGGAAAGCCTTAGTTAGACAGACAAGGCCGTAGCGGTTCTCCAGTGATGGCGCGGAGAAAGGCGAGCGGCAGCGATGGTAGAGCTTTGATGCCAAAAACTAGAACAGAATAGCGGTGCCACGAACAAGATGTTATTGGCGTGAACCTGTTTTGTTATTTGAAGGGAAAAACGTGAAGGGCATTAGGGCTAGGAAACAATTAAATTTGCTTGGCAGGCGAAGTTTTGGCGGGCTCAGGTTTTTACTCGAGTTTAAAAAAAATGTATAAACATAAGGACGTCTCCAGAAAGATGGGTTTGTATTTAAGCTTTCATCTTGAGCTTTGTACAACCTTTTTCACCTGGTTACGATTTTAATAAATGCGCGTTGTCAGACAAAAAAAAATCTTTGTTGGCATTTTAAGAAGAAAAACAAAAAGGAATTGGTTACAGCATCTAGTTTGGTTTTCGAGAAAATTGGCTCAACTAACACCTGGCTTTAACGCAGATTATCCCGGATCAACAGTCTTCTCTTCACTCACGGGCGTTTGGTCAACGTTATTTTGAGTACAAGAGTGTCACCACGTGCATTCAATCGCAAAGCTCCACTCGCGATTGAAGAAACGCTTTCTATTGACTTGTATTCTTGATCGTATATCTTTCTGGTCTTCGCGTGGATATCGCCCACTTGGCGCGGCGACAGCTTGTCCTGGCTGTCACCAGTGTCAAGACACGGAGACAGGACCTTGCCCTATTCGTCTGATACGTTTTTTTGGGGGGGAAAGAATTGCGTGACTGGTTTGGTTTCGGGGGGAAGGGACCTGATCCGAGACACAAATTGAAATCTGGAGGTGCCTTTTGTTTCCCGCGTCTGGCACGAAAGTAGTTACCCGCGCCATGCAGTGCTGTCGCTCGGCGGAAGGTTTCGGAAGCTTTTTCGTCAGAGCTGTCTCTGCGCACGGAACTGGCATTTCTGCTTTGCATGACGCGAGCTTGAGAGACACGCTTTTATTTAGACTTTACTCCTTCGTTTTTTACATTTCTTAACTAATTGCATTGTGCGAATTGCGGCGCCGAAATTGGCTTGATATTATCATGTGCGAAACTGAAGCCGATGTTATTGTCAGTTTTAGGGTAGTCTGTGAATCTTGTCGCTCCTAGGTTGGCGGCGATTGAGGGATTTTATTGGTTTGACTCACAAAAGATGTTAATTCTTTGGGAATCCATTTCCGAACATAGTATTTTGTGTGTGTGTGTGTGTAGAGGGGGAGGGGCTAATGAAGCCATTGCACTGTATGGATGCATACGATATTAAGTGAGAACTTATATATCCTAAAGCTAAATATATGTATTGGCATGTTGAACCCAGGAGGCTTGCTAATAGTAGAAAACGTTAAAGAAGTTCGTACCTTTATTTTGTTTTAAGTTTGACATTTGCGGGACTCCTAGATGAAAAACTGCTAAAACGCAAGTTGAAGGCGTCTGCGATCGCGTTACAATTACTGCAATTTCGAAAAAAGCGATCTAATTGCACGTTATAGCAAGACGATGACGAAAAAGAAAACTTCAGCACAACTGGAAGCGTTTTTTGTGACTCTCTTTAGTGAATTGTTTATAATAGAAATTCGCTCAAGTATTGTGACACAGTAAATGACTCCTTAGAGAAAGTTAGGTATTTCAAAACATTGTTCTAGCTACCACTTGCTACATTTCTATTTCAATCTAGCTGAAACAGCGATGAAAGGTGCATCTTTTTTATAATTACATAAATATACTTTATTCCTCAGGCAAAGATTGCTTACTCCAACACAATTCACGTTAGAGGGAAATGATAATGTAAATGATGTGTGCAATTCCAATTTCCTGAACTGATATATTATAGTTATGATAGTGTAAATTTCTCTCTGAATCTTAATCATGCTACCACACGTGAGTCTTTTTAATGCGATGTATTTTGTATAGCCAGTTTGAGTCTGGAGGCTACTAAATTAAATTAAAAATGGGTTGTGCTCTACGAATTCAAGAGTTTTTCGAATATTTATTTTGTCGTCATTGCTGTGCGCGTAACGGCACAATCTCTCATATTTCTTTCAATAACATATTCAAGGACATACTTCAAAACAAAACAAAAGCAAAAAAAACTCGCAGATACTAAAAACACGGATCATAATGGCTCAGTTAGCTGTGCACCCAAATGGACAAGAAAATCCAAAAAATTGCCTGCTCGCTACGTCGCTTCGTACGTAATCAACCTAATTACCGCTTCACATTAGAAAGTTCGTTTTATTTCTTGAGTTCGCCAAATGCCCTTCTCCGAGTGAAATGTCCAAGTGTCCTGGCCAAGTGTGGAGGGCCCCATCGTCATCAACAGCCACTTACCCGCCCACTATAAACCAGCCGACGCAGCCGATATCGCTCTGTGGTCTCGGTGGCTGTGCCACAACGCAGACCGCTAATCCGTTAAAGTGTTCGTGCAGGTTAGTAAACCGTGCAGTCTTTCCTCTAAAAAAAAACAAGTAATTACTTTTTGATACAGCTCCCGAGCCCGCAGTGTAGCGTTGTTATTTCGATTGAGCGCTTCCATACCATCCGTTCCTTGCTGTTTCAATCGGGTGACATCGAAACTAATCCTGTTCTTGATACTAACACCATACTAGCCGAGCTAAAAAAAATTATCCACCGGTCAGTGGAAATTACTTGCAGAGGTACAAGACCTTAAAACCAAGATTTTAACAAGAGATAAAGCCATATTAAATTTGACCGGGCGCATGAGTGCGCTCGAAAACCATTACCAAAATCGCAAATTCCTGCCGCAGTCTCGGGCTAAGAACAAAATGGTTACCAAAATCTCGCCCTCGTGGGCACCGAGTTAGAAATTGTAAAAATCGAGACGGCTCAGACGGCCCTTTGGTCTGTGGCCTGGAGGCGCGCTTCGACGATGCCGAAAATCATTCTCGACGCAACAACCTCACTTTCTATATCACCCATAACTCCACTAGACCAGAAACGTTTGCCCAATCTGAACAACTCGTCATCCGGTACTGTCATGATAACTTGAACATAACCATAGACCCAAAAGAAATAGAGAGCGCGCATCGTCTTGGACATCATACATCTGACCGGCCTCGGCCAGTAATCGTTAAATTCAGGTTCTATAAGACAAAAGATGCCATACTATCTAAGGCCGCAAGTTCAAAGGAACAAGTTTCAGTGTTAGCGAAGACTTTTCTCGGCCCGTCCAAAATGCTCGCAAAACACTACTCATCGGCCTGACACGTTATGTTTTTGATGAACCATCACATACTGTGAAGGAAACAGTATAGCAATTGCCCGTCAGAAGGAAATAACAGTCCCCTCTCGGATTTCGACCGAACCTAATCTTTCATTTTCTGTAATATTCACCAACGCGCGTAGCTTTCTTCCGAAACGAGGAATTGTGTCTAATCTCGTGTTGTCTTCCAGTAGTAATTTGTTGATATTAACCGAAACCTGGCTGTCTAAAGAAGTCGCTGATGCTGAAGTTCTGGCCGATTTGCCGGACTTCCACCTTTATAGAAATGACCCCCAAAGCCACACGAGGAGGAGGTCTTCTCATCGCCGCACACCAGCAGTTGTCATGTTCAAATTGCTAACATTACATCCGACCTTGAAATACTATGGCTCATATGTCGCGCTTCACCTCAAACGGTACTTTTGGGAGTCTGCTACAGGCCTCCCCATAATTCTCCTGACTTTTCTTGTAAACTTAATAACATCTTTAATGAATTTTTCTCAACGCACCCGAATGCACATATCCTTCTCTTTGGGGACTTTAATTACCCGCAAATAGACTGGGGCAACCAAGTTCCCTCATCTATAGGCAACGAGGCCGCAAAAGATTTTACTAACGTAGGTCTTGATTTTAACCTTGTTCAACTGGTATCCGAAGCCACACGGGTTTCACGTGATTCTGCAGACATTTTAAATCTAATACTAACCAGTCATCCCGACAGCCTATCATCGGTTACTTATCTCCACGAAATCAGCGACCACAATGTAATTCATGCTACCTTCAACTTTTGCCAGGTACGACACCAAACACGCGATAAAATATGTCGTCTTTATTATAAGGCAAACTATGATGTAATAAACAGGGAGCTAAACGCCTTCCTTCCAATTTTTGAAGCGCCATTTTTTAATCGCTCTATTAATACAAATTAGATAATGTTCAGAAATAAATTAAATGAGCTTGCAAATAAATTCAAACGAATAATTACGTTCCGTGAGAATCGACAGAAACCCTGGCTTACAAAGTCTTTAAAAAAACTAGGTAACAAAAACAAAAAAAACGTCTTTTCCGCTCGGCGAAGCGGAATGGAAACCCTTGCGCATGGGAAAAATACTACGCAGCTGAAGACACCTATCTGGTAGCTATACATAACTCAAAGCATTCCTTTTTTTATGATCACTTACCGAAGATCTTAATTAACAATCCTAAAAAAAGTTGGCAAGTTATAAATCCCCAAGAGACACGCATCATTAGCCAGACAAACGGAGCGGGCGAAATAGTCACTGACACTGAGTGCGTCAATGCTTTTAACTCGGCCTTCTTTTCCGTGTTTACCGAAGCAACTGATATCCCTCCCTTTTTAATAACTTCTAACGCAGTATCACTATGCCAGCCCTCACATATTTTGTAGATGGCATCTCATCATTGATTGAAAATATCAAACTCTCGTCGTCAGCCGGCGTTGAAGAAATTAACTCAAAACTTCTAAAAAATACCAAACGTATATCTGCTGTGTACATGACCATGTTGTTCTCACAATCACTTTCTACAGGCATCTTACCGGACGACTGGAAGGTTCGTTCCAGTATACAAATCCGGTAACAAGGACTCCCCACTAAATCACCGTCCTATCTCTTTAACACGCGTCCCCTACAAAGTCATGGAACACGTCATCTATACTCAAATAAATTTTCCTGGACTCTATCGACTTTTTACACCCCTCCCAGCACGGGTTTTGTAAGGGCTTCTCTTGCGAAACTCAACTTGCACTCTTCGTTCATGACTTGCATTCTAATCTTGACCGTAACCTTCAAACTGACAATGTTTTTTAGATTTTGCCAAAGCATTCGACAAAGTACCGCACCAGCGCCTCCCACACAATACTTTCCCAATTAAATCTAAACACTGCTATTGTTCAAT
Source organism: Ixodes scapularis (assembly GCF_016920785.2). Taxonomy (NCBI): domain Eukaryota; kingdom Metazoa; phylum Arthropoda; class Arachnida; order Ixodida; family Ixodidae; genus Ixodes; species Ixodes scapularis. Next base: position 75,096,233 of record NW_024609837.1, read on the forward strand.
GGGCAAAGGAATTTCTGTCTAATCGCTCTCAATTTGTCTTTGTTAACAACCACTAATCTAACCCTCTCCCAGTAATATCAGGCGTCCCACAAGGATCTGTCATCGGACCCCTCCTGTTCTTAATATACATAAATGACTGACCATCGCATTTGTCATGCCACATTCGTATGTTTGCGGATGACTGCGTTATTTATCGTACAATCACTAAAACCTCTGACCAGTCATGCCTGCAGAACGACCTTAACCATGTGCAAGAATGGTGCGATTGTTGGCAAATGACCCTTAAAGGACACACGCAAAGGAAAAAAACATTTTTTTTAAACAGCTTAGATGGAAAAAGGATGTCATAAAACGATTTTACAACCGAGAAAAAAAAATTTTAGAGCTATGTTTGCGGCGCTATACGAATTTTTAGTTGGCGCTCGCGGGAGCCGCCACTGGTCACGTGGTAGGCCCGCGCGCCGCCGCGCTGCGTCGCCGCCGCACGCTGAGCGTAGTGCGAACGCCGCTTCAACGCGTTTCTCCACTCCGCCGTCGCCGCCGCCGCACAAGTTCGTCTGCTTCCGGGCGCCGCCGCCGTCGTCTGACCGGCGCACAGGTCTATCACGTCTGCTTGCGCTTTTTCAGGAGTTTCCTTTGGGCTCTAAAAGTTACTTATTCATCTTAGTTTTTTTATACTTCACACAAAGATGGATAAGTTACTTTTAGAGGCCATAGGAAGCTTCTGAACGAGCGCAAGCACCACGTGACAAATATGGGCCCGTCACGTGATAAACAAGGGCCACTTTTCCGCGGCGCCCGCCGGCGCCAACTACAAATTCGTATAGCGCCATAAATATAGCTCTAAAATTTTTTTTTCTTGGTTGTAAAATTGTTTTATGATATCCTTTTTCCACCTAAGCTGTTTAAACAAAAATGTTTTTTTCCTTTGCATGTGTCCTTTAATCCCAGCAAATGTAAACCTGTATCATTCCATCGTCGCCGTAACCCCTTTTTTTTTCCATATACAATTGCTAGCGTCACCGTCGAATCTGTACAATCATTTAAATACGTAGGTGTAGCACGGTCGAGCCATCTATCATGGCTACCGCATACTATAGTCGGTTGCAAGCTAAGAACAAACCGGAAATGCCTCTCAGAGGAAAATGTAATCCTACGCCGAGAAACGCCAGCCAATCATTTTCATGACGTCACGATTCTGTAAACCAATCGCGATCCTTTTGAAAAAAAAAAAGCTCAACATGGCTGCTGGCCTTAGCAACGCGACGCTAGTTTCTCGTGACAATTATTCTGCTTTTTTGCACCGTGTTTTACGTGCCCGGGGTTACGCCACGAAATCTTAATGGTATCGGCTTGCGTTTGTAGCAGTTTGTGCGCGACAACGTAAGAATCCAGCGACGCTATCGCCAACGAAAATTTCGAAGCGGGCGCGAGGCTTAGCACTGCTGAGAGGTGATAAGCTACGCCGGATGTCGTCTGCTTCGTTGGATTTCTGTCGCCTCTGCCCCAAAGTTGCTACTCAACATAGTACCGGCACCGCTGCTTCAATTGGCTGTGGTTTCCGCGGGGTGAGCTGAGAAGCGTTCAGGATCAGCTCCCGCTGATCGCAGTTCAAAACCCGACCTCGCTTGTACTTCTTGAAGAACCGCTTTGGTGTCGCCGGTAAGGATGCACCAGGCTGTTTCGTCCAAGAAGAATCAGGGGAATCGCTTTCCGATGTCAGCTCAGTGGGATCCATGACGGAAGACAAAGAGAGCGGGGCGCGGTGGTGGGGTCGATGACTTGGGAGGGTGCCGATTTGTCAAAACCCGAAAAGTATAATTATTCTTGTTTTCTATTCATCCAACAAAATAAAGGCACACATTTCGTGCGCAAAGCCCACAAAACTAAGTAAATCACTAAATATTTATTATTTGCAGGAAATATAAGTGCTTCGCTTTCCCTCATTCGAAGGTGCTGGAAGGCGGTATGTTAGACAGTGTCTTGGACAGAAAATAAATTGGAAAGACGGTACATTGGATAAGACTTTTTTTTTTTACTAAACAGCTTTTTCGTTGACAAAAACGTATTCTAACTTATTTAAATGTCCTGAATGAAATAAATAAATATTGTAGTAGTTTAAGACACGTTTCCTGGAGGAAGAAAAAGCAGCGTTGCTAGCAAACTACTTTCTCGACGGTGGAGACACTTCAGATGGGCGCTATGCGCTTGTGGGTGGAACTAAAAGATTGTTCTCAGGTTGCATCCGACTATACCAACGTCATATCAGCAGCAAACAGAGTCCTTGGATTTCTTAAACGTAATCTATGCCCTGCCCCGAAGCAGGTACGTTTACTTGCGTACAAATCACTCGTTAGATCAAAACTCGAATACGCATCTGCCGTCTGGAACCCTCACCAAGCATATATTAGTAATGATCTTGAACCTGTTCACAATCGGTCCACAAGGTTCATTCATTCCGCCTACTCATACGATATCAGCGTTTCGTCTTTAAAAGCAGAATCCGGCCTGACACCTCTTTCTCTTCGCCGTCGCACTTCCAGCCTCTCCCTCTTTCGCAAGTTTTACTACAGCTCGCTCAACCATTTACCTTACATTGTCCCCTCTAGAGCCACTCGATATGGCAGCGTAGCTGCCAGAGTAGCGCCACGCTTTTCCCTATGCCGCCTCTCACCGTGATTGGCCACACGCGGTACCATAGCAACGAGCTGAGCTAGCTCGGTTTCCGTAGCAACCGAGTGACGACTCGTCACGTGACCTCTCAAGAGCCGTGATGTCACCGGTAAGATGGCAGCGCCCAGAGCTGGTGGATGCGAGTTTGTTCGGTGCGCGGAGTCATGATGTGCCGCAGCTTGCCGACGATTTAGGGCTTCTTCGTGCTTTCTGACGTAGGTATAACGTGAAGATCTGAAAGAATGATACTTTATACCCTTTCTGTGCAAGTTCGCTCTGGATATTAGCACCTGTGCGACAGCATCATTAATATCGCCTTAGCGGTGCTCGGGTTTCCGGATGTGTTTGAGGATCGATCAGACATTTAGCATGCAATTTTCGCATTCTCTTAGCTTTATTTGAACGTTGGAGTGTCTGAGAATCGATGCGAAATCTATGCGTCGAATGTCGGGCCTTGGGGAATTTGTTTTTGCCCCAGGTAACCGCATGATCACAAACTTTTAGCGAGGAAGCTCCTGCGATGTTTACGTTTTGTGCTAATCAACCAGGGAACCTGGGTTCAATCCCCACCCCTGCCCGTTTCGATCTGGATGAGCATCGTACCGGCCTGCGGTTGTGTATCACTATTGCGTGGCGCACGTTAAAGACCTATAGAGCTAGCGGTTATACTGCATTGGCTAAATTGCTCATCTACAGCGAGTGACTCGTCGCAACTTTGAAATGGCCGACCAAGTACGAGCTGTATAACTATTCACACAACTCCCAAGTATACTAATCAGCGATTTTACGATATGCACAGCGCAAGTTCGTCAGCTTCTTTTAGTAGGGGTTGTGGTGACGTCAGAATGCTGAGCTCTGATTGGTTCTGAATAAAGAGTAGTGGGTAAACCTCAAGGCAGCTTGCTTTTAGGACTACCCGCTCTCCTTCAATCGGAGCCACTCAGATCTCGGCGTTCTGACGTCACCACAACCCCCTGCGAAAAGAAGCAGACAAACTTGTGCTCCACATAGCTTTTAGGATAAAATGTTTGAATTTTTTTAGCTTCCTTTGAAAGTCTCAATTTCTGAGAATCATAACGAAAGGTATACGGCGCGTGTAGAGCCTATGGAAAATTGTTTCAGTCCTGGGTCACCGAATAATCGCAGCATTTTTTAGCGAGGAAGCTCCTGCGATCTTTAACCTTCTTTACTTATCGGCAATTTTACGAATTGGCAGTTCTGAAGATTTCGATATAACTTGCTTTCGTTGCAATAGCTTGCATTTGATCCAAGTGTTTCTTGGTTTGTTGTTCAAGTGAAAACCTGGCGTTTGCTCAAGTGACGTATATGAAATGTCCTACTATATGACAATGCATCAACACATACTATTAAACTTAGATGCTCAGAGAGGTGTGTTCGTCTTTGTAATTAACAAGTTACGGACGTATTTATTTCTTACGAGTGTAATATTTATTTTCTGTAGCTGGGCCCGTCTTGTGCTCCTTAATGCCAGTGTGCTATGACGTTATCATGTTTGTATGGTTCCAAATATCCTCTTTACAATGCCTACAAATGCCAAAATGACGTCAGCCGACCCCAACTCACGCATTGGACACAAAAACTGCGTCGCTCGGATGTATGCGCTCGTCAGCAATCAATTCGTCCATGGATATTTGAATTCGCGTTTCTGGTGAATGAGTGCCCTGACGGAACTTATCATTACTTGCGAATGCCAAGTTCTACGGTGTGCCTAAAAAGCACGGTGAAAGCTTGGGGTCATCGCACCGGTGCCCTAGCATGTCACGACTGCGTTATTTCACAGTTCTCTTCTGAGTTGAGGACACCGTGGTTGAGGATTACAGGTAAGGAAGAAGAAGTTTAAAAATAGTTTCGTGGCCCCCTTAACACGGATATGTGTGCTACCAGATAAAAATATTGACTTTTTGAATGCCCGTAAACTTCCGAACGACCATTTGGCCTGTCGACAAGAACACCTCACATCTGGCGTCCGTCTCTTTTGATGGCGTCAACAATTCCCTAGAGACCACCATGCCGTCCTTCTTGGTTGAACCCCGCCGACGTCGCTCCTTACCCGTCGGTGAGAAAATCTCATCTTGAAGGGATGATCGCGTCTTGAAGAGGTATGATGCTAAACATATGTACTCGCTCACTATAGGACAGGCGAGCACCAGTCATGTTCCGAGCCAATCGTCCTGTCGCGGCCGGCGTAATCGGATTTTGTTTCATCGGAGCGAAGTCCGAGAGTACTAGGACGTCCCACGAAGCGGCCGCCATCCCGGCGGCGCCGAAAACCACTCGCCTTGTCCGTGCACGTACGATACCATAGCGGCTCTCGTCGCCCGACAGTCCCTGGGCTGCAAATCGTCTCACTTTTTAGAAAAAACAGGCACCGCTCCTCCAGAGGTTCTTGCCGTACCGCGATGCCAAGCCTCTTATACCACTTTTCAATGAACGAATAGAGATATCAACTAGACTACAAAGGTTGCCGCCCGGTGTCGCTAGAAGCACGGTTGCCATGGCAACCTCCCAGGCCCAAAATGGAGATCACTATCAGCGCTTCTGACGTCCTGCATCTAGATAATTTTGCGTCGTGTCGCTACTCTGGCAGCTACGCTGCCATATAGAGTGGCTCTAGTCCCCTCATCACGCATATCTCCGCGCTTTGGTCACCCACTTCAAGTAACGCTCCCACGTGCCCGCACAACTACTTTTAGCCTCCTTTTTTTTCTCAAGCAGCAGCAGACTGGAACGGCCTTCCCCACCACGTCACCGCCATCACATGTCCATCCGTATTCATGGAGACTGTCGCCAACCACCTTCCGAAGTGAACGTCTGTTAAAAATGCTTTTATGTTTATGTAATGTAATGTAATACTCCTAACGGGGTCTTTAAGGTAATACAATGAAATGGAATGAAATGAAATTCGGGAAACGAAAAGGAAGAAAGTGAAGTGAAGAAAAAGAAGAGCGGTATCGCTGGTGAGAGAGGGATTCGAAGCTGAACCAAGAGCCGCGACGGTCGGCTGCTTGAATAGTGCGCTACCCTACCACCCGGCTCCGTCCCGGCGTCAATGTGGTCAACGTAACCGGCTTCGTCCCGGCTTCAACGCGCTGATACTCACCGTAACCGGCTTCGTCCCGGCTTCAGCACGGTGACCATCAGTGCAACCGGCTCCGTCTCGGGATCAAGGCACCCGGAACCGAGATAACCAACCCCCTCCCGGCATCGCGACACGCACTACTTCACCAACGATCATGAGGCGAACATTCAAGGGCACCAGCGACCCGAGCTACGACCCCAGGGGTGACTATACCGCCTACTGAACGTGCTTGAACGGTCGAATATTTTATTTTCTTTTGCTTTTCTAAGGTTGCTTTTTTTATTATTATTTACTCCCTGACTTGAATGTATTTCTTACTCATGCATTTGTCTCAGTTTCCTCTCAGCCCGGACGAACCTGACACTGGGATGGTTAGCGTGGAGGAACGTGTGAATTGTCATTACTACAAGTGGAGCTTTGAATGTGCCCAGCTTCCTGCACGAAACCAGTTCGAGTTTTGTGAAAACCCGTCTAGGCAATTATAACTGAAACTGCGTTAGATAAATATTTATTAATTAAAACAAACATGTTTTCGTGTTGCTTTAATAAGGGTTACGTCTTTGCACATTAGCGCTGTTTTTTTTTTCTTGTCAAACTAAGTTTTTTTAGTACCTCTTGATTCTCCCAATTTTTCAGCGCTCACCGTTCTACAAATAAAGGTCGTATCTACTCCTTTGTGCTCAAGTCGTCCTGCTATCTGTTCAAATGTTGGCGCGTTTTCGACGGCTCATGCTCACAAAAGCTTATCGTCTGCCAAGAAGTTTGTCACGGTTTGCAGGAAATAGCGAGATTTAGGAGAACGCAGTTAAAGGTTTGTGCAGGCTAACTGTGGTGTTTGACTGATGTTCCTTTCTGGTCCGACAACCCCGTCAGACTGGCAACATTGGGCCGGCACCCGGATGAAGAGAACGTTCAGGAATGTCGGCGTGGGGCTAGGTTGTAATATAGCAGAGCAGGTTACTCATCGTTAATTTTCTGTCATTAATAAAGTGTAGCACCTACCAAAGTGCCTAACTTAGCCAGGACCACTATACAAAGTGGCGACGAGGATGGTTCGACGTCGACTGAAGAACCGCAAGACGAGAGTCGTGGAGAAGTAGCGCCACGCCAAGTGGGTTGACGACGAGAACCGAAGCCACTGTGGAGCTGAACGACGCAGCCAACAACGAGGAAACCATGTCCAGGACTGGGCAAGTGGAGCATTTTGACTCGTCACTGGGTTCCTGGTCTACGTACGAGGAGAGACTGACGTCGTTTGTCAGGGTGAACCATGTGCCGGATGCCGACGAGGCTGACGCCTTCTTAAGCCTAATTGGGTCTACGAAGTACAGCCTTCTCAAGTCGCTGACAGCTCCCGTATTACCAGTAACGAAGTCACTAGCAGAGTTGAGACGGTTGCTGCGAGACCACCTAGAACCAAAACCCTCTATTATCGCGGAGCGGACAAGGCTTCATCGCCGTGGGCAGAAAGAAGGAGATACTATAGCGCAGTTCGTCGCTGCGTTAAGGAAGCTCGCCGAGGCATGCGACTTTGGCTTATTCTTGGACGAGTTGCTACTCGACCGTTTTGTGTGCGGCTTGCGGCGTGTGTACAATCAACGAGCGCTCTTCGATGAGGACAGGACAGTAACGTTCCAGAAAGCAGTTGACCGAGCTACAGCGTTGGTTGCAGCTATAAAGAGTGCCTCCGAGATGCATGGATCCAGTGCCAGCGGCACACAGGTCGACGGTGCCGGCGTCCACAAGTTGCAAAGCCACAAAGGGGATACCAAAACGAGAGGAGGGACCTGTTATCAGTGCGGTTCAACCAATCGTATTGCGAGTGCTTGCCCTCAGGAAGAGGCGGTCTGCTTTCAGTGCAAAACGTTAGGGCACACTCAGCGCGTCTGTCGCTCCTCCCGTGAAAAGGAAAGGTCGCGAGGGAAGAAAAAATTGCTCAAGTCGTTCTTGCTGGAAGGCCTAGCAGGAGAATCTGCTGTCAAAAGCATGAAGGCAGCTTCAGATCAGCCACTTAGGGTGGAAGGTCTTGTACAAAAAACTCCGTTGACAATGGAGCTCGATACGGGAGCGGCAGTGTTTGTGATTTCAAAGCGGCAGTACCACGAGAAGTTTGGTCACACGAACCTGAGACAGACGCCACTTCGGCTGCGGACGTACACCGGAGAAACGGTTCAGTCATGTGGCGTTATCGACGCTGAGGTCTCACACAACGGGCAAACAAAGCTTCTACCATTGGATGTGTTGGACCAGGTCGGACCCCCACTACATGGACGAGAGTGGTTGCAACAGCTACAGCTCGACTGGAAGGAAGTGGCTGGCATCCACATGCTTCATGGAAACAAGAGGGTACAGATGCCTGTAGACAAGTTGCAGGAGATTCTGCGCAAGCATCAGGAAGTCTTCTCAGACGAATTGGGGAAGATCTCTGGAGAAGAGGCAAGGCTGTTTCGGAAATAAGGAAGCCAGCCCAAGTTCCTGAAAGCGAGAAGCGTTCCTGTTGCGTTGCTGCCAGCCGTGGAAGAAGAACTGGCGAAGCTAGAGGCCATGGGTGTCATCACACCTACAACTAGCAGCGATTTCGCAACTCCAGTTGTGCCAGTGCCCAAAAAGGATGGCTCCATAAGATTTTTGTGAGATTATAAAACAACAGTGAACCAGGTCTTGGACGTTGAACGGTACCCATTCCCAAGGGTGGATGAACTTTTCGCAGTGCTGGCTGGTGGTCAAAGTTTTTTCCAAAGTTGACCTCAACAGAGCTTATCTGCAGGTTGTCATAAACGAGGACGCACGGAAATCGCTGACAATTACAACGCACCGGGGCTTGTACCTGATGAACCCGCTGCCGTTTGGAATTGCGCCGGCGCCTGCCGTCTTTCAACGAATCATGGACAACATGCTGAAGGGCAGCCCTGGACTTAGTTGCTACTGGGCGATGTGCTAATCACGGGCAAGACTGAAGAGGAGCGCCTTTAAAGCCTGGGGGATGTGTTCAAGAGGCTCGCTGAGCGGGGTGTTCGCATCAAGCGCGAAAAGTGTGTGTTCTTCCAAGACCAAATAGATACAAAACTTGAAAGTATAAAACAGAGAGGACGAGGACGGGAACAGGACATCATTGAAAGATGTCCTGTTCCCGTCCTCGTCCTGTCTGTTTTATACTTTCAAGTTTTGTATCTATTAACCATCACGCTCGTTTTCAATTGTAATTCCAAGACCAGCTCGAGTACTTGGGGCATGTGATAAGCCGTTAAAAAATTCGCACGTCCGATGAGAAGGTGGCTGCCATCATGGATGCACCAGCGCCTGAAGACGTGCAGCAGCTGAGATCACTTCTGGGAGCCGTAAATTATTAGGTCAAGTTCGTCCCGCACCTAGCAACTGTAGTGACCCCCCCCCCCCCCCCTCTACAGGCTGCTACACCAGGATGTTCAGTGGTCTTGGGACCAGAAGTGTAACGAAGCGTTCAAGAAAGTCAAGGAGCTTCTTACCTTTTCGATGTTGCTTGCCCACTACAACCCAAAGGCACCATTTGAGCTGGCATGGGATGCATCGTCCTACGTCGTAGGGACGGTACTGTCTCACATTGCGGAAGATGGAACTGCTCGACCGGTGGCATACGCATCACGTACCCTCACTTCAGCTGAAAAAGCTTATAGTCAGCTGGAGAAAGAAGCCTGGGCTTTGCTCTTCGGAGTAAAGAAGTTTCACTTTTACCTCTACGGTCGCAAGTTCTGTCTCGTAACAGACCATAAGCCACTTCAAGCCATTCTGAACCGAAGACTGGTATTCCGAGACTAGCGGCAGCTAGACTGCAAAGGTGGGCAGTAACACTATCGGCATACAATTACTCCCTGGTATACAAGCGCTCAGCCGAAAATGCGGAAGCGGATTGTTTTTCGAGACTGCCTGTGAACAGACTTGCGGAAGACGCTGACGAAGAGGAGTATTTTTGCTAACTGCGGTTGCTTTCCCAACCTGTAAGCAGCCGAGACATTGCCAAAGAAACTGTCCGAGACCCTCTGCTCAGTAGAGTGTTGGAATATGTCCTGAAAGGTTGGCAGTCGTACATGGCAAATCCCGCGCTGAAGCCGTTTTTTCAGCGTAGCACAGACCTACCAGCACATCGAGACTGCCTTTTGCTGGGACTAAGAGTCGTCGTGCCGGAAAAACTGCGACATCTGCTTCTGGAGGCGATCCACGAGGGACACCCAGGGGTTGTACGTGCTAAAGAGCTAGCCAGGAGTTACTTCTGGTGGCCAGCGGTGGACACCGATGTTGAAAACTACGTGAAAGCCAGTGAGCAGTGTCAGCAGCACCGCAACCGGCCGACGCAGGCCCCCTTGCACCCTTGGGCGTGGCCTACGAAGCCGTGGCAGCGTGTCCACCCTATTGAAAAAGGCCAATATGAACTCGGCTTATTGGAAATATTGTATTCCAATAAAGATGATGGAAACCAATAAAAACTTATTGTTATCCGATTAACCCAATACGCACGATGGGAATTCATATCGGAACACAATATCCCGATATAGTATGCGGTTATTGGTATAAAACAGGACATTGGAGCACAATATCCCGATATAACTTGCGGTTATTGATATACAACACGATATCGGAGCACAATATCCCGATATAATACATGGTTATTGGAATAGAATACGACGTCGCGTGCATATTGGTGACCGACATGGACATACTGTACGGCCACACGATATACAAATATCGGTCGTCAATCATGGGACCAAAGGAGAATACAATATGATATCGCGTGCATATATCTCAGAACGCGGATACCAAGTTACCAACATGAATTACGTTGGCATATCCACACGGCAATACGCGAGAAATATATTGGGTGTGGAATCACACATAACATGAACGTTCTGCGTTGCGAACATATTCACATTGATCGACAGTGCAAGTATGTACAGCTGTTAGTACGGCACACAGTACACACAGCCTCACGCGCTTAAAATGCTAGACAACCACCAAACCATTCAGAATAACTAGCCGGAACACCCGCCTCGACCTACCTTTTAATGAGAAAGGCCAATAACGACGTGCTCATTGGAGTGATCGTTTTCCAACAAATGTTTATGGCAGTTGTAATGCAACAAAAGTTGATCGCCAAACGATAAACCCAACGTACCGGGATACAATTCGATGTTGCAACGCAACATCGCAATACAACAAGAAACTTTCGGTTTTGGTACACAACCACCACATCGAATACGATGTGAGAAATACAACATCAAACACGATATACTATTCGAAGTTACCGGTGTTGGGACCGAAATCGAACGCGATACGTGACAATGTCGGTTCGCACGATAAAATAATGAGGGTGAATAGGTTTGACAGGTCACGTGCAAGTAGTTGCTTCTTACGCGCACATTTATCGATATTGACCCACCTTTCTGTGTAATCCTACGTGGTACACAAAATCCACGACGACATGCGAGCACATTTCACCCAGCACTTTTCGTCGCCTGTTTCGCGAGATTCACACACTGTACAAAAAAGGACGTGGAAAATACGTGCATTTGCGCCATCAAACGATACGTTACAGCCTCGTTTTTTCGAGAAAATAGACCTCTGTCCGGAAGTGCTCTTTTTAGCCTCGATCGCAAGGAGCAAAACCGAACAATAATCTCGAACCCAGACGCTCACGGGGAGGGGGGGCTGCGTCGGCCTGCGCCGCCGGTTCCCGTTGAGGGCTTCTTCGCTGGTGTGCCGACTGCCGTTTCGCCGGCATCGGTCCTGTTTACCGCGGTATGTGAGTATAGTGCCCGTAATGTGAGAGCCGTGTGTCCATACGCCACTTTGCCGTTGTCGGTTTTCATCTAGCCGAGCCAGAAAACATCTCGCGACGAGTTGACCGCGCCGCGAGTGACGAAGAAGAAGCAAACATGGCGATGGTTTGTGCGATTGCTTTGGTGGCTCCGGTGTTGAGTGTCTTCAACGTCCTCGTGAGAAGGTTCCCCTGCCCTTCGAAGTTATTGCAAGCACCACGAAAGATGTGGAATCATCGTCTCAACTACAAATAAGCAGGCTTTCACGAGCAACAACGGTGCCGAGCAGGCGCTCGGCACATTTGTGTCAGGCTCACGCAGCCAGCGGCACAGTTGTGTTGGTTGTGTCGTCAGATGTTCAACAACGCCGAGGTATTTTCATTTATCATTTGGAATGGCTTCAAGAGAGGGAAATTAATCTATTTCGCGGATTGTTAACGCCGAGGCGAGTGCCCTCCGTTGCAGTGCCGTCGTCGCGCAAAGTGCAGAGAAAACCTGGTGGCGATGGCGTCGGTGCTCTTTGATCTTGCGCCGTCGGGTTCATGAAGTCCGGAGTAAACGTACGTACGTGCGTCTGCTGGATCGGTGTTTTGGACTTCCTCAAAACTCTTTCTCACGCGCATTTTCCTTGTGAAGCTTAGTAGCTCATTACACCTCATCGTCGACTGCGCTCATTTGACTACGACGGACGAGCCTGCGTGATGTGAATTTCACTGCCTAAGATCCTTGGTGTGCTGTAACGAGGGCTAATAAAATATCACCGCGAACTTCTGAACAAACGAGTCGAAGTTTCGTCTGCTATCATAACTGATCGCCTGTCACAATATTAATCGGTAGCGTTCCTAGACTCCGCCCCCACAGGCACCGTGCTTCGTTGCCCGATAGTGTCTCCTGGTACCTCGTAGAATTCCAGCTCCCACTTCAAGTAAGTACCATCCTTTAGAACTGGCAATTAATAGTTTCGAACCCAGACGCTCGCAGTGTGTGTTTGTGTGTGTGTTGGGGGGGGGGGGGACGCGTGCTAACATACTCGGAGCCCTCGTTTACGCCGCTTCGCAGCGGCAGACAAGGCGCCACATTACAAAAGAAAGCTAATCCGAGCTGTCTATGTAACTAGACCCATTCGCTAGTCATTCGATGAAACGTCGTAGTCTCGTTTTCATTCGCTAAAACTGCGTTCGATCAAGTGAACGCCTCCCACTTATTTCGGCTCGGTAGAGCCGCGCTGCCGCAGAAAGGCAAGCAGATCGCGAAAATCGGTCTCAAACGTGCCACGAATGTAATGTCGTATACAAGAAGCCAACAATCAAGCATTTGAAAGCTACAAGAAAGCGGTAGCGAAATATTTACTACGCAATGAACCCGGACTGAAACGCGGATGTCAAGGGTCAGCAGACACCGAGAACATCTAAGACAAAAATGGTTTTCCCTTATTTTCCTTAATCGAGATGGGTTCTCGAATGTTCACGACATCTTGCCTGTTGAAGAACGGGCCGCAGAGGCTTCTGGTGAAGACATCTTTCACGATGTGTCGGTGCATTCGGACAGCCTGCCGCATCCAGCTACCCAAAGCAACGCCGCCAACGCAGCCCCCCCTCCCTGCCTGCCAGTTCTTTCCGCGTGGTGGCGCGAGCGTAGATAAACATGGCGGCGCCCCGGAATTGACGCGGACACTGGTCTATTAGTTTCCATCGCCAACCCGCGCGCGCGCGCGCAAGCTCGCGTTCCGGAAGCAGTTTGAACTTCGAACTGTTCAAACTTCAAAGGGAGCGAGCCCGGCCGCCCGGCGAGCCCGCGCCCCGCCGCGCTGAGAGAGTTGCCAAGCCGAGCATGCGCAGGCGCAGTGCGCAGCGGGCGGGCGTCGGTTGCGCGACCGGGCGACCCAGCCGGCGCCGTCGCGCTGGTCGCGCTGCCGGAGTGATTGGCATTCGTCGCACTCTGTGCTCGTGGGCATCGAGCGAAACCTACACACTTTGAATTGCTTCGAAAGGTACGTATACACGACTCTATTACTTGCAGCATTGAGTGCTTTGGTGTACGCGGATCAAAGTAAGCACCGAAGGACAGAAAAAAGACGTGAAGTTTTTAAATCGCGGCCTTTTTGAACGCATGTGTCCCCTGTTGAAAGCCTTTAGCTGTGCTCTGTTACAGGCGTCATTTCGACTGCGTGTGCTCCAATGTAACGTCAGTCACTGTTCACACTCGGCTAGCTTTGCCTGTTTGTTATCTCATGTGCGAAATGGACGTAGAAACCAGCGCCGCGTCTCTTTCGGATACTCAGCCTCCAGCCCCCTTCCTTCCGGCGTGCTTTCTGCCGCGACCGTTCGGCACATTGGATTCGCTGGCGCGTCAGGCTCGTTCGAAGAGGCGTTGTTTGAAGCTGACGAGTCGCCGATGTGTTACCGGAGCTTCTCTTTAGGAAAGTCGCAATCGACGCTCGGCGGCTCGGCTCTGAGCTCGTACTTTTCTCCTCCCGGGTAGACCATGAGTGCCGATGAACGAATTTGAAAAACGCTAGCGAGTGACTTTGTGACGCCGCCCAACTGTCCTTCTATCAACGATGCAAAGCAAATAATGTACAGAAAAAAAAAACGCGTTTTTTTATATTTTGTTGGCCATGTTTCGCCTCAACGCAAAGTGAATCGCGGCTGTACGTCGGTTGACTCATTACTGTGCCTAGATTGTAACGGAACCTTCTTGGTGTGATCTTATTCTGATATCGTTATATCTCGCCTTTTCATCTTGGCTGCACACTTCTAGACGACATTCTACACATTGCACTCCTTGTCGACATGTCGCTGGTGCTTGAGACTAATTGGAAGTCACGGTTTGCTCACTCCTTGGTGCACATAGTTTATGTTCAACATCAGTTATCTGAAGGAGGCTCCATAAAACCCTGGAATTTGTTTAGAGGTACCTCTAAATACTTAGGGTTGTTTGTTTTTTCGGGTTTTATATTTTTTAAATTCGGGGGGGGGGGGGGGGGGGTAAAACTCGGGTGCTATCTCTCAGCTGATAATCGGGGAGAAATCGGGTTTTTTGTGGGAACATTCCGAAATTCGGGTTTTTTTGGGTTGCATTTACAAATGTACTCAGTAAAAGATACAATTTTTTTTATTATTTAAGGGTATTAGAAGCTACCTAACGCTAACACGTTAAAATTAGGGGTCTGTTTCAAGCTGGTAATCGGGGGACATCAGGGTTTTCTAGCTCCGATTGCCGTCTGTCGCTTCAAGGGAAGCATCGCCCACGGAATCCTCCTCTCCCTCAGATGTCAACAAAAACCCCGACCGTTCGAGGGATGGTTATCTTCGAGCAGATATTTCGCTATGCAATAAACCTGTTAAATTATTCCGATCTGTTTACGCAACTGACAGACTCGGACATTCTTCGTGTGAAAGGTCGGACGCCAGTGAGATGGCCATGCTACCCCAGAGACCTTGCTGGGCGTCGACACCTAAGAGCGGTCGAAAGGGTATTGATAGTGCATTTTATTAGCTGCATGTAGCAGGGTCAAAGGTACATGGCGTGCCAAGGTGGTTCCACCTGCACAGCGGGGGGACGGAAATGTCCCTCCGAGGCCCCAACGCCTATTGTCGCTTTTCCTCAGCCGGCCTCCGTAAAATGGCACGGTGAGTTGGGCGGTTGGTTGAGAGTGGTGTAGGGGGGGGGAGGCGTCCGCAGTGCTGCACGCAGTTTGCGAAATGAACTATAGGTCACTGTTCTCCCGAGGTCAGGTAGATAGCGTGTGTGCAACGCGAACTCCACGCAGAGTAAAAAGAAATAGGTTGGTTATGTGGTTTTAGAATTCGGGGAGAAATCGGGTTTAACCCGATTTTTCTGAAACATGTTTGGGGTGTGAAAATCGGGTAAAATCGGGTTTTACCCGAAAATGAACAACCCTATACATACTGTATTAGAGTGCTGTTTTGTGTGTTGTAGTTTCATACAAAACAAAATTGCACTTTGTAATATACCCTATGACTGTTTACTAGAATTAAAGTTGCAATGAAACATTGGCCAGGAGAGGTGACTTGGCCAACGTGGCTGACAAATTCCTCGCATAATTTTCTCCATGGGTCATTTTGGATGTTGACAAATTTTCTTGTGAATAATGAGTGTTATGCACATATGTTTCTTCTACTTTTCGTACAGGTACTTTAGTTAGATAAACCCCAGCAAAGACAGCAAGAGAGTCTCATAGGGTCACATCAAGGATAACGGCATTCCTGCTCGAGTCACGGGTTTTCTCACCGAACTTCACTGAACATAATGGTACATTCCCTTTCCTTAACTTCGTGGGAGCCAAGGGTGAAAGACGAGGCAGAGGGCACAGGACAGACGGTCGGCGGAGAAGTCACGAGCTGGCGCGAGACAGTGCGTGCTGAGCAAGGCTGGAGCTGGGCAGGAACATTGGAGCCGGGCTGCCTGGCCTGGCCCATGCCGAACCC
The DNA here is from genome assembly GCF_016920785.2 of Ixodes scapularis. Classification (NCBI taxonomy): domain Eukaryota; kingdom Metazoa; phylum Arthropoda; class Arachnida; order Ixodida; family Ixodidae; genus Ixodes; species Ixodes scapularis. The sequence goes on from NW_024609837.1 coordinate 75,112,246, forward strand.
CGGAGCGGTCCACCAGCGAGGTTCGAAGTCCGGACCGGTAGAAACGGCGAGTCCTGGCCATCTAGCCTAGGCCACGACGATCCTGGGGTGGTCCCGCAGCGAGACTCGGGCAGTGATAGCCCGGGACAGCCAGCCTACGCAGCGCTGGCGTGGCAAGGACGATCCGCAGGCCTGGACACTGACTCCGACTGTGAGCCCTGATCGACGGGCGACAACAAGGGTCGGCGTGCCTGGACTGCCGGCTCTGAACGACGGGCAACCGTGAGCTACAGTCAACTTATTCGCTGTCTTCTTGTTACTGTATGTCACTCCCAGGGTGACGGGCGGAGCGCATACCGATTCTGCGGTGATTATTAGTAGCTAAGCGAACTCCATAAAGAAACCAACACTAAAATGGCACATCCAACGTGGGGCTCGTTCGGTATGCCTCTGCTTCTAGTCGTCCCCAGGGAGTCTCACGGATTCATTGAGCGGGTTGTTCACTAACGCTATCGATGCCGGTTGAGACAAATATGTTGAAATTTTGGCGACTTGTCTCACGGCAGAGCTCAGCAGGCGTTTCCTCGAACTGAGTACCTAAAGGGCTCGAAGAACGAGGTTGCAGACACGCTTTCTCGGGTATCCCAGAATAGTGGTTGGCAGGAGACGGGGAGCGCGTTTAAGATGTAAGAAAGTCGTCTTCAGAGGCAGAGGAGATCCACTGCATGTTCGCTGGAAGGCAGGATAACGAGTGGCAGGAGGGGAAGCAGCCAGGACTCATTGCAGATTTAGGCTTGGGGTGATGCGGTAGGTAAGTAAGCGCTTGTCGAGGCCTGGAGTGCAGATGGGTGTTCGTCAGTGGGTGTTGGAAATATTGTGGAAATGGCAGTTGACACCGGGAACACTGGCAGACGAGATTGTCAGCGGGTGTCGGGTAAACTGGCGGAAATTGCGGTTGGCACCGGGAACGCTGGCAGGCGAGTTAATGAGCACTATGATTTGTAACTGCTGGGTTAAGACGGCTAGTTGCTTCGCGTCAGTCCAACAATCGACGAAGGGCAGAGGGACGACTCTCCCTTGAGGGGGGTCGTTCCAAGAAAGCTACGAAATGATTTGTGTGATTCTTTATCGACTTCACTCTGGCCGGTCGTGGCAGTGACAGCAAGACTTTTAATAAGTTATGTCGCGTCACGACCTGGCCAGGGATGCGGCGGTAGACATCTAGGTGGCTTGTAGCTGTCCAGCTTGCCTTGAGGTGTGAACGGTTGAAGCGGACTTGCTCGCTGAGCATGAACGGTGGAAGCGAGTCTAAGGCCCACTTCAGACGGGGCAATTTACCCCAGCAACTTAACGTCACAACACCAGTAACACAGGCCGCCTGCGTTCACAAGCTGCAACCGAATTGCTACGACTTGCCATCATCATCATGAAATTTGATTTTTCTTGCACTATATAGACGCACAACTACGTGCTAAAAACATGTTTTTATATCTTTGAGTGCCGTTGAGAATACTCACTCATGTTTCTGAAAAAAGTTTATTTCCAAAAACGATCCATTTCAAACCAGGACCAAGTCTTCAGCTGTCATCCTCACCACCACAGGGGTCTCACGTGAAAATATTGCGTCCCTTATTGGCTGCTGCCGCTTCAAATTTCTCCAGTTTGTTCGAGTTGCTTGTCTGCTTTGAGCCGAACCTGATCTCAGAAATTCGTGCTGATCTGGGAAAACCTAGGGAACAACCCGCCATCAACCTGAAAATTGCTTGAAAGGTTGCCCCGTCTGAAGCGGGCCTTAGGGAACTGAAATCAAGGGCAGTGGAGCTCTGGGTTCAAACCCACCTGGAGACGTCTCTTTTCTTTTTGCCTTTTTTTTAGTATACTCTTAACGACTTAATTTTCGCGGGCTCAAATTTTTGCAAATCGGGCCAAAGCTGAAAATATGAAATTATTCGCGGGTTCTAATTTTCGCGAATCGAGCGTAGCTTCCGTAGTGTTCACATATTGCCCGAGTTGTTCGCGGGACATATTTTTCGCGTTTGTAGGCGATTCGCAAAATCGGCGAAAATTAGGTCCTCTCGAAAGTCGTTTACAGTATATATATATATTTTATATTTATAAATAATACTTTTTTTTTAAGTTTTAACGTATAGACTCATAATTTACACACTAATTCACATCCAGAAGTGCTTTTATTCACACACTGGCTCCCTAGTGCTTGCAATAGCTTCTTGTTGAGCTATTGCAAGCTCTGCAAAGGGAGGGGCATCTTCCCACCCTTTGCAGTCTGTAAAGCTGTGGCTTGCACAGCTCAAGCAGGTCGCACCTCGCACACTGGCTCCATCATCAAGCATAGGGGCTGCATGAGTCGCGCCACTGTAAGGCTATATACGGTCGGGTCACAGCACCTGGGACCATTCGTCGCTGCACTCAGCTACGGTATGGTAGCTTGGTCAGGGCATGAAGCAAGGGTACAACTTGGAAATGCTCATCTTCATCACATTTGAAGCACATTTTTTTTTATTACTTTTGTGTCGGGTTGTCAGCATTTTAAGGGTGAGGAAGCAAGCAGCAGCGAGAGCAAGAAAAAAATTGAAAGCCGCTTTGATTGAGAATTTATTACGAGCACTAGGAAGCTGTGGAGTATTCTTAAAACACTTCTAAAGGTGAATTAGCGTATAAATGATGTGCTAGTGTTTAAAAAATAATAATAAATTTAAATATAATCAATAAGGATAAAAGTATACACCAGGAGGACTTAAACCAGAACTGCACAGTCTGTAAATTTGAAATTTGACACCATAAATTACTTCGCCACCACCCAATTTTATTTTTAGGTCGTTTATCGAGGTATATGAATTTCGTTTGCAGCTGTCGGCTGCAAGAGAGATAGCCTTATTTTCATTTACTTTACTATTCCCGCCAAATATGACAAGTGACCAAGAATAGAACCTCATTTGTCGGCCGAGGCACTGTACTTGCATCAAGGCAAACTAGCCTGGCTTGGTAGGCTTATATTTTGTTTCATCACCTGTTTAGTATTCTGTTGTCGCTCATCAAAAGAAAAAAAACTGACTAAGTCTGACTTATTCTGGTGTACAGGTACCCTTGGCAGTAAACTCTGCTAAATGGGGCAAAATATATATTATACATTTTTTAGCAAATATGCATTGTTTTAGCAAAATGAGCTACACTATTTGACTAAGGTGAAACAGAAGCAGCCTCTCCACCTGGGTCTGTTTTCATCTCTCGCAGACACTATTTCCTGCTTTTTGTGGTTTGTATCAGACTTTTGTGTCTGTCCGGCCAAAGCATCTGTGTTAGACTCAGACTGGTTTCTTTTTTGGATATGTGCAGGTATTCTTCGCAGCAAATGGCTACCAATCAGGAACATGAGTTTGTTTTCGGCTACCAAGAGCAAGTATTTTCAAGGTGAGCTATTACCCGCCTATATGAGTTTTGTGTTGCATTCCTCTTGGATGCCGTTTCCTATGTGTTGTGGTCTTGCTTTGGTATTTTGTTGTGTCTCTTCTGCAAAAACACCCAAGTTTGACTAAGATTGGGTTCTTTCTTATACATGCAGGTCTTGGTGGCAAGCCCCAGCCAATCAAGGCCAGAAGTTTGCTCTTTGCCGCTCATCGCAAGTGCTTTCAAGGTGAGTGATTGATGCCTATCTGAGTTGTGTGTTTTATTCCTGACAGACACTCTATTTCCTGTCTTTATAGTGGTCTTGTGTCAGGCTTTTGTGTCTCTGTCCTGCCAAAGCATCTGTATTAGACTAAGACTGGGTTCTTTAGGATATGTGCAGGTATTCTTCGCTGCACATGGCTGCCAATCAGGAACACGAGTTTGTTCTCGGCCACCAAGAGCAAGTATTTTCAAGGTGAGCTATTGCCTGCCTATATCAGTGATGTGATGGCTGCGCCAATAGTGCCAAACTGCGCCAAGGGGCTAACCCTGCTACATCCTGCTACATTTTGCCAAAATATGGGTAATCTGCGCCAAGCCTGCGCCAAAGGGCCAATTTTGGTCGCCTTTCAGAACTGAGACTAAACTAAGTACCGTAACTGAGCATGCATGAGCTAGGCGGCGCAAACGGCCGCCCGACACAAAATACCCTGCATCAATCGTCCATAGTTTTTTGCATGGTTTTTTCCGCCATGCCGTCGACGCTAGCGTGCTGGGTACCAGCCATGACGTGACGCTGTGAAACGAAACTATGTTTCGGCGCGGCGGGAGTTACCTTTTGAGCTGAAGCTCTCTCTCCTGAAATCAACGGCCACACGGCGTTGTAGATATGGAGCTTCCTAAACTGAAACATAAGGACCGCCGCATGTTCATCAACATTCACATTCTTGTTTAAAACATATGGTGCTACGAAAATCCCTCTCTAACTCAAAGACTGCTGTGTCGAAGTATTGATTACGTAGGTTTCTCTTGGTGGGCTTTCTTTCGAGAGGGACCCCGGTACGTGAAAAAATCTGTCGCGAAGAAAAGTTGAAGTGAGCTAAAGCAAAGAAGGGAATGTCTGCACGCTGAACCCACAGAGCGCGCTTGTTTGTCTCGAGTTCAGTCGTTGCACAAAGCGACCCTGGCTCGCGATGTCTTGCATCAATGCGCTCAGGTTCTTTTTTTTCTGTGTTTAGCTTGTACCTCGCCTGCCGGCCTTGCAAGCACGCGGCGCTGGACTCTTTTTTGTCGCATGCTGGGCAGTTACATTTTGCATAGACTTTTGGCAACCAGTTGGCGACGGAGCAGAAAGGCATGGTTTCGGTTTCGATCGAACAGCCGTTTCGCTCGCGCGACAAAGCACGTGCACCCTGCAAGCCTGCCGGAGTTGCCCTCACGTGCATGCGAACCAGCGATGCGAACATAATTGCACGACAGAGGCACCAGCCGGGACGCTTGCAATTCATTGTTTTACATTTAATTACTTTTAACGATAATCTGGCACGTCGGCAATCAGTAAAACGGTGGCAAGCGGTTTTTCGGAATTGCTTGGCAACGCCTATAGCACTGTACACTTGTGGGATGTCGCAATGTCTCTTTGGAGACATTGAAATTGGACATTCATTACTACCCTAAGCTAAAGCAAAGCTTGCTCCAGCCTTGCAGAATGTTTCGAAAAGCAAAAAGAAATCTGTCATGTCATTGGAATTTCAGTTACATCTTGAAAGACTCCCAGGTGGCCGAACTTGACCATAATTGGTTTATTTCGGCGAGCAAGATTCTCTTCGCGTGTCCAGCATTTAAGACAAATATTTTTATTTTTATTAGAATATCTGCTTTAAAAGCTACTTTTTCTGCTCCAAAACACTGTTTTGGCTGCTCCAAAAGGCGCTTCAAAATGGCTTAGGCCAATCACATCACTGCTATATGAGTTTCAGCATTTGTCAAGGAGCGCAAAAATCAAACCCCGGGGGTTGGCCATTGCAAAAATGTTGACTCGGAAGCGCATAGGGAGGAAGCTTTACAAAAGTATCCACCTGCCTCTACAAGTGAAACCGAAACTAAGAATGTGGGTTCCATTTGAAAAAAGAAACATTGTCAGCCCGAATTAACTCGGGGGCGGCACGGAGCAAACAAGCCACGGTACGAGTAGGCTTGGTTCAGGCTTTTGTAGGGGTGGTCGATGACTTGGTGTTTTTTAAAAAGTTATCTTTTTCTAAAAGTGTGGTGGTCGAATATTCGGGGATGGGCATTGAGTCAGGATCTTAAAGGAGGACCAGCAGAGATATTCTTCAGCCTGGCGGAAAGTCCTCCTCGCCCTCTTTTTTTCCCTTTCTCTCCTGTCTTGCAGCACGGCGAGGCGGGGGGAAGGGTCCCTTTTTGCGCCGGCTTCTTCTGAGAGGATAAGCCGAGAAAATCCCCATTCTGACCGACGGGCGATAGGTGTGGCAGCAGCGACTTCGTGACTTACGGGTACCTACAGCTCCTATAGCGTACTCTGACCTATTTTTTGGCGCTCGCCAAGCCTAGCCCCTCGGGGGCAGGTTTCACGGAGCTGCAAGGCTGCACCCTCCCAGTCACCGATTTTCAGCTGTCAAATTTGTTTGACTGTAGCCCGTGTCAAAATAAACGCATACTTGGGAGCTGCGGTGCATCAACACACCCATTGAAGGTACGCTTCATAGATATTCTTGGTTGATCAAGGAGCTCAGAACACATGCGCGAGATGTGGTGACTTCAATATGTAAGGATAACTTACATATTCACAAAACATTCCATCTTCAAAAAACCGGCTTATTACGCTCAAACCTGCCGCAAATTGCTATGTACCAGGCGCGGGCATCTTGTAGCGGATCTCTGTTTTCGTACAGCGGGCACAAATTATTGGAGAACTTTAGTATGTTTTCAGGCCACGCTATATTTAGCGGAAACTCGCGCTGCCACTTCGATGCATTCTCTGAAGCGCGCGTCTAAAGTGGTAGTGGGCCTTTGAAAACGATTTACTAGAATCTCCTGTTGTGTGTCTAACTCGCAGAACATGATGGCCTGCAAAATATATGAAATTCATATTTACACATTCTAACAACCATCTGAGGTGAGAGGGCATTTCTGGTGTGGATGTCAATATCAAAGTTTTAGTGGGTCGCTTTTAGCACTTCGATGACCGTACGGCCCGTACCCCACAACGATATGTAAGCTAGACTCGCTGTGAACATCCTTTATCGAGTGCGGCTATGGAGTGGGAAACGCAATATTGGCGAGTCTAGCGGGTCGTATTATGGTTCAACTTTGCTTGTATTGGTACTATAGCACGGGCCGCGCGCCGCTTTGAAGTATTTGTTGTGTCTCAAATAAAGACTAAAGCAAAAGCAGACAATGTTTTTTAATGTGGCACAAAATTGTAATTTAACATTATAAAAACATTTTAGGCGCCTTACACCATACAGTTAGCACGAACAAACTATCGCCGGTCTTTCTCCTCCCCCCTATTTTTTTTTTTCGTTCTTAGAAAGGAATGATGTTTAGAAAGCTGTTAATACGAGTATCCAACCTAAGCGGTAGATTTTAGTGCGAGCCAATACATTGCTGTGGAAAATAGCAAAAAGCGCCGATGTTGTTCGCGCGAACAGTTTCGCGTAATGTACGCGTACCGCTACACAATCAACGGAAACGGAGTAAATCAGCAAAGTTAGGGAAAAAAAAAGTGGTGTTAATTTTTTATAGTTGAAAAGTTGTTATTTTTATATAATCAATTCGGTAAGGAGTGCTTCCATTGGGCACCAACCTACGAGGCATCAGTTTGTTCTTGTATACTAAATTCTGCATGGCCCTTGAGTAGAAATGGCAATATTGTGTTCGTGCTTAGCGTGTCACGCACAAAAATAAGACCAGTTCATTGCTTGAACATTTAAACAAGGCCTTTTTTACATCAAATAGACATTTTGCGAGTACGCTCTATTACTGGTGGTTCATGAAATAATCTACGTTGTTTATTTAGAGGAAAGGAAGTGGGGTGGTGAGGGGAGGGGGAATTGAATACAAAAGGCTGCTCAGGGAACCTCAAATTTTGTAAATAGTTCGCTCAACCTATAATCTTCAGTTAATTAAATCACCTTTGCTTTGTTTGTTTCAGAACTTTAAACAGTCGCGCCAAAGGCCAAGATGAGCGAAAAGTCAGATTCCCCTGTTTACTTGAGCAAGAAGCGTATGCGAGATGGAATTAAAAAGGTATACGTGTGTAACCATAGCAATCTCCGACGAAGCCTGAACCTCACTTTTTCTGAAACCTCGGAGATGACTGCTTTTGACGACTTGATAAAGCAAGCCAAAGCCGTTAATAGGTGTGACTCGTTGTCAGCTGTGATAATCAAGGCGCTGCGACGATTTCTTGAAACACGGAATTCAGAAGAACGATCGTCGAATGCTGTGTGCAACACACCGAAGCCGCTGCATCAAGAAGCGGAATCGCGCGCGATCACGCCTGACCCTGTAGGGGATCCATGCCTAGTTGTTTGCGACAAAGCCGCGCTATGGGATGTCATTCAGACTGTAGAGAAGCATAGTTCAGAGTGCAAGGAAAGTCTTATTTTGGAGAAAGTGACCGCCTGGGGTTTCGCATCACGAATACATTGTAAGTGTATTAACCATTCACTGGTGCTCAACACAAGCACGGTTGTCGGTTCCGTCCGGGCTGTAGACTGTTTGCTGACGGTGGCGTATGCCTCCTCTGGAGTTCTGGCGACGCAGTTTGAAAAGTTTTGCAATTTTAGCAAATTGCCATACTCCCCTCGCACTGTGGAGAAATTGCTTGTAGATATCGAAGGTGCTGTAGAATTGCTCAAGCTTGAAAGCCTGGCAGCCGCGCAAGAGGGCGAATCAAGGGCCACCGAGCAACATGACCCCACTTCGACAGCAATTAATGTCGAGACTGATGCTCGGCACGCTTGCCGGAAGAACTCCACTCACACAGATGTCGTCGCGCTTGGCCAAATGACCCACAAAGTTGTAGGGATTGTTCACGTAAACAAAAAGGATGAACTATCTTCCCAAAAGCACGAAGCGTTTGGTACCAAAAAGCTGTACGAGTACTTCGATTCTAAAAAGATCTCCGTGCTAGATCACGCACACGACCGCAACACCACAGTCAATAAAATAATCAGAGAAAAAAACGGGCCATCCAACTCCAACGACCGCTGGCACGCTGCGAAGAGCCTCAAGAAAGGATTTCTTGCAATTTCATCTGGACCGAAGAGGAACGAGGGCAAGACATGGCACGTGGAGCTGTCCGACAAGTGCCAAGCGGTCCGTAACCACGCGTACTATGCTATGGCCGCTTGTGAGGGGAATCCAACCAAGCTAAGAGATATTTTCATAAACTGCGTAAACCATTTTGAAGGTAAACACGAGAAATGCAGCGAGGAATCGATTTGCAAAGAAAATGGACATGTCCCGACAACGCTGCTCGTGAAAGACCCGCTAGCGTCGGAACTTCTAACAAAATTTCTGAAATCAGCAACCATCTACAAGAACGCGGAAGATTACGTAAAGTCGAAGGATATATATGTAGAGTCATTCAATAATACTATGCTAATTTACCTCCAGAAGAGGATTCATTACCAGGACAGAAGCTACAAACTGAGGCAGAGCTTGGCACTCCTAGACTGGAATGAGCATGTTGGGCGAGGCTACACTTCACGTTACTCTATTGAGGACTGTCGTCATCCAGACCTGCAAGGCGGGAAAAGGAAGTACTTCAGGAAGACATACAGGTAGAATATTTTGAAGTGTACAGTGTTGCCATGGAATACTAATCCTGTATTCTTTTCCTCCAGCTTCGTTCAAAAGATTCGAGAGTTGGTGCTTCGGTCTGCTGCCCTGGGAGATGCCAGCACGGTGAATGACGACTCCCTTGTGAATGACGAGAGTGTATAACTTATAGGTATGCCTAATGTAAATTTAAACTAGTACCATTGACGTATAATAACAAGCAAGCTTATTTCATTAGAACAGTTGGGCAATTGTTGTGTGTACTTCTACATGTTTGTTTGTTTTTATTTCCCAGCTCGGGACATCACTGGACAAGGGACAGAAAAAGCCATTCCGCGGACTCAAAGATGTACCTGTAATTATTATGCAAATATACAATTTTCATGACAATCTTTTGTCGTTGCCAAATACAGATGACACACAAGAGAAAGTGAACGCTAACCGGTACATACAATTGCTACAGAGCTTCAACCAGGGTGTGATCTTCCGAAGTACAAATTCCGAATAAACGCCCGTCGAGGGGTTTCAGAGTATATAAAGTGCTCACCCTTTTACACTTAGCGCATAAATAGATCAGAGCTCAGCAGAATGTACATCACCTCTTGGCTGTGCCTCTCGTGAGTCTTGAACGAGATATTAATAATTTCGATAAAAAAATAGATTAGCTGAAGAGAAAAATTAATTTGATTGCAGTCGAGACTCACAAGAAAAGCACAGCCTTTTACGCACAGTATATTGCGAGTATTTTCTGACGCACCGCGCGTGTTCTGGCATTGGCAATATTTGTTTCGGTGTTATACGTATATTTATCTAAGTTAGGCTCGATATCTGTCTGCTAGTGAGTGATACACTGTTTTTCCGTTCTCGTTTTTTCCAATTTTTTTTAACAAACTAAGCTAACAATTCCTCTGCGCACCATGCCCTATTTATTTTGAAAATAAATGTGCAATATAATTTTGCAATTTATGCACTTGCCTAAGAGGATTGAATATTTGTAGAATTATGCGGCTGGGTTCAAGACGGATCCGCACCAGAAATCGCGCTCTTGTACCGCGGTACCATAACCATGGCTTCTTCAGTTTTGGTTTTTAGTTTGCGTTGTATATATTGTCGTCGGCATTTTGCAAACGTTATTTACGTTTCGGGGCTGTCGTGTTGCGATTTTTTGAGATGAGGAAATTCTGTTCGCATTTGAGGCGGACCAGGAAGTCCGTAATTTTCACGACGGTACGAGCCTTACTCGGGACCGTGTGTGGTGTTATTTCGCTGCTGACGTCACGTATCCACGCCAACTGTATGACGGGAAAATTATCAGCGCACGGAAAGTGAAAGAAAAGCTTTTCTCCGAATCCGGCCAATAGTAATTTAGGCAGCCGATTGCTGGGAGGGTACCTTTAGAACGCGCGACACTAGAGCGCCGACGTTAGAGCGCGCGACGCGAAGGCTCTGCGACAGTAGCGCGCTTGATACCAGAGCGCATGTCACGAGAGCGCACCCCAGTTGAGCGAACACTGCAAATTGTGGTATGTACCCGCGGCTGCACAGACAGAACTAAATTGTGCGACTCATCGAATCGGAGCATTGGCGATTTTCGATTTATTAAAGATGCCTTTAATAAAAAAATAAAAATAAAAAGGGTACGGCTCCTTCTAACCAATTGTTTGCTGACATAGAAGAGAGAAGGGGGCAAGGGTGTGGCCATATAGGTAACGGGAATGCCTGCAGTTGGGTGGAGCAGCGAGTCTAAGATTTCTTCACGGTAATGCGGTGCGTCTCTCGGATATACAATAAATGTTTGCTTTTTGCTATATTTGGTCTATTTTTGACAGGCATTTGGACCCCTATCATTTTGGCGGTTATTGGGACGTTTCTCGCATAACTTTAATAGTATTTTGACGTCCATGACCGTAATGGAAAAAGCTCACCGCTAAAAAAGTTTAGTAAAACACTCATCGAAGGAAAGCTCAGAGCAGTTTTATCGGATGCAAAGCTTTCCAGTCTTTTGACGGATACATAAAAACCTCCCCTTCAAATCTGTGAGATATAACATCAGAAAACTAATGGAGCTATATAGATCAGCTGCATTTTTTTTTTCTGCGGAAATATACGCTACAGATAATCCTTTTTTTTTTTTTTTTGCTGTCAGTTTTTTGAAACATTTCTTGGTTTGTTACACGAAAAAAATTCGTCGACTCATTTCGCAATGTCCTTGCCGAATGCCACGGCGTAAATCCCCGCCAATTTTACATAAAGCACGCGATGCCCGAAGAAGTGGTTGGGCCACTCGCGCTTGACTGGTTGTGCGCTCTCGACGTGCTCTCGAGTCGCGCGCGCTAACGTCGCAGCGCTTTCGAGTCGTGCGCTCTAACGTTGCGGCGCTCTCATGTCGCGCGAGCTAACGTCGTGGCGCTCTACTGTCGGCGGTCTAATGTCGGCGTTCTTCTAACGTGCGCTCTAGTGTTGTACAGCCCCATTGCTACCTATACCACCGGCTGTTGAAAACGCTCGAGGTCGTGCTCCCTTATTGAACTTTACGCGAGGTTATAATAATATTAGTACCTCTATTTTTTTTCAACAAAAACAATGTTGAAAAGGTGACACGGAAAGAAAGCTGTAAAAACAGCTTGACGAAACGCTGGTCACCTAAACCAGCAGTCGCGATGCAGGCACCGACTTGTGACTCGGTGGCGAGAGCCTGCTAAGAGCTACACGAGTCAGCGTTACTCACGCGGCTCGCCCCTCACCAGAGTGGAACAAACAATATGGCGAATTTGGTGGGGCAAAACGCTTTCCCGAACCCACGCAGGGACGATGGATAGAGGGCATCCGCACTAGGTGTTTCAAGAAAAAAAGGTGGACTACAGATTTGAGACATTTAACGTGCTAACACTGCACTAATAACTAGGCACAGAAAGAAAGGCGCTGAATCCAGAGACTTTATACACAAATAGTTTACTCCCACATGTGCCCCATGTAGGGAACACCAGGTGGGTTTGGATACAGGCACCGGACGTGTGCAACTACGCACACTGGCATCAATTCACGCTTAGTATATACTCCTTGGCCGGCTTGTCTCTTCTTCTCCAAGTACCTGGGGTCACGCCAAGCGGCCAGATTTGCCAGGCAGGCCCAGTACATTCTGTAATACTTTTTGCGAACCCCAGGATTCTTGGACGACGGTGCCTGGCCCATCCCCACCCTCACGTGGCCTTGGGTCAGTATACACGGAGCGCAAAAACATTCGGTGCACTCCATCTGGCCGTCCGCTGAACGTTATACACCTACAGGGAGTATAGAGAAACCACGTTAGTTATACAGGCATATAATTCGATTGAAACAAAACTAATTGAGAAAAAAGTTTGCATTGAACGAAGTCATCTGTTTGCCTCCCTACAGCGCTCTGTTGAGCTTGATAAAAAAGGAGGTGCGACTCAATAAACAGTGTACGCAAAGTTGTGGGATGCGGTTTAGAGAGGCTCGTTTTAACGAACGCCGTCTCAGCGACAACAGATTGTCGAATCGCCTCAAAACTCCGCTTAGAGAAAATGGCGACTGCCGGCATGCTGCTCTCATTGTTCGCGATTCATTAGCCCAGCTTGCCGAACCGTTGGCGGCGCCCAATAGAAGCATTCTTTTTCGAATTGCTTGTATAAGAATGGCAACCTTTCACCTATTAAAACAAATTCTGTAATAAATCCATTCCCATAATATGCTTGCGCTGATTTTGTAGCGGTATTCGTACATTACGTGGCAGTGTTAGCCCGAACGTGACATTGGCGCTTTTTACTATTTCTGCCCAGCAACATGTATTGTCTAGCACTAAGCTCTGCCACTTAGGTTGAATACTCACATTAACAGTTTCCTAAACATCATTTACTTCTAAGAAAACAAAACGAGAAAAACCAGCGATAGTTTGTCCTTGCTAACTGTGTGGCAGTATACCTAAAATCTATTTGCAATGAAAAATTACAAACGCGTTTCATGTTAAAAAAAAAATCGCCTACGTTTAGTTTATTCTTTTATTTTAATGGCTCAAAAATACTTTAAAGCGGCAGCACGTGCTATAGCACCGATTTAGCAACGTTGAACTATAACACGACACGCTTCGATAGCCGCACTCGATAAATAATGCTCACAGAAAGGGTATAGCTTATATATTGACGTAGGATACGGTTATCCAAGAGCTAAAACGATCCACTAAAACTTTTTTAAATATCGACACACACAACTGCTGCCTTCTCACCTCATGCGGTTGTTGGGATGTGTAAATATAAATGTCATCTACATTTGTTGGCCATCATATAGTGTGAGTTACGCACACAATGATTTGTGCTCGCTGCTAGAAAACAGAGATACGCTACAAGATTCCCGCGCCTGGTACATAGTTCTGTCTTCCAGCGATCCCGATTGAGGCAGGTTTGAGCGTAATAAGCCTGTCTCTTGAAGATGGAATGTTTTGTGAATATGTCAGTCAACCTCACATATTGAAGTCACCACATCTCGCGCATGTGTTCTAAGCTCCTTGATCAACCGAGAATATCTATGAAACGTACCTTCAATGGGTGTGGGGATGCACCGCAGCTCCGAAGTATGTTTCCTTTGCCACAGGCTACAGCCAAACAACCTCGACAGCTCAAATTCGGTGTCTGGAAGGGCGCAGCCTTGCAGCTCCGTGAACCGTACGCCCGAGGGGCTATACTCCGTTCCACCTTCAGTCCGAGCACAGTGGACGCCACGAGCCATCCCAGCCGATCCAGCGCCGGGAGAAAGTCGCGTGACCTGCCGGTGGGGTGGGGCGACACAGGGAGCTCAAGGTCGCATGACACTCCCTCAACGCCGCATTGGCTGGGATGGCTCCTAGCGTCCGCTGTGCTCGGACGGAAGGTGAAACGGAGTATAGGCTTGGCGAGCGCCAAAAAATAGGGCAGATTACGCGATAAGAGCTGAAGATACCCGTAAGTCACGAGGTCGCTGCTGCCAAACCCATCGCCCGTCTCTCACAATGGGGATTTTCTCGGCTTATCCTCTCAGAAGAAGCCGGCGCAAAAAGGGACCCTTCCCCCCGCCTCGCCGTGCTCCAAGACAGGAGAGAAAGGGAAAAAAAGAGGGCGAGGAGGACTTTCCGCCAGGCTGAAGAATATCTCTGCTGGTCCTCCTTTAAGGTAAAAATTTCATCCACATGCCGGGATTCATGTGCCTTGTCCCCCTAGCGAGGGGGACAAGGCCTTCAAAATTTTAGGTTTGCAAAAGGGGTGCGTCAGTATTGACGTCTCATTTTACGTCAGGCCTTTCATTTTAAAACTCCCTATGAATGACATGGCTAAAATTCGTTTGGGTGTACTTCCTCCCAGCAAGTATATGGTTCTGTCTCAAAAGGTATAATCTGATGTTGACTGCACCTCAGGTCTCCACCGACGATTCATCAGGACGAGACCCAACCGGGACACTAGGGAGGAGCGGCTTAAGCAAGGGAGGCTACATATACGACAGCTTCTTGTGGACAAGAAACGAAAATAGATAGATGGTGAGTGTTTCAATTGCTAAGCCTTTTGGCATGCACATTCTGTTTGTTATGATTGAAGATTCCTGCAGAGTTCAATTTCAACTATTGTTAAATACCGAGCATGCGCTCAGATCGCAGAAGCACCTACCCTCTGATTCGAAACGATCCGCAACTAATCAAAGGGCATACCAGACACCCATCCACCTGTTTTCAGCAATGCTCAAAATATTAAAAGAGCACATCAAGCGCCAGGTGCTTTGGCGTCTTTGCCACAATGGCACCAGTTGCAGAGCTGACACACCTGTGACTGGCGCAAGCCATGGCATGGCCTTTGGGAACCAGGGAATCGAGATTAAAGAAGTAGCGCAGAAATTGGAGGCGGGTGGTGAAGGTGAGCAGAGTTAATGGAAAACAAGGATGAAGGGGGTCCGTCGCATGAGGCATCTATGTCCCGTGCATGTAATTTCAATTTGCTGTAGGCAGCTACTCGAAAAAAATAGTTACTTGTACGTAACTAATCAAAAATCTCTCTTGCAGTTTCCACGGCCCACAAGCCAGCAGGTGCCAGTTCGCTCTCGTTCAAAGGTGAGGATTCCAGATTTTCTAGTTTGCTCTGAAGCAGCAATACTTAAGCCAAACAAGCGGTGCGGCATATTTAATTGACGGAACTTAGAACGACTGGGGACGCTTTCACTGAAGCTTGTTTTGCTGCAATATACGCGTGTATTGTAGCAAAACAAGCTTCAGTGAAAGCGTCCCCAGTCGTTCTGAGCTCCGTCAATTAAATATGCCAGATCGCTTGTCTGTCTGGCTTCAGTGTTGCTGTAGGCGACAAAACATGTGCCCAGTTTTGTCACAAGAGGCATATTATGTCACGCACATGTAATTTTGATTTTATCTGGCTTAGTGTGCTGTAGGTGGCTGGTCAAAGAAATTGGTACTTGGACGCAACTATTCGCAAATCTTTCTGACAGTTTCCAAGGCTTAAGAGCCAGCAGGTCCCAGTTTGCTTCTCCTCAGAGGTGAGAATTCCAGATTCCCGAAGCAGGAATACTGAAGGCAGACGACCGGTACAGCATTTTTAATTGACAGAGCTCGGAACGACTGGGGGCTCGTGCATTGAAGCTTATTTTTCTGTAATCCACGCAAGCGATATTGACGTATGCCCAGTTATGTTGCAAGAGGTTATCTATGTCCTGCGCATGTAATTGTTTTAATCTTTTCGACTTAGTGTACTTTACGGGGCTACTCAATGTAATTGCTACTTGAACGCAACTAATCGCAAATCTTTCTTCCAGTTTCCATGGCCTACAAGCAAGCAAGCACCAGTTTGTTTTTCCTCAAAGGTGAGCATTCCAGATACTTTAGTTAGGTGCAAAGCAGGAACTGTGAAGCCAGACGAGCCGATAGGTTTATTTAATTGACGGAGCTCAGAATGATCCGTGGCACTGGAATGGAAGCTTATTTTTCCACAATCAAACGCAGACATAATTTTGAATCTATCCGGCTTAGTGAAGGATTGCTACTTGTTGCGAACTAATCACAAATTTTTATTTTGCAGTTTCTATATGGCTACAGCTAGCAGGTGCTGCTTTCATTAAAAGGTGAGGATTTCACATTCTGTTTTCAAACAGCAAGTTTTTGAATGAGGGTCCTAAACAATTAACTTTCTTTTGCAGTAAACGCCAGATCCTCCAGTTGAGGAATATGTTAAATATATTTGGTATGGATAAGCCGAGTGTTTTGCTTCTTTATTCATATTTTGACAACAACAACACTTTTTTATTTTATCACTCAGAGATACACACAAGAAGAGACTGCGTTGCAAAGAAATGTCGTGCTGAACGTGATATTACAACTCGCATATAGTTTTATTGGTAGCCGATATAATATATTGGATTCCAATATCCATAATACGCTGAGTATATTGTAATCGTAAACCCTTATTGGATCCCCATACCACACATGGGGATCCAATAAGGGTTTATACGGTATTGGATTCCAATATTTTCAGCGTATTATGGATATTGGAATCCCATAACAAATCCTTATTGTAATACAATACAATAAATGTAATGTTTTCCAATACACTGTCTATATTGTATTGCAATACAATAAAAATGTATTGTTTACCACTATCCATAATACGCTGTTTATATTGGGGTTTTCCAATAGGGCACATCGACGACGCGAGGCCCTTCAGAGGTGAAATGCTGTTAGTGGCCGTGGACGCTCACTCTAAGTGGCCGGAGATTTTCGTAATGTAATCAACAACATCGGGTAGCACGATTGAAAAGCTGCAAGAACTGTTTGCACGTTTTGGAAGTCCGGAGACATTGGTTTAAGACAACGACACACAGTTTACGCCACAGGAATTCGAAGATTTCATGAAAAGGATTGGGCACGCGCCATGTGTTGACAGCACCGTATCACCCGAGCACTAACGGGCTGGCCGAAAGGTTCGTGCAAACTCTCAAGGCTGCTTTACGCTAAGGAGTGGCCACCGAGTCTCTACAACAAACTTTGAACAAGCTCCTGTTGAACTATCGCAACATTCCTCATTCAACAACGGGGCAACCACCAGCTGTTTTGTTTCGGGGCGATGCCTCCGCACCAGGCTGGATGTTGTTAAACCTGCCATAGACGCCAGGGTGGCAAGGCATCAGTTCCGTCAGACGACACAAAGAACGTGCCGGGCACGAGTGTTCCAGGTCAACAACAAAGTGCGAGTGCTGAATTTTTGACCAGCGAACAA
Organism: Ixodes scapularis; assembly: GCF_016920785.2. Lineage (NCBI taxonomy): Eukaryota > Metazoa > Arthropoda > Arachnida > Ixodida > Ixodidae > Ixodes > Ixodes scapularis. The sequence continues at coordinate 75,129,696 of NW_024609837.1, forward strand.
ATGGTTGAAGGCCACCATACTTGCCAGAAGTGACCAGCCTCTTACAAGCTGAAGGTACAGCTTGATCATGGTGTGGCCATCTGGCGCCGTCATCAGGACCACATCCGGCATGACACAGACCAAGAGGAAAAGGTACAAAGGGCACCATTTCCCTTGCAGGAGGGCAGAGTCGATGCTTCACCTCCGCCTTCAGGCCCATCAAGCCCAGTGAAGCTCACAACAGTACCAGCTGCAAACACTCAAGCTGGCGGCCAGCACCGTGGGGCAAACACCGGTAACTCCAATACGTCGCTACCCAAAAAGAGTGCGCCGTCCACCAGAGCGCTACTCACTGAACGTGTGAACTGGAACTGGGGAGGGGTCTTACAATTAAGCGTGGGGGAATGTGGTGTTTGACTGATGTCCCTTTCTGGTCTGACAACTTTGTCAGACTGGCAACGTTGGGCCGAAACTCGGATGAAGAGAACATTCTGGAATGTCGTCGAGGGGCTAGGTTGTAATGTAGCCGAGCATTTTACTCATCGCTAATTTTCTATCATTAATAAAGTGTTGCACCTACCAATGTGCCTAACTTAGCCAGGACCACAACACTAACCTAGTCCAAAACGTGGCTTAAGACTGGACGCATGCGCAGTGGAGACGACGCTATTTATTTTTTTATGCTATTCTAAAACTCGTTAATGCGTGGATGTTGCAGATAATAAAAGTGCGTTTTGTCGTCTGCGAACATCATAAAGTGTTAGTATGCGCAAAAGAATCGCTGTACGTTTCCGTTTGCTTCGCGTGCTCCAAGCTGCACATGTGCGTCGTCGCCATGCGCCGATTTAAGACACAGCTATGGCCTCGCGCACGCGCAGTGTGGAACACGCAACGCTAAAGCAAACGCAGACTGATTACGTTTGTTCTTATATGCAACTCCAAAACCTACTAAATTGAAGCTATTTGCAGACGGCAAGCATAAATCTCTTCTGAGCATGTGCTGCGAATCGTGCACTCAGCTATGGCGTCTGGTGAACACACGTATCTCTACGAGACACTTGATGCGGGTGATTACTAGCCTCTCTTTACTACGTTGTAAATTCTTTAATAACACCAATATTCGAATTAAAGCGCCTTGAAACATTTGCGCGCGGGATAAATAACAAAAATAACAAGAGGCGTCTGCTTTTTGTTTCTAGAACGTTGGTCTGCGACCTATCTTTCTATGTCGTGGTTTCGGGACTGAGCCCCGTTCTATATTGTCTCCTCGCTATCAGCTCTGAGCTCCTACCCCCACTCTGAGTGGAGGATTCTCTTCAACGCGCGTCCGAGCGTGTGATGCAGTTTGGAAGCCCCGTCGTTCTTTTTTTCCGTTTCGGCGCCGATGCTTGTCGCTTCCGAGCAAGACATCGTTTGTTTTTCTGTCGCCTCTGCTGCTGGGACTTTCTTTCCGTTTCTCTTTTTGTTTTCAGCTTTCGTTTTCTACTGCCTCCCTTTTGTCTTTCCCTCTCCCTCTCTCGATGGTGTAATTGTCACAGATAACAAGATTAAACTGTGAAATAGAGAAAGTGAGCGGTGTTACAGAAGCAGGAAGTGTAAAACAAGCCTCATTGAACGGAGAGAAAGAGAGAAAGGGCGAGATAAATAAGTGAGAGCAAAAAATAACATGGAGAAAGATAAGCTGTGATAAAAGGGAGACAAAAGATTAAGAGGCTTTAAAACATGGCGAGAGATCGATTGTATAAAAGGGAGATAGGATGAAAATGATGAAAGATGAATTAAAGATACAATTGAAGGAAATGAGGGGCTCAAAAAAAAGTTAAAGATTGAGAAATTAATACAAAACACGAAGTGAGAAAGGGATATAAACAAAGAGAAAAAGAGCGATAAGAAGAAAAAAATCTAAGCTAGGAGGAAGCGAAGTGAGATATGAAGACGAAAATACAGAAAAATAATTAGTAAGGAAGATAATACGGTAGGAAAGCAAAAGAGAGAAAGACCAAGAAGGCATAGATGGCAGAGAAGGCATAAAAAACAAAACATCAGAGTGAGTGAGAGTAAGATTGACAACGGAGAATGTATTTCCTGCTCTGGCTCATCTGCATGCCTTAAGCAAAACCAAGACCAAGGAGTGTTGTTTGACGCACGTAGCCGACTTTAAGCGTAAGCCGAAAGAATAGGAAAAAAAGACAGATATCTTGCCTTTTTTCGCCATCGACTCGCGGTCCCACGGAGCCAATGGCAGACACGGGAATGCTATTAGGAGACTCAAGGGGCCACAAAGTCCCAGGACATTGGCGTCGCCGACGGATCGCGAAAGCAGCAGCGACGGAGGTGACGCTTTTCTCTCCAATTCATGAAGGGCTCCGCGAGAAACACTTCCCGTCCCGTCTGCGCATTCTAGCCGGGCTCGTATGTGCAAATCTAGAATCTTGGAGAAGGTTGAGCGCTTAAGTGGCTTATCACTTTCCCTCGGACACATGGTTGTGCGGTTGCGGTGACAGGACGCTGTGGGACCTTGGGGGAAGTTTATGTGGCATGCATACCACTTTGGTGGGAGTTGTTACGGTTTTCGGTGTTTTGTTTTCTTGTTTTGGTGGTTAGAAGTTTGTGCATCCCGAGTAAAGGTGTTCAAACAAAAGTATAAAGTAACTGTAGCGGGTAGGAAAAACTTGAGGCAGAATATACATTGAAGTCTAAGAGAGGCGTGTCACTTTACGTTAACCATGTTCACTTCTTCGTGACCAAACAAATCACAAGGGAGGCACACTATGATTCAAAACACTAAAAACGAAATATCGAACATTCTTTTCCTGTATAACCTGGCAAGCAGCGAAAGGCACGAAACTCGGGAGCCGATCATGTCGTGAGATCGAGCAAGTCATAACTTGCTCGATCTCACGTTTTAAGTGACAACTTACCGGCGTAGAGCACTCTCCCTGTGCAGAAACGTCACGTGCCTTCCGTCTTGCCCTGGACGTATCGTTCTCCTTTGGCGACGTGATGCTAAAACAAAGTACAGAAGCCTCATAGTTTTAGCCGATGATTTGAAAAGAAGCTCTTTCTGAGCAGAGCGTTGTCAGAAACTCGGAAGCGTCTGAGAGGAGCCGTTTCAGGGTGTTTCGGGTGGTCTGGTTTTTACTTTGGGGACCATACATTGCTAGTCAGTTTCTATGCTGTTGCTTCCAATATTTTGACGAGTTTCTCTGAGATTTTTTACCAGAATATATTCTGTAGAATGAACTTGACATTACAAACCCGCGCTGTTACTTCGTACATCGTATAATGCTCTCAAATCGCGCACAGACCACGAGATATATTTTGGGTCTTAAGTAAAGACGTGCTAAGCCTGGTTATAATTATCTTAATATACTGACTAACGATACAATTTTAAAATGTTTGTTTGTTCTTAAAGAGAATGCGATTTCGCATGTGTTTAAAATCAGCATTGAAAACAAATTGCATTTAGATACCATGTACAGTCCAAACTTTCGTATATGCTGCAGCAGACAAGCATAATTACAGTTTTAACCTTTTTGTTATTTCCCTTTTTTATTAGTAAATTTATAAAGCCGCGTGCATGATCGATAATACACGGTTCTCCGTTCGCCTAAAAGATTCGCGTATACTATTACTCCGAGCGTAAAGGATAACCAGGCCAGAATGACCTTGCCTAGTCGGTCTCGCCCTATACTTCGTTTCAGCCTGCGTCCGAGCGCAGCCAAAGCTTTTTATGGCCGGAGCCAATAACACGCCGGCAACAGGTTACGCGATCTCGCCTCCACTTTTGTATCACTCCGCTGCGCCGCCGGTCGTCCGCGCCGCCCGCGCTCGCCGAGTATTTCGTCTGCTACGGGTGTATCAACGGTATCGTCTGCCACAGGTTTAAAAAGTGCCATTTCACGTTCTGAAATTTAGTCACAGGGGATGTCAGTACGTAGGCTGGCCGCTGGCGTCTGTGTCCGAGCTTCTAACCTGTTCGGCATAGTTTCGAGATGTACGTAGACATTGCAAGGTGCCCGATGACCCAGCTGTTGATGTTCCCTTGTATTGTCTGGATATACCAGGGCCCGAGGCGCGGTCCTTTCCACAAGCTTATCGGCGTTCCATGGGATCCGCAGGTAAAGGGGTGCCCTGAGTTCGCCGCGTATCAGGGAATTGTAGTGGCCCGGACGCTTTTCTTGTTTACAACGCATTCGAGGTACGACTCGGCCGGAGTCTCCTGCCGAATATGAAAGTAGAATTTCTAGATCAACCTTTTTATAACTAACAGAAAGGTGGGTGGTATTTCACAGTAGTTGGCTGTAGCTGCTAAACATACATAACTGTAACTGCGGAATAGAATGCCCGTCGGGTATCCTTAAGGACAAGTTAGCTTAAGCTCAGTCGCGTTCAACTGCTATAAAGGGCGCCCTTGTAGCTTGTGTATACTTGGCTGTTGCTCCTAACCCTACTTAAGCGTAAATGCGGTTTAGAATACCCGTCGGCGACTCTTAACCGCCAGTAAGATAGACATCAGTAGCATGCTGTGAAGGTTGGACTTATAACTAGTGTAGAGTTGTCTGTGACTGATGAGCATGCATAAGCGTAACTGGGGTTAAGAATGCTCGTAGGATATTTTTAACTATGAGTAAGCTTGACCTCAGTCACACTTAACTGTGATAGATGTTTCCCCTGCAATAAGTCTGTAGTTGGCCGTAACTGATAACCATACTTAAGTGTAACTGCAGGTTAGAATGCCTTCGGGTATGATTAAGCACAATTAAGTTTGACTTCAGTCACACCTCTAACTGCTGCATAAGGTGCTTATTTATCTAGGGCATTGTTCAGCTCTAGGTCATCAGTCTCCGCCACGCATATGCTTGTTTTGGGCTAAAATATACAAGTGTAGCCTGCCAAAGTTGAGTTCACTCGTGCCATGCACGTGCTTACACGCATGAGGCACCCCTATTATTCTCTCAGTAGCATCAGTCGATGAATAAATTAGTCAGTTGATAAGTCTGACTATTAATTATTTGAAAATCAGCTCCGTCCACTTCTTCGATGAATGAATATATTAATTAATAAATATTCTTAATATGGGACTATAACGAGCACTAGTTTCAATCATGAATCGCATGAGCGCCACTTTCAACGAAATCTGCACTAAAAATGTTGTAGAAATTCGCATCGTTTAAATCTTCTTTTTTTATTATTCACTTGTAGCTGTCACCACCTACAAGAGACTTTTTTTCCAACACTTCGGGCACTGATAGAAGAACCTAGGCGAAGGGATTAACGCCTCGTAAAGCCGTTCCCCTGGGGACCAGTCTCTGCAGCCTAACTTTGGCTTCCAGAGAGGATTCATCATCCAATTTGTTACAAAAAATAAAAACAGCCCGAAATCAAGTTGTCTTCAAGTCGCCGCGAAAAAAAAAAGTTTTTTTTCTTGCTACAATTTGTTTTACCAAAGGCGACACGACTGCAAATGAGGCGAAAGAGAATAAATCGAGTTTGCGACGGAACAGCATTATTGTGTGTTATGTACCTTCTTTTATCCCACTCACTGGTCCTTGCTGAATCGTGCCTATTTTTGGTCCGCCGGAACGTAAACCTCATCAAGTGTAACTGATTTTCAATAGAATCGGTGCGCTCAAATAAACAGGTTAGTTATCCAAATGAAATTTAGCAAAGAGCGGGGGAAGACGCGTAGGGCGCAAACACATGACATAATCACGCTTCGAGACGTATCAAGCGATGAGTTTTGTGTCTCTTGTTGGAAGTTAGCCGAGTGCTGTTGCACTGTTGCCCGAGCTGACGTCGAGCTTTCGCAAAAGCGTCCGCAATCCACACCGCTGAGATTGTCGTCTTTGGCAGTTGATAAAGTGGGAGCTCGTTCCAACACGCTTGAATACGGCACACCGCAAGCGCAATACTCTCTCCGCATTAGGCCCGTCCCGGAAGTAAGATCTTCTTTAAGTAAAGGATTGACGTATTTTTTTTTAATGCTTTATTTCTGATAACATTGCACCTTAGAGGTTTTAACGAAAAAATTTGTTTAAAAATTAAGATATAGTTTATCTCGTGGCGAAAGTCTTTACGTACCCTCATCGTTCTCACCTGAGCTTTGAGCGAACAAGTAGGAAACCCACCGCGAAAATATTTTTTTCTAGTAAAGGGTGTTATAATCATTTGCTGAAATAATTATCTCGAAACCTAGGAGCGCATTTTGAAAGGTAAGAATTCGAAAAGTGCAGCTTCTCAGTAAGATTTTTTACCCACTTCCTTCAACAAATTTCACCGCAGCGTAATAACGCTGTGTTCCCGTGAATGAAAGATTGGATCTTGTTTTCACACAATTTATGTTCAGATCGCGTTTAGTCTATGTATTTCGCAAATTTCTCGGCGAATTTCTTATGCGCTGCCAGCTCTAGGATGTGTCGTGTTAAAACATTTCACCACAGACAGAACTTAGAAGTCGGCGGGCCGTTTTATTAATTTAAATTGAGTTATTGCCCAAGCACAAACAGAAAAAATAGTGACATGATCACGATTGAGAGCACCCAACTGCACATCAGCTACCCAGGTGAGGAGCCTCACAGAACAGATACTCACTGCCTGTTTGCGTCATTATATTAAAGCAAATTAGAATACGCAGGTTAATATACAATAATATTGAAATGAGAACAAAAGGTTTGAAGTTGCTGAAAGTTAATTACTTTCTGAGCCGGAATCTCAATATGGGTCTCGTCATTACCTGTCAGGTAAACGAAAAAAAATTTCAATATTGACCCCTTAAGGTGATATTTTTCTCTGTCTCATTATTCTTACGTTGTAATAACCTCAGTTACGTCACTCCGTGTGGTGTGACCTTTTTAAAACGCTAACGTATAATGTTATTATTACTTATTTATGTATTTACCCTCAAGGCCCAGAGGGCGGTACAGAAAGAAGTGGAAAGTAGGCAAGAATATATAAAATTGGCAAAATACAGGAAGGGGACAACAAATGTAGGTTACAAGGAAACAATATAAACTTCAATGTCAAGTTTTGAAAATGATACGCGGTGATTGTGACGATTGAGGTGGGCAGGTGCATACATTCAGCGCTGGTATTTAGTTTGAAGGAATTAAAAAAAAACGTGTTAATACGACTATGAGGAACATCGATTTTATAATCTATTTAACGGGCTTAGAGGATTATTGATTGCGCAAATGACCTCCATTGCAGCGCTCAAATATCAAAACTTGCAGGAAAAGAATGAAACTATCGATCTATGAGGAGTCTGTATTGAAACATTTTAGGGGCTTGCATAGTGCTGTAAAAGTCTTGAAGAGGGAAAAGTTCAGCGGAGTTAAGATAGCCATAGTGAAATTCAACGTGTCGTTGAAAACGTTCCCGTCTGCAGTAATGGTACGCATGATTCTAACCGGAGACGGCGGACGACGAAGGGGACAACGGACAAACACACGTGTCGTCCGTCTTCTCCGGTTAGATTCATGTGTAACGTTAACCTTTCTCACCTGTTCATTAGCTTTATCTTCCCGTAATGTATTTGTATAGTCAACAGTATGGGTCCAGTGAACTGTCTATAAACCAATGTATCGCTCTTCAGGCGCAGGTAAAGCACCGCGGCTTGCTATTCGTTCCCGGAAGGTTGTGAAAGCGTTTCCCCAAAACTCACGAAGTTGTTTGCTAAACTGCTTTCAGTCACAAAGAGCATTCGAAAAATCTATGAAGAAACAACATTTGCATGGTCACTGAAGCAACAGGATTTTTATTGTGCGCTCGAACCTGTGTGCATTCGCCCCAACGGGGTTCTCAGAAGAAGCTACGCGCTTTCGGAACCAATCGGGTGCTGATAGCTTTCCACTCGACCTTCTGGTATAGACGAATAGTGCGCAAAGGGCGAAGTCATATGAGACGTTCAGAACACTAGATTGACTGAGTTGTCCAGTGGCGTGCGGGGAAATTCACTGCAGAGTAAAATTGAGTATGACTTCAAATTGTTGAGCCTTGTGCTGATAAATCTAAGTTTCCAGTCGTTTAACTCTAACTCTCGGCAGTGTTTCTGTGTTGTTTATAAGCACAGTTGACGTCTTCTCTTTATTGACTCCGGCGACAATTTTCTTTTCGTATTTGCGGTAATAATGTGGAAGTCGTGTACGCGGGGATTCAAGTGCGCGCGTGGTTTATTTTTGTTCTTCAGAATTTGGTTGTTCCGTGAAAACATTTGGTCCGCGGGTGAAGTGTTGCACAGGTGTGACAACCTACGCCTCTTCCTGCTTGTGGTTCGAGTCTTGGTGATTGTTACTGCTGTGTGCTTTCGGTGTGATGAATCTGCAGTGACAAGAATGATTTGTGTTTGTTTTTTTCTTACATTGCGGCTGGTATATTTAGATGTTCTAGTTAGCTTGAAGGATTACTATGATTCCAGCCGTAGATTACTCATAATGGGGGCCTCGAATTCGTTTCGGTTCTATTCAATATCATGACATTCATTAGCTGGAGCTGCAATCGTAACATGTAAGAATTTGTTTGTTATAAGTGGTAATTATAATAAAGGCTATGAAAAGAAGCCTAATAAAAAGCTTCTGAATTCTGAAATACACGTAGAAAATATTTAGTATGTAGAAAATAGTCATTGCGATTACTGAGAGGGCTATAGTTTATCGTCTATTTTGTTGCCGCAAAAATCCCACGGTTGGACAGTACATTCAGTGATAACCTCGTATTGTTCAGGTTGACACAAATAAGCAAAGACAACTGCTCTGCACCTGGAATTTTAATTAATCACTTAGCGCGAGGCAACACAGAGAAAGGGAATAAGGGAAGGCTGTGGCAAAAGGCAAAAAAAAAAAAAAAGCAATCGGTTGTTAGAACAATGTACTGTACTTTTAGGGGATATAGAACTAAACTTCTACGAGCATTAGCTTTGAAGCATTAGGTGTATTTCACGAATTTGAACGTAGCTAGCATTATTTTATTATAAAAGGGTACAGCAACAAATGATGAAAGAAGGGTAAGAAATACCTTTTCTTGCTCCAGAATTTTAGTTTGTTTTAGCAAGAAATAATTCTAACTTCAAAATTCTCACTCTCCAAAGCCCTTCAAGTTTTGATGATTTTAAAATGCAACGTTGCGGTAGCAGTAGCCATGACCAAGTAAACGTTAAGATCTGCTTATAGCGTGATTTGCTGCTTCGCCGTGTCATTATTAAAAAAACTCCCAACGCAAATGCAAAAAAAAAGAAAACATTTTTATCTCAATTTTAAAGACTGGTTACGTAATGACCCCAAGCCTCTTTCTTTTTCTTATTTGAGCTGTTGTCGCTGCTCTTAAGTTTTTATAATTTTAAAATGAACGTCCATTCAATTAATTGGTCAATGTTAAAATATTTTGTTTCCTTTCTGAGAAAACTTTCTAATAATGATTAAATACAATTTGAACAGGACAAACTCCCATCGTCCCGAAAGCGAATTCGAAAGTTACCTGTGTATGATCAATGAGGACCGAACTGTCCGTTTCGAATTATGTAACTGTTGCGCTTAAAACATGGGCTGCTAGAAAAGTACTCACATAATTATCCTAGGCAAATGCAAAAATGTGGACGATTCACCCGTGTCAGCAGAGGGTTTGAAAATATTTTGTTGAAACTTTGAAACACTTTATTTTGTTTGCGCCACCTGCATTGACAGACAAACAAATATAGAGAAAACTGGGATCTAGCAGCGTGCGTTGCTGTTTTAGTAGAGTATTCTAAACTACATACCGCAGTTGTGAAACCTTTTTTTTTCGATCTTGATTTTTAGCTTAATTAAGTTACTGACTTGCTATATTAATGTTTGCGAACGGTCAGCGTTCAACGTATTTCAATTGGCACGAAATTCGTTCCCTTCAACCCTTGTGTTCGTGAAGATGCAAAAGTAAATTTCTTCCTAACCCAAACGAAACGTATGAACACTTAGCGGTCAAAACACAAAAAGGTTTATTAGGATGTTAAAATATTTGTCTCGATTCATCGACACTCAAATTTAGTCTGTTTAAAATGTCTGGTTTATTTTGTTTTTGGAGGAAACAAAAAAAGTAATATTTTCCAGTAAATGGCTAGGTGGACTAAGAGACATATGTTTAACGGAAAAAGCGCCTCACAAATAAATGGACGCGAGAAAGCAGAGACTGGGCCAAACGCTTTTACCATTGCCTTCTTAACAGTTTCTATGTATTTTAGGCGCTTTTTCAGTTTATATTTTTGAACATATGTACACCTTATTGCGACCCTTCACTGCAAATTTATTTTTCACGCATCCGTGCACTGTCGTCGATTCCCTAGCAAAAATTATTTATGGGAATCTGGTGAAATATTTTACGTGAGTTAATTGATCAAATGCTTCCACGGCTTCTGTGCCAGCGCATCATTTTGGCGCTGAAAAACCAACGTTAAGCAAAAAAAAAAAAACGAAACTTTTGGTGTTTTTATGCACGTGGAAGCAATATTAGGCGGGAAGAAAACACCTCTCTAAAAGTTTTCTTCCGGTGGTAAACATAGGAAAGAGGGAATTTTTAATAACTGAGCGGGACCAGGCTACTCGAACCCTCTCACTTATCTACTGTCCTCGCAGCTCGTCAATCTTACACTATTCTTTTAATTATAGCTCTTCTTACCCTGTCTTCTTTCTTCGATCTCTTGTCTTCCTCCCCAATTTTCGTTCCAGCCGTTTTCTACCAATTTGTTTTCATTGTAACCCATTTTCTTTGTTTTCTCTTCTAAAATGAAAGCGCACTGAAATTTTTCGTAGCCCATATTTAAGTTCTTCCCACGGTTTTTTTTTATACTCTTCTTCTTTATCCTATTCATTTTTCATTGTGTCCCCTTGATGTTCGCGCTTCGTCCTAATCGGTATTCCACTTCCACAAAAGCTCACAAAAGGAACTCCACCTTTATGACTTTGTCTCCCTTTCTCTCATGAACTGTTCAATCTTTCCTTTACTTTTCCGATTTTCGGTTACGTTTTCAACCGTCTTGTCTCTCTACACCAAGCCGCCGTTTGGACGTCACGCCAGAGCGGTGGCGCTGCTGTCGGCACACGGCGCATGCGCAGTTGCGGATCTGGTTTCTGCGCGTGCGCAGTGCCCATACGCGGTGTGGGCTTTCGCTGTCTCGTTTTGTAGGCAGCGTGTTGGTCGATATCATCCCCCCCAAAAAATGTAGTGCTTTTAAAATCCGAAGTTCAAATGTTTGTTTTGCGTATTCAAGTCCCTTTTTTTTTTGCCGTCTAAAAAGTCACCAAGGTGAGCGTTTTTTTTTTTTCGAACGCAGCATCTCCGGTAACGTTCTGTAGGTATGACCGCGAGACGTTACTGGATCAACTCGAGAGTTTTATCGTTCGTATTTATTTTTTTTTTTTTTATTTTCTGGTGGTTTCCAATCGCCCCTCTCTTTAAAATTCTTTGGACTTAATCGTCACCCATTTTTCTACGTAATTTTTTATTGTGCTTTTTGATTTTAATGAAACGTTTTATTCTTGACCCCATTGGTTCCAGATTTATGTACATTTATTCCAGATATTTTACGGTCCTACTTTCACACCGTTGGTATCCTATTAATAGGCAAAATATTAACATCACGTTCATTTTCTATCTTGGTGCGCTTATGCAAGTACGTCATTTCCCCAAAAGTAGCTACTAAACCTAAATTTAACAAGGTTTACTCAATAAATAAAAACAATGTATAAAAGAAATACTATAAACAACTTGATTTTTGTAAGTACCATGTTTTTTGGGGAAATTTCATTCATTCATTCATTCATTTGCTTTATTTTCAGTGCCACAGAAACAGCTATACGCTTTCGTTACTTGAATAATATCGCGAAAAATAGAGCCCCCGAATATGCTTCCCTATGGTAACTAATATGTATGGCTTACCACCACAGTTGTACGGCACTCTTTACGAGTAATGAAATACCTTGTAATCCATTTGTTTTTGAAGTATTTTTCTAACCATTTGAATAAATTGATTATAAAGTAATCGCAACAGTTATTTGATTAATTTTATACGTATTAAAATTACTTGTAACAATTACTTTTTCCCCTCTCGTTTCTAATGGCGCCCTTTGTCCTTATAGGTTTCCTACCGCGAAGTCATTGAACCAAATCTCTGACAGGAGTATCGTTTACCGAAATTGGTTTTACAAAGACAAAAAGTTTTTAATCCGGTGATTCTAATGCAATATTATACAGCAAGAAACGCCCTTTTTCAGACCGGCCGAAAACACTGCCGTTTCATGGTTACTTTTTCAAGTAAAGTGCAACTACTTCTTGAATACGTTTTAAGCAAGAGCAATTGTAATTGTAATAATTTTTTTTTAGTAACGTGTTCAAGACTGCGTTCCACCCTCATTCACTAAACTTCTTCCACGAGAACTATTCCCGAAAATCACACTTCGGCCTCAAAATAATGAGCCATTTAAATGAAACTGTTCACTGCAGAATGGACATAGAACTTCAGTTAGAAGATGGCAGTAATTTCTAGTCTTTATCACTTTCAAACTGCTCACTTGTTTGAAAGATTACCACTCACTTCACTGCGATATGCACTTTATATCAACTCAGTAGACCCTTTCTGAAATTCAGCGTGCACACCAATAACTATCATAACCTATGTGTGTCGTCTGTACATCCGAATGGTGGCCTTTTCATGGATGCTTGAAGAACACATTTGAAGACGGTGCCTGAACATTCTAGACGTTAGTTCGTTGTATTGTTTTTCGTTGTCACCGGGGCGAAATGTAAGCTTCTTCGTGCTACGCATTTTAAGATGTCACGGAAATCCTTGGAACATTGAGCTTCGGCACGCCCCAGACAGCTCATGCTGATGACTATAAAATCTAATGAATGTTATGAAGAGTTTTGTTAAATCAGGGTCTCGTACAACGTGGCAGTTTCTTGACACCATCGAAAATAAAACAAATAGAGGAAACCATAAACAGATAATAACACCGTAAATTTAATACGTCGGCCGTTGCTGAATAGGAACTAGATCTTAACCGCCATTAACATAGACAAATGTGGACTGATATTTCGGCCACCAGATGGCGCTGAATTTGTGAAAGAGTCTATTGTTGAGACGCTTAAAAAATTGGTGGGTGCATGGGTGTACTATGCTGCATAAATCTCCGCAGGAATACGTGTGTGTTTTGCGAGAAGAAAGATGGGGGGGGGGGGGCGGGGGGGGGGGGAGGGGGGGAAGGTAAACGCTTTGCCGAGTCGCGCTTGAGAGTTGCACGAACGACCGTGCCGCAGAGCATGCGAGCTGCTTGACCGCTGTCCAGAGTGATGAGCAAAGGTTGTGGAATCACGGCTGCCGGAGTGGCGTCTTTTGCCGTTTTACTTAGACAAAAGCGCTTCGCCTTCAAGCGAGCGAACAAAGAAGTCAGAAGCACCAGCCTCCTCTATATACTCTCAAAGCCTGGCAGTTCGACGACAGTGCCATGGAGTGCCCGGTCGCAGATTTGGAGCACGAGGATCTGGTAACCCTGAGCATCAAAGAGCCATTTCTCGGGGAACCTGTACGTCAGCACACAGCTTTTGCAGCGGTGAAGACCCGAAACGCACTTGTTTGCTCGGAAAAACTATGTTTCGACGTCTCGCCGCAGCGGGGCGCCAATCATGTGGCTCTCCTTTCATCTGTTGTCTGCCGCTCCACTTTTTTCCATTTCGGCGGCCGCTTCTGTTAGCGATTTGACAGGCTTTGTCACTAGAGAGGATGCTATGCCAGAAGACAAGAAAAGAGGCACGTGCGCTGTGCGTGGTTTTTGGCAGCAGGCTTGACGCGCCGTCGGGAGCGAGGCGATGAACTTGCCCGCGTAAGTGGTGTAGCCAGAAGATTGCGCTCCGCTCCAAACAGCCCGTTTCTAGGGCCGTTGTTTTGGACATAGTGGCTCGACGTGGGGTTAAAGACTTTAGGATAAAAAGTAAATACATTTTCGTAAGCATTGTCTTCTAAATATCTAATCATGAATACTTTTTTCTATCATGCCAGTACGATAAAGCGGGGACAAAAGCCCGGAATAAAGTTTTACAACCGGTTTTGGCTTGCTAACAAACGGCCTTCGCGCCTTCCCGTGGAGCTCGCTTCCCTAATATTTGAGAAGGCGAAAACACTGTGAAGCAGAATCACGCACGATGACGAGGACGTGAACTGTATCAGAAAGGTCGAAGTGCAGGTTAACAACGTTTCAAGGATTTCTGGCAGCAGAGTTGCTTCATCGCACATCTGTGTGATCAGACGAACAGTCCGTAACAGATATATATAGTAGCAATGGAAACGAATGGACAAGCGTAAAACGCAAAATAAAGATTTATTCTGCGAACTTGTGCCTAGAAGACAAAAAATAACAGATGAGCGTCGATAGCGGCTGCAGGGATCGACGATGAGTTGTTGTGACAGCTGGCTGAGTCGAAAATGCCGCGCTCAACTCCTTATCAGCTACACTCGGCATCTCAATCCTTTGACTTAAAATGTTTCGTAGTGAGCTAAGGCAATGCTGACTAGGCAATGCCATTCTAGCCTCTTTATCGTTTACACTCAGGGTAAGAATGAGCTCTAATTTTTTAAAGGCGCGCAGAAGCGTTCTTTCTCAGTCATGCAGGCTTGGGGTCTTGCCTGAAGCTGAAGAATCAGTAGGATGTTCTCTTAGTTTGATTATTACAATGCAGGTACCAAACACAGCCATATCCCGAGACTGTAAAGCGAAGTTTCAAGTCTCGAACCGCTCCGAATAATTACTTTTTCGTTACAATGCACGTTAACTGCAAAATCAGAAAGAGGATCTGATGCTGCTTTGATATCATTTTCTAAACAGATGCTTTTTTCGACGTATTTTTAGCAGATCTTCATCTGAGTTATGATTTTCTTCAGACAATATCCCATATCGGACGAAAATAGAATTTGTTTTTGAAAACCTGATTAGCTTTCTTTTTGTGCCTGCCATGTTCCAAATATATACAAAATCGAAATCGTAGGAGTGTGCAAACGATTGAAACTGTTCCAGACGGCAAGCTTCAGTCCTTCTGTGTGCGTTCGCCATGCGTTCGTCGCCTACAACCGGCATGTCGAAACGTCTGGAGGACCGGAAGTTGCCGTCGCAAATATTTGAAAATCTACCGATTATCGGAGAATTTTCGTCGTGGTAAGTGTGAAATCTAGGCTTTCTGTATCTATCATTTTTAGACGTTTAAATCCCACGTCCGATTTTTCACTGATCGTTATTTCAGAGCGGAATCCAGCTCCATGAATTCGTCCATAAAAACGCTTTTAGCAACGCCTTGTTTGGAGCGGCGACGTCACATTAGGTCGGCGCTCTTGTGTTATCTGTGTGACGTCACTTCGGAGACCAAGTGATTGTGACATCGATTTCTAAACTTTGCACCCCCTTTTAAAACCCAGAGAAAACATATTTGTACCTCAGAAACAAAGACTGGGTTTTCGTTTTTCTATCCACTCATACGTTGTTTAATACTGTACTTCGTTCACTTTTGGGTGAGCATCTGCGCACTTCGGTATATTCCGCCTTTTGAACGCAAAAGTAATTTTAGGGTATATATGCCAGTGATAACATCTTACTTTTTTTTTTAGATTGACCTTCGCTTTCCATTTCTTATAATTTATATTTTAGCTTTTTTTCTGTGTTAACTCATTTTTTTTGTCAGGTATGTTTAGACTCATTTCATCCTTTATTTTCATTTTCTCGGTTAAACATTCAACGTTATTTTTATTTGTTTTGTAAGGTGGAGCTCTATCTCGAACTTTTTTTCTTCTTGAAACGTGTTTCATCTGTTGTTCCTTAATCCCAAAGCCTTTCTTCGTGAACATTCCGACTCTTTCTGTTCCGTCCTTCCAGTACTACGTGCATCACGCTTTTCTGTGTTCTTTTTTTTTTCTCGTTTCATTTGTACATGACTTTCTCATCTTCCAGACTTCCTTATTTTTAAATTACTTCCTCATTCCCTAAGCCCACTCTGCGAGCATACCTTAGTAGCAGATGCTTCAAACGCCGTGTACAGAGGGATGATTGCATTATTTAAAGTGGAGGGTGAATCTGCATCGAAAGAACTTCTCTAAATCTTACTCTTCTCCGTCTTGTCCTCTCTACTTGCGATTTCTTCGCAAACTAATCGCGGCGCGAAGAAGAAGACTTTTTGTGTCTATTGCGCTCTTCCCGGATTCATATTTGTACTCGCGTATTGTAAAACATCTACGACAAAGAGCACGGCAACAGAAAAGGACTGCTAAGCCAGGAAAATGAAGGAAGAACTGGAATAAGGAGGCAGTTAAGAAATAGACGAGAAGATTTCCCGCCTAGTTTCGTTTCTTCTTTTTCTTTTTTTTCTTATTTGGGGTTAAATGTTTGGAGAGCAAATTAGGCGGTAACCCAGCACGCTAGAAGCACGAAATATAGGTTTGAATATTTTATTCGCTTTGATTGTTATTATGATACTTAAAAGATATAGCGATTCATTATTTTAAATTATTTACATATCCCTCATCACCAGTTATAGTAATCAATTTATATCGAAGCTTTTAAAGTTCGTCCCCGCGCCATCACGTATATTTCAGGGCACTGACTCTGGCTTTTCTTGTCCGCTGTCTCACACTTTATCCGTCTTGTTTGTGCATTTACATAGGGAAAACTTATTGCTCCGGAAATGTCTTATGGCCAGTGTGACAGGGCGGGCGCTAGAGCGTGGGGCGCTGCAAGATGTAGACATTGCCCTGACTTGACCTGAAAAAAGCTGTTGCCATTTTTTAAGGGGGGGGGGGGGGGGGGTAGGGAGGGGGCGCTTGTTTTGGTAGCAGATTTTACTGCGCGGATAACGCAGCGGTTTTTCTTGTGCCTAGATCACTTTCGCAACTTTATTTTTCTGCAGCAAAATGTGCGGGTGCGGGGGAAATCGGTTTCGGCAGGCTGAAAGCAAAACACAATTTATTTTGGCAAAAGTTGTACTGCTAGTTTCAAAGGCGGAAAGATATAGACGGACTGTCGTTTCTACTGGATCTTCATTTCAATGCTTGCCGCTGTCTTTAAACCTTGAACCTTACGTGCTTGATTACTTTTCGTCTCTTTTTCTTCTTTTTTTTTTTTTTTGAGGAGGGGGGGGGTGGGGTTGGGGAGAGGGAGGAAAAATTATGTTCAGGCTATCCGTGCCCTAAATTTAGACAGACTCGGCGAAAATAATCCGTGGAGAAGGAGAACAAAGGGGACAAAGGACAAACACAAATCTCCAAATACAACTAGGTGACTGGTGAGCGACCGAAAAAATCCGCCTGGTCCGGGTATCGAAGCCGAGCTTTTTTTTAGATATCTATATATATTTTTCTCGGTGTATCTTAACTGCCTGCGTTTTTTGTGTGGTTGCCTCAGTAAGCTGTGCACTAGTAATTATAAGTATCCAGTACTGCAATAATGTCTCTACAAACGTTGGGATGTCTCACCGTCTCTTCTACATAAACAATATCTAGAAGGAAGTCTAAACGTACATAGCGCGAGCCGTATTAGACTTAAAGCGAGGTTGAATGAAAGGTATAATGCAAAACTGAACTTTGAATGAGACGCTGCAAGGCTTCAAGCAGGCGGCCTTCATACACATTTCGCCGAAAATTATATCTTGTTTGCTATGTTCTCCTCTTTCTCTCTTAATGAGAGTAATTATTCGTAGTGCTAAATAACTTTTGTTGCGTTTGTATGTTTTTGGATTTCGCTAGTACCTATAGTTATGTTTTCTCCCGCAAATCGCCCTTACACTTATAATCACGAGGCTAAGGTCTTTCATCTGGTCCGAAGTGTGTCGCACTTGAAATTTTATTCCCGTGCTTGTTCTTGTTGCAGCGTGAAAAAAAATGGATCGACGGTAGTTTCAAGAGACCGTCTAAATGGATGTCTGAACGCATCGAGCCAAGATTTTTTATTTAATTACTTCAAATACTGCCAACCCTTGCGGGCTATAGCAGGAGTGGATGCAGTAGTACATCAAACAAAATACAGGTGGAACAAAAAATTATACATAGAACAATAATTCTCACAGGTGCAACTACCCGTCAGCAAACCAGTTCACCAAATGGTTTTCAAATTCTTAAAAAAAGAGACATCAGAAAAAAACAAAAAATAAAATAAATATACAAAAATACAAAAAATACAAATATACAAAAATATCTTCTATTCTTCAATTGTTTTTACAAGAAACGAATATTTAAAATATCAATATTGGGCATAAAAAGGTCAACTGACAATTCGTTGTTTCTTCCTCGAGACCGTCTTCTAGGAGATCTGGCATAAGCTTCCGTGTCGATACGGAGATGCTTAAAATACAGCAAATACAAAAGCTTCAGCAGCGCGATTTTCGTCTGACGCTGAGGATAATTGGGCTTCCCTCAACAATTCCGAAACAGACTCGTGTCTGTTGTATTTAGAAGAAATGAACCTTCTTGCTAGAATTGCTTGCGCTCCACTTCATTTACCTGCGCTTGTAAGGGGTTCCATAGTATCGGTGCATATTCCAATATTGGAAGCACCAGAGTTTTATAAACGTCGGTTCGGATATCGGAGTTCGTCCCTCTTAGAGATCGCCTCATAAAACAAAGTTCTCTATATGCTGAATTGCATGCATTTTCAGCGCGCATATCCCAGCTGATGTCATCCGAGATAGTAATACCAAGATACTTCAGAGTGCTAAAACTTTGCAGGACAACATCATCTATTTCATAAAAGAACATCAACGAAGCCTGTTTGTGGTTAAGCTTAAAATAGTAGTTTTATCAGAAATAATTCTCATAACCCTTTTTTTACACCAGTGAAATATAGTTTTCAATGGGTCATTCAATATGTCTTGATCATATACAG
This sequence comes from Ixodes scapularis, assembly GCF_016920785.2. Classification (NCBI taxonomy): domain Eukaryota; kingdom Metazoa; phylum Arthropoda; class Arachnida; order Ixodida; family Ixodidae; genus Ixodes; species Ixodes scapularis. Next base: position 75,148,553 of record NW_024609837.1, read on the forward strand.
CCATTACGGGTATGTAAACCTAACAGTCATAAGGAAGCAAACGCACTTCCGCAGTTGTGTCAATATCTTGAGCGATATCGTTAGCATAGACTAAAAACAAAACTGGCCCTAAAACAGATCCCTGGGGTACGCCAGACTTGACCGGTAAAGCAGATGACGCATGACTGTCAATTTCAATGCTCTGTGCTCTATCAGAAAAATATGATTTTATCCAAAGAACCAAGCTATTATCAACGACAAGAATCAATAAATTTTCGAGTAACTTTGTATGCGTGACTCTGTCAAATGCTTTGGATAAGTCGATAGATACAACATCAACTTGGCCACGGACCTTTATCACTTTTCCAAACAGATGAGTGGACACAAATAACTGGGTAATAGTGGATAGTTTTTTGCAAAAACCTTGTTATTTATCATAAAAATTGTAGTGTCTTCTAGACAATCATTGAGATGTTTAGAAATGATGTGTTCGAGCATTTTGGTAGTTGTTGATGTCAGTGATATTGGTCGGTAACTTTTTTTTTATATCAAGATGGTTGGCGGATTTGAGAATGGATACAAATTTGGCAATTAACCAATCATTTTGTAAGGGACATTTTATTAGTTGAAAGACGTGAAACCGGTACGCAGTAACGCCTCAGGAGTTCATTTAAGATTTTATCTGGTCGCACTGATTTTTTATGTCAATATTTAGTAGTAAGGTCCTCACTCGCTGAAAAGCAATTTGATTAGGCTGTGTTTGCAGGCTGGCTTCGTCGTCACTCAGATTATTTACAGATGTTACAACTGAAAAAAAAAAAAAAACGAGTGGAAGTAGTTGTTGAAATCATCTGCTACGGTAAGCAGATTATCGCATATAGCAATGTCAAAATGAACTTCTTTGATAACTTTCTGCTTATGGGGACAGATGTTGCCCAAATTTATGCTGCTATGATGAGCAATTACCTCAATTTCGGCAATGGCCGACGACGTTTCTTAACTTGAAGCGACGCGCTCTTTTTCTGCATAAACTGTCAGTGCGAAAAATATTTTTTATCCAACCAATAAAACATAAAGAGGAATAGAAATCGAGATAACCAAAAAAAATCCTAATATGCCTAAGCACGTCTTATGAGTTGTGAATATGAAAGCATTCTCGGCGCCTGGAGGAGCATAAGCGGCCGCAGCGCCGGCAGGGAGTACGGCGGTGCGCAGCGCTGACCGCCCTGGCTCGCTGGTGACTGCTGCGCCGCTGGGTGAGGCAACAGCGGCAGTGCGAAGCTTGGCGCGGTGCCGGGAGTGCGAATCTCGGCGCGACGCGTGCTGAAATCACGTGTCCTCTCATCTTCATCATCGCCATACATGAAAATACCGGTTGGCGAGGTTATACCTCAAAGCCAACGTTTTTAGATTATATCAATTACGGAACTGCTCATAGACGCCGCATGCACGAACAGTACCCCCCCCCCCCCCCCCCCTGACTCACCACGACTCACCCAGCGCCGCTCGACGCGCCGCCAGACGGCTGCTTTGGTAACTGAATCAGGATACGTACGTTTCAACGTTGCTAGAAACGTAAAAACCAACTGAAAAAGCTCCTTCTGTAGTAACCTTTATTGGAGTTTAGTACAAAATGAGGGGCGCGTGATGTTTTCTAAAATCTTTAGTTTGCAAGGTTTTGCGGCACAATTAATATTGTTTTCATAGAACCATGCCTCAGCGGTGATTTCAGGCAGGGCGTCCTGACCTAGGCTCGTCTTAACATCGGGGTGAATTCGCGGCGCGTCCGTTGGGGAGGCGGGGGTGGCATCCCTGTAACCCTTTCCACTGTGTCTGTTTCGGCTCCGAAATGGCCGATTGAATTCAAAATAGATGTTAAGTGCAGTTCCTCGAGTGACCGATGCATGATAAATGGCGGCGTTGTGATCGCCATTTAGTGCTTCAGCTGGGCTCTAGAGAACGCATAGTTATGAAGCGAAAATATAGGTGGCACTTCGAACGACGGCTGGCGGATTGAAGTGAGTGAGGGGTGGTACCCCCCTCCGCAGGAGTTCCACAACTGATGTAATCTAATAACGTTGCTCAAAGCATAACGCTAGGCCTACCGTTAAGCCTAACGTCAGGCCAGTGCACTGCCTCCTATGTAAGTTACACTATCCTTTCAGCTTCTCTCTAAGAGGTGAACAGGCCCGATGCTTAACCTCACAACACGCAGGTACGGTTAGGTAGCGTCGCCTGGCGGACGTTCATTTTTTTTTTTTTTCTATTTCTCTAGCATGTTGTATTTACATTATTATTGAAGATATATCATATATAGTGTTGTTGAAGTCACCAGGCTCGATCTAAATTGGACCGTGAAAATCGACGCCTGCACGTAGTCATCTAAACTTTTTGTCAAAGGTTTATTTTGCAGGTCGGTTTTTTCTCGTAAAATTGCAAAGCGTAGTTCTCTTTCGGTAAAAGATAGGGCCAAGAAACTTGGCAGGGTCTACGGCGGGTGGTGACCCAGACGACCAAGTCCAGTAGCGGGGGGTGTTTGGCGTTCGTACTGATAGATGGCGTCGAGAGCAGCGTCTGAAGGTGCAGCCGACCAGCAGAAGAAAGCGGACGACACGCAGACGAAATCCGTTGCCAGCAAAAGCGCCGCCGTTATGCAGACGCGTTTTTTTACTTTAAGTTTTGCTTTTATTTTTCGCATTTATTTTTTAACGGAAGGTACATTTCAAAAAGATTATATTAATTTTAATAAACCACGGTGATCGCGAGCCGTCGCGATAAGGAGGTAGCGCCATCTGTCAATACGAACGCCAAACACACCTCGCTACTGGACCCCTGTCGTCTGCGTTTCTGCCCGGCGTAGGCCCTGGCAAGTTTCTTGGTCTTATTTTTGACAAAAAAAAGGCTGCGCCTTGTAATTTTACAAAAAAAAAAAAGAAAAAAAAAACGACCTGTGAATTACCGAAGAAAGGGTAAAAGCACAGGCGAGCAGGTGAAGAACTTCCATCGTAAACCGGAGACACGGAAAAATAAAAAAAACGGACAAAACAAAAAAAAAAAAAAAAAAAAAAAAAAAACGGACAACAAGTTGAGACTTGTTGTTGTTTTGTCCGTTTTTTTTATTTTTCCTGTGAATTACACTTTTCACAAAAAGTTTAGATGGCTACGTGCAGGCGTCGATTTTTTCGGTCCATCTTAGATTCAACCTGGTGACTTGAACCACCCTATATATCTTTTTCGAACAACATGTGAAACACTGTGCTGGATGTGACCACCCTTATTCAAACGGGTTTCGTTGAGACAAAATACGAAACTACGAAACAAGCACGTCCAGGCTTTGCTTTTGCAGTGCGAACGCGGAGAACGCTTGGCCGCTTGGCGGCAGTTTGGGGCTTTGGCGGTCCCCCTGAATCGCGCGCATAGAAATAGTTGGCGCCGGGTCGTGTGCGGGTGAAAAGGTAGGAAAATAAGGAGTAATATTCTGTTGGAAAACTGCGAGCTGGTCCCGAGCTGTCAATCAAATACATTTGGGTTTCTTGCTGTCGGTGCAGCAGGGGCGATATCATTGAACCTCCTACAGAAGATATGGTTGGCTTCACTACACGGCAGCTTTCTACGCCTAGGTGGCTCCACCGCACGGCAACCACACGTACTATTTACCCTCTCCCTTCTGCTTGCCAGTGCTCGGAGCTGACAGGCGTAGTGTAACTTATATACAAGGCACTCTCCAGTGCATACCCACGCCCCCCCCCCCCCCCCCCCCCCCCCTTGACGACGTTAGGCCTCAAAGCGTAGCGACAATTCTAAAGTTAGGCCTAACGTCAGGACTGCGCATACCCGCGGCCAGGGTTGCAAAAGTTACTTCAAGAATGTACCTAAGATACAGTTAGTTATTGATAGGAAACGCTACCTAGGTACTCGCTTAAAATATACTTAATTTCTCAGAATATATATGAAATAAAATTATTTATACAAAGGATACACACAAAGAGGAGTGCAATAAATGTGCTTTATTGGTGTCAATACGGGAAATAAGGTAAACCGCATTCACATAAGCCAATGCTGACGTCGACGGGCCCAGAAGATGTTGACCGCATGAAGAAACGCGTGAGTCAAGTGCCTATGCACCTAACCTTCGCGACACCGAGCGAAAGGCTTCAAGCTTCCTTAAATTTTTTCTCTCTCGTTAGTCGCAAAAAAAATCTTCTTTTTTAATTTTTTTTTTACTTCTGATAACCGCGAAATTTGATTCCGATTGATTGAGTGGAAATCGTATTATATACGCGATGGTACATTGATTTACGATTGTAATTATAATTTTTTTTCAATTATATTTTATATTGTATTTATGGCATAAGAGAGCCACGACCAGGACAACATACAGGCGACAGAAACTGCGCACATCTTTCTAGTTATCTCCTCCCTTGTATAGCTGTCAGGGGAGCTTCAAACACTCAATGAGGTTGATCTCCGTTTGAAATGAAGGAAGCAGGTTGCTAATTTCCCTAAACAGAGTTCCCAAACGATTCAATAATTTGTGTTGCTAGAACGGCAACGCTAATCTGCCGTTCGCTCAAATGCACACCCCCATTCGCCACTATTCGCTAAAGTGTCGTTCGATGAAACATTATGGGTGGGGCTTCGTTCGCTGAAATGTCGTTCGATTCAGCCAGTGCCTCCTACGTCGTACCCAACTTAGCGTTAATCACGGCACATGATAGTGCGCTAGTACTTCAAGATTTATAGCTTCTTTCATTTTGACGAAGTGAATAGAAAAGGTCCAGTAAAAAGTAACTTTACTTATTTACAAGTTACTGGAAAGTGTACCTAAGATACATATACAGATAGCGAGAAATGAAAGTACCTAGATTTGTACCTCAGATATGGCAAAAGCACCTAGATACCGATTTCCGGCTACCGCACTTGTACCTAGGTACTTTACGACCCTGCCCGCGTTCCCCCTTTCCGCTGTGGCGCCAGCAGTCCGGCCGGCCGGCTGGCCTTAGCAACGATGGCGCCGTTGCTATGGAGTCACATGACGCGTCGCAGTCATTGAAAATTAAGGTGTCGTTTCGCTCAGCCAGTGGGAAGTTAGGTGCCTTTTTTTCGGTGCTACAGACAACGTTTCTCGCTGCTGCAGGCATTAAATTACGGTACTCGGTGTTTTCGCCGACGCCCCCCCCCCCCCCCCCCCTCCCCGACACCTATCGCGGCGGAAAGCACTGCCTTCATCTGTAGACTGTTGCTGCAATCAGACGCCTTTCTTTGGCAGGTAAACGCCGTAAAAAAACGTTTTAACTTTTCTTTTTCCTTTTTAATAAAAGTCATTTTCGTGACCTTTTTATAACTTTAATGGATGCTGTTCGTCCATATCTGTACACAAACTTAGCTCGATGTGTTTACACACCAATTCCTCCGATCCCTTCAAACAGTCATCGATCACTTTGCTTGGCGCTGTAGGTTGGAATAACCTTTAAAATTATTAAAAACTTGGACTATTATGCTTCGCCTTTATTAGAGGAAGGCGATAGCGTTATCTAGCGCCGTTCGGATCGCTTTCTCATTCGCTTCTGATGCTTTTCCTGGCAGCGAACCGGAACTGATCGTGACATGGTCTATAGTCAGTAGCCTGTCTGGCATGCAATTGAAGGGTCGTGGGTTTGAATCCCGCCTAAAATTCTTCAAGTATTTCTTTAACACTTTCACGGGCAGTCGGATATGTACTTCCCACCCACGCTTTATCTGTACTGAGCTCAAGGGAAGGCGAATTCCTACCATTGTACTGTTCCGCTGTCTAATGTAAGTCTTGTAGAAATATATATTTATATATACATACATATATATATGTATATAGTGGGGGCCATCTGGCGGTGCAGAAACACAGCATTACTTTCCCAAGACATTCCCGCCCGCAGCGTTCGCCGGCCTTTGTACTTGTGAGACAAGCTTCTGGTATGTTCTGATGATCAGAGCTTTACAAACTGTGTAACCTTCGAGCTCACAAGTCAGGCGCTCTGAGCAATCGAATGAATCTAAATATTTTAAAAGCACATGTACCGCAAGCAACTTTTTCGGAATTTTCAAAGTGGGAAGTACAGTCGCCGTGGCCAAGGAGCAAATTTCTCCCGCGCAGCATTTGGTGCTTTAGTCCTTAAAAGAAACAAATTGCTTCGTTTCTAGATGGCTTCGAAAAAGAAGACTCCATTGAGTTGCAGAAAAGTGATCTTCAGCTCGTGCAGTTTCTCTTCAACAATAAAATAAATTGTTTGGCCATTTTTGAGCAGTTGCTGGAGAACCATGGGAAGCATATCTAGCTCTTATGAAAATACTTTCATACAAAAGAGAAAAAAGAAAGTTCACCACGGGGCCTCCAAAAAAGTCGCCCATAAAAGCGTTAAGACAAATGAATTACTTTGCGACAAGCGGAGATCTTCAATTCGCATTACATGTCCCGTTTATTAATCACTTTCATTCCACGCCTGACGTTGCGTCTCACGTGAGCGTTGTACGTTGTTTGAGATTCCCGCGCGAGGTAATGTGGTTGTGACGTCGCGACCCCATCGGCCAATCAGGAGTTTCCCTTCACAACGCCACCGACGCCAACGTCGGCGTTTCTGCGACAGGAGCTCCTCAACACTTTCGCGTTAAAAATCGAAGCAGACGTGATAGTCACCGACGACTTAGGAAACGTAGGGTGTGGCTTGTACCGTACATGTTGTCGCTCCGCTGCTAGTAAAAGGGGTACCTTGCCGACAAGAATGCGGAAGGACAGATAAAGAAGCAAGAAACGAGAAGATAAAATTTCAGCTCTCAGCGACTGTAGGGGCGTTTACTTGGTGTGGTTATTCTGAAAGAGTCGTACGCGACGCCACACTTGCATCGTCATCGCCGGCCTGGGGAAAGAGGGTTGATGACGATGAGGATGGCTCACACAGGCGCGCGCGAACGTGCACACGCACACACCCATGCGCACACATATAGACTCGCACGCGAACACACGTACGCGCACACACATGCGCGAACACCCAAACACACGTACGCGCGAACACACACGCGCGGACGCGTACACAAATAAGCACACGGAAGAACGCACGCACACAAGCACACACGCTCACGAGCATAAAAATATAAGCACGCACACCCATGAACAATAGTACACGCGCGCACACACACAAACACACAAGTACGCACGCCTGAATAGAGACAAACACGCACGCCAGCGCACAGACCCACACACACAAACTCAAGCGTGCACGCAAGCAAGCACACACATGTACATACATACGCACGCATACACTTAAATACACCCCTGCACAAACATACGGGCACAATCGCGCTCACTCACACTCACCCGAACTCACGCACGCACAGACGCGCGCATACACGCAAACGCACATACACACTCCAAGTGTTCCGAAAATTTTCTAACGAAGGAATATAACCGCGCATCACGCCTTTATAGGCATTAGAGGAGAAACAAAACAAAAGAGTAGCCCGTGTTATCGCTGCTCTCGACATTGGCGAAGTCAGACCCGAGGAAGCGTTTCGAAAACTTCAAAATGTATTTCCCTTTCGTAGAATGGGGCTTCGTCCAGGTTATATCGCCGAAGCGCAAGTCAGAAATAAAAACGGAAAACTGGTTGTTCATGGATTATCAACGTCTGGTTCAGACTTCGTTGGTGCATCGCTTCCTTGTTTTCGAATCGTCGTTTGCAGTTTCCGTATTTTACGTTGCACTAAGCTTTTTTCCACCACAAATTACTTTTTTTTTTCGACGCCCTCTTTCTTTGTTTTTGTTGTGCCTCTCATCCACGCCATTTTTAAATGGACACATCACCGTTCAATTTTTGCTGTGTACTTCGCAGCAGTGCCGATTGTGCTCCTGTGAGGAGCGCAAATTCGTCTGCTTCTTGCGCAGGAGTTGCGGTGACGTCAGAACGATACCGTGCTTTAATTGGCTTCGATTGAAAGGATAGGGGGAGATATCAATGCTAAGTGCCTTGAGCTCCATCCACTAATTTTCTCAGTCAACCAATAAGAGCTCGGCGTTCTGGCATCATCGCAACCATTGTGCAAGAAGCAGACGAAGTTGCGCTTTGCATAGACCTTCGCAAAAATCGGCTTCTGCGCGCTGCCATTATTGTCTGCTGCGCTGTGGAACGCCTTCTGAGCATCCACTCTTGCTTTGCTGTGCGTATACCAGACGCTGCGCATGCGTCCGCAGCTCAGCGATTGGGCATTTTTTGCCCGGGTGATAAGCGATGCAAAGGTCTATACTCCGATTCACATAATGCCCCATTTCAGCTTAGGCTACCATTCGACGAAGCCAGTCAAAACGCGCCAAAGGTGCACCGTCCTGGCGCTCGTTCTTTTTCTCCTTTTGCTGCCACTTTCTAAAACCTATCCGAAACAGTGAATTCAGCGTAATACTGAGGTTTCTTTTTTCCGTGCGTGAGAGGAATAGCCGGCGATTGTAAGCGCAGAAAACCGACGAGTTGCGTGACAATGCACTTTTCGACGTTGCTTGATCGTCTTCATCGTACACACCTTTTCCACAAAGGCGCTGCCATCTTGAATGTCATCACTTCTGGTATGCGGTAAAACATCGTTTTGATATCTCTACGCCAGTGGAAGGTGTTTACACAAAATCCGTAATTGTCGCACATTTTTGTTTTGCCTCACCTATATTTTCTCGCATAATCTAAGTTGAAATGTTTTATTATTTTTTGGTCACGCCTATAAGATTCAGAACCTGCGTAACTGAGAATGACAGGAAAGAGAAAAAATACGTCTATAGCCGCCTCGGCTATGGTCGGACGCAATGCAAGTTAGAATAAATTGCTCGTTGCAGATATTTTCTTACCTTACCGTTGTGGTTTTTTTTGGCGATGACGTTTTGGGGCTGTCGAGGTCTCCTCATACTCAGTGACTCGATCGTTAACCGTCTCCTCGACTGTCTATATCCGCCGGAAGCTTAACAAACTCAGGGCATGGCGTGTCCTGAGCAATTCAAGATCGTTCTGCAGGTGATATGATCTAATGTGGCGATGCAGGCCACATTAGATGATGATGATGGTGGGGATGGCGATGTTGAGTATACTAGTCCTGTTAAGATATCCATAGTAACCCTGAAACGTAGGAAGAATGAAAAAAAAAAAGAGGTCTTGTTATATTATATATTTTCGAGAGGAAAATGGGGGAGGGGGACAATTTTGTTTATATTTATATTATGTCCGTATTGATTTTTTTGGTTTCTTTCTTAGTTTATTCTTTTCTTTTTTGCCTTACGCCTTTGTACTTTCGTGGTTGTCTCATTCTTCGCTTCCCTAATGTTTCTATTATTTGTGTCAATTTTTTTCTCCCACTCGCTATTCGGTGCTTTGTCATTCTTCCACTCTTTCTTTAGAGCTCTACCCCGAACTTTTGTGTTTCCTCAAGGCAGTGTTGTACACGTTCCTGAAAAAGAGGAACGAAAGATCGTTCCTCGTTCCTTCTGATTTTTGGAACGGGTTCCCGTTACAAGTTCCATCTGTGAAAAAGGAACTCGTTCCCGTTACTGTTAAAAAATGGAACGTATCGTTACATATACGTTACATTTGAATTTTGCTGACTACCATATTTTGCTAAATCGAGGAAAGTTTTTTTTTTTTTCATCTATTTTATTTTATGTAAACATACGAATTTGAATGCCATGATGGTAGGGCACCAGGAGAAAAAAACAAGAGTAAGCAGGGTTTCATTTGTTGATATATTAACCTTTAAAAATCTCAGCTTTGAACCTTATTGATGTTTGTGGTGGGCGATTCAGACGAGCCAAATGTACTCTTACCCCACATTGCACGAGGGTTTTACAACAACCTCACACATTTCAGTCTAGCAAAGTCCCTTGTTCGAACCTAACAGCAGTTGCTTCTTGATGTTGCCGTCCTCAAGACGAGCAAGTGAAGAAGAGGGTAGGGCTTTTGGAAGGTCAGTCTTGAAAACTGCAAGACCTTCTTGGTGAAGGTCGGATTTGTTGTTCAGATCGAAAGTGGGGGACAAGGGGTGAAGGAATAAAGGTTATTTTTTGTGTATCTTCAAGTGACCATCGTTCGCTATACAAGGGTGTGTTCCATGTCTGGAAACCTGTTCGTTTGTTGTAACTGTAGGTTTCTTTGTGGAGATTCAGCGGTGGCTTTAGTCCGCCTTGGATTTCTAGGCGTACTAGGATTCATGGAAAAAAAGAAAGTAGAGTTTGAAACGACCCTCGTTCTGTGTCTTTTCCTTCGACTAAAAGTTTTGCTTTTTGTACCGCAGTCTCGGGTAATGAAAAAAGAATCGATGTCCACTAGCTCCCCTGCACCCGACTGTTACCCAAGCGAGGACCACACAAAATAAACCTTAATACAAGTAACCAAAAAGTTAACAAGATCCCGCTCTTCTTAAAGATATGGTTTTTATAATTTTAGAATTTCCCTCTTAGAAATAAAACAAAAATGATCCCACTGGACGAAAAAAAGGAACGCCGTTCCTTTTTCCGTTTCAGTAAAAATGTAACGAGTTCCCGTTCCAGTTCCATGGATGTAAAATGGAACGGCGGCGTTCCTTCGTTCCTCCTAAAAGGAACGCGTTCCAGGAACGCCGTTCCTTGGAACGCCGTTCCGTACAACACTGCCTCAAGGAAACCTGTCAGGAGAACGTATGACATTACGTATTGAACCCAGACAAGCCTCCACTACATCGTGCCGTATTTCTAAACTTGGTACATCTCATTGTAATCGCATCTTCAAGAGTTCCTCGCGTTTGAAACCGCCCACACTATCCTGTTATTATTTTTTTTTTTGTAATTTAAATACGCCAATTACAGCCCGACATCTTGTCAGGGGCATGGTTGACCACCTATCGGGCGTCGTTGTTTTATTGTGCTACCACTAGATTTTCTTTTGCAGCAATCAACTAGATCATTGCATAAGCATTAGTCTGTTAGAGTGTTAGTATGGATTATATTCACCAGCTCGCCTTCGTTTTTTACATTTTTCCCCGTTAACATTTTCTCTCACGCATAATTTTCACCTACTGCTTTCAAAAAAACGTAGTGGGGCTACAAGAATGATGATCGAGCATTTTTTGTTAACCAATTTCGTCGTGCTTTTCTTCCTAATGACACCACCACGCAACGGAGTGGTCAGACTAGGCGAGCAGGCAACCAAACAATTCTCACCACTCTATGGTCTCGTGAAGCCTTCAAGAGTTTTGTTTGTTTGCATTCACAAACGTCTTCTTTTGTCACCCAGCATAAAAAAGGGTGCCAACAAGGTGTTCCTGATGTGTGAACAATATGCATTTATGAATGTTTGTCTGGTGTGATTATAGCATGTTAGCGCGTGCGTAGCCGAGAGGAACGCTTGACCGTACTTCTGGAAGATTCGCGTTTACTCTTGCCCAAAATGATTGGACATTCCATTGGAATGTTCGAGAAAACAAGTGTAGTAGACAAAGGGGCCAACACGACCTTGCCGAGTCAGTCTCCCGAGTGTTGGAGATACCGGGTGCAGCAGATAAGAAACCCAGCATAACCTTACTATGTCAGGGACTCTCGCACTCTTGTGCTAGCCTGCTGTCATGCCGACGCCTCGACGCTGAATACAGTCGCCTACTGCGCTCGCTGCTGCTTTATCTACGTTCCTTCTTTTGTTTTGCGTCTCCCACTGCTTCGCCAATTAAACCTTCCGTTTTAGTTTTAGACTCGTCGATGCTATTCCATCCGCGACAGTACAAACGCAAGAGTGTCGCGAACAAGCTTTGTTGTTTTGTTTTGTTGGCCAGAAGTATCGGCCGACAGTGACCGTTTGTAGCTCTGTCTAGAAGGTTATCATTTAAGTCAAACTACTCCAACACGAACCAACACAGAATTTTGATTGTACGGTTAACGAGTTGTTGCCTATGCTTGGTTTCCACAGGAGTCTATAAATGTGACATGAATTAGGCAATATGCAAAAGGATTCACATAATAATAAAAAAGAACATAGTTGCGCAACTCAAAAATAAAGCATGAACGACCTCTAATTTTAATTACTTCTAATATTTCCTTACTTTCGTGCTGAGCCCTTAAAAAAAATTGTTACACAACTTCTGGCAAAATTAATTTCGCGGTTTTACTTTCAAATGACTACGTTTGGAAATCGATTTTTGCGAGGCTTGCCAAATATGTAGTCGTTAAGGCCTCACGCCGATACTCTAAAGAGGAAAGAAAATGAAAATGAGGAAAAACTGGATAGAAAACAAGGATAAAAATAGTAAAAAATAAACTGTATACGTCAAGGGCAGCGGTTCATTCGGTGAATGTTCAACGGGGAAACGACGTTAGTTTATCTAGGCATTATTAGCCACACGAACACCGAGCCTTTCCCAAACTCGCCGTATTTTTTCTCTTCCAACAAATAAGTAAGAAAAAAAAAAAAAAAAAAGCTTCCAGTGTCGTCGAGCTTTACATTCCCAGGATAGACTCGGGGTCCGAGCTCCCTCCGGCTGCGTCGTTCGCCACTGACGCAGGAGGTCCCGAATTAGGGTGAGCCAGATCAGTCTCGGTCGTGAAAGAAGGCTGTGGGAAAAGTGGGGACAGCGTGGCAGAGCAATCGACGAGCTATCAAATGAAAGCCACGTAGGTGCGATTACGATCGCGGGTGGACGTCCAAAAGTGTTTTCTTAGGGGGTGGACTCTCCGGAGTAACACGCGGCTCATTAATATTATTATTTATTAATTTTTTTTAAGGGAGGGCTTTTTTTTAGGGAGTAGGGAAGAGTGACCTAGGATTGAACACAGAAAGGAGAGTGCTGAAAGATTAAATTGTGTCTTCTTGCTTCGGGTACGGACTGCGTGCGACGTAATCAAGGTCGATAATGTCATGGTCCGTAACAAGGGATCGGTCTGTTCGGACGGGAATAGACTAGATTAGGATCATGGCCTTTATCACGAGTTGGCCTTCTTAATCTTTTTTTCCTTTTTCGCGCCGGGGCGGGGGTTCTCAAATTTGTGTAATGATTTTTGTTTGTTTTAGTTTAGCCTTTTTTTGTTGCCTCACGCCTTTGTACTATCGTGGTGGTATCATTCTTCACTTCCCTAATGTTTCTATTATCGCTATCGATTTCGTTTTCCCATTTACTGCTAGGTCCTTCGTCACCTTTTTTTCGAGCTTTACCGCATTTTTTCGTGTTTACTCAAAGGAGCTTGTCACGGGTATGTATGACGTAACGTATTGAACCGAGAGAAGCTTGACTATACAGTGCCGCAATTTAACACCTTATACTCGCATGGAAATCGCACTTTCAAGTTTTGTTCATGTTAGTAAACCCACACGCCATCCCGCTCTTTTAAAAATATTTTATGGCACGCATTTAACTTCGACCTTTTGTCAGGGACGCCTTTGTTTTATTTTCCTACCACTAGATTTATTTTTTGCCGCAAACAGCTAGATTACTGCAAAAGCCTAAGTCTGTTACGCTGTTCCGAAGGCTCCAGTTTAGAAGATTTCTGCTTTCGCTACTTGAACGCTATGGAACTGATTCCAACCGTGCCTACCCAGTTTCGTTTTACTTTACTCATAAACTGACAGTGACTAGGCGGTATATTGTTAGGTATACTTTCTGTTCTCTGACGCATTTAGAATAGACTCTAATTTGCCTGAAAACTTTTTTTTTTGCAGATTAATCGACATTTCTGAACAAGTAACCCAGGTTATTAGCCAAAATATATTTTTCTTTGTAAAGTACTTTAATTCGTAAAAGTTGTCTACATAGCATTTTTGTATTAATTGAGTGTGTTTTTTTTTTGTTTTTTTTTTTTTTTGCACCGAACACGTGGTGGTGAACGTTGCAACTGGAAAGGAGGGGGGGCACTACGACGTGCAAGCGCGAAAGGCTGTTTTATAGACTGCCTGTCTGCTTGACTTGCAAGTTTATGAACATGGGACGTCACCCCACATTAACTCGTGGGAAAATTTGAATCATGGTTTCGGCATAATATTTATTTGTCGTGTTCTTAATAGCTGTTTTGAATTTAGATGTAATATGTAGCATGTTGAGAACAGTAAAAACTGGGAATTCTGAAAACGTTTACAGTTTGGTTAGCTTGAAAAGCTTCCTTAAAAAAAACACAAGCATCATATGCTTATTGAGGCTTTTATAATACCAATTACCCTCTTTATTCATAAAGCTAGATTGTACTTCTCAGCAACGAGTATGGGGCACGACTTGCACGAACGCACACTGTCACCATTGTCGGTGATCCTAAAAGCAACGTATGGTTAGACGCTGTTAAATTGTATTAGTTCTTTTCATCCTGACAAAACCGGAATGCCTAATCTCGCAAACAATACTCCGAGGTCAGCTCACGTAATAAACGGGTCCGGCAGTTTTCATATATTTACAGCAGTCGTTGAGCTCGACGTAGACGAAACAAAAGGAAACGAAAATATATGAAAAACCAAGCGGTGAAAGGAACCAAGTGCAGTGTGCCGTCGGTCACGCAGAAAGGTGCCGCATCAGGATTCCTCTCGCCCAACCTTTGTTGTCCCTTTCCCTTCCCAGTCCCTCTTCCCTTAATGGGGAGCAGCCCAGTCCAAAACAGAACCTCTGCTACTGCAACATTGGGGAAAAAGAGAATTGAAACAACCCTTTTTTCTTTTCTTTTTTTTGGGCGGGGGGGGGGGGGGGATGTTTACCACTAAAAAAACAAGCTTTCCTAAAAAAGATTTTTTTCTTTACAAAAAAAAAATATATATATATATTGTTTTTTTTTTTTTTTTTTGTTTTTTTTTGCAGGAAATGGTGTTAATGAGCCAACATTTGGAACGCGACAGTACGGAAATAATTTCCGCTGAATCGTCTTCACCGAAAGGGCAGGGTTAGGGAAAGTTCTGAAGAAAGAAAATTTGAGGGCACGGTGTTCACGGGAATGTTGCTAAAAAGATGTCTCTGAAATGTTTCTTTAAGAAATAAGTAAATGTTAGGGAAGAGTGTTTGGAAGTCGCTGCTGTACAAAGCAAGTCAACAAGAGGGTCCTCTCCACAAGGGCCCGCTGTTGAGTTGTCCTTAGAGAAATCCCAGCGAAAAGGAACTGGTTGAGAAGGGACATTCCTAAAGAGAGCAGAAGTAAGTTTAAATGTGTGACAGTGCTCGGGGGAAAACATTCTCCTGCAAGGAGGCAAATCGACAAAGTGTTTTCTATTTTGCACATCCTGAAAGAGTGAAAGTCGGGAAGGTTTTTTTTTTCTGGGGACGGCTTTCCTGTCCTTGGCGTGTCATTGTGGTGGTCCGCGCGATATTGGGGAAGCTGTTAGTTAGACGCTCTTTGTTGGGTCCTAATTCAGATGATTCTGGCACCTGGTCACGCTCGCTGGGGGTGTCGGCTTTTAGGTTATTTCTAGCAAGCATCTTGTGCTCTTTTCAACGCTGATGGTCAAATGTCCCGAATCCGTGTGTGCACTTCTGTTCTTTTTTGTATTCTTTGCTTTTTTTTATTATTTTGTGTTTCATATTGCTTGCGACCAGCTGACGGTGCTGTGTATGAACTGCTTTATTGACTAGTGACTCCGACTGCTTAAGAACCGGCGTCTGTTTTCGCCGACAATGGGGGTGGAGGGTTCTTCTTTAGCAAATGAAGTGTTTACGGTATTCTGAGCACGGCAATAGCACATAGTGCCATGTGTGAAACTACAGAAAGAAAGAAGATAACTGCTAAGCTGACGGTACAACGGAAGCGACGTGTTCGATGGACCGGTCAATATCCTGCCTTTTATCGCTTTCCCTGTTTTCTGGGCGTCAGTCTGGGCAGAGTGCGGATCGCGCGATGCAAGACCGTCGATTAATTAATCGTATGAGTATGTCCTCCATTGCCTTGTCAGCTTAGCGTGAGCTCAGCATGGTAAAATAGTTGTTTTAACATTTTACATAAAATTTATCATGATGTTGATCAAGTGCCCTTTTGGTTCGAGGAAAAGTTTCCACACTGTTTTTGCCTTCCTTGCATTTTTTATCGTAACAACATGACTAAACGTGGTCATTCGAAAAAAGACCCACGGGGTTAGCTAAGGAGGTACCTGGGGTACAATTTAAATCAAGGTGAGATTAGACGTGGCGTCGCAACTTGGGCGTAATGAAGCAATGTGACATTTTAGATCCGCTTGCGATTTCAGAAACGTGCAATATTTTGCACGTTTCTGTCCTTCCAAACGTGCAAACAACGCTAGGTCTCACGGTTTCTTGTGTGCTTCTTTTAGTCCTCATTCGTTCACCGGTTTGAAGTCAGCGTGTTTATGCCAAGAGAACAACTTCAGAATTGCAAACGAAAAGCGGGTTGTCAATGACTTCACACATGAAATGACAGATGACCGAAATTTCGACCTGCGATTGGCCATGCTTCGCCGAGGCGCTCAGTTTGTATCAGACAAATTTTTTTCCCGCGTGTTAGCAGACGTTGTACGGCGCCTCTCTGTTTCATTTTTATCTGTCGATGACGGTTCGTAACAGAGGAACCGCGTTATTTTGTCCCGTAAGCAGAGGAAGCGTTTGCGAACGCTCTTCGCGCCAACTCCACAAAAGGCGTTTTAGATCTCTGTCTCGCTCTTGCGATTCACAAAATCAGACCCAAGGTTTTTTAGTGGCGTTTGTCGCCGGTGGTTCTGTGGGGGCCTTGGCTATTGCAACTGGTTGTGTCATCTGCAACGCCCGATGAAGACACACGCATGCTGCAACCTGCGTGGAAAACGTACGTTGTTCGTTTTCGTTGCCCACGTCGTACTGGGTTTGCTTGCTTCGGGCTTTGACTACTTTTGCCTACATCCCGCGCCGTCTGTCTAGTACAATGTCTGATTTTTTTATATATGCTTTGTCTCTTAGACAGTTAGCTTTGTACATTGTCTTATTATTATTTTTTTTTCAATGCATCCCGTTTCTTTATCTCCTTTGTATATACCTAACTTTGTGAGTCGTGTACCTTGCTGTCTACTGTCTTCGTCGTCTACACTGTGATATCTTATTGAATTTTTGTCTGCTTTGTACATAATCTAAATCATACTACTTTCGTTTTATTTATAACTTGGGCTGTCTTAACTTAAAACGCCTTTCGTCCGCTTTTGGCAGCACTTCAAAAGACGCGCTGTCCTGTGGACTCGATTTACCGTCCGGAAGCCAAGAGATTCGACTCCAACGAATGCGGTAGGTTTTTGAGTAACGTTTCAACGCTCGACATTTGTTTTTATCTAGCATCTTCTTTCCTCTTTGCTTTGGACGGTGCTGCTTCTTAACGCTATACAAAAAACAATGGAGTTCAAGAAGTGCGCGCATCAAAGAGGGGCAATATAGTGCAGAAACATTGAGACAGGTGCCATCTGTTAGAGAAAAGAGCCTTTTTTGAGATTGAAGTAGCTACGAAGAACAACAGAGAAGGTAGGTGGTGGGGACCAGCAATTCAAACAGTGCATTTCGTCACGCCCCCCGCTGAATTTGTTTCCTCACAAGACGCTACTTTGGGAGACGTATTTTTTGTTCATCTATTCGCTGCCGTGTTTCCGGCTGACTGCTCCTGTCGGCTCTTTTTTCTGTCGGCCATTTGGTCGTCCTTTGTTTCTTTCGAATTTTCCCGAGGTCAGATCCGAATACGCTTTCTGTTTCGGTCTCACTTCAAAAGGCTTCAGTTTATTACTTTTTTTATATTACGCAAACCTATATGTTGTATATTTATCTTTCATTTTTCTTCTAAAATTCAGGATATTTTTTTTTTCTCGTTCACACATAGTTTCCGGCTTGTTTTCGTTGTCTCCGTGTTTCCTGTTTACCGTCTTTCGTGCCTACCGTAGATGTCTGTGTAAATGTTAATGTTCCCGGTGCTTTTTTTTTCTCTCTTTTGATAGGGCGGTGGCTGGGGAGTTTTTAGGCAACCATTCATTTTATGTTGTGTCAAATTTGGAGAGAGCCCTATTGAAAAAAACAGCGCAAGCTGGTCCCAGCATCCCAGCTTCATGCTGGGTTATTGCTCCAGTATGCCCAGCTTGCCGTGCTGGTCCCAGCACAAGCTGGTCCCAGCACAAGCTGGTCCCGGCATCCCAGCTTCATGCTGGTTCCAGCATCCCAGCTTCATGCTGGGTTATTGCTCCAGCATGCCCAGCTTGCCGTGCTGGTCGAGGTGGTTGGATGCTGGGTCGCGCTGGGTGAATGCTGGGCAAATGCTGGGCCATGCTGGGTCAACTGCCCATGATGGTTAGGCTGGTGTACTTCACCACCATTTTAACCAGTTTAAATTAATACACAGGACAAACAAGCCAAACGCTTCAGAAAAGCCAGTTCGGCATCTAATTTATTATCTTCGTATTTGCGGTCTGGTCACATGAGTTTAGATGCTACACATCCACCGGCGGACAGATAGCAGTTCTCGGTGCAAAACAAACAATGCTATTAAAACTAGACTACTTATCTCTCAACACGAAGAATACTAGACACACACCAAAAATAAACAATAACAATAAAAAAAAAGACTACACGGATGAGAGAAGCGAACCTGGGTCCCGCCCGTAATGGGGGCGAAGTGTCCTCTTGCGTAGTCGGCAGAGGCGAGGAAATCCGTGTGGCTTGGATGGCATTGGCGATACTCCTTGGCACCACCGTCATTCACGAGCACACAGATGTTGGAAGACACGAAACGTCGCCTCAGTTGGGGCATCCGACTTCCCCGCGCTGAACGGACTGCCGCTCGCTGTCGCCTTAATTTCCGCTTCGCTTGTACCGCCGTTGAAGTAGTCGCCAAACGACGCGTGCACAGCCGTCCCTTCGAAAATCTGCCCAAGATGGGCCAAACGAATCTCAAATTCTCCGCTCCTACCGCTGACTCTCTCTCTTTTCTCGCACACAAAGGAAGCTCGCAGCGTGCCTGAAGCGCCCGGTCGTCTACCAAAAACGAGAGGACAAAGAGCAGGACGTGGCATCGTCCCCACCCCAGCCGACCTTGGCGTGCGCGCTCCCAGCAAGACCAGCTTGAACCAGCTTGGGCCAGATTCAGAACCAGCTATAACCAGCATGACCAGCTTGAACCAGCTCAAGTACCGGCTTGCCCGTCTGCAGTGCCAGCTCGAACCAGCTTGAACCAGCTTGCCATGCTTGAACCAGCTTGCCAAGCTTGAACCAGCTTCAGTGCCAGCTCGAACCAGCTTACCCAGCTGCAGTGCCAACTCGAACCAGCTTGAACCAGCTTGAACTAGCTTGATTATTAACTAGACCAGCTCGAACCAGCTTGAACCAGCTCGAACCAGCTTAAAAACCAGCTGAACCAGCTTGCCCAGCTTGATATCCTTGCTGGTTTTTCCAATATGGAGTTTAAATACAAGGAAAGGTTATAGCAAAACAGGTTGCTTGGTGGTATTTCATTGTCGTTAATTGTAAACTGTCTCGTCATATGTTATCGAATTTCGAAAAAAAAAAAAGCGTCATGAGCTCAAACACTGTCTGCAATTTTGTTTTATACTTTAGGCTAATACAATTTTAGAAATATTCTTCTATTCTGGTTTATGAAAATGATAGGTTTTGTTTTGATGTCCGGAGATTGAATACCTAGTTTACTGTAACCCGTTTACGGCTTATCGGAGGGAGGAAACGAAGCGCGATATAGGCCATGGAAGTGAAAAAATACGTTCATCGACACTCGATAACATCTTTATATTGCCTTTATTCCTTTCACTTCATTTTCCTTTATGTTAGAATACCTGTAATGCCGTAGATGGCTTTCTCTTAAAAAAAAGAGCAGTCTTGCGTGCATTCGCTGTGCAGTCACACCGATAGCTGTGACACGTGATGGTGAACTCGGCTGCTCAATTCACTTTGTTCTTACGGGCACGCACCTTACGGTTCTCCCAACGACAAACGACGAGACTCGGAATCTTTGAGCGTCTCACAGAAAGCGCGATGATAAGACACTCACGTCTGCCGCCCTGCGCCGTATTCGCGTCCATTTTGAGAGCGTTTGCCGCTTGGAGTACTGCTCTGAGACCAACGTTACTAGAACTCTCAGTTGGGAAACTCGCCGTCGAAACCTGGGCCGCTGGCGTCCACCGAGACCGAGCTAAATACGACAAAAGCGCCACTCTTTATAACTTGTCTGTACTGTGGTCACCTTGAGCTTTCAGAAAGCATGTTTTTGCGTAAAAAACAACGGAAAAAAACTCTTTTTGTAGTAGCTTTTATTGGAGTTTCGTACAAAATGAAGGGCTTGTGATGTTTTCTAAAATCTTAAGTTTGCAAAGCTTTGCATCACAACTAATATTGTTTTTATAAAACCATGCCTCAGCGGTGCTTTCAGGTAGCGTTTCCCGACCTAGGTGCATTTTAACTTCGGTAGTAAGACCACGCCGGCGCATCCGTAGCCTTGGCTATTGTAACGCGCTCCGGGCGCCCGAGCGAGCGAAGAAGCGAGAAAAGGGCTACCGATGAGCGAAAAAAAAAAGAGAAAAGTAGGGTGACGTCACGGCGACGTGAAATTTGTTGATCACCCACTCCGGCAACTAGGACGGGTAGAGCCGTTAACATCCATGTTCCTTCGGGGCGCTCCTTGTGCGCTCAAGCGTAGGGTTCTTGTTTCCACCGCCTCGAAATAGGGCGTTTCGATCGACATTGCCGCCGGGCCGGTGGCCATGGCAACGGCAGCAACGGCGCAACCGGTGCCACCGGTGCAACGGTCGCCGAGAGCCGATGAGCGTGATCGTCAGCTCCGAGTGTTCTGCGCAAGACGGCATCGGCCAGATAAGCCGATGCCGTCTTCACAGAATAATTTTGAGGCTCGGCAGACATTAGATGAGTAAATAAACGTCACAGTATGTTGTCTAATTAGCTTTTTTAATTTACAGTGTAATTGACCATGTTGAATTTTCAGTTTTTAAGGCGCTATGAATAAACTTTAGCCCAACTGAAACAATTTGCGAAAAGGTGAAGAGTTTTGGGTTATTCATAGCTAAAACTCTGCCTTTTGTCACCTGATTAAAAACAGCGCGCTGGACAGATCGCAGGATGCTATTCTTACGTATTCCCTTCAGTGGAACCGTTGGAAGTATGATGCTGTAGCATCCACCAAAGGCACGCTGTCAAAAGTGTGCAACTTCGTTCATGCTGAATACGACAGCACTTTATGAGGGTTGTAACTTCACTGGAAAAATTAAATAATGCATAGAACTCCAGTATGAGAAGTTCTCGCTAACACCAACAAACATGCCATCGCCGATATGCCATGTCAAAACCTCCAAGTCACTTTCCACTTTGCCCGCCCCTGCCGCGCGTGGTTCTTGAATCGAGGGAAAAAAGTGCGAAATTTGATAAATAAATATCTGAAAGTCCTTGGCTGTCTTGTGAATAGTTTTGATTGTGTTAGGCTGTAACAACGACCGCCTCTAAAACAGCAATAATAAAAAAGTAAATTTACGGATTTTAATTTAAAAAAAATGTTGCCACGGTTATTCACCCATCTAATGTCCGCCGAGTCGCACGACACACATGAAGAGTGCATGAACATGACAGTCATGAGCCCCCAATTTTTCTGAAACCGGTTGATTAAAAATTTCACCGGGTATAGCTGACATAATGTGACAAAGGGATGCTTCATTTCTCATTTCACTGCAGACCACGTGGTACAAAAGTTCCCCGGGGAAACGACCGGCACTGTCATAGCCTACTTACGTCGCAAATGCAACATGGGCTTACGCCTAAAACAAGCACAAATAGAAAAATTAGCTACATTGCACGCCACGGAAAGTAGCGTTATCTAACTTGTCAACAATTATTTTAGCTAGTCATTTCTATAAATTTAGCAATTGAAAAGTCTACTTTTATTACAAAGATAGCTTTTATTTTCCCTGAGCTGTATTTGTTAGCTTTATTGAAGAATAAAAGTTTACTGTAAAAAAACTGTTAGCACTATCCGGAAGCTAGGCGACCGAGGGCAATCGCACAAAGTGTTTAACGCTGCTGATGAAAAAGAATGCACATGACTTTGTTTTCAAAGTGCACCGCCACTTGCGTGCTGCCTCATAGGCTAGTAGACAAATTTCGTTTGCGGGATAATCCCGTGTTTTTGTAATGCAGGTCTCAGCGCAACTATACGCTGTTTCAGATATCTGCATTCATAGCAATCAAAAGAACAAGAGGCAAAAGAAACCACGGCTAATAATGGGGACATAAGATGCTCCACCTTGCATAGTCGCATGCAGGGCAAATCAACTTCTGAACCTAGTAAGCGAAGTGCTGTTATGAATGGAAGCTCGCTCTGAAATTGGCTGGAGAAATCGGCGCCTTCATGTAACAACCTCAAGCTTTTACCGAAAGCGTTTCATGCTGTAGATTTATCTTGCAAAACTCTAAGACATCTCGATTCACGTGAACAGAGATGGACAATTGCAACAACGAACAACACCGTCGATCGAGAGTGCCACACTGTAAAAAATCGACGTAAATTTAACGTGTCTTTCCCTCGCTAAAAAAGACAGGCACGCTCATTGTTTCAAAACACGAGGTTCCCCGCATTATTTATGTGCCGCGAGAGCCGATCCTTCCAGAAAAGCCGAAATCCCAGCGGTGAAAGCATGAGCTGATGAATCAAAATAGCCTTGGCGACAAGGGAGAAATTGCTTGAGATAGTTTCGGTTTTACACTGAAAAAGAAAACCGAAAGTTTAGATAAAACCTAAGATAGACTAAACGTTTTGTTAATGTTTTACGAATATAATAAAGTGACATTATTATTATTAATATATTGATTTGCTCAGTTTTGTCTTTAAAAAAAAGGACAAAAAGAAGAGACTTTTGAAAACTGCGCAAGACCATCGCTATTGCAATCAGCTTCCGTTCGGCCGCCGTTGGAGTACCGGAGGGTTTGAGCATCGCTTCCTTTTTACGTTTTAGCCGTTTTAGCGGATATTTTAGGTAGCTTACTTACGAATACCGTGTTCAATAATAGCAAGCGATTACTGAGAGCTGTGAGACGCAGCGTCGCAAGTGGCAGACCGTCATGGCCGACTGGTGCAAGCGAAGGTGAGGAAGTTTCTTTTGTTTCTGCGAAGTGCGCCGCTGTTTCAAACTTTGTCTTGAACCGTGTGCTTGCTAAGCTATGCTTGACTCTCGCTATGCTCTACCCGGTTTTATTTCGTTATTTGAGAAGAGCGTATTTTCAAAATTCATGGCTCTCTCCGCAGACTGAGAAAGATTCGCGTGCGGCGGAACCGAGGGCCAGCCGAGGGCCTGTCCTGGGCGCCGTCCCTACTACGGTCGCCCGACGACGCTTTTGCGGAGCGTTCAAGTACAGTCTGACGGCAGTTCAAGCAATTCCAGGTCATGCTAGTTCTGACGTGTGGTCCCAACAGTTTCTCGCCAACGATTTGTTTCATAAAGCGGGAGCGAGAAAAACGTTACAAGAGCGAGCAGCATGATTTCTTGCCCGTGCTGATGCCTGTGCCGTAGAGACGGACGATCTCTTTGCGTATGCCGAAGCGGCACGCCTTCCAAGTTTGCGCTTGTGTGTTGTGAATAAAGTGAGTTTGGATGTCACGTTTTTCTAGTGGCGGCGAAAGCCGCTACAAAAGGCAGAGCAGTTAGAAAAAGCAAAAGCATGAAAAAATGTTAAAGGACCTGAATATTCGATGAAGTTGAAAGACTACCAACGTACCAACTCGCCCAGTTATTCTTGGTCAAAGAATAATAGCCAATACTAATAAATTAAATAAATGCTAACTTTTAAATGGTTGGAAATTTATAATTGATGAAGTACACCCATACCCTGCTCTAGTGCTTTTATGATTTCAGATAATGGTTAAATATATAGGATAGTTCATAGCAACCATTTATGTCCGACCCATTATATGGAATCTTTTCTCTAAGAGCTCTAAGTTATATAAAAAAAGTGCTTATAATAAATTAAGCCGCATCACTGAATGTGTAATAGCGTATGACTTGTATGTGTGTTTTCAGCAAAAGAAAAGGTGGCATTAAAAAGTAATTATAATAATTTTCATCTTTCATCATTAAAAAAAGGCCGATCATTTTGTTTGCTCTGTGTTAGAGCTTCTTTCAGGTACACGTAAAATGTGAGCGTCTACATCTAAAAAAGTATAATTGACATTACCCGCAGGGCTGCAGGCCTGACTCAGTTGGGCTATCAAGGTTGCAACCTATGGGAACCTGCAGGGACCTGCATCACAAGAGTAAAAGTGACGTCCGCCCGCTGATCTCTATTATGGGTGGCTGGATGATGCATCGAGCAGACAGGTTTGAAGCCACCGTAAGTAAGCGGCCTGTCCCGATAGCCAGCGCTTGACAGGCTTTTCAACTCTCCCGAGTGCTGGTTCGAACAGCGTTCAGGGCGCTGGTTTTTTTCTAGTAATTTCAAGAGAGCCTGCTTTGTTGCGGAGTAACAGTGCATCCACACCCGAGAAGTCTCCTGCGTAGCCACTCGACGTGAACATTTTTAGATTCTATTTTATCAAAAAGTGTGTATGTCCCCCTATTCTTGGGATTTCATCCAGAACTAATTTCTGCAGCGCACTGGCACATGCGGAGAAGCACACTGAACAAAGCAAATCTATCGCAATGGTGACTGTGCGAGCGCTTTGTAAGGTTTGAATGGCATAAACGACTTTGTTTGCGCGAGCTCAATATTTCATTCATTTTATGAAGTGTTAGTGTTGAGAATACTTTCCAGGTACAAAATTTTGCAATCAGGAGTAATGTTCAATGCATTTGTATCCATCGGGTTACTTTCTTGCAGGACCAATTTTGAGCAATTTCGATAAACTCGCAAAAACTAAGCCTTCGCGAAAATTACGTCGTTTACAGTTGTACAATGAATCTTGAAACCAATATCGAATACCGTATTATACTAAACTTCTAAAATACAATTTTATTATTAGCAGACACAGCCCTGAAATTGGCCATTGTCAGACGTTTTCTTTGTGGCCCTCATCGATCCATGTGCTTAAAATGTAGAAGCTGCAACCTTGAATATTTCTTTTTTTTTTCTTTATGTTGCCTAAGATGTGAGGTAATAAATGTTTTGCCCTGCAATGAACACTATTACCTGTTGCATAGCCCTGGGCATGCAAAGAAGGCACACCACCAATGTGTGATATATCAGGCTTTCAGAAACGATACTGTCCGATTTTCCTCACCCTTTTGTTAGGATGAAGTTGTTACTATCTTGCCTTCCTCATATAGTGGTCCTTTGAGCGAATTATGTGATGTTATATCATAAAGCGGCATAGGGTAATTTTCTCTTCTCTTTTTACGAAGGATGTAATGGCATACCATCATCACAAAGGAGAGTGTACAGTGAGGCAGGCTCGGAAACTTGAATAAAGTGATAAGTAGGATTTCAATTTCTGTCTTATCAATTACGTGAAGAACACTGATCATAATGCTTGTATGCTACACATACATACTTTCAGTTGAAAACTGCAATGCACCTCTTCTTTATGGCTTTTCTCACACAGTTTCAGAAGACGGCGGTACGTCATTCTCACGAGGAATAGAGCTGCCAGTGATTTCCTCGTTAATTTCCTTACTCATTTTTAAGAGTGCATCTCCCTATGGAGGCGCCTCTGCATCATCATCATCAATTGAGTTGTCAACGGCGTTTCTTAACATTTAACGAGAATGGAGCTATATGACATG
Source organism: Ixodes scapularis (assembly GCF_016920785.2). Taxonomy (NCBI): domain Eukaryota; kingdom Metazoa; phylum Arthropoda; class Arachnida; order Ixodida; family Ixodidae; genus Ixodes; species Ixodes scapularis. The sequence goes on from NW_024609837.1 coordinate 75,174,199, forward strand.
AAATTTCACAGGTTGGAATACAGCCGTTCAAAGAAAGACCTTTGAAAAGTCAGCTTTTTAAATGCAGGCGCCGATTTTTCTGGCCAATTTGAGACCGTTCTTTCCATTCAGAACGCCTAAAATACACGGCGTCCAAGATAACTTGCACCATACTTTAAAAAAAAAAAAAAAAAACCGGAGGGCTTTGCAGGAATTAACTGTCGTTAGCAAGAGTCTTGAGAAAGTGCACAGCTTTTTTTAATGCGCCTGGTTATGTAAATAAATAAGATTAATGAGCTAACCTGTCAAATATTTTTTAAGGGCCAAGATGTCAGTTGTAAAGTTGCAGGGCGCATTGAGAAACACCCAATTAAAGTGTTTGAAACATAATACGTTTTCGTGCTTTTTTCCGGCCTTCAAACAACGCACATTCGAGGCGCGCTTGCACGCCGTGATTGGGGAAGCGAGTTGTCAAGCGGTAATTTTTTGTATTTTGCGGGCGCATTTTTGAAGGCTAGGAAAAAGCAGCATGCAAAGTGCACCTTGTTGAAAATGGTTTATTTGGGTGTTTCTTAATGCGCTCTACAACTTGCCATTTCAGACCTCGGATTTTAAACGAAGATTTCAAACGTTTGCTTGTTATTCTGATTTATATAAATAGGCGCACTAAAACAATTTCGTGCACTTTCCAAAGAGGCTTTCTAACAGCGTACAGTTAATTTTACTCCCGCAAAACGCTCCGTTTTTTTTTTTTTTTTTTTTTTTTAAAGTTTGGTGCAAGTTATCTGGGACACTCCGCATATATGTACTGGTATTGTACATTTAGTACACTAAAAGCATGCATGTAGTGTACTAAACGTGCACTTATAGCATGCTAAAAGTGCACTCCATGTGTACTTATGGTATACTACACATGTACTTGGGGTGTACTAAAACTATACTATTTTGTTACATAAAAGTGTGAAACTAGTACGATTTCAGTACATACCCCAAGTTCACTATTAGTATACTTTCAGTATACTGATTTTGAACGACTTTTCGCTAAGGGAATCTTGGACAGGTGCGCTAGTGGCTGAAGCTACGCTTAAAATTAAGAGCGAGGCGTACCATACCGCTTGGAAATGCCCAACTTGCAGGATGTCGTTAAAAGGGTGGGAAACAAAAACACAGGTAAGATATGTCTGTGCCGTTAGCATACATGAACGGAAAACTGGATGATCCTCTGACCTTGAAGGGCACAGATGTTGGTACCGAAACAGCGGTAGAGCTATTATCGGATCAGTATGACACCATTCTAAGTCACACTAAAGAGCAGAATCGTGAGCTTAAACCAGACAGTTGAACCGAACGTTTTATCCGCTGGGTTTGGGTTCTGGTTCATACATTTGGGTTCAGTTCCGGTTCAGTACCGGTAACCAAACAACAGTTCAAACCGGTTTGAACCGCTAAATTGAGAATATATTTTCCGCGTGGTTCTGATAATAGCCACTATTTATGCGGTGAAACATTTTACTACATGGTTTTCTTTATCGGTTGTGCAATCTACTTTTATTTTCAATTACTGAAAATATAAAATTCTTTTATTTAATTTAGACGCAAGAGGGAATAAATATCTGAATTAACATAAAAATGCTGTGTTTATACGACTCAACATACCTTTGTTTACTAGAGTCGCATATTGTCACGAATTAAGGCGACGAGAAATCAAAGAGTAAACTGAAAATAAAGGTTTAATGGGCGAACTTGTGCCAAACAAAAATAAGTAACGGAAGAGCGTCGAGGCAGCAGAAAAGCGGGCGGCGATTCGGCGGCACTACAGAGCGCTACCGAGACTGAGACTGACTCGACAAAGTCGCGGGCAGCTGCTTATCTACCGTGCGTCACTATCTCGAAAGTTCGGCAAAGCAGGTTCGAGCGTCGCGCGCTCGGGGCGAGGATGAACTGGCACTTTCGAGAATAACAAAGCAGAGGGACAGTTACGCCTGCTGCGAGAATGACCGGGAATCTTCTAGAAGACCGTGACCAAGCGTTGCCTTCTCGGCTCTGCGGGCGGCAATATAATGTAACTGAATCAAAATGTTTTCACGCAGTGAGGTAGGTCGCCTGAAATACCAGTGATAGGTACAACTTTGCATCGCAGCACTAAAAGCTTAATCGCGGTTGTGCCCTTTAAGTAAGAAATTCTGTACACTTCATAAAAATATTAAATACACACCTCGTCGCTATATGTATCATGAACTATAGCTTACGAAACACGTTTTACAATATATATATGTATATATATATATATATATATATATATTATGGCAACACTACTAAGCTAAAAGCAATACAATTTTCAAGATTCCCGACAGTTTTAGGGCAAGCCCATTCAGTGTATCTTATATAAAAACACTGAGCGGCAATCACAATGTTTGCTTTTCTAACCAACATCGTTTACACTCAGCACAGCGATCCAGGAAACGAATCATGCAGAAAGGAGTGATCGACATTGTTCACTTTAATCTATAGGCACCTACGTATTCAAAACGAATCTGGCCTAAAATAGTGCTTACCCAAGTGAACATTTCCTTATACAGAATAAACAGGCATAGCCTCAATGTTGAGGTATATTCTTGACAAGATGCCAGTAAATTTAGTTTGCAAATAAGCATCAACCTCACTAATTGAAGGTTTTTTGCTAAATCAAATAAAGGGGTATTTCCAGCTCTACTCGATATGGCAGCTACTTAACTGGACACTTTCTGAAGGTTTGAGAGCTTAATCGTCATAGTTCCCCTAGGCGTCCTTATGTATTTTGTTTCTTTCCATCCCACAGACAAATAAAACTTATACTCACCACGCAAAAAAGGAAATAACAGAATTCTGCATGATTGAGCAGTTATATATGTGTAAGGATAAAAACGCCGGGAACTATTTGCAGAGCATTTCAGATAATTTGGGAGTGCATTTACTTGTAATATATACTTTTGAGGTGATCGATCTTCTATTTATGTTGCCAAATCTTCAGTCAGTAATTAAATACATTTTTTATATCATCGATAAATTTGACTTTATGAAGTTCAGATAAGCGCTTGAGACATACGCGGAACGGCGGTACTCAAAAATACGCCAGCTGTTGAGTCTGCGGAAACGCGCGTTTGTTGGCTGTTTTACAGTGTAAAATACCGAATTTTCAGGATATGCCATAAAGGGCTTTCTGCTCACATGATGGATCGGAAGGTAAATATTCGGAATGCACAGAAAGAGGGAGATAACTGGTATTTTATCTAATTCATTCCTTACATAACGCCTTACTGCAAAAAAAGGTGCATAGATACGCATGCCAACGATATTCATAATTAAACATAAAAATCGCGAAGGACATACCAAAAATCTTAGAGTCCTCATATAAATCACTTTTGGGTATCAACTTCCCTGAGCTGGAAACTTCGCTGGAGGCTGCATCGGGAGGCTCATGTTATATTCGGTTTTACGTGCACTTGTTTTCGGCCCTCAATATACAACTTTGTTCTTTATCAGCCATGTGCTCCAACATTTCGTTAGGCTGTCGCATATCATCGCGAGACTGCTGTAAGTACTACACAACTTTACAATTTGGACATCTATTTCTAGTGTTGCCAACATTGCATTTCACCTGTAAGCTGGACTGTTTAATAGAGTTTGCACGTGACATCAACGCACTATATGCTGGTGGTGATTGCGAGGTGTTCTTACTGAGAAAATCAAATCCGGTGGTGCAAATTGCATGCTGCAAAAAATTCGCGCTCAGTGCAAGACATGTATTTGAGATGCACAAATTATTATTTTTGGTGCATCGTCATTAGGCAAGGCACGAGATTCTGGCACGACGGAAACGACGAGTATTACTATTATTAGTATAAATATTTTTTTCTTTTTTCTTTTTTTGCTTTCACACTTCCCAGTTCTTGAATAGAAGATTTTTTGTGGTCAAAGAGTGTATTTTGTGGCCATCCGTTCTTAATCCCCCTTAGTGTATTTATTTTGGTGTATGACTACATGTCAATAATCTTTTTTAAGAGTTATGTATGCATAGTTCTTGGAATTGTTTTTTTTAAGTGTTTTGTTTGTTTTCTTTAATTACTTGTCAGAATTTGATTTTCTTCACGCCGCTGCTGGGTCTAGTCCTACAAGCCTCTTTTGGCTTTCGACGGACCCGCATTCTTGTATGTTGTTATGAAATACGTGAAATAAAAAAATTATAATTATTATTATAAAAAAATATAATATTGAAGCGGGTTCCGCTTGCCAGCTGTTTATTAGCCGGACAAGACGTCCGGTATCTTTGCTGGCTTGCTTTCAACTGCTTGCTCGAGCGCTCGCATCGCACGACCTCCGGCCTCGTTCTTCTTTTCATCGCTACATTATCCCCCCTCCCATTTTTTTTCCTATCCTTGTACTGAGAATGAACGAAGCCCTCCGTACGGTGATAGCCGGTAACGGTGAACCACGAGCAGACGTGACCGATCATTGCGACGTATGCGATATACCACTTCGTTGAGCCGTTCGACGATCGTAAAGGGTCCTTGCCAATGGCGCTGAAGCTTCGGTGACAGTCCTCTTTTACGGATGGGGTTGTACAGCCATACCTTATCACCTGCTGAGAACGGGCGAGTTAAGTATATAGAAATCATGCTTATTAATTAAGGTGTTTTCTTTTGTTACGAAAGTTTATCTTTCCAGAGTTCAGTCGGCATTTCTTTTTTTTTAAGCTTTCTATGTTTGTGTCGGCGGGGCCAGAGCGGCCGCAATGCGGGAGCCGTCCCCCGCGTTCGTTAAAAAGCGTCTCGGGTTTCGGGAGTCTGCTCGAACCGGGACCGAAAGAGCCCGCGCTGGAAGATGCTTGTGGCTTATAACCTAATGTGCACGTATGCAGAGGGTTTTGCCGCTTAGTGTAAAAGTGTCCTTTTTGCCCGATGCAATAATTTAGCGGTTGGCGCCAGTCAGGCTGGGAAAATTGCAGAGAACAACTCTACAAGGAATTTAGGTTTGGCGGTTGGGGCGCCAAGATGACAGCTCGCCGACCATTGGAGAACAGTGTACCACGTGTGAGTGGCGGAATTTGATGAGATTGGTCGGTTCCTGACGGGGAAGGAGGCCCCTACGGGCCTACAAAAAGAGCGCGGAGAGGATTTCGAGGGATTCGGATTTTGGATTTGATGGAGAGAAATTGGGGACGGGGGTCGAGACTTTAGGCGAGTCAGGATGGTCGCCCAAGTTGGGACTTGTAACTAGAGTGTAAATAAATGCACATATTTCTCTACAAGCAGTGAGTCGACCGGTCACTCAGCGACGTTCGTGCCACCACGCTCCAGACCATCGGAGCGGAACCTGCCTCCCACACCACCGGGAGGAACACCAACAACAACCAACAACTTTAACTGGGCGTGTTGCGACATGTGCGTCGTACTGAGTTTTCATACGAGCGAGCGCACTTGCCAAACGTTGTCGGGCAAATGCATGCATCCGTTCTAGGTTCGCTCTCAAGTCGCTTACGTGAGACACGTGGTCTTTGGCCGGTTCTGATGCTCGTGGGATGGCAATTTCACAGAGCATACGAAGATCACGGCCAAATAGCATCGTGGCGGGCGTGTAGCTGGTAACCTCGTGAGCAGCTGTACGGTATGCGTACAGAAACAGAGGCACGATATTATCCCAGTCGTCTTGGCGATCACTTACAAACATCGATAGATGTTGTAAAATGGTGCGGTTCATCCTCTCCACCAGGCCGTTCCACTGCGTGTGGAGGGGCGTCGTTCTCGTCTTTGCGATATTGAAGATGTCTCAAACCTCTTGGAAGACTCGCGATTCAAAGCTCCTTCTTGGTCTGAGTGGATGCTCAGTGGGGCTCCGTACCTGGTAATCCAATTCTTTACGAGAGCGTCGGCAATCTCGGAGGCGGTCTGACTTTGAATGGGAATATCTTCGGGCCACTTGGTGAGATAGTTTACAATTACGAGCAGGAACCTGTTTCTTGACTTAAACCGAGGAAACGGTGCCAGTACGTCGATGCCGATACGCTCAAAGGGTGCCCCCGTCACATTTTCTTGTAGTGGTGACCGTTTTTTTATGTGGGGTCCTTTACGCGATGCACACATGTCGCACTGACGGCACCACTGCTTTTCGTCATTGTGGCATTGCAGCCAGTAGAACCGTTGACGAATCTTTTTGGTCGTGCGGTTCACACCAAAGTGTCCTCCTGGGCTACTGTGCAGTTGCTGAGATACCTGGGAGCAGAGCTTGCGTGGCACAGCAGCTGCCAGACGACAGAACCGCCAGCAGCTGACTCCCAGCGTCGGTAGAGAAGGTTGTCGTGCAGAAACAGAGTCTCATTGAACCAAGTAACTCTTGATGTCAGGAGACAAACCGGACACTTCTTTAGATCGAGCTCTGTAGTCCTTCTTCTTCCATTGGACCAGGGGGCCGATATCTGGATCGTAAACTTGAGCGACACGAAGGTTTTCCAATGTCCACGCTTCGTTAGTGCAAGGCAGGTTCTGAAGTGAGTTGATTGACATGAAGCTGCGTTTTGCAATGCTTAAACACTGTTTGCACTTGTCATTGCACGGTCGTCGTGAACGAGTGTCGGCATTTGTGTGAAGCGTGCCAGCACGATGTTGAATCTCGAAGTCGTATTGGTGAAGACGCTCCAGCCATCGGGCTACCTGTCCGTCAGGGGTCTTGAAGCTTAGCATCCAGGTTGAGGATGCGTGGTCCGTACGGATAATGAATTTCCGGCCCAATATATAATGATGAAAATGAGTTACGGCCTTGATGATAGCCAACAGTTCGCGTCTGGTGGTACAGTAATTTCTCTCAGGCTTGGTCAACACTTTGCTAAAATAAGTGATGACTCGTTCATGCCCATCCTGTTCTTGCGATTAGACTGCGCCAACTGCCAAAGCACTAGCATCGGTGTCGAGTATAAACGCTGTGGTGTCTTTTGGGTAGGCAAGCGTTGGTGGAGACGTGAGTGCTGTTTTTTTATGTCTCAAATGCGTGCTGACATTCTGGAGACCTGAGAAAGATGGCTTTTTTTCTGTCAATGCATACAACGGTTTGGCAAGGTAAGCGAAATTGGGGACGGATCTTCGGTAGTAAGATGCCAGCCCGATGAAGCTCTGTACGTCAGTGGTGGATGTCGGTGTCGGCCACTCAGCAAAAGCAGATATTTTGCGAGGGTCCGGGGAAACCCCATCCGCTGAAATGATGTGGCCGAGGTATTCGACTTGTCTGGTGAACAACGAACTTTTCTTCGGTGTCATCTTCAGGTTCGCATTTTGTAGCCGTGCAGACACTCTCTCGAGGTTCGCCAGATGGTCAGAGAATGTTTTGCCAGACACAACATTGTCATCAAGATATACGGGACATATTGTGCCTATGAGACCGTTCAAAACAGATTCCATTAGTCTCTGGAATGTAGCCGGAGCACTGCAGAGTCCGAATGGCATAACTCTGAATTGGTATGAGCCACTACCTGTGGTGAATGCAGTCTTCTCGCGATCGCCCGGATGTACTGGGACCTGCCAATATCCTCTCTTGAGGTCAAGCGTAGAGAACCACGTGCATCCTGCGAGAACGTCCAAGATGTCATCGGTTCAAGGCAAAGGGAAAGAGTCATTCTTAGTGACTTCATTAAGTCGTCTGTAGTCTACGCTCAATCGTGTTGACCCGTCCTTTTTTTTCACTAGTGTAACTGGTGAAGACCAAGGGGAACATGCCGGCTCAATCACGCCCTGCTGTAGCATCGTCTTCACCATGTCGTTGACACATGACCTCTGAGCGAGAAGAACATGCCGAGGAAGCTGCCGTACAGGAGCAGCATGCCCTGTCACGATTTGGTGTGTTGCTGCTGACGTCAGCCCCAAATCTGTATTGCCTGTGCTGAAAAGGTTTGGAAATCGTTCAAGTAGCTGCCGAAGCTGATCAGCGTCTGTCTTGTCCAGCCCAAAAGTTGCCCTCTGGTAGAGTGGCAACAAGTGCGCAGCTAAGTTCGTAGACAATACGTGGAAACAGAGACACGGGGACGTGGGATTTACTGGCATCCCGCTGTCCTTTCCTTTGGATTTATTGGCATCCCGCTGCCTTTTCCCTTGGGTGCTGCCAAGGAAAGCTTGGCAGCACCCAAGGGAAAGGAATCAGTTCTTAAATGCAGTAGCCCAGCGTTAAAGTCGAGTACACACTCTTGTGCCTAAGAAAATCGACGCCGAGGATGCATTGCTCATCGACAGCCGCGACGACAACAGGCAGCGTAACTTGAAGGCTTCCCACGCTAAAAGGCAGGGTTTTGCAGCTCAGTACAGTTACCATCTCCCCTGTGGCGGTTTGCAGAGCGTATTTTTCCGGGTTTGGTGGGACGAGTCGGTTCGCCTTCAGGAGAACTTCAGGGCGGATGACAGATGTTGTTGCCCCCGTATCGACAAGTGCGCGCACGGGCACGCCGTCGACGATACCCTGGAGGTAGATAGATGCCATGGATGAGGCCAAGGCACGAATTGATGTTATTCGCCTTTGCGTTGGCATTGTTGGGGTCCGGCTAGCAATACGAGGGTCGTTCTTAGGACATTGTGCCCGCGTGTGACCTGGCTCGTAGCAGTTCCAGCACACGAGAGCTGGAGTCACCTGCATTTTCTTAGCTGGTGTCAGCGGTTGCATAACGGGTCGCAGTGACGTGGATCGAGAGGCCTGTCGAGCAGCTTCTACCTCCAGGGCACAAGTGTGTGCAGCCTGCAGAGTCTGGGGACGTGCTAAGCGAACGGCGTCTTGCACGTCGACAGACGAGATAGCATCGATGAATGACATGGTGGCGACTGCTTGAATTGTATCCTCTGAGCAGCCGGGGAAGGCAAGACGCGCTAGACGTTCGATGTCACCGGAGAGTTGAGAGAACGTTTCAACCGTTAACTGCCGGCGGTTGCGGAGCTGCGCATGATGGAGATAGCGGAGCGGCCCGTCCCCGAAACGTTTGTCCAATGCTGCAACCAAGGCCTGGTAGGATTGGCGAGCTGCAGATGGCAGGTGATGCAGTATACTCAACGCTGGTCCGGCAAGATGAGTGGCCAAGGCTTGAGCCTTTTGAGCCTCAGCCCAATTGTTCGCATCAGCGATGAGGATGAATTTTGTTTTGTAGGGTCCCCAAGGAGTGGTACCGTCGTATGTTGACGGTTTTAGCCTCATGCTTGGGAGTCCGACGAGGGCCTGGGCTGGAACAATACCGGTATGGGGTTCCTCGAGTGCGGGGAGCCGAGCTTCTATGCGCTCCAGACGGTCGGTGAGGGAGGCGGTCATTTCCTGAAGCACTGATGTTGAGCTCTGCAGAAGGTTGCTCTCCCGCGCGGCGTAGAAGGCCTCGAGTCGCTCCAAGTGGTTCGTGATTAAACCCGTGAGTTGAGAAGCTTGCGGGTCCGATAGGGCCGTATTTTCGGCGGTAGTATTGGTGGTGTTGACCCGCTGAAGGTCGGATGCAGGTCCTATGATCTGGGGAAGGCGTTGACCAGAGCGGAGCTCCACTTCTGACACCAAATGAAGCGGGTTGCGCTTCCAGCTGTTTAGTAGCCGGACAAGACGTCCGATTTCTTTGCTGGCTTGCTTCGAACTGCTTGCCCGAGCACTCGCATCGCGCGACCTCCGGCCTCGTTCTTCTTTTCATCGCTACAATATTATTATTCTTATTGTTGATGAACCCTATCATCAATTTGGAAAGAGTTACAGAGCTTCTAGATTGATTACTGCGTGTAACATTAGTTTTTGTTCTCCAAAACATGGGGGAGCTGGTGCGTACAATAAATGATGACGTCAAGGTGCTAATACGTGAATGATCAAACTGCAGCTGAATACATTAGTGTTGCCCCCTCCTCCTTCAAAACTATTCTTAGATAGCATTATGTTAAAGTAGCTAACAGCCTCGAGCGATCGCTTATTGCGTCCGTTCGACGGACCGCGAATCTTTATGTAAATTAACAGAAGGCCGGTCGACATATTGCTGACTCAGCGGTCGACCCTTCCCCATCTTCACCTGCCGCTATTTACAGAAGCCAACGGTGGGTTTGGTGGATATTGTACGGCAATTGGGGGACGCAATACTGTAGCTACAAATAAAAGTGTGATCTAACGTAGCATTCCTATGATCGGGGACCCGGACGTGATTTTCCAATCACGTTTAGGTGAGTATGCTATAGGTTTCTATACTGCATCGACATCCGCAAATGTGCCAAAGTGTTCAGAAATTCGGAGCCACTTTCTGATGCGACATTGTGCATTAAATAATCTTTTACTACTTACCTAACTGATATTGTATGTTTCTGTCCGGGTTCCTGATTCTACGAGTGATACGTTAGATTACACATCTAATTATGTTAGAAGTGCTTCCAAGTATTTACATGGAATGAATGAAGTCTAATAATGTATATAACTGCGCTAAATAGAGGACGCCATTGGATGTGTTCGTTCAAAGCTCCACTCATCTGCGTTAGTGGGCGTTATATATCTCATGTAAATAGATGTGAAGACTGTAAATTAAAATAAATGTGTGATCTAACGTAACATTCCTCCACAAACACATGCACGTTACCCCAAAAAAGTAACTAAACACCGTTACTAGCTCTAAAAGTAACAAACTACAGTACTGGTTACTGATTCTCAAAAGGAACGCGTTACGTTACCGTAATAATAACGAGTTATTTTTCTCGTTACTTCTACGGCGAAATACACAGGTTTGCTTCATGGTTTATTGCTTTCTTTTCAGTAGTCGTTGCAATAAAGCAGCAGCTGTCTCTCAAAGTTTTCATTGGTTATGTTTCTTTGCTTCCTTGAGAACACATCTCCGGCGACGCAGAAAAGTCGTTCTACTTATGCGCTCGAAAGAACGGCAGTATTGTGCGTCAAGAAGAGTTGGTGAATCTGGGATTCCCTTCTCTTTTTAGTTTTTTCTATTTCTACAATTCCATTTTGACAATGAGATCTGTACCTTCCCGTGTTGGCAATCTAGGGGTTTACATTCGGTCCGTACACAATTTAAGAAAGCTTCAAACAACGTACAGCTTATTGTGTTAGCTAGGTGAAGGATATTCCCACTAGCTATAGAGTTTAACTGACGTGTTCAGCGATAAATTTTGCTACGCTGTCATACTGTTTAGCGTTTATTTCCTGGTGGGTTACCCATCTTTCTCGTCGCAATAGAAGCATGCTCAGGTTAAACTAAAACGAGGCTGCTTCAATGTTGTGGTTCACGTCACTCCTCAAATGTAACGAGATACCGTTACTCGTTACTTGACCATAAAATAAGTACGCTACTCGTTTCTTTTAATGAAGGTAATAAATACATAACCCGTCACCAAAAAAGTAACTAGGTAGAAGTGACTTGTTAACAGTAACGCATCACGTACATGTTTGTTCCTACACTTTTTAAGAAAGATACGAAGCTATACATTAGTTCTACATTGCATAAACCAATTCTCTTCCTAGATAAGAGTTATCAGAATGTTTCGAGGCATTAGGCTTACAAACTGCGTGTTACTTCTCTGGCAGCTTTCAGTTTTTACGCTTATCGGACGAAGCAGGTACCGGTAAAGGTCTATTTCTTAGTGTCAGATAATTCAATTAGTTGATATTGCTAGAGGTTCAAAACAAGGGAGACGTTAAACTTCAAAAGAACAAATAAAAGGTTAACCGTAAGGTATAATGTTTAGAAGTGCAAACAGACAGGGACGATAGGAAATAACACAATCGACAGGACAGGCGATACTCTCAACTGATTAATGCAAGACCGTTCAACGCTTATATGCACAACTCATCTGCCCTTTAGATATCATATAACGCTATCAGCCAATAAACAGTTTACAGACACCCATCTAGATAAGTCACTTCTTGATCTAGCAGGCTAACAGATGACGCACTGGCGCACTTGTCATTCTTCTTTTTAATAAAGAAAGCCTCTATAATCTCTCGCTCTGTTTTTTATTTCGCTTTTTTCAAGGACGTCGTTGACTCCACAAAAGGTTTGCACCCACAACGCTTACAATGCTCAGACAGATGACCCCCCGAATTGTGGCGTACGGATAGTTTGTGTAGTAGAGTAGTAAGCTGGGCGAGTTGGTAAACGTTGAACATGGTTAAAAATCGCGCACAAAGAGACGAGGACAAACGAGGAAGGAACACATGTGTTCTGTGTTCCTTCCTCGTTTGTCCTCGTCTCTTTGTGCGCGATATTTAACCATGTTCACAGTTTGTGTTCTCTTGCCCTGTCATTGAAACGGTGTCCTGTTTGTCTTATATACTTTCCCGCAACAAAGCGGTATTTCATAGATGGCACTTGTGACAGTTAGTATAATGGCTTACATGCATCTTGGAGTACAGAACTTTCTTTTTTCTATTCATCATTGGACATATCTTAACCAGTTTGCAGGGCGCCGAAAAGGCAATGTTAAGATTGTATCTGTCGGGCATTCTTTTTAATGTTGTGTGAAACTCCGTGCATATACGGAATGACATGGACTACATTTAGCCATTTGTTTATGATACTACCATTCTGCTGATTTTTTTCTTTTTAAGCAGCCTTTTACACACATTAGAAATCAGCCATGAAGGGAGCCCTGCAGTCCGCAGCCGTTTAATTTGTATATCAAAGCTGGCCAACATTTGGTGATTACAACCTTTTGCGAATTTTTCATGAAGGCAGGTTATAGCGATTCCCCCGCTTAATGAGCTTAGACGGAGCACTGTCAAACGACACGAGGCTTTTCTTTGACGGTGGTTTATACATCCAACAATATTTGTTCAAAAAAAAAAATTGATCATAAGACCTAAGAATTGGATGCGTTTGTCAGCTTGCATCTTCCAAAATAACTGCAGACCTCCTGATGCCTCTGTGAAGGTTCTGACAACTTTCGCAACAACTTCATCCAAATTACAATCAGTATCTAAAAGTACAAGTAAATTGTCAACATACCTAAACGCCTTTACTATATGTTATTCTGCCAGACCTTCAGAAATCCGGTTGTCCAAAGATCCGAAAAAATGTTACATATAAAAAGGCAAGCGAACACAAACTATCTCTGCGCAACAATTCGGGGGGACATCTGTCGGACCATTGTAAGCGTTGTGGGTGCGAACCGCTTTTGGAGTCAACGACGTTTTTGAAAAGAAGTAAAAGAAAAATCAGGGCGGAAGATTATAGATGTCTTCTTTATTAAAAAAGGAATGACAACTGCGTCAGCGCGCCATCTGTTAGCCGACAAGATAAAGAAGTGACTTATCTAGACGGCTGTTTCTAAAGTGTTTATTGGCTGTTGGCGTGTTTGATATGTAAAGGGCAGATGAGTCTTGCATATAAGCGTTGAACGGTCTTACAATGAATCAGTTGAGAGTAACGCCTGTCCCTGTTGCTTGTGTGATTTCCTATCGTGCCTGTTTGCTTGCGCTTTTAAACCTTGTACCTACCATAAACTAACTAACCCAAACCAGAGCTTTAATAAAGTTAACCGTAACGTTGCCACAACCAAGGATTAGCCTCTTCGAAAAAGAGCGCATAAGGCGGGGGACTGGAGTCGTCCCAGCCAAAATAGGACGAAAGAATGAACAATAAATTTGCTTGCTGATCTTCAAGTTTCGTTGTACGGTGCAACAGGATGCCACGTAAATAAAAATACATTATTCTTGTTGTTTTATTTAGGCGCCGCTTATTGGCAATTACAACTACTATGCTTTGCCGCAAACACCGGATGGCTTTGAACGGCTCATAAGTAATATTATTCAGATCAGATCAGGTTCATTTTTCTCAAAGGTATCCCCCGGGATACACTACATGAGGGGGGAATAATTACAACATTCAATGAACAATAACAAAAGGTAAACAGCAAAACAAACGAAAAAAACATTAATCGATCACACTTTACAAATGAGAATTACAAATGTCGCGAAATTTATTGGCATTAATTTCATGGACGATGTGAGCGGGTAAGGAATTCCAGTCGCCAATAGCAAATAAACTGGGGGGATTTTGACATTTGTTAGTTCTGGAGAAGAGGGGCTGAATATTTATCGGATGACCGTGGCACTTTGAAATGTAAGATGAATCTTGGAGATAGAAGCTTCGAAATTCAGATGATGAGTAGTAAATGCCATGAAGGAAAGTAAGACGGGTTAGTTGAGTTCTAGTGGTTAGATGTTTCAACTCCAGGTTGGTTTTAATAATAGTGACACTCGAGGTTCATGAATAGTCATGCTATTTGTAGCGTGATGCCTTGTTTTGAACGGATTCGAGCCTGTTAAAAAGGTATGCTCAATGAGGCCAGCAGATGATGTTGGCGCCAACCTATCTGTGTATAAAAAAATATCAGGGGGAGGCTACGCTAGATGCATAAATGAAGGGATGACTACTTATGACAACTTTTTCGATCGGGTGCCGGCTTTACGACCTAGCCAGTGCACATAGTAGCAATATGTGTTCATGCAGTTACATGGCGTGCAGCTCGCTGAAGTGCCAAGGTTTAAAGACATATTTTAGTGGATACATTTCGCCACTTCGAATTGAAGTAGTGGCGCCATACCTATAGGCCAAGCGATCTTACGGTGCCTAAACGCTCAAGTGAAATCTGCCCCTTATTCTTCAATTAAATTTAAACAGACAGCGGAACGTAATGTGTAGAACGACGTGTGTGAGTGAGAATACGCATTACAAAAAAATATTGAAAACATGTTACATTATACGTTTTACGTTTCAGCGATAACATGGCTTATACTCATGGCTGGTGTAAATGCAGTCGGAATAAAAGGTGGTGTTTTTCCATGCGATAACATTCCTTTCGGCTCGCGCTTATGTCCCCCCCCCCCCTCCTTTTCCCCCCAAAGCCCTAAAAAAATATAATCTAAAAGGGCTGACATGATATCGGGCATATTTCAGAGACAGCGTTCATCAATTATTTCCTTTTGTAACGGTAATGACTTACCGAAACTAGACACTAAGATAAGAGTAAAATAGAAAAGCAAAGTGACATTTATGCTACTGCGTTTGCATCACAATGATAAATAGTGGCTAAACTATTCCGTTCAGCGCTGTTTCTTTTTTTTTTTTTGCGCCTTATTTCTTGGATTGTTTCAATCTTTATTCAATCAATCAATTGTGATTTGCGTTCGAGGTGTCATATTTAAGAAACACAAAATCGTTATCTCCAAGTAACCATGTTGCACCTTAATCTCGTGGTCTACTTTTCGTGAGTATCCTTCTGCTTGTTTATTTTTTTTATATGAATCATATTTATACGCACACTATGCAGTATACTTTGCCCTACGCATACATTAATATCATTTTTATCGGCTGAGCAATGTTCTCCTGTCCTATAAACATGAGCTTTTGGCCGACCCCGTTCGATAATAAAGTAAAAAAATACAGCGAACAGAAGGCCTCAACGTAAGAATAAATGGTTGCTCCACTTGTCTCCTTCGCAGTGACGCACTCGCCCACGCATTTTTATATAAAAGTCTTAATTTTTCTTTCGTACACTAGCACAAACGATGGTCGAGCTGAAACCGGCTTCGAGCCTTAACTGTGCTTCAGTTTTTAAGCGAAAAGAATACGCTGCAGCCGCCACGTCCCGGTGACTTCTTTCGTGTTTTTCACGTGGTGATGTCGAGCGAGAGGGCTTTGAGGATGTTCCTATTGCGACCGAATTTGGGGGATATAAATGGAGCTTGTAGTGTTTACAGGGGAAGAGGTGTAAATTGCGTTGACTTTGTTATATCTATCAACATGAGGTGCGTGAGAGGCAAACACTAATACACACACTCAAGATTTCGCGCAAGAGATATTTTTCGTCCTCTCCTTTCTCTTTCGTTTTCCCTCCCTTTATTCTACGAATATCGCTCTTTATCAGTCTCTCTCATTCGTACAATATGCCTCCCATCTATCTTTCTTGCACATATTGATATCTATCGTGCTTTGTTTCTCTCTCTCTTTCCCCTCCATATAATGCGCTTTCTTTGTCTTCCTTCCCTTCTTTAAATTCTTTCACCTTCTTTCTTTCTCTACCTTCCTCACGTTTTTTTCCCTCTCTCTCTTTGCCTGTTTCTCTATTTCTATCTTGTAGTTCCTGTATTATGTGTATATTCTTTTCATTCCGTCTCTTTATTTTCTTTCCTCCGACTTCTCTCTCTCCCTTTTTACAGTCTTTGTTTCTATTTTTTTCGTAACCCTTTTTGTTTCTCTTCTCTTTCACCCTCTTTGTCAGACTCCTTTTCTAATTTTTGCTCGCTCTCTTTCCTGTCTTTTTCCCTAAAGTCTCCAGACCAGAACGTAGCTCACCAAGAGAACCCAACAAAGAATACCGACCGACCTCTTCACAATTGTTACACAGCGGAGAAATCATTGGCGGACCATTTTTCACCACAATAAAGCCGGCCACAAACTGTACCCAACCTCTATTTACAGAAAACGAGAGGAGATTTAGACGCCATAGGCTCCAACCTTTCTGTTGTAGTGTGGAACCAAAGCTCTGTGACCTGCGTGGAATCAGCAATATTTATTTTTTCAGCATCGCTCTTTTATGATCAGAAGCTAACGGACCGGAACATTTTGGAGCAGACTACATAGCTTGTTGGGACCACACATCTAAGCGACTCTCTTATGTTTAGTTACACATTTCTATACTGCTTGGTATTATTGGAAAGCGAGTCGATTTGATCTCCGAGATACACAGGGGGCCAACCGAAGTCATAAAACTGCGTATTCCCAACACAAGGTGCCCATCAGGGGAAGGGACTATGATAGATAAACGCTTCTAAAATCGGAGATACAATTCGTGATAACTGGATACAATAAATTGATTGTTACCCGCCGGGTGAAGCTTTATGTGGACACGCGCGTTTTTATAAAACTACGTGGTTAATGTTTTGATTTGTTTTTTTAATGAATTTTTTAATGTTAGATTAAGCAACTACAGAACTTCCCTGATTTAGTTGGACATGAACCAACCCACAAACCAAACGCGAACTTATCACAAGTATTTTCTTTTTCCTTCCGGGATCTGTTTCATGCGATTGCAGTTGAAAGGGGGGTGTTTTCGAAAGTATGTTTGCGTAGGTTTGTTTTTTGTTTTGTATTTTACGACATATTGATAAACAATTGTGTAGTCTTTATTCATTTATATTGAGCGATCTGTCGCTCCCGCGCAAAACTTGTTCGTTGCCAGGTTTTCGTTGTTGTTTGTTTTTTGGTGGGTTTTTGGTCATCCTGCGAGTGTTTGCTATGCCGTACCTTCCCTGCTCGGTTTACTTATTTTTAGCCGTTTTGTTGGTATTTACGACCAGAAATCTGACGTTGAACTTTTATTTCTAACTTCAAAATTGACTCTGCTTTGAAATGAAGGAAGTGTGCATTAAGAAAGTTAAACCAATGTTGAAGGCATCGGTGTCAGATGTCGCAAATCTGGCCTTTTTTTTTGGTTATATAATTAGTCTGCTTCTGATTATTTCATAATATTTTCTGGTTTTCATTTTTTTTTCACCATGTGTTTTATTGAAGTTTTGCAATGCAGAGGGCAACTTGATATGACGCAACTAAAACAAGTACAATGACACGAAATCCTTAAACAAAAAGTAAAAAAGAAGGGTCATATGGGCAGTGCTGTTTAATCCGAGGTACCTAAATTCCCCATTGTCTGTATGTTACCGTGGCCCGATTGCACTTCGTTCCACTTAATGTCCAGAGACAGTTAAGTTGGAAGAACATACTAAAAACGTTGGG
This sequence comes from Ixodes scapularis, assembly GCF_016920785.2. NCBI lineage: Eukaryota > Metazoa > Arthropoda > Arachnida > Ixodida > Ixodidae > Ixodes > Ixodes scapularis. Next base: position 75,191,936 of record NW_024609837.1, read on the forward strand.
GCAACGACGAACTCATTTCACTTTATCAGTTTAACTGGTGATGGGACACTCAAACATAGAAAGATTGCAGTCACTTAAAAGTTGCACTTGTGGCGCTGGTTGGTCGCACCCGCATGCTTGTGGCGTCGTCCACGGCACGACTTACGGTGAAGACGAAGATTTCCCTACCCTACCCCGAAGGACGACGCAAGACAGATCGTCCCCACATTTTAGAGAGCCTCCACGAGGTTGCGCCACCCGCATCGGCATGCCGCGAAGAACATGAGTTCCCGGACTGCATTCGACACCGATGATTGCTCGAACGTTCGTGGTCACACGGGTAATGGTTGCCATCTTGAAATACTGGGGGAAATGCAGTGTTGCACGCGTTACTTCAAAACAGGAACAAAAGGTCGTTTTCTGGTTGCCTCTCAATCTCCGAACGAGTTCCCGTGACAAGTTGAAGTGGTTTGAAAAGAGCGGGCTCCCATTAAACTTCTATGATTCGAACGTGTCGTTCCGTTAACATTACGGTTGTGTATTTACATGAATTATTGTGCTGCGTTATCAGTAGACAAAATAATGCAAGCATGTGAGAATATCTGCATCGAACTACGTGTCGAGTCGCCACGACCACATTTATTACCGTTCTTTGCATTCGACTATCTCTACAAAACGTCCCCGTCCCTTGATGTCGGAGGTTTAAATGGTCACATTGAAAAGCCTAAATGCCTACTAAAGTTAGGTAAACTTTAACATAAATAGACAAAAAAAGGAAAAGAATGCCGTTTCTCCTACCGTACTCTCGAATATGTAACGAGTTCCCGTTCCTGTTTTACCGGTGCAGGACAGAACGGCGGCACTCGTCCGTTCCTTCTAAAATGAACGTGCTCTAGGAACGACGTTGCTTGGAACGTCGCTCCGTACGACACTGGAAAATAATAGATGAGCGAAAATGACCGCGCGGAAAAGCACTTGGAAGTCGTGACCACCTTCGCGGGAAGTCCGATGTGAGAGCGCCTACCATGTCATTTCGTAAATACACGCCACTTCCAGCTTGATCAGACGTGTGCCGCAGTTATTCGCCGTATGTCGCAGTTATCCTTTCACACAAGGAGAATAGATTGTATTCTGAGCTGGAACGAAAATGCGTTACGATGCTCTCACTTCTGCACTTTCTTGGAGCAGAGAAAAAAGTGCTTCGGGCGCAATATTAAAAGCCGTGGAGGATGATTCGGAGTGCGGATTTGTGTGCTTGGCAGTGTTTAGCAGTATTTTGTTGCGTGTAAGTTAAGAAATATGGAAATGAATCTATCTGTTTCAAAAGTGTAAAATACCTCCGCTTTAGATGAGAAACACGAATCAAGCAAAGAATAAAACACCAAGGAAGAGGACAGACAGCGTAGTTCTTTCAACTAGCAATGGCCATTGACAAGGACAGGCAGCACACTTCAAAGAGCTCCGCTGTCTGGCCTTGTCCTTGGGTGTTTTAGTGCGAAAGCATAAACTGTGCCACGCAGCGGAACGAGCGGAACCGGCGGTGTCTCTAACTGCAACTAGCTCGAGGAGCCGGCGGCGTCCGTAACCGCGAAAAAACGCTAAAGAAATTCACAGGAGCCGGCAGCGTGAAAGAAATTCCCAGCGAAACGGCTCCTGTCCATTGGCCGGGACGGGAATAGTTCAAAAGAACGCCACCCCACAGAGAAGCCCTCTTCTGGCGCTCCGGCCCGCACGCCAGCAGAGCCGTTTATTGGGAGAGTTTGGTCATTCATTGGTTTGAAAAGGCGAGCCTCTCGTGGGCAACCACAGGCCGCGAAACTGCTTCCAGTGGTAATCGTGAGCTCTAAAAATGCGACTCGACTAATTTAAGCCGATTTAGCGTCGCTAGAGTTAAAAGGTGTAACTTTAGGTGACTGAAAACTTGGCGCATGTGAGGTTTTTGTCACGCCACATTCAACGGTAGAATAAACGAAAGTGCCCTCCAAACCAGTGCAAACTGAGTAGCAGCGATCATTGCTGCTGCGAGATTGAACACTTCTAATTCACGCTTTAAATGTCGTTTCTAATAATGAAACTTCGAGGTCTGCCGATTGGTCGTCGCTGTGTGTCAGTTTCAATGTTTGCTATAACCACGGAGAGAATATTCGGCACTGGCGCTGGCTTTTTTTTGCTCCGCCCATTGATCAATCTCTCGCAATATATGGCTCTGCACGCCAGGAAAGAGCGCGCTCGGCCGCCGATCTCGTGTCAGTCGTCGGCGGCAAGGGAGGAAGAGGAGAAGGGGGAGGCGTAGCTTCTACTCCTCTCGACGCCGAGGAATATGGCGGCGCCTGAGGCATTTATATCGTCGGCAGCCGCAACCTCGGCAGTAGCTAAACGTGGCCGTCAACACCACCAGTACACCACAGCCAAACTATGGGAGTGGAAGAACGACATTCGTGCTTTCGCATTCACAACTCATAAAAAGTGCTTAGGTGTCCTCGGAAGTTTTTTTTTCTTTCATTATTTCTTGTATTTTTACCAACCCCTACATCGTTATTTGTGTTGATGGGGAATCTTACTAGTGTGTTACGCGAATCGCGTAGCAGTGATACACGAGCGCACGCTGTTAAAATGCTCGTCCAGATTCAAAACGGCCAGGGGAAGAACCCACAATGCATAGGTCCTGCACTGTGTTTAGCTTGAAGCGGCGTTGAGAGTTAAGAAATCGTGCTCATAACATTTGCTACGTTTGATATCGTTTCGTCGCCGTTGCAAACTGTACGGTCGTTTTCTTGTTTGAAGGACCGACACAAGTTCGGCCTATTAAACCTGTATTTTCTATTCTCCTTTTCCTGCACCTTTTATTTTAATTAGTAACAGCCTATACGTTTCTTGCAGCCCCACTGTTATTGTTCATTTTCTCTTAACCCGGTCGTTCTTATCTTCCACGGTTGTTTTAACGGTCTTTTTTAGAGATGCTATTTCTTTCGTTTTGTTGCGACATTTCTGAGCTCTTAGTCCCTGTTCTTCCGATTTCTGCACGACGAAATGTGGGCGACCGCTCAAAGAATCCTTCCATGCCAACAAGCCGCGACAGGCCCCGCCTTAAGAGGCACGTGTCGTGACGTGATGGACAGGGCTTCACGTAGTCAGCTCGTCGACGCGAGCTTCGGAACGCGGGGATGTCTTCGCGACCGAAGTTGAACACAGTCCTGCCTCTCTCTGATTTCGGCCTTCCTGGTTCCAGAATTGTACCCCAGCGAGTCCCCGAACTATAATAGTAGGCCGTAGATGAGCGGACGGTCGACGTGAATTCATAACAAACGCGAGAAAATGTTTGACGCCTTTTCTTAGCCGGGTTAAAATCTAGTAGACATTTTCGGACGTATGAACGTCGTGGTTCTCCAGAGTCTACAACCGAATACAGGATCTTCGCTGCCCTTCTACATTATTACATTACATTACTTTACATTATTTTTCCACTTCCTTTCCCATTCCATTTCTGGTTAACATTTTTTTAAATAATTTATTGGGTACAACTAGGTCGGCAACATTCGTGCGAACAGCCTCTATGTTTTCCTTTTTAAAGTATTCCCTTTTTTTCGTTTATTTGAATATTAAAAAAAATATTTCTCACTTTTTGGCGGATTGTCCTTTAAGTAACGAGTGAGTGCTAAGTTTTTCGGTGTATTGAAATACAAAAATCTAAAACATGTAAAATTTGTGTAAGGGTTGTGTTAGCAACATGCATAGCATGTTTGATAACGAGGTCTACGAATGGCGAGCTGCCGAATATTTTAAGTTAGAACTTCTGTCTGGACGCTACCTTCAGTTCTGATTTCTTTTTCTTTATATATGTTTGCCATGTTTGGAGAGCCGGCGTACTCCTAGGCTAACAAACGAGAAACAGACATTGTTCGCGAACACGAAACAAACACCTCTTTAGAAACTTTATTTATATGTGAGCGTCACCAGCTGACCACCAAAGAGATAATTCATAAACACGCCGAGCTGGATGAGATTGCTTCGTCACTACAGGGCTAGTACTTGTGTGTTCGTTCTAAAATGTCGGCTTTGTTGTAGCAATTAGGATACACTCATTAAAGGTACGGTAAAAAAACAATTTATAACTTCAGCGCAAATATATCCTTTTCTTACTTGAGAAGGAACAATAACCGACTTAATATTGTATTCTTTTGTGTGAAACGTTTCGAATACCATTAAAATTAAAATGAACAAGGTGCTCGCGCAGTTTTATTCTTCACCATTCGTCGGGTGATTTTATAAAAATCATACGATTTGGCCGATAGGGTCATGTGACTTTCATGGTGCCGTCCCGAAATACACAGAGCGCTAGCCAGCACATGTTCTTTCAGGCTTGTGCTAGCACGATAAGGAAAGAGGGACATTTAAGACGAACAGACAAGACAGACAAAACAGACAAGACAAGCCTGTCTTGTCTGTTTGTCTTAAATGTCCCTCTCTCCTTATCGTGAATTAATAACCAACACGCTCAACCATCACACTGTGCTAGCAAGATTGGAAATATTTTGCTCAAACTACCTTTTGTATTTTTCTTACTAGGTTCACCTTATTGCAGTGGCAGCTTTAATCTACGTTTTATTTCCACCTTTAGTTGCAATTGAGGAAGTGTACCATGAACAAATATCCGTCTTCGACTGGTAGTGTATTTCGCGGTTGTAATATTGACGCGTTGTCTGAGAGTCTTCCGGCTCGGCTCGGCCCGGCACGGATCGGCTTGTCTAGCGGTCGTATGCAGTGGAGTGTACGAGGCTTTCGTCGAACGTTTGTGGCAATCGTTTGGAAGGTGTTCACAGTGTGCTGTTCAGGATTTGCGTCTAACGGAGCACTAATGGATGTCCCCGCAGCGACCGCCGTTCAGATTGCGGGCAACTAATGGCGGCGGGACGCTCTGCCAACATGAATCGGGGAGCGGCTTGCCGGCCAAGTGGCGTCCGCGGTGGTGGACGATGTTTCGTGAGCGCCGTGACGTTCTCATGCTCTGCGTCAGAAACTATGGTACGACCCCTTGTGTTTCTGGTAACGACGGTCTGGGCTGTGTAGGGTTACTGAATGTAACCTTCTGTGTGAGAGTCACAATCGCAATGATATTGCTCACGCGATTATTTAAAAATTAGATAATAAACAGCTAACTAAGGCCCGAAGACAATACGCACGAGAGAGTTAATATTTATTCATCGTGATGTCAGTTTGCCATACTTGGGTGACGTTGGTTCGTGCAGTGTAAGAGGAATTTAGCCAAAGCAGTACGACAGCTACCGCTGGGTCATTAACGTCTGGAGGGCGTAGAACTTATGACGCAGAAATACTCTGTTTGTTTTCCCTCCTGCTTTGCATTCTTAGTTTTAGGATCAACTATGAATTGATATCCCTATCGGTCAAAGGCTTGTCTGAAGGTTTCCATCTTTATTTGGCGTTTGAATGACGGAAGGAAACGAACTTGCGGAACAGAGCTGCTTCCGCTAGGTGACCGGCCTTACACGTTTTATTAAAATAAGGTCCTGCACGTCTGTTTGTCCGCATCTCTACCTCTGAGACAATAAGGGAGACCCACTTAAAAGATGCAGCAGATAATGCGTTGTTAAAGACAAACTGAAAAAAAGCGATACGAACATTCACATTGCGCGAACAAATTGTAATTTTCAGTAGCCTTGAGCAGAACGCGTTTTTAGACAGATCGCTTCTTCTTCTTTTTTTTTCGCTCTGCTTATTTTTGTGATGGCGGTCCGCATATTGCCTTGACTGGTCGAAAACATGGTTGGCGGCAAAATAATACAGTTGGCGTACTTCTATTTTAAGTGTTACGTTTGGGATATTTTGGTCACGGCCTAGTTTTATTAGAAAGACAAACTACGACGAATGTTCGAGTACAATCGACAAACCGCTCGTTGGTCAACATTTGTTCCGGTGAACAACATAGAGCAAGCAGAATTTCCGAGATATTTCAATTTGACTCCGAAGAGTCAGCGAAGCAGTGCATGCCTAAAGGTAGGCGCGGAGTAGGCATTGTGTGCTGATTGGTACCTAGCCGCCCAAATACTTTCTTTTTTGAATGCCACTTTTAATGCAGCACGACAGAGTACTCACGGATGCTTAAGATTTCTATTGGTAGCGTACCATACCAAGTTTCACCATTAGCAACTGGAAAGGAAAGAGCAAGTTGCAGGCCAACGAAAAGTCATCATAATTCCAGCGTCTTAATGAACGGTGTTTAACATTTTGGTGAATGAATGGAGTTCAACCATCTTAAACAAAGCGAAACACCAACTCATTCCTGTACTATAATGTAAGTGTCCAACAGAGCGTTTGTTTAAGGCTCTTACAAATAAAATAAAAAAATATTTGTTAACGAACATTTTGCCCGAAAACAATGAAGACGCTAGTCTTTGTGTTGCTTAATTCGACGAACATGGCCCTATTATGTATAACTTATTTCTCACATGGTACCGATATTCAGCGATGTTTCTTCTACACGAACATAGCTTTCAAACTTCCTGTTAACATTCGCAGTTTTCTTAATTAATATGAGAGATAACGAGGCCACCGGCAGGCACATGGGATAATGAAAATAATATTTAAATAAACAGGGAACGAAAGAATGCTCCTAAGGATCGTATCAGTCACTGAAAAACAATTCACTCAATCAGTCAGAGGGGAAAACTCAGTTATCACCTAACATGAATTAGCGTAAAAGTAAGTAATCTGTGTTGAAGTTGTAAATAGTCAAATGAATTAAAAGAGAAAACGGGGGGAGGGCGCAGCGTTCCGTGCACCAAGAGTGCGCGAAAGCCGTATTCATCATATATCAAACAAAAGACAGGGTGTACACTGCAGATGTGACGAGAAAATAAACTGCGGACGCACCTCCTCTTACAAGGAAAAGCCAAGCCTCTGACTGTTGTCTTCTGCGTGTTGTACTAGCAGCGAAACCGCGGCTCAAGTGTGTTTTGAACCAGTTACGTAAAACGTGGCAGTGACACCATCTTCAGATTTTGCCTGAAATAAGGACTATTCCTCTTTTTCCACACATTCCACATCAAAAGGGATATTAAACATGTATTCCTCGTTTATCGGGCGCGTTTTATAACTTGTTTCGCGGCCAATTCGAAACATTTCTGGTAAAGAAAGAAATTTTTGAATATCGTAGAATCAGCTTCCCAATTCGGACTCGTCGAGTACTCTTCATCATTCGCTGGTTTGCCGATTTTCGAAAGGCCTTTGTACTCAAGTTTACTGAATGCTACGGGAAATTGTAATATCACTCTGAGTCCTCTTGCGCGAGTGTAGCATCGCACGAAACTGTGTTGTTGCTATTTTGTTTAGTGCGAAACTAGACGCTACAAATATTTCCTCCTCAATCGAATGATTTAAAGGATCTTACATACACTTATAGTACAGCTACACTATATTGGTTTACATGCGTAGCTTTAGAACGTCTCAAAGCCTTCGGTTCGGTCAGAATGTACTAACATGCACCCTACAGGAGCGATTGTTTTTGTGACGGCGTTGGCACCTAAATACGTTTACACCAAACACACGCTTAACTAAAAAAAAAGTCTTTTTGCTTAGTTTTGATTTTTACTTTCCATTTTCTATGGAAGTTCCGTCGAGACAATTGCATCTTCGAGAAAACCACTTTCCTTATCTGTCACATAGATTTCTTCAGGGGCGTTGGAAGGGAGAAAATGCCGAGACTAGATTTATGGACGGCGTAGTAAATTTCCCTCGGTGTGCGCAGGAGGCAGATTCGGTCCTATTCAGTGGGCGCTTGTTTCGGCATATAGAGAGCGCCGAATCACCGGGGACTCGTCCCCAGCTCGGTATCGGTACCTTTCTCTGCGTGGTCTTGCCTTTCTTCGGTTTCTCAATTATTCTAGCTGAATTTTAATTTTTTTATTACTTCTCAGTCGACCCTTTGGGCCACTCCGGTATCTCTTTCCCTTCTAAAACTGAGCTGATACCGGGTGTCGTCGATTTCAATCCCCATATAAATATCGGTGGCCGAGCGGACTAGCCTAGAGCCACTAAATGGGCTACGCTTAGACTATCGGCACTGCGTTCCCCAATATTGCTGTGGGCGCCGTCATCTTGGCGCTTACTACAAACGAGACAGAACTGCCGATCGTTATTATTGAAATGGCCAACTTCTTCAGCGAGACATTCGTTGTTAGGGAGATCACGTAATATTTCTTTGCTCTGTCGCGATCTGTTTAGACAATTTTGGAGGCCAAAAACGTTTTTTTGTGTTTTCAGATAAAGATTTGTATAACTGGCAACCATGATATAAAGCCCCATAATGTGCAAGTGTCGTTACTCAGAAACGTATATTCTGTGGCACTAGGTTAGCCCACACCAACCAGATCGGAGCACGTGGAGTGAAACCTGGCGCCGTAGAACCCAGATATCCTGGCTTCAATCACCACCCCTGCCCGTTTTGATCTGGATGAGAAACGTACCGGCGTGCGGTCGTGTATTACTACTGCACGGTGCACGTTAAAGAGCACAGGCAAGCTCTTGTAACGCACTGGATACACACTCTGAAGTTGTTCTTTTTTGTTTGATTGTTTTTGAACCCAATGTTTTATATGTATTGTGCTTTTTGTATGATTTTTCCCAAATCCTCGCTCGTGTAATACGTCCGAACGAATGGTTTTGAGCAACAATAAATAAAATGAACTGAAATTTTTGAACGACAGCAGAGATATTGAAATGCCCATTAATGCTGACTAAATTCCGGCTGTATAAACATACCTAGACTATTATTATTTTTATTAGTATTTGTAATGACTAAAGAGGTGCCGCATTTATTCTACTCATCGTAGATGGTAAGGCCGGGGTGTCGGAGCTTCTACGTCACCAGAAAGCAACAAGCGCTGTGCACACATTGGGCACGAGTGCTCCGCAAGCATTCGGCATGACTTGTGTTCAGACAGTGCACACAAAAGATTTCCAGTCGAACGCTGAAGCAACACTCGTGTCCAAGCTGCTCTCCGTGCTGGCCTTCACTAGGTGACGTCATAAAACTAACACTACGGCCTTACCTTTGGTCGTCTTATCTAGACGTTGTTCATACATCTTAGGTTTTTCACTTACTTTACATCTCACATACGCCGACTTTTTCCTTTCCCTATTTTTTTTTTTTTCTGAATGGACGGACGGAATTTTGTTTGTCGGTCTGTCCGAGCATTTCTCGCTAACTTTAGCGCAAAAAAACTGGCGTCAGGTGACCCGAATCACGTGACCTATGAACTAATTCAACCTCCACACAGACTTTAGCGGGGAAGTTGACGTCAGGGTGTCGAACCGAACCCGAACCTGAACCAAAAACCGCATCAAAACGGTTATCTTTTGACCGAACCGGAACAAAACCGAAACCGAAATCGAACGCTTCATATTGAACCCGAACCGGAACGAAACTATAATCTGATGTGGCGGGTACCGGTTCAACGAAAACAGTTCAGGGCCAATTGTGTCAATAATTGGTCTAAATGGGAAAAGTTCCGGGCGTATATTTTTCTTATGTGTCCAAGACCAATCCTACATACTGTGAGATACTTTTACATTTTATTTTTATTACATAAATACTAAAAAATACATCATTGTCTGGGGATCTTCAACTTTCTTTTGTTTCTTGTATTGAGCCTGGCATCGCGATAGCGGCCGCGGCGATTTCAAAGCACCGCTTGGCCTCTTGGCTACGAAATGTCCAAGTGTCGGAGTATATTGCACCACTGTAGGCACGGCGACCTGCGCGTCTGCGAACGTTTGACCTCAAGATGGACCACAGTTGCAGTCGATGAGCCATTTAGCCAATCGAGCACCGAGAGCGCGCCACGTGACCTTCCGCTTGAGTGCAGCGATCCCTGAAGGAAGGGGGGGACAAGTACCGCGTTGCATCGGCAGTACAGTTTGTAGGGTCGCCTGTGGTTCTTTTCAATAAAGGCCAATCTTTTCCTCAGCGTGCTTGGAGTGTTAACTTACAAAAAAAGAAAAGGCAAAAAGCACATGGGTTGTCGGAGGTAACGTTACTCGGCGATGATTCGCCGACGCACCGCGCCCTGGAAGGAGTCCAGTGGGAGGAAGGGGGGGGGGGGGGGGGGGGGGAGAGGAGAAGAAAATGTGTCTGTTTACTTTTCTTTTGTAGGTTTGTCAGACTAGCAATGGCGAGTATGTCGCCTGTTCAACCATTTTCTCATTTTTGCTTGAAGTCCTCTTTCATCGACATCAACTGAGCATTCGAGAAACGTCGTTCGCTGTGGTGGCATTACCGGAGCTTTGTTCGGTGGCTGACAGGTATAAAGACCTGGTCTGAGTCCCTCAGACCGGGCCATTGGCATAGAACGTCATTTGCGATAAAAAAGACAAAAAGACTAGACAAAGCATCGCCACAAGGTCTTTAGAACAGCGTATTTCCGCGGAACCCGAAGCGCTGTCAAGATGTAGTAACATTTCATTACACGTGCGTGTGCACGTGCCCGGTCATTGGCACATCGGCCAGTCTGGTTCAATGTATACATGACCACAGCTTAACGGGTTTTGATGGACTACCCCAACTGCGCACTCGACGTCCCTGTTTCTGTGTTTTACGGCACATTTGTTTCCTCTCGTTCCCCTATCACCCACTCTGGGGCATAGCTTTGACAGCTTACTGGGTGCCGAAAACAGGTAGCATGTATAAAAAAAAACGTGTGTCCAGAGCAATACAAACCAAAACATACGGAGTGCAGGCAATCTAGCTAGAAACCTTTTTACTGTTTTCAAAACCACAGCCCAGTGTGTGATCTTCACAGCCCAGCACGTGCGTGTTTGCGCCTCGGAAAGCGTGCAAAGCACGCACTATACACCCGAACACTGAAGATGGCACCGACCACAAGCTCTTCCTTCTTTTGAAAGGTCTTACGCCCTCCTCTGGCAGAGTTTGACATACTGCACAGCTGCGTGTGCAAAAAAACACCATAAAAATTAAAATCCGATCGCTTATATATAGTTCACTTAAGAACAGTAATATATAAGTAATAGCCTTGCCACATTAATGATGTCTTTGGCGCACGCCACTGAGCAAAGTTTTCAGATCTGCCTGAAGAGGAAGAAGTATTGCGATGGGTCTATTGCAAGTATATCATGCTCAGAAAAGGCTGCTGGAAGTGCTCGGTCAATATTCAGAGGTCGAGTTAGGAACCGGTTCTAAACGGTTTGCGCTTATTAAAACCGGTAACCGAGGTGACATTATGCGCGCTACCCTAAACCGAAACCGAACCGGAACAAAATACAATGCTACTGAGCACGAACACGAACCGAACCGAAATAATGACCGGTTCGACACCCTGGTTGACGTCACGTCACCTAAATACCAATTTATTGTCACGTGATCTTGCGTCACGTCACACCAAATTGATTTGGTGTGTAGTTCACGTCACGTATACACAACTTAAATTTCTTTTAAACTTAGCGGGAAAATGTGAAAAACAAATTAGTTATCTACTTGTGAAAAGTCCGTTTAATATATTCTCGACCCATTGAGACGATCGGTCCTTAAACACTGAATGTCTGGCTTTATAAAACTTCTAAAACAAAGGTCGCAACCATTTTTTTAAATATTTGCAGGAGCTGGGTGATGGCAAAGCCTCAATGTCCTACCGAGGCCATGATAAGGCCCCGGGCAGTCTTGCGCTCCTTCCAAACGAGAGTCTGCCCCGGGGATTTAGTCCTGACGAGTAACATCACCTCCTCAAGAGCCCCAAGGTCTGCAACGTCGCCACGCTGCTGGGAGAACAGAGGGTGTACCTCCACAGCGTCCTCCTGGACTCCGCCGCAGGTCGCGCGGTGCGCGAGAGTGCATAGTTTAAATATTTGGAGTCACCTTCATAGGACCCGTTTCCCCGGTACGCTTACCGCGTCCAAAAAAGAGGTCACTTGACTTCGGCCTGATGACGTTATACAAGTGTCATGCTGATGCTCGCCGCGATCTTGGAGACGTCACAGTCGGTGTGGTGGCTGTGCCAGATGCCTGTTCCGCTGCAGGTCGATCTCTATCTTGAATGTCCAAGTAAGCTTCGGCAGCCAGTAGTTGGAACGCCATGACGACAGTGACACTCCCGATTGCTCATGCTTTTTTTGCCGGAACTTCTACGAGCACCAACTACGATGGCGAAATCTGAAAGCGTGGCACTCAGGCTTCTTATGACGTCATTTCTCGCCACTTTGGGACCACTTTCATTGTTTGAGCGGAATGACACGCTAGACACATTAGTAGGAGACGCGCTCAAGGCACCCTAACCTTAGCAGACTTGCAGAGTGAATATGGCTTATTCCGAGGATCACCTAAAGATTAAGAACAGGTGGGACAAAGTGCGACGTACAAATTCAAAGTTTAACGTCGTCTCTTGTCCCACCTGTGTAGTATTCTTTCGGACTCAACCAACTCTCTCGTCAGTCTACAGTTACGAAAATATTCCCTAGAGAAGGAAAACAAGAAGGTCAAAGAACGAACACAAATCTCCAAACACAGCGAGGTGACTGGTGCGCGACCGGAAAACTCCGCCTGGTCCCGGTATTAAATCCGGGACCTCTTCATTTTCAGTGGAGCGCTCTCCCAACGAAGCTAACCAGGGGCTAGACGTCAGTAGAGCAAACAGGTTTTTCAGCTGCCACCAGTTTTGTTGGCTGTCACCAACAAGGGTGAAAGGCTTGCATTTTAAAGTTATGATTATAATGCAATTAAATGCAAAGGCGCAAGCCAGCTGAACAACAATGACGAAAATAATCCCTGGAGAAGGGGAACAAGAAGGACAAAGGACAAGCACAAATCTCCACACACAGCTAGGTTACTGGTGCGCGACCTAACAAAAATCCGCCTGGTCCGGCTGTCGAACCCGGACCTATAAATTTCCAGTCATCCCGGCACCTTAGCATTTGATTACATTATAGTCAGTCTACAGTTTACAACAATAGCCTCCTCAATACTCACAAAACCTGACATTTCGATGAATGCCGAGGAACGCGGGAAACAGGAGCGGACATTCCATCCCTCGGGAAAAGTGTGTTCCGGCGTATCGCCGCACCGGGGCGCCCGTCACATGACTCTTGTCTGCCGCTCTACCTTTCCCCACTGCTCGCCTGCGAGCAGTGTGGAAACGGATGCAGGCTACAGCAAGGTTGCGATTGTTCAGGCTGAACGGTATTCGGGGAAGCCAGGAGGATCGCCCCAAGATTAGCCACGCAGGCACTTTCGCTGTGTTCCTCCATATTCGCCTTGTATGTCGCGGTGATCCCCAAGTGAGGATAACGCGCTGTTTTAGCGATAACAGTTATCGGCTCTTCCAATCACTTGAAATGATGCCCGTCGTTGGTTTTGATGCTGCAGTTGCCGCAGTTGTGCGTAGGGTGCCCGTCGTGGCTGTTGCCATATTCTTTAAAAAAAAGTCGTCCTCCGAACGCGGGACCCGAACCAAGTCCATTGCGTGCGAAGCGGTGGCGTTAAGAAAAACAAACTCAACAATTTCTTTTTTTGTGTAGAGGCGCGCCACAGCGTTAACAACCCGTTTTACACATTGTGTCTTTGAAGTACCCAATCCCCACTGCCCGCGCTCTTGAAAAAAATAAATAAAAAAGAGCCGATAACAAAATGCCACCGTACCACAGCGAATGCCGAAAGCTCGTGCCGGGAGAGGCGTTTTCGCGCACACTGCAACAGGAGAGAAACAAACGGGTTCGGAACAAATTGGTCAGATGACGATTTTGTTCCCAACGCTTTTTTTCGCGGCGCATTAACACGAAGCCGATGCCCAACGACTTTGCCGTGACGTGTCGCAGCTGTCGCTGTTACTACAGAGCCGTATATCGGGAGAGTTTGGCCAGTAGGCGGAGCGAAGGCCGCCGCCAGCGCCAAATACTGCCCCCGTGGTTGGAGCGTTAACTAAACTTGTGACACAACGTTGACGAATTATGAGACCGCGAAATCACAATATTGGAAACGACATTTAAAACGTGAAATAGATGCGTTCAATATCGGAGTCTCGGTGACAGTTTGCTCTGGGCCGGCTTGCTAGAACAGCGTCTCAGCTGACATAGGCTGAAACAAAGCACTGCAACGACTGGTGCGCGCGAGCGTCTTGAGACTCGGCTTGAGTCCCGCTCGGCTCGTGCACTTGCTTTGGCAGTGCTTTCTTTTTCCCTGTCTCAGCTGCGACGCTGTTTCTAGCAAGTAGGCCCTGGTTTAAAGCGCACGTTTGTTTATTCTATCGTTGAATATGGATGCGACGAAAACCTCACATGGCCAAGTTCTCAGTCACAAAGAGCTATCTCTTTTTACTCGAGCGACGCTAACACGGCTTAATTAGTCGAGTTGCATATTTAGAGCTCATGATCACCGCTAGGGCCTGTTTCGCGGCCTATGGTTGGCCCCGGCCCCCGAATGGTCGCCTTTTGAAACAAATCCATGGCCAAACTCTCCCAATACATGGCTCTGTGTTACTACTGTAAATTGACACTAGACTGCTAGAACGCAGTAGGTGCGCAAGGAGCAGTTGAACTTTCACACCGTATAGTCTCGCGGCTGCGATCGACTGCGTGTCAATGGAACTCTGTGTATGAGAGATTGGCGCAAAAGCTCGTCACAACGCTCTGCATTCGCCTGTGGCAACTGAAACCAGGGTGCTCAAGCATAAATCTTTATATGGGCCTTAAATTGACGATAACCAAATACTTTTACGGTGAAGCTGATATGTGCTAGGATCTGGCAAAGTGCGTCCATGGATGTTAACAAAAAAAAATTACACCATCTTCCCGAGGGGAACCGTGGGGTGATGCGGAGCATCGAGGTTCTCGTTGCCGTAGTTGAGGGTCTGCCGCTCGCTTCAATCAAGCGTTTGCGCTGAGCGTCGCGTGCCCTTCGCTGCGCAGCTTTGTCTTCAGTGGACGTAGCGTTGCTGTTAGTTTGTGGGGTGGTGCTGACGCTTGCTTGCGCCAACCCACTAACGGACAGGACTGTTGCTTCCATCACACTTCATCGGAAGAACGGAGTGAAGTGGAGTCAACAGCGGTGAACTGAACGCGCGTCGCGCGCTACCACTGCTTATATTCACACTTGAAGGAGAGGAGACCAGAGAAGGAGAGCTGCGCATGCGCGCATGGAGCGAGTAGAAGCGAACGCACGCGAAGTGCACGCAGCTGGTAGAGAGAGAGAGCGGAGAGAGTAACGCGCAGCTGTTGGAGAGAGGGAAGGAGGAGAGTTGCGCATGCGTAATGCGAGTGCGGACTACGACGCCGAGGGACATAGACCCGAGTAAAGGCCGGTTCAGACACTTGCGTTTGACTGCGTTGCGGCGAGAACCGAAAACGAGGCACCGGCACATCTGTGCTTCGTATGAAGCGTGGAATCCAATTCAAGGAATCATCTTGGCACGCGATATAAGCAGCAGGAATGTCCTGGTTTCTCGCTGCCGCAACGCAGTCAAACGCAGTCAACCGCAACTGTCTGAACCAGGCTTTAGAGATGCTCCGCATCTAAAACTCCCTTTTAAACGGCACTCTTTCGCTTCGATTGGCCGTGGCAAATATAATTTAAAAGAGGGGCAACCCGCGCGAGTCAACCTTTTTGGTATTATTAGATAGTGAGGTCCTGATCACTTGTTATCATCTACGGTCACCGGTCACCAACTCATCTTAGCTAAGAGTGCGCTGTGACAAGGCTGAGGGAAGAACGCGCTGATCTAGCCTTCGTTTCTTTCGCTTAATAAAGTAACTTCAGCTCAATCAGCAAAAAAAAAAAAAAATTGTCCTCGAGGAGTGCCTCAGAAACTTGTGTTTAGAACTTGCCCATAAGTGATTACATTAGCAACTAATAATTAAATAGAGACAATTAAACAGAAAAGTTGTGTACGTGTCTTCATTGCAATCATATGTAAATCGTCTAGATGTCGTATAGTTGTCACAAAGTTGTCGTAAATATAAAAGCTTCGCGGGTCCTCGATATTCACGTGAAGTGGATGGACTATAATTTTTAATGTTCCTAAGTTTAAAGTTTATTTGTATGGCGTTTTGTCCCGTGAATTGAATCACTGAAATTACCTTGGGCAGAAGTGAACATAAACCGCGTTAATTTTGAAAAACAAAATACAGCAGCGATTTCCACAGGGAATGCAGCGAGCCTCTCTGCCTTCTGTTATCAGTCCAAGGCGCCGCAACGTCATTGTCGGCACCCTCAAGCATGTTTTGTGGCGAACAAGGGTCATCGGACCCCGCCGAGGACGTCACTGTAGCTGGTTTTTCTATTTGCCCTTCTGGGCTCGGCGCGCCGCAACGGGCGGGGCTATAGATTGAAATTTTAAGTGCCGATTACGACGCTCCTGTACTAATAAGATCCAAATAAATCTTGCGTCACATCGTTTTTAAAATACCCATATTAAAACTTCCAGTTTTGGTTTTCTTTGAACCCAAGGACCTTTCTAGCACCCCTTTAAATCACCACTCAGTTCCCACATAAAAAGGGCTCTTGTTCCACTTCCCTATTCTAGCAAAATAATGGTAGGTCGCAAGGGCCAGAGTCACTGACAGTAAGAAACATAGTGAGTTCTTTATTAGCTTCACGCATATTTCGTCGTGTTTTGCTCTTTGTCTTTGTTATCGACTATTTGCCCAAAATTTTTTCGTTACGTTGCCATAAGTAGATGCTTAAAACTCAATGTCTCGCATTTTTTAAGGCGGTCAATGACCGTAAACATTCGTGCCATCCAGTCCATATTTCCACAGATTTGAGGAATCAAATATAAAAAAATGAAAGCCGTTTACAACTCCCTGTAACGCCGAATTAGAGCGCAGCTCTTGAGGAGGAGGAGGGAAGGGTACTGGGGGGTGGGTCAAGTGACCTCGGGGGGCGGGGGGTCACGTGACCTTGTGGGAGTCACGTGACCTTGGGGCGTCACGTGACGTCGGGGGGTCACGTGACCTGGGGCCACGTGACGATACCGATGACGTCATCAGTAGCGTCACTGATGACGCCATCAGTGATGATGATGACGATGCGGATGCCGGTGACGTCATCAGTGACGTCACTAATGACGTCATCAGTGATGATGACGATGACGATGCGGATGCCGGTGACGTCATCAGTGACGTCACTGACGACGTCATCAGTGCCTATGACGTCAACGGGGGGTCACGTGACCTCGGGGGGTATCCCCAGGTCACGTGACCCCAGGGGGGGTCACGACCTGGGTAACCATCGTGACCCTCGTGAGGGTAACCCTAGTAACCCTTGTGAGGGCAACTCTCGTGACCCTCGTGAGGGTAACTCTCGTGACCCTCGTAAGGGTAACTCTCATAACCCTCGTGAGAGTAACTAACCCTCGTAACCCTCGTGAGGGTTACGAGGGTGAGTAACCCTCGTGAGGGTAACTCTCATAACCCTCGTGACCCTCGTGAGGGTAACCCTCGTGAAGGTTACCCACACGAGGGTTACTAACCCTCGTAACCCTCAAAAGGGTTACCTTCACGAGGGTTACCCTCACGAGGGTTACTAACCCTCGTAACCCTCGTGAGGGTTACAAGGGTAAGTAACCCTCGTGAGGGTAACCCTCGTGAAGGTAACCCTTTTGAGGGTAACTAACCCTCGTAACCCTCGTGAGGGTTACGAGGGTAAGTAACCCTCGTGGCCCTCGTGATCCTCGTGAGGGTAACCCTCATGATATTAACCCTCGTAACCCTCGTAACCCTCACGAGGGTTACGAGGGTTGCGGCTACGCCGACGCCGACGCCGACGCCGACGACGACGCCGCTCAAGCCGGGAACGGGCCCCTAAGAGCTGCGCTCTAAAAAGTGAAAGCCGTTTACAACTCCCTGTAACGCCGAATTGGAGCGCAGCTCTTGAGGAGGAGGAGGAAAGGGTACTGAAGAACGGGTAGACCCCCTCCTCCTCCTCCTCCTTCTCCTCCTCCTCCCCTCATTCTTTAATATGCTCCGGGGGGGTCACCTGACCTCGGGGGGAGGGGGTCACGTGACCCCGGGGGGGGGTGTCGCATGACTGCGGGGGGGGGGATAGGGGGGTCACGTGACTTTGGGGAGGAGGCCAAATGACCTCGGGTGGTCACGTGATCTTGGGGCGTCATGTGACCTTGGGGGGTCACGTGACTTTGGGAGGCGTAACGTGACTTTGGGGTGACCTGGGGGTCGCGTGACCTTGAGGTGACCTTGGGAGGGGTCACGTGACCTTGGGAGGGGTCATGTGACCTGGGAGGTCACGTGACCTCGGGGTGACCGTGGTTACGCCGATGGCGACGGCGACGCCGCTCAAGCCGGAAACGGGCGCCTAAGAGCTGCGCTCTAAAATTAAACTATACGAGTTTACAAAGGCACATGTGTCGTGAAGTTTCATTCCGCTACGAGATACAAATAATGATGTAATATTGAATTGAGCATTTGCCTTCGGGATCTCATGCTGCAGAGGACTATATTTTTATTGTTAGAACAACCATTTAACATCTATAGAGCTGATCAGGTTAAGGTTTTCTTTTGTAGCAGTGAAATTTCGTGAGGCATGTTTTATTCTACAAACGGGTCGGGCTATTGATTAGTGGTCATGAATGTGTTGTGAGGTAGTTACCTTTGTTGTCTCGGTATAATTGCGATAATTGTGATGATTTGAGAAGTTGTTCAACGTCTTTGTCTTTTACTCAAACGATGCGCTATTACTTGTGGAGGTTGCGCTTATCATAATGGCAGTTCATTCCACTTGACGTGGCTGATAAGCTCAGACCAGGGGCCACATATTTTTAATTCGTTTTTTTTTTTTAATTTGAAGCAAGTTCATGAATATATTAGTTTCACAAATCTATAAAAAAAACAATATAGAGGTGTGTGCGTTTTAATCTTGACTAGCTACGAGTGCTGTGCAGTCACGCAGATACTGAATAGCTCCACGCGAGCGGAACTTTCGTTCAGAGGAGAGCTTGGCTGGTTGCTCACGTTCGAACTAGCGCTGAGGTCTGGACTCGTCCGTGTGGAACAAAGAGGGGGGAGCCATCAACAAGAAATGCCGTTATCATTTCTGTCTGTGTCACCGCGGTTTGATTGAGGACGAGAGAGGATTCTTGAAACGGCAGATAATGATGGCAGTTCGCGTTGATTAGCTTCCCCTTATTTTCTCCACATGAACGAGTCCGGACGTCAGGGCTAGTTCGAACATAAGCCACCAGTGAAGCGCTCCTCAGAAAAACATCCCCGCTCGAGTGGAGCTATTTAGTATCTGCATGACTGTACATTCGGTACAGGCTCGCCTTCTGTCTAATAACAACCACTATGCAAAAAAAAAAGAAAAAAAAGGGGGCTAACCCCGGTAAATGCTTAAGCTTATTAAGCTACACGTTCTCGGTTTATTTGGCGGCTCCTACATAAAACGAAAGCGAAGCGAATTTATAAATTTCACGTTGACGGCAGATACTCTAGTTTCCGGACTATAGTGCTCACCTAATGTATAATCGGCACAGGCAAGCTAGTGGTTAAAGATAAAAATTTTGAGGAGATTGCCCGCACAATGTGCGCAGTCCGCAGCTAGTGCCTATCCTGAACATAGCAATTATCATACACAAAACACCTCTGCACATTCCTGCTGTATTCGTTCACAAAGAAGCTTGTATTAAACATAAATCAACATTAACATACAAATAAGTTATAATAATCCGCGGAGAAGGGGAACAGGGGAGACAACGGACAAACACAAATTTCCAAACACAACTAGGTGATTGGTGCGCGCTGAAATAACCCGTCTAGTTCTGGCACTAAACCAGGGACCGCTCCATCTCCAGTGGAGTGCTCTACCAACGGTCTAACTAGGAGTTAGACGTCGGTAGGGCCAAATCAGTTTTATAATCTGCCCCAAGTCTTAACCCAACGAAGTTGAACGGCCTGCATTTTAAGCTTATGATGTTAATGCGATTAATGCAAAGGCGCGGGCCAGCTGGACAAAATGAACGATAATAAGCCCCGGACAAAGGAAGCGAGAGGAACAAAGGACAAACACAAGTTTCCAAACATTGCAAAGTGACTTTTAGCGCACAAACAATCAACTAACTGTGTTTAAAAATTTCTGTTTGACCTTTGTCCCCGTAGTTCCCCTTGTTCAGGAATTATTATCGTTTACTCTTTCCAGCCGGCCTGCACCTCTACATTAATTGCATTCATGTTATAACGCTGAAGTATAGGCCGTTCAGCCTCGTTGGTGATAGGATGGTGGCAGTTGATAAAACCCGTTTGCTCCACTGACATCGAACTCCTGGTTAGCTGAGTTGGTAGAGCACTCCACTGGAAATGGAGAGGTTCTTGCTTCGATACCCGGAGCAGGAGGATTTTTTTCTCCAGCGCGCACCACTCACCTAGTTGTGTTTGGAGATTTGTGTTTGTTCTGTGTCCCGTGTTTCCCTTCTCAAGGGATCGACTTGTCGCAGCTAATACAATCTGTTTGCTCAATCGCCGTCTAACTAGTGGTTAGCTCAGTTGGCAGAGCATTCCACTGGAAATGGGGACGTTCTAGGTTAGATACCAGGACCAGGCGGATTTGTTCAGCGCGCGCCAGTCAGCTCTAGCTCTGCTTACATATTTGTGCTGGTTATTGTATCTTCCTTGTTCCCCATCTTCGTGGTTTCTTATCGTTTACTCTGTCCAGCTCGTCCGCACCTTCATTTACTTTATTATAACATCAAAACATTGACATATTTCACTTGTTATGAAATCTTTCCAATCTCATCAAATTAAACAACATGAAAAAAGAAAAACCAATCATTGTATCGTTCCTGCATGTTGATAGCCCGCACCTGTTAAATTTCAGCTTTTAAACATGTTTAGTCCTCAGATTACAGTTCGAAATATGTGGTATTTGCAGATAAGTTTCTCCCAGAGCTGCGTGCTGAGAGAGGTATCCGCAAAGGATTATTCGGAAGCACCGGTCACAATAAAGCAGATCTAAGTATTCTATGCTTGTAAGGACGCTCCAATAATAGAAAAGGAAGCTGCTGGGGTGACGCAGTCAAAATCTGAAGATGCATTCAACGATAGCCTGGGCGCAAAAGACCCTTCCGGAAAAAATGTGGCGCACTCATCGTTTGTTTCACTCGTTGTGAGGTTTCGATATACGGACAGTAGGATTATCTAGGGATCAAATAAACAGTTGACGTTGGTTTAACCTTCTGCAATTTCAGAAGACATAAAATGGCAGAAATAAAGCAAAACAGATCAAGCCAAAATATTTTCGTGTTCAGTTTATTTTAAGTATGTTCTGAGCGCCTAATGCCGGCGTCTCAAACACGCGGCCCGCGGATCGCATGCGGTCCGCGGCTCACTGGGACGAGGCCCGCAGGCGTGTGGCCTGCCAGTTCCGGTTCCTATTTCTCTAGCGCTAGAAATGACATACACCATAGCGATTTTTACTCGTCGAATCATTTTCGCTCGAAAAGTAGCTTTGCTCTTTTAACTTATTCACATAGATTATACCTGTATGCATTTATGTGTCATTTGTTTCGGTTTATTTTTTGCTTTCCAGCTTTTTGTAATGAACAACAATTTCGCTTCTAGTCTGCGAGCGCGAGCTTTTCGTTGAAGGATGCATCTCGGCTTCGCGAACTCTCTATCAGCAGGAGCAACTGCCAAAGATAAAGCTACGAGTTTGGGGTTATTACTTTAAAAAAATATCGCCAGAAAAAAACAGATATTTTTTTTCAGGTTGTTGTAAAACAAATTGTCAAGAAAGCAAGAAAAGTTAAATTAACTAATTATCTTTCATTGACATGATGAGCTTTACTAACGGGAATAACAGAGTACTTACTCTCTTGTTTCATTATTAGATGGATGTTTGAGTGAGTTGGTGAACCATATTGTACTGTGACAGCGCAGAGAAACAATCACACACCCGATACTCAGAAAGACAAGCGCACGCGGTGAACTTACAAGTCTTGTGTATTCGACTACTACGTTCTTCTCTTAAATCTCTGGGTTGACTTTCCAGAAAGTGCTAAGCAGAAGAAATAGCACAGTATACAAGGGAAAAAAGCGAAAGACAAGACAATAAAGTAGGAAAATGCAAAAGAAAAAAGAAAGAAACGAAAAAAATGAAACCCTTACAAGTCCTCTCTCTTTCTCACCGCTATCATTTAGATAGAATGTGGAGCTCTTTTGTCGACAGCGCTATGGAAGAACTACTTACACACTTGTCCTTCAGATGGTCTATTTTTTGCGCTTTCATTATTTCTCATGCCAGTGGGTCTCAACTTCTACCTATTAGGAACAATTTTCAGAATGTGCTACACAACCACAATCCCGACAGTGGTTTCCCAAATCTCCAGCGACGACTCCATAGATGTGATGAAAATGCTCCTTACCACATGAGAGTGGGATTGAATTCACGACTTCTTCAGTGAAATTCGCAAAGCTCTTTTGGTGCTTTAAAAAAAAAAAAAAAAACTTCCCGGTGTGCCGACTTATTGACATTCCTGCACAGGCTGAGAAGCTTATTTGGTGCTAAAAAAACAACATCAATGCTAATGCGGTTACCTCTATTTTTGAAACCGTGCGAAACTCTATGTATACAGAGAACAACGTCCCTCCTTTTTTTCTGTATTGCGTTTAGGGCGTTCACCCCATCTTATTTCCTTTAATATTAATCCTCATCAACGGCTGTAAGTAATGTACCAGGATATTTTGTTGGCTTTAACATTGCGATTTGAGCATCAAAACTAACTTCAAGCGAATGAAAAAAAGGCTTATTAAGTGAATTGATGAGTCACAACTTAATAATGCGTCACTTAACAAGCTTGGAGTATGCTGACTGAATATTAAAAAGAGCTTTCTTCCATCTCGGTTTGTTCGTATAACCAGCATACATGATGCCCCGAAAAAATATTCTAAGGTTCAAAATGTGCAAGGAACCTCCTGCGGAGAGCACACGAGGTATTTCTAGTGGATCTATACATAATTTCAAACACAAAATGACGTTAGGAACTAATATCTGAAAGTCATTAGCTGCACAATCTAACAGAATCGAAAAATCAACAGAGCGAAACGCCTTCACAGCAGTAGAAGAATCTAAGCAACGTGAAAGGACCCGGTCCCAATACGCGAGGTAAAAGTTACTCAAACATGGTGCTATACATTAACCGATGCATACCACTGCTTTTTTGCAAAAATTAGGGGTTTGCACTGAGCAATTCAAGGAAACCAGTTTGGGAAATTCCCGACATGTTCTGAAACGCCATATCAACAAAAGAGTAAATGCATTCTTCCACACACTTTAACAGCTCATTCTGCGGAAGAAAGTTGTAAAGGTCCTTTATGTCCACTGAAATGGCCTTGAGGTGCTAATCATTGTAGTTTGTTAAAAAATCCATCACCTCGTTGGAATCTTTCAGCATAAAAGGATCCTCAACTGGCAAGAGACTTAATTTCTCCTGTAAGAATAAGGCAATAAACTTCTGCCACGACCCCTTTTCAGGTACAATCACCCTTAATGGGCAATCTACTTTTTAAGTTTCTGCGCAGAACAAAAAAAAAACTCTAAGCTAAGGTTCCTACTGCGTTCAATAGAGGAGCAAAACTGTTTTGATTCTAGCTCACTACGAAATTTTTTAGCTTCACTTTTGACCTTGGTTAATGAGATGCTATTGCTACGCTGAAAAGCCGAGTCGATGGCTAAAACGGCCTTGGTTTCAAAAAGTCCCGTGGCATGATCACAAATCCACCTTCCCTGTCTGCTGGCAATAAAGATAGGAATTGACGCACCAAAAATGATTCAATCTTCTTAACTGGCGGCATGGTGCTCTGAGGGGTATGCCAATATAACAAATCTACTCCCTCAGAAGTGAATCAAGCCATTTCTGCTTTGGGTGCACATCTCGACACTCTCTAAGTTTAGCGCATGTCCTTGTCTTTCTCAGTGTCTGCTGTGTGATTGTTTCTCTGCGCTGCCACCGCAGATTATTGTTCCATTAAAATTGCGAGCACGTTAGAGGGGTGGTGTCATTTCAATTATTGTTATCACATTGGGACATGAAGTAGTCATATAAACATATCAAATCTAAAGATATCACTGCGAAACCGTGAATTTAAAAAAAAATATAACACACGAGGTATCTTTTTTAACAAAATCTTGAACCCCCCCCCCCCATCTTACGTTGACCATCAACCTTTCTAGGGGGGGGGGGCTATCTGGCCCCACACTCAAATGAGTTTAAGACCACTGTCCTAATTATAAGCAAGAATGAATCGTGCCTCTTCCAGGCTATTAAAATAATCTTGAGCCGACGCGCGCTTAACTTTGAAGAACCCGACAATTCCCTTCTCCGCGACGTCTCCTAGGAGATTGCAGAAAGATCTATTTCGTCGAATTGCTAAAATACTCAAGCCCCAAGGAAAATGCTGTTAATGTCGGTCCACGCGCTCGCCTTCTCCGTATGCAACATTAGAAGTCAATAACCAAAATAAGCCGTTGACGAACGCGCGTACAATATAAAACTTCTTTTATGCGTTTTTTTTCTTCTTTAGAACAGTCACTATACTTCGTCTCACCTTACCATCAACTAACTCCAAGGGCTATGCAAGCGCGAGCGGCTAGTCTTGACTGCCTTCACTGGAGCACTCATTGCTCCAGCGCTCGTGGAGCCGCCGAATCTTCATCCAAAGCAATTAGCTCGCGCTTTTTTCATGCGCGGCTAAAAATAGTCCATGGTAAGATGAGACGAAGTGTAGGAAGTATTCACTGGCGGCCATAGCTGTGTGCGCGACTGATGAGCGTGTGCTGATGGCTAGCTTCCAGGGTTCTTTTGCAACTTGCATTTCACATCGTCAAAATGGCCGGTCTTAGCAACCTATTAATGTGGGCTTGCCCTGAGCATGCGCTCTCGACAGCACCTACAAATATGGCGCCCAGTGAATACTCCTTATTGGGGAGGAGATCAAATAACAACGCCTCTAACGGTACGCTTCAGCAGTGGGGACAACAAACCCCATTTTCTTGTTTGTTTTTGATC
This sequence comes from Ixodes scapularis, assembly GCF_016920785.2. Taxonomy (NCBI): domain Eukaryota; kingdom Metazoa; phylum Arthropoda; class Arachnida; order Ixodida; family Ixodidae; genus Ixodes; species Ixodes scapularis. The sequence continues at coordinate 75,216,946 of NW_024609837.1, forward strand.
CGAGAAATCGAAGATGACGATTCCAAGGGTGCGACTAAACCACTGGTCAGAGCAAAGCGCACGTGCCCCGAACGTGCTAGGCGAGGTTCAATTTCCTCGTTATGCTGTGTTAGTAAACACCGGGCTGCGGAGTCAACAAGCTCGATAAATCGCCCCGTATTCCTGCCCAATAGTTGCTACTGCTACTGCAGACACCAGCACGTGCCGCGCGAGTAAAAACACTTGCAGCATGCTCATTGGTGCTTGGATAATTTGGTAGAAGGTCTATTCAGAGATATGCTCACGCGACACTTATATGAAAGTGAAAGGACGCGCTCACTCGCTGTCTGTTCTGGAAAATATTGTACAACACTACTTTTTTTTTGGCAGGGTCGTCAAAGTCGAGTGATTTGAGTGAATAATATAGAGATAGTACGAATAATTATTATATTGCTTTCATTTATAGCTGTTTTCAAATCAACAAATTTCACAAAAAAACAAAAACGCAAATAAAACAGTTTTACTTTTAATCTTTGCGGAGCATTTTTTTAAGCTGTTCAAATATTTTATGTCCCTCAAAGGTTATGCTGTCGGTATTGATAACTCCAATTTCCTGCACATTGATCCCCGTTCCTTTATTTTGAAGCTGTGTGGTGTTTACTGCCTGGGAGTGGGAAATAGAGCAAATCACGTTTCTGAAGTCATGCCCGAGCAGAGGCGCTAATGACTGTACAAAGCCCTTGTAAAAACGTAGAACTGCAAAACAAAAGAAGGACGAGGCCTTGCATTCTTAGAGTGCCCACAACTTCCGTGGGTCAATGGGCTTCTTTATAAGCACATAGTTTTTTTCTTACTGAACGAACAGCGGAGCAACTAACGAACGAATGTGCGAATGCCAAAATGAATGAATGAATGAATGAATATGTACAAATAAATAAAATATATAATATCTTTATTCAAATTTTGCGTCCAGGTTCAGCACGCAAAAAGCGATCTAGCGATCGCCTTACCCGTCACTCAGCAGAAAATAAAACAAAACGCTTAAAGAAAACGCATCAAATAACTAATCATTGGTTGACATATCAAAAGCGGTCACGCATTTACCATACAAATCACTTACACCTGCCTATAAAAAAACATTACTTTATGCAATACTAAATAAATAACAAAGTCAAAATGACAGGATGACAGGCTCAAGTGACCACTAAGGAGAGTCGGATAGGAAGTAATTTTTATCACTATTTTTAAAGCTATAAAACGACATAGCACCATATAATGATATCTTCATTCTCCCAATATCTGTTTAAAAATTCAGGTACCAGCTATTCCAAGCTTTGTAATCCACAATAAGTTGTCGTCTTTGGTTTGACATATTTTCTTTTCTGAAACTCCATTTTTTTTTTTTTTTGCGAGGATACTGCTCATGAAATGCCGCTTAGTCATTTCGATATGTGTGTAAATTTGTATTGCAAATTCAACAATAAAAATTTGTTCAACGCGCAATAAGGAATACTTTGAAAAATAAGGCGCGGTATCCTCTCTATAGTCGGTTACAAGTCAAGAAGGTAGGAGAAGCTCCTCCCACAAGTGTGATGCGCCCGTTTCAAATCTCTCCGCAGTCGAAAGAAGAGTTCACTGGAAACGCTCCTTGTTCCGCTTCAATGGATTCCCACTTGTCTCCGATCCCACTTTTTAAGAAATCGACCTTTGTATTCATCGGAGAGGGAACCGAGCCCCTGAAAGCAGCCTTTGTATCCATCGGGGGGGAAGCTAATCCCCGAAAGTCGTATTTGTTTCCGTCGGTGGAGGAGAACTCTAATCTCCCTCTCGTGGCTTCCACAATGCTAAGTCAAAGTCGAAAAATAAAGCAAATATGTACAGAAAGGCAAGACCCTCCTCGCGCGTTGGCCGCGACGTCAAGGAAACGGTGGGACGCTATTGGATGCGGAGGTGGCGGAGGGATATCAGATTCCCTTTGAGGGGCATTTGCCGCTACCTTCTTAACCTGTAACTGACTATAGAAGGAAAGTTTTCGATGCAGCGAACTGCTTTCTTTTGAACAATAACGAGTTTATTAAGATTGCTTTTTATGCTAGACCCCCAAACTAACAGTCAATAAAGATGTGAATGAACAAGACTGCAGTACATTTGACGCTTGAGCCAGTTGGGGAAATGCTTAATTCTATTCAGAATACCAACTGATCTAGGTATTTTACCACAAACACGGTTTATGTGACATAACCGCTTTTGCGTTTCCTCGAACCACACACCTCAAAATTTGTAAGAGGGCAATCTCTCAATTATCTCGGTTTGGTATTTTATTGTAATATTGTGGTCATATGCTTTATTTTTCGACTCGAAGATAATGCATTTTGTTTTACTGATGTTCAATTCTAGTTTAGTTAGCTGTAGCCACAGTGACAAACGTTCGAGCCAAGTGGTTACCATGTTCTCAAGCTGATAAGAATTTTTATCTGTAATAAAAACATTAATGTCGTCGACATATAATATATCTGGAGTTGTGCTATGTTAACTAGGTCATTTATGTATAAGAGAAAAAGCAACGGATCTAAAATTGACCCCTGGGGCGGTTTTCTCATCTTGCGGCCGTGGCCGCGGCTGCGGCCAAGAGGGATTTTTATGTCACGTGACTAGCTTCATGGGGACAAGGAGTTACCTAGCGTCCCTGCCTAATTGCGGACAAATCCGCATTGCTTCAAGCACAAAAGCCTAGTTCCGCTCGCAGAAAACTGACTGCAGGGACTTTCAACTGGAGTTCAATTGACCGGCCCTTTAGAGTGTAGTAGGGGCAAGTAAAGTTACGCCCAGGGAGCGTAAATATAAGCCCCCCCCCCCCCCTCGAAAAAAAAAACAAAAAAACACGCGAGATAAAAGCGGTGGCAGTATATTTATATACTTCCGCCGGCGCCGGTGGCTCGCACCTTCTGCTGTGGTCGAGAGGTTGGCGCGCCGGTACTTGACGTCGCGGTGTGAAAGTCCGGGGTTCAAATCGCGCCAGAAACCCACTCTTTTTTTTTCCCTTTTGAATGTGACTGCACTCCCACTAAGAATGTAGACAAGGCCCATTGAGCTCTATAAAATCATTGGGTGGGCTGTTCTGACTCACGAGTTCGTTGCTCATGACCTCGGAAGAGCGCATTCATGTCATTGGCTTCCTTTACCAACTTCCGCCACGCCTCCTGCATCTGCCGTGCACACCGCGGAAAGTTGACAATATCTTCCCATGCCTGTCTCTTCGTTCGCCAGGTAACTGTGCTGCTGAATTTATCTAGAATTTGTTGTTTCCGCTTTCCAACTGCTCTTATTACTTCGATTCGTTGATCCAAAGTGTGTTTGCGTTAGAGAGATGGTTTGCGAAGTCGACGCCAGATTTGTTTTTGCATTCGGCTGTGATCGTCTGTTGTTCTAACTAAAATTCAACAAGTAATATGTTAATATTACAAAACGATTGCCAGAGCAGAATGTAAAGAGTAAACATATAACTTTTATCACATTCTATGCAACTAAAAGTGTATCTTTTATGTCGGTTTTACGACTTTCTCAGACGTTTGACTCGCTGCCTTGCCTATAGGATTACGCTCAATTAATGCATCTACAGCTGCTAATCTTTTGTATTCTTTCTGCTTATTTTGTGGAAGTTTTTTTTTAATTGTTACAACTGCGCTATTTATTAGTACTAAATAGGCGTCTCCTCTTATTGAAAAGAATCGTAGCAAGAGCTTTGTATATATAAAAACACATAAAATTGGAGTTGCTGGGGAAAGGATGTTTGTTTCCGCTCCGTTTGTGTGAAAGACATACCGATGCTGTTATCTTGGTTTATTTTTAATAAACATTATGAAACGATTGTATCAGCGCGTTACTTGCCTTGATTTTTTTTTTTTTTCTTCCCTGTGTTTCGATTGAACAGGTGGGTCTAAAAGTAAAAACCGAGTAAGGCGCAGTATTGCAAGTGGATGATTCGTAAAAAGGATCAAAGTTAAAAAGTAAGACACGCGCAAAATGAAAAAAAAAAGTCGTTCCTAGCGCGATTTGAACCCGGGACTTTCACGCCGCGACGTCAACTACCGGCGCTGCAACCTCGCGATCACAGCAGATTTTTTTTTATGTTCTATTGCTCGACCACAGCAGAAGGCGCGAGCCACCGGCGCTGGCGGAGGTATATCAGTATGCTGCCACCCTTTTATCTCGTGTGTTTTTTTTTTTTCTTTATTTTGGCTCATATTTACCCTCCCGGGCCGTAACTGTATCTACCGCTCGTACAGTATATAAGGGCGGTCAATTAGACTCCAGTTGAAAGTTCCTGCTGACAGCTTTCTGCGAGCGGAACGAGGCTTTTGTGCTTGAAGCGATGCGGATTTCTCCGCCATTGTGCAGGGACGCTAAGTACTTCTTGTCTCCATGGAGCTGGTCACGTGACATAAAAATCTCTCTTGGCCGCAGCCGCGGCCGCTGCCGCAAGATGAGCAAACCGCCTCTGGGGAACACCATACTTTATTTGCTGCAGCTCAGATTGGAATCCATTGATGACAGTCTATTGTAATCGATGGCATAAGTAATTTCGAATTAAGTCTAATGGGATACCTCTTATTCCGTAGAATGGTAGTTTTTCAAGAAGCACATCATTTTTGATAGAGTAGAAAGCTTTTCAAAAATCTAGGAAAATTCCGATTTTATATAACTTGCTTTCAAAATATTCAATATTTATTTTTTATGTTTAATAACGCAATTTCTGTAGACTTTTTCTTCTAAGCCCATACTGCTGTAGTGCGATTAAGTTCTTCTTAGCTAGGTAGGAGACCGATTTGCCGTTGATGATTTGTTCCAGGATTTGTTTAAACAATGGTAGTACCGATATGGGTCTATAGTTGTTCATATCATGCAATGACCCACTTTTATGCAAAACACGTACTCTAGCGACCTTCATTTTATCAGGAAAGATTTCTCAATATAAAGAAATGTTGCAAATACGAGTCAGAGGTGCACCAATGAGGCGAAACACAGCTTTAATCGGCGAAGGTTTTAGGTCATCATGAACTGCCGAAATATTATTATTTAATGCTTGCAAGAAGGCAACAATTTCCCCCTCAGCAATCGGTGAAAGAAAAATGGAATTTGTTTCTGCAACCACAAAATAATAGCCAATATTACTTTTTGTGTTCAGATTAGAATAACGCGACCCACCCGAGCTTAGAAAATGGAGTTAAATTCGTTTGACAGTGTTGCACCTGCATAGGTAACACCGTCAACAGTGATATCTATGGGTAACCTACTGGCTGACTGACAAATGAAGCTGCCTACCTGCTTTCATATTTTCTTGGGATCATTAGAAATAGCTGGAAATTTCTGTTCGTGATAAAGTAGTTTTGCTTTTTAAATGATTGCTGCCAATATATTCCATATTTTTTAACTGTACCAATGAAGCTTCATCCCTTAGTTTGATAAATTTATGATAGAGTTGGTTTCTTTTACTCATCCTTCTAAATGAATCCGTCGTTATCCATGGCTTCCTTGACTTTTTGTGCTTACGGACAGATTTCAATAGAAATGCCAAGTCATATCAGCGTTTTATTTTGATGACAAATAAATCGTTCGGTATATTTGGATTACTTCCTTTGAAGACATCAGTCCAGTGTAGATTTGATATCATACTATAAAAATAGTTTATCCTATCGGTGTTAATATATCTTTGTAAAGCTGGAATTGTGTGGGCTGAATTATTTGCACTCTTTTTCATACTTGTCAAAAAGCCAAATATTGGTAGGTGATCACTAAGGTCACACGTTAAAATACCAGCAATCATATCTTAAATTGGGTAACTAGTAATACATATGTCAATTAACGTTTGGGAACTTGACGTAATTGGTGTTGGATTGTTTATCACATTTTACATCCAAATATATGTACAACACCCGGAAAAAGCCTACACATGAGACTTGGGGACAGTGGTTTTATATTGAGATCAGAAATCAATACAACCCGCAAGTTTAATAAACCAACTTATTCAAGAAATCGGTTGATACAGTTAACAAGATCAGCTACCAATCCAGAAAGGGGGCGGTACATACGAGTAATAAGAGATCCAGCACATTTCAAGACAATAAATTCACAGCACTCATTAACCTTTGAACACTCAGGTATAACCTTGTAGGGCAGCTATCGCGAAAGTAAACTAAAACGCCTCCTCCCCTTCGATCTGTATGGTATACTTCCTCACAGCTATAACGCTCAAAATGAGCCGCGTCATTGCTATTAATAGAGCAAGTTTCTGAAAAAGCCAGCACATCCATCTTGTGGTCAAGAAGAACGAATGGGCTGTTTCTTAAAATAGTTTATTCAGGATATACCTCACTATCCTCAATGCATCTCACCGCTAGCAGCGGTGTGGGATTGTAACCGATGGTCACAATAAAGGCAAGGCACACACGTGGCTGCCACATAATAGCCCTTGTATATGTACGACTGAACTTTCCGGGAGTTATCATGACTTACGGAGGTTTGGAAACGTCCCCCTTCCCCGTTTAATCCGGTCGACAACAAAATAAAAGAGAGGAGGTTAGATAGCTTCCGGTATTTCCCAGAGCCGTAAGCGTACACCGTACACCGTCTCCATTGCCTCGATCAATGCGAAGGTTGCATAAATGTAAAAAGGAAGAAAAAATGTGGGGACGGGGTGGGGGGATCAGTGAAGGGATTTAAGAAAAGGTCCCTGAATACGTGCCTCCGCAAAAAGAAGTTGCGGAAACGGGAGGAAATAACTTTAAGCCCCGGCTTTACACGCTTCCTTTAAGGCCTTTAACGGGGAGTTTTTTTTTACTTCGCGAGGTGTGACGTTGAGCTACTCTATGTGCGTCGTTTTGCGGGCGTATGTGTACACGCGCGTTTTGAGAATACCAGTAGCTCGATCTTTTAGTTATGTTAAACTTGCGCGCAGCGTCTACACTTGTGGGTGTTTCTTTACGCGACGGCATATCTAGTGGGGCGTAAGTGTCGGCAATAGCTACTTGTGTCTGTGTTTATGTAGGACCATGTTTGTGTTTTATTGCATCGACATTTGGAAAACGATGACAGTAACTTTATTTATAAGAACAATTCATAAAATATTAAAAAAATAAACGGAAAGCAGGCGTTTATGCTACGCGGGGGGCATCACATGTGTCTGTGGAGACAAGCTCTGACGTCAGAGCAATCTTGATCCGGCTCAGCCAGTCAGAGGCCGAGAAAAAGCTAGGACATTCGGCATGTGTGATGTGTTTGCGAAATGCCGGCTGTATCTCAAAATACCAAACTTTAGCTGTTTCTTTTATTGTTTGTTCGGAGGCCGAACAAACAATATTATTTTTATTATTACTTGTTTCGAGGCCGAGCAGTGCTGACGCACGGATGGTTTGATAACGGTCGTCGACGGACGTCCGGTATCGAAACTGCCGGCGGGCGATAAAGCGAAACAGCAAGTTTACCAGCACTGCAATTGCAAATGCCAGGCCACTGAGAATTGGACACTTAAGGGAGACTTTGGAAAAGGTCGACTTACTCAAGGGCGCCGCAGGGCTCAGGGTGTGCCAGATGGACCACGTGTGGCTGTGCATCATAAAGAGCACGGCCGCAAAGCAAAGTTTGCTCAAATTGGGCTGGCTGACTAAAACGCAAGCTGTGCATTGCTGTGTACCCTAACAGGCAAGAGTTTGGGTGAAGCTCCACTAGGTACCTTTCGAAGTGCCCAACGAGGTGCTCCGCGAGGCCTTGAAAGAGTTCTGGTCCGTCGGCGAGGTGACCAACCAGGGAACAATGGCGAGTGGATCGCTTAGACTACATCGAGTGAACCACACGAATCGTCCCACTGACGCTAGACGAAGGAGTGACGCCGAAAAACATGCCTCACCAGCTTAGAATCAACCGGGGCATTATCCTCGTCGTCGTACCTGGTCGCGCACGGCTATGTCTGTGGTGCCATCGGGCAGGGCATATTTGTCAAGACTGCCGACGTGGCCGAAACCACGGCACGCAGTGCCGTGGTTTCGGCCACGTTGCTTAGGATTGTGTGCGGTAGTATGCCAGCGCAGTAGCCAGCCGAGCCAGCGAAAGTCAAGATCTTATAATGGACGAAGCGGAAGCGTAGGAGCCGGCGACTCAGTCGTCCAAACCATCGAAGTCGACTGAGAAAGCCAAAGCACCGAGCCAAGCGGAGGGCACTAAGGCAGCGGGCGTGACTTCGAAGGTCCTTTGATGTTTGCGGCGATGCCTGTGGGAACCGAGAAGGAAAGCAGGAACTTCAGCGGACACACGACACACACACGTAACCAACTTCGGCGGAGACTCGGGGGGGGGGGGGGGGGGGCTTGATGCCGGTGCCTAGGTCAACGACGAAGTGTCGACCATGTAAAAAGATCCCGCGAATGAAAAAAGAAAGCTAAACGAAGGTGCGGAAAATTTCAAGGAACCCGGGGCTTCAGGTCCGAGGGCCTCAATGGCAGCTGCCCGCGAAAAAGGGACACTACACCGGCATGCTGCGGTCCTCGTAGCTGACCCTCGATGGGGGCCTACCACAGTGAGCCTCTTACCGGGATTAGTGCTGCTCCATGAAAGAGTGACATGTAATCAACGACAGGCGGGACTGACGACCCGCAATTCCAGTATTGCTACCGCCTGGCCTTTGCGTAGGAGCTCAACGTTCGGGGTCTCGCGGCGCGAGGCACAGTATCAGCTTAAACGCGTTCTTACAGAGAACGATTGGGATGTTGAAGCAGTTCAGGAAACCACAGTGGAAAGCGAGAGTCAATTAGACGTGATGGTAAAACCTTTTACTTTATGGTACATCGAGTGCGTGAGCCATTCTGTCGGCATGTAAGGAGAGCGTTGTTTATTCTTTAAGCAGGCAAGCGGGATCATTGAGGAACGCGTTATATCTCCGTATCAGGACGACTCGTCCTCTGCGACTTTTCCTTTTCCAGTTTAAAGTGGAGGGTGGTATATCTTTACGGCATCAAATGTGGAAACTGAGCGGCGAGCATTCTTTAAAAAGATTTCGAACTACCTCGAAACGGAAAGACTACTTATACTACTTGGGGATTATAATTGTGTTTGTACGAATGAAGATCATTCAGGTCAAACGTAAACTACAGATAAGACCAGATAATTTTTAAACCAATTAATTAAAGATAACGAGCTCTAAGACGTAGAATGCTTGGCCAGTGTGTACCGTGTAATCTTCACTTATTATCAGGTGATCAGCCACGCCAGACTAGATAAGACCTATTTCTCAGGAGAGATATTCTTGTAGGGACTATGCCGTTTATTTTGTATTGTTCACCGACCATTTTTGGTGAGGTTTACCGTGGGTCAACGCCAGAAGTATGGAAGTTTTTTGTAAGAGTTGCGGAAGTTCAACATAAAGTTGCTGGACGATAGAAAACAAATTGACAGGGTGGGAAGTCAAATACAAGAAGTGAAATCGTGTCATAAAAATAAATTTGTATAGGGTGGGAATGGTTAAACACCAAGTAGGAATAGCCGCAATACAAAGCGCGTGTCAAATAAAGATGGAAGAGCAATAAGTAGAAATGGGACTACAGCTCGATACTTGCCGAAGAAGAAAAGACGCCGGCGTCCTTAACGATGACAACAGCACTATCTAGGCGAAGCTTGTAAAAAGTAATTATGAAGGATATAAAGGGGCGATTTCCCCAGCCCGGGCTGAGAAGTTGCGGGTCGGAGAAACGCCCACGAAGCGGGACGTCGTGCTAGAAAAGAAATACGCTAGCGGTAACCGAATCGCGATCTTATTCCCTAATTCGATACCAGGTCTAGGCGTATTTTTACGGTCGCGCACCAGTCACCTAGGTGTGTTTGAGAATTAGTGTTTGTCCTTTGACTCCTTGTTCCCCTTCTCCAGGGATTATTTTCGTCATTCTCGTTTAGCTCGCTTGCACCTTTGTATTTATTTGCATTATAATCATAAACTTAAAGTGCAAGCCGTTCACCCTTGTTGGTGTTACACTGGTGGTAGCTGATAAAACGCGTTTCCTCTACTGACGTCTAACCCTTGGGTATCTAGGGATACTGGGTTCGACGTCTGAGAAAAGGTACATCGAAGTGACGTAATGGAAAGGAGGAACGTATCCTAGCAACAGTCACGTGGAGGCTTAGCCCACTTTGACGCCGCTACGTCATCGCAGACTTGACACCTGTCACTCGTTTGAGCGACGTCCGAAGTCAACCACCGACGAGCGGGAGGAGCTACGCAGTCCCCGAGGCGTCTCTACGCGCGGGATACGGAATAGGATTTACTAAGACGCGGAGAGCACTTCCTGCGTTTAGTGAACGAACGGCAACCAATCCTCTGCGTCGCTGGCCGTCGCATCTGTTCTAGTACAGGTAAAAATATTGAAAAATAATAAAAACCTCTTGGGCGTTGTTAAAACAAACCGATTTTTTGTGTCCTTTTGCAATACATTTAAGAATTAATTGGAGAGAAAGTTTTTTCCGATATTATGCGGGATGCGCGCTACGCGCCTTCTTCAACCCAAAATGTCGGACCACGTGGAGCCGGGGCTGCCGGGGGCAGCGGAGGGGTCGGCGGAACCAACGAGGAGCGCGCGAGTGATGGCTTCTCAAAAGGAGGAGCAACTCTCCTTCATGTGTGAGCACCCGTCGCTCGCGCGCAATGCCACTGAACTCTCCGAAGCCTTGACGCCGGACTAGAAGCGGCGGCTGTGGGAGCAGCTCGCTCGGCGCCTGAACGCGCTAGGGCCTCCAACCAAAAGCTCCAAGCAGTGGAAGGAGCATTGGTCCCGGCGCGTGATGAAGGCGCGGAAGCGAGCTGCACAGCTCAACGAGGCCGCAAGGTAATCTTTGCAGTCTGCTGATAGTGCAAAGAAATGTATTGAGCCGTTTTTGTTTTCAACAGAAGGACCGGGGGTGGGAGCTAGCCTGTGCCCCCACTAGCGTCGTCCCTGGCCAGGATCCTGACGCTGGTGGGCGCCGATTCGGCGCTCGGGGCCCCTGGGGTGCGGATCCTTGGCGAATGGGACGACCAGCAGGTACGTACTTCAACAATTACCATTATTTTAACAAAGGGTGCAGTGCAGCGGGCACCAATGCGCTGCACCGCGGAATATCAATGAGGATGCATCTTAGAAAGGCGTTGGCCTTTTGGAAATATTAAGAGCTCTAGCGGAAGACATTACATCAGTCCATGTAGTGGCAAAATCTAATGTTTGACACTCAAACAGGGACATGCGTCATTTTTGACACCTTGCCCCTGGCTGTTGCAATAAAGTCCCGTGGTGTCTTGCTTGTAATTTTTGGGAAGATGATATGCTAGCAGTAGACATATATCCCGGTACTCATTGGAAATGTTGTCAAAGGAACAAAGTGATAAAGCCTTTGAGGTGGCATTCTCAAAATGTTCTCCCCCGAGTAGAATGCATGCTCGTCAAAATCTTTGGTCAACACATTGGAAGCACAGACAAGGCTGTGTGTTCTTACGAGTTGTTATAAATTCCCCTTCCAGGAGAGGCCAAGCAGCAGCAGGCGGCAGATGGCAGCCGAGCAGGTGCCCTCCACCTCACTAGGTAAGCTCTCTTGCTAGGGAAACTGGGACATATCATCAGTGGTGCAAGTATGAGCACCATCATCACCTATACTCGGTTTTCTGTCGGACGCAACACCAGGCCAGGGGCCGTGGGTGCGGCCCACCGTGCCTCGCGCCACCCTCGGCAGTCTAGGCATGAGCGGCACGACGCGGCTGCCACCCAGGCCGTGGAGCAGCAGGCCCTGCTGCTGCAACAGAACGCGGAGCAGGCTGCAGAGCAGAGGGAATTCCGAGGCCGGGTACAGGCTCAAAGTGAAGCTTACGCGCACTTACAACTAACAATATTCAGACCAAGGTGCCGCCACGAGGCCACAGAAAGCAGTGCATGTCCACAATGGTTCAGAATGAAACAGAGTTGTGGAATGAGCAAGGTCTTGGCAGACTGTGGGTGTATGGAAATATGCTGCTCAATGTTAATGAAACTCCTTTGCCATTTCAGCTCCTCGAGGTCCTGGAACGCATCTCTGGTAACCTAGACAGGAGGGCTGTGGGACTCGAGAACAACCACAGGACTCTGGTCCAACTGCTCCTCCTGCTGGCCAGAAGGGCACTGGAGTAGCCCGCAGCCCCGGCCCACCCTGCAGCTCTGGCCACAGCCCCAGCCCAGCCCGCTGCTCCGGCCTCAGCTTTGGCCGCAGCTCTAGCCGCAGCCCCGGCCACAGCCCCGGTCGTAGCCCCCGCCCCACATGAAACCGAACCTTAAATTTATTTATTTATTTATTTATTTTTTACACGTGCCCAGCCCGCCGTTTAATTGTGCAGCCTTTGAGAGTGGTTCAATAGTCAATTTACAGCAATCGCCAAGAGCTGGGTTTCTCGATTTTTCTTGTCTATGACCCGTGAAGCAAGTAGAAATTATTGGCTGGGCAACAGACAGATTTATGCTCAAGCAAGCCATGTCTCGTGTTTGACGAACAGCGACAGCTGTACTCGGCGACATGTTAACAGTGAAGTGGAAGCTCCTCCCACCTCTTTGCACTTTAGCAGAACGAACAGTGGAGAGGAAGCAAGCTCCTCTCCAGGCTTTGCTCTGCTGAAGCGGGAAGAGGTGGGGGAGCCTCCACTTAATTTTTAACCCGCCGCTAACTATTGGGAGTGTTCTTGCATTCACGTCTAGTGTCAAGGAATTTTTCATACAAGGACTTAAGAGGCCTGCAGTCTAGCAATGGGTTGCAATAGCAGCTACATTTGTTTTGTCTTACGTAAGAAAGGAACGTTTCATTTATGCTTTTTATATGTAGCATTGTCATATGTCTGACGAAATGCAATCTAGAGACTATGTGTTTCATGGTGTCCTTAAAACATGTTATATAATTCTTCAGAGTGACCCAGTGGTTATACGGTGCAGCTCTAGTCAGAATATTTTTTTTCTTTCAAGAATTTGCTATTGCTGCGCTCAATAAGAATGTTCGGAGCAACATATATGATACTTCTTTCAGAGTCGTCCAGTATTTATATAGTGTATGCTAGTCAGAGAATATTTCTTTTTCTTTCGAGATTTAACTATTGTGCGCAAATAAGACGAGAATGTTCAACAAAATATCTGTGATATATGCTTCAGATTGCTCAGGTTTTTACATGGCTCCAGTCGATACTCAGCTTTAATTCCGAGAATGAAATATTACGTTCCATGTTATCACACTTTTATTTATGAAGTTACAAGTTTTTCTTTATGAAAAAAAGCAATTTTCAAAACAAAACTACCGGTGCACTGTCTTGAGATAACACAATCGCCTAACTTTGATGAAGGCCATAAAACAGGTAATAAAATGGAGCAGAAGGCAGGCTGCTTTGAAGCATTCGTAAAATGAAACAATGCCCACGACAACAATATCCCTGGTTCAATCAGCAACTAAAAAATCAATCTCTGCAAAAGCAAACATTTCTTTATAGAGGTAGTCTAAATTAATTCTCAGTTCTTCGCATGGGCAATCCAGATGACCTGTTCTTCTGGCAACTAAACCTCCGAACCTTTTCTGCCACTGTCCACTGCGTCTCGTGCCTTCTGCTCATAAAATAAAAAAAAGGCTGTATTGATATCACAGCGATGCACTCGACACGTATCCAGAGGCAACACGCTGGCTGTGCGACGAACTTCACAAGGTGTAAGAGCTGAAGAGATTGAGTGGCTTATGGACGGCCATGACTGTGGAGCAGGAAGCGAAGTGTGCGTTTTACGGCTTCCACGGGGAGGGTTCACTTAGGGCAAGGATGTGACGGGGTTCTTTGTGGTCACGACCCCAGTCGTAGTGGCAAGAGGTTCCCCGTCGCCGGCGGCGTCTATGCTGGGACCACCGTGGCGAGGGCGCTGAGGGGCTTCTTGACGGTGTCCCTGGTGGTCGGGACCACCGTCGTGGCGGCGGACTCCTTGCGTGTGGCATACCGCACGGCCACGTCTGCGGGAGGTTCCAAACGGGGTGACAAGGCGCTGCCTCAGAGCCTTTCCCCTGTCCGAGGGGCCGACCGGAAGGCCGACCGGAGGGCCGGCAGAAGCCAGCCACTCGGGAGCCGACGCTGACCCCTCCGGGCTCGGCTCAGAACCGTCCGAGCTCGGCTCAGACTCTAACTCTGACACTTCAGGGTAGGAGCCTGACTCCGGTTCTAACTCGTTCGATGCAAGGCAGATGTTGTGGAGCACTGCACATGCCGAAATAATGGCAGTGGCTGTTGAAGGGTGGTAATACAGAGCCCGGTGCCTTTGCAGATACCGACGTCTGTTTTTCAACAGCCCGATGCAGCGCTCCACGACAGACCTGACCGAGGAATGCGCCTTGAAAAACCGGCCGCAATCGGTGGACGTCGCATGGTTCCCGGGGTCAGGGGCGATGAGCCAAGGCTCTAAGGGGTAGCCGCGGTCACCTGCACAGGTAGAGGATGGGACATATTACATTCTTTTCTTTTTAAAACGAAAGGCAAAAAAACAACAAAAAACAGGTGTGTGCAACTATGTCACTTATTATGTAACTTAAGTGTGACTTAAAAGATTGTTAATATTTCTGCACTACAGTATCAGTTTACATAATGATCAATTAGCACCAGCTTGCCTGCACACTCCCTGTTATTTCATGTAACTATGTGTTTTCTTGGGGGATCGTATGGAATGTGTGCTCGATTCCTTAGGGGTGCTGTGTTGTATGCAAGCGCATTATTAGGCCCTTGCGTCCGACAGATGAAAGCTTTTTTGCTTTTGGGGGTGTGGCTGTGACCTTAGGCACGGGCAGAGCAGAACACGCTGGCCTTGTCTTTGGCGAGCAGGGGGATAAGGCTATAGTTCGACGAGCCTCTCTCGTAATTCTCGGGGGAGTCGGAGATGGGGAAAAGAAAGGGGGTGGCCAGATTGGAAGGGGGTAAGGTCCTTCCGAGACAAGGAGGGTCTAATAGGAGGAGTTAGGCGAACCGAAGAAGAAGGGTCAGGTAACAGAATCCAGTGCGTGGGGACAGAGACGACCCGAGGACAGATTTGGCGAGCCGTGGCCAAGAAGGAATTGTTACCAATCCGGGCAGACTGACGACCGTCAAAGCAACCGGGCGAGCCCCCAGGGATCAGCGAAGGAGCTCCAACTTCATGCAAAGTGCCTGCTTCCAGACTGACTCAACGAGCTCCAAACCAAACAGCAAGAGACTACAGGCAGAGAGTAACAGTGAGTGGACCAAACCGGACAACGACTCGCACTGCGGTCGCATGCCTTGCGCAGTCTATCACTGTCGTGAGATTGGTGTAGTGTGGTTTTCATTGCCTGCAGAGTGTGAGAGTTATGTGGACATAAACAGAGATTATTGGCCAAACTTTGGGTATTATATTCCTAACGAGCGTGTTGGTACGATGTACTAGATAACATACGTTCGCACCCCATGGATTAAACTTTGTTGAGAGTTGAAAGAATGCACTTGTCTGTGTTTCGTTCTCTCTCTGTTTTATACTTTCTGTTATCTAAACTTTGGGTGTTGACTCACTTCAAGGAGTTCCAGCAACTGTATCTCTGTGCCTCACAACAAGCACAGTCTGTGTTGTACTGTGGCTTTCAAGCAGTGGGAGCAACCGTGAGCGTAAGGAATCAATTCAGTATGCTCACCGAGCAGGAACCGTCCGTCGCGTGGCGGCTGCCCTTGCTCGAGTCGGTTTCGGAGCCAGGAAAATTGCCACACAAAGGAGTCGTGCATCGACCCAGGGTACAGTGGGTCGATGCACATTACCCGGCAGTCGGCGTCATTTCCCTGAAAGTGAGAGAGATATCGACATGTGATCACCTGAATCCACAAGTAGTAGATTGTACTTATGGTTCACAAAGCATTCGACATTTGAGAACCTTTCAAGTTATTTCGTCTGACGCATGCATGTCAACACACCTTCCTGGATGCAAGGTACAACTACCTTCAAACAGAAATAATGTTTTTTTAATGCTTTTTTTACGGAAGCTTGCACGTTTTAACGGACAAGTATTATTTTTGAGAGAAGAGTCTCACGGCTCACATGCTACGTAGAGCACATGCTCGCGCAGTCGTGAGACCCCACAGCCCGCAGTCATAAAACGGCATATTTACACCGTATCGACGTTACTTTTTTTTTACATATTTGGGGCGCGTTTTGACTGCGTAACATCAATGCATTTACCACCATCACGCTGCGGGCGTAGAAGTACTTTCGGCACCAGAACGCCGCCTTCGCGACGGTGGGGTCGTTCTTGGACGGGCCGACGATGGAGACCATGGTCCCGTCCACGCAACCGATGACGCCAGGTATCCTGCCGAGCAGCCTGAAGCCCCTCTCCGCGTCGAACCTCTCGCTCGGCGTCTCGGGTAAGTGGATCGATCCACGCTAAACCCCGAGACGACGCCATGCCTTAGAAGCTCACCGTGGCGTAGAAGCGCAGTGCGCACAACACTTGAAGCTCCACAGTCATGACCGTTAACGAGCTATGTACTCTCCTCACATCCGGTTCCTCGCGCACTTCGTCGCACAATCACTGGACCACGATCTTCGGCGGGTGGTATTGCTTCCGAAAAATCTCCGGGAGTTTGAATGCATCGCGGTGTTCACAATACAGCCTTTCCGGCAAAAAAAAAAAAAAAAAGCTCGATTAAAGAAGAAGTTGAATTAACGACACCGCGACGCCGCGACGCCGCGCCGCCGAAAACATGGTTGACAATGACACCTCCTTCCAGGCAAGTACTGTGCCTTTTGAAACGTAGTCGGTACATAACGAAACGTCAGTTTGTTGCCACATCTGGTAGCCGACTCCACTCAGTTTAGCAGATTCCGCCCACATTTTTCTCGGGAAATTACGTCACTTTTGCTTCCAACCAATCGGACGTGATTGGTTGTACTTTTAAAAGGAACATGTACAATGTCGAACCTAGCTATCCATTTGTTAGAGTGCTCCACTGGGAACAGAGAGGTCCCTGGTTCGATACCAGGACCAGGCGGATTTTACGGTCGCGCGCCAGTCACCTAGCTGTATTTCGAAATTTGTGTTTGCCCTTTGTACCCCTTGCTCCCCTTCTCCAGATATTACTTTTCTGATTCTTGTCCGGCCTCTTTTAGCTTGGCATTTAACTGCATTATATTCATAAACTAGATAGCGACCCCGCGCAGTTTTTGGAAGAGCTAATCAGCGTAACTAAGATCGAGAGAGCGATAGATGAACTCAGCAACGGAAAGTGGCTGGGACAGGATGGGCTCAGCGCAGCATTGTCATTTTAGAAAAAGTTTAAGCCGGAGATTGCGGCAATATTGCACCGCATTTTTTGTCAGTCTTATCAGGACCATGAGTTGCCCTTGTCTCCTCTGTCAACACATAATTTCCCTATTTCCAAAAGTGATGACGCCGCTAAGTTCCGTAGTACTGTAAACTATAGGCCGATTGCTCTGGCCACTGTCGGCTATAAAACTCTAATGATGGTGTTAGCACGTAGGTTGCAGAGTTTAATTTGGAAAATTGTGATGCCTCATGAGACTGGCGGGATCAAGGGCCGCAGTATTTGCACAAACATGCACACTCATAAAACAAACATGCACAAACATAAAACAAACATGCACACTCATTCTTGAAGTTTGTAGTGCGGCGTATCGGCAAATAACACTGATCCAGATAGATTTAGAAAAAGCTTTCGACCGGCTGTTCCACGATGGGCTTCTTTTTGTATTTTAGAATATATTGGCATTTGTTCAGTGATTCTTAATGGCGTAAATATGGCCTAGGTAAATTTCACAACAAATGGTATTGTTAATAAAAAAGTTAGTTCCCCAATAATGTTCGTTCTTCGGAGCGGCAAGGTTGCCTCTTATCTCCATTGCTTTTCGCATTCTATGTGGAGCCTCATTGCCAATGCGTCATTCAGTGTAAAGGCATACGAGGATTCATTCTTAATAAAAGTGAAGTTAAGCTTTTGGCATACTTGGATGACGCAGCTATTTTGAGAGCGCAGCTTTCAGGCGCTCGTTTCCGTGTTTCGCGGCGCCGCCGTCGACATCGGCGTAACCGCGCTAAATTTCGTATGAAAAATTGACGTCATGTGACTTCAACTCAAATTCGATTCCCCGCTAAATTTAACGGTGAAATTCAGTTTCTCCTTAAGATTTAGCGAGAAAATTTCCCGCTAAATTCGGAAAATTGAATAGGTGTATAGGTCACGTGACGTAAATTTTCCCTATAAATCTAGCCGAGAAACTGAATTTGTCCGCTAAATCTTTAGAGCAGAAACTGAATTTCCCCGATAAACTTAGTGGGAAATTGAGAAATTCATAGGGGTGAGGATGAGGATAGAGAGAAGAAAGAGAAGGAGGAGAGAAGAAGAGGAGGAGAGGGTACGGAGGAGTTGCATACCCTTCCCTCCTCCTTCTGAAGAGCTGTGGTCTAATTTCGCATTACAGAGGTTTGTAAACATCTTTCATTTTTGTTCGAATGCACAGAAGGTCTCGAAAGCCGTTGCACTAACGAGGAGGCTTTGCGATTTCACTGTTTGTGCCGTCGATTGGTCGAAATGCTACGGGCTTTGGCACGGCGAGTGGGCAACTGCCCCAAGTTTCATTGAAACTATTCTATGGTCTAGCGTGCCACGCAAGTACTTGTGCGTTTCCCTTGAACGATACCGCGAGTCTGTCCGATATTGGCAGGAAAAAACTGTTAAACTGAAAGCGTCAGCTGAAGAGCACGTGGGGAAGGATGTTTCCATTTTCGCGCAAGCTACTATTCGTTTTTTTTTGATACCAAAGGTGTGGTATGTACTCCAAGTGTTATATTGCTCGAGAGCCAATATTTAACGTATCAACTGCGTTTTCGCAGTGTTTATCTGGGCATCTCAATTGGAACGAACAAGCCGAACGAACCTGTTTCTTCCGCCCAGAGCGGGCGGTGTCGGACATTGTCATCTAAATATTCCTCAAATTGTTTCTCGGTTCATGTTTATACGCAATTAATCAAACCCCTTTTTTCAAACAGTGATACAAACCAAGCTGTTTGATGTGTTACCGGGTTTTGTAGTGTCGACTTAAAGTGTGCACTGCGGACTAATGTCGGGTTTTCTGAGAAAGGTAGTATGTGCGTGTCGTTATCTTTTCGGACGTTTTTCCTTCGAATATCTGTCATCTCTATCGCGCGGAATGTTTACATAGGATCTCTAGGATGTTCTGATGACTGCACCCCAATACCGGTCCTTATAACTGGAGTCTCAGGAACAGACGTACTGAAACGTGATAAAAGAACACTGCTTCTGCCTGGGCCTAAAACATTTCTTTTTTCCTTGCGCAGTGAAACACTGTCTGTAAAGTCATTTTCAGAGGAAAAGGGAATTAGCATTTACTGGACGGTCAACAGCACTTTATGCAAAAAACGGCAAGGTATTGAACACGTTTTCTTGGATTGCTGGAATGCTTTCCTCTAATGGAACGTGCTCCAGCGACCATTTTAAAAAGGAACCTATGCTATCACCACACGGCATCCAGTTTTTAACGATTGATACTTTACCCATGACACACAATATATAATCATGCTCTTGAGACTAAACAGTATAAAGGAAAGTAGAATTGCACTGCGTGACGCGGACGTAGGCGCTCGCGCCGTTCGTGAATATTTTATTGAAAGTGTTAAACGACTTCGAGAATGTTATAAGGTGATAAATAATGGCTTGAAGCGGTTTCCAGCTTTGGGTGAATTGGCAACCTTAGAATATTAACCTTAATCACTGTTGCTCACAAAAAAAGACGAGTTGAGAATCATTTGATCATCACCAGTACCTGTCGTTTGACGTGAAAATATCGTCACTGCGTTTTTAGTGTTTTTTTTTCATCTCGCCAGTGTTCATCTCGTGTTTACCATCTCATTGAAAAATATTAAAAAAATTCTGGAAGTGATTTATAGACGTTGTTTGGGGGCGTAGGGACCTTTGACTTAAGGAAAACAAAGAAATGGGTACAATACTATGCTTTGTATTATGTGCAGGTTTTATTACGTACAGTGCAACCATCCTCGGCGTTTATTTTTATTTATAAGGTGGCACAAGCGGACCTTCCTACGTGGTGGCACAAACCTTTCTATACACGTGTGCACCACATTTTGAAAAGTGCACCATAGTTCGTCCACATCGCATGCCGGAACTGAAGCCCTATCAGCAAATCTGTCGAACGATAGCTCGAGGCCATGTATTATACTTTCGTCTTGTGCTCTATTATAGTCCTTCAACTCCGGTTGCTTATCAGGACAACGTTTAGAGACATATCCCGGAGAATCAAAAACAATCATATGGCGGTCTGATAAGCCCTCTGTGACCACACAGTGATCATCGGCAACATACAAATTCTGAGAAACAAAAACAAGATCGAGTATCGAACTAGCAGAATCTGTGATGCGAGTGGGACTTGACACTACTTCTGTTAGATTATATGCGAAGGAAATTTCAGTTAAATCATCGGAATGTTTACAAGAGGCCACAATAGTCATCGAAGGCCAATCGAATGGTGGTTGGGGTGTTGAAGTCGCTCCATAATTGTATTCATGAAACTCTTAAATTGCTCCTGTAAGAAGTCTTGAAGTTCATACATCACAGCTATGCCAGCACTTGGTGGCCTGTAAACAGCTCCAACAAGAAGAAATGAGTTACAGAAAAATGTTTCACCCATAGATCCTCAGCTGTGAACTTCGTATTTCGCTGGAAAAAAATCAACGCTAATTTTGATAACGATTGCGACCCCGCCCCCCCCCCCCCCCCCCTCTCCGGGAGGAACGGTCCTTACGAACAATTTTATGAGACTGCGGAACAATCTCGGTATCAGATACACTATCCGTGAGCC
The DNA here is from genome assembly GCF_016920785.2 of Ixodes scapularis. Classification (NCBI taxonomy): domain Eukaryota; kingdom Metazoa; phylum Arthropoda; class Arachnida; order Ixodida; family Ixodidae; genus Ixodes; species Ixodes scapularis. Next base: position 75,237,825 of record NW_024609837.1, read on the forward strand.
AAGTCTCTGTAACTATTATTACATCGGGGCCATAACTAAAATTATATCTTCGAATTCAACCGTTTTATTTACAATGCTTCTACCGTTTAAGGTAATTAATCTAAGCGGTTTATTAGTTAAAGCGCGGGGATTATTAGTTACAGTACAAGGATTATTTCCGGGAGCAGTTGACGGAAACCAGTCTAGAACTGGGGGGGAGGGGGGGTACAGGCCCATAGTCATTTAGTATCTTCTTGCCTGGTATAATTTAGTCGCACTCTTTCGTTCGCAGTGTCATTCCAGCGAAAAGCCTTGCCATTTATATCTATTTTGTAGAGAGATAACATAACTTTATCGGCATTTTTTGTAGGTCTTTGGCACTTTCCCATAGATTTTTTTGAATTTGTTCCACTCGATGGGAAAAATCGTGCGAATTGCTATAAGCCGAACACTTCAATAGCCGGCAACTGCTCAAAATTTGAGTTTTGTCTCTACCATCGAGTAGTTTAAGAATGATTGGCCTGGTTTTATTTGGGCTTTTCCTGCCCAGTCGATGTATTCCTTCTATTCCGACAGCTTGAACTTTCACGATACTTTCAAACACATCAATCTTCACAAGGTTTTCGAGGAAGGTGCTATCCTCATCCGCTGTTTCTCGAATTGCGTACACAATCAAATTGTTACGTCTGCTCTGGTTTTCTAAGTCGTCAAGTTTAGCCATTAGAAAGTCGACATTCCTTTCAAGAGGCAAAATCTTATCCTGGAAGGCCGTCACAGTTGCTGTCAGCTTGGTCAGGCTGACTGTCCACTGTTTGTTCGATTTTGGTCAGTCTCCCGTTCGTTTCTGCAATTAGTGAGTCCGTCACAATCTTCTCTTTTACATCTTTCACGTGTCTGGCGATTATCTGCAGCTGTTACATATGCTGACCCACAGCAGAAGGTCCGCTTGTGTCACGCTATAGACCTTTGCAGAAATCGCCTCCTGCGCTCTGCCATCTTTGAGTGCTGGGCTGTGGAACGCCTTCCAAGCATGCGCTGTTGATCTGCTGTGCGTTATATCGGAGGCTGCGCATGCGTCCACAACTCAGTAACTCAGCTTTTTTTGTCCGCTTGCTTCGTTCGAGACTGCCACTTGAAAGGTCTATAGATTTTTTCACTGCCCGGGCGATAAATGCTGAGTAACTGAGCTGTGAATGTATCCGCAGCGCGTGACAAACCGCACTACAGAGTTGCAGCGCATGCTCAGGAGGCGTTGCACAGCCCAGCAAAAACTGCAGAACGCCGAAGGCGATATTTTTTTAACGGTCTATACTTTGACATGGAAAGGAAATATGTCTATATGTAAATTCACGGCAAGTCTACCAGCTTTTATTAATATTTGATTCGGTCGTCTCTGGAGCATTTTGACGCATTTATAAGGATAACTACACGACCTAACCGCATCTTGTTGCAAGGAATACTCTAGAGCAGCAGCAATGAGCCGGGGACAGCTTAAGAAAGGCAAGGGCACGGCTTATCGTGCTCGCATTTCGTACTTCGGGATTGGCTGTGTGGTGTTTTTATAGGTGAATCCCGTAATCTTATTGGCTGAGGAGTGATAATGAGATGCTAGGGTCTAACCACGCCTGCATACCTCAAGCTCCGAGTGACTACAGTAAACCAGGAAGGTACATTTCTTCTGCAGATTATTACGCGTAGACATTTCACTTTTCCTAGAATTTTCATTCTATTCTATTCCCCATAGAATAAAACTCAAGATTTGTCACAAAGTTTTAATTTTAACCGTTTTAACTGAAGTCCTTCTTCCACATTTCAGCGAAAAAAAAAAGTATAAGTGAGTTCCACCTCACATGTATATAACTTCATAAGCGAAATTTCAGCTGCTGAGCGAGCCGAAAACATCAAAGCCTGCTGAAAGAAAACTCAAATTTTCACCGAAAATGCTCTGAGCAGGCATGTTTTTACCGAGAGCAATTTCAAGGCGTAACATTCTTTCTGTAAAAAAAAAAAAAAAAAATCAGAGTAAATAACTTGCCAATGTCAAGATTGGGCCTGTTCGCAGACGACCGAGTTGGCAACACTGTTTACTCAAGGCGCCATCTCCGGATGAGCGCAGCGAGCAGCCTACACTCTAAAAAAAGTCTGTGCGTCTACTTTCCCGTACAACACTCGGAGAGCCAATCAGCGCAACTTACGGAGGCAGCTCAGCGAACGACGATGCCGAAACATATGTTTAGACCCAAAAACGCAGTCTGAGTTGTGACATTAAACAATGCAAAACGTCACGCTTGCACTGCTTAATGTGACAACTCAGTCTGCGTTTTTTTGTCTAAACAGATGTTTCGACATCGTCATTCGCTGTGCTGACTCCGTAAGTTGCGCTGATCGGTTCTCCGAGTGTTGTGCGTGAGAGTAGACGCACAGACTTTTTTTAGAGTGTGCAGGGTAACTCGTATGCTCGCTGCGCCCATTAAGAGATGGCGCCACAAATAAACTGCGTCGCCAACTCGGTCATTTCCGAACGCGCCCTAAAACTTAACCTTGAAAATTTTTCGCGCTTATATTTTTTTTTTAAGAGGAAGATAGCTACGCCTAGTAATTCCACACGATAAAACTGACCTGCTCAGCGCACATTCGGTGAACGCTTGAGCTATCTATAAGCATGTACTAATTTTCCCGGCTCATTCCTATAGAGGCAGGTCCGCTTGTAACACCCTATACATATCACGAAGACGTCACGAAAAACCGGGGCGCCATAAACCATTCTTGCCTTTTTTTTTTTTTTACACAAGCCCGTTTACAGCATCTGATTGAACGATCTATTAGAAGACGACTAGACGAAACACGTTCCCGACGCCCAATTGGAGCCACGAGACTGGAGCATTATCTGTGTTCCGTCGTATCATGGGAACTAGTGCGCTCCGTCGCTCAGTTGGCCCAGCCGTCTGCCCTCTTTCCTCCCCTCCCATGGACACGTGTCCTAATTAGTTCCAAGTGGTGGACGGAAGCAGAACAATTAGTCTCTGCGGGAGTTAATTTTGGAGCCGGGAACGCGCGATGAGAGCTGCCATCTCCTTTTCTTTTCTATCTGACTCTATGCTGTATAGTAGGACATACTTGGTCGGCATACTTGGTCCTTCCCTTATATTTATTTTACGCGTGGAATGGTATCGTGTGTCGACAGCGGCCAATTCATTATTTCAGTGTCTTCTCAACTGGGCCCTTTTCATGTTATAGCATTTTTTTTTCTGCGTTTTTTACGGTTTGGGCACAATTCTGCTAAAGTAATGAAGGCGTAATGTTTTGATTATGAAACTGATTAGATGTTTTGTTTGTTTTAGTTAACAAAATTACAATTCTGACTAATATAATTGTTACTACTTAATTGTCAATTAATTACTTGTTAGTACTTTTTTTTTGCTAGAAATCTTCTCCCTTTCTTTAATTCCCACAGTCGTCTTTTTTGTCGCATTCTTGTCCTTTGTGTCCGCCCTTTCCCTGCGATCCGGGGCATCCGTAATTTGGTTTGCTCCATTTTGGTCTCATCGTTAAATTACTTAAATTCTCGCAATTTTAAAAACTGTATGCAACAAAGCGCGCCAAGGCGATGAAGTAAAATCTCATTTTAATAAGCAGCGGTGACGTTTAAAGTAAAGTTACACGACGAAATCTAAAAAAGAAAAAGGAAGAAAGAAACGATTTACTTTGCTGCCAGAGTACTTTTATGCGACGAGTGCCTGCGCCATGCCAACAACGACTTTGATAGCTGTAAAAAGGTGAGCGATTGCCGTTTTGCACGATTGGAGCACCGCCTAGCTAACGCTTACAGACACACAGCTTAGGAGTCGAGGTGGTAACAACGATCTGGTCGAGGGGTTGTTTCCGCCGTATCGAACGTCCCGGTAGTGTCTGCAAAAAGCGCCCCCCCCCCTCTCCCCCCCCCCCCCCCCGCCGCCCCTACTGTTGACATTACGAAACGGCAACTTAGCACGTGCTACAGCGTAGTGCGTAGCCACGGAATTTATAAAGCCACTTTGACGCCGCGTGGATCATACGAGCATAAAAGGGAAACTTCGAGTACAATTTTTTTTTTCAAGAGCTGTAAATACATTATTTTTCAAATACTTGTTTTGCGCACTTCAAAGATGCATATTAATGCCGCGCACGAAGTCGAATGACACTCACTGGGCAGCGTGTTTCAAGCTGCACTGGGTATTGAATGACGGGTTGGGGTGAGTTCCGGATTAACCGTAAAATTTGGTAAATTTAGCGTCACGAATCAGCTTCCCCACCAAATTCACCGGGTAACCACTTTCCGCTAAATTTAGCACGGCGTAAATCCGTACAATATAGCTGGTTACATTTCATCCCTCTACCTGACGTGACAATTTTGAGGCATCTAGGAATGTCCGGTCTAAAGCAAATTGTTTCTCTAATTTGACCGCACAATTATTTTTATTTTTTTTTGTCTCCGGCACTCTTGCTTTTTTGAGGAGAATGCCTTAGCGAGAAAAATTGGGAAAGAGCGAAAGTCAAAGCGAGTGAGGAAAAAATGGAGGGTGAGCAGGAAGGAAAAAGAATACAACATCGCCATGAATAGAGCACAGAAATGACTTCCCGGTTTTGGGCGCAGCCCCCTGCGTGCCAACGTTACTAGCACCCTCAGTTGGGAAACTCACCATTGAAACCTGGACCGCTGGCGTCCACCGAGACCGAGCTAAATTCGACAAAAGCGCCACTTTTTATTGCTTGTTTTAACTGGGGTCACCTTTAGCTTTTAGAAAGCTTGTTTTTGCGTAAAAAAACAAAGAAAAAAGCTCTTTTTGTAGTACCTATTTTTGGAGTTTAGTACAAAATGAAGGCCGCGTGATGTTTTCTAAAATCTTTAGTCTGCAAGGCTTTGCAGCACAATTATATTGTTTTTATAAAACCATGCTTCATCGGTGATTTCAGGTAGCGCGTCTCGACCAAGGCGCATCTTAACTTCGACGCTAAATCGCGCAGGTTCGCTTGGGAGGCGCGGTTGGCACCCCTGAAACCCCTTCCACCGTACGTGTTTCGAGGCCAAAATTGGCCGAATAAAGCCAAAATAGAAGGCACGTGGAGTACCTCGAGTGGCCGCTGCGGGAGAAATGGTGGCGTTGTGATCGCCGTTAGCTCGGTTCTCGAGTACAGGTGGGCGCCACTTTTTCAGAGCAGTTTCTATGCCAGTTTCCCAATTGAGTGCTTCTAGTAACGTTGCTGAGTGCCTGGCAGATCTAGCACGGGATCAAAGATGACGGCGGGAGAGCACTAATCTAGACGACGAGTTAGATGCGAGGAGAAAAGTTTTGAAGGAGAAGGAGAATAATGTATTTATTTTGAGGGAGTGAAAGGGGGAGCATTTGTAGTTGTATCGCGTATTCGAATAGACAAACGCATTATACACCAACGCAGCGTTTCCAAATAAGCCCGCTTTGCCCTGTCCAAGTGTGGGCACTACGCGAGCACAGAAACCAAATTCGGGAGGAGTGAAGCGTCTGCGCATGCTCAGTACCGACAATAGCGGCACCGCAGTGGCGTGACGTCAATGAGTGGAGTTGGTTTATGCCCCGTTACATATTAGGTTCGTTCGCCGCCAACGCTACGATACGATGGATTCAATCAGGGAGAGCCAAAAGTGCGTCGTCACGGCGCCCGTCTTCATGGTGTTTCGATATCACCGGTAAAACAATCGCGCACGAAAACGACAAACACGCTAGTGACTGCTAACGTGTAGGAATGTGAAAGCATTGGTATACGTAACGTATTCCTACAAGCTCCGCGCCGGGCGACCTCAGGTTAGGCTGCGCGGGCGGGCTCTGCGGCCGGCCGCTCTGAAAGAGCCTGGCCCCCCTCTCCCTCTTACAGGCGGCAGGGCCGCTGCGCCATGGAGAGGGATTCTCTCTGGGGTGGAGTTCGTTGGAACTCTGCCGCGCGACAGCCAATGGGAGCTTGCCATCAATTCGCTGATACAGACTGCAGGCCCCGGTCCATGGGACAGGGAAATTGAAGTGCGGTTTGGCGCAGGTTCACAGTTGATAACGCCGGTTAGCTTCATGGGACAGTTCATGCTTCCGCATTAAATACGTAGGAACTCGGCAAATTATTCCGCGAGACTTGTTTAGCTCCTGAAAGCGAAAGTATAAAAGGCAACGAGCGCCCTGATGGCGCATTTTTTGCGCTGCCCGATCGGGTCGATAGCATTGCAGCGTTGGCTGCTGTCAGGCTTAGTGTGAAGCAGATAATTACAAAAGCACCAAGCAAAAAAAAAAAAAAAAAAAAAAAAATACAATAGCCTTTTGTTTAAATTACGTTTGTTAGATTATGGGTTGAGACGTTATAAGAACCAAGCAGGTCATCCGTCTCCAGGGCGCGTTCTTTGCGGCTGCGCGTGCGATGAAGTGTTATCAAAAACAGACAGCTCCGCCGTTGGAGGCGAGGCGTCTGTTGTGTGCCGTCTGCAAGTTGTGAGCTTGTTTGTTCTGAGAAAAAAAAAATACTGAATGGGCAGGACGCCCCTGAGTTGGGTTAGTGGCGCAGCGCCACCTGCTGAACAACCCAACGTGAGGTTGTTTATCAATAAAGGCAAAAGCGCACCGTGCGCTCCGTTATCGACTGGCATCTTTCGTATGCACGCAGTGTTGGATGTACCGCACAGGCAGGAAGTTATGCTTAAGCCGTCGTCCTTGTGTGTTCGCTAATGGTTGTTTGCATTTGTTTTATTGTTTTATCGCGTCTATTATTTGTGCATGTGAATCCGATGAGATTTTCACTAAAGGAGTACTTGAGCGTTTTTTTCCCCGGTCACCTATTCAACTGAAAATGCGCTAAGCATAACAAACAAACATCGCTAAAATAGTATCCTGAATATTAGGCCAAAATACCATTTTCTTTCACGAAGTTAATGATTCTAAAATTTGTGTCCTCATCGCGTTTTTTTTTGTTTTTTTTTTTCAAGCTTGACGGATCAATTGGCAATATTAAAAAAAGTGCCGCCAGCGGCAGGCAAGTGTTCGCATCATCGGACGGGGTTTAATATCTGCACAGCATCAAACGGGAGGAAACGAGACGCTCCAGTAACACCACCTTGCTACGTCACGTAACTGTGCCGGTGAGGGCCAGGCGACCTTCCCTTTGATTGAAAAGGTTTACTCCGGCTTAACATAACAAATTAATAACAAACGGTACAGACGTTTCGCCACCTATGCAGGTGGCATCTTCAGTATACACTGACATAAATGAGGTGAGGTCGACCAGTCTACTTATCACACACGTCCCCGTAAACGTCCGGCAGGGGGCCACGGTTGGTGTTGCACACCGATGAGTCACGGCGAATGAACCAGGACTCGACGAATTTTCTTTGCCCCCACCTTTGTTCTCGGGCCAGCGTCGTCGCATTGTCCAGGTCGAAACTGTGTCCTGTCGTCCAGCAGTGTTCGACAAGTTCCGTCTTGGACCGCGTGGCATGGGTGGCCTTGGCAACGTCCCTTTTGTGTTCCCTTTCCCTTTCTTCGCGTTCCATCGGTTGGTGTTATTTGAATTCGTCGATCGTTAAGCTGATCGCTCAGCGAGCGGGTAGGCTTGGCAGCCACGAAGCGGCGTTTACGGGTAGGCAAACTGGGTTACCAATCTTGTAATGTGACTCTGCAGACTGCCACCGCGTAGTTGCGTTAACGCAGCGAGGGGGGTGGGTTAACACGCGCTCCTGTTATAGCCGAAAAAACGCCCCCCCAAAAAGAGTCACGCGACTTTTATTAACAAAAAGGCGTGAAGACCCCCTGGTTGATGCCTTGCAAACTGTATATCTCTCATTGCGCCGTAGAGTTTGTTCCCAACTGATTGCAAGCAGTTTCGTGGTGTCCAATAAACGTTTTGGATTCTCGATCCAGCACTCGGGCAAAATAACGGAACAAATGCTCGGCATATATCATTTTTTTTATTGCCTGCTCGACAGTCAGGCCTGCCTGCCACGGATGTTCAGTGAACTGAAAAGCACGGGAATATTTGATTGTTGGTTTTGGCATCATTTTCACTTGTCGATTTCCCAATACATGTTTTCAACTACGCGGCACTAAATACCATACCGTAAAGGATGGAGGGCGGGAATTGAGAAAACATAGTTAGTTGGGATAGCTAAAAAAAAAATCGCCAGTGTACCCTTAACGAAAACACACTGCGTTCTCTGTCTTGGTTATTCTCAATGTGCGCTCGACGCTATTGCCTAGTCGAGCATCTGTCGACTATGCTGCCCTTCGAGCTCTCGCTTAGCCGCCCTGCTTATTATTCACTTTTCTTTTCTGATTTTTCTACTTGGAATATTGATCGGTCCACGACGACCGCTCTCTAATGAATTCGCGCGCTGGAAGACAGTGTAAAAAGAGTAAACGAAGGGAATAGTAAATGAGACACGCGAGGAAATCTGTAAGACGGTACAGTAGGAAAATAAGAAAGAAGTCGATTCCCAGCACACCCTGGGTACATATTGCATTGCTGTCGAACTAACCACTCACTCTTTCAGGCCAGGCTAGAGTTGAGCGATACACGACAGATACTCCTGCAAAGTGTATTGAATAGACTCTGTTATGAACCTCTTCTTAGCTTCAAACGATACGAGCTCGCCCCTAAAGAACATGTCGGCAAACAAGAGGCGGTGAAAACCAATGCTTTGAGTCTCCACACCCCTGATGCCGCATTAATCACGGCAAAAAAAGAAAAATAGTTGATGTTTTTGGCAATTGTAGCACTCGCTTTTTTGTACAGCCGAACCCATTTTCTGAGCTAGTAGCTTACCCCCGCAACACCGGTTCTTGAAGGGAATAATGTACGCGAGCAGGACTTGCTCCTAGATATGTGTCATTGCGCGCCTGCTTTTTCTTCGTTTAACAGCCCGCAAAACATGTCGGAATGTTTTATACGACGTTTGCATTCCGTTGGGTACGACTGGCGCTCCGTATTTTCGGAGTTTTCTTTCTCATGAAATTTGGAGGGTGTTTTTCGGAGTTTATTTTTTAGCAAACAATCGGCGCTTATCGGAGTTTAGTTTTCGTAAATCCCGAATTCTTCGAAATTCGGAGATTCATTTCGCAGTGTTTTTTATGAAGAAGATTAAATACTAACCGGATGCTAACGCATTTTTAATTATAGTGCTTGTAATGGAGAGGTCCCGGGTTCGATACCCGGACCAGGCGGATTTTTTCGGTCGCTCACCAGTCACCTAGCTGTGTTTGGAGATTTATGTTTGTCCTTTGTCTCTCTTGTTCCCCTTCTCCAGGGATTATTTTCGTCATGCTAACGCATGCAAGATAAAAAATAAAACGCACTTGTATCAATAGACCATATGCTCTTGGCGACGTGCGCGATCGAAAGCGTCGCTGGGGTCGGCCTTCCACGATTGGGCGAATGCTGAATATGGCTAACGGTTGAGAGTTGAGCTTCTTGGTACATACTTGGAAATTGCTTTGTGTCCTATCTAGCCCTTTCTTTCTTTCTGTTCTAGTTTCCTTCTAAAGTTCAAGCTGATATATTTACAACTGACTTTGACGTCAGGAAAGGAGTTCTCACGGAGGGAAATAAGAGGAACGTGAGGACTTCAATTTTGACGGTGTTGACAGTGCTGGTTCAAGAACGCTATTATTTCAAGCTTCTGCCATGCTTATTACAAACATCATCGAACTTGTTGTTCGCAAAAAAAAAAAAAAAAAACGAGGGCGCCACCGAAACATTTCGCCCCTAATATTAACCAAGCATCGAAGAGAATGCAGGGATGGGTGTTCCACGCGCCACAAGCGCACGCCTTTCCCAAATCAAATATTCGAATTAAATAGCCAAAACAAAGCGTTGACAAACGCGCGTGCAAGATACAGTTTGTTTTGGGGTTTTCTTTAGAAAACTTTCTACTGCTGAGGCCAGCACGTGCGGCGCGTGGAACACCAATTCCTGCATGCTTCTTGATGCTTGGATAATATAGCAATATATATATTTAGATTTCTTCATTTGAATTTGGCGTTAGTGCCATTGGCAATACTAACTTGTCCCACGACAAAAGTCACACACAAGTGCGGCTTCGATAAACGTCGATACCTTAAAATCAACAAACTGCCGGAGGCAGCCGCAAGGAAACTCGTAGTCACCCCATCAATCTATCCCGCGGCCGCGCAAGTTGGAGTTTTTAAGCATGTAATAGAGAAGTTTCAACCGTCCCTCTTCCTACTTTATACAATCTCTACGGTCCATAGCTTTCACAGTTACCCCCAGAAACATACCCTCTCCTTTCTCTAAATCCCGAACCCCACGGCCCAAACTGGAAGCCAAAGAGTGGCTTTTGTTGTGACACGAATGGTACGATGACCTGTTTCCCTGAACCAACCTTGACGAGACAAGCCGTAAGACCCCCTTTTGACAACGGTGAGAGGCTTGAAAGATTATTATGGTTTCATTTTCCCAGGACCATTAATACTGCGCTGCTTAAATTGAAACACACACACACACACACACACACATATTTATATATATATATATATATGTATGTATATATATATACCCCCCCACACACACACACACCCCACACACACACAGCAGAAAATAAAGTATATATATATATATATATATATATATATATATATATATATAATTTATTTTCTGCTGTGTGTGTGTGTGGGGGGGGGGGGGGGGAAGGGGGGGTGGTGGCATGGGCACATAACAATTCGGAGTTTATGTGATAAATCCGAATTGGCAAAAATTCTACCGGCGAGTGTTTTTCGGAGTTTTTTCGAATTTATCCGAAAGCACGGAGCCCTAGGTATAACGCGTTCACTTTAATCCTTCATATCTTAGCCTCTTTTCTATTTATGCAAGGGCGGTTCTTGTTTTTTTTCCTTTTGTGCGCACTGTGCACTTTAATGTTATTTCGCCAGAAATATGCAACTAATAAGGGAAAGAAGAAAGACCATGCGAGATTTCTTCCTTCGTTTTCTTTTAATTTATGCGTTATATTTCTAGTTTCTTCGCTTATTCCTTTCGTTTCTACGTCGCTCCACTTTTCAGTCGTGTCCTAGGCTCCTTCCAATGCATCTGCAGAGTCACGCAACCTTTTGAGGGCCCAGTTCACGTTCAGCGACCTCATAGAGGGCCAAGTTGCCTTCTTATATGCTCACGTGTTTCTGACCGGCCCTCGTAACTTAGTCCGCGGCGCAATCGCGCATTCGGATTGTACTTCTCTTGGCTCCTCGTTGACTTGGCTTGACTGTAAAAGAGAGAGAACGACATAAAGACTGCGGGGTGAGACGATGGTTGTCGCGGCGACATGTCTCCCATGAATAATGAATGTCCATTCGAAGAGCGCGACGGCCTCTGCTCCGTACGTAAAGTATCGGCGTGGACCACAACCGGCGGTATGAGACATCCAAGCCAATAAGAAGGAAGAAATGTTTCACGCGGGCTCGTCGTCGGTTGCGCAGACAGGTTGAGCGCAGAGGTTACATGGATGGCGCCCGGAAGTAGAGTGGCTCGTTTTGATTGTAACGCTGGCTGTGACATTCGTTTTTGCGAGATAAAATAAAATATTCTGTACTTTGCTCGCGAGCTTGTGGTTTGTAGATTCGTCGTCTGCCAGCTGGCCGCCATATTTTGGTTGGTGATGTCGATGAGACTAATGGTTAGAGAGGGGGGAGTAATGATTAAAGTGAATTGTTACGGTAATTTTGCTCTGATTTGTGATGCGATCTAACTTTACTAGTAACGTTCTCATTTTTTTTTTTTTTTTTTTTTGGCAGCGGCGGCAGCGTTTTGTTAACACTGCTAACCGAACAACACGCCTATTGCAGTTGCCGATTCGGAGGCCTGTGCCCGCTTTTCGCCGTCGTCTAGATTCTTCGACGCTGCTGATTTCGAGGACCATCTCCTGCCCCGTCATCATTGACCCTGCGCTACAGTGCCAGCGAGCTTGGAAACCGTGGCGAACTTTGTCTGCGCAAGCGCAGTTTTTGGGCGTCGAGTTGCCGATTCGGAGGCCTGTGCCCGCTTTTCGCCGTCGTCTAGATTCTTCGACGCTGCTGATTTCGAGAACCATCTCCTGCCCCGTCATCATTGACCCTGCGCTACAGTGCCAGCGAGCTTGGAAACCGTGGCGAACTTTGTCTGCGGAAGCGCAGTTTTTGGGCGTCGAGGCAAGATAAGCGGCGGTTTTCTCCGTGCTAGTCATTTGGCAGCGGCGGCAGCGTCTTGTCAACACTGCTAACCGAACAACACGCCTATTGCAGGTTGGTAAACTTCTTTATTCTCTCATCTTGACCGAATCCATGCTGTCACTGCTGCCGCTGCCACTGGGACTGCAGTAACGTCTTGTGTTGTGTTTCCTCGTGTTGTGTGAACGATGTCTGACGCCTGTTCATCCTGTCAGGTACCGTTCCTTGAGGATGACGGGCCTGTGGAATGTAGCATGTGCGCGTGCAGGTACCATTTCGGGAAATGCGCCGGTATAAAAAAAGAAATCCTTTAATGGGAAAAGTGAAGCGGCAAAGTCGACACGGCGGTGTCCTCCTTGTAGAGGCGCCGGACAGCGTGCTAATAACAGTGAGGATGAGGAACCTGAACTTGATGTGAAATCTTTACTTGCATCCATCAACCAAAAGCTGGACAGTCTCCCTCTGCTTAGAGAGAAAGTAGACAGCATGGAATTGTCTGTCCAGTTTCTGTCGAAGCAATTCGACGAGTTCGAAAAGAAAATCAAACACCAAGAAGCTGAAATCAAAGAACTGAGAAAAAGGGTAACAGACTTGGAGGAAAAAGAAAAAATGAGCAGAGTAGTAAACGGTGAACTCCAGAAAGAAGTAAATGACCTAGAATTCCGAAGCAGGCGTTTGAATCTAGAGATTCACGGCATTCCGGTGACAGAAAATGAGGACTTCGATTACCGAGCTAAATAAAGTTGCTGACAAAATAGAGGTTCCTCCCCTAGAAATTTCCGACGTTGTAACTGTACACAGGTTGCCGGCAAGGAAAGACCACGTTCCCTGAATTAATATTCACTTTGTTAGACAAGACACCAAAGACATATGGCTGAAGAAAAGAAGCACTCTAAAGGACGTTACCCCACGTATATTTATTCAAGAAAACCTCACTCGTTTCAACAGAGAACTTCTTCGGGCCACAAAAGACATGGCTAAAGAAAAAAGCTACGCTTTCGCGTGGTACGGGAATGGAAAGGTTTTTGTTCGAAAGTCTGCAGGCATGCGTGCCATTCCGATAAAGGACAGAGATGACCTTGACAGACTGTAGATAAGGTAGGCTGAGGCGTTTATGTATTCTTCTTGTTTTGTTTCTGTGAAGATGACCAACTTGGACGTCTGCTTTCCTTCCGATTTGGGAAGGGTTTTTGATAACAAGAAAGTAAAACCATTTTCTGTTTTTCATTTAAACGTACGTTCGGCACGTAATAAAGGCGATGAGCTTGGCATTCTTCTTAATGACTTCGGATTTTCTTTTGACGTGCTAATGCTGACCGAGACGTGGTATATGCAAGAATCAAATGTTTTGAACTTTGATAATTATTCGACATTTTATTTAAATCGCTGCTCAAGGCGCGGTGGCGGAATAGCCATGTATGTAAGAAAAGATACTCAGTGCAGTCTCATGACAGACATTACTTCTATGACTAAAAATTACGAATCCCTATGTGTGAAACTCGGAAACACTCTACTTGCAGTATTGTACAGACCTCCAAATGGTGATTAATCTGCTTTTTTGAGATTTCTTGAAAGAGTATTTCAGTTAGTTGGTGAAAACGGTTACAGTTTAATTTTGGGTGGTGATTTTAATATAGATATGAGTTGTGCTACCGCTTGTCAAGTTGAGTTTTCTTCTTTGTTTCAATCTTACGGTTTTTCTAATGTGATCACGCATCCTACTTGAGGGACGTCACGTAGTGAAACGGTTCTTGACTTATTTATTACAAACATACCTCTGACCCGGATTACCGCGGGTGTTGTGTGCTCTGATGTCAGTGATCATTTTCCAATTTATATTTTTTCTGCTTTCGAAAACCTAGAAAAACCGTGTCATAATAGTGCATTTTTTTCTCCGGTTGTTAACGCGGAAACGCTAGATATGTTTAGACACCGTGTGGAATCTCAAAACTGGGACGGGATACTCTGAATGGATTCGGCCGATGAAGCGTATGATTGGTTTATTAATACATTTTGTCTATCATATAAAGAATGTTTTAAACTTCGAAAAATAACGCCACACAAAAAGTCTAGAAAACCGTGGATTACCAGAGATATACTAAAAATGATAACAAATAAAAACAAGCTTTATGAGCGTTTCGTGCGGACGAAAGACCTGGATGTGCTTAAAATGTTTAAAAAGTGTCGGAATGAAGTAACTAGTATGTTAAGAAAAGCAAAAAGTGCATATTACTATAAAATGTTTTAAATTGAAAATAGAAGTGACGTTATCTGGAAAAAAGTTAATAATATCCTAAATCGTAACGGTAAAGCAAACACTATCAAAGAACTTGTAATAAATGGTAGAACTTTCAGTGGAGTAGAGTTAGCAAATAAATTTAATGACTATCTTACGAATCTATTTTCCCCTGTTCAGTTACAAAGTGGTGATCTTTGTTCAACTCAACGCATAGCAGAAAACTGCTTCTTATTTCCTACTGATGAGTGTGAAGTACGTTCGGTGTTTTTAAACCTCAAAAACAGTAAATGTGTTGATTTTAATGGTATACAGGTGCAGCCGGTAAAATATGTGATTGACATCATTACGCCGTACCTCACACATATTTTTAATTTGTCGCTCTCGACTGGCGTTTTTCCAAAGGGTATGCAGATTGCGAAGGTGTCTGTTTTATATAAGTCTGGAGATAGAAATGACATGTCCAATTACAGACCAATTTCAGTCCTACCCGTTTTTTCTAAGGGCTTAGAGAAGATTATACACGCTAGACTTAACAACTTTTGTGAAAAAAATTCGATATTTACTGATTTTCAATATGGCTTTCGGAAAGGCCGCTCTACTGAACTAGCTCTTCCACAGTAAAAAGAAATTATTCTAAAAAATATAGAAAACAAACTCTTAACGTTGGGGATATTTATCGATTTTTCAAAAGCTTTCGACCGGATAAATCATAAAATTCTATTTAAAAAATTAAATTTCTATGGCATTCGAGGGCATTCTCTTGTTTTAATTGAAAGTTACTTAAGCGGTCGGATGCAAACAGTTGAAATTAATGGTTTTTCTTCTATGCTGAAAGCAGTCCGAACAGGGGTACCTCAAGGTGGTGTCTTGGGGCCACTGCTTTTTAATTTATTTATAAATGATGTAGTCGCTATCGCAAGTAACGCCCCATTTGTCATGTATGCCGACGATACTAGTATATTTTTTTCAGGGAACAATATTGATATAATGATAGCCGATGCAAACACATGTCTGCAAAAGCTTAGTTCATGGACTGTCTCAAATTCCCTAAAAATAAATGAAACCAAAACAAAAGCCGTTATCTTTAAATCAAAAGGTAGAGTGTGCAATCCTAATGTAAAGTTAATGTTGAATTCTTCGGAAATTGAATTTGCAAGCACTGTTAAAACTTTAGGCATAATTTTTCATGAACATATGTTATGGGACTCCTATATTCAAAATCTTACACTTAAGCTTTCAAATATCGTAGGAATTCTATATAAGCATCGCCATACATTACCATCTAGTATTAAACTCTTAATTTATAATGCATTGTTCCATTCTCGTATATCCTACTGTAACCTGGTGTGGGCAACCACGACCAGTACAAACCTTAATAAACTTTTTTTATTGCAGAAGAGAGCAATTCGAGTCGTAGCCAATGCGTCGTATTACGCACACACCGATCCACTTTTCTGTAAGCATAAAGTAATAAAAAAACAAGAATATTACAAATATAAGCTTGCGACAGTATACGCGGCATCCCTTAAGTATTTTAACCACCCATTACTGCGGTTTTCTAGACTAAGTGTTAAAAATACGGTATACGGAGTACGTAGCGCCGGGTCCCTGAGAGTACCTCGTCCTAGAACAAATTATGGGCTTCAAATGTTACAGCATACATTGCCAACATTACTGAACTTTTTAAGAGACCACCATGTCTGTCTTGATGCACTAAATAAGAAAACAATACGCACAATATTCACTTCTAACTTTTAAACTTTTTTCTCCTTCATAGAACTGCCTGTTTTGTTTTTTCGCCTTTAAAATGTTTCTGTAAACGTTTCCTGTCTGCCGATCTGCCGATAGGGGGCAGGGGCTTTGTCAAGCTGCACATTTTGCAGCTTTTTTCCCTGTCTCCGTCACCCATATGTAAAAATGGGAGTAAATAAAATGAATTGAATTGAATTGAATTTTCACTTTTTTTCATTTCTTCTTACCTGCACTAGCCGTTCTTTGTAGTTCGCAGTGTGTCAAGGAAAAGCGGGAAAGCTCTAATAGGTGGCGATTTGAAGCTGAATTGTACGATTTAATTAAATTACCTTGACATCCCTTCAACAGTCAAGGACCGATTGCAACAACGTAATTTTCAGTGCCTGGACCTGTTCTTGAAAGAACAAAGCTGCTACTTCGCAATGAACTGTCGTATATCTGTTAGATAGAACAATTTGCTTTCAATAGTTTACTTACAAGGTATTCTTTCGAAGACCATAAAAAATGTCATTATGCCGGACAGCCTGCCAAGTGATGTGCCACACTTTTCATTGTGATTGAAAGTAATATTGATTTGTTGATTGTTGTCGATTTATATTTTGACATGATCACAAAACGTCTTAACTTTTATAATGGTATACCTGTCAGATGCTGTTTAAAGCAAGTTATTGGAATTCTGAAGAGGCCAAATTAAAATATTGAGCATGGACATTACCTTGCACGTTCTTAGACTCCCCAATGAACCTTTTTGTTTGACTGGGCAGCTTATATACTGTAGAAGAGTAGTACGCTGGGCGAGTTGGTAAACGTTGAACATGATTAAAAATTGCGTGTCTCTTTATGCGCGATTTTTCACCATGTTCAGAGCTTATATTCCTTAACTTTATGTACATATTTTGTATGGTAGCCTGAACAACCTGAGCTTGATTAAATATTAATTTTCCCTTTCGCTTTTCTTTTTTTTTTTGAGGGGAGGGGGGTTTCTCCAGGCCGGTTTTTAAAATTTGTTAATAATAAAACACAGGGGTACACAAAGAGGACTAGGCGATTCTCTCGCTTGCCCTGCTGAAAACTGTTCTGCCTCGACGGGGGATGGCTTTCACTTTGGTTTTGTGACTTCGTTGCCTCCCGCCGCTGCGTCGGCAGGTGCTGTACTTCCACGCGCGAATTAATTAACATTTCATGGATTCGTTATGCGGGAGGACCTTTAAAACCAACGCTAATTACCCTAATGTATTTTCCTACTGGCAGGCTTTCTTTTATCTTTGCAGTGGTCCGCACTGACCGCTGGTTTAAGAAGTGCGTGGACGATGGATTATTTAGAACAGTAAAAAACAGCATACTCGGCATTAACTCGTATCCGGGCCTTCCTCGATTTCAAAGTACTTCTAACGCATTTTATAACAGAGCCAACCTCGTCCAGTAGTAAGAAATGTTACTGGTGGCTTTTTGATAGTATCGCCAACGTCCTCTCCCCATTTTAAAGTATTTCTTATCCGTTTTCAAAAAAAAGGAGTCCATCCCGCTTCCAGTTTTGGGATAGTTACATCCGTCTTAAGATTGCCATGTCCCTCGAGTTTCTTAAAAATAAGAGCTTCGCATCAGAAAGCTAACAGATCGAAGCCTCATTAAGGGGCTGCATTAACCGAATGCAGTCGCGCTTTTAGAAATCAAAGCTATCCCTGCCTTTCTCGACGCACAACGAGACTGCAAGGAATGTGTGGAAGAGCGGGGGGTGCTCGTTCTCTATTTCTTTGAGGAGTGAAAGAAAAAGGGGATCAAAGGGAGTGCAATGTATATCAAGGTTCTCGATGACTTCAGTCTTTATGATGGCGTGTTTGGAAGTTACGTTACTAATAAAAAACGTATATTAACAATGTTGTAACACCCTTGCAAATATATTTTGAGGGGGGGGGGGGGAGGGAGGTAATGGTACCGGTGCTTTTTACGAAAAGTAGCGAGTACCACAGAGTGATGCCTTTGGCCCACTTGACTTCAAGAAGAAAAGTTCTTTTTCATCGGGATAGCCAGTCCCAATTCTGAAGGCCTTGCAAATTTTAAGACTAAGGCATATTTTTTCTTTTTTTGGTTTATGTCGCAGGTTCATCATACAAATCATACGTTCATCATACGTTCATCATACAAAAACATACGGTATGCGTTCCAGACACGTTGACAAAATTATCCGCATGCAGCGCCTCCAACATATCGAAAGCGTGTTTGCTTCACATATATGTATGCTTTAGGCATGTCTGTAGACAGCTCTTTGTACGACCAGTGGGAGATGACCGTCGTCAAGGCGGAAGCACGCCTCAGACAGCTTCTGCAGACTGTCTTTTGTACAATCTGTACGCGGTGTGACCGCCGCTATAGTGAAGAAGGGTAGCCAGTACGATATTCTAACGCGATTGCAACATAGGGGGAAAAGTAACGCCTTTTTTCCTTAGCGTGAAACGTTCTTTGCCTTGTTGCGCAAGAATTCGTGAAAGCGTATTTCGTGAAGCCGTGGCCTGCGACGTCGCATGATTTCTAATGACGTCGCAATGACGTCACCTGAACTACGCACCAATTCAGTTTCCCCGCTAAATGTAACGAGGAAATTGAAGTCGCGTGACATGGTGTCACATGATGCCAGAATGTTTCACGTACGCAACACAATTGCCTAGCAATTTGGCGTACTATCTTTTTCTGAACCAGAGGCTATACCCAATGCCCTATTATAACCGCGGTTAAATAATTGCACGCACAAAAAAATAGTAATGATCTCCTTTCTGGCGATAGAGGGTGAGCGTCCGACTGCAACGCCGTTGGAACGTTTGATGCACGTAAACGAGTTTCGTTGCGAAACCGTGGGTGACGACTAGCATGTTGAGGGGCTCCTTTGGAAGGTAACTATATCTTACCAAATGCCTACGTCACAACTCACGTACGCCTACGTCACAACGTCACATAAGGACCAGTTCACACAGCCCCGTTTGCTTACATTACCTCATGTTAGGAGAGCGCAGGTCTGCTTACGTCGAAAGTCAGAGGGATATCAATGTGTCGTAAGAAGCGTAACAACCAATTGCCAAAGAAGCTTGCACGTGATTTACAAGGCACGGATTTCTTGGTGAGTCATAGCGTAACGTAACGTAAGAAAACGTAAGGAATCTCCAATGTGTGACTGATCCTTAATCTGACCACATTGGTGAGAAATAAATAAGGGTAGACGTCAAATAAATATGTTAACCCGCTTAATCACCATCATTTAATATATTCATTAACCGATTAATATGTTTCGTTAATTCTCATGCATAATAATTTAAAACGAGTCAAATTTATATCTTTTTCCAGTAGCTGAATACGTGATAAGTGGCGGAACGCACAATCTCAGATTTTAAATAAATCTTGATGAGTGCCTGAGAACGACTAAAAGATATCAAGACACACAAATGATTACTTCAGCCGCAGCCGCTAAGAGGTTCGTTGATATTCTACGGCAATAATGATATCGCTTGATTGTTCAGAGCGGACACTTCTGCGCGAAACTGAAACTCGCAGCGGCGTTGAAGTGGCTGACGCAGGCATAACATTCTCCACTTGTGTTCAGTTAGAATCTCGCCTCTACAGTTTTTCAGTTCAAAATTTAAACTTAAAGCTTGCCGTTATACAGGTCTATTTGTCCATTTCTGTGTGATAAATGTGTTGCATTTTTTTTAGTTTAAGGAATTAGGCGGATAAAAAAAATTAATCAAATTATACCATTAATCGATGAATTGCTACGCTAATCGAGCAAGTGCGCAGCCCTACAAATAAATTAAACACTAATAAACTGTAGTAGGCCACCATTTTTCTCTCTAACCGGCACACAAATAGCTTCCTGTCTGTATACTATTGTTCTTTGTTTCTTGTTTGTCTTGTTCTTTTGTAATCTCAATAGGCCCTTTTCTAAAGTACACGCCATCTAACAGCCGTTGCACGTGTCATCCGAGTCCACCAATGTTAGAGCACGTACTTTGAACATGAACTGGACATGTTGGCTGCTTCAGCATTCACGAAGAACCCAGATCGACTCACAGGCTTCGTACCCGAGAAATGGCAACTCAGGTGTTGCTCGATGGGGTTTGTGCAGGACATTATCTCGAATAATCCCAAGGAGGTTATAGGGGGCAGGAGGTGGTGTCCGTATTCGCCTTACATAGAACGAAGTAGAACGGCAAGTAGGCGTACCAACGAATTGTCCCGTCAGTCTCATGGCCAATAGGAAACGTAGTTAATGGGTGCCGTTATGTAAATAACGGCGCAAATAACTGCGTCACCATGGCATTGCCGTGACAACGCGGTTCTTTTCCCCATGTTTACAAGGCGGCGTCCACTGAATTGACTGAATCGGTGTCGAACAGGGTGCCTTGGAGCTCAAGACTTGCCTGGCCTGCAGAAAGTCGGCGTGTGGCTGACGCTCTTCACAGCACGCTGGGTAGGTGCCTCCAATAAAAGTTACACTCTGTCTCATTAAAGTAACTGGAGGGCTAGTTGGTTCAACATGATGTGAAAAAGCGCAAATGGTTGGGAAGAGAAGAAGGGGCAGTAAAGTGCGCTTAATTACAACTGAAGTGTATTGATGGAATTAGTAAAGGACCAAACGGAAGTGAGGGATTCATGACTGATAAAGAAGAACCATTTTGAAGGAGAAAGAAAAAGAAAAGAGTAAATACAAATAAAAGCAGCGACAGCTTTTTTAAATGAATAAACAAATAAAAGAAACATTTTTAAATAAAATAGTAGCTGCTGAGAAAATTCACATGAATTTTTCCAAGTAAACCTGTTCTTTGGCTGGCAGTGCTACAGACTGTGCGCGAACACATGACGCTTCTTTTGACAGAATAGTTTTTGTCTCATAGCGTTCACAAGCTCCCTGTTGTGCGAGCGCCCTAGGATTAACGTATCGTCGAGCACTGGGGAACGCCCACAGTCTCTCACGGGAACAGCTGAGTGGCCATATGGTGACGATTTCAGCGAAATTCGCAGTCTCACATTTACGCACCGGCCAGTTCGCCCCACATAAGCGTTTCAACAAGTGCATGGTATTTGATACGCATTTCCAACGCAGCAGGTAGTGTACTGGTGCACGTGTCTTGCGTCACACTGGTCAGCGGTGTTTTTTGGCGCGTTGACTTTGGGAAAATATCTGTCGAGTTTCTCCGGTGCCGAAAGAATAATAGGTATTTTAAACCTAGGGGCTATCCGCTTCAATTTGTGAGATAGGCAGTGGATATACGGAACAACGGCAGGCCTACGTTTATATTCAGGTCTTTCACTCCTTTTGTTGGGATGCGTCAAGCATTCAGAGATCTCAAACAGAAATGAACTTGGTTATCCAGAATCTACCTGCTCGTCGAAGCTTCTCTGGGCCGTTTGGTGGCATAATATTATAAGTGCCGCGCTAAGACAACTCTTTAGAATTACTTTCTGATCAACCAGATATAAGCACTGCATTCTGGTACAGAGATACGCTATAGCTTGCTCAATAACGCTCAAGGTCTAAAGTTTACAAATGAGTTACCAACAAAGAGCATGCTTTAATTTTTCGGCCTGAAGCTTATATTTCAAAATAACCACATTTTCTGTATGTATTAACCACAGTCAAAGAAACACCTTGTTCCTTTTGATTCGGAACATTCCAAGATTATAGATAGAGGGATTGTAAAGACTTGTCTTAGAGCGGCACTCATGAAAGCATGCTACCACACGGCCCAAAAAAGCCTCGACTTGCATGCAGAATGACTCCGAGATTCTGAATATACAATTATATTTTTGTTTGACATCCCTGAATGTCTGACGTATCCCGAAAAAAAGGAGTGAAAGACTTGAATATAAACGTAGGCCTGCCGTTCTATGTACATCCACCGCCTATCTCACAACTAGAAGCGTATAGCCTCCAGGTTTGGAATACCTATTATTCTTTCGGCATGGAAGAAACTCGAGATTTTGCCCCAACTTCAACATGGCAAAAACACCACTGAACATTCATAGACGTGCTGCGCTGCGAAGTTCTACAGAACAAACGCGTGACTAAAAATTGAAATGAAAAGGATGAGTTTACATTGAGATGAGGAGAAACACAACGAACACAAATGGGCGCAGACTAACAACTGTTTATTCTTTTCTTTTTCCTCCTTTTCAATGCATAAGTTTCCCAATGCATGAGTTTGAAAAAGAGCGAACGCTATGAAATAATGATAAATGTCTTCATGAAGATGTGTGGACTTTCGATTTTTGTGGTGTTTTTCCCGTTTTCTGATAAACGTTCGGTTTTTGTGGTGTGAGAGGGGAACTTGAAGCTGGTGCTGGTATCCGCCTCGTTATGCTATGTATTGTCTCAGCAGTTCAATTTCCTTTTTGTTCAGTGCAATGGAAGGATCACTGACACACGTGCCGTGCTTCCCTGATGCTATGTGGAAGGCTTCTATGATTTCTCGCTTGTTTCTATTTTTCGATCTGTCCATGACTGGTGTGTTTCCGAATAGCGGTTCGCAGCTGTATCTCGCGCAATGCGCTGCTAAGTTGCCAGGTGCTTGCAATTTCCCGCATGAATATTTATGTTCTCTGAGTCTGTCAATTAAGCACCTCCCCGTCTACCACTGAACAACGCGACGCAAGACTTGCGCACAAGTATACCAGCTGCTGCGTTATAAATGTGTTTCAAATCCCGTGCACTTATGGAAAAGTTTATGTGGGACAAACTGCTCGGTGTTTAAATGTGAGACTGCAGGAACATGCCCTTTCGCTCAAATCATCACCATCTGGCCACTTAGCTGTTCACGTGAAAGTCTGTGGTTGTTCACCGATGTTCGACGATGCGGTAGTCCCTAGGCACTCCCGCAACAAGAGAGCTCGTGAACGCCATGAGGCAAAAACTATATTGGCAGAAGCAGGTTCATGTATTAGCGCACCGTCTGTGGCACTCTCAGCAAAAGCACAGTTATACCCGAAAAAATTCGCATGGTTTTCTCAACACCTACCATTTTAATTTGAGGAATTTTTTTTTATTTATTTATTTAAACACGCTTTCACTGCGTTTATTTCTTTTCCTTTTTTTTCTTTCTTTTTTAGATGGTATTTTTTATCACTCGATTCCCTCACCCCCTTTTCGTCCTTTTCGAATTCCTTCAATACGCGTCAGTTGTATGTATGCGCTCTGTCCTGTCCCCTTCTTCCCTTCCTAACCATTTGCGCTTTTTCACATCATCATACACTATGCCTATCGGCTCCTCTCCACGAGATGCCCAGGCCCGATGCCCCATCTTACAACATGCACGAGCGGCTAGATAGAGCCGCCTAGCCGCCGTTTGTTTTCCAATTTTTAGTCTAGAATGTATTGTTTAGATTGCTATTGAAGACATATGAAATATATATATTTTTAGCAACATGTGAAATACTTTTTGGGAAGCGACCGCCTTGCATCGGAAGAGTTTTGCTGAGACTACATACACGGTGTGCGGAGGTAAAAAAAAAAAGAAAAATAACCGAACTTGCCGGGGGCAATGTTACTTCCTGTTCGCCTTGTATTTGTTTGTTCTTGAGGACCCTCAGCGAGTAGCGCATACTTTAAATGTCTCATCGCCGAGAACTATCTGCGGCATCTCTTGAAATTTACTTGTATTAGATCGACATCCCTTCCTCTTTCCTTTAGTAAAAAAAATAAAAGAGTATTTGTCCCTCAAGAAAATGACAAATCTGCCGCAGGTATCCTCGATGCGTCTCATGGACAACATATTCGACGAGCCTGAACCATATATTTGCGAACACCTTAAAACCTACAAATCCCTAAACGCGTTGAACTACTCGGGGAACGGCAAGGCATCGACAGTAGGCACCTATCTCCCTCCAGTGCGAAGTTACATGTCGAGCTACCCCGCACGATTTGACGAGCCGGCAATTGGTTTTAGCAGACAATCTTCCAAAAGCTTTTTTTACGCTTCCATTAGCACGATGCGAGTGTCTTTTTTTTCTAGTGTTTTAACTTACTTAATTTGGTACAAGGTTTCTTTCCCCTATCACCGTGCACATTGCATTTGTACGTGCCATAATGTCCCATCGAAATAATAGTTGTGGCACAGGCTAGCTGGTGAATGTTCTTACTCGAGACTTCGTTGCGTTTGTCTCTTCCTTTTTCCTCGCCTCGGGAATTTTTCAAGTATGAATGATGACTCATCGCTGTACAGATAAAGTCGATTGAAGTGATCGAAGCGCCTCCTTCTCGAGTTTGTCGCTTTGCGCCATCTGTCGGCAGCATATCGAAGTAGGCTAGCATCGTCAGCCAATGCCGTCGTCCTGCGATCACCCTGGCTTGGTGACGTCGGTGGCGTCCCTTGCCTGTCGATAATTGAAATAACTTCACATGAGACACTTTGTTTGTGCAGGTACGCATTATCAAATTAAGAGCACCAGACTTGGAGAGCATAGATCCCATGGAATTTCTGGCTAGTGAGCCAACAGTCGTCGCTCACCCAGCCGGACAGAAGGTAAACATGGGAGAAACGAAAATTTTTCTCTCCCCCTGTCATGGCAGCAAATAGTGGCAGCACGCCCCATATAGCGAAACTACCGAAGCCAACGTTACCAGAACACTCAGTTAAGAGACACTCCCTCAAAACCCGGACCGCCCATGTACATCGGGACCGCACTAGATACGATTATAGCACCACTCTTTAGCGCGAGACAAAACATAAAAGTTGCCTAATGTACCTACTGCAACATGGCGCTTCAAGATGGTTCCACCGGCCCTTGCGCCACTCGACTCAACCGGTACGTGCAGGTGTCTAGTTCCCGAAGTGGCCGCTGCGAGAGAGACAGCGCCGCTGCGATCGCTTCTAGTTCGGTTTTCAAGTACGGATCGGAGCCACTTATTCAAAGAGGGCTCCTGTGGCAGTTTCCGAGCTGAGTTCTTCTAGTGACGTTGACCGAAACCAAGGAAAATAAAGCCACATCGTCTGCTTCAATGGTAGCTTGGGGCTTCTGGCGCTACCGTTTATCGTGCGAACAGTTAGCACCAACTCGTTGGCGCGTGAATGGCAAAAAGAATAATAAATATTATTTCGCTGAGAACCGTAAGCAGGCCTGGAGCTTTAAACTGTCGGTCAAGAAGGTTGAAATGCCTTGTTGTCTGTGCTCTTGGTGTAACATCATGGAGTCTATCCTGCGAGGAGATGGTTGGCTTCACTACATGGCAGGTTTGTGCTCAACGCCTAGGTGCATGGCTCCACCACACGGAGACCACGCGTACTATTTGCCTTCTCCCTTCCACTTGTCAGTTCATGGAGCCGAAAGGCAATGTGTAACTGTGTAGGAGTCGCAGGGCAGGAGCGTCGTCAAGGTATATGTACATGGGTAGCGAAGCTTCGGCCAAAAAGCGGTTCAAAACAAATCGCCAGCGACATCGACCTGGAGGGTCACGTGAAGGATGCGATTGAAGCGCGACTAGGAGAGGTGGGGACAAACATTATCAAAATTAATTAGTTTGTGACTAGAAGTATAATCATTGGTATTTTTAAACAAGCTAAATATAATTATTAGATAATATCAATCATATTTAACGCGGTACAAAATTCAAAACTGTCTTTGTTTTTGATAATAGTATGCATACTTCTTATTAGCGTCCTCTGTACGCCACTAGCAAAAAGGCCGACTAGCAATAGCGATATTTGCAGTTTTTCGTAGACCTCGTGGCGCGCGGAAAGGCAGTCTGCTGACGTCCGTCTGCTTGCTTGTGTTTGGGCCTCCACGTGCTCTTCGCTTTTAATTGTTATAGCGGCAGCTAACACCGTTTCGGGAGTTTTGTTGTTTGCTCGGGCGTGATTAACCCAGTTACCTGCGCGGGAACTCGGCTGTCGTGCGCCTGGATCTTGGACGCTACTGCGCCCAAGGGGCTCAGCGTCTTTTGCGACGATGAGCACAGCGCGATACGCAAAGAAACGGTGCTCCGTGGAAATCTGGGAAAGCAACACCCGCACGGCTGGCATCTCGCTGTACCGGTTTCCCCTCGACTCTCGAAGGTGAGACTTCGCTACTGTCAGTGACGTGCCTGCTCTGTGATGTATGCCCCTTGTTCGTTCTCCTCTAACTCATGTTAGTTTTACCTAAAGCTATTAGGGTTGTCTGGATGTGCACAAGAAACTGCACCTGAAGGCGTAATATGTTATACTAGGAATGTTTTAAGTTCGAAATCACTCTGACTTCGCAGTGTGCCGTCATTATAAAAGTGCCCACGACATTAAAATTTACCAGTACCGGCCTGGCTCTGAGGATCCTAGTGTCGTGATCATCGGCGTGGTTATCAGTGGTACAACACAGATATATAATAGGGCATCTGTGCGTAAGACTCGTGTTTTTACTCTTTATGGTGTACACAGAGCAGTGATGTCATGCATTTGTTAAGGTTCTTGCACTGATCTGCTTTGGTTTGTGGACATTTTGGCTACATTTTCTTTTCGTAGTATTCATGGCACCCTCATAGCACCATGCCTTATCTGCAGGCGCGAAGCCTGGGTTCGGTTCTGCAACAACCGAAGTCTACAGGGGAAGACTCCATGGCAGCCACGAGGCAGGGTAGTTTGCTCCTTGCATTTCGAGGAGTCAGCTCTCCTGCGCCCTGGACACCTCCGTCACAATGCGTTGCCAAGTGTGCTTCCCACAAAAAGTAAGCAGACCAATAAACCTTCCGTGCACTTTGTGACTAAGCATGGTTAACCCGCTCTTAGAAAAATGTTTACCACATGGGGTTGAAATATTGCTTTTGTGGGCTCATAACATTTTTATATTATTTGCAGGGACGACACATGGCGACATTTCCAGCAAAAGCTCTCCAGGTTCAGCAGTTTTGCATGGTGAGCTTTTTCACTGAAACTAACATAAAGTGGCAGCAACTGCCAGCACCACTGCATTACCTCACGGTCTTCGTGACTTGAGCATTTTGCAAAAGAACTAGGTGAGATTAGCTTTGAAAAGCTGGTTGAACATGGACAGAGGTACTGCTAGAAGTTCATTTCAGGCCCGTTTATAATGACATGTTTTACTTGAGGTGACATAATCAACGTCCCAGAGCATCTTTTGCCTTGCCGACACCCAGTCTTCCATAATAAAGCTGCCCATGAAAGAAAGTGATTTACATTTTGTGTTAAAATAGGCGAATTCACCATAAATTTGCAGAGGTGAGTGTGACACCCTCATTGAGCTACACATGCTTCGGCAGTTCAGACTCGCGGAGCTTCTGTAGTCACCCTGACGACCAGTCTTCCGAAATGAAACTTTCGTGGGAACAAGGTGATTTTTTTTGTCGTGTGTTAGAATAGACACATAGGAAGGAATTCAACTACTATTCCATGGCCAACTTCACGCTAAATTTGCAGAGAGGATTTCGCCAGCCTCATCGAGCTGCACATACTCCGGCCACTCGGACTGGTGGAGTTCCTGTAGTCACCCTGACGACCAGTCTTTTAATTTAAACCTGTCATAAAAGAAGGTGAATATACTTTTTATGCATTCAAATAGGGGAATAAGGGAGGACTTCCTCTTCTCCTTTGCTAAGTTCACATTAAATTTGCAGAGCGGATTTCTGTGGCTTCATTGGACCACACATACTCGTGCACCTTACTAGAGAACAGTCGACTAGGGGCCAATAATAAGTGGTGGCCGAATATTGCTTGTGCTATCTTTTTTATTTCCTTTTCTTTGTGAGCTTGCTTTCTCAAGTGGTAGAAACAGCGCAACTTGACGTAAAACAGGAAACAAGGAGTATACAGACAGGCGCAGTAAAAGTACACAGAGAGGCACTGTTTCTGCAAGCTTAAATGAACGACCAACTCGTCCAACTTTCCACTCTGTTGAACTTGTTTTCTTACTTGCAGTTCTTACAAAAGCTTTTCTTTCTTTCTTTCTTTTTT
Organism: Ixodes scapularis; assembly: GCF_016920785.2. Taxonomy (NCBI): domain Eukaryota; kingdom Metazoa; phylum Arthropoda; class Arachnida; order Ixodida; family Ixodidae; genus Ixodes; species Ixodes scapularis. Next base: position 75,265,922 of record NW_024609837.1, read on the forward strand.
TTTGCGGTTGATCACAGCTACGCTCTACGTCAAGATGCTGCTCCTGCTCAAGAGTCCAGCGCGGACGTGGCTGACATGGAGATTTTGGTTTCTTCACCGTCGCCTAGAGACTCTCTCTCTGGCTGTGCTGCTGGGCCTTCTCACAAATGTGAGTGCTTTCTATAATGCGAACTTTTTTCTTTTGCAGTTTTTTTTTTGTGAAGTTACAAAAGATCAGGCCGCAAAAATAAAAAGCCAAGGCTCGAAAAACACCAGGGGATACTAAACTTTATCTTGAGAGCAGATGACGCAAAGGGTCACATCACACCAGACCTACTAGCTGGCAGCTACAAATCGAAGTTTGTTCAAAGTTCACCACATTTTTGTTTCACGGTATTGTCATTGTCAAGCACACAAAAAGACAAAAAAAATTGTTCCACACGCAGGTGTTAACACCGTCAAATCAAAACAGCTGAACCGGTTTCACTGAATCATAAGCCTTCCCGCAAAACCTCACGTAAGACAGTGTTTTTTAAAGTTATCGAAAAGCTGCCGTGGTCATATGTGTGTGATGCTGAGCCTGTCATGGTCCCTTGTCCTATCTTCCAAACTTTAGTCGCCTGTTGTGCGAGCGCTTCACTGTTACAATGCCATGGGCATAAGTAAGGTATGGTCAAGCTTTAAGAAAATGCATTTCCCCATTTGGATGCCTATTTTGACTTGCATGTTTCTGTGTGCGCCTTTGTCTTTTTGGACTATCAGGTCTCTGGCCAACATGAAGCACCTAGCCCAACATAAAGATGTACTGTTGCTTTCCTAAACTTGAATTGCATGTGTAGTTTGTCAAATTCGCGGTTCTTGTTTAAAGACACTTCAGATCATTGAGGAATGCTCTTGAGCGTGAATAGATTACACATTTAATAAATTGATGGCGAATGCAAGTTTTTCTTGGAGGCCTAATCTGGGTCATTTGCCAAATTGCAGCACCCTGCAAAAGCCGCAGCATCGGCAACAAGAAGGTGAACGCCTGAGAGCCAAGGTGCGACAGCTTCAAGAGCGTAACAAGAGGCTGCAAAGAAGGCTGCAACGACAACGTCAGATGAGGACTGTTGCCGAAGTCGTTGAGAGTGTCCGCGTTCATGTGTCTCCTCGTGTCGCCGCACTCGTTGAAGCCCAGCTTAGAATGAACAATGTGAGCCGGTTTGGCCAGAGATGGTGCAGCCACAACAAAGCCTTGGCTTCAGGCCTCTACTTTCATAGCCCCAAAGGCTTTAAGTATTGCAGGCGACTGCTCAGGCTGCCATCAGTAAGGTCACTGCAGCTATGGCTTCAGCGTGTGCCACTAAAGATTGGATTTTACCCTGGCATTTTCGAGCTGATAAAGAGGCGGGCAGCTTCTTTTACTCGAGCCGATCGGGCCTGCAGCATAGTCTTTGATGAAATGCACATTAAGAAAGAGCTTTCATACAACCCCTCGTCTGACAGGTTTGAAAGACTTAAAGAACATAGTGGACAGCAAGGCAATAAGGCTCTCATGTTCATGGCGAAAGGAGTCGGAACACCGTGGAAGCAGCCGCTTGGCTATTTTTTGCTCACAAAGGCACACCTTCAGATGTACTAAAATATCTCTCTTTCCAGTGCTACAGCGCCCTTGTGGACGCTGGCCTGAAGCCGGTAGCTGTTGTATGCGATGAACGGTGCCAGAACGTGTCTCTTTTTCAAGCAACGTAACTGCCGAAAAGCCTTACGTAGAGGTCAATGGCAAGCCACTTTTTTTTTCCTTTTCGATGCTCCGCACCTTTTGGAGTGACTAAGAAACGTGTTATTTAAATACGGCTAAAAAGTTGGTGATTACACAGTGAAAAGTTCCTACATCAAGGAAGCTTATGAAAAGGACTGTAAACTTGAGATCGGTTCTATGCCAAAGCTGAAGGAGAAGCATTTTTATTTGACCTTCTCGTCAAAGATGTCGGTGAAGCTAGCAGCTCAAGTGTTTAGCAATCACTGCGCAGCTGCAATGTATGCCCTTGTTACTTCTTAGCAATTGCCAGCCACAGCTGTTCACAGAGCGAGATTCGCTGAAAGAATCGCCAGTCTCTTTGACAGCCTAAATAGCTCGCAGAAATTTGCAAAGACGCCATATGCCTCTGCAACCTGTAACGGCTCTATCCATGAGGAGTTTCTGAAAGAGTGCATTCTGGTTTTTAAGAGCCTGCAAGTACTCGGATGTGGAAGGCAGCCGCACTGCATTCGTGGCTTCTGTTTAACAGTTAGGTCTCTACTACTGCTGAGCAATCACCTCGCGGTTAATTGCGGTTTTTCCCACCTTTTAAACCGCCATCTGAACCAGGACACCTTTGAAAACACTTTTGCTGTTATACGTTCAAAATCAGGTGCAAACACGAACTCCACTTTCCGTCAATTTCAGGCTGCGTTCAGGCACCTCTTGATTAGAAACCTATTCAAGCTGTCAGAAAAATCAAACTGTGCTGATGACATGTCTCTCCTTGCTACGTTCCCAGCAGGCCTTTTGGCACCTTCTCCTCGTATTGCCTTAGGAAGCACAGTTTTTCTTACCACGGCAGACGATTCGCCTTCAAACTACCCTTTGACAATAGAAGAAAGCAACATGGTTTATTTTGCTGGGTGGCTGGCATCGAAATTCCTCAAGGTTCATTCCTGTGTAGGAACATCCCAGAAATATGAGTTGAGGACAGAAAATGCGTGTTTTTCTGAGGGAAATCAAGTGCTCTTGTATTTGAGTGTGAAAGGAACTGCCGACTCCCACTTTGGAATCCTCTCAGTTCCTTCTGCTTCTTTCATATTGTTTGTTGAAGCTTGTGAGGAAGTCTTCGAGACATGTATCAACAACCTAATTTCAAAGGAGAACGTAGGGCGGACTCTTTGTGTCCTTTTTAACCAGAAGATTTCAAAGTCTCTGACTGTATGTGACGAAAGTGTTTATGATAATTTGTTTTCTCTGATTGCCAGAGTCATTGTGCACTGGTTCGCGAGGAAAAAAAAGGCTGACTATTTGTTACAGTAGTAAAGTGTAAAGCTAGGCAGCAAGTGCGCAGACTACGTATGTGAGACCACCTAGAGTACTTTTTAAAGCAGTGCAGGCATGTTCTATTCGAGCCTTTCATTTTCTTCGGTTTCTTGAGGAGTAATGTAGTCTTCTAACTTATTTACATATATAGAGTTTAAAGCTGTGAAGCAAAACTGGCTTATGAAGTGCAGCATACCACAGGGCTCCAAGAGGGTTTACTCCACTTGGCTTCCTTGACCTGCACCAAACAATCGCTGCGTTGCAGTGTAGCAGCACCAGCAGATGCAAGTTAAGATATTTTTAGCATTATGGTACCTTGCCCAAGGAATGTGTAGAAAAGTGTAACTTTTCTGTGTATTACAGTTGTGGCCTCAGTTGTCGACGGAACACTGTGGAACCTCCGAGTTATTAGTGGCTGCCTATCAACTGTCAATGTCCTCACAACATCCAGCCGATTGTACAATGTCTTATGTTATAACAGTGTGCCTTATGTACAGATCTACTAATTTTCTTTGACCATGACCTTTTGAAAATAGTTGATACCGATTGTATAATTCTAGTGAGTAATCTAAGTGAATGATTGTAAGTGAATAAAACAAATAAAACGCGACTGTTAAAGCGACGTTGGACTTGCATTAGAGTTACTGTTGTGTATTTCATACGCCCAACACACTCCAGCGATTTGATTCACTCTTTTTTGTGACATTACATAATTTGCTTTAAGGTTTCTCACATATTTCCCAGGGATCCTGAAGGAACAAAAAGCAAAACACTGCGGCTGGAGTTTGACCACTGTGCAAAGACACGATGGTGTGACGAAATGAAACTACTCTCATAGCAGGTCGGCTAACAAAGTCGGCTGCAGAAAAAAAACATTTCGAACAAAATATAAAAGCAAGGGCAAATAAGGGTGTAAACGATCCAGTATTCCAGTATAGAGTAAACACGATGTGTAAACACCCCAAGAAAAACCCGAGACTGCAGGTAAAAAGAACGACATATACACTAAAAAGTATCAAACAAAGCTCAAACATGGAGCTATGTTTGATTCTTTTTAGTGTATATGTCGTTCATTTACCTGTGATCTCTGGAATTAGTTTTGTTTAATTTTCGCGCCAAACCGCACGCACGCATGACGTCACGTTTTTTTCCGGAAGTGTCGTCATTTCCTGTTGATTTTTTGTTCCGCCAGAAGTGTCCCCACGACTCATAGATGGCGCTAAAGCAGCTCCATGGGCCGCCATTTTTTCGACATGTGGGCTTCTATGGAAGCTTCGCTACCCATGTACATATACCTTGGCGTCGTCTTGATCGAATTGTCAAAGCGCAGGTTTAGCAAGCGAGCCTATACGCACGAGCGCTGGGAATGGTACCAAGTTGTGAACACCGCAAAAAGCTCCGCTTTCAGCTAGCTTTCATTGTCTTTCATCGCGTTGTGACTACGCGTTAGCATCGAAACTTTTTTGGGTGCGCCGATCGTATTGAAAGTCAGGTTAACAGCGTGCAGACGAAACAGACGACAGGCAGGGTGCAGAAAGACTAAGCCTCACTTGCCGACCGAGCGGTGCGCAACCGATGAAAGTACCGTCGATGCGCCAGGCTGTCTGAATTGAGTTGTATTTCCGGCGTCACTGAGCTTGACTTCATGGCGGGTCCTTGGTTATTTAAGCGTCCTTGCGTGTTCAAGATGTCAGCCCTTAAATAAATATAAATGACGACGATGATGAAAGGTACTACATGTATATTTATATGGAAGGGGGAAGCGCCCTCAAGTCCGGGATTAACTTAGCATATGTTGGTCGACCGTCACTGCTCGACCAGCGCCGAGCAGTGACGGTCGACTCATTATTAAACATGGACGACGTGCGCGCGGTTGCGTTGTCGGCTGACCGAAGCGAAACACGGGGAGGCGACGCACGGGATGATGCCGGCGGCTTACGGTATCCGCATCCGCATCGATAGTCGCGCCGGTCGACTTCACCGCAATACTTGCCAGAACTTGTTGAGGAACAGTTTGAAGAGGATGAAGTCGCCGCGGTCAAGACCACGGGTCCGAGCGAAGCGGGTAAAAGTAAACGAAGAAGCAAAACATGCATGAGGAGGAATAGAGCATCAAGTTTGGACCCTTGTTTTTTGCATATCATCTCTATATTTTGCCTGTAAAGACAGTATACAGGGTTTCTGCTTTTTATTCGAAGAAAGTTATAGTAAATGTCCAGTAAAACAAAATACACTACTGCTCTTTGTGCATGTGCGCTAACTGGGGGGAGGGGCATTATATAGGTTGCTAATCTTGGCGATAAGTTGAATAATGAATTAAAATTGGTTCGTTGTGTTTTTCATTAGTGAAACTAAACATATCGTTTAAATTTAGACACTTGCTGAGCATAATGAGAAACAACTGAAAAAGTTAACTTTAGAACGAGTTAAAGTCCGTAGGGAACGCGGGGATGCACCAGAGTTAGCACTCGTGCAGCAGGCGCAAAGCTAGCAGTGGCAAAACGAGAATGATTGAATTACCATCCGTGATTCCCCACCGCTAGCTATGCAAATGCTGCAGGAGTGGTAAATTTGGTGCACCTTGCGTTCCCTACGTGCTTTATTTCGTCCTAAAATAGATATATTTAGCGGTTTTACACCATCTGAGCAAGCTTCTAATTGAAGCCATGTGTTTAATTTCACTAACTAAAAAGGTGAAAGAAAGAAGTAATTATTCAACTTATCTCGAACAGGATAACTCACGTACAGGAACGGTATTATACCCCTGTCAGAATGGAAATTAAATGGCAGTTGCATCGATTGACATTTCGTGCGAACGGTGAATCAGCGTGTGATCTGTCGCGCGTGGAACACTCCACGCTCGGAATGTCACGCGCTGATTGGCCGATTGCTCAACCGCCAATCAATCGATGTAATTTCCATTTTATACCAGTCTGTCAGGAGTACTAAAGGATATCTTACAAATTTTTTGTAATAAATTGGTCTGAATTAAAATCAAACTCCGTCTAGACACGTTTGCTGTAGATATACACGACGAACAGAAGTTCCTTCAGTACACGCATTTTAGATTGGACTCCACTATTTCGCTTTGGCACTTTGTGTAGATATGCGGGCGAATGCGGCGCGACGGCTCTCATGTTTGCGCAATCCTTGTGAGCCCGGGTTTCTGTTATTGCACGCTAGCTTGTATGTCGTCTCTGGGTGGCCTGAGATGTGCGTCATGTGTACTGCTGACGCTACCGATATGTGCTCGTGTGGAACGCGTAATATCCTATACTTCAGTTGAGTTCAAGTCCAACCGTAGCCGACGCTTCGATACGACGCAGCCAATCAAGCAGCGCCAAAAGTGCATCGTCACGACGCTCATCGGCTTTATGCGTTAGCTATATCCGGCTAAAGCAATCGCGAACTCTGAATGCACCGTAATCTCGCAATTTCAACGTGAAACGTTCTTCGGCAAGGCGTTCGACATTTCGTGAAGGCCAGATAAAAGCGTGACCTCGAGGCTAGACACTGATTGCTCCGACGAGTGGGAGAGAAAAAGCGAGGCGCTGTACTCCGATTGGTTAACGGGGAGGTCATCTGCCTAGATGTGTAGGCGAGGACGAGCTCGACCACCTGTGCGCACCGAGGGAGAGGATCTCGTGAGTATGGAAGGATCTGGAAGGTCGCCAGGTTAATCAGCCCGATTAGGGGTAGTATCGCTTCATTCTAGGGACAACTGCAAAGTGTACACGTGGTACGCGTTAAACTATCTGATGCCATATATTTGTTCTCCTTCCCCTGATTGGTCTAGCCGAAAATAGCATGCCCAGAAAGGCAACGAGACGCCGTGACGATGCGCGTTTCGCCCTGCTTGATGAACTCTATTTATTTATTTATTTATTTATTTATTTGTACATACTGCTGGCCCGTGGGGCCGTGGCAGGGAGGAAAAAAACACACGCACACACACACACAAAAGAATATGACTCATACCTCCAACAGAGCTACGAACAATAAAGCGGTTACAAGATTAAATACAAAACGCGCCGAGAGCGTAAAATAGAAAACAAGAGCACTAAATGCGCGTAAAAAGTGAGAATAAATTTAACAATGACAATATACTGACAAATATTATCACCAATAACTAATAACTGAGGGTACGTGCCGTGTACAAAAACACTATATACAAAAATAAAAAAAGCAGTACAATATTTAAAGTATCACGTAATATATGCATATTTAACCCCAAAAAGAGAGAAAAAAAAAGATAAAATAACACCAAGGCAATATGCTCACTCTTTAAACAGAGTAAAAAAGTCTAACGGCGTCTTCGAACACTGAAACATCGTTGTGACTTACGATATGTTCGGGAAGCTTATTCCAATCGTTAATTGTATTTGCAAAAAAGGAATACTTGAAAACATCGATCATCGGTGTTTTCCGGTGGTTGCGTCCGTATTTTAGTTAAACAACATTTTGTGGTACTTGCCGTCATTTAAGAATTTTTGTGACCGGAAAAAAAAAGGCAGTTCGTTTTTTCTTTGTGTGTAACTACCGCGTGTACACTAACGCCTCGATCCCACTTTGAACAATCCGCGAAAATCCGGGTTCCACGTATCGCGCTGGGATTTACTACAGAAGTGCCCGAAGGTATAGTGCATTTTTTAAATGAGAGTCTGAATGCATAAAACCTCCGGAGTCAAAAGAAATAAAACTGGTTTAATTTATGGGAAAATTATTGTTGGCTTTAACGAAAATATTCCCTGGAGAAGGGAAACAAGAGAGACAAAGGGCAAACACAAATCTCCAAACACAACTAGGTGCCTTGTGCGCAACCGAAAAAATCCGCCTGGTCCGGGTGTCGAACCCGGGACCTCTCTATTTGCAGCAGACCGTCTAACCAAATAATCTAACCATGTTGTTTTTTTTCTTTTTTATTGCATAAATCAGAAAACACATGTCATATAATTATAAAAATTCTCTGCAAATTTTTCGCAGGCTATGTTAAAATGTTTTTATTTCCAATAGCTCTTTGCAAAGGCCTAGCCATTTGGGCTTGAGCTCACGGGTGGAAAAAAGCACTTTCTATTTGTTTAACAAGGTCAAAGAAATAAAACTGAACTTTTTTCGTATTGGGGTCGGCGTGACGCACTGCCCTGCATGACCGCCATATGCTGCACAGTCCTAAAAGAAAGAACATATCAAAAGCTACACGACCGTCGCCGCTTACGCTCAAAAAACGTATGCCCGACGGGCTGATACAGAACTTTTTCTTTAACGCACGCTGGAGGACGTCCCCCCCAAAAGTCTGCGTCCCAGCATAATATAAAATTGTGCACGACGGCCTCGGGTCTTTTACACAACATGTACTCCACCGGCCATGGCACACCCACGCCCTTTTCTCTAAGCCAAGCTTTAACCGGGAGAGTTATGCTATGCAATGTGAAAAAGAAAGTTTTGACAGCGGGTGGTACACACATACGCTTAACACGTTTGAGTACATGGCGACCATCGCTGCAAATAACACTTCTGTACAGCGGGGCAAGAAACAAACTTAAAACCAAGTCACGTTTGAGCGTCTTCTTGGTTACCACAGACAGATCCTCCAAAGAAAAGCGGGAAGACAATAAGTGGAAAGCGTCGACAACCTCTTTGTGAATCCCATACAGAGGTAACCAGGGGTTAGACATGAGTAGAGCAAACGGGTTTGATCAGCTGCTAACAGTCTAAACCCAACAAGGGTAAACGGGTTGCATTTTAAGGTAATGTCTATAATGCGATTAAATGCAAGGGTGCAAGCGAGCTGGACAAGAATGACGATAATAATCCCTGGAGAAGGGGAACAAGAGGAATAAAGACAACCACAAATCTCCAACCACAGCTAGGTGACTGGTGAGCGACTAAAAAATCCGCCTGGTCCGGGTATCGAACCCGGGACCTCTCCATTTCCGGTGGAGCGCTCTACCAACTGAGCTAACCAGGGGTTAGCTCAGTTGCCCAGCTCGCTTGCACATTTGCAATTAATTGGATTATTATCATAACCTTAAAATGCAAGTTTCACACTTGCTGGTGTTAGACTGGTGGCAGCTGATAAAACCCGTTCGCTCTGCTGATGTCTAACCCCTGGCTAGCTCAGTTGGTAGAGCGCTTCACTGGAAATAAAGAGGTCCCGGGTTCGATATCCGGACCAGGCGGATTTTTCGGTCGCGTACCATTCACCTAGTTGTGTTTGGAGATTTGTGTTTGTCCTTTGTCCCTCTTATTCCCCTTCACCAGAATATATTTTCGTCATTCTTGTCCAAATTTTATCCAAAAATATAGACGAGAATGACAGAAATCGTCATTCTTGTTCAAAAATTATCAAACATTAATTTGGGTTATTTGTGCCTTTATTACAACTGAAATAACAGTAAAATAAAAAAAATAAAACACACTTGACAGCCATTCCTTACTTTATTTTGCCCAAATTAAGCGCTACAGGGACACAAACTATTATTTAACTCTACAGGTACGGTATAGGAAAAACAGTTTTAGAGTGTTCGTGAATTACTCGAGTGATCCCATCTTTCCAGAATCTTAGCGAAAGCTTCCACTACCTTCGGGCACCTCTGTAGGAAATTCTAGCAGATTTTAGCGCGGTACACTAAGAACACTATTTATGTGGGCCATCCCAATTAGGATCGAAGCGTTAGTGTACACCGTGTAAAAGTGTCTAGTTGCAGCCGTGATGCTCATCAATGCGAAAGCGTTTTCCAGTACTCTCATTGGCCAATTAGGATGACTAAAGAGCTCGAGTACCGACGGTGCCTTCGGGGAAATCAGGGGAGTTCTGATGATGCACCTGGTGGATGCGGAAACGACTTTAATTGCATTCTTTCGAAACATAGAGAGACTAGAACGAAGGCTGGGGCAGATATTTCTCAATCAAAACAAAGGCATCGTTGGATCTGAATAGCAGAAATACCTCCTCAAGCGACAGGTCGCGGAAATCTTATTCACACTATGTTCGGCTCAAACAGCATGCTTTCTCACCCATCTTTCAAATTTCTTTTCATTCCGTCCGTAGTTCGCATCACATTCAGTGAGACTATGTCTTATGCACTTTATATGGATGGTACAGTGGATCTTACACAGAACAACAAGCCGACAAAGTAGAAAGCTGAACATTTCACCAAAAGTGCATCGATGTGGTCGGTTTCGCTGACAAAATGTTAAGGCATAGCTCCTTTTTGTGAAAAAAAAATGTTGACGAATGAGGGATTCGCAACGACCTAGTTAGCGATGCTTGTAATGCTCGGTGCCAGATACAAAAAATCGCAGAGAGCAGAAGTAGTCTGTCATCCACTTTCCACGTCTATCGAGAGACGGCGCCACGCGTTCGAAACATCGCTAACTCAGTCGTTCGAAAACGATTGCGCCGTGCACCCTAGCAAGCGGGAAAAACAAATCTGGATTTTTTTTCATCTCAGATATTTTAGGTTTTTATTTATTTTAATATAATCTATTTGATCTGAATAAGCTTTATTTGATTTAAAGCACTCATTTTAGTTAAGTCAAATTGATTTGATTTATATCTTGTTTGATTGATTTTACATAATGTAGCCAAAAAAAATGGCCTGAGAGCTTTGCTACCGCTACACTGATTTTCAAAGAAATGCGTGCATTTCGCGCAGGTTTTATACATAACAAAGAATGCTAAGTGCAGCCTCTCAAATCTCTTCCGTGGGGTGAAACTTCTCTAAGCCCCCCTTTTCATTGGCGCAAGGAGATCAGTTTACTTATCTTGTGCATGAAGGACGTGCGCGCGATGTGCATAAAACACCAGAGCCCTTTCGTTGCACGTATTTATTCACTGTGAACGTGAGTTTATTCATGCGGAGGACAAGTCATGTCCTTGGCCCACCCGTGTAACGTGAAGTATGCCACATATGCTGTGGTTTGAATGTTATGCACAGCGGCCCAAGCTTTTAATAATATCAAGCGAGCATCGACCGCCGGGACGGCCAGCGCGGTGCCGCGAAGGGATGCGATGACACCGCTCTTTCCTGTGCGAGCGTCGTCTGCTAGCCTATTCCGTTGACCGCACAAAGCCCCTGTTGATTATCTGCTGACATAGCTAACCGCCTTTAAGCAAAGTTTTAAAGAGCGGTGCTTGCTTGCGTGATACTGATCAGGCGTGGCATAAACCGCGCGTCATCTCGAGTTTTTTTTTCGATTATTTTATGTTTGCGTTTACTTTGTGTTCACCAAAAGAAATGAAAAATACGGTGACGTGACGAACTGAATGCAACGATGCATTGAACTATATACCGCAGCCAATGCTACGAGCCTCAAAACCAATCCAGTGTTTTCACCCTGCCTATACGTGACAATGCGCTTCTACGTCCAGTTGTACCCTTAGTCGGCCACGTGACACACTCTTAGCGATGGTCTGGCCAAGATAACTCGTAGCGTCGGCTGCGGCAGAACACAAAGTGAAACGGAGTATGGACAGGATTTCCGCTTGCTGTTTTGTATTATCAGCTGCGTTGTTGCTGTCGTTATCTAGTTTGTGTAGCCGGGTAGTCACACTTTTCTTTTACCAGCGGGCGCGCGCAAATTTTTATGCCTGCTGTATTGCCCATAGAAACACGGAAACGTATTGCGAGAATATCGATAGGCGGCATGACGCAAAGGGATATCGCAACAACAGTCGGGGTTACACAGGCTGCCGTCAATAGGATTGTGCACGCATTCCAAGAGGGGCGTATCGGCGATGCACTTCGACATTGCAAGTGCCGTGCCCGCCCTTGCAACGGAGCAGGATCTATGTGCGATCAACGGAATAGCCTAGCAGACATCGCTCCCACTAGAAAGGGCTTCGTGCGCACGCGCTAAATCTCTCCCGTATCGCTGCACGCCTCCACGACACGGCACTGGTCGTCCCGGCGGTCGACGGTCGCTTGATATTATTAAATAAAATGGTCCACTGTACGTGGCGACTGAAGATAAAATCTCTAGTGGTGCCGTTGCGCGACGTGACTTCGTTAGTGTCTACGCGCAACGTCAGTCTGTACTAAAACCATATGCGCACTAGCAGCCACTCGTTATGTTGCCTTTAACGTTAACGTTTGAAGTCCCCATCACGATGAGTGGCATTGTATGTGCCATCGATGAAGTGAGTGCCATCGATGGAGTCCCCATCACGATGAGTGCCAACTGATGTAGGACACTACATCAGTTGGGCTGAAACACATGCTTTGGGTCGAAGAACGGAACCGCAGCCCGCGTGCGTCCTCGTGTCTCCAAAGCCGGCGGCATGAGCTTCCGGGAGTGTTCAAAGAGCGCAACCTCACCACTTCCGCCATCTGTCGGCACTTGCAGAAGATGTTTTGTAGCCAGTTTTCACAGCCATCGTGCTTGTGGCGCCATCCCGGGGCGACGTTACGAACTTTGGTTAGTCCAAACTAGTCATAAGCAGTATATGTACCTGGACAATAGTGCTAATGGTTTAAAAAACAATTTTCTATCACTAAATATATTTTCGAACACGACAAATTTATTGACCCATTCATAACAATTTTTGAAACATGTGAATGAAAGTATTATTGTACATTTCAAGTGCACTTCAATTAAGAGTTTTTGATTTCTGTAAATCCCGACAAACTCGAAGAAATGCAGCTTGATTAGTTTTTTAGTAAGTACAAAACAGTTCGAACAACATGTTTTGCATTGTGATTTGCTTGTAATACGTTTTTTTTTCGTCTTGTGATTCGCTTGTAATAAAACTTCACTTAACTTAAGAAAAGTAGTGCAAGGTAGAAAGAAAGATCATAATCGTGATTTGCTCACGAGAGCGCCGCTTTTTGTTTGTTTTCAGCCTCCTAAAGTCTGCCTTGATGAATGATCTTTTGAGTTGGATACAAAACAATCACAGATATAAATGTTTGAAATAAAAGATAATCTGTAAGTAAAAAATATTTTCGTGATTATTTTTGAGTGAAAAGTTTTACAGACCAGTAAAATTAGTGTAATTTAAATGACGATAAAAATTAGAATTTTATTCCCGATTTAAACCATCTTGTGTTTTATCCTCCACCATGCAGGACAATCTGTTGGTCTCATATTGCACTGAAAGGGAGCTACACATTAATATTTTATATCAAATGCACCACCTCAACGCACACGCAGTGAAATTTTGTGCTTTCTATATACCTATAGGCACCTATTTTTCTGGATCGTTGTAAACTGTTCCAATCACTGCAACCACCCTTTATATCATACAGGACATAATTGCATCAAAATATTAGTGAGTAAAAGATTCTTAATTAGAGTTTTAAAGCCTTTAATCCGAAGTTTCTCACGCACATATCACCCGGTTACTCGTTTATCTTGAACATAACTTTATGATTGCTGTGCGCGACGCTGCTGCCGTCTGAATTGCGACCCAAGTTTCAGGGATAAGATGGTTAAAGTTGGCCATGACCTACAACAAATGGCGGCACTACCTTACACAAGTCGAAAGGAAGAAGAAGGCCGGCCCGAGCGGACGCAATTTCTATCGGCTCCGTTGGATACGGTTTTTCCACCGGCTTTGGTGGCCTTAGGTCTCCACTGCCGACGGTCACCGACAGCATGGCCTTCCCTTAAGTGATTTAGAGCTCATCGGTACCGGTTTCGCGTTGGTGAGTGCAAGTTCACTGGACTTACGAATATTTTTCGTGGCAGCCACGTTAAGCCTAGCAGAAGCCCGGCGCGCCGCGAGCCGGTTCCATCCCGGTGGCGGCCGTCCTGCTCGGCCTGACGATGATGAGTCCGGCCGCCGCACCGGTGGCTTCACAAGAGCAACTTTCGGCGAGGCAGGAAGACCAGAGCCGCGGAAATTCGATAAGAGGGTACGATCCGGCGGCGATGGAATATAGCTTCATAGACCCTGCTCGGCTGCAGAGCCGCCCTGAAGAGGGAACAGGGCTATGCGCTGACGGAGCCGACCCGGATGACCCAAGCTGGGTAACGAAATTACGGCTCCGAGACCGGAAGTCCCGGCAGCAGGACCGGACGTCTCCAACACCACCCATGCAAGTAAGGGAGGCTAATGCCGACATTACGAAATTCCCTAAGCTTCCAAGCTTGCGCCATTATCGCTCGAAAGTGGTAGTCAAGCCCAGGCGGACATTTGAACTCCGTAGCATTGAAAGCCAGATTGGCGAAGCGATGTTAGGGCCGGTAGCAACGGAACTACAGCAGGATTACAAGATTCGACTACTTGGCGCTCAGAATATTCTTATTATCTGTACTAATGACGACGAGGACGCGGCGCGACTCGAGAAGATCAGGACACTACACCTACCCGGTTTGGAATTGGAGGTCGAGGCATATCTCACCCGACCGGCGGAGACGTGTAGAGGAATAATCCATGGGATCCGACAAGGACTGGATAACGCGACAATACAGCGCCTTACGCGTGCAGGCACCACAGAGGTCTTGGAGGCCCGAAGACTCGGGAAATCACAATCGGCGCTAGTTACGTTCCTGGGGAACCGAGTACCATTCACAATTATGTTTGATAGAACAGAAAAACGGTGTTACATATACAGGAAGACGAGGGCAGCCTGTTATAACTGCGGGGAAACTGGGCACCGGGTGGATGTCTGTCCTAAGCCACGGGGATACGCATGCGAGACTTGCGGGAAGGCAGGAGCACAAGAAGGACATGAATGTGTACCATTCTGCGCACTATGTGGGGGCCCCCATCGTACGTACGCTAAAGAATGCAAGCAGAAGTTCTACCGACCCGATATGCCCAAGATGGCGGCAAAAAGCAGGAAAAGTAGGAGCTGGAGCCGGAGAAGACGACAGCGACAGGTGGCGTGGAGCTCTACAATATCGGATGTGTCGATGAAGAGCAGATCGAAGTCACGGAGTCAGACGCGTAAACAAGTGACGCCAAACAAAAGGAGAAGCAGATCGAGGAACTACCTCCAGGAAAGAGGCGCGGCAAATATGAAGAATGGAAGGACGCAAGCGTCAACAGAGGGTAGGGATCTGGCCAACACAATCAAATGGCCTTCCCTACCGAAGTCGCAAGCGGAGCAGAAGCTAGAAAAACAAGTTCAAGCGCTGATGGAGAAGAACACTCGACTTCGCAAGAAAGCGGGGAAAACGGATACTCCTAAACAGCAGGCGATCCCGCCGCCGCAAACCACACTGGGAGACGTGTACTTCAAACTAATCCGGGAAGTCCGCACAGTAGTCGCGCAGCTGAAGGAGACAATTCAGCAGATGCAACAGCAGATGCAGATGTTCCTGACGGGAATGCAGACTCTGGAGAGCAAGTCTAACAAGAGGCTTGAGAGACTGGAGATGAGAAACAGCCAGGAACTTAAGCGAAGACGGCCAAGAGGGAGTACACCAACCCCCTCTGAAACGGGCTTCTCGGACACGGACTCAACATGCGGATTCAACCGAAACTGAGTGTGTGGCAGTGGAACTGCAGGGGAATCGGCCGGAAAAGGGGTGGCCTCAGCCTGTTGGCGGCGCAAGCGGCTGAACCCCCTGCGGTTATCACTCTTCAAGAACTTGGAAAGTGTACGAATGTAAGAATTAAGGGCTACGATACTCACTATGCGGACCAGTATGTGGCAGTGTTAGTCCATAAAAAATATCTGGTGGAGGTACAAGAACCGTTGATAACGGGCATTCCCCATGTGTATGTGACCTTAATCCCCTCGGGAAGAACGAACAACAGACTACATGTGCTGTGTGTGTATAGTAACCCTAGAGCCACTCGATCGGACCTCAAGCAACTGCTCACGAGTTTCGCTTGCAAAGCAGGAAGCGAACCGCTCGTCATAACAGGTGATTTCAACGCAGCACATCCGGCGGGGGGGTACCGCCACCTTACCGCCAAAGGCAGAAGAATCGCGGAGGTGCTTGCCCAGGAGCGACTCTCCCTGCTTACGGACCCGGAGACGCCAACACAGATCGGGACGAGCAGGTGCCGGGACACGTGCCCCGACCTGACGATGGTGAGAGGCATCCGGAATCCAAGATGGGTGAACACCGGGAAAATCTCGGAAGTGACCATTACATTATGTGTACGAGCTGGGAGACATGGGACTTTGGCAGAAAGAAGATCGGTAAAGCAAGGATTGTACAGTGGGACAAGTGGCGCCAGCAAAGAGGGCGAAGCGGTGCGACCATTGAAAATATCGAGGAATGGACAGCGGAATTAGTCCAAAGCCTCGAGCGGTATACAACGGTGGTGGACACAACTGAGAAAAACCCGGAAGTGGACTCACATCTGCTGCACCTGTGGGAGGCGCGAAGGTCATTAACGAAGAGGTGGAAAAGACAGAGAGGCAACAGAAAGCTGCAAAAGAAGATTGCGGAACTGAATGAGGAGGCGGAGGATTATGCATTGCGACTTTCAAGGCAAAACTGGTACTCTCTGTGTGACGGGATGCAAGGCAGCTTAGGTCTCGCACAAACCTGGAAACTTCTTCGGGCCCTGGGGGATCTGGAGGGTACAAGAACGGTGGCACAGAAAAAGATCACTTCCCTCATGCATAAGGAGGGGGCTGAAGGCGACGAAATTATGGAGCGTCTGGCTAGGAAATACCTGTGCCGGGACACCCGGTTGACCAACCAGACTATAAGGGAAAACTGAACAAGGTGCTCGATAGGCCAATAACGCTGGGGGAACTCGAGGCTGCACTGGCGGCGAAGAAGAATTCGGCGCCTGGGGTGGACAGGATCACAGCGAGGCAGTTATACAATCTGGACGAAGGATCGTTGCGGGAGCTTGTGCGCCACTTCAACGAGGAATATTGGAGGACGGGTACCACCCCGGAGAGCTGGAATTAAAGCTGAGGTACGATTTATTCCAAAACCACGAAAAGACTTAAAGGGAAACTGAAGCGGTTCTCTATTTGAGAAAAGCATTTCAATGGCCTTCATTCTACCTCCAGGATCAGGAATATCAAGATTATTTTTCAATTTGGTGCACGGAGGCTTCAGAAATTAATTTTTAAAGTACCGCCGAAGCCCCTCCTTCCCGGGGCGTGACGTCACACTAGGAGCATTCGGAATATCTGCTCTCGCGCATCTTCAGCGCCTGTCAAAGCTATGCACGCGCACTCTTGCTATTTTCAGAAAGGTCAGAAAGTGACGTCACGACTGGTGTCAGTGCGGGGAATGGCAAGCTTGCCGTTGCACGCGCTGAACACACGAGCGACACGCGCTTGGAGGCCCGAAGATCCTAGTATGACGTCACGACTGGTCGAATGTTTTTTCGCTTTTTCTCGCTTTTAGTTGCATCTTCGGGGAAAACAAAAGTGATATTCAGATTCACGGGATAAAAATACGCCAGAATTCACCTCTAGCTCGTTTTTTTCAAGAAGTGTTTCAGCTTCCCTTTAAGTCTGGGGAACCTCAGACCAATGTTTTAGCATCATCCCTGGGAAAGGTGTTTGAACGGATAATCAATGCGAGACTAACCAAGCACATTGAGGACAATTCGTTACTGGCTCATACACAGTTTGGAGTCCGCCCGCACATGTCGACGCAAGATGTGTTGTTGTGGCTGTATAAGGACTTACTCGAGAGCCCGGTGCGGGCACAAACAAGGTACATTTTTGCGCTTGATCTCAAAGGGGCATTCGATAATGTTACACATGGTAGTATACTAGAAGGACTTAGTCAAATTAACTGCGGGGAAAGAACGTATAACTACATACGAAGTTTTCTTTCGAAACGTGAAGTGGTTCTCTCACTGGGGGATTATAGATCGGACCCCCTAACACTGGGGTCACGAGGCACGCCGCAAGGGGCGGTGCTCTCCCCCCTACTTTTCAACTTGGCAATGATAAATTTACCAGACAAGCTGAAGAATATCCCAAAGGTGGAGCACGCGATATATGCCGATGATATTACGATCTGGTGCAAGTCCGGGAGCGACGGTCAAGTGGAGGAGAGGCTGCAGGCAGCGGCCGATATTACGGCAGAGTACGCGCGGAGCCGAGGGCTTCAGTGCACGCCGGAGAAATCGGAGTTGCTGGTCTTGAGGAACCCACGGGAAGGACTCATAACTCACATTAATGTCAAGATGGACGGACAAGAGGTTCCCAAGCCGCAGGAGGTGCGAATCCTGGGACAGCTTATCCCACAGGGAAGGAACAACAAGAGTACGCTTGACAAGCTCACAAAGGTGACGGTACAGATCAACGGCATGTTGCGAAGAATTCGCAACCAGCACCACGGACTTAAAGAAAGGGAGGCCATGCAGCTCGTGCACTCGTTTGTAGTGTCGAGGGTGATGTATGAACCCCCACATTTAAACCTCGCCAAGAAGGAGGTAGAGAAGCTCGACGTACTGCTTCGCAAAGCATACAAGAATGCCCTGGGACTGCCGGAATATGCAGCCACTAAAAGGCTACTTCAGTTGGGAGTTCACAACACCTTCGAGTAGCTGGCCAACGCCCAGATTGGAGCGCAAATCAGAAGACTCGGAGGAACGGACAGCGGTCGCTGGCTGCTCGACAAGCTGGAGTTGGCGAACCCGAACGCCGCCTTTTTACAACACCAGATCAAGCTGGATGACCATATTCGAGCCGGTGTTCGATCAAGCAGAATTCCAAGGAACACCCGTCACGGGACGCGGAAAGGCGTATGGCAAGGTCCGAGGCCCTCGCTCGGACCTGGGATAGCCGACCAGGCACCCTCTACGTTGACGCCGCGGGGCCTGTTAGTGGGGTGGCCACGGCAGCCGTGGCTACCTCAGGCGGGAGGAAGATCGTCACGAAAGCCTCCTTCAGAGTGTCTTGTGCTACGGAAGCCGAAGAGGTGGCCATCGCACTGGCTATCACTTGCAACCCAAAAGCAACTATAATATCGGACTCTCAAGGCGCCGTTCGCAACTTCACCGCGGGTTCCGTGGGGGAGGTGGCGGCCGGGCTACTGAGAAGACACCCCCCGCAGGCGGCTCAGATCATCTGGTCTCCAGGCCATATGGGGCATCCAGGAAATGAGGTGGCTCACGCCACAGCCCGAGATTCTCTTCCGAGCCGGGACTCTATTCCTGCCTCAGGCACGGAGGAGCGGTGGTCGTTCTCCAAATGTCTACTGGACATCCGACTCGCACGTAAGAAATTTCCAGCACCGCATAAGTCCTTGAGCAAGAAAGGGGAACACATCCTTCGACGGCTACAGACGGATACATTTCTCACCCCAGACAAGCTACACACCTGGTACCCCGACAGATACGCGTCGGCAGCGTGCCCGTGGTGCGGATGGCAAAAGGCAGACACATACCACATGGTGTGGGCCTGCGAGAAGAATGAAGAAACTTCACAATGTGAAGCAAGCGAAGAGGAGTGGTATACGGCGCTCGCAAGCGAGGACCCGGTTAAGCAACAGCTGCTAATCCGGCGGGCCAAGGCGGCGCAAGCAAGTGGAGTCCTGGAATAGGGTCACACAGCTAACTCCTACTTCTTCTCTATCTCTTTTCACCCCTAACCCCCTTCCCTCTCTCCTGCCTTTGTGCAATAAAGATGCTTTCAACAACAACAACAACAATACACAAGTCGGCAGTAAGGTATCTTTGTATGGCTGGCGCCTCGTTTAAAGTGGATATTATAACATAAAGAATGACAGATGGAGCTAGTGTGCACAAAACATTAAAGCCCCTTTATCCTGGGAAAAATGTCGCCATTCATTGTTGTGGGAATGCTGGAGGCACGGGCTGCGCGCCACATCTGGGAAGAACATGGCGTCTGGAATCTAGCTCATCGGTGCGTTGTGCCACCATGATCTTCCCAAGGGCTGCAAGTTGCACGTGCCTCTTGCATCGACGCACCTTGCGCTGCTGTCAAAACATGAAGGGGATTTACGAAAACGCACTTGTCCTAGTCTAGACTGGTTTAGAACCTGCATTCGGGCTTAAAAATGTAGATGGAACAATAGACGCTAGGAAGGGGGGGATAACAAGAGAGATTGATCTGGCAGGTGACAAAAGTTTACGGAGTTATCTTCATTTTGCTTTATTATTCGTGTGATCTTTAAGCTGGAAAGTTTGTGCACCCGTTTGTGAAGAGGCGCGCATCTGTCATACGCCTGTCATGCCTCACGACGAGCGTGACGCTATCCCGCGGCAACACTACGACACACGCGTCTGCCTCTTTGCTGCGTACTCTTGCCGAGGTTTAGCAATAGAGAGCCGCTAGATTTAAGAGATGCTCCATCCCAAACCATGGGGAACGTTTGCAATTTCATGGCAGCCGCCTGCTGCGGAGATTGGTCGCAAGGGCGAATGAGCTCTGTTTTCACTTGACGAGGAGCGAAGCAGGCGAAAAGGCGGAGGCGTTTCGAGCCGACCAACGCTTTCGGCACCTCCACTCAGCTCGCATTGCAAACGCGCGCCGTCAGCCACGTGACCCCGATCGTGATGTTAGAGAACCACCCTAACGTAAGCTCTCAAGGCTCGGCAAGTTTGCCGCTTGGGGCAGTACAGGAATCCACTAATGGTGACGTATTGTGCTGGCCCGGTCTACTGGGTGGTATTGGTGTGAGAGAATTTCTTCGCCGGACAGGGTGTTTGGCCGACGATGTTCTTTCACCGAGTGCAGTCGTCGATGATGTGTCTTCCCATCGATGATGCCACGTGAGCGTGTGCTGGTCTCGTGGATACGCCTGCGCGACGTCCACCTGCTGACGGGACGACCGGCATACGTCGGACGAGCGGTTATCTACGGCACAAGTGCTGGGCTCCAACGGCTGGGCGCTGAAGGTGAGGGACGCCTAGCTGAGGGACGCGGGCCTCTACGAGTGCTTGCTCAACTCCGATTTCCTGGCGAGGCAGGTGGTTACCCTCAGGGCCGTCGGTCAGTGCACTATGACTTGTTTGTATCTCATCATAAGTGAAAACGGAGCCATTACAAAGGCGAGCTGGTTGAAAAGGCAATATGGTACTAGTTTGAAATTTGCTTTCTTTTTTTTTTCCGCCGGGCTTAACTACGTAACTATAAATCACGCCGCTAGTCGTAATGAATCTAGATAAAAGTCAAATATCCAGTGGCTAAACCCCTAACATTTATTTGTATCCCTCCGAACAATCAATTGAGTTAAATCACCTTGACATAACGGTCTTCCGAATGAATGTTTTCGCAATATGGTACTGTACCTGTTTTCAATGCCCTTGTTGGCGCTGACTTCTTGCAGCAGTTCTATCGACATCTGCCAGATGGAAACTATTTCGCTGGAAGTAGTTTGTGTGTCTATATAAGAGAGTGGCTTCAACTGTTGCTTCTTGGTCAAGCGGTTTTGGGCCGTGTTTGCAGTACAAAATACGAAGAGCTGGCGAAAGTGACAGCTGTCTCGAAGCTTTCCCCGACCACTCCAAAGTTATCCTCCTCGCCACATGTCAACGCGCTCATGCGCACGAGAAACCAGTTTGGGCAGCAGATTTGCGCCAGTAAATCGCAAGCGATTATTATGGTTTTATTTTGTCCGGTTCTAAATCAAGGCCCTATATACGTAGTTTATATTTCCGACTTCTTCCTGAAAGTGATTCCTCAGACACTGCAAATTCCCAAGGAATGCTGCATAATGTTCACTGACTCCAAACCGGCTGTCCATTTGGATTTGTCACCCCCTCCTCCTTCCCCCCAGTGCCCAAGGTTCGCATCACGGGAGGAGCGGACATACACGTGGAAGCCGGAACCGCACTGAACCTGATGTGCAGCATCAGCAGAAGCCCCGAGGCCCCGGTGTTCGTCTCCTGGTCAAAAGGAGCGCCTGGTGAACCTCGAGCGTGGCGGCCACGTCGTGGTCGCCAAGGCCACAACGGCTCAGCCGTGTCCCGGCTCCTGCTGCCGGCCGTCCAGGCCGCGGACTCCGGCAACTACACGTGCGACCCGGCCAACGTCAACGCCACCTGGGTGCTGGTGCACGTCCTCGAAAGCCATTGCCGACTGGCGGTCGTCCAGAACGACACCAGGGGCATGGCCCTCGCCTCGCACCCGGGTCTTGCGAGGAGCTCCTGGAGAGCACTCCTGGCGTGTGCACCGGTGTCTTTGGCGTCGTTGTTTTGGACGATGGCGGCACCCCATAGGTGACGGCCCTGAAGTTGGTGCTACTCTTTGGCACCTTATTTCGTGTGAGTAGCATACTTTGGCGTTTTGGAGATTGGCTGTCGTTTATTGGATTATTATTATGTGCTTCAACACATTTCGAATTTAGTCGCTCTTGCGTGTTGAAGTTGAAAATGGTTCTTTTTAATTCTCGGAGTTGTATTCGACGATTTGCGAAAACTCTCGCTTCTTCATAAGTGGGAACGCCAAGTTTCTAGGTCCAAGCAAAACGTCGTCCGTCGTTTCTTTTTTAAGGTTGATTTATGGTTTCTTGTTTTTGAAATAAATCTTTCACGGTTGGAAGTGACGCGTCATGCACATGCTCTCTTCACTTGAGATATCTAAAATTAATTAGGTTTTTAAGAGTAAAAAATAATAAAATAGAGCGTATTAGCCCATTCATCAGAGGCTTCCAGATTTATAAACAGGTACACAACAAACATTGCTACAAAAGTTTCCTGAAAAACATATATTACTACAGGATCGATCATTAACCACTGTAGGAAAAGAGACTAGGACCGCTCGGTGCCATCTTTGTCCTTTTATCTTATCAATACTAAATGCCAGTTTCCCTGACTTGATGATGTCGTGCTCAATGTTGCGTCCTCGTCTTCCTTGTTCTTTTGAGCACCTCTCATGGCCGAAGATGGAAGCGATCAATCTGTCTCGAGCAGATACAGACGCTGGACAGGGCACCGTAGAACCACACAGTTGCAAAGTCAAAGTACACAGCCTTGGGTAACACCGTCCCTTCTGGGAAGCATCTTCGAGACATGACCAAGTCTCCAAAGCAGAGATATGTTTTTGTGTTCTCTATGAGTACTATGTCACCAACGTGTCTATGTATTGTCATTTCTCTGGTGCTGTATTGTGCAGAGCTCAACTCTGGTAAATATTCTCGTTTCCACTCTTTCGGAGTGTACTTTTTTCCCGCATTTTAGCTCCAGCACGACGGGGCAGCGGATGCTGACCTTGTTGGTCCTCGTGTGTAGCTTGCGCGTTCACGTCGTTTTTTGACTACACGCTCATTCCGGACGTCAGGTTTCACTCCTTAAAACACACATACTCATAGAAATCTGCGAACGAATCAGTGGTGTCGCGTGGAAGAAAACTGAGCCTTCGGGGCTTGCACTAAACCAGTTGCTCAAGCACAGAAGACTGTTTCGCCTATAAAATTTAACATTCCTTATTAACCAATGGTCGTTAATCAAGTAAAGTACGTAGCGGCAATTGAGGTCAGTAGTAACGACTGGCTTGGCGATAGCCTTTTCTCTAGAGTAGATGAAAATAGACGCCATCAAGCCAACTAACTATCTCACTACGGAAAACCCGTGGATCAGACTTTGAGACTTGTTTGTCATTTTTCGGTCAGACTTCCATAGAAGCGCCTGTCTTGGGGAAATTTGAAGTCGACGGATTTTGTCACACCAGGCTGGCCTTGGCACTTGTCCAAGCGTCTTGCGTGGCGAACGGCGCTTAATACAGATCAGAAAGCAGACGACGAAAGCTTATTCCAGTCGGAGTAAGTGGTGCACATTCTGTCCTGTATGTGCACGGGTGGCGGTTATTGATGTACGTTTTCCCGTTTTATTTGAGGCCGAAGGTAACCTCCACAGTCGTGGTCGCCATGACTGGAGCCGCACTCGGGAGGGAAGTTGTCGCAGCAGCTGTGGCGTGAATGCGGCATTACCCTTAGCGAAAACTAGGTTACTTTAAGTATACTTTACGATCTTTTAAGATACTCATTCTCAAGAAGTATACTAAAATTGTCCTTAAAGGATGCTAGCCAGAAGTAGGCTTGTACTATTAGTGTCCTTTCTTAGTATGCTTGAAGTAAGTACAGTAATAGTATACTTTTAGTAAACTAGCTAGGACCTAAGTAGCTTCTAAGTTCATGCGAAGCGTCTTACTAGTAGCCTGCCCTGGGTATCTTTTAGTGCACTAGAAGGACGTTATGGAAGTAAGCTGGAAGGATCTTGTAAGTATTCGTGCAGCGACTTATCAGTTGCCTCTCTAAGGTTTCTTTTAGTGAACGAAACGTTTACCATGGAAGTGCGCTGAAAGGATAATCGGAGCATGCACCGAGTATGCTTAGCTGCGCTCACCATGAAATGAGGACAACATTGGGCTTCGTCGCTGTGTCTGTGTCATGAAATGGCGTCAGCAGCTCGCGTTGTTTCGAGCGCTGTGGCGTTTCAGTGCTGTACGTGAGCCCCCTGATCAAGTTCTCAGCGTTCTGGTGGCAGGCGTGACCGACTACGTCTGCGATTGCACCGTCCCAGAATGAGTGTAGTGACCATTATACGTTGCGCACACGCTGTGGACGCGTAGCTTCCCGGCGTGGCGATCAAGAAATGAGCCGCCTGGAAACGACAACAATAGTTGCGTTGACGCAGTGGTTACCCCTCACAAGAGCGCAAGAAAAACTGTGAAAGGTACGTTCAGTTGATACCTTCAAGAATGTGAAAGGTAGCCACTGCAGTCTCAGCGTAGTAGTTGTCGTTTCCAGTTCGCTCTGGTTACACGGACGCGGTGAGCAGCCTGCAACAGCGAGTGAGATACGCTATCTACCGTTTGATCCACTAGCTTCGGGAGGCTGATATCAGATCGCAACCCGCAAAAGTCAGGAGCTTGGCGGATGAATCCGAACACCGCGTACAAAGAAAGTGATTGCTTGGTGACAATCAACAAATATGCGAGCATGACCGACTACGTCTGTGATTCCATCGTTTAATCATCAGTGCTACGTGTTATTTGCCCCACCAACATCGACGAGCAATCTTCTGTCGTCGATAGTTCTCAGTCGGATTATAAAGCAGTACAGTTTGTGTAGTGGTGCACCGGGTCGCGAAATCGATGCTCCTGAGTTTCGTCGACGCAGAAAAAACAAGCTCCATCGTGTCTGCGTCTGAGAGCTCCGCGTGGTTTCATTGCAGTGTTAAAATTCGAATGATTTGGGGTCTTTTGCTGTCGTGACGCGTTTGAGTTCTTGGTATTTCTATCAGTCGTGAGCGTGACACCACGTTTGCAAATACATCGCTTTTTAGACTTAAGCTAGGTGGCGCAAGCTACCGCCCGTTACAAAGTGCGTTGCAAGGTGCTGCAGTAGTATCCATACCCATACAATCATCCAGATGGTGCCTGATTGCTCAGCCGTCACTTTTGTTGTCTTTAAATAAACCAGTTTTTTTTATGAACGTTCGATGATGTTACTTCGAAAACTTTAGCATTCAGAAGTGGGATTACCGCTGAGCCTTCCCGGAACAGTGGTGGCTGCGACAGCCACGTTCACGCCGACGAACGTGACTCTTCTTCACGGGCCGTGATGCGCGTCCATTGTTTCCGCCACCGAGGAGAGGCCGTTCAGTGTTCCCGTTGACTCGACGAGAAAGCACAGCCATGGCCGCGCACCGTGAGCTCGTACGGACCCTAGCGTCGCAACCGGGCTTCGCATCGGTGACCGCGATGCCAGACTTGACGGCGTCCATTCCCGCCTTCTCTGACTCGTCGTCGGCAGCGAGCGCCGTGAGGTGCGCGGGACTGGGAGGCGCATATAAACACGGTGGCGGCGCAGCGCAGTCCGGGTGGAGCGATGAAATAACGCTCGCTGTTGCTTCATCTAAGGTGAGCGGGACGGCTTGAGTGGCATCCAACGACCGGGAAGCGACTGGAAACTTGGTCGAAATGGGCTGAAGAACCACAGATGGTGTTCCCCGATGATGACGATTCGCACTCTACGAGATGATACTCCGGCGGACACAAACCGGGTGAGTCCGTCGCTGATTATTTTTTCGACAAGAGCTTCTTCTGCTTGAAGTGTGACGTCAAGGAAATGAGTTTACAATGGCGCAGCTTATAATTGCGGAACTTCGGAACATGAACCACGCTGTGATCCTGCGGCTTCAACAGCGACGTTCGCAACGTCTTTCGAAATTTTGCAAAAACTTGCTGATTTTTTTTATTGAAATCACTCGTTGCAGAAGAAGCAGCCCACAAGAAAAAAAAAAAAGACTGTGGACGACAAGCTTCTCAAAAAGCTTCGCCAGGAGCTGAAAGGTCACAGGGTATGTATAACAACATTTTTGTTATAAAGTGTTAGCTTTATGGAGAGCACATCAGATTTATATAATGTTGCCATTTTGGTGCTTGGTTAGATATATTTTAATCAATGTCATTATTGCTTTTTCAAGTGTACTTGTCAATTATTCATTCATGCAAACTGCAAGCTTCTCAGAACGCTGAAGTAATTGGAGACTGTAGATATACTGTTTCAGTAACCTTTGCACTGTGAGGGCAGGTGACATATCATGTTATTTTCCTCAGCATTAGAAAAAGTTGGTGGGCAACGGGAATGCAACTTTGCGGGTCAGTCAGAGGTCACTTCTGGGAAGCAGTTGCTTAGGACTTCCAATGTTATACTTCGTTGTACAACTCTGATAATCTATCATTACTGCTTATATTTTCTGTTTATAGCTCCGTGCATCTTCTGGGGATCCTGAGGACGTTGCATCACAAGCTCGAGGACCTGTCTTCGCTGTACCTGCCCTGGCCTCTGCTGAAGAGGCCTCTGCTAGGTCCAAGGAGAACCGGATAAAGGAGGGCGAGACCTGGGCTAATAATGTCGAGACCAGGGCCAGTGAGCCTCAGACCGGGGCCGAAGCTAGGGCTAATAAGGTCAAAGCCTGGGCCAACGAGGCCGAAGCCAGGGCAGGGCCACCGAGGCTGAAGCCAGCATGGAGCAGGTTGAGACCAGGATTGACCTGACTGGGGGACGCTGAGGCTAGGGCGGCCGAGGCCAGAGCACAGGAGGTCGAGGTTGTAACGTAGCGTCCTCTGCATCCGGATGTAAGGTGAAACAGTATAACCTATTTGTCCAGGCCTAACTGCTCGATGCCGCAAATTCGCAACCTAAAAGATTTTTTGCTTAGAAGTTCATTTGCACCAAAGATAACTTTAGTGATCGATTACATATACACATTTGCAGGTATGTCCCCTGGGCGCCGCCATCTTCCTAGCTGGAGAGCGCGTGAGCTGCGCCATAACCTAATTACGATGCCTTGAGACGACGTTGTAGTCAGATTATGGCGCGACCCACAGTGTACCTAAGTACCCCCCAGCAAGCAAGATGGCGGCGCCCATAGGCCATACTTACAAAGATGCATACAAAGCAAAAAAATAAAGTTTAAAACATTTTTTTATCTACACTTTGCTTTAATACCCTGCGTTAAATGGTCGACAAGCTTCTTCATATCCCAAAATGAGTACTACTGCTGCTACCATTCTTTGTGATTCCGTAAGTTTTTTTAGTTAAACTGAATGCTGATACAGGAGAGACTTTTTCAAAATCAGGGTAGGCAATATCTGTGATGGTAAAGCACTGAATCGTGATGCGAGAGCTGACCCTGCTTGGGTTTGGAGTTTGACTGTCTCTATGTTTACACACAGTGTCAATTTTCATGCCTCAATTTGCTGTTCTCCTTACAGGAATAGCTTGTGCATTTCTCTTTAAAGTTGCAGCTGTACATAGGTGAAATGGGGCCACTCATAGTATGATATAGAGTGGCAGCAGCATTCTTACTCGATTTGGGAGCGGTTTGTGAAGCGGCGTGTTGACAGTGAGTGCCCTTGTCAAAAGCAGTGAAATATGCACAAAAATACTGAATGTGGACTAGGAGAGAAATTTTGAAAATAAAAGTGACAGCCACTGAACTGAGCTGACTAAGGTCAGGGAATGAGATTTGAGGGGTATTGGGGTGGCGAAGCAGTCTGAAGGGAGAGCAATATTTCTAGTGCAAGTTAAAGGGCTCGGATAATTTCACGAATGTTTTTTTTATGGTGAGTATACACATGTCCAGCATGGAATTTCAGGCTTGGATTTCACAGCTTCATGCTTTCCCACCATTCATATTAAAAGTTTGAAGTCTAGGAGCAAGTTTGGTGCAGTGTTTGCTTTAATCGTGTGCACTTTTAATTTTCCTTAATGTTAAACCAGGTGTCACATGTGTGTAACTTCAAAGCGCCTGTGATTTCAGTGTTGACTGTTTAACCAGTAATTTTCTCATAATTTGATGCTTTCTACCGGCAGGTGTGCCACCCCTTGTTGCGGCTATGGAGACTCGTGGAGTGGCAGGCCCTGTGGTTCAAGAGGATATTGTGTAGAATATGGTATGTAACAATTTTTTTTCTTCACATCACAGTTAAAGGTGTGAATCTTTTATATTGTCTTTTTCCTAACCCTAATGGCTCATTCACACGACATTTTGACGCTGGGCGTCAAAATTTGATCAGATTTTTTTGATGCTCGAACCACAATCGCAGACTTTTGACGCTAGGTGTCAGAACTCTGTGGAATATCCTGTGGCAAGCGGATCGATCAAAGACCTTTTTGATCTTTTTTTTCTTTTTTGCTGGAGAAAACTTTTTAATCAGAACAAAAGGCAGGAATTGTATTGCCATATGTCACACCAGGGAATGTCAGCTTATGTGCAGCAAGAAAATGAATTTCGGCGACGCGAGGATGTCTCGTGCAAGGCTCTGTCACATGCCTCGTCAGCTTGCAATGGCCTTGCCGCTTGCCTTCCTTGTCTCGCTCGGCCTTTTCTGTCCTCAGCTACAGTTGGTTTGCGACAGCACACTGTCTTTTGGTGCCAGGGTACGTAGGTGCAGCTTTTAAAAAAGGTCTATTGCATCCTTTGTGATATAGCAGACGTTCACAGATCATTTTAAATCTCGCTTAGCAGACGATACATCAGTGTCTTTTTTGTTGTGTTTTCGTCGGTGATTGACACTTCATGGCAGGCGAAACCAACACAATTTAGACGAACTTGAGGTTTTAGCACCGATTTTCCATGTCACCTAAAAGGAGTCAGTGTGAAGCGCGGATTGAACACGAGTGTCATGTCAGCCTTGACTGCCCATTCGGTGAGAACACGAGTCGCACCTGATTGATGATGCTTCACTAATTATTAATCTTAAATCTGTGCTCTGCTCGGTCCCCCTTTTGGTCACAGAAAATCCAGTGCGATGACTTCCCAAACTCTTCTTTTTCTCGCACTGACAGGCAACATATTTGCAAACAGTCTTTTAGCTCCTTCACTCTCGCCAAGACGAAAATCAGACCCCGTGCTGTGGACAGCTTTCGTTCGGTGCTCGCATATTTCTTGGTTGTCACTGAGCAATGAGCATAGGTAACCTACTCAAAATAATGCATGGTGTTTGTCAAAAGTTGACCTCCTAACTTCCTCCGCCGACGCACACTGGCACGGCAGGGTTGTACTAAGGAAACTGATTTTTCAGATACATCATATGGGAACGGCAGGGAGCAGTAAGCCTCAACATTATAACTTACAGTGCGACTAGGACAAAGACAGACAGAGGAGAAAACACGGGACAAGCGCTGAACTAGCAACTGATTCTATTGAAAAGAAAATACATATGATGCTGCTGCGGCTCAGGCAGGCATGCCCCTCCGTGGCCCTGGCGCTTCTTCTTTCACTCAACACGATACCAGCCGAGTTATCGGAGATCCGAAAAGCCAATCTCGCTCTTCATCAAAGTCACTGTGGGCTGGCTCACACACAGAGATCCGTTTTGTGTTATGTAGTATGTCTCCATCATTTCTCGGGGTAGTTTTTGGTTGTGTCGGAACATCACTGTCATGTTGTTAAAAAAGGGTTGGCATCCGCAATCCCGGCAATGCATCGCGAGATGTGTGTGAGCGGTTCCTTTCGTAGAACTGTGGTGTTCTCGTAGTCTTATCTTGAGGCAACGCCCAGTTTGTCCTATGTAGGCACGCCCGCAGGAAAACGGGATCTTATAGACCACACCTTTTATGCAGGCGACAAACTGCATTCCGTGTTTGATGCTGCTGCGGCTGAGATGTAGGATCGTCATTTCTCGCACGTTTGTTGACTGGGGAGCACACAGAGCCGAGCTTGTGGCAGGCGGAAAAATCAACATTCACATTGTATCTCGAGGCGACTTTCTTGAGTCCGTGGGAAAGGCGGTGGATGTATGGTATGACTGAAGTTTTCCTTTTCTCTTTCAACTCGAGGTCACATTGCTCGATCTCTGGATCTGTTTTAAGGTATTTCACGATTTTTTCGCAAGTTGAAGTCATGACCGAATTGGGATACCCCGAATCCTTGAGCCGTTGAATTTTAAAAAAATGAAGCGGGAACTCAATTTGTGGATGCATGTGCTTGTTAAAGCTGTCCTCAGACAGGGAAATGCGATGCCTTGTTTGACGAGTTTAGAGTGGGCTGACTGAAAGTTTAGAAGAGCCTTTGCTGTTCTGGGACTGTAACACATGCAAACATGATCATCCCCCTCTTTGATGCGGAGATCCAGGAACTGAATAAGGTTCTGTTTTGGGGCTTCATAGGTGAATCGAAGTCCTTGCCCTTTTTTCGTTAAGATCTTCAGCACATCGTCAAGCTTCTGATGGAAATTAGCCCTCTCAACGAACACCAAATAATCGTCTACGTACCTAAACACTTTCTTGGTGTTTTTCTCCAAGCAAGGTTCCAGATCCCGATGGATCTTGCCTAGGAAGATGTTACTGAGCACAGAGGCTACCCTCGACCCTATGCATACTGCGGACTTCTGTATGTACACCTTGTCCTGCCATCCGATGAATGTGGACTTCAGCCCACTCCAAACTCGTCACACAAGGCATTGCATTTTCCTGTCTGAGGACAGCTTTAACAAGCACATGCATCCACAAATTGAGTTCCAGCTTCATGTCCCAAATTCAACGGTTCAAGGATTCGGGGTATCCTAATTCGGTCATTACTTCAGCTTGCGAAAAAATTGTGAAATACCTTAAAACAGATCCAGAGATCGAGCAATGTGACCTCGAGCAGAAAGAGAAAAGGAAAACTTCAGTCATACCGTACATCCACCGTCTTTCCCACGGACTCAAGAAAGTTGCCACGAGATACAATGTGAATGTTGTTTTTTCCGCCCGCCACAAGCTTAGATCTGTGTGCTCTACAGTCAACAAACGTGCGAGAAATGACGATCCTACATCTCACAGCCGCTGCAGCATCAAACACGGAATGCAGTTTGTCGCCTGCATAAACGGTGTGGTCTACAAGATCCCGTTTTCTTGTGGGCGTGCCTACATAGGACAAACTGGGAGTTGCCTTAATATAAGACTACGAAAACACCACAGTTCTATGAAAGGAACCGCGCTCACACACATCTCACAATGCATTGCCGGGATTGCGGATGCCAACCCCTTTTGAACAACACGACAGTGATGTTCCGACACAACCAGAAACTACCCCGAGAAATGATGCAGACGTACTACATAACACAAAACGGATCCTTGTGTGTGAGCCAGCCCACAGTGACTTTGATGAAGAGCGAGATCGGCTTTTTGGATCTCGGGTAATTCGGCTGGTATCGTGTTGAGTGAAAGAAAAAGCGCCAGGACCACGGAGGGGCATGCCTGTACGAGCAGCAGCATCATCATATGTATTTCCTTTTCAATCGAATCAGTTGCTCGTTAAGCGCTTGGCCTGTGTTTTCCCCTTTATCTCTCTTTGTCCTAGTCGCACTGTAAGTTATAATGATCTCTGCCGTAAACTCGCCCAATTGTCCATTCTGCTAAGCCTGAACAGTTTGGTCTTTTTTTGGTGACCAAATTCGGTCGGCAGCAAGACTGCTTTTTAGAAGTGTGAACGAACCATATGTTCTAGCAAAAAATGTGCCTATTGGAGAGGTTGAACTATTAGAACCATAGCTATACTTACTGACCTTATAATGTGAGGCCTAAGTTTCCACATTCCACCAGGATGTGCGAAGAGGTAGGCATTGGAATCTATGGAAGAAGCTTAGCGATGTTAAGGCATAGAAAGGTAATGGTTCTTTAGACAGCGCTAACTGTATTGTTCGTTTCATTTCTGAATTGTTTCGTGTTGTCTCTGTTTCTGTCGTGTCCTTAAATCTCGGTGATTTGCTTTGTTCGTGGTTTGCAAGGTTTCAGCAGACCCGTCCTCTTTTTTAAAAGGTTCTTTTTTTAATTAGATGCTGTATATGGGGTGTCTGTTCATGCAGGCTTAGGCCATCCCAACAATGTCGGGACTGCTTTCTGCTGATCATTTTCATAACCTAAATATAATTCTGTTAGAACCCAGGGAACAATTTTTGCAACAGATATATCCCTCATTGCCTCTACGCACGCCTTATAAATTCTGGGAACTGGATGGAAATAGTGTATTAGGTTCACCACTATCTTTCGATGATTTTCCGAGTGATGCTGCCACACTCCACGAATGCGGCCAGCGGAAGTGCTCATTCAGCCACTTTAGGGCACGCAGCATTCAATCGGTTGAGGCGTTTTCAAAGCTGGAGGATATAGTGGTGCCTCGATTATATGACTTTCAGGAGACTGCGTGAGAACATTGGATAATCCAAAAAACAACAATTACGGGACAAAGATATGCAGAACTTCCAAACAGCCTTTAAGCTGATCATCTGCTGGAATCTGAAGAAGCTAGAACCCTCATGCAACTATGAATGTAACCTAGAAATTGTGTAATAGAGGCGCCAATCAATCTTTATCATCACATTGGAACTTCAAAAGAAATCAGTGAGTTTCTGCTGACTCGTCCAGTCGTGCATAAACCGGGGACGCATAATTGGGGTTTTACTGTATCCACTGTGGGACACATTTCATGCTCGATCGCATAATGTGTAGAAGTTCCTTAGAAATTTCTGGGCGTTGCCTTTAAGGACTAGCATTTTCAAAATAAAAAACAAACAAACAGGAAACTGTTTTAATAGACGACGCAGATCAAGCCTGGAATGTGCTCGACAGAGGATGCTTTCTTCAGCTTCGATATTACTTCCCTAGTCGACTGCTGCAGGCTGCAAGATTGCCAATTCAAAACTTCCGGAGGCTGCAATCACAGAGTGGAGAAGCGTAATTATAGTTGGAGGCACCTACTACAGTCAAATGTGCATGTTCTCTTCAAGGGACACTTGCATGGTTGTTAGGGATATAGCTAATAGTAATCAATAATATTGATTACTATTAACCTTGGCACACTCGCAACTGTTGTTTATTTGGAAAGACAATTTACTATATAGGCCCCTTCCGCCAGCCTAGTCATCATCACTTCGCGCGAAGCATTTTTGTTTAATAGTGCGATTGATGCCTCACTTACACACTCTTCCTTTTTCCTAAATATCATATTCCTCATGCAGTTCTCTGCTTGTTTTGTCATTGTATCTGGCAAGAATCTTAACATCGTGCAACACCAAGGAACAGGGGCATCTACTGCAGTGAATGGCGAGGTGGCCAAACAGGCTAGCTCGCGTGGCAGCCACGTGCTCATGGGCACGTTCATTCATGCATCCACAAATTTATTCTTGTGTTTTATGCTGCAAGGCTCAGACGGCTGCTCTATGCTGTTGATTCTGTGGCAGAGCCGAGCCATCTTATTGGATGCCAAGGACACCAGAGGAATGCGGTGGCGCTGACCGACTTCCCTTAATTGTGTGAAACTGAGGGTATGGTATCACAGCTGGTCTTACATTGGACCTCTCACGAGTGGGTTTGTTTATCCAGAAGCAAGCTACCTGCAGATGTGTATAATTCAGGTCGCCAAAAGCTTGTTAAATAAAGTTGAGGCATAAACAAACCTGCTCGTGAGAGGCCCAATGTGAGACCAGATGTGGTACCATACTTACACTCATACCTGCCAACTCTTCCGAATTTTTCGTAAAATGTACCAATTGGGACTAATTTTACGATTTTACGAATCTTGCTTCAAATCTTACCAAAAAATTTTTTTATTTTTTTTTTTGTTGTTGTTTTTGTAACTCCGTTGTTGGTGGTATCTTGCATTGCCACAAGAGGGCGATAGGTACCGTCCACAGCAGCGTCGTGGTTTTTACTATCAGTCTATCTGGTGGCCACGGATCGAAAACCAATCCAAAGCTCAAAGCCTTTGTTCGTGTGTTCAACGGTGCACAGGTGCACGTTGGTTCGGCGTGTTGAGACGTTGTTGGGCCTCGTTGTTTCGGCCAGTTTCGAGGCAAAAAGTATGGCGTCTGTGTTTGTTGCACGTGTAACTGTAGCATTCTCCTGGTCACTGTGGCTTCGCGGCGCAATGCCGAACTCGAAACCTCAAAAGAGGTACTTTCAGGTGTTCCTGAAGTCCTACACGTCGAAATTTCCGTGCTTCATGCCGCCCAAAAAGCAAGAGAAGTTTGGATTGTGTAGCACGTACACGTGTGATGTAAGCGTTTCGCACGCTGGCCAGGCTGAAATTAAGCTGCACATCGCTTCGCGTAACCACCCCCCCCCCCCCCCTGCCGCACCCGCGCGACTTTTACGAATTTGAAAGTCCACAGGTTGGCAGGTATGTACACTCAGTGTCACACAATTCAAGGAAGCCGGTCAGCGGTACCGCACTACTGTGATGTCTTCGGCACACAATAGGATGGCTTGGCTCTGCCACAGAATCAACAGGCCCAAGCCCCGCCGTCTTAGCCTTGCAGCATAAAACACAAGGATAAAATTGCTGGGTGTGTTTTGGGCGTTGTGTATCAGATACCAATATTGTGAGGGGCAGTGTATATGGGCCAGATGTGTGAATGACCCTGCCCGTGAGCATGTGGCTGCCACGTGAGCCAGCCTGTCTGGCCACCTCGCCATTCACTGCAGCAGATGCCTCTGTTCCCCGGTATTGCATTATGTTAAGATTCTCGCAAATACAATGACAGAACAAGCAGAGAACTGCATGAAGCATATGAAATTCGGGAAAAAGGAAAAAAGCGTGTGAGTGAGGCATCAATCGCCCTATTAAACAAAAATGCTTTGCGCCAATGTGATGGTGACTAGCCTAACCAGTGGACTTTATATAGTAAATGTTCAAACTAGCCTTATTACCCTCTTTACTATTAGCTAGCTCTCTTCATCAAACACTTCCTTACCACCAGCATGTCACGGCCATTCGTGCACATGCGCTTATCTAAAAGGCATTCATATGGATGTAATGACCGTATTTGGTTCTATTTTTATGTTTCAGATAACCTTTGAGACATTCCGCTTCCTGAAGCGCAGTTGAAGCATGTCGACACGAAGCAGCCATCCATTTACGTTCAGGAACTCGTGGTCATGGTATTTGGAACTGAGGCCCTGACAAACTGCTGCCTTACTGGGTCGGCACTGAAGGGAAAGCTTCCTAAAAAGGGAGTTAAGGACTTGATAGGTGAGTAAATTGCCGTAAAGAAGAAATGGCAAGGCACTATTGCAATCAAACTTAACAGGAACAAATACTAAGTCTACTCTTGACATATATTGGACTTAAATCTTGGACAAAAGCTCACCAGACAGAAGCTCACCGGTCAAAAGCTCACCACGTGAAAATTTCATGTTAGTCTTAACACGAGTGCAGACAACTTAGGTGCATCTGTGCGACACTAAAACACAACAATGAATTAAATCTGATAGGCACATGGTTTGTTGATTAGACTGGAAACAAGTTTATCGATTGGTTAGAAGGAAATGCAGCCCCGTACAGGCTGCCTCCAGCAGTCTTGGTAGATCTCGGTGTATCTGGAGCCCCTTGCAAATATTTTCCAGACGGTTGTGGCATACCTTGAGTCAACCCAGATTGATCTTATCAGCTTCAGCTCACCTCAGTTTGGTGACCTAAATTTTTGTCCCAAATCGTTGCTTCTGTGCCTGTTATGGCTTACCTGTCGACACCGTTGCATGAGATGGGGTACCACTTCTTCTAAAAATAGTGCAATGTCCATTGCGTCCGCACTTTGGCCCAGCTCGTGATTCACCGGGTAGCCAAAAAAAAGGGGCTGAGCTATTGTGTGGGTCTACGAAAAAAACGGGTGAGCTTCTGTCCGGTGAGCTTTTGTCTGGTCACCATTGGACTTGTGTCTCGGTACTCATAGATGGTTGTTTCTTTTTGGCTTATGTTGGGGGAGGTATTTGTCTTTTTGTGTCATTACGTCTTGCGCTACACCTCTGGTTTCCAATAATGTGCCCCAGTTCTAGCATACTTTAATTTTTGCCTAGATTATAATCCACTCTGATGTTCCTTCTGCTTAATTTTGATCCTCGATTTATATCAGCGATTAAACTTAACGAAGCTTCAGTATTGTTTACTTTTGTGTACAATTTTCTGAAGATAGCTGACTGTTTACCCCAGCTTTAGGCTGCTGAATCTTTCAAAAACTTTCAGCTTGTTCAGTTGTTTTTAAAGTAATTGTTTTGTACAGTATGGCCTCAGTTGCTTTTATATCAGTAAACCCTGAATTATAATATAAAATAGATGTCAGAATCAAAATTAAAAAAAAATGTGGTCATCTGTGTGTTTAAAATTATTGTCTAGCTACGCTATCTCCGACTTTCTAGCCAAATATCCTGAGACACTGGTTCTCGAACCGGGTTCCTAGTACGTATACTGAGGGTTCTTTCAGCACCTGAACTTCCTCAATCGTTCCTACACCATTCTCATACACTCGATTGCAACAATGCCAAGAGGGGAAGGGGCTCCTCGGCTAACAATAACAATAGTAAATTTTTGTTCGCTGATGTCAGAAAGTTTGAGAGTCCCTGTCACAAAGAATGTTATGTTTGCAGGCTTTTAAAGGGGTTATGAAATAGTCTTCAGACTTCGGCCAAGTAAGTGTGGCAGTATCTCACCATCGCATGTGCAGTGAAGATGAGAAAACAAATTTTTCCAAGGTGCACTAGTTTTATTAAAAAAATTAAATAGACTCAAGCTTGGGGGGCCCCTCAGACTTTAGAGTCCTTTCCAGGTCACGTGCGTGTGACATGAATTGGGGGGCCAAATGAGTGAATGACAACTTTTATAAAAACCTTAGCTTCAAATTGGGCAGATACCTGCTCAACTCGCAAACTCGACCACTATTGGCGCCAAGCCAGTAGTTCCTGTGGCCACCATAAGCTGCATGATGAAAAATGGACCCTTTTTTCCTTTCTGATTACGCAGTGCACTCGCGACATTTTGAGGGATCACGGTGTGTTTTCTCGTACTTGTGATAAGGTAAAAGAAATAAAAGTAACGAGCTCCAGACTGTTTCCGCAGTAAACTTGTTTCATGATCCCTTTAATGCATTGCAAATTGACGAAATACCTTGTTTTACATTATTTCACAGCAGCAATATTTCACAGTTGCCAATAAACATAGTCATTGGTCCCCGTGCTCAATATATTTAGATGATTAACTTTTTGTTGTTGGTTTCTCTTTGTGAAATTTTCTAAAATTATGTGGACCTGAAGAATAATTTTAAGTAGTATTATGTAAATATGGAGTCTTAAGGCAAGTTTCTTAATTGTCTATTGTCTTCTCTTTTCAGCTTTTGTTACTGCCAATTCCCTGGAGAAACTCGGAAGTCCGTGAAAGAAAACCTGTAAACGAAGTGCAGCAACGCTTCCTACACTCAAAACAAAGCCTCCAACACAAAAAAGAAAACTGCAGAATGAAAAAAAAATTAGCTTTCATTTTCATTCATTTAGTGCATTGCCTTTTTTTCTCTTAAATCTGATTAGCGATTAATTTAGATTTTATTTAACAAATGCATTAACTTTTTTCTTTCATTTTACTTCAGTCATGTAGGTGATGTTACTTCAGTCATGGTAGGTGATAAATATTGTAGGTTTTATATTAACAGGTGCACTACTATTTTTGCTCGTTTTTCTTCAGCATGATAGTTTGTAATTATTTTTTTCTTCTAATAAGAGCTTGTGTATAAAGCTTTAAGTGCATCTGTGATATTTGTAACCCACTAAAAGTATTACGTTTTTTGTTCCATCGTAAGTGTTTGTTGTAGGCAACGTGTTCATTCTATTGAAAAAAATATTTGTTTAATAAAAAGTTCTTACTTTAATTTGTCATCACTTTGACAAATTAAAACAGAAAAGAGATGCCAATGTGATTCATTTTGAGCTTGTGGCCGTGTTTGGAGTCCATGCCAAGTTCATGACAGTGTGGTTAAATGGCGCACACGCTTGCAGTGTTGCGAAATAAGCCTGAAAACTTTTCAAGGATGACGAACAAATGATTGGTGAACCAGAGGAATTCCTGAATACTCACAAAGTTCTATAATTATGACCTCCGGCAGGTTGTCCATCGCTGGAAAAAGGCATGACTTGGGATGGAGAATTTGTAGAGAACGACTGAGCTCCCATCTGAGTCTCATAGCTCAATCTCTACTCCTTTATGACAATAATACAAACTTCATTAACTCCTCTCGTATTGCTATTAATTTTCCCTTTAAGGCAGTACCATGTTGGGCGCTTGTTGTTTAGCAGCTGGTTGTTCATCGGTGTTTATCCGATTAAAGGGACGCTACAGAGCTTCTTGAAATAAAAATGAGTTAGAAGTGAATTCTAGTGGATTCTTACCCCATGAACCCGAGTATTCAAACTATTTTCTGCGCAAGTATTATTGAACGCGAGGAAACGTGAAAGACAGCCGCTGTACGTAACGTCATGGACGTATCTTTTGGCTGCCCAAGGCTAGAGAGGTCCTAGCCTTGGGCAGCCCTATTTTGAAATTGCTCTTACGGATCTCTGGCGCGTCGCATTGAAACATAATTGTGATATCTGTTATTCTAATGGCCAAATGAAAACAATTTAAGTGTGTTTTTCTCGAATGCAGGACCGACCCCATCTTCCCGTTAAACACTTCTATGCAGATATGTAAAGAAACTTTCTTTTTCCGCTTGAGTGCATCAGGGGCGGTGTGCCCTAGTGTCACGCAGCTATTCTTCAGAGATAATAGAGAGTTTTAGGGAACCGGAACATATTACGATCGATAAACAAAAACGATCCATACCTTGGATCGGGCGTGTGGACCGATCGTGTGCCCTGAAACGGCTTTGGGGGAACCGTATTTGCAGACGATAGCAGACGATCGGTACAGGTCGCGCCCCCTGGCAACGGAAACCTGCATCTGCCTCATCGAGAAAAGACAAATTTGCGTGTGTTTGCACAAATCGCAGAAACTCAAGTAAATAAATATCGCACCCTAATTATATAGAGAACGAAAAATATAGTATACCTACTTATAGTTCGTCTCGTTTTTTTTACTGGAATGAATGCGCTTCCGTAATACAAAACCTGGCGCACCACGGCGTGTCGCCCCTGGCACAGCGAAGTTCTAAAATGTTCGTCTGCTAAGAAGCAGACGAGCTTTCCGACGACAATGGCGCTCGATCTTTTTGACCGTGACTTGGAGTTGGCTCTATCCAGCGAAAGAAATTTAGAAAAAGTGATTTTGTACGACTGTCTGCGCACTAAGTGTGGCGTGAGTCTCTTTTGAACTTCCCGCTTTCTATAAGCGAGGCACGCACGCGCGTGCCGTGGGGCCCATGACTTGTGCAGGGGCACGAGGGAATAAACATTCTTTTAGGTGTGCCGTGACACGGAGTCAGTCGCATTTCTTTCGGGTGCCACCGAGCACCGATACACTAAGAGAAGCCGCTTGCTGGCGGCAAGGCATAGGACGTTCAACTTGGCGTAGCTTTTGAGTAAACAAAAAAGTTGTGATACCAGGAATGATGTGCGGATACCACGAATGATGTGCCAGCGTATTTTGGTTTTTTTTTTCTTTCAGTTTACCAGATTTATATACTTGGGGAATAAAATAATGCCTCGACCGTACATGGTAACTTGTTTTCTAATAAATCATGCGTTCTCAGCGGGCAAGATTCGGTGTTTTACATCAACCAAAAATGATGTTTACACCAAACACGTCCTGATATGCTGAAACGTTGCCGAAAGCAAAATCGATTTGGCATAAGAACACGCTCGCGCTCGCTTATCATCAACATTCGAAGTCGTCTGCTAGCGATCCTGTCTCTTTGCCTCGAAGCCCAATGCAGGATCGAGTATTAAAGGGGCGGTGCAACGATATTCAATTGGAATGTTTTTCACTTTACACGACCTTACTGGCACTAGTGGGACTCGAGGATACTCGCACGCAACGCCACTGACCAAGAAACTCCTTTGTTGTGCTGTAATTTCGAGGACAAAACCGAGTGTTTTCATTCAATCTCTCCTTCGCAAAATCTGATGACGTAGCTCGGCGGTAGCAGTACCGCCCAGTGACGATATTTGAATGCGGCTCATAGATCGGACCCGAGCATGGCGGGGACATTCGATTTGGGCTCGTGATAATCAATAGCTCGAGAAGCATTCGGGTAGTGTCCTGTGTCCTATCGCTGCAATGACGACAACAGTCGAACCATAACAATGTCTGGAACTCAGCACGTGTCCTGTGCCCTGCCAACCCCAGCGCATGGCCATGATTAACATTGGTGGCATATAATCGGCTCCAGATCACGTAGCCATTCGTTCTGGCTGCGAGTTGAAAGAGTGAACTCTGCTCGTTTATTTTTTTTTTTTTTCTGCGACTTCGATTGCGTGTGGTGAAAAACCAACGGGTATTTCACAGGTCATTGACGTCAGGGGTCCGTTCTAAGCGGTATTTGCGCAAAATACAAAAATCGTCGCATCGCCCTTTTAAGAAAGCTATGGACTAATAAAACTAGAAATATTAAATCTCGAAGAAAATACAAAAATAACCAAATTATACTCACTTTCCCAAGTTGATGCGGCCATTTTTCTTGTACAAAGATAATTCAGTTCAATTTTCAATGTAATTCAATATTTTTTTAAGATCAAGTCATACAAAATAAAGAGCTGGCCCACAAAAGCAGCGTTCTGCTTGTATGTGGCGCCAGACGACCAACTACAATACATGTTGTTACGAGAAAAAAAAAAAAAAAACACCCCGCACCACAAAAAAAAAAAAAAGAAATGAAAGGAACACAAAATTAGCAGCACAAATAAATAGAAAAAGGAACACTTTAGACTTTTTAGAGCATGAAATATAGGTGTTTATAGCCAAGTCTACTCACGCAACCATGAAATAAAAGTACGAAACATCTCCAACGGCTAGGCTACGATATCTACAGCTCAAATGATTGACACCAATTCCTTAGTTTCCTTTTTAGTACCCTAGTGGATTCTATATTCATAAGGGACTCTGGGAGTTCGTTAAATAAGAAAGAAATGTAATGATTTCTGTTTTTCTTTCCATACAGTGTGTATATTTTTGGAGTGACGTATCTTTCAGTGCGTCTCAAATCTCTATTTTTATTTACGAGGAGGTTAATCGGTTCCTTCGCTCCTCGCAACGAGAAGTTCTTTTTCAACGCTGCGTCATTCCAAAGTGCTAGAGCGAAAAAGGAGTAGCGCCTAGCACCTCCCGAAGGAGAAAGATATCAAACTTGAGGAAGAAAACGAGAAAGGACGGACAAACATCGTTTTCTTCCTCAAGTTTACTATCCATACCAACCCGCTCGTTCTGTCCCTGAAAGATATCTTCTGCTGTAAACCGCTTGCGAGGAGGAGGCGGAGGGACGGAGGTAGATGCGGCGCTCATGTTGCTCTCTTACGGTACAGATAGCAGACGATCACGGTCGTACGCCCGAGTACCGATCGTTGCGCCGTGTACGGTACGGCCACGAAGAAAATATCAAGGAAAACCTGTAACTTTACTGCTGTACACTTATTAGAACTATCACCCAACATTCAAAGGGCTCGTTTTATAGGATATATGTGATTAGCATTTGTACAGAAATTTTTAATTCATGCACAATTTTTAAACTAAAAAAGTGTCCAGAGCCTTGATGCAGAAGGCTTATTGATCACTCTGTGGCCACTACAGATAATCCTCAGTCATAGCAACAGCTGTAAAAAACGGGCGATAAGTGCTCAAAATGCACATCCCAATGTTTGTATAAAAAGAACAAAAAAAAAAAAAACTTATAATATATATATAAAAAAAAATGGTGCCTCGCCGAGCGGGATTCAAACTCTCCACTACCGGTCCTCTACGAGCTCAAGAAATCTGCGCTCCAATCCACTGAGCTACCTAGCAGACGATTTCCGGCAACGCTAAACACAAATTTATTTTATTGAAAAAGTCCTATTGCGTTTTGTTCTTTATTCTTTTTCTTATTTGCTGACTCAAACTTTATGAACTTGCTGTCACACATGGCGCTCCTGCCAGGCACTGCCACGATTTATTTTATTCATGTTTGGAGCCCCGGAACGCTCTCTCCGCCAGCGAAATAGCCGTTTTGCCAACCAAACGAGACTGTCTATGTCGGCCATTGGTTGTGCCGGTCGTGCCGGTCTTGCCTCACGGCACCTTACGGTTCCACCAGCGCATTACGGTAACATCGCAGAAGACAGGCGCATGCGCAGTTCGTACCGGAGGGCCCATCGTACCGTGTCGGATGTGCAAAAACGGTTCCCTAAAACTCTCTAATACTTGTTAAACCCAAACGAGCTTTAACCGGTAACTGAAGCAACTGGTGAGCAATCTATGAGATTGCGTGCCTATTGCGATTTCGGGAGCAGCGTCACTGTCCTCTCGACCGTTCCGGTGAGTTTAATACTCGACAGTAGTGACCTGGTTAACACTAGAAAACTGGTTGACACTGATATGGTCGTTTATGTTCATAGAGTAGCTGACACCAGTTGACTAAGTGACATCAAATTTCTTGTCACAAAAAAAAAAGATCTTGAGTATTATTCATGTGTTGCGAAAAGTAGTTCCTTCAAGGCTTGGTTGTGACAAGAATAAGCGATGCTTTTGGCAATTCCAACGTTTCTTGATAAAATAATATAAAGCTAACCTAAAACGCACCTATATATACGCGTATGCTATTTCGAGACATGAAGGTGAAAACAAAAGGTGCCCCGCGAAGAGCCAGAAGTTTTGCTGCGGTACCTGAAATAAATACCAGTATAGACGCTTTACACACGCGCCAAATTACAGCCGCCATTACTGACCTTCTCTTGTCTTACCGAGATGCCGAGCAACTGAAACGGTAGTTGACGATCCTCTACAAGGGCCGATGCTTCAGAAAAGGACACAGTTGAATCTAATATGGCAATAATTTGGCCTGCTATGGTAATGATGAAGTGAAATAAACGGAATAAGAGGAAACAAAAACTGAAGGTCAGTTATGGCGGCGTCCATCCACAGCGGCTGCAAAGCGTCTATAGGCCATTTCACTTGGATGGACAAGTTGCCCATCGCGCACGGTTGACATGGGTCTACCCTCTACACGGGGATGTTCCGTTCAGGCGAGCGGAGTGGTCTGAATGCACTAGTTGACGGTTGTGGGAAAGTCTAGACTTGTCGGCTAGCCAACATTTTCTGTAACTTCGACGTAGTTGGTCTAGGTCAACAAACACTTTTGATGGAGTGGAGTGTGATTAGAAGCGCTCATTTGGGCTTACTTAACGATGCGCAATACTCTAGCCAGGTGCACCAAGTGAATAAATACGTATAATCGAAGAAAGTAGTCTTACCCATCGTTTATAAGACTTTAATACGTTATTCGAAGTAGTGGCAAGGTTCGAAAGACGACCTGGTTAAAAGGAGACGGAATGCATAACACGTGATTTATGATCGCATGGAAACGAGGTTCTTAAAAATAGTTTTCCTTTTTTGGTCATCTTTGTGTGCAACCTTCTCGTGTGTTCATTTTGTGTCTCTTCGCCTTGATACTAGTGTCGGAGTTTAGAGAGGAATTTTGTTTGTTGTTGTAGAGCTGCAGATTGCGAAAACAAATGCGAAATTGTTACTTGGTGGGAAGTTTGTGACCGCGGAAGCAAGTTCATTTAAGTCAACGAATAACGGCTGGGTAGAATAGTTCTAGGGGAATTCTAATGAATTCGTAAAATTTGCTTCGCTTTTTTTCAGACTCTAAATTACCATGAAGGTGTGACTAGATGGTGTATTTGATTTTGAAGTTGTTACGAAATATTCGACTTACTCGTTCGTTGCAAATAGCAACTTCTTTTTTTTTTTCTGGGGGGGGGGGGGCTGTTGAGGGGAATTAATTTATTAGAATTAAGCATAGAAGAAAAATTGCCGAATCTTGTGGCACTTTATTAGGCAAACAAAAAAAAAACGGAAGAGTTTGTACGAATTATTTTATCTCGTCCGTTTTCTACTTTCGTTGCATCAGAAAACCGAATAACCCACAACAAAACATTTTCCATTTAATCCCCCCACCCCCCCCCCCCCCCAAAAAAAAAAAAAAAAACATCGATCCGACATAAAATTTAAGATGTATTATTAGATTTTAAATGCTGCAATGTTAATCTAATTGTTTTACTGCTCCCATCTAC
The DNA here is from genome assembly GCF_016920785.2 of Ixodes scapularis. Lineage (NCBI taxonomy): Eukaryota > Metazoa > Arthropoda > Arachnida > Ixodida > Ixodidae > Ixodes > Ixodes scapularis. Next base: position 75,310,260 of record NW_024609837.1, read on the forward strand.
AATCCCGACACGTCTTTTTTTTCGCTAAGTGACGGTGCACTTGTAAAAATAAACCACTCGGAAATACCACGGTATACCGAGGCCTTACAGCGTTGATGTTTGATGATACGTAAAGGGACACGCCCTGTAAAGAGTGAAAGACAAGCACGATGCAACGTCTGATCGTTCCTACGCTTCGTCGGCAATATGAGGGAATTCCTCCAGGTGCCGACCACACACTTGCGCTCACCTGTGTTCAACTTCCGGGTAATTGACAGGCGCACAGACATATTGGATCTTGTTTCAAAGGCATCATATGACCGATCTGATGTTTTGACCTGCGTGTCTCGTCCTTATATCGAGTCCGCTTGTCTAGGATTCTAGACAGATGTTGTTTTTCTGACATGACGAACTTTGTTCAAACGACATTGATAGACGAGATACCGACATCGATTTTCACAATAGGCTCGAGTGAAACCGCCAACATGCAAGAATTTATGTGTACAGGACAGGGTTGGGCAGTATCGCGATACAAATGTATCGCGATAGTATTTCAGGAATATATTTCGTATCTGTATTTCTGTATCGCGATACATTTTTTCACCAGTATTTGTATTTCTGTATCGAAATACATCTTGAATGTTCCTTTGTATCGCGATACAATCAGGGTGGAATGTATTTCGTTACATTTCTTGAGAAATACTCCATCCCCCCTCCCCCTCAAAAAAAAATTCTGAACGATTTTTTTTTTTTTATTTCTGAGGACTCCAGGGTCAAGGAGATGCTGGCGTATTGTTACCATGCTGACCAAGGTTCCTTCCGATTCTCCAAACTATTTTTCTATGCGCCTTCTTCTCTCTTCTGAGAACTGTTGCGCAGTCGGGGACTCAACTAGGTGGCGTGCCAGGAGTGGAGTCAGAGCATCTTGTGCCGCAGGTCCTTAGGTAGGGGTTTCTTGAGTCATTGTTTGCGGGCATCCAAAGCCCGCTGCTAACCGCCTCTCTTGCCTTAACGTACACAGTACACCCATCCGGCAAAGCTGAGTCACAGTCCGCTGCAGTACAAGCCTGGCACTGGCTGACTTGAAATAGTATAGGATAATTCGCGCAGTGAAGTTCAACAGATATTTGAAGGCGTCTGCGGCTGCGCCCGTAATATTCCACGGCCAAGGGCGTACCAACCGGGGGGGGGGGGGCAAGGGGAGCGCTTGCCCCACCCCCCTCCCCAGCTCTGAAAGTGGGGAGGCAAGGCATGTGTTTTGCTCCCCTGAAACAGCCGCCACTGGGCAGGGCAAACACTTCCCGGCTGTGCCCAAGGGACACCAAGGGCACCGCCCCCCGGCACTGGGGGGGGGGGGGGGGGGGGGGGGAGGGGGGGGGACGGTTGGGTTTGCCCCACCACTCAAAATCAAGTTAGTACCGCAAGTTAGTACGCCACTGTGCACGGCTCAAGGGTGCGTCATCAGCCGACGTGAAAGTGACCCGCTGCCTGGTGACCCGAAACCCAGGAAGGAGGTCAGACGTGTCCTCGCTGTGCCGACCCAGACTTCGTACACCTGCGGATCGTCTTGAGCGCGCTGTTTCTCAGAGAGCTCGCACCTCTGCCGGCAATATCAGATCGCAATCCACGAGGTCTCTATTCGGAGTATGCAAGGCGAAACTTGATGACTGCAATCCATGCGTCGGTGGCGGAGGGTCAGCAGGAAGCACCTTCACAACAGGAATGCCACCGTATCGTTTTTTCAACCCTAACAGAAGAGAATACATGTGTCCGAGGATGTTTCAGGTGGTCCACCATTCTCAAAAATCCTGCACGATCTTCAACGAGGTAACCTACGACGAATGTATGTATCGTCCTTTCATACAGCAGCGTGTTAAAGTTTCACGTTCAAGGCCACACCTACAGATAAAGAATACCAGTTCATTCCACCGTGACGTCATGCGATAAATGTTGACAGGGGCGTTCTTATTTGACAGGGGTGCGATGACGTTTCGATGGGACTTAGGATGACAGAGAACTTATTTAGAGGTCTAAGTCTTTCGGCATCCCTCGTCAGACAGACAGACAGAATGTCAGGGGAGGGACCACGGTCAGTCCTTGGTGGAACGTTTTTCTGAGCCCATTGAAGACTCCTCGTCGTCCCAAATCACTTTCTTCAAGACAAAGTGCCGAGCCTACGGGAAAGTAATTTCAGGATCAAAAACGTCCACTTCCAACTCCAAGCTTCATCTAATTTGGTCTCAAATAAATTTGAAAAATGTATTGCAGTATCAGTATTTTTGTATTTTTATTTCTGCCCTCCCGAAAATGTATTCCTGTATTTGTATTTCCAACTACTTTTTGCCTCTATTCAAAAAATATTTCCGATACGTATCGCGATACTCTTTTACAAATATATTTCAGTATCCGTATTTTAGCTACTATTTTAAAGTATCCCAGTATTTGTATTTACAAATACATTTTTGAGTATTTCTGCGCAACCCTGGTACAGGAGCTTTGGTCCCAACAAAAAATAAATGCCTTTCCTTCAGACGGTTCTTCGGATGACTAACCTTAGATTACATCTCCAGTTTGAGTCGATAATGTTTTCTTGAGGTTGCACACGGCAGATTGGATTTATTGATTTTCTCGATGACACGGTATCGCAACTTGCCTTCTAACAGAAAATGACAGAGAGATGCTACTTGTAGAATTGGCAAATAGGCACGAAGCATCGTCGTAATATATTGCTTTTATGGCTTGAGTCTTTTTAGCTATTGTCTATTTTTGAACGGGACGCAATAGATTATATCGGCGGGTCGCCCTGGTGCTCTCGCCAAGTGGGCAGACGTCACTAAAAAATTATTAATCTTCAATGTTTGTATTTCTTGGTGACTTCTTGAAATCGTAAAGCACTCTAAAATGATGACCCCGGTTATTAATATAGAATATGAATATATTCATATTCGCAAGTCGTTTTTTTTTTAATTGCACAAGCGACACTTAAGAACAGCGTCTAACTTTGAAAATTGACATGGGTACTTATGACCTCTGTTTTTATTTCTCTAGACGCACAGTGACCGATAAAAAGTTTTCGGCTTTGTAAGCATGCAGTCTTTTGTTTGCACATTGCAAAGAGCGTTAACTTCGCTTACATATTGTGGCAGAAACCATTGTTTGTTCGCTAACGTCCTCTAGTTTAAGTATATATTTTCTTCTGTACTAATGGTGACCGCCCTCGCAAAAGTTAACTTGGGTTGGATGCCCGAAGTTGGAATCACATGACGGACATAATCTACGAAATGATCGCGGCAGAAACGAAATGCCTAAACGAGAAGAATACGACGTCTTCTTCATATATCTTTCTTCATTTAATTCAACGATGTGCTTGTGTTTCATAATGCGAATTTTGCGTAAATTTCGTGTTTTATTTTAATATACAAGGGAGATCGGTTGCCCAATGTGTAAACGCATTGCAGCTCGAACCACATGGAGTGAAATCTCGCGATGCAGAACACACGATTCCTGGGTTCAATAACCGCCCGTGCCCGTTTCGATATAGATGAGCGTCATACCGGCGTGTGGTCGTGTATTACTATTGAGCGATGCACGTTAGGTGTCTAGCAATTATCCCTCTGGAAAAATATTATCATCTACAACGGGGACCGCGGAAACAAAAGGCTTTCGTTCCATTAGAGTGACATGCAAAAATCAAACATTACATGCAGACACCTGACTCATTAAAAAAATGCTTTAAAAGCTAAAGTAAAATAATCATCCGCCAAAGTTAAGGCGCATCAACGTGGTGCATGAAAGCTGGCGCTCTGATGACCATAAGGGCAACATCTTTTTTCTTTCGTTAGTATTCTTGGCGGAGAACTGTCAAGGTATGTCATGCAAGTGCGACTCCGTCATTAGCGCAGAAGGCCACGTTTGCGCCGATAAACCAACGTAATGAAGTAAATTCGTGCCGGTGATTTCAGGAATATAATTTTGCCTTGTTTAATGAACTAGTCCTGATGAATGAATCCAAACTCTTACAATCGCCACTAGTCTGAAGTGCGCGATAAAGCCTCCTTCGTTTCACCCTAATCAGAATTTTACGCAAAATGCGGCATTCTGCGCAACTTAAGACGACTTAACTTTTCGCTCCGGTACGTGCTGAACGCCGAGCCTGTGACGTCTTCACCAACGGCATAATTTTGCTCAAGGCTGTGTTTTCTGTTTTTGTTTTTATCTCAAAGACCTTGCAGAAAGGGTACATTATTTTAAAACAATGGTCCCTAAACGCCCTGTACAATAATGTTCGGGTATGTCTTTCTGTTTAGCTCATTGCATGAATAAATCATCCTCTCCAAATGTTAAAAAAAAAAAAAAAAAACACAAATCGGAAGCTTTTGAACCAAACTAGTGCTGTGTATTCGTGCAACGTCACCCTCCACGAGCGTTCTTGCATTACCATGCAAGCAAGCTGAATGTTCCGTTGAACGTCGTTTGCCGCTTTCTGTCTATACGAATGCGCTCCAGTGGCCCATAAAGATCTTTTCTGGCTGTTACTTGACCTACAGTAAAATTGTAACATTACAATGGACCAATGTTCTGTGAAATTGATGCCTTGAATCCGGTTGCAGCTCACGCCATCTAGATGCCTCTGATGTCTCATCGTGTTTACTGCTTTTATCATTTTTTCGGGTGCACACACTGAACGTTCTACCGCATCGTTTATGTATTTCCTTTTTGTTCAGGTCACTCACAACCAAAAAAACAGTTGAATACTTGGCACTGCATAGTAGGCGAATGTTCTTTGTTACAAAAGGGCTTTGTAACTTTGGCATTGTTATTACTCTCGACCATGCATTGAGAAGTTTTGAGTACCGAAAATTAACCATCTGTTCTTTTTGCTTCGACATAAAATGCTCGATCAAATTTTCACACGCTTTCTTCTTCCTGCGCCGAAAACATACTAGACTAAACACCCGTAAGGTAGCGCAGAATGACCTCCCGTCCATAGTCAATAGAAGCTCGAAACGCAAGAATCAGATGGAATAGAACAACTTCCCTGTCACTAGAAATCTCGAAGTATTAAGTTTTGGTGCAACGCTGAAGCCTCAGTAGCAAGTATGTAAACACTAATAATACAAAGACCATTTTGGCGCCCACAAAAATGAAAACCACGAATATTTGCTTGAGTGAGCCATAGAACTGCTACGCTATTAATGCTCAAAGTCGATTATTACATTTCAAGCGTGCAGTGATTTAGATGCTGTCGGAAACAAAGCAAGCCATTCTGGTAACTCCGATTAGCACCAATCACTTTTTTTTTATAATTTCTGAGTTATATTTCCGCACTTGTATGTACATCGTTCTGTATACAACCTACGGATCGGCCATTGGTTGTTGCGGATAGACCACGTAATCTGCATCACGCGCACTCCGCGAGAAGGGAGCTTCTTCAGATAATGCAACCATGCCTCCGAGGAAGAGGAGCGACTGCGCCGTGCCGAGGGGACTGCGAAACAACGTGATATGCGTTCGCCTAAAGCTCAAGAGGCAAGAAGCAACAAGAAGGCTAATACATGAACCGAGAACGGCGGCCTCAGCTGTAACGCGATCAAAGACGCAGAGCAGGCGAAGACGACTCGCGAAACCAGGGAGTCGTCTTCGTCTGCACTGCGGGCGTCCCGAGGCGTCTAGCATGCTTGGCTCCCTCCTCTCGCCAAGAAGGCGAGACGATCATCTCCAACGGAACGGTGCAACGACGACGGAATACAAAAGTGAATGTTATCCGAGGATCACTTTAAGGAGGATTTCCTCAACGACTCGTTGGACATGGCCTTAAAGGAAAACTCAAGCGATTCTGAATTTAAAAAAAACAAAAAACAAAAAAAACATAAAAATCTTTATTTGGTTTTCAGGATCACGAATATCAGAACTACATTTCCGACTGATGCGCCAAGTAGCCGCAACAGCGCTTTCAAAATAGCGTTCAAACCTCTCTTTCCCTTTGCGTTTGGTGAGAGCAGAGAGTCGTGACGTATTATACAGAATCGCAACATTTCTTCGCTTTTGTCAAGCCTTACCCGAGCAGTGAAACACGCTGCACGCACTCCCCCACAAGTGGCACGCACAAGGCAGGTGTACCTTTTTAGCTTGCGATTATGCCAAATCGTTGTATTTTTTTTTATTTTTTCGCGTCTGTTGATAAGCCAGCGTCAAAAGCACCTGATATTTAAAAGTAATACGCTAAGATTAACCTGTAACCGATTTGTATTTAAAAATCTTTTTTTTAAGAGTGTTCTCAAGGCTTTTTACGTGCCCGTTAAACATGGGTTTACACTCCATGGTGTAAAATACAAAGCTCATAAGAGAGAGTTTTAGGGAACTGTTCTTGCACATCCGATAAGGTACGATGGGCCCTCTCGTACAAACTGCGCATATCTGAGACTTCTGCGATAGCGCATGCGCAGTACGTAACCGAGGGCCCATCGTATCATATCGAGTTTGCAACAACGGTTCCCGAAAAGTCTCTAGTGACTGTAGTGAGACTACACAAAAAATCGCGACCTCATGGATCCCACAAAAGAGAGTCTATAGATACTAGAGAGACTTAGGAAACCATCTTTGCACATCCTATACGGTACGATGGGCTCTTCGGTACGAACTGCAAATATTCTACCGCGGAAGACTCGCACATGCCAAGTTCCTACCGGAGGGAGCACATTAGATGCGCAGTAACTGATGCTCTAAAACTCTCCACTCCCTGACACTTTGTGACGGTCCGGTTGCATTGGTTATACAAAAACACTCTCTACAGACATGTTCGAAGCATACACATGTAGGAGGCAAACATGCGTCGAACGACTCCCGAGATGTATCCGCAGATTATACTTTCGTGGTGTTTGCCGCGAACGCCGTGTCTTTTGTACGATGTATTTTGTTCGAGTCCCACTAGAGAGACAAACAAAGACAACCGACACCGACAAGCCTCAAACACGAGAGTTCTTTTGGCGGACTTGCGACCACTCATGCTTACTTCAGGATCACCGAGAGGCTGAAAGCCTTTCAAAGGCACCATTGCTTGCTTCCTGCAATGGTGACGGCCTGTGTCGGTTTTTTGTTTGTTGTTTTTTGTTGTTTGTGGCTTTAGTGCAGGGGTCTCAAACACGCGGCTCGCGGACAGAGAGCGGTCGGCGACTTGCTGGGACGCGGCTTTCAGGCAACTGGCTAAGGGTCTCGGTTATTATGTCTCAAGCGCTAGAAATGGCATGCTCCATAGTGATCTCATCTCGGCGATTCATTTGCACGACAAAAGTAGCTACGCTTTTTTAACGTATTCACATCGTTTTATTCTTATATCTGCTCATTCTCCCTTCGATTATTTCGCGTTATGTTTTGATTTCACGCTTTTTGTAGTCTACAACAATTCTACTGCAAGACTTCAAGCGCGAGTTCTTCGTTCAAGAAAGCATGTCGAATGCGAGAACTCTCAATCAGCATGAACAACTGCCAAAAATAAAACTCCGAGCTCGGGATTCTTGCCTTTAAAAATATCACCATTAAAAGCCATATATTTGTTCAGAGTGTTGTGATAATAATCTCCAAGAAAAAACGAACTATCGAATTACTGTTTTTTTAGAGATATATGTGTGATATAGTGGAACTCGGGCATTGGCATTGCGAGTGCAGCTAAATCGAATCTAGTTAGCGAAAAAGTTGTTCTGAGATCTCGAAATAAATAGTGGAGGATTTGTGCTTTGAGATCTCAAAATAAATAGTGGGGGACTTGTGCTTTATTTTTCTTTCCTCACTTTAGATTACCGCAACAGATGGAAAAGTCCGATAACCCTGAGGCCCAAGTCGACTCCGTGGCTGGCCTCCACTCCTTCGTTCTTGCCATAAGCTACAGTGTTCTCTGTGTTTAATCCTGTTTTCCTTCACTTTTCTTTTGAAAGTGAGCGCCGACGTCCAATTTGCCGCCACCACGAACCCTGACATGCCGCTACTTTTTTTTAGTTCTTGTCGCGTAAATATATTGCGTTGAACGTGCTTTAAATTGCAGAATTTTTGTTTTTTCTGTTGAGGGGTCGGCGGGGAGGAACTATGCCTCATCCTTGTTCGGTCCCACACCTTTTCCGCCCTGTCTTTTTTTTTTTCTGAGTATCTCTTTTTTCATTCTTTCTCCGTGCTTTCATCTCTCTTTCTTCGTTCTTTCTCTATCATTATCTGTACATAGCTCTTGGTGTCTCCTTGTCTTTGTCCCTTTTATCTCTTTTTTCCCTCTTTGTCGCCCTTTGTATTTCTCTAAGTGTCACCTTCTGTCTTGTCGTCTTTTGCCTTATCGTCCCTCTTTTAGCCTTATTAGTGTATCAATTTTTCTGCCTGTCCTTCTTTTTCTTTTAATGGGTATGTACCTACCTTTCTCGCTCTCTCGGTATCTCTTTTTTTCTATTCTATCTGGTGGTCACCTCGCTGCCTAATTTGTTTCCATTGCCCTCATTCTGTTTATGTGTTTTTCTGTGTGTGACTTTATTTTGCCTCCGTAATGATGCGATAGCATTCTTTAGCTAACCCCGGATATCTTGGATATTATTTCATTTCATTTCATTTTATTTATTTACCTCAAGGGCGTCTTTGAGGACGCATTACATGAGGGGGGTAGGTGGTACATGCATTCGTAACAACATAGTAACACAATTTTCCAAACACAATCATTGGTATAACAAAATCATCGCAATCAGCCCAGCACAGTTTACAAAAAGGAAATCACATCGTACGTACACAACTGCAATTTTGAACTGGACGTAACTATGTATAAAACAACAATTTCAATATGGAGAAACGGAAAGCGACTATAAAAACAACAAACAAGCATGTACGCGTACTATTCATGCCACAGGCGCTCGCACATTGTTTTAAATTCAACGCATACCTATTGCCCATGACTTCGTAATGCGCAATAGGTATGCTTAGTGGACAATTTCAACTCCCATTCTCAAACTCCTTCACATTCGTACCCTCTTCGAATGACATGACGACCTTAAAATGTGTCCTCGACGTCGTCCTAGAGGTCGTCCTAGAGGTCGCCCTAGACGTCGTCGTTGACGTTTCCCTAGGACATCGTCCTTGAAGTCATCCTAGCGGTCGTCCTCAAGGCAGCCCTAGGCATGCACCGAAGTCTGCGTTATCTGCAAGGCTATTCTTTCAAGCACAAACCCCTTGCTCCTTTTATTCGCAACAATTTCTCCACCACAATATGAGGATAAGTAACCCCCCGCCACCCCTAGGCAGCAAGGTCGTAATGATAAAAGCACCCCCCTAATCACCGGTTAGTGGTGGAGAGGTGGCGACAGGACCAGGGGTGCATCACGTTTTGGGAGCAGCTTAGCAGACTTCGCCGAGTGGCTTCTGAGCACGAGCTTAATCTAGTTAATTTCGCCACTTCACGCCGTGCTGATACGCTGATCTACGGGCCGGTCGGCGCTCGCGTAATATCGCTAAAGAATATCGAGGGTGTTCGTGCCTTATGCGTGCCTCATGATTAGTGATGCTTGGTTTCGAGGGGCTTTGGGTGGTTTATTATACTTTTTCACACAACGCACTTGTGTACTCACAGGGCTTATCAAAATGATTAAGGCACGTTTGAATTTATTCAGAAACGTTACTAAAAAATACTCCTAAATCTGCGAAAATCCAGTGGTATTGGCACCGACAGCTTTTACGTCACTGGAACGGCTGGCCGAGCAGAGACTATTGGTCTTGCCTTTGGAATGGGGGGAGTTGCAGCTATCTTTCGTAGTGCATAACCGTCAAAACAGCGGGAAAATTATCTCTACTGTCATGGTAAAAGCTCTACCTCGGTGCGTCGGAGGCAGCCCTCTTCCTTCACGCAGCGCGGAAGTGCAACAACGGGGACTGCGCGAAGCAGATACGTTCTCTCGGACGGCGTGCTTCTAAACCGCTCTGGGAGGGTTTAGCGGAAAAGGCGCTTTGTTTAATGCACTTACATTACACAATACGCCTTCATCCAACGATGTAGATTGTACTCTCTTAGTAAACAATTTGTGCTCTTCTTCATCCGGGGGTACGTGTAGCAACTTGAACCTCTAGTGCTTTTGGATTGCATGTTTTAAAAAAGGCCCAATATTGCACAATTCCAGGGTAACAGGCCGTTACCCCCTTTGTCACACAGGTGACAAAGGGGACAACAGCAAAGGGGGCAAGGCACCAAGGTCGAAAGTATGCACCGTTCTACGAGGGAGGAACTGTACACCATCAGGAAAGTGAAGTTGGCACCCCAACCAGGGAACAAGCCAACTCCATCGCGAAAGAGAAGTTGCCCATTCAAACGGAAAACAACGACTCTTCCTTGGGGAAGTAAAGTTGCCCCTTCAAACAAGGAGCAACTGCGTACCCTCGAAGAAGTAATGTTGCCTCTCCAATAAAGTAGTAACTGCTCACCCGTGCGAAAATGTTATATATGGCCCCGATATATTTTATATATGGAAAATTATATTGGAGCAAATACGGCTAGATATCGATATATAAGTGGGCAAATGCTGCCATATATGGCCATATAAGGGCGTAAATGCGGCCATATTCCGTCATATACGCGTTCAAATACGGCGATATGTCGCTGTATAAAGGGACAAATATTGCCTTTATAGCCCGTTCCCGACATAAATGGGTAAAGATATATCCGTTGATTGCAATATCTGGCCCCGTTTCGGTCGTACAAGCAAAACGTCATATGAACTCGCAAAGACACTAGTTGATGTGTCTATATTCCATGAGTCTCATGTAATTTGCTAACTATTGTTAACTTCCTTAAAGTGAGGTTATTCCAGATATTTGGACCAATTAATTAATTCAGCATTTTAAAGAGTGAAAGACAATTTAAATTCGGATGGATGTTTGACGTGTGACAATATGACGAAGTGCATTAGGTGGGAAGGCGAGTTAATCAAATAATGAATTTTAGATCACAACTCTTAGGCGCCCGTTTCCGCATTAAGTGGGGTCGGCTTCGCCATCGGAGTAACTGTCCTGCTAAATTTAGCGGGAAACTAAATTTGTTTTTATGTCACGTGACGTCAATTTTCCCGCTAAATCTATCACTGAAAGTAATTTTGTTCATGTATCCCCTTCTAAATTTAGCGGGGAAACATGAACCGTTAGCTTACTGAAGATGCAAGACGCTATTTCGTCATCGCGAATCCTTTTCCGTTCCAACGTCTGCGAAGCCTTTGCGCCCGGAGTACAACACGCAGCTCTTTAAAAAACCGTTCGCGCAGCATCGCATCCGTTCGTCTGCGAGCGTCGGCGATTCGTGGTGTGTTGAAGCTCGGAAGATGTGCTGTCGGTGGTGCCTCTTATGTGCACCTCTTTTGTAAAAAAATTGAAGTTTAAAAACCCGAACCTAATAGTGTACGCATAATTTTAGGTTTGTTGGTAAAAAAAATATTTATTTATTTCTCTATTTTTGTGGACATTGTGGCCGAAAAATAGTCGCGCTTAGTTTTACATTTAAAATTATATTGTAGTTTATACGGCGTAAAACATAGTATCTTCAAATTTGCATCGTTTTGGGTCACTTTTGGGCTGGACAGCTTCTTTGGAAGTTCACAACCTGGACTTCATAGACCTGTCCTGATCACTCGGTATTCACAGCAGGGTAGACGTTATGCGTGTTTTAGGACAATCGCGTCTCCGGTTAGGGTCACGTGACTACAGTCTAGAAGTTGGTGATCATTCAGAACACGGCTCCTGTCCAAAGCCCCCCCACACATAGCATTCACTGTACTATCAACCTTGGGTTGATGCTGCAGTGACAAATTCTTTTGTTGTGGTCTTTGTAGGGATGTCCCAGAATATAAGCCTTTTGTGTGTGACCTCCCCTTTTGGCCTTTGTTCTTTCTTTTCTCTCTCTCCCTAAGCTGAAAGCGTTGTAGAAGGTCCGCGCCGGCCGAACCAATCAGTCGTAGACTTTTTATCGCTTGACTTCGCTCTCTGTGCGCGGGAAATGGCAGAAGTGTGGTCGCGTGGTGCGACAGATGACGCATTAGCCGTTGGTAATCTTAGAATACCTGCTTGCGGACCTAGTTTGGCGTGCGTTGCGCGCCCTGTGTGGCTGCTATGGATTCTGCTTGTGTAGTAAATAGTATCTCGTTCGAAAAGTCCTACCCGTATATCGGCAACAAGCAATTTCTGAAAAGAAGCACAAGAAATTTTTGGGATACGTTTAGTGTTCGGTTCCACAAATGACAGCTTGTGCTACATCGTTTGAATCTTCACAGATATCTTCCTTCTCATTTTTATGTTTGAGTGGTTGTTCCGCCGTGCCCGCGTCCACATATATCTCGGATTACACCTTTTATGTCCGATATCGTCAACGTAAGTGCGCTGCAACCTACTTTGCGACAAAATCGTTTTCCTACAGGTACTTTTCCAGTTTACCTCTAGAATTAGGCCGTGTCTACCTCGTGGCAGCCGGGAGAATAATTTCCCCGAAATTCTACAAGCAGTCACGCGCCATTGGCCGTCTTAAATCATGTCACAACTGAAGGTAGAATGCTGAATATTTTATTCGAACTGCGTTTCGCGATAACACGTCCCACGCCCACTTTTCGTGGATACGCGTTTCATGGACACGTTTCGTCGAAATTCGTTACGCGAATGCTGATAATCCTACTTTCCCTGGGAACCATGTTGAGCGGAATCAGGAGTGGTTTACAACAGGTCATAAAAATAATTAAAGTTGGTACATGCTCAATATGCAATTGGTATTTTTCTTATACAGATGAGAAGTCCCCTCTGACAAATATTTGTAGAAAACAACAATGTATATAAAGGTTGCCTTATTTGATTGGGACATATCTCTCCTTATATGGGAGGCAGATATTCCCCTATTTGGCACACACAGATATGAATAAATCACAAATTGGGCATATCTGGCTAGATATGCCTTATATAAACTGGTACGCTTTATATTGCCATAAATTCCCAAATTTTTATATAACCATGTATGGTTTTTTTACAAAACTCCAGATATGCCATTTTTGTAAGGGCATCTTAGGGGAAGTTAGATTACCTCTCCAACGACGGAGTAACCGCGCACTCTCAGAGAGGTAACATTGACTACTGTGTGAAGTTACAGCATCTGTTTTGAGGGTTGAATTTTGGCTTCTTTTGGGGATAATTAAGTTTAACTGCTATAACAACCTTTTCAAGGGTGTTATAGCATTTGCGAACTTACAATAGGTGAGCTAATATTGCTTCAAAAAGCAACCATTAGCATTATATCCACGCGGTATTCGTCCACAGCGTGAATATTTGGCTAAGTCCAGCCTTCTGGAGCGAAATTAACCCGAAAAGGTTATGCCGCCTGGCAATTTTACTTTGTAGAATACATCGTTTCTTATAGGACAGCTTACCACTGCAGAAAGTATGAAATGTCAAACATATCACTGCATGGGAAATGGCACTACCGTTTGTCTCACTAAAGTAGCAACAATGCCTTGATTAAGAATTCTATCAGGCTGTCCTTAAACTCACTGTTCTTGAAAACTTGAAGTCCCGATTTGTTGTGTTTAGTTCGAGATATGTACAAGATCATGAGAGAGAGCCAGAATATTGAAAGCCTTTGCAAATTTGTTTGCTATAAACAATGTTACGTTCAACAAACACATTAGACAATGAGCAGCTAGGAATAAATAATGACGTGACATCCATTAACGCAGATGCACACAAAAAAACTCAAGGTACAAAACAAGTTATCGCACTAAAGATGGCTTATTTTGAAACAGTTAAAGTTTAATATAAAAGGACTCTCACATGCAGTGAAACAATTACCTAGAAAAGTAAAGGAAGCCCCACTACCCTTAACAATATAGTAGAACTGTTTTGAGGGGAACTCTACACAGAACTTCAGGTAAGGTGACTGCTACTTTTGAGTGAAACATAAAACCTTTCTTTGATTATGTCACGAAATTATAAAAAAAAAATATCATAGCCGATGCACTCACTTGGCATTTTTTCTCTAGAAATGGTATCGACAAGCAAGAACTCGGTTCGCCAGTGGTCTCGTTATTAGACACGCTACAAGTTCAGAATAGTGATTGGACGAGTCACGAAAAACTTGAGCAATAGTTCCTGTACACAGCGCTTCTGAATTCACACCAGGGTATGGTACAAAATTAAACACCGATGCTCCAAAGCAGAAGAAAAGCTGCACAGGTTTGGTAGAAGCTGAAGAAATACTGCCAAACTAAGCACGATTTGAAAACAGGGAAAATAGCACACCGGGAGTGTTCAGACAAGACTGGGGTTCGATTAGTATTCTTGTTTTTCTTAACGTGTTTACGTTGCTCCCAAATATATGCAATACACATAATTACACAAAGTTGCGAGGAAAACCAATTCCTTTTAAAAGAAAAGAATTGTGACTGCTTTTCAATTTTGCGTTACCTTTATACTGCGTTATCTTTATGTTGCCTTGCCTCTATAGTGCTTTTCGTTTTTGTGAAGTCTGATGTTAAGTACTACGTAATCTACAAATGTCAAAAATATTCAAATATTTTAAACTAACAGCCATTTTAGGTTACTATGAACACACATGTTTATAGCAGTGTGAACGTTATATAGCGCGAGTCAGAAATGCCAAAATATGTACACATGGACGTTTGGATTCCATATTTATAAGACATTTTCTCGCAATGTTTTTTTTTTTTATAGCTATGCATTTGAAACTGTTTAGAGACATTATGAAAAAAATGCAATATAATACAAAACTAGTCGTTTATTTATCTCGTAAATAAAGAGATTTAGAAATGTTCGTACATGACTCGAAATAAAAATTTCGGAAACTTCAGAGGGCACCTAAAAGAAACATCTTTGATTTATTTCACTTTTGAGTAACTTCCCTCCACAACACCCTTCTATTGATCATTTCAAAAACATGTTGCATAATTTGGTTTCCGTCAAAGTAATATTTCTTCAAATTAGATCTTCCACGCCGACATCTCTGCCCATTGCCACGCCTGTGGTATCTCCTGCCTGCCTTGTAGTGTATACAATCTTCCTTAGATGCTTTTATTCGGGTGCAAGTCTAAGCATTCTAAAATATTTTGTTACGAAAAAAAGAACGCTAACAGATAGCCTTGTGATCCGAATATACCGGTTTTCAGGAAGCTTGTAGAAACAAAACAGCAGGAAGCAGATAACCTCAAGTGCTGCTTTGTGCAAAAAAAAGTTGCTGTGAAAGGTGAAATTTGAGGCACTATTATTTTGACAAAGAAAAAATATTAGACATTCTCTTGATAAATCAATACAAGGATACGGCGGAGAGCATTTACCCAACCTTTGAAGAAAAAAAATGTTTTTCATTCATCGCCTCCTGACATTAGCGATGTGCTTTTTTAGTTCGAAACATTTATGGAAAGTAATTGAATTCTGAATTCAGAAGATAAATAATTTTTCGTATTCTAGCGGTTGAAAATAATTTCTGAGATTTTTCACACTGGTAGATAATAAACATTGTGAGATAACGGCCTCTAAATGTGGTATTAAGAAGTCCAGTTATTCATGTTTTAGCATTTTTATGTGCACCATAAACGATTCACACTGATATAAATGGTTGTGTTCATAGTCATAAGTTACTATTTGTAAAAACACATGTAATAATGTTCCCGTGAAGTTTGTGTAATATTTGACGCTTAAATCGACAAGAACAAAAAAAAAAGAATAAAAAGTGAAATGCTGTCTTGACGCAGTGACAACTGTTTTATTTAAAATATTTAGTTTCTGCCAAACCTTTCTTCGATTACTTTCCATGCAATTGTTGGAAAGTATGATAAAAAAATGCACACAAACGAAAATGTTTACCGGACTTATATACGTATTTGAGCAAACCCTCATTTATTTGACAACACTTGTAAATCGCGAAACTTGAGATGCACACATATGAATAAAAATAAACATATATAACACTACAAATTTAAAAGTACACTCTAAAAAAAAGGTGTAGCTTTTACACCCCTTGTCACAAATTTGACACCCCAAAACTTCAGTTAGACGTACTGCGCAATAACATCGAAATGACGGCAGCAACCTTTACGAGAGGCTTGATGACGGTTGGATGTAACATACTCAACAGCTAAAGTACTTATCGAAGACTTCAAAAAAAAATCACTGAGGTTTTCGCAGTAGGGCCAAGAAAACCCCGATAACTTTTTTTGCATTGAGTCATACGTGCATTAGATATTTTAATAAGTTGTACAACTCGGCTGTCAAGCCGCTCGTGAAAGTTGGTACCTTTGGTTCAACCTAAGTTCGCTGTATGTCGAACTGAAGTTTTGGGGTGTCAAATATGTGACATGGGGTGTAAAAGCTACACCTTTTTTTTTAGAGTGGCACTGCTTTGCTGGCATGGTCACCGTGTTGAAGCTTGGACGTCACTGGTTCGGGCAACGAAGCTGGTTTCCACAAAACTACAAACGAAAATCAACTGCTAGTGAAAACCAAAGCTTGATGCACCAGCTCCGACCAGTTGGAAAAGAAAAGGAACTAATATATTTACTTTTAACCCAACCCCATCATTATTTAGCATTGCAGTCGTCAGCACAAAATGAAGTTGTGTGCATTACCCTCCCACACTCGCATTTGACGACGACCAGGGGAAGGCTCGTTTACACACTTGCGCTTTACTCCGACGACCGGCTTTTGAGGTATCTTGCGCTTGTGGTTTTAGGACCGGCTGCATTGCTGCGCAGTTGGTCGTAAACCAGCTATGAGACCATGCGAAAAACACAGCCAAAGGGCATTAGTTTCCCCGATCTCAAAGGAGTGGAGTAAAGCTGATGGATTTCGGCTTCGGTCCCATTGGCTGGCGCGCGTCGACGCTCCGCGTTAGTTTCAACGACATCCACCCCATGACGCTGCGTGTCCGCGAGAACAACGCGTGCGCTTGACCGTCGACGCAAGCACGCCGCAGACGAAAGAAGAGAGCGGAAGAGCGGCGTGCATGCTTTCACAATCGCAACTCATAAGAAGCGCTTAGGTGTATTTCGAGTCTTTATTGTCGCCCTGCCCCACTTCGTAAGTTGTTGTTGAGTTAATTGTGATTTCGCCGATTATACACCGTTTTCGTGTGACGGTTCTGATGTGTAAATTTAACGAAACTGCGTTGGGCTACAAAAGATAAAGTGAATAGTTTAAGCGTAACTACGATAAAAATATACCTAAGGAAAAAGTAGAACCTGTGGCGCCTTCCTATCAGCAAGTATAGTGATTTGCTGTTTTGCCACAGCTCCAGTACGTCAAAAATAAAATCGCCGATACTTTTTATGAAGGGACTGAGTGGCATCCTATATTTGTTCGAATCTCAGAAATAGCAATGAGAACCGGAGTCGCTCCTAATGTAACATCTTTATGCTCTTGCAGCCATAAAAACTAGTGTTTTATTACAAGTTTTAATTGCTACTTTCTTACAGCTTTTGTGTTTTAGGTGTCCGGGAGCATGTATCCTTTAGCTGTGAGTGCCAACTTATAAGACCCGCATGAATCAAGCTTCGTACAACCTGAGAGCTCTAAAGTTGAGGGTGACTCCTCTGCTGAGGCAGTTCTGATCGCCTTTTGTTTTCACTTTGATTATAAGTTCAAATATCACTAGAGATTCAAACGCACATTTACTGTGTTTGGTTATTTGATCGGTATGAGGTCGGGAGTTGTGCCCACCAGAGTGGTTTCTGACCTCGAGAAGCTGAAATCTGTAAAAAAAAGTCCAGACTTCGCAAACGTCAAAAAAGCGCTGCTCAGTTTTTTTTTTATTTTAATTTATTTATTGAAAGTTTTGCTTTGCTATGGTTTCTATTTTTCAATACTTCATAGAAAGGATTTAAAGTGCCGTTTTGTGCGGTTTAAAGCTGATGACGTCGGCTCGCTCTGTGGGACAGTCAATGCTTTCGCATTAAAATTAACAGCCCTGAAGCATCCATAATAATGTAGCTTTATTCTGATAGATAGCTCGTCAGGCCTAAGAAGCCACAGGCTCGTCCAGGCTATTTGATATCGTCAGCGACTGCACCTTGGAATGCCGCCCGACTCCGGATTACTCTATGAAGGTCTTAAAGACGGTCTTCAAGTAGATATTGGGGCACACAATGGTTACACCACACCTTGAACTATTCCGCACCTCCATTAATTCTGAAACCTGCAACTTCCAGAGTAACGCTCCCCGAAAGAGCAACCCGAATTTTAGCCCTGCAAGCCTTCCAGCCAATCTCAAACATGACGGCACTTTTGTGAACCTCTCCCACGGGTGCAGCACAGAATAAGCCCCACGAACAGGCACCGCACCCACGTATACGCAGACACCCTGCTCTGCTAATTACACCCCTACTCTTCATCACACCAGTGAGGGAGGAGGGCGTACGAAAAGGGGGGAAGGGGAGGACTCGGATAATTGCCGTCGGCTATCGGAAACGTCCTTCGCTTCCATTCGTCCTCCCAAACTGTTTTCGTTCCGACATGAAAGAGTCGTCGTTGTCGTTCCGGTAAGAGCGGTGGAGCGGGCCGGCAATTCCCGAAGCCATCGCAATAATGATGAACGTCGCGATAGCAATCAGGATTCGTTTCCAGAAGAACGCACTCGAGGCTGGGTGAGAGAAGCACGAGAGCGAGAGAAGCTAGATGTAATTGTCCGCACAAACGCGTCGGCGATCAAGTTTACTCGATTAATAATTGAGAAGAGACGTTCACACACAAACAGACCTTCGCCCACGCAGATTCGATAACGTGGAGTGGCCCTCATTCAACAGTCGCGATGGTCGGGCTGCCTCAGCGAGCGATGACGAAAGAGCAGGCGTTTGGAAACAATCTGCACGTCAAGCCTGTTGCCACTTAGTATTACACGTACAATGCCCAAGCGGATACTTTCAAACTGGGGGAAGAGGGGGGAGGAGAGCTTGGAGTCCACTTTAGCGTAATAGATTTTTTTACATATGCTGTATTGAGGGTGTTAACAATGGAACCTTCAGTGTTCTTCTTTCGGGTTTGGCGATTTCAAGGAGAGCGCGCAAATCTGCAGATTCGGAGCGGAAACGACCCGGTTATTCACAGGAGGGGACAAAGCATCTTCGCCTCCAGCCACACCCTTGAGCGCGGGCGAAGGATCCTGGACAAGCTGCTTTGTTGACCGGCTCCAAGGTCGTCTTCGGAGACAAAGAGGACCGCATTAGGAGAGGATCAGAAGGGACCTAATTCCGGGCCCAGCCCACGAGATGTGGTTTCCAATTTTTAACGCAGGGGAAATGAGGACAGCTCAACCGCTCGTAGGGGTGTGTGCGTTTGCGAGAACAAGTTTCGACGCGTCCGTGACGTCAACGGGACGTGTGTGTGTCTGTGTTGGTGCGCTCAGGAAAGGCAGAGAGGCATGGCCTAGCTGCGCGCGCACTTTTGCTGCATCACCATTGGCGGCAGTTTTGCTACCCTGGCGAGGAGTGAGGCAGAAACGGACCCAAAATAAGGCGGAGCGAGATGCTGCTCAAAGGTTCTCTCTGATTTTGACGACTGTATCTTACCATGTAATTAAACCGTTCGTTACGTTACCAAGTCTCCCACCTCCACTGAACCCTTGAGTTCTTTACATCGGGGAATAGACGTCGTCGAGGGCAAGGGAGCCTCCGGAGGCGTAAATCGGCTGAAAATCGCAAGGATTTCTAAATATTAGAATCATAGCTCCACATACTTTGTTTTATGGAACAATGCTTGCGTTTTTAATCTTAACAAATCGCAACTGTGTTTTTAATAAAATAATATAGGGGATTTACGTGCACTAAAATCCCCACCCTTTAAAAAATTGAAAAAAAACAAATTTCGTATGTTTTTTGTTTTATTTTGAGCGATCTTCGATCAATTTCTCGCGCCCGGTTTGTTTCAAGCGCATTTGCATTTTATTTACTGTAAGCTCCCACCCACTGTTTGTTCTGATCGAGCGGGTTGGTTCTGTTTATCAGTTAGCAAATGAGATGTGAATTCCTCACTGCTACTTTCTATCTCTACTCCGTTTCACGTTAAGTCCGTCCGCAGCCAAAGGATCAATGCGATGGAGTTAATCAAGCAGCGGACAAAATGTATTGTCATGCCGCTCATCGTTTGTTATCTCTGGTTAAACCAATGCGTAGTGTGAGTTCGTCTGCCTCTTTTGCAGGGATTGTGGTGACGTCAGAACGCCCAGCTTTGATTGACTCTGACGGAAGGATAATAGTAGTCCTCCTTGCTAGCTCCCTCGGGGTCTACCCTCTATCTCTCAATCAGAGCCAAACAGAGCTCGCCGTTCTGACATCACCGCAACTCTCGAAAAGGAATCAGACGCACGTGTGCCCCATACACAGTACGTGATTTGTTTAAGAGATGACAGGAAACACACAAAAAGGACGAGCGTCCTGGTGATGCACTCTCCGAGCTGCTTGACTGATTCTATCGGTTTGTAGCTTCGACTGCGATCAGAAGTACAGTGGCACAAAGTGTAGATACAAGGCCGCAGTGGTATATTTTCTACGTCAGCTACTGAGGGCCGGCACAAGCAACATATTGCTGCGTGAGACTTGGGGCGCGCAAGCGCGTTCAATCAAACCGCTGCTGTAACACTTCGATATGCGTCCCGTGCTGGCCCCAGCAGATATTGTACAAAATTGGGCACTCAGGCTTTTCATCTAGGTGTTGTTGCACGGGTACGCCCAGGGGTACTCTGTTTCGTTTAAAAATGACTCATAAGGCACGTTTCACGCAAATCTTCCTGAACACACGTTGCTTATGCAACCGGTTTCTCTGAAAGATTTACGTTCTCCTCCCGCGTGTTGTTCAGGCCCAGTAGTGGTTTGACCGCCACGCGGCGCGAAGTTTTAATACAAGAAAGCCACGTGATACCAACTCAAACATCGCCTATAGCAAAGTAATTCCTCGTAAGGCCCTTCTGGAGAGTGCGTGCAACGCGAGATTTTACCTTGGTGTATCGTCTTGCGGGTATATCTTTCCACTTTGCCTGATGTAATTATAGATCTCAATGTTTTCTATAAAAAAAGAAATATATATATATATATATAGGGTATTTTTTTTAAGCTTAACAGAATTTTTAAGAAGAAACCATGAAAGCTAGGTTAATTCTGCCTGCGCAGGTGAGTTATACGGCCAGGGGGACATAGTAAGGGGGCTAATCGAAACGATCAGTCGGCTAATTAGTTAAAATTCGTTAATTAACTATTTAATTAATGAAAATAGAGATTTAGTTCCAATTATAAACTTGCTCAGCGTCATCGAAAACCACTAAATCAGTAATTTTCAGAAAGACTTCGAATGCGTGAGAAGCGTAGTTGTGCACTAAAGTTACCGCTCATGGAGCAGGTACAAGGCTGGGGCTAGATAAGAGACGGCAAAATTGCGCGGGCGCCTTATCGCAACCGCTAGCTTTGTACGCGCTCCACGAGTGCTAACTTTAGTGCACAATACGCTTCTCACGCGCTCAAAGTCTTTCTGAAAATGACTGATATAGGGGTTTTCGATGACGCCCAGCAAGTCTCTAATTGAAACTATATGTTTATTTTCATTAATTAAAAAGTTCATTAACGAATTTTAACTAATAAGCCGACTGATCGTTACGATTAGCGTCCTATATTACGTCCCCCTGGCCGTGTAACTCAGCTGCGCAGACCGCATTAATCTAGCTTTCATGGTTTCTGAAAAAAACATTCTGTTAAGCTTCAAAAAAAAAAAAAAACTGTATATATTGAAATGTACTATCGGGGAAAAATGAAATGCGAACAGAGGAGTGCGTGGCTCGCAGTACAGGCTGCGCCGCCTGGAAGTGAACCTAGGGGCGAGGGTGCGTGGCCTACTTCGATGTGTTCACGCCCTTCGATTGGCGCTCCCCCAGCTTCGGCAGCGCGCATCTCAGTGCGCTGAAAGCTGTCACCGCTATTTTTGCCTGCTCGGCGAGTGCGGCGAGCTTCTTTGCACCGCACGCGCTGAGCCAGCAAAGATAGCGGTGACAGCTTTCAGCGCACTAAGAGGAGCACTGCTGAAGCTTGGGAAGCGCAGAGGGAGGGGCATGAACACGTCGGAGTAGGCCACGCACCCTCGCTCCTAGGCTCACTTCCAGGCGGCGCAGCCTGTACCGCGAGCCACGCACTCCTCTGTTCGCATTTCATTTTTCCCCGATAGTACCATGCGTGGTCTTCTGGAATAATCGGCGTAGAAACTTCGACGCGTAGAACATTCGGGCCTGGAACAAGCAACATGATTCTCGAATTCTCCAGAACACTAAATTGCAGGAATAAACAAAAGACACGTCGCTCCCAGGATTCGAACCCTAGCCTTTCGCGTGGGAGGCAGGCGCGATAACCATTAGGCTACGCGCGCGCTGCCTACTTGGATAGCGCGCGCGGCATTACTCCCCCCTTTAAAAAGTGCATCGCCCCGATGCAGCACAAAACAAAACAAAGCAAACAAAAAGAACGGTAAACTAAAGAGTCATTTGGAATACGTAAGGTCCACTGTCCTATCGAGCGTAGTACGGCTTCATGCGCACGACGTGGACGACTTCTGGTCGTGGAGGGCGGCGTGATGAAGTCCGTGTTCCATCGGGCGTCACCTCGTATTTCAGATCACCGAGTCGACGAAGAACTTTGTAGGGTCCAAAGTAGCGCTTCAGGAGTTTTTCGCTGAGACCACGGCGGCGGATCGGTGTCCACACCCACACCCTGTCTCCGGGCTGGAAGTAGACGTCCCGGCGACGAAGGTTGTAGCGGCCAGCGTCGACGAGTTGCTGGTCTTGAATCATGAGTCGGGCGAGCTGGCGGACTTCTTCGGCGCGTTGAGCAACCGCCTGGGCGTCGTCGCTCTCATTGTCAGATGGCTCATGGGGCAGCATTGCGTCCAGCATGGTCGTTACCTTCCGACCATGTACCAGCTGGAAAGGGGTGAATCCAGTGGTCTCCTGAACCGCCGTATTGTAGGCAAACGTGACGTAGGGCAACACCTCGTCCCACGTTTTGTGCTCTACGTCGACGTACATAGAGATTATATCGGCGATTGTCTTGTTGAGTCGCTCGGTCAGCCCGTTGGTCTGCGGGTGGTATGCAGTGGTTCGACGATGGCCGGTGCCACTGAGACGAAGAATCTCTTGCGTCAGCCGGGCCATGACCGAAGATCCGCGATCTGTAATCAGAACTTCGGGAGCGCCGTGCCGGAGGACGATGGACTCGATGAAAAACTTGGCGACTTCCACAGCAGTCCCTGAAGGAAGAGCTTTCGTTTCGGCGTACCGTGTGAGATAATCTGTGGCGACGATGATCCAGCGGTTCCCCGACGTCGAAGGCGGAAAAGGACCAAGTAGATCCATTCCGATCTGCTGGAAGGGTGTAGTTGGAGGTGAAATGGGCTGCAGAAGTTCGGCCCACCTCGTCGGCGGTTTCTTGCGTCGCTGGCACTCGTGGCATGATCGTGTGTATAGGTGGACGGTCTTGGGGAGCTTCGGCCAGTAATACTTTTCACGAATACGGGCCAGTGTCCGGCTGTAACCAAGGTGTCCGGATGTCGGGTCGTCGTGGCAGGCTTGGAAGATCTCTTCTCGAAGGTCACTAGGGATTATCAGCAACCACGGTGTGTTGTTGCCGCCGAAGTTCTCTTTGTAGAGTACTCCTTGTCGGATGGCGAAGGTTGGCAGTACTCGTGAGAAGACACGTGGCACGGTACTCCTGCCCCCTTCCAGGTGCTCGATTAATGCGCGCAGCTCAGGATCGTCCCGTTGACGTCGTGCCATATCGTCGGTGTTCACTGCTCCTAGGAAGCACTCGTCGTCATTGTCGTCGCTGCAGCCGGAAGGGGTTTCGACGGGGGCTCTGGACAGGCAGTCGGCGTCGCTGTGCTTGCGGCCTGACTTATAGACCACTGTCATGTTGAACTCTTGTAGTCGAAGACTCCATCGAGCGAGGCGTCCTGACGGAGTCCTTCAGGTTCGCAAGCCAGTAGAGCGAGTGGTGGTCCGTGACTACACGGAACGGGCTCCCGTACAAGTACGGACGAAACTTCGTTATTGCCCAGGCGACCGCAAGGCATTCTTTCTCAGTCGTGGAGTAATTTTTCTCCGCCTTGGACAATGTCCGACTTGCGTAGGCGATGACTCGCTCGATGCCTTCTTGCACTTGGACTAGTACTGCGCCCAGTCCCGCGTTACTTGCGTCCGTGTGAATTTCGGTTTCCGCATCCTGGTCGAAATGTCCAAGCACAGGAGGAGTCTGGAGTCGTTGTTTCAGTTCGTCGAATGCCTGCTGTTGCTCCTCGGCCCATTCGAACTTCTCGGCGTCCTTCGTGAGATTCGTAAGTGGTGCGGAAATCCTTGCGAAATCCCGAACGAAGCGTCGATAATAGGCACAAAGTCCAAGGAATATTCGCACGGCCTTCTTATCTGTCGGCGCTGGAAATGCCGCGACGGCGCGAGTCTTCTCGGGGTCTGGGCGGACGCCTTCGTTACTAACCACGTGGCCAAGGAACTTCAGTTCGTCATAGGCGAACCGGCACTTTGACGGCTTGAGTGTGAGTCCGGCGGTCTGAATGGCGTGAAGGACAGCTCGGAGTCGTCTCAAGCGCTCGTCGAAGTCAGCTGAAAATACTACGACGTCGTCAAGGTAGACGAGACAACTTTGCCACTTCAGCCCTGCCTGCCAGTACGGTGTCCATGACACGCTGGAAAGTTGCTGGCGCCGTGCACAGTCCGAAGGGCATCACCATGAACTCGTACAGTCCATCCGGCGTGACGAAGGCTGTCTTCTCTCGGTCCCGTTCGTCGACCTTGATTTGCCAGTAGCCGCTCTTCAGATCCATCGATGAAAAGTATCGAGAGTGGCGCAGCCGGTCTAGAGTGTCGTCGATGCGGGGGAGTGGGTAGACGTCTTTCGTCTTAACCGTGTTGAGCTGCCGGTAGTCCACGCAGAACCGAAGAGTTCCGTCCTACTTCTTAACCAGCACGACTGGAGAGGCCCATGGACTGCTTGAAGGTGGGATTATGTCGTCATTCAGCATCTCTTGAACTTGCTGATGGATCACCTCCCTTTCCTTAGCGGAGACTCTGTACGGCGATCGATGCACAGGGCGCGCGTCGTCCTCGGTAACGATGCGGTGCTTGGCAACCGCGGTCTGGCGCATCTTCGACGACGTCGCAAAGCAGTCGCGGTATTCGGCGAGGAGGTTAGCCAGCTGACGCCGTTTAGGGTCCGGAAGCTTAGGGTCAATGTCGAGCTGCGCTGGCGCGGCTCGACATGGGTTGCTGGGGCGGCGAGGATTCGTCAGTAATCGCTGTGATTTCGGCGGGGTTTCGGAGTTTCTCGACGTGGCCCACGGCTGCACCTTTCGTGAGGTGTTGCGTTTCGTTTCGGAAGTTCGTCACGAGGGCCACAGTCCGCCCATCCTGAAGTTCAGGTACTCCCCTTGCGACGCCTATGCCTCTTCCCAGGAGCAATTGGAGGCTTCCCTCGAGAACTTCGCCACAGGAAGCTTCATCGATCCCGACGAGTACGAAAACACTCGACCGCGGTGGTAGGTTTACGTGGTTTGCGAGGACTCGGACCGTGGGTGACGTCGCTTGGGGTTCCTCCGCTGGTGGAGCAGGTTTTCGTAGCGTCAGCCGGTTTGTTCCGAGGTCGATGACGGCGCCATACTCGCAGAGAAAGTCCATTCCGAGGATAACGTCCCTCGAACAGTCTTGCAGAACGACGAACTTGACAGGGCACGTTTCACCGTGGATCTCGACGCGAGCAGTGCATCTCCCGACTGGTGTGATGAGATGTCCTCCGGCGGTTCGTATTTGGGGTCCTTCCCACGGCGTCATGACTTTTCGAAGACGGCGGGAGAGCCTCCCACTCAAGACTGAGTAGTCTGCTCCGGTGTCCACGAGTGCCGATGCGTCGAGGCCGTCGATCACAACGTTCAGGCTGTTGGACACCGATGCAGGAGCGTCGTTGTGATGCGTGGAGTAGGGAGAGTGGGAGCGCTCCGTCGTTCTTGGAGGCTCTTTACGTCGGTTGTCTTCGGCAACTCCACCTCCAGGGGTTGCCGCGCCTAGTTTCCCCGGTGAGGAGCGAGGGGTGACAGGCTTTCACGTCGGGGTCGGTGCATCGGCGAAGCTGGACGTCGGGGCGATGGCGACCGGAACTCTCGGCGGGACGCAGGCTCGGGGGACTGGGGTCGTCGCAGGTACTCGTCGATCTCCCGAGGGCGTTCACCATACCGGGGGCGCGGGTCGTTTGGGTGGAATCCGCGCAGCCCGAGTCGTCGGTATGGGCATCGGCGGTACACATGGTCGGCTTCCCCGCAGTGGTAGCAGAGCGGGCGTCGGTCGGCCGTTCGCCACACATCGGTCTTCCGGGGTAGACGGGGCTCCTGGCTGGCGTACAGGGGCTGGTCGTCGCGGCGTCGGTCGTGCTGCGGCGCAGGAGACTGGCGTCGGGGCGGCGCGACATAGGCGCGAGGAGGAGGCGGTGGCCGTCGGGCCACTGCGGCGTAGGTCACGGTGGGCTCCTCGGGTGTTGCTACGTCGGCAGGAGCCTCCAGTTGAATTGCCCGCTGAACCTCGTCGCGGACAACTTCGGCTATTGACACCGAAGCCGGCTGGTGGGTAGCAGGCAGGAGCCTCTTAATTTCCTCCCGGACGACGTCCCGGATGATATCGCGAATGCTGGAGATGCTGGAGCCAAGGTCGCAAGCGGACGGCGGAACCGCGCTGACGCCGGGTAGCCTCTGGTAGTGGCTGGCTCGGGCTTGCAGTGCACGCTCAATGTTCGTCGCCTCGGTTACAAATTCTTGAATCGTCGTCGGTGGGTTGCGTACGAGGCCACCAAAAATGTCGTCCTTCACGCCGCGCATCAGGATACTCAGCTTCTTTTCCTCGGTGGACTGAGGGTCGGCGCGGCTGCTCAGGCGGAGGACGTCTTCAACGAAGCTGGTTACCGTTTCGTTGGGCCCTTGAGTTCGTACTTGAAGGAGGTCTTCCGCTCGCTGTCGTCATGTCTGGTTCGTGAATGTCTCCTTCAGGCCAGCGATACAGGTGTCCCACGACGTAAGCGACGCCTCGTGGTTCTCGAACCACTGCCTCGCGGTACCCTCCAAGGAGAAGTAGAGGTTTTGGAGGCGCTGCTCAGTGGTCCATCCATTATGGCGTGCTACACGTTCGTAGTGCAGGAGCCAGTCCTCTACGTCTTCGTGGGTCTCGCCATGGAAGGTCGTCGGGTTTCGCTGGGCAACAGGCAGGTAAACGACGGCGGCGGCGGTCGGGGACTGCGATTGCTGGTCGTCCATCGTCGGCCTCGTAAGCTGCCTGGTCCTGGGTGGCAGAAGTCCGTATTCCGGGTGTAGACCTTGGGTTCGGCGACTGGTCCGAGTTTCAGGTTCCGCGTTGAGTGGTCTTGTCACAGGGCTTGGAATCGGGCTTGCACTGCGGGCCCTGGGAGGGGAACGCTGTACGGG
Source organism: Ixodes scapularis (assembly GCF_016920785.2). NCBI lineage: Eukaryota > Metazoa > Arthropoda > Arachnida > Ixodida > Ixodidae > Ixodes > Ixodes scapularis. The sequence goes on from NW_024609837.1 coordinate 75,337,728, forward strand.
CATGCGGTACGCCGCACCTCCACCAAAATGTCACGGGTGGTGACCAAAAGAAAACAGAAAATAAACAGGGAGAAATAAACGTTTATTGTGGCGAACTTGTGCCGAAAAATAAAAGAGTACAAAGATAATAACAGAGCGTCGCGGGCGTCGAAGTCGGCGTAGCAGCACAGTCGAACGCTGGGGCGAAAACTGACTGCGGCTCGCCACGCGGAGCCCCTTATGTACCATGCGTGGTCTTCTGGAATAATCGGCGTAGAAACTTCGACGCGTAGAACATTCGGGCCTGGAACAAGCAACATGATTCTCGAATTCTCCAGAACACTAAATTGCAGGAATAAACAAAAGACACGTCGCTCCCAGGATTCAAACCCTAGCTTTTCGCGTGGGAGGCAGGCGCGATAACCATTAGTCCACGCGCGCGCTGCCTACTTGGCCAGCGCGCGCGGCAATATTGTACAATTTGCAATAGATTTTAGAGGAACCAATGATAACAAGAAAATTTCCACGGGGAGCTTGCTAAATCAAATCAAATCAAATCATTTATTTGCATCTGCAAGTACAGATGCCGGAGCCACGAACAAAAAAGCCAAACTTTGTTGGCTTGACGAGGTCCGGGCCCCGAGAGCTTGGCAGATGGTGACAGAGATGCAGAAAAAATAATCAGGGTAATAAATAAATATGCACAACAACAAGTTAACTAAAAGGTTAACATAACCCAATACATTTTATACAAAAAGTAGGTACATTGATTTGCGATTTAAACTATAAATGTCAAGATGATCTAAAGAATATTTATTGAGTAATGTTGGTAGGTTATAGTGAAGGGACTGCAAGCCATAATTTGTACGATAACGGGACACCCTCCATTCCTCTGAGCAACGGGTGCGGATGGTGGTTATATTTCTGGTTAAATTTGATGTATGTCTCAAAAAACCAATCACTTCTGGTGATGAAAAACAAAATGACCTAGTCAGAAGGTATTCATACAATCGATATATATTGATAATTTTGTATTTTTTAAATAATGATTCGGTATGGAATGAATAATTAACGTTTGCAATAAAGCGTAAGACTCTTTTTTGAAGCAATAGTATTTTGTTTAGATTTGATTTTGTTGTCGTACCCCAAATGAGATGACAATACGTTATTTGCGATTTAAATAACGCATGATATATTTGTAATTTTATATTTTCAGGGAGAATGAAACGACATCGAGCAATAATACCGACGATTTTGCATAATTTACTGGTAATATGATTTATATGTTCATCCCAAGACAAGTTTTCTGAAAATATAACACCCAATGTTTTATGATTTTTCACTAGTTTAACTGGCTTAGAATTAAACTGGAGAGTTTTGTTTAGAGTTACATGTTTATTGATTGATCTAAATAATATTGCTTTAGTTTTGGTTTCATTAATATTAAGCCCATTTGAATTTGACCACATCGCAAATTTGGAGAGCATGACATTTCCTTTGATTATTAAATTATCCGCATCCACGTCAGAGAGGAACAGACTGGTGTCGTCCGCATACATTATGAAATGAGTGTCTTCATCAGTATTCATAATATCATTTATATAAATATTAAACAGTAAGGGCCCCAATATGCTACCCTGTGGGACACCATACCTGATCGGCATAAAAGATGATAAATGTCCATCAATGCACACACACTGCATACGATCTTCTAGATATGAACACAAAAGTGAAAGTGAGGGACCACGAATGCCGTACTGGTATAACTTGTCAACAAGTATTTTGTGATTAATACAATCGAAGGCTTTGCTAAAATCTATAAATATGCCTAACGTGAAAAGTTTGTGTTCGATGTAATGTAAAATAATTTCCTTTTGTAAGAGGAGTGCGGATTCCGTCGACTTTCCCTTTCTAAAACCGAACTGAGACTCAGAAAGTACTGAGTGTTTGACAAAAAAAACTATCTTAGCGACACAAAATAATCTTTTCGAGCCCTTTAGAAAAAATAGGTAGGACCGATATAGGTCTATAATTAGACAAATGATTCTTTTCACCACCCTTATACAGCACTGAAACTTTTGCAAGTTTCATTTTCCTAGGGAAATCTCCGCACGACAAGCACAAATTGAAGATGTGTACAAGATATGGCGCAATAATGTCGATAATATATTTAATGGGTTTAATTTGGAGGTCATCAATATCACATGTTTTACTATTTTTTAGACCCATAAATGGTTTAAACACTTCATCATAACTAGTAGGATCAAGAAAGATAGATTCATTGACCCCTCGTGAGATACCGTCCACAGCTGCCTCACAGTATGAGCTGGACGCCAGATTTACGAAATGGGAATTAAAACATTCAGCCAGCGCGGCCTCGGATACCAAACTGCCATCTATGCTAAGTTCTCCTATCGAACTGTACGATCTACCGCGCTGTAAGATTTCATTTATTGATTTCCAAACGACATCTGGACGTTTCTTTGAAGCCTCATAGAACAGTTTATTATAATATTCACGCTTTGCCCTCCTTAGATCTGCTGTCAAAGTATTGCGATATTTCTTGAAGATAACTAATTTATTTAGGTCTTTCGTAGTGATATAATCTCTGTACAACCAAGTTTTGTGCCTTATCATTTTAATGTGAACAGGCGTAACCCAGGGCTTACGAATTTTTTTTGATGAGGTAACTGTCTTATATGGAAAACATTTCTTATAAACAGTGTTTAATCTATCAAGGAAGTTTTCATACGCATCGTTGATGTTTATCTGTGACAGTATCGGCGTCCAGTCTATAGATGATATTTCATTTCTAAAATACAAGAGGTTTTGTTCTGATATATACTGGTAAGAAAAAGGCTGTTTTTTTACCTTAGTTATAAGATCTGTACAATGAAAGGAAACAAAAGTCGGAATATGATCACTAACGTCGCAGCAAATAGTGCCTGCGGCCTTAATCTTGGTGTTTATGTTTGTAATAAAGAGATCGATGACACTAGATGAGCATTCAGTGTCTCTTGTGGATGACATAATTACGTTTTGAAAGCCATAGGAAGCGAGGGTATTATTCAATTGAGAAGATAGACCGGTATTGTTTTGCATATTCACGTTAAAATCTCCCCCCATTATAACCAAAAAATTATTTGCGGACGAAAATTCCAAATAGCTGTCAAGAAAAGACAGAAAATTGCAGAAAATTGCTGATGGTGGGCGATAAACAACAAAAAAAATTTGATTTTTGCATCGTACACTCAAAATTTCATAATCATCAGTAATTTCGGTAAATGAAGGAAGCATTTCACACTGAAGGGCTTTAGTGACCATGATCGAAACACCTCCCCCTCTCCGTTCACCTCTGTTCAGAAAGAAGTTATTATAGCCTGGCAAAACAAACATATCCTGTTCGTTTCGACACCAAGTTTCGGAAAACATTATGATGTCGAACTTAACTTCACACATTTCAAGAAGAGTGATAATGTCGTCTATCTTGCTTTTTATTGAACGAACATTCAGATGAAACACAGAAATATCTTTCGCATCAAGACAAGTTTTGATATTTGAAGGCAAAATTAGTTCGTGGTAGTGCATCAGAAAAAAAAGAAAAACACAAGATACCGGCCTTATAATAGGCTAACAAATCTGATCAAGATCCTCTTCATTTGTAATTGATACAATCGGAGTGCCAACCGATTTTCGTGCCATTATCTTGCAGTTTCGAATCCAAACGAAGCGCCATTGGCACTCTCGCTTTTTTGCGTGGGTCATTCCAAGCAGTCGTTTCAATGTAGGGCATAAGTGTTCATTTACAAACACGGGTGTTGACTCATCAAAACCTAGTTCAGAAGCAGATAACCGCTTCTTCTTTGCCTTTTCCAAAACTGAATCACGCTTGTTCCATTGTGCAAACTGTACGACAAGGTTACTGATTGCTGCGATTCTAGTTGGCACACGGTGGCAGACCTCAACGTCCGAGCCGGTAATCTGCTCACCCACCAGGTTTCCTATCTTACTAATTAAATGCATGACGTTTTCGTCATCAGTTTTCGGAATGCCCTTTATTTCCAAGTTACGGTTTCGGGAGTACTGTTCACACTGGGTGAGCCTCATTTCAACATCTCGGGCACTCTTTTTCATGATATCATATTTTTCCAGAAGTTTGCATGTTGATTTTTCCAAGGCTGAATTTTCCTTTATGACTGTCTTTAGTTTCGCCTTAATGTCCTCAAACTCCTTGTTTATGAACTCCATTCCTCCGTTTATGCTCTTAAGCTCTGAATGAATTTCGCGAAGATCGGACCTAAACTCGCGTTCAAGCGAGTCACGGAGCACCTTGAGTTCTTTTTTTAGGTCATCCTTAAGTTCTGAAAACATTTAGCCATCTCTTTAGACATGACAAAGAAAAGCGCAGACACAATTTACAATTTGAAACACAGTAAGCAAGAAAGATGCAGTTTTTGGCAGTAGTGACGGTGAAAAAAAAAAAAAAAGAAAGGGCAAGGTCGGAAGCAACAAGAACCAACCTGGAATGGTAGCGAAGATTTCTTAGGACGATGTGCAACCAGCCGTCACCACTGCCAAGTGCCGCGAACAAAGTTTTGAACCAGGTCTTTTGTAGCTCGATGTCGCTAGGCCAAGTAGACGGATGACCAATAGCAGCTGGCACGTGCCGGTTTTGATGACGATGACGCGCTGAAGTTTTTGCTGTGCCGTTTTTCGCCTGTCGTCGACCGTGATCCGTCGGAAGCTTGAAATCGGGGTTTTCAGCGGCGCTCGGTATGAGCCTCAGTCAACCTGGAATGGTAGCGAAGATTTCTTAGGACGATGTGCAACCAGCCGTCACCATTATTATTCATACTCGGGCACGGGAAGTGAGTGCCAAGAAAATAAGGCATCGGAACACTACCAGTCTTGAGTATAATAATAGGGCGAAGCACATCGCGTATAAAAAGAGCGAATTTCCAATTTCCAGCTAATATAAAACACAAGATTTGGCGTAGCCTGAAACTCACTGCGGTCAAGCAAATATAAAAAAAAAACTCTATTCGGAATCTCACAAGATTCAAAGTGCCTAAACATTTTCTAAAATACTAATAAATAAATCAAAATAATAAATCAGGAGAAATTATGGCTAATGCAGCATCCATCGACAAGCACAACAGAAGCAGATGTGCAAGGAAAAATAACGCAAAACAATATTTTAGCTCATAAAATGACTAAACAGGCATTGCAACAGTGCATAATCCGTGGTTCAATAAACGGCACACAACACACCACTCTAAAAGTTTGTGAACAAATGTTATACACAACTACACAGTTTTCTAAATAGTCGAGAGCACCATGGTGTAGTACGTAAATAAATAAATGAAGGTTCAACACAAATGTCATGCACGCACAAGTGTAAGGTCTTGGTATCAGCAATATACTGATGTCATATATAATCATATCTCGTTAACATGGCGAGCTATATTCAACAGAAAAATCCTCCATGATGTGAGTGGTTCATAAAAACGAATCGCGGTCAAGTTCAGACATAACAAGCAACCAGCGTTCCACAAAAGCCTTGCATAGCGTATCCAAGCCTTTAACCTGCATTATGCATACTGAACTTGAAGGGACAGAAGAAACTACGAAACGTTTTCTCAGATTTTGACATTCCGTGATTTTACATTTCTAAGCGAAATGTCAATTTGTTTCGCATTGACATGAATGCTATACTTAGTGCTGACATGTGAAAAATGGCTAAACATACAATGTTCATATGTTTCGAACCTACTAAAGCATAGCCAATTATCCAGCCCTTGGAGAGGTAACCATACAAGGTAATTTTGATCGGAGCATAAAAGAAATTACTGCATTTTCACCTTTGCTTCTTTGCTTGAATTTGCGAACACAAACTGAATTGGCATCAAAGGAAACATTCACTGGATCTTTTGTCAACATTTCATGAGGTTTGCTTTTCGAATTATTAAGGGCAAATTTTCGCTTGCAAAACCACATTTTTTTAAACTTGCTTTTTTCGTCATGTTTAACTAAAGCTGCACTTTCTAACTGGGGAAGAGTTGGTGGTTTTTATAGTGACCGGTAATACATAATTGATAGCAGCAATTCGAGCTTTCAAGTTAATTTTCAAGAAACAATGTCCTCACGAATATCTTTTTTTAGCTCCACTGAGTGTTTGCTTCAAGTTACATGCCCTGGGCCACGTGGCATAAAAAAAACAAAAACTTAACGCCTGGCTTTTTGTGTTTTTCTCTGTATTTGCACTCCAGGCAACGCAGCAGTGACTTCCGTAAAACGTCACCTGGGCACGCGATAGACGAATAGGATACATCAATCGGATCATCAACAACGCGTTCCCTCGGATTATTGCGAAAGCGTCCAAAATGAGCGACGGAGAGAAAAATACAATACTCTGAACACTCTCCGAAATAGGGGGTGGGGTGCCACACAGGTACCCCTTTTTTCACATCTAACACCCCAACACTGCATTTCGACGTTCTGTCCACCGACGTTGAGCTGGCGATACCGACATTTACGGGCGACTTGATAGTCGAGCGATACAACTTATTAAAACAGCCAATGTACTCATTAAAGACTAGGGTAAGACAATAACGTTTTTTTTTTTTTTTGCCCTGCTGCAAAACCTCAGTACTTTTCTTTGGGTACTCTTTGATATGCACATTAGCTATTCAGTACTTTATATCCAGCAGCTTTCAAGCTCCTTGTAAAAGTTGGTATCGCCGGCTCGACGTCAGTGGACCGAACGACGAAATGTAGTTTTGGGGAGTTGCATATGGGACAACGGGTGTATTCCTGTACACCCCCTATTTCTGAGAGTGTAGCAAATACGATAAAGCGGTGGAAATCGGTTCGTCCCATCTACGGATCGTTTCGTCAACATGCGACGTTTCATCGATAGCTCGTTTGATTACGAAAACTTTCCTCGTTCGTTTCACCCACACACCTTGACAACCTTTTGACGTTTTGTCGTACAGAACTTTGCTGTCTTCGCAACAAACGTTTTGCGTCTCGCTTGGTTTGGATGGAAGAAAAATTCCTTTTGCAGAATTACACGCTTGCTTTACGCACTTGGTAAAAGGAAATACGTCGTCGACGCAACGTCGCCGGAGTGCGTGTCTACTAGACGAGTTTCCACGAAACGTCCCAGTGTCGACGAAACGTGTCTTATGAAAGGTCGTCGACGGAAAGTGGTTTCGTGTTTCTATGAAACGTGTTTCCACGAAACGGTACGAACCAGTAAGCTTACCTTCTCATCAAGCGAGGACACCTTACCTGATAGAACCTATTGCGTAGAAAATCTCGTTCCAGGAACTCACAACGAGAGGGTCAGTGTGCCGGGGTTCACCGTCCCGTTGCTCACGAAGCGGCCGTTGCGTAGAAAGCGAATGCGAGCGACCACGCTGGACTGGCAGCACACGTGGATGCTCACTGCCGGCCGGGGGGGGGCCGGCGCCATAAATTGCGCGGTTTTTGTGACGCAAAATATAAAATTTGTTTATACATATTAAAAATCCAAAATAATCTGAGAGAATCACAATTTTTACCCGAAGTATTTATTCGCAAAACCTGCGAAAAAGAAAAAAAAAATGCGCCGAAGACGTCTAGGCTCACGTGTAGGAATGCGAAAGCATTCCTACACGCAGGGCATTTCTACGAGCAGCGCGCCACGTCTTCCTTTTGCACACGGCGATCTGACGGTGACAACACGCTCCCCCACTGCGCCGGCGCCGGCTTCACGGCTTTCGTGACGAAGCATCTGCGTTGCTGTTTTTCTTTAAGTTTTATTTCTAAAGCCCGTCGTCTTTGACCTTGAGCGGCGCTTGCTTGATGACGTATTTTTTTGGCCATGTTTCGAACGCAACGCGGACGCCACATTTTCGCGTAATGAGACATATATGGCTTTCGCCTTAACAAGTTCAAAATATTTACACAGAAGCGCCGCCGAGCGGACGGCATTAGGCGCACTATCTTGCCGCAGAATCGGCTCCTGTGTTCTCCCCTTACGCTTACTAGACTAATCATGGTTTTCCTGCGAAATTTATCGGGTAAGTTGACATCACGAGAGTAGACGTCACGTGACACCAGCACAACTTTTTCCGTCCGTGATAAATTTAGAGAAAAACAAATGCACGTCACATTACCTAAACACTAATTCAGTTTCATATCGTTTTTTTTTTTGCGCTTATATTTCAACTGCGTAGATACGGTGGTTTTCAATTCACCTTCCATTGATAGTGCGCGTCACAGTGGATGTTTTGCCTGTTGCATCTATTTTAATGATGGCTGTGACGCCGCGGAGATCGCCTTGAACGCACCGCGGTGTCAGTATCTTAGAGAAGGGATCAATAACAAAAATCGCATAGCTGGACATGATATGTTTCACATACGTCAATATATAAATAATTGAGGGGTCAAATATTGCTTATATAAATTTGTCCACGACTGTGTGGAACACATCTTATGAGGGTCAAAATAATGCTTGACAAGACTCAAAAAAGGCATATATCGTCGCTACGAGGTCTTATATGAACAAGTCACACTTATGCCACCAAAAACAACCACTACAAAACGCGAACTCGAAAGAAATTTCCCATTCTCTAAAACCTTGCTGTCGAGAGACCTAAGATAGACAAACCTATTGAGCATAACCCAATTTAGGACCAAGTCATGACCTTTTACGAGCGACCGAATGTCACAGACCCCGGGCGATGACAAGAAATCAAGCGAGAGACGTTAAGACAGTGCAGAAGCTCGCTGAAGTTGCATCGATCCATACCAGTCTCTCGCGCGACCTTAAGTAGCGGCATAATTAATTACATCGCCGATCCAAAAAAATCATCTCTCGAGAGCAAACTATTTTTCTTCGAAAGTGTGACGACATTCCCCCCCCCCCCCCTCCTTTTCTCCCACCTCCTCCTATTTCTATGCACATTGTTACCGTTAGCAGCAGACGAAATCCGGATAACAAATCATAGAGGACGGTCAATACCATTAAAAAAAACGAAACAAAAATTTAAAAATCACCAATTTGAGTTATGCAGAAATCGTGGCCGCGAAGACGATCGACATTACGAAACGTTCCTCCATTTTAAGTCACCAATGCCCAAGTGGCGCACGTCTGCAAAGCTTTAAACAGAGGGATTCATTAGCGTGTTAGCATGCGAAGACCGGTCCGCTGAACTGTGCCCCATTTATACGGACAAATCTAAATGAAGGGGTTTGTATTCGACGTGCCAGGTGGCGCAAGCTGTCGCCAATTATAACGGGCACACATATTAGCATCCATTCATGCATAAAGAAAGCTACTTGCCCTTGGATGATCATTAGAGAGTTATAGAATAGGGAACCGAATGTTTTGCGCCCGGCACAGACGTTCTGCGCATGCGCTGTGAGACGCCCGGAGCTCTTTGGAAGGCCTATCTGAATCCTTATGCTCAATATATCTATCTTTATATACCGAAGAGCCCAACTTAATGCCTTGCTGCGGTCCCATTTTGTCTTGTATTATGTGTGGGTGGGTGCAAATAACCATGCAGAAGACTGCCCCATAAATTCACCGCACACCAGGCACGTCGCCAAAAGGGGGGGGGGGGGCCCAATTCGGGGGGGGGGGGGGGGGCCCATGGGGTGCCCCCCCCGAAATCTGCAATTTCGCTGGGTCCTCCTCTACCCCCTCGCCTTCATACAGCATTTGTCATAAGCTTCATACAGCATGTCATGGGCATTTAGCAGAAAAAACATTTTCTGCTAAATTTAGCGGGGAATGTAGCTTTAGCGGGGAAATTTTCCCGCTAAATTTAACGGAGACTTTTCTTTGCTAAATTTAGCGCAGAATTTGTTTTTGCTAAATTTACCGGAGAAATATTCCGCTAAACTTAGGCGCCATGTGACGTCACAACGGCGACGTCACACATGATTGACGTCACTCGTGCCCCTCGTGACGTCATATGGGAAACATCCCATAATGCAACGCGCGGTTCCGCCGACGCCGACAGCGACGACGACGGCGACGGTGACGCCGCTCAAGCCGCAAACTGGCGCCTATGAGTTGCGCTTTCAAAATATGCGGTCCTTGTTCTTTTCTGTTAATTTTCATTAACAGACAGCAGAGAATGCAGACAAAATTCCTCGCTATTTTACACACAGAAATCAATTAAATGACTAATGAAAGAGGATAGGAAAGTGATTGTTACGTGCGATGAAGCTGGTGATATGCGTCCTTGCAGAAACACTTCACAACATATACGTGGATCTCTGTAGGTTCGTGATCCTCCTCGCGCTTAATGGCACGTACTCAGAGCCCTTGTACCGTAAAGCCACAGTTGTCGAGCCTAGAAAAAGGTACTTCCATTTCTACACCCCCCACGACAATCTGCACTCTAAAAAAAAGTTCGTGAGTCTACTTTCACGCACAACACTCGGAAAGCGAATCACCGCAACTTAAGGAGGCAGCTCAGCAAATGACGATGCCGAAAGATATGTTTAGACCACAAAAACGAAGTATCAGTTGTGACATTAAGCAGTACAAAAGCTCACGCCCGCATTGTTTAATGTCCCAACTCAGACTGCGTCTTCTGGTCTAAACATATGTTTTTGCGTCGTCATTCGCTGAGCTGCCTCCGTAAGTTGCGGATATTGGCTCTCCGAGTGTTGTGCGGGAAAGCTGACGGACGGACTTTTTTTTTAGAGTGTATACTCGTTTGGGTCCTTTGTTCCCCTTTCCCAAGAAATATTATCGTTATTCTTGTCCAGCTTGCTTGCGCCTTTGCATTAAATGCATTATCATCGTGTCTCGTCTTAGTTTTCTCTGCGCCTTGAGTTAAATGCCCCCGCACTAAACTGAATATAACTTTTGACTTCAATTACATATGTAAGGTCCACGACGGCGTCTTGCAATGAAGGAAACTAAACAATATCGTCAGAAAACAGAAGCTCAGCACTTTGGTCCTGCGTGCCACGGAGTTGAGCTAAGCTGAACTGACTATCATGAACCTGTATTAGTTTTAATCTTAAACGTGAGCGAATGCTTAACGAAACGGGAAACTAGTGCTGACAGCTTCCTCCCTCATCCCCAGTTCATCGCAAAACAATGAGGCTCGCTTTCTCTCCTCGCGAACAGACCCGTGAATCGCTGTCAGCTATCCAAAATAAACAGCTCACTGCAACAAGTTTACGGTCTTTTGAAGTTAACAGAGCTTAATCGTCATATTTGGTAGAAGTGTCCAATTTTTTGAAAATGACACTCGTTTCTCGCGGCGAGTGACTTAAAGGCTGGGAAACTTAAAAATTTATGGAATTTTGTTTTGTGATTTGAAACTGATGCAACCATTGCCAAAATAAGTAATCAAGATTCGTAACCACTGCGAGAGTTAGGTACTGCGGTCCAAAAATTTATCTCGAAAGAAAAGCTAGAGAAGAAGACAAAAATGGCGTACCTCTCGTCCGTTGGAACCCGACACCATTTGCGTCCTGGCTTTCGGCAGTAGTTGTTCTCCCACTTGGGTCAGCATGCAGGTGGTGTGGAGACAACGAGAATGCATTCTTAACCACGTGTTAAGAACACGGCGAGCTTCACGGAAAAGAAAAGTAAGCCGCGATCGCACGCACCTCTCTCGGCAAGGTCCTTCTCTAAAGGCCCTGTCACACTGAGGCAACAGTTGGACAACTCTATCCGGCAACACGGGGAAGTCGTGTTGCCGGCGACCCTGTCACATCGAGGCAACAACAACAGTCGGGCAACATGTTGCTGCCGCCCGGCAACAGTGTTGCCCGATTTGTTGTCCGACAACCCTGTCACACCGCGCTGACGGCGAGGACAACACGGGGAATACTCCGCCATTTTGATTGTTTACCTTCGTGTGCGGCGCGGAATCGCTGGAAATGTGACTCTACAAAGTGCTAGTGCGTTCGAAGGGCCGGGAATCACCACGGTACGACATCAACCAGTGGCTGTAATTAGAAAACTTGACACAGGGAGTATTTTTCGCTCTTTATTTTATCGAAATGTTCTTCATTCGCTGACAAAGCAGATAGCCCTAACCGAGGAAAGTGGCATCGCTGATGTATTTTCGGGATTTACGCCACTGTATGAAGTGATTCTGTCCGGTTCTTTCATGCAATTCCTATTTCTACTGTAAAATTGCGTTAGCACCGGAAGTACCCCAAAGCGTCTTTTGTAACGTGGTGTTGAGCTGAACTGACAGTGCTTCAAAACTGCGGCACCGACACCATCGGCCTTCATAACAATCGGTGAAATAAATATTTTTCAACGCTGCCTACTGGCCTACCGCTGCTACGTGATCGCTTCATTCCCCCAAAACGTCCTGGGTATTTTTAAAACAAATATGGTGTCTGGTAGCGGCTGTTTCTAAGTTCCAAGCATCAACAATCATGATCAGAGTGGTCGTTTTATGATTCGATTTTTTAATCTTAGGTTTTCTGAGTTATTTTTATTATACTTTATTAGTGGGTGGGTAGGCATGCCATTTTATTTCACTATCCGTAATGTGCGCTGGTCTCTCGGGAGTTCTAATTTCGAAACCAGTCTGAACGTTCACGACCGTAGCTGTGACCATTTCGAAAATTGCTTTCCGTAACTACGCAACCAAAACATTAATCGAAAATATGTTAGCTGCACGCCAGCCCTAATTATTGTTAAATAACGTTTTCCAAGCCTTTATTTGAGTAAGACTTTATTGATAGGGGACTAACTCTACCATCGAATCTATCTATGTTGTCGTGTTGCCGGCCCGAAATTCGCTCAGCCAGCGATCAGGGCAACACTCGTTGTCCAACACAAGTTGCTGCTGTTTTTGTTGCCGAAAGCTGTCATACCGAGACAACATTTTAGTTGTCGTCCATGTTGTCGTGCTGTTGCCGCGGTGTGACAGCTTTGTCGGACAACACGGGGAGCGAGCAACAAGTTGCCCGACTGTTGGACAACGTGTTGTGTTGCTGTTGCCGTCGTGTTGCCTCAGTGTGACAGGGCCTTAAGCGAAACAGCTCACGGCTCGCGTCCGTCGCCCGTTCTAACGGTCTACCAACTTCCCGGCGCCACCGGCCAGCGCATCTCGAGGCGCGGTTTCGGACAAAGCGAAACCGCTCCCAGACGCGTTGAAAGAGTGGAAGAGAAAGTCAGGAAAACAACCGTCAGAGCTATTTGTATCTTCAAAACAACTTCACCTTTATTTCTGGTTATTAACTATGCGCATCGTATTTAAGTAAAACAAAATAACATCTGCCCACGCCCCCTGGGAGCGTGGCAATTGGAAGCAGTTCGCCGGACCGGACGTACGTCATAAAGATACGCGGCGGGACGGAAGGAGCCGAAATTTTCATTCCCCTAGCAAAACAAACTACCACAGCTGGGGAAAAGCGTGACAGAGGAAAATTGGTATTCCGTCCCGCGTGGCTCCGGCCCAATGTCTCAAAACTGTCTTCCAGTGGACCCGATGTTGCGGTAGACTGGGAGATGGGAATGAGACTCGGTGTTGTAACGCGTTACAAGCAACGGCGTGAGCCGTGACGCGTCACTTTTTTTGTAACGTAGTAACGTACTCGTTACATATCCAAAACAATAACGTGCAACGTGCTCACGTTACTTACTTTAAATAATGAGCTTCGTGGTAACGTTACTCGTTACGTATTCTTCCCAAGGCCTCAAAAAATACCCTTAATTTGTGTGTCTGTTTTTCTATGCTTCGTTTCTACTTAGGTTCTGACACAGCCGACGGTATGAGCTGATGGAAAAAATCCGAAAGGGTCAAACAGATAGCATCATAATTAATGCTCGCCTGTTTTTGTACCTGTTCTATCCTCACTGAATGAGTCATAAGGAGAAAAGGCCCAGTGACTTGCCCTTTTAGTGCGCTTTTGACGCTGCTAGATATGTCCCATTAGATCGTAACGTCGGGTTCGTGTGGAATTTAGCTGAAATTAAATATATGCCCCAAGTAATTATTATCGCAATCATTTCACTCAACCTTCAAAATGTTGCCTCTTTTCCCCACGCCAAAAGTCCCATTTAGAAAAACCCCACCGTCCACGCCCTTCGCCCCACTGTAAAAAACGCTTTCACAAAAAAAAACAAAAAACGCTGCTACCGTCAATTTATAAATAATAAAGTAAAGCATACGTAAATTGCCTTACTTCTTATCGGTAACGGTAACGCGTTCGTTTTATCTTGATGTAACGTAGGTAGGCAACGTGTTTCTTTATTTTCGAGATAGCGAGTAACGTCTTGAGTTACTTTTTTTTGGTAACGGCTACAACACTGGCAGTAAAGATACCGAACATCTAGGCGGCCCATGCAAACATACAAACAAACACAAACTATCTCGACCAAAAATCTAGGCGGAGTAGTAGTAAATATGTACGGATTTGGCCACCTGTCACTCAAAGCCCAGGTGGGCGGAGCCACACCCGATCCGACCAATCACAGCGCAGCAGGGAGGGGCCAACCCCAATCCGACCAATCACAGAGCAGTGGGGCGGGGCCCTTCCCTCTCTCCCATCCCGGTGACCAATGACATCGATGGCCCTGCCCACAGGGCAATAGCAAGTGACCAATGGGAGCTCATCAAGGTCCCGCCCTCGAGTCACGTACGTGGTAAGGTGTGAGGTCACGTAGCCAATTTAACACCTCGTTAAGCATGTGTTAACAACTTGTCAACAAGGTGTTAATAGCCGATGTTATCAGTCACGTACGCGGCGCGTGTCAGAAGCGTGGGAAAGACACGTAACCACCGCTCACAACCACTTGATTTTCCCCGGGTTCGAGTTGCGTCCGACAGAGGGCGCTCACGTGATCTCACACAGGGTTCGAGCTGCGTCCGACAGAGGGCGCTCACGTGATGTCACACAGGGTTCGTGTTGCATCCGATAGAGGGCACTGCGCCGCGGTCACGTGATGGTCACGTGACATTATTTGAATCTCTGCGCGGTAAATGGCTTTTATTCGCTAAAAAAGGCTCTGCGGCGGCTGCGGATTGACCTCGCTACCATGAGTACAAGAGCTAGAAGCACATTCCTTCCTAGAGGGCTTAACTTTTTGTAGTTGTCCGTGTGTGCAAATCAGATCACGTGTTTTCCCGCTACTTGGCTTTTGTACTATAGGTAAGAAATAAACCCCCCAGGATTTTGAATGCGTCACTATCGCAGGGCATGTGACGATCTCGTTATCCGTATGTCGCGCAAGTCAGATCACGTGTTAAAGCTGTCCTGCTACTTGGTTTATGCAATCTGGTCTTCGACCCGTTAAATCTGGGCGTCATGTGACGGTCCCAAAAGGCACCAGCTCGGTCCCGCTCAATTGGGGGGGGGGGGGGGTGATGGTAAAATTTTGGAGCTCGCGGATCGTGATATATCTTGGTCCAGCGTAAAGCTTCAAAGTAGCCCTGCTAAAATTTGGGGCGAGCTCGTAAAACTTTGTAAAGACCCAGCGAATTTCGGGAATAGGCGCCATCTAGTGTTCAAACAGTGAAGTGGTCCTCGTTAAAAATTGAGTGCCATCTGGTGGTAAAAGCTTGGACCTGCTATAAATTTTGAGCGTCGTGTGAAGGTCCCAATCAGCACCAGCTGGGTGCCACTAAATTGGGGGTGAGGTCACGGTAAAACTTTGAAGCTGGCGGACCGCGTTAATTGTTGGGCCAACGTAAAGCTTTGAAGTGGGCCTGCGTAATTTTGCGGGCCAGCGCAAAGTCTTGAAGCTCAAAGACCATGCCGGACCCAGTGATTTTTTTTAAAAATTTTTTGATAGGCACCATCTAGTGTTAGAGCTTTGAAGAGTTAAATGCTAAAATTGCTGACATATGGTGGTAAAAGCTTCAACCCACTTCATTTGGGCGTCATCTGAAGATTCCCTTAGCACCAGCTGGGTGCCGCTAAATTTTTAGCTGGGGTCACGGTAAAACTTTGAAGTTCACAGGCCGTGCTACATCTTCGCCCCAGCGTAAAGCATTCAAGTGGCCCTGCTAAATATTGGGTTCCAGCGTAAACATTGAAAAGCTCACAGACCGTGCTGGACCCAGTGAATTTTGGGATAGGAGTCATCTAGGGTTAAAATTTGAAGCGCTCATCGCTAAAATTGCTCACCTCTAGTGGTAGAAGCTTCGACCCGGTAAATTTGGGCGTTACGTACTTAGCACACGTGGCAAGCTGCATCCACCTAATTTCCAGGGGTGACGGTAAAATTTTGAAGCTCACGGACCGTGCTAAGTTCAGACCCAGCGTAAAGTTTTGAAGTAGCACTGACATATTTGGGGGGGCTAGCGGCGTGGGTGTGACCTTGCGACATCTTTTGCGGAAAAGGTGAATTGCTTGTATTTCTAAGGTGTGCTCATCCGTATTTTCCCGCTCGCGCAAGTCCGGGCTTTGTGCGGATATGTTGCCAATTCCGTTTGTACATGGTGAACGTTAGCAATATCGCGCGAAATCTCTCGTTAATTTTAGCGTCAGCTTGGTAGATGGCGTCAACTCTCTCTCTCGCGCGCGTGACATCTCTCGCTAATTTTAGCGTCATCTGTCTGCTGACCGGAGCAGTGTGGGAAATGGAACGGAGCGTGGTCGCATCCATACACGCTAAAGAAGAGACTGATATGGTGTTTCATTTTTTTTTTATTCTCGTTCGCTCTTAGAATACGCACACTTATAAATTTAGATACGGCGTTTAAATTCAATCTACACATCAAAGATATCATTGGAAATACTTTACACAAAGAATGTATACAACAGAAGCAGTTTCAAGACAAATCCGAGGCAAAAAAGTTGTGAAACGGCATCTCACGAGCAACGCTCGATACAGTCCAAAATATTTACGAGGTCAGGATCTTCGACGATGAGAAAGATCGCTCGCTTCCGTACACTATCGGATTATACAGAAAAAAATGTACAACAATACAAGATGTTTCAAGACATACCGACGGCGAAACGTTTGGGAAACGACATCTCGCGAGCAACGCGGTATACAGTCTAAAAAAATATTTACAAAGTCAGGGCGTGCGATGAGGATATGAAGATCGCTTGGTTCCGGAAACGCTCTTTTGGCAGGCGCAGCTTTGTGGGGGATCCTCTCCAGTCTGGACCGACAGGTGGAATACCGAAAGCTGTAAATAAAATCCGATAGGGCGTGCAAGTTGATCGGCTTTTCTTTTACCCACCGAACGCATTGACATTTTTCCGCCCTTTTTCCAACCAATGTCGGCGAACGCGTTTCTGCCAAGTCATCCTTTAGACACAACTGCGTAACGTTCTAGGCGGATTTCTCTTCGTGTCATCTCACAGGAGATGACACGAAGCATCAGCTGTTATTCGCTGTCCACATAGTCATCCTCCACACCACTACCGTCATCTGAAAAAAATAAAAAGAAAAGTGGATGAAGCTGTCAAGCTGTACATACGTGACTCACCAGACCGCACTGGCAGCAGGTGCTCAGCCGCTATCAGATGATCCCGCACAAATTCTCGCACCTGCTGCGTCGCCTCGGCCGCCTCGGCCGCCCCGCGGGATCCACCCAACTCAGCCCAAAACTGTAGAGTCCGGAAGCGGGCCGTCAATTGTTGAACAAGGTCAGAGGGTGAAAAATACGATAAAAGCATCCCGCAAGTGCAGATATGCTCACCGAAGGCGACCGCAAGGATCGCCGACATTTGCATCGCCAAGTATGGAAATAGGTTGTATATCTCTCCCGGGATCAACTTCTTCCTCGTCCCAGTTTTCTCCTTCACCCGAGCCGTAATCGTGGAGGAGTTGCGGATTGACAAACGCAATAATCTTCTCCAAAGACAGAGGGTTTCCTTGCCGAAAACGCTCGATGAAGTGAGAATGTACTATCGTGGACACTGTTAGCTATAACACCGCAGCGGCGGCCGTCCCGTACCCCCAGCGCCTCATAGCAGGCGCCGTCCGAAACTCCGCGCATGCGCCGTGTGGCGGACTCGCTCTTTCCGTTTGCGAGCACACCCTCGCTTTGTCGTCTGCTAGGCGCAGAGCAGGCGATGCCACAGTGCTGCTCGTCTGGTACCCTGGCCCTAGCGAACTGGTCTCAAACTCATTTTAAACCGGCGATTTTGAATAAGGGAGATTGCAGAGTCATTAAGGCATTAACCCTGTCTACGTTTCTTTTTTTTTTCAGAAACAGGATTTCGCAAATCCATCTTTCACAACATGCACTCGCAAACCAGTATGAGCGCAGCAGGTGTGATAGAGAAATAGACTTATACTCCGTTTCACCTAAAGTCCGAATGGAGCGTACGCTACAAAACGACATAGCCAATCAAATAGCGGCAAAGGTGCAATGTCACGGAGTGCATCACTGGCGGACACAATAAGGTGCAGAAAGTGAGCTTTTGTCGCTTTTGGTTGGCCCATCGTCTCGTAGCGTCCGCTGCGCTTAGACCTAAGTGAAACGGAGTATACCGGTAACTGCAAGCTTGTCCCATAAAAAAAAGCAAAAAAAACAAAAACAAATGTACTCTACCGTGATATTCCAATTAGTGGTGATGATCATCGTTAGCCAGCGGAGTCAGGGAATCAACCGTGGACACCTCTTACGCGGTGGTTTGATGAACCGTATTCAGGGAAAATTGGCAAGCGCCATGGCGTCGTCTGCTCTGCGCCTAGCAGACGACAAAGCGAGGATGTGCTCGCAGGCGGGAAGAGCGAGCCTGCCACACGGCGTATGCGCGGGGTTTCGGACGGCGCCTGCTATGAGGCGCTGGGGGTACGGGACGGCAGCCGCTGCCGTGTTATAGCTAACAGTGTCCACGATAGTACAACATCAAAGACTCGCTGTCCCTCCTCTGCCATCTTTAAAACGACGGGGTAGTTATCGGGCTGCCTTTGGGTAGTGCGACAGCGAGTCAGTTTCTACCCCTATTTTATGCAAAGCTTTTCCTCATGTGCAACTATATTTAATTTCAGATATGCGCGCGTACAGCGCGCATAGTAATCTTTGTTAGCCCGCGGTTTTAAACGGAGTTATGAAATATGCACAAACAAAGTTGTTTTTCGACGTCCTTCTTGGAAGTACATGCAAATGAGATTGAGATAGTTAACGTTGCATGAGGGTGGTTAACGTCTCACACGTCTGCTAGAAGCGCTCATCGAGAAAGCGCGCGCTCGGTATATCTCGAAATAGCGACCTTGAAGCGGTTTGACTGGTTTTTTGCTTCTTTCCAGCCACTTTCTCGTTTAAGCTGGTTAATGGCTGTGTCGGCGTGGCGTCCGCATCCCGCAGTAATTGCTTTTAGGAAAATATTCGTCAAACATTGCCACTTCACTGTTTCCTGTGATTGCACAGCATATGTTCCATTGTGTGTACCCCAGCTTTGGGACTCTATAACACTGATTCGCAACCGAAATGCCCGACTCACGCATCATTTTTCTCCTGATTTTCGCACTCCAGTGTGAGCAGACTAAAAGCCTCGCGTTTTCCTTGCTAATAAGACATTTTGTAATGTAAGTGTCGTCGTATGTGCACATCCTACAGTAATTGCTTAGAGGAAAATCTGCGTTAAACATTACCACTTCACCGTTTACTGCGATTGCACAGAATAGGACTCCCTGGGCGTACTCCAGCTTTGGGACTGTATAAAACTGCCTCGCGCTCGAACAACCCGACTCGAGCATCGTTTTTCTCCTGATCTTCGCGCTGCAGGGTGAGCAGACCGAAAGCGTCACGTTTTTCTTGCTAAGAAGAAAGTTTGCTTCAGAATTTGGTCATCAAGAGGGAGAAAAATGACCTCGGTCTGACGTCACACCGTTCTTGCACAGCAAGGTGAGCAGTCTAAAATCCTGGCGTTCTCCTGGGTAATAGGACTTTTTTTTTTTGTTTCGATATCTGAAAAGTTCACACATGCTTTCCGCTTTACGAAAGTGTGTGGAATGCAAGGATTGGTGTTCCACGCGCTGCACGCGCTGGCCGCAGCTGTAGTAACTTTTCTAAATCAAATTCCCAAAACAAATGGAATCCTGCATGTGCGTTCGTCAACGCTTTATTTTGGTTACTTACTTCGAATTTTTTTATACGGGGAAGGCGTGCGCGTATTGGGCATGTGTAACACTAGTCCCTTTCTCCTTGATGTTTGGGTAATTTAGTAATTTGTCTTGTGAACCAAGGCTAAGTGAACTTGCAGCGCTTTCGTAAAGCGGAATGCATGGCGATGGAGTCACATTGTGAACCAAGGCTAAGTGAATTTGCAGCGAGTCTGCACTGCAGGTCCAAACCGCGTTTGTGGACGATCAAATCAGTTGTTCGATGCTGCGAGTCTGCACTGTAATAATGCTGTCGCTCGTCGGATAGCCAGCCCGCAGGTTTAGAAGGAGTTGCGAAGTGTCCTGAGAACTAGCCCCCACCCAATGTCCTGAGAGCAACCCCCCACCCAATGTCCTGAGAACTACCCTCCCACCCAACAACAGGTTGAAACATGTCTGCGCGCTTCTTAAAAACAAAACAGGATGAAAAAAAAAATGTTGCGAGAGGCGCGCGGCGATACCTAGCAAATTCGTTTCTTGATCGTCGAATACCTAAGGATATCGTCTAACCACTTCATACCCGTCATGGTTACTCGTAACCTGTGCTCTCCCGATAGCAAATTCGTTTCTTGATCGTCGAATACCCAAGGATATCGTCTAGCCACTTCACACCCGTCATGGTTACTCGTAGCCTGTGCTCTCCCGACGACCGACACCATTATTACAGTGCAGACTCGCAGCATCGAACTACTGATACGATCGTCCACAAACGCGGTTTGGACCTGCAGTGCAGACTCGCTGCAAATTCACTTAGCCTTGGTTCACAATGTGACTCCATCGCCATGCATTCCGCTTTACGAAAGCGCTGCAAGTTCATTTAGCCTTGGTTCACAAGACAAATTGCTAAATTACCCAAAACATCAAGGAGAAAAGGACTAATGTTACACATGCCCAATACGCGCACGCCTTCCCCGTATCAAAAATTCGAAGTAAGTAACCAAAATAAAGCGTTGACGAACGCACGTGCAGGATTCCATTTGTTTTGGGAATTTGATTTAGAAAAGTTACTACAGCTGCGGCCAGCGCGTGCAGCGCGTGGAACACCAATCCTTGCATTCCACACACTTTCGTAAAGCGGAATGCATGTGTGAACTTTTCAGATATCGAAACAAAAAAAAAAAGTCCTATTAACCAGGAGAACGCCAGGATTTTAGACTGCTCACCTTGCTGTGCAAGAACGGTGTGATGCCAGACCGAGGTCATTTTTCTCCCTCTTGATGACCAAATTCTGAAGCAAACTTTCTTCTTAGCAAGAAAAACGTGACGCTTTCTGTCTGCTCACCCTGCAGCGCGAAGATCAGGAGAAAAACGATGCTCGAGTCGTGTTGTTCGAGCGCGAGGCAGTTTTATACAGTCCCAAAGCTGGAGTACGCCCAGGGAGTCCTATTCTGTGCAATCGCAGTAAACGGTGAAGTGGTAATGTTTAACGCAGATTTTCCTCTAAGCAATTACTGTAGGATGTGCACATACGACGACACTTACATTACAAAATGTCTTATTAGCAAGGAAAACGCGAGGCTTTTAGTCTGCTCACACTGGAGTGCGAAAATCAGGAGAAAAATGATGCGTGAGTCGGGCATTTCGGTTGCGAATCAGTGTTATAGAGTCCCAAAGCTGGTGTACACACAATGAAACATATGCTGTGCAATCACAGGAAACGGTGAAGTCGCAATGTTTAACGCATATTTTTCTAAAAGCAATTACTGCGGGATGCGGACGCCCCGCCGACACAGCCATTAACCAGCTTAAACGAGACAGTGGCTGGAAAGAAGCAAAAAACCAGTGAAACCGCTTCAAGGTCGCTATTTCGAGATATACCGAGCGCGCGCTTTCTCGATGAGCGCTTCTAGCAGACGTGTGAGACGTTAACCACCCTCATGCAACGTTAACTATCTCAATCTCATTTGCATGTACTTCCAAGAAGGACGTCGAAAAACAACTTTGTTTGTGCATATTTCATAACTCCGTTTAAAACCGCGGGCTAACAAAGATTACTATGCGCGCTGTACGCGCGCATATCTGAAATTAAATATAGTTGCACATGAGGAAAAGCTTTGCATAAAATAGGGGTAGAAACTGACTCCCTGTCGCACTACCCAAAGGCAGCCCGATAACTACCCCGTCGTTTTAAAGATGGCAGAGGAGGGACAGCGAGTCTTTGATGTTGTATCATATTCATCGAGCGTTTTCGGCAAAGAAACCCTCGGTCTTTGGAGGAGATCATTGCGTTTGTCAATCCGCAACTCCTCCACGACTACGGCTCGGGTGAAGGAGAAAACTGGGACGAGGAAGAAGTTGATCCCGGGAGAGATATACAACCACCTCTATTAGCATACTTGGCGATGCAAATGACGGCCATCCTTGCGGTCGCCTTCGGTGACCATATCTGCCCTTGCGGGATGCTTTTATCGTATTTTTCACCCTCTGACCTCGTTAAACAATTGACGGCCCGCTTCCGGACTCTACAGTTTTGGGCTGGGTTGGGTGGATCCCGCGAGGCTGCCGAGGCGGCCGAGGCGACGCAGCAGGTGCGAGAATTTGTGCGGGATCATCTGATAGCGGCTGAGCACCTGCTGCCAGTGCGGACTGGTGAGTCATGTATGTACAGCTTGATAGCTTCGTCCACTTTTATTTTTCTTTTTTTTCAGATCACGATAGTGGTGTGGAGGGTGACTATGTGGACAGCGAATAACAGCTGATGCTTCGTGTCATCTCCTCATCGGGGAGAAATCCGCCTAGAACTTTACGCAGTTGTATCTAAAGGATGACTTGGCAGAAACGCGTTCGCCGACATTGGTTGGAAAAAGGGCGGAAAAATGTCAATGCGTTCGGTGTGTAAAAGAAAAGCCGATCAACTTGCACGCCCTATCGGATTTTCTTTACAGCTTTCGGTATGCCATCTGTCGGTCCAGGCTGGAGAGGATCCCCCACAAAGCTGCGCCTGCCAAAAGAGCGTTTCCGGAACCAGGCGATCTTCATATCCTCATCGCATGCCCTGACTTTGTAAATATTTTTTTAGACTGTATACCGCGTTCCTCGCGAGATGTTATTTCCCAAACTTTTCGCCGTCGGAATGTCTTGAAACATCTTGTATTGTTGTACATTTTTTTCTGTATAATCCGATAGTGTACGGAAGCGAGCGATCTTTCTCCTCGTCGAAGATCCTGACCTCGTAAATATTTTGGGTTGTATCGCGCGTTGCTCGTGAGATGCCGTTTCACAACTTTTTTGCCTTGGGTTTGTCTTGAAACTGCTTCTTTTGTATACCTTTTTTGTGTAAAGTATTTCCAATGATGTCTTTGTTGCGTAGATTGAATTTAAACGCCGTATCTAAATTTATAAGTGTGCGTGTTCTAAGAGCGAACGAGAATAAAAAAAAAATGAAACACCATATCAGTCTCTTCTTTAGCGCGTATGGATGCGACCACGCTCCGTTCCATTTCCCACACTGCTCCGGTCAGCAGACAGATGACGCTAAAATTAGCGAGAGATGTCACGCGCGCGCGAGAGAGAGTTGACGCCATCTACCAAGCTGACGCTGAAATTAACGAGAGATGTCGCGCGATATTGCTAACGTTCACCATGTACAAACGGAATTGGCAACTTATCCGCACAAAGCCCGGACTTGCCCGAGCGGGAAAATACGGATGAGCACACCTTAGAAATAGAAGCAATTCACCTTTTCCGCAAAAGATGTCGGAAGGTCACACTCACACCGCTGGCCCCCCAATATATGGCAGTGCTACTTCAAAACTTTACGCTGGGTCTGAACTTAGCACGGTCCGTGAGCTTCAAAATTTTACCGTCACCCCTCGAAATTAGGTGGATACAGCTTGCCACGTGTGCTAAGTACGTAACGCCCAAATTTACCGGGTCGAAGCTTCTACCACCAGAGGTGAGCAATTTTAGCGATGAGCGCTTCAAATTTCTAACCCTAGATGACTCCTATGCCGAAATTCACTGGGTCCAGCACGGTCTGTGAGCTTTTCAAAGTTTATGCTGGAACCCAATATTTAGCAGGGCCACTTGAATGCTTTACGCTGGGGCGAGGATGTAGCACGGCCTGTGAACTTCAAAGTTTTGCCGTGACCCCAGCTAAAAATTTAGCGGCACCCAGCTGGTGCTAAGGGAATCTTCAGATGACACCCAAATTTAGCGGGTCGAAGCTTTTACCACCATATGTCAGCAATTTTAGCGTTGAGCACTGCAAAGTTCTAACGCTTGATGGTGTCTTTTCAAAACAAATCACTGGGTCAGCAGCACGGTCTGTGAGTTTCAAGACTTTGTCCCCAACAGGTCCACTTCAAAGCTTTACGCTGGACCAAAACGTAACACGGTCCGTCAGCTTCAAAGTTTTACCGTCACCTCACCCCCAACTTAGCGGCACCAAGCTCATGCTAATTGAACCGTCACATGACGTCCAAAGTTTATGGCGGGTCGAAGCTTTTACCATCAGATGGCACCACATTTTCACGACAACCACTTCACTATTTGAACACTAGATGGCGCCTATTCCCAAGATTCGCTGGGTTTTTTGCAAAGTTTTACGAGCTGGCCCCAAATTTTAGCAGGGCTACTTTAAAGTTTTACGCTGGATCAATATATATTACGATCCGCGAGCTCCAAACTTTTACCGTCACCTCAACCCCCCCCCCCCCCCCCCCCCATTTAGCGGGACCGAGCTGCTGCTATTTGGGACCGTCACATGATGCCCAAATTTAGCGGGTTGAAGACCCCAAATGCATCAGCTAAGGGGGCGCCATGAGGCTACGAGTCCGCGAACACCGTTTGAATCGCTCGCGCGCGCTCGAAATCACGTGATAAGAAGACGAGCAACGCTAGCACCCAGCGATGCAAACAATATTACACGACCATCGTCACATGACCTGCGGCAATGACGTATCCTGTTGTTTTGTCTACCCGTATTACAAAAGCCAAGTATCAGGAAAACACGTGATCTGATTTGCACACACGGACGACTACGAAGAGTTAGGCCCTCTAGGAAGCAATGTGCTTCTAGCTCAGGGGGTAGAGTGTCGGGCCTCTGTGTACAAGGTAGCGAGGTCGATCCCTAGCCGCCGCAGAGCCTTTTTTAGCGAATAAAAGTCGTTAACCGCACAGCGATGCAAATAATGTCACGTGACCGTCATGTGACATGACGTGAGCGCCCTCCGTCGGACGCAACTCGAACCCTGTGTGAAATCACGTGAGCGCCCTCTGTCGAACGCAACTCCAACCCAGTGTGAGATCACGTGAGCGCCCTCTGTCGGACGCAACTCGAACCCTGTGTGACGTGGTTCTGAGCGGTGGTGACGACACCTCTGTACGTGACTTTCCCGCGCTTCTGACACGTGTCTGTGTCAGAAACGTGGGAAAGAAACGTGTCTTTCCCACGTTTCTGACTGATAACATTGGCTGTCAACACCTGTTAAGCATGTGTTAACATCCTTATGTTAAGCATGTGTTAACATTGGCTACGTGACCTCACACCTATACTGCGTACGTGACTAGAGGCTACGATTGGTCACTGGCTAATTCCCTGTGGGCGGGGCCATCGATGTCATTGGTCACTGGGATGGGAGAGAGGGAAGGGGCCCCGCCCCACTGCTCCGTGATTGGTCGGATTGTGGTAGGCCCCGCCCTGCTGCGCTGTGATTGGTTGGATCGGGCCCCGCCCACAGGGCACCGCCGCTAGCAACGGGCAACGCCCCTAGCAACGGTTTGTTTACAAGTTGGCCAAACTTGTACACTTTTACTACTACTAGGCGGCCCATGCAAACATACAAACAAACACAAACTATCTCGTCCCACAAAACGAGATAGACATGCACACCGTTTACCAACTAGCGCAATTTGTTAGTAATTATAGACACTCGTATACACCCTTCGCACGATCGAAACTCTAAAGGTATCGATAGCTGAAAGACCGTCACTGCCAGCGGCGAATCAGTTCACGATCGTCCACGCGACGCATGTGCTCGTATACGCCGGAAACGCGGGTTGTTTCGCCGATTTCAAAGGGGCCTACGCTGAAGGTACACATCGCGACACTGTCAGCGCGAACGCGACATCGGCGAATTTTCGCAATTTACTTCTAAATTGTATTACCGTGCACAAAATGTTATCGCGTATATTATAGAACTGGATGAGCTCTTTCCCTAGCAATATAAACTTAGATGACATCCCTTAATTTCAGAGAGTAAAACTGGAAAAACCGGCGATCGCTAATTCGCGCTAACAGTGCCGCGTTGACACTGTTAGCGCGAACACGACATCGGCGCATTTTCGCATTTTACTCTAAATAGCATTAGCGAGCACGAAATGTTATCGCTTACATTTATAACTAAATCAGCTCTTTCCGTTGCAATATAAACTTCGATGACACCCCTTAATTTCAAAAAGAAAAACTGGAAAAACCGGCGATCGCTTGTTCGCGCTAACAGTGTGGTGCTCTGTACCTTTATGCTGGCCGTGTCAATGGGGTATTACACACACAAGCACATACAAAAAACGCACGCGCACGACAAAATGCAGGTTTGAACACGTGATTTATACAAACGAGTTTCAAAAACAATGGAGTCGGGAGAAACGTATATATATAGAAATTTTCCACTCGGGCGCCGCCATTTTGAATTGCGGAACTTCCAGTATGCGGGAAAACGTCCTTTAACTCTCGCCACACCATTGGGAGAAGCTTGCGTTTTAATTGCGACTCTCTATCATTCTTGTTTTGTCTTTGCTATATGCTTTTACTTGTTCCAGGTAGTAACGCAAACCTAAGCGACTGGAGATTGGGGTAAACAAAAAAAGGTCCTACTGCTACTCCGTTTCATTTAATGTACGACCTCAGCGCCGCTTCAACCCGATGGAGAAAATCAAAAAACGCCAAAAGGGCATCACAACGCCCATCGCAATTGACTGCCGACTAAACCAATCGCTCACAGTGAACGCTCCATGTACCTCTGCTTTTATTTATTTTTTACTCTATTGCCTCAGCCTGTGAGAGATAACCAGAGTTGTGTCCGTCCACTTCTGCCACTGCTGATTGGACCTTTTTCCAGTAAGCTTCTGCGCATGCGTACAACACCTCCCCTGGCCTTGCTTCCGGCTATCGCCATTTTCGGAAGGCAAAGTTCCGGTCCACCAACATTTTGAGCACCTATTATGAATTTCCTCTTTCTTTTTTCTTCCGTGTCTTATATGAGTACGGGCTAGTTTGGAGCATAAAGGGCAGCAGAGATCAATACACCGGAGAGATGTCAATGTATTCTCACGTGCGGAGACAAGATTGGCTGCACTTCATTTGTAGTTCGAAGACAACTCCACAAACAACTAGAAAGAAAAATAAAGATGTCCGTAGGCACCATTTATTGTTGCCTTTGCTGAGGTTGGACTTAATGTAAAACGAGAATAGGGAAGGAATGGTTGAAGTATGGACTAATGTGAGTTCAAAATCGTCTTGATCTAAAACTGTCGCTCACGCGTCACTGTATACGCTGAGTGTTTGCGCACGTGTTTTCAAGTTTCGCCGCTGTCTATACTTCGTTTTACCTTAAGTCTAGACGCAGCCGACGCCATAAGCTCATGGGACCAATCAGACAGCATAAAAATCGCATCACCATGTCATTTGCCATGTTTTAATTAGTGTTCTGTCATCCCTGAACCGACTACTAATGGAAAAGGCCTAGTGTCTTGCGGCTTTTACCCTAATTGATTGATCCCAGTAGCTCGCAGCGTCGGCTGCGTTTAGACTTAAGGTTAAACGAAGTATAAAGTGTTTTTTTACACTTCCAACGTCCCTTGTACGCGGACATCGTGTTATCCGTCGTCTTCAATATACTGGATCGGGGCTCGTCGTGCCAAGGCAACAACGCTGGGCGATTCTATTTGTGGCGTAAATTTACTCTCTCTCATCTTTTGGCTTGAAGTGGCCCCAAAAATGTTCACGCGTTGATTCATCGATACAAATTCAGAATTCAAAAGAACACTAGAAAGGCCCAATTCAGAATGCCTCGATATGTTGCTTTCTGGCAGCACCTTTCTAAAATGGCGACATCCTTTGGGAGATCAAGTGTCGCCTCTTGGTCACGGCCTCCCGCAATATGTGTATACATGAGGCCGGTGGGTGGGCTTGTGAACGTGAACATTACGATTTAGAAAATACTGGTTGAGGTCGTGATTAAATATTCCAAGTAAACGCTTCCTCGACTCTATAACGCAATAAGGTATAAGCATTATGTTAATAATATATGCGGCGTACGTTGAGAGACAATAAAAAATAAGCAGGATTTGAAATAATATGCACCAAAAAGTCTATATATTGGAAAGTCCACGCACCTAAAATTTTTTTCACCAAACTGTCCCTGCACCGAAAACTTCGAACCAAGAAGTATTACAACGAAATGTCGTAGACCGTTTCCCATCCAAGCAATCACGTTAAGACGCAACGCCTCTCATGATGTCGTCCCGTAAGACTCCAAATTTGCTCATGGGAACGTACCGTTTGGAAAAGCATCTGGAATTAGTCAACAAGACAAATTCGGCGCTTTGAATAACGCGTTTATATTTCATTTAATTTCATTGATTAAAGGGACCATGAAATGACCTTTTTACTTTTTCCAGATAACTTTTACATTAAACCGTCAATGTTCACTGAATGCCGAACAGGCATCCGTTTTCGTCTCGGTTTATTAACTTTTACACAAAAAATTATTGAAATATCGACTTTTTCATTCTCTCCAACTGACCGCAAAAGAAGCCGTGACGTAGACCGTTTCCGGAACCGGAAGTTCTCTCGGCAGTAGGAGAATGGGAGTGTTAGCGGCAACGAGTTGGGGTGCGCCGGTAGGTTTTACTGCGCTGATGTCACCGACGTATTTCCTGAATCGGCGCCTCTCATCGCCGCATCGCAGCTGAGCGAAATTCAATGAGATATGTTGCGCTACAGCGACAGCATGGGACTAGTCCCATACGCCGGTATGCCTGTTGGGAAGTGCAGCGAGTCTTGTCACCACCCCGTCATTGTTGGCAGAAGGGCCGGCCCGTGTCAGTCGTTTGCAAAGCGACGTAGATGGCGTTTTTCGCGGCCTCGGAGATGCAGGAGCGAGCCGACGTTAAAAAAGATACGTTTGAACTACGAGTGTCAGCAAGAGCCACGTAAATACCTGCTTACACTCGGAGCGGACGCGCGCGCTTGATGGAAGTCTTGTATTCGCGCTGTTGGTACGCGCTTCGGGACCGTTCTTTTACGATTGCAACTCGATACTGACGCGACACTCGGCAAAGAAAGGTTGGACCGGGGTCGACAGTGACGTGCAGTCTGTCAGAATAAAAATGGCATACCAATAACAAAGTGTACATACCGTGTTACGAAGGCAATCCATACGGCGTTTATTTCAGCTCTATATCACACAAAACAAGAAGATAGAATCGACGAGAGTCCATTTTCGACGAGTGTTCGTCAACACTGCCTCGGAAAACAAGGGGAAGAGATTGACCTCCTCACCTCTTAATCTAGAATTGAGGTCAGTGATCAAACTATAATACGGGAAGGGTCCACAAGGGTCGCGCGGGCATATTCCATTTAGCACGCCAGCCGGTCGTAGGCAGACGGTCTTGCGACGAAGCAACGCAGCGCCGAGTCGGAATGCCTGCTAGGCCTATACGCTTCGTCGGAGTCGGTGAATCCAGCGTTCTTGTTCGTCGTGGTCTGTTTTAAGTACTGTTTTCTTGCTGCTTGAAGTCGGCACGCGCGGGAAGAACACGTAGAAAAATAAACGTTCAGTCAGTCAGAGTTTTGAGAGGAAGGAAAACAAAGAAAATAAATGTTCGTCGGTCGCCGTCACCCAAGTAACTGGCGGCCCTGCCCTACTGCGCACGCGCAGTAGTTGCTTCGTTTACCACACGATAGATGGCGCTTGGCTCTCAGCATTATCAAATTTGGCAATTTTCGCCACACATCTCTAATTATGCTACAAAATGTGGATCTGAATATTATTTAACAAAACTTTTAGGAAACATTCGCCGGCTATTTATTGTTTACGATCGCGGTGCTGGTGAGGTAGGCTCTTACCCAATAGGCGATGTGGATTCGGCTGACGTGCACGGATTCTGCGTATGCATCGTAGTGAACAGGCGAAGGAAGGAAGGCGCAAAAGAGTCCAGTTTTCTTTTAAAAGTTCTATAGCAAATAATTTTTTTGGGCTCCCTATTTTTGTGTTTTTGTGTTTCTTTTCACACCTTTTATGACGTGCGGTGGATGAAACTCGATTTTAAAATCATTTCATGGTCCCTTTAATACCTTAAATGCCCACGTCGGGATTTACATTGGTGCGGGGGTTTGGGGGGGGGGGGGGGGGGGCAGGTAGTCTTTATATGATTCGGGTACGCAGTACAAACAAGAAAATCAAACAAAGGATAAAACGCAAGTGGGGTACAGGCCGTAAACGGTTGCAAGTGCTTTTTTATATTTTGAGATATCCGATATCTTTATTATTGAGTCTAGTATTTTATTTCAATTATTTATAGAAAGCTTCAGCAGAGAGCATAATTTACATATATTTGTACTACGGATATATAAAAGAAGCTTGGTAGAGTTATCTAACCGATAGGAGGTGTGAGGTGCAGGTATGCAGTATAAAGATATCTTCAAAGGACGATGATTGCAAAATTTATGGACAATGGTTTAGGCAGATATCGTCCTGCGTATTCTGAAAGAGGGGAGGCCAAGTTGAGTTTTTTAAGAGCACTGACGCTAGCCGTGAAATTATAATTCTGATGAATACATTCAACCGCTCGGTTTTGGACTGCCTCAAACATCTCTTCTAGAAAGGTCTGATGGGGATCTTAAACCAATGGGGGGTACTCCAGCTGGGAACAAACAAGCGAGGTGTATGCTAAAAGTTTAGTTTCCTTGGAGGCAAGAAAAGGGTTGCGCCAGAAAAAGCCGAGCGTCTGGTTAGCTTTGGTGGCAATGTTATTTATATGGCATTCCCACGAAAGATGGCTTCTTTTGTAAGCCCCGAGGTATTTACAGGTTGGTACATTTTCTATCGTGTTACCGGAAAAGTAGCATTGAAAGTCTATTGTCTTATGTTTTGTAGTGAACGCCATTTGTTTGATTTTATTTACCTTTATTTGCATCTACCACCTTTCATAGCGAGATTCAATAGCGTATAAATCAGCTTGGAGTCAAGCACACTCAGAGGGATCGGTTATTTTAGAGTACAAAACACAGTCATCAGCATCTAACCTAATTGATGACCTAATTAGGAAAGGTAAATCATTAACGTAGATAAGAAATAACAGGGGACCCAGCAAGGTTCCCTGAGGTACTCCGGATTTAACTAGTATAGAAGACAAGCAATTGTAGTTAATGGCGACATACTGTGTTCGGTTTGAAAAAGAGAAATAAGCTATCCAGATAATCAGAGCTTTCTCAGTTTTAAGCGAACGTAATGTTAATATTAAACGGTGATGAGGAACCTTATCGAACACATTTGAAAAGTCAATAAACTTAGTTTGCGTTTCAGTATTAAGATGAAGGTTTTATGAATGTCTGCTACAAATTCAAGAAGCTGGGTATCACGGGACAGAAACCACCGGAAACTGTGCTGGTTTACAAAAAGTAGACCGTCATCAACCATGTAGTTCATAATTTTTGAGTAAACAATATGCTCCATCAACTTGCTTGAAAGAAAGGTGCAAAAAATTGGCCTATTATTTGTGCGTAAATCTTTGTCACCGCTCTAATATATCGGAAAAACTCGAGCATGTAGCCAGTCAAGGCTACTTCGCCAGGGTCATTGGACTGTTGGAATAGCTTGCATAGACAAATACTGGAAACAGGTTTAGTTAATTTAAACAGTTTAGTCGATATATCGTCCGGGCTTGGAGCAGAAATACTGGGAAGGTTATCAGTCAGTTTCTCGATGCCAAAACAGTGTATTAGAAAGAGGGTCCATACTGATTTAGCTTGTAAAGCTCCTAAAAACGAAGACACGAGGAAGGTAAGACAGTACCATTTCGGTTGGTTCTTTCTCGTTTCCATTGTGTCCTCGTTTTTTAGACGCTTTACAACTAAAGCATGTACCAACTACCATACCTATTCATTTTACTGCTGTCCATACTGGTTGCGATTTTATATTAAGGCATGGTGGTCGGGTAAGGGAAAAGACACTCCGTGAGAACATCGCCAAAATAGGAGTTAAGGGGTTCACAGCTTTCACCTTCCGAGAGTTTATTTCCACCCGAGTCGACGATGGGGGGGAGGGGGTGGACTGATTTGCTTAGGTTTTATAGTTGACCAGAAATTCTGGGGGTTTGTTTTTCAGTAAATTAAAGATATATGTTAGAGAACATATGTTTAGCTTTTTTTAATTTCGGACATACATGTCGAAGCGCATTCTCGATATTTAGACCACCTTGACGAGAATTTATCGGTTTTGATCGACTATACAGACTTTGCGTTTTACTGAGAAGCCATTTGAGATGAACAGGAAACCGGGGGCGATCGGTACATGACCTGGTATGAACTCTCGGAAAAAAAATGGGCACTGTTTCTCTTAGAGCATTCCTGATTGGGATCCAATTTTCATCAGCAGTTCTACTTTAAAGCCCTCTAGAAAAGTATGCATGAAAAGTGATAGATGCAGAAGAAGAGTATTTTGGTCTGCTCGAGGATACCTAAAACAGTCTTACTTAGTGGGCAGGACCTAGTCGTTGTAGTCGACAATTGTACATAAATAAACAAATGATCGCTAAAAGGCTCTACAAGTTCGACAGCTGTGACGCATTCCGGATTGGCAGTGAAAAATAAGTCAAGAGTTACAGAACCAAAAGTTAATTTATCGACCATTTAGAAAAGTGAGTGTTCACGGCACCGGTCCACAAAACATCGGTCCTGAGCGGCAAAAGAACCCGACAAATCGAACGGCATGCGGGCAGGTACAAAAGGGCCTGCGATTTCGGGGTACTTGAAGTCACCAGCGAGTATAAATACGTCTGCGGGACACAACTGGGTCAGTGGTTTTATCCCGCAGGTCGATTGCTTTACGTGGGGGAGAGGGAGAACGGGAAAGGTTGGCGAGGCTTACAGCCACGATGTCTTCATTGCAGGGTTGGACAGTATACTCAATAAAAGTATTTAAGTTCAGTTACTAAATACCTGGTGCATAAAGTATTTAAAATACTGCCCAAGCTACATTCACTATACAGTATCTTGGGTAGATTACAAATACTTCTGACTGTAATTCGATTACTGGACTTGTATCGACGTCAGTGACAAACAAAATTATGCAGTTGCCCGAATCTGGTTTACCAGAACGGTTTATTAGCACGGAACGGCACACAACGGCAAAAAGTACGCCACAGGGTGGTTCTATCATCTATGCAGACAAACTATAAGGAGCAGGAATTAAAAATAACAAAAATAAAAAAAGAGGTCACTTCAGTTATAGTGACATCGCTGAATACCACGTGCTGCGGTGCACCCTAAACGCATCGTTGAACTACAGTCCACGTTCCCTATATGGAGAGTTCAAAATAAACGATCGTGGAATACGGAAATGACTGAACGGATAACAAAGAAAGCCTACGTAATAGCCACGGCACTGGTGGCACTTTCTTCAAGTAGGCTGCGTTCAGAAAGGCACTCAGTGTTGGGAGACGCTTTGTTGGCATTTTGAGAGATCATCCTGCTCGAAGTTCGTTTCCTGTCCTGTTCTCTGCTTATCATTATTCGCTTACAGACAGTGTTAGCAAGGGAAGTAAAAGCCGGACTTTCGACAAAAAAAAAAAAGAGAAAAAGCTCGATGTTTTAAAGCGCAGCTCTTAGGCGCCTGTTTCCGGCTTGAGCGGCGTCGCCGTCGCCATCGCCGTCGGCGTAACCAAGGTCACCTCAAGGTCACGTGACCCCCAGGTCACCCCGAGGTCACCCCTTCCAAGGTCACGTGACCCCGAGGTCACGTGACCCCACGTCACGTGACCCCCCCAGGTCACATGACCGCTCCCGAGGTCACGTGACCACCTCAGGTCACGTGACCCCCCGAGATCACGTAGCCCCCTCCCCAAGGTCACGTGACCCCCCCCCCCCCCCCGAGGTCACGTGACCCCTTCCCCCCGAGGTCAGGTGACTCCCCCGGAGCATATTAAAGAATGAGGGGAGGAGGAGGAGAAGGAGGAGGAGGGGTCTACCCTCCCCTCAGTACCCTTCCCTCCTCCTCCTCAAGAGCTGCGCTCCAATTCGGCGTTACTGGGATTTGTAAACGGCTTTCACTTTTTTTATAGCAAGGCTAAATATACAACAAGCAGAAAAAGTGTATTCGTTTTGTGTCCATTTTTTTTTACACTGGAGTCTGGCGAGTCTGGTGTGTCGTTTCCCGTTTTGCGTTGCGCCTCAGTGTGGCAATCTTTACTTCTTTAAAACCACCTTTTTAGCTGGGGCATTTGTTTGGGAAGCTCTAGAAAACAAAAGTCGCCTTTCAGAAGTCGAGGAAAAAATCTTCTTTGTTTGAACTTTGGGGTAAAATATAAGTAAAAATCGGCGCGTATCCACATTTGGCGGGAAGAGTAATATTTATTAATGTTCGTGCTTCTTTACCATGATTGTTTCTTCGTCGACTGTGTTGGGTAATGCAGTAAACTGAATAACTGCAGAGCTATAATAATATCCAGGACTGGACACGACCCGAGGTTCTTAAGAAGTGAGTGCCTATAGTTAACACCACCCATTAAAACGTGCCTGTCAAATAAACGAGAGTAAAGATTTAAAATTGGCCCGATAAAACCTTTAATTGCTCTGCTATAAACAATAAAGGCCAGACTCCATACGCTTGATATATATATATATATATATATATATATGTGTGTGAGGCACAGTAGCTTGAGAACAATGAACCGGGAAAATGTAATAAGTCAGAGATCCGTACTTGCGGAGTTTCTATGCTAGGAGTTTATTGCATGTATTTCGACAGTTTCGCCGTGAGGCTCAGCTTTGCCATCTCCTGACGAAGCCGAGCCTCTCGGCGAAACTGTCGAAATACATGCAATAAACTCCTAGCATAGCAACTCCGCAAGTACGGATCTCTGACTTATTATATATATATATACATATATCATTTTTCCACGATGCTTGTAATGGTTCAAGCAAAGCCGAGTCGGGCGATCGTTATCACCTACAGCATTCATAAAACTCCGCCATTATCCGGGTAGCAACGCGTAAATAATTTTATACCACGCCATAAACCATAACGGGAAGAAGAAAACAACATCATTGCAACAGAATAGATCAACGAATAACCCGAAAGCCGGGGCCACCGCCTGTATTGGCGAAGCGGAGATATTCCTCAAGATGCTTAGTATCTAAAAAAAAAGAACAAGAATAACAACGGCTACTGAGACAAACACTTTTCCACTATCAGGCCAAGCTTGAAGCGATCCGGACAGGGTTGCACATTTAACGATCATTGTCTGGGCTGTCGAAGCGCCGGCTGTTCGATGCCACCTAGAGAGCCTAGACTTAAGAGAGAGACCAACTACAAACCATGGAGATCGTTTGCAGTGTGTTTGTTTATTTGTTTTTTGGAACTTTTGGCAATACAGGATTGTCATGGTTCTGAGGCAAAAGGTAACAGTAAGTCTCCTGACCAGGCCCCTAGCACCTGACTACACTTGCAGCAGATGCAGCAGGCAGACTATTTGTTCTGTGTTACAGTTAACCATAAACAAACAAAAAAACAAAAAAATGCACAGATAGTAACTAGATCACTACACTACATATGCTCCTGCAATGAAAAATAAACAAGCAACAATATACAAAAAAATATATATGACCAAGATTGCTACAATTACATCTCTACACATAATTTAGAAGACAACACTATAATGCGGAAAGTAGAAAATATGCTTTTGATTGTTTTCTGAAAGTCAAGAGGTTTGAATTATGATCGATTATATCGAACAAACCAGGATGGAGGTTGAGAAGATTAGGAGTCTCCCAAGATAGTAATTGCGTACCGTAATATGTTCTAGTTTTGATTTTTGTAAAGTTCATATTTCTAAAATTGTAGTGTGCGTCAGTATTCGTATATGTAGAAAGGAATAATTCACGGTCAGTTTTAACTTGGGAGAATATAACCTCAGACAATCGTTGAATATACAGTGCCTCAGTATTCAGTATACGATATTCTTCAAAGCATTGGGATGTGTGATCACGTCTTGATAGGTTTTGAATAATCCGTATACTTTTTTCTGCATTAGGTACAAACTAGTCATATTACATTTAGATGAACCCCCAGACAAGTAAGTAAACAATAGTGCAGTCGCAAATGAACAATAGTGAAGTAGAGCTGACGCTTTAGCCATATTGGTCGCGAGGCACAAAATCTCTCCAGCATACCAATAGACTGTGCATGTCACGCTTCACAAAATTTACATGACATGTCCAGGGAAGGTTTTCATGAAAATGTTTGCCTAAGATTTTGTATTTGTTAACCCATTCTAGTGACCGTGACTGAAATACTATTTCGGTACAAAGGTTTAGTGGTCTATTAATTGAAGAAAAAGCAATATATATTGTTTTCTTAACATTTAGAAGCAGTTGATTCACATCAAAACACTTCGCAGATGCTTCTTGCCCCAAATAATCACCACTGCGCATGCGTTGCGATGTTGCGGGGCGAGGAGGAAAGCGGGAGGAGACGCTTCCATATGGTCAACCCTCTGGTAACGTCCTAGCAGCTAGTATAGGCTCCTTGCACTGACGTCACATCTCATAGTTTTGAACATCATATAAAAGGAGGAGAGGGAAGCTGCTTTTGTAAGAATTTTGAGTGACAGGTTCATCTTCTATAATCTTCTCGGAGGAGAATAGCGACGCCTGTGCAAATCTGGGAGGCTACGGATAAGAGGGGAGCTTCTTCTTCCCATTTTCTCTGGAGGTCATCGGAAATAACGTCACGTGCAAGCCACGTATTGCAAAGGCGAATCAAGAACCACGTGACCCCCGTCAAGCGGTAGGCAACACTGTGAAATCTAGGCACACCAATTCCACCCGCCTCCCACCATCGCTCCCTATTTTACCCGCGTTAGAATGCTAAGTCGTTGGCACGGACGCATGCATTCCCGTCCTCACGCTTTTCGCTCTCTGCTTTTTTTCTCTTTCTGCAATTATTAGTGTACAACGACAAAAAAATAAAATGATGGCGCAGGCGAGCTGGTCTGAATCTACCATTTTCTCAGAATACCGGAGACTGAATAGTGAATACGAAGTATCCAAAGTGAAACAGGAAAGAAACAGAATAACAGAAGGCACGCAACGTCTTTGACACAGAGGACTTGTTTATTCTCTGGCATCTTTATATATAGAAAAAAAAAGACAATACGATCAAAGCACAAGTCCACTCAAAAGTCGTGGCGTACATCCTATAAGAATGAAGATACAACCGCCTTTTTCACACTAAGTACTGCGCATGAAGCCCAACTCTCTGTGGTAACTTCCTTATGGTAAAGGAGATTAGAAGGGTAGGAGGGGACATGACGTCAACCGCGTAGCCTCCACAAGCCATGCTCCCTTGACGCCTCGCCTCTTTCTCATTTTCCTTTGTACCCTCGTCACTTATCGGGCCAACGTGACCACAGCACGTGACTTTCGCGTGATTGGTGGTTGCAGGAAGCACTGAGTGTGGTGCTGGTGCGTTTCAGTTATCAGTCATTGCATCTAGAAACTGTGGCACGCGCCCAGTCTACCGATTATACGCCTGCTGCGCTTCGTTATGCACCCTCAGCTATAAAGTGGATGCATTTTGTTTTGTACAGACCGTTACTATCCTAAAAACGATAGTATTCAACGTGGAACGTCAGCGCTGTGACGATCGCCTGTGGGCGTATTTTGGGTAATGCACCTTTAATCTTCGTGCATCAGCGGGAAGTTTTCTTTTTATCTCCTGGCCACTAATTACTCCGGTAGCCAAAGCAAGAATAAAATAACAAAATGTATACGAACATGAATGCGTAACTATGTCGACCCGACAGGTTTGACCAATACTTAGGCACTTGTGCAGCGATGATTTTCGCGCCCGCCTGCAAATTTGATAGCTGCGCTGTCATCGCGCTCATGTTATATCACGCTACAATACGTTTGGCTTTTTCTCTTCGTTGCTGCCGCTTGCAGGTTGTCCACTGAGACGTTTCATTGCTGTCGTGACAAATTGAATCATCTTACCTTGATTCGAGATTGGGAGATGTTTTGTTTACAATTGGAAGTGCGTGGAGCACACCACGCCCCACTTCGATGAAGTCCAGCCACCGCCGCGACCAACGGCCGAAATCCATCGTTTCCGCAGTTCGGCGACCGACGGAAATCTGAGAGAATTCTTGATCGATTCTTGTTATTGTAAAAATATCTGTGTGTAATACGCCAAGGGCTTACCGGTGAAAGGTAACTCCCGCTGAAGAAAATCCAGTCCGATTGTGGCAGCCGACCACGCTGCAAGCGCACATCCCGTAGCCGAAAGAAAGTAGCGTCCAGGCGACGCCATGCTTTCGTTTTCTCCGTTGCGATTGCGGCGATTGCCCTGATCGCCCCGTGTACCAGCAGCGGTGTGTCGTCTGCTCGTGATCCGCCTCAACCGCTCGCTTGCTTGCTTGCTTGCTTCACGTCTAACCTTCTATCTGAAAAACCTACCGGACCGAGCGCGCGCAAGCCTGCAAGAAATCCTTCTGCAATCAACCATCCATCTAACACGTGATATATGTCACGGGCACCGACTGCCGAGAGATCTACGGTCACGTCGGCCACAATATCGTTTAAACTTTTTATGACTGGGCTTCACACATATTGCAACGTATTCATAACCTCCTTCCTTATGGTGGATAGTGTTACCAATACACTCGCTTTGTAATTAACATACGCGGCACTTTTTGCATCCTGACTGACCTTGGAAGTCAAGCCAGCGAAATCGTACTTGGAAATCAAACCACAATTATGACGCTTGACGCGTTAACGAAGCGGGGTGGACGCGCGAGTAGGGGGCATGCTGCGGATAAAGGGAGTGGGGCCATGAGTTATAGGAAAGTCAAGGACGGTTGGGGTTGGGGATGTGATGGGGGAGAACATGTGGACGTAGCGGAGGTGGCTCGCCCGACAGCATGGTGGGAAGTTTTAAGCGTCGAGGTGGGGAAAGTATAAGAAGGGAATTAACAAGAAGCTGAGCGTTTTAACCCAAGGATCGGCGGAGGGGGGGGGGGGGGGGGGGGGGGGGGGAGGGGAGGGTGCGGGGGAGCGGTGGAGCAAAAATAACGCGAATGGAATAGGCATCGTGCTATAGTACCTTGGAGTTGATTCCCCTTGAAGTTTGGGCGAGTTTGTATACAAACATAATAAAAATAAAATACAAAAAAACAGCGCGAAGACGAGAACAAGGCTGTCCAATGGGTTATCTTTTACTTTCTCCTCGTCTTTGCGCTATTTTTGTTTTCATTGAGTATTTTCTAGTTTGTTCATTATTAAGTAGAAGTTTAAAGTGTTCGTTCCACTCCTAAATTGCTTATAAGCAAAACAAACGGGTGGTTACAGCGTCTGAGTGTTTTTTTGGGAAAGAACGTCAAGGACGCCAGCAGTCGCTGAACGAGCAGTTTTTGTGGTTTTGGTTTTAATAACTTTCTCGCTAATTCGGAAATGAATGATTTTGCATGGTCAGCTTTAGTCAACAATTAAAATCACAAACACGTTTGTTTTTATATTCAGAGCATATTTAATTGTTCAGCACTTTAAAAGAAACAGTCCAATCATTCTACAGTGCTTTTGTGAAGATAGTATCCCATATCATATTTAACAAAACCCCTTTAGGTAAAAAAGGAACGCCCGAAACGGTGGATGAAATGTTGCCGAATCTCATTATATGGAAGAAAAACGGGACTGGTTGGGGACTAGGAAACATCTAGGGAATAGACCCCTTTCAGAACCCGATCAAGCAACACTGGCGGTCGCCATTTCTCGGGCATAAAGAATGTGATTAGTGATTAGATCCGAGTCCCCACCTAACGGCGACGCAGCCCTCGTGTCCAGTACATGCCCAGGCTGCGAGCCCAAACAATGGCGGACTCGGATAATTGGCACAGCATCTACTAGAAGGCGCGCACTTTTGAAAAGGGCCAAATGCAGAAACCTGTAGGTATTGAAATTTATCGAATTTCAGAGATGAAGCTACCCAGACAGAACTAACCGCTTGGGTAGCCGAGAGAGCTTTTAACAATATAAGTCTTTATTATCATTTTTATTCTCTATTGTCAAGTACTCTGAGGCAGAAAAGCGCTGAAAGCGAAAAAAAAAACTGACACGTATTTAAAGAAAAAGAAGAAAATGAAATCACAATGACGAATGCAACAGGTACGCATTATACCAAGAGAAACAAGAAATGCGGTGATAAAAAACACTGTCTCAAAATGCGCAACGAACAATTCTTTTGTTGTCCACGAGGATTGATATATGTTTCCTTTATGCCTCATTTTGTATGATATAACTTCTACGCGGCTATAATGCTACTTTTCGTAAACACACATCAAGTAAAGACAGTGAGTATTGCACGCGTCTCGTGAATGTTACCTCGCGTTTAATGAGTTTTTCAAATATAATCAGCTACAGACAAATGACAGCCGATGTAGTGACTGTAAATAAAGAAACGTGGCTGTGCGATCGGTACTGTGAGCACATCATAGCCAAAAAATGCACGATCGCTGCTCGTTGTCACAACTTTCTCGCTCGACTAAAAGGCTGTAGTAAGTTAGCGTATAGGGGTTCGTATGTGTGGCGTAAATCAAGTGGCAAAAGTTTGAAAACCTGTGCTAATCTGTGGAAGAGAATCCCACACAAGATTGAGCGAGGCACTCGAGCCGCGTTGAACGTATCCCGGAAGTTATGCCGTAGACTCGTTGAGAGCAAGAAGTAATGGACTTTTTCCGAGAAGCGTTCTGCGCACGCGCGAGCGCCCGATGCCAAGCGGCGGAAGTCGGAACGAAAAATCGAGGAAAATCTGAAGGAGGCTGTGTATCAGCGAGTAGAACACGTAACTGCAGCATATATATAATTGTGTTACACAAAAAAAGACCGTCGACGTAAAGGAAAACACGGCCTTTGAGTGGACGCCACGGATGCCCCTCTTTAAAGTCGCGTTGGGCAGGTGCCGCTGCTCAGAGAGCAAAGAAACTGGTAGCGTAGCTCCCATTATCGATTGGTAGCGCAGGTAGGTCACTTCCTCGATTTTCAGTTCGTGCAGCCACCACCTGGTGCCGTCGGAATGTGGAAAAGGTCCATTATTGTTATCATGCAATTAAATGCAAAGGTGCAAGCGCGCTGGACAAGAATGACAAAAATTATCCCCGGAGAAGGGGAACAAGATGAACAAAAAACAAACAACTATTTTTTGAAGGCCGTGTTCTCGCCGGTGAAAAAGCGGTGAATCTCCGACAGACGCAGGAAAGGTAAAGCAGCCATCGCTTTGACTAGCAGACGTAAAGCAGACGACGTTAACTGCGCCAACCGCGCGAACCCGCCGGCGCCGTTAAAGAGTGAGGCGTCTCGCCGCACACGAGAGGAAGGAAAAAATATTTGTGAGGCAACTTGCGGACACTAGCCACCCTCACTCTCGGTTCTTAGCAAACAAACCTCGGCGCCTCGGGACACCTCGCCAGTGAGTCCTTTGACTTCTCTCCTTGATGCACGTCTGCGAGTTGTTAGATAAAAACAATGTACCGGTCGAGTTATTTCGTCTGCCCTCTCTGAAAGGCGAAGTCGAGCTCGCTCGTAAAGACCTGCACTTCCGAAAGACGCAGGAAAGGCAAGACCAACGCAGACGACGTTGCGAGCAGACGACGTTTCAAAGGAGCAGACGATGCTCAGATAGGGGGTCCCGATCAGCGAATCAGGGCTCGGTGTTCTGACGTCACCACTACACCCTGCACAAGAAGCAGACGAACTTGCCCTCCGCATAGATCTGTGTTCGAAATCCTAGCCAACGGCTATAAAAATGGAGAGGAATAATCTGAAACGCAGGCCGTTGTGAAGAAAGGGGACGTGCGTGTCTGCATTTAGAGCAAATATTGACATCGATGTTGTTCTCGGAGCTTCGTGATTATGTATTTATGATATGCTTGGGCGAAGATATGCGGGAAGGTTTGTAATAAATTGAAGTCTCACAGAAATCGCACCCTTCTTACCGTGTCATGGCGTCAGCGTAAACAAACATGGCAGCGCCCTCGGAGTAAAGC
Source organism: Ixodes scapularis (assembly GCF_016920785.2). Lineage (NCBI taxonomy): Eukaryota > Metazoa > Arthropoda > Arachnida > Ixodida > Ixodidae > Ixodes > Ixodes scapularis. The sequence goes on from NW_024609837.1 coordinate 75,380,023, forward strand.
AGACACTGTTCTGTACGCATTAAGACCACATTCGTTAAAATTGCACGGAAATAACTTTTACAAACATCAAAAGTATTACTCACATCTTTTTTCTCGGGGGGGGGGGGGGGGGGGGGAGGTGGGGGGAGAGGGGCGGGGAATTTTTTGTTTACAATGCACATAAAAAGATATAATATATAAAACAAAATAATACAACCGAAAAGATAAGGTTATATTCAAAGGAACTCTTTTTACTTATTGACATGTGGCATCTAGGCCTGGGAGATACAATATCGTAACATTTTGACTCTTATTATTTCCCCTACGATCACCTTGATATTATGAGGTTCTTTGTATAAAACGTCCGTCTGTGACCAACCTGTCGTGCGATTTTTACATTCTACAATATGTTTCGCCAATATTGAGTCTGCCGCGTTCATTTGTACATTTTCTTGCGCTCTAGAAACCTGACATTTACACATTTAAACATGTGTCCCACAAACTAATACCTACAAGCCAGCGGTATCTAATAGACGACACTTTCTTGGCACGAAACTGACCGTTCCCGATGTTCCATCTGACACAATTTTTGACCAGACTGAAACAGTCAGACGATTTAGTTTAAAAGCTGAATTAAATACAACATCAAAATCAAACGTGTTGGGGCAAGCCTTTAAATTTTGAAATATTTGATGGAAAAACTGTATCCAGTACCTTCTTCCCTTGTTCTTTATCCCCTTTCTGTGCATCTATAAAATTAAGTTCTAGTTCTCTTTTTATGAAATATTCTTTACACCAAGCAGGCTCCAATTTCTTCTATTATCTTTCACGGAATGATTCATTCAATGGGTACATCAATTCCGCATTGCTTTCATTAATATCTAAGTGACAACTCTGACTTTAACGTAGTTTGCGTGAGAAGCTGTCTTACTTAAAAGTGGTTTAGATTTTTTTCCCATATTCCCATCAAGGACTCTCTTCGACATGCACATGTAAACCTATCGGGTGTTTCAAATCGCGGCCAAACTTTTCAAATCGACCGAAAAATTCGGTTTCTTAACCTATCCCGCTATGCTTTTGTGCAGCGTTTCAAACGGGTGGTGCAATTTTTTTCTATTAAATTTGCGTGGACCAAACTTACCTGAGAAACAATTAAAGAAAGAAAAATGCTTAACTCCTATGGAAACTCAGCGAATTCGCCACGGGTCTTCGATGAAAAGGCGCCCTATTGTTTGAAAACCGGTGACTTCGCTGCGTTTCCATACGAGTTTGGCCTTTTTTTTTCTTTTTCCTCAGCTGAGTTCGCTCTTTGCAAATTAAAAAAAAAATGCACCACCTGTGGTTAACGCTGCAGAATATCGTACGCGATCGGTTAAGAAACCAAATTTTGCGGTCGATTGAAAGAGCGCTGGTCGCTACTTGAGACTCCCGGCAGAAACGATAGGATCCCAGCTTCTGGCTGGGATCCTATCGTCTGAAATTTCCTCTGCCGGATAGAACAAATAAAAATATCACTACATGAGGGCTTACCAAGCAACCATTGTAGGCACTTTCGTCTAGGCCGTCAGTTACTGTACTGTCTAGTGTGTTAAATTAAATCTCTTCCAGTATTGGAACCACGGATGATCGTATACATACTCCATCTTTGTGTATGCATTTGTGGCCGCTGCATTCTGCTATTGTTGCTCTGTGGTATAGGTAAAAGTAGAAGAGAAAGTGTACACTGGTAAGACACTCTTTGATTGAAAGTTAACGAAACCTAACTGAGTGCATGTCTATCCCTTTGAAATAAGTGAACCTTCGCCAGCGAGTAATAAAGATCTTTTACGTCCATCGACATAACCGAACACAAATTTTTCGCGAAAATCTCCAACAGCCTCGACAGCTCTTGTGAATTTCTGAGCGTTAGATGTCTTTTCGAGACGCCACATTCTAGAAACTTAGACACTATGCGCTGCCAAGTTTCGTTTTAATTAATTACTGTGCGGAGCGGCATGTATCACTTGTGGTCCTTCGGGAAGAATTTAAGACTTAACGACGAACCATTTCGGCTGGCCATGCTGCGTCTAATGGGAAGTCAGGTCCTGTTCTTTAAGAATTGTGATAAATAGCATTTATTATGTTAAAAATGTTACCCTCCCATTTACAAATGAAAAGCCTAGAGCTTCAACGTTTTTCTCTCAAAAGTCAGCACCGTAAGGTTCGGAAACTTTTCGGATATGTTTGTTTGTAATAGTTAGAGCGTATTCTCTTTCAATTCTATCTTCACCACATTTGCTTCGCAAAAAAAATCCCTTCCTTCGGTTTGATATGTACTGTCCACTCATTTCCCTGACATATCTACCACGAAATATACAAAAAGCAACCCTTCCATCAAAATCAACAACTTTGGAAATGGCTTGATTTGAAGAAAAAACATCGAACCCTCCAGGGTTTCAGATTCAAACCGAACCTTAGTCCCTTGTTCAGTCTCTTCTCTGTCTCACGAGAGATTGCAAAATTGCAAGGATTCTGAAGAGGATTTGGAGCATGATCTGTAATCACCTGCTTACACGGGATGTGTAAGCAAATCTTCTAAAAAAATAACAAAAATAAAAAGACATGCGGCAAAAAAAAAGTTTTATCTTCTTAAATTTGTCTCACGGAAGCTTTGCGATTTTTTCTCCACAAACAAATCACGTTATAATTAAGTTTGGATTGCTTTAGAATAAATTACGTCGCAAAGTTTACCCGCTAGGAAATTGTTTTTTTTTATCTTTTTTTTAAAGTTTGATCTGTTTTGATTTACTGTGAGATATTACTTTTTATACATATGAGTTTTTTTTTTTTTTTTTCTCTCTTTCGAGATACGAATCTACTTTCGTAAGATTGAAATTGAAGTGCTCCGGGCGAACGGATGGAGGCGGACAGTGAAGCGAGTGTCTTGTCCCTGTCAAAAAGGGACGCTCAATTCAACCCGTGTTGAAATCAAACTGAACAGCCGCAGTCGCTCTGCTCGTACGTAAGACAAAAAAAAGCATGGAAATAATCTGTAGGCATGGTGACAGATATATTTGCGGACACGCCTGCATCATGTTCAAAGCATGCTTGTTTTATGGGTTTTTATGCTTTGAACATATCTCCATACAAGTTTTGCATGACCAACGGGAAAGTATCACCATAAAAGAGCAACAAACACACTTCAGACGGTGTCTGCGGATTGTATTTATTTTTGTATAATCAGTGGGACCGCGGCGCAAGGGGCTTCATTCTGAAATTGACAAATTAAAACGAATTTATGAAAACAAATTTTTACGCATATAAACAAAAATGTGGTATAGAATTTTTACAGAACAATTGGAAATTATCGCACTGGTTAAGTACCTTCAGGGAAAGATTAAAAAAATTCAATGCCTTGCGAGAGGAAAATGCGGCTTCCGTATTCATTAATCCGAGGAGAAACTATATTAACCATAGTCGTAAACCCGAGACTAGGGACGTTCTATGTTTGTCCTTTGTCCGTACACCCAGTCTCGGGTTTACAACTATGCTGAATTTGCACAACTTAGCCTGCACCCTCACCATTGCTTCAAAACTATACTAGTTGCATAGACGTAACACTTTTGCTACATTGTGCACGCCGCCGCCCAATAAAAAAAACAGCCATAACCATCCTTCCCTTTACCACTTTATCTGTTCAAAGATTGAACTGTATTGAGTTGTAGAAAAAGCCTTTTGTGGCAACTAGAACAGTCCCGAAGCCGCCATAACTAAAATCATTTTTACTATTGCCTGCAGTCATACTCAATCCCAAGTTCACGTAATATATTAATGAAAATTCAAGAGCCTTATTTTTATTCTTCGATTAACTTCTATGGATGTTCCGACAGTGCAAACAATGTTTTTTTTTAATATAATATATCGAAGTTCTAGGACCTATCATTCATTTGAATCGAAAGTTAGAAGCGATTTTGGAAAGTTTTCAATATGAAAATTGTGGCCAATAAGAATTGCAAATACATTGACATAAAAGCGTGTGATATCTGAAACGGGCCCTATTTTCTGATTGAAAATATTAGTAAATCATTTTCAACTTTTGAATTAGATACCACTCAGTTTTAAAGCTTTGCAATTTGGTTCTCATCGCTAGTGCTACATTCAGCTGAAGTCTGTTTTTGTGGAAATACGTGGTTTTACTTCGAAATACAAAAAAAAACACATTTTTTATATATTCGGTACCTTTGTAGAGTCACGGGTGGTGACCGAAAGAACAATAAATAAACAGAAAGAAAGAAATGTTTAATGTGGCGAACTTGTGCCAAAAATAAACGGGTACAAAAGATAATAACAGAACGTCGCGGTCGTCGAACTCGGCGTAACAGCAGAGTCGAACGCCGGAGAAAAACTGACTCTGGCTCGCTATGCGAATCCCCTTATGTACAGAGCGCGACACTGCTAGCGCGAACAAACGATCGCCGGTGTTTCCATTTTTTTCTTTGAACCCAAAGGATGTCATCAAAGTTATTATTGCTAAGAATGTAGTTAATTTAGGTCCATAAGGCGGGCGATAAAATTTCGTGCTCGCTAATACTATTTACAAGTAAAATGGGAAAATTCACCGATGTCGTGTTCGCTCTAACAGTGTCGCAATGTGTACACGAGTGAGCTTCTGGAATAGTCGGCGTGGAATGTTCGACGCGTAGAACATTCGGACCTCGATCAAGCCCCTCCACGCGAATACATGTGAACGAGCAGTTTAAACAACCTACCGCAACCGTCTGACAAAACTCTCGGAGGCCTGTGCACGCTGGCGACAACCTCGTCGAAGCAGCGGACCAAGTCCTACGCCTTTGCTGTGGAAGCTTGTTGTCGCCAGCGTGTTCTTAGGCCTCCGAAAGGACTATGCCGTCATGCCTTTCATCTTTGAGAACACTTTGAATTCTTTTTTTCGATGCGAATACGCTCGAAGTCGTACTGTTTAGCGGTATATACTGCTCCACGCGAATACATGACTCAAAATTATTTTGTTTTTAGTTCTTACTTGCGTAGGGTTTTTTGGTGGAACACTCTGCGTTATTTTAAAAGAAGCGGTGCCCTGTGCAATATTGTTCAAGCGTTGCAAAGGGCTAAAATTGGTTTCAGATATATCAGTGACCTGAAGCACAGTTGACGTATGTTTCGCTATTAATGAAGATTTGTTCAAACCTGACAGAATAACTGCAGTGACTTTCTCAAAACTACCTCGGAGCTTCTTTGCACAAAACAAAATTTCTACCTCGGCTGCGAAAAAAAAAAAAAAAAGGTGGTTGTAAAATGAAGTTGGCACCGCCCGTGTTCCTTCATTAACGTCCACAACGTATATTTTTGCCGCCGCCGACATCGAAGTTTTAGCCACAGCGATGAACCTAACCATACCACTGTTAACCATACGCATCTTCAATTATGGTTGGTGGCGGAGATTATCAAAACTGCCATCTTTTTGCCTCGCTTAACAGCCTTGGTCACGTCGGCATGCATTAAGCTGCTTGCGCATCAAGAAAAAGGCAGGCCGACACTAAACGCACATCAAAGAAAAAAAAGGTCGTAAACAAAGTTTGTACAACTTCGTGAAAAGATTATGGCCCAGTTCAATAGTTGTGAATGGCTTCACGCAGCGCGATAACGCCCACATGTTTCTCCGCGTTGTCACCAATTATTCTTGTCGAAAGCCGCGTCTCGAGTGACAGATAAAAATAAGGTAAAAAGGTGAACCCTGTGAACGTTTAGGTTCACGACACGCACGAATCAAAGGTTTATCGCTGCATCCGCTGCAGAACGCAGCAATCGTTGGCATCGCATCTCTCGCACGAAGCGCGGTCGCTTGTTTACATGGGGTCTTTGCCGGTCGGGTCTCTGGTTTCGTTTTCTCGGCACTAACAAGATAGCGGACGTAGTTCTCGGCGCGCTTCTAGATGGCGCTCTAAATTTCACATATGGCCTATTGACTCAACAAAAACGTCCAATCACAGAAGAGCTACAGCTTCGTTTGGGAAAGAGTTGCAGAAAAACATCTTGATATGCTTCAAAGGAACAGCTAATAATGCTCCGTTAGTTCGACACAATTAGCATCCACAGGTGTTATTAAGATCTGATACAAGTTAATTGAAACATTATGGGAAAAAGCTCCATGAAAAGGAGGCTGCTATTGGCACGCTATTTTTGTGTACATAATACAATGCCGACAAGCTGAATGTTTCATCGTTTTGAAAATTTCATTCCAAAACCTGAAAAGCTAACTAATTTATATGACAAAAATACCAATCAATCAGGGTAGCACGAACACGTGGGACTTGTTGAAAACCGCAAAAAGTTGAGAAGCGAAAAGTATACATTTCGTTTGCCATTCGTCGAAGAGCTAAGTCGTCACTGAGAGGCACCGCATTTGCCGCCATCGCCAAGAGAAAGTACATGTATAGATCAAAAACAGTGTACAACCAGCTGTTACTTGCATATTTCATTAAACGCCGCTGCTGTCGCCGACTCGGAATGCGAAGTTGTTCATGACGGTTCGAGGTTCTTTTGCTTCGGTCGACTTGACTCTGCTTTGTTGTGGCTGAATTGGCTTGGATCGGAACTTCTTTTTTTTTTTTTGTATCTCCATAGGAAATGGCAGCACGCAGCGGAAAAGGCGAGATTGGAAGTAGAGAGCTACCACCAACCAAAGTGTGCAGCGAACACTAGTGCGGTTTGGTAGACGAAATGTAAAACGTAGGAAAAAGGCATAAAGTACCAGCCGTTGGATTTCAAAATACTTCCCATGCAGGACGCAGTTTGTGCCCTGCGAATTCCTTATAGTATTGCTCCTTTTGATATCTAAATACAAAAAAAAAAACAAAAAAAAAACATTGTCTTTCAATGTTTCGAGGTGACAAGGTTCGTTTCCTTGGCCTTCTCTATTTCGGTACCCGAAGCCTCGTTACAATATGCCACGTATTTGCATAATTCGATACTTCCATGCTCTTGATGAGCCCAGAGTTGAGATTTTTTAAAGCTCACTTCCAAGATTTTTGTGTTTTTCCTGAGGCTGGCTTTTTACAGGCTTTCTTCGCCACTTACATCGCCAGTTTTACGTGCGTAGCTCAAAGGAAGTCGGCTTTGAGGCGCATTTTTATTACACTTATCTGTCTATCAGAGTGTAAATTCGTTAAGTGTTCATTTCTCCGTTGTACTTCTCTAAAGCGGACTTGACATGTTGCCTCTTCATTTTAAAGCCCGGTCGCTATAATTATAGTTCTCTACCGGAATGGTAGAAAACGTCCTGCGATACGTGTAATATTATTTTTTTAAATGGCTCCTTTCTTCCCGAGTTTTCGAATGTGTATAATATTTCGTCAGGAGCTTAGTCTGTAGAGGTTTCTAAATGTTTCTTTCATATTGTGCTGTGTTTACTCTGATTTTTTGTTTCGCCTCTTCAAACATTCTACAGACCTAGTAATGATTTGCAGCGCTTTGGTTTTTGTGTGCGTTCAGTATTGTCTTGTTCGATCCTAGGTCGCCACATGCTATTCTTTTGCATTCTTTATCGCGAAGGCTGCACTTCATTCCGCAAAACTTCGCAACGAATATCTTACTTTACAGGAGCAGCCGTTGCGTAAAATATACCCTCCCCCCACCCGCCATATTTATAATACTTTAATAAAACGCAAGTGGCACTAGTAGTATGCGAAAGAATGCAAACTTCTGACAATGGGTCGCGCAACACTCGACGCCTTTATGCCTTCAGATTGGCCGAAACCGTTCAACTCCGTTTAATTTCGTTATCTATTTTTCTTTCGTTCGTAGTATTTCTTCCACATCTTGCCATTTATATCCGTGGATGTTTAAAGTAAATGTGATTTACATCGTGCGCTGGTGTTGTTGGTAGATGCGATTTATTTATATGTTTATCTTCTTGTACACTCTGAGATGCAGTGTTCACTTTTGCCTTGGCGAACTAACAGGAGGCTGGCAATACTGTTCAATAAATAAACTGTCCCTTCTTGGCTCGTCAGCTTACCAGTTCTTTTCTGCCATTTAGAAAAAAAAAGCATTTCGGTATTTACGTTTTATTTTATTACTCTGCTATTTCCCCGTTTATTTTGTTCACGTTTCTGTCACCATCGTTAAACATATACTCGTGCTCTCACCAATCAAATTCAAGTTTCAGCCGAACACTGCCGCACCGTCCAATCTGTGCTGCGCGTTGATCCCTAGTAGGTGGTGCAAAACCTCTAGCACTGCGTTCTTCTTCTCTAGGAGGTGTTACTTCAAGAGTGTTCAACGTGAAGCAACACCTTTGAGCCTGATCGAGCTGTGCGCAATGATGCCTACTGCGTCAACCTTCGCGATTACACCAGACGGTACAATTCCCCCGCGACGTCAAAAGCACGCTTTGTTCAAAGACGGCGTCAAACCGGCATATGCACTTTACTGAAATAGAGTGACTAGACACCGTTACCCATTACTCACTCTAAACGTTATTAGATACGTAACCCTTACTGCGATCGAAAATGTACGCGTTACCTAAGCTTCAAAGTAACCCATTATTTTTCTCGTTAATCTGTATATGTCTTTTTGGAGCAAAACGTCTTTCATTTCGGTCAGTAGGAGATCGCTTGCCACAGAACCGCAAGTAACTAAAACGTGTAACACTAATATCGCTTATATCTCTGCAACCGTACTACCCGCCCGCCTTACTTTGGTGTCGATCTGTAGAAAAAAGAAGCCATTACTCGATCACGCATCTGTCGTGCACACAAATGGCGCCGGTGTCGCTTCACGGATGACGAAATCGAAGCAAAATTTAGCCTCCCTCGCGTGCTGCGTTCACAGAAGCGTAGCTCGGAAATACGTTTGTCATTCCGAGTAGGAGTTATCGCGTTTGAGAGGCGTCACTCTGCCATAGTTAGTATAGACCATCAAACTAAAACCGGTGCTCATTAGGAGTTATAAGGCTTACAAGTGTGTAACTTGTTACAGACATTGACGGTTGCTCGGCTATGGCGCCCGCCGGTTCAACGCGTAGGATCCAGAAATGGCTTGAAGAGACTCGGGCAGCAAGACAGAAAGACGCCAATGCTCGACCACCCCCTTTGACCACGGCGGAACGTGTCCGACTTCATACTTAGCGCGAGCACAGGAGGTTGAGGCAAGAGCAGGTGCCTCAACCATCGACAAGTGCGGCAGGCTCCAGTGGCACAGGGCAGTCTCGGACGGCAGCAGTGTGGGGGTCTGCGACTGCAATCGGCGTAGACGACGGGACCAACCCAACAGTTCCGTTACGGTGGTCGCCCGTCCCTGTTCACTGTGTACCGGTTGTAGCTCTCCAAGATTAGCTGCGTATCAAAGCTCTTCACACCACCTGCCGGGCCGGTGAAGACCTGAATCGGAAGTGCTGAACCTGGCAGCAGGCGTAAACGATAGAGATTCCAGAATCAGCTCTCAAGACGTTTTACGTACTCCACTGCGGCTACCTCCCCCATACAGCCTACTTGATTTCTTTAGGGAGCAGTCCGCACTTCTTAGATTGTCCGATGTAAACAATTCCTCGCTTCTTAACCACTTTATGGAGGGACAATCGTCGCTATACTGATGTGCCCTGTGCACACTTCTTTATGGCCTGACGCTTTCTCATCGTCGAAATGAAGGCGCGAGCTGGGGTGAGAACTATGTGGGATACTTGTGTGGTCGATGTTTCTCTGTAGAATTTAAGCACATTCCGTAACTCTTTTATTCGATAAAAATAACAAAAATATGTCATTCGTTCCATCTTTTAAAAATTAAAGACGTTTACAACATCCTGTTACGCTGAATTAGAGCGCAGCTCTACAGGAGGAGGAGGGAGGGGTACTGAGGGGAGGGTATACCCCTCCCCTCCTCGTCCTCACCTCCTCATCCTCCCTGCTACTCCTCCTCCCCTTCTCCCTCCTCTCCCTGCTCGTCCGCCTCCTCGCCTTTCCCGTCCTCCCTTCATCCTTCAAGCTTCTACCCTCCTCTCATCCTCCTCTCCTCCTTCTCATCTCTCCTCCTCCCCTCTTCTCTTCTCCTCTTCCCAATTCTGCTCCACCTCCTCCTCCTTCCTCTCCCATCTCCCTCAACCTTCCTCCTGACCCTCCTCTTCCCCTACGCTCGTTCCCTTCCTCCTCCCCTCCCCCTCGTTCTTCTACTCGTCCCCTCTCCTCCTCCCCCTCCTCCTCCCCTCCCCCTTCTCCTCCTCCCCGCGAGGTACATCGTTGGAAATTTCCCATAATGCACCGTGCAGGACCCTCGTGACGTCACAAGTGACGTCACGAGGGTCCCTCGTAGTCCATTATGGGTCATTCATGGTATTCCCTCCCCCTCCCTCCTCCTCACGCGTTGCATCATGGGAAATGTGCCATAATGCGCCACGAGGGACCCTCGTGATGTCACACGTGACGTCACGAGCGTCCCGCATGGTGTATTTTGGGACATTTCTCATAATGCACCGCGCGGTTACGCAGACGCCGATGCCGCACAAGGCGGAAAAGGGCGCATAAGAGCTGTGCTCTTAAATTAATTAGGTTGTTACTTCGTTACCGCAAAGTAACTCGGTACAAGTAACGCGCTACATGTAAAGCGTTAGGCAAATGCCTGGCGTCATTGGCCGTTAATATTGTCGGCAAAATCAATACGTGGTATCTGTAATCTGAGGGGGCAGCAGAGACTGCCCAAAGGTTCAGGTGTTTTTCTAACAAGTTGCCCGCATTTATGTAACGATTGGATAGACAAATCTGTTCGGCACCACAAGCATGGATGTCGCTGTCTGCAGGATTTTTTCTCCACCCCAAAATGGATATGTGCTTATCTTCTGCTAGCTAGGAAGCGATGCGCGTTAGAACAAGCTTGTAGCCGGTTAAAAAAACAGTAACTTCATTACGTGCACTTGTTTTGTGGTGCCTGCGGATAGCTGAGACGCTCTTTTCTCCACCTGACCATTAATTGTGTCCCGTGTAAGCCACACACGTGAGTGGGTAGCTCTGCACAATGCATTGTTTAGCTCAAGAAAAGCTGATTAGAGAGACATGCACGAAAACTACCTTTCTTAACACAATCGGAAGGAATATAAACGAACCCAGTGTTTATAACAAGAAATACTCCAAAAGGTGCACAAATCTGTTTTGTGAAGACAAAGCATTTGCTCATGCTCCGTTCCCCAGCAAGTTCCACCAAATTACCTAAACGTCCGAAACATGGCTGGAGTGTACGTCTGCATCTCAGCAACCATGCGCCAAGCTCGTCTTGCGTGTTTATAGGTCTGGGCACTTGACCGATCTGTGTAGTTCTCATCCAATCACTTCAATGGCCCAGACTTGTTTCTGTTGTTATAATTTTGCTGTTCGAGAAGGCATCACCAATCTTTCCACTGGTCATAATGCTGCACTAACATCCGGCTTCATTTGTGCATAAATCGCGCCAATATATTCCGCTACGGCTAATCTAAATTCCCAAGTAGCACAAGGTGGGCCCTGAAAGGGGGGCGGGTCCCTCTTGGGCAGCCCACGTTAGTCCGGTCTTGCAAGTCGGGTCCAACTGGGCAGCCAGCCTGGGCTGCCCTTGGGGGTTCCTACATAGGTGGGCAGCCCACATACGACCCCCTGTGGTGCAGTGTGCACACATGGTGCTTTGGTTAGAAGTCCACAAGGGTTTACCTTACGGGAGCCACAGCAGGCTTATGTGGGAAGCCCGCATGAGGTTCCGCCGTAAAACTTATTGCATTCGGGGTCATTTCATCCTCCTCTTACGATGTGGGGTATTGCAGTGCATCCTCTATTGGACATGTCTCCTTTACCCCGTATGCCTACTGGAATATTAACACCATTTGTTTCTTAAGTGAATGTGCTCGTTTTCAGATATCAATGAAACGACTTGAGCACGAACACAAAAAATTACTTTGTGATTGCACGAAAAGCTACAAATAAAAATGTGCACCGCTCGATATAATTCAAGATAGTCAGGTAATTGACATACGTAGCCAGGTTCAGCCGGCTATATACACCGACTTTTAAACAGATAACGACATTCCAACAAACGTGTTAAAATGTTTCCTAGTTATGCGAAACTCTGAGTAAAACGCTCCACCCTACGTAAAACGATTTTGTGTACGTACATCCTCAGCTGTAAGATAGTAATAAAGTTTTGCGAATCAAAATTATTTTCTCGAGTAACTCTCTAATTGTCAGTCTTGTTACTGGAGTTGCACAAACGAGAGTGCTTGGCCAAATATTTTTTACAATATTTATTAATGATATTGAGCCTTTTACATCGGATTCCCAAGCAGCACGTTGTGAATGGGCCATCGCTGGCACGTGTACTATGGCCAACCAGATTTTCAATGGCCCAAGCTTGGCCAAAGTGCTCGGCAATAGAAGTGTTTTCGTCCTCGTCTGGTGACTTGCCATTCACTTTATGCCAGTCGCTGGCCATTCACTTTAGGCCAGTGACATGCCGTTCACTTTAGGCCAGTGACTGGCCATTCACCTTTGTCCAGTGGCTGGCCATTCACTTTAGGTCAGAGACTGGCCATTCACCTTTGGTCAGTGACTGGCCATTCTTATTTGGCCAGTCACTAGCCATTCACTTTAGGCCAGTGACTTGCCATTCACCTTTGGCCATTCACTTTCGGCCAGCCACTGGCCACTGGCTTCCGGCCAGTCACTGGCCGAAAGTGGCTGTAGTTATACACTTAACAGATAATTTATCACAGACTGACTCAGTGTTCCTCAGAAGACTGTCAAGAGTTGCGGGAGGTCGTGTTTTATAACTCAACCCCAGAAACTCTTACATAGTAATGACACGCGAAGCTGCTGCAAGGCTGCTCAATATGTATTGGACTTTTTGAGTACTAAGTCTTACGACGCTGGTTGCGACCACCATTCCAGTCGTCGTAGGTTCAGGGATGGTATGTTGTCCCACCATTAAGATCCCCCGGTAGTGCAGCAGTAAAAAAAATAAAAAGAAGTAACTTTAGGTGAAGGGACAGTGCAACAATAGAGAGTTTTATTAGATCGTTCCGATACCTCCGATAGTCCCGATAACGATACCATGCATGCGCAAGGGAGGCGGTGGCGGAGTATCGGGTATCGTTATCGGAGTCATGGGAGCGATCTACTAAAACTCTCTACTGTTCGGTTACAATATTTTTCACTTTACACAAGCTTACTGGCACTAATGGGAAAGAGAAGCCTTGAGTACACAGTAAAGGTTTTTACACACTTAAGGGTGTAAATCAGTTTGTCCCTGGGCTAAAACCCTTGGCTAAAGCCAAGGGTGCTTGGCATGAAATGGGCACCTGCTGGGGTGGCCCAGTGGATGCTGGGCCACCCCAGCCAATCTGGCGCCGGGAGAGTATCATGGGACGTTTTGGTTATGTGGAGTTCAAGGTCACATGACGCTCTCTCGACGCTGGATTGGCTGGTAGCGTCCGCCGCGCTCGGACGAAGGGTGAAATGAAGTATAGACCCCAGTATACATTTCATTGGAATGTGTCCAATACACATATCAGAACTTGTAAATTGTACGAAAATCATATATGCTATTGCATATTCTTATATTAATATTATATGATTTACAGCTTATCATGTTTACTGAACACATTTACACTTTTTTCACTTAGAGGGATTGCCACATCACCACATACGAGGCACGTGATAAAGAAATAATGAGTCACATTAAACACAACTCACTTCATGAAGAAGTAATACAGGAGCTCCTTGCAAGCCACATCATAACCCCGTGGGCACTTGGGAAGTGTTACGGCACCCCCCTTTCTCGAACTCTAAGTGAGCAAGCAGTGGCCCCAAGCATCGCACTGCACGGCTGAACCATTGTGAACATCATGGTCTGCCACAAACGAAGCATGTAAAGCTTTCCTGTTTGGAGATCAAGTGACATGTTTTGTTTGTCTCAGAGGATTGCAGGCAACACGCTTCGCTTATCACTTGTCTCCTACGCGCATATGTTTACTAATTGGAAGCAGGGTAGAGGGGGGCGGTTTAGCCCTTGACTGAACCACAGCAGTATTTCATTATGACATCAATTAGAATGTGTTAAATTGAACGTTTATTGAACCTTGAGAAATCTAAAATACAATGTATGCCATTCCATGAAATAAAGAATGCTATCTGCACACATGTAATGAAAAATATTACAGAATGAACTTGCACTCTAGGGCAAAAAAGCAAACGTTTCATAGAAGACGCAATCCTCTTGCTCACGTACAAAGAAAATTATAAAGTCCTGGAAGACGACTATGGATAAGGAACTCGTACAGCTAAATTCTAAGCACCTCGTCTACAGGAGGTAAGCATTAGTTATCCCAGAAAGTGCCCAACATTTGTATAAATAAAAAGAAAACATGCCTCCATAAAACCTTCTATCATTCGTTCTGGAAGCAAAATAAAAATTAACCTGATAATACTGGCGAGAAAAGTGGATTATACACTTTTAAAACGGCTCACAAAACATCTCTTCAACCACATACCTTTCTGCAAACTTTGTTCAAAAATTTAATTATGACTGTCCTTAGATTGGTGTTGCTCAAGCCAAGGAAAATCCTCTCCAGAGCAACCAGTGTGTTGGAGGCCTTGCATTCGTACTGGATGCTGAAAATCCAATATGCTGCCAACAACATGCACAGCCCCTCTTCTGCATTAAAAACGGAGAACAAGCGCTCACGATCCTCAACAAGGTGAAGAAAGTCTGCATCGTCCAGCTCTTGCTTGTTGTAGAGGACACATGGTGCCGGTGGGGTGTTCTCGTCCTGCGTTAGGTAAAAGGATAAAGCAAAACATATTTTAATGTAGAAGGCCAAAACATGTTTGCTCTTGTCAACTGCTATTATTCACTGCAGTTAAGGCCATGATCATCACCCTCCAAACAGGCATACAGTGCGTATGTTGGAACAAGTAACCGGCGTCTGCAGCAATGTAAAACGAATGAAGAATTACAATCGGGGCAACATCACAACATGCAAGCATTGCGATGTAATTTTAGGGGCACTTGTGAGTATCTCTATTTCTGTACCGAAATGCATTTCCGAAATCTATTTGTGTTTCAGTAGTGAAATACTTTTGCGATGTATTATGATACGCTGCTAGACTTATGTATCTTGTTACATCTATTGTTAGAAATGAGCTGACAGGTTTGGAGATAAAAAAAAGCTACTGAAAAATCCGACGCATCACTGGTTTATTTTGGCAATGAGTGATTTTTTGCTTTGCTCTCACTTTTAACTTCTACAGCGGCCGGTTTTCTTTCTGCTGACAGCAGTCTTCCTGTGTACATTTGAGGTTATTGTATGGGTAAGAGGCCACCAACAAATGCACAGATGAGAAACAATATGTCTAAAAGAAGGCAAAAAGCAGGGACGTTTCGGCATACACGTTTTGTCAGGCGGTGTCATCGGTCGCCAGCGTTCATTGGGTGCGATAATGGGTTCTTTTCGGTATCAGCGAACATAGCCAAGGGAAGTCAAGTTGCAAAAAAAAAAGGGACACACACCGACAGAAGGCGGGGAGCTTAGGTGCTACAATCTGTTTGCCACAGACACACCCTTCTCACCTCGCCACCCCGCATTTATGAACCGTATAGGGCTGCCGACTGACCATAACGGTACATGAAAATATCTGTCCCTTGGCCAATGTTAATTTTTTTGCCTCCTCCTCTACACTGAAAAACCCAAAGATGAAGGTTACAGAAAACATTCAACATAAAAATGTTTCGCATGTAGCTGTAGAAATTAATTTTCAAGAGCTACATTTTAAGTACAGTCGCCGGCCATATGAACTCCCCCGTCCAAACACCAGCCGGTGCAGCAAAAATCCAGCAAGCAGCGCGTCGAGGTTGACGGCTGCGGTTTTCAACGGTGGAGGGGGTAATTACACATTAAAAGGTGCTCGTGATAATATATTTCTACAGCTATCTATGATACATTGTCGCGTTTGCACCTCAATGCACCCCTCGAATCCGTGACAGACAAAAGTGTTCTGACAAAATCTACAATGAGCTGTCTGCGTCAAGAGAAGAGCAATCTCGGTGGCCCAAAAGGTAACCTGCGGCTGCTGGATGACTTTATGTAAACGAACCCAGAATTCACGGGCTTGGAGAGGGGTGCAGAAACTATGTGACATTCAACTGAAAAGTTAATAAGCTCAAATTATTATCCATTTTAAGCCAAAATCCATGATTCGCACATGCCTATTATTTTCACAATGAAGCCAAAGGCGAACCTAGTAGTAGTCCGTTGATTTATTGCCGAATAGAACACACTTTGAGTACCAAACTGGATGGTTTGCTTATGTTTGGAAGGTTGCAATGACAAATGCAATACTTAATTATATGAAAAGCAAAGTTTTGTAACAATTATGTGCATGATTACATTCTACAAGTCGTTTTACGTGTATACACTCTGCACAACACTCTATTTGAAAGCTAACAAAATTTAAAAAAAAGGCCGTGAGAGTTCTGTCGATGTCTTCACTGCGTGTTCGTGGGACTCGGCGGACATTAGTAAAGGGGATAACTGTCACAGCACGTTGACTAATTGACCAAAATCTGTTAGCTTTGTAATTCATGGCTTTATGGACTATGTTGCAACTGCAGTGTTAAAAGCCAGTCAATATTAAAGGCTATCCCTATTTAAACCATTCACAAAAAGCCAAGCGGCTTGAAGGTATTCATTGTCCAACTTTTCCGTTTTTAATGCCGGATGCAAAAACCGTGCTCAGCTTGAGCTCAAGTTTTCGTGCCGTTAATAATAGGCAGAAGAGTCCCCTAGTCATACCGGGTACGTCGTCACTATCTCGACAGTGTGTCCTTGGCGGAAGCATCGGCGTCATACTTCCAGGATAGTGAAGGTGCGTCCGAAGCAACCAGGTCCGCACGACATCCTGAGGCCTTCTGAGCGCAAGATTTTGGAATGGGGCGACGAAAAGGCAGATTTTTATCACTGAACATTTCGAAACTTCTTGCCAGTCGCAAATTGTGTCAATTGTGTTAGTCATTAATATTCACTGCCTTTGAAACTAGAATTGAAACATACCCCATAAAACCATTATTAAAAATTTTGGTTAATTAGTTTTGAATAACATACTGCTAAGGGTTTTCCCCTTATGTAATGTCCTCTGAGCCCCACAAACACACATTGAAGTCAACATCCAAGTAACACTCACGTCGTTTTTTTTTTTTTACTTTGTTTGAATCAAAATCGAAAGCTTTGTATTTATGTATATATAAATATAATAAATACCTGATGCATGTGCATGCAGCCGAGCACCATCGCACTATAGAGGTCCACTTTTTTCTGAAGTAAAACTGGTTCAAACGGACAAGGCCAGTTTTACATAAACCCCCAGCACTGCATGTACCAATTACTGCCAAACATGATTGCTCACCTCATAGAACACTCTGCGCGGCTTGAAGATAGCGGCTTGCGGTCTTGGACGGTGAGTCTACTCGCTTGGTGCAGCTGGGACCTGCAATAAATTCAATACCGCTTGCCATATCCCACAAAGTAACAAAGAAAAGCCAGTAATACATAAGTCTACAGCACGACACGTCCCAAGGACCGCTAGAAATTCTCGTTCGACTCATAGAACACTTCACGCGACAAAACCATGCGTTAAGGACCGATGGAACTTAGTATAAATGTTGCAGAAAAATAAGGATATGTATTCAGCTGTGTCAAAACACGTGATCTAATGTAATAATTGTGTGGCCTTCAAGGGGTAGGGAAACGAAATTTCAGCGCTCATTTTCTAGCTTGAATGTGTTGCATGTTGCACCCTAACCTCAAAAAGACCAGTCTTCCGTTGAAAGGCACAAGAAAACTAATTTTAAAGCTAAATAAACGATCTCTCAATGTGCACCTGGTGGATGCATGCGAAGCCTATCTGGGAGGTAATCTAGCAACACTGAGGAACTTGCTACGTAGTCGTGACGTAGCAGATTCCTTCGGAGCAGCGCCGCCCTTTGGAATTTCAACATTTTCTTTCTTAGCTTTCCTCCTGGCTCAACTCACAAATCGCGCATTGTACCAAACGGTCCAAGAAGACGGAAAAGAGGCACTCCCTTCATTCTCGGGCCCTCGTTCGTGCAACCGGAAACAGCCATTCTCACCCTAGATTAGCCCGTCGCTCAAAACTCGAACAAAAGTTGCTTTCCCCAACCCGTTCAGCCCTAAGCTGACAGTGTCGAGGAAGCTACGTGCTCCTTGGGCCAGCCCACGTGTGCCATCCACACGTTCGTAACGCCACACATACTTCGAACGGCTCGGTTGTAACGCACTGATGCTATTGACACCACCACAACGCTGACAACGCCACCAAGGGCAAAGCTCATAACCATGCCTGCCTTGCTACTCCACGAACGCGGAAAATCTTTTCTTTCTGTTTTCGTTTGCGCCGGATATTCCATGACGCATCGCGCTCTCCGTTCGCTTCTCTTGGAGAGCTTGCTCGAGTGCACCGTTTGGAACGAAAAATATAACCAGTCGTTCAAAATACAAACGTGCGATTATCATTTACGGTTATTATCCGTCATGCTTGACTTACTTCCGAACGAAATTTGAATATTTCAATTTTTGTTTCCGTACCCCTTTAAAGAACACAACTGTGATGATGAATTAATGAATGATGATGATGAAATAATTTCGACGAAAGAGAGTGACCACAAGTGTATACTGAAAGAATCACTAACAATGATGAAACCTAGAAATCTATTAGTGTCTTCCCTGTGTTTTGCCATCGAGTGGAAGAAGTCTCCTGGCCTATATTTTTGTTCGAAACAGGTGTGATGCGTCCGTCTGTTTTTTTTTTTTAAATCTTGATGTTGTGCATATTTTTTTATTTCTTAGGTTGAAAGCTCAAGGCATTCCCTGTCGTTTGTTCAATCACATTTACCCAAATGTTAGTAGGTTGCCTTTTTATGTTTACTGTTCTTGGGTATATCAGGGGTTGTGAACAGTAAAACGCTGTAAGGCCCTGGAAGGAATTTTCTTTGTAAAGTGGTGGCAAGCAGAAGAGAAATTGTAAAGACTGACTTCATGTCTTCCCTACGTTTTCTTTTTTGGGTCGCCTATTCATTTTTTGCCCATTAATATTCAGCTGTGTTTAAAACTTCTCTGCGTTTGTGTCATCCTTCAGAGAATCCGTCTTTAATAAATTATGTGTTTAGCCTGTTTAGCTAGCTTGCACCCTCGTTTTTGTTTATTAATAAATGACTAGGATTCAACCGCAAGCACGGTGTTGATTCATACTAATAAATAGCAGCATACTTTTATTGACTAGTGCTGATGCTTGGACTAGTTAGCAGCCAATTATTGAAAAGAAATCATGAAGAATATGGGAACGGAGGATATGAACACAACACAGCGCTGTGTTGATCTCCTCCTTCTTGTCCGTGCCATTCACATTCCAATTTTTTAATAACACATTTATTAATAATTTTCTGCTTGGTATCATCTGTATAGGGGTTTACTGGAACGACCAACCTGCTATTGCATTCACTTTAGGGCAGCTCCCCCTTCCTCATGGTGCCATCGTTCAGGAAGTGCAAGTCGGGTGTCACTCTCACTCTTGTGGTTCAGTTCCCCAGGTTTCCATGGGTTTCAAGCTGCTAGCCAAACTGAGTCAGGCCTTCCAGCCCTGCAAGAAATGTCAATTCCACTCTTTTAGACGTAGACACCCACATTTTGCATGTACGTGAAAGAAGCTCTAACAGAGAGGAAACAAAATGATTGACCTTTTTTTAATGCATCCTTTACTTTTGCTGAGAACATACATAAACGTTACACGCTATTGTACATACAGTGGTGCGGCTTAATTTAGGAAGAGCACTTTTTTCATATAACATTTATATAAAGAAAAAACTCAATATAATGGGTCGGGCACAAATGGTTGCTACGAACTGCCCTATACGTTTACACATTACCTGATGTCACCAAAAGAGTAGAGTAGCGTAGGACTGCACTGATATAATTACGACTTTGTAACCAATTAATAGTTGGCATTTATATGTTTATTACAATTGGCTATTATTCTTTGACAGGAAGAATAACCGGGCGAGTTGGTACGGTGGTAGTCTTTGAACTCCATCAAATATTCAGGTTTGACATTAGTTAATATTTTCCGCCTTTTTTTATGTTTTTGCTTTTTCTAGCTGCTCTGATTTTTGTAAGGGCTTTCGCCACTACTAAAAAACGTGACATCTAAACTCCTTTCATTTTTTGCATCACACAATCGTAAACGTAAAAAGTGTGCCGGTTCGATAAACGCGAAGAGACCTAATTTCCGAGGGTAAAAGCTCTAAGAACAACGGACAAGTAAAAGAAACAAACAACACAAGGCGCTGCTGTAAGAACAACGGACAAGTAAAAGAAACAAACAACACAGGGCGCTGTTTGTCTGTTGTTTTCAGCGCTTTTACCCTCGAAAATATGACGAAAAGACCGCGCGTCTCTACGTCACAGGCATTAGCTTATGCAAAAAATTATGCTGCATGCTCGCTCTTGTAACGTTTTTCTCGCTCCCGCTTTATGAAACAAATCGGTGGCGAGCGGCTGTTAGGACAACACGTCAGAACTAGCATGACCTGTGATTAACACTTTGGGACGGCGACTGAATGCTTGAACTGCCGTCAGACGGCACTTGAACGCTCCGCACAAGCGTCGTCGGACGAGCGCCGCACGACGGCGCCCAGAACATGCCCACGGTTCCGCCGCACGGGAATCTTTCTCACACTGCGGAGCGAGCCACAGGTTTTGAAGAAGTTACGCTCTTTTTAAATAACTAAATAACACAGGGCAGGTGTATAGTTAGAATCAAGCATAGCTTAGCAAGCACACGGTACACGACAAAGATTGAAACAGCAGCCCACTTCGCAGAAACAAAAGAAAGTTGCTTACCGGCGTTTGCACGAGTCGTGCATGGGCGGTTCTGAACTTACGGGCGTTGGCAAGACGCAGCGTCTCCCAGCTGTCAGTCGTCGATTGCTATTCGTCATCACGGTATTCGTAAGGAAGATATCTAAAATATCCACTAAAACGGCTAAAACGTAAAGAAAAGGAGATTTCCGAAACCTCTTGAAGTTCAACTATGGTGCCTGGAACGCGTCTCCGACTGGTGTGTTTACCGCGGCCAAAAAAGTGGTCCCTCGATTTCCGCCTGATGACGTCATAAAAGTGTCAAGTTGTCGCCGGTCGCGACCCTGGCGGCGTCCCAACAGCTGTGGTATATGTGGCAGATGCCTGTTCTGCTGCAGGTCGCTTTCCACTGTGACAGTTCACGGAAGTTACAGCAGCCGGAGTTGGGACGCCTAAAGGGACTCCGTGACGAAAGCGACACTCGCGTTCGCTCGTGCTTTTCGCCAGCATTTCTACGGCCAACCGCCAGGATCGTGACAGGCAACAGCATGACACTCGCGTCATTTGTTGCCATATCGGGACCACTTTTGATGTATGGGCGGGATAGGACGCTAAACACACCAGTCGAAGACGCGATCCAGGCACCATAGTTCAACGACCATACAACCGAGCCCACTGATCTCAATGACAATTGCTGGATCGCGCTTGCCGCTCCCGCAAGTGAAGCCACCGGACTTCACTCGCTTGGGATACAATTTGCCGTTTTTGCTAGCCTTTGCTGCGGTTTTCCAGCGTGCTGTGGACACGTTTTCTACTCGTTCGTCGTCATTCGCCGAAGAAGTTTTTTGAAGACTCTGTGTATTGTTGAGACTTGCCGTCGTGAACACGTGGAAAATTTTACGAAAGTGCAGTGTCGCAGGAAAAAGGCACAACGCGTCGAAAGGAAGGGCTGGCGGCGTGTTCAAAGCTTCCCTGGCACGCCGAAGTGCCGTGTCTCTGTGCCTTCGCACGCTTGGATACCGACCAAGAATCGACGCCGTGTGGATGTGTTTTGCGAGTGCAATGTGCGTGAAGCCGTATCAAAAGGTACAACTCGTCGAAAACAAGTGTCGCCGGTGTCGCGGCGTGATCAAAGCTTCCTTGGCACGCCGAGTGATGCATCTTTGTGCCTTCGCACGCTTGGATACCGGTCAAGAATTGACGCCGCGCCAAAGTTCTGAACGTGTATCGCGCGTAGAAGCCTTTAGATCATTTATATATATCGGCCACGGAGTTGTGGATCGTCCAGCTGTTCCGGTGAGTTGCTATCAATAAAAGGGAGAGATCTGTACGTGTTCTTATGTACTATATTAACCATGGCTATGTCCCAAATCTACTCTAATAGATTCCGTGGGAGCACGAATAGGGCAACGTTGTGGAGCCAGGGGGGTTTTCGAAAGCAAAAGTACAAGACGGCGAGAATGAAAATCTTTGAAGCGCGGCCGATATGGTCGTGTGCAATCTGCTGACCAATTACAATTAGGCGAGCCGCGCTCAAACGTCAAGTGCAATTAAGTAGGTTGATAATAAGCCAGCACTGATCAGTGATGAGGAGCTGTTGTGCACGGTATTGTGTAAATCGTCTAAGGACGAAAAAAGACGTACCTTCTCCCCATCTTCCGTCGCTAGTGGACGCTGGATTAAGCTCGTTTCTAAACCGCGAGGGGAAAATACGCTGATCCAGAGGCACGAACAGCTTCACGCACATTGCACTCGCTAGACACATACACAATGCGTGGGTTCTTGGTCGGTATCCAAGCGTGCGAAGGCACAGAGACACGGCACTTCGGCGTGCCAAGGAAGCTCTGAACACGCCGCCAGCCCTTCCTTTCGACGCTTTGTGCCTTTTTCCTGCGACACTGCACTTTCGTAAAATTTTCCACGCGTTAACAACGGCAAATCTCAACAATACACAGAGTCTTCAAAAAACTTCTTCGGCGAATGACGACGAACGAGTAGAAAACGTGTCCACAGCACGCTGGAAAACCGCAGCAAAGGCTAGCAAAAACGGCAAATCGTATCCCAAGCGAGTGAAGTCCGGTGGCTTCACTTGCGCTGCAGTGAACAAGCGGGGAAGCGCGATCCAGCAATTGTCATAGAGATCAGTGACCGAGCCCAACGGAAGCTGATTGCAATAGCGATTGTCTTGTGCAGTCTTCAAGAGTCTCTTTTCCTTTTTATTTATTGCTATTTTTTTAGAACCATGCTAAGCAAATTATTATTATATTAGTAACAATAAGAATATCCTTAGAATAATAATGTAAAACATCACAAAAATTGAATAAATCTTAGGTTTTATTTAAACTTTAGGTTGTTTCTTTTTTGTGTAAACCGAAACCGAAACTGACTTAAGCAACGTTTCCTTCGTCGTAATTGTTTGCGTGTGTGTGCGTGTATGGCGCGTGCGTGTTTGTGCGCGCACGTGTGGATGCGTACGCGTGTATGCGTGTGTGCGTCTCTGGTTGTGCGTGCGTGTGCGTCTACGCGCGGGCGTGGGTTTGCGCGCGTGCATGCGGGTGTACGTGCGTGCGCGCGTATATGAGTGCGACTGCGAGCGCGAAAGCGTCTGTTTGTGCGTTCTATTGCACTGCGCCCGCAAGAAGAACAATTGGATGTCCCTGGACACTGTTAAAACACTACCCTACTGAAAAAACCCGTATAAAAATTCATACTGGTTGACCCGTATATCTCATACGGTGTTATGGGATACGGGTCTCCCGTATGATACTGGGAACCCGTACCTGTACAGGTTGACCCATTCAGATACAGGAACCCGTTCAGATACGGGGCCCGTACCTGTACGGGTTGACCCGTTTAGGTAAGGGAAACCGTGCCTGTACGGGTCGACCCGTTTAGATATAGTAGGAACCCGTACCTTACAGGTTGACCCATTTAGATATAGGAACCAATATTTCTGCATGTTCATCTGTTCAGAAAGGTTTATCCGTTCTGATGCAGTAATAGGAATCAACATGGTGTCCAACGTTTGCAAACGGATGGATGGATCTTTACAGGTTTAACAATTCGCATGCATTTGTCATGCAAAGAATGAGCATGAGCCAGGTCATTTCAGTTTATATGTGTATTTAGTGAACGCAAATTGGCATCTGCAGAACACCAACAAGAAGCTTAACCTCTAAGCAAGCTTAGAAGTCAAACTTCTAGTTAATATCCTGCAGTAGGATATTAACAAATTTGCATACTGCAGTAGATTCACCCGAGCTGTCCTCTTCGCTGGAGAGGCCTCTCGAGGATGCCTCCATAGGTACTCGTTGAAGGCATCTGCAGGGGAAAAGAATACAACAATGAGTCATGTGTATCTACAGTTTCCTGAAAAATTTAATATTTTACTTCCTGCAATTATAAGTAAGCAATTTCCACTACAATTTATGCTTTGTTAATATCTTGTGATACCATGTAGACCCCAAGAGTAACTTCTTACGATTACGCAGTCTGCTTAAAACAGCAGGCATGCATGATTCGGCCCGAAAGTTTTGAACCAGTTCAGACCGAGTTCAGAGGAGTGCAGAAGCAGTGCGCAAGTCGGGCTGCGGCTGCGTGAACTTAAGCTGCAGCGTTACAAACCACCCTGTAATTGGTTTCCGAAAGACCGAAGAGTTGCCATCTGTTACTGCATGAACGCTGAACTGACTTCGGCCAGCGCAAGATTCTGTGGAACTGAGGCTGAGCTCGTGCAGCACTGGAATAAATCGAACAGGCCAGTTCAGCGTCCATGAAACTTCCGGTTGAATCTAATGAGTCAGTTCTTACACTATTTGAACTAGATCGGCCAGTTCAAGCAAATCGAAAAGACCTAGTGTGGCTTTCCACAACTATGCACTTAAAGTTTGCTTGCAACAGTGTGTTCCTTGCATTTCAGTGTTTATGAAAATTATAGACCTTGGAGCAGGGGGACAAAAAGGAACGGAAAGACACGAAGCTCCAGAGCTTCGTGCCTGTCTGTCCCTTTTTTTTTCCCCACGTTCCCGGGTAACCACGTCTATCCTTAACCAGCTCGCCTGCCTGTTAACTTAAGTAAAAGTATGTTCTATAAATCTAAATATCTATTTTCAATTATGAACATGGGCCTCTGATTGCCTACAACCTCTAACTTATTTCATGCCCAACAATGTCACCATGGGAACAAGTAAAAGGAACACTGAACACACAATTCTCGACTGGCAGTTTTAGTGCGAAAGAAAGATTTTGACCTGCAATTGTTGTTCTGGGCATGTATATAAATTGACAACACAGATTTGATATCAAGAACCATTTAACTAATTTAATATCCGTGTTACGACCCTTGAATGGTCTATTCATACGAGATAGTTCCCTGGTAGAAAACTGAGCACTAGAAAGGAGGAACACCCACGGTGAGAAGGCGGTTCAGAAAAAATGTGCAGTACTCAAAGGACGGAGCCAAACATAGTTCGGTTTTAGCAGTTCTAGTGAACAAACAGACTCACTTTCACAACTTTGCTAGTGCCAGCTTTTCAATCAAAAGAAAAAATAAGTGCCTCAGCAGAAGGTCCTGCAAGCAGGCCACTGATATCATGGACCTCCCCCAAAACTTGCAGGGATTAGCAGATATTTGCAATGCGGAGCATGTTGCAATGCGGAGCACACTGAGGAGGTAAAACCTCCTCAGTGTGAATACATCAGAGACCACCAAGGGACCTAGATGACCGTGACAAGGTCACTTTACTTTTCTTCATATATTAAAAACAAAGGGGGAGATAGGGCTTCTTCATTTCGGTTTTGCGCTCAGAGCTTCACGTTCCTAAAGCTCAAACTAGTCGAACCGTGACCTTTGAACAGCCTATAACACTGAAAGTTCTGAAAGCCTTGGAATATTTTATCACATTAATTTTGTCGTAGCAGGTTGCAACTTCAGAAGCCATAAGGTTTGAGTGACTCACCAAGTATGAGACATCTGTGAGAAGTGGGCACTTACTGCTGCCAACTTGACTGGAGTCAGGGCCCTCTCGGCGACAGCACCCTTGAAGCGCTGGCATAGCACCCCAGTCACACTCCGCCCATGCTGGTTCTCCCTGCCGAAGATCAACTTCGTGGCCTCTTTAACGAACATGGAGTCTCCCCGGGCTCCCCTCACGTAGAACAGTTTGTCCTTTTCCACCAAGACACCATGGCAAAGGTGAACCTAGAAATAGATAGAAATGCTCTACAGGAAATGCAGCCAGCCATTGGTCCCGATCTCATTGATCTTTTGGAAACTTGTGCAGACGTCTGCCGCACAATGCCACTTTTTTCGGACGCAGGACATGCAAGGAAGCTCTTCACGCAACATCTTGGGGGTATTCTTTTCAAAGCCAATCACAGAAATTCACCACGGGCACTCACTACTCGTCTCCAACTTCTCAATCTAAAGAACACCTCATCTTGAAGTACAGAACATAGAGTGGAACAAACATAACTGCAAAAGAATCGCATAGCAAACAGTTCCAGCCACGCATGTCGTTTGCAATGCACACAAAAAAAACACGGAGGGGAAAACAAAAAAGCTCACGGTAGGGTGTAGCCAAGTGACTTCCGCCCACTCACTCTCTCCTCTCCACTTCTCCGACCTCCGTGCGCGGGTTTCAGTTTCTGTTCTGAGCAGTTGCGTTTTTTGGCTTTAATAAAAATATATGTGACTGTTGCAAAATATTAATTTGGTAGTCTTTCGACACTATTAAGAATCGGCTGGCAAAAAATGAAAACTTTTATTGGGGGGTGTAAGTGTCCGTTTAAGTGAGTTCAGAGTAAAGAGAGAAAGCGAAAGAAGGGTACCAATTATAACACTTTGGGCTACTTGGTACATGATTTATGAAAAAGCTCGAAATAAGACAAGGACACTAGATAGAAAACGTTTCAGAAAAGTGCCAATTAATTGGGAAGAAATATCTTATCAATGCCCGGCCCTACTCTTTACATTCATCAGCATTTTGAAGCAGCCCAATGGTTCAATTTAAGGAAGCATATAAATAACCTCATTCAAGGAGCTGTGGAAACAATAAAATTTAGTCACTTGCCCAATATCTGGAATGAATATTACATGAAATTCTGAACTTACCTCGTCATCAGCCTCTGCAAGCACTGGCACACACTCGGGAAATGCCTCCGGCGGGCCTGCTACAAGATCCGCTGCTGGAACAGCAGCATCAGCGGCCGGTACAGGTCGAGCGTGATCCACACCAGCTCGCACTACGTGAACTGAAGCAGGAGCGCCAGCTGCAGGAACCACTGCTGGGCAAGCTGGAGGAGCTGACCCAACACCGCCAGACGGGACATTGTCCACTGCAACATAATAAAACACTCTTTAGAAACAAGACACAGTTCAGGAGTCAACCGATTTTTCGGACGCCAAAAATTCAGACAAGCTTGATTATTCGGACTTCAGCACTTTCCTGGTTCGTTGATGGCATGAGGGCTTCATAGTACTTCATGCCACAGAAGACTACCGGCAGTGTGCTTATTTGTTTTTCCGTAACACACCGGGACTGGAAAAGTAGCGCGAGCAGGACACAAAACAAAAGGATGAGAAACAAAACCAAAGAAGAAAAAGAGGAAGAAAAGAAATGCGCTCAAGTTCGCCGGCAGTGGGCGGCAGGGAGGTTGTTTAGTTTACAAAAAAAATACCGGTGAATAGCTAATGAATATTCATGCCAAGCATTTCCAACGGTTTGCAAGATATAAGCTCAATCTTTCTGACGAAATCCAATGCTGTAGCAGATCGCCTGCTCACCTTTTAACCAGTTGCACAGTTGCGTCGCTAGGCACAATCTGCCGCCCGATTAAAGTTCAGCCTTGTTGGTGCTGTGGTCATGCCTACGACCAGCTTCCTCACTCCCTCCTCCTCAACAGAAAGAACTCCTTTTTCCCCAATGACGAAAGGATGTGTGCTGGCCGGGCTCATCAGAAAGCGCATATTTAAAATGTTTTGTCTGACAGAACAAACTTTCACTTCAAGCCTCATCTATGCGCACAGACCATGGTGTCTTGGTATGACATAATTGTTTGACATACTGCAGAACCAGAAAAATATTTCTTCAATCAAAGCAAAAGTGCTGCCGAGCAAAACGGGCTCATCGCCATCAGCAACAAGAAACAAACTCTCAAAGCTCCATTTGCACCCTAAGAGAAGAAAAGAGAATTATAGACACCTCTTAAACTCATTGATACATTGAGGCACCCCTGTAGTATATGCTTACTTCTGATTGCGACCAAAAAAAAAAAACTTAAAATTACTTTTGATCCCTCAGATAAAGTGTGAGCACATAATGTGTAGTGTGTGAGGTAAGCAACTGAAAGTGCCTCCACGCTTACCTAGTAGTGCCAGCAGCTGCTTCTTCATGGCGTCCTCTCTATCTGGGGCTCCTGCTCCAGGTTCAGCACCCTCTGCTTTGCCGACCTCAGCTTTTCAACCAGTCAGGCATGCTCCCCAAGCGACACAGCGGACGTCCTGTCCTCTTGTCTTTTTTTTTTTTCTTGTACTTGCCACCCACTGCAGGGGATGGCAACATCAAAATCTGGAAAAGAAAAAGGTCCAGGTGTTGTAATATTTATTTAATATAAACTCCAACACATAATTGGGACACACATAGTTCACATTAAATTGCTCCCCCCCCTTTATTTTTTGGGTGCAGGTTTCAGCCCTATACCTGTGATTGCCCCCTCCCTGAAGAAATGCTTCCAGACGCCCCTGACAAGATATCCGGTATTCACTGTCAGTACAGGAAATAATTGGTATATCGTCCTTTACATACTCTAGTGTGTAAAGGACGATACCTGTTGTCAGAAAACACTGTGTAGGTAAACGAAATAGTATGATAAAATATTGTGTTAAAAGGTACTTCAAAGTTAGTTAGAAAGTAAAATATGATAATACTACTTTGCACCCAGTGTAGTTTCTATGAGGAACGTAAACTCTCAGTTGCTTTGTACCTGCAATTCAGTGCTTTTAAATATGATAGCATCTATAAGCAAAGCATATGCACTTTAGGCGTCTGTTGGTCCGAAAATTTGTAACTGCTTTTGAAAACAGCATGTGCCGGCACATTATAATTCAGAAAAGAAAAATATGCCGGGCATCGTATCCGCTTCACTACGAGCATACATGGGTAAGCATTTGCGAAAGAGCTACTGGTTGCAGGCAAGAGCTGCGTTGATGCACGTGCCAGTGACTCAACGCCGTTGTTGCCATAGCAATGTGCGCCGCATCTGGTCGCAGTCGCACATAGCCACATCTGAGGAGAGCTCTGTGAACCAGACTTGAGTATCATCTTTCGTTGTCGGTATGCGAAAGCAGGTCTCACCAGAGGAACATTACGCAAGCGTGCTGAGGCACAGTGAAAGCAAAGTGCCTAGGGTACTTCGGAACAACATAAAACATGTTTGTTGAAAGCTGGAGAGGCACGTAGCAACAAGAGGACCATTGAAGCGGATGAAAAGATTAAAGAGAGGAAACTTCGGCTGCAACGCAAGCAGGACGCCAAACAAATGAGGACGTCTTGCGATAGTGGAGAAGAGATGTAACTTCGTGTACAGCGAGATTTTGACTTGACTTAGAGTAGGTGAGCACATCTCGTAAGACGGAAGAGTGTCGAATTCAGATTTAATGCGGTCGAGAAACGAGCAGGAGAGTGTCTCTTGAAATTGAAGAGGGACAACTGCAGCTACAGCACAGTCGAGACCAGGAGTGGCCAAGCTGCGGCACTTTGTGTGTTACATTACGGCTTGTGGTCCACTTTCATAGAGCGTTCTACCCACCGGATCTGTGTACCAGAATAACAAGCAATTTAAAAAGTGTCTGTACAAATAGTCCTGACCAGCCATAATGAATGGACACAATTACTCAGAAAGCGAACAAAATGCAAGATATTCTTTAGCCTAACCGTTAAATTTTACCCACAATTACTGCCCACTGGTAACGGAAGTGAAGTATGCTGCTGATTTGAAAAAGGGAAACAAAAGACGAACCCCCTCCTTCTGAACAGAGTCGAAGATGAGGTAAGAAAAACAGCCTAAATGCACACATAAACCTCGAACCTTGAGTTCAATACCATTGGGATGACCACGTGCTTCTTTTTCAAAGCAGCAACCAGCTCAGCTCGTGTCTCTGTAAAACAAAACATGCACACTGAATTACATCTCAAAGTCGTCGTGTTCGTCTCCCTTTCCCTTCTTGTATCGGGGTTTATAAATATGACCGTTCACCAGCCAGCCTGCGCTATAACCCTTGTTTCAAAAATCATTTTTTTCGATATTTTTACACATTAAATGCACCACCTAGTCGAACTTATGTGGTAAATTTGTCGAGCTTACAAAGCCGATTTGTTGCGATTTATTTTGAGTGTCGTGGCTACCGTCTGGAGCGCCCTGTAGTTAAACAACGTAAAACCCTTTGCTCTTGCCGCCCAGTTCTTCACAAATCGGGCGCAAGGTCATATTCGTGCCCACTCCATTTCGCGAATTTTAGACGCCGGAACGGGGGACGCCGGAACGGGGGCCCACGAAATTTCCGCTTTCCACGTGTCCTTAAATTTCGCTAATATTTGGAAGCGTGGAATGTGCAAAAAATCGGGGGCTGGCGAACATTAGGGAGTGTTCGTAGACCGCGTTTCCCCCTCCGCAACGAAGATGCGCCTGCCCGCCGATAGCCTTGACTGTAGAGTTCCGGGTATATAGCGAGTTGCGGAGGGCGTTGCGGGACAGCGAAAACGATCTACGAAAACTCCCTATTCACGGTTTGCAGTATACGTTGTGCTTCGAGCCCCTGATGCGTAGAAAACAACTTACCATTCCCCGGCGCACGCTCCAACAGCCTCCCAGTAGACGCTTTTCGGCACGTCGGGGTCGAAGTCGCCAACGCTCGCCGGTTTGAACTTCTTGATACGGTTCACCACGCTGACTATTGCCTTCGCGCCATCAATATAAATCATGTACGCTTAGTACATATCGACACCGATACACACCGATCGAGATAGCCCTAACGTCAATGCGGCTTTGGTTCACAGCACTGGCTGGTACTGGCCGGCTGGCCAGCGGCGGTGGTATGTAAGGATTGGATTGGATTAAATAAATAATGTGCCTTAGTTTATATTACTACTATTATTACTCAAAATAGTTTTAGAACATTTAAAAGCATAGAAACTTACCATGTTAAGTTTATTTATTGTTAAGAAAAACATTGTTTGTCCGTCGTTGGTTGTTTTTCTGCACTCTGGCTTACAGCTACGAAATCCAATCCAATCCGACGTCAATAAACCGAAACCGAAACTACCGCGGTACAGGGCTCAAAGCTATGAAGCAAACTCTCGTTTATCTCGGCCTCGCTTCCCATGGATTTGGTTTTCTCATTTTATGACTTTAAATATGCATGTCATAAAATGGTTGAGTTTAATAGCTGAAACTGTTAAACTGAAATGACCTAATATGTGATTTTCTGATTAAAATTCTTTATTGAAAAAAAATATCACAGTTTAGTTTCGCGGTGAGCGCGTTCCCGTCGAGGTCTGATAATTTCTGGTCGCGTTAAATAGACCGATCTCACCGGCCAGTTTGACTATACACCACCGCTGCCGCAATGCAGCGAGGGAACTTTAGTCTTTGGGCACGTGCGACAACCTCGCTGGAGTTCTTCGCGTGCAGAGCACGAGAAGGCACGAGCCCTCGCGTGCACGGCCGTCTGCCTCCTGTGAACAGTGGCGTACCAACTTGTTTTTGAGTGGGGGGGCAAACCCGACCCTCTTCCCCCCCCCCCCTTAATCGAAAATTCGGCGCAACTTTTGTCGAAGTTTTCTAAAGATGTGGCAATGATTCGGCAAAATTACAACGTTACCAGACTTAACATTGATATTTTGTTTTTTCTCACGAAAAAAATTTTGCTTCTTCTTAAAATAAATACAACTTGTAGTGCCTATTGAAACAGTTATGATTAAATAAGGTGATATTCTACAAGATAATTGTTTCGATGTCGCTTTTGTGTGTTTACTGGCAATTTTAGTGTTTGCTTGCAGAAAGTGGCGTGACAACGAGGTTGGGTAGTAGCCGGAGCAGTCACGAATCACACTACGAGAGTTTTGATTTTGAGGCTTCATCAGCGCACGCCTGCAAGTGTGTTTACATTGTTAAAATAAAGACAATCACTGCGTTCTTACTTTCTCTGGGAGTCACCGTTTCGTGCGCGAAAACGGATGCAACGGTTGCTGAGCCTTCACCAGAAGAGATAACAATACTGTAAATATGCATGTTTTTCGATTTGAGTCACTTGACGTCAGCTTTGCATGAAAGTGCGCGTTCCATATTCGCAACGTGCCGTTTTTAACCTTTAAAATTCCGGTTTCTGGAGTTAGGACACACACGGACGTTTAGGAAGATGGGGAGAGTTAGGAATGTCGGATGTGCAACGTCGAGCATGATAGTTCTGTGTTTAACGAATACTTTTCATCAGTGTTTACTAACGAGTGCTTGGACTTCGTCCCCACTCTCCCTGAAGAGCTTTACGAGCGCATGCATCCTATTAACGTTAACTCCGCTGGTATTAAAACATTGATTGATAAACTAAAACTTACTTCGTCCGCTGGAACCGATAACATCAACCCTAAAATTTAAAAGAAACACCCGTGTTATTTCTAGTGAGTATTTGAAACTCATCTTCATTCAGTCCTCATCTCAAAGCTGCCTTCCATCTGACCAAAAGGTGGGAAGGGTAATTCCCAGTCTTTAAACAGGGCAGCCGCTCTTCCGCATCTAATTATCGCCCTAATTCATTGACTTCAATTTCTTGCAAACTACTTGAGCATATCCTCTACTCCAATATCATGAGGCACCTATCATCCCATTTCTTTTCTTTAAACAGCAGCACGGTTTTCAAAAGGTACTTTCCTGCGAAACGCAACTCTGCGACTTCATCCATGACTTGCACACTAACCTTGAATGTCACGTCCAAACTGAAGCAGTCTTTTTTTTTTTTTTTTTCCAAAGCGTTCGGCCGTGTCCTCCATCAACGCCTTCTTTCTAAGCTATCATCTTTTTGCCTCGACCAATAACCGTTTGCATGGATTCGTGACTTTCTTTTTTCCCGTGTACAGGTCACGTCCATGATGATCATGAATCTTCCTTAATAAATGTATCTGCTGGTGTTCCCCTGGGGTTCGTACTTGGGCCCTTACTCTTTTTAATATTTATTAATGACATTCCCATTGGGATTTCTTCAAAAAAACGCTTTTTCGCCGACGACTGCGTCATCCATAACAAAGTAACTTGTGTGCAAAATAATAACCAGCTTCAGGAAGATCTAGATAAAATTAACAATTGGTGCAAAGAGTGGATTATGTCACCAAACAAGTATAAACGCAAACTAATCCACTTCACCAAGAAAAAAACCACTCTGTCATTTAATTACTTCTTGGACTCCGATCTGATTGAGACCGCTACTGTGTATAAATACCTTGGTGTAAGACTAACATCTGACCTTCCCTGGAATAACCACATTGAAGTCATTACCGCCGATTCATCTGGAACTCTTGGACTAAGCAGACGTAACTTAAAAAATCGCTCCACTCTTTGTCCCTAAGCTAACCTTTAACACGTACGTCAGACCAAAAATAGAATATACTTCAACCATCTGGAATACCCATCGACTGTACCTCATCAATACGCTGTAGAGGCAGTTCAGAACAGAGCTGCTCGCTTCATTTCATCCACTTATGACTTTTCTTTCAGTGTCTCGGCGCTAAAAACTGAACTAACCATGTCCTCTTTGCAGCATCGCAGGAAAGTCTCTCAGCTGTGCCTTATTCACAAAATCTACTACCACATTCCCGACCTCAAAACCACTTTGTTATTACCCCTCGACCGAACATCTTCTCGCCTCAACAACGTCTGTACCATCAAACACACTTCTGGCTCTACGAACGCTTTCAATTGGTCATTCCTTTCTCAAGCCATCAGCCACTGGAACAGTCCCCCATCCTCCATTGTCACCATCTTGGACCCCGCTGATTTCTCCTCTGCAGTAAAACTACACCTTTCTTGGCCCATGTGATGGTGTGCGGGGCTAGGCAGATCAGTGAAAACACTTACGCAGAGCGCTTGCCAGGCCAGACTTGTACGTAGTTCAACTACTTTACTCAAGTTGCTGTAGTTTAACTACTTTTCTGGGTAGTTTAGTAACTTTTAATTACATTTCTATTCTAGTAATCAGTAGTTTACTTTAACTACTTTTCCGAGTGACTTCCACTCAAATTACAAATTACTTTCTAATTTTAGTGGTTGTTTTGCCTATCAACAGAGAACAGAGGTCGGAAGGTCAGCTGATATTTGCAGAGGGGGAAGCATGCGGAGTAGAAAAGGGGGGGATGGGAAGGAAGAAAGTGATTTAGATAGTCAAAAAAAAAAACCCAAAATTTTAACGAGCCCCCCCACTGCAACAACACTGCTACGAGGCGCGGGGAGCGAACAGACACGACGCAAGAGGGGTCGAGTAACTGTGGGATTAGCTCCGAATAGTGGCGTTTCTTTGTATTCCGAAGCTCAAGGAGACTTGACGCATTTGAAGAAAGGGCTTGTCCCCGCTTCTCTCCAATGTAGGAATTCTTGCCCACTACAGGAGGTGCACACACTGCTCCTTTTACGGTGCAGGCGGTAGAACCCCTAACAACGACGCTCACGCCGGATAGGCTGCTCGTGTATCACTCGAAGCGCGTTAACCCACCCCCGCGCCTGCGTAGTTAGGCGGTAGAACCCCTAACAACGACGCTCACGCCGGATAGGCTGCTCGTGTATCACTCGAAGCGCGTTAACCCACCCCCGCGCCTGCGTTCACGCCGCTTCGCGGTGACGGTGTGCGGCTGCTAATTACAAATCTATTAACCCACCTAGCCCCCACACCCCCCGTACACGCCGCTTTGCGGCGTCCGGTCGGCAACCCAAGCCCCGCTGCCCCATGCACTTCCGTAAATAGAGTCGATACGATTTAGTTTAGCGATGTTTCGTCAACAACATTCGTTTTTTTTTAGTGTTAATGGTAAAAAAGAAATGTAAATATCGCCAAATGCCTCGACAAAACAAAATGTTCGAGAAAAAAATAAAAAGAAGTAAGCCGGCCCACACCATAAATAGAACCCGGTTCTGACACGTATGAGGCAGACATCTCACCACTAAGTTACGCTACCTCTTCGGAAACTCGCATTGCATCCGCTGCCTATGTTGACGGCGGCAGCGCCTATCTCCAAGCAAGCAAGCAAAACCTTATTTTGTGTAAGGGCCTACGTCCTGGTCTGGACGGCCCGTCCGGCCCATGTCGCGCGGATGGATTCCGTAAGGTTACCGTGTAGCCTTGTTCGTGGAGCAAGGCTTTACGAACCAGCCAATCCGGCGTGCGTGAGCACCGTTGCTAGGGTTTGTATCGCCTGCGCGTTAAAAATATGCCCGCGCGGGTCGGGGGGCAGTGCCCTTGGTATTCCTTGGGCGCCGCCGGCCTGTGTCTGCTCTGCCCAGTGGCGGCCGTTTCAGGGGGGGGCAAAACGCATGCCTTGCCCCCCCACTCTGAGAACTGGGGGGGCAAGTGCCCCCCTTGCCCCCCCGGTTGGTACGCCCATGCCTGTGAACTAAAGTTATGGCGGCTTTACGCATGCGCCCAACGCTAAGTGAGATCGGTCTATTGTGTATACCGGTAGAGCCTGTACAAGGTTACCGACCGCCGGTTTAAGTGCCGGCGCCGGTAAGGCGTTACCGGTCGCTCCGATACGTGGTTGCTGTTAGCCGCGCATCGATTACTGGCCACCGATACGTTATTACGGCCCACCAGTGTGGCGTACCGGCTTCGCCTGTACGTGTTCACTCGCCGCCTGTACATGATATGGGCAACCGATACGGCGTATCGGCTTCGCCGGTACGTGGTTACCGGTTACCGGTGTGGCCTACCGGCTGTTCCCGTACGTGTTTATCGGCCGCCTGTACATGGTATGGGCAGCCGGTACGGCGTGTCGGCTTCGCCAGTACGTGGTTACAGGTCTCCGGTACAGAGATACCGGTTACCGATATGAGAATACAGGACTCCGGTGTGAACCGGTATAGGCCGGTATACATTTGTACAGGTTTTTTCAGTAGGGTAACTTATTATTATTAATATTATTATTATTATTATTATTATTATTATTATCTAGTATCTAGAACATTATTATCCGTATCTAGAACATGAATTCCAATATGTGTGAAATAAATAT
The DNA here is from genome assembly GCF_016920785.2 of Ixodes scapularis. Taxonomy (NCBI): domain Eukaryota; kingdom Metazoa; phylum Arthropoda; class Arachnida; order Ixodida; family Ixodidae; genus Ixodes; species Ixodes scapularis. The sequence continues at coordinate 75,416,146 of NW_024609837.1, forward strand.
ATTATTATTATTATTATTATTATTATTATTATTATTATTATTATTAATAATTTAATGAAAGCTGTGAAAATAATAATAATAATTTAATGAAAGCTGGTGTACCGCAGGGCTCTGTTTTAGCCCCCCTTTTGTTTAATTTATATGTCAATGACCTTTCTAAAACTATATCCGGGTGCGAAATATATCAGTACGCTGATGATACGTTGCTAGTATCTAGACATTTAAATCTGAGCAGTGCGACTGTATCATTGCAAGAGAATTCGACCAAAGTTATGGACTGGTTCGAAGCAAATCTTATTAAAATAAATGTTCAGAAAACAAAAATTATGTGTTTCAGTAGTCCGTCGAAACGCAAAAGCCTTGATATTCCTTTTATATTGCACTCGTCGAAATGCACTCACTGCTCCTGTATGCCTCTTGAATATGTAAACACAACAAAGTACTTAGGCATTTTCTTTGATAGCGATTTATCGTGGAATTCACACCTCAGCTACATAGCCAAAAAGTTAAGGAGTGTATCTTGTATGTTATATACTATAAAAACGTTTTTACCGCTGTCTGTCCGAAAATTGATAGTCAATGCCTTAGCCTACGGCCTGTTACGTTACGGAATTACTATTTATGCGAATTGTTCCATGCTCTGGTATCACAAAATAGATAGCATCTTAAAAAGTATTTTAAAAAGCGCAGCGTACACCTCTTTTGATCAGCCCAAGTGAAGAGTTGTTTTCTTCGTTGTGTCTCCCGCGTTTTTCAGCACTTTATAAAAGATGTGTAGTTGGCAAACACTAATGGCACAGCCCTTTCAAAACGCCCCGTGTCCTGCAGCGCAACTTAAGGGAAAGTGAACGATTTTTCATTCCTCGTGTATACACAAAGTATGGAAAACGTATGCGCTATTTCTATGTCCCTGAACTTTTCAATACATTGTCAGAGTCATTCTTGGAACTCATCAAAGCGTCAGTTGAAAAAACAACTAAAAACGATTTGCTAAATATCCTGCTTCTGAACATGTCCTTTTTGTGCATCTCGTGTTTTTTTCTGTTTTTTTTTTTTTGTTTTCACACTTCCCAGTTTTTGAATAGAAGATTTTTTGTGGTCAAAGAGTGTATTCCGTGGCCATCCGTTCTTAATCCCCTTTAGTGTATTTATTGTGGTGTATGATTACATGTCAGTAATTTTTTTTAAGAGTTATTTATGCATAGTTCTTGGGATTGTTTTTTTTAAGTGTTTTGTTTGTTTTTTTGTAATCAAGCGTCAAAATTTGATTTTCTTCACGCCGCTGCTGGGTCCAGTCCTACAAGCCTCTTTTGGCTTTCGACGGACCCGCATTCTTGTATGTTGTTATGAAATACGTGAAATAAAAAAAAAATATTTATTATTATTTTTTACTTATTGTTGTTGTTGTTGTTATTGAAACATAGCCCTGAGTCTTTAGACACAGGGACCTAAACTTTTCTATAGCTGGCTGTAGCTGTATCTATAAATTTCTAAGGCCGACCATGCAAAGCTACAGGGGGGGGGGGATAGCCTGCCATTCAATTTCCCAAGGACGACCATAGACCATTTTTGTATGGGATGTCTCGAACTGATTTATTATGGGATTTGCCTCTTTATGTGTGTGAGTTTTTTGCATGTCACCATATTCTCAAATGAATATTTTACTCAGGTTGACATGGTCATGTGACAGGTTATAGCAGCATGTCATGAATATTTGTCAAACATTTTCACTATATTTTCATTTCATGTTGCCAGATATAAACTCGAGACTAACTGATTTTTTTTACTGTACACTTCCATCAATAAATATTTGTACAAAATGCTAGTATAGAGCATTTCACCCTACTTTGCAATTTCTGAGCATGGAGTGATTTGTAAGAAAATGAAATATGAACTGATATATAAAATTTTGATTGCAAAGATAAAAATTGTATGCAAAAGAGGCACTTTATTATCAGCTATTTGCATGAATTACAACTGACATTATAAAAAAGTAGACTGCTAACAACTATTGCTTTTCAAGCAGAAATCTTACCTGTACATTATGGACAGAGCCATGTATAAGCTTTCCAAAACCATTTCACATTATTTATTTAGCAACCTCTTCTACACCCTTCTCACATTCTTCACTAAATGTAGGGTGTAACACGAAACAGCACCCTTTTCGTTAAAATTATGAGGTTGTATTCCTAGTTTTTAGGGTGTTAAAAGGGTGTAGCCGAGGATGTAAGTTGCTACAAAACCCCTTTTACACCCTTAAAGGTGTAAAAAAATTTACTGTGTAGTAAGCCGAGCATCACTGGCGTCAATCACCACGATAGCGTCAATAGCGTCACGGCGTTGCCCACCACCCGCCAACAACCACGTTGTTAACAACAAAACCAGCGTTCTGCACATCTAGGTCGAGATGTTCATTTTTTTTTCTTTTACGTGTGGTTCAATTTTGAACGTTTCCGTTGCGGTTTTAACCGAAGCTGTTAGCTTTCGTTGGCTCAGGAAATCAGTATCCTAGCACCTATATAAAACATTACTGAGACTAGCCTAAGTTTAATCAATATATGGGAGACGTCTTGTTTAGGCTATTCCAAAACACAAAGCCTGAAATATCCAATCTTATCCGATTCAAGCACAAGCTGATCGGGAAGCGTGGCTAGCGTGGCGGTTTACTAAGCTGAGTGCATTGATACACCTATAGGTTTTTAAGGTAGAGAAGGGGGCTTATGGCCGGTGTACAAGTATACACTGGCTGGGTAACGGAGGGCGCGTCTTCCAGGAAAGGGGAGCATGTGCGCCCGATGCACCCGACTACAACTTTTTTTTCTTCGAGTGCAGTTTGGGAAGTAAATATGTGGAGCACTAACCGAAAAATCGCGGATGTGGTCCTGTGCCGCGCAGCGACACAGCGGTATTGTTAGCGCGAAAATGACGTGGGCGCGGTTTTCGTATTTTATTTTCATATAAAAACGACGGGCACAATATTTTCCCACTTCTGGTAATGTTCCACATGAACATATCACACGACAGTGCTAGTCTAACGAAAAAAAAAAACTAAATAAAACGGTGATCGTTTGCTTGCGCTAACAGTGTTCGCGCGATGCACGCACTAATATCCTGTCAATCACTCGCTCATGATGCTTCTCTCGCTACCCGTCGTTATGCCAACGTTTCGTCAACGCGATGAAAGTTTAGATTATGGGTGTCCCTGCGGCGAAACTGAAAATCAGCACTTTTGGCCAAACACTTGCTGGCCGTGTTTATGTCCCCGGCGGCCAAGTTGAAAATCAGCACTTCTGGCCAAACACTCGCCGGCCGTGTTTATGTTTCCGGCGGCCAAGCTGAAAATCAGCACTGCTGGCCACACACTTGCCGGCCGTGTTTATGTCTCCGGCGGCCAAACTGAAAATCAGCACTTCTGGCCAAACACTTGCCGGCCGTGTTTATGTCCCCGGCTGCCGCGCTGAAAATCAGCACTGCTGGCCAAACACTTGCCGGCCGTGTTTATGTCTCTGGCGGCCAGGCTGAAAATCAGCACTTCTGGCCAAACACTCGCCGGCCGTGTTTAGGTTTCCGGCGGCCAAGTTGAAAATCAGCACTACTGGCCAAACACTTGCCGGCCGTGTTTATGCCTCCGGCGGCCAAGCTGAAAACAGCTAGTTTGTGGACGGACTCTTGCCGGCCTTGTTTATGTCTCCGGTGGCCAAGCACTTAAAGGGGACATGAAACGCTTTTCCAACTTTTTCCTGTTCAGCTTTCCTCCTCAACTCATACATCGCGCATTCCACCAAACAGTTAAAGAAGACGAAAACGGGGAGCCCCCTCTTGCTCGCACCCTCGTTTGTGTAATCCGGACAGATCCATTCTCCCCCTAGAAGATTAGCCCGTCGCTCAAAATTCAGACAAAAGTTGCTTTCCCCACCCCGTTCATTCCGAAGCTGACAGTGCTGTTGAAGCTATATGCTCGCTGGGCCAGCCACACTTGCCACGTGAGCGTGGCAAATGTGGCTGCAGAGAATGAAGTCAGGTGATGAAAGGGAGGCGGCTGATTGGTCCGGCAAGCGCGTAGCTTCCACCACAATGTCAGCTTAGGGGTGAAGGGAATAAGTGAGGTCCGGTTGCGTCTGACGTCAGTTTGGACCCGACGACGCGCTTTTGGGACCGCGGATGTATCACAGTGAAAAGGCAGAGAGGTTGCGAAGGGGAGGAGGTACGAAATAGTCCGCTCTGTTTTCAAATTTTCGCACTGAAAGTCACGCTTTTGACTTTCTACTTTTTTTCTTTTGGTTCACTGAACGATGTGCTATTAGTAAAATCCCAATCTAAAATGATTTATCCCAACCCAAAAATCGTTTCATGGGCCCTTTAAAGGGGTCATGAAACGCTTTTCCAACTTTTTCTTGTTTAGCTTTCCTCCTCAACTCATAAATCGCGCATTCCACCAAACAGTTAAAGAAGACGAAAAGGGGGTGTCCCCTCTTGCTCGCACTCGCGTTTGTGTAATCCCGGACACATCCATTCTCCCCCTAGAAGATTAGCCCGTCGCTCAAAATTCAGACAAAAGTTGCTTTCCCCACCCCGTTCATTCCGAAGCTGACAGTGCTGTTGAAGCTACGTGCTCGTTGGGCCAGCCACACTTGCCACGTGAGCGTGGCAAATGTGGCTGCAGAGAATGAAGTCAGGTGATGAAAGGGAGGCGGCTGATTGGTCCGGCAAGCGCGTAGCTTCCACCACAATGTCAGCTTAGGGGTGAAGGGAATAAGTGAGGTCCGGTTGCGTGTGACGCCAGTTTGGACCCGATGACACGCTTTTGGGATTGCGGATGTATCACAGTGAAAAGGCAGAGAGGTTGCGAAGGGGAGGAGGTACGAAATAGTCCGCTCTGTTTTCAAATTTTCGCACTGAAAGTCAGGCTTTTGACTTTCTACCTTTTTTCTTTTGGCCCACTGAACGATGTGCTATTAGTTAAATCCCAATCTAAAATGATTTATCCAAACCCAAAAATCGTTTCATGGGCCCTTTAAAGTGGCCAAGCTGTCCAGACACTGGCCAACCGTCGGCCGATCGAAATGCACTTTCTGGTGCTGCTTGGGTTCTACGTTCGTTTCATACGCTCACAATTCAAGTATGTTTATAGGGACAAAGCCTACCTGTGTTTGGAGAATTGTGTTTGCCCTTTGTCCTTCCTGTTCCCGTTCTCCAGGGATTATTTCCGTCATTTTTGTCCAGCTCGCTTGCACCTTTGCATTTAATTGCATTATAATCATAACCGTAAATTGCAAGCTTCACCCTGGTTGGTGTTAGACTAGTGGCATCTAATAAAATCCGTTTGCTCTACTGACATCTAACCCCTGGTTAGCTCAGTTGGTAGAGCACTCCACTTGCAATGGAGAGGTCCCGGGTTCGATACCCGAACCTGGCAGATTTTCTCGGTCGCGCACCAGTCACCTAGTTGTGTTTGTCCTTTGTCCCTCTTGTTCCCCTTCTCCAGGGATTGTTTACGTCATTCTAGTCCAGCTCGCTTGCACCTTTGCATTTAATTGCATTATAATCCTCTGGAGAATGATTTCAGAAATACAAGTGCTGGTGTGTTGACACTCCCTGCACAAATTACGGCTAATCATCCTTAACGTGTACACTAACATCACTTCCTAAAACTTGAAGATAGAAACCTTGAGATTACCATCTTACGGAAGTATAAGTTACGTAACTTGACATTTGAAACTTCGTGGTCTGTTCAGGGTTCTATTGTTAACTAATAACTTGTAAGCGGCGGAGTCAATTAAAATATTTTCCACTGCGATTTTTCAATATGTGTGAGGGGGTCCAAGCCTTGTCAAGCTACTTTTAAGCCACTGTTTGCCCGGCCTTCTTCTTTTTGAGCGCAGCTTGTAGGCGCCCGTTTCCGGGTTGAGCGGCTTCGGTGTCGGCGTCGGCGTAACCGCGCGCGTTGCATTATGGAACGTAAAAGTAACTTCAGGTTACCTGCTAATTTTAACAGGGAAACTGAATTGGCGCAGAGGTAACGTGACGCCAACTTCCCTGCTAAATTTAGCGGGGAAGCTGAACGTGCTAAATTTTGCGGGTAATCGACGTTAAATTTCCCGATAAATTTATTGTGAAAATTTTCGATAAATTTCACGCTAAATTTCGCGGGAATATTTACAGGCTAAATTTAGCAAGGAATTTACCGAAACTTTCCCGCTGAACGGGAGGCGAGCAGGAGAGCAGGAGGGGAGCTTACGTTGGGGGAGGGGGGTGCATGCCATCTCCTCCGTACCCTCCCCTCCTCCTCCTCCAGTGTTGGGCTCTAATTCGGCATTAAAGAGAGTAATTTTTGTCTGAGATTCAAAAGAAAATAAATATTATAATAAAGTACAATTTGTGGTAATTTTTATCACCTTAAACCGATCTCTAAAATAAAATTTTCAGAATGTGCCCAACATATTTCTAATATCAACGCAAAGTGTAACTTTGGGAATTTCATAGGCAACCCAAGTTGTGAAGGCCCACACGTCACCCACGTGGAGCCCACCTTTGTGCTAACTCTGCCCCCACATTGCCGAAGTGGGACCCACAGGGGCATTGCACGAGGTGCCCAAGTTGGGCATGCTCACGGTGTGCCCCTGTAGAGCCCTTCACGGTGCTACCAGCAGTGACCCCGCTTAGCCGAAGCGGGACCCACAAGGGTACTGCGACCGCAGCCCAAGTGGACGTGCCCTTGCTTTGCCCACATCTACGTTAAATTTTCTTTCTCATAACCGATGTGGGACTCAAGGGGTTATTGCATGTGCAGCCCGAATTAAGCATGCCATTTTCGCACCAACATGGGACCCACGAGTGTGTGTATGTGGGGGCCGGGTTCCTCAGCCCACTTTGCCCACGTGGGGTCTGTGTGGGCCCCACTTTGAGTGTTCTCTCGGTTTGTGGACAATTAGTCGCTGCATTGCTCTTCCAATCACGCATCCAACTCATTGTTGCCAATCACGAACTGTCTCATGGTCTACACAGGGGGCCGGCGGCTACAAGATTAAAAGCGGTGAGTGTGAAAGGGTTACTGGCTACGTCCCTAGAAGCGGACACTGTATCATGGCTCCCATCGGCGTCCCGTTCAATTCCCAAGGGCAAGCGTTACTCAGAAACCTTTCGCAAAAAAGGCGCGCGACCTGTCGTCTGCTTCCTGTGGTAGCAAACAAAGCAAAAGAACGCCGCCCTCTCAGGAGGCGTCTGATAGATATCCGAGGGTAAACTCATCTATCTTGTCCGCTCCCTTGTTCGTCGCTGCTGTTGCGTAAGCTCTCCTGGGTCTACTCCGGTCAGCACCCTCTTGACAAAGACGTGGTTGAGACATCGGAGGTACGTCGGATGCGCCAAGGAAAGACTGCGGTCTTACTGCGCGTGCGTTAGGAACAAACGTTTTTTTGTCTTTGAGACAAGTGCCCTTTACTCGTAGGAGTAAAGCTCCTTGCTAGTATTCACGCTTCGCTTTTTTCACAAGTGCCGACAGTAATGTTTTGTGGATGCGATAAACACGTGCTACGAGTAAGTGCTCCACCGTCATTTGCTTTGGGCATCTCATTTCAGTGCCGCGCCTTCATTGGCTTCTAACGGTAGCACCAGGCATGGGTCTCCTAAATTGGTGCATTGGGAGCTACTTATAAGACAAACACAACTCCGTCAAGGAGCTTTAGTCTAGAGCTACGCGGTAGAAGACTAGGGTAAGACGTTGTCCCTTCTAAGGCGATAAAAAAAAACTTTAATGAAACTGTTTACAATGAAAGATTCTTACCCAGTAATGAACATCGTGGCCAATTACAAAGCTGATCCGTCGATTAAGGGCAGGTGAGCAGTTTTCTAAAAGTATAAAAGGAAATGTTTTGCCTGAATTGAGTTTCGCGCTAGGGGTTACCCCAGGCAGCACAAGATGTTGGGCCAATATTGGAAGAACATTGGCAAAGAAAGGTCCAATGATGACCCACTTTAGCCAATCTGCTCCCAATATTGTTCATGCCATTATATAGCATCTTCAGTGATGGCCCAGCTTCTCCAATGACCAAGCAATATTGGAAGCACATTGGCATAAAATTGGTAATCTTTGCCTGTCAGTTCCATTAGCTTGCGAATATTGGATGAACACTGGCAAAACTTGAACAATATTGGCCTGACAGTTCCATTGGCTTGCGAATATTGGATGAACACTGGTATAAAATCGGCAATCTTGGCCTGTCAGTTCCATTTGCTTCCGAATATTGGATGAATACTGGCGTAAACCGCACAATGTTGGCCTTTGAGTACCATTGGCTTGCTAACATTGGATGAACACTGGAATAAAGCGGTCAACGTTGGCCTGTCCGTGCCGTTGGCATTCCAATATTTGATGGGGACAGCCATAGAATGGACGCTGTTGGCTTGTCTGTAGCATTGGCTCGGCAATGATGGATAAACACGAGCTTATAATGGTTAATGTTGTCCTATGGGTACCATTGGTTCATCGTCATTTCAAGAACACAGTGGCATAAAATGGTCAGTGTGTGGTAGTCCGACAATACGATTGGCTTAATAGTGGAAGCATGTTGGACTAGGCTGGTTTAGGCGTGTTCGTTTTACCTCAACAAGTTGAAATTGCTCGAGCGCTTGTAAATGTTATGTTATTTTTATTTTCAAAGCGCGATTCAAGTGCGTTTCTGCAAAGTAAACGAGAATATAACAAGGTACAGAACTTAATGGCGAAGTTTTGCTTCTTCACTGTGCATATTAAGAAGTCGGCAGCGATATGGGCTCATGAGGACCGCCCACCAAAAAAAAACAAAAAAAAAAAAAACGATGTCCGCGTTATAGAGTCAACATAATAGATTATTATGTTGACTCTATGGTCTCGTCAGAAAAGCTTGGTACCCTAACTACGGGCTTGTGGACTGCACCTCGTGTCAGGTGAAGAACTTCTTTGCGATTGACTCGAACAAGACACTTTTCTGAAATGTGGTTATACAATGACGGCTCTATGACTTTACGGCACTACTGGTGCTTCAATAAGAGCCCGAATGCCTTCTACATATGGCGCCAAGGCACTGATAACAGACGACAATGTTGGCTTTGATTTAGAGTCTAGCCGGATTGTCTAGCCGGATGTTGGTCTTGATTTAGAGTCTAGACACTTTTTTCCGCATTTGATTTATCATTGTCTCTTTAATTTTGACATTAGGCTCCGAGCTGATTTCGGAGCTTCGTGTCTGTCTGTCCCTTTTCGTCCTCTTGCTGTAGAGTTATTATCTCTAAGCAATCTCTACTACAGTGGTTCCCAAACATGGGTCCGCGAAGACAGTTCTGGGGTCCGCGAGACCCTCAACAAAAAATGTTTTTTCTTTTTTAGTTGGCATATTTTTTGTAGTTTGAAGTGCGAGTTGATGAACTGAGCAGAATTAAGTGATGTGGCACCTTTGTTTTATGTTTTTCTGCTACGTAGCAATGAAAGGCACCTGTTTCATGCTCCAGATGTGTTAACTTACTAAAGCCCCCCCCCCCTACCCCCCCCCCTCCCTTGCTGGAAGGGGTCCCCCGTCACTGCCAGCGGTCCGCAAGGGGTCCCCGACACATCCATGGCTGGGAACCACTGCTCTACTACATTGGTTTTCGGAAACCCGGATAGCAAATACCAGCAGAAACAAACGAAAGAATTCGATAGAAAGAAGTGTTCAAGGGACGGTCGGGCGCCGACGGCCTCGGTACGGATTCGGAAAGGGCGAGAGAAGGTAATAAAAGACAAGTCCCCCCCCCCCCCCCCCCCCCGTTTTCCCCACGCAGTCACTAATCTCACTAAATCTCTCCTTTCTGAGCAAAGAGGACTCGGCGTCCTTGAGGGAGGAGGACACCGCGCATTCCTAAGCTGACAGTGCCGTGGGAGCTACGCGCCGGCCGGACCTAGAGTGCCTTCATGTGCGCTTCGCATAGAGTGATGCCAACTGCCTGTTTCCCTTTCCCACACCCTCTTCCACCGCCATTTTGTTTCTCTCATTGTTTCCCCGTGCGCCGGAAAGTGGCCTTTGTGTCCATCGGTAATCCCATCCAAGGGGGAAAATGCTAATCCTCCCTCCGTGGGTTCCACAACGCTGCTCCAAACTTCTGAGATAAGGTGCTTGTTTCCGGGAGGGTTATAAGCCCCACGGATTATCGCCGAGGAACAAAATGGCTGCTGGTTTGTAGGTGAGTGATATTACAAAGGGTGGCATCACCCTAGCAAAGCGCACATGAAGGCTCCCTAGCCGGACCAGTCATCACTTGCGCCGTTCTGTGGGCTTCGTTACGGGAGAAAGCGTGGTCACGTGATTAAAAACAGACCTGTGATTGGTTCACCGAGCTTCTTACCTTGCTCTACACTGTTAGCTTAGGGGTGATGGAGTCCAGCCCGCAAAACACACGCACACACACCCACACAGAAAGAGGGGTTGGGTGCACCAACGCCACACGATAAGGTAGCGATCGGAAGACAGTACGGACGGTCTCCTCAATTTCCAACACGCGCATCCGCGAACTGCAAGTGGGCAGACGCGCTTCGCAATTTATGCATGTTTTTTTTTTCTTTGTGGCAGAAATAGCTTTTTTTTCCAAGGAACAAGAACGGCCAGATAATCATGCGGATACCAGGACACCGTGGTGTCCGTTTCTAAGAAGCTTGCCTTGCATGGTTTCAGCCGCATCTTTGTGCGTGGTTCTCCACGTATCTCATTGGTCGTCGAAATTCTGTTCGCATTTCTGATAGCTACTCTGACGAGTTTATTTCAAGTTCTGGTGTACCCCAGGGATCCATCCTGGGACCACTTTTATTCCTTTTGTTCATAAATGATCTTGCTTCCCTTATTACAGACGGAAAAATTATTTTGTTTGCCGATGATGTTAAGCGTTTTATAAGTGTGAGGTCACTATCTGATTGCTCCCGTCTTCAGGCTGACATAGAACGTGTTTCTGAATGGTGTGCCGAAAACCGCTTGTCACTTAACCCCCAGAAAACTAAATCAATTGTGTTATTCAGAAAGCGTGACATACTTTATTTTTTATATAATTTGGGAGGGGCCCCGATTCCTCGGGTTCCTTTTACCAAGGATCTTGGTGTATTCATCGATAGTTCACTATCCTTTAATAATGACGTGTCTATGACCGTTAATGCAGCACTGAGAGTGTTGGGAATGATTTCACGGTTGTGTCGCCAGTTTTCTACGCCCCGTTGTTTACTGCACTTGTTTAAGACATTAGTGAGGTCAAGATTATAATTTGGCTCATTCATTTAAAATTCATTAACGTTATATCAGGCTCATTCAATAGAAAACATAAAAAACGAATTATTAGAATTGTGTACGACGGTTATATTGGAAGGAAATATTTTTACCATTATGAAACGTTACTTGTTCGATTTGCGTTGCACAAGCTTGCTGTGCGGAGGCAATACAGAGATTTTATATTTCTTCACAAAGTTGTACACGGAGAAGTGAATTCAATTGATCTGTTGCGTTTCATAGACTTTCATGTTCCGTCAAGGGTCAGTAGGATCGTGCTAACCTTTTACCCATCTTGTATGTCATCTGTGTCTCCTTTATCGAGAATCCAATTAGCATTTAATAAGACCCATCTTGGCATTTTTCTTTGTTCAAACCAGCTTACGTTTTATGTGCGAAAGTCGATGACCTTGAATTACCTAACGTAAGGCGGGTTCTGTATAGTCTTTCAGTTTCTGTTATCTGTTTATATTTTCATTGTGACAAGTATTTTAATGTTTGATATAGTGCTGTGTTTTAATTTTCTTTGTGTGCACCACATCATAGACTGTAAAGTTGTTTGTGGGCACGTAAAATAAAGATTTATTATTATTTATTATTTATTAAGTTGTCTAAGTGCAATTGATTGCTTAGCAGACTGTTTTTATCGGGCGAAGTGGCTGGGCATCTCCGCCATCCACGCCACCCTATAGTGAAACCGGCAAGAACGGTGGTTCTAGAGTTCCGATCACCAGCAGCGCATTTCGTCTAGTGCCAAGTGCGATCTTCAACATGTGGATTGCCAGAACCATGGATATTCTTTCGGCAGCGCCTACACACCGGGGATCTTCCTTTGTTGTGGGCATACATGTGACCACTAGCTTCGACCAACGCGTTGCTTCGACGGACCGAAGACACGACGGACCGCCTTCTCTTCCATATGAGTGACAAGGAGAGGTCCTCCGGACATGGGGATGGGTATTCTTGCTACGCAATATACGTTTTGTCACTATCCGATGAGTTTGAACCGTGTCGAACTCTTTGCCAGGAATCTCCGACGAGTTCAACGTGTAATTTACAGCGATCGCCCAGATAGGCCCTGTACTGCGCTATTTATAAGTGTTTTTTTTAATAGACCGTGAGAGACGTTCTGATTGATTATTTATGTGTTCGAAGTCATTTTTATATCTTTTTTTCTTGTTAAAATATGGCTGTCGTCTTGGCGGTAGATTTGTGCTCTAGTAAAAAGTCCTCCCGGGTATAAGTGGAGTGTCAGGTATGTTACCGCGCTCTGCGAGTGGAATAGTAAGTAATTGTCTTTACACGACAAGCTATTTTATGTGCGTGATTTAATTTAAAGTCTTGATTGACTGAAGTATCAAGTTTTGTTCAAATGTCGTGTTCTTACGTATAACGGGATATTTATTGAACTGTTAATTTAGCAGTGCGTTTGACATTGGTGAGCTGAAGAGGGAGGCCAGCCGTTGAATTTATAAATTGTAAATATTATTGCGGCAATATGGGTCCATTTATAAGTACATATTTCCGTGCCGCAAAAACCGTAAATCTTAAAAACGTTCTTTTTTTATCAATTCAACGTAGAAATATTGCCGCGCGCGCGGCTGACCAAGTAGGCAGTGCGCGCGTGGCCTAAAGGTTATCGCGCTTGCCTCCCACGCAGAAGGCCAGGGTTGATTCCTGGCCGCGACTACACATTTTTGTTGACAGTGTAATTTGATGTTCTAGTGAATTCGAGAACCGTCTTGCTGATTGGAGGTTAGAATGTGCTACACACCGAACCTTCTACGCCGAACGATCCAGAAACCCACGAGGGTACATAAGCGATTCCGCAAGGCGAGCGGAGTCAGATTTCGCCCCAGCGTTCGACTCTGCTGTTACGCCGACTTCGACGCCCGCGACGCTCTCTTATTATCTTTTGTACCCTTTTATTTTTGGCGCAAGTTTGCCACATTAAGCGTTTATTTATTCCTGTTTATTTCTTGTTCATTGGTCACCACCCGTGACAATATCAGTGTGAACTTAAATGGCGAAATTAAAATTCTTAAGACTTCTTAAAGCTATATGAAAGGTTAAGGGACGCCATGATGTTGCAAGAGTAGAGCTGATCAAGCAATTCATGAAATCACCTTCCTACTATTTGATTAATTTTTTTAAATCACTACAAATCTCTTATTCTAGATCGATTGAGCTCTGAGTTAGGACAGGTCGGACGACCAAAACAATAGTAAGCGCTTGGGCCGTCTTCCTACAAACAGCGTCTCAGCCGAGACGGGGGAAGAGAAAGCACTGTCAAAGCCAACGTGCGTGCAGAACAAGACTCAAACCCCGACTCAAGACGCTCGCGCGGCCCAGCCTTTGCAGTGCTTTCTTTCACCCAGTCTCAGCTCAGACACTGATTCCAGCAAGGGTGCCTAGGTGTCTTACCTGCGCATCTATTTATTTTAGAAGGCAGTACTAAGTTTTTTTATATATACTAAACGATAAATAATTAACTGGAAAAAAGTAACTTGATAGCTGTACAAATGTGTGTGAATATTGTCACGAATAACAACTGTGAGGCAATAATAACTGAAGAAGCTAAACGTCTAATGGGGCGAAATTGTGCCCAAAAATAAGAAGGGAACAGAAGAAAGCAGAGTGTCGCGGGCGTCGAAGTCAGCGTGACAGCAGAGTCGAACGCTGAGGCGAAAACTGACTCCGGTTCGCCACGCGGAGCCTCTTATACATGCGTGAGCTTCTGGACTAATCGGCGTAGAATGTTCGACGCATAGAACATTCGGACCTCAAACACGCAACAGGATTAACGAAAGATGCTTCGCTCCCAGGAATCGAACCCTGGCTTTGCGCGTGGGAGGCAGGCACGATATCCGTTAGGCCACGCGCGCGCTGCCTCCTTGGCCAGCTGCGCGCGCGGCAATATAGGTATATTTTCTGCTATAGCCGATAATAAAATATATCTGAAACACGCATTGTTAAATTGTGGTAATCAAGATTTGTAAATGTTTCTTTTTTTTTTCTTTTCGTCAAGCTGCTTCTACTGTGTCTTGCAGGCTGTCAAGTACTTGCCAAGCTGTGTCATGCATCTTTTTTCTTGATCGGCACCATCAACGTACCATGTAAATAAATCACTGTAAACGACTTAATTCTCGCGGGCTCAAATTTTCGCGAATCGGGCCAAAGCTGAAAATTTGAAATTATTCGCGGGTTCTAATTTTCGCGAATCGAGTGAAGCTTCCGTAGCGTTCACTTATTGCCCGAATTGTTCGCGGGACGTATTTTTCGCGAATTGTAGGCGACTCGCGAAATTCGCGAAAATTATGTCCTCGCGAAAATTTAGTCGCCTACAGTATTTGTTATTATAATATTATTATTCATATTATATTATTATTATAAAATAAAATGCCAGCAACGAAAACAACACTGTGGATTTTCTTGTTGACAAGTTTTTTCAATAAAATTTCTTGCTGGAAAGCTTAAGTCCATTATGCAGACAATGGTCTGCAAACTGGATTTTAGATTTTCAGCAAGAAATCCTGTTAGATTTTCAAAAAATACGAGAGTTAGACAAAGAGGACGGACAGGAGAAGCATCTTTCGCCTTTCAACACATTGAGGTATTTCATTACCAGGCCGACAAGCAACGGGCTGCCGAAGGTTTGGGGAAAGGGTTATTGAAAAAGATTAAACTAGCGAGAGAGAGGGGGGGGGGGTGGGGGCCAGGAAAAATGAAAAAGAGGGGAGGAGTAGTAAGGGTGAAGAGCGAAGAAAAGAGATAGGGGGGCGGGAAAAGAAGTAACGGAGGTGGGGGGCACTTGGTGTGGACAGGTATCTCGTCCCGAAAACTCTGTCCGAGCCGACGCCTGCCAGTCATAGCCCTTTCCTTCCCTCTTTTCCCTTCCTCAGTCTCCCCCCTCCCTTTCATTCTTTCTAGCCCCCTAACTCTCGCTGGTTTATTCTTTCCGCACTAACTAACCCTTTCCCCGAATCGTCGGCAGCCGGTTGTTTCTTGGCCTGGCAAGTAAAGTCCTCATTGTGTTCAAGGTCGAAAGATGTTTGCCCAGTACATTCTCTCTGTCCAACTCTTCCGTATGTGTAAGTCTAATTCCAACGCGCTCAATCCAAGTTCAGAATTTCCTATTCAATATTTCTGTTTATACTGTTTTTTTTTTGGTTGGGTATTTAGCGAGAAAACTGATGTCACGTGATTACGTAGGAGGTAAGGTCTGGTTACTTGAACTCACATGACCTCGATGGACCGTTATGTCCATTTCCCCACTTAATCTTGCGATAAAATGGAATACAGTGAACGTGCCTAGACCACGTCACGTCGCGTACGCTCCACATGTTTTTTGCTCCTTGACCTTCTTCAGTGTAATGGAGATTGCCCAGTTTTTTTTTTCTTACTTTTGGGGGATTGTTTTGCCTTCAACTCAGTTTACTATCAGTATTTTCATCTCTTCGCTTAATCAAGCTATCAGATTTCACCTGTTTTTTACCCTCCTCTTCTCTCATCGCTTCACTTCTTCGCTTTATATCTCGCTTTTCAAAACACGCTTAATCAAATAATCCTTTCAGTAATTCATTTTATTTTTACAAAGTGAGGACGAATTCTCCTTGCAAGGTCCAAAGTCGCCTGATAAGGTACCAACGCCATGCAAAACACAAAAACAAGAATATATCTATATATTACCAACTACTGCAATACATCACTAGAACAATAACAATAAAAAATGACACGTTACGCTATAGGTTTTTACTCGCGTAAAATAGTGTTGCTGTGAGTTATGGAAAATGCTGTTTCGTTCGAATCCGCTTCAAGCCAAAAAAACAAAAACAAAACAGCTTCCAGAAATCCCTTTTAAAGAATGCTGACAAAAGCAAAAGCATATAACTCAAATTTAAAAACCAAAACAATGTTTTTCTTTGTTTGTTCTTTTCGTAAAACTTCTTTTTTTTTTTTAGAGACGGCAGTGTACAGATATTGGCTTTCGAACCTAAACAAACCCTATCCACCCACCTAAAAGAGGAACGGCGGAACTTCTTGGATTTAAACTTCCCAGTGGCGAATTGTCCGAGATCACCTTAATCCCCACAGGGGGGCACTTACGGTCCTCCCTAGATATGACAGGCGATTGCTCAGACGGTATTTCGTCAAGCGGGATCTCCTCCACCGGGTCATGTAAGGCAATTTTCTCCCGCCACTGAAGCAACGCCTACTATTGGCTATTGTGTCTCTTTTTTACTTTTTGTTTTGTTTTAATGACTTACTTGACTTGGCGACAATTTGTTCTAAACGTCACCGCCTTGAGGGTCAAAGACGCGAGCTTGTTTTACTAGTCTGAAAGATTTTACTGGAAAAAAATGACGTGGCTGGTTTGCTTGCTGGGGCAGCGCCCCGGCTGTGCTGCCACACATCGGAAAGTTTCAGAAGCCATCTAATCAGATTTCTTTCAGCAAGCATGGCGGGCATTTTGCTCAGTAGAATGACGGTTTTTACATACGCATTCGTCCCTAGTATTTATTATTGGGGTTTTCTTTTACTGTTATGTATCGTTTTTTGTAACGGTTGGCATCAACCCCGACTGAATATTCCCGGGGAATAATTTTTTTCTTAGATAAAATAAGGGTTGCTCTTGTTGATATTGCAACCATAGTTTGTCAAGGCTGTTCATCCGAAATTCGCAACAATTGTCGACTTGATTTTTTTTTTTATTGTCAAAAGATAGTAGTTTGGGGTTGGTTGTCAGCTTTCGTATCTTTTTTTTGTTATAATGAACGGAATGGCGGAGAAAAAGGGAACGACAAGGAAATGAAACGTGCACGACACTCAAGCGCAGTTCTTTCCTTTGTCCTCGTCTTTTTTGTGCGCTGTTCTGTTCACTCTGCCATCATACTGCCACGCGCGTTGCTGAGCGAGCGCGTGAGTGACTGAATGGTTACCTGCTTGGCTGTCGCGCAGAGGACACGCACACACATACATGTAGACGCACACACGCACGCACACAGCCAGAAACACACGTTTGGGCGAAACTAGCTGAACATACAATTGTCAACCTTCCATACAAACGAGACCAGAACAAATAAAATTTGCATTCAACCGCTGGTTATCTTCTCCTCTCATTTGTACGGATGGTTGATACTTGTATGTTCAACTGATTTCGCCCAAATATGTCATCAGCCAGATGGTCTTTTACCCGTCACAGAAACACACACACACACACACACAAAAGTTTCTATCAGCCGACATGCCTTCCATTCTTCGTTCTAACCCAAACCGATTCTGGCAACTCCTGTCACCTAAATATCACTCCCAATCTCTGTCGCTGACAGACAGCAATGAAGATCCCATCGTTGAGAACGAAAGCGCGATAGCCTTAAACGACTTTTTCATTTCTATCTTCACGAACGGAGGCCTTGGCGAAGTAGCATCTCCCCGCTCATTGTCTAGTGCCATCATGCCGCCTATTGTCATTTCATCTGCTGGAATAAGTGCCTTAATTGACAAACTAAAACTATCATCATCTGCTGGCATGGATAACATCAGCACCAAAATCCTTAAAAGCACCAATATTGTTTCAAGTGAGTATCTATCACTAATTTTCTCCCAATCACTCTCAGGTCGCCAAAACCCAAAAGACTGGCAAATTGGAAAAATCATCCCCGTCCATAAAAGTGGTGATCGATCACTTGTATCTAATTATCGCCCCATTTCTTTAACAAGCATTCCTTCTAAACTATTAGAGCATATAATCAGCTCGAACATAATAAGTCACCTTAACTCGATTAATTTTTTCTACCCACTCCAGCACGGTTTCCGTAAAGGTCTCTCGTGTGAGACCCAACTTGCAGAGTTTACTCATGACCTACTTGTTAACATGAATAATAATTACCAAACAGATGTAATATTTCTCGACTTCTCGAAGGCCTTCGACCGTGTTCCGCATCGTCATCTACTCACCAAGCTTTCAGTTCTTGGTATTGATTCGACTATCATCGCTTGGATTCAGGATTATCTCACCTCAAGAGTTCAGTTCACATTGGCTAATAATCACAAATCACCCCTTGGTAAAGTAGCATCAGGAGTTCCCCAGGGCGCAGGACTCTCCCCACTACTATTCTTAATATACATAAACGACCTTCCTCATGACATCCTTTCGAAAATTAGGCTATTCGCCGATGATTGCGTGGTATATCGCCCACTCACAAATGATTCAGATCATCTCATATTGCAGGACGACCTAACACAAATTAATACCTGGTGTGAACAATGGCTGATGCCTCTCAACCTGGACAAGTGTAAAGTAGTTTCGTTTACCCGGAGAAAATCTACAGATACGTTATTCACTCGGCGGCACCCCAATTAATACTTCAACTTCTTATAAGTACTTAGGAGTAAATTTAACCTCAACGCTTTCTTGGGTTCTGCATGTCGATAATATTATAGCTGAGGCATCACGCACACTTGGATACCTGAACCGTAATTTAAAGTCCGCGCCCAGTCACCTTAAGAAACTTGCATACATAACATTCGTTCGACCAAAGCTTGAATACGCGTCATCCATCTGGCACCCTTCTCAAGCTTACCTCTCTGATAACCTGGAACGCATACAAACCCGCGCAGCCCGATTCATCGCATCAGCTTATACTCATGACATCAGTGTGACCCAACTTAAAGAAACTCTAGAACTACTTTTACTGTCCAGTCGAAGATTGAACTCTCGGTTATGTTTATTGCATAAGTTCTACTATAACTATCCATACTCCCATACCACCCCTCTTGCTCCTCCAGACCGAGTATCATCACGCCTTAATCACAGTCAATGCATCAAGCGTATTGCAGGCAAAACGCTTGCCTTCAACACTTCCTTTTTCCCTCATGCAATAGCCATCTGGAACTCCCTTCCCGACGACATTGTAGTCATTACTGACCCAATAAGGTTTCGCCAGGAAGTCTCTTTACACAACCACTAACCATTCCCGACTAAACCATATCAGTACTTTGTGTTTTTTACTATTGTTATTTTGACTCTCTCCTTTTCCTCTTCTTGTCGTTTTCAAGTGTCAAAGTGTATTTTAGTTCTCGTCTACTCCCCCCCTTATGTAATGCCCCACCCGGGCCCTTAAGGATAAATAAATGAAATGAAATGAAAACACAAGCGCCCGCACACGCACACACACACCCACACACACTTGAAGCCAGAAACGTAATTCCTTAATTAGTCCTTCACTATCAGATTGACTTGATTAGATCCGTTAATTAGAAACCTTGTCATTTATGTTTGTGCATATTTTCTTCTGGGAAATAAAATTTTCTCTGGTGAATTTTAGATCCCGCCGTCTCGATGAAATCTGTTTAGGACGCTTATCTCTTCGACTGGAGCTTTACTTTGAATGTGACAGTGGTTCCAATCAAAACAAGGTCGCTATTTTTCTTAAATGCTACTATCAGAAATTTCAACCATTTTAATCGAACTTTTTTTTATAGGTGCAAACTTTTTTGGGGGGCTTGACAAATTTATCTTAAAAAAAATACAAGTCGCACTAACGCTATCTTAAAAGCAGATTTGGCGGTAACGTGTTAGAAGTAACGTGGTTACCGGTACCGTATTAATTTTTTGGGTAACGTAGTAACGTACTCCTTACATTTTCAAAACAGTAACGAGTAACCTACTTACGTTACTCATTTTGGGTAACGGGTAACGTAGTTACGTTACTCCCTATTTTTTTCTGAGACCTGAAAAAAGTACATTTACATTTGTTTCGTGTTCCTATACTTCGGTTTACCTTCAAGACGAATCCGACACTACGAGATCACGGGACTAACCAGAGAGCGTCAATAAGGCAGAATCATGGCGTTCGTCATGTTTATGTACGTGTTCTATCATCGCTGGACACAAAATGTCCTATTACTCGCGCCTTTGATGCTGCGTGATCGGTTCCGTTAGTTCGCAGTGTCGGCTGCGTCTGAAGTTAAGCTGCTAGGCGCCAAGTAATTAAATATAAGGCGAAAGTCTTATATGTCCCATTACACAAAAAGGCGGCGTCGGCGTTGTGCACGAAAGATGGCCATAAACATACGTCATCAAACCCGCGCCGCTGAAGGTCAAAGCGGGCGCGCCTCAGAATTAAAACGCAAAGAAAAGCACAGCAACGCAGATGCTTCGTCACGGAAACTGAAGCCGGCGGGTCGCCGCGCCAGCAAAGTGGGGCAAAGGGATGTCACCAGCGGAGCGCCGTGTGCGAAAGAAACACGTGACGTGTTGCTTGTAGGAATGTGCTGCGTGTGGGAGTGCATTCGCATTCCTACACGTAAGCAGTCTTAAGTGTCTTCGGCGTGTTTTGCACTCATTCCACGCCCCTTCAAAATTTTGCATGTGTTTCCCCTACGCAAACATTTCCCAATTTAGAAAGACCCTAACGACTTCGCCCTTTGTCGCACTGTCCAAAAACGTTGTCGCTAACAAAAAGGGCTGTTACCTTGAATTTACAAATACAAAGTAACGCAAAAGTAACGTGCGTTACTTTTTATCAGTAACGGTAACGCGTTCCTTTTTATATCGAAGTGTCGTGGGTCGGTAAGGCATTCCATTACGTAACAAGCTAAGGGTTTTTTTACTTCACCCGGTAACGCCTACAACACTTCTTACGTGTGAGTTTTACTGTTAGTTTGCGATATTATAGGACGGTAATCGTCGCGATAAGTCGAATATCTAACTAAAATTGGTTCATGGACTTTTTTTTTGGACCGTTCCGACTAGAAATTAGCTCAGGGTCACCGAAAACCGCTAGATTAGTAAATATTGGAAGGATTTAGAGCTCGTGGGAAGCGTGCTGTGGTGCACTTAGGCCACGGTCGCACCGCGTTATGCTAAAGAGATACTGCAGACACTTCCTCAGGTGTGCGTCTTCCCTTTATGGCAGTCACTCATGGCAGACATGTTCGCCAACATACATACGAATGAAGCAAACAGGCTTCGAACATGCTGAGACGTGTTCGAAGACGAATCTGTCATTATAACTGCCGCAAACACAGCGTTTTTTGTTTTTTTTGTATGACGTGTTACTGGTGCTTAGAGCTATCACTCGTGCAACAAATCCAAGGCTGACGGTGGAAAAACTCGGAGGATGGTTTCATCATCCCCTGAATTACGCGCTGTTTATATTGGCTTATGTATCCTTATTGCACTCTGCGTGCGGGACATTCGGACGGTAGATCAAAGAGGCGAAATTTTGTTTAGAGAACCTTGATTTGAATTCTGCAAACTATTTCTCAGATATCGCTTACAGCTACAAGCAAACCTTACAGCGAACGAAAATAATTTTTTTTCTGTACTTTACACTAATTCCTTTCTTTCAAATAGAGAAGTAGTTTTAGCGAATACGTTTTAGCACAGTGCTGTCTTCTCTGATTAAAATTTACCATTTACTTTTGATTCTCACTCGTATTTATCCGACTTGCCTCCCTACTGCGATGAAAGATTCATATTAAGTTCCGCTTTCAATTAATTTTCTTGAGTTCTTTTTACACCTTTACTTTTATTTTACGTTCTTTTGCTACGTTTGTAGGATGAAGTCGTATATCTAACTTCACGTTTCTTTCTCTAAGCTCATGCTGAGAAAGTTGTTCACTACGAGCCCCACTGACTCATTCTTCGCGTACATTTCCGCTTTGTCCCGATCCGCTCTTCCTTTCAACTACTTCTTGCCTTACACTTTTCCTCATCTCTCACAAGGACATTCTCATTTTGCTTTTACATTCCTCCTTTCCCCATTTTTTTCCTCTGTTCCTTAAGCCTCCCCGCGTGTTGGTGTTCACTCGCGCGAGCCCTCCTTTCCTGCAGATGTTCGAAACGCGTCACCCTCTCAAGGGGCTTGCATTTTTTACAATGGAAGATGGCTCTGCATTCAAGGATCTCGTTCAAACCTTCCCTTTTTCCAGAATCGTGTTCTCCCCTTTTTCTGCGAGCTCACGTGAAAACAGCCGGCGCGAAAATGGACAGTTTTCGTGTCTCCAACGCTGCTCAGTGATTTATCTCTATGCGCGTGTTTTGAAAAGCACTACGCGACAAAACTTAACGAAAAAAGGCTCGTTGCGGACTACTAAAGAGGGGAAATGGGAACCACCAAATAGAGAGGATATTGAATACAAGATAAAGAGACATATTGTGGGAAGAATGTTTGCTAAACAAAAAACAAAACAAAAAGCCAATTGTAGCTGTGCAGGTTTCTGTCTAAATTATGGGAGAGCGAACAAGGAGGAAAACCTAGCGCATTAAAGCGACAGGAATAGTTCTTCAAAGTTTCTTTTCCCTTTGATAATTACTTCCCCGCACTGTGTTTTGTTTAACTTGGCGCTTTTTGCGTCTTTCTTTTTTATTGCCATTTGGATAAATTATTGTTCGGGGAAGTGCGCATAACTAACACGACATAACAAGCGGTGGTGGAGATTTAGTCATCACCTCGTCTTGACTCAAAAACGTTTATTTGTTTGTTTTTAATTTTCTTTTTGCTGGTCCTTGTTTTGGATTTTTACTTTGACCGACCGAGTCCCTCTCTCTTTCTTTTTCTGTTGTTGTAGTAAGACATTCACGAAATTCTCGTATAATATTAAATTGCCTCCTCCCCCCCTCCAAAAAAAAAAGAAAAAAGAAAAATGTGGAGCAACTTTTATAAGTCAGAGTAATTTTACGAGGCAGAAAGGGCTGTGGATTTTCATTCTTAAAGCCAAAATACTTTTTTTTTTTTATTTGTTATGTGCGTGGCTATTTTTGGGGCTTTGTTTAAGCGTATCTATATCTGACATTAACTTTTTTGCGGCAGTTTGGCTTGTGGAACATCTAGACGGAGGAACGTCGAGAGATGGGCTGGTTGGTATTTGTTTATCACAATGTAGAAACAGAACAAAAAAAAAAGCATAGACAGCGCAAAATAAAATTGCAAACAAGTTGAACGCTTGTAAATGCGTGTTTCTTCTGCTCTGCTCGTTTTTTTTTTTTTTGCGCGTTTTCTTGCATTAATGTTAGACGAAGGAGATTATTATTTTCAATTTACACATGATAGTCTTTTTTTTTCGTTCATTTACGTTTTTGTGTATGTTGGAGCGCATTAATCTAATCTTTTTTGCTTCGGCTCTGCTGCCTCGCAAAGTTGAGCGCTATTAATTACGGCGCTGCAGCGTTAAGGGAATGTGTTCATATTCAAAAGTGTAGATGCCTCGCCTTCTCTCCAAAGTGTTGCGAACTATAAATGTTGCTCCAAAACGCGGTGTACATCTGACAATGCGGTGAAATAATTGGTAAGATGAAAAATGGAATGGTGGGAAAAGCTAAATATAGGGTGATTCAAGGAGAGGCCAGGCTCTTTATATCGACAGCCAAATTCGGTTTCTTAATCTACCGCGCTACGACTTTGTGCAGCGTTGCCCACAGATGGTGCTTTTTTTTTTTATTAACATTTGCAAAAAGCGAACCTACTTGAGGAAAAGTAAAGAAAGAAAAAGTTTTAGCTCCTATGGAAACGCAGCGACGCCACCGGTCTTCAAACATCACGGCGCCGTTTCGCACGGGAGACAAGAGATGGCGCAACGAACGCCGGCAACGAACGAGTATACGGCGCCGAGAGCCGGAGTCTTCAGTAGGCGATCTTTTCGACTCAAAAGCGGCGCGCGTTCCGCAGGCGGCGACAGTCGCAGTAACAAAAACAGGCGCGGTAACAACAAGGAACTGCTGTTCCTTGTCTGCTAAAGACGCCGGCTCTCGGCGTCGTATGCTCGTTCGTTGGCGGCAGTTGGCGTCGCGACCACTGGGGCTGCAGTATGTATAAATAAAAATAAATAAAAACACTGGAAGCGAAGCACCGTAGCGAAATTCCCATGCTTCTTGGCTCAGCCAGTGAGCAGAATTGCGACCTTTACAAATGTGCAACCAAACGCCTGCTTCTATTCTGTGCCGATCAGGGTTTCCGTGTTGGCGCACGTCGAGGAAAATAAACATGCGTGTGATGGCTCCCAATATCTACGGCAAATAATATAGGTTGATTTAAAATGTTAATGGTGCAATTTATAGACTGCGACAAACCTACAAATGTTGATATATCCGATCGCGTTACGAATCGCCAAGTCCCGTTCGTGGGACTTTCGAGGATTTTAACGAGTCTCAAACCAACACGTACATTAGAGAACAATTGTATCTTTACCGACGACTGGCCTACTCGGCTAGAATCATCGAGAGATGCGCCAATTCAATCGACGTTTTTTTTTTTACCACCCAAAAGAAACTTTTGATAAAAAACTGGACTCAAGAAAAACTTAACATAAGTTTGAAACACTTTGTGCATGTGATGAGTCTACGTGTATCGTCATTTTGGAATGTCCAGTCAGAAGACGAGCCAGAATCTCGCGTCGCCGGCAACATAAATAAAAGCATTACTTCGTGCTTACGTTTAAGGGAGCATTATTGACCCAGATCTGCAGACATAATCTATGGCTACTAACCAATACCTCAGTTGCCAGTGGTAACAGCAGGGCTGGGCAGTATCTTGATACAAATGTATCGCGATACCATCTAAGTCTAAGATATACTTTCGAGTATCTGTATCTCTGTATTGCGATGCATTAAAAAAAAAGCATATTTGTATCTCAGCAGTGAAATACATTCACAGT
Organism: Ixodes scapularis; assembly: GCF_016920785.2. Taxonomy (NCBI): domain Eukaryota; kingdom Metazoa; phylum Arthropoda; class Arachnida; order Ixodida; family Ixodidae; genus Ixodes; species Ixodes scapularis. The sequence continues at coordinate 75,441,066 of NW_024609837.1, forward strand.
TTATCGCTTGTATAGCGACACTTTGACAGACTTAATTATCTCGTTACTTTTGTTGCCCGTTTTAAGATAAATTTAAAAGATTAAAACATCTGTCTGGTGCAACTTGTTTAAGAATTTATAACATGAACTCGCCCTATAAAACATGATCCATCTTAGTCACCAACATAAAAAATGTGGTTTAAAAAAGGGTTATTCTAAAAATAACAATATTAGCTCCTCTCCACAAAGACCTCCACTCTTTCCAAATTAGCAGAGCGCCCTCTGTAAAGGAGCTGAGTGGAGGAAAATGACGGCCCTGCTGCACAATCTCCCCACACTTTGGGTGACTCAAAAGCATATAATACGACAGTGTGAGATGCGACCTCACGGCAAAACAGGGTTAATTTCGGGCAGACGTATTTTGTCAAGCATGGCAGGCAGTCCTTATCGTCCTGTAACTATGTGGTTCAAGGGGGTGACCTGTTGTTTAAGCAAAATTAATGGTAAATAAAGAGTTCAATGTAAGGGGAAGTGCATAAAATGACACAAAAAGAGGAGGACGAGCATAAGTTGTCATTCGCATTCGCCACGAACTACGCCTTCCCCACGTAGCACCGTTGAGGAACGTATTGCTATAAGTATGTATTTGAGTTCCGGAACACTTTTTCGTCGTTTTTGCAGAAGTATCTTAGGGAAATTTTGTTGCATAAAATACAAATGTAGCTCAGTATCTGTATTGTGGGCCTTAACACACATGTACCTCAGTATTCGTATTCCTGAATACTTTTTGGAGTATCTCTGCCCAGCCCTGAGCAACCAACACCTCAGTTGGCACACATCCTGAAAGCGCGGATCACACCCCTAAAATACGAAGTGCACTGAAAGCAGTGTGTGCGGTAACGCTTTACAAGTAACGGTGTTACCGGTAACGTTTTTCTTTGTGTTTGCAACTTTGTAACACACTCCTTACTTTTCAAAACAGTAACGGATAACGTTCTTATGTTACTTACTTTGAGTAACTTGTAACGTAGTTACCTTTTCTCGATACTTTTTTTTCCAAAACATACAAAACATAAGAAAATTACACCTTAGCTTTACTTTGATTTTCTAGTCTCCAAGCCATATAAATGTTCGAGGTTTCTTGTTTTTTTATATTTACTTGTGAGTATTTAGGTAAAACCGTCAAAAAACTAAAGTAATTCTGTTGCTTGATCATGAACATAATGTTTTTTTTTCTTCTAAATATGGCCCTAATGCATACCACTACAATCAAAACAGTAAAACATGTAAATTCATAATTTAAAAAAGTGACGCCAAAGTAACGTGCGAATTGCTTTTTATCTATAACGGTAACGGTATCATGTAACGTTTATTTGCATGGAACGTGGAACCCATTTTGTTACTTTTTTCGGTAACTCCAACACTGACTAAAAGTATATCTAAGTATAACAAGGATATACTATACGAGCGCACCTTTTTCCTTCTCTTTTTCATAAAAGTAAATTTCTTTTTTTAGTTTTCACTGCTGTTTACCAAGGGAAATTGTTCGCACGTTCGTTCTCTCTTGTATATACAGGGTGATCACACAATGCTATATTTAGACGTGAAATAAATCGTATAAATAAATCAATAAGCGTAGTGCATTTATACGTTTTCACAATGAAAGGTTTTTTAGGTTGTGCATTTATACGTTTTCACAATGAAAGGTTTTTTAGGTTGTGCATTTCTGATTCACAATAGTTTATAAGTGCAGGTATCAAATAAAAAAAAACAGCACGAAAAAAAACACCTTTTTATCCTATGCAGAGGAAGGAAAACGGCAAAGACAGTCTGGTTCCCGCTGCTGCTCACAGATGGAACCACTTCAGCCCTGATCTGCTGGATCTGCTTTCGTCTATTCAGAGCCATATATACACAGAGTTTGGTCAATGGGAGGAACGGGCAGAGCCAGGGCGTGTACTATACCCAGAAAGAGGGCTTGACGTGCTCTCTTGCCCAACCAGAAGCCGAAAATAATCCCCCAGCAGAGGCAGCGAGAAACAGTTTTAATAAGCATGTAAGAGTTAAATGTATTATCCCTCCATGATTGAAAATATGATGCACGTGATGTTTCGATAATGATTACGCAAAAAGATGAAATATAAAATGTGCCGATTGAACTCTGTTTTGCTGGGACGGAGTCTGACCGTTAAGACGGCAGATTCCCGGCTCTCGGCCCTCGGCGTACGAATTACGTCGATCGTTCTACTAGATATTTTTGATCTTGCATGACCGTGAGGGAAAAATTACGTGCACCATATTTTTAGCCACCAAGAGTTACTCCGACGCACGCATTAATATTGTTGCTCGCTATTACCGCCAGGGTATTTATTCGCCGCTTCTGGGTGGCCACATTCGAAATTGTGAAGACGCCCTGGAACACGCCCAGCCCACTTTCGACTAATGGCGCCTCCTAATTTGCCTCCGATACTTCTCAAATTTGTCCGTGTTTTTTGAGCGCTAAAATGTATTCCGAGCTTTAATGTCTGTGCTTTATGTCGCGCAATCCATGAGTCGCAGCGTAAAACACAAGTGTTTTTGGTCGTTTTCCTACCCGTTACGTAAAAAAAAATTTTCTTTAGGTTTAGTTTGTTTTTTCTGCCTACACTTAAAACATATAAGTATGATAAATGTTCAAGTCTGGTAGAGTCAAACAAGTTGCATCAAAGGTGCATTATTATGGCGCCCGCGCCTTTATCTCTTCACCATCACCGTCTAAACCAGGGGTGGCCAACCGTTACTATCAACTCAGTTATGGAACCTCCCATAGACACTGTACATCGGAGGGGGTTCGAAACCATGTCCGATTTTTTTCTTCTTTTTTTACAGCTAGGTGGCGCTGCCGGCGCATTATTTCACGCGTTTTCGTCTGCTACTGCTCCGCGGCTGCTTGCGAATCCGGACTCCTCTCGAGGTTCAGCATGGCTTTCGGTTAATTTTTGCCCTTTCGCCGGTAAAAATTACAATTTGAGCATGAAAAGCGCTACGACCGTTTTGCCATACGCTGTGCATTATTGTAAAATGCTGCTGCCTTAGCTGTGCTGACAGCGCGAAGCGTTTCGAACAACCCAAATTCGCGGCGCCACAATCCGGTGGCTACAGTCAGAGCAAGTTCGTACATACTGTAATAGCAGATGTGCCGATGACTACCAATTGCAGCAGAAACAATTCGAAAGTCGTCTGCTGCTGTCAGAAAAAGCGCCACGAACATCCGTAAGCTCAGTAGGCCAGATGCAACGGCCATGTACGATCTCTATGGCAACTGCAACAAGCGCGCCGTCAATGATGATGATAGCGACTTAATCCGGAGCGCGCGCCCTCTAACAGGCGCCACGCAAGGGGCCCCCCTCCGGAGCGGAGTTCCAGAACTGAGTTGGTTCTAATAACGTTGAAGTGGCCAATCTGCGGCTCTGGAGTAACATACGTCTCTTCGCGTGTTAAAATGCCGCTCGCGGCTCCCTCGCCGCCCCCCCTCCCCCCCCCCCACACACACCCGCCTCCCTCCCGATCACACGAGCACTTCCCCAAAAAGAGAAGTGGAACGCGTTTTTAATCGAAAGACAGGCAGCGGTTTGGTTCTCGTATGCTACTGCTCCCTTACGTACAGTCGGACTGTTTTTGACACAGAAAGATCGCAAGTAGTTCGAGTTTTGTTTTTTCCTCTGGACAAGAATTAACCACCCCTTCCCTCCCCCCCCCCTCCCCCAGGAGTTTCGTGGTCTTGAATACGGCTCTTGGGCCGGGTCAGCCTGGGCACCCCTGGTCTAAACTGATCACGCACAGAAAAAAGAAGCACGGGCTCGGGGAGCGTTCCTTGTTTGTGATTGGTTAGGCCAGTGATAACAAACGTGCACAATGACGACAAGCACCATGACGAGGCACCTTTTACACTGTCTTAGTGGTTCCATCGAGTCATAGCGTCTCCTGCTGTCGACCTTAAAGTAAAACGGAGTCCAGAAACCGCGAATGAACCAGAAAAGAAAAATGAAAAATGACGTTCCTCCAACAGTCTATTCGAAAACGTAGCTTCTCCGGGTATAAGGGAGTGAAGTCTCCCTGCAAGATTTCGGCTGCCACTCTAAGGCTCCCAAATATTTTATTTTCAACTTCAGTACGCCTTGTTGACTGCATTCGTAAAGTTGAGTTACAAATTAATAATTACGTAAAAGTCGGCGAGTTTCAAAACAACGAGAAACACCCATGCAAGATAGAGTCCGAAGGAGTGGCAAGGAGTTTTGCGCCGTCGCCGTGTGCAGTGGTGCCAACATCCTACAAGACGCCGCCAGAGACACCAGCGGTCCAATGCCCTTCAGGTGCTCCCTGTAGGGTTGAGGCCCATGCCCCCCGGCGTCGTTCCGGATGGCCGCCAGTCGCCGCTGGCTCTCCAAGACGTGCACCATCACCCAGGTGGCATTGGCGTTGGCCCGGTATCACGTGCTATTGCCCGAGTTCGCTGCCTAGACCGCCGACAATAGGAGCCTGGACACGGCCGAGCCGTCGCGGCCCTTGGCGACAACGACGCGGTTTCCGCGCTTCAAGTGCACCAGTCGGCGCTGGTGGTAGCTGAAGACGAACATCAAGGCCTCGGCGCCCTCGCTGGTGCTTCACGTCAGGTTGAGTGTCAGGCCGGCCTCCACGTGCAGGTCCGGGCCTCCCAAGATGCCAGCCTTGGGCACTGCGCGAAAGGGGAGGGGGAATTACTGCCGGTTCAGGGACTGATGTATTGTAAGTTGTTTGAGGAGCTTGCCTGGTTTGGGGAATCAGTTTCAGGAGGCTGTCTGAAATAGGTGCTACGTGCAGAGAGCCTAGATTTAAGGAGGGAAACAGACCAACCAATGGGCAGTACTTACAATTTCATCGCGTACACTAAAAGCGCAAATCGGTTGCTCGTGCGCATTCGTGCGTTGCAATGTGGCGAGGAGGCTAATCGCGTAGTGGATGAGGACAGATTGCACACACCTGATGCCCTCGTCACCTTATCGAAGAGGTCACCTGGCCATAAACTCCGTGACCTATATACATCAGTTGGAAAAACTCTCCAATCTAGGCACATTGACTACTACCAGCGAAGTAGTTGCCACCAGGCGCACGTCGATCGAACAGCTGCGATAAGTACCTGCAAAAGCCTTGGCAGAAAGCGCTGTGCTGAATTGAAAAAGAAAAACATCCGTTCATAAGGCCATGGTGTCAAGAGAAGGTAAACTGATTGATTGGCGGAGAGATATCAACCAATATGAGCTGTGCATGGAGTCGCTTCCAGCTGTGTACCAGCCGTGTTGCTGTATTTGGAGAATACAGTAATATAGCTTATTCCTGCGCCACGCACGAACTGGATATTTTTATGGTGTTATCAAACAAGCGTGCTGGCCGCGTATGTCTTAAAAGTCAAATGCAAAAAAAAGTTAAACAAAGAAAAGAAAATGAGTGGATTTAAGTTTTGCTGTTTGTTGCGAGCTACGTGGTCGCGAGACCGATGTCTTAAACACGCATCGACATATCAAGGGACTTGCTCGATGTTTGCAGCACATTGTAAATACACTTTCTGCCACCAGCGGTCCGCTGAGTAAAAAGCAATGCTTTTTTTAGGAATTTTGCTTTTTTTTTTTTGCAATTGTTTCTGCATTTGATAATGTCAGCTTTATGCTGCTTAGGCCGGCAACACAATGTAGCTGTCAAGTGCCAATTTTTACGTTTAGGAGTTAAAGGAATGGAATGGAACGATTCAGCCATTCCAAGAGTGGCAATGGGCTCAGTGTCTCCATTCCTAGGAATTGAAAGGAATTGAATTATTGAAAACTCTAATTCCCCGGAATGGAATTGGAATGGAATGGGGGTGCCCATTCCGCAACACTGGTGCCTTGACGTAGCACTTTTGGCGCTTGTTGATGGGTTCCATCCGATCGTGCCGGCAGTTGCGGTTGGAGGTGAAGTGAAACGGAGTATTGGCCGGTTTTATCACTTGCTTTTGAATCTACTTTCACAGTTTCGTATTTTGACCGCGTATTTGATACGCTTTGGAAGGCTGGAGAGTGAACCTGCCGCCACGGATTTTGGTCTGGCCACTTGGTGCCGTCGATCTCGCTTGAGTCGCCCAGATCAAATTTGGGAGGCCTGTTCACACAGGCCTTGTGACGTTCCAACGTTTGACTGACCTGTCGCTAGTCAGACGCAAGCTCTATACTTTTCAACTTTCTGCTTTACAATCAAACCGTTTGTCGTACAGAAGAATAGAGCTTCGATGGTGCTCCAATTTAATTGTGCATTGTTAATTGTGCGTACCTGCTTTTTCGCAACATCATCGCGCACCTTCCACCCTGCCAATTCCCATAACTAAAATTTGAAATGTACATATATATATTTCTTTCTTATTCCACCTGTAGGATAACAGCTGCCTCGTTATTTCCACTTTTTCAATCCATTTCTACCTTGCCATATTTCTAAACCCCAGTGGACGTAGCAGATTAGTAGCTCCTACGGCAACTCCATTCTTTGCATGCCAGCGCCAACCTATATTTCACTGCATGTTTAAACTTTCTAGTGGCAGCTTTGGACCAGGCGATTTTCATCCCACGTCACTGGTTTTGAGAGTTTCGTTCCGTGTTGCCCGACTGCACTGAGCTATGGGGTTTGTCGTGTGTGGGCCATGGAATCCTGCGTCAGCACAATCCCTGACACTAGTGGCAGTTAAAGTGCTGCGTTTTATTGTTTTTTTTGTGTGTTTTATTGGGAATGGAATTTTTCGGGGACTCTGGAAAGCATTCTAACATCTCTCAGAACAAGTCCAAAAAATGAAAGCTATTTTTAGTGAGTACGTGCGAGACCGAGCGAATGCGAGTCTAATGTTTGCCTCATTTTACGCATATTTTATTTGCCACCAAACACTCAGCCATGCCAATCTACAAAGGTCATAACTGTTGAACATATCTAATCATACGAGATAGCCGAACGGTATGTGTATTCCCCGCATACTACATAAAATTCAAGAAGTCACATTAGTTGAACTATAGATTCTGCAAACCACGCGGTGCCGCAATCTCAAGTAACAGGGCATGGGCAATCTACAGTATTGACGACAGTCACTTCACGACGATCGGACAGAATCCAGACTTCATTTACGGCGCGTTTTGAAAAGAGTTTGGTCTTTGCACAGCACCCAAGCAAAGTAACCGACGTATCTGACCTGTTCTCTACCTTGAGACGAAATAGCTATTTATCGCGAAGATTGTGAACGCTTTACGGAGATTATATCAGCAGAGATTATCGTCAAAGAACGTTGACGTTTGCTCTTTCGCCGTCTTTCAAGAAAAAAAAAACGGCGAACGCCGAACGTACAATGCAGGGGGTGAGCCGCATTTCCGGGATCCGGGTTTTCGGGCGGCGAATATTTCTGGCCAAGAAAGTTCGCGAGAGTTGCAAATTGTCGCCGGCCGAAGAGCTCTTCTTGGAAAGGCCTGTACCGCGAGGTTTCTAACTGGGACATTTATCATGCAGTGCCGCCCTTCATTGTAGGTAATAGCTAACTCTTGCCATTTCATTCTGTAAGTATAGATCGCTTACCACAGGTCTGCCGTGCAGTGCAACCCATATATTAAATATCTAGTACTGAAGATCTAATAACCAAGGGATATGTACGCAAGGTCTTTGGCTCAAAAGCAGTCAAACTCTATATACACCTTTCACACTAATATTTTGGTATGACCATGTCGCGTGGAAACATTGAATCTTCCGCACTAAAACGAGTCAAAAAAATTTGCAACTGTATATGCAAATATCAAACTTTTACCAAATGAGCATAGAGGTGGTGCATTTGAGCTGGTACAGATTATAGGCATAGGTCCCTTTATGTACAAAATGAGAACAAGAACCAGGTTTAAAGAAAGGCGTGTTCGCAGACGGCTGAGTTAGCGATGCTTCCAACTCATGGCGCGATCTCATCATGGATGGGGCCAAGCAGGCGGCAGACTGCGTCATCTGCTCTCTGCGCGTATCTGGACATGGCACCACGCGTAATAAGCACCCATAACTCAGCCGTCTCTGAACCTCATCCGCCATTGACCGTGGCACGATTGTTGGTATCATTTTTTACAGAAAGGAAACTACGTCTTAAAATTCCATCAACTAAAATTCACTACCTTAATCAACATTCGGCGAAATTTTGAGCTTTTTTATGCAGGAGCCAAATTCTCTTGCTCGTCTTACAGTGTAAAATCTACTGTACCCATCCTATGTGTTATACAAGACATTGTCGCACTGAAACGTGATATGGGCGTCTGAGGAAATCACAAAATTTCAATACAGGTTTGGGAAATTTCGAGATTTGAGGTGTAAATACAGCTATTGGGATTTCCGCGACCTGTCGCCGGCGCCGGTATTTATACTACTCAGACCGTAAAATGCCTTTGTTTTGATACACGCAAAATTCTCCCTCGGCTTCGTTCTAGACTTCCTCCGTTTCGAGAGTCAAATTTATCTAGCTTTCAAAGGCTCCAAGTGCCTCGTCCGTATTTCTTTAATTGCTCCTCAGGTACGTTCGGAGCTAGAGCACTTCATTAATACTTAATTTGCTGGCGAAGAAACCGAAAGAAGATGTGGCGTTAATGAACTTCGACAAGCATGACGGCTGAAAACACAGACCCTAATAAGTTAAACACAAGCCATGATGCACTGCATTCTTTCTGGTGTTAAAATATTAAAGATTAAAGACAAAAAAAACACTCTGTCCCACTTGAAACATAACTGGAAACAGTGTTCTTGGACAGAATAACTACACCTTGTTTCAAGCACTTCTTTGGCACTTGTGAATTAAAAACACCTAGGCTACACGAGAAAGCGTCTGGAAACAATATATTTCTCTGAACGCGAGTCGCGTAAGACAAGCAAACTTGTTTTTATCTGTTTTTTTTTTACCAGACAAACAATTGCGTTTGTCGTGCTGCCTGGACGTAAGCGCCCCACAAGGTGTAGAGGCAACATGCGCTCTTCGCAGACATAAAAGTAATAAAAAGACGGGCGAACACCATTTTTTTCCTTAGAGACAGAAACCACAGGCAAGACTAACTATATTCTTGGATGCTATTAGCAGGAACTGCCTAACATCGTTAGAGTTACGGAAAAGCTTTCTTTGTTTTTAAGCCGGCGCAAAGTGTTTGCTTATTTGTTTCTGTAGTTAGACCAAATACTAAATAACTGGCACCGATGGACGGTCGGATGGCTGGGCCTTTGCCTTATTAATTGGGCGCCAGCTTGTGCCACCTAGAAAGTATTTTAAAGTTTGATGGTATCATCAGCAACCCAGACCTAAAAAAACACTTGATGGCTGAGGGCGCTTTGTCTTGCGATAGCATGCGATCCTTCCAGTCACGTAATAACAATGCCAATAAAGGACGTATCAATTTTTCGCAAATGCGGTTGATTCATTTAACACTTTTATTAGTTCTCGGTCAGTTTGTCACTTGTTCGTGACCAGATAATTGGCACCAGACCACACGACCGCTGATTGTGATCACCAATTTTTCTTGGCACCGAGGAGATACCCAATGCAAGTCTGAGACATATAACGCTATCCTGTATTTTAATTATAGGCGTTGAACGTCAAAGATTCACTAGGAACTGAATTTAGCGAAAGGGAGACAGTTATATTATGACTGCGTTAATTCCCAAATTTTTGTAAGAAAAAAAAAAGAGGATATATGGTTGCGTGTGGTTTCCACTTTGATATAATGCCAATCTGGGGTTCGCTTCACGTGTGCCTACGCGGGCTGTGCCAGAACACACCAGACAAAGCACAAACACGCGCACGTAGACGGAAAAACATACACGCGCACGTGCCCACTGGAAAAACCCGCACAAAGAAAAGCACCTAAGATATGACAGTTTCGGCACCATATTCTCCAGTGAGTAGCCACAGTGAAACACTGGAATTGAGTCGATAAAGCGGGCTCTACGGTGAAGTCGACCGGCGGCAGCGTCGTGGCAGGCTGCGAACGTCACCGGCGCTATCTTGCTTGTCGCTTCCACGCGTCCCGCTTCGGTCAGCCCACAACGCAACCGTGCGCACATCATCCAATTTTAATGACGAGACGAGCGTCGCTGCTTTCAAGCGCGAGAGGAGTCCACGTTTGTCGAACAAGAATGACTTCCAGCTGCCAGGTTACTCGAAGTCGCTTCGTCTTCTCCCTGCAAGAGTGAATTAATTCCGTTCATCATCCGTTTCGTTTATACTTCTTGAGGGTCGATATGTCGATTATTCAAGAAACTGAAAATATTTAATTAAATATAACGGAAAACAACATCAGCAACAAAATTACTAATATACACCTACTGCAAGCCATAGTAGTGTGAGGTAGAAGAAAAGAAGGTTGTGGCTATCGCATGTTTAGTTTTCTTTAATTAATTGGAATAACGGGGTCCGGCAATTCGTGTCGGCTATTAACAGGCAATGGTAAAGTCGGCATTGGCTAAGAGCGGGTTACATTCTGTAACTTATCACATTGCAATATTCCGAAAGGAAGCACACTTTCCTGCACCAAATGTTGCAATGACGTTATTATGGGACATTCGAAACCTTTAAAACGATGGAATGTGTTAATTTATTTTCTCAAATATTGAAATGGAGTTACACCAAGGCACTTGACATACTCCGATTCAGAAATAAACGCGTTACTTTGCCACAATCCTTGCAACCGCGTTTCAATACCATGTTCGCTACCCACCTTCATGGACAAAAAAAAATGTTTATGCTGCAAACGTTTCAGAACCGTTAGGATATGAAATTCGGTACACTGATTAAAAAAATAAACGTGTTTATTTGTCGGATTTAGAAGAACGGCATCGCTCTACACTACTCGCCAATTCTTTTCAAACGTTATTAACGTTATTAACCACAGAAATCGCAAGGGTGTTATATTATGGCTGATACAGTTCTTATAAACCTAACTTCTGAAGTATGAGTTATTAAGACATGCGGTATGGATAATAAATAAATAGTACCTTTATTTTTACAACAAAAACAATGCTGAAAAAGTGATAAAGGAAAAAGAGCTGCGAAAAACAACTTGACAAGCGCCAAGCCACCTAAACGAGCAGTCGCTATGCCGGCACCAAAACGAATTATAAGAATGTAAAACATGACATGTGCACTACAGATACAAAACAATAAAAATAAAACTAACGCTATTCAAGAGAACTAGCATATTGATGCAATTTACACAACAGTAAAAGCGTATACAGAGAGTTAGAGCCTCACTTAAACTAACGCGAAAGGAAACACCAACTAAAGAAATTTTAGCGCTTATCGCTGACAATTTGGTTCGAAATAAACATTTAAAGTAAACATTTCCCGAAAGATGCTCACCGATATATTGCTAAGTTCAATTCCCTGCCTATAAACATGGTTAAGGGTAGTCGGCAAAGTATATTATAAACTTTGGTGGCCGTAATTTGTTCAAAAAAGGGTACTGCCAAAGGGTATCTATAAATTTTATGATTTAACTTCGCTAGTTTTTGAGGTATTGTTGGGAAAAATTTATTTTTGTTTTACACCTTGCACATAAACGATATTTATATCAATAAAAAATTTTGATCATTTTAATCTGACAAAACAATAATCATATAGATGTTCCAGTGACACATTAGGGATTCTTCGTAATATATTTTTACCATAAACATTTTTAGGGGGTTTGTGTAGGTAAGAGTGCCCCATATGAGTTGACCATAATTTAAATGTGAAAAAAAAAATTAGTTATATATTATTAACATTGTTTTAAGTGGTAATTGTGTTTATGACGATATACAATACCGGCGATGCTCGACAATTTCAATATGATATGATCAATAAGGTCGCCTTATGACCTGTTTTTTGGAAAATAACGCCCACAGTTTTAAACGTAGGAACGCTTTCGATTTGAGAAGAATTTATATAAAAAAAAAGAAAAAAAATCCTTCGTATTATTGATATGGTTATTCTTTGGTCAAAAAATAGCTTCCTCTCTTTTTACGACGTTTAATTTTATTGCATTATGTTCACTCCATCTATCAAGCTTTTCTAGTGTTTCGTTCGAGCCATCAATAAGCTTCAACGCGTCATCACCATCAAATAATAGGCTCGCATTGTCTGCATAAATAAAAAAATTGAGTTGATTGACTAACATTTGCGATGTCATTTATATATGTACTGAATAAAAAAACGCCCCTAAACGCTTCCCTGGGAGACCCCCGATTCAATCAATTTCGTTTCAGATGAGTGGTCATTTCAATAGACATACTGTCTCCGGGAAGATAAATGTGAACGTAGAAGTTTTGATCCATTGCAACGAGATCCATGCATATCTATCTTATCTAGTAGAAAATTATGATCTATGCAGTCGAACGCTTCAGTAAAGTCTACGAATAAACCGAGAGTGAATTTTCATTTTTAATATTTCTGAGTATCTATTCTTTATGCGCGTGATATAACGCACTTTTATTGTGAATTTTTGCCATAAATTTGTTTGTAATCCATGGCTTACGACTCTTTCTATGAGTGCCTAATTTTTCTGCACAGAAAGCAGCTTTTATATAGTTCTTCTCTTTCAAAATTAGTTTAAAAACAAATCATATGTTTTATTTGTGTTCGTGTTTAGCATGGTTAGTATCGAAATCCTTTCCATCTTCTCTCTATCAGAGTTCGTGGTAACCATGGTTGGGCACCGAACGCCTTTCCATCCCCTTTTTTTCATGATTTTCCAAAAGAATAGGAAGCAAGCCTTCCCCTGAATACCGTGCATTATTGTTGCTTGACAAGAAAGGCCGAGAGCGCTCCGTTTCCTCCATGCTCAACTTCGTTTGCCTAACTCTGCCTGTCTGATGAAGTTTTGGTATAGTTTCTTTTTGTTTTCAATAAGTTCTGATTTTTAATGAAGTCTGTCCACATGATTTTCATAGTCGGGTGCACCTATCTAAAAAGGGGCCCCGAGACATGGATTTTTCGTATGAAAACGCAACAGCTTTACCCCAATATCGGCTCACGGCTGCGCAGTATAGCGAAAGAAACGTGTCGCGATAGTATCTTAAAGATACTTTCGAGTATCAATATCTTTGTATTGAGACACATTTGGAAAATTTATTTTTATTTCAATAGTGAAATACACTTACAATGCACCACTTGTATTGCGATACTTTCCGTAACGTATGTATCTCGCTATATTTGTTGTCGTTTTTTACGATAAATCTAAAATATATAAACATATGTTCTGGTGCGAGATGCATCGCTATTTATGGAATGAACCAACCCTATAACATAATCTATCACAGTTACCAACGTTAAACTAAAAACCTGGTTTAAGAAACGTAACTTGCAAGACTAACAGCATAAGCTCATTTGACAGAGCCTTCCAGTCTTTCCAATTTAGCAGAGCGAACGCTGTGAAGGAGTTGAGTGGAGAAAAGGTGCGGCTATGTTGTCCATTCTCCTTACGCTATGGGTGACTCAGAGAATATAAGACGACAGTTTGTGATGGGCCCTCGCGGCAAAGCAGGGTTCATTTCGTGCAGACGACTTTTGTCGAACATGGCACGCAGTCTTTAGCGTTCAATAACTATGTGGTTTGCCGGTGGTGACACGTTTTTTGGCGGCATTAATAATAAATGAAGAGTTCGAAGTAAGACAAAGTGCATAAAATAGCACAAAAAGAGGAGCACAATCCTAAATTGTCATTTTTATTCGCCACGAACTACACGAATTAGATTACAAAAGTACTTGAAAAGCAACGGATTAGGAATAATTCGTTACATGTAACGGATTACTTCCCAAGTCTGTGCCTGCGGTAAGCTAAGTACGACTTCAAGAGCAATAACGCTGGGCCAAATATTCCACGGATATCAAGTTTTTGTAGTAATAAGTTGTCGCCTAGGTAATCAAAGGCTTTTGCAAGGGTGATACACCACTAACACCATATTTTTTATGATTTTTTTAAACAAACTTTTTTTGCTTCAATTAGAAATGATTCGATGCAGCGATTTTTTCTTACTCCGAACTACGCCTCTGTGAGTACGCTATGCTTGTCACAAAATATTGCAAAATGAGTAGAAAACATTTTTTTCCAGCCCCTTTGAAAAAACTGGAAAAACTGCAAGCGGCCTACAATCCGATGTTATTTTTATCTCCTTACTCATGTATGCCTGACACTTTTGCACTTTAAAATTTTTCAGAAAATGGTGCATTGCTAATGCACAAATTAAAGATATCAGCCAAATGATGAGAAAGCAAGTCGACCACATATTTAACTGGTATTATTTGAACCTTGACTAGCCAGGTTCATGTATCTGCGTTTGAGTACTTTTACAGTGAACGTAACAAAAAAGGCGGAAGTTTGATTATGCCCACAGGAAGGTAACAATATTAAAAACAATAAAAAAATATTTTTAGTGGAAAGGCTCTATACTATTGCTCAAATTGTGTTCTGCACAATTTAAAAATGTATATGCATTATTACGCTAAATAAATTAAATTAATGTGGTACAAGTGGATAGGCCGGCGTGCGGGTAGTATGTCATGAGCAGAATTCATTATCAATACAAAGCTGCAAATATTGCTGCCATCAAATATGACAATTCAGTTTATTTTAAAATAATAGGTACGCTATGCGTCATACGTTTGCAAGACCAATTAGTTTGTTTTAGTTTTATACTTATAAAAACCAACAGAACAGCGTACAAAAATTGAGCAGCCTACATATAGCATTTCACCTTGCTTCATTTTAAATATTTTGTAAAGAAAAATAATTTGCCTACAAAATATTGAAAGGCGGCTTTGCTCATTTCAGAAACTGGGCTGTAGTATATACTTTTGAGGTAACTCAAAATACCCACCCCGAGACGATGTTCGATTTTATAGGAAACAACACTTTTAGCCTTCCCGCCTGTTCTTGGCACCCTCGGAAGTCAAATAAATACATCTTCAGGTACGACAAATAAAAATGAGGAAACAAAAAAAAAAAATTACTGACAAAGTGGAGTTGCACTGCACGGGTGTGTTAATTATGAAAATACGAATCCCAATAATTTTTACCGCTCCTTCCCCAACCATTATTCTTATCGATATCGCCCACCAAACCTTAGGTTCTATACTTTGTTTTACCTCAAGTTCACGCGTAGCCAACGTTACAGGCTGGTGCTACCAATAGGAGAGCGTCGAAAGCTCACCATCGTGGTGTTCGTTGTGTTTCTGTACAAGTGCTGTGATCGCTGGACCAATCATCAACAAAAAAGACCTAGTTCTTGTAGATTTTGACACTGCCTGAGTGTTTCCATTACCTCGTAGCCTCGACTGCGTCTGGCCTATAGCTAAAACGAAGTATAAATACCAGGCGGCGAAACCAGAAGTGTGCGCACGCCAAACACGAGACTATACTTTGTCTTGCACTAATGAGGACAATAGCAAAAGTTACGGTCGATAGGCGCCGATCAGATTCCTGGCTCGATTCACGTGACCGTGCGGTCAAGCTAACGGTGCACCGGATCACGAGCTCACGTGACAAACTTCTTCGTTCCCATTCACTTAGATATCTCATATGGTCGGTTGTAGTCTAAGCTGAGGCCCACCTCAACGTAAAGAGACCGCTGTTCTCTTCCGATGGACTTCCATTATTCATGCGGTGCACTTCGCCCCCGCTGCCATATTCGTGCCCCTTCCCTTTTTCTGTTTGTCTCTCCCTCTCTGTCTTCTTACAGCCAAGCCAAGTCAAAAGGCGGCCAACATAAGCACAATCCAAATGCGGGTTCGAACAGCAGACGAAGTTGCAAGGGCAGGTCCCCCCCCCCTCCCCCCCCCCCCCCCCAAAGAGACAAAAACAAAACAAAAAAAAAAGGGGCTGGGGAGAGGGGTGGGGAGGAGAGCAAGTTCGCCCACGATGTGGTCGCGAATCGTGAACAGGTCCTCCAAAAGCTTTCGCTAGAGGAACAGACTCGTCGGCAGGGACTTGGGACCCGAATAAGAAGTGGAACAGAAAAAAAAAAGAAGCAGCGAAAAAAAATACAAATACAAATATGGTACAAAGAAGTAAGGCGAGGGCTTAACCTATGTTTCATTTTTTCGATCGAAAACGGTCAATTATTCGTCTGTATGTTAACAGTTCAGTGGTCGTCACTCATCGCCCAATGCTTGGCGTAAAACGAAAACAAAGCAAACGTCTTTTGTTTTGTATATTACTCTTTGAAAGCGCCTTGAAAACAAATACGAAGTGCGCGTCTAAATATTTATGCGTAACAATAGCGTAGTTTCTGGATTACTTTCGAAACCAAAAACGTATTAGTCAAGGGGAAATATCCCGCAGATAAGTGGCCTCTTAAACACCAGTCGGGATCACAGCTCATCTTCAAGCGTCTCCATCAATCGGCCGTTCCTGTTAATGTCATAATCTAAGCTCACGAACCATTTAACAGCACTTCTCATTTTCAACTACAAAAAGCGGCACACTGTAAGAAAAAACAAAAAAAAAGTTGTGCGATGCTGCACTTAATATTTATGTCCCGTTTACTTTACCAGTCGTTATTTCTTTTAGCATTGTTCGCTTGTGCGCGACGTCATTAGTGGCACCTCGTCTTGAACCATTCAGAACCGAAAAAAGCAAAAGAAAAACAAATTACTTGTAGGTTCAATGGTGGACTCTTAAAGAACGCGTTGGAAGTGCCACATATGTCACCCTCTGGGATACGCTAAAGCCGCCCCCTTTACTTTTTTTCCTTTTGGCTTTCTCTTTTGCTTCCTCTTTCTTTTTAAGCCTCCTTTCGGCATCGTTACGGGGTCAGTGTTAGCGTATCCCAAAGAGGGACATGCGTGGCGTTTTCCATGGGTCATAGTAAAGGATTCCCCAGGAATTCACCAATGGGTCTTCCTGCAATATTTTCACCCCCTTTTTTGTACTCTGCCTGCCAGAATATGTCCACCCCCTTGGATACGATAATTCATATCACTCGTGGAAAGAACCACATCCATACCACTCGTGGATGGTACCTCATCCCCATCACTCGTCGAGTGAATCACATCCTTTTTTTTACCTACACGCACACATCACAGCCCACCCACCGCCACTACGGAAACCGAGAGCGAAGAACAATCGCCGACAGCAGAGCGGAAACTGAACGCGGCCGCATTCCACAGTGCTGCGCCGCAACGCGTCCTAGATAACAAAAAGCCGTAGTACTGAACGAAATGATGTCATCAAAGAAGGCCAACGCTGAGCATAGATTGGGCCTGACGATTTCGTCAACGTTCGGCTCAAACTTGACTCGGAGCGGAATGCTGACGCAGTGCTCGTTTCCTATTGGAATTTTCTGATGACGCCATCTCATTCAGCACGACGGCTTTCTTATCTAGGAGGTGTTGCGCGGCGCCTTCTCCTCTCCGGCTCTGTGCCAGCTATGTGCACGACTTTACCGAAAACGAAAGGGCTCATTTTGACGAGAGCCCGGTGGTGTCTGTCAGTTCGTCAGCACCGGAGAGAGAAAGAAATTTTAACGCGTGCCCACGTCAAAGCTTCGGACCAATGGGAGCCTCGCACGCTACAACTGACAAAACAAAGGACACCGCCGGTACTTTTTTTTTTTTTTAAACGTGCGTTTTAATGGTAACACATTACAAAAAGACGTAACTACAAGAGCAGAGGCGACGCCGGGACTCGAGGTGCAACATAGTATAAGGACGCTCAACCAATCAATAACATCGCGCGTTCTCAGGGAGGAGCAAAGACGGCGAACGTAGAAGTGTTCTGGCTAACGACAGGCTCGTGCGAAGCTCAGATAAAACAAACATAAACGAGACCACTGCACAACAAACACAGAAAGGAAACAAGCGAACACACAACAACGAACACTTGGGAATAACTTCCCGCCTGTGCGGTTCATCCACCACCTTCTGTGTGCGCGAAACTCCAGTCGATAATGAAGCTTAAGGCGCGCGTACCCCGATTGATAAACAAGTGCTTGTTCGGTTATGCAGTAGGCGGCGCTGCATCACTAAACTGAACCTGAAGAACCTTGCCTACTCACCATTCTTTTTCTCGCATCACTATACCTTGAGACCTGCGCAAAACATCAAGAAAATATCAGCAATGACAACAATGTTTTCCTGTCGAACATATCGGATCAAATTGCCTGACCGTAGACCGGGTCACATTAACAATGTAGTAGGTTATTTGTCTCGGGCAAGACCTCTCTGCCTTTGAGAACACTTCGTCGCAAGCGCAGCCAAACCGCAACGCAAAGCAACAAACTAGTGCTGGTGATTGAGTCTCTGCTTAAATACAGGGTGATTCAAGGAGACGCCAGGCTCTTTAGATCGAGCGGAAAATTCGGTTTCTTAAACTATCGCGCTACGACTTTGCGCAGCGTTGCCCACAGATTGTGCATTTTTTTTTTGTAAAATTTTCAAAGAGTGAACTTACCTGAGGAAAAAGTAAAGAAAGAAAGAGGCTTAGGTCCTGTGGAAATGCGGCGACGGCACCGGTCTTCGAACAACACGGCACCGTTTCGCACGGGCCATGCTTTTCGCATGGTGCAACGAACGCCGCCAACGAACGAGCATACGGCGCTGAGAGCCGGCGTCTTCAGCAGACGGCCTTTTCGACTCAAAAGCGGCGCACGTTCCGCAGGTGGCGACAGTTGCAGAAACAAAAACAGGCGCGGTAACAACAAGGAACTGCAGTTCCTTCTCTGCTAAAGACGCCGGCTCTCGGCGTCGTATCCTCGTTCGTTGGCGACAGTTGGCGTCGCGGTCGCTTGCGCCATCTCTTGTCTACCGTGCGAAACGGCGCCGTGTTGTTTGAAGACCGGTGGCTTCGCTGCGTTTCCATAGGAGCTAAGCCTTTTTCTTTCTTTACTTTTTCCTCTGGTAAGTTCGCTCTTTGCAAATTTTACAATAAAAAAAAAAATCACCATCAGTGGGCAACGCTGCACAAAGTCGTAACGCGATAGGTTATGAAACCGAATTTCGCGGTCGATTTAAAGAGCCCGGCGTCTCCTTGAATAACCCTGTATTTTTGCTGTCACAGAATGTAGTCTACAGAATCTATAAACTACCAAATGCAGGTTTAAAAGGTTACAATTTTTTTTCTGGTTGCTTATACTAGCTATTTGGTCATCCTGCGAGGGCGAATCAATTGTAATTCTCTATTTGAATACCTGAAACTTCCGCAAACTCTCTTTTCCTCTTTGTCTCCCAATGATACACTTTCCTCGTTCCCCTCCAACATGTCTTCCTCGTACGGATTTTCTCGTGAGGCTTTGCGCTTTCCCATCGCCATCTTTGATTTTTGGAGTAATTGTTTGCATGCCTGGCATGCAAGCAGTTACACCAAGACGCGGATTCACTTCTGCGATTCCTTAGTGCCAGAGCTCTTTCTTGGTGCCCACTGTTCAGTTATTTTTTATCTCTCTTTTTCTCTTCCCTTCTTTCATTCTCTCCTTCTTTGTGTGGACGGCCTTTCAATAGCCTTCTCGGCCGGAAAAAAAATTATCGCCTAGTTGATTGTCCGACACTAATATATTGACGCAGGGCTACAGGTCGGAATCTGAACAGCACCGTCGGTAGCAGCATCTGAAGGTACAATGCAAGCAGCGTTTGCTTACAGCCAAGCTAAAGGCCATAGTCTCGCGCCCTAAACGAACGGCCGCTGTCAATTCCTTTTCTTTTGGGTTCGTGTGTAAAAAGGTTAAAGCTTTGTTTAGTTGGTTCTGCTGGCATCAGATCGGAGCCCGGTGTATCAAAGATAAAGGAGAAAACAACAATGACACAAAAAAGAGCAAGAAATATAGAAGGCTCTGCAGCGAGAAATACACACACACACACACACACCTACACAAGTGGTCTACAATAAGTGCTTACTTGCGGGGGCACCATAGTATGCAGATTTCAAACACAAAAAGATAGAAGGAAACGCTAGAAACTGAGATCAAAAGTGTTAGCTGCGTTCTTTCGTAAAACATTAATAGATACTGGTAAATTTCGGTGAACGCCACTATCCTTTCACATGAAAGGCGAAAAAGTTTCGAAGCAGTGTTAGCGCTAAGAATGTCATGCATTGTACAAGTCTCGCAGTGTTACTCCTTTGAACAACTGTCGGCACAGGTTGTCCAATGACGCTCTCTATGAGATTCATGGGGTATTTTGTTACTCGTTTCCGATGACTTCCGCCGAGCCCGACGTGTATTGTCAGGTGAGAAGTTTCATAAACTACGTCGCTCAAGAAACAAGCACATAAACAGCACTAGTATACCCTCACGTTAAAGCAAAAAACGATCAAGAATAATACAACGAATATACTCAAAACTCACATACACACTATCTCTCTTTTTTATTTTTATGATTAGAAAATAAGAAGTACTCAGGGAGATACTTACCTTCAAAGCCCTATTAAAAGCAAATTTTTAGGACCAATTCTTTAAATTTTTTTTAGAAAACATTGAACGGTCATTTCTGGAAATCAATTAAAGTAACCTATATTTTTATCAGTTTCCCGGCTAAATTTAGCAAAGAAACTGACTTCGTACTAAAGATCATGTAACGTCAATTTTTCCACTAAGTTTAGCAGGAAACTAAATTCGTGTATATGTCATGTGACGTCAGTTCACGTGGCAACAATTTGCTCGCAAAATGTAGCTGAGAAAGTATATCGCTCTTTACGTCTTTTCATCTCATGACGCCAAGCCACGTGATATCAAATTTCCCGCCAATTTTAGCGGGGAAAATTTACTGGCGTATAGGACAAGTAACGTCAATCTTCCCGCTAGACTTAGCTGGAAATGCACGGACGGACAGATGGGCGTAAAAAAAACATTGATATTCACAGGTTTAGTAAAAATAAATGTCATGCTTTAAAACCACCGATGATTCCAATCGCACATGTTTTTATTCCATGTTCTCATCTTTACGCAATGACAAAGCAGAAGTATGAAGGCCACGCTTACGTACTGCTTTGAACATTGTAACCTGCAACACGGGAGTGTTGGCCTTTTGGATAGGGCAGAGAATCCCTTCAACCAGACTGAGTTTACAACTTCGACTCCGGAGCTGCTGTGTTTTCGAGAGTGCCTTCTAGGAGGCACTGGCTCAGAAAACGGGCGACCGATGACATGTTTCGGCAAACGAAGTCTTTTTTTTGCCATAGATCAGGCACTAATTCTATAGACGTGCAGTTAGACTAATGCAAATTGGTTCAATACTTTATTTGGTGACTTCAGTTTAAGCGTAGCCGCTGCGTACAACACAAAAACGTATTTCCTTCTCCTGCCCACTCCCACTCTTGGCTTCATAATGTCTAACAGGTTGCTCGGTGTTGAGTTATTCAACAACCCCACCGAATGAAATAATAAATGGCATCCGACGTCTCGGCCATGGAGGGAAAAAAGCGGAGATTCTAACAAAAGTTAAGTATTAAAAATAAAAAAATTAAAAATATCCACGGTAACATACAAACATGTAGCTTTAAACAGATAACTCTTTTTGCAGCCAAATGTACAAATTAAAGTCCCGACAAAAAATATGCCAATGACAATAGTACTAAATATACTAAGAACAAACCCAAAACAACACAAAATCGAAGCAATTCGATTTCATCCCTTTAGCAGAATTGCTCTTAAACTGCGCAAACGCAGAAAAAAATTTTATGCAAATATTTAATAACACCAGAAAGAAAAATCGAGAACAAGGCAAGGAAGCGATAATTTGGCTTCTGCCCATAAACAATACTTTCGACGCACAAAATAAAAATAATGCAAGAGCTACGTATGGCTGGCTTGACGAGTTTGTTGCTACGACTAGAGAGAAAAAAAAATGAAGAAGACACTGACAGAGAAAGAAAGAAAATATGGCTTCCCTCATCTCTCCTTTAAATTAACTTGAACAGGGACTAATTGATTTGCTAGCGTGCGTCGTTTAGATCAAATTAAGACACGTTTTCTTGGGAGAGGACGAAATTGGAAGACGGCGGCACCAGCTCCCGAACGAACTTGCTTCGTTCCACGCCAAGATGGAACGAAAAAAAAAGCAACAGTCAAGCTGCGCCAATCAAGCATCGTGAACTCGTTACGTCACTGGGCTCTTGAAATAGATGTCCAATAAGGTGCCAAGGACGCGCTTACGTCACCCTCAAGTGTGGCCGATTGAACCAACCAAATAATACAAATGGGCCAGGACGCCGCAATTTCTTCGACGCGTCAGTACATTGTAGAAGTCAGACCGCTATTTGTTCGTACTGACGCGGAGTGAGTTGCATTTGAGACCGTGTCGTGGTGACCGCTTTTTCTCCGTTCGTCTTAAAATCTGGAAATAGGTTTCTGTATGAACATATTGAAAGAGCTTCTAAGAAAACGTTTTGGTTTTAATATGGGGACTAGACTGAAATGAGCATAACAAAAATATACCGGGCTTTTCTTTTTTAGGCTCTACAGATTTGTTTTAAAAATGTATGGCAAATTGCTGCGCAGTTCTGTTGCATAGTTAAAATGTTCCAGCATCACGTGACAACAAGTCACGTGACGACAATTTCACTCCTAAATTTACCGGAGAAACTAAATTGGTGTGTATAGGTATTGGACATCCCATAACGCAACATTGCGCGTGTTGCTTTATGGGTGGTCACAGACCTATACACGTACTCAGGGATGGGCAAGATACATGCGAATATGTATTTAAATACAAATACAAAATACTTCGTCAAAAATTTAATTAATTACGAATCTAATTACATTTCCAAAAAAGCATTTAAGTACAAGATACAAATACAACCAAATGTATTTGATCTCCTCCAAATACATTCCTCAAAATTTGCGTCAGCGACTTCGGGGTACCTGCAACAGGTTTCAGGGTATCTCATTTTAATTTTGCATTGCAAACTCGTGAGTTAGTGTGCGAGGCTCTAGTAACGTAATAGAAATATAATCACAAA
This sequence comes from Ixodes scapularis, assembly GCF_016920785.2. Taxonomy (NCBI): domain Eukaryota; kingdom Metazoa; phylum Arthropoda; class Arachnida; order Ixodida; family Ixodidae; genus Ixodes; species Ixodes scapularis. The sequence goes on from NW_024609837.1 coordinate 75,464,003, forward strand.
AAAATGTAACCAGCTTGGACGTAATAGGTGAAAAAAGTAGAGCTTCAAGCAGCTTTTTTTGTCGATTATATTTTGGTATAGACCAACAAAGAACCGAGACGACCAAGACGCGCAGCACTAGCTAGATACCTTTTAATTGTTACAACTCGCACCATTTACGAAAATCTGGACGACCCGCGCATTTAGAATGTTTGAAGCAAAAATATGGATGGGAATTAGGCTGGAAAGCATCACAAGTTGTCACAAAACACTTATTTAGCCAGTCTACCTGTGAACGTCGATTTCGTCACTATAGACCCTTTCCCAAATCAGTGCCATCTGGTGAATTGTAAAGCAGTTTAGGTTTTGCCATATCAATGGTGGAAATGAACTTGCATCCGAATTGTTCAGTGAATTCTTTCCCGATCACATTCAGTTCGACGGTGACCAAGAACCTTCATTCAGAACAAATCTCCAACCCACTCAGATGCCTCGAGAAAATTCTATACACCAAAGTACTTTAAAGCATATTGTGTGCCGTACACAGATTGGATGAATTTGAGTTATTAGAAATTAACGCTTGCGTAGCTCTTGCGTTCCATTCCTACGTCGCTTCGTACTGACCCCCCGAATGTACAGGCCTCGCAAGACCCGCTTAGGAGCATCTTCAACGTCTTCTTTTATCAGTCATTAGAAGGCCGCCATTGGTATGGCACAGACACTGATGATGATAGTGATCAAAATGGGCAGACTGAATTTCGGAAAGGGTCTATTCTTGCCCTGGACAAGCACCGTAATCACAAAGTCACTGAACGCTTGTGCTTGATTGAGAGACACTGCATTCGGTGCAGAACGTAGTTTTCTTCCTGCTCTGGACAGTGACAATAAATTTGAGGTATGTATTTTCGCCCACAAAATTGTATTTAATTACAATTGTATTTGAAATACCCACGTTTTAGTATTTAAATACACACGTCAAATACATTACCCAATTTTTAATTAAATACAAATGCAAAATACACAAAGTATTCGAAATACGAATTTCAAATACTTGTATTTGAAATATTGCCCATCCCTGCACGTACTTAACTGTACCGATAAACTTAGCGGATAAACTGAATGAATGTGTTGGCCTGTAACGTCCCATATTGCAACACTGTGCCTGTTGTATTATGGGACGCCACAGTGCACGACTTCACAAAATACGGCTTCGCCAAATCTGGAGCAACTAGCCGAAGAAGGTTTCACGTTAAAACACTCGAAAACTACACAAATGCGGTCGTTGCTGGTAAAACATACGACCAGAGGGACATAATATAGGTGGCTAATCGTAATAATTACCACGAGAAATAAACATTTCACGATTAGTATTTTAATAATTGCAAATGAACAAATAGTCCTAATTCGAAACTTGCTGAGCGTCATCTAAAATAACTAGATCAGTATTGTCTTGAAATACTTGGTACGCGTGAGAAGTCCAGTAGTGCGTTAAACTTACCACTCGTTGAACAGGCACAAAACTGTAGGTGAGAAACCGCGGACGATAAGGGATGCTATAACCCTGCGGGCGCGCTATCGTAACCGTAGCCTTGCTCATGCTGCACCAGTGGTAAACTTTAGAGCTCTACTGTGCTTCCCCAAGTCCTCTAAGTATTTCCTAAATAGATTCATTTACTGGTTTTAGATTACTCACAGAAATTATTTAATTTAAGTCATATGTGTATCTTCATTAATATTTTTAATAAATAAACTGTTCATTAACGTAATTTAAGATTTTACCAACTCCTCCGGACGATCATTCTCCTATGTTTTGCCCCCTTGGGCGTATAACTCCCTTCCACAAACCGAACGTAGCTTTCACATTTTTCATAAAGAATATGTAAAGGCAAATAAAAAAACATGCATGTCTCGTATAGTGTGCCTATGACATACTCTTTATTTTTTTTCTTTTCGGTTTGGTTCTTACACGGTTTGGCTGGCAGTTTGTAATGCTATGCCTTAGAAACGCTTGCAAAACGTATGTGAACACTTTTTACAATAAGAAAACGAAGCTAAAGGTCGCTTTACGAAAACGTTTCTTGTCAAGATGCTGCGAGCAGACGGCGTGTTTTCTTCTTTTAACACGTCAAAATACCTAAAAATTACCTCAAACCAACATAAATATTAAAAATAATTGGGCTTCTATTGCTTCATATTGAGTTATCCGATTATGTGTCGTAGTAAAAAAAAGTGTTGGATGTTTTATACTAAACGTAAGATGGAAACGAAGTAAAGGGGATTATAAAAACGTCCAAATGAGCAATTAATATGCTGATCTAACTTGACTCTGAAAAAAAAAATTGGGATATTTAGTGGGGCAGACAGCACATGGTAAAAGCACCATAAACTTTGAGCGTCATATTTTATTCACAACCCCTGACTGATTAAACCGGTTCAAGATTGCGGTGACGTCAAAATCTGTCCACACACAGACGTGTGATACAACCGCCTCGCACGCACCTATTTTCGCCTTTTACTTGTTTTGAAGATTTCAACAATAAAATTTCTTTCATGGGTGCACGCTTGAAATCTGGCTTCTTAAACAACGTTAGAATAAAAAAATATATGTTATTTTGAGCTGTAGCAATGTGATAACCGAATTACCGGTGTGGCGATATGTAAAACTGCTACTGCGGAGCCATTTAAAGTAACGTGTTCATTCTATGATACCGGAATCGGAAACTGCGCTGCTCGGCCTCTCGGCGCCAGAAGAACGAGCGTCGTCATCGTCGTCTGGTCACAGTTCGTAACATTACTTCCCTCTTAGAAAGAAGCTTAAAAGGGCTGCACCTGTTTCCTAGCTCGAGTTATGCGTCGTGGAAGCGGCACAGGAGTTAAGGGAAATTGGTTCTGGGCTTGTTGATAAACTTGTAGATGGTCTTGGGTTAGTGTGGTTTTGGTTTGCCAACGAGTCCAGTTCCGATTCACCTGGAGCTCCGTCGCAGGGTGCGTCGTGATCTCATATAGGTGAAGATTATAGCTCTGGGCTAGCCAATTCGGGAAACCCGAGTCAGTCTAGGGACTAGGGCTTGAGTAATGCAGAGTATCGGCCAAAATCTGGGTGCTGTTATTCAAGCCCTAGTCCGTGTGGATTTTTGGAGCCAGTAATCTAAAAATAAAGAACGGCATACACACACATCACATGCGCACGCACTCTAAGTTGGTCCAGAAGACCAGTATCCTCGACGTGTTTCTGTAGCGCTTTCAAAACTATACCCTGATACCGCCAGGTGTTCTCCGGCCCAGGATTTCGGTGATAGACATAAAATGGTCTATGGTCCAGCAGTTGCAGCGTTCTTCTCATGTCTTCTCCTTAGGTGCTGTATTGCACGCATGCACACAAAAAGATGCTAATAACGAACCTAAATAACTAGACTAATTAATTATTGGACTAATCTTATTGGACTAATTGTATCTACAAACCAATCCGACCATGAACTAAACTTTTTTTTTTTATACGTGGCGCTAACTTTCACCGCCCAATATTTCGATGGTTTCAGGAACGAAGCAGCACAGGAAGAGTGCCCTTCAAACGACAATAATAATAATGATTAAGACTGCCGGATCTCCGCTGGAAACTCTGAGGCACGGTGGAATAGTTACAATAAAAGAATCTGAAAAAACTAAATAAATACCCTAACAGTCGTCGGCGGCGTCATAAGACCTTGCCGAGTACGGAGTACAACGTTCTTGCTGTGCAGTATGAACTGTGCATTCCTTCGTCTCTTTTCTTTTAGATCATGTCAAATTCTGACGCCAAGACTCTTTCCCTCCTTTTTTCCGACGGGTTGTTTAATATTAAATTAACAAGCTGCTTCAAATATAGGTTGTGGCATCGTCTAGGGCAAAGAAACAAAAAAGAAAACAAACAAGGAGCATTGCGAGCAACACGGCCGTTCCACCTCTCGTCAAAGCACACGCCGCCCGAGAATCAAACGCCTCCCTTCTTATTTTTTTTTTTTAATTTTTATTCACTTTTTTATTTCATTTCGTTGTTAGGTCCGACTGTTCTCTTTTTTGTAACAATGCCGACCGTGCCAACCCTACTGGTCATACGACTGGCGTTTGTTTTGTCACACGATTTTTTAGTCCGACCGATTAACCAGTGAGTTTGTTATAATGGTACGTGTCACAAAGGATACACTGACGGATCAAATTTAAAAAAAGATGCGAAGAAGCACTCAGCTGTTCTCGTTCAACCCCCTTGGCGCTTTATTCTTCCAGAGGCGAGCATCGCAGTGCTATGGCGTTTAACTTGTGCCGTCTTCATGACGACATGAAAGACCCTATAGAAGCAATTAATTTCCTTCGGGGCATGGGCCTGCTCCTAGGTTCTCGTGCGTGCCCAGAGTGCAAAGCTGCGATGATGCAGCAAGTCCGCGCTAGATCTGTGGATATCTACTCGTGGAGATGCGGTGTGTGGATGACTCCTGAGGTGCCTAACTGGAAGCCGGTCAAGGTTCAGTGCCAGGGCGAGGCCTTGGTACGGAGCGGTTTCTACTTCGGGGGATCGCACCTCACGCTTCCCCAACTCATGAGAATCATGTACCTCTGGTGCCAGAACCTAACATCCGCCGTCATTTAGCGGGAGACTGATGTCGCAAGTAAGAAAATAACTGATTGGACGAGCTTTGTCGGGAGGTTGTAGTAAATGCCGTCTTTACGCATTAAGAGATGTTTGGCAGCGAAGGCGTCAATGTAGAACTAGACGAGAGTATGTTCGGGCGTTGAAAGTACCATCGCAGGTATTCAACTCCTGGCCAGTGGGTTTTCGGTGGTGTGGAGCGTGGAAGTGGGTGCTGCTTTCTTGTTCGCGAGGAGACCCGTGACGCCAAATCCCTGCAAGGGATAATAGCCGAGTGGGTCCGCCCAGGAACAAGAATAATAACTGCCTGTTGAGCTGGCTATCGCAAGCGTGCCGCTATCGCTCGCTTCACGCACCTCACCGTCAACTACAAGCTGCACTTTGACGACCCGAACACTAGTGCGCACACCAATACAGTGGAGGGCACCTGGGCCCACGTCAAAAACTCCCTTCCGTCTGGACGGCGCGAGAGCCATCATTTCACTGGTCACCTTGCAAAGTTCATGTTTTGGAGGAGAGAGAAGACGCGCGGAAACACTGATAGATTCCAATCGTTCGTCCCCGTGGCCGCCAATATCTACAGCCCCGACGCAGACAGGAACCTTTCGTATAGTGCGGAGGACGACGATTCTGACGGCCCTGGTGACTTCGAGTGATCCGCTCCGTTGAGCCCGTCGTCCGCCTGCGTGCATAAAGACGACTTATGTGTAACCGCTTGTCCACCGCTCGTTACGTCAGTTAGGTTCTTGTAGCGGTCTAAAAGGCCCTTTACAGGGCCCTGATATCTTGCAAACGATGCTGTTTTCTGAATGCGGCCCCCCGTGTCTCTGTAAAAAGTTCACAGGAAATAAACAGCAAAGGAATCTGGTCCCCAACTTGGATATCGCGCGTTATGATTCAAATAAAAATTGCTCTTCTTATTTCGCGCCTTTGATCCCAATAAACGCTCCCGTTGCAGTCGTACCGGTGTACTATTGCTTGCTCAATTGCAGTCGGCGTGTCTCAGCTTCGTCGTCTTTGCCAGCGGCACACCGGCGAAGGCGGCCGGTCTGACACACCACATTCGGCTTTGGCTAGCAGACGGGGTTCGTAAAATGTCGTCATCTGTTTCTGGCTTCACGCGGCGGTACCGTGCGTACTTCCCTTCATTCGGCGTTCGTTGCCATGTTGCAGAAGAACGCTGCGGCGCAGCGATACGAGGTGCGTGCTGAGGCCCTTCTCGCATGTTTTTCAATGGACGGGAGGCGAACAAAAAGAGTTTGAAGTAGGACTTAACGCAGAGTGCTGCATTTCTCCAGTCCCTCATATTTTGACGAGCCTTGCACGAAAAGCATCTGTTTGGACCGAAGTTTGGAGATAGTTTTTTTTTTTTTTTTTTTACAACAACTTGGGTCTAAAGTATCAATGTGCCCTCTCGCTCAAGGTGGCGACGCACCAGCTCCGAATAGGTTGGTACGGTAACCATACGAGAGCCTTCCGTGCTCTTGGTGGTTTCCGGCAGCCAGTTTGGGCTCTTACCGAAGTTTTGGGCGAAGACTTTCTGGCCTGGCTTGAAGAGTGGCTGCTGCGTCTCGCCCTCCGCAGGCCACCTTGATCTCTTGACCAAAATGTAAGGGCGCGAACGAGCTGGTGCACATTGCACATGGTTGAAAAAAAAAAACCCGAGACTGCGGGTAAACGACACAACACCAAAACGTCTCTAGAGACTTTTTAGTGTTGAGTCGTGTACCGCAGTCTCGGGTCTTTTTCAACCATCGATCTCTTGTCCGGAGAGCATCTGTTTAGATGATAGCGGGGATGGTATCCCAAGAGCAATAGGGATAGAGACTTGTCTGAAGCCACAGGCGTCCGCCGATAATTTAAAATCTGCCGGCACAATTTAACTTCCAGTGTGGACCCGGCTGTCTTCAAGAAATCCTTAACCGTACGAACGGCTCGTTCAGCGCAATGGAACGTCGGCGCAGTTCAATTGTGGGTAGAAGGGCGGTGTGCGGAAATGGTCAACGTGGTTCATGTCTAAGGACAGGGAAAAGTCTCCATTTGTAAACAGTGTACCATTATCCGCGACCACAGTTCTTGGAATTCCAAAATGGCTGAACAACGCCCGAAGTTGTTGGATGAGGAAATTGGAAGTTCTGTGGTTGATAGCCGTCGCTTGAATGCACTTTGAATGCGAGTCTCTGACAATCAAAATTCATCTTCCCATCAACAGGCCCAGCATAGTCTCAGTGTAACTTTGACCAGGGTTCACCTGTCACCGGCCAGTCAACAAGTTTTTGAGCCGCTGGCATAGAAAACGCTTGAAATCATGTTTCACAGAAATGGCCGATGTCTACAATAGCCCAGTCCAGAGAGGGCCAACAGAATTTAGAACGAGCAACCATCTTGATTGCTGACCCACCTTGATGGGTCTCGTGAAGAAGCTAGAGGACACTTCCGCGGGCCTTATCCGAAATGGTGACTCGGTTTCCTCAGCAGAGCGAGTTGCGTTGCACTAAAAGCTCGTGTTTGCTGCTCCAGAAAGGTCGAAGCCCTTCTTGTTCTAGCGACAGCATCCACGGCCATCCGCGCTGGGTGTAGCTGATGATGCCACGCAGCACCTTATCTTCGGCTGTCATCTGTGCCATCTGCTTCGATGTCACCAGACCGTTATTAAATTTTCGGATCCCATCCCCGTCGCCAACGTAGCAATATGCTAACCAAATCTCCTGTGTGGCGATATGTAAAACTGCTAGTGTGGAGTACGGCGAAGGAACGTGTTTATTCTATGATAGGCTGAATCGGCAACGGCGCTGCTGGCCCTCTCGGCGCCTGTAGAACGCGCGTCGCCATCGTCGTCTGGTCACAGTTCCGCATATCTCCTGCGAAGAAACAATAAAATTAAATAAAATGTTCGTTATCAAAAACCACGGACGTGTGTCGTCAAGCCCTGTAGTTCATAGTCCCATAAGTAATTCCGTGTTAATATAAGATGATATCAAATAAATTCGACCGCTTATGGAAGTCAGTCTACCCACCCTGCGCAGAGCCAAACCCGGAGCTCTAATGGCGGCTCTACACAGTTTCTCCACACAAAAAAAAAGCTAACGTCTTCGAAAGCATAGGGCAGAAGGCTGGAAAAGCCGTTGGTCCTTTAACATCACCTTCGATTCACGAACTCGAGGGTGCATGATGTAAGCGATTACGATCTCCCACCATCGCCATTAGAGCGGCAATCTCGGAGCTTCTAGAGCTGCCCCAAGGACGACTCTGACTTGTTGAAAGGGGTCTACTATTGCCTGCTACAACGACAGGAGCAGTTACGTTTGATGTCCAATAATCGTACGATGAATTAATGGATGTTTCGTAGTATAAAATGATCCCGTAAGATTACCTTCTAGCGGGAGTAAATTTGTCCGTGTCCCGATCTTCTATATCTAATGAGAAGAAAATTCCCAAAACCCACGTGACGTAAAAAAAGCGCAACTATAATGCGCTGTATTGCATTGCACTGTGTTTAATATTAATACCCGATTAACACGTCAACATAAAGGTACCTTTAACATCGGTCCCTTTGCTATCGGCGAATCCGCCCGTGCTCTTGCGCGCGAGCACACGCCACGCGCGGAAGATCGTTAAAATACTGGCCGCAGAAAATAAAAGTCCCTTAGCTAAAGGTACCTTTACGGTCGTGTGAATGGGGTAAGTCTCATCGCGGCCGAGGCTATGATTTGATTGAACCAGTTGGGCAGCACCACAAGTGCATCGTTACGGCGCTTGCCCTTTTTTTGGGTTTGCTATCATAAGCTAAATCAAACATGCACAAAACAAAACTCCGGGTAATGGCGCATTTTAATGTGCGTGATTGGTTCAGTCGATTATTGCAAACGTACAAACGCGCTGGTTTCATCAAATAGCGTAGGTAGGGTGCGGATAAATTTAAACAGGTTATACATCTCGTAATGATACCACAGCGAGAAAAAGGCGAGGAAAAAAAAATTATGGACGCAAGCTTGAGCTTCGCATTTAACAGTGAAACGTGATAGCTAAATATAAACATCTGCTCGCTTCCGAGCCGTTCGGCGTATCCGCGGAGCCCACTATGTAGGGTGTCTAGCTTGCAACCCTAGAGTAGGAGGTTCGATCCCGCTAGGCCCGAAATTCATAGATTGTTTGTTCGAGTGAAGAAATTACAAAAGGGTATTCCCTTGGACTAGTTGGTGGTACAATTCTGGATTCAGAATTAAAAGCGCTAAAAAACGAGGACCGGTGAAAGGAGAGACACACACAACTGAGGTTTAATTTCACTTAAACCAAAGAAGAAACATATTTGCCTTGTCAAGAACCATCCAGGTGATGTAAACACATAGTGCAATAATCTACATATAGTCTTTCTAGCTTGAGCTAACAAACGACTGATGATACGCCACCACCGAATCGTACAATGCTATCGATTGGGCGCTAAGGCACGTGTCCGCGTCGCACTTACTTGTGGAAAACGCCTCTGAAATTTTTCTAGTCATTTTGTTAGAATTCGTGCTCAGGATAACAGCTTCCTGAAGCTTTGGGCCACAATCGCATCGGTTGCAGTGTATCGCAAGATTACTCGAGGGCGAAGATCTTACCGCCAGTGCGTGTATCCCTTAGTCTGTCGTTGATGCACCTTCCGGTTTGTCCAAAGTAACCCCTCCCACACGTTAAAGAAATTCTATACACCACCCCTTCCTCGCATTCCACATGTTTCATTCCATGCTTCTACTTACATATATCCACCCTTAAATCTCCCATTTCTATTCTTGCACACAGTTTACCCAATTTCTGAGGCGCTGAGAGTAGTACCGGTACTCCATGTTTTTCGACCACTTTCTTCAGACTATGGCTAAATTAGTGGTCGATCTAACATTCCGCCTGACTTTCCCAGTACTTCCTTCCCCTCCCCGACGTTTTCGTAACAATCCTTCTGCGACATGTTTAATAAGCGTAAGAGGGTACCATTCATCCTATAGTTTCTTCACCAGTATACCAAAGTCGTCCACTATTTTGTGCCAGCACGACATAGTCAGCGAGACTCCTGAACACATAGTGGCAATACCTCTCTTAATACTTTTAGAGTGGTTTGAGTCCCAGGGTACACCGCTTGTCTTGCTCTGGATGAGTACATACAACATACATGGGACGGCGCAAAGATTTGTGTCAGTTCCAAAAATTGTAAAATGCACTGAACGGGATCTTTTGTAGTGAAACTCAGACCGGCGGCGCTGTTCTTAAAAACATCCACCATTTTTTAAAGTAAACTCTGCTCTTTTATTTCCTTCCCCCGAGTGGAACGGTACCAGGTAGTCGCCTAAATATCGGGATTACATTACTATCTAGTTTAGCTTCAATATCGCTGTCAATATTTTCCAAAAATAAATCACTCAGCACTGGAGCTACGTTCGTCCCAATACATATGCCTTCCTTCTGTATGAATTGCGAACCTTCAAACGCAATATACGTGAATTCCTGGTACAAGCTAAACATCTCCAAGAAACTCCTTTCATGGAGACCACATTCATTGGGGAACTTAACTTCCGTATACGCATCGACTGCTTCTGAATAACTTATGGACCAATCACGATTTTCCCGCCCCACCGACGCCGGCGTTTGTGCACAACGAGCTCCTGAAAGTTATTAGTGCGTCTTGAAAACAAACAAACAACTCACGCGCACAATTTTTCATGCAGAAACCTATAATTAACTATGTGGACGCAATAATATTCTACAAAGAACATTCTAAAACAAAGGTCGATAACAATCGCACAAATATGCCTAAGATGAGAGGTAAAATATGTACCTTGCACGCGTACACAAATTGAGTCCGCAAATGACACCAATTCAACTGCAGCATTCCACGCGTACACAAGTTCGCAAAGACTCTGAACGGACGCCAAAAAACAAACCACGAGTTTTCCGGATCATACGAACAGTAAAAATAAAGTTACAATAAACATTGAGATGAAGGGTGCACTTTCAAACATGTGAACGTGCACCATCCAACCGCGCACCCACGCACGCCCACGCAAGTATAAACAAAAACACCATGGCAACAAAAGCGCGCTCAAAAGTCATACAACTACCGAATAAGAAAATATGCAGGCATTAGAAAAAAAAGAAAAAAAGAATAACCCGATCGCTGGTGCGTGTTTGGGAGCAAATATGCTGCCGCAAAACCAATCAGATGCATAGAAACGGCGGGCACGAGTTGAACAAAAAGTCAAACTGAAGAATTCCCCCTACGCACAAAACACGCGTTCACGCATACAGGCAGAAGCATATAGAAAATACCGAGCCGACATGGACGCATATAGAGAAACTCAGCGTCGCGCTTCGCGTGCTAAAAGGCATCGCGTAGAAGGCATTCAACGACGCGTGCGAGGTCGAGGTTCACAGCCATTGCCTCCTGTTTCCGAGACCTCTCTTGCGGCGGCACGCATTCGAGAACTCGTTTTTAAATCCCTTCCCTGATCCGCCCTTCCATTCTTGCCTTCTTTTGCTCACCTCTGTAGCCTTTTGTGTGAGAGCGGTGGTAGAGAGAGAGTTCATAAAGATTCCCCGGCGATAAGGAACCGATACAACCTCCTTTCCCTGTTAACCTCATCCGTGGAGTTGGGAGAGGAAGGGGGAAAAGGAGGGAGGGGGCCCATTTTCGAAACCCGTAAGTGATGATAGCAAGCTGGGAAATTCGGTCGTGTGAAGACCAGGCGCAGCCATGATGCTGCATGAATGGATAGATAATAACCGATAAACCTTTTTTAACGGGCGGTAGCTTGCGCCGCCTAGTCATGTGTGCACCCATTTAGTGTCGTCATTGGCTACTATCACACAGTGAGATATACGCTCGTCGTTTTAGACTTGGTTAAAGGCCGACAACCAGACTCGAGATTCTGCAAGGCAGAAGATCCTCCTCACCATGGGAGGGGAGGAAACAGGCAACGGTGGACAGGGCAGAAGGGGGGAGAGGAGGAAGCGAGGGAAAAGGGGAAAGCGCGAACTGGTCGTCGGTCGCTAAAAAAATTTGTTTCTTGACATGTCCATATTTAATCATTCATTTGTTTATTTAATATTTCGTTCCTTACTTCTCGATTTGTATTAATTTTTGTTGTATATGCAAACTTTCTGTTTATAACCCCCCCCCCCCCCCCCCCCCGTGCATTGACCACGGAAGGTTCGGGAATTGTTTATGTGCGGAGAACCTTTGTTCAATTAAGTAAACTTTTTCTGCGTGTGCTCCCTGCTTGAATCAGCGCCACCACCCGGGTGCTTATTGCAACCTAATCACAGAGTAAATGCAAACGTGTTCCAATATGCCGCTGCAGCCATGGGGCCACTCCATAGAGCAAAACCATAGAAAAAATACAGGGCCCTGACTGACCTATTTAAACGTCCCGCTTTTTCGCAACCAGAAGACAACTCGTTCATTTTTGTTTGAGATAAAAGACCGCTCTCGCCATGGTCACCGGCGGGGCCGCTCTTTCGAGGTGCAGTGGGAGACGACGGGTTGTATCACTGGGGCGCGTATTAAATTGGTGACGAAACGAGTTTTCAACTCTTTCCTTCTTTGCTTTCCTCCTCAACTCTCAAATCGCGCAGCGTACCACACGGTATAAGAAGAGAGAAACAGGTAACTCCCCTATTGATCGGACCCTCATTTGTGTACCGGGACATCGCCATTCTCCCCTTGGGCCTAGAAGATTAGACCGTCGCTCGAAATTCGGTCAAAAGTTTCTCTCCCCATTTCGTTCACCCCTAAGCTGGCAGTGCTGTGGAAGCTACCTGCGTCTTGGGTACGCCACACTTCTATCTTTTGCCACGTGATCACGCTCTCTCATGCATTAAGGTGGCGATGCAAGCGAGTTGGTTCATAACTTAGGACATTGGAAACAGCGCGCCAAAAGACGAAGACAACGAAAGAGGAGCACAGGACACGCGCTTGTCCTGTGCTTTTCTCTCGTTGTCTTCGTCTTTTTGCGCGCTGTTTCCAATTTTCTAAATCTCTCACGCATACCCCCGCGCAGAGAATCGGGTCAGGTGATGAAAAGGAGGGCGGCTGATTGGTCTGGCAAGCCTGTAGAACCCACTGCACTCTCAGCTTAGATGTGAGGGGAATGAGGTAAGGTCGACTGTCGTCTGACACGCATTGGGGCCGGGTGACGTGCTTTGTGTACCGAGGATGTATTACAGTGAAAAGTCAAAGAGCATTCGAATGGAAAGAAGAACAAAATAGTCCGTTACGCTTTTGGGGAATCTTCGCGCCGAAAGTCGGGTTTTTGGACTTTCTACCTTCCCTCTTTTGGCCTACTAACAATATCCTATTAGGAAAATCCCAATCTAAATTCCTTTATCGCCTCCCAAAGTTCGTTTCATGAACCCCTCAACCTAACAATCTCCCCAACCCTCCACCTCCTCCCGGTTCACGCCGCTTTGCGGCGACAGTCTGCGGCGGCACATTATAGCACGGAACGGCTGCCCAGAGGGCGGGCAGGCGGAATAGTAGCTGAATACTACTGGCGTGGCGCTCTGGCGCAAAACCGCCCTCCAAGCAGTGTTACGAGTCCGGTTGGAATGGCGACGAACTGGTTACGATTCTACTGCGGTTGGGTTGCGATATTATTGTGGCTTTTTAACGGTTAAACATTTTTTTTTTTTTGCAAATAAAGGTTGTTTATGCGCCAGGTGTCCGGGGTGGAGGAGATAATCCCAGCATAAAAACATTTGTCGACTACGAAGTGCGTCTGGCCAGTGCAAGTCAGCGTCACCTATCACATCCGCCTCGAAATAAATGTTGTTTTTCTTTATGGTTTCGCTCGCTCTTGAAAGTCAGCTGTTCGAAAAACGATGAGGATCCTAAATCGTTCAAATTGTCTTTTCCATTAAAGCTGCGCTATCGCACACACTTCTTGAATCCGGGCAAGTGCTTTTAGAAAGTCGGAGTTACCGACTGCTGGAAGCATGCCACGGCTGTTGCATTATATGCTAACGAAGTCAATGGTGAGGGAGGCACTGCCAGAGCGCAGCACTTAATCAAGCTACATTACGAAAACAAAATCTGAAGCAGGACGTGATTACGGCCACAGCTCGTCTGTTCTGTTCCCAGAAATTTGACCGCGTCAAGCAACAAAACTAAAAAAAATACTTTTACTACAACTTGTGACATCTTGTTGTGTTCGCACAGGTGCACCGCTGCCGCGAAAGCGGTAAAATTGTAATTAGCGCACGTGCGTCAGTAACCCAATCGTACTTTTATGAGTACAAAGAGTGATCGCCATTTTACTCAAATTTGCGCCAGAATTATTGTCTTCTTTTTTTTACCTTTCGTATGTGATACCAAAATTATCATTTTGAACACAGTTGCGGGTGACTACGAATAAGAGTTTTGCGTGATTTTTCTGTTTTGTTCGTTGTTTAGGCGTAGATATATTTTATATATATAGAACACTCTGGGCCACAAAGAGATCGTCGATATTATTTTCTTTCTTTGTGAAAAATGCAATTCATTTTGAATTTCGGCCATATATTTTAGTTATATCCCGTTGTGAGGTGTCCTGTCCTGGTCCTCATTTTATAAATTTAGTTTTATATACCTAACATTGCCAACACACTCTAATTTGTCGATCGACGATTGTTCGAGTGTCTATAATCTTTATAGTTTCTTGGAAAGTAATTATACATTTTGTGGGCTAACTATATAATTTTAATAAAGCTAATATTTTCTCATTTTCTTTTTTAACTTTAATTAGATTAGATTAATTAATTACCTTAATTAAATTAAATTTTCTTGTTTAAAAAAATAAATAAAATAATAAATAAAGCCGTAAATTTCTTTCAATTATGCGTTCAAGTCAGTACTCAATAGCAGCTACGATTATCTCCTGCATTTTACCTCGTCTTTTGCCGCTTACTCGCTTTCTCTCGCAAGCATCGGTGAACAAAATTGGCAGGTAAGAAAAGTGGGCTTGGTTCTCAGATTTAAACTTGTCTAAGAAATAGTAAGTGCATAATCGAGTTTTGTTTGTCGATGGCCACAAGAAACCATCGTAGCTACTACATTATGAGCCTATCGTAGAACGTCAGCTGCTGATAGCGGACCCTGTGGACGCGAGCTCAGTCCGCCCTCAACGTGACGGCTCCCCCAAGCCACGCAAAACGCTCGCATGCTCTTTCGTGTGACCTATGAAAAGTCCCTATGAACGTGACAAGTACGCGTAGCTGCACTACTAAATTCCGCGACAAGATAGAGAAACAAGAATTAACCCAGTCTTCCGCAACCCTGGCGATGCATGCTTCTGGCGATCTTTCCGGAATCACCTCCCAGGAACCGAAGAAAACTTTTCATGAGACACATATTTACCTTTCTGTTAATTACGATGCTCTGACATTTGACTACTCAACAATACCTGGTGCCGTGCGTTTTTATATTCACTACATTACTTTACGAAGCGCGAGGCCAGCGCGAAATGCGTACCAGCCTCCCGCGTCGTCCGCTCCTCGAACTGCTAACAAGTATGGGCGCGCCTCGCCAGAGGGACGTTTGGCCCTGCGAATGCGGGGCGAATCTTCATCCGCACAGCCCTGTAGGAGGCGGTGTCACTGGGTCGCGTATTAACCCACCCTTCGCGGCAACAGTCTGATGCGGCACAGTATCGCAGGCGGAATTTTCGTACGCGTGAAGCACTGGCGCGCATTTACCCATGCCTCGAGCCGCGCCTTTCCCATCTCCGTCGCATAAACCAGGGGTTTCTTCGACGGAGATGGAAAAGGCGCGTTCCCCTTGGTTTATGCCGTCGCATAAACTAGGAGGAACGTGTGTTAGTATGAAAGGAAGCCGCCGCCACCGTTGCATGTCTAGGAGCCGGCTTTGCGCGCATGTGTGACCTGCCTCAAAAAAGGCAAATACGGGCCCCGGATTCGCCCCATGGTTTTACTCCTCGAGGAAGAAACTATGCGCCACCCGCGCCTGACTTCAGAAACGTGAGTTGCCTCATTGTGACTTCCAAGATTGAGCGAGCGAGAGAGAGAGAGAGAGGGGGGGAAAGAGAGAGAGAGAAAGGAACGCTACTTAGTCAATGTGAACGAAGTCGTATTTATCAGCACTGATTCCATAACCTTGGAAAACTAAACTGTATTTCAAAAGTACAAAAAAATCACACACTCACCAGAAATAAGATTTTAAGCGTTTTTCTTGCTTTTTGGGGATAGTTCATTGAAAAAAAAAAAAAAACTCTAGGATACAAAAATGAAGTACTGTTGGTATAACGCATTCACATCTTTATCTACAGTCACCGGACTTCAGCGACACCATCAAGTGAAAGTGCTGCAATATTTTCCAATAGCAGACAGGCCAATTCAGCAAAGGCCTCCAAACCTTAATGCTACAATTTTGTGCCCTTGCAATTAACAGTGGTGTGCCCAATCCATATTTTTTACTGGTTTTTACATCTTAACTGTGACACCTAGGCAGCTTTCATTTCTGATTATAGGGGCATGGTAACCGGTGCACCAGAGATGTTGGAACTGCTTCATAAGTGTCTTGTGGTTGCAAGCCCGTCTTGAGCGAGTCAGCATGCAACTCAGCGAGGATGCTGTAAACAAATTTCAATCTCCACCTGCTACCTCTGAATTCCATTCAATGTCTCCTTATGTTGAAGACGCCCCCGGCCAGGTGTCACAGGTTGGTATGTTAAAGATCCCATTTAAACAAACAATTTTGGAATTTGACTTGGACCGCTGTCCAGGTGTTAGACCACACCTTGGCGATAGACTTCCTGAGAGGCGGGAGGAATTGAGAGCAAAGCATGCCGACGAACAGTATTTTATGTAAAATAATTCAAAAGTAAGGGAAAGGCGCACAGGGCCTGCACACAGTCGAAAGAAGGAAAGAAAAAAATAGCGAAAGTCAAATCGAGGTTGTCATACAGTTTTGGAGGGGGAGAGCCGAGTCAGGGTCCCAAGGTGCCGGTGGGGGTCCGGTTCGTTGCGCCTCCAGTCGGGGTCGAGAAGTCGTGGTGACTGTTGTCGTGACGCACAACACTCACTCACAAGCACTCACACCCCTCTCCGTCGAATACTTTCTCGGTGGTCGAGCAACCATACCGCCGCGGACCTGCTCAGCGCTGACCATCCACACCGTCACAACCTTGCTCCGCAGGTTGTTCCACTACTCTCGCGCGCCCAGGATCTTGTCTTTTTCTATTTTTCCGATCTCCCACGAAAAAAAAAATAATCCTAAGCCCGCGCTCCTGTCCTCGGCGCTCGCTCGCCCCACTCACAAACACGGAGACGGACAACACCATAACCATTGAAAGACAAAAATATTTATTGAATTCTGTGACACCAGGACAGTTATTATATTAGAACACTGGCGCGTTAAAGACAACGTCGAGTTTTACAGAGGCATACGCTATGAATCGGGGTTCTTATGTTGTACGGTGGCTGCCAATGGACCGATGGCAGGGCTGCTCCGTGTGTGCATCTCTGGTACCTCGCCAAAATTAAAACGCACCCCATGTTTTCATTCTTATACTTAAGATATTTTTGGGAAACAAATATTTTTGTGAGGTGACTTCAAACGTGGAGACTCCTCTCTGGTGCCTCTCACCTTCTCACCTCTTAAGTAAAAAATAAATTGGATATGTCTGGCTGATACCTCGCGTTTTTCGGCCCATATATCAGGTCGAGGACAGTGAGACGGCATGTCACTGTTGTTGTTATAAAATAAGAAAAAGTGGTCTTGAGTCTATCGCATCGTTGGCAGAATTTAGAGTGCCTTTGTTGTAAGCGAGACCCTGATGAAACTTTAAAGTGGCCTGTACAGTCTTGCCAAGCAAGAGTCGATCTGATCTGTTTCAGCCCCAGAGGAAAAAAATGAAGATGGTGTTTTAACCGTGAAACAATCTTCACATGGCTGCACTTTTCCACGCGCTGAATTAATACAAAAATTGATTGCACCGTAGATAATAAGTATTCAAGGATGAGTTTGCAGCATATATCACTCTTAAAATATCAAAGTTGTGCCCTGCCCGAAAACAAAATAGTGATTATTTTGTTGGGATTACCCCCACCCAGAAGCTTGTTCAATTAAACTCATGACCAAACTTGCATGCTTCTTAGTAAACTAAGCGTTAGTTCTTTTTATCAATTTAAGAGATCACGTAATTGCTCCAGTTCTTCACGTCCCACTTGCGGGTTGTGAAATAAATTCAACGTTTGTAGTGATAGTGAAAGTGATAGTGATAGTGATTTTAGCTCAGGAGGGCCGCGGCGCCGCGGAATACCAAGTCGCCCATACCACAACGGAATTGTTTTCTGGTGAGTTAACCTTGCGGCCTAACCCAGCCCTATGACCCTATGAGACCAACGCTCCACAGACACGCTTACGGACGTGGGAAATATGCCTTCTTTTATTACCACTTGTGTTTACTCTCCAACCTTGTTGCACTCTCAAGAGAACCCTCCGGATCAAGCGGTTAAAAAATAAGTGCACGGGCCGCAGAAAAAAAAAAAAAGTTTAAAAGAGCTTATTTGTTCAAGTTGGTCGATTGCTGCAGCTTAATTGAATTAAAGTTCATTAGAACAATATTTTCAGGAATAGCCCACGGCCTTTACAATATAGAGAAAAACGCGACACTAAAGAAAAGCACGCATTTTCTGGCCCCACAGAAAGTCAAACGGAGAATCATGCGCCTGTGTAACTATATACACTTACTTGGAAATTAATATTATAAATCTAGGGAGCTGGATAAATGGATGGATGGATGGATGGGTGCTAATGGCTGTACAATTTATAACGGGCGGCAACTGGCGCCACCTAGCCTAGCTTTCAACAAGATGATAAAGGTTTGAAATCACTCGCAGATTAAAAAAAAAACGCAGGGCATGACGAATTGCAATCTGCATATTAGTGCTTTGCAGCAAATACGATTAAAGTATCAGTTCACAGAGGCTTCGATGAACAACGTACACAGCAAAAAATCTGAAGACAATAAATTACACAGCGCGTTTCTTAAACTGTATGTGACTGTATTACCTTCAAAGGAGACCTTCTTACCAGGATAAGGTTGGCGACACAACGACACCTTTTCCGTGGGAACGGGACGGAGCTTTAGGTTTTGGGGGCGAAAGAGCCACTGCGGCAGATATTATGTTTCCATGATGGGGAAAACAGATGAGAGATCACGGACTACAAAGAGGAACAAACACGACAGGACAATACTGTCCTGTCGTGTTTGTTCCTCTTCGTAGTCCGTGTTTTCTGAGCTGTTTCCCCCATCAAGTATAACATCAGCCAACTAGCCCAGTTCACCCTATTATGTTTCCAAAATACCGTTGTTGTTGTTTTTTTGTTTTTTTTTTTTTTGCTTGGAACTTTTCTTTTTGCTCGAAATGTTTACTTTATCCAGTAAAGAGATGTATTACTGAATTAGTTAAATAGCCGTACGCTTAATCCCGACCGTAAAACTCAATTATCACCTTCGACGGTAACAACAGGCAATTTTCAAAAGTTCATCAGGCAACATTGGCAGTGGCCATTGCTCAATGACGTTATAAGGGGCAAGAGGTGGCGTCCATATTCTCCATACATGGCGCGAAGTGTAACGGAAGTAGGCGTGGCCACGAACTCTTCTCAACTAATTGGGAGCTCGTCAAATTGATTTTTGGGACAAACAACCTTCGTTGCCATGGTATTTCCGCGGCAACGCTGTTGTTTGCCCTAATATTTCATGGCAATGTCCACTGAATCAGTGTCGAACAGGCGAGATTTGGAGCCCAACACTTGCCTGATCAGTAGGAAGACGGCGTGTAGCGGACGCTCTCGACACCGCGCCTGGAGCGTCGTTTCGAACGAGTCGTCGTAGCGCGGCTTTGGAAACCAATCGCGTGTCAGTCGTCGTACGCACGAACGCTGTGAATGGCATCGCCGGTTCAGGAATCCGTACAAATCTAGCTTCCAAGAGGTGTTGGTTTCACTCCGCTGTGATGAGAATGCGGGTTCGCATCGAAACATTTTATGGTGCTCTGATCGAATCGAAAGCCAGCCGCAACTAAGAGCAGACGAAGCAGACTGCAGGCAAGGAGCAGACGTAGTCTAAGCCTGGATGACTTTAGTTTTCATGAGAACGCGTTGGTGCGCGGGCGGTCTGGGATTGGGTTCTTTTCCCGGTGTCGCTGGGTATGACGTCATGCCGGGTCCTGCCCTAGTTAAACGTCCTTGACATTGCTCCCGGGTTGGATTGCCAGGGAGTGGACGTGCTTTCGAGCTGTTGTCAACTAGCGAAGCTAAGTGCTTTTTTTTTCCTTATAATTCTGGTGTTTAAAGCGTACATGTTGTATTAGCGGCAGATATAAATAGCGGTAGGGTTAAGAAGTTAGGTCAGCGTAGGCGGCAGGGCAGGCCATAGGAAGGTAGAAGAGGGACTCTCTTTGTTTAGGTTTTTTGTGGGATTTTTCTATGTTCTAGACTCGCTGGCTTTTGAGTAGATAGGCGGTGAGTAAAAAAGGCAGGAAGAACAAGAGGAACCTGAGCATGTTGGAGTGTGGAGAGTGCAAGCGGTGGTCTTATTTAAAAGAAACTGACTTTGAGAGCGTAGCTGACGCAGAAAAAAGTACGTTCGCTTGCAAACTTTGTGAGAAGATTCGAAAAGGCCTTGGAAAGCTAGAAGGAGAGTGGAAGGCGAAATTAGAAGAGATGAGGGGCAAACTTCCCCTTCCCTGGACGAAGCTGGTTTTGCTCGAGACAGAGGTTGGTGATTTGACGGAGAGGGGGAGCCTGAAGTGGAGATGGCCGGAGCTTACCAAGGAATATGATGGCAAGCTGGAGCACATGGAGGCTGAGCTGAACGAGGAAAGAGAGAAGCGGTCGGAACTTGAGAAGGAAGTGGAGAAGCGCATTGACTGGAAAGCGTGAAGGCAGGGCTAAAAGAGCAAAAAAAGGAGTGTGGGAATAGAGTGGAGCGTTTCATCGGCGTAGTTAAGGAAGGGGAGGGGAACAGCGAGGAAGGACTAACAATAATGGCAGAATTTCAAGATACTCTTAGAGTAGAGGTTGAGGAGAGTGTCAACCTAGAAGAACAGTGAGAATAGATAAAGAGGCAGTTGACAGGCTCATTAGTGCCAGAGGTGCAAAGGGCTAGCGGGCAGGGAGCTAGCAGTGCGGACACGAAGGTTTGTGGGCTCCTTAGTGAAGCAGCGCAAAATGAGAGAGAAATAGGTAGATTGTTAGAGCCTAACCTAGTGCCGGTGGTAAATAGAGAGCAAGCTAGTATCGTAGTGTCAAGAGAGGGAGGACAGCTGTCGTCGGTTAGGAGAGTACTGGTAGTTAGAGACTTTAACATGGGAAGGATCGAAGCCGGGGTGCTAGGCAAGGTGAAAGAAGACAGGGGGGTGCAAGTAGAGGCCCAGGCAGGAAAGTTCATGGCCGATGCCATTGCCAAAGCAAAGGGGGTATTGTGGGACAACAGGGGGGGAGTGGCTAGGCGCTGATCCATGGAGGACTCAACGACGCGTTGAGCGGGAGGAGCCAGAACTTGAGAAAGCAGATAGAGGCAGGATTGGGTAAGCTAAGAGTGGCCAGTGAGAGGATACATGTAGAAGTATACACTATCCCACATGTGCGGGGAGTTGGGGACAGCCTCTTGAGATCGAAAGGCGGATGATTGAGGTTAACCGAGTGATTGAAGGGATGAGCCAACGAATTCAGTGCGGCGTAAAATAGATAAACTAGAAAGCTTGTGCGGCTGGCTCCTCTTCGTTTACACGAGGCGGAATCCACTACAAAGAAGACAAAAGTAGCAGAGTGGGAGAGAGGCGGGGCAGTCATGTTGCAGCTTTATTTGGGTACCCACAGAGCTTAGAGGGCACCGGTGGAAATGTACCTCAACCATATGCACCGCTACCTGAGTCGCGAAAAGCTCCTGAGTGTGAGCAACAGGAAGCCCAGTAGAACTAAGATAAACACTCGGCTCAATGGCTGAGTTTACATGGATGCTATCGTAGCAAATATAATCGAGATTTGCAGCGTATGATTGGGTAGAAGAGGAAGGGAAAGGAGGATCGGGGGCGCGTGACTGCGCACCTCTCGATTCGATGGGACACGGTCGCATCCATGGAAACGTAGCCAATATAGGCTCCACAAGCGTGCGAGGAGGTAGAAACAGAACAAAGTAGGAGGAGATTGGTTAACAATTAGAGCCTAAAAATTTCACAGTGCATACGATAGCAGAAACACACCTTAGAGGTGAGGAGGAACCACCGTCAATACTAGGCTACTCCTGGATGGGATCAAACCGAAGGGGAGGTGAATGCAAAGCTAAAGGTGTAGGCATGTCAGTTAAAAGACAAGACTGCGAAAGAGCGAAGAAAAGCTGCGGAGAACACTTGTGGCTGAAAGGTAGGGTTAAAGGACTGAACACTCTTATGGGTTTCGTACCTGAAAACAGGAAACGATTCCAGGGAGGAAAATGTAGATCACTTTGCACGTATATCAAAAGACATCAAAGATGTTTTTCTTAATGGAGAAGCAATAATCATATGAGATATGAATGCCAACTTAGAGGAGTTCGGCGGGCTCAGAAATACAACCGGAAAGTTGTAAAAAGTTTTTTTGTGATGCCCTGGACAAAAAAAAATGTGACGGGAAATTAACGTGGGAATGAAACCACTCATACTAAACAATAGAAAGTATGAAAATTGATGAAGAAAGAAAAAGGACAACAAGCTTAGGAAGTGACCGCAAAACAATTTACGATTAAATTTCGCGCATCCAAACCAGAACAACTAGCTCAGAAATGAGGAGACAAGACGGAACTAAGTGAAGCTCAAATACAGAAAATTATCTAAACGTATTAAGAACATAATATAAAAAAAAAAAAACAGAAAGAGAATGGACGTTTGAGACTCTTGGGGGAACCTATAAAAAATTAGAGAAGCATTGGATTAAACAAAGAGTGGAGCAAAAACGAAGACAAACCAAAAAAGTTTGTAAGATAAGGAGGTCAAAGCGGCCATATTGCGGCGCCCAGAGGTATCTTGGCAATATTGGTGGGCAAATAAAAAGATAGCCTTGACAGCTGAAGTAGCATCGAAATTGGAGAACATCCAAGAGCAGAAAAGGAAGGCATCAGCTTTGATTCAGGCCAGAAGGGAGTGCATGAGTGCAGTGGATGATGGAAATCAATGAAAAAATATCGAACTGCGGCAAGTAGGTTTTGGGAGCCCATTACAGCGCAGGGAGAAGAACGGGGGGTTTCTAACACTTATTTGCCACACAGGAGGGAAAAAAAGTAAAGGGGAAGACGCATGGGCATATATTAGACAGAAAATCAGGGAGGCTTTCCTCGCGCTTGAGCACAAGGGAACACTGGAGAGCACTGACAGCAGCAGTGTAGAGGAAGAGCAGAATGGTGTAACAATAGAGGCTACCACAAGAAAATGTGACAAGGCAGAAATTACGGTCCCAGCAGGAACAGCGACAGGCCCAGAAGACATACCCATAGAAGTCATAAAGACACTAAAACAACAATCAAATTGAAGTTGCGGCATGCGATTAATCAAATAAATATGGGAGGAGAGATACCCAATGTTCGGAAACTAAGTAAAATAAGACTAACATATAAAGGTAGGAGAAACAAAGACCGAATTAGTTTATATTGCCCGATAACCGTGATAACCGATAAACGTTCAGTGCCATAAAGACTAGCTATGCAGATCGGAAAGCTGAAAATTGAGAAAGAGGCAGAAGATGTGCAAACACCGGGTGAGCTCAAAACTGAATTCCAAAGAGATAGAAGACGGGAGAATAACTTATTTTTCACCACTCAATCTATAGAAATAGCAAAGAAGCGAACTCCTTTATGGTTTGCTTATTTGGACGTGAAGGAGCGTACAATAACGTGAAAAAGGAAAACCTCTGGGGTCAGCTGAAAGAGTACCACTTATATGCAAATTTGGTTAGGTTTCTTCAGTAGGTATACACAGACAATAAGGTAATTATAACGTGGGAAGCAGAAACTACACAACCCCCATCAAAAAAAAAAAAAGTGCACTTGCATGGCTTTCCCCTGTCACGTCTGTTCTTCATAGTATATTTCTGTGAAATGGAAAAAATTTAAAGCAGAGCAACTTAGGTTTTAATGTGTGGTAAATGGAAGGAGGGAGAAATGCAAAACAGGTAAGACTAGAACTGATGTATGCGGACGAAAAAAGTACTCATGGCCGACAACCTGGATGCATTACAGCAACAGCTGCAATATGTGGAGAGCATTGGCACACTTTTGGCTAGAGTTTTAGTAGAAAGGACACCTGAGTATAAAAGACATTGTACTAGACCATGTAGGGAAATACAAATATCTGGAAGTCTGGCTCCATGAGGGAAGCAAATATCTAGAGATACCTGAGGATAATATATTTAGAAAAAGTGTAAAAAAATAATTTATTATGAAGCTCCAGGTACTATGAAACTGTAAGAGATACGAGGAGGTCAGGAGTATATATAAAGGAGTGGTGGTACCAGGACTGTCTTTTGGCAAAGGGGTACTGTGCACAAAATCAAGTTCAATCAGGATTACAAATTCGACAAAGAAGAGGGGAAACTGATTTTGGGGTAAAGATCCCATGACGTCAGTTTCCCAGCCAAATCTAGTTCGACAAAGAAGCGTAGGCACATTGGCACATTGTCAAACACATGAACACATGAACACATGTGTTCATGTGTTTGACAATTCACTGGGAAGTTATTTACTGTTTGAGGCGAGAACGGCGGCTTTGTGTACGAGGACGTATAGCGCTAAATTTCAGGAGACAGACCCGTCATGTGCCGCCTGCCATAATGAGAACGAAAAAGTATACTTCGTCTCACCTTAGCATGAACTATTGTTCGCCGCGCATGCAAAAAGCACGAGCTAGTTGCTTTGGATAAAGCCTCGGCGGCTGCACGAGCGCTCGTGCAGCAGATGCTCTAGTCAAGGCAGTCAAGACTAGCCGCTCGCGCTTGCACAGCCCTTGCAGTTAGTCCACACTAAGGTGAAACGAAGTATAGAGCACTTGGTTTTGAAGTGAGCGGGGCTTCGCACTGCCCTTCCTGAATGGGTGAAGGATTTGGCCGGGGCCTGGGCCCTGGGTTTTGCTGGCGACGAAGAAAGGACGGAAGATGAAAGGATTACAGTCACAAAGAGGCGATTAGAAGATTCTTGGAAATTGCCTAGGGAAAATTGAATTATCCACAACTAACTAACACAGCTGGGGAAAGCCGGGACGCAGGAAAATTGGGTATCACTCCCGCGTGGCTCCGGTCCAAAGTCTCAACCTGTCTTCCAGTGGGTCAGGCGCTGGGGAAACGCCAAGCTTTGACCAGAGGAAAACTGGCGACTCCCTTGCCGAGGGGAAAAGGCGGGGGGGGGGGGGTGATGATTTTAGATGTTTTGTTTGGCCCGATTCCCCATAGGTCATCCTCGTGATATCCTAAAACTGCCTGGTGGTAGTTAGGAGGAGAACATTTAACTTGGAAGGGTGGGATAAAACAGATATTTGTCGTTATACACTTGGGATAGGTGGAGCAGACTACCACCCGTTACAAAGGGTATAGCCATTAACATCGATCCACTCATCCTTGGGTTCGATTGTTCGCCGAAGGCTGACGTGGCGCTCGTTATCATTACGTGCTCAGAGTATGTCATCTTGCAAAGGCGGGCAGACCTTGGCGTGGACTTTTTGAAAGTGTCTAATCTGCGACATGGACAACTCACTCGTATTCGAATAACTCCAAGTCACCGAAGAAACCAGATGAACCATATCTACCATTATACCCTGTTGCAGATTAAGAAACCAGGACAAGTTTCTCGCGCTGAACCCTTTATTTTTTCCTCTCCAGCGTTCGCTATGCTTAAGCTGAAAGAGTGGAGGGCTTTACGAGAGGAGCTTTTCCCGCTTGTCTTAATTCACAGAAGCGTAAATACAAGCTTCGTATGGTAATCCCAAAGATATGGACGATGCGACGTCGCTCACCATGCGGTATGCGGCGGGGTCCACAACGCATCGGAGGAACACCGTCTGCCCCAGTTGCGGGGTTGACACTGCGGACGTCGGGGCTGTTGATGAGGTGCTCGTACTCGTCGGGGCTCAAACACCGGGCCAGACTGCCACCCGGGAGGAGCAGGAGCCGAACCGGGGCGCGACTTGAGCTTGGGTCTGGCACCGATGCTTTCCGGCCTTTAACCCGCTAGTAGAAAGAAGAAAGAGAGAGAAAGGGAAGCGTTAGCATCTGCGGGGTGTCAGGTAAGAGAAAACTCTGGGTTGATATACATATCAACCCAGCGTTTATACCACCTTCTAGATATCTACATATCTAGAAGACTATAAATGTCCTGTAGATAAGAAGGTTGTAGTGCTATTTTTATGACGTCATCTACTGAAGGCTATAACGGAGCATCTATTGAGCACGAGTCGCTTCCGAAGACTGATGCAGCACCCGTGCCCATATGTACCACGTTCAGGCCAATTGTGGGTGACGTAAATACACTTCAGAGCTACGGCCTTGCTATGGGTAAAGGTGTCGAATATATGTGGTACTTCTCATGTTACCACATGCTGTAAAGAAAAAGACAAATCTAAGTTCATCTAAAAAATTTACGACACCCAGTATCAGCTCATTTTGGTAATGGAAAGAAATACCGGAAGGCTGGAAGAGGCAAAAAGCATTACCGTATTTACTAGAGTAATAGCCACACTATTTATAAACAAGGCCCTTGCGTCTACTTTACGGCAAAGCACATGTGCTTCAAATCATCACGTTGCGCATAAATAACATGGGGAATAACTAGATCGAAAACACGAGTCTCCATACAAATGCAATCTTCACAGATGATATCTTCACTCGAAGACGTTATCTCTGTCCTGTAAACCGCTTGTATCATGCTGTCGATGGCGGTGATTAACAATCCTCGTGCTCTGCGGAAAAGCGAACTATCCAGTTTCTTCATAAACAGTGGGGTTATTACTAGAATATTTACGGTATCAAAAAAAAAAAGAGAAAAAAAAGTGACAGCGATCTTTATCTCTAGGGTCCTATGAAACATGGAATGCATTATTCGAGGAACGATCGTTTATATTTGTTTTAAAGACAGTGAACAGTAGTCTCGGAGAGTGAATATACCTTAATGAATATCCACCTCTAATACCACATGGGAAACTGGCTCAGTCTAAAGGTCACGTGACGTCAATCTTCCCGCTAAGTTTAGTGGCAAACTGAATTGACGTATACTTCTCGTGACCTCAATTTTCCCGGCAAACTTGGCGGGGAAACTAAATTGATGGATATAAAGGTGACGTCACTTTCCCCGCTAAATTTAACGGGAAACGCACGGACAGATGAGCGGACAAACAAACAGATTTTTTACATCCGCTAAAAAAGAATTCAATTTTTAAGAATGAAAAAAAAGGAATCGATATAGAGATTGAGATAGAAAGATTGAGAGTTAGAAACCAATGAACCGAGATCTTGCGGAAGAAAGGGACTGATTCCGGGCGGACAAATCCCCGGTGGTTCGGCACTCTCGATTTGCCAAAACAAACACCCGCTGAATAGAACGGAACCTGCCTCGTACGCACTCCGAGGGAAAATTACAACGCCGCCAATAAATCCAGTCTCCGCGTTTCCTCCATTCCCACCCTTCGAAAGAAAGCAATGCGGCACATAAGGAAAGTGGTCTTCTCGAAGAAGACGCGATTGCTTCGACGGAACTTGCTTCGGAAAACGGAGGTAGTCAGCAAGGAGAACCTAAAAAAAGAATTGTCGTGCGGTTTTTCTTGTATTGTTTTTGTAGGGTATTTAGCATTACTTTATTCAAGTCTACTTGCCAGCCCTTGTTAATTCATCGTTGTCAAACCAGCTGAGCATATCGGTTTAGGTTCGTTACGCAAACTCAAAGCGTTTATCGGCGGATACCGTTAGAGAAGGATTGCCTCGTTTGAATGTAGGTCTAGTAGGTTTGAACGTTCTGACTGAGCCCAAATAGATATGGACGCGAAACACTAGAGGACTTTACTCCCTGAACGATATAAGGCATTCTGCTCTCGGGTTGCCGCCTAAACGCACACCAACATCCTTAGAATGCTGGCACACACAACACAACTAGCATACTAGCAATGCTAGCAGCATCCGAGAGATATTTGTATACACGCAACAAGTATACACTATATTCAGCTACGCATGCACACACATTATACATACAGACGAAATGTTGTACACGCGAAATCTCAATCATGACTTTGTTGTCCTGGCCATTTACTCAGACACCCGACAAATCTAGGATACGCCTTTACAGGTGACGTTTCCGAAATTACAATGGCCACACGCATGCTGAGTCCTCATATGTTTTTCACATAAAGCGCAGCATTTCGAACCTCAAGGTTTGTATCTTAAATTAGTAGTATCTTAAATTGTACCTTAAATTAAAATGGTAGAGTCAATTCCAAACAGCCGCGGTAAAACGGCTTTTTTAATGTTCCTAGAAGCAGGTAAAATGTAATAAAACACCATTTTCCTCAGCAGCCTCTTTTTTTACGCTATTCCTACACTATCCAGCAATGACGGGTGTTGCATGCAACAACATCCACATTTTCTAAAAAAGTGTATGGGAACCCCGTATATTTAATCCTTTCGGGCATAATGTGCCTAAACAGAATAATGGATTTCACTTTTCAAAGACTCAACAAAACATACTTTTTTTACCAATGCTGCAATCATTATTTTGTGCAACACTAAGTTTGTGTTTCAAAGATAATTAAAAGCAGGTAAAGTCCATTCAATCACTAGGTCTAACCGAATCGCTAAATACCGTCTATAATTAAGCTAGTATTTTTAGGTGTTTTGTTCCTTCACAACCTGCTCTTGATTTCCAGTTGCTGATATTGAAGCTTAACATATTACGTTACCTAGGGGAACCTTAAGCATCCGCCTGCCCTTTGTATTACGGGCGTTTGAAACGGCACTTAGAAATTAGTGCTTTGTTCAGGAACCAATCAGCACGAAATGTCGATACTAGGCATGCACTTGTTCGCCGATTCCTTAAAGGCCATTTGAAGTCCCTAGTACACTGGGGCATTTAAAAAAAAATAAAAAGATACGTTCCCATATAAAAGTAATTAGATTAAATACGCGGTCTGCGTGGGGATAATGAACATGAAATGTTGCTTGCGCATTGTGACTGCGCATGTCGTATTTCTTCAGTCACGTCATCCTTATATATACTTAGTAGATCTCGGTTATTGTCTGCAAAGGGGCTGAACGAACAAACAGTTGTGCGGGCGGCTTTTGGAGTGAAGCGTGTAAAATCGATGGCCTTCCGGAAACAGTACTGTTTTTTCTATTTCTTCTCCAGCAGCCGCATCGGCGACCAAGAAATGCGGAAGCTCATTGCAATTGACTGAGCGAAATGTCAGTTCATGGTTCACCTTGAAGTTTAAAACGCAAAGTAAGAAGAAAGTAGCATAGATCCACTGCATAATCAGTATACTTGCTGGACACGGTAAAACTCCCATGCTAGATTTCGTACTCTACTGGCTAAATTGATCATCTACAGCGCGAACCAGTCTCGGTGAAACATGTTTGGTCAACGTGTGGTACCACACGTTGACCAAACTCCTGACGTCCCGTTCGCATTGTCTTCGAGCCTAAATACTGTCTTTTGACTAAATTTGAAAAAAAAACAAAAAACGGGCAAACAAATGCAACCATATTTTGAATCGTTTACCTAAAAGATTGCTTTCACGAACTCTACATAGCTTAGAGAATTTTTACCAAAAACGGAAGCCTTTTCCGAGAGGAAACGATAGAACGACACGACATCTACTAAACACCGTTGACATCAGCGGGCGCCATTTGACCTGCCACCCGTTTCAGGTCTACGATGGAAGGATGCACGAAGACTCTACCGCCATTAGTCCCCCTCAATCTGAACTGCGGTTGCTGCGTGGACATCAATTAATGCGCTGTTAGACGCACATTCCAAACGACACACCATCAACGGTACGACCCACCGAAAGACGGCCGCGAATGTTCAACGAAAGCTTCCTATGGTCCGCTATATACGACTGTTAGCCGAGCCCAGACGAGATGAAAGACGCCACCAGAACTCGTCAAAACGAGACCCACCAAATATTCTGTCGGTGTGACGTCGCTTTTCATGAAACAGGCACTAAAGTGTATTACTGGTTGGTAGCTAACGGCGGCTATTCTTTGAAGGCAGCCTAACGTAAATGCAAACGTACATGGCAAAAGAGCTGAAATGAAGTTAGAGCAAGGTAGCTCCACGTAGTTTTGTATAGTTTGCTGCCACAAGCCTGCCGCTTTGAAAACAGGTTTGGTTTCTGCAGCCGATGAATGTTCAACAAAAAGCCCTTTACACGGTAGACAGAATCGAGTGGTTGCTGGAGAATATCTCGGCGACTGAAAAAAAATATAAACAATTTTTGTTTGCATTTTTCTTCTAATTTAAACGGTCTTTTGAAGAAAACAAAATTCGACTGAACACTTGACAAAAAAACCTTGCATGATGAAAATCCTCTTGATGAAACAGGGAGGAAGAAAGGAACAAACACTACTCAGAGCGGAACCTCCTTTCTTGATTCTTCTGAAAACTTAGAGGACACTTAAGATCGCCTTTAAGAGTGGACCGCGAGAGTGTTGTCGAGTCCCGTTTGCATTGCCTTCTCATTCGCCGTGCAAGCGTGCCTTGCGTGACTTGGTAAATAGCGCGTCTGGCTCGCAAACGAGGGTTATGGGTACGGCTCCGTGTTTTCGGATAAATCCGAAAAAAAAATCCAAAAACATCCGCGGGGAACATTTTTGTCAATTGGAATATATCCGATAAACTCCGAATTTTTGTGCCAATGCCACATATCCTTTCTCTCCCCCCCCCCCTAACCCCCCAAAAATATGTCTTTTTTTACACTTTGGTCAATCACCATAAGTATCTTTTAAATATTAGACCGTTGTCAAAAGGGGTCTTACTGCTTGTCTCGTCAAGGTTGATTCAGGGCAACTGACCATTGTACACTCGGGTCACGACAAAAGCCAGTCTTTTGGTTTCCAGTTTGGGCCATGCGATTTGCGATTCAGAGAAAGGAGAGATTACGTTTTTGTAACAATAAAAGCTATGAACCATACATATTGTATAAAATATGGAACAGGGGCAGTTCAAACTTCTCTATTACACACTTAACAACTCCAGCTGGCGCGGCCGAGGGCTAGATTGATTGAATAGAAGCGGAATGACTCTGAGCTTTCTAGCGACTACCTCCGTGAGTTTATTGATGTTAAAGTTTCAAGTTTATCGAAGCAACTCTTTTGTGCAACTTTTGTCGTGGGACAAATCAGTATTGCCAATGGCAATGACATTGACACCAAATTCAGTTGAAGTTTTAATTGATAGAAGCGTGTTTTATATTTTTATTCTTGCATGCGTTTATATCAGGTTAATATTTATGTATTTATTTATTTTTAATAGGAAACACTGCAATATTAAACTCCGAATTTCGGAGAATTGAATATAAGGCAAAAATAACCTCCGATAAACTTTGAATCTTTGGCAAATATTAAACTCCAAAAAACAAACTCCAAATTTGTCGAAAAATAAACTCTGAGAAGACGGAAATGGGTTAGAATCCTGCCTAAAATTCTTCAAATTTTGCTTTAAGGCAAATGAATTTCTCTATAGACCTTTTCTTTAACGGCGCCGCCATCTTGAGAATTGCGGCGCCGACGACGCCGTCTAGCGGCTTAGAAAAAGAAATACCGGCTTGTTCTGGCAGCACAGCTATCTGGGGTAGGCAACGGTGTGGGTAGGGGGGGAACCTGGCTAGACTTGGCTATGGTGAGCTGCAATAACTTGGTTGGAGCTTGTCCGGTTAAATCCAGCTGGCTACTCCCAGGCCATCACCTTGCCTCCTCGAGAGAACGAGGACGAAGACGGTGGGGTGTTTTGATTGAGTTTCCACAGCGAAGTATATATGAGCAGTTTAATGTAGTCTATGCAGGTAAGCTCTCGACATTTGATAGCTCCATCTTGAGTGGTGGCATTTAAACTTTTTCATACCTTTCACCTACCATGGGGCTTGCAGTGATAACCTGATTGGACCACCTGCACGGGGAATTAAAATCGGTCCTTTTGTCGTAGACGAAGTGGTCGTGCGCTTAAACGGGACGTTGATTCTGATACGAATCTCTCGTGATTCAAGCTCGCAATCGACTGACTTCATAAATAAGGATTCTTGGGGAAAATGCGAAGCTCGATAACATTGCAGCTACACTCGCGCTGCAGATTCTCGTGCTCATGGCACACTTGCTGCTATTGTTCTTATGCTTTTTAAAATTATTTATCCATCGACCACGCAGTGGTAGCCAGGCAACCGTAGATTTTCGGAAATTGCAGCACGGTAAAAAGGAGCACTCGGAGCTAACTCATGCACGACGTCCGTTTTTAAGCCTTTTCGCCCATACCCTTGGCGGTTGCATACCCTGTGTCAGCGGGCAATCCAAAAATGCACCAGTCGAGGGTACGTCAGTTACTGGCTGGTTTGAGGTTATGCGAAAAAGGTCTATAAAGGGAAATCATTTGGGACTTGTGGTGACCTTTAATTCGAATTACAAGTTATGTTTTAATTACTTCAATTCCACACGTCACGTCACGTTTAACATGAGCGTTGTGGGTTGTTTGAAACTCCCGCGCAAGGTCATGTGGCTGTGATGTTATGACTCTATTGATCAATCATAATTTTCGCGTCCCGCCACCGTCGCCGGCTTTCCTGCGACACAAGCTCCTTAACACTATTGCGTTAAAATCGGCAAATAAGTTAGCTGCAAAAAAAAGTTATTAAATTTATTCAGCATAGTTTTAACAAGCCCATTCCGCTAGCACTACAAATACGGAAGCCTCTATAGGCACAGAACAAGAAATGAGCTCCCTTGTTAACAGACCGGAGCAGTGCCCGCTAACTACGCTTGTTTCGGGATATGAGTTTTGGCAGCAAGATGGTGACGTTGAGGTGTAAAAACAAAGCTTGCTAACATGCTATTCGTAAAATGTTTGTGAACAAAGGTTTTGTTGCTTCTTTTATACTTTTGCATGTTTTTCTTCAAGAGAGTGCCTTAGAAAAACATGAAAGCCGTTTACAACTCCCTGCAACGCCGAATTAGAGCGCAGCTCTTGAGGAGGAGGAGGAAAGGGTACTGAGGGTCACGTGTTCTGGGGGAGGGGGGTCACGTGACCTTGTGCGGGGTCACGTGACCTCGTGGGGAATCACGTGACCTTGGGGGTCACGTGACCTAGGGAGGAGTCACGTGATCTCGGAGGGGGGGGTCAGGTGACTCCCCTCCCCGAGGTTACCGAAGGTACCTGAGGCCCTCCCGAAGGAACCTGAGGTCCTCCCGAGGTCCTCCCAAACGAACCCGAGGTCCTCCCGAGGTCCTCCCGAAGGAACCCGAGGTCCTCCTGAGGTCCTCCCGAAGGAATTCGAGGCCCTCCGAAGTCCTCCCGAAAGACCCCGAGGTCCTCCCGAAGGAACACGAGGTGCTCCCGAAGGAACCCGAGGTCCTTCGGGAGGACCTCGGGTTACTTCGGGAAAATTTACCCATAATGCACCGCGCGGTTACGCCGACGGCGACGGTGACGGCGACGCCAACGCCGCTCAAGCCCGAAACGGGCGCCTAAAGGCCTGACCACACAAGCGTGACAGGCACCGCTGGGCGGCGCCGCCGGGCGGCACCGCCGTCCGGCGTCCCAACGCGTGGAGTCCACATTGGCCGCCGTTTCGCAGGCGTCACGTGACAGCTCTGGACCCCTGCGATCGCGCCTCCCGTCGGATTTCCCGCTCTTTCGTCGTCTGCTCTTCGTTACATTCTTCCGTTCCGCACTCGCTGCCTACATTTTAGAAGTCCATAATGACCTGGTGATCAGCGTGAATGTGATTATCCTAGCCTGCTCGTTGATCTTGCGACGTCGCCGTGCTCTGAAGGGAAGGAGGCGCAGGTTTTGGGTCCGGCCGAGTTGGTTCTACCGAAACACCGAAGGAAAGGACAGGTCTGGCGCGCCGCCTGGGCTTTGCTGCCCTGGCGGCGCGCCATAGATGAAGGCTACTTTCGAAAGTGTCACCAAATCAACACGACATCTCTCACAACACAGACGACATGCAACAAGTGCAACGGAGAAACTCACTTTTAATTGCGAATTCCCCTCCTATAATTTCCCAGCGGTTGCTCTTAGCGTCCTTGTCTATGTAGTCTGGCTGCGTCTTGTCATATAAAAATGGAAACGGTCGCACAGTTTCAAGGAACCGCTTCGTTGGGGAAGGCATCGGGGGGAAATAGGGAGAGCAGACGACGCGAAACACGTCCTTCGGAACGTGAAAGACGCGCCGAAGACCGGCTTGAGCGTTGCCATGGCATCGCGACGTCACTATCTACGCCACCTCCCATTGGCTCCTCTCTTCTGCGGCGAGCGGCGCCGAGCTCTGAACCGCGCACGGAGCGGTTGACTCTGCGGCGCCGTACGTCGCGCCGTTGAAGCCGGAAACTGGTTTGGGTCGGCAAACGGCAGCGCCGACCGTCGCGCCGCAGGCCTCCGCAACGCGAATGTGGTCGTGGCTTAAGAGATGCGCTCTAAAAGTGAAAGCCGTTAACACCTCCCTGTAACGTCAAAGTAGAGCGCAGCTCTTGAGGAGGTGTAGTGAAGGGTACCTCGGGGGGGGGGGGGGGGGGTCACGTGACCTCGGGGGGGGCTCACGTTTCCTGGGGGGGGGGGGCGTCACGTGACCTCGGGGGCTGACGTGACCTGGGGAAGCGCCACGTGACCCCCCCTTCTCGAGGTCACCGAAGGTATCCGAGGTCCTCCCGAGATCCTCCCGAAGGAACCCGAGGTCCTCCCGACGTCCTCGGGGGGGGGGGGGGGGGGGGGGGACGGAGGGAGTTGCAGTTACGCCGACGGCGACGGCGATGGCGATGCCGACGCCGCTCAAGCCGCAAACGGGCGCTTAAGAGCTGCGCTCTAAAACAGCGATTGTGTATAACAAGACAAGCAACGAGGAGGAACGTTTTCGTCCATAGAGCTTCCAAGTTGTCAAACTTGTTATCGCCGCTCTTTATACTTTTCTAGAAATGTTGCTTCCATTACATCGTAGTTTTCACATGCCAAATACCCCAATCGTAGGTATCTCCCGGAAGGACAAGAACTCCGAAATTTCAGAAATGTCATATGGATGTTCAGACATGGGAACTTGAAGAAAGAGAAAATATTAGAATGGAATGTGTAAAAGTTGTCCTGATATATAATGCGGAAGTTGTTCACAATCAAAGAAAAACAGCGAAAAAAGAGTAGGATATCAGGCATCACAAGAGGAGTAAGGTACCTACCTGCCTTTAATTGTGGCCACTTGCGAAACGTCATGTTCGGACATCCCAGAGAGTCCCTTAGAATTTTAGTCCGGGTAATCAAAGGTGTCAAATTATATTTCGCGCTCGATATAATACCTCGCGAACCGTCGACTCGTCTGTCGCCTACTGCACGACTACAGCTATACTCCGCTCACCCCTACGCTGTCGGTGTAGTGAAAGAGATTATTATTATTACTATTATGATTATTATTGTTCGCCCTTGATGAAATATGTGAACACGCTGTCCCTCTCTTCGGAAGTGGCACAGCGAGCTCATAGAAAGCTTCGGCAGGGTTGGACGCCCCTTGAAGGTAGCCAGCCAATGAAAATACACTGACTGCAATGTTTTAGCCAGCTCCTATGCCGGCTGGCGGCAAAATAACTACGTCCTTAAAGTTACAGTTTTATGAATGAGCGTTGAACCAAAGTTTTTGTTGACTCCGAAGCACGCGCGGATTCATAGTTCCGAAGAAATGGGTTTTCTCGAAGCCGTTAACTCGCAGCCCACAAAACTCAATTCTTCTTATGTCATCCTACAAAAAATAATTGTATTCCTCTAGGTAGATGAAGGGTCTCATTGTACGTCTTAGTATACCTCTAAGAGTGCGGGGTGCATCGCTGGTTATGCAAATTTATGCAATTGGCAACTTGCACGTCCTTTTATGTTCTCCTGTTGTTAAAGTTAACCTTATTTTAGTTTTTCTTGTTTTTTCGCTTAAAACGCTTTGTAGATCCTCAGCATATTAGGCTAAGACACGGAAAGACGCTGCTTGAAGCGCGAAGAGGGTGGGACGGGGCAGCGAGGACGGGGCTTTTGGCACGCCGGGAATACGGGACGGGGTAATTGAACACGGGATTTTTGAAACGTGGGGCTAATGAAGCGGTAGCTTTTGTGACAGGAATTCTGCACGCCGGACAATCATGCTGCACCCGTATTTACCAAGTTCGTACCCGAAAATGCTGCTTATTGAGTGGGGGTATCCATTTCAAAGGGGTTCCTAATAGCGAGACACTTCCTCGAGTGAATAATGCTGCAGAATGAGGGCACCTTGTGACCTTTGTTCGATCCTCATTGCTGCCTGGTTGAATTTTCGTTTGCGTGTTACCCCGGCACGATGCACGCTAAAACGCCCACGCTGGCGGTCCTGCACCCACCGGCTCACTTTCTCACTTTCTGCGGAGACATCAGGCGCCCCTTGGTCCAGATAAGCGCACGCTGTTCAAGCTTTCATACAACAGAGTACTCCTGCTCTAAAAGCTGGAGCTAAAACACTCTGAACCAGCGCCATTAACTGCTTTTTGAATATTTCACCCGCACAGTTTGTTTCTTGCTTGTGATTCGAGAAAACGTGAATAAAACACAGTGAATCTAAGCGTATATTACGAGCCCTTGCAGCAGCACACATAAAGATCAAATCTCAGGGTCAAAGACTGGTGCTGTTTAACCGGAGTGGCCGTCAAATGATTATGGCTCGCGCCTAACCAAGGCTAAAGCTGACTGTAAAAGAAACGACAAAAAAAAGTAGTTTTTGTGAGACGAAAATGACGAGTGTACGTGTTTCTCTATTTGGACGTTTTTTTTGTTTTTTTTTTCGTGTATGTCGCGTCTCTATGTATAGCTTTTTTTTTTAAGATTGCTATTCCTGCTTACAATAACCCGAGTGGCTTTGAAAGCGCAGTTAATTGTAGGTGCGGATTTATCTCCGTTAGATCGTGTTCTTCATAGAATGCCCGTATGTGCGGGTAACCCTCCTCGGAGTCCTCCAGACATTCAGAACGGCCTGTCTTAATGCATCGCTTCGGGCGGAATACCGAGATGTGGCGCAACTTCCGGGACGCTAATATACTGACAATAGGGATCTGAAGAACGCTGGATTAGACAGTAGCTTAGTTCGATGCACCGGTGCAAGAAGCGCAGGTAAATCGAACGAAGCTGTTGTTCATAACACTCAATATTTTGTTGCTTTGTCCGTGGATGGTGCATTCACGAGGTCCCTGCGTTTAGAGGCGTCTTTCGCAATGATTTTCTGGACTCTGATGATTCAATTATACACTTATTGCAGGAAAATTAAATGCTAAAAAAAATTAAAAAAAATAATGATAAAAAGCTAGGTGCGTGACTTTTACCGCGAACCACGGAATCGTCTTTTCTCTGCTTTCTCTGCTTGTGAAACCGGTTTCCTGCAAAAACAGCCATGGATTTTGCAAGATAATGTAGACACTACTTCACTGATGTGCTACGAAAGCGACGATTTAAAGAAATCAAACTGAGGATAAACCTCACGGACATATCAGCAATAAAGAAACTCCAGCCAGCTCGCCGACAAAAGTTAGCAACTGCGAGTTGGTGTCCGGTTAAAGCGCAGCAGTTCCTTGCTAAAACACTCCAGTAGAAGTGAGAAGAAAACAACCTTTAACTTAAATAGTCGCCGCACTCGTCGAGAAAATCTTAACTCGCGTACAGCCAGTTGTTTATTATATCAGCCTATCGTGGCGCCTTTATCCGGTCTAGTAACGTTTATATAACGCACACTTCCGTCCGGTAGTATCGACAGCTAGTGTGAGGAGTAACCACGTTTTTCCCCACTTCGCCCAAGTCACTATTAAAAGCAACATATGGGCTCGCGTTTTAATAAGACGTAGGAATTTAGAACGAGCTGAAAAAAGAAGGAAGAAAGTTTAGGATGGGTGGTGGCCAGCTGAGGTACGCGGTCAGCTACTAAAGTTTCCGGACCATTGGCTTCTGATCAGAAAGCAGCGGTCAGAGCAGGGCAAATATTGAGAACCCTCTCGCACGTCGCAACGATATGGTTAGACGAGAGGCAGCCGGTGTTCTCAGGCTGTCTAGGTCTCGTTTTTGTGCGCCGTCGTGAAGGTGCCGTATTCAGGATAGCTCGCGGCAGGCTTTATTCCCTGAAGACTGGAGCGCTGTTGTTTCTTCCGCCGTCGGAGAGTTGTGAGGAGGACGGCCAGAATGCGTAGTCTTTTTATTCTGGCCGCCTTCGTGAGCAAGGCTTGGGGTGAGGATACGTTAAGAAAGAAAAGAAGAAGCAGGACATTGAGAGCGAGGATGACTTAGAAAGAAAAAAAAATGTCAAACAGAAAGAAAAAAGGAAGATAGAGTAAACGACAAAAATATTGGAGGGATATTGGGAAAAAAGAAAGAGATTAAAAAGAGACATTAAAGAGAAAAAGCAATAGAGATAGGAAAATACAAAAATACATATAGAGAGAGATAATGAGAAAGACAGAAGAGAAAAAAAAAGGGGGGGATAAAGAAACATGCAGAAAAGAACAAAAAAGAAAAGTGCGAGAATGAAAGCGAAAGAAATATGAGAGTTCGTAGACGGAGACAGAAGCAGAGAAGGCGCAGAGTACAGAATAAACAGAAAGATCGAGCGATAGCGAGCAATCGATTGATCAAGAGATAGGGAGGAAGTACAGCATGCGACGAAAAGTGGTCGAAAATTAGCAACACGTGGACGAGAGCAAGTGTGTTATTTTGATTACGTCTATTTGTACTTGCGTACCACACACCCAAGGTTGACATAGATGAGAAAATGTCCTGCAGTGTTTGTTTTGTATGAACTACAAACCTCGTTCATGTACCCGAAATGAGGTTGCAAGAGCAACATTGCCAATACCTTGTCGCTCGAGATTATCAGAGGAAGAGAGAAGCTCTCTGTCCGTGACGGTAATAGCTGTCTTGTATTAGACTGAAAAACAATTAAAAAAACACTGCAATAAAAAAATTATTAAAGAACACGTATGATTAAAAAAAGACTACCACACACAAAAAAAACAAAAACACGCAGTTTATGTGCTGAAGGCAGAGGTTACTGACCCCTATTCCCCGGTCCGTGATTACAAGATGGTTAGATCTCTCATTGGCTGGAGAGATGATTGACGTGTGAAAGGCTAGTTGTAAATTTGTATCTCCGCGCCGTGATAGTATTTTAGTTGACTATTGTTTAATGTTTGAGAAAAAATAATCTTGATGGAGTCATGACTGATTTCAAAATTAAGCCGAGATTGTCCTTCCGCTTCGGTTTCGAATGATAACGAACATGGCGGTAGGCGTTTGCGGTAAGCTCACAGAGCCGAACTCGTTGAGCTCCCACATCTTTTTGAGTGCGAGTCGTTCTGCGTTCCCCGAGGTGATTAGAGGAAGATTTCACCCGGGCCTAGTTTGGGGCAAAGAACTGTCGCAAGTACGAGGCTTCAGAAACGCTGAGCGGTTGCTTGTTTTCGTAGCTTCGCTGGCCCACGCCTGAAGTCCTACGTCAACTATATTGCTCGATCTCGCTTGATTTAGTCTTTTCCGTGTGTTGAATTTGTGTAAAGATGTTGGTTCCCGTAAAAGGGGCCCCACCGCTTTGTGACTTGTGCAACCGACATGATGGCAACCATGGTTTCAATACTGAAAATATACCTACACAAGTAAGACTTTGCAATTCATATTTGCTGGAGGAAATCGGGCGCTCGGCTAGCATCAAGTTAGGCAGGAAATGTTCCCGTCATTTTGCTTTGAAAGGCGAGTAGCTCTTAAGTTTTGAGCTGTACCTGGCTTTTCAAATCGAATATTTTAGGTCTCGTTTTAATTGTGCGTCTTGACGCGCAGTTACCTTGCTCGAGGGTGACATGCGACAAAAATAACAAGAACATATATTCTAAAATGACTGCACATTTGTTATATTTTTTCGCCGTCTCGGTCGCTTTTCACTACACATGGATAGATGCTGGCAGACGCTTGTATTTATCCGTCGTTCGCATTTGATGAAACGCTAGAACGCCGCATTAATATCGAGTCTTGCGAACGTTTTAATCGTTTTAGACGGGGGTGGGCAGAAAATGGACGAAGACGAAAACGGACGTCGATGCGCAGCGCTCATGTCCGCGTCATACAGGCATGGCAGACGACGATTTACGGTGGTGAAATAGCAGACAATTCCGGGGGCTGCCGCATGTCTGCTCGCACAACTAGCAGACATTGTCCGACGCCAGACCAGACGCGCCGGATGCCCCGAAAGGGAGACACCAGGCTTCTTACCGTGTTCGGTCAAGCAGCCAAGCCAATCCAGTAGTGATGGGCGGGGCAACTTATCTCTGGGTGGGGCTTAGAGCGGGCCGTGACCTCCGCGTAAATTGCGTCTAACCGTATAAAATTGCGCAATTTTTTTTTTCTTTTTGTGGAAAAATATTAAAGAAAACGTGTTCCATCAATGCTCTTATCTTTTTTTTATTGCAGTGTTCCTGTGAAGTTTACGCCCGGGTTCAGTTCTTTCATCATTTATGCTGCCAAAAATAATAAGAAAAATGAAATGCTAAAGCAATCATACCTTGATATAAAGTTTCGTGGATCAGTTAGCCGAAGCGAACAAGACAACTTGAGCTCACTATTTACTCTTACATTAAGGACTTGTTTTGCTCTTTCAATTTACTCAAATATCAAATAAGGTCACATAACGCAGATGTTTAGAAAATAAGAAAGGGTCGAACCGATAGAAAATAAATTACAGTGAGAGGATTAAGAGTCAGATAGCCTTAGCAGGCCTTCATGCCTGCCAGATAATATCTGTGGACATCTGTGCCAGTAATGGGAAGTCATAAAAAGTATTTGAAGTACGTATTTAATAACTCCAAATATTTTCTACTTCGTGTGTAATTGCATATTACATAATGCACTGGTCAGCTGCATTTAAATAATAAGGACTGAGCATTTGAAATACTGGTGCAACAAGATTTTGTGCACTGTTCTTCGCAATCTAGTTCAATTTGTTGCACTCTTCGCGACATCTGTTATGTACAATGAGCAATAAACTTGCTGCCTTTAAAAAAGGAATGGTAGGAAAAGAATTGAACTGGGTTAGTACAATTATTAACTTTTTGGTTGAGTGATTTCTTTTTTAGACGTGACAATAATGATATGTTGTTTGAAAATACTTTACTGCTTTAATTTTGCCTTCCAGAATAAAATTGTAGCAAATAAATTGTATTTCTTGATGTTATACCCACCTATCTTATGAGGAATTTCATTTTTAGAGCAGAAACTTTTAGTTTAAGCGCTATAGTCAAACTGCAATCTTTATATAGATAAAAATCTAAGATGCCACAGTATTTAAACGAAATGTATTTGTAATAGCATTTGAAGATGATCAAATGCTCTTGTGGTATTTGTATCTTAAATTTTAAGATATTCTAGAAAGTGTAATTAGATTTGTAATTAAACAAATTTCGACGAAGTACTTTATACTTGTATTTTGATCTATTTTAGAACTATTACGCCACGTCTTTATTTCTCCCTATTATCAGGAAAACGAATGTGGGCAGCAGAAAACATGGCACGGTATAATGGCTTGGAAATAATGTTTTTTTCATTCAAATTAACCCTCCGAATACGAAACAGCAATGATTACCTGAAAGAGATAGGACACTATAATATAAATACGCTGACGATAATTCAGCATCGAACAGAGTGAACCAAAAATAATCAAAGACATGCAAATGTCATTCTTTCAATATTCGATTCGCATTTCAACATAGTGTCCTGCAAAGACATTAGCATAATGAAAGGAAGTGACTGATAAACGCTTTCTCTGAAATATGCCCGATTTATGGCCACCACCTTTTTTCTATTTACTTAAAGGGGGAGGGGGTAAATAGTTCAAAGCGCAAACCGCAAGAAACTTTGTTGCATTTCAAAACCGCTTTGTTAATTCAAGCTCTAGCGGGTGTTCGCACCAGTCTACACTTATTCCATGTCATTAATTTTATTTTAACTCAAGTGAATCTAGTGATAATTGGTGTTATTGTTCACATATGTAGTTGCTTAGGCAGTGCGTGCAACCTGTTGAAGTTTAGTCAACGAATGAGAGGTAGTTCTTACCTCAGTACCTAAACACCGTTATATCTTTCGCCTAAAGCTACGGTAGCGCTGCTTTAATTCGAAAGAAAAAACAATTCACAAATGCAAGTATGATTCTTAACCTGGAAACTTTAACGAGCTGCACGCAGTGTAATAGCGTGAATTCACACCAGTACGATGTGCATGCGCTATGTGGCGCAAGCTGCCACCCAATCAAAATAGGTTTTATGAGAATTAAAACATTCACACATACACCGAGCGTCGTTTTCGGTGATTTTTTTTTTGTATAAGCGCACATGGTGGCGAATAATATCAGCTGCGACCTGTACCAAACCGTACCGTATTTGTGGCAGAGGTTAGTCGGCGTAATTGCCGAGAAAACGTCGCCTATACATACAGTATTTTATTTTTGTTTATCTTCAACATTGATATAAGACGGAAACTGGAGATGAGAAAATGAATTATTCATTATTTGATTCCTGCTAATTTCAGTAAAAACCACGCCAGGCCCCCGCCTGATATATTGTTTTAAGAGGCTAGTCATTGAGTCAATTTTATTCTTCCTGTTTCTCAACATTCGAAACTTAACGGTTCCTCTTAGTTCAACTTTTAATAAGCACAGCAACAGCACGCCCATAAAGAAAAGAAGAAAAAAAAACACGTTTCAGACGTTACCTTTTGGTGATGAGCAACACTTGTTTTATATCATTAGAGACACGTTCGAAAAAAAAAAAAGGCAACATTCTTGGTAAAACATGAGTAATACACCAGCCCTCACGAGGTAACAAATGGCGTCAAGCAGAGGGCTTACTCGAAACGGTCAGGAGTTATAATTACCGAAGCAGCTCAAACAGAGCTTGGAAGATGGCGAAGTAGTACTTGCCAGACGTACAGCCCATGCAAGAGTGTTTGAAATAATTGGGATCCAAATGACGGCCGCGGAGTGAGGTGTACAGAGGCATAATTAATATAAATAATTGTATCATAAATTGCAGCTTTACACACGCAACAAACGCACAATCTAAGAGAATATCACTTTGTACAAATACTGGGTACGGAAAATATTTGGACGCGTCGAGATACATAAATATACCGGGTGTTTCTGCTAATAGTTTCAAAAATGCGCAAGAATCCCTAAGAAATACCTAAAATATTTATAAAAAAGAAAGAACATTGCCTAGCAAAAAAATTACCAGCTTGGTTATTAACTTTTTAATTATCACATTTTTGGAAAGTTTTTTTTTTTAATTGGGGTATTTTCTTAAATTCATAACGTTCCCTGTGGTTCGCAGTTTGCCCCCGAAAAATATTTACTTACTTTTATGTGGGGATTTTTTTAATATTTGCAGAAACACCTTTTAGATTCGTATAAACATAATAACCGCAAAAAAAACATTTCTGGATGTAATGTGCTGTATATCTTCCTCTGATTCATTTGTACAAATACTTTTTTGTGTATTAGAGGTGTTGTAGACGGTTTTCAACGCAAGGTTAGCTCAGCACTCAATTTGTTGAGACTAATTCCAAGAGCAGACAGCTTCCGCTAACGTGTTCTTTGCCGCAATAAGAGTAAATGTAAGGTGAAGTCACCCAATCAAAATGCCGCCTCAACGGAGATGCGCCTTTCCGCCGCATCGAAAGCACGGCGGTCATTTAATGAAGAAGCTTCCTCAGGCACCGAAACGTAATATACCATAAACACACCAGGAAACAAATCGAATAAAAACAATACGAAAAATTAAACGCCCAACCAAATACCTCGCATTTTAATCCCTCGGATTAAGGACAAAATGATCACGCATAGATTTGGATTGTAGCCCCTTAATGGGGGGGGGGGGGCAAATAAAATCTATAAATCCGGTTTAATCTTTCTATTGTTTTGTTTTTTTTTAGAAAAATTATAGTAACAACGATAATACAACTGTGTATCTGTGTGTTCGTTTGATTAAATGGCATGTCTTTTTTTTATTCTAGATTGTGCGTAATCCCCGAGGACGCGATACAAAGAGC
This sequence comes from Ixodes scapularis, assembly GCF_016920785.2. Lineage (NCBI taxonomy): Eukaryota > Metazoa > Arthropoda > Arachnida > Ixodida > Ixodidae > Ixodes > Ixodes scapularis. Next base: position 75,507,914 of record NW_024609837.1, read on the forward strand.
GCGAATGGAATACCTCTGAGCAAGCTGTTTTGACTTACGCTGTTTCGTGATTTCTCTTCATCGAACCAAAAACAAAATCCACCACACTTGAGAGAACAAAAAAGGCATAGCTGTCTAACAGCTCCCCCGGCCGTCTAATAAAAAAAAAAAAAGAAAAGAAAAACACAGCGAGACGATAGAATTGAAGCAAACCCAAGGAGGTAAGAAAGACGGCCAATAGGACCGTCGATGAGAACAAAAACGAACCGCCAACTATTTGTGCACAAAAAAAGACGCCAATCCTGGACTTCTAAAACAAACAAACAAAAGAATAACAAGAAATCGTTGGAACAATCTATAAATTTGCGCAACGAAAAATAATAAAAGTAAAGCATGAACTGAAGGTTCTTTGAAAGTTGGACCAACAATGGAAGCCTTTTTAGATCCGGCCTCGGGAAAGATCGAAATGCACGTGAATAGAATGAGAAGACCGAAAGAAAAAAGCCGACACAAGCAGCGAACTTCAAGAACACAAGGGTATCAATAAATAAAAAAAAAGACATCTCTCAAAGTAAAGGAGCCTCGAGAGAAAACACAAATTCAGTGCGAATCGAAGGGAAATGCCTTGTTTGGATTGGTGGTCCTCCTCACCTCGCTTTGTGGTTTACAAAGGGGACTTTAATCCCAAAAAAAAAAAAAAACCTGTTTCCTCAACCGGATGACACCTGCATCTCTGCTTCTGCAGTCAGTGTTGTTTATTTGTTTTGTTTTTCTACGCGCGCGGTTTTTGAATTATATTGTCTTCCGCTTCACACTTTAAACCAGCGCCCGTAAAAACGTAAAGGGAAGTTGATGCGAGCAAAAATAAATGTCAAGCATTGACATGTCGCTCAAAAGGCCCCCGCTTTCAAGCTAGTGGAATGTCGTAGTGTTGACACGCTGAAACGCTAAACAGACTTCACAAACCCGTTCGTCTTTTCAGTGGTCGAACAAGAAGTCGATGACAGGCGTTTTTAGTGGAAACAACGCAGGTAATATGTAAAATTTAAGCCATACGATTAACCCGGTTATCTTCAAGATGGACGACGCCTGCGATAACGTAGTCGGCGGGACACCGGTAAAACAAAAATGAACCGATAACTGAATTTTCTTTTAAAGTTTTTCTACTAATTATACTAATATCATCAAAAACGTTCGGTGTCATGTATAAAGTTCTACTGTAAAAAATAACCACAGCAGAAACCTTTAAATCTTTTTTTTATAATACGAGGTCTGAATAAAATGGAAACAGGCGAAGATGTATTGTTTGCCATAACAATGTCGCGAAGTGTGCACTGCAGACAAAAAAAAAAATTACGCGATGAAGTGCCTGACGTAAAAAGTAAATATTATTTAAAGTACACAACGGAGCAGTCGACGTTAAAAGAAGAAAGCGAAGCAGATAAAGAACACTTTAGACAACGCAGGAGGCCAAGACAAATGGAATGCCCGATTATGCAGGCAACATATGATGAAGTCAGCATACAACCCAGGTCGGATTCGAGGTGCAAAACCAAGCACATAGAGTTGAACCCGAACTGCGTAGGAGGTAAACGACAAAGTAGTTAACGCATGAAGCAAGCGACGGAAAAAGTGGGCGATCAATACCAGCCGCCTTGTCCACGCAGGTAGCAGCAGTCGACGTGTGTTTCCAAATCTGGTGAATCAGACGAGAGAAACATTTACGACCGTCAAGCTACTGAGCCTCCCCTTGCGGCGGATGGCAACAAAAGGCCACGGTGCTTTTTTTGGTGACGCCCCAATTTTTTCCTACCTGACCCGTTCGTGTCATGATGCTATCACAAAAGAAATAATAAAAAATAAAAATCTGTGAAATAGCATATACCCAAATAAAATTAGCGCTGGAATATACGGGAGAATAATTAATCTGGAACCATCTAAAATCTCTTCGCCAAACCCCGTCTCCGTTAAGCTGACAGGAGACTAATAACTTTTTGCTCACTGGTTCAGCTAACAGGTGCATCGGCATCACGTGACCACACTCTCGACTCGTACTCGAGCCCAAATAATAGTAAAACGATAAAAGGCAGACTTCTGATTGTATTGTCCAGTGGCCTGTCAGTTTAGCAGTGAACGGAGTATAAACGTTTTATCGATAATTGAAACCCGTCAACGTGTTGTGCTCTCGCCAAACTCAAAATAGTTAAAACGCACACCGAATTAGAGATCTATCTGCCGCTATTGCTCCTAAAAACAAGACACAATATTTTTAACGATAAGGACTCTATACACTAATAAAAGCAATTCATACAGAACACCGTCAGCGTTCAGTAAGCAACAACATCCAAAAAACAAGATGCAAAAGAAAAACAAAAAAAACCATCATATGTTAAGATAGGAGTCAAAAGCCTCATGTGGGATAGCCTAATCTGGCACAACCCCCTAGATTACGTTGTAAATAAGGCAAGTCGCTCATTGTGATTCAAGCCGCCTCGGTGGCTCCGAGGCGAGAGCGCTGGCCTACGGATCCCCATGTGGCGGGTTCGAATCCCGGCCGAGGTGCCCGCAATGTGACGGAGGCTGATTGCGGAGGAGGCGCCGTGTAACCGGGCTTTCGGTTGCACGTCAAAAGATCCCCAGGTGGTCCAAATTAATCCTCAGTCCTCCGCTGGGGCGTGCCAGATGCCCGTCGTTGGTTTGGCACGTAAAACCTCCAAATTTGACTTTTTTTTGGTCATTGTGGTTCATTGGACGAAAATACTTTTTAGCATCTACCCAAACTCGTCTTCTATAGCTTTAAAACCATACATCAGGTCCCAGCTTGAGTATGCAGGTATCATATAGGCTACTTATCGGTAATATGTCATGAACAGATATAAAGAATTCAAAACGAGGGAGCACGTTTTTAAATTTAACGACTATCCCTCATCTACGAGCGTATCGGCCCTAGACCATATGATGAATTCGCCTTCATTAGACACCCGATGTTTCTCGTCTTGCGTTAATTCGCATCATTTATTCTTTTAATTTCAAGGGGTGTTTATTACTTCCCTCTTATCGCATCTTCTCTCAACACAATCACCCTCATATATTTATTTTGCTTGCAAAATGTCCGTACAAACCAATTTCTAAACTCCCCGTAGCAGCTTGCTATCTTGGAATAGAGCTCTCTGCCCCATTATATTGGGGAATTTACAGATAGAACAAAATCTAACATCATGTGACTTTTTACTTTGCGGTACTCCCGAATGATCCATATGTGCTTGTGAATGCATTTGTATTGTATTTACCGACATTGCTATTATTTTTCGATGTTTTTTTTATTTTGACTGTAACGGGTAATTTTTTTGTGTAAGTAGTGCGTTATTGCTCGTTGTGTTTTGTGTCATCAAATTTAGTATCCTCCTCATATAATGCTCTAACAAAAAACGACTTAAGGTATGATGAATATAAAAAATTTAAACACTTACGTTGCCCGTAAAGGAATCGTAATTGCGACAGCTAAAGTGTGACTACGACAGCTAAAGTTTCACGTCGCAACCGATCAGGTGTCCACAGGGAGTAGATGGACTGAATGAACAGTAAATGTGCAAACGCGCATCATACAGTCCTCGTAGGCGTGCCGTATTAAACCGAGCAACATACCGGACACAAATTCCGTAGCTTTTTAAAACCGATGAGGGTGTATTAGTTAGAATTTAGAAACCATTTCGTAAACCTGTTTACAAATTTTATTGTACACAAACTAGCACTACATTGCGGCAATTAAAGAACACTTAGAAAATCGCGCTCACAAGTTTGAAATCCAGGGAACAACGAAACTGCATATGCATGCATGAACCGTTCCGTGTCGTTGGTGGGTCTCCCTGTACATAATATGGGATGGTATTGAAAACAAAAGTATTCCTCAGTGATCTTGAATTCACTGAAGAACGCTTTCAAAATCGTGCACTCAAGTTTGAAGCGTCTAACTTCACCTCATTTCACGCCCGTGGTTATACCGGCTTAACACTCAAACAGCTTTATTGGTTTTGTCGCCCAAGAACCTTTCTCCTATAATTAATGAAAACGCTTTGTTTTCAATGTTTTAATTATCAGGAGCCTCATGGTTATATTTCTACGTGCCACTATTGTGTCACGTGACGTCTGAATGTCACGTGACATCTCAAAGTCACATGAACACGTGCTATCACGTGAGTCACGGTGTAACAGTATGTCATTAGGTGGTCTGGCGTCACTGTGAAACGTGACTAGACATGCCAATGTCACGTCATAGTGTCAGCTGACGCCAGGAAACAGGTGGCGTGAAGCGTGGCGTGACGTCCTGACGTCGGCGGGGTGACCTCACTGAGGAAACTTTTGGCGGAGTGACGAAAATGGCCCGCGTCGATATGGAGCGCCGTTGACGGCGCGAAACCAGCGAAGTCTCTAACTAACCTCTATTGTGTTAAAAAAAAGAAACAAAAAGCACGCCCTCAAGTTGTTTGACTGTCAGAGTCAAGCAAGGCTAAGGATTTCGCCCAGAAGCGGGGGAAAAAAAGCGGAACCGCCGTCGAGCGGGACCTGGTTAAAGAATTATCAGAATTAGGACTACACCAAGCTCGACCGTCAATGGCTTCCCGAATTTCGCCGGTCCAAGAGTTAGCACCCACTGCGCTGAGACACGTTCGGGACCGGAAGAGACCGGTGTCGGGAATCCTAGCCCCTACAGATAAAAATGGGAAATAATTATCTCAAAACTCAGGAACTTGTGAAGACAAGGGCTACGCATGAAAAAAAAAAGAAAAAAGATTTTTGTTTTTTACAGCACTCCGATCATCGGTGTTCTTCTTCAAGGTTCGTGACTATGCGTTTTTGACGTTTTTGCACTACGATATGCGCCAAGGTTTCTAAGCGACGGAGAATTGCAAAACGTGCAGCTTTCCTTCTGTGTCATGGCGTCAGCATAAACCAACATGGAGGCACCCATGGAACAGAGCAGACACTGGCCTTTAATGTCTACGGAAAAAAAAATATCTTTCCGATACTTTTTTTTTTATTAGGATTTACTAAAGAGAAAACTGCTCGCCAATTTGCTCTCTTGCAGGAAGCATATATCTACACCCAACCCTCACTGCGTAACTTCCCCTCTTTCGCTCTTTAGGAGCCACCATTTTTGAACACCCCCTGCTCAGTGAGGTGCCGTCTCGTTACGCCGACGGCGACGCCGACGCCGCTCAGGCCGGAAACGGGTGCCTAAGAGCTGCGCTCTAAAAAACCACCCGACTATACTCCGTTCCCTTTTAAGCTGAGACTACAAGCTCCGCCTTCAGCACGAGCTTGCTGGCTTCAGCAGTGCTTTGGTTGCGCGTGCCTGCGCGTACGCACTTTTCTTGGCAAGGGCACGAAGCTCGTGCTGAAGACGGAGCTTCCAACCTCAACTTAAGCGTTAACGAAGTATAGTGGTTCTGCGTGCTCCTAAACAACTCTAAAACTTGAAGGTAGTAAACATATCTTTAAAAAAAAAAATAGATGGCCTTGGTGGATTTATTTATCTACAAAATGTGAACAACGCTTAGAAACGCAGTTCTAATGTAAGTTGGAAGTCTCTTAACACCGGCTGGACGTCGGTAGGAATTTACTATACTTTTAGGGAATGTCTGAACTTAATTTGTTTCTAAGGATAGCAGATTTCTATGAGTAAATGCACTAATTCGTTGAAGTTCCAAAGAAAGAGTGGAACAAGGGAAAGCACATAAAGGAAAAAAAGCGAGAGGGAACAAATGTAATATTCAATAGATTCAATAGAACAAATGTAATATTCAAGCGATGCCCCCCCTCCCCCCCCCCCCCCCCCCCCAGTATAAGATGTCAAATCAGTCTCATTTTTTCACAAACAGAAAGCAAGCTTTGCTACTGACCTCGACATTACCGGTCTTGATTACTCCGCGCACATCGTATCTACCTTGACACAATCACACTCCGTACCCGAACACAGCAGCCACAATTCAATCTTGCACCACGCTTTCTTTTTTTCTTTTTTTAAGTTTCTAATTCAGGGGTTCACTACTCCCCTCCCATACACATACGAAAAAAAATCCTTAGACAAAAAAAGAAAAACACAGCACTTTAAGCTCGCTAGTTTACCCCTAAGAAAAACGCTCCTCTATGTCCACGCGCGCTTGTAATCGCTTCCACGTGGCTTCCATTTGCGAGCTCGTCGCTTTCATCCCCCTACCGTCCCCACCCCTCCTCACCTCTCACGACGTACACCGATCCAACTCTCCCGAAGTATGGATTGCCTGCGACATAGGCGAATAACGCTGCCGGAGTCTATCCGCAGAATGTATAGGGGTCGGAGACACTGCAGTTTTTTTGTTTTCCTTTTTTGCTTGTTTGTTATTAGCTGGGGAAAAAAAGCAGCAGTTGTAGAGAAGGCTCGGTGTTCGGCCGGCTAATGATGTCTCGATGAACGAACGACGCTTTCCAGCAAACCCAATACCGAATGACCCGAATACCCTGACCGGTTTTCTGTTTTTGAACTTGATATCTTGGTTTCGTACTGCAGTTTCTTTCTTACTCTGTCTCTCGAACTTTGTCACATGTACACTGTACGTTTTCTTTCGTTTCTTTTCTTTAAATGAACGCGCTCTCGCGTTTAAATTCCAGGGCAGGTCCTTTTAGAACGCAGGTACTCCATACGATGAAAGTAGAAAGCAATGACAGTAGAAAAATATTACGCCGTGATAAACGGACAACATGTTGTTCTAGAATCTAGATTGTTCGTGTTTTCTCGTCATTGTTCATTCAGGGGTGATACCTCGCTCGCAAGATAATATATTAAGTACTATCGGGGAAAAATGAAATGCGAACAGAGGAGCGCGTGGCTCGCGGTACAGGCTGCGCCGCCTGGAAGTGAGCCTAGGAGCGAGGGTGCGTGGCCTACTCCGACGTGTTCACGCCCCTCCCTCTGCGCTCCCCAAGCTTCAGCAGTGCGCCTCTTAGTGCGCTGAAAGCTATCACCGCTATCTTTGCTGGCTCAGCGTGTGCGGTGCAAAGAAGCTCGCCGCACTCGCCGAGCACGCAAAGATAGTGGTGACAGCTTTCAGCGCAGTGAGAGGCGCACTGCCGAAGCTGGGGGAGCGCCAATCGAGGGGCGTGAACACATCGAAGTAGGCCACGCACCCTCGCCCCTAGGCTCAATTCCAGGCGGCGCAGCCTGTACCGCGAGCCACGCGCTCCTCTGTTCGCATTTCATTTTTCCCCGATAGTACGTACCGCTCGTTTGCTAAATAAAACGGGCATACACTTGGCCTATTTTAGGACAGATGCGGGAGATAAATGGGGTACACAGAGTTCAAGCAAGCGTTTCACTACACATTGTTGTAAACACGCCCCCCCCCCCTCCCTCCCCTCAGGCAAACCCCAATAAAAAAAAAGTCAAACACCAGAGATAGCACGGTTTCCAATACACGTTATACTTTTCATGAATACTAATACTGTTTCGAATGTAAGGCGTATTCGAAAAATTTACGCTCACGCTAGTTATTAAATTGCTATACTTTTATGTTCTAGACTCCATATTCGAGAAATTAACACTATAGCCAATTCTTAAATTTCTATACTTTTGTGTTCTGAACTCCACATTGATTTATTTGTGCCCACACACCCTTCACACAAATATTTTGTTTATTAGAAGAGTGTGCACGCCGTCGTGTTCATTAAGCACGAGCAAGCAGCACTGTGTTTGCGTAATGCATCTGCGAATATACATTTAGTAACGGAAGTTTGGAATATGCGTTCTTTTTGTTTAAGATGTAGAAGAAAATCAGATTGAAGAACGGAATAGGTAAAGAAATTTTAACATGTGTGAGCACCTATTGGTAACGTTGTACTAAATAACGAGCGATGAGTTTAATTTGAGAACATAAAGCCAGTGCGCATTCTTTATTCACAAAATACCAAGTACCGTTTTTCGTTGCATTTTCGAGCGCACGCCAGACTAGTTTTTTTCTTGTAACATAACCACTGTCTGTGTTCGTTAACAGTGCCGTAAACTAAAAGACCCTCGAGAATTCAATGAGAAGACTTGTAACCAGACTTGCACGTAGTTCAACTACTCTACTCAAGTTACTGTAGTTTAACTACTTTTCTGAGCAGTTTAGTAACTTTCAATTACATTTTTATTTCGGTAACTAGTAGTTTACTTTAATTACTTTTTGCGGTAACTTCTACTCAACTTAAAGTTACTTTGGAATTTTAGTGGTTTTTTGCCTATGAACAAACATTACTGCACAAAGGAGAGAAGATGTTGGAAGATCAGCTGATATTTGCAAAGAGGGGGAAGCATGTCGCGTAGGAAAGGGGGGGGGGGGGAATAGTTCGGAAAATCTGAAACTCCCCAAAACTTTCTCAAGCCCCCCCCCCCCCCCCCCCTTCCACCCACTCACACGCACACACTGCAACAACACTGCTACGGGGCGCGGGGAGCGAACAGGCACGACGCAAGAGAGGCCGAATAACTGCGGGATTAGTGCCGAAGACTGGTGTTTCTCTGTGTCCCGAAGCTAAAGGAGACATGGCCCATTTAAAGGAAGGGCTGGCCCCCGCTTCTCCCCAACGTAGAAACTCTCGCCCACTACAGGAGGTGCACCCGCTGCATCTTCACTCAAATGAGGCAACAAATTGCAAAACCTGCGCTGGAACTTATTTGGTGCTGACGTAGTTTGTGCAGTACTCGAAGAATCGCGTGCTAAAGGGCAACGCAAAGATTACCTTTTTGCGTTGCGTTTCCTCCCTAAACTCCGAATATGCAGATTTCAGAGATTCATACATCGTTCGAAAAACCTGTAGTAATTCCCCCAACGTTTTAATACAAAAAAAATAATAAACAAGTAGTGTTGGGAAGTACTCTATGTACAGTCAGCACGGAAGGAAACCCGAACGCCGGAACGCGCGGCCATCGACACAGGCTGTTCCACCTGGAGGGCCCCTGAAAACTGATGAAAATGCACCTGGGTGCGAGGGTGGTGGTCCTACTAAGATGTCCTCAACCCTCGCGCGGGGGCGTCTGGGCCGAGGTTTCCGCGTAGGTCTGTTGCAGCGCTTTTCTTTTTTTTTTTTTTCATAAACAGTATGGTCGTGCGAATAAACGAATTTTAGGTCGCGTTTACTACGTTTCACTATTTCTCAGAAACCGCGCGTGGCACGTTGTTCACCGGAGCCCCAGCGTGGTTCCGGTGACACGTCATCAAGCACTACGGGTCTTCTGTGCACGAAATGTTTCAACTTTCATTTCGTTTTTGCGATAAACAAAGCGATAATGAATGACAGCGCTGAAGAGATATCGCGAGATATAAATCCACAAAACGAGTGACAGTGCTTTTTGTATCGGATGTGACGGCGCTTACAGCGCGCCACCGGCGAAACGCGGAACTCCCAGACGCGTCGCGCGAAGCTCGAGCTCATTTTAGTAGGACCCGCACCCTCGCACCCCGGCGTTTTTTCACTAGTTCTCAGGGACCCTCCAGCTGGAGCAGCCCGCATCAACGGCAACGTGTTCCGGCGTTCGGGTTTCATTTCGTGCTGACTGTACATGGTACTTGAAGTACTACTGTTTAGAAAACTTGAACTTTACTTGAAGTAAATTTTCTGAACATGTACTTGTAATTTCCGAGGAAACTAAAACTCCCGACTCTTTACATTTCCTGAATTTGAAAAAGTAAATAAAAAAAAGGAGGTATCGTGGCGTGAAAACGCGCTCTTTCGAGACGTCATCTGGTCATTTCTTTGAGTGAAGTAATGGCGGCTGTAAGACCGATGTAACTAAGTGCCTTATAAGTTTATTGTGTCAAATAGCTCGTCAGCGAGAGCAAAACAAGCACTTAGCGGCGACTTGACCTTATACAAGATATGCTGCCATTTACGTAGAAAACTGTTGCACCTCCAATTACCCCTGGAGCAATGCATACCAGTTAAAAAACATTTTATAGGGAATGAAAGGGCATCATGAAAGATTCTGCTAAAAGTGTTGTTCTTAACCTTGATATATATTTTATTTATATGCGTTACTTCAAGTACATTGCACCCGGTGTACTTACTACTTTACTTGAAGCACATAACCTCTCATTTACTTTGTACTTTACTTCAAGTACTTTTGAGATGTACTTCACCCAACACTGTGAACACGCAAGCACTGTCTAAAAAATTCAAGCTCAGAGAGTGCTAAGCCTCAAAGTAGAAATGACACATTCGTAGTAGTTCAGTGACCAAACAAACAAGAAAGTACAAAGCAATTAGGCACGCAGAAGCAGAACCAACTATTAAAGCTTTTTTGTGAAAACAACAACAAGCCGATTCATGTTTGGCTAGCACAATTTCCCTAACGGATCAAAACCTCTGTACTTTCTGTTTACCCAAAAAAACATATAAAAGTAACTTCAGTATTAACTTCAAAAGTAATTCGCTACTTTTTTACGGTAATTAGTAATTTTCTCAATTACTTTCTGTTTGAGTTAAATTCTACTCTACTCAAATTACTTTTGACGTCAGTACTCAGTAGCTTAACTTAATTACTTTTTTTGACTAACCTGCACATGTCTGCCCTTAATGCACCGCGCTGATAGGAGGAGCGAGAGGAGGCATCATTGCCTAGAAATAAGGCCGTAGCGCTCCGAGTGGTTACGTCACAATGTCGGAGAAGGAAGGCCGTGGCGCAACTAGGTAAAAAAATATCTGGTATCGGCGTGACAAAAAATTTTTTGTCGAGCGGCGCGGTGGTGTTCGTGTACGTCTATTCGACATTGACATACGTTTTAAAAGCGCAGTCGCGTACAATTTATTGTACATATATATATAAACGTAATATACAACGCTTTACCAAAGTTGAAAGTACCAAATTTATATTTATGATCATCCCCATAACCTCGGAACTACGTGCCGTCCAGCAGCTCCCCACACTTTTCGAATGAACCGTCTCCTATGCGGCATTTTCTTCCCTCATACGGCTCTGATTCTGGTAAATTTACGTTGTGTGTGAGCTGCTGACTGCCTGAAAAGGAACGCTGAGACATTTCAGAAGGGAAGGGAACCGAAAATGAATCCAGTCTACGCCGCAGGAAGCGCACACGAGCAAGAGATGGGTCGGTAACGTTAAGCCTTTCGTCCGACACTGCTGCCGGTGCTGTTGTGTGTGGTCCGTTTGAGACATGCTTCCTTCTTCCCGTCGTTTTTCTGTCGTCACCGCAGTCTTGGGTAGTGTTTTTTTGTTTTTTTCGTGTTCGCTTGGTACGATGGCATTGGAGTAAATTCGCGGAACAAGTCCTGCAACCGTTTGAGTGACATGTTTGGCGACGAGTCAACGAGGACACAGGTCGATTATCGAAAGACGCCTCTCTCGACCAAGATACTTCTTGGACTTCATGTTCAAATGTTTTCGTCGCGGATACTGCGGGACGTAAGGATACGATCGACAGGTGAGAAAGTACTTATTTACGGGATTACTTGGTCTTGTAGGACCCGTGTAAAATGCTGCAGTCGATTTATTTTTATTTAAATCTCGTTATAGAATGTAATCTGTTTCTTCGACATTATTCGTGTGATGTTGCGTCGACATTTGCAAATATCTGTGCTAATCTACTTTTAGAGCGCAGCTCTTAGGCGCCCGTTTCCGGCTTGAGCGGCGTCGCCGTCGCCGTCGGCGTAACCGCGAGGTCACGTGCCCCCCGAGGTCAGGTGACACCCCCGGAGCATATTCAAGAATGAGGGGAGGAGGAGAAGGAGGAGGAGGATGGGTCTACCCTCCCCTCAGTACCCTTCCCTCCTCCTCCTCCTTCTTCTCCTCCTACCCTCGTTACTGGAAGGTAAATAACAAGTTTGTGTGATTATTGAAAGTGCGTTGTTGGTGTTTTTACGGAGGGAAAGCCGTCTGCTTTTTCGCGCAGGCCGGTGGCGCGACGTCACCTCGCGGCGCTCTGATTGGAGGATGGCTCCGGGCGGGAGCTCGGGGGTAAACAAAGCGGTGTCGTCTTTTCTCCGCAGCCATTGCGGAAGGCCTTTTCTGTGGCTCTCGGAAACCCACTGCTAGTGCTTGAACGAAGACGCGGCATACGGAAAAAAGAGCCCGGATATACCTCGAAATGTACGTTACTTCGTTTGTCGCGAAAGAATTCACCCTGGGAGCATACGAAGCACCAATATCCGTCCCCATCTCCGGCGGTCAGATGTTGATGTTGACCTTACCTGTTGTGTCCATTAGCATGGACACAACAGGTAAGGTCAATTACAAGTGCTTTAGAGCAGTCCAAACAGTTTCCAAGTGGCTCATGCAAAGCAGCTGACATGGTATTACCCTCAGGAAAGAGACGAGACCTCCTTGACGAATTTACTTCAGCCGCAAGGCACACCAAACTAAATATTGGCGTTTCTAGAAAATTGGGATCAACCAAACGATTCCATGGAAACGTACACCCCGAACAGCTTTGGTGTGAGGGTGAGCCCTATCTACAGCGACAACACTCAAGCCTCGCATGCCACCATCACTAACACATGCGAGTAGTCACTCAGTACCTGGCATACTTGGGCATTGATGAAACAAGGAAAGATTATCAATGAGTAGACTAGGAATGTGGATCTAAATGGGACTGTCTTCACATTCTTCACAATCGCTGTATGACCACCATCTGTTGGAGTGTTTCTGGATGTCAAGAGCCCATCTGGGACCTAGAAAGGACAAATGATGTTAAAAAGTTTGTCACTTACACACTAGCTTTTGCTTGACCCAGTCTGCTGAGCGAACAAAACAAAAATACGTACATGTTAGTCATTGTTTACTCCCGTGCCAATTTCATGGGGCGCTCATTAGCTAGGCTTGGATAGTGCACAATATCCGAATTTTGATCTCGGTATGGGAATGAAAAAGGAGACAAGCGACACACAAAAACACGTCAAACACTGACAGCGTCGATGTGGTTCGAAGATACACTGCGCAACACATTTTGCAGAAAGGCGGCATCGGTACTTCTTTGGCAATTCACTCATACTGGCTAATGTGAAACGGCAAATTTGTACTGTCCGAGTTGGTTCACTGTATTACACGTAACAGCCATTCCAATTTCATTCCTGAAAGAAAAAAAAAAAACGATCGCGTTTTTGTAGTAAGTTTTGAGCTCTGTGCTTTTCTACAGTGCCATGATTACAACCGTAGACTGCAACTACTACACCAAATACGATGTATGACTCTACTGCGTCTCATCTAAGTGCGAACGAACCGAAAATTACAAACGCGAGAACCTGACCAGCGCAAGATCGCACATGCATGGCAGCTATGATCAAAGCTCGGGACTCGCCCATGTAGATTTAACTTCGATCGCATTTAAAATGAAACCGAACATAGTCTATACGGCCTCCGTGCAGTTTCGAGTCGAAATGACGAGTATATATTCCTAAATACCCTATTGAAAATTCCATCAAGCTACGTAATTTGGGACACTGACTGCCAGTCAGCAGCCTTGGTGGAACGTGATGGACCATCAGACGTCATCTGATGGTCCATCAGATGACGTCTGACTGCCACTGCCAAGGGAATTTCATCAACAAGGGCAGCATTTATATAATAGTAAAGCTATACGCACTCATAAATGTCGCCAAATGCCTCAATAAAACAAAATTCGAGAAAAAAAAAAGCAGCACCACCGCGCATCGAACCCGCGACCACATGCGTACAAATGGGACACCTTAACCGCTATGCTACGCCCCACCTTTTTTTTTTTTTTTATTGCCACAGTTAAAGTTTGTAACACAATGACATACAACAGAAACATTTTTTTTAAAAGAAAAGTGCCCAGCCTATACCAAGGCTTGAGATGGTCGTTAGTTTAAAAGTTTTTTAAGGCCTTCAGTTCCTCGAAGACAGGTAACCACTCAGGGGGAGGAATCTTGGCTTTGTAGACAGCTGTTAACTCGCACACAGTTTGCCCGAAATATTTTCGCACAGGTCCTACGTTCACATCAGCATATCTTACAGCCATACGACTTTTCCAGATGCTGTGGAGGCCAATGAGCATGACTGTATCTAAAGGAATCGTATCGTCAGTCTGAACTTCTGTATTTAAGAACCTAATACCGTCCGGGGTGATGGGAAGATCTTTTTTTATGGTCCTCTGCAAGACATCCCAAAAGAGCAGGGCGTCCCAACACTCTAGAAAGACGTGCTCAATCGTTTCCGGTTTTTGGCACAGAAAGCAATGAACTCCCCAAGGAACAAAGATCCCTTTATCTTTAAGCCATGTCTTCACAGGAAGAGTATTAGTATGGAGCTTAAAGAAAAAGGTTTTAACTGTTGGCGGAACGTGCATTTTCTTGACGCGGCTAAGAACGTCACGCTCACGGCGTTCACAGAATCTGTTACGGTACAAGGGTACAGGAAAAAGAACATCGTATAAATCCCCCGATAGACGCTTCCGCGCGACACCAGAAAGATATTCTAAAGAAAAACGCACAGACAAAAACTGAAATGCGCTAACTACTTCACTCAGATAAGGGCTGAGATGGCACGCACTGCGTTTAAATGACGAGACGACAAACCAAGGTATTTGCTCCGCCAAACAGGTTTGTATCACAGTACGCAGAAAAGGGTCGGCTTGATCCCGTAGAAACATGAATCTCGAAACCACTTGCTTAACGAAAAGGTGTGACAAGGAAAGTCCGCCTTTGGTGACACGACAAAAAAGGTTATCGCGGCTTACTCTCTCCCATCCAGACTGCCATATAAATACGGCAAAAACACGATGTAGCTTCTGAATGTTGATGCGGGAACAACTGATTACTTGAAGGACATACCAGATTTTGGCAATTAAAAACACGTTACGCACCGTGGCCCAAGTAAAAATGGATAAGTCACTTCCTGTCCATTTCTGTGCTTTTCCCCGGGTTTCATTGATGACCGATGACCAATACGTATTGTTTGTTTTATAATGCTGAAGAGGCACTCCAAGATAGGGGACAGGGGTGAGCATGAAGCTAATGTTTTCGAATTGATGGGGCCTCGTTGCCCATGACCCGTGCCAAAATCCAACACATTTCGCCCAATTTACAGAAGCCCCGGTTGCTTCACAGAAACTTTTAATCACACACACAGCCTCTGATATGCTCTTTTTGTCGTTACAAAATACAGCCACATCGTCCGCATAAGCCAGATGTTTGACTTCTTTGCTGTGCAACCTAAAACCTTGTATATCTCTATTTTCAATTATCCGACGACAGAAAGGCTCTAAATATGTGTTAAATAATAGAGGTGAAAGGGGACATCCCTGCCTTATAGATGACAAAACTGGGATGGGTTGGGTAAGGCGACCATTCACAATCAGTTGCGTGCTGCACCCACTATATGCCATTCGTACACCAGCTAGAATAACTTCGCCAACCCCAACGCGGTCCAGTAAATCAAACAAAACATCATGATGTACGCGATCAAATGCCTTCTCTAAATCTATTTGTAACATGGCTACTTGGCCTTGATCCATGTCACAACACTCGAGAATACTGCGCCCACAGTGAATGTTTGTAAAAATTGTCCGCCCTTTAATCCCGCATGTTCGGTGGTCTCCTATGACGTTGTGTATCACAGCTTGAAGTCTACGAGCAAGCACTTTCATAAAAATTGTATAATCTATACATTGCTTAAAGCAATCGGCCTGTAGTTTTTGACATTCCTAAGTTTTTCGTCGTCGGAAACTTTTGGAATGAGGACTGTGTGACTATTAAGGAAAGAAGGTGGCAATGTTTTTTTTGAGAACGCTTCCAATATTACTTTATGAAGCTTTTGTGCTAGAACGTTCTTATACTTTTTATACACAGTAGCATTCAGCCCGTCCGGACCGGGTGATTTTCCGGACTGTAGTTCGTCTATAGCTGCTTCGATTTCGCTAAGTTCAATTGGCTGCTCAAGCCAAGCAGTGGTGTCTTCATCTAATCTCGGAATCAGATGCAAGAAGGCGTTATCAAGGTGACACCGATTCGGCTTTGCGTCACACTGAAAAAGCTGACTGTAGTACTCGACAAATGCTTGCTCTATCACTTCGTCTTTCGAACTTAACGAGCCGCGATACTCAATTTCACAGACTCTCTTCTTACTCGCGTAGAGCTTTTCTCTACTAAGCGCTCTTTCGTCGGTTGTTCTCCGAGGAGATATTTTTCAGCACGCGCTCTGACTACCGCCCCTTTATACTTCTCAGTTTCTATTGCGGATAAACTGTTTTTGGTAGTTTTAATCTCGTTTATATATATATACCGGGATATTCGGATTCTAACTTAAGGAGTCTCTTTAAATCTGCACGAAGTAGGTTCTCTTCTTTGTCCCTTAAATATTTTAGAGTGTGGGATCTTTCTAGAGCTGCTAGCTTCATTTCTTGCTTTGTTAGCTCCCATGCCTCAGCTGAGTTAATAAAATTCCCACTGGACATTTTCCCCAACAACGCTTCAAGCATGTTAGTAAAAACTTCGTCGTCAAGTAGCTTAGAATTAAATTTCCACAAACCCCAACTGAAGCAATTAGTTTTTCCTCTAGCTTCGCCCAAAGTGAACATCACCAGTGCGTGATCGCTGAAAATTATCGGCAGAACCTTGTACTCGTCCGTCCCAGTTAAAAGCTCGGCTGACACGTAAGCCCTGTCAAGTCTAGCGTGACTGGACAAACAAAAATGCGTATATCTGAGCGTCTCCGTCCTTTTTTTGAAAAGTACCAACATCAAGGAGAGAGTATTCATGAACCATAGTGCTCAGAAACAACGCGCTGGAGTCGCTATGTTTTGCCTTCGTTGATCTGTCGCTTTCCTCGCAGACACAACTGAAATCCCCTAACAATACTATTTCTCGGGCACAGTTTAAAAAGTTATGTAGACACTCAAAGAATTTTTTCCTTTCTTTGACCTGATTAGGAGAATAAACGCAAATGACCCTCCAAGGCTTATCAAAAATTACGAAATCGCATACAATAAGCCTACCGAAACTATCTGTAGTTATTACGTAATCCTTAAAATTCAGCGCTCTTCTGACGAATAATAAACACCCCCCCCCCCCCCCCCCCGACAAGCCGTTAGCGTGACTAACACAGATATCAAACGTGGCCTGAAAGGGCTGCACTAGCCTCGCTGTGTCCTCCTCACTTTCTACTTTAGTTTCTTGGACTGCGAAGATGTCCAGATTATTGTCTTCGAGAACTCTTCGTACGTGGTACTGTTTACGACTCGTAGACATGCCACGAACGTTCAGAGTTCCAAATTTGACTGCGTCAACAAGCTGTGACATCTCCGTTGCACCACAAGAAGGACACTGCAAGCGAAGGTATCCTCACAAGCGCAGGCTATGCGTATCACAGTACCGGTGCTCCCTTTCCTCCTTGGTCTAAGGGGGGCTTCGTCCTCGCCTTCTGTGGCAAACGAAGGGGTCGTCCTGGAGTCGTTTTCGATGGCGGTTCAGCTTCACCTAATCCCTTGAGGGTTCCTGCGAGGTCTTGATCAGTTTCCCTTGACCTTTTGACGGCCTGGGTACCAGCGTTGGTCATAGTAATGTCCGTCACCTCGTCGGCTCCTGTCTCAACCTCTTGCTCCTTTTCGGTAAGGGTTACGACGCTCGCAGGGTGGCCACAGACGGCTCCAGCGGCTTTAGGGACCGCTGCTTGCGTGAAAATCTGTTTGTCGTCACTTGGCACCAGCGCTTTGACGTTTGTCATTCCTTCCGGTGTAGGGGCGAGCACTGGCTTCGCAGTGGCCCCCTCTTCCTCCATGTCTGCTTCATCCATTAAGAGCTCAGACGTATCCTTTCCCCCTCCCACAGGCCCTGCGACCGCCGCATAAGTCCGCACGCACTGTTCGGCCGCGTGGCCGAACCGACGGCACTCGCTACACTTGGGGACCCGGCACTCGCGCCGAATATGGCCAGTGCGATAGCACCTAAGGCAAAGCGGGGCCCTGCCTGGTGCCACCACAAGTGTCATTCCTCCGGCTATCCGCACTTGGTGCGGTAGTTTTTCCACGGTAACACCCGCCTTCAGTGTAACCAGAACCGTCCGGGTGTTGGACTCGATTGCTTCACAGCCCGGAATGCGCCACTTCTCCCTCGTTACGTCAGTTACTTTGCCGTATGACGAAAAAGTGGTACGCACCTCGTCGTCAGAGACATGATGAGGCAACCAGTGAACCTTGAGGCGAACATTCTGGCCGTTGGGATCAATCACGATGCAGCGCCGGTCTTTCACGACGAGCTCCCGGGCTTCAACCAGTTTTTTTTTGCTTTCGTTGCTCTTGAAGGTCGTCAACCACACATGGTTCATCTGGTAGGAGCTCAGTGAAACCACGTCGGCTAGCAGACCCGCGCGAGTCAATGCGTCTCGGAAGTCTTCCACGCGGTACGGGCGTCCTTTAACGTCGGCATGTAAGAATACCGAGTTTAAAACAGTAAGTCCAGTTGGCAGCGGTGGCAGATGAACAGAGTATTCCAGCTCAGCAGAAAACGCCTTATCACCACGGCCCGGCTGGGCCGTTTTCGGCGCTCCATCGGAGCTCGACATTCCGCGTCTGTACACTGCGGTGCCCAGAAGTGGAATCTATGCTACGCCCCACCGTTAGAGAAACTCGATTTGACTATTCGTTTTATACAAAATGCTTTGGCTGCAAATGCAGTTAAGCCGTCAGCATGTTTTGCAAAGCACTCGTACATCACTCGCCGTACTTCAGTTCTACTCACCTGCCATGTAGAGTACTTTCGCGTCTTAGAACGATCCTTTTGTTCGCGCATCACCGGCCCAGTAGACCTGGTACACCCTGTCGTCTTCAACTACACCGCTTAAGTCCCTTACATCGTCGGAACTCACAAAAGGCTGGGTCTTGTCGAGTAGAAATTCTACTAAAACATAAGACATTGTAGAGCCGGGCAGGATCGACAGGTTGGAGCAAGCGGGCAAACAAAACGAGTCCAGAGCGATCGTTCATGAAAGCTCGGCGAAGCCTCTATGGGCGAAGCGAAGTGCGAAGTGTCGTGTTCGGCGCTTCGCCGGGCTTCTGATCAAGGTTGACCGGTCGGTTGCGTGTCATATCTCTAACGTCAGCGGTTTTATGGGCTCACGTCCCAAAATCGTTTTCTCGTGCATAGATTACTTTTCGTATTCATAGATTTGACGAAATAGTGGTATCCGAACGAACTTTACGTCCTTTGACCGTACGTCTGTCTGCACGTCAAAGCTTTCTGACGTACAGTCAGAGACAATCGATGTACAGTCAGAATCACCACCAAGACATCCTGATGGCATTTCGCGGCGGCCGACTGCCACCAGGAAACCATCAGAAAGCCGACAAGCGGGGTCTTACTGGAGTTTGACTGTCGGTCAGAGTAACTTGTTGGCCAATCAGACATGCTTGACGTACAGTCAGGCACAGTCAGCGGTCCACTAGAAAACATTGACTGCCAAGCAGGGTTACATTGATGGATTTTTCCTTCGGGTATCACCTGCGAAGATGGGCTTCGGAGGATCGCGAAAACGGTACATTCTCGGCTGTTTTTCGATTAATAGCGCCTATCGACTCCGCCACACAAGATTTATAAAGACCTGCTAGAAGGAAAAATCCGTTGTGTTCGTAAAGGAAGAACAAGATAAAAGGCACCTTACCGGTACAATCGGGCGGCGGTCTCCTGGTGACCGGCGCAACCGGCGTTTCAATCTTTCAATCGCGAGTCTAGGCAAGCGCCTTCTTTTTGATGCTCTTCGTCGTCTTCATCTTGGAATCTTCGAAATGCCTCTAGCAGACGACGGAGGAATCTTAAGGGCACAAAGCTGCTCGATCTTCTGAAGTCGGCAAATTTTAACCGGGCTACAATAAATAAAAGACTCACGGTCGCCGCTACAGCACGGCCGCTACGGCCGACGCCGATGTTTGTTTACCCGCCGGCCTCCCCCGCATGTGCGAGGGCGGGGCTTAGCCGGAATCGTCATCTACCTCCTCTCCCGCCTTCGCACCTCCTTTCTCATGCGCAGAAGACGAAAATGAGCCCACTTGCGAGGCGTATGTGTTTATTTGTTCTAATATTTTTTATTGCCTTTACAGTATTTATAGTAGAATTTTAACTGTACTAGGTAATAGTATTATTGTATACTATATAAGATATATCTTGTTCTAAGGCAGATCGGGCCCATAGGGAGAAGTAAATTAGTTGACTAAATATTATGTTGAGTACCCCTAGCTCCCACACCGAAAAGCTAATATATTTTCATTAAATGATATGAGATTTAAACAGCTCGCGGTCTTGAATGATTATACCAGCGTCGCAAGCTGATTTGTTGACCCCACGTTGTCATTCGATCGAAATTACATTATTTTGCTATGTGGCCGGGGTATAATGCAAGAATTCAGTGACTGCACGCGATAACATCCCTTACATTATCGTAAGTGATACTTGTGTAGCCGTGTCCGGAGGGAGGGGTAGGCGGGCGGAGAGGAGGGGGAGTTTGAAGGATGAGGGGAGGAGGAGGTGAAGGAGGAGGAAGAGGAGGGAGGAGTGGAGACGGAGGTGAAGGAGGACGAGGATGGGAGGAGGAGAACGAGGAATAGGAGGGAGGATGAGGAGGAGGGAGGAGGGGTATACCCTCCCCTCAGTTCACATAAAGTGTAATCGCCGACTAAACCAAGCATGAATGCACCGCTAATCCACTCTTACTTCTTGAGTGATTTGCTCAGCCGGCGATAGCCAAGCTATAACGACCACGAGTGTCGTGACTATGCAATTTTGGCGCAGTATTATCGCTGAGGGTGATTATGGCATCGGCTGTGGCCGGAGCTGAAATAGGACATGGGAGCGCAAAATCATGCACGTATAGCAGCCCAACTGAGTGTTGCTGAAACACTCTGAGAGTGCTTCTTGATGAGGATGCCTCATATTTCCTAGAGTTATTGGAGGGAATGAGCCCGCAGCTGACACTTTTTAAATAACTAATTGAACGAAAAAACGAAAGTGAGAGAGAGGGGAAATAAAAAAAAGAAAGACCAAGTTTGAGATGAATAGAAGGAGAGAGGGGTAGGAAGAGTGACACAATGAAAGAGAAAGAAACAAGAGTAAGAATAGTTGTAGATAAAAAAAAAGAGATGCGGAGAGAGAGAAAGGGAGAAGTAGAAAGTGGGAGAAAAATAATGACAAAGTGAATTACAAGAACCTAGGAAGACGGAACGAAAAGGCAACATGAGAGATGGCTAAAACGGAAAGACAGAAAAAAGAAGAAAAAAAAAAAAACAGATGAAAGAGAGAGTGAGAGAAAGTAGGGACAACGATATCTGATAACTTGACGCGTTTCTGCATCGGATGATTGGTAGGATTGGTTCCGTGGACTTCCTTGGGTTACAGGAAATGCCCCCGATAATGTAGTTCTTCTGTCGGATGACGTGTTAATACGTCCTTAATAGACCATGTACTCAATGAGGAAAAAAAAACAAGAATGCATGCAAGCGGTGTGCGTTCCCTTCAGTGATCCGGCAGTTTGGGTACTCCGCGGTCGAAATGTTATTTTTACTTTTGTCGCATACTGACCTGCAATGCTGCTAAGAGCATATGAACCATGAAGAAACATTACCCTTTTCATTCACAATTGGTTGAACTGTAAAGACATATATTTACCAACATTAAAAAATAGAAATTTTTTTGACACTGCCATCATGCTCATCGGCTACTATACACTAAAGTAAAAATTACCCATAAAATTGAGAAGCCTTGTTTATATCGTTCTTTTTTTTTTACAAAATGACGGTTTTGTTTTATAATGAAACGGAAATTGTAGGATTGTGACATTCAAAATACAGATCCCTTTAAATAAGCTTTTTTTATTAAGAGTTATAGTCAGACCTAGCCGACGGTTCAAGATACCCGGGGTCCGATTTCGATCAGCAAAAGAGCGAGTACGAGAGCTAATTTGCGTCTCGGGGGCGATCGAAGTAGCGTCCGTGGAGGATCCGTCTGTAAACGCGTGGGACCAACGCGGTTCGTTTGCTATGATGCCTCATTTGTAGACGGAAATAAAACAGGATAACACCGTACGTCCTTACCTAACGGACAAAGAAGACGCTGATTGTCTGCTACAAACCGACCGCCGCGGCGGAGTGAGGTCCGACGCGTACGGAAATTGTGTTCATATACTAGTTCACGTTGAAACCCACGGAGACCCTCTGCTTCTTTTGCGAGTCTCTTGTTGTTCTGCTGCCGTGCACAAGCTGACATCGACCAGTGGATGAAGGGGTACTAAGGAAAGCACATCATATACCGCGAGACCTCTTTCGCCATTTGTATGTTGGTGAGGCGTTCCCACCAAATTATTGCCCAATTCTAAGGTTGCTAACGGGTCAAAAATACCTCATTGGTTGATTGCCTGCAAGTTGTGACGTTACAACCAATCAGCACCCGAGAACTGTCTCGCACTAACCTCGACGAAAATCGGACCCAAGGGGCGCGAGTGCTTCAAGACTGTACTTCCGATTAGCAGCGTGATCAATCAATATCTAAACGGTTCAAAAACCGGGTCTGCTAAAACTCCCCATCGCAACCAGAAAAATGAAAAAGCGGCAGTTGACGTTCCGCTGGGAAACTTGGCAGTTTATGAAAACTTCGGCTAATACTATGCGGCACTGATAAATTGAAGAACCACGTCCTGGCAAAAGGAGCACGCTACGGCAGCCGTGAGTCAATTAGAACAGTGAATTGAAGGGCGTGAATGCTCTGCTCAGGAGAGTGCTCTAGCCGGTAAATTGTCACGTTCTCAGTCTAACGACCTAATTGGCTCGCTGTGTTGTAGCCTTTGTTTCTTGTAAGGTTAGTCAAAAGTCCTGTATAGGATATCTTTATCTTTATTGTTCTTAACCATGATGGGCCCTCCTCATAAAGCCGCGAAGATGTATATCACAATGTAAGATGCTTACCTTAGATTTTGGTGGATCTAGCTTCAAGTTCTTCTAGGAAATTTTAGTTACATTAGGGATTAGTTTGAACGTCTAGACTTTGAACCCATAAACTTCTTAAAAAAAATAAAAAAAGAACAACAAAGCATTGAGAACGCAATAATTCTCACCGAGGAAACATGCCAGTAACCGCATACCCACCTGTCTGAGGGACAGTGACAGGTCCTTTACAAGAAGGTGCGGACAGCACAAGAAGGGTTTCTCCACGAGCCCATCTCGAACAAAAAGGAACAGCCTCGCCTCATTCGGCGTCGGTGTCGTCACCAACGACAAGGACGCCCAGGCTCCAGCACTTGGTGGTTTGCCGACTCGCCCAAGAGCATTCTCGTGTCTGCTTTGACTGCGTAGTTTCAAGGGTTCATAGCAAAAAAAAGAAAGTGAGGTATGCCTCTCTTCCCGTTTTGTTTGGCATTCGTCCCGGTAGCTCCTGAGTTAGTTACATGGGCAAAACAAACAACTCTCCTGAGGGACGCCTTTCGTTTTCGTTTTACTTCAACCATGCAGATGAGACGCGAGAGGTATTACAATCTGTTAAATTGAAGCTCTTCCTTCTACTTTCTTTCACGTTTGTCTTGCTTTGTCCTGTCCATTGACTTGTCGGTATCGCGTTTCTTCTTTCATTTCACAATGACATTGCGTCTTCTTCTGTCGTCCCTTCTCTTTTTTCTTTTTGTTTTATTGTTCTTTCTTAATTTGTATTTTTTGTATTTCTAATCCCCTCGTTCACTTTCTTTTGCCTCTTCCGATTTCAATAATTTATTTGTTGTTTTGACTTTCTCTCCTTCCCACCTTCTTTCCTTTAATGTATTTTTTTATATATATTTAGCTGCGTGTGCTTCTTTGTCGCTTCTTCTTTCCTTTCCCATTATTCTTCTCTTCCTCCTCAAATCTTAATCGCTCTGCATCGGACTGCGACAGCTTGTTTTATTTTCTAAACAAACATTTTCTACTCACATGTACATACAGTATACGTAAGTGTCTGCAGGGACACTGCTTCCCACCCTTCCCAGATGTCATCATTGTATAAAAGACACACACCCAAACTGATGTGTACTAATGCAGAAACATGGTAAAGAAGGCCACCTTAAATTTGCTTGTGCACTTTAAGCTACGATTAGTGTATTACTTAATTTTCTCCGAAGGCGTGGGAGAATGTGTGACGAATGCTCGTGAAGTGAAAAATACCTGCTGCGATAAAACAAATCATAAAGGTAAGTATAAAAACTATTATTGACATCCCACGTCTGAAAGACTGAAGCTGTAAACGAATTCCGATGTTGCCACTGTGAGAGGACTTTTGTGAGGTAAACACCAGTTCCTATTGTACTCTTCACAGTGAACGTCCGGTACTTGAGTGCCACTATTTTGATGCCATGATTTCCTTTAACTTTGATGCTACCATCTCAAATTTTGATGGCGCAGTTCTCTGTGTATTTCCTACGAAAAAAAGCAAACCTTTCTTGTAAAAATAGCCCCTACCCTTAATACCCTTTTAGTTTGTCATGACCGGGTGCCACAATGTCAAAGATTCTCAGTCCACGTTACGTTTTTTCACTTTTTGTTCTTTTACATTATTACTTGGACGAGGTCCAAAAAAGGTAACTGCGTGTTGGTTAATTTTCCCCAAAGACGAGGGCGGAATGTGTCATGAAGTTTCGTGAAGTGAATAAGACATAAAAAATAAAAAGTGAATAATAAAAAAAATTGAACAAAGCAAAGCGATAAATAGAAATATTGTTATCGATATTCCACGTTTAATAGCCTGAATCTGATAAAACGTCGGACGTGGTCGCTGTAAAATTACTTTCGTGAAGTAAACACTATAGATTGTTCAGTACCTCTTCTTAGTGAATGGCATGGTATATGAGCCCAACTATGTTGACACCCTGGGTTCGAACAACTTTGATCGTATTATCTGAATTCTATACGGCGCGCTTCTTCATGTTTTTCTCGTGTACAAATCAAAACTTTTTTCTAAAAATCACCCCATTTTAATACCATTTTTCGTAATTCGTCACCCACCGAATGCTCTTTCACTTTACCCTTTTCCCCGCCATGCGGATGACGGCTCAATGAAATAAACGTTTCACATTTTAAAACGAAGAGATTTCTCCACAACTCGTCATAGAATTATTATCTCCAAAGATAATTTATATTCCTGGCCCCAAGCAGTCCTTTCCCGCTTTCTTTTTTTATTGCTTCCTCATTTCTCCCTCTGCGGCCTGTTTAACATACTTTCCGATGTATATTTCATTCCTGTCTAATAAAAGTCTTAAACATCACATGTCTTTCTATAATAACTTATAAAACATATTAGAAAAGGAGACACTGGCTGGGACTATAGTGGCGCCGGCTACTCATTTCCAGTCTCATTTTCAACTAAACATTTTTCTATATCTCACCGATTTGTACCCTTTTTTTTTTCTCTAGGCAACGTCTTCCCTTATCTTAATTATCTTTCCTCATTAGCGTTCTATCTCTCCTTCTAGTCCACTTATATGATATATCTTCCTCTCTTGAGGATCTCATATTGCCTGTCCCATTTATATCGTTGCCTTACTTTATCTGCGCTATTACTTTCCTCCCAATTGTATCTCTCTTGCTTATATTAATCTGGGTTCACTGACACTCGTTTACACCTTCTTCATAAATTTATATTGTTATGGGGCAAGCTCAACCTTTGGGACAAAATAAAGAAAGATAGATGGGCGGTGAAAAAAAGCTGAAAAAAAAACAGAGGATGAGAAAGAATACGCGAGTAGCAGACAATGGTGCACCGTGACAACAATAGCAGCAGACCCAGCAGCAGAGGCGACAGGAAAACAAACGAGGTCTTGACCGAAAGCGACAAGCATCGGCGCCGTGGCGAAAAAAGACACGAAAAACGACGCGGCATCCAAACTGCATCAAACGCATGGACGCACACCCCAGAGGACCCTCCCCTCACGGTGCGGGTGGACACGCAGAGAAGATAGCGGACAGACTCGAAAGCACCGGGGTCGGTGTCTTGAACCCGCGACAAGTATCAGGATGGACGCAGACGAACGTTCCAAGCATGGGAGACAGTCGCCGGTTTATTGGTTTGCATTCTGCGCGACCCTCTAAAAACGGTTTCGTTTTCTTCTATTGGTATAATTGAAGAATTTACTACGCCGTAATTAGAGGCTCCAAAAAACGCGAATTTACTCTCTAATGGTAAGATCTGCCAAACCCCGCAATGTTGAAAAGAATAAGGGTTGCGTCAAAAAATACAAACGTTGGTTAATAAATACGAAAATTTTGTTTTTATTGCGAATTAGTTAACGGACGTCTTGGAAGTTGAAGGTTGGATCATAGAAAAAATTTTCACTTTGGCCTTTCTTAAAACGTCCTTTCAATTATGTGCATAGTGTATCAGCTTCAGCCACTGAGAACACACGAGATGTTGTATCGTGGATATTCTATAACTGGCAGGTGCAAGGGAAAATTTAATTTATATCCATTGAACATTCTAGCCCCACACAAATCAAGACTGAAAGAAAGGAAAAAAAATAGACATATACAAATCTCTGTAACGCGAAATTAGAGCGCAGCCCTTGAGGAGGAGAAGGAAGGGTACGGAGAGGAGGGTATGCCCCCTTCTCCTCCTCTCCCCTCCTCCTCCTATTCCCTATTCCTTCTACCCTCCCTTTCTTCTTTCCTCTCCTCCTCCTCCTGCATAGCTTCCCCTCCTATTCCTCCGTGCCCTCCTCTCCTCCTCCTGCATATCGCCCCATCCTGCTCCTCCGTACCCCCCCCCCCTTACACAGTTTCCCCGCTAAATTTAGTTGAAGAATTGAATCCACGTGACCACAACGGCAATTTAATTCCCCGCTATATTTAGCCGGGAATTGAATTACAGTTGACTTAACGCGACGTCCATTTTCCCGCTGAATCTAGCGGAGAAAATTACTTGCTATTGAGGTCACGTGACGTCAATTTTGCCGCTAAATGTAGCGGAGAAACTGAATGTTTTTATAGGTGACATGACACCAAGTCATGTGACGTCTTTTTTTCCGCTAAATTTAGCGGGGAAACTAAATTGGTATTGAGGTCACCGGATCTGAATTTTACCGCTGAATTTAGTGGGGAATTCAATTGCTGTTGAGGTCACGTGACGTCCATTTTCCTGCTAAATCTAGCCAAGAAACAGAATTTGTTTATAGGTGACGCGACACCAAGTCATGTGACGTCATTTACCCGCTAAATTTGGCGCAGAAAATTAATTGGTGTTGAGGTCAAGTGATGTCCATTTTTCCGCTAAATCTAGCGCGGTTACGCTGACGCCGACGCCGACCCCGCGAAACCATTAAACGGGCGCGTAAGAGCTGCACTCTAAAAAAAGTGAAGTATGGGCATTTCACGATGAAGTCGCAAAATTTTGATGGTCTCTTGTAGAGATGGTATCCAGTGAATGCCACAGCGTAGTGCGGTGTTCAAAGCGCATGGTCACATGGTGTTCCCATCTGTCGTTTCCAAAGAAACGACCATCCTTAGACTCGATAAAGCGCACGTTGCGAAGTTGTTTGTGCTATACTTTAGCTCAGCGTTCACAGTGCATGCTCTAAGCCAGATGCCCACCTATGGTCTTAAAAAAATGACACCTGTCTTGATAGACTATAATCTAGAGCTCGTTCTGAGCTAGCGCCATGATTAACGCGCCTCAATTTGAAAATTTTTAGGAACAACCGGTATGTCGAGGAGTCGAGATTCGACTATAAAGTTCGACCTACAGAATTGTCTCCTGCCGGGCAGAAAATCGGTTCCCATTTCGCCACTTTCCATTCTCTCTCGCACTCTTCTCTTCTCCTTTCCCCACTGGAGCCAGTCTCTGAGCTACTCCCCGCAGAAAAGGGGCGGATCTGCCTCTTTCTTGAACAGAAAGGAGGAATGAAGAGAGAGTTTCCTTCTCTCTGGCGGCTCGTCGGCCTTTAAATAAGACAGACAGTGCCCAAAATTAAAAGGATTCAGGCAGCACTCATAAAACCGTGTTTGAGGCCAAACAAAAAAAAAACAAAAAAACATTAACGTATGCGTGATTCGACCCAAATAGGAGTGGATGGGAATTTCCGCAGCACCGGTCACGTTACGTTAGCCTAGAAAGGTTTGTAACACCTGGTTCCCGTGAGGACACTAACCGCATTTAAAGCTCAAATCATAGTTGTAGCCCTTCACAGGTTCTGCGATCTGTCTGGGCTAACGCGACTTCTCAGTTAATGCGGGAAAGAGCAATAAAGAAAAACTAAACTGAAGCGCATTTCCTAATAACCGGCGGCAATTAAAAAATAAAAAAAAACAACGCTGAAGATCTACACTAGCATGCTCACCAAAGCGTATGCGAGACACAAAGGAAATGACCGGCGCATCGCGGCAATGCGAGTATGCGGAATATAATCTATGAAAAAAAAAAAGCGATTTTACGGAAAGTTGGAACATTTTTCTTTTATAATCATAATAATAATACTAACAAATAAATTCAGTACTAGCGCGTATATCTCCTTGGCCCCTTGAGAGAAAATGTATTAATAAATGTCAGCAACCTTTTAGTGTGCTCCTCCTGGTAGCGCGGTTACATAGAGTTAAAATTCATGCTTACTCGCAATAGAATATGACCAGTGCTTATTAACGTGGTCGCTTGCAGTGTTGGCTACAAATAAAAAGGCTTCTTTGCAGCGCCAACCCGATCAGTTGGGAAGCGAGCAAGCGCGACTGTCAAACTCGCCAACAGGTCCAGGTTAGCAGTCAAGAGCCCGCTTCTATGCTTTCGTGTACATCTCCAAAAATGTTTCTCAAATTGTGAGAGTCGCGGGATAATAATGATACAGCGTAAAGCAAGCGGACGTTCACCTTTGCTTTTTAGCACCGTTGTCTTTATGATTCATGTGTTAAACGAAGCAGTTACGTTGCCAAGCTCTTCTGCACTTTGCATCAGCCTTCAATCGGATGTAAAAAACTTATTTGAGCGAGAAAAAGGAAAAAAAAAAATCTCGAACCAGTGTATCTGAGTGATGTTGACTGGACCTCGCTGTTCCACTGCGCGAGCGAAGCTACAGTGCTAGCCAACATCGAGCTCACAAAAAATCACATGAAATAATAGATGTTCGCTGTTGTTGCATGCAAATATCATCAGCCCTTCATGCCATTGTGGAAAGTGTCATATATTAAAAGCGGTTTAAAAGCCTTGTAAAAGCACAGAACACTAACGCGCGGGTGGCTCTTGTTAGTGGCATGAATTGTGCATTAAAGCGGTACGGCTATTAAAACGTTGGCTATAATACCTTTAAATTTAAAAGAAAACAATAGGATCCGAATCTTTAAATCGGTTGTTTTTCTTTTTATTTCCTTGTTGCATACGATAGCGGAACAGAGCAGTCGTGCGGTCGCTGCGCGTCGCTTTCACGCGCCGCAAACGGCCACAGCGCTTTGCCAGTCGCCTCAAAGATGGCGTCGGAAGGAAGGTTGGCGCCACGTCCGATAGATGGCGCGCGAATGTGAATAAGATCTATTACGGCCAACGAAAAGTGACGAACTTCTTCAAATCGCGTAGGAGCACCTTTCTTTATTTAATGCGTTTTTAAACACCGCCCGCCCCGCCCCCTGGCAGTTATGAAAGGTAAATTATGTCAATTAAAATAATACAATTCATATCTGAAATTTTAGACAAAACAGCGGAACGATCATTCCAATTCAAGGATGTATTCGGAATACAATTACGAGACTTGTAAAATGTTTCAGCGTTTGCAAGCCGGAATTGCCAACTGCGTGCATAGAATCAATGCGTGCTGACGCGTACTCGGAGAAAAAAAAAAGGGGGGGGGGGGGGGGGGGGGGGAAGGGGATGTAGTATTTTTTTTTTGTTTTAGGCGTGAATCTTTTTTTTTTTTTTACATTTTACATATTACATTTTTTATATATAAAACACGAGCAAAATCGACAAAGAAATGCCCGCAGTCGGCTGTCAAACTAAGTTTTACAGCCGATTGAGAGAAGTTTGCACATACATTTTTTTAACAAGTTATCATATACCGCGCACTACTAATAAATAAATAAATTGTTGTTGAAACATATTACCAGAAATTATTAACAAAAACGCATGTTTAGTGTGCAACATGTTTTTATTTGTCTTGTGCATTTGGACTACTTTTTCGAAGCAGTTGCATTTGTAACTTGATTGCAGACATCGTCAAGCCGCTTTTTTGCTGCTTTCGCTTCTGGAAGTTTCACCAGTGCCTACCTGAAGAATAAAGCGTTCGACTAATTTAAAGCGCTCTTTTATTAGAAGGACGCCAAGATACCGTGTCGTGATAGATATATATCGCTGGAATTTTAGGCAGTTTTAAAATATAGTCGCAGGTCTTCAGAACATAAAACTCAATTCACTAACACAAAACAAAAAAAAAAAGAGGATATCAAAGTATCTTAATTTGTGAACAAATAGGAATCCTTTATGAATCGAATCAAAAATAAAAATTGTCGATTTGTGCCGACTAAGGGGACGAAACGCTCATGAACAACCCTTGTACTATGAATATTACCGGGTTCGATTTTGTCCAACTATAAGACACATCCCTCAGGACGATGAAACCAATATTTGCACATTAGAACAATCAAAACGAATAAAATACAAGTTTAGAAAAACGGATAGTCCTGTTAATCTACAGTAAACTCATAGCGATAGCCGCGATACGTGACGGCAAAGTACTTGGGCATCCGCGTCGCGTTCACGCGGGTGGGTGAAAAAAAAGCGTTCGGATCAAAATGGACATCTGACCATTTTGTTTCGAACGCTTTTGTTTCTTTCTTTTAGTTCTAAAGCGCGTGAAAGCGCGTCTCCCGGCACGACATCTTGGTATTGACAGTGCTACGATGGCATTTGGTTATCCGACGTTTCTTTGTATTTTAATGAGAGAGTGCGTGCAGTGGGCATTATGTTCTACAGGGAGTTTCCGTGAAACGAGAACCGCGTTTTTTGGACTGAGTTATAAGCTAAGCATCGCAGAAAGTTCAAACTTCGTGGGAATGTGACACGAGCGGTTGGGATAGAAGGCTAAAGTTTGAGAACATGACGTAACCCAAATTAAAGGATAATTGAGAAAAAAAAAACAATTTGTCTGTGGGCCAAAGTCCAGCTAAGCCTAATATCGTGAAAACAAGAAAATGGCATTGTGGGCGCCTGCGTATTTCTTTGCAAAATCTTGTCCACAAGAAAGTAAACAATATCCTTTTTCTTGCTGTATTTCTTTTACTGAAATATGTGTTACACGCTTCCACAGTGTCATTTCATGCTTTAACAATATTATGCTTAGGTGAACGTTGGCTAAAAAAACGGAAACTTTTATTTTTTCTCAATTATCTATTGATCCAGTTAACAGCATGTTCTCAAACCTTCGCGTTCTATCTCAACCGCCGGCCTCCCATTCGCATGGACCTTGAGCTATCGCCGATCCGTAGTTTATTTGGCCGAGCCAAGAAAGCACGGTTCTCATTTCACAAAAATTCCCCGTACAAAAACCCTCTATATAAGCGAGGTTGTTAAACCTGTGGCGTAGCTCTGTGGTAAAGCCTCTGCTCCGGACATAGCAGGACGCAGGAGTGAAGTCGCGGGCCACCTGCTGTAGCATGCATCCGGACATCGTCGGACCAAAGGAAGCGGAGGCTTGCCGCGCGCCGCTGACCGCGGCCGGCTGCCGACCAAAACCAGTTTTCGCCCTCATCGGCGCGCCGGCTGGCTTGCGCGGTTCAGAGCTCGTCGCTCCTCGCCGCAGAAAAAGGAGCCAATGAGAGGTGACGTATGTAGTGACGTTGCGATGCCATGGCACCGCGGAAGCCGCTTATCCGCGCGTCTTTCATTTTGCAAATGAGCGTAGCGTTGTGACGTTTCGTCTGCTATCCCTATTTTTCCCAATGCCTTTCCCAATTGAGCGGTTCCTTGAAAATGTGTGACTGTTTCCCTTTTTATCTGACAAGACGCAGCCAGATTACCTAATTAAGGACGCTAAGAACAACCGCTGGGCAATTATAGGAAAGGAATTCGGAATTACAGGTGAGTATCTTCGTGGAACTCGTTGAATATCGCCTCTCTTGTGACGGATGTCGTGATGATTTGGTGACACTCAAAAGTAGCCTTTATATCTGGCGTGCAGCCGGGGCAGCAAAGCAGTGATCCGTCCCTCGGTGTTTCGGTAGCACCAACTCTGCCGGACCCAAAACCTGCCCCTCCATTCTTTCAGAGTGCGGCGACGTCGCAAGGTCAACGAGCAGTCTAAGATGATCACATTCACGCTGATCGTCCGCCCCCTACCCCCCCCCCCCCCCCAACCCAAGGTTGACATCAGGGCGCGCTCCATTCAAACTAAGGCCGACCTCGCTGCGAGGACTAACCCGAACTGTACTCGATGGACGCGCTTCGACGACGGAACTGGTTGACAGTGAGACACCAGGGGCCGCTTGCTAGAAAGTCTTGACTCAAGTCTTGGCTCAAGTCTTGACTCAGGCGCCTGGCGGTCTCGCCTGAGACCGTGACTGAGACCAAGACGGATCCAGCACGGTCTCCGGCGCGGTCTTGACTCAAGTCCGGACTTGAGTCTGGCACCCAGACTGCCCAGACCGCCAAGAACGGAGTGAGCAGTACCTAGAGAGGGAATCTAGGGAAAACTGAAGAAATACCGGAGAAAACAGAGGGTGCGTTCCAAATCTACTCGAAGGGATCCGAGTTACCCTAGCAGATCATGTCACGTGACAACAAAAATGGAGTAATGCCGGACGCGGGTAGGTTTTCGATCGCAAAGGTACAAAACCTTTACCCTAGAGTGAGACCGAGTAAATTTTGGAACACGGCCGAAGATTCCGGACGTGGAAGTGACGAGTTGTGACATCCTGTCCAATAAGAAAGCGCCGGCGACGCGAGGCGGCAAGCGAGAGATCGTCTGCTTCTGCTACGCTGCGATCGGTTTGGGCAAAGAGAAACGACGACAGTCGCAAAACTGCGGCACATGTCTCGTACATACCGTGGTTCCGTGCAAAATAGAAGAAAGAAAAAAAAGAGTCAGCGATGCGCGGTTTTGGGTAGAGTTTAGTGCGCACCAACGCTGTCATATTGCTTCGTATCGCGATCGTCTGTCACCACCGTCGTCGACGTCCAGTGCGTACGCCGAATAAAGTTGTCTACAGAAATGCCTGCGTGTCCTTAACGCCCAATTTTTTAAGAAAAAAAAATGCGCTGGACGTATTTTCTCGGAAGCATTTGCAATAAAAGTTGATAATTATGTTTCGATCATTAAGTTAGCAGACGACCGTCTGAGTTTGCTGCACGCAGACATGGATGTCGCCGGTCCATCACGGATGCCTCCCAAGGTAAAGAAATCAAATTGGTCTGAAGATGATAAGTTTCAATTGGTTTACAAAATCGAGAAACGCAAACGAATAATTAAGAACAAATTTAACAACAATATTACAAAAGCTGCTAAAAGAAAAGCATGGCAGGAGATCGCATTCGTGATGAATTCGCGGCATCCATCGACGCTGCGCACTGTGCCGCAACTCAAAAAGCAGTGGCAAAACCTCAAATCTCGCAGCCGCGCGGAACTGACCCTCTCGAAGAAAGCACACTCCACGACCGGTGAGTTTACTATACATATGTTTTTACTACACATAAAAATGAAGCACACATTCTGTGTGCTAAAGAAGTTTTTTTTCCACTTTCTCATTTTCTTGGCTAAATTATAGAAGAAATTAAGATATCAAGCTATTAATACAATCAAATCAAAACAATGAATGTGCTTGCTGCAATCAGACAAAATTTAATGCTCAAACAAAATATAGAGAGAACCTTGTCTTCCACAGGCGCAGGGCGCAACGACCACACGCTGACACCGCTGGCTGAGGCTGTGCTGGCGGTCATCGGTTCCACAAGCCCCGACCTTCTGGGTATCGAAGGAGGCATAGACACCGACGAGTGAGCTGTCATGTTACTGCTATTTGTACCAAGTCTAGCCTTTCGAGATTCACACGATTGGGGTAGCAAAGCTAATATTGTATTCATAATCATATCTGAAGTTCGCAAGTACTAAATACTGGGCCACTCAAAGAAATGTTCTGGTGTGTTCTCTCCAGAGCAAGAAAGAACCGTGCAAATCCAAGAACTCTAAAACTTTGAGCCATGTTACCTGAAGTTAAAGTCGAGCTAGGCATGTCAATGAAAGACCACTGCGCTCATCAATGATGATCATAAAAATAATATAAACAATAATAATAATAGTAATTATTGGATTAGGAGAGCCACGGCACTGCAGAAAGGCAGCAGCCCGTGCAAGGTACGCCCGCAATGCCACATCTTCTGATGGCGATTATGTGGTGATGTAAGATCACGACCTAATCTTGTGAGATGCAAGATTAAAATGATGGTGATTATGAGCCGACATGTACATGGGGAGGACGGCGCAGTCTTCTGAACATCGCAAGCGCCGTTGGTTGAGTCTTGAAAGTTTGGGAAAGAAAAATGATAGCAGACTTAGGCTGGTATACTGCTGAAATGGTAGAAGGTATATCTTAAAAAGGTATCTTGCAATCCGAACAAGACAAAGGGGATTGTGTTTCTACTACACTACCATTACAAAATACCTTATACTCTCATGATTTCAAACTCCAGGAAGCCATGAATTTTGTTTGATTTATCAGAAATTTATCTCAATAGTGATGCAAGATAAGTATATGATTTGCCTTATGAGTGGCTTCACATACACACAAGATATTTCATGCTTTCCTTTACATAGGCCTACTGATCATAACCAGGTATGCTACACATGAAACATTCGTGAAATGTAAGACAAAAGTTTATTTATCCCTCAAAAATGTTCATTGTTGAGGGCTGTTCAAAGAGCACATGACAACTCAAAACAAAATTTAGTTTGTTCATCGGGTCAAGAAGTTGTCTAGTGTGAACTATTAAACGGGGGACACGTGAACAATAAAAGCGAGCACTGCGCCACAGTTTTCATCGCAACTTGTGAGGACGTTGTGACTTGCCCATGCTATGCCACTTAAATTCAATGCCGTTGTCCTGTAATTCATATTTTTTGTTCTTGCAGCCCTTTTGTTTAGTACACATCTTTCCGAGCATCGGTGCACTGCAGAGGGAACACCCATGGATCTGTTGCTTCTCCACAATGTGCCGGCGCTCGGTGTACGCCATGCTACCAGATCACAGCGTCTGCGCAAGTTGCTGTAGAAATTTCCGCATGAGCCCCGTTGAGTGCGCTTATCACCGAGCACCGGTGCATTGCGGAGAAGCAACAGCTCCATGGGTGTTCCCTCTGCAGTGTACCGGTGCTCAGAAAGAAGCACACTCAACAAAAGGGCAGCAAGAACAAAAAATATGAATTACAGGAAAACGGCATTTGGTTTAAGTGGCATGTGGATACACTAAGAACATAGCGAGACAACCAAACTTAGGAAATTTGTTTGAATTAACCAGAAGTATAATACCCGAGTTTGAATTATCGCAAGACTACCGTATACAGGCTAGACTTTTATGAAGTCAAGCTGAACTATGACAAACAGCAAAAAAATATAGTTTCATGTTGAAACCTCTACTGCTACGTAGACCCAAAGGTCACAAACACAAAGCTTGGACCTCATTTGCTTCAGGTCCGTTGTATTGAGATGGCAAGTCAAATGAATGAAGGCACAAAGCTGAGACAGTCTGCTACATAAACATATTTGAGCGAGATTAGTGCTCTGAAATCTCGCACGTTTCGTAGGTAGCATTCACTGTCACAGCTGAGTTCGCTGCTGCTGAGCATATGCTGACGTCAAGCTTTTGCAACACTTCCAACATGCACATTGCATACCATGAGGAATGTCTTTTCTGAAATAAAACCACCCTGAAAGGGTGAACAGTATTGATAAATAAAAGAAATCAGAAGTAATCCTGAGCAGTCAGTTCAAATATGGTGTACAGTGAGTACAATTTATTAACCACCGACCAGTAGACACTACCACTAAATTTGGAATCACCCTGAGCAGATCTGCTGCTCAACATGGTAGTCTTTGACATAAAACAGAATTGTAGGGACAAGCAACCAGAAATATGTGGCCGGCATCAACACTGCACACTGGATCTCCATGAAGCCAGCTGTTTTCACAACTAATAGCCGCAACAGTCAAGATCGGGCTTGACCTGCACACTGTAGGCTGGCTTTACTAAAGCCCACATACTTTCACAACTAATAGCAGCAATGGCCGAGAGCTGAGGAGTCGAGCTTGATCCACATGCACACAAAAAGCATGAATGAAATACAAATAAGAGTGTTCTCAAATTATGTACAAGGGTGACAAGACTGACATTCTTGTGTATTTTCCTTAGGGCCAGCACAGCACCAGTCAGCGTGCAGCCAACCACTAACGAGGTGGTTGGAGAGGACCGAGTCCTGAACTACGAAGTTGAAGTGGACCCCGGGGTCGCATTCCTCGAGGTGCCGGAGTCCGAAGAAACGCAGGACTACGAGCCTCCGGACTGGCCGATGGACGAGGATGAGGCACCCGTGGAGCCTGGTGCAGCAGCTGCGCTGCTACGTCGGGAGGGGCCTCCTCCTGCGGCAGGGGGACCGCCTGAGGCAGCAGCTGCTGCTGAAGGGCGACCGGCACCACTAGGCAGGCGGGGACCACCTCGTTCACGACCGGTCTGGAGGCCCAGCGCACCACCCGCACGCTCGGCAGCCAGCACACGGGCTGCAGACAAACAGTTTTATAGGGACATCATGGAGCAACAACACGAGAACGTAAAGTTAGAACGGCAGTGCCTCCTTGCCAAACTGAAGGCGACGGAAGAGCAGGCAAGGGCATCGGAAGAGCAGGCAAGGGCAGCAAGGGCAGCCTGCGAGGCGGCCGAAATGATGAAAAAGGCTGCAAACTTCTATATTGAACAGGGAGAAAAAATTTTCATCTTACTTGGGAAGGCCCTACAACAAGACCCTTAAAGGGGAGGAGGGGCCTTCAGTTTGGCAAAGAGGCACTGCCGTTTTAGCTTTACTTTGTAAATACAATAAACAGTTTTTTTTTGGTTAGTTCTCTTCAATGTCTTTTTGGTTCCAAGTATGCAAAAAAATTCCACTGCATTATGTATTTCATTTAGCAACATGCAAAACTAAAGAAATGATGGCATCATAAAAAAATGCAACGACTTTTACACACTCAGCTAAGTAAAAGTGAAAGTCATTAGTGTAATAAACACGCGTAAAGACCGCACCCGCAAAAAAAAATGTTCGCCTTGCGCACCATTGCATTTGTACAGGCCTGAGCGATGTCACCGCCGACGTGGCATGCAGTCAGCAGCAAAGCTTTTTTTCCCTTTGCAATCCTTACAATCATCTCCCTTCTTGCTGCCTTTTGTCGAAGTTGCTTAAGGCACATTCAGCCAAGACACCTAACTATTCATCTCCCTTTTTATGTTTGAGCAACCTTCATCTATGATCCACTGACGTCAAAGCCGAGTGGGAACGACAACGAAAGAAAGTACAAACTG
Source organism: Ixodes scapularis (assembly GCF_016920785.2). Lineage (NCBI taxonomy): Eukaryota > Metazoa > Arthropoda > Arachnida > Ixodida > Ixodidae > Ixodes > Ixodes scapularis. The sequence goes on from NW_024609837.1 coordinate 75,545,399, forward strand.
CAGGTCCAAAATGGAAGCACAGCGGCGTAAAGGCCCATACACACAGTTTCGTTTCAGTGCGTTTGACTGCACTGTATCGAAAAGTAGCCACAACTCCTTGGGCTGCCTGTGGTTCATATAAAACAAAGCAACTAACTTGCTTATCAGACGGCAAACAAACGGGGGCCCCGCACCATGCTGGTGATTGACTTCCCACCACATGGAAGCACTTACCAAGGCATAGGATGCCACAAATTGCCCGGACATGCACTTCGCACCATATTTTCTACAAAACTACCTGGTTTTTGGCATGTGAACTTGAAAAACTGTGCCAAACTTACGATGACGACATTCAACCAGCACGTACGGGATATTTCGGCGTTGGTAAAGTGTGCTACGAGCAGAAAGTTCCAATATGCCACCGACAAAGTTTTGATGCGAAAGGGTATTGTGTCGGAAGAACAAATTTAAATATGCGGTTCAAGGCGTAAATGGAATCCTGCAATTATTTGACCAGCGGCTCTAGACGCAACTCATAGTAAAGTTATGAGTTAGTGAAGTACTGGTAAACAATGCAAGGATCCATATGTCATGGACCGCAAAGGCCGATGTCTCGGTGGCAGCGTTTCAGCGAGCATGCATTTGGGGGCCACTGCCGACTGATCATTGCCTGGCCGAGCTTGCGGCGAGGCATGCTTCCCGTACTCGGTGAGGAGGCCCCGAAGGTGCGCTCAAAACATGGAAACTACATCATGAAGATAAAGGCAAAGGGCATCGTTATCACGAACAGGCAAGGCTGATGCAAAGAATGTGTGAACATAAATGTTAAAAAGTGCCGTCAATGCACCGCCACAAAGAGTCCTGCCAACTGTGCAGCCGCAGCCCTCCTCTGCCACTCGGACTTTCTTTTCTTTGACGGTTACTCTGTTGCGGGGCGACTCAATGAAACTATCGCCGCGATACACAGCAAGTGCTACAGCTGAATCAGGCGCATTTTACCATAGCTCTCGCTGCAAATGGCCGTCGCCTCAACCACCAGTATACAGTCGACTACAGACACGATGGTTGTAATCACATTCTGCTTGTACAGTGGCGCCGAAAAGAAATAGGGGGGTGGGGGGGGGGGAAGACTGCCCCCCCCCCCCGGCAGGTCAGAAATTTAATGGAAAAGATATGGAGGAGGGGTGCAAACTTGCCCTTCCCCCCCACCACTGTCGCCCTCCCCCCCCCCCCCCCCCCCAATCTGCTGAATGGTTCTGACGTCTCCGTGCTTGTAATCACCCATTTTTTCTGACAAAAACTTTTATTTCAGTGTCCTATTCAAAAGTTTCTGGCAATAGCCACAGTTTCAATAGATTGTTCATGGTGACTGTTGTGTGTAGAGTGGTGGCACCATCTGGGACACGGATCGCAATCCTAGAAGATTACGCCACACCGCGGAAATGCGAAGCACGCAGTCAACGGCCAACGCCAGCCAGTGAACCTATCATGTCTTCATTACGTAGCCTTTGTATCTTGAGTCAATAAATAGTTCATGTTATCCGGTCATCATCTTCTGGCCAGGATCTATCATGTGGTGATGAGGATAAGATTGCATAGAGACTGCTGCACTCTACGGCCCCATATCGCAACGTACAGGTGAGGCACAAGGTTTGTGAACATCGCCCTTTGTTCGGATACCCTCCTTGTGCCCTTGACAAGAAATGGCGACCCTGGGACAGATAGGAGAATTCAACCCTGCGTTTCCGGAGAAGTGGGATGCCTACGAGGCAAGATTGAACTTCCACCTCGAGGAAAACGATATCACCAACCCAACCAGAAAACGTGCTGTCTTTTTTAAGCGTTTGCGGAGCTGCCACTTTTGACTTAGTACAGTCACTACTCGCGTTGGCAACTCCCAAAACGAAGACCTTCAGCCAACCGTCGGAGATTGTACGCCAGAATGCCTTTACCGGCGGAATGAGGGTCCCGAGAAGTCTGTGGCCTTGTTCATTGTGAAACTACGGCGGTTGTCACAAAACTGCAACTTTCCAAATCTCACGGAAACACTGCGAGATCGACTCGTGTGTGACCTGAGGGATGAAACTCTTGAAGCTCGACTCTTTGTAAAAAAAAACTCTCGTTCAAGATCGCTCAGGAAGAAGTGCTGGCAACTGAAGCGGCGGCTCAAAGCACCCCCGATGTGAGGGGAGGAGAACCAGCTGTGGCAACCGACGTTGCCATACGTCAGGACTAAGAGGAAGGAGAAAACACGCTTAGGCAACCGACAAGGGAACGGTATACCACGGGAAAACAAAGCCTTGCAATGGGTGCGGAGGAGCTCACGCACGGGAGTGTTGTCAATTTAAGGATGCCCAGTGTCACTTATGCACAAAAATCGGCCGCATCGACTGTGTATGTCGCATGAAACAATGAGCGCAGAGCGGGCCATGGGAACAAGAGGATCCAAAGCCACGGCGATCGTTCTGAACTTGGACACACAATCTGATGATGTGTGCGATACTAACTGGCCCCGCCACAGGCATCGCAGACACGTAAGCACCGGACGTCGGCAATGATGGAAGTTGACTCGGGGTCAGAGTGATCGATGATCCCAGAACAAACAAATGAGGTCATGAAGAAGATGCTGTACCGGGTGAGTCATTTCAGTCGCAATTCAGCTTTCCATTGCAATACGGTGCAGATCAAGGGAGTGTATAAGGTTCATGTGAAGCACGGTAGTTTCGAAGGAGACCTGAAACTGCTAGTAACACAGGGACAGTGGACAACCCTCCTTGGCATGGACTGGTTTAAACCATTGGGAATCAGGCTGCTAGGGGTAAATAAGGTCACAGGGCTGTCTATTGAGGGTGTGCTTGCAAGGTATGATGGCGTTTTTGGGTAAAAGATTGGGAAGTTTGAGGGACCCCCAGTATCGCTGCACCTTGACTTTACAATGATGCCAATCCGCATGAAACCCTGGCAAATGCACTTTGCGCTCACGTTTAGAATTGACGCTGAACTTGATTGCCTTATTGAACAAGGCATTTTGGAGCCGGTCACGCAACCAAAGTGGGAGACCCCGATTGTGACGCCCATGAAGGCAACTGGAGACATCAGAATATGTGGCGCCTACAAGTGCACTTTCAACAAGGCACTGGCTCAACACCCGTACCCGATCCCCATGGTACAGCACCTCCTGGCATCACTCTCGGGGGGACGCTGTTTGCAAAACTGGATTTGGCAGAAGCTTACCAGCAGCTGGTGGTTGATGAAGAAGCGGCGGAGGCACAAACGATCACAACCCATCGAGGAGCATTTCGAGTAAAGCGGCTACGGTTTGGAGTAAATGTTGCTCTTGGGATCTTTCAGAGCTTCATGGACGACCTCCTGAAGGGGATCACCGGGGTTGTGTCATAATTCGATAATGTTATAATTGCTGCAAGCACCAAAGAAGAGTTGGCAGGCCACCTCGAGGAAGTCCTGCACCGTCTTGCCGATGCTGGACTCAGGGTAAAAAGTGAAAAGTGCCATTTTGAAGTGTCGCAGCTCGAGTTCCTGGCATTTGTTATTGACGAGACAGGTGTGCACCCAACAAAAGAAAAGGTGAAGGCGATTCATGAGGCACCAGTACCAACAAGCAAACAGAAGCTACAGGCTGCTACGAAAAAGGCAGCAGTGGCCGAGCCACTACGTCAGCTACTTGACAAAGAGGCACGGTGGGAGTGGACGCCTCTTCATAAACAAGTTTTCAACGAACGCAAGCAGCTGCTGTCCTCAGCAAGTGTGCTGCACCATTATGATGAAACAAAGCCCTTTGTGCTCACTTGTGATGCCTCGCCATAAGACATAGATTAAAGCTGTACTTGGCCGTCGACCGGAAGATGACAAAGAGGTCCCCGTCGCATTTTACTCCCGCACATTGACATCTACCAAGCCAAACTATGCTCAAATCAACAAAGAAGCCTTTGCAGTGCTGGCAAGCGTAAAGAAGTTCCATGATTACGCGTATTGCCTTCGAGATCAAAACACCACAAACCACCTTTGGGACTGTTCACACCTGCAAAGCAAGTGCCATACATCTTGTCTCCACGAATGTTGTGTTGGACGATCCTACAGAATGCTTATAACTACAGTTTGGATCATTGACCTCGGAAGGACATACAACATGCCGATGCATTTAGTTGCCTCTCACTAACCATTCCAGAGTTTGTGGTGCCTCCTCTGTAGAAGTTTTGTTTCTGGAGAACACATTAAATCCACCGCTCCACGCCAAGGACGTCGCACAAATGACAGCAAAGAACACCGTTTGAAGGGTTCTCAACTGGGCTCTGAAGGGTTAGCTGCCAGGAGGCCTTGAGGCAAATTTCCAGCCATTCAAGATTCAAAAACATGAGCTGCCGGTTCACAAAGGATGTATACTTCGGGGGAACAGGGTCGTAATTCCCCCAGAAGGCAGGAAGGTGTGGCTGGAGGCCCTCCACGTCGGACATCCTAGCATCGTCCAAATGAAGGCTCTGGTTCCCAGCTATGTGTGGTGGCCCAAGATGGACAGAAACATAGAAGAGCATGTGATCAAGTGCACGGCATGCCAAGAGTAACGACCTGCACCTCCTCGTGCCTCAGTAGACGCATGGAATGCAACTCCAGCACCGTGGTCTCGGATGACGGGGCTCAGTTCACCTCCGAAGAATTCCGCACATTCTTGAAAGCCGGTCTCATCAGACACATCACGTCACCACCCTTCCACCCGTCAACTAACGGACAAGCAGAGCGCATGGTGCACACAACGAAAGATTCGCTACAGCGTATTGTAAAAAGGAACATGAGGGCAGCATCTGGCCAGTTTTCTGCTACAGCAGCATGTAACACCATGCATGATGACAGGCAAGAGCCTAGTGGATATGCTGATGAACAGGAAGTTGAAGACGATACTTGACCGACTGCACCCGGACCTGACTGAGAGCATGAGGAAGGGAGCTTATGGGAATTCCAGCGAAGGAGCCCAACCGAAGTCACGAATGTTTCGACCAGAAGACCCAGTATTCATATGCAGCTACAGCAGTGGCCCTTCATGGATACTGGCGACAGTGGTTGAAATGACGGGTCCAGTTTCCTACAAAACCCGCACCCAGGAGGGCATTATCATGCGACGTTCTGTCGACGAAGTGTGTAGGAGCGGTGCATTGAGAGTTGCAACAGACAGCATCAGCAACGGAGAGCGGCAAGCTGCTTGTCCTGAACCACCTGGGCACCCGGATACAGGCAGCGCAGTGCAAACGTCGGTGATGGGCCCAGTGCAAGATGTGGATGTGGCCAGGCAGAAGAGATCAGACGGGGCTCGAGCTCTTCGAGAAGGAGTTCACTTAGGGGGAAGGAGTGTTGTGTATTGAGTGGTGGTACCATCTGGAAACAGATGCCAAACCTTGAAGACCATGCCACACCGCGCGAACATTGCAAAGCATGCAGTCAACGGCCTACACCAGCCAACAAACCTGTCACGTCGTCATGTAGCCTTTGTATCTTGAGTTAATAAATAGTTAATGTTATCTTGTCGTCATCTACCGGCCAGGATCTAACAGTGACTATACTTGAAGTGTACTGAAAAAAGTTTGTTAGTTACGGCCTCATTATTTCAAGCACAGTATGATCAGACCGTTTAAAAAAAGTCGGCCCCGAGATATTCGTAGACAGCATGATTAGCACTTGTACCTAACTAATTCAAAAACAACCCTTACCTCTAACCCTTACTTTTTTTCCAGTTTTCTGTGCACCTGGTTGTATGCGCACTCCGCTGGCGTGTCTACCCAGTGGTAGGGCACGATCAATCATCGTAGCCGATCGCCATCCGCGATGACGAGCCCGTTTGAAGTTCCTCCTCCGAAGTTGTCTCTGACACAGCTCTGCAATAGCATGCGGAGGTCATGGGTGCTTCCTTGCCACTTGGCGACCACCTCACGATATGTGAGCATATGCCGACCACCAAGAGGACTACCTACTTGTCCGGCGTTGGTTCCGAGGAGCTCCGCTGCTGGTGACCACCTGAAGTGGAGAAATATGTCTGAGATTTGCTTACGACAGACAATAAAAAATTTAGCGCAGTTTCGATTCAAATATATATAGCCACGCCATAACAATTCCTAGCGAAGGTTCATAAACACTGCTATAACGTATCAAGCTACTCGCTATCTTCCAAAATGTTTTGGAACATGACGTACGTCGGGAGTTGACGCTGACATTTTGAGAAACTGTTTGCTTCTCCGACTGTTTTTAAACACGAAACACATCATTTTACAAAGAAAGGATTGCCTCGGAACTGTACCTCGGCAAACTCCGTTTTCCTCGGGTTGAAAATCGTCTGAACAATAAGACTACGTACTACGTCTTGCTTTCCGTTCATTCTTGAATGGATGGCGCTGCATTTGTGTCAGGAACTGAACCGCAAAGATAAGTTATAATTACGCCAAACTTATTTACATTTACCTTTACGAAACAGCACAACTAAACAGTGGTGTTATTGATATTATTTCTTACCTGAGCACTTGCACCAGGACGTCGGTGACCAGTCAAGCTCACAGGAAAACAAGCGATTGCGAAACCACCAAACCGAAATCGAAACAGTCGTGGCAGGCTTTCTTGTCGAAGTCGTCGATGGCGTAGAAGCACTAAACTCGCTTTAACGAAAGCATTTGCCCGGTAAAAATGACTTCTAGCCGGTGCGTAGTGGCTGGTGGTTGCCACGTCCGACATTTTGTTTTCTCGTGCGGTCTCATCTTGGGTCTCAGCTGAGACCCAGCGTAAGACGCCGGTTGAGCCGCTTGCTCGAAACGAAATCGGAACCGTCTCAGCCAAGTCAGGACTTGAGACCGGTACCTACAACGGAGTGAGCGGTGCCTCGAGAGGGAATCTAGGGAAAACGAAGAAAAACGAAGAACCCGGACGTGGATGTGACACGGAGTCGTCTGCTTCTGCTACGCCGCGGTCGTTTTGGGCAGCGACAAACGACGACAGTCTCATAACTGCGTCGTGTTTTTCGTGCAAACTCTGGTTACACGTGAAAAGCGACTGCAAGCCGCGGTTCTGGACGTGTCTGTCACCACCATCGTCGACGTTGAGTGCGTACGCCGAATAAAGGTGTCCACAGAAATGTTCCTTTCGTACCGATGCATTTTCTAAGAAAAAGGAACAGCACTGTACGTCCCTTCAAAGGTAAAGACGAATGTGATTTGGTGCAAAGATAAAAAGTATCAATTGATGTACGAAATGCAGAAATGAAAACGCGTAATTCGAGAGAAATTTAACAAGGTTACAAAAGTTGCTAAAAAAAAAAGCACGGCATTCGTTCCATAGAGATCATACATACTATCCGTGCTGAACTCGCGGTACCAACTGATGCTACGCACGAGACAAATAGTAAACAAAAAAACAAAAAAAAAGAAGTTGCAGAACGTAAAATTTTTTAGCCACACAGTTGACGCTTTCCACAAGGGCGAGTTTATTATACATTTGTCTTTACTGTACATTAAATTAAGCACACGCTCTATGTGCTTAATCAATTTTTTTCACTTCTTATTTTCCTGGCTGAATTACAGTAGTAGTCAAGAGCTCTGGATTTGAACATTTTAATACTATCATGAACACCTTTTATGAACTTAAGGAATTTTGTTCACTTCTAATTTTCCCGGCTAAATTATAGAAGTTGTCAAGAGTTCTGGATTGAAAACTTTTATTTCAAACAAATCAAAACAGTGAATGCACTTGCTGCAATCAGACAAAATCCAATGACCCAAGAAAATGTAAAAGGAGCCGTCTTCCACAGGCACAGGACCAGTGAGCTGTCATGTTACTGCTGTTTCTACAAATATCTAGAATGCAGTACGTGCCATTTGATGCAGACAAGTCTAGCCTTTTGAGGTTGACATGATTGGGGCTCTACTAACAAAGCTAACATTGATTTCATGACTGTATCTTGGGTATGCAAATACTAAATACTGGGCCCACTCTAGGAAACATTCCAGCAAGTTTTCTCCAAAGCAAGAAGGATCTGTGCACATTCAAGAACACTGAAACTTTGAGCCATGTCATTTCAGTTAAAAGTTAAGGTCGTTGTTCCAATGAAAGGACACTGCACTTATCGATAGCAGAATTAATCTTCTACACTGCTCAAATGCTAGAAGGTACATTTTAAAAAGGAGTTAGGCAATGCAAACGATACAAAGGTTAGTGTATTTCCATTGCACCATCACCACACCGAAAAATCGACATGTCCGTAGGTCCAAAGGCGATGAGCACAACACTTGAACCTCATTTCCTTTGGGACCCATCTTCTTTGGGTCCACTGTACTGAGATGCCAAAGCAAACGAATGCACACACATTGCTGAGAGTCTGTTACATAAATATGTATGTGCAGGTGCTTTTACATCTAGCTCATTTTACAGGTAGTATTCACTCGCGGCCATAGCTGAGCTCGCAGCTGCGGAGCACATGTAGTGCGGCAAGCTTCCACAACACCTGCAAGATGCACATTGCCCACATAAAGAATGTCTTTTAGAGTGCAGCTCTTAGGCGCCCGTCTCCGGAGTGAGCGGCGTCGGTGCTGGCGTAACTGTGTGTTACATTGGGACGTTTCCCGTAATCACGTCACATGTGACGTCACTAGGGTCACGAGTGACGTCACAAAGGTCACTCGTGAAGGTCACAAGGGAGGAGGGAGGGAAGGGGTGGAGGGAGGATGGAAAGGAGGGCACAGAGGAGGAGGAGCGGCATACCTGTTGGTAGTGTAATGGACGGTTATCGGATGGCGCCACGAATCCAGCGCTAAGGTCGTGCAGCCGTTACCCTATTATTTGTATTTTTCCCCCTCTCTTCCCGCTTGATAAACAAGATGGCAGCTTGACAGCTGCATGTCGTTTCTTCATCCCCAAATCCACTCGATCCGTGTCCCACAAATGTGGTATAAACAAACAACACCCTCCTCTCCGTACCCTCCTAAGAGCTGCATTCTTATTGGGCATTACAGGGAATTGTAAACGTCTCATTTTTTTGGAACACAATTAATAAGAAGTCATCCTGTGCTTGCACATATTGAGCAGTAAGCTAGTACCATCTATTAAGCACCGACCGGCATACACTCACTAAATTTGGTATCACCCTAGCACACCTGCTACTTAGCATGGTATCATTTTAATCACTGGAAAGAAGCACAGGGACAAGCAACCAGAAAATCGGGTGGCCTGCATCAACACTGCACACTGGCCCAAATCGAAGCAAGCTATTTTCACAAAAATTAGATGCAACAGCTAAGATTGCGCTTGACGTGCACACCGTAGACTGGCTCTACTCGAGCCCAGCTACTTTCACAACTAATAGCCGCAACAGCTACGATCGGGCTTGACATGCACACTGCAGACTGGCTCTACACGAACCCAGCTACTTTAAGAAATAATAGTTGCAACAGCTACAATTGAGTTCGATTTTTACACCGTAGACTGGTTCTGCTCAAGCCTAGCTACTTTCAAAACTAATAGCCACAACGATTGAGAGCTGAGGGATCGAGCTTGATCCACATGCACACAAAACGATTTCCTGAGAAACAAATAAGGGTGCGCTCGAACTATGTACAGGGGTGACATTAAAAACATTCGTCAAACCCTGAAAAACATTCAGGGTTAGCAAAGCACTAGTCGATGTGCGGCCAGCAACTAACATGGTTGGTCCGGGAGGGGGGGGGGGGGCTTCAGCCACAAGGTCTTTGTGGCCCCCGGGGTCATTTTCCTCAAGATGCCGAAGTCCGGGGAACGAAAGATTACCAGCTTTGGACTGGCAGCTGGACGAGGATGAGGCGCCCCTTCAGCCTGAGGCAGCACTGCTGCCGTTGGAACGGCGACCACCACTACCAGACCTCCGCCGACCGGGACCGTGTGGTCCACAATCAGTTTGGAGGCTCAGCATACCACCTGCAGGCTGCAGACAGGCAGTATTATAAATACCTGTTTGCGCAACAGGCGGAAAACATGCCACTCAAATGAAAATGTGTCCTTCCGTGGCTAAATACAGCCCTCGAGGAGCTCAGAACGGCACAGGCGCAGTGCACAAAGCAACAAGGGAGACGCAGATTGCGGCTATTTTTTTTTATAGAGAACAGTGAGAAAAAGTCTTTGCCCTGCTTGGGCAGGCTGCTCAACAAGAAGGCCCATAAGAAATAGGGGGGAGGGGGGGGAATTGTAAACATATTATTTTTTTTTAGTCTTCTTTAATGTCCCCACCTTTAGTTTCTAGCATTCAGAAACCTTCCACTTTATTATTTTGTTTGGCAGCATGCAAAACTAAAGAAATTATGGCTTCATAGAAAGGTTGCAACAACTTTTAGACACTCAGCCAATTAAAAGCGAACGTCAAAACCACAAAAACGCCTGCCACGGCCGCACCTCAAAAAAAAAGGTCTGCCTTTTGCACCACCGCATTTGTACAGGTTTTTGAGACTTCACCGCCGAGTGGCATGCAGGCAGCGTCAATGCGTTTAGTATTTGTGTCGTGCCGTGAATGCTGTGAAGTTCAACGCCGTTAAGTTCACCGGCGCTGCAGTTTTGAGGTTATTGATATAATTCTTCTGGTGCTGGAAAATCATAGCATCTGCGCAATACACCAAAATAGGAACATGCACAAGCTACAGCACAAAGCGAAATCCTATTTGGATCGCATTCAATTACTCTTGGCTCTAGGTAGAGTCAGTGGCGTACCACAGCTCGGAAATTGTATAGCAAAAACTCGCAATGCAGAACCCAGGGACCCTCGGCTCAAAGCTTGTAGCTCAATCCACACCCCTGCCCATTGCACAAGAGAAAGACGCCATGTTTGTTCAACAGGAGAGGAAACTAAACTCTGTCTCATCGTCACTTGGCAAAGAGCAAGTGATACGGTCCCCTCCATTCAATCAATGACAGAGGCAAAGCGTAACCCGAGCATTTGAAGAAGTGGGAAAGGAGGAACTTGGAAGTTGCTTTCTCTCCCCTGAAACTTAACCTGTAACTCAAAATTTTCACAAAAGCGGCATTCTTCTCTTTTTTGCCCGTGTCTTTGACAGCACTGTACGCACCTAGTGAGTCAAGTGTCTCTTCCCAACCTGCTGATTGGTTTGCTTAGACTGTAGCCTTCGCTGTTTCCCAACCCAGTTATGATGTAATGGGGTACAGAAAACCTGCGGCAAACAAACGAAGGAAACCCAAGGGAGTTAAAAAAGAAAAAACATGTTTAACACATTCTGACTAATATGTAGCAATGTTGCGGAAACAAGGCTAAAAAGAACAATAAGAGTTTTTTTTTAAAGGGGCGAAGTTATACCAAGCAAATTATTTTGGTTGAACTATATTTAGCTACGCAGTGAAATGGCATGCTTTGGCTCTGTATCTGTATTTCCGCAGAAAGTTGACCCCTCATTGGCATCAGAAAAATTAATGTGCCTCATTATCGTGTCTGACAGCGTAAGAAACGCAGAGTGTATTTTAATAGGGTCACGCCACGCTTCTAGGTTTGCAATTATTTCTTACTGGAAAAAGTCGAAAGCTCATCGGCGGAGGCGCGAAATTAAGATACTCAGAATGTACCGCACCCTTTAGAACAGAAAACAGCGTGATGTACCCAAAAACCGTAAATCTAGCGAACTGAGGTAATAGGGCCTCTGAGGATCATGGACACAGAGAAGTTAGGATCGGGTGTTTCAGCTCATTGTTTGTGGGGTTACAACAACAAACAGAACTCTGGACTCCACTTATTGTGATGCTCGATACAACTGTACTCAGCAGTTCTTTTGCCAGGCCCCATGATACTGTTTGCCATTCGGTGCAGTTTGGCTACAATCAAATTTTATCTACAACCTGGCATGGTGGCTATCGTAGGATACGCTGTGCACATAAACCAGTTTGTTCATAGCCTGGCTATTCAATGCGCAGTGTGCCCTTTGCGCTTTAGAAAAAGGTAGCTCCGAGACATCTCCCAGGCACACTGTTTCTCTGAAAGCAGCTCTCCATAACACCTACCTTTCGATTACAAACCGTGTTGTTCCGTAAGCCTGGTTGTAAGTACACTCCACTGGCGCGGTCGGCGATCGGAAAGGCGCCCCACGCTCTGCACGGGTAGCTGCAATGGCCTAGGAGGAGGCCGCCGTACGCGCCCGTCGCGACGTTCTCCCCGTCACTGCTCTGCGACACCACGTAGGAATCGTGGATGCTTCCGGGTCACATGGCACAACATTCAGGTTCCTCGAGCGCGCGTCCACAATCAGCTGCACGTTGATGGAGTGACCGTAGTGCTTGTTCACGAACAGTTCCTCGTGCACGGCGGCCCTTGGATCCGAACGTGGGTGCCGTCGATGACTCCCACGACGCCCGGAAAGCCGCCCATGGCGTAAAACTTCTGCTGCAGTTCGGAGAGTTCCGCTGCTGTTGACCACCCGAAGGAGGAAACGTGGTTTACACCGTCAGAGTAATACTAGAGCAGTTTCCATTGCCGACATAGTCCTCAAAAGAACGAAGCTTGCCGCGAGATATGATCAATACATGTCATTCGCTACCGTTTTGAAGAGTCTGCTCCTTTTCAAAACTCACTCAAGTATCCACCAGCTGTTTCCACTAACAAGTTGTGAAACTCGTTATTTCAAAACTGTTTTCGTAATGAGAAACTCACCGTGATACGAAAGACCGTGCCACACCAGAGCCAGAGACAATAAGAAATAGGGAGAGCTTGGGGAAGGACCACTACACAACGTTTTGAGGACGCAATGACGGCGCTGCATGTTGATCAGAAGAGGCTTTTACCTGACGAAAACAAAAGTCTCGATTGCTCCAAAATTACTTCGCAGCTGGCCGCTTAATAAATGTAACATATAGTCGAAGAGGCACGTTAGAAATAAGACTGTTTTCTTACCTCCAAGACTCCGGTGATGCGCATGTTGCCGTCGCGGCGAAACCGAAACCTCGTCAGAACCGTCGAGGGGGCGAAATCGGTCCTGGAAAACACGGTCCGACGGTGCCGCGGAGTGCATTCATGCGGCGAAGATTGTTTGGAGCCGGTGTCTTGTGGACACGTCCGACATTTTGTTTACTCTGAGACCGCCAGTGAGCCTCCTCGGTTACTGTCTCAAGATCTGAGACTAGAGCTGAGTCAGAGACTCGGTTTTGGTCTCAAGTCCAGACTAAGTTTCGTTTCGAGCAAGTGGCTAACCGCTGAGACTGTCTCAGTTTCGGTCTCCGTTTGGGTCTCAGTTTGGGTCTTAAATCGGCCGCCAGCTAATTTGCTACCGGGCTGTCTCACGGCTTGAGACACAAGTTGAGTCAGAGACTCGGTTTCAGTCTCAAGTCCAGACTTAGTTTCGTTTCGAGCAAGTGGCTCAGGTTCGGTCTCGGCTGAGACTGTCTCAAGTTGTGTCTCAACTCGTTCGAGCAAGCGGCCCCAGGTGGCTAGCTTTTAAGATCATGTGTGTGTGTCGGGGGGCGGGGGTGGGGGCGAGTGAGTGTGAGCTCAGGATGCAGAGGCGAAACTTTCATTTGGGAAAGAGTGGATGCAGACCCGGTGAAAACGGTGTTCAGCTAGGAACGCAGGAAAAACCGAGGGGGGACTATCTCAGGGGCGACGTGGGAATCGCACGAGCGAAAGAGGAGAACGGCAGAGAGCTGGGGCTGGACGACACGATAAAAAGGACGCCAGGACCAAGCCCCTGATGACGGCTGAGCAACCTTTCCAACCGAAGCACTGCACCTGCCGGACACCAAGGAGACCGCGTAAGCGCCTTCAACCGCTGAGTCCGGCCTCCCCAAAAGACGATAACTGCGTCAAGTCGCCCCCGACCCGGATGGAGACAAGCCACGCCGATTGTCCCAGCAGACTGTGACCCCGTGTGCGATAACTGATGTTCCGCGTCCCGTGCCCACAGTATCACTCCCAACGGGTGAGCAGCCACTTTGCATCTTTATTAGGACAATAAAAATTCCATGAGGGAGTCCGAGGTTCGCGGTGCTTTTTCTCTTCTCTGCCTCAAAAGCGACTGAAAGGGTAGTTGATTCGTTAGCCCCGGTTACGGTAATCACACAGATTTGAATGTCGCGGGTGGCGAGCGATCTTTTTTAAGGATTATCCAACATCCACGACGGGCACCTTACGCCCAACTACAAAAACTACAACATCTCAACAACGACAAAATCAACGATGGACGTCATTTCAAGTGGTCGAAAGAGCTCATTATGGCTATTGCTGTAATAACGGCATTAAAACGTATATCTTATGCTTGCTTCCTGTATTGCAATAATGTCCTTTCCGCTCGCAGAGACAAATCTGAGGGAATACGGAGAGCAAGTTTGTCTGCTTCATGCACAGGAGTTGCGAGGGTGTCAGAACGCCGAGCTCTTATTGGCTGTTTGAAAAATAAAATAAAAAAGAAATAGTGTGTGGACATCAAGGCATATAAGCATTGAGGTCTACCACTATCTTTTCTATCAAAGTCAATTTAAACTCGGAGTCGTTCTGACGTCACTGCAACTCTCGCGCAAGAAGCAGACGACTTGCTTTGCTCATAGCCTCCGAAGGCGTGCGCCGAGCGTTTCCAAGTACCCGATTGGGTTCACGTTATTTATGGGCCGCGTCTGCAATACCAGCTGCGAGAGGGTGACGAAAGCGTTGGTCGTCTGCTAACGTCTCCGCCTTTCCGCCTGGTTCTCTCCTCCTCACGCGAGAAACTCAGAGCATGCGTACTCGCTACCAATCTTCGAAGATGGCGTCCGCTATTAAATCGGAAAAGCACCCCATGGTTGATGAACCCCCTCTTCAATCTATAGACTCTTGAGCCTCCCCTCGAGACATACGCCGGCCACAAAGACGTCCACAAATTTCAAATGGTGCACCGCATCTGATCTTGTCTCCATTTAACCAAACCAAACACGAAATTCCTTTTCGACGAAGCCTATAAGGCTAATAGAAGAAAGGTCGCGTATTTCGGGACCGACGCCGGGGACAGCTTGGAACACTAGTCGCCACGCCATGTGGGCGATGTCTGCGCGAAGACAAAAACGTAATGTAAAAGGGAACAATCTAATAGAAAATATTGGTTTGATCGCGAGAGGAGCTTCGAGCCCATGGATTTACTAGTGACGCTTTTGAAGAAACGTAAAAATTGCGTTGACCAAAGGCCCGTCAGATCCAAGGACGGCTGTTGATCTGGGATAATCCGCTTTGAAGCGAATCGTTCGTTGACCCCTTTTAGTCGCGAGTCAAATTCTATTTAAAATGTTGCCGTTGTTGTTTTTCTTGAAAAAGATACCTCGGACGCTTTATATCTAACAACGCGCATTTGCCAAAATATAAACCACAAGGAAACGTTGCATAAATCTAAATATTGGTGCTTCAATGCAACCCTATCTTTTTCGAGACGTCGATATAAATATAAGTTGCTTCTTTTTTAATCTTGCATAAACAGCTTTCAATATTTCGCTTGAGAATAAATGTTTTTTTATCTGATTCGCTCTCCCACACTTTTCATTTGAATTAATAAATAGGCTCGTTTAAATCAAATCTCGTTCCCACTACGGTGTAATCTACATGTGCCTCCTTTACTTCAACGCTACACAGCTGGGTCCGTTTGCCATCTCCTCTGACGCCGCGGAAGGGAAGTAACGATCTTTTCCTCCTAGGTGATGCTATCCGACCAAGCCACATTCATTGGTGAAAGTGGGGGCGGGATATCGCGTGCACCGCGTCAAGCCAATAAACGCCGGCTGCATTCGGGGATTTCTTTCGATCGAACGGCGTCTCCCTCCACACCTCCCACTTCTCCGTCACAGCTGGAGACTTCTTTGTCCTGTCGGAATACCCGCCGGAACGCCGGCACTGGGAGTAGGAGCGGCTGCCTTCATTCAGCGAGGTCGAAAGGCTCGTCTTTGTGGACGGTGCCGATTGCAGACCGATGAGGGCTCTCACCCAGGATCTGGGTGTGTACGGGCCAAGTGGTGCGTAAGCGTGAGGCCCTGGCTCAGCTTCCCCTCCAGGGGAAGGGGAAGCTTCTGGCTTGGAATAGTGGCTTGGCTTCTGACTTGGATTGCTTGGATTGTTCATTACTGCCTGGATTGGTGTTTTCGGTACGGCTTTAATTGACTCTCCTTTTGTTCGTTGTGGTATAAAAGTTTGAGCCAGACATGCTTCAGTTGGCCGCGGGCCTGACTCTTAGCTTCCGGCCTCTATCATCAGTTCACTTGTTTGCTTAGTTTCTTATGGCTTATTTCTCTCTTTATTTTTTGTTTTGTGTTTGTAATTTTCGAGCGGTTTTATTACGGCACATATTTGCGAAGTGTAAGTGCTCCTTTTCCAAAACTGCGTCTGTACACTTCCATCACAGCAATATCGAGACCAACCTGTTTTGGTAATTGACACTATAGATCAAAATAATTATTATAATGTAAATTCTCAAGCAATGTCAAGCTTCGAGGTAGGAACCCTTCAGTAAAACGCACATTTCAGCCTATCACGTAAGTAAAATGTCCATTTCTATCCACGCGCATAATTGCAGTTAGTTTTATCTACTTACATTGCATTTAAACCTTCCATTTGGTCAACATGAATGCGTAAATTCACAAAAATACGTTCAAACAGGTTTGTAGGAAAAGATTATGAGTGCAATTTCCATACTTCTAAGGAGTAATTTTGCATCCTATCATTCAAGGATTAGCATGTACGCACTCTTTCGTTCAGTGAGCCGCGCAACCATACAACGTTTTAAACAAAGATGATAAAAAATTATGCGAAGAATAATATATAGGAAAGAGAGGAAGAGAGAAGTAAATACAGACCGGGTGTGACTACAAGAAGGTAAATAATATGAGTAATGGAAACCGTGACCAGCCAGAGTTAATGAAAATACCTGAATAACAAGAGCACTTTTTGCTTCTAACACGCCGTGAGGCTCTTAGCGACGCCGACTAACCTACCAGATTATAAAAAAATGACTATAGTAGCATAATGAATGGAAAGAGGCCATGTTCTTCCCCTAAAACTAGTTGTGAAACCGTCTTCAATATTATCGAAATCTCTGGCGCTGTGATTCTCCTCCCTAAATCTATGCTCCGTCATACGAGCAGGTTGTTGCAACTTGCACGAGACGAGACACCCGTATGGGGTTGTATTCTCTCTCTATCTGTCGGACAGAAAAGCGGGACCCAAAATGTACAAGACTTTCAAAAAAAAAAAAAAAACCTGTGAAAAACACAGTCTGAAGGCGGCGCATATCGAGACGGGACCCATATTCATCGATACACCATTGTCCGTCTCTAGCAATCTCCCCCTTCTACAGCTGTTCAAGGTTCCCCCTCCAGACGCCGTTCTCCCCGATACAAGCCTCCCGGGGCCAGCGCGGCCAACCCAATCTAGCTATCCAGATTTTCTTTATCTTCCTTTCTGTTTCTAAAATGCACCAGGCTCGTTCTAGCTGGGGCCGCGCACGAAAAGTCGACGTCTCGCAGAGAGCAGGGACACAGCTACAAAGCCGCCTGTCCCCGGTAGTGAAAGGAACTGGGACCAGCCGACAAGCAGATAAGCTGATCCCCTGCTATTTTCCATTTTCCCTTTTCTTGCCCTCCTTCTTTTATATTTCCTTCCAGATCTGCATTTTTTTGCCCTATCTTTCTCTTTCCCCGTCTATTCGGACGTCCCACAAACTACTCCTTTCTATCTTACACCTCTCGCCATATGCTTGCATCCCCTTCTCTTACTCCAGGTTCCTACCACAACCGCTTTCTGCCTTCCAGCTTTCTCTCGTTCTCGCAAACTAATTACTTCAGCGGGCGATCCAGCCAACTCCGCATCGTAGGCACACTTTAGCATACGGATCCTGACGTCAGCACGTGTCACGCAAAAAACAACCCGAGCTGGCAAGAAAGCGCCCCTTGACGACATCGACTTCCGGCCCTTGTAAGACACGGCACTTCCTGGCCCAACTCAACACAAGAGGCGCCCTACGACTGTCCACAACACTTCGGCGGGCGATCGAGGCAACTCAGCATCGGACGGACTCTTACGCAACATATTTCACAGGTATGCTGTTGCGTTTTGTTGCTGCCTTGTTTTTGCCTGGATCGCCTGCTGAATTCCTCAGTGTTAGCTTGTGCCGCCCATCAAAAGCAGTATGGCGGATAAAGAGCCGAGCTCTATCAAACAATTGGTAAAACGTTTGACTCAACTGACGATGAAAGTAGACAGTATGAATAGCAGTGTCAAAACAGAGCTAGAAGGAATTTCCCAATCAATGACATTTATGAATAAGGGCTTCGAAGAGTTCCAGGTGACGATGGCTAACGCAAACAAAGAAGTAAACGAACTGAGAACTGAGCAGCAACAACTAATAAAAACAAGGATCTTATCGAACAGCTCGGTGACATGAAGCGTAATGTTGTTGAAATCAAACAATACAGTCGCAGAAATAACCTGGAGATCAAAGCGATTCAACAAAACCCAAAAGAACGCCTAGGCGCAATGATCACTGAGGTCGGGAACAAGAGAGAGGTTTAGATTGCTGACTCAGGTATTGATGTGATCCACCGTGTTCTCGCGAAAGGAAACACGAAACTTAATTGATGGTTAGGTTTATCCCCCATGGTATCCATGATAAGGTTCTAGCGGCATCGAAAACGCGCAGACTGAAAACGTCAGTCTGTGCCTAGGGAACAAAGTGTTGCTAGAAAAGACTACTCGAAAGAAGAAGGGATACAACCGGAATTTTTTTTTAGTATCCCAGAGAAGAATACTAGTGCGATGGGCTGAAAACGCGGGTGTGATACAAATCATGAACAAGGATGATCTTGCCCTGAGTGTATAAAGTTGAAAACGTTGCATAAAACAAGACATAACTCATGATTTCTATTCCAGAAATTAATAAATCTTATAAAATGGATTATTTTCATCATCGCATTGCAATATACATAGTCGGAACAAAAATGCGGATGATTTATGTGCATTACTCGGGGAACAAACGTGTTTCAGTACAATGTGTTAGCCCTATCAGAAATATGCCTCAAGGACAACGAATCCTTCCTGGTTACCAACTAATATCATTACCAAGACCCACAACTACAAGAGGTGGTGGGATCGCATTATTGATAAAAACGGGGCTCACACTCAAGAAATGCAGTGAATATATTTGCGTGTACGGCGTTTTTCGTGCATGTTTGACTGATCATTCACCTATTGCTCTATTGACCCTAGAACCCGTGCGGCGAAGTTTCAATAACTAGTTAAGCTTTAATAAATAAAACTAAATTATAAGACTCTCCGGAGATTATTAGTCACTGCAAATTTCAGTGGCATCACTGATACTGATTTGAACACTAACTATCGTTGTTTTCAAAATATACTCAGTCAGTGCGTAAATGAATCATCATCAATTAAACCAAGGGCTTACTACGGAAAACCTATAGGTCCATAGGTGACGCATAAAATATTGGAAATTATAAAAAGTAAAGACTGTTGTTATAGGAATATGAAACAACATAAAAAGAATACATATGATATTGGCCAATTTAAAATACATAGAAATGTAGCAACAGCTCTAATTTGACGAAGGAAGAAAGGTACTACTGTAATATGGTACAGGAATTTGGGAAATATACAAATAAAATTTGGGTAAATATAAATTATAGAAATAAGCTTAAGAAAAAAAAAGTGGTACTGCGAAAGCTGGAGGCTACTGGATGCCATAATGATAACGACGTCACAAAGAAGTTTAATTAATATTTTTTGCAATATTGGTAATGAACTCGCTGAAACTCTTGAAGAGGCAATCACAAACGAGCTTACAGAGTTTCTTAGTAACACATTCAGCTATCAAGATATTACGTGCTGAGAAATTACGTCATTGATAAAAACGATGCTATGGGCAAGACTCCTGGATATGATGATATTTCGGTAAACATAATCAAAGACAACATCAATATATTTAGCATACCGTTGAAAAAGACATAATAAAGCGTTTTACAGTGGTGCCTACGCGGAACTACCAAAAATAGCGAGAGTGTTACCGATTTATAAGAATGGCAACGTAAACCAATATTCAAACTACAGACCGCTATCGTTCTTAAGCTGTATAAACACTGTTTTGGAAAAACTGCAGCCACAAGCGTAGTTACCTTTCTGACTAAATGTGATGTTTTATTTGATAATCAACATGGTTTTTGAAGAGGCAAAGCGATGGACACAGCGGTTTAAAAAGTTCGTCAATTCATAAACAATGCATTGAATAGCAATAAAATTGAAGTCGGCCTATTCTTAGATATAAAAAAAAAATCTATGACACTCACCTCCAATACTGTGTGAAATCCTGGGGTTTTTGCTCATCAAAGCTACAAACAAGCGATTATAACACTTTAAAAGCGAGCAATCAGAATATTAGCCAACACAAGGTATAATGCTCATTCCGTACAATTATTTCAAAACCAACGGACACTCCTTTTTTACTTGGTACCAGATTACAAAGATGTGGTTATGATGCATAATATTTTGACAACAAATAAACCAGTACAATCACACATTTTCTCACAATCGGAAAGAGTCACTACAAATGTTTTCGGCAACAATTTTAACATTCCATTGTCTCGTAATGTGTATGGTCAAAGAATGATACAGCATACTGGAACAAAAATATGCAATTCCTTACGCATCCCAATAAAAGAAAGCAAAACGTTCAATAATACACTTAAAGTATTTTATTTGAAAACAATGTTTCAGCGACTAATACTTTTGTGTGACACATGCATGGGTGCCAGGTAACCTGTACAATATTCATTTGGGTACACTTGGAATGGATGCAAGACTAGCCAAATAGGCTACGGATCCAGATGCGTTTGCGCAGTGTGATTTGTGTTATTTTTTATTTTAAATAAAATTGAATTGAATTGAAACTTTTTAAATTCATCATCCGTTTTGTTTTCTTGTCTCATACGAAAAACATACGCTCTTTTTTACTTCTCCCTCTACTTCTCATTTATCTCCAACGTTTATTTGTCCCGAGACTGTTCCTTTCTGTTAAATTTATAGTTCTGATAATGGCAAGCCTATATCGACTGACTCGTTCCTTCCCAAGTGATTATTGCTTCGCCTCGAGACAATGAGCACTCGCTTTGAACGTCGAGGTGAAAGGACCTCCAAGAAAGTCCCGTGAGTGGAAAATACGACCGACAATAATAGGGACATCAGCTAGCAGCGGCCACAACGATTTGCGTTGGGAAGTGCTCCTCTCTAAATCCCCACGCCGCAATCGCCTTAAACTTCGTCATCATTTGGGACCTCCTGCACTTCGCTCCATCTGGTTCACACTTATATAGGGGAGTGGGTGTCCTCTTTAGCGTTTATCTCCGCAATCCAGGTCTTTCAACGTTTCCCTTTTTTTAAGTTGTTCCCCCGAAAATTCACACTGACGGATTAACAATCTTTGTACATCAAACGTCACGCTGCGATCGCGAGCTGCGGTCGCTATGTACTCCAGCGCCACTTCAAAACTTGGGGGTTGTATTTTTTTCTTTCATTGACGTCCCCTAAGATCCCGCGTTTTATCCCCATTCGTCCCCACGGCGTTGTTTACGGGCAGTCCTTTCTAGTACGACGTGCGCACACACCCGGATTTCCTGAAAGCGCCTCACGCATGACTTCGCAGGGAGTATATCGTGTAATAACTCTTGAGATGTTGAGACGCTGACTCATCTTCACGTCCTGAAAGTACATAAGCTATACATACCTAGATTTCACATGTTTATCTTCTTTTAAATTGTTTTCAAGAAACCCAGATGAAAGTTTAAATGTCACCTTCAACGATAAAATAACGAGAACAATGGTATGGCGTATTATAACTTTCACACAATGAGAATCTTCTCCCATGGATTAAATACGGTCAGCGAAGCACCGAAGTGCTCGTTTTCCCCAGGAAAACATATAGAAACGAAAGAAATTTATACATCTCTCAGTTATTGCGTCATTTCGCAAACAGTTTAAACAATAGCGTCTTCGATTTTGAATTATTATGAGAGGTGTACCGCCATTCATCTTCAACACAATCATCAAGCCACGAAATTAAGGTCTGTTGTTTTATCATAACAGAATATCTTAAACATGGCGTGACAGCAATCTAATACAATTACTTCACCGTCCCATAGGAAAAAAGTTCGCATTTTTTTAACACAATGTACGAAGAAAGGAAAGCGATAGCTGTAGAACGGTCGCGGAATGTGAGCCGAATGGTGCCGTCACGTAACTGAGGACGGAGGTGCGACGTGGTCAATTATCATAATTGTCGTGGTTGGCATCGTGGATGCTACTGACGACTGCCACCAGTGCCCGGTGATTTGTGAAGTGGGTATGCGTGTGGAAGTTTCTAATACCACCCAACATTACGCGTAGGAACTCGAAAGTGCCAAAGTTAAATCTTGCATAACGCAAGTAATGTTTGAAAACGAGTCTTTCAAGCAGATGACACAAGGATTCTCCCTTCGCCTCGCCATTCTTGGCGTACGCCAGGGCCGCCCCCTTCCCTGTCTTCGCGCGGCACGACCGACGGGGGTCCCGACCTCCTTCTCCTCGTGGGAAGAGGGGAGGTAAGAAAGAAAACATTAATTCTTCGCGCGTGCGGCACCTACAACCTACGACGACAAACTCTCAGCATAGTGTCGCCTATAATGCTTTACAAAGAAACTACATACAGAAAGCATAGTGTGTTGACTTTTCGCTGCCTTAACGAATATTGACGGTTGTATCGTTGCCGCAACTCCCCAAGTAGGTTTAAAAGTTTATCATAGTTACTCTCAGACGTCGCGGCTAATGCATCTAATTTAATAAGACCTATATTTTTAATCTGTAACAAGTGAGCGACTACAATCTCTAAGCTCTGGAGGTCCGAAAATCGAGACTCGCCTAGTGTCACTGGGTCGCCGTTTTACGAACGGGATCGCTGTGTCAACTCAGCCCTTGGAGCCCCTGTGATAATCCGCTTAGCTCTCCCGCAAAACGCAGGTGTGCGGCGTGGAAGACACACATACGAACGCCATCTCCAAAAGCGGGTGATGTCGCCTGTGAGTGTGTCCTCTTTTCGGACTCCAGTGGCGACGAGAAGCCGGCTCCGGTAATTGAATTTAACCCAGCTCAACTTCGTGCTTTGGATTTCTTAACAGAACCCCAACAAGTCATTGCGTTTGTAAGGGTGTTACCAACGCAATGAAATACGCAGCAGCTGCGTCTTTTATCATCTCCAACTTCCTTGGACATCAAAGCCTCAGCGCATGTACTAAAAATTCAATTTCAACTCGACAACAGAAAACATCGCAATGTTCCCCGGGAATATTTGAGAAGACATTCATAAAATATACACAAGTTGTAATAGAATTTTTCGAGGCGTAGAATTTTTATACCACGGCCCTCCAACTTTGTTGTTGCACTAAATTATTAGGGTTATATTCACAAATTTATAAATTTCCGTTGTTCGTGACCAAAGATTACAATATTTCCAAGACTTTAAATGCCTGGATATCATAAAACGCAAATGAATTATACTTCTGATATTTCCTTGAAAACTTTTTATTCCACGGAATGATCCAGAAATTTGCCATGTGACAGATATCGGGTAGTCGTTCATCTGTAGCCATCCCAAGTCAAGTTAGAAGAGGAATCGTTCTCCAATATTCGATATGTACTGCGGCTTGCGCGCTATCCATGCCGTCATTATCGTTAACTAAAAATACAGCACTCAATGAGATCACGCTATCTTCACTGCAGATGAGAAAGCAAAATTTATCTTTTCTTTTTTCCACTCGATCACTGACGGTCGTTTGATTATGAAGAGCAGCAATTTAAGAGTGCGCCCACAATAGAAATGGCGAGCGACACGCCCCGTGTAGCCAACAGTCCAGATAATGCCACGGCGGGAAACACCAATTATAATCTTGCCGGATAGGTACCAGCAAATTTCGCCAAACGGTTCCGTACGGGTCTCCTGCACTGAAGCTTTGAACAAACTGTGGCGCTCTCTCTCTGGACAGTACAAGCTCATCTGATTGCGCCTCGTACTACTTCTGACGTCCTCGCTGAGCGTTTTAATTTCCTTGTAGTGCCGAATAACGTAAAAACACGTTTCGAGGTCGGATATCGTCTAGGTCTAACGCCGTAGAACAGTCGAAAGTCCGGGATTGATGCCACCAGCACCAGGGCACGTGTCTCTTCTCTCTCTGTGTGCTGTTGTCAGGATACCTAGCGTCGCGACGATTCTTGTTCTTTCTTTCCCTCTTCTGTTCTTTGCGACGTCTGAAACCACATCTCTAGACTCACGCCACCGTGGCTTACACTCATATCGTTTTATCTTTGAAGTGTGATACGATGGCGTTCGAGCATTTGCCGTTTCTTTGTATTTTCTTGGCCAATGTGTACCGCACCAGAGAAGGCACGCTTAGATACTTCGTTTCAGCTTTAGTTCAGACGCAGCCGAAGCTACGAGTTAATGGGACCAATCAAGCAGCAATAAAAGCGCAAGTCACTCGGTCTTTTAATGCCATGGCATTCGTTATGGATTTTTTTAACTTTCTGGCCTCCGAATGTGCAGTAGGCATGAGCAGTACAACCATTTCACCTTATATTTTCACTCTCCGTCACATTCGCACCCTCTTCGAGGGACGTGACGACCTTGACGTCGTCCTTGACATCGTCCTTGAGGTCATTCATGAGGTTGTCCTCGAAGCCGTCCTAGAAGTCATCCTAGAGGTCGCCCTTGAGATTTCCCTTGAGTTCGCCTGGACGTCGTCCTTGAGATTGTCCTAGAGATCGCCCTAAAAGTCGTCTTGGATGCCGTCCTAGACGTCGTCTTAGATGCCGTCCTCTAGGACGTCGTCCTTGACGTCGTCTTAGACGTCATCCTTGAGATTGTCCTAGATGAATGCTTTCACAATTCATAAATAACCAAGAATTGTGTTTTCTGCAGCAATTTTGTTTTGTTTTTAATGATTGGTTCAGCGATGATAGAACACGTACAAAAACATGACGAACACACTGAATGTGCGCTTTTTACGATATCTGATTTGCCCCATCAGCACGTAGCGTCGCCTGCATCCGAACTTAAGCTGAAACGAAGTATAGACGTGTGGCACTTTGAGACGCCTACGTTTGAACTACACAAAATGAGTTTCTTTTCGGAGGGTCACTTGCGCAACGATGGAGGCCTATACTCACGAAAGCATGTACTCCGCTGTTTTTAATCCTTGGAACCATGACTGTAGTGTACTTATTTTTTATGTTCTTTATACGGCTGCGCTTCTAATTAGTGTTTATGTTCAATGTAATGTTAGTGACAGGTGGAGTAATAGGTAGCATAGTGTGACGTTGATACAACTATATATCCCGCCGTCCTAAAGCCGGGATGGGAAAGTACAACGAAGAAAGTTATTTTCGAACGGCTAACTTGTTACGGACTTTCGTTTATCCTGTTGGTTCAGACTTGTTAATGTGGACAACTACAAAGCTGATGAAACTCAAAGGTAACGTACTTTTTCACTCCTTTTCTTTCGTGCTTCGTCGAAACTTCACGTGTACACGTCAAGACGTTAGATTGTAGAGCACTGTCGGAAAAAAAGAGGGACATGGTAAAAGTCAATGAATATAAATGCCACTCTATCTTTAAACACGCTAATATGCAGTAATTTAGGTTCTCGTGCTAAGACGGGGCATGTTTTGTAAAGAAATACTGGTACACAACTAGCGGAGCGCAGTGTAGTCCTGCGAAGAAAGCGGGTATGATTGCCATGCCCTCTCACGTTGCAGCGATTAGTCACACAACGCTATCGAAGAACCTGACAGAGCCCTTAGAAAAAGCCACAGAAACAAAAAAACAGCACTGCAGAGACAAGCTTACTTTTACCTCAGAGAACAAGATACGATTGTGGTCAAATCAGGCATACGCAAAAAAAGAACAAACAGCTCTACTTGGTTCTCAACACCTTACGAGATGGGACATCCCAGGTGTGTCAACCGTAATTTGTCCCTCGGGGTTTTCACCCCGGCAGGTCTACAGAAGCGGGTCTATTGTCTAAAGTTCACTGTGAAAGTAATCAAAGAAGCAATATGGGAGTAAACGAATGGCGAAGCGTAAGTTCGTCTGCTCCTTGCGCAGGGGTTCCTGTGACGGCAGAACTCCGAGCTCCGCTTGGCTCTCAGTGGAAGGATTGTGGGTAGACCTCGAGGCAGCCGGCCATACAGCTTGCATTGAGCTCTGCCCACTGTCCTTCAAATCAAAGCCAATAAGAGCTCGGCGTTCTGACGTCACCGCAACCCCTGCGCAAGAAGCAGACGAACTTGCGCTGCGCATGGACTCCTTCTATAAAACCGTCGCCGTGCCCGTTGCGTTCTGGGAACCTGTGGGCCAGGAGCGCAGCACGTATGGATTTTGATGCCCACTTATTCCCACAGTGTATAACGTGGCACTAAGCCGCGATTTGGCGCTTCGAGTTTTGTAATAAGTATTCCTCCAAGACGGCTGTTATCGACCAACACAGTGTCGGGTGAGAACTGCAGCACCCGATGTGGGCTCGCGCAAAAATCACATTCGCCTAACGCAAAGCGTCTAGACATGCGCACAGCTAACAGGAGCGCCACCGCACTGGCCTGATGTCAGAGAGTTTGCCTGGTTTATAGGATGGTAGCGGAAGAAGTTAGGCCGTTATCGGCATCGTCTGCGTACGTGTAATAGTAGACGACTAAGTGAAGGAAACGACGTTCATGTCGGCGAGGAGCCTTTAGCATAGCGTCTCTGAGACAAAGCACGGCGCGGTAGGCTGCGGCTACCGCGCCGTGCTTTGTCTTCTTTGAAATGAAGAGCCCCGGGATTAGATGCACTGCCACTCTGAGGAATGTGAGGATGGGGCGTTGCCCACTGAAAAACGAGAAGTGCTTGAAGTCCGAAGGTCGAGGTGGTTTTGACTTCCGTTCATAGAAGGACAGTGGCGTTGAAATCTGCCAATGGTATGACAACAGGGGCGTCATCATGGGATCCAACACGCACAGTATGAATCCCGTAAGATACTGAAGACGTTACGAGAGGAAAACCAAGACGTTCACAGAGGTACCTAGACCAAGCTTGGTCAAAGTCTACAACCAGGGTATGGGTGGTGTAGACCGAGCGGATCAGCTCCTATTATTCTACCGAAACGAACTCACGAGCAAGAAATGGTACAAAAGGATAATTTTTCACCTGCTTTATCTTGCAGTTGTAAACAGCTGGCTCCTCTACCGTGCTGCAAAGGGCTCCCAGCTGCAGCTTGCAGAGTTCAAGCTGCAAGTGGCAATTGGCTTGATGACGGCAGAATATGCCAATGAAGCAGACCTCGAAAACAGTCGGGTCAACATCCTGTCGCGCGGAGCCTCGGACATTTCAGATTTGGTGAGATACGATGGTGTCAACCATGTCCCAATCAAGGTCCCGCAAAAAAGTGCGCCGCGATGCAAGCTGCCAACATGCAACCGACGTAGCAGGATGCAATGCAGTAAGTGCAAGGCATACCTTTGTATTGAAGTGCATGGACCGTCCAACTGTTCTGAAAAACTTCACAAGGAGTAACCTGGTATTCCTGGCGTACACATATGTGCACATCACTTTTGTTCAAGAAAAAATGTTCCTTAGACCTGCGCTATTTTTATGTCTTATTTATTGCCCTCAAAATAAAACCACTGGGTAAGACTTGCATTTATGCAAGTGGTAACATTATGGGAAACAAAGGGTTAATACCCTTTTAGTTTGTCATAAACGGATGCCGCGATGTTGAGGGTTCTCGTCTTAGAATTATTATCTCTAAAAATAATTTATATATCTGGCCCCAAGAGGTCCTTTCCCGCTTTCTTCTTCTATTGCTTCCTCATATCTCCCTCTGCGGCCTGTTTAACATACCTTTCCATGTATATCTCGCTCCTGTGTTATCAATGCATTAAATATCACATGTCTTTCTATAATAACTCATAAAACATATTAGAAAAGGAGACACTGGCTGCGATTGTAGCGGCGCCGGCTACTCATTTCCAGTCTCATTTTCTACTAAACATTTTTTTATGTCTCACCGATTTGTACCTTTTTTCTCTCTCTTGCCAACGTCTTCCCTTATCTTAATGATCTTTCCTTATAAGCGTTCTATCTCTCCTTCTAGTACACTTATATTATATATCTTCCTCTCTTGAGGATCTCATATTGCCTGTCCCATTTATATCATTGCCTTACTTTATCTGCGCTCTTACTCTCCTCCCAATTGTATCTCCCTTGCTTATATTAATCTGGGTTCACTGACACTCGTTTACACCTTCTTCATAAATTTATATTGTTATGGGGCAAGCTCAACCTTTGGGACAAAATAAAGAAAGATAGATGGGCGGTGAAAAAAAGCTGAAAAAAAAAACAGAGGAGGAGAAAGAATACGCGAGTAGCAGACAATGGTGCACCGTGACAACAATAGCAGCTGAACCAGCAGCAGAGGCGAAAAGAAAACAAACGAAGGTTTGCCCGAAAGCGACAAGCATCGGCGCCATGGTAAAAAAACAAACGAAAAACGAAGCGGCACCCAAACTGCATCACACGCACGGACGCACGCCCCAGAGGACCCTCTACTCACGGTGCGGGTGGACACGCAGAGAAGATAGTGGACAGACTCGAAAGCACCGGGGTCGGTGTCTTGAACCCGCGACAAGTATCAGGATGGACGCAGACGAACGTTCCAAGCATGGGAGACAGTCGCCGGTTTATTGGTTTACATTCTGCGCTACCCTCTAAAAGCGCTCTTGTTTCCTTCTATTGGTGTAATTGAAGATTTTACTTCGCCATAATTAGAGGCTCCAAATAACGCGAATTTACTCTCTAATAGTAAGATCTGTCAATCCCCGCAATGTTGAAAAAATAAGGGTGGCGTCAAAAAATACGAAAGTTGGTTAATAAATACGAACATTTTGTTTTAATTGCGAATTAGATAACGGACGTCTTAGAACTTGAAGGCTGGGTCACAGAAAAAAATTTCACTTTGGCCTTTCTTAAAACGCCCTTTCAATTACGTGCATAGTGTAGCAGCTTTAGCCACCTAGGACACACGAGATGTTGTATCGTGGACATTCTATAAGTGGCAGGTGCAAGGGAAATTTTAATTTATATCTACCTAAAATTCTAGCTGCACACAAATCGAGACTCAAAGAAAGGAAAAAAATAGACATATATCAATCTCTGTAGCGCGAAATTAGAGCGCAGCCCTTGAGGAGGAGAAAGGGAAGGGTACGGAGGGGAGGGTGTGCCCCCTTCTCCTCCATACTCTCTCCTCCTCCCCTCCTCGTCATCCCCTCTCCTTTTTTTCTCCTCTTTCCTCCTCCTGTCCCTTCCTTCTCCTCTTCCCTATTCCTTCTACCCTCCCTTTCTCCTTTTCCCTCCACCTCCTCCCGCATAGCCTCCTCTCCTTCTCCTCAATGCCCTCCCTCCTTCCACAGTTTTCCCGCTAAATTTAGCTGAAAAATTGACGCCACGTGACCCCAACAACAATTTAATTCCCGCTATATTTAGCAGGGAATTGAACTGCTGTTGAGGTCACGCGAGGTCAATTTTCCCGCTAAATCTAGCGGAGAAAATTACTTGCTGTTGAGGTCACGTGGCGTCAATTTTGCCACTAAATCTGGCGGAGAAACTGATTTTTTTTATAGGTGACGCGACATCAAGTCATGTGACGTCATTTTTTCGCTAAATTTAGCGGGGAAACTCAATTCGTGTTGAGGTCACATGACGAAAATTTTCACGCTGAATTTAGTGGTGAAGTGAATTACTGTTGAGGTCACGTGACGTCAATTTCCCGCTAAATCTAGCAGAGAAACTAACTTTGTGCATAAGTGACGTTACACCAAGTCATGGGACGTCATTCTCCCCCTAAATTGAACAGAGAAACTAAATTGGTGTTGAGGTCACGTGATCTAAATTTTCCCGCTAAATTTAGTGGGGAATACAATTGCTGTTAAGGTAACGTGACGTCCATTTTCCTGCTAAATCAAGCTGAATTTGTTCATAGGTGGCGTGACGCCAAGTCATTTGACGTCATTTTCCCCGCTAAATTTGGAGGAGAAACCGAATTGGTGTTGGGGTCACGTGACGTCAATTTTCCCGCTTAATCTAGCGCGGTTACGCCGACGCCGACGCCGGCGCCACGAATTCCGGAAACGGGCGCGTAAGAGCTGCACATTAAAAAAAGTGAAATATGGGCACTTCACGATGAGGTCGCAAAATTTTGATGGTGTCTTGTAGTGAATGCCACAGCTTGGTGAGATGTTCAAAGCGCATGCTCACATAATGTTCCCATCTATCGCCTACAAAAAAAAAAAAAAAGACCATCCTTAGACACGATAAAACGCACGTTGCGAAATGTTTTGTGCGATAGTTGAGCTCAATGTTCACAGTGCATGCTCTAAGCCAGATACCCACCTATGGTCTTAAACGAATGACAGCTGTCTTGATAGACGATAATCTAGAGCTCGTTCTGAGCCGCGCCATAAATAACGCGCCACAATTTTAAATTTCGAGGAGCAGAGATTCGACTTTAAATTTCGACCGACAGAATCGTCTCCTGCCGGGCAGAAAATCGGTTCCCATTTCGCCGCTTTCCATTCTCTCTCGCCCTCTTCTCTCCTCCTTTCCCCACTGGAGGCAGTTTCTGAGCTACTCGCCGCAGAAAGGGGGCGGATCTGCCTCTTTCTTGAACACAAAGGAGGAATTAAGAGAGAGTTTCCTTCTTTCTGGTGGTTCGTCAGCCTTTAAGTAAAACAGACAGTGCTCAAGATTTAAAGGATTCAGGTAGCACTCATAAAACCGAGTTTGAGGCCAAACAAAACACCCAAAATATTAACGTATGCGTGATATGACCCAAATAGGAGCGGATGGGAATTTCCTCAGCACCGCTCATGTTACATTAGCCTAGAAAGGTTTGCAACACCTGCTTTCCGTCAGGAGACTAGCCACATTTAAAGCTCAAATTATAGTAATAGCCCTTCAAAGGTTCTGCGATCTGTCTAGGTTAACGGGACTTCTCAGTTAACGCCGAAAAGAGCAATAAAGAAAAACAAAACTGAAGCGCATTTCCTAATAACCGGCGGCAATTAAGTTAAGTCAGTACCAAGCAACTGAGTGCGCAAGCGATATTTTGTTTTATCTAGGATATGTTGGGACCCAATTCAGGTGCATGACTAATTAAGCTATTAGAAATCTCGCTTCAAGTATGCATTGAAGGAACGAATCTTGCTATCCTCTTGCCGGCTACGCAACGCAATTACTGCCAAAGAAAAGTGTCAAGTTCTTGAAATCGCGTAGGGGCACCTTTCTTTATTCATTGTGCTTTTAAACATCACCTCGCCCCCCTCCCCCGCCCCGGCCCCTGGGAGTTATGAAAGGTAAATTAGATACTATTCATGTCCGAAATTTTAGACAAGACAGCGGAACGATGATTCAAATTCAAGGATGTATTGGGAATACAATTACGAGAGTTGTAAAATGTTTCAGCGTTTGCAAGCCGGAATTCCCAACTGCGTGCCTGCAATCAATGCGTGCTCACGCGTACTGGGAGAAACGGGACGGGGGGAGGGGGGGAGGGGGATTCGGAGGGGGGGGGGGGTACCTTAGGGGGATGTAGTAATGTTTTGTTTCAGGCACGAATTATACTTATATATTTTACTCGAGCAAGATAGAAAAAGAAAAACCCGCAGTCGGCTGTCACACTAAGCTTTACAGTCGACTGCGAGAAGTTTGCACATACATCTTTTTAACAAGTTATCATATACCGTGCACTACTAATACGTAAATACATTGTTGTTGAAACATATTCACAAAAATTATTCACGAAAGCGCATTTTTAGTGTGCAACATGTTTTTATTTGTCTTGTGCATTTGGATTACTTCTTCGAAGCAGCTGCATTTGTAACTTGTTCGCAGACATCGTCGGGCCGCTTTTTTTGCGGCTTTCGCTTCTGGAAGTTTTACCAGTGTCTATCTGAAAAATAAAACGTTCAACTAAAATCAAGCGTTCTTTCATAAGAAGGACGCCGAGATACTGTGTCGTGATAAATAGATATCGCTGAAATTTTAGGCAGTTTTGAAATATACTCGCAGGTCTTCAGAACATAAAAATCAATTCAATAACACAAAACGAAAGAAGGGATCTAAACGTATCTTAAATTGTGAACAAATAGGCATCCTTTATGGATTGAATCAAAGTAAAAATTGTCGATTTGTGCCAACTAAGGGGACGAAACGCTCATGAACAACTCTTGAACTATTAATATTACCGGGTTCGGTTTTGTCCCACTATAAGACACACCTTTCAGGACAATGAAACCAATGTTTCCGCATTAGAACAATCAAAACGAATCAAATACAAGTTTAAATAATTGAGCAGTCATGTTAATCTACAGTTAACTCATAACAATAGCCGCGATACGTGACGGCGAAGCAGTTGGGCATCCGCGTCGCGTTCACGCCAGTGGGTGAAGAAAAGCGTTCGGAACAAAATGCACATTTGACCATTTTGTTCTGAACGCTTTTGTTTCTTTCTTTTTGTTCTAAAGCGCGTGAAAGCGCGTCTCCCGGCACGATCTCTTGGCATTGACAGTGCTACGATGGAATTTGGTTATCGGATATATATTTGTATTTTTATCAGAGGGCGCGTGCTGTGGGCATTGCGTTTTACAGGGAGTTTCCGTGAAACGAGAACTGCGTTTTTTTGTGTCGATTGAATAAGCTAAGCTTCGCAGAAAGTTAAAACTTCGTGGGAATGTGACACGAGCGGTTGGGATAGAACGCTAAAGTTTAAGAAAATGACCTAACCCAAAATCAAAAGATAACTGAGAAGAAAAAAAAAAAGTCTCTACGAGCCAGAGCCCAGCTAAGACTAATATCGTGAAAAAAAAGTGAAAGCCGTTTACCACTCCCTGTAACACCGAATTGGAGCGCAGCTCTTGAGGAGGAGGAGGGAAGGGTACTGAGGGGGGGCGTTTCTCGGGGGGGGGGGGTGGGTCACGTGACATAGAGGAAAGGGTCACGTGACGCCCCCCCCCCCCCCCCCCCCCCCGAGGGCACGCGACCTAGGGGACTTCAGTCCACGTGCAGGGTGAGTCACGGCCCCCCCCCCCCCCCCCGAGGTCACGTGACTTCGGGGGAGGGGTCATGTGACTCCGCAGTTCAGATGACCGAATTTCCCGCTAGATTTAGCGGAGAAATTTTTCCAAAAGATTTAGCGGGGAAAATTTTCCGATAGATTTAACGGGGAAATTTTTTCCCCTAGATTTAGCGGGGAAATTTTTCCGCTAGATTTAACGGCGAAGTTTTTCCGCTAGATTTAGCGGGGAAATTTTTCCGTTAGATTTAGCGGCGAAATTTACCCATAATGCACCGCGCGGTTACGCCGACGCCGCTCAACCCGGGAACTGGCGCCTAAGAGCTGCGCTCTAAAAGTAAATGGCATTGTGGACGCCTGCGTATTCCTTTGCAAAATCTTGTCCGCAAGAAAGTAGACCATATCCTTTTTCTTGGTGTGTTTTTCTTTTCTTTTTTTACTGAAATATGTGTTACACGCTTCCACAGTGTCATTTCATGCTTTAACGATATTATGCTTAGGTGGGCGTTGGCTAAATAAACAAAAAAGTTTATTTTTTTTTTATTATCTATTGATCCACTTAACAGCCTGTTCTCGAACCTTAGCGTTATATCTCAACCGCCAGCCTCCCATTCAAAAGAAACTTTGAGCTATCGTTGATCCATAGTTTACTTAGCCGAGCCAAGAAAGCACGGTTCTAATTTCTCAGAACTTCCCCGTACAAAAACCCTACATATAAGACATGTTGTTAACTCTGTGGCGTAGCTCTGGGGTAAAGCCTCTGCTCCGCACATAGCAGGACCCAGGAGTGAAGTCGCGGGTCACCAGCTGCAACATGCATCCGGACATCGTCGTAAAAAAGGACGCGGAGACTTGCCACGCGTCGCTGGCCGCGGCCGGCTGCCGACCAAAACCAGTTTGACACACTCAGCGGCGCGCTGGCCGGCTTGCGCAGTTCGGAGCTCGTCGTTTCTCGCAGCAGAAAGAAGGAGCCAATGAGAGGTGACGTGCGTAGTGACGTTGCTATGCCATGGCAACGCGGAAGCCGCTTGACCGCTCGTCTTTCATGTTGCAAATGAGCGTAGCGTTGTTTCGTTTCGTCTGCTACACCTATTTACCCCAATGCCTTTCCCAATAAATGCAGTTCCTTGAAAATGTGCGACTGTTTCCCTTTTTAACATGACAAGACGAAGCCAGACTACCTAATTAAGGACGCCAAGAACATCCGCTCGGCAAATACAGGAAAGGAATTAGGAATTACAAGTGAGTCTCTCCTTGGAACTTGTTGCATGTCGCCTCTGTTGTGACGGACGTCTTGTTGATTCGGTGACACTCGAAAGCAGCCACCATATCTGGCGTGCAGCCGGGGCAGCAAAGCAGTGATCTGTCCCTCGGTGTTTCGGTAGCACCAAATCGGCCGTACCGAAAACCTGCACCTTCTTTCCGTGAGGGAGGCGACGTCGAAAGATCAATGAGGGGTCTAAAATGACCACATTCACGCTGATCGTCCGCCCTCTAACCCCCCCCCCCCCCCCCCCCCCAACCCCAGGTTGACATCGGGGCGCGCTCCATCCAAACTAAGGCTGACCTCGCTGCGAGGACAAATCCGAACTGTACTGGATGGACGCGCTTCGACGACGGAACTGGTTGACAGTGAGACATCCGGTGGCTAGCTTCCAAAAGCATGTGTGTGTTTGTGTGTGTGTGTCGGGGAGGGGGGGGGGGGGTGAGTGTGAGCTTAGGATGCAGGGGCGAAACTTTGACTTGGGAAAGAGTGGCTGTGGACCCGGTGAAAACGGTGTTCAACTAGGAACGCAGGAATAAATACAGGGGGACTATCTCAGGGGACGACGTGGGAATCGCACGAGCGAAAGAGGAGAACAGCAGGGCGCAGGGCCTGGGCAACACGATAAAGACGCCAGGAGCAAGCCCCTGATGACGGCTTAGCAACCTTCCCAGCCGAAGCACTGCACCTGCCGGACACCAACGAGACCGGGTGAGCGCCTTCAACTGCTGAGTCCAGCCTCCCCAAAAAACCACAACTGCGTCAAGTCGCCCACCGACCCGGATGGAGACAAGCCACGTCGTTTGTTCCAGCAGGCTGTGACTCCATGTCCGATAACTGATGTGCCGCGTCCCATGTCCACAGTATCAACCCGAACGGGTGATCAGCCACGTTGCATCTTTAGTAGGACAATAAGAAGTTCATAAGTGAGTCCGAGGTTCGTGGTGCTTCTTCTCTTCTCTGCCTCAAAAGCGACCGAAAGGGTAGTTTATTCGTTACCCCCGGTTACGGTAATCGCAGAGATTTGAATGTCGCGGGCTGCGGGCGATCTTTTTTAAAGATTAGTCAACATCCTCGACGGGCACCGTACGCCCAACTGCGAAAATTACAACATGTCAACAGCGACAAAATCAACGACGGACGTCATTTCAAGTGGTGGAAAGAGCCCGTTACGTCTATTGCTGTAATAACGGCATTAAAACGTATTTCTTATACTTGCTTCCTGTATTGCAATAATGTCCTTTCCGTTCGCAGAGAGAAATCTGAGGGAATACGGAGAGCAAGTTTGTCTGCTTCATGCACAGGAGTTGCGAGGGTGTCAGAACGCCGAGCTCTTATTGGCTGTTTGAAAAAAAAAAATAGTTTGTGGACATCAAGGCATCTAGCACTGAGGTTTACCACTATCTCTTCAATCAAAGTCAATTTAAACTCGGAGTCGTTCTGACGTCACTTCAACTGCCGCGCAAAAAGCAGACGACTTGATTTGCTCATAGCCTCTGAAGACGTGTGCCAAACGTTTCCAAGTGCTCAATTCGGTTCACGTTGTTTAGGGGCTGCGTTTGCAATACCAGCTGCTAGGGGGTGAGGAAGGCGTTGGTCGTCTGCAAACGTCTCCGCCCTTTCTCCTTTTTACGCGAAAAAACGCAGAGCATGCGCACTTGCTACCAATCTTCACAGAAGGCGTCTGCCATGAACCGTCTCTTCAATATTTAGGCTCTTGAGCCTCCCCTTGAAGCATACGCCGGCAACAAAGGCATCCACAGATTTCAATTTGTGCACCGCATCTGATCTTTTCTCCCTTAAACTAAACCAAACACGAAATTCCTTTCCGACGAAGCCTATAGACCGACACGCGGAGCGGCTCTGTGGACCAACACGGCCGGAAGACCGCGCATGCGCGAAAGCTATGTGGGCAAAAGCGGCCCGCTCTCCGTGTTTTCGCCATTGCGTTGTTTGGCGTGCGCTCCTTCTTGACGTTGTAGGGACGCTTCTAGCTTTATCTGTCCGTCGTGTATCCAGCAACGTAAGTCGTTTGCTATGCCCGAGTATTTCAGCTCGCTACCCGAGCCCGAACGGCACCGCTATAAAGACAAACTGTGCGCGGACAGCGTTGCCTTCGAGAATCCGTACGCCGCAAACAAGGCCTGCTGGACTTCCGACATGAAGTTGCTGCCACCTAAGTCGACAGCTCACGTCGTCGTTTATTTAGTTTTTTCGCCAAGCTAGTTCACGGCCGACACGGTGCAGGCCTGCAAGTCTCCCGAGGCCTACGATTACTTCGAGTCGGTTTCCGTACTGCCGGCGGAATCAGCAGACTGTGGGTCTGTGGGAGTGCATTTAGTAATTGATTAAATACACACAGTGCCTTCGAGTCAAGGTATGATATTTTTCCTATCCTCATGACCAAAATGCATGACAAGCAGTAACGCTTTGTCCGTACTGCTTTCTTGGCGGTAACTGATTACAAGTAACGGCGTTACCAGGAACGCGTTACTTTTTTCACTCACGTAGTAACCTACTCGTTACTTTTTCGACACACTAACGGGTAACGTACTTACGTTACTCGTCACTACTTCTCAAGTCTTAAATAAATTACACGAGATTTTTTTCCGTGTTTTTAGGCTTCAAGCCATGTGAATTTCTGAGTTTTCTGCGTTTTTTCTTGTAACTATTTGGGTGAAACTCTAGAAAGAGATAAAGTAATTACGTTCACTTTCTGCATGAACATAATGTTTTTTTTTATATATGAGCTTATGCATGCCTGCATCGTCAAAACAGTAAAACGTGTTAAATCATAATTTCAAAAAGTAACGCAGAAGTAACGTGCGTCACATTTTATCAGTACCAGTAACGCGTTCCTTTTGTTTTTAAGTGACGTAGCTCGGTAACGCGTACCATTTATTTCGAAGTGACGATTAACGTATCTCGTTACTTTTTTTCGGTAGCGCCTACTACACGGCTGTTCTGTCGCAGATCCCCTTCTGCTGGGTAGCACGGGCGTAGGGAGCCTCCGACGAGCGCTTGGCCGGTACTTTGTGCGCGAACACCGTGGGAGCAAAATCCGGGTGGTCTGGATCAGACGTCGGTTTTCTTGCACATAAGCAAGCCTCGGGACGGAGATTGCAATGGAAGCCGCACTTGCCTTCAAGAAAGTGCTACACAAACGGTCGTTCGCGCGAGGCTACCATTCTTTTCGATCCATGAATAGTTTTAACCTTACGTGCCTTTTAAAGTCAGCCGGGAACTTGTGGAAACACGATCCGCTACTTTTTTTTTTTTTTTTACCTTTCGGTGCAATGAACGGCAACACAGCTCCGCGGCAAGCTGAAAGGCTGTGACGCCCATACAAAACGTGCGCCCTTCTGGCCACACCATCCGGCTCCCGCACGATCGCAGCGCCGCCGCAGCTCCGTGACGTCAAGCCCGTGTGTAGGTCTACAAGGCGAATAGAACAAAGCTCGGGTATTTATGTCCCCGGGCCGGGGATAGCTTGGACAACTGGCCGCCAGGCTATGTGGGCGATGTCCGCGCGAAGACAAAAAACGTAGTGTAAAAGAAAACAATCTAATAAAAAATGTTGATTTAATCGCGAGAGGAGCTTCGCGCCCATAGATTTACGTAGTGACACTTTTGAAAAAACAAAAAAAAATTGTGCTTACCAAAGCCCCGTCGGATCCAGCGAGGGCTGTTGATCTGGTATAATCCGCTTTGAAGAGAAGAGTTCATTGACCCAATTTAGTCGCAAGTCAATATTTATTTAGAAATGTTGCCGTTTTTGTTTTTCTTGACAGAGTTAACTCGGATGCTTTTTATCCAACAACGCGCATCGGCAAACAAACTAAACGATAAGAAAACGTTTTATAAATTTTAATATAGGTGCTTCAATGCAACCCAAACTTTTTCGAGCCGTCCATATAAAAATAAGTTGCTTCTTTTCAATCTCGCATAAACAGCCGCCAATATTTCGCTTGAGAATTAAATGTATTTTTACCTCATTCGCTCTCCACACCTTTCATTTCAAGTAATAAATATGGTCGCGTAAATCCAATCTCGTTCCAACAAAGGTGTAATCTACATGTGACTCCTTTACTTCAACGCTACAGCTGGATCCGTTAGCCATCTCCTCTGACGCTGCGGAAGGAAAACAACGGTCTTTCCCTCCTAGGTGATGCTATCCGACCAAGCCACTTTCATTGGTGAAGGTGGGGGCGGGATATCGCGTGCACCGCGTCAAGCCAACAAACGCCGGCTGCACTCGGGGTTTTCTTTCGATCGAACGGCGTCTCCCTCCACACCTCCCACTTCTCCATCACAGCTGGAGACTTCTTTGTCCTGTCGGAATACCCGCCGGAACGCCGGCACTGGGCGTAGCAGCGGCTGCCTTCATTCAGCGAGGTCCAAAGGCTCGTCTTTGTGGCCGGTGCCGATCGCAGACCGATGAGGGCTCTCACCCAGGATCTGGGTGTGTACGGGCCAAGTGGTGCGTAAGCGTGAGGCCCTGGCTCAGCTTCCCCTCCAGGGGGATGGGGAAGCTTCTGGCTTGGAATAGTGACTTGGCTTCTGACTTGGATTGCGTGGATCGTTCATTACTGCCTGGATTGTTGTTTTCGGTAAGGCTTTAACTGACTCTCCTTTTGTTTGTTGCGGTATAAAGGTTTGAACCAGACATGCTTCAGTTGGCCGCGGGCCTGACCCTTAGCTTCCGGCCTCTATCGTCAGTTCACTTGTTTGCTTGGTTCCCCATGCCTTATTTCTTTCTTTCTTTTTATTTTTGTGCTTGCTATTCTTGAGTGGTTTTATTACGGCAAATATTTGCGAAGTGCAAAGCGCTCCTTTTCCAAAACTGCGTCTGTACACTTCCATCACAGTAATAGCGAGACCAACCTATTTTTGTACTTGATATTATAGATCAAAATAATTATTATAATGTGAATTCTCAAGGAAGGTCAAGCTTCGAGGCAGCAACACTTCAGTAAAACGCACGTTTAAGCCTATCACGTAAGTAAAATGTCCATTTCTAACCATACGCATAGTTGAAGTTAATTTTACCGTCTTACATTGCATTTAAACCTTCCATTTGGTCAACATGAATTCGTGTATTCACAAAAATACCTTCAAGCAGCCATGTGGGAAAAGATTAGAAGTGCAATTTCATTACTTCTAGGGAGTAATTTTGCAACCTATCATTCAAGGATTAGCATGTACGCACTTTCGTTCAGTGAGCCGCGCAACCATATAACGTTTTAAACAAAGAAGATAAAAAAATTGTGCGAAGAATAATAGATAGGAAAGAGAGGAAGAGAGAAGTAAATACGAACCGGGTGTGAATACAAGAATGTAAATTTTATCAGTAACGAAAACCGTGACCAGCCAGAGTCAATGAAAATACCCGAATAACATGCGCACTTTTTGCTTCTAACACGCCACGAGGCTCCTAGCGACGCCGACTAACCTACCAGATTATTTTTAAAAAATGACTATAGTAGCATAATGAATGGAAAAAGGCCATGTTCTTCCCCTAAAACTGGTTGTGAAACCGTCTTCAATAATATTGAAATCTCTGGCGCTGTGATTCTCCTCCCTAAATCGGTGCTTCGTCATACGAGCAGGCTGTTGCAAATTGTACGAGACGAGACGCCGTATCGGGACGTATTCTCTTTCCATCTGTCGGACAGAAAAGCGGGACCCGGAATGTACAAGACTTCGACAAAAAAAAGCCAGTGAAAATAACAGTCTGAGGGCGGCGTATATCGAGACGGGACCGCCGTTCATCGAGGCACCATTGTCCGTCTCTAGCAATCTCCCCCTTCTAAACCTGCTCTAGGTTCCCCCTCCAGACGCCGTTCTCCCCGATACAAGCCTCCTGAGGCCAGCGCGGCCAACCCAATCTAGCTATCCAGATTTTCCCCATCTTCCTCTCTGTTCCTAAAATGCACCAGGCTCGTTCTAGCTGGAGCCGCGCACGAAAAGTCGACGTCTCGCAGAGAGCAGGGACACAGCTACAAAGCCGCCTGTCCCCGGTAGTGAAAGGAACTGGGACCAGCCGACAAGCAGATAAGCTGATCCCCTGCTATTTTCCCTTTTCTTGCCCTCTTTCTTTTATATCTCCTTCCAGATCTGCCTTTTTTTTGCCCTATCTTTCTCTTTCCCCGTCTATTCGGACGTCCCACAAACTACTCCTTTCTATCTTACAACTCTCAACATATGTTTGCATCCCCTTCTCTTGCTCCAGGTTTCTACAACCCAACCGCTTTTTGCCTTCCAGCTTTCTCTCGTTCTCGCAAACTAATTACTTCGGCGGGCTATCCAGCCAACTCTGCATCGGACGCACACTTTCGCATATTACTTCGCAGTAATCGGATAAGAGCATGAATCCTGACGTCAGCACGTGTCACGCAAGAAACAACCCCACCTGGCAAGAAAACGCCTTTTGACGACATCGACTTCCGGCCCTTGTAAGACACCGCACTTCCTGGCGCAACTCAAGAGAAGAGGCGCCCTACGACTGTCCACAACACTTCGGCGGGCAATCCAGGCAACTGAGCATCGGACGCACTCTTACGCATCGTATTTCGCAGGTATACTGTTGCGTTTTGTTGCTGCCTTGTTTTTGCCTGGATCGCCTGCTGAATTCCTCCGTGTTAGCTTGTGCCGCCCATTAAAATCAGTATGGCGGATAAAGAACCTAGCACTATAAAAGAATTGGGAAAACTTTTGACTGAACTGACGATGAAAGTAGACAGTATGAATAGCAGTGTCAAAACAGCACTCGAAAGAATTTCCCAATCAATGACATTTAGGAACAAGGGCTTCGAAGAGTTCCAGGTGACGATGGCTAACGCAAACAGAGAACTGAGCAGCAGCAAATAATAAAACCAACAAGGATCTTATCAAACAGCTCGATGACATAAAGCGTATTATTGCTAGAATCAAACAATACAGAAGCAGAAATAACCTGGAGATTAAAGGGATTCCACAAAACCCAAATGAACGCCTAGGCGCAATGATCACTGAGGTCGGGAGCAAGATAGAGGTTTAGATTTCTGACTCAGATATAGATGTGATACACCCTGTTCTCACGAAAGACAACACGAAACTTAATTGATGGTTAGGTTTATCTCCCACGGTATCCGTGATAAGGTTCTAGCGGCATCGAAAACGCGCAGACTGATAACGAATGTATGTGCCTAGGGAACAAAGTGTTGCTAGAAAAGACTACTCGAAAGAAGAAGGGAAACAACTGGAAATTTTTGTTCGTATCCCAGAGAAAAATACTAATGCGATGGGCTGAAAACGCGGTTGTGATACAAATTATGAACGAGGATGATCTTGCTCTGATTCTATAAAGTTGAAAACGTTGCCTAGAACAAGACATAACTTCTGGTTTCTATTCCAGAAATTAACAAAGCTTATAAAATGAATTATTGTCATTATCGCATTGCTATATTCGTAGTCTGAACAAAAATGCGGATCCTTTATGTGCATTACTTGGGGAACGTGTGTTTC
Organism: Ixodes scapularis; assembly: GCF_016920785.2. Classification (NCBI taxonomy): domain Eukaryota; kingdom Metazoa; phylum Arthropoda; class Arachnida; order Ixodida; family Ixodidae; genus Ixodes; species Ixodes scapularis. The sequence goes on from NW_024609837.1 coordinate 75,587,292, forward strand.
AGTACAATGTTGTAGCCCTATCAGAAGTATGGCTCAAGGACAACGAATCCTTCCTGGTTACCAACTAATATCATTACCAAGACCAACAACTACAAGAGGTGGTGGGATCGCATTATTGATAAAAACGGGGATCACACTCAAGAAATGCAGTGAATATAGTTGCGTGTACGGCGTTTTACGTGCATATTTGACTGATCATTCACCTATTGCTCTATTGACCTCAGAACCCGTACGCCGAAGTTTCAGTAACTAGTTTAGCTGTAATAAATAAAACTAAATTATAAGACTCTCCGGAGATTATTAGTCACTGCAAATTTTAGTGGCATCACTGATATTGATATCAACACAAACTATCGTTGTTTTCATAATATACTCCGTCAATGCGTAAATGAATCATCAATTGAACCAAGGGGTCATTACAAAAAACCTATCGGCCCATAGATGACGCATAAAATATTGGAAATTATAAAAAGTAGAGACTTTTGTTATAAGAAGATGAAGCAACACAGAAATAATACATATTATTTTCGCCAATTTAAAAAAAAAATATAGAAATGTAGCAACAGCTCTAAATCGACGAAGGAAAAAAGTACTACTGCAATATGATACAGAAATTTGGGAAATATACAAATAAAATGTGGGTAATTATAAATTATATAAATAAGCTTAAGAAAAAAATGTGGTACTGCCAAAGCTGGAGGCTACTGGATGCCATAATGATAACGACATCACAAAGAAGTTTAATTAATATTTTTTGCAATATTGGTAATGAACTCGCTGAAACTCTTGAAGAGGCAATCACAAACCAGCTTACAGAGCTTTTTTAGTAACACATTCAGCTATCAATATATTACGTGCTAAGAAATTACGTCAATGATAAAAACGATGCTATGGGACAAGACTCCTGGATATGATGATATTTCAGTAAACATAATCAAAGACAACATCAATATATTTAGTATACCGTTGAAAAAGACATACAATAAAGCGTTTTACAATGGTGCCTACGCGGAACTACTAAACATAGCGAGAGTGTTACCGATTTATAAGAATGGCAACGTGAACCAATTTTCGAACTACAGACCAATATCGGTCTTAAGCTGTATAAACACAGTTTTTCAAAAACTTGCAGCCACCTTTCTTCTGACTAAATATGATATTTTATTTGATAATCAACATGGTTTTTGAAGAGGCAAATCGATGGGCACAGCGGTTTTCACAGTTAGTCAATTCATTAACAATGCGCATTGAACAGCAATAAAATTGCAGTTGGCCTATTCTTAGATATAAAAAAAATCTATCACACTCACCTCCAATACTGTGGTGAATCCTGGGGTTTTTGCCCATCAAAGCTACAAACAATCGATTATAACCCTTTAAAAGCGAGCAATCAGAATATTAGCCAACGCAAGATATAATGCTCATTGCGTTCCATTATGTCAAAGCCAACGGATACTGCCATTTCACCTGGTACGAGATTACAAAGCTGTGGTTATGATGCATAATATTTTGACAACAAATAAACCAGTACCATCACACATTTTCTCACAATCGGAAAGAGTCACTGCAAATGTTTTCGCCAACAATTTCAACATTTCATTTTCTCGTAATGTGTATGGTCAAAAAATGATACAGCATGCTGGAACAAAAATATGCAAGTACTTAGGCATCCCAATAAAAGAGAGCAAAACGTTCAATAATACACTGAAATATTTTATTTGAAAACAATGTTTCAGTGACTAATACTTTTGTACGACACATGCATGGGTGACAGGTAACCTGTACAATATTCATTTGTGTACACTTGGAATGGATGCAAGACTAGCCAAATAGGCTACGGATCCAGATGCGTTTGCGCAGTGTGATTTGTGTTTTTTTTTTAAATTTTAAATAAAATTGAATTGAATTGAAACTTTTTAAATTCATCATCCGTTCTGTTTTCTTCGCTTATAAGAAAAACATGCGCTCTTTTTCCTTCTCCCTCTACTTATCATTTATCTCCAACATTTATTCGTCCAGAGACTGTTCCTTTCTGTCAAATTTATTGTTCTGATAATGGCAAGCCTTTATCGACTGACTCGGTCCTTCCCAAGTGATTCTCGCTTCGCCTCGAGACAATGAGCACTCGCTTTGAACGTCGAGGTGAAAGGACCTCCAAGGAAGTCCCGTGAGTGGAAAATACGACCGACAATAATAGGGACATCAGCTAGCAGCGGCCACAACGATTTACGTTGGGAAGTGCTCCTCTCTAAATCCCCACGCCGCAATCGCCTTAACTTCGTCATCATTCGCCATCCCCTGCACTTCGCTCCATCTGGTTCACACTTTTATAGGGTAGTGGGTGTCCTCGTTAGCGTATCTTTTCGCAATCCAGGTCGTTCCACGTTTCCCTTCTTTTTAAGTTGTTCGCTCAAAAATCACACTGACGGATCAACAATCTTTTTACACCAAAAGTCACGCAGCGATCGCAAATTGCGGTCGCTATGTACTCGAGTGCCACTTCAAAACTTTGTGGTCATAGTTTCTCTCCCGTTCACGTCCCTACAATTCCGCGTCTTATCCCCATTCGTCCCCACGGCGTTGTTTACGGACAGCGCTTTCTAATACGACGTGCACACACACCCGCATTTCATGAAAGCGCCTCACGCACGACTTCGGAGGAAGTTTATTGTGTAATAACTCTTGAGATGTTGAGAGTCTGACTCATCTTCACGTCCTGAAAGTACATAAACTATACATACCTCAATTTAACATGTCTATCCTCTTTTAAATTGTTTTCAAGAAACCCAGATGAAAGTTTAAATGTCACCTTCAACGATAAAATAACGAGAACAATGGTATGGCGTATTATAACTTTCACACAATGAGAATCTTCTCCCATGGATTAAATACGGTCAGCGAAGCACCGAAGCGCTCGTTTTCCCCAGGAAAACATATAGAAACGAAAGAAATTTATACATCTCTCAGTTATTGCGTCATTTCGCAAACAGTTTAAACAATAGCGTCTTCGATTTTGAATTATTATGAGAGGTGTACCGCCATCCATCTTCAACACAATCATCAAGCCACGAAATTAAGGTCTGTTGTTTTATCATAACAGAATATCTTAAACATGGCGTGACAGCAATCTAATACAATTACTTCACCGTCCCATAGGAAAAAAGTTCGCATTTTTTGCCCACAAAGTACGAAGAAAGGAAAGCGATAGCTGTAGAACGGTCGCGGACTATGGGTCGAATGGTGCCGTCACGTACCTGAGGAAGGAGGTGCGACGTGGTGAATTATCATAATTGTCGTGGTTGGCATCGTGTATGCTACTGACGACTGCCACCAGTGCCCGGTGATTTGTGAAGTGGGTATGCGTGTGGAAGTTTCTAATACCACCCAACATTACGCGTAGGAACTCGAAACTGCCAAAGTTAAATCTTGCATAACGCAAGTAATGTTTGAAAACGAGTCTTTCAAGCAGATGACACAAGGATTCTCCCTTCGCTTCGCCATTCTTGGCGGGACGCCAGGGCCCCCCCCTTCACTGTCTTCGCGCGGCACGACCGACGGGGGTCCCGACTTCCTTCTCCTCGTGGGAAGAGGGGAGGTAAGAAAGAAAACATTAATTCTTCGCGCGTGCGGCACCTACAACCTACGACGACAAACTCTCAGCATAGTGTCGCCTATAATGCTTTACAAAGAAACTACATACAGAAAGCATAGTGTGCTCGCTTTTCGCTGCCTTAATAAATAGTGACGGTTGTATCCTTGCCGCAACTCGCCAAGTAGGTTTAAAATTTGATCGTAATTACTCTCAGGCGTCGTAGCTAATACATCTAATTTAATAAAACATCCCTTTTTTAATCTGTAACAAGCGAACGACTACAATCTCTAAGTTCTGGAGGTCCGAAAATCGAGACTCGCCTAGTGTCACTGGGTCGCCGTCGTACGAACGGGGTCGCTGTGTCAACTCAGCCCTTGGAGCCCCTGCGATAATCCGCTTAGGTCTCCCGCAGGACGGAGGTGTGCAGCGTGGAAGACACACAAAAGAACGCCATCTCCAAAAGCGGGGGATGTCGCGTGTGAGTGTGTCCTCTTTTCGCACTGCTGTGGCGACGAGAAGCCGGCCCCGGTAATTGAATTTAGCGCAGCTCAACTTCGTGCTTCGGATTTCTTAACAGAACCCCAACAAGTCATTGCGTTTGTAAGGGTGTTACCAACGCAATGAAATACGCAGCAGCTGCGTCTTTTATCATCCCCAACTTCCTTGGACATCAAAGCCTCAGCGCATGTACTAAAAATGCAATTTCAACTCGACAACAGAAAACATCGCAATGTTCCCCGGGAATATTTGAGAAGACAGTCATAAAATATACATAAGTTGTAATAGAAGTTTTCGAGGCGTAGAGTTTTTATACCACGGCCCTTCAACTTTGTTGTTGCACTAAATTATTAGGGTTATATTCACAAATTAATAAATTTCCGTTGTTCGTGACCAAAAATTACAATATTTCCAAGACTTTAAATGCCCGGATATCATAAAACGCAAATGAATTATACTTTTGATATTTCCTTGAAAACTTTTTATTCCACGGAATGATTCAGAAATTTGCCATGTGACAGATATCGGGTAGTCGTTCATCTGTAGCCATCCCAAGTCAAGTTAGAAGAGGAATCGTTCTCCAATATTCAATATGTACTGCGGCTTGCGCGCTATCCATGCCGTCATTATCGTTAACTAAAAAGACAACACTCAATGGGATCACGCTATCTTCATTGCAGATGAGAAAGCAAAATTTATCTTTTCTTTTTTCCACTCGATCACTGACGGTCGTTTGATTATGAAGAGCAGCAATTTAAGAGTGCGCCCACAATAGAAATGGCGAGCGACACACCCCGTGTAGCCAACAGTCCAGATAATGCCACGGCGGGTAACACCAATTATAATCTTGCCGGATAGGTACCAGCAAATTTCGCCAAACGGTTCCGTACGGGTCTCCTGCTCTGAAGCTTTGAACAAACTGTGGCGCTCTCTCTCTGGACAGTACGAGCTCATCTGATTGCGCCTCGTACTACTTCTGACGTCCTCGCTGAGCGTTTTAATTTCCTTGTAGTGCCGAATAACGTAAAAACACGTTTCGAGGTCGGATATTGTCTAGGTCTAACGCCGTAGAACAGTCGAAAGTCCGGGATTGATGCCACCAGCACCAGGGCACGTGTCTTTTCTCTCTCTGTGTGCTGTTGTCAGGATACCTGGCGTCGCGACGATTCTTGTTCTTTTTTTCCCTCTTCTGTTCTTTGCGACGCGTGAAACCGCATCTCTAGACTCACGCCACCCGGCCACCGTGGCTTACACTGATATCGTTTTATCTTTGAAGTGTGATACGATGGCGTTCGAGCATTTGCCGTTTCTTTGTATTTTCTTGGCCAATGTGTACCGCACCAGAGAAGGCACGCTTAGATACTTCGTTTCAACTTCAGTTCAGACGCAGCCGAAGCTACGAGTTAATGGGACCAATCAAGCAGCGATAAAAGCGCAAGTCACTCGGCCTTTTAATGCCATGGCATTCTTTATGGATTTTTTTAACTTTCTGGCCTCAGAATGTGCAGTAGGCATGAGCAGTACAACCATTTCACCTTATATTTTCACTCTCCGTCATATTCGCACCCTCTTCGAAGGACGTGACGACCTTGACGTCGTCCTTGACATCGTCCTTGAGGTCATTCATGAGGTTGTCCTGGAAGCCGTCCTAGAAGTCATCCTAGAGGTCGCCCTTGAGATTTCCCTTGAGTTCGCCTGGACGTCGTCCTTGAGATTGTCCTAGAAATCTCCCTAAAAGTCGTCTTGGACGCCGTCCTAGACGTCGTCTTGGATGCCGTCCTCTAGGACGTCGTCCTTGACGTCGTCTTAGACGTCATCCTTGAGATTGTCCTAGATGAATGCTTTCACAATTCATAAATAACCAAGAATTGTGGTTTCTGCAGCAATTCTTTTGTTTTTAATGATTGGTTCAGCGATGATAGAACACGTACAAAAACATGACGAACACACTGAATATGCGCTTTTTAAGATATCTGATTTGCCCGATCAGCACGTAGCGTCGCCTGCATCCGAACTTAAGCTGAAACGAAGTATAGACGTGTGGCACTTTGAGACGCCTACGTCTGAACTGCACAAAATGAGTTTCTTTTCAGAGGGTCGTTTGCGCAACGATGGAGGCCTATACTCACGAAAGCATGTACTCCGCTGTTTTTAAACCTTTGAAACATGACTGTAGTGTACTTATTTTTTATGTTCTTTATACGGCTGCGCTTCTAATTAGTGTTTATGTTCAATGTAATGTTAGTGACAGGCGGAGTAATAGGTAGCATAGTGTGACGTTGATACAACTATATATCCCGCCGTCCTAAAGCCGGGATGGGAAATTGCAACGAAGAAAGTTATTTTGCGAACGGCTAACTTGTTACGGACTTTCGTTTACCCTGTTGGTTCAGACTTGTTAATGTGGACAACTACAAAGCGGATGAAACTTAAAGGTAACGTCCTTTTTCACTCTTTTTCTTTCGTGCTTCGTCGAAACTTCCCGTGTACACGTCAAAACGTTAGATTGTAGAGCACTGTCGGAAAAGAAGAGAGACATGGTAAAAGTCAATGAATATAAATGGCACTCTATCTTTAAACACGCTAATATGCAATAATTTAAGTTCTCGTGCTAAGACGGGGCATGTTATGTAAAGAAATACTGGTACACAACTAGCGGAGCGCAGTGTAGTCCTGCGAAGAAAGCGGGTATGATTGCCATGCCCTCTCACGTTGCAGCGATTAGTCACACAACGCTATCGAAGAACCTGACAGAGCCCTTAGGAAAAGCCACAGAAAAAAAAAAAACAGCACTGCAGAGACAAGCTTACTTTTACCTCAGAGAACAAGATACGATTGTGGTCAAATCAGGCATACGCAAAAAAAGAACAAACAGCTCTACTTGGTTCTCAACACCTTACGAGATGGGACATCCCAGGTGTCTCAACCGTAATTTGTCCCTCGGTGTTTTCACCCCGGCAGGTCTACAGAAGCGGGTCTAGTGTCTTAAGTTCACCGTGAAAGTAATCGAAGAAGCACTATGGGAGTAAACGAATGGCGAAGCGGAAGTTCGTCTTCTCCTTGCGCAGGGTTTGCAGTGACGGCAGAACTCCGAGCTCCGATTGGCTCTCAGTGGAAGGATAGTTGGTAGACCCCGAGGCAGCCGGCCATACAGCTTGCATTGAGCTCTGCCCACTGTCCTTCAAATCAAAGCCAATCAGAACTCGGCGTTCTGACGTCACCGCAACCCCTGCGCAAGAAGCGGACGAACTTGGGCTGCGCATGGACTCCTTCTATAAAACCGTCGCCGTGCCCGTTGCGTTCTGGGAACCTGTATACCAGGAGCGGAGCGCGTATGGATTTTGCTGCCCACTTATTGCCACAGTGTATAACGTGGCACTAAGCAGCTATTAGGCGCTTCGAGTTTTGTAATGAGTATTCCTCCAAGACGGCTCTTATCGACCAATACAGTGTCGGTTGAGAAATGTAGCGTCCGATGTGGGCTCGCGCAAAAATCCCATTCGCCCTAAGGCAAAGCATCAAGCCATGTGCAGAGCCGACAGGAGCGCCACCGCATTGGACTGATGTCACAGAGTTGAGCTGGTTTATACGACGGTGACGGAGAGAAGTTAGGCCGTTATCTTCATCGTCTGCGTATGTATAATAGTGGACAACTAATTTAAGGAAACGACGTTCATGTTGGCGAGGTGCCTTTACGCGTAGCGTCTCTGGGACAAAGCACGGTGCAGTAGACTGCGGCTTGCTGCCTATTTGTCACAATGAGAAAAAGTACGACCAAATATAAGAAAGAGAAGAGAGCAATAGAGGAATGCAAGAATGAAAAAGCAAACTGCCGTCAAGCAGGTATGTACTATAAAATACATATAATGTAAGACAGAAAGAGGAAGATAGAATGTAAAAGAGAAAGTAAAAGAGTAAAAGCAAAGCAAACAAAAAAAACTAGGGATAGAAAAGTAATAATAATAAAAACTTTAAGAAAGCAGGAATAAATACAAAAAAGCAACAGGATATACTAGGCACAGCAAGAAAGGAAAACGGAGAAAAAATGTGCGTGGCAACAAAGAAAGAGAGAAAGAGTAATTACAAAAAGGAGCAAAGTGGCAAATCAAGAAGGTAAAACGCTGAAGTAGTAAGCCAGTTTTTTTTTTTTTTTTAGACCTGTATCGCAAAAGATGTGTCATAGAGTTAAGACAAAATATTCCGAATGGTATTACTTTTATTAATTTCTCGAAGAAAGCACTTTGTCCAATGGTACTCTATCCATTTGTTTTGTATGGTCTCTCGTTGAGTTCAAGCTTCACTGCACCGGAGGTAGCCTCTGAGGTTTCACGGAAAGAAAAGGGTAAATACTTCACAACAAAATATTTATTCCAATATACAAAAAAAAAAATTGCAAACACAGGAAGGAGAGGCATCGGGAAGAACGCGGGAATGAAAATATATAAACACGTCATGAAATTAAAACTACACCATAACTAACATAATATTGCAAGAAGCTTCCGTGTGCTTAGCTGTGAACAGAGGAACGGGACGTGACACAATAGACGAAGCCAGCAACAAAACGTGCAGCTCACAGATATAAAGCACGGAGAAATAAACGTTTGTATCAGGATGAGAAGAGGATTAAATAGCCGGGTTCAAAGGTAGTGGTATTGGTGACAGCGAAATTCTTCCCCCTTCATACAGGATGATTAGAAAAGATAGAGGATCGAGGGGCGGTGGCGTTGCTGTTATATTTAAAGATTCAATAGAATTGATGCCAATGAATTGTGTTATCAGTGGAGAAGTATTATGGTGTAAGTTAACATTCCACGGAAACGTTTTTGTTGTAGGCGCCGTTTACAGGCCACCAAATGCCCCGCCAAAACTCTTAGAAGATTTACATGATTACATGGCACTGCACTTCACCGATAAAACTAAGGTAATTTTAACAGGAGACTTCAACCTGCCCACTATTGATTGGACGTCCTGTAAAGTAGGTAAAGCAGAAGTCGCATCCTCTGAACGTCTGTTAGATATCTCTCTTTGTTTTAATATGCGACAGTTAGTGAGCGTCTCAACTAGAGTATCCGGCACAGGCCAAGCAACACTAGACCTGCTTTTCGTTAGTAATACAATCGAAGCAGACGAGGTCGGTGTTATTGACGGGGTCTCTGATCATAAAATCCTGGTATTCATTATTCAACTCTCTAAATCGTCGTCCCAAAATTTTTGTCCGGGAAGTGTTGTTCGAGATTTTCAAAACTCCGATGATGTGTCTATTCTCGACTACTTGGAATGGCATTTTGATGATTTTTGTCAACTCTCTGACGTCGGTGAGCTATGGGGGAAACTTAAGAGTATTGTATCTCACTGTATATATCATTTTGTCCCTTCAAGAAACGTCAGAGCAAAGAGGGTCCATCCTTGGATTACGAGGGAAATCCTACAATTAAAACGAAAAATAAAACGCCGAAGGAAAAGCAAAGTTAAAACTTCCGCGGAGATAGCAGAATTAGGGCGAAAGCTAAAGAATCTCGTCACGCAAGCTCGAGAGAGCTACTGTGGTAACGCGCTCTCACGGTTCTTGAAGGAATGCCCACAAAAATTTTGGCGTTTCTTTTCATCACCTAAGGAGGTGACCTCGCAAATCATAGTTAACAGTGAAACTGTTTCTTCTCCTTTTCAAATTGCAGAAGAATTGAACAAGTACTTTCAGTCCGTTTTCACTCTGTCACGTGACCCGTCGGGAGACCCTGCCTATGTTTCTTATCAGTCACAAATGCCGGAGCTCGTTCTGTCGGAAAGCGGCATCTTTAACTTGATTTTGAATATAAACGATAAAAAGGCATCTGGCCCAGATGACATTCCGAATGCTTTTCTAAGACGATACGCAGAGTGGGTGTCTCGGTACTTATTTGTAATTTTTCAAACTTCACTTCGGCAGAGCAAGCTACCGGCAGATTGGTTATGTGGGAAAATTGTGCCAATTCACAGGTCCGGAAACAAGATGGCAACTGAGAATTATCGTCCTATATCCTTAACATCGACATGTTGCAAACTCCTAGAACATATTATATCAAAACATATCAATCACTACCTGGAAGAAAATAACTTACTGTATAAGCACCAGCATGGGTTTAGGCAGGGTCTGTCAACGGTCACGCAGCTACTTGAATGTACGCATGAGTTCGCGTCTGTTATAAATGAGCGTGGTCAAGTTGATGTAATATGTATGGATTTTTCGAAAGCCTTTGACCATGTTCCTCACGACAAATTGCTCGAAAAGCTACGTAAATTAGGACTGAATCGGAGTTTGCTATCATGGATACGTTCATATTTAAGCAACCGAATGCAGTATGTCTGTTATAATAACGTATGCTCTCCCCCATTAGCAGTCTATTCAGGAGTACCCCAGGGTTCCGTTTTAGGGCCACTCTTATTCTTAGTCTATATCAATGACATAGCTTCGCATCTGCCTTCTGTACATGTTAAGCTTTTTGCGGATGACTGTATGCTATTTTCTAAAATTACTACAGTTATGGATCAGGAGTTACTAAATGAGTCTTTGGGGGTAATCAGCTCATGGTGTGCTACATGGGGCATGGTTATTAATTTTAATAAGACGGTATTTTGTAGTATTACAAACAAGAAGAAAGTGTTAGATTTCCGCTACACTATAGGGAGCACAGAACTTGCAAAAGTAGATGAATTTAAGTATCTAGGTGTGATTTTTTGTAATACGTTGCGCTGGAATAGTCACGTGGACTATATATGTGCAAGGGCATATCAAAAACTAGCGTTCCTTAGAAGGCACCTAAGACATGCAAATAGAGATGTTAGATTAACTGCATATAAATCCTATGTGCGTCCGATATTAGAGTATGCAAGTTGCGTATGGGACCCCTACAGAAGAAAACAGGTCACACAAATAGAAAGAATTGAGAACCTTGCTTTACGGTTTATTTTTTCGGAATATAGGCGTACGTCGTCTGTTACCGCAATGAGAGCTGAGGCGCGGCTGGATCGCCTAGAAAACAGAAGAAAAATTTCTAGATTAAAAGAATTATACATTACAGCAAACGGACTGACAAAAATAGATCCTGAAACATATCTGCTACCTTCGACGTCTCGTTCCCGGAGAACGAGCAACACTAAAGCCATTTCACCGTATCAATACAAGAATGATGTATTCAAATATTCATTCTTTTGCAGAACAATAATTGAGTGGAACGCTTTACCAGAAGAACTTGTCAGTTTCTGCAGCCTTGAGCTATTCGGAGCCAAATTGACCGAATTTTTTAATTAAGTGATGCATGTAAAGAATGCGCAGGCACTTCGAACTGCCTGCGCACGCTTGACCCGCACAGAGTGCATGATCATGTATTTATTATGTGCTTTTGTACTTCCTCTCCTGCGTAGACCGAAAGGTCCGCAGTATTGTAAATAAATAATAAATAGTTATTTTAGAAAGAGTGCTAAACTATAAAACAGCAACTGTGTAACGATTCGCGATTAACGGTGAACAAAGGCGAAAGAAACTTAGAGAAAAAGACATAACAGAGCAAATGCGTCACTTTCGACGAACGAGATGCCTTCCTCCTCACAAATATATAAAATTAAGGAAGAATCTACGTGAATTCAACCTTGGCATTGAACGTTGAACATTGTTTTTATTTGTCACATAAGTTTACAAAAAACACAGTAACGAGCCGGGTGAAGCCTCAGGGGCTTGTGTGCCTGGCTCGGAAGTTGAAGAAGTGAACAACAAACAGAGAAAAAGAAAAAAAAAAAAAAAAGCATTTGCACTTGAACCGAACAATATAATCCTTAAAGTACTAATATAACTGGACCCATTGCTAGATTAACAATTATAACACTGAGATCTCAGAAATGCATACATGTCGCGTAAGACAAAAAAAAAAAAGAAAAAAAAAAAAGACAACAGGAACATTAATTTTACTGTTCGAGGTTTCTAAGCGATATTTCTAGGTTTTGTTTTGACGTTAAATTCATTATATCATCAGGCAGGCCGTTAAAAACTTGTGGTACATAATACATCTGTGTTCGCTCACCATATTTGGTCCTGATAGGGGTATATAAAACCTAAGTGATGGCCTCATTTGACGCTGTTGAATGTAGGGAGTTTTGAAATCGGATGTCCAGAAATGTCGGAGGACCACCGTTCCTCTAAAAAGCCCCATAAAGGTCGGCTGTTTGAGTTTATGAAACATATCGTCACTCGTGATATCTTGCCTATCGAAAGAAACACTTTTCAAAACACTTTTTAGTAAGCAATTAATTCTATTGCGCCAAGAAAGAGAGCACCCTGAAAACAGGGTTATACCATATCTTAAATAACTATACGCGAGAGTATTAGCTAAAGCTTTACGAACGGAGAAAGGAAGAAACATTTTAATATTAAAGAGAGAGCATGACACGCTTCTTAATCTTTTGCATAAGTGTGCCATGTGTGTATTCCAGGCCAAATCACTGTCAAAATATATTCCGAGATATTTGACCGTTTGTACATATTAAAGATTTTCACAATTGCACGATCTGCATTTTGAATTGTGTAGTGCTATCGGAACTGAAAGTTCGACTTGCTTAAGCGGGTTTCTAAAATATACCAGTTTGGTCTTTGCAGCATTCACTTTTATAATATTAGATTGAAACCAGTCCATAGTGATAACAAGATCATTTTGGAGTTTTTGAATCGAGACATGATAATCCGCATCACAGGAGACTAAAACCGTATCATCTGCATATTGAAATATTTTGCAAACTGAGACAACACTTGGAAGGTCGTTTAGAGTGTTCTAGAACTCTTTTGAGACTTAAGTGCAACTACATGGGATCGTCCTGAAAGATGATATTTAAAAGTGAAGAAAATGGACCCCTAAATCCTAATTTGTATAGTTTAGTACAAAGAGAATCATGATTAATACTGTCAAACGCTTTCGATACATCCAAGAACACAGGGCAAGTGAAAATACTCTTATCGAAGCCCGTGTGCAAGCAGTCACTGAAATCTTCCAACAAAGCCTGCGTTCCCCGCTCCGCGATAAAGCCGTACTGATTATCAGACAATAAACCAAAACGTTCCACAAAACTAGTCACTGTTCTTAAAATATGTTTTTCTAGTACCTGCGCAAGGCAGGACAATATTGATATGGGGCGATAGTTCTTAAAGTTATTAGTTGCGCCTCCTTTGTACAGTGGTCTAACAACCGCAGTTTTCATTGCTGTAGGCCATTCTCCCGACTCAATGATGGCGTTAAACATTTCTAGAAGTACACGTTTTAGCTTTTCGAAATTTCTTCGCAAATCACGTATATGAATTCCGTCAAATCCTGGAGATTTTTTATCTTTAAAAGAAGACAAAAAGGTCACGCAGCTCCTGTTCTGATAACGAAGGTAAAAAAGCCGGAGCTTGATGCAATGTGCAATGTTCCAACTAAAATATCGCTGTATTGGACCGCGTCGCATCCACGAGCAAAAAAAATGCTGAAATCATCAATCGTTTTCTGTGTCACGGGTGCAAAGGACTTTTCGATCATTTCGGCAATTGAGCGCTTTTTTGTTGCACCCTGAATCTGATTTGTCAGCTCCCAAGTTTTGGCTGTGTCGAAGCGGTTCTTCTGAAACTGCCCTTTAAGGTACCTGCGCTTAGCCGATCGAGTTAGGGCACATGCTTTGTTCCTGGCGATTTTAAACTCGTCTTTAAGAGCAATATTGGTCGGCGAGCGTTTACATCGTTTCCAAAGATAATCTTTATATTTATAGCGGCCAACACCTCTGGTGTGAGCCATACATAGTCCGGATTACGCCTTTTAATAACTACTGTTTTTTTACACGTGGCCGAGAATTGCGAAAATAATTCTACGAACTTATCGTATAGTTTTGACCCTTCGATCGAAGTTAAAAGGTCATCCCAGTCATAGTTGCCAACCATTTGATCAAATTTTGCTACATCGGTTATTGTTTTCTTAGTTTCATCAGCTCTCCTTTCTCCTTTCCTTATTTTTTGATATTATCTGGCACGCTAAAAAATAGTGATCTGCTAATTTTTCCGATATAACCGTAGCTTTCACAGTACTCTCAAAAATACGAAGATTTATGTGGTCGATACATGAAGACACTAAACTGGTGCCCGAGCATTCTTCTCGGGTCGGAGCCTTTATAGCGCTTTCGATGCCGTAAGTTGACATCAAATTTAAATAATCACATACAGTTGGGCGTGAGGAATCTAGCGTATTTATATTGAAGTCGCCGACCAGACACAGCTGACTTATCGGACTAAATTCCGCTAGGGCTTTATCAAGTTCTTTCAAACACAAGTTGACATTATTTGTTGGGGGACGATATATTGCGATCAGAATGACGGAAAAATCATGACGGCTAATCTGCAGGCTCATGTGCTCAGAATGGGCCATCGTCATCGTAATCGGAGTCGTGCACCAACTATCCTTGACGTAAACGGATATTCCTCCTCCCCTACCAGATGCCTGGGGAGCCGTAAAACGTTCATATCCGGGAATACAAAACAGAGTTTCTATGTCTTCACTAATTTTAATTTTGGTTATAATGAATGCATCCATAACCGAGTCAAGCTCTGGCACAATAACCATAAATTGATCCCAGTATTTCCAAATACTCCCTATGTTAACGTAAAAAAAAAACCAAAAGTAGAGTTAGAACGTTCTTCGAAATTATTTTTAAGCAACAAACAGTTTGAGAACTGAAGAAATTTCATGGCAACGCCTAAACAATTTTGTCCAAGTCTGCAACACGGTTAATGCGCAACAGTGAGGACGCTTCGTTTTTCTTCGCAAACATTTTTCCGTTTTTCACCCACGTAAATTTGTACCGCTTTTCCTTTGCCTTTTCTCTGACCATCCAGTGCAGATGCCGGTTTTGTTTTGTAAGATTCTCGTTAAAGAAGATTTTTGGTAGCGCAGCTGCCTGAAAAAGAACACGGAGCTTTCCACGCAAGCCAAGCCACCTTTCTTTTAAGTTTTGCCGAGGCAAACTTAACCAAAACTATTGGAATTGACCCAGGTTTGGCAGGAAGACGATGAATTGCAAGAATATTTGAAGCTGCGAAATCGGAAAGCTCCAGTTTTGCTGCCATGTCGCTCATAGTTTTTCGGAGGTCTTCGTTGGGAGATGTTGGCAGCCCCTGAATTTCTAGGTTTGCAATACCACTATATTGTTCTTCGCTGTTAAGGTCTTCCCTCAGAGTTTGATTCCTTTCCTTCTGTGAATTCACCGTTACTTGAAGCTTCGCCTGTTTTGTTTCCAGCTCCGTTATTTGTTCTTCATTTGTTGTCGTGCATTTGAGCACGGTATGGTACTTGGCTGAAAAACTGTCCACTTTGGTTTCTAGCTCTTGCATATGCGTTTCCATCCTTTTTACTGTTGGCTTTAGCGTTAAGAGCTCGTCTACCTCAGCAGGAAGGGTCAGGAGGGTATCAACAGTTGATTTGATTGCCAATAAAGCGTCAAGCTTCTGTCCAAATCCCTGTAACTGAGCCGCGACTACTGACGTGTTATCTTGTGAGGTACCCTGCGAAGTAAAAGCTCCGCTCTGAGCCCCGCTTCTATTTTCCTACGTTGGCAGGTTTTACAACGCCACTTTTTACGTTTAGCAGCTCCCATGCCTGCGTAAGAGGCCCCCGTAATTATCGCGCAAGACTGGCCAAAATGATATTTGTTTCTGCATACCGAGCATGTGATACATCTCACATCGGCAGCAATCTCTGCAAGACACGCAAAACAAACATTTGACCCCGACATTGCCGCAGTAGTAAAATGAAAAACACATCAGTCGGCGGCAGGAACAATAACAGTTCTAGTCAAGCTACAAAATGCACTCTCACCTGGTTACGACAAGATAACGATTCGGTGAGCAATACTTCAGCGCAACCTCGCCACCAACTGCGACGGCGGCCACGGTGAAGCTTGGTTTTATGTTGTCCTCTTGGGTGGTGCGTTGAGCATGCGCTGCCGAGGAATCCTTCCCAGCGACGATCAGGGGGCGTGACGGAAACTTGCCGATGAGCTGATGTTGACGCTGTGCCACGTCGTCACGGTAGCAGCGTGGTCCCCCGCAAAGCCGCAGCGTCACCTCGCAGAATTTGGTTACGACAAGGTAGCGATTCGGTGAGCAATATATCAGCGTAACCTCGCCACCAACTGCGACGGCGGCCACGATGAAGCTTGGTTTTATGTTGTCCTCTTGGGTGGTGCGTTGAGCATGCGCTGTCGAGGAATCCTTCCCAGCGACGATCAGGGGGCGTGACGGAAACTTGCCGATGGGCCGATGTTGACGCTGTGCCACGTCGTCACGGTAGCAGCTTGGTCCCCCGCAAAGCCGCAGCGTCACCTCGCAGAATCTGGTTACGACAAGATAACGATTCGGTGAGCAATATTTCAGCGCAACCTCGCCACCAACTGCGACGGCGGCCACGATGAAGCTTGGTTTTATGTTGTCCTCTTGGGTGGTGCGTTGAGCATGCTCTGCCGAGGAATCCTTCCCAGCGACGATCAGGGGGCGTGACGGAAACTTGCCGATGGGCCGATGTTGACGCTGGGCCACGTCGTCACGGTAGCAGCGTTGTCCCCCGCAAAGCCGCAGCGTCACCTCGCAGAATCTGGTTACGTCAAGAGAACGATTCGGTGAGCAATATATCAGCGCAACCTCGCCACCAACTGCGACGGCGGCCACGATGAAGCTTGGTTTTATGTTGTCCTCTCGGGTGGTGCGTTGAGCATGCTCTGCCGAGGAATCCCTCCCAGCGACGATCAGGGGGCGTGACGGAAACTTGCCGATGGGCCGATGTTGACGCTGTGCCACGTCGTCACGGTAGCAGCGTTGTCCCCCGCAAAGCCGCAGCGTCACCTCGCAGAATCTGGTTACGTCAAGAGAACGATTCGGTGAGCAATATATCAGCGCAACCTCGCCACCAACTGCGACGGCGGCCACGATGAAGCTTGGTTTTATGTTGTCCTCTTGGGTGGTGCGTTGAGCATGCGCTGCCGAGGAATCCTTCCCGGCGTCGATCAGGGGGCGTGACGGAAACTTGCCGATGGGCCGATGTCGACGCTGTGCCACGTCGTCACGGTAGCAGCGTAGTCCTCCGCAAAGCCGCAGCGTCACCTCGCAGAATCTGGTTACGTCAAGAGAACGATTCAGTGAGCAATATTTCAGCGCAACCTCGCCACCGACTGTCTGAATCGGCTAAGCCGCAGATGGAGCCTCGAACTGTCATAAATAACTTTCTGCCACAAAGCGGCGACGGTAGCACCGCCTGGCGCCTTTCTTGTCTATAGCTCGCCGTTTGGTAACGCAAACGTCGTCTCTCGTCGCGATTGTGACAGAGGGGACGCGGGTGTCTTCGGTGTCGCCGAGTGTCAGATGACACCCTCAAATGATAATTAACGAAATTCTTCTCACTGCTGCCCCTCGCATGTTTTCTTTCTTTCTCGATCTAGCTATATTTTACAGTTTAAAACATGACACAGATGTTCGCAGTACCGTTAAAGGTTGATTGATCTCATTGCTCTAAAAGTGTTTTGGCCGGATTGGGGCCTGGTGTTGTTTTACCGGCCCAACGAAACGGTCCCTCCATTTCCGCTCTATGACGTCATAAAAGTGTCACGCAGTCACCTGTCCCGATCCTGGCGCTGTCCCAGCAGCGGTGGCCGATGTGGCAGCCTCCTGTTCGGCTGCAGGTCGCTGTGCAGCTTGACAGAGCACGAAAGTTTCGAGAGCCGAGGGTTGGGACGCCGCGATACATACAGCACTCTCGCCGCACGCACCTTTTGCCAGAACTTTTTCGCTCAGCCGCCAGGATCGCGACGTCCGACAGCGACACATTCCTGCTTTTACGACGTCATTTGTTTCCACTTCGTCACACCTTTGGATGCATGGGCGCAATGCGGAGCGCAAGTTCATCTGTTCCTTTTGCAGGAGTTGTGATGACGTCAGAACGCCGAACTACGATTAGCTCCGATAGAAGAAAACTGGGTAGACCTCAAAGCAAGCTGCCTTGAGGTCTACCCGCAATCCAATTCAATCAGAGCCAATGAGATCTCGACGTTATGAATTCACCGAAACCCCGGCAGAAGGAACAGACGAACTTGCACCCGGCATACGACTCTAAACACACATGTCGGATAGGCGGTCCGGGTGCCGTACTACAAGTACAACGATCTTTCATCTCTATAAACGTGGCGTGCTTAAAATGAAGGGCCGCTTTCCACGTTTTCTGGTTTATCTTGGAGGTGCTCCCAATCCCATGTCTCTGTCACGGGAAACTTAACACACCGCTCGGAGGTGCACCCGCCGGCAATATGAAGGTGAACACGTTACCTGGTTTCTTGCCTGTTTTACGGCTTCCTAAAGCTATATTAACTCTCAACGTCTCAAATGGTACGGGGCTTGGGGTTTACACTTTACGTTCTAGCCCCCTTCTGGAAAAGAGATTGTTTCAAAACTTGCAGGAGCGTCAAAAACAAGAAGAGGGCTGTTCACCTTCATATCGCTCACTGGTGTACGTTCAAGACTTCGCTGCTTGAACAGAGCTCGAACATAGTACAAGCTGAAAGAGCTCGAAACTAGACACGCTGGGAAGTCCTAGACTCGCGAGACTTCACCCGTCAAGAACTTAGTTAAATTAGTAATGGGGATGAGTTGTTTCGGAGACTAACAAAAACAAAGCAGGTCCTGCGTAATACTTCTTTATCCGGTCTTGGATTGTTTCTGTCCTGTTCGGCTTTGATCAAACTGATAAGAATGGTGTAAAAATAGGCTCCATATTGAGCATCGCTCCTCCCAGCCATTAATTTTTTTAAGCGTAGCAACAACCAAGAACGCATATATCGAGCTCCCAGCTCGTTTACTTACTTCAAATCAATGCGATAAAAATATCAGTAAGACTATTCCGAATATATTTTATTTTTTCACCGATAAGATTGATACATTTTTTTTTAGATTGCCACAAAAAATATTAATTAAAAAGTTAAAAATAAAAATTATGATCATTTAATGCCGCCCCTTTTTTATTCGCGCATTCCATTAAAATCCGAAGTACACAACAAGAGGCACATAAAAACTATACGTGGGAAGCCCATTTCTATGTGCAACGGTATGGCAACATTAGAGTACAAACTAATCTGTGGTCTTCCATCGCGATATTTATTACGCATTCATTAGATACTCAAATTATTTCTTATCGATTCTTCGTGGGCTCTGCAGGTTTCCTTTATCCTTCCACCTTGCGTACATATAACAACCTAAAACTAATGAAATGAAAACGCAAAACGTCGGATTATATTTTTTTCACACACACTCACACACACACACACACAACCACACACACGCGCGCGCGCGCGCGCGCGCAGTTGCACGCACGCACGCACTTACACGCACACGCACTAACGCTCACACACGCACGCACACGATAACATACGCGCACACACACACGCACACACACGCACACACGCACGCACACGCACACGCACACACACACACACACGCACACACACAAATGTTTTGAGGCCACCGTTCTCGAGTGAAAAGGGTAGGTTTCAGTCCAAAGCCGTTCCACGCTCCTATGCATCATATTGCTCCAACGGTGTTCTGACGTCTCAATAACCTTCTGATTTCCATAGCAGATAGTTCTCGGGTACCGTTATTTCCCATCCGATATGGTACAATGGGACCTCCGGGACGCACTGCGCATGTGCGAGTGTTCTGTGGCGGCGCATGCGAACTTTGCACTGGAGGGCCTATCGTGCCATATCAGATGTTGAATAAACGGTTTCTTTTTTTTTTTCAGTCTTGTACGCTACTCACTACAAGCAATAAAATTATTGTAATCTATAACTTTTTGGAGTAATTTTACATTACATTTTACATTCCATTACCCGCTACAAGTAACCACCAATTTATTTTCGTCTCAAGTATTCGAGTCGTTTAATGAAATAATTTTAAAACAATAATAATTGTAATTGAAATCGAGTGCTATTTTTATTATAAACCGGTCCCACACAGCTTTCTTTTTTTTTTTTTAGTCTAGAAAATGGGAGGGGGCAAGCCGATCACGCCTAGCCACTTTTTCCGCATGCAAAGTGTGTCTTGACAATGGTTCCTGGCTTAGTTGGTTCGACAAAGAACCGCTCTTTGCAAACTTCGTTTTTTTTTTTTTTAATTTACAGATATTTGTTTCTTTTACGGTGATAAAGTACAAGTAGGAGTTAGGGGTGTGACGTATCGGACACCATGTATTTTTATTTTTTTTTTGGAGGGGGGGGGGGGAATCTTTTTGCTAAAAACGCGGCGTAACAGGGTTAGAAACTGTTACTCGTCCTGACTACGTCTTTCTCGTCAAAAGGCACGGCTGTGACGAAGATTCTAGATAAGCTGAGCAACTTCTATAAAACAGAGGGCAGCAGCAGAAAGAAAACACGCGTGTTTTTATGGTGAACGTCAGCTGGGTGACAAACTATTTTGTGAGACCCCTTCAATAGCGCTAAACGCCTTCTGTGGGTAACAGAATTTTACGATAGGAAGGAGGCATTTTGAGTTTTGTATAAATGTTCTCGTCGCCATGTCTTCTGGAATCCTGAGGAACCACGCCATTTGGCATCAAATACATTCTGGCAACATGCACCAAAAATGGGCTGGCGACTTGTATACGTAGCTAATAATATTATTTTTATAAAGTAGAAAATATAATTCGGAACTTCTATAAAGTTTTAGAAAGAGAACCGGCTGCTTCAGGAGCACAAATCCACAAGAAGCCAATTTTGTTTAACCTTTATACCGCCGTTCGGTTACCAGTCATTTTCAAAACTACCGTAAACTGAACGTTACCTAGACTTGCATTCCCTTGACTCTGAAAATCGAATGAAAGAGCTCGCTGAACAAAACTCTGCCACTGAACAAGCGTTTCACTCCTATTAATGATTCGACCCCCCACTCAAAAAAGGGAGCGATAAAAACTTGAAAAAAAAATAGTATCTGTAAAGGCAAAAACAAATTGAAAAAGAAATCACATCTTCAAACAATCACGAGCAATAAATATTTCGAAATAAGTAGAGGATAGGGGGAAAATGGAGTAAAAATCTGTGTATGATCCCGACGGACTCTTTGCCAGGCCCCTCAAGGAGTACAGGGTCTGTCAAAGTTGCGATGCTTACGGAGCGTTCAATGCATCAGAGCCCCCCACCCCCCCTCCTTTTTCTTTCCTCTCCCATACACACACACACATACACACACTCTCACTCGCAATGCTCGAGGCGAGTCAAGCGAGAAACGAAAAGAGGGGCGCCTCCGGTGTCGAGAGCCCACTCTAGGAGTGCTCAGCGAAGAAGGGATCGCTGAGCGAGCTTGCCTTGAGGCGCCTGTCTCAGGAGAGGCTGTCGATGTTGGGCGTATCAGAAAATGAAAGCAAAACAAAATATGCAATACGCTATTAAATCGATATGCGGTGTCCATAAAAAAAACATGTGGTGTTCTCGCATCAAGAAATTATTAAGAAAGCGAACAAAAATGCCCCATGGCGGTTTGGTTTCCAGACCCACGTATTGACTGGAGTCACTCTCGGAAAACAACGTAAGAAAGTTGTTCCTTTATTTTCTTTTAGCTACAGACGTTTTAGAGCTTATTTTTAATGTGGCTTTTACAGAACTATAACATCCTTCTTATTTTTCTTTTTGTGTGTATCCAAAGCAGGTTAGGCTGGATGAGAGCAACTCCTCGCAGATAACCGGGCCGTATAGAGCAGAATTGTTTACGCAACCTACTGGCGGCGAACGCGGGTCTCTGAATGGTCACAAATTCTTCGTGATCACTCGGCTGGAGCTCGCGTTCTCGCTGATTGGACGCGAAGTCCAGCCGAACGGCGATGCAGGACTCGCACCCAATCTGTGCCCCGCACTGACCCCCGGTAGGTAAAGTCTTGATTGTAGAGAGTGTCCATCTCAAACCGTAAGGAGCGTTTACAATTTAGTGGCGGACGCTTCTTACGCCGCTTGATCGCAACTGCGCATCCGCTGCGTTATCGTGTGGCGACAAGGGAAGCGGGCGGAAAGCCAGAGACGCTCGCAGACGATCAACGCTTTTGTCAACTCCTCGCAGCTCGTACTGCGAACGAAACCCACAAACCACGTGACCCCAATCGGGCATTTGAACGCTATCTGCAATATAGGATCTCTAGGTGAAGGCAAAATTTTGGAACAACTTCCTCGTTGTCAACGACGTGGTCTTCATCCGCCGCGCGACCCACGATTTCAATCTTCAGAGGGGCGAATTGGTACAGACGTTTCGTGGACAGTTTCCGAGTCGCGACGCTTGATTACAATCACTTCGTTCGAGATGCGCATACGTTTGGCTTATCTGAAATAGACCCTTTCCGAAGCGAAAGTCAAGCAACATAGGGGGTCGCCATTACTTAAGCAGATAGCCTGCGATTGGATCAGAGTCCTCGTGAAAAGCTGAAACAGCGCGCATGCCCAATACATGCTCAGAGTGTGTGCGCAAACAATGGCGGACTCGGATAAATTGCCGCGTCAGCCAATATACTTCGTTTCACCCAACGTTACCAGAACTAAGTTGGGGAACTTCCATGGAGCCTGGCCGCCTCGGTGGCTCCGAGGCGAGAGCGCTGGCCTGCGGATCCCCATGTGGCGGATTCGAATCCCGGCCGAGGGGCCCGCAATCTGACGGAGGCTTATTGCGGAATAGGCGCCGTGTAACCGAGCTTTTGGTTGCACGTCAAAAAATCCCCAGGTGGTCGAAATTAATTCTCAGTCCTCCGCTAGGGCGTGCCAGATGCCCGTCGTTGGTTTGGCACGTAAAACCCCCAAATTTGACTTTTTCCATAGAGCCTGCTTTGAAAAAGTGGCTCCGATCTATACCCGAGAACTGAACTAGCGGCGATCGCAACGCCGACATTTCTTCCTCAGCGGCAACCCCGGGAACTGCACGGCTGCACGCATTGGTCCAAGTCGAGTCGCGGGAGGGTCTGTGGCGCCATCTCGTACGGTCTTTTCGCGGTAGCTATTTAAATCGTCTTTCATGGTTTTACTCGCCGGTAAAGGGCGCTGCTGTTACTGTATACAGTTTGGTCTCTGTGGACAAGAGCGGCTCGGGTTTCAAAGGTAAGTTTCCCAGCTGAGTGTTTTAGTAACGTTGGTTTCGCCTAAGTTCACACGTGGCCGACGCTACGAGCCGAGGGGAACAATCACAGAGAATCATAAGCCCACGATCAAGGTGTTCGTCGTGTTTCTATACGTGTTATATGACAACTGAGCCAATCATAAACAAAAAGGCCACAGAGCCTCGCGCTTTTCACTCTGTTTAACTAGTTCCATTCGCTCGTAGCGTCGGCAGCGTCTGGACTTAAGGTGAAACAAAGTACATATGACTTAAGTATAAAATGTAGACATCTAAACGAAGAATAGATGGCGTAAGTGTTGACGGCACGTACTTGTGAAAATATTATATAGACGTCTTTTGAAAATTACGTCACTTACGTACCGCTTTTTAAAAGGGTCGGAACCACTGCACAATGGCGGAACAACTGACATCGTGGGACGTGCAAGTCATTCCATAAAATAGCAAACGTCGGAGCGTGGCCAATGCTAGGAGCCGACTAGCCAATCAAACAGCGTCGAAAGTGCAACGTCATTGCGCTAATCATCTTTTTCAGCGTGTGTATTTCGTCTTCCAATGCAGGCAAACGCATAAAGTGTGCCGTGACGTTGCGGTTTTAGTCCTCCGTTGTGTAAGTATTTCACAGCTGCCAACAAAAGGCAGTCTTCCAAAAGGGGCCTATTCCATATCTCTGTCCTGTCTACAAGGGCTGCGTTCTGTCCTGCCGAAGCGCCTACCGCCACAGTTTCGGCCTCTGCCGTGACGGCGGTTCGAAACGCGATCGGACGTTTCCGCCGACGGGTGGTTATCATTTGAGCCCGTTCTCGTTTCGACCTTCTTACTTGGCCCTTCTCAAAACAACCATTCTCAAAAAGATCTTCTCTCTTGGACCTGTCGCATCTGGTCCTTTCCCGTTTCGTCTTTCGCATTCCGACCCTCCTCATTTGGGCCCGTTCTCGTTTCGCCCTTTTCACCTCGCCCTTTTCAAAACAGCCATTCTCAAAAATATCTCGCTTTGACCCGTCGCACTTGACTCTTTTTATATCAAAATAATTTTTAGGGTAATATTAATACATTGATATAATTTGTGTGTGTGTGTGTGTGTGTTACCCACTACCGGCATACTCTCTCTGCTAAGGCCGAGAGAGTATGCCGGTAGTGCGTTGAGGTCGTCGTGGTCGTCGTGCGTCGAGGTCGTCGTGAAAGCAGTGCGTCGAGGTCGTCGTTAAAAGCTACTAGCTGACAATAAAACAGACCAACTATTTATCGCAGCCCGATCATATTCCGAAATGTCACGTTGTTCGAGGTCTCTCGAATTGGGACAATGCCACCACTTCTATAATGCAGTGGTTCTCAAAAGATGGTTTGAGAAGACATCCTAGGGGTCCGCGAAGACCTGTCTCATCAGTCAGGCACGGCAATATTAGTTGTCTTTCTTCACGTTGAGAAGAAACGTTCCAATTTTCGGCAGAGTGCTCTCGTGTGTATGTGAATGAGAGAAGTCTACTTTACACTAGCGATTAGTTATATTCATTTATTGAATCATTATCATGATAACCTATACCTTTCTATTTCCTCACCCCGAACGGGGTCCTCCATCATCTCCGCCTTTCTACAAGGCGTCCGCAAAACATCAATGGTTGAGAACCACTGCTATTATATATGCTATTTCTGTTGAAACAAAGTTTCCAAATTAAATGTTCATCGCTTTCTTTCTCGTTTGCTTAGAGGAAGGGAAGCAGGCATCAATGTATGATTCTCAGTGCGTACCTCTACACATAACATATATCTGATGGTATGTTGGGGGCCCAAGCAAGGTAAGGCTCATCAACAAAGCCGCGAAGGCATAACAACGGTAGAAGCATGTCTAACTTGTGCCATTCGGTCGTAGCGCGAGCGGGCGAAATGAGAATGGGTCCATTTGCGAAAAACACGATTCGGATCTTATAAGAAGGTTCTAACGAGAAGGACCAAATGAGAATGGGTCCAAATAGGCAAGGTTCAAATGCGAATGGGGCGTTTTGACATACAACCTCCACCGACACCGGTTTATTCCATTAATGCTCAAGGAAAGAGGGAAGGGGAGAGGAGGCTTAAGAGAGGTGGCGGTCGACAGTCACGGGATAGGGAATCGCCTTCGTCTTTACGATTTAATGATCTCGGTAAACTTCAGCACGCTCATGGAGTCAGTAATGAGTCGACACTACGTGCAGTTCGCGTGTGACGGTTGCTGAAGTTGAGCAAGCGCGCCGGAAGCTGTCCGAAGCGACAAATCACTTTGAACGTTATGACAGCATGACAGTCACCGACCTATACGACTCGGGTTTGCAGTTTTTTTTTTTTTAATATTAAAAATATATTGCAGCGTATCCGAGTGAAGGCGAAACAAACATTCTACGTGTAAAGAAGGCGGTTTTCAAACCACGAATGTTTTCTCACGGGAATACATGCTGTGTTAGGTCATATTTTCAGTCGCCGTCAAAACCAACCTAAAATCCTACTGTAAACGAAGCAACAAAAAAAAAAAAAAAAAAAAAACGTCGTGCCATCCGGTTAATACCGCTTCTTCTCCACGGTTACGGGCCAATTCCTAATATACTCACGCACGGCGTTATAAAAGCAGGGCAGGGATTATTGTGTTCAGCCTTCGAAATTGACTAAATTCAACGCGCTTAACGGCATGCTTGCTTTTAAATTCCTCAAACAAGCGGACTAAGCTGCTGACTCAATTGGCGAACTGCTGGCTGAATTCGGCATGCTTGCAGAACAATAAGAATGTTCTCAGAACTCAAGACGCGCCGCGATTCTAGGGCAAGTTAAACAAAAGCAAACACTACTGGAAGATGTGCCTCGATAGTGCGAGAGTTCTTACGATTGAGCATCGAGAGCTGGCAACAAAAACGCACGTCTGTAAAATTAAATAAAAAATTGGTGTGTGGGATTGTGCTAAAATCACATAAACACTAACCAATTCTTGTTAGGTATGAATTTATATATTTTTACGCGCAGGTTTGACTAGGCTTTAAGTAACGCACATCTGGATGGTATCCATCAAAGTGAGAGCAACAAGATTCTTCGATAACAGTCAAGGCTTTCCAACATGAAAAGGTACAGCCAGGGGCATCCCAGAAAGACTCAAGGAGCGCGAAGTGGGCGACCTTACCTGAACATGTTGCTACTTCACTCCGGTATAAATTAAGGTACCATGTGCGCGGCACTCATGTGCGGAACTGGATTGTACTAACTTCGAAAGTCGCGGTAACTGGACGGGTGTTATTAGCCACCGGGGTGTCCCCTGTGGAAATTCAAATAGCGCAATGCATAGCTAGCATGAACGACTGCCCCCCGCCCCTTTCATATGAACAAGCTGTGCGGCGCCAAAACGCAAGGCTACTAATTAGATTACGGCTCCCCGTTTCTAAAGCTGGGACACTTGTTACAACCACCGTTCTCCAGCGCCATTCTTCTCTTTTGGTGGGCGAGCTATTGAAGAAGTGGTATTAAAGAAATGCAGGAAAAAGAAAGAAAAGTGTTCGACAAGTTGGGGTTGGTAGCAAGTAAAATAAGTTTAACTGAGATAACAAAACAACCCAAGTCTCCGAAGCCGGGAGATAACAGGTTTCCGTTTGATTTCGCTTAAAGCGACTCTTGATTATAAGAACACCGTAATCGAATAAACTATTTTTTTGTTTCATGCTGGCGACTTGTTCTTTGTCGTACGTTCCAGACGCATGAAGTAGCAACACACAAAAAAAGTGTTTTTGTTTTAGTTTATTTTACACGAAGCTTACAAAGACACAGGCTTCCCAATGGTCCCCTTGTAGTCGCGAATGATATGGGCTGCATGAAATGGAAGAATGGTTCAATACTTCAATGCCACCTAACAATAACTCAGAGAGGCCAAAAAGCACGAAAAGTGAACTTTGACAAGCACGACATTATCGGCTTATACTCGTCCGCATGACTTTAGAATTTATGACGACGTACGTGCAAGTAGGACGTGCGGATGATGTAACTTAATGAGCCCAATGCTTTTTCGTAGCGGTCGCTGCTGATTTGTATTTACACGCGCCCATACAAAGGGACAAAAAGTATTAGTTTTGAAAGCAGCAGGCAGGTAAGATTTAGATGGGCTCTTCAAAGAAATACAATTACCGGCTGTCCCAAATAGCGGCCAGGCTCTTTAAATTGACCGCAAAATTCGATTTCTTCACCTATCGCGCTACTTTGCAGCGTTGCCCACAAATGGTGTATTTTTATTTTTTTTCTTGTAAAATTTGCAAAGAGCGAATTTATCTGAGGAAATAGTAAAGCAAGAAAAAGTCTTAAGTCCTATGGAAACGCAGCGAAGCCACCGGTTTTCAAACAAAAGGGCGCCCTATTGATTGAAGACCGGTGGCTTCGCTGGATTTCCATTAGAGTTTAGCCTTTTTCTTTCTTTACTTTTTCGTAAAATAAATTTGTTCCTTGCAAGTTTTACAAAACAAACGCACCATCCGTGGGCAACGCTGCACAAAATCGTAGCGCGATAGGCTAAGAAACCGAATTTCGCGGTCGATTTAAACAGCCTGGCCGCTATTTGCGACACCCGGTATAAGTTAACGAATAATTTAGTTAGGAATACAAGTACTCGGCTTGAAATGTAACGAAGGTAAATATTTTGTGCGTTTTTTAGGTTCTCCAGTTAGAGCTAAACGTTCTCACAAACACACGCTTAATTACAATTAAATTATTTCCAAATAAGCCATGACTTCAAGGTGTGGTCCCATTGGTAGACCGACAGTCTTGTTACCAACGCGGAAATTATTTTGGCACAGTTATGGTTTCGGAGGACTCTGCTCAGATTAGAGTTTGAACTAGTGGAAACGTGTTGCCGTGAACCTTAATATATCACTTTATTTTTGTATATTTCTCAAACTTTCTGAAAAGTATCAGCATAACTAATTAAACTATATGCTTGTAGGTACAATTTTCCCTAACAATTAAAAGCTGCTACACTTCCACGTACTCACATTTATTTGTACTTGGAAGGCGTTTAGTTAGTGTAACTGTGAATAGTTACAGTGCCTCAAATAGGTTCCTTTGCAGGGCTGTAACCCTCACGGTTAATAATATTAAGCCTTCTCCAAAGCTACAAAAAGTCATAGGAATCTAAAATTACTGAGACAATGTTAAAAAGGTAAGCCACGGGTCTTTTTTGGCCATATAAGAAACTAATATTTTCCACACAGTCAAAACTAGACATTTACATGTTACTAAACAAAAGTAAAAAATTCGTTACTGGTTAGATAGCCTGAGAAAGTAATTCGTTACATTAATGTAATAGAAGTGGTTCTCATGCCTTTTTTATTTTTGACTAGAGCAGCTGTAAGGCAGAGTGTCACTTAAAATGGAATATTTTTCAAACGAAGATTCAAAGTTATTACTTTATTGTAAAGAAGAAAAAAACTGGATGCAGTGTAAAACTCGCAAATCTATGCACATGACCCGAGGCGTTAACAAAATCTTTCTCAAGATTTCATTGAGAAATGCATCGCACGTGCCGTTGGAGAGCATTACAAAAACAAGATTGCAATTGAATCTGGGATATTCCGGTGTATGGGATTTTCTGCTCGTTTCACCAAATCCGTTCCTCATGCCTCAAACTTTCCGTTCAATTTTTCAGCGCAAGTTGAATGAGAGCGACCTCTTGCGACAGGCGTAGAAGGCTCATGCCATCTCCCCGAGCGCTTGGATTTCAATCTCACCAAACGCAGTCGGCAACCTGAACGAGAAAAAAACAACAAATCTTATACTTGTCCAAAAAAAAATATTAAACAGATTTTTAAAATCAATTTATGTCTTACGTACAGCTGTTGGATATGTAATGTCTGAGACGTATTACTTTTGTGGAGCATTCCAGTTCTTATAATAACAATCCGAGATATCTAAGCAGGATTTACGCGCCAATCTCGAGATCCTAAAATTCGATTCAAAAATAATTTCACGTAATCTTTTTTTTTTTTTCCTTTTTTTTTTCTTTTTTTTTGGGGGGGGGGGGGTTGCGTTTGAAAGGGTTTGCTCGCCTTCTGTATCAGATTACGACTGGCCGCTGAGATATCATATAGAGCGCTAGCGTGCAGTCAATAAAAAAATTGCTTCTCAAGGAAAAAAGAAAAAAAAAAACAAGAACAAAAACACGAGTCCTCGAGTACTTCCTACAGTTTTGCTGCAACTCCGGATTTCTGTTTGCTGTTAAAACTGGCGCAGTCCCCTCGCCTGATATTTTGTTTCTTTTTTCTTATACACGATATATTTAATTTAATTCTGGTTTCACCGAGTGCCTCTGCGGGAAGTTCCGCGACTGCACAAAAAATACATAAAAACCTCACATTTGTTTCTTTCTATCTGGTTTTATCTCCAAAGATGCCGAGACGGCTGCTGTCCACGGAATTCCGTACGATCACCAGCCTAGTCCTTAACCTGGACCGATGAAAATCATTCCGGATAAATATCCCCGTGCCATTAATTCGTCAAATAAAACGGGACGTCGGAACCTTTACTTGCATCTGGCATTGGGGAAAATGAATTTGTTCCTCTCGAAAAGAAAGAACAAACATCATATTTAAGCGTATAATAACGCTGTCTTCAGCGGTGTGCGTTTTCCAAATGCTCCTGGACACATAAAAAAAAAGAGAAAAAGAGTTAAATGAGTATAAAAGCTTAAACTGACAGCATATATTTAAAAAAAAGTTCTGAATTTACACGTTTCCGCATCTCGAATTTGCGTCGTATTTTTATGTACGAATTTAAACCTCATATTTTCACGGATGCAAGATGATAGACGTATGCAAACCTGGAAATAAACGTTTAGGGCCCACGTTCTTCGAGATGAGGAAACCGTACATTATACGACGGCGATGGAAGAACGACTGCCTTGAACCAGCTCTTAACCGTTACTTTTATAGACGCGGTACGTTTAGGAACGTTATAAACCGGAACACGCGAGGACAGCCGAAAAGGGGTCAGAACTTTCCAGAACGGCAAAGATGGATAAACGAAAGTGATCAGACCCGGCATGGTTCGAGCCCCGCTCCTCCACATCTCAACCGCGGTCGTAGCAGTTCTGCAACGCCCGCGTATATACGCACGAATATACAGGGTGTCTCTTATTAGCCCCGAGAGCGAACACAAGCGTCGCTGCGGTCGCCGCGCCCTGATTGGGTGAGGTGTACCGTGACGTCAGGGCGAGTACCCCGCTCCGCGATCTCGCATCGGGTCGCTTCCCAGCGCCGGTTTCCTGGTTTGGCGTTGTGTGCCGCAAGCTCTTCGAGGAGCCGGACTTCGTTTACCCGGTGTACAAGACGTTGAGTTAGGCCGATATTAACGTGCTTCCGTACATCTTATAAGCCTGCTTGTCCCTTTTACCTTTAAAATTGGGTTACAAATCCCGAAAACTATCGGCGGAGGCAATTACGCCGATGAACCTCCCCGTCCGTCCACACGACGCAAGGCAATCTTGAGAGGGGTCGGTGAAGCGGTGACGCAAGTGTTTCAGACGCTGGAATTCTGTTCCTTGCATGTTCATGATTTAGGACGATATTACATCCCGCTTTCAAGGCATCTGAAGCGGCCTTTATATCATGAGCCTTTCGGTGGTCGGCAAATTAGCTCGCGACCCCGACTCTGCGCTTCCACTCTGCATGCGCTGGTTTGCAGATGTTTTAAAGGCCCTGCGTCTGATGATCTTTGAAGTGCTCATGAAACAGGGTTGTTTTACATAAATGTAGCTTCTTCCTGAATTAATTATATAGTTTATACGCTTATGCAGGCATATTTCTTAGAGGATTCACAATTACTGGTAATTAGTTTGTATGGTAGCAGCAAAAACGGCCGAATTTTCCCCAGTTGGCTCTATGATATGCAGTAAACTGCCCAAAATATGCACAGCAATAGTGCCGTAATTTGGGATGTTTATACTTTTTCCTGACATTCTTTATTCCAGCCTTTGGTATTCGGAAAATGCACCGTTTAGTCTGAATTGTCATTTCCATTTAAGAGTCACTGCCGCAGGTCCCCAAAAGCTTCCTCAGCCTCCAAACTCCCTGCAACTGGACTCTCTGACAACAGAGGAAAACAGGAGTAAAAGCAAGCATTCGAACGTCTGTCCAGTGGTAGATGCAGCACTAGTAGCAGAAAATGTGGAACCTGTGAAGGGCGACAGTCTGCGTGAGAAAAGCTTCTGGTACTTTAGCTTCAGGACAATTGGATTTAAGTAAAATCTAAATTTTAGGGCTTAATGGGCTAATAACGAGCTAGACACCCTAACTTATGTTTGTTATATATTACTTGAAAATTGATATAAACAAGTCCACAGATACCATCCGTGTAGTTCATTGAAATACTATCCGAATCCAGCAAAGGTCAAGTGCGAGCAATGTATACAATAAATGTTCCTTGTGTGTTTTTTTACTTTGCCCCTGCACTTGGGCTGTCTTACTTGTGATTCTCTCCCCATGGCCGAGACTGTATTTAGCACGTTGCTCGATCAGCATGCAGCTTTTCTGCTTCGGCGATCTTGTTTAAAGACAGAGATACAAAAAAAAAAAAATAGGATACATAATCTGCCAATTCATTCGGACCATCAGCAGCGTTTATTGTGCGAGATGTAAATCTGTAGTGATGCCCCTGCAATTGTGGCCATATTTCTTTATTTTCACATACCAGCTGTGGTTCATGCGTTGCCTGGCCTGTCAGCCATGCTTAAAATGCTCGTTGAAGTTTCGCCTGTAGCTACAGGCAATACCTCAATAAAGGCGTATATAAAAATTTACACTTCCTACGAAAAGCACGCCAAAAAAAAAATTAAATAGAAACGACCGCGCCGACAGCTAGCGTCGTCACAGCGTCCACAGGGCGAGCGGGACGAGTCGGGGAAAAATTCTCTCCTCGCCGTGACGTCACCGCGGTTCGCCGTAAGGGGGCGCCAGGCGAACTTCTCGGGGCTAATAGCGGCCAGGCTCTTTAAATCGACCGCAAAGATCGGTTTCTTGACCTATCGCCCTACGATTTTGTGCAACGTGGCCCAAAGGTGTTGCGTTTTTTCTATAAACTTTGCAAAAAACGAACTTACCTGGGGAAAAAGTAAAAAAAACAAAACATCGGAAGTCCTATAGAAACACAACGATGCAACCCGTCTTCGAGCAATAGGGCGCCGTTTGGCACGGGAGACAAGAGATGGCGCAAGCAGTCGCGACGCCAACTGCCGCCAACGAACGAGCATACGGCGCCGAGAGCCGGCGTCATTACCATGCGACCTTTTCGACTCGAAAGCGGCGCGAGTTCCGCAGGAGGCGACAGTCACAGAACCAAAACCAGGCGTGGTAACAACAAGGAAATGCAAAGCAGACGGCATAAGTACTAAAACAAGTCAGAATAACCCGACAAACCATTTGTTTAATCGATTTTGTGCCCATTCAATGTGTTTTATTAATAAGGATGATAAAATCATGTATTGGCAACTGACATCGAAAAAGCTCACGTCACTTTTCACTCGAAAACCATCTGCTAATGACGCCGGCTCTCGACGCCGTGTGTTCGTCCGTTGGCGGCAGTTGGCGTCGCGACCACTTGCGCCATATCGTGTCTCCCGCGCCCAAACGAAGCCTTATTGTTTGAAGAGTAGTGGCTTCGCTGCGTCTCCATATTAAGTCTTTTTTTTTTCCTCACGTAAATTCGATCTTTGCAAATTAAAAAAAAATGAACCACCTATGGGGAAATCTGCAAAAAATTGTTCCGCGATATTGGTTAAGAAACCGACTTTTCACACAAAATTTCCCACAATTTCCTCTTTATGTTTATCGCCACCACGCGTTTGTGCGTCCCTAATGGTTTATTCGCACGAGAGATCTTTATCCCCGGAGAAAACCGAGTACGTCATAGAGCTGAGAGGAGGAAACGGCACGAGAAGGAGCAAGCAGTGCAGAAAATCCAAGCGAGCATTCGCACGACGGAGTCGCATGTAGTTGAGTCGCCGGAGTTTTTCTTTTCGCAAACCTGTTGGCGACTTCCGGGGGCTCATTGAACAAAAGGCAGGGAAAAATAATAAATAAAAGTCACCCCACACTTCAAACCTGCTGGAGACTTTCGGGGGCTCATCGAACAAAAAGGGAGGCAAAAAGTGGAAGCCGATTACAACTCCCTGTAACGCTGAATTGGAGCGCTGCTCTTGAGGAGAAGTGAAGGGCACTGAGGGGAGGGTAGACCCCTCCTCCTTCTCCTCCTCCTCCCCTCATTCTTAAATATGCTCCGGGGGGTCAGGTGACTTCGGGAAGGGGGAGTCACGTGACTTCGGGGAGGGGGGTCACGTGACCTTGAGGTGACCTTGGGAGGGGTCACGTGACCTCGGGGGGTCACGTGACCTTGGTGGGTTACGTGACCTGGGGGTCGCGTGACCTTGGGTTGACCTTGGGGTCACGTGACCTTCAGGGGGTCACGTGGGGGTCACCTTGGGGGTCACGTGACATTGAGGTGACTTTGGGAGGGGTCACGTGACCCCGGCGTGTCACGTGACCTTGGGGGTCACGTGACCTGGAGGGGTCACGTGACCTTGAAGTGACCTTGGGGGTTCCGTGACCTTGAGATGACCTTGGTTACGCCGACGGCGACGGCGACGCCGACGCCGCTCAAGCCGGAAACGGGCCCCTAAGAGCTGCGCTCTAAAGATAATAAAGAAACCCTACAAAAGCTATTCATCATTATCCCTCCCCAAAAGCAGGAAGACAAAAGAGGGGGCCCGACCGCTCCGACGCATGCCGACGGAACGGCGGATATTCTGTAGGCTTGCAACAGATTCTCTTCGGGTCCCCGCGAGCATGCCGCGAGCTCGGGGCACCAGCGAATATCCGTGACGCGGCGCACGTGACCTCAAACCTCGATGACGTTTATTCTTCTCCTCGGGAAGAAATTCCGTCGCGCGAATACACGATTACCCGACAAGCGGAACCACTCAAGTGCGATAACCTACGTCTCGTCCTCCCTTCTTCCCTCTCCCCCGCAAGCACAGCAAGGCTTCCGTCGATAAAAAAAAAAAAAAGTCTCCACAGCGTATCAGCTACACCTCACCGCAGGTCACGGTGGTGAGGTGTATTAAATAAGCCGACCACAGGGCGTCAGAGCTTGCCGCGGGTTTAATTTATTAATGCAGTGTTTTAGAGCGCCGCTTTTAGGCGCCCGTTTCCGGCTTGAGCGGCGTTGCCGTCGGCGTCGGCGTCAGCGTCGCCCTCGGCGTAACCGCACGTAACCCACGTAACCCTCGTGAGGGTTGCGAAGGTTACGAGGGTCACTCTCACGAGGGTTGCCCTCATGAGGATCACGAGGGTTACCCTCGTAATCCTCACGAGGATTATGAAGGTTAGTTACCCTCAAAAAGGTTACCCTAACGAGGGTCACGAAGGTTATGAGAGTTACCCTCACGAGGGTCACGAGAGTTACTCTCAGAAGGGTTACTAGGGTTACCTTCACGAGGGTTACCCACACGAGGGTCACGGGGTTACCCTCACGCGGGGTTACCCTCATGAGGGTCACGAGGGTTAGCCTCACGGGGGTCATGAGGGTTACCCCTGAGGTCACGTGACCCCCTTAGGTCACGTGAACCCCTGAGGTGATCTCACGTGACCTCAGGGAGTTGTCTATCCCTCAGTACCCTTCCATCCTATCCGTCAGTACCCTCCTCCTCAAGAGCTGCACTCTAATCCGGCATTACAGGGAGTTGTAAACGGCTTTCATTTTTGAGAGCGCAGCTCTTAGGCGCCCGTTTCCGGCTTGAGCAGCGTCGCCGTTGGCGTCGCCGTCGTCGTCACCGTCGCCGTCGGCGTAACCGCGCGGTGCATTATAGGACGCGTGACGTCACTGATGATGGCATCGGCATCTGCATCGTCATCGTCATCGTCACTGATGACGTCATCAGTGACATCACTGATGACGTCCTCAGCATTCGCATCGTCATCGTCAGTGATAACGTCATCAGTGACGCCAGTGATGACGTCATCGGCATCCACATCGTCATCTGCACTGATGACGTCATCAGCGACATCACCAGTGATGATGACGTCACTGATGACGTCATCGGGAACGATGACGATGGCATCACGATGGCGTCACACGTGACGTCATTGATGACGTCATAGTGATGACGTCATCGTCACGTGACCTCAAAGGGGTCGCGTGACCCCGGTGACGTCTCTTGACCCCGTGAGGTCACGTGACCGTCATGAGGCGACGGCGACGCCGCTCGGACAGAGGAATACAAGACAGGATGAGCAGGACGGAGGAGGGGTATACCCTTCACTAAGTACCCTTCCCTCATTGTCCTCAAGAGTTGAGCTCTAATTCGGCGTTACAGAGAGTTGTAAACGGCTTTCATTATTTTTTTTTTTAATTTTTACTCACATTGCACTGCCGCGCGTCGTGCGCACCCAGGGCCGTGCCGGTACCGGCGCTCAGCCACCAGCAGCACGAACGCAACGAGACGCGACGATAACGAACGAGGAACGCAGCGAAACGCTGAAACGTGATGGCACGGTGACCCAAAACGGTGCCGACAAAGATATCAAAGCATAATCGCAACTTTCGTCCGCTTCCTCAGCCTCTAATCCGTTTCGCATAAAGTCGGACTGGAGCCGACGCGGCGATCAGATACAGCCAGAGAATCACCGCCGATAGTTCATCATCACGGAACTCGGCGTCGTTTGTTTGTTTCGCGTCATAGGCTAAACCGATTGGGAAGAGGACGAAGCACGGGATCATCGGGCATTCGCTGCGACTGGTTGATTCAGCCAGGATTAGTAAATACCCAAAGACGACAAGTGGCATGACAATGCGTTTTAGCTTTTGCACGATCGATTTCATTGGATTGTAGCGCCGGTTGCTCTCGGACTTGGTATAAAAAGGAACATAGAAACGACGCTGAAATTAGCCTTGGCAAAAGGGGGACTAAACACAACCGGCAACGTGCGGCACCGAAGACATCACTGTAATCAGCGTTCGACAAATGCCGAAGGGTCCACTGTGCCACCTCTCCTAGTCTTTATTTAGCTTCTCTCTAATAGAATACGTGGAATGTCTCAGAGTGAAATTTGACGGTGTTACCGTTAGCAACCTTAAACAGCTCCAGGTTGTCACCGTACTCTTTAGAAAACGCCTCGAACTTTACATTTACAGCCGATGAAAGTGATCATGATCACAACCATGGAGCTTAACCCTAGTTATGGCGTCATTTGGTAGGAGCCAGAGAAGGCCGTGAATGAATCGTTCGCAAAACGTTCACGAGCACCAATAGGCATGATGGGTTTGTAGCTAGGCTTACTCAACGCGCTCATATCTGCAGAAAATTATTTTTGAGGTGAAACGGCGAGACAAATGGAACGTCACAGGGGCGCTCTTAATCGCTTAATTTATTTCGGTCATTTACTTGGAATATTTTTCTACAAGTTAGGCGAGTGGCGTGCGGCACGTGCAATAACTCACCCACCATCCTTGTACGAGCTTGGTAATACTGAGAACGGTCTAGGGTACTCCCGTCTCTGATTTGATGTTTCGGAAGCGGGAGGGAGAGTTGATAATTTTAGGAGCCAGTGAAATGAAATAAGGGTAAACGAATGCGGTTGAGGACGCTTCCAGGTTGGTTTCTCCCTCCCCCCATATAAAACTCGGATTTCTTCCACCCCCCGCCCCCCTCGTAAAAAAGAAGGAATGGAGAACGAGACATAGCTCATTGAATTATTGATGACATAGCTAAACTCATTGAAAGCGGAGGTCTGCGGTGCTTATTCTCCTGTTTAAACAAAAACGCTAAACAGAAGTAGAGATTAATATATACGAAGAAAACAAGAATCTAAATAACAAAGAACGGAAGAAACTTTGTCGAGGCAATTTGTTGACAGAGAACATATTATACTGCTATTTTCATTTTCTCTCTCTCTTTCTCTCTTTCTCGCCCTCTTTCTTTCTCTATTTCTTTCTCTCTATCTCTTTCTCGTTCTCCTTTCCCTGACAGGCAGTTTTTCCTCTTCGCTCGCCCAATGGTCACCACCCTTCATGAATGCCAATTTGACATCACGAAACACACTTCGGAATACATTTCACACCGGTAAATGTATTCCTATTCACAAAATAAAAGCAGAAAATCATCTATCTATAGATAATATGACAAAAAAACAAGAATAACGTTTTCAAATGGATGTACAATGAGTGTGCACAGTTGACATTCTCCCTTCCTTGCTGAATCAAAACACTCGATGAAACGCTCGTCAAGGAGAGGCATAGAAGTGAATCCCATCGAAACGAATAGCCTTTTTTTTTTCTTTACTTCTTTTTTTCGTCGTCTGAAAAGACGGCACATTCCCTTTGTTTGTAAATTAAGTCTACAGACGGCGCCAATGTAAACGGCTCAAAGTACCACTCACCCAATGATGCCAATCGTCACACCTAGACTATTTTAGCAGCGCGTTGAGTTCCAAGCATACATCTATATTTAATAAAAGAAAATAAAACGAGTCCCAACAAGTGCCAAATAAAACATTTAATTATTGTTAAAGCATATATCTCACTCAATACGCCCAAAATCCCCAATAAACTCCTTTCTTGCGTGCTGCAAAGTTTTCATTGGAACATTTCAGCTGCCGTTTGTTGAAAACACAACAGCTAGGTTGACATCTTTGCCGTTATAAACTTGGTTTAATTTATTTCCTTCTTCGGCAATTTAGGATTGAACTAGAGAATGCCGTCATGCCCCGTTAATGTGCACCCGTTAATATGGACGACCCCTTATATAGACAGCATCGTCGGTGACGAACTGGGTACATACATGCCTTTTTTTTTATTTATTATAGTGGCCGACTCGTATTTTGGCTCTTTTGGGGGCAACGAAGGCGACCACATTAAGAATGCAGAACTACATATTGAAGCTTCATATTTTCCTCCCTGCCTTATTTATTTTTATAAAAAAAAAAAAAACAGCGGTTGGGTTTTTGAAACAGGCGCTATCTTTGATTTCAAATCGCATGAAAATTCATGAACATTCATGAACTATGCGAACTTTTTGAACTGCGGCTGAAGGTGTAGAGGACGACAGACTTAACTTTCCTGAAACTATCGTCCACCATATAATTAAAACAAAAGTATCTATGTTAATTTTATGTAAAAACTCCTAAAAAAATACCTCTGGCGAGCGTGCTTTGACGCATTAAAGAGTGCAACGGGGAAGCCGACGCATTTAACGTGGTTTCAGTTGCATTTTTCATTTCGTCGTTTTCGAAGGTCCAATATGATTCCGTAGCGACACCAGTTAAAAAAGAATGAAAGCCGTTTACAACTCCCTGTAACGCGGAATTGGAGCGCAGCTCTTGAGGAGGAGGAGGGAAGGGTACTGAGGGAGGGAATATCCCTCCTCCCTCCTCCTCCCCCGTGATCCTGCAGGCTACTCCTCCTCCCCTCCTCCCCTCATCCTCCTCCTCCACCCTCTCCTTCTCTTTCACCTCTTCCTCATCTTTCAACCTCCTCCCCTCGCCTCCTCCTCTTCCTCTCTCCTCCCTCTCCTCCTCCACCTACCTCCGACTGCTGTCCTCCTTGCCGCTCAAGCCCGAAACGGCCGCCTAGGAGCTGTGTTCTGAAATGATATAATATCCCCCCAGGTCACGTGACCCCCTGGGGGGGGGGGGGGGTCACGTGACCTGGGGGGTCACGTGACCTACGGGGTCCCGTGACAGGGGGGTCATGTGACCTCGGGTAACGTGTCGGGGGGGAGGTCACGTGACCTTACGGCAACGCCGACGGCGACGACCACTGCGACGGCGACGGCGACGCCGACGCCGACGGCGACGCCGCTCAAGCAGGAAACGGACGCCGAAGAGCTGCGCTCTAAAAAATATGTTTTTCAAGCGCTACACAATGGGTGTCCCAGAAGTTTACTTTTTAGAGCGCAGCCAGGCGCCCGTCTCCGCCTTGAGCGGCGTCCCCGTCGGCGTAACCGCGCGCTGTATTATGGGACGTTTCCCATGATAACGCCACACGTGATGTCCCGTGCGACATCACGAGGGTCAGCAGTTACGTCACTGCGCGTTACATTATGGGTAAATTTCGCCGCTAAATGTAGCGGAAAATTTTCCCCTCTACATTTAGCGGAAAAGTTTCCCTGCTAATTTGAGCGGCAAAGTTTTTCTGCTAAATATAGCGGGCAAAATGTTCCGCTAAACTTAGCGGGGAAAATGTTTTACTAAATGTAATGGGAAAATTTTCCGCTACATTTAGCGGAGAATTGTTTCCGCTGAACTCAGCAGAAAAATTTCCCGTTAAATAAAGCGGAAAAATCTCTCCGCCAAATTTAGCGGGGAAGTATTCCCGCTAGATTGAGCGGAAAAAAATTCCCCTCTAACTTTAGCGGAAAAAATTTCCCGCTAAGTTTAGCGGAAATAATTCTCCGCTAAATATATAGGCGAAATATTTTCGTGAAGCTTAGAGAGAAAATTCACCATTAAATTTAGCGGAACATTGTCCCCTATATGGGAGGCAAGCAGGAAAGGAGGAGGGGAAAGTACGAATGAGGAGGGAGGTGCATAGCCTTCTCTCCGTACCTTCCCCTCCTACTCCTCAAGAGCTGCGCTCTAATTCGGCGTTACAAGGAACTGCAAATTTCTTTCATTTTTTTCTGTTTGTCTTTTTTCTTAAAACTGAATTTAGGAGACATATTAGTTTGTAGCGAGTAGGTGTACTCGATAGCAATGTGGCTCACAGAAAGCGAGCCAAGCGAAACGACGCACACCAGTGCGCGGGAAGACGAAGAAGAGGCTCCACGATATATCGCTCGGGCAGACCGCTCTTGGAAGCCTTCAAAGGCTGCACCATCAACTGGCTGGTTCCCGGTCCGGACGGCATCTTAAATACCTCCTGTAAAGAAATGAAGCCACTTCCCCGCTGAATCTTGGAGCGTTGGCAAGAGGTGCAAGACCGCGTCCAGAAGCGAATGTCTCGGTTGATGTTTGGCCAGACATATCTCGAGCAGATGAGTCGTTGGGTTGCTCGAATACCAGGATAGTTCAGGTCATGGAGTGAGTGAAAGATGGGGCGTCGAAAAACGGAAAGGATGTACGGTCGGGGCGTACCCGTCCAGGTGTCGCATACCACCTCGCAGTTTGCAAGTGGTAGTGGTACAGATCGAAGCTGCAGTGAGGTGGAGGACTCTTGCAGTCTCTGCAACTCGGCGTCATTCTGTTAGGCTGTTGCCAGTTTGGAGAAGTCGAGGTCGGGTAATGCACTGAGTGTCTGGACGCGTGACAGGGCGTCTGGCGCCTCGTTGTTCGCTCCAGATACGTGGCGCAGATCAGTTGTATATCCTGAAATATAAAGCGAGGTTACAAATCTCTCGGGTCAAATGCAAGGTTTGATTACCTTGGAAGGCGAAGGTGAGGGGCTTGTGGTCTGTATGGACACAGAACACCTGGCCTTCTAGGAAGTGCCTGTAATGCCGTATTCCTGCATAGATAGCAAAGAGTTCGCGACCAAACGTGCCGCAACGTGTCTCTGCCTGCTTCACCTTATGTGAGAAGAAGCCTAGTGGAAACCAGTCCGTCTGGTTGTATTGTTGTAGCACGGCCTCCACTCCAACATCCGAAGCGTCGACCATAAGTCTCGTAGGTGCGTCTGGTAGTTGGTAAACGAGAAGTGCCGTGTCAACAAGAGCTTGCTTAGCAGTCTTCAGTGACTTCTCTGGCGACGAATTCCGTTCGACCGGTGATGTGGGACCTTTTGGTGAGCGCAGCAGATCTGTTAAGGGCTTGAGAATTTGGGCGCAGTCGTTAATGAAGCGTCGATGGAAGTTGACAAGGCCCGAAAATTGTCGCAACTTCCCAAGTGACTTCGTTTGTGGAAAGTCGCTGATGGCTCCCATTTTCAAAGGTAACGGGTGAATTCCTCCGGGTGTCACTCGGTGTCCTAAGAACTCGAGCTCGGACGTTTCGAAGACACATTTCACTGCGTTAACGACGAGACCACAGTTGCGTAGCTGCCGAAAGAGTAAGCGCAGATGTTGTTTGTGCTCTTCCGGGGAACTGCTCGCGATGAGGAGGTCGTAAACGTATGGAAACACGAGGGGTAGCCTGCGTGTCACTTCGTGTATAAATCGTTGAAATGTTTTGGCAGAATTTCGAAGCCCGAAGGGGCATTCGCACAAACTCGAATAATCCGAAAGGCGTGGCGACAGCAGTTTTCGGAATGTCAGCTGGCTCGATAGGTATGTGGTGGTAAGCTTTTAGTAAGTCCACCTTGCTGTAACTCCAAGTCCCGTTGAGTTGCTCTGTGAAGTCATGCAGGTGTGGTAGAGGGTAATGATCTGGCAACGGAGCTGTCCGGGATCGGGGTAGGGCAATGGTTGCTGGTCAGTCAATGAGTTCGCTGATGGGTCAAGGATGAAATCCGTCTTCGGAGGACTCCGGGTCACCAATTGAAGTGGCCAAAGTGTGCCTTCATTTATTTATCGGAAGTATTTGAAGATGCTGCCCGGACTGGGAACCAGCCAGCCGTGCAGCCATGTAAGGCTTCCACGAGCAATCTGAACGAGCGATATCCTCGTGGAGCTTCTTCTTTTTCGTTTTCACGCGCACTGGTGCTCGTCTTTACGCGTGGCTCGCTTTTTGTGAGCCACATCACTATCGCGGACACCTAGGCGCTAGAGGTTAAACGCAGAAGCAGGCAATTATGACAAGCAGACGAGAACCGCTCTTAAACTTCGGTCGCAGAAAGAAACGTGCTATGGGAATACGAAAATAAAATGAGCACGGGGGTAATATTCAAATAAAATGCAACATAACAAAAGCCAGCAGCGGAAGGGGGAAGGGAGCGAGCGTTCCAATCCATCTACTTTTTCACTCAAAAACTCTAATATAAAAGCACTCTGCGGAATCCGAGCAGCTGCCATACACGCTTAGCCTGATTAAAGAAGCCTCGCTAAGTGTATTAGGGTGTCACAGGAGCCGCGTTTGAATTTAAGGCACCCTCTGTGTTAACCTCACCCCATTTTGTTCCCTTTAACTTCTTCTTTGTTCTTTTTTTAATCTCGACCAACAATTATGCCTCCATAGTTTAATGTGTTCGTGTCCCTCGAGCTTACAACAATCCAAACTCCAAAAATCGCACCTGGAACTCGTTACCAGTGAAAACAAGCAGTCGTGTTACTCTATCGTTCAATCGATTTCATATAATGAATTGGATGTCATCTCAAAATCTGGAGCTCGAAGACTTATGCCATTGTAACGTTACGCCGACGTGCTGGTGTGCAGGGGCTTTTATAGAGTCCGGAAGACGAAAATAAAAAAAGGTAATAGAGCTTCCTGATTCTTACACTTTGGCAATGTTTGGATCTTTTTCATAACATTTTATTTCTTGGCAAAGAGATGAACGCAGGTGTCACGTAGCCAGATTGGCAGTTTGATACTGCCCATCTGACCCATTCTACGAATAGAAACAAAAGCAGCCCGCGCTATGGCCAACAAAAAAAAAAAAAAAAAAAAAAGAAACGTGCTTTTGGTGTAAAGCTAGTTAAATTATGAGGCGCTAGAGAAAACCAGCCTTCTGTGTTCTTATTTCAAACTTTTTTTGTTCGTGTACCGGGACACCGATTGAAGCTGCAAAGGTGGCCCTTCATTTATTTACAGGAGGTATTTGAAGGTTCCCGGTCCGGGCGGCACGCGGGAAGCGCGTCACCACGCACCTCATATCGCTGCTTTCCAGTGTTCTTCCGCAGCAAAAATGCCGTCTGCTTTCACCGCCGTCACCTTGGCAACGAACGCCGAATGTCCTTTTTGGACGGCGCGTGTATCACAGGGAAGAGTGTACACACCTTATAATTACAAAACTATTAAATTTTGGCTATAGTCGGTTGCCAGCTAAGAAAAAACCGGAAAGGCCTCTCAGAGGAAAATGTAATCCTACGCCGAGAAACGCCAGCAAATCGTTTTCATGACATCACGATTCCGTAAACCAACCGCGATCCTTTTGAAAAAAAAAAAAAAAGCTCAACATGGCTGCTGGCCTTAGCAACGCGACGCTAGTTTCTCGTGACTATTATTCTGCTTTTTTGCACCGTGTTTTACGTGCCCGAGGTTACGCCACGAAATCGTAATGGTATCGGCTTGCGTTTGCAGCAGTTTTTGCGCGACAACGTGAGAATCCAGCGACGCTATCGCCAACGAAAATTTCGTAGCGGGCGCGAGGCTTAGCACTGCTGAGTGGTGAGAAGCTACGCCGGACGTTGTCTTCTTCGTTGGATTTCTTTCGCCTCTGCACCACGTTGCTACTCAGCATAGTACCGGCACCGCTGCTTCAATTCGCTGTGGTTTCCGCGGGGTGAGTTGAGATTGCTTATCAGTCGCAGGTGAGGCGCTGGAAGACGGTATGTTAGACAGTATCTTGGACAGAAAATGAATTGGGAAGACGGTACATTGGACATGACTTTCTTTCTTTACTAAACAACTATTTCGTTGACAAAAACGTATT
Source organism: Ixodes scapularis (assembly GCF_016920785.2). Lineage (NCBI taxonomy): Eukaryota > Metazoa > Arthropoda > Arachnida > Ixodida > Ixodidae > Ixodes > Ixodes scapularis. The sequence goes on from NW_024609837.1 coordinate 75,631,052, forward strand.
CTAACTTATTTAAATGTCCTGAATGAATTAAATAAATATTGTAGTAGTTTAAGACACGTTTCCTGGAGGAAGACAAAGCAACGTTGCTAGCGAACTACTTTCTCGACGACGGAGGCACTTCAGATGGGCGCAATGCGCTTGTGGGTGGAGCTAAAAGATTGTTCTTAGGTTGCATCCGACTATAGCAGACGGTTTTCAGAAGATCGGTGTTCGTTGCCATGGTGACGGCGATGAAAACAGACGGCCTTTATGATGAGCAATACGAGGTGCGTGCTGAGGCCCTTTGCACATGCTTTTCAATGAATGGAACGAGAACAAAAAGAGTTCGAAATAAGGACTTAACGCAGAAAGCTGGTTTTCTCCAGCGCCTCATAATTTTGCAAGCCTAAAAGCCTGTTCACAAATACAGCGTAGCGCTAAGTTAGCGCTACGTGAGCGCTCCAAGGAGCGCTCATGTGGCGCTTCCTTGCACGTGACTTACTTCTAACACAGCGCGCGATTAGCGCTTCTGTAGCGCCTTGTTAGCGCTCCAGTAGCGCCTTGTTAGCGCTCCAGTAGCGCCTTGTTAGCGCTCCAGTAGCGCCTTGTTAGCGCTTCAGTAGCGCCGTGTTAGCGCTTTAGCAGTGCTTGTTATACCGCGGTGCTGCGGATTAGCGCGTGCACTGCGGTTCCGGTTCCTGTGGTTGGGTGTGCTTCAGCAGCACCATGGTGGAAATGTGGGATGCTGAAATAGAAATGCGACAAATGCTCTTACATACGCGATTAGTGCATATGTGTGTGGACGGCTTAACGCCCAGAAGAGCCTTCTGGGTGCGCGAAATCTTTCGCCACCGAGATACCGACGGGTACCTGGTGAACCTTGTTCCTTCGCTGAGGGACCGAGACACAGAGCTCTTTCGAAGGCGGTTATTTTTAACTGCGTGTCTTTGAAACCAGGGTCACGCATATCGAATAGAAAGCAACGAGGTCGTACCCAATCAATTGGTCGCTCAAAGTCCATGACTCTGGGTCACGGTGTGCTCTGGGTCGCCTGCCCGACCCTTTGCTTGGAGAGCGGCTGAATAGACCGATTTCACCAAGCGTTCGACGCATGCGCTAGGCAGCCATAACTTTAGTTCACAGGAGGCAATCGGCAGTGCACGAGACTGTTCGTGGCCTGCACGCCCAGAGCTCCAGCGAGGTTGTCGCACGCCCAGAAAGACTAACGTTCCCTCGATGCTTTGCGGCAGCGGTGGCGTAGTGAAACTGGCTGGTGAGATCGGTCTATTCTTTCAATGCCAAAGGAAAAACAACGATAAACGAATCGCCGTGCACGTGCTGTTCCGCAGCAGCAAGCACGGCACACGAAGCGTGAGAGCGCTAACAAAGCGCTTCTGTAGCGCTAACAGAGAGCGAACAAAACGCTTCTGTAGAGCTAACAGAGTGCTAACAAAGCGCTTCTGGAGCGCTAGCAGAGCGCTAACAAAGCGCTTCTGAAGCGCTAACAGAGCGCTACTGAAGCGCTAATCGAGCGCTACATCACGCGCTAGGAAGCGGCACATGAGCGCTCCTTTGAACGCTCACGTAGCGCTAACTTAGCGCTTCGGTGTATGTGTGAACCGGCTTTTACACGAAGACCATGTTTTTAGATCAAAGTATAAAGATAGCCTTTTTTTTTTACAACAACGTGGGTGTAAAATGTCAGTGTGCCGCCAGATCATCGGCAAAAGCCGCTGCCGGACGTAAGCAGAAGAATGACAAATGCGCGCATTTAAAAAAAAAACAAAAAAAATCTGTTCTATCTTTTCCGCAGTGGCGTGCAGTGCGTGAAACAAGCGTTTTTCGTAATAAGACTCGTACGATAGAAGTGTATCTTCCGTTGCAAAATTTCAAAAGAGCGGGCTATACATAGCATTGTCTCTGTCGGAAATTTTGCCCAGTTCCTCGGGCCTTGGAGACGCGTTCCAGTGCAGCAACCACCTTTCAGAAGCGCTTGTTCAACCTGCTGGACAAACGCGTACTCAGACGCTTCACGTCCAATGCGTGTGCACCTGTACCATTACACGGCCATATCCTGTGACGTACTCTAACGGCATCTAGGAAACACTTCAATGAGTGGGCGGATACAAGACGCAAGAGCGGGTCTTGGAGACGCGTTCCAATGCAGCACCCATCTTTGAGAAGCGTTTGTCCAAACTGCTGGACATACGCGTACTCAGACGGTGCAAGTCCGGTACGTGTGCACCCGAAGCACGCAAATCAAAGCGATGTTTGGGTTGAATCTACCGGCAAGGCACACTCCGGACGCGTAGATGGGCCGGGGTTCTAAACATACAAGACGCTTCCTCGTCTCTTCCTTCTGGCCTCGGTCACGGCTTCTCAAATCATTGCACTTCGAGGTTCCCTTTTTCTCCTACCACTATTCACAGTATATTTATATGTCTCTCTCCTTCTCTAAAAAAGAAGATATAAATTATAGAATTTTTTGTCTTTTTCTTTTTTTGCGAGGCGGACAGCACGAAGGATAACAACCCAGAACTCCTGTTTTGTAAAGGGACGGGTGTTCAGCCCTTCTCATCTTCACATCAAACGTCCTGAAATACTGACCCTCGTAACTCCCAATTAAGCATTGCTGTGACTTTTCTGATAATTCTGTCTGATACATTGTGAAAGAGTCGGTCTGTTAAAGGAATATATCTAATTGTTCGGGACTTGGCAATTGTCTACGAAACGTTGCGCGACAAGACGTTACTATTGAGCTTCCGAGTAAATACATGAGAGCATACAAGATTATATAAAACCTTGTATAAAACCTGCATATGCCCCATATACAAGTTTTATTATGAGCTCTGATTCGTTTATCAGACAAAAAACATATGCTTTTTTCTATAGGGTAGCGTTTAAAGATATATCTAATGTATCGGTGTCAGTGAGAAAATGTTGAACCGAACTCCGGCGCACGTTTTGTGGGTATCTAAGTTGGGTGACATCTAGAATGACAGCGAAGCGAAGCAAAATATATACTCGTTCTCACACTGCAGCCCTTACCCAATACAGGGCAAGGGAACACACATATCTATATATATATATATATATATATATATATATATATATATATATATATATATATATAATTTTTTTTTGTTGTTTACTTTAGCTGGGCACTTGGGATATATTTGTTTTGTGTTTATTTATGGTTCAGTACAGGATCAAGTGTTCGAAGCTGTTTTCTACGAGTGGTCGGGCTTGCTTCACAAAATGTAACATGTGCTTCAGTGAGTTCTTTCTCCCTCTCTGCCCCCCGCCCCCCTCTTTTCCTTCTGCTTCAGTAAAAATAAAAAAAGCCACATAAAAAAAACATATTGCTAAAATTAAAATAAAACCAAAAAAAAGGATTTTTAACGCAACTGTTTCCTGCTTCCAAATGCTCCTTAGCAAGCCACAGCATGAAAATTCACAGCTGATCCTGTTTTCAAAAGTTTTACCTCTAGTTTGCACCTCTTTCCTATCTCTTCCTCTGCCTCCCACGCTCACTTTATATCTCAACATTCATAGACATGTGAATGATAGAAAACTCTCATTTAGAAAACGACCCACATTCCCCTAGCCACTCTTTACGTCTCACTCTTCAGTTTGCTTTCTTAGTCGGTCGCACGGTACAGCAGAAGACGGAACAACAATCATTCGGGGAGCGCTAACTGTCAACGGAAAGCCTCTGGAACGCTCGCACATGCTCCCGAAATGCCCCCGCAGCAGCAGACAGCAGCGGCCTTCGGAGCCTAATAGAATATTGAAAAAAACATTGCCAGACGTGAAGTAAATAAAATAATAAAATAAAACGACGTTCAGTTTGGAGAAAAGCTGACGTTGCTCGTGTTTTCGCCGAAGACCAGCCTCACCGAACCTTGTGGTAGACCCCTAGCTTGAACAAAAGGTGACGCAGTAGAAAAAGGTGCAGCGAAGGGATAAACTGGGAGGGCAACGGATGCGGTCGTTTGCTACCACGTACCAGACTTGTAAGTAACGCGTTACAAGTAGTGGATTACTTGAAGTTGAAATCGATTATGTTTTTACTGTAATTTTGTAACGTTTGACTTACTTTCTTTAAGAAGTAACGATCCTTGTAATTGAATATAAATTTTGCTGTAATGGATTGCAAAATTACTCATTACAATTTTTCTCAATTTCCTTTTTTTTTCTTTTTGAAAAAAGGGGGGGGGGGGGAGGCGTTAGATCTGCTGGATTCACTCAGCTCTGGTCAATGGTAATTTTTTTTTTCTTTTTTGAAACCCCTAAGCACGGTGTGGCGAGAATAAGGAGGCCACTTTACATGCTTCGTTTCTTGGTACATTTTCCTTTTGCTACACCGGAGATTACGTCTGGGCGTGAAAATTACCTTATCCAGCCTCTTGGGAGTAATGTATTTAATCAGCACTCTTTCTATTTTATTGTTTTTTCACGAGAAAGATTGGGTGTGTTGGAGTAACTCAATAAGCTCTAAGCAAAAACGGTCAAGACATTTTTTTAGAACAACTGAGCGCGATATTTCAAGGATTATGCTACCTTAATAAACAAAAACAAGTTTTAAGGAAAAGTAATGTGGGAAGTTATCGATTTCTTTAGAGTAATTTTTCGATTACTTTTGTGAGGTCGTAGTTGTAATCGTGATCGGTTACTTTTTACAGGGAAGTGATTGTAATTGTAATCGGTTACTTTTTTCAGTAACGTCTACAAGTCTGCCGCGTACTGAACACTAGAACGCGCCGCAGAACGCTTTAGCGGCCTCAATTGACAACGCCGAGAGAGCCGAAACAAATGCAACCGCGTTTCGTGGTGCTTCTTTCAACTGAGTGGAGAGGTTGGTTAGTTAATTGATTGGTTGGGTAATAAGATGAGCGTGTGGGAAAGGTTACTTTACTGAAATGGTTCCGCGCAAAGGATGCGACGTGATTAGCCAGAAAAAAAAACGAAAAAAAAAACGCGTCTTTGATTGTTACTTTTGTGTTCATTTGTGTGGGACTGCGAACGCGTGTATACCGCTGTTGAGTGTTATGTGCCTCAATTTCCACTATGTTCATTCAACAGGAAAACCTGGAGGCAGGGCGCATACATCACCACATTCTCCAACTGAGCGCGAAAACATAGCTTTCTTGACTGTCTCGTTTTTCTTTCTCTCAGAACTGATACCCACAAAATGTGGGTTGCTTTACAAGCAGACAAACAACGGTGTTTCTCGAGCCTGTAAAACAAAGTCCTACGCACCTGTTCGTTCTTTCTTTCTTTTTTTTTTTTTATTTCTTTTTGGGAATGTTTTTTTATACGCCTCTGATATTTCTTCTGAGGGTGCCCCGGCGTCACCACAGACGATGCTCCCTGCTTGTAGAAACCTAATATTTAAAATCAAATAAAAAAAAAATCACAGCTTTAACCGCTACGTTTTGTTAGTAGCTTTACAATTGTCACGCGTTCTCAACTCTAGGAAGACCACGTAGCCCTTGTTTCACCGCTGGAAAAAATACATGAACTGAAATTATTTCAGAACATTTACGCTATTTCCTTGAAATAAATAAGTCTGTTGTTGATCTGAATGCAATATTTATTTTACTATGCTGCCGCAATGTACCGGCTCCCATAATGCCGTTCGAATTCCCTTCGATTTGTCTTCCAAGTGGGAGTTTTAGAGAGAGTAATTTATTAGTGACCGCGTTGACTTCCCTAAGCTTCCCTTTTATCCCTTACAGTGCACAAAAACAAACACCCCTGCCACCAAGAAAAGATTCTTTTCTCCCCTTTTACTCGGTTCGTCCTGTATCAAAAATATAATATTAGCTTTAATGATAGCTTTATTTACCATGTATAAGCATAGTGGGGGCTGAGGAAATAATCTGTCCAAGCAGCTTGACTGGTCCTGAGCCCCCCTCGGGTACATACAGTGGCGAGAAAGACATTTAAAACGAACACGAGAAGTTATATAATAATACAAGCCATTTCATCATAAAAACGAACAACAGACAACTATCAGCAATACATCAAACAAGAATAACACTTGCCTATAAAAGAAATTGGGAAGGTGTACACATGAAAGGGAAACCTATCCAAAAAATTCTAACATGCGTCAACAGAGGGTGTTTCAGAGAACTCAGTCTTAATCGCTTCTGTGAAAACTACTTATCGCAACGAACTAAGGCTTGTGTTGTTTTGGTCCTGGGCCAGGGGCCCATTTAGGAAAATTATTAAAGTCCGGGATAATTCAGTTTTTCATTATTTTTGCGTAAATAACTTTTAAATATTGTGTTTAAGAGCATGGTTTCAATTCTCTTCGAAGCCTTTGTTAACGTTTGAAAGCAGGATAGAACGGTCAGTAAGATATCGAGGTCTCTTTCTTCAACGGACAAGTACGTTTTCTAGCCGTTCGCGCTGGTGTTTGGAAATGTTGCCTTTGTATTGTAGTGCCCTTCTACGGCGAACCGCCCGTGACCTTCAGAGCTCCACACTGTCACCGTTGTTACTCGCGACCTATTTAAGAACTAGTCTTCTGCAAGGTGCGATTTAAGCTAGTCGTTATACGTTATGCATGATGAAATCCGCTCAAACGGCGAAGACGGAGTGAAGACAACAAGCACGACAGGACGAAGCTGTTCTTGAAACTAAAGTGTTAATAGTAAAAAACGCTAGTGTAAAAACGATTCACACACCGATATTTATATTAGCTCGTAAAAAACCTCTTTATCTAACAGAGCTACCGAGGGCGCACTGTGAAGCTGTCAATTAATTGTTGTAATTTTTACGGGTGTCCAACGTTCTGAATTTATACTTGCAGCGTCATTAATATATACAATGGATGATTACTAATTTCTGAGAAATTAGTAAATATGCCCAATGAAGTTGCAGAATATTACAAAAACGAGGACAATTATTTTTAATGAAGTGACGAATTCCAAATGTGTTAAACTAGCACGTCCGACGCACAATCCGCTAAGCTAAGAAGGAACTCGGTGAGCTTTTTTCCGCATCCCCTCAAAAGCCGATGAGCTTTTCTCCGCATTTGCCGGTTTCGCAGTGAGGCTTTCTCCGATGAGTTTTCTCCGGAGAGCTTTTTTCCGCAGCCAAAAAAGAAAAGCGGTACTGAAAAACAAAAAAAAAAAAAACAGAAAACAAAGAAAAAGCTTGGCATATAGCGAAAAAAAAAGAGCCAGATGCAAAGCAAACAAATTTTTAAACACTTACGAGTTGTTTGTAAGTTGAAACGCGGAGACAGCTGAGGTGTGACGTCGGAGCAGCTAAGGTGTCATTACGAAGCAGATGGACTGAATGAACTGCAATGATGGGAGCGCGCACCATAGAGTCCGCAGAGGCGTTTCGTACTAAACTAAGTTACACAGCGGACGAAAATCCCATAGCGTTTTGGAACCAATAAGGGTTTTTTATACAGCTGTCTGCGTAAGAGCGGAACGACACTTTGGTATAAATAATCACACGTGCTAAATGAAATGCGCCGAATGAACAGGGACGAGGAAGAAGACAAGACCATATGCACTCTCGAATGAAGGTTTATTGACAGAAACACGAACAATTAATACTATATTTGTGGCTATTCGTTTCTGAAATGAAAATATATATGTCAGGTGCATTGACGTGGCACGAAGCACTTCCTTTCCTCTTGCTTTCTGAGACAGAAGGAATCGCAAACCTCTAAGGCAGTTTTATCTGCCTATCGCCCGAGAATTATAGTCTGTGCTAATTCTTGGTCACATCCCTGTGCACTACCAGATTGCCCACCGGGATCTGTTTTGCAGACCATGCATGTTATCGCGCTACCATGCATGACCATGCATGTTACCTTGCTTGGTTGTTATCTTGTTATCAGCAGCCCATGGTTAAAAATGGCATTATGAAACATTTTTGGATAAGATATGCTTACAGTGGTTTCGGAAAGACCGTTCTAGTTCTTGGTTGCGTTAGCTAGGGCTGAGTCATTCAATCCGGCTCTGAAACCAAAAATCCGTTTGAAGCTTTTGTTGTTATTTTGGCGATGGGATATTTTATGATGCGGTTCTAAAAGTAATGAGCCTGATTGACCTGGATTAAAATCCAGCCCATAAAGTAGATAACATGAGAGTAGACGTCGAGTCTCGAGGGGGTGAATAGAGCTACGCTGTTTAATAAAAGAGACGCTAACACATCGAGAATAAGACGATGATATGAACCGAGCGGCACGGTTTTGGACAGATTCTAGTTGATTGATTATGTACTTTCGATGCGGGTTCCAAACAGGCGAAGCGTACTCACGTTTATGGCGAGCATAAGCGAGATGGCGTAAATGGGCGGGTGCAGCCTTGAAATTTTGTTTTAGGAAACCAAGCGTACGTATTGAGTCAGCGGAAATACTGTTAATATAAGTGACTCGAGGAAGGTTAGAGTTGAGATGCACACCGAGGTACTTATAAGAAGGAATAGAGAGGAGGGGAACATTATCTAAGAGGTATATAAAGGACGAGACTGAACGCTTTCTTGTGAAAAAAAGCAGATTACTTTTAGAGAAGTTGAGTTTTATTTGCCATGTGGTACACCCTATTAATATTATTTAGGGGAATATCATGGCCATTTGAATTGTTGACGTTCCGTATAACACAGTCGTCAGCAAAACGTCATGTGCTGGATGAAAGAGTAGTTGGAAGATCGTTAATATAGACAAAAAAACGAAGGCGCCCGAGAACTATACCCTGTGGCATACCAGAGGACACATCTGTAGTGGAAGATTGAAAGACACCAGTTACAGTATATTGTTCTTTAAGGGCTAAACAGTTACTAATTAATGGAATTTTAATCGAATATTAATTAAGAACAGAGAATTTGGGTATCAGTCGACACTAGGAAACGCGATCAAATGCTTATAAAAAGTTTAAAAAATAGCGTCGTTTTGAAAGCCTGAGTTTATATTAGTATAATATTCATGGGATAATTCAAGTAACTTCGCCTCGTACGAGTACACTTTGCGAAATCCATACGGATGTATATGAAAACTTATTTTCAAGGTGACACAAGTAATGAAATAATACTGTGTGCTCTAACAATTTTAACACCAGACTGGTTAGGGATCTGGGGTGACAGTTAGTTATGGGCGATTCTCAGCCTGATTTAAAACAAAAGAGCGATCTTCCCAAGTTTTCATTTAGCGGGAATGCAACAGGATTATAATGATTGAGAAACAATTATCACAGTATGTCAGATAAATTGCACTGGTTTTTTTTTTTAGACTTTTGAACATAAGTTGTCGGACCCCAATGGCGTAGGAATATCAATGATATTTATGAGTTTATTGATGCCAAGACTTGTGATTACAATGGGCGACACGTGTGAATAATCAAGTTATCCCCCCCGCCCCCTGCAATAATGCCTTCGGGAGCTGCGGGGTAACCCGAAATAAATACATAAATAAATAAAGCTACAGGTGGAAAGTTGGATTGGCCTTCTCAAGTAAATATCAATGTGAAAAATTTGTTAAAGACTGTAGGACAGAGGGTACCAAGCATTGGCTTCCCTCCTTTATCTGCTGAGGTAATTGATGAATAATATTCTTGCATATATATTCCTTCTCAGAGTTGTTTGGGAGGATTATTTGTTAGAAAAGAAGGCAAGTCGCAACCGAAGCATTTTTGCTTAGGTAATTGTAATTGTTTTTCCATTCGGTATCACCTACCCAGGCAGTGGGAGAGTTTACATTTTTTACAAGGTGAAAAAGATTCTTTTGTTTCTTAAAGGGATGCTGAAGCGACATTTTAATTTCACAAAATGGGGTATCAGGAGTGTTCAACAGGCGCCACAAACCCAATACACCAATTATAAGGCGATATCTTGAACGGATGGCCGTATTTTTGTAAAATAAGGATCCGATTGAGTGAGCATCGCGACGTCGCGTTTCCTCCAGAATTGTAGAGAAGGAGGGGAAACGGCCTTGCTTCTGTCTTCACGTCCTCGCGGAGTCTAAGCGAAAATAGGAGGAAACGAGAATAGCGACGTCACGAGCTTTTTTGGCCATGTTCAAGTGCGCTCGTCTTTCACAAAAATACGAAAATCCGTTGGAGATATCACTTTATGAGAGATGCTTTGGTGTTTGTAGCACCCCGCCCAGCGCTTTTGCGTCGTTTTCCGGAATCACAATTTTGTTTCACCATTCCTTTAATGTCTTCAGCTTTTTTTGAACCACGGTTGATTACTGTTGGAGTGGATGCAGACTAGTTGAACAAATGTATCAATGAGTTGAGATATTTTAGTTTTAAGGAGGTGGCCAGTATTCCTCGCCTGCTCTGGTATGAAATCCATCAGCGTAAAACATTTTTTTCTTTATTCGTACAACGATGCAGCACAGAGTACTATGTCAAGACAACACACTTCCCAGCACTTGTGGGCGTGCTAAAGTTCTTTCATATTCTTAATCTCATCAAATGGTGGCGCCCAGTCAGGTGCAGTATCAGCACTCCTGCACATCACAGATTGAACCTCTATAACAACCCCAATGAGGTGTTTGTGCACAGATTTGATTTTGGGATCATCATGTCGAAATTCCATGCGCGTCTTCCAAACGCTAAACAAACCAAGCACCATGAACAGGTCATACGAGACCGTGTCACTCTTTTCGACTGGCAGGTATCGAATAGTTTCGTAGGTCATATCCAAATCTTTCTTGAGTGTTTTTTGCAAGATGTCCAGAAGAACACCGCGTCCCAACAATACAGAAAAACATGTTCGATGATTTCAGGAGTCTTACATTGAAGACAATTTCACACCCCAAGGAACAAATATTCTCTTTTTCTCTATAGCCACGGTTTGACTGGTAGTGTGTCTCTGTGCAACTTAAAAAAGAAGGACTTAACTGCAGGTGGGCCGCACATATTCTTCACCAGACAAAGTACATCTTGTCCGGGGCATTGGCTGAATAGTAAGCGGTACAGCGGTGCTGGAAACAACATTTGAACGAGGTTACGGCTTAGCCGCTTCTTTATGACACTTCCGAGATACTCCATTGAAAAGCGTGCTTGCAAAAACACTGTTGTCTCTATCACTTCTTTCAAGTATCCCGTTAGTACTGGAGGCTCGGTACATTCACTGGTTACAAACATTGATGTCAGAGCGTTCGCCAGTCTCATCTGGATTACAGTGCGCCAAAAAAGGGAGATTCTGATCACGCAGAAAGAAGAAGCGTGAAACGATATTGCTGACAAAAAGGTTCGTGAGGCCCAGACTTCCGTGCCTTACGTTCCAAAAGAGGTTGTCCCTTTTCATCCTTTCCCAACTCGATTTCCAGATAAAAGTGGCAAACACCCTGTGGAATCTCTGTACGTTCATGTGTGCGCACGCAAGTACCTGCAACAAATACCATAATTTAGCTTCCAGAAAAACATCGCACGCTGTAGCTGGTGCAAATATATAGGTGTTGCGATTGGCCCAAGTGTTCGCCTTAGTTTTTAAGCCTTTCAATACTTCGGTCCAGTACGGTGTGCTATTTCGGTAGTATGCATAGGCACCCCGAGATACGTACATGGTGTGAGTTTCCACCATAGATACCGGCAAAATAATGATGTTTTAAAGTCCAGCTACCATGCCGCAGCCCAGAAGATTTCCCCCAGTTGATTTGGGCTCCCGTGGCTTTATGAAATTCATTCGTTAACGCAACAGTCTCCATTACACTCTCTTCAACGCTACAGAAAACGGCGACATCATCGTCATACGCTGACACTTTGATTTCAACTCCATCTGTATGGAGTTGAAATCATTTCCATCTAGTAATTACTGTAATCTTGTATGGGGTACGACAACTAAGACAAACCTTCAAAATATACTATTATTGCAAAAAAAGTTTTACGTTTTATCGCGGGTGTTTGATATACAGACCATACAGAACCATTATTTTCTAGATATAAAATACTTCCCGTAGAACGCGTATATAATTATCGTTTACTCTGTACCCTTCGTTTCTCATCGCCAACACTCATAGAATTTTTGTATTTTATTTCTGAACTTGAGAAACGTGAAAGTAATCTAAACACACGCCGTGTCGACACTTGGCTCCTTCCTCGGTGCCGCACAAATTACAACCTCCAATCATTGCATTACAAAGTACCGTACGTGTTAAATAAACGTTCCACGAACAACATAAACATCTACACCATTGGCAAAAAAGACTTACGTACCTACTGTTTTAACTATTCATAGCTAATTTCGTTCTTCTGCTACTCCAATGTTATGTGACCTTGTTTTATTTTTCTTATCACCATGGTAAAGTGTTTTATATGATTGTTGTCCGAGCTGCTGCCATGTATAAGGGGGACCCAGACCCAGTCAAGCTGCTTTTAGCAGCTTTTTGTCTGGGGACCCCTCCAGTACTTCTGGAAAAATAAAGTTTATTGTATTGTATTCTATCTAACCTTGGCCCTCTAATGTACTTGCTGGCCGCCACTCTTAAACATAAATTTTCTATGTACAGTGCAAACAATAAGGGTGAGAGGGAACATCCCTCTCGCACTGATGATAGGACAGCTATGCTTCTGGAAGCACCACTGTTTAACACAAGCCTAGTGACACATCCCTTGTATGTCATGGCTCCCTCTTTCCATTAACGTAAAAACTGATAAAAGAGAGAAAGAAAATCGTTTATTTCAGTAACGTTGATCGTGGATTATCTTGGTCGAGACTTGTTTTTTTTTTTTTCTTTATGAACGCTGACGTCAATGATTATTAGTTTCTGATCACTCAACCCGCTACGAAAAGAGTCAGATGTAAGAGACTCGGGATAAATATAAGGACTAAATTCAAAATGTTATCGCCTCGTGTGGGATTAATAATTACATGTACGAGGCAGAAGTTTTGACACACGTGCAAGAAGTTGGTTTCGTTTTGATATAGTGAGGTAAGGGGGTGTGGGCCAATCTATTAGTGAAAAGTTAAAGTTGCGAAATTAAAAAAAAAGTTTGCATTTAGAAAGTTTTAGTGTATGGGACAAAGTTGATAATTAAACATGTTAATAAACTCGGAAGTGCCGTCAGGAGAGTGATAAGAATTCCCTAGGGTGTTCTTTTAGAACTAAGAATAAAGACCAACCCAAGTTGCTTCGATATCGCGATCAGTTTGAATGACGTATGACGGAATTTATTTTTTGACAGCAATCATCACACCAGCTCCTTTTTTGTTTATTTTATAGCGACGGTAAAACTAAAAGTGAGAACTATTAGTCGTTTCTTTTTTATTTTAAATTTTTGGTTTCAGTTATGTCTCCGTCGAATCACGACATTAGCGCTAATATCGTAAAAGACGATATTAGCACTTAGCGATATTGGAATTACACTTCGTATATTTGTGAATTATAGTGATATTGAAAGTGGTCAATCCGAAATTTGGCTAATTTATAGCATGGCAGTTTTGTTCGATTGTGTACCTTTTGCTATTCTAGGAGTGGTTGAATATAGTTCGATTCAGAGTTGTAGACACACGTAGCGTTACCAGTCTTCAGTTTGTCGAAGGTTAGTTTTGACAAAATTATCTTGGCGTACTCGAGTAGTTTCCTTCCTGCATTGCGGACAGATATAGAAAAGATATCTCCAACAGAGAAAGGCCAGCCTTTGAATTTTCGAATCGGAAGAAAGGATATTGTCTTCGACCTTAAACCTAGATAACTTCATGATGACGTGAGTTTCTTTTTTCTCGGTTGTGTGCCTTTCAGTGCTATGGCCTCTTTCACCATTATCAGCGTTAATGCTAATAATAGTAATATTAACCTCCCCCCCCAAAAAAACAACAACAACAACAACAACAACAAAACTGGTGATTACAAATTTCAACAACCTTTCTTTTTGACGCAGCGCACGTTTCGTTCGATTCGTCTATGTGTCCCTAAAACAGCAAGTTAGAAGGGCGTAATCGGTTTTCGGCATCACCTCATTTAGAAGCCATATCATTTAATTCGGACAATAAAGTGACACACTTTTAACTGGAGGCGGGGATGTTGTGCAATGTTTTGCATTTTATAATTGTAGCCTCCATCGCTTCACTTTTAGAGCTGTTTTATCTGCATGTCCAAGTTCTTTTGTTGCTCTTCCATTGTTTTATATCTGAAAGAATTCCCTTATGCCCTTCCTCTGTTCTATTAATAGTATACAGTTTTTGCACTTGTACATCATCAAAGCCATTGGGCCGGGGGCCAGGATAGGATTCAACGTCGCCTGCTACCAGCAGTCGCGCCTATCGGTAATCTAAAAAACACAAAGTTGAAATGTGTGAATTTAAACAACTACCCTGACGAGGAATCGCTTCGCTCGGTTTTCAAGCTGACGAGGCAATGCCGCTGCATTGGCCCCTTCCACATGCTTGAAGCTGCCGGACACCCTCTTTTGATATTGCGAATGGCAATAGAAGAATTTTTTTTTTATGTTAAATGATAGTATAGTTTTAACAAAGTCTCATCCGTATACATCGGCTCATTGTCTATTTACGAGTAGATTCCACTAAAAGGGCTGCTTTGTTAAGCATATGTTTCATATAGCTCGAGGTCTTGGGGGCACAAGGTTAGTAGACTGAATATTTTATGCGATCTGCCTCAATAAAGCGCCGGGCATAAATAGGACACCAGAGAGAGGTGAGCTTTCGGTTAGAAATTGTGTGCAATTGCTGTTTAATGATTGAACGCTCATTACCAGACGAACACAAAGTAAGTGGTCGGCTAGGTCAGGCAATTTCCGCGGCCGAAACAAATCATTCATGTTTTTGCCCCCACAGCTGAAGTTAACCGCCAAACACCGACTGCTTAAAGGAGCTGTGCAACAATTTCAGTACTTTGCTCAAAGAATTCGGGAATGGGCGCCTCGACCTTTCTGAAGTAAGAAACAAAAAGCCGCGTTTGCCTGCATGTCCTAGTTTTTATTTTATAAAGGGACTAAGATTTAGATTTTCGGCACCTCTTAACTTCTTCACCATTTTCCGAGTGATGTGCGCTGTGACGTCAATGGGGGACGCGGGGGTTCCGGTGAAGCTCTCTCTCTAGAGTCATCAGTGAGCAGCGAGAACGCACCCGCTCGCGACTACGTGACCACGTGCTTGCGCAATGCGATCAACATGGCAAAAGAAGAAAAGTCTAATCCGGGTCCGGCTAGAGTCACAGTATGTGATCCTAGAGTAACGCATTCCTTTTCTTTTTGCGTATTGCCGACAACATAATCACTCTAGCCGATCATGTACTGACTCGGTGAGCACCTTTGGATGGTAGCGACCACGTGACACAAGCACCGCCAAACTCACCACCATCAGCGCTTCAGGCGCCTCTAATCGCCACTATCTTGGGTCCAGCGAAACAACTGCTAATCGAACGCGCGTTTAAGCGCCGTCCTTTCCACGTGGTTACTGATGTCGAAAACAAGGCGGTTGTGTACTTAGTGGCACAATGCCTGCGTTTTGCGCTTTTGGGTGCAGGAGCAGGTCGGAGGATGGAAAGAGACTTTTCCGGATTCCGTTTGGAAAGAACGCAACTGCAAGACGAAGGAGGAAGGCTAAAACGGAAATATTTTGAGCCCACTGCAACAAGCAAGCTTTGTGAGATGAGTGCCGATCACAGCTGTTTCATTCCGCGTATCGCGGAATGAACCAGCTCTTTCAACACGCTCCAATGCATGCCACTATTGCCTTCGTACCCCCGTCGACGCGTAGACCCAAGATGGCGGCGCCATGGTTTCGGTTTCAGCGCCGCGCAGCGGTTCCAGAACGAACCTTCGGAGTTTCGTTACTCTAGGAACCCATACAGTGACTCTAGGTCCGTTCATCCCCGTCCGGCTATGCCCCGTCCCCCTTCGGCTTCTGGCGGCTGTTCCCGGTAACAGTTAGAGCTGACGGTTTTGTTGACCTCGGATAAATGGCGTCACTAAAACTCCGTATAATAAAACTTTTGTCGATGATACCTGGTTTTTGACGCATTTACATTCATGTTGAATTGGCCAGATTTATGGAACAATGACCTTTTATCGAACAGGTATTTGCACAACTTCCAATCTTTTTATAAGTCCCCCATTCACGTCCTGCTGCGTGGTTCTCATGGCCACCGCTCGCGGCTGCAGATCGGGAAATATTGTAATTATTGTCTTGCAATTACGCGGCGGAATCGCAACATTTCGAAGGAAGGATATGTGTTTTCTGTACTTCGTGACAAGATAAACAATGTGAAAAGTAGAAGATGGAAATTCTTTCAACGTCGAATTCGCTGCACAGCTCCTTTAATGTCCTCCCCGATAAGCAAGCTTATATCCACACTGGGAGCTAAAAGCACCAAGCACTTCTTGGTGATGCGCGACGCTTCAGTAGCAACGTTTGTTGGCTGAGATGTTTGTCAACACCCCGTTGGCGACATGGAAGTAAAAAGAGAATCACGTAGCAGGTTTTCATATTTTTACCAACAGAGCCCGTGGATTTCTGGACAAACGATGCGTAAACGGACGCCCCACTACGACATACCATTTAGGTTCATGCATAGCTTTGGACGAGAAAAATACGCGTTACACAAAAACAAAAATAAGTAAATACCGTTACTCGTTACTAGATCAAAAAGCAACCAAATACGTTACTCGTTATTGATTCGCAAAAAAAAAAAAAGAAACGTGTTTGGGTTCTTTTAATGTAATGCGTTACTTTTCTCGTTACTTTGACGGCCAAATACACAACTCCATTTGCTTGATGGTTTATTGTTTTCTTTTCAGTCGTCGTTGCTCTTAAGCAGCAGCTGCCTCTCAAAGTTGTCATCGGTTATGTTTTCCCGCTTCCTTGAGAATACATCTCCGGCGACGCTGAAGAGTCGTTGTACTGACCAGGGTTGTAAAGTACCTAGGTACAAGTAACTGGAAATCGGCATCTAGGTACCTTTCTTGTACCTGAGGTACAAATCTAGATACTTTCATTTCTCAATATCTGTATCTGTATGTTAGGTACATTTTGCAGTATCTTGTAACTAAGTGAAGTTACTTTTACAGGTACTTTTTTATTCACTTAATCGAAATGATAGAAAACATGAATCTTGAAGTATTAACACACTACCATGTGCCGTGATAAACGTTGATTCATGGTAATAAAACCCGAGGCTCAGATTTGATTTTGGGATCAGCATGTCGAAATTCCATGCGCGTCTTCCAAACGCTGAAAAAACCAAGCACCATGAACAGGTCATACGGGCCCCAGTCACTCTTTTCGACTGGCAGGTATCGAATAATTTCGTAGGTCAAATCCAGATCTCTCTTGAGTGTTCTTTGCATCCCTGAGTCTCGGGTTTTATTACCATGAATCATCACCAGCTCGCTTGTTTTTTAAATATTATTGCAGATAAACGTTGAGTTGGGTGCGACCTGGGAGGCACTGACTTGATCGAACGACGTTGTAGCGAACAAGGCCCCGGCCATGATTTTTCATCGAACGACGCTTTAGCGAATGGCGGTGTCCATTTGAGCGAACGGTCAATTAGCAATGCCGTTCAAGCGACACCAATTTATCGAATCGCTTCAGAAATACGTTTAGGGAAAATAGCGACTTGCTTCCTTCATCTCAAACCAAAATCGACTTCATTGCGTGTTTGAAGCTCCTTTGACAGGTATACAAGACAAGAGATAACTTGAAAGTTGTGCACAGTTTCTGATGCCTGTATCTTGTTCAGATGGTGGCTCTCTTCTGTCATAAATACAACATAAGATATAACTGAAGAAGAATTCTTATTCCAGTCATAACGAAATGTAACATTGCGGATATAATACAGTTTCCAGTCAATAAATCGGACTCAAATTTGGCGGTTATCAAAACTGAGAAAGTTCCGAAAGAAAAAAAAAAGCTTATTTTTCTTCAAACTAGCGAAAGAAGAAAAAACAATTACACCATCTTCCCGAGGGGAACCATGGGGTGATGCGGAGCATCCTTCCATCACACTTCATCGGAAGAACGGAGTGAAGTGGAGTCAACAGCGGGTGAACTGAACGCGCGCAGAAATTGGTTTGCTCTTTATGTTTATACAGCCTTGATGGAGATGCGCCTCAACGGGTAATCGGTCTCTTAGCTGTAGATGAGAAATTTAGCCAGCGCAGTACAACCGCTAACCTGGGATTTTTACCGCGCATTACGCAGTAGTCATCACGCAGTAGTCATCACACGAACGCGTGCCGGTACGAAACTCATCCAGATCGAAACGGGCGGGAGTGGCGGGGACTCGAACCCAGGAGGTTCCCAGCGCAAGCTTTCGCTCCACGCTCCGAGCTGAGACGCGTTAGCCTACTAGGCCACTTCCTCCCCTTGAACGCGCGCAGCGCGCTACCGCTGCTTATATTCAAACTTGAAGGATAAGAAACTAGAGGAGCAGATTTGAGGAGATTCTACTCACACCGCGCGCCTGCGCGCGCGGTGTGAGTAGAAGCGAACGCACGCGAAGTGAACGCAGCTGGTAGCTGCGTGCACTTCGCGCAGCTGTTGGAGAGAGAGAGAGAACGCACGCTCGGCGAGGAGAGTTGCGCATGCATAGTGTGAGTGTGGACTACGACGCCGCGGGACATAGCCCGAGCAAGAGATGCTCCGCATCTAAAAACAGGGAAGGCTTGAAGCCTTTCGCTCGATGTCGCAATGGTTAAAAGCATATGCTCTCGACTCATGCGTTTCTTCATGCGGCCGACGTATTCTGGGCCCTTCGACGTCAGCACCGCCTCATGTGAATATGGTGTTCCTTATTTCTCGCATTGACACCAATAAAGCACTTTTATCGAACTCGTTTTTGTTTGTCCTTAGTATAAAAAGCTTTACTTTCAATATATATTGACGAGTTCGGAGAAAATAAAGTAAGTATCTTTAAAGTAACTGTACCTGTACCTAGGTACTTTTTTAACCGAGTGCCTAGTAACGTAACTAGGTACCTTTTCGTATGAGTATCTTAGGTACATTTCTGAAGTAACTGTATCTTAGGTACATTTCTGAAGTAACTTTTACAACCCTGGTACTGACGCGTTTGAAGGAACAATAGCGTAGTGCTTCAGAAAGAAATTGTGAACTTGGGATTCCCCTCTTTATTTTTTCTCTCTGCTTCTAAAGTTCGGAGTTGACAATGGGATCTATACCCTCCCGTGTTGGCACCCACCGATATTACATTCGGTCTGTACACGATTTTAGAACGGTTCAACCAACGTATACCTCATTGTGTTCGCTGGGTGAAGGACATTCCCAGCTGTAGAGTTTTACTGACGTGATCAGCGATAAACGTTGCTTTAGTCCTGTTCTGCTGCCCAGAAGTTACGCCAGAGCAGTTCAAGTGGCGCCACACATTGGTGCAAAAACGTCGTCCATAGCACTACGGGTTCAGTTGCAATGGCGGCGAACATGTTAAAATTGTACTGCGGCCGCTTTGCAATATTATTGTGGTTTTCCGTCAACTTCAGAAAGGTGCTTATATATTTAGTAAAACTAACTCCTCAAAAAAAAAAAAAAAAGTTGCCTGTGTGTCAGCTTTTCTGGCATGAGGAGATAATCCCGGAATGCAAACATTTCTCGACAGTGAAGTGTGTCTCACAAGCGCAAGACAGCGTCGACTATGACAAGTTGAAAACTACCTCAAGATAGATGCTATTTTTTATGGTTTCGTCTGCTCCTGATAGTCAGAGATATTAGGATCAAGATGAGAATGTTATATTGTCCAAATTGTCTTTTCGCGCACAGCTGTGCTGTCGGGCAGACTGCTTGAACTCGGGCAAGTTATTTAGAAAGTCGGTGTTACGGACTGCTGAAGCCATGCCGCAGCGGTTTTAATTCATGCGAATGAAGTCATTGACGAGGCATATACTGCCAGACCGCAACACTAGGTATAGCTGTAGAGAAAAAACGAAGCGGGACATGATTACGGTCAGAGCTCACCTGTTCTGTTGTCAGGCATTTTGAGTTGGTCGCACACCAATAATACAAATTTTATTACACGCCGCGAGACCTTGTTGCGTTTGGTAAGGTGAACGCTGTCGTCAAAGAGGTAAAATTGTGATTCACGCACCTGTGTCAGTAACCCACTGATACTTTAATGAGTAAAACGGGTGATCACAAATATATTCAGCAGCGCGGCATCTGGCCGCGCTGTTGCCAGATGCCGAAACACACTTGTCCCGAGCGATGGAATGTCCGCTCGTCCTCGCGTTCCTCGCGCTACCGCTTCTTTTCTCGTCGGGTTTGAAAACCATGTTTCAGGTCCTCGCCGCTGCAAAAGGTGTGCGCTGACGTCCCGACTCCCCGAGAAATGCTCTGTGCTACCAGATCCTCGCTCTCAGAATCTGTGACCGGGCACTCTATGACTCCATCGTTGAACTGCCAGGCTTTGAGAGTATAGAGGAGGCTATGCTACTGCAGATGCCAGCACGAGCAGCCCGTGTAAGTACACTCATAGGATGCTTTTTTTCTGCTCAGGTAATTTAGCAAAAGGTATATAGGGTGGAACCAAGAAAGAGCTTCCCTGCAACTACCACCAGGAGTTAAGAGACTTTGAGATATCGACGTTTATCGAAGAAACACCTGTTTACATATTTTGTCGTGGGAGAGGTTAGTATTGTCGATGGTAAGGTACCAACAAAAAATCCCGCTGAAGACATAATATTTCATACAAGCGCGATTTCTGAATCTAGCACATGCTCACAAGAGGGTATAATTCATATATATTTTTCGAATAAACAAGCGAACTCTGCAAAATTAAACTAAAATTTTCGAATAATCGGGAACCTAATCAAAATGAACTCCCAAAAGATTCGACATATTCCGAAAGAAAAAAGTTGTATAACATGGGATCCTATGTATAGACCAACTCAACTTTCCGTCGTCACGCCACTGCGGTGGCGCTGCTGTAGGCTTTGCGCATGCGCAGATGCCTCGCCTCAGGTGAATCTGGTTTGGGCGCGGGCGCAGTGCGCACACCCGGTGTTTGCAAACGCGGGGTTGTTTGCAAACATTGTTTTGGCGTTTAAGGGAGTGAAATAAATCAAATGAACTGTGGTCTTGAGCAGCCTCGGTGGCTCCGAGGTGAGAGCGCCGGGTCTACGGATCCCCAGGTGGCGGGTTCGAATCCCGGCCGAGGTGCCCGCAATTTGACGGAGGCTTATTGCCGAGAAGGTGCCGTGTAACCGAGCTTTCGGTTGCACGTCGAAAGATCCCCAGGTGGTCGAAATTAATCCTCAGTCGTCCGCTGGGGCGTGCCAGATGCCCGCCATAGGTTTGGCTAAAGTAAAACCCACACATTTGACTTTGGTTCTTGGCACGCGTTCGAGTAACACTGATAACGAAGGTAATTTTGCAGGACACTGTTACTGCGAACAAGCGATCACGGAGGTTTTTTTTGTAGTCATCAAAACTACGTGCAATCGGAAGTGCTCATTCGGGACACTACGATACGGTGTAAAAGTTTTCACACGCCAATAACCCTTCTTAAAAAAAACAAGGAAAACCAACAATGTCACGTTGGTGCTAAATTTGCCGCGCACTGTACTTTTGAGACGAGCGTTCGAACACTCGCTGCACACTAAAAAAAAGGGGTGTAGCCGTTACACCCCTCGTCACATATACGACATCACTTCCGTTGGACACACAGCGCTCTGACGGTGTACCGACGCTACACACTTTCACGCGCGGCTTGATAACCGAGTTGTGCAACTTATTAAAACAGCTAAAGTAAGTCTGACTGAGTGTAAATAAAATAATTGGGGTTTGCTCGGTCCTACTGCAAAAGCTCATTCCTCGTTTTTTTTTAGTCCTTGATACGTACTTTAGCTGTTTAATATGTTACATTGCACCGTCATCGAGCCTCTCGCAAAAGGTGGAGTAGTCAGTTTGACGTCAGTGCGCCGAACGTCGAACTAAAGTTTTGGGGTGTCGCATATGTGACAAGGGGTGTAAGAGTTACACCCTTTTTCTTTTAGAGTGTGCGGGGGCCGCCTTTCTCCCTCACCACGGCGACGGTTCGCCATCGCGCCAATCGCAGCTGTATTTTATGTGTGTGTGCGTTCGTGTGGTGCCACGGAAAAAGTTCCTTCAACGCTGTACGCCGAGGACGCGTCGGGGAACGCGACCTGGCACGTGTGCCGCACGTGGCGATGGTGCAGACGAGATCGCGAATTGCCGCGCCGACGATCGATCCGATCATTCGGATTTAAGAGGCAAGCAGACACGCGCAAGGGCCAATCGTTATCATTCTTAAGCTGCTGCTTCCCAACTGACGTATCCCTTTTTAGCGTTGAAGTTGGACCGCGTCAAGCACGCAATGTTAATAAAGCTTGTTTCCCGTTTGTGTTGTATTGGCCCCAGTATGTTCCTCTACTGTTCATAGATTTGCATGGTATTCAAGTTCGCGATATTTAATTGTTAGTTTTCCTTAATGTGCAAGCGAAGTCGCAGCTAGACGCACCAGCGTGCTTCCCTCAAAGCTGCTTGCAGTGCACGAGCGCGAGTCATACAACACATTTCAAACTGTGTAAGTATAGCTACTCGCAACGCCCTGAAATAGAGACACTCACCGACTCCAACAGCGAAACAGGCGCACAAGAACATCCAAACTGTTTTGATTCATGAAAAAAAAAGAAAAATGCCTGCCGGTTTTAATTTACGTTTCGGCCTGCGGATTGGATCCCTTATTCGAAACCTGTGCATCAGTCGTCATCAGGTCGGGGCACAAAACGGCGAAAATTCCGGGCAACTCCAGATCGTGACGGCCAAAGGCTCCGGTCGAAACGCCACAGTTGACGTCCACCGCACTCCTATCTTCGACGCGCATGTCAAAATAACACGGATCAACACCCGAACACCACACATCATATTCATGACATGCAGGGAACACCCGAACTTCGACCCCGGTCCGCGTCCCACGGTTAAGCTCGCTCACAGGTGAGCAGACCAGCTGCGTCGCCGCGACGGCACGGAAGTGTGCCGAGACGGCGGCGCGCTGGCGCGAACCGTTTTCCCCGACGGCGCCGTCTCCGACGCAAATTGACCTCAGCGCCGCCGCAGCTGTCGACGAGTCGGTGAGCGCGATCCGCGATGGAGGTGGTGCGTTATATTTTCTTTCTTTATTCCAGCGAGATTTTCCGTAGCCTGCGCAAGCGTTGAAATAAAAATGCATCCGTGTTAATTAATATTAGGTAAATGAGAGTGTTTTCAATATTTTCACTGTCATTTACTGTCATTTAAAGAACCGCGTGAACGCAGGTTACAAGCATTGGGCGCGTTCAGTAGCCGCTCCGGCGGTCATGGAGCTCGCCCTTCTTCAACTAGTCGAGAAAAATCGACTTCCTGTGTGCGTCACTTCGGAGTAAAGGAGTCGCGCTCTCGTACACCGAGTCCTGACTCTTGAGACGGTCCGCGAGGAGTGAAAGGAGCAAGGTATGACATTTTTCCAGCTCGCTGACGAAATTTCGTTCCTGAAAGAGAAAAAAACAAAAATGGCGGGAGGAGATGCGTTGACTGCGGCGTCGGTCTGCGGTTTGCTCGACTTCGTTAATGAAAAGTGCTCAAGGTAAGACGAATAACGCGTTAGAATTTCGTTTCCAGCTCACGGTTTTTTTAGAAAATCCCTTGAAGCGTGTTTCGTTTGGTTGGGACACGCTAATGAACCACGTAAACGATCATTTGGCGTCGTGTTTTTACCGCCTTCGAACGGACACTCGGTGATTACCGATGATAGTCCTTTCCATGCTGAACACAGTAAGGCAAGGTGTGCACGCAACGAATTGAGCGTGGTTGGACACCCACGCGGAACATTATCCCAACTGATGTTTTGTTTGCGTAGCTAAATAGGGTTGTATGCAAGCATAAAGGGCCGTTCACACACTTGCGACTCCTTAGAAAAGAATGCCTTGAAACCTCTTAAAATTTATTAGGGCGAGAGTATATACTGGCACGCTGGCGCCATCTATGCGATGACCCTGGAACTGCATTTCACTAGAGTGAAGGGTTTGCGGGATTTTGCGAGGTCAAATGCGGATAATACCTGCGGTATGATCGCTTATAACGTTGACAAAACTTTTCAAGCCAAGAAAGAAAGAATGATGCTCGAGAGAAATATAAATTGTGCGGGACCAACAAGTTTCCACTGCTAACCAATAGATGGCGTCAGTGTGTGCTCTCGTCGTAGGGGATTTTAAGAGGTTCCAAGGCACTCATTCTTAAGAAGTCGCAAGTGCGTGAACGGGCCTTAAGACGTTGGCTGACGCTCGCTTAGGGCGACCAAATCTTCATTGCCAAGGGCGGCCGATTTCCCGAGTTTATACGAATGCATTTTATAGGGAGTTGGTAGAGAAGTGCAGAACAAGCATACGGCCGTACGAATTAAAGTATACTAGCCGGTGACATAAATACACTGAGCTCTAGATTTTGCGAGTGTTGGCGTTTTTGTAGGTTTTTCTAACAGTAGCAGGCATTTGCACCGCCCCGCGAAGGGCTCGATCGCTTTGGAACGCTTCGGACAGCAGCGGTGATGTCCGCAGTCCCTCGCTTTTTCTGTAACGACTTCGTCTAGACTTCTTCAACACCGGCGTCAAATAAAAGGGATCGTGCTCGGCGTCGTCTGCTTCCATTTTATTCGGAGACCGTCTGCCACAGCGAAGGAAGCGGAAACTGCGTTGGAGCAGCTGAAACGCCTCGTTTTTTTGTCGTTGATTAGGCGCTCCGAGAACTCCCACTCGAGCAACTCCGTTCGGAACTGAGGGAGCCGCCACTGAACGCGCCCATTTTACGTTATTCTACGGGGTTCTTCGAGACGGCGCTTGAGGGCACTCATGTATAGTTTGACATGCAGGTGTGTTTCGCGTTATCATAACGGCTTGCATAACTTTGCATGCGTGAGGTTGCTGGTGTGTTACACATTTATTTTAGTTGATTTATATATTGTTATTGTCATCGTCTACCTTAAAAAATTCATTTAAGTGTAGAATGCAAAAATATATGCCTCTTTTTTACTATTTCAAAGCACTTGCGTGTGAAGGATATCTCTTTGCTTATTAATTGCGCCTGGCTGTTCTCGTTGTTAGTGCTTTCCGGTTTCTGTATTAGCAAGTATGTAGTGTTCTTTTTCTTTTCTTTTTTTTTTGTGGAAATGTACTGCTGTTACAACTTGCATCAATATGCGAAGTGCAAATGTGCCTCCTTTATTCAACCTGGTTTTTCCCTTTTTATTTATTTTCTTCTTTGCATTGTTTTATGTCCTTCCCCCTCCCCCCCCCCCCTTCCCCCCCCCCTTTCCCCCCCCCCCCCCCCCCCGGAAACAGGCCCAGACCTACAACACGTTCCACGAGAAAGTAGTAAAAGTAAACGAATACAAACATAAAATCTGACAATTTTGAACTGTAGATGTAATGAAAGGAGATACCTATATTATAAGGACGCGCACTGTTTAAAACAGTATATCGGAACCTCTCGAAGTGCAGGTTTTACGTAACCCGATATTTCAATTATTTTAATAAAATAATAATTCATAAAAACAAGCCTAGAGTGTTTTAATTTGTATCTGTATAAGATAACAATATTTATTTACACATCAGTTACGCAGATATATTGTTTTTCCTTCACCGAAAATGAACAGTCACTCAGTATTGCCGACGAGTTTCGCTTAAAGAAATGGTGCCATGTTTAAACACACAAACAATAATACATAGTTTTACAAATTCTATGAATCGATTGTTTTAATCACTTGAATTATGTTTTAGTTTGTTTTTACCGAAATAAAAAGGAAACTGCCTCAAGTATGTCTTTCTTATTATTGCTAAGTCTCATCTTGGGAGTCATATAAATTAAGAATAATCATTCAAGCCTCATACTTTATAACGTAAGCCGTTAATTCTTTTTTCAGGTACAATTTTTATATTAATGTATTTAGTTATAACCAAGAAGGCAAGAATCTAATAAAAGTCTTGTGTATTGCATTTATCTGTTTTTGCATATTATGCCCTGAATCACCAATTTCTGAAAATGTGATCAGTTTACGACTCTACATACAATAAAGGGTTATATGCAGAGTCATATCCAGAGCATACTTTATAAACACGGTGTTCGGAGGTAAACGAAAACAAACATAGGCGAATATACTAGGGGAGTGTGTTGCTTCCGGATGGCTTTTGGTTTTTGCTTCTTTTTCAATACCCGCGGTTAGTATGGCGAACTTTAAAAGGCGCCGTAGACAAACTGCGTTACCTCCGTAACTTTATTTACACAAAATGCACACACCTTCCTGATATTTTTATATAAAAAGAACGAACTCTTATTCCGTAAAGAAAGTCGTATTTTTCGCCCACAATGTGCGAAGAAACGAAAGCGATCGCTGTAGCACGGTCTCGCCATGTGGGGGGAATGGTGCCGTGACGAACTCCTCAAAATGGAGGTGCGACGTGGTTCATTCTCATAGGCCGTCGCGGTTGGCTTCGTGGATACCACTGAAGACCGCCACCAGTGATCGCGGTCTTCAGTGGTATCCACGAAGCCAACCGCGACGGCCTATGAGAATGGACCACGTCGCACCAGTGATCGCCGAGAGCACGTGGAGCGAAAGCTCGCGCTGCAGAACCCAGGGATCCTGGGTTCGAGCCCCACCCCTGCCCGTTTCGATCTGGATGAGCATCGTACCGGCGTGCGGTCGTGTATCACTGCTGCGTGATGCACGTTAAAGACCCCAGGCTAGCGGCTCTACCGCACTGGCTAAATTTCTCATCTACAGCTGGGAGACTCGTCGCCCCTGTGAGGCAGACCAAGTTCTAGGCTGTATAAACACACACACAACCCAATTTTTTTTTATCACTGAAGTAAGTGGGTGAGCGCGGTGAATGTTTCTAAATAACCAAATATTTCGCGTAGCAACCGCATACTGCTAAAGTGGGATTTCGCACAACGCTAGTAATGTTTGAAAACAAGTCTTTCAACCATACGACATGAAGATTCACCCTTTGTCGCTCTATTCTTAGTGGGACGCCAGAGCAGTGTTTTAGACGTTCCCGAAAAAAAGTAACGAGACGTTAAACATTACTTCCAAATAAAACGAACGCGTTCCCGACGTCCGTTACCTTAAAACAAAATGAACGCGTTACAGTTACCGTTCCCGTTAAAAAGTAGCGCACGTTACTTTTTGTCAGTTTCTTTAACTATGAATTAACGCGTTTCACTGTTTGGCGTTACAGATATGAATAGCCGCCATATTTCAAGAAACATTATGTTCCTGCAGAAACTGAGCATAGTTACTGTAGGTGTTTTTTTTTTTTAAAGTTCAACCTAAATACTCACGAGAAAAACCGCAAATATCGCATAAAACTCTAAGATTCACATGGCTTGACGGCTAAACATCAAGAAAAAAAGGACGTGTAATTTCTTAAAACCTTGGGAAGAAGTAGCGAGTAACGTAAGTACGTTACCCGTTACTGTTTTGAAAAAAGTATGGAGTACGTTACAAAGTTACCGAAAGAGAAAAAAGTAACGCCGTTACTTGTAACTTGTTTCCGCCCTCTTCGCTCTCTTCGCGCGGCACCTCCAACGGGAAGTCCGTACTTTCCTTCCCTTCGTGGCAAGAGGAAAGAGAAGAAAGGTTTTTCCATCTTTCGCGCGCGCGGCGACGATAACCTATAAGGACGAAATCTCTGTAAAGTGCTGACTATAAAGCTACAGCTTTAAAACGAGAAATTCGCAGAAGATATCCTAAATGCGTCTTCACGACTACCTATTCGAGCCGCCTGATCCGTATAACTTAGAACGGCTGAAAAGCTACAAGTCATTAAACGCGATCAATGATTTTGTGACCGTAAAGACACCGGTAATGGGTATCTACCTCCCCCAGGCACCCAAGATACGCGCCGAGCTTCCCGGCAGGGGTCGCCGAGACGGGTCTTGGTCTGGGTATTTTTTCATTTAGCAGACGACCTTCTGAAGGTTTTATTACGCTTCCTTCAACATGACGCGAGTCTCTGCAGTGCACAATATTCTTATATTTTGACTTACTTGCTTTCATATTCACGATTTCTTTTTTTCTTTTCCCCAGAGCAACATATCACCTTGCATGTATACGTGCCGTAATGACGCGGTTGGCATAATAATATAAGATCACTTCATAATAAAATCTGCACCCTTAACTGTAGTAGCGACGATTTATACGAGAGAATGAGGCACAATAAGGTATTAGTCAGGGAAATCCCAGAAAAACCAAATAAAACGTGCAAAGATACGACTGTTTAAGAGGCCTCATCCAGAAACACCTGGGTATAGAAGCGGGAGAGGCTGAACGTGTCCATTTCGTCGGCCGGGGGGGCGGGTGACAACCGGACTGATTTTGGTGTGTTTTCTTGACTACCGATGCAAATAGAACGTGTTGAATACTGCGAGCAAACAAACACCCTCCTGTACTTAAAGGGGCCCACCAACAATTTTTTGACCGGTTCGAAGTTCGCGCTGAAACGGAGCTCCATGAAAGCAGGAACACCGAGGAAAAAAAATATTACAGAAATTCGCAATATTTTGTGAGTTATTTGCAAAATAAATATTGCAGAAAACAACTTTAAATAAGCAAAACATTGCGCTTCATGACGTGAAATGAAACGGTTTAGCGATTGGAGCAAAGCGGTTGGCCAATGGGACGCGAGTTTGGTTGATAGCCCGTCGGCCCGGTCGGCCCGTCGTCGTTAGGCCTCGATGCAACCATCGCAGGGTTGGGATCGGGTTGCCATCATCGATGAATTTACCGGGCTTATCAGATTTTGAGCGCCGAATTCTTAAAAGGAGTGCGGATCTGGGCGTCGCGCCGTACGAGGACACTCCACGCAAGCGCCGCGACGCGTCTCTGCCTCCCTCCGCTTCGCCAGTCGCGGAAGACTCGTCTCCCGCAACTCCGCCACCGGAGCCACCTCGGCGAGTAGGAGATACAAACTGGTGAGCGTTCCTCTTGGGCACTATATAAAACATATAAGCTGGGTCCTAAGTAAGCTTGCAATCCAGGTGCGACTGCGGCCGCTGCACGGCCATGCCTACAACTCGGGAGTGTTTTTGCTGCCGTGAGCTGCCACAAGCTGTTCGGAAGCAGCCGGCTGAGTGCATCACGGTGCACACCGACTTTTTCAAGCTGTGCCTTGACGTCGCCGTCCTCGCCGTGGCGTACTGCGAGGTCCGCGAGAAGGGTCTCGAACATTCCCACGAGCTCCACGAGTGAGTGCAAATGGTGCTAGCATAACATGGCAAAATGAAACAACAAAACGTGATCGCGCGCATACGAATATCCTTGATTACTCAGTCAGGTAGATATATAGTAGCACAACCGACTTCGTAGCAGGCGTTCGCTTGCTAACACTTTACGTGCTCCCAAAAGAGCACAACCTCCTTCGTAGTGTTCGCTTTGCTGACACTTTACGTGCTCCTAAGGCTCGCCGTGCCCGAAACAAAAAGCCTCATCACACATGAAAATATAAACTATTTAAACGCGTTTTCATTAAACCAGCGAGTGCGGCAGTTCTTTCAAAAGCTTGTCGGAAAATCAAAGACCTGATGAGGCCTGCTTTCTGCCTCTCAGCTGCATCTTAGAACGTGGCGGTTCTGCCTTCAGTTCTACAAGCAACATTGTTATTCTTCCTCTCCAGGAAGTATCGCTTTGTGGCATACCGGCAGTTCACCCGCTGGATGTGGGGTCGACTGGGAGCTGGCAACAGACGAGTGCTGCCTGCGTGCGTTGTGGAGAAAATAAGAAAAACCTTCCCCTCTCAACAATACACGTACTGGCTTCAAGTATCCTCCTCTGGACTGCGCACCAGTGGATTGCTGAGGTTGGTCCACTACTCGGTCCATGTTTTGAACCATAAATCAAGAACTGACATGGAAGCTGTGGTTAATCGTAGCTATGTAAATAGACGGAAGTTTTGTAGAAAAAATCGTAAGGTTGCTGGCAAGCTGGTGAATATTAACCAAGTTGAATTAACCTGAGACTGGGGTAGAGAAGAAACATCAAAACGTAGAAGGGACAGAAAATAGGACGACGTCTCAAACTCAGCTGAGTTTTAGGCGTTGTCCTGTCTATTTTCTGTCCCTTCTATGTTTTGACGTTTCTTCTCTACCCCAGTCTCAGGTTAATTCAACATGAGCAAGTTTTGTATTATTTGTTTCATTATCAGTCGCGACAGTTTCAACGTATAGAAAGCCAAGCATGCATTTCTAGCGTTCTTCCTAGCAATCAGACATGGGCATCGAGCACATTTGAAGTTGTAATATTAAACATTGTTTAAGTAGCATCTGAAATCAATCCTTCTGTAGGCGTCGTGTCCTTTGCCATTCTGCACCCTAATAAGTCACTTCATCTCTTTCCAGCCAGGAAGCCGTCCAGTACACCCCCGATCCTCTGGTACATGGATCAACGAGTGTAGAGCATTATGCGGTACGGCTAGAGAGAGACCAGGGTGCAGCAACCTTGTGGCTGTACAGTGTACAGCCACAGAGTTGCTGCAGCTTGTGCTTTCTCTAGCTGTACTGCTTGGCACTACCCTTGAGAAATGTTTGGCAGAACCCCATTTAAACGGCCTTTATCAAGGCCACTCATCTGTAGTATATCGGAGCTGGCAACCAAGCAGAGCCTCCCTCCCGTGTCTCGTAAGCTTTATAAATTGACCAGCTCAGCTCAACACAGATAGCCCAGCTGCGTGTATGCGCCAGCATCGAGCCACCCAAAATGGTTGCAACAGGTAACTCTTGGCTTCTTTTTTTTATGCCCTGTAAAGAACATAGCCAGGAACATGACATACAGGCTACTCATTGGAAACTTCTTTGGTTCATCCATACATTTATTCACTTCTCAGTTCCGGTTTCTCCACCAATCTTGTCGGCATGAAGACATTCGTGGCAACCTTTAGACTTGACTGCTCTGCTGCCAGAAAACTTGCTGTGGTACCTGCATGTCTAGTAATTAGTGGGTAAATGCACTGTGCCTATAGGTGGCAAACACCCATACCATAAAAACAGTGTTGCGGAGTTGCCACTCTGAAGTCTGAATGATTCCACAATCATTCTGCGACTCCGGAATAGAGTGGATTGGCGGCAGTACTGAGAAAAATTAGAAGGGAATTAGTTGCATCTTGCCAAGAATTGAGCAGGGATGAAATGTGTTCTTATGCAAGCTGTGTCGATGCGGTCAAAGGGGCTTTTGAGACGGCATCATTGCACTCTAGGTAACTGACGGCTTGGTTATCTGACCGGCTCATGTTCCTTCAAGGTTGAAAATCGCACCCCAATGAAGCAATTAAAGCTAGAGTTGTAAGCAGACAAGGTCTCATTCGTGGTGCCATGAGGCTCGGCAATGTGACTTGTGACCATGTGCAAATAGAGCACCAGGTATGAACAATGCCACAGTTCCCTTGTTTTTTTGATGCACGACTCCTCATTTGCCATATATCTCCTAGAAGTGGTTTTATATATAAGGTCCTTTTCTGAAGAAAATGGGTGGTTTGAAGTTTTTCTATCTGTTAAGGCTTTTTGCTGTACTATTATACCAATGCGCCAAGAAACTAATGGAGAGGAAGAGACGAGAGCACGGGGATGTCGGAATGCTGAGCTCTGGTTCGAATGATTAGTGGGTAGACGTATAGGCCAGCGCGCTGTCTACAAACAAGCCCACACAAAGTGCGTGCAAATACACAGAAACTAGATTTGCATGAAGTGGAGCATTTGTGCATGCGCCCTGCCAGTAGCAACGCCACTACAGCAGCATGACGTCAGGGACGCGTGTTAGTGTATAGCTAGCGGCTTTTGTCTCCACTGCACTGAACAAACGCGCTAGAATGCCGGCATCTGGCGTTAGGTCCTCGCATTCGAGCGTGTTTAATTGCAGTGTGGAGACAACGGTCTACCCACTAATCATTCGAAAGATGGGTCCATGTTGCGACGTGCTCTTGTTTCCCTCAGTTTTTCGACGCATTGCTATCAGTGCCATGTGCGACTACCGCCTGATAGTGCCTTCAGAACTTTTTTTTTGCATATTTTTGCAGTTGTCTATGCCTTTTACAACGTCAGCTTTATACTGACGTTATTTGCCGGCAACTTAACCCCTTTGACGCCCAAAAGATTACTGAAAATAGTGGAAACCTAGAAACCCTGACATGGTTTAGAACACACAAAATAAGAGAAATCTTGTCTTAGAAAAAAGTTACCCTTTTTGTAATTTTTTTCAAAACATTGCTTGTGAGCAACATTTCAAAACCCAGTGTTTCCCTTCTTAGGAGTTCAAAGAAATGAAATTATTGGAAAATTCAATTCTGTGGAATGTATTTGGAATGAAAAGGGGGTGCTCATTCTGCAGCACTGCATGAAAATCCCTACATGTGGCCCAAGACCTTTGTGCAGTCCACAATCTGAACCATCCAATTATTTTGCAGGTTATACTGTTATGCTAAATAAACAATCCACAGGCAAGCAGAAATTCCACTGTGATAACCGCATTGTGTCCGCCTCATGGGAGACGTGCTCCCTAGCAGCTGGGATCTGCCAAAAGGCTGCACGTGATCATGATCTAGCTCCCATAAGCCAGCTTGGGAATGTGCAAGGAAATTGGGGGATGCTGAAGCAAATGCTGAGATAAACAAGGAATTGGCAGCAAATGCACTAATCTGTATTCTCTCACATAGGCAGCATGCCTGTGAAGCAGGCATGCTGCCATCGTTGCATGCATGCTGCAACTACAAACTGGTAGAAAATCGAATTTGTACTCACAACTTTTGTTCCTTTCCAAGTACTGCATTGAAAAAAGAGACACGGGCGTCTGAAGCCGTCGCAAGACGTCCGATTTTCGAGTGAGAAGTGGTCCTGAAAAGGACCGTTGTTTTTCTCTCTGCGTGACGGTGATGGACCTCTTGGATCTGGTGTACCTGGTAACGGCCTTGGTGCCCTCGGCCACGGTGTGCCTAGCCAGCTCACCCGGCACCAGCGGCTGCACAGCCATCTGGTTCTCGCGGCTCGCGATGGTTGAGCGCTTGTAGTGGGCCACGGCAGGAGACCTCAGCCTCAATATGCTCGAAGGCGTCGGTCATGAAGCTCTTCATGGTCCGCATGGCCCCGCTTGACGCGTCGGTGTCTGGGTGGAACAGCTCAAGCACCTTTTAGGTGTAGATGCCGAGACTACTTCCTCCTGTGCTGCTGCTTGTCAGTGGTGCACACATTCTTCTGTGCCTTGCCAGCCTTCTTGACGGCCTTCAGCTCATCTGAGGATGCGTCCTGCACGTTCAAATAAGCAGACAGACTGATTGAAGAAACGAATGAACAAGTGCAAGCGCAATAAACCTAAATCTGTCTGTTTTTGATAGCGTACTAAACTGTTGACGGCATCCACAACAGCATTCAGCGAGACAGTGCGTGCACTCTCATTTCTGCCATCCTGCTGATCAACCGTGAAGCTGCCCATCTTGCTAAAAACAAGATAGCTTAGCGGACCCCAGATTCATTTGCAAGCTTCAGTGCTCGTTCATTCTCTCTTCAAACACACAGCAGCACAACACCAAGAACAGGAGGTGTATGCAATACAAAGCAGTGGGGTAGAGCAACTGTTTGGAGCATTCACCTCATGAAGACCCTGCTGTCCCTCTGCTGTAACGTGACATCCTCTGTTCCACCAGCTGCTCCTTTGGGAGCCTCGGGTAGTGAGCTGCCATGGGGAGGGGGGCCCGATCCCGGGGTCTGTTACCCAAGGCTTCCCTGAGGGAAGACTCGTTGCAGCAGGCAGCAGCCTCAGACAGCAGCTGGCCCACGTACGCTGTAATTAGGGCAAGCGCAGATAAAGGATGTTACCCATCACATATGTCAAGGAACTAAAAGCGTCTCTGCAGCACTTAGATTGTCTCGGAATGACTGTCCAGCGGGTAGTATCTACGGTGCCAACAAAATTATATGAGCCTCACCGTAGGTTGGAGGGGTTTTCACTTCCTTGAGACGATCGGTCCCCATCTTCCCTCTCTGCATCCTTCGCTTGAATTTCGGCTGCCCTTTGCGCGTCACCGCTTGGACCCTTCCGGAGTTTTCGTTGTGGTGCAGAGCAGCCAATCTGGTTCTGAAGCAGAAATATTGTCCGCAGAGAAAAGCATTCATGGGGACCTGCTAGAAAAAACAATCGACTTGCATATGTGCCTAATTATTTTACAGAAAACAAACCTTGCATGCATGATGGGGCCTGTGAACGCCACAGACTTGGGTGCAAACCTGATGAGCATACTATGGTAGGACTCGAGGTTGTACGTGTGGCCTGCAGGTGACACGTGCTCCAAGTCCCTCAGAAGCACTTTTTGCATGGTAATGCTGACAAAGCGCTTGTGAGCTGGTGTACCTGGAATCATGATTACACGCTATGTAGCTTCTATTTTTTTTACTTAAATGTGCAAATTTACCAAATTCGCTCAGAGAAAAGTAGAGTTAGGTTTTCAGCGTGATTGCCTACTGACCTAGAGAGAGCCACTCTCTGTCCCCAACGAGGGTGTCGTGAACGCAGCGGTCGTACACCCCTCCATGGCCAGTGTGCTTGTCGAGAGCATGGTTGTTTATGCCTGAAATACAAGGTTAATTTTTTAGAACAATGCAAACAGTTTGTGAAGTTACGAAACAACTTTCAGGCGTGACAGCATGCCTGTAACATTTGCCGTATGCCTAACACGTTGCTGTCTACGTGACAGAGACCAGTCTTTCAGGCCTTGAGATGTCCCACGTAAGCAAAATCGTAGCATCACGGGGACATGTCGACCTGATCAAGATATTTCGACAGTTCCGCATTCGAGCCAAACAATTATGCAGGAATTATTTGCTCTATGTCATTCTGCACTGGATCATAGATACCTAAATTGATACTCATTTGTGTTGTAGTGCACCTGCTAGCCTGTCAAATGTCTGCAATTGTGTTCTGTTATCTATTTTGACTGGTAGACTTGCTGATACAGGCATGTTTCAACTGTAACCCCCTTTGTTATGATATCGCCTAGACTTGCAAAGATTCAAAACAAATGGGGCTGGTTATTTGGCTACTTCGAACATTTTTGAAGTTTGAGAATGCTGCAGGATATATTTTTATTCATTTAAAAAGCAAGGAAAACATTCAACAAAATACTACATGGATATATGCCTGTATACAGTCTAAGCTCGTTACGTTATAACAGACCTTGATTTTGACCAAGATTTCGGTCTGTTATAAGAGGAGTCTGTTGTATGCAGATATGAAGCGGAGTCAATGGTATGTAGTGGAAAACGAACGAAACTTCACAATCCCTATGTTATATCCAAATGTCTGTTGTAACCAGGTCTGTTGTAATGAGCTTAGACTGTATGTCCAGTGTTTTCTTGTGCCATTATTCCATAAAAATAGAGGTAAACCTATAATGGTAACTAGACTTGATCTGCAAAATTTTTCAGTGCAACAACCAAATTCAGATACTTTCCTGTAATGTTTCTGACTAAAGCGGTAAAGCTTTTGGCACGTGGTACTAACGCAAGGGCTATGACATGTAGGCACATGTGGTTTAGATGATAGTCATGTACAATGCTATCAAAGGAGGTTGACTTGGTGTTAAGCAGCCGCCATCCTGCCTTTTTGTGTAATATTTCCCTGCAACGTTTTAGCTTGTTGCTGTTGACACCATTGCCGTCTTGGCAATAACCCTCCGTGGCACTGAGATTTTGTTTTCGTCTCGAGAGCGCAAAGTTGAGGGTTCAAACCATCTCTGGTTCCTGCCCACGGAGCCTTTGGGGCATCACTTATATCCTCAGTTGCTTTGTGACGTTGGATTCTTGTAATACTGCCACGATAGTGTACTGAAGAGTTAATAAAGTAAAGAATAGCAGGTCTACATTTCATCTGTACATTTCCTTGACAGCTTTGAAACATACATTGGAAAAGACTGCTAGACAATCCTTTCTTCACTGGAAGTTCTACATTTGATTTTTTTTTTTACTTCCACATCCTTGTACAAGTACTTGGTTTGATTCAAAATTATTCTTGCAAAATAAATACTATTACCTTTGAAAAAATTGTAAGGGTGCAGGCGAGCTGGTGAATATTAACCATGTTGAATTAACCTGAGACTGGGGTAGAGAAGAAGCATCAAAGCGTAGAAGGGACAGAAAATAGACAGGACGACGTCATTGAGACGTCGTCCTGTCTATTTTCTGTCCCTTCTACACTTTGATGCTTCTTCTCTACCCCTGTCTCAGGTTATTTCAACGTGG
Source organism: Ixodes scapularis (assembly GCF_016920785.2). NCBI lineage: Eukaryota > Metazoa > Arthropoda > Arachnida > Ixodida > Ixodidae > Ixodes > Ixodes scapularis. The sequence goes on from NW_024609837.1 coordinate 75,667,247, forward strand.
TTACTATTACCTTTGTGCTCACTTCGAAGTGAAAATTCACTACCTGGGCACTTCTGTATATAATAGGACTAAATATTTACAAATAATTGACTCACTCTTCCACATCTCGACGAGGAGTTTTCCATCCTCTTCGCAGTTGGCAGCACACCAGTACAGATGGTTGGAGGCAGGCTGTGCCCAGTATGCCAACACTTCACACCGGGCGTACTTGCTGGCCTTCAACATCTTTTTGCTTATGCCTGGAAGAACAGTTAAAAAAAAACTAAAATCAGTACACATATTGCACCTTACTCCAGACTTGTAGACCGACTAACATAAGGACTGCAATATGACACTAAATCAGACTAAACTGATGATAGTCAGGGTTAGGCACCTTTTGCAATGTGCCAAGCATCGAAGTAATGGCGTGTCTGGGGTTCTTTGCTCCTCATGTGGCCCTTGATCCCTAGGTGACGGTCAGTGACGAGGGCCTCGACCGTGACATCCTCCTCCTTGAAAAAAGTGAGCCCCTTGGCACAGCCATGCAGCTCCATTGCGTTGCTGGACTTCACCTCGGGGGACTGTAAGAGAAAAAAGCAGTTGCTCGTGTTTAAGGACTTGAGCACCGACTGCTAAATGAAGCAAAATGTATGGCCTGTATGTAGGTATGGAACAGTCCATCCTAAATTTCCACACAGACTATTCATGAGCAAAGCTATAACACTATAATAAGGAAGCTCTGGCTTTTGTAGGGCACTTTGTATGCATATTGGCACATGCAGCTTGAGTGATGTCAGCGTCAATGCGTAGGTGAACTGGTGGTATATCGCTATCCTTTAACTATTTCCTATAGCTCGGAGCAAGTAGACACTCTTTTTATCTACTTGGTCAGTGCTACACACAAAGTGAAGCCTTACTCTTGCAGTAACAAGCAACATCAATATTCTAACCCTCCAGGGAACGTGCAAAACTTGCCTCTCCAAGCTGCACTTGGACATAGTGGAGGATCTTGTTTGTCTCCATCTCCATGAAGGTGTACGTCATGAATTTGGCCGAGTACCCTGGAGAGTCGTACCTCCCGTCCCCAGCCAAACGCACCGTCTTCCCCTGTCTCGCTTGAAGAAGGCTCTGCTGCTCTCGGATCCACACCTGAAAAAGGGTTCGGAAAACGTTTTTCGAATTTAGGATAGGCCGATGAGTTTCATTCCACATTCTTGAGCTCTTTCTATTGTTTAATAATAAATTTCTCAATAGTTGCTGTACCCACTACTGAGGGGATTGTAATGACGACAATGAGAATGTGCTGCCCAAAAAATGTTAAAGGGCACGAGAAAGATAGCGATTATGCAATGGAACTCACTCGTTCATTGCAGGCTGCAGGAATGCTGCCTGGTGATTGAAGTACGTGCTTTCCGAGAAGGCTTGAATATTGATGAGCCTTAGCAGCCTGAGCACCTTTGCAGAGCTGGAGCCGGTGAACAGCATGGCACCGGAGAGGAGCAGGTTGCAGGCTGGCACGTTGTTGATGAGAGGCTGGCTGAGCCAAGTCCTGCTGTGCTCACTTTGGCACACAGCCGTGGCCCTCACTAGATTGCCGTCTGGTACAATAGTAACTTTACATGGCGCTTGGCACATTATGCATGGGCGGAGCAACTGCAATAAACAGCTCTCAAACACAATGTACTTGGGCTCCTCGTGCAGGGGGGCCGTTGAGGTTGAGTTGCTGCAAAAAGTATATTCTCGGGGTTATTCGAAGACTGATGGGCAAATGGGCAACCTTATCGATTTTCATGCACCCCTCTTCTACTTTTGGCACAGCATATATTCAGGCAACTAGGTGGCATCTCAGTATTCTAACAACCGAATGCACAAACCTCGCTCCCATTGGGGTGCCCCTCCACTTCCTTGAGGAAGGCGCGAGGGCCAGTGCTGGCCTTAGCACCTTCAACATAGAAATGGAGGGGTGCCACAAATGGAGTGAGGTTCGTGAATTCGACAGTAGGGCTTTGTTTGCCTATTGCTCTTCAGATGCATGTTTGTTCAGAAATATATCATATCTGTAATTGGTGTTTTTCCTTCGACTTCTACAAAAGTGGCGTCTACAAGTAATTATGGTGGAAGAAATGGGGGTTTAGATGCACTCCAGAAAAAGGCAGTGGAGTGTTTACATAAGGAAATAAAGCTTCAAAGTGAGGCTACATCAATAAGATGTAGTGCAGCTACGGAGAGGTGAGCCAGCAAGCGCAAAAACGAACAACTGCACATGGATGGGTTCAAGTGAAGGCACACTTCTGTGGAAATAGCAGTCAGTGGTGTATCACCTCAAGAAGCTCTCGTCCCAAGAAGCCTCGTACGTAGTGTCTGCAGGCTCTTCTGGAATAGGGCTTGAGCACATGCCTGGTCTTTCGAAAGAGAGGTCGGCCTCCAGAAATGGCTGGCTTGTCGGCCGGTACGATGGGGCAACCTGCTCTGTGGCGAAGTCCTCGCATGCTGGCATTTCAACTGCTGCTGGCACAGGCACTTGCTTCATAGTAACTGGAGCAGGATCCCTGCGCAGAAAAACAGTTGTAGGCTGGCACGCTGGTGTCTCAACTGCTGGTGATGGAGGCACTTGCTTCATGATGGCTGGAGCAGCACTTGTACATGGAAGAACAGCTGGAGACTCCCATGGGTCTGTCTGCGTCTCCTTCGACTGCTTGGCGGACAAGTTCACCTGTGTGCCTGGAATGTTATCGGTACATTGTACTGTGGTTGCTCCCCTGGCTTGTTCAGAATTTTCGGCACATGGTGGCTTTTCACTTGGCCTATGAGAATCTATGATGCATTCGGTGGCTGTCGTAGCCGTGGAGATTTTCCGTTACATTACTCGGTGCTTTACGATATGTTGCTTTGTCGAAATATCTAGAATAATTGCAGATGAGTTCTTAACAGTTGCTACTACTTCATTTACTGTATATAACCAAATCAAAAAGAATTCCCCAACATATTTTATCGATATTCTCTGATAACCAAATTAGCTTTTCAGGTCCTACTATGCCACACTGCTCGGTTTACAGGACTTGCAGATAAAGTAAACTTGGATTGAATTGTGAAAGGTCTCCCAAAGCCACCCTTTCACCTTCCTACAGCTAATTCCTGTTCTCTATGGGGTCATTAGCAAGAACTGAGGTACAACAAGCACTTCATGATTTCCTGTCCCTTGCTGGTCTAGCATCACGGCTCTAGAACACACTCTCCTTCTCACCTGTCCCTCTCTCATTTCCCTTCCCGACAAAATTAAATGGATCGCCTTTTCATTAAGACTAACGTATCATAGTGCAACATAGCCCTAATTCCTTTTGTTACCATTTATTAAGCATCGCCACCGCACAACCACAAAAAGAGCATGACATATAGTAGGGGTGGCCAACCTGCGGCTCGCGAGCCGCATGCGGCTCTTTGCGTGTTAAAGTGCGGCTTGCAGCTCCTTCCCTTACCCTCTCCCCTTTCCTTGCCTTGCTCCCGGTCGCACGAGGACTTCCCCAAAAGGAGAAATGAACCGCGTTTTAAATCGAAAGACAGGTGGCGGTTTGGTAGTCTTGTGTTACTACCACCTTACGTACAGTTGAACTGCTTTTGACCAGGCTAGATCCAAAGTACTTCGAGTTTTATTGCTCTGAACAAAAGTTCCCCTCCCCCGCGGCTATTGGAAGTCTCATGGCTTTGTTTGCGGCTCTTAGGCCGGGTCAGCCTGGCCACCCTTGACATATACCGTGCTTATTGAAGCAAAAAAGGTGTGATAAAGCCCTGTCCTCACAGTGTCATGGAAATGCTAATTGGAACACTGAAAATATTAAAATGTCTCATTAGAGCTTGTTTTCTACAAAAATTAAAAACTGCACACGGTACATGTCACGAGATACAGACTGTATGACGGACTGAATACATGAATGAGCTTGAGTGCATCTCAACTAGGATGAAATCTCGCAAGTCCTTACCTTTGTTTTCGTACTGAACTTCAATGCTGTAGGTGTGGTCGGCAGACGTGGCACTTCTGATGGAATACCCATGATCTTCAGTTGCGAGCTGAAGTTCCTGCAAAATGGCCGAAAATGTGTTCACAGTGATGTTTCTTTGATTTTCAAGCTCATAGTTGGTGCTTAGTTTTACACCTGCCTGACTCACAAAGACCTTGTGTAGTTGCATAAATTTCCAGACGTTTTTGTAAACAGGTTGCAAAATAAGGGCATGTGCATGGCACTGGAACTTCTAAACAAAAGTTGCACGGAAAGTTATGACCCACACTTTTTTTTCTTGTCCTAAAATAAAGATAGTGACTAAAAGTCCTTTCTCGCTCCCCGAGGGTGGCATGAAACATTGAATTCTTTAGAAATTAGGAAGCAAAGCCACATAGTGAACTGTCGTTTCACAAACCACAGCTGTTTACAGAAGTGGATGGCTCATAAATTCCCCACAAAACATGGTGGCGGCCGTGCTGTATTCTCGGTGTGCTCGGTTTTCTTATTCTCCTCGGCCACCACCCTCATACTCTTAATTTTAGCTGTGGCTCATGCGGCTGCAACTTGGACTGCTTTGATCAGACATTCATCTCTGGCCGCCGCTTTAACCACTCACTCACCCCGACGCTGTGCAATTCGGCATCATATTCTCTGCTTTAGTGTCCGCAGTTATGGTGACATACTGAGCCCATTTGTGAGATTATTTACGTGAACTGGATCTTATGTTTTGATGTAAAATGCATTATGAGGAAGACATACTTCCAGGACGCCAGAACTATGCACATACAGATTGCCGTCGCATGCACATTGCATAGAGTGATACGGCTGGGGTGCACTTGTTTCTTACCGATGTCAAGTAGTAAAAGGATGAGTAGATTATTTAGATAAATGTTATGCGTAGAGAAATATCTAGTAAACCCTATAAATTTCATTTATTTTCAATAACTATTGTTTGACACAAAAATGTTGGGGTGTTACTTTCTAAGCAATCCTTGTGTGCTTGCACATCCATTCTCAATCATATCCTTTGATTATTTACCCCTCCATTCGCATTCTAACCCCCCATCCTCGTTCCACACCGCCCACCCACTGCCAAGAAACTCACAGAACAGTCTTGAGTTTCAGGTGCTTTCTGTTCAGCAGGCACAACCTCGATTATACTGGCTGCCATGTCCTCTTTTGACACCACCTGCAAAGTTTCATTTTTCATATTGTACCTGGCATGGTGTGGTAGCACGCTAAACCTCGTCACACATTCGATTTACTAATAGGAGCTCTAGCTCGGACTTACAATAGAGTCTTCGCAGAGGTTGTCTGCTTCATTGTGCTTCCCCCACTCAGATGGCGTCTCTGAATCATCCTGAGAAAAAAAAAATTGACAATTTGAATCACTGTTGAAATGTAATGTGGGCATGCAGAATTAATACAAGTTAATTATTTAGGTAGCAAAACGAGACAATGCCAAAACTGCCGCCTTTTTTTAATCGCGTTTTATGATTAATTTAATTGAACAATACTTTGTGAGGAAGTCAAGCGATTCGTGCAGTCAAGCTGGCACATAACGCATACTTCTCTAGTTTTACTATCGCACTACTCAAAACCGAGAACCAAAAAAAAAAAAAAAATGTATGCAAATTAGTTTTTATAAGAAATTTGAAATTGTTGCATCGTGGACGTCACACCCCCCCCCCCCCTCCCTCCCTCCCCCTCTAATCCGAGCTCTCTTCTTTCCGATCGGTGGCTGTTTTCCCTCCTACTCGCTCGAGCGTTTGAAACTTGAACACGCATCAAGAGGCTTTGCAATCGGTCCCCTTGCCGGGCGCCCGGCTGCCTTTTGGCTTCGGAAACTTCTGTGCAAGGGAAGGCTTCTGACAGATGTGAACTTGATGCTTGGGGAAACCAGCGGACGAGATCTGCCACAATTTCGCATTACGCATGTTCACGGGCGCGATAGGAGCCATCGTGTGAGTCACAATTATAACTAAAAAAAAAAAAAAAGAACAAAAAATATATATCACAGAATTGCTCACCAGTCTGCGCCTTTTGCACGCTGGTGCTGGTGTGAGGTCCAGTTGAAGGGTCGGAACTGAGCCCTCGTCGAGGCGTTTCTTCTTTTTCTCGAACCCCAGATTCTTCGAAACCTTCCACGACGTGAAGGACTGCGCGGAGAAGTGCTCGGAACACACACGATCAAGCTGATGTAGTAGCTTCGAGTTAGCGCGCAGTCGAAGGGCTTCCAGCCAGCGACTTCGCACTGGATCCTTGCCAGGTAGACGGTGAAAGGAAACACCCGCATCCCGGTGCGTGCGGGTGCAACCGCGCACGAGACACTTCATCGGAGCCGACAACCTAAAGTGATCGTTTCACCATAGGTTCATTACGGTTAATCGCTTGCACCGTCCCGTCGCCGCACTTCACTCGAACAGTGAAGAGTCTTTCACAGTACTAACAGAAAATAAGGGTTCCCCTGGCTCCTCTTACTGCTTTTAGTTGACCGGGCGCACAAGCGAAAATACGATGCGCGGTGTCTGCACTGGACGGATCACTTGTCGTCTGCTCGCGGCGGTACGTTGCGGACGCCGCTGGGAGGCGCGCATGAGCGACGAGGCGTTGTTTTCGCCCTTTTTGAACTTGAATTTGCAACATTATTAGCTCTATAAAAACGGCTTGTTAGAGAAATAATGACGGTTAACGTGTGATATACTTTATTTTGCTTCAAATTTCCTGGGACGGCTCTCGCCAATCACGAAACCCAGTGAATGTGACGTAAAGTGAAAGGGAGCACCGTTATTCGCGCGCATTCGGCACCTCGCGTCGCCACCGTCGGAGGAGGTGTTTCCTAGTTGTCAAATTAAAATATGATGCGCTAATATTTTCGAACTCTTTCGTTGTCCACTGGGTTTCCGGGACCACTAACGTGTAGAAACCGCAAAAAAAAGTCGACGCTCAAATACTGTTGGAGGGCCCCTTTAAGGTTTCTATCTCAAAAGACTTCCCTCCTAGGGTTTGCCACCAATGAAGCAAACTGTGGCAGTATAGTGCGCAGTTCAGAACTCAAAGCATAAGAGTTAAACTTGTGTACGACAAGCTTTATTTCGGTGGAAATCAGTACTTTTATTGCTCTAAGGCTGATAAAATTTTTTTAGTTCAAAAGTTTCAAGCCGTGAATCAAGCGATGACGCGACAGTCTAGAAAAGTAGCTAGGCAGGATTGTGTTGACATCAGTGTTCTTGTGGCGAACTTTAGAAGTCTTCTGCTTAAACAGGATATTTTTGTCAACTGTGCACGATTCAGGTGCTCAGATTGTGCCAGGGTCAAAACCCTGGTTAAACCGGAGATTAGCGATGGCGAGGTTCATCTTAGTCAATCATTTCATTTGTTTCGTAACGACCGCACACGTTTCCCCAGTAGCAGCGTACTTATTGCTATCCGTAAAATTATAGATGAATCGCTGATTTCTGTAGAATATGACTTTTGAAGTTTTGTGGGTACCCTTAGATCACACTTCTTTGCCAGATCTCGTTGGCGTCTGTTATCGCCCTCCGGGCCGTGAAAATAATTTCCTTGACATACTGTACGTTTGCATGGAATACGTTTTTTTTTCTTTATTTCACGTTAGTACCATTATTTTTGAGGTGATTTGATTTCCCTTGTGCAAAGTGGAGGGAGGGTATTGGTCTTGCTTTTTATGTGATTGGTTCAGAAGTGTCAAATTTTGTTAACCTGATGCATAGCTTTGGTCTCACTCAAGAATTGTAAACCAACACACAAGAATAATTCTCTATTGGACCTTGTTTTCTCCTCTAGTGCAGATCATGCGCGGTCAGCTCGTAATCTTGTCAAGATCAGCCATCATAACATGGTTTTATTTGAAATGTCTTTCTCAATATAAAATAGAAAGACAAGTCCTAAACTCATCTATTTATACAGGAAGGTTAACGAATGTGCCCTAAACGAGGCTTTTGAGCAATTTGCTTCAGAATACGAACACCATTAAAATGAAAGAACTGAGCAGTCGAACTCGAAATTACTAAAAGACGAGTTTAAGCAGTCGAAGTCTAAATTTTTACCTCTAATTTTGTCAAAAAAGAAGGCTGATCAACTTTGGTTTACGAAGACACTCAGCAAATTAAACAATATATAAAAAGTGTTTCTTTGCCAAAGGTAAAAAACAAAACAAAACAAAAAATCATTGTATTTGATTTGTCTAAGTGCCTAAATTGTTTTAAGGATCTCAAAAATAGCATAAAATTGCGAAGAACAAATATTTAAAACAAGACCTTGGGGAATCGGTGGCCGAGTGGGCTAGCGCACACCAGCTCGGAGCACGTGGAGTGAAAGCTCGCGCTGCAGAACCCAGGGATCCTGGGTTCAATCCCCACCCCTGCCCGTTTCGATCTGGATGGGCATCGTACCGGCGGGCAGTCGTGTATTACTACTGCGTGGTGCACGTTAAAAATCCCAGGCTAGCGGCTGTACTGCACTGGCTAAATTGCTCATCTACAGCGAGTGACTCGTCGCAACTTTAAATGGCTGACCAACTACACGCTGGACAAAAAAACAAAAACAAACAAACAAGACCTGTTAAATTTGTTTTAACCAATCCTAGGAAATTTGTGAAAACAATATGTCCGAGAAAAGATGAATCTCCCCCTAAGCTGAGCAACAATCTCAACGAAGTATTAACAAACCTAGAATCAACAACCGTCTCTAAAAACTGTTTTTCATCCGTGTCCACTGTAGACGACTTACCAGTACCTTGTGATCCGATCTCTAGACTACTTAACATTTATTGCGAACTTATTTTCTTTGACCGGAATGGTATCTTGAATGCAATCAAAAAACTCTCCAGCAGCTCAGCCCCTATCGACCACAACATTCGCCCTACACTTCTAAAAATAACCAAGCACATATCATCTAACATTTTCCGTCGACTATTTCAATATTCACTTGACTCGGCTACCCTTCCGAAGGACGGGGGATTCGGGAGAGTTTTACCCATTTTAAAATCAGGAAACAAGCACGGCTACTCGAATTATAGACCTATATTGCTGACAAGCGTGCCATGCAAAATATTTGAAGATATCATCTATTTTCCCATTAGGAACTATCTGTCAGAAAAATAAATTAATATGTGACAACCAGCATGGTTTCAGGTCGTGATATTCATGCGAAACCCAGTTTTATGAGTTTGTAACCGATTTGCCTAACAAGTTTCATTCGTCCAAACCCACTGATGCCATCTTCATCGATTTTTCTAAAGCATTTGACACGGTACCTCACCAGCGACCGCTGTACAAACTTTCTGAACTTAACATCCATCCATCTAATATGCTCTAGATAGCCGAATTCTTAACTATCCTTAAGCAAGCTGTTTACCCTGGGCACGCTAGATGTCCAAGCCTGCCTTTACTCTCGGGCGTCCCCCAGGGCAGCGTTTTCGCTCCGCTTTATTATTTTTTATATTAACGATCTTCCTCAACAGATAACATCCTCTATTTGGCTTTTCGAGGGTGATTTCGTAATTTACCGTCGAATTACTAACCCTGAAGATTCGATACTCTTACAGAAGGATCTAAATGTTCTGTCTGATTAGTGTAACACGCGGCAGATAAAGATCAATATAACCAAGAGCAAACTTTTAACATTAATTATTTTGCGATCCCCTATTGTACGTAACTACACATTAATAACACTGCTCTTCGAAAAAGTTCCAACTTACAAATTTTTAGGCACAACATTTTTTGAAGACCTAACTTGGAATACTCATATTGACAATATAGTGGCTAGCGCATGCAGAAATCAAGGATACATAAAATGCAACCTACAATTCACTCCCCGTTGTGTTAAACTAACTGCCTATAAAGCTTTCGTCCAATCAAAATTGGACTACGCCAACTTTATTTGGTGGCCTCACCAACCATACCCCATTACTAAACTCGAATTGGTGCAAAACGAGGCTTCACGTTTTATAAAACTTGATTACTCGCAAACGTCATGCGTAACTGTACGAACCTCCAACTTAGACATATGCCCTCCATCTGAAGAAACCCAACTTGCTCGTCATGTCCTTTTTCACGAAATTTACGATTTATCTTCTGATTTTCGGAAAACGAACTGTCACCCGCCACCTCACATCTTCATGCGTCACGACCACAGTCTAAAAAATTAACCTCTATTCGCGAAAAGTAATAAATTAAAAAACGTTCCCAACTTTCTCTCGTTATAACTAACTGGAATTCCCTTCCTGAAACCATAGTATGTGAATCTAACCCGAAGGCATTCCGTGAACTCCGCAAGGCACACCTGAAAAGTGTTGATCTTTAACGTGTTTATTTGTTAATACTTTTTATACAAGTTATGCTTTGATATTTTTCTATTAGTTGGTATTTTTGCGTTTTACTATTGTTTACCTTGTCGTCACTCTTCTGCCAGCTTCATATTTCATTTGATCCCCCTTATTAATGCATATCATTTGAAATGCCTTTGAGGTATAATAAACTGAAACTGAACTGAACTATCGTCGTACGGGGATGGTCGGTCAAGGCGTCGTTAGTGTCACTACCTGGCGTTTGTCGCGTTGCACCACCTGTTGGCAGCACGTAGAAGCAGGCTAGTACGTCTGCTAATCCCACCGTTCTGTGATCCCCCAGGCTCGGGGGCGTCGGTGGCGTCCCTGGTCTCGAGATAATCCGAAAAAAATTATTTTGTGAGTGGTGACACTTTGCTCGGGCCGGTACGTAATGGCTACTGAAAAACAAGACTGCAGTATCTCCAGAGCGTTGCTCTCGGCCAGTTAGTCGGTAGGGAACCACGAATCGTCGCACACCCACCCAAACACAAGGTTAACACAGGAGATCGGTAGTAGCGCTCCCCCCTGTCATGGCGGCCGGAAGGGGCGCGAACACCCTGTATAACAAAGGCCCACGGGCATAGAGGCAGGAAGCTTCTGGAGGCGACATGACGCTACCAGAGATGAAGCCGGAGTAGACTTCCGGTTTAGAGGGACACGCCCCCAACGATGGCCAAAACCAAAAGACGCAATTGGACGGACTTGGGCATCCTGAGGGCATTCCCTCCGACAGCGACCTCTACTTCCGGATTTACTTGGGATTTTCGCGATTGGCTGGTTTGAGCTGGTGTGTCGCCTCCCCTTACTCCTACGTCCATGCCCAATTATCTCTACTATGGTGGGCGGAATGGTGCATGGCTGCTCTCCGATCCTGGCCTAGGTGAAGGCACTAGAAATTTGATGCTTTTTCCAGAAGTCGTGCGGCCGCTTGGATTCCTAGTCCATTCAGTCCATGTTTTGTTTCATACTTTATTGTGTCTTGAAGTGGGTCTTAATAACCCCGTTTTAAATTAAGTCCCGATATTAAGGCGTCTGAACGTGGGACGTATGCACACTTGATCAAGTTAAATCTCAAAACTTTCAGGTCCCATGGCTTCCCAGGATATTTCTTGGGTCTCCGTGCAGTATTACTGCGAACGAAGCAGGCTCTTTTGAGATGACATGAAGAGATTCAGTGCTCTGGACGCTGTTTAAAACGGCACTGGGAAGAGTTGAAAAACCTGTCAAACGCTCACTTTCGGGACAAGCCGCTTACCTCCAAAAGCTTCATACCTGTTTGTTCAATGCGCCATCCAGGGAGGGATCGGTAAAAAAGCCAGTTTTTAGCGTGTGTTTTTTTTTTTCACTTTCTTCAAAGTTCATTGCAGATTTTGTAATTTAAATAGCCCAATCTAATTTTGCTCTTTTTGCAGTTCTGACGCAATAAATATGAACAATATTGTTTGCTCCGCCTCACTTTTTTTTTCAGACAAATTTGAAATATGAAACAATATTAATGTTTTTTTTTTGTGATGTAATGAACTATCATATATACTCAATTGAGGTATGATCTGTTTACGTTATATTTTAAGTATGTATTGAATGTTGTAGTTGATTTAAAGACGTCAATTAGAGATGCCATCAAAGAGTTTAGAAAAAAACCTATTAGTGACCTAGGAGTTTTAACGTACGTTCCACGGCCACATAGTAGTGGTAAAACGACTGCACGCCGGTATACGATGTTCATCTTGATCGAAACGCACAGGAGCTTGGATCAAACCCGGAAATCAACTATTGGATGTTCAGCGCAAACGTCCGCTCTACGTGCTGCGATGTGCGATAAGCTAAGCGAGAAATATACATTTCAGACACTTGCTCTGTTGAAAATGTGTGTCGTTGTTTTCTTTATATGCGTTGAGGTCACGGCGCAGAAGCTTCATTTTTCGAAAGATACGCCTGCGTGCACCTGCACTTTCCCATGTATTTCTGGGTACAGTTTCATATTTGCAGAATGTAACTTTTGTATACGGAATCCCTCTCGCGACGCTCCAGTTTTACCTCGACTCTGTAAACATGCGTCCTTCGTATACGGGCGAACGGGTAGTTATCTATTTCTGCAATGTTATACAAAAACCGCTACTCGTTTATATTTACTCTCCAAACGGTCCGAACGTAATACCTTTAAACATGCATTTAAACTGCCAAAGGCGTAACACATTTTAGCGTGAGGTCACGAGCACTTCTTTCTATTTTATTGTTCTTCTGCCTACTGTCGCTTGTAAGATCGGCCGGCTTACAGGGCTATACAGGCATAAGCCAGTTGTCGCCCTCACGACAAGATGAAGTGGCCGAGAGTGTGGCTGCCAATTACTCGGACACCACTGATCGATGGAACCATCCCTCGTCAACTGCGGGAAACCTGGTGGGAAGGCCAAGAAACAAAGTAGCGGAAGACAGAATGACGCCGAGTTTAGCGAGGCGCCCACGAAAAAGAATGCACAAAAGAGTTGCCCTCTTCGCGGGAAAGCGCGACATTGCCGTAACACGGCTGTCTTCTGAAGTTCTTAAAAAGGAGGGAGCTCAAGCATATCTTTTGGCCTCGTGATTTACCTCCAACTGCTTGAAAACATTATTCTATATATCAGAACTAGCACCCCAATCTATAAGTCAGGATAATCTTTTATGTCACGAGCTTAATACATTCTTAAATATGGTCTAAAAGGCTGGCAATGCTGGAAATGTGACTTAGTGACATTGTACTAATGGCTCAGTACAACATTTTCCCGTGCGGTTATTGAAAGTTATGTGGGATCACATTATTGCTAAAAACATTCACGCCAGCAAAAAAAAAAAAAAGCGCAGCATATTTTGGTTTATAGACTACCTGCTCGAATATAGGGGATATTCACTGGACGCCATATTTGAGGGTGATGCTTAGAGCTCATGCGCAGAACGATCTTATGTTAATAGGGTGCTAAGAGTGGCAATCTTGTTGGTGCGGAACGCACATTGCAAAAGAACTGTGGAAGCTCTACGGCAGCGCGCGCACAGGAGTCACGGACACAGATATGGCCACCAGTGAATACAACCTATAGGAAGTATTCACTCGGTGTGCGTGGCTATATCTATGTGCGTGGTTGCTGAGCGCGTGTTGACGGCGAGCTTTCACAGATCTTTTGCAACGCGCATTCCGCACTATCAGGATTGCCGCTCTTGTACTCCGTTTCACCTTATGTTGTACCCCATACAAGGCTAGAAGCGCGAGCTCATAGCGTTAGGAGCTACTCCTAACGCATGAGAGCTTGTGCCGCCGTGATGTGCCCTAGAGCAAGGAGCTCGCGCCTGTAACCTTCTCTGCGGTACATCATAAGGTGAAACAGAGTATAGCAGGCTATTAATGTAAGCTCGTTCTGAGCATGCGCCTTAAACATCACCCTCAAACATGGCCTCCAGTGAATGCCCCCTATATACTGCGTTCAACCTAAGAGGGGTACGGAAACGAAGTGTTTGCACTTCTATTTATTTGTTGAGATGCGGTCCATGTTGTGCCGCCAGTCCAGAAGCACTAGCCTAGACTAGCGTTTCTTGGCTGCAGGCATAGAAGTCGAAAACAACTAATTTTAAAACGAATGAACAGATTTCAAAATTGCGTCTGGTGGCGGCCAGTGAAGCTCCGTTGGAATGCCATTACGTTAGGAGTTCTTCAGAAGCAGCGGTAGTTCGCGGTAGTATGGGTGTCTCGCGGAGTTACTAAGTCTTGAATGTGACTTGGCGGAGAACGCTCGTAAGCTGAGACTGCAGCCAAAGCAACAATCGCGAACTAGCCCGCGCTACTGGCTTTAAGACATGCATTTGTGGCACGAGCGCTCGATCGTTCTGTGGAACACTTCAAAGCAGCGACGTTGAGCTCTCTTAGTTGTGGCATTGACTGCAGTCTCAGCTCCACAGTGCTCCTGCAACGTGCATTCCACACCACCGAAATCGCCGTTGTTTGCAGATGTTAGGTGGAAGCTTGATCTGAGGATGCGGGTACCTTTTTCGGGCCAACCATATGCCCTTTGCTAAGTACTGACGTGTATTTCTACTTACTAGTTCCCTCGAGCCACCGCTTCTGCGGTGTGAAACTAACTAGGTGAAGCGAGCGCTCGTGGCAATAAAATACCGGCATGGCCGCAAATGATGATACGGGCAAGCTATTTGTAAGCCATATGGCGTACATTCCTCGGATATTATTACTAGGCGAGATTGCTTCACCAAGCTTCAAAACTCGAAACTACAGTACCCTTGACCACGGTGTAAGTTAATACTCTTCAGGCAAGAACAGCGCGCTCCTCAAGCAGTGCAGATAAAGTTCGCTCTTCACTCTCTCTCTTTCTCTCTCTCACTACGGTTTCAAGTGGCGCCGGCAGATGACTTGTCGACCCGTGGACACGGCTCGCACCGCCTCATGCTCCACACGCGCAGAGGTCCAGCAATGTTGTCGCTTGTGCACAAAGACCACGGTATACCGGGGTGTCATGGCAACGAGATAATTTGTTTCGCTCTCACACAGTTTCGCCGTTTGGCCACCGGCGACACTGTCAGCCGCGGGCACGGTGGCCGCGGAATAATGCAGCCTTTCGGATGCCCGTCGAACGAACACTATCTGGTTCCTCGCTCCGCGCGTTCAGCCCCGCCGTGTCCTCACCTAAAGAGTGTATCTTACACCGTGCCCTTGACCGTGCATGAGCTATTTACGTCATGCACGCGATACGCGTTGCGCTATTCGCTGGCCAACTTTGAAGCGAGGGGTGGGGAGCTCGCTCTCACGTCATTTCGTTTCCGTACCCCTCTAAGCTAAGTCTATACTCTGTTTCATACATAGCGGACAACGCTGTCAAAGCTACTGGCTCGAGCATGGGGCTTGATCTCGTTGATCATTTGCACGAGCTCTCGCGCAAACAAAACCTTAGATGAAGCCACGCGCTCGCGCCAGCAGCTTTGAGAGCGTTGCACAATAAGTATGAAAAAGAGTATAGAAGCTCCGCATTCAGCGCGAGCTTTCTGCCCTTGCTAACACAAGCGTGAACGTTGAGGCACGCGCATCGAAAGCACTGAGGAAGCCGGCATGCTCGCTCTGAAGGCAGAGCTCCTAGTCTCCGCTTAAAGGGAAGCTAGAGAGTTTCTTGAAAAACACAGACGAGCTAGAGGTGAATTCTGGAGTATATTCATCCTGTCAATCTGAATATCACGTTCGTTTTCTCTGAGGATGTAGCAATAGGCAACAAAACACGAAAACATCTCCGGCCCGTCATTACGTCACAAAAGAATCTCTAGGCCGCTGTTGTGTCCGCGCGTGTGTACCAGCACCAGGGACGGAACGAGAAAAGTTTACTAGGTGAAATAATATGACTCTACATGCTCATTTACATCGGTTACATCAAGAAATACTTAACATGAAAGCGTTCGAGGTAGATGGCGCCCGATCGTCCTAGGAATCGCACGTGCCCATGTCGTCGTCGTTTTGCTCGTTCCGTCCCTGGTGCTGATACACACGAGTAGACACGACACCTCTTCCCCCTATGAGAAGTTCCGGTACCTGGCAGGCGGACGTTTCTTCCTTGTCTATTTGAGCAGCACAGGTTACTTTCTCGCTTGTGGTTACATTTCCGAATGTGGTTCAAGTGCCGGCGAACTGTCTCTTCTCCGCACCGCACCAGCCATGAGCGTGGACCAAATTTCCTGACCAATGTGCCTCTATTCCAATCAGGTTTTTAAGGAACTGTCGGATGATGACATGGTCCTCCCACCTGCAGCTTACTCGGACGCAACTGGTTCGGAACGCTGGGCTTCGGTTTTTTCCCAAGATATCACGAGCCATCGTGGAAGCACCAGCGCCCACAAGCAACCAGACTTTACAGTCGTTTTTAAGCCTGCTAGCCTTCTACGACCGTTTCTTGGAGCAAAAGGCTATGGTAGCATCATTACTGTATGAGTTATTACAGAAGGTCAGACCAGGGAAATGGGAAGAACCACATCAGAAAGATTTTGAAGAGCTGAAACAGCTGATTTTGAAGAAGGATGTCCTAACACATTATGACGAGACAAAGCCTCTCATCATCTCGTGTGATTCCTCGCCTTATGGCGTCGGTGCAGCGATGGCGCAGCAAGACAGCTTGGCCAGGGAGGCTCCCATAGCTTTTGCCTCACGAACATTGGCTTCAGCAGAACGCAATTACGCTCAACTAGACCGGGAGGGCCTGGCTGTGGTGTTCGCAGCTGGCCACTTCCACAAGTACATTGCGGGACGCCACGTGACATTCGGAACTGACTATCAGCCACTACTGGGAATTCTTGGACTTCGAAAACCAGTATCGCAGATGCTTTCCCCCCGTATGACACGCTGGTATCTGAAGCAAGCGGCGTATGACTACGACCTTAAGTTCCGGGCCGGAAGGATGCACCAGAACGCTGCTGCACCAAATGGCTGGAGGTACGTCAAGTAAGCCATCCTAAGTCAGCGGCAGTAATCGATGTGCTGCGATCCCTGTTTGCGACAAAGTGGAAAGTTGAGCCAGTTGGTTCATGGTTCTTTAAATAATTAAAAGCGCCAAAAAAACAAGGACAAAGAAGTGGAACGACGTTTGGAATTCCACAGGAAGTAGTGTCGGACAACGGGACAGCTTCGTCTCTGCTGAGATTGCAACGTTCTACGAGAACAATGGGATTCAGCACGTCACGTCTGCCCTGTACCACCCTGCCACTAATGGGCAGGCAGAAGGCTACGTGGGCGAACTGAAGAAGGCACTAGCCCAGGAACCATCTGGATCAGTGAACCTACGGCTGTCAAGGTTTTTATTCCGTCAGCACTGCACACTCCACCAGACGACGAACACGACTCGGCTAAGGCAATGTTCGGGAGGGAATTACCGACTCTTCTAGACCTTGTTGTACCCACCAAAGCTACACCACTGGCAACAGAGAAGTTACCTAGAAACCGCCAGCTGCAGGTGAGAAGACATGTCATGGTACGACAGTTCCTGAAAAAACCTGAATGGATTAGAGGCACATTGGTCAGGAAATTCGGTCCACGCTCATGGCTGGTGCAGTGCCATGGCCAGAAATTTGTGACAAGCTGTTCTAGTTCACTTATTTACCGACACGTGGCGTATTCACCTTTAACTTTTACGTCGTGTGCAAATTCCCGCCAAATCGAAATGCTTAAGTTCATGCAATGAACTGCGTGCAATGAATAAAATTGTGAAAAATAGAAAATAGAGCTACGTTATCAGAGCTTCTCAAACAGTACTACAGAAAGGGGGAAGATCAATTGATGGACAGCACAAAGAACACGCAGAGAGCGTGCTGACGCGGCAGTAAAACCCGCGCCAGTGTTGGTGGTTAATTCGACGAGACGAGTTGTTTGTGTGTGTCAGTGTGTGCGTGCGTCCGTGCGTGCGCGTGTGCGTGTGAACGCGCGCGCGTGTGTGTGTGTGCGTGTGGTGGGGGAGAGTGTAAAAGCAGCCTGTGAGCGCATTTTGAAGCAAACAAACGCAAGACGGGCGCAAAGAGCGGACGAGCACGCCGTATCAGCGCCTCCCGGTTGCAAGAAGTCGAGAACACTATTATTCCGCGTTTTCATATCTAGCGATATGGAAGCAAAAAAGTCAGATCTGCGGAAGAATTCCGAACAAGTATTCGAAAAACTACCCGACAATACATATGCGATATTTTTGGAAAGTTGTTTGCAGATTGGCGAGTGTGTCGAGTAAACTACAACAAAAAGGATCCATATTTTCTGTTGCCTAAATTAGGCTTTCATGAACTCCACAACCATCGTATCGCTACACTGCCTCCGCTGAAGTCATCAGGAGCGAAATATTCTCTTTGGTATGACCACTCGCTGTGCTGATGTCTGGCTTCCTTTTTTCTTGGGAATTTTCTTGAAATGGGTAAAACTGAAAAACTCCGAACTGAAATTTTTGAATTAAATGAAACCCCAGGTTAACTGGAAAAATTGCTTTATTTCTGTTGACCCCGAAAACAAACCGCCCTTTTCCGTGAGGCTGCTTCCTTCTGCTGCAATTATTGTTTCTGCATGGGCCACTTAGTGATAACTGGCGCGAATAGCATTGTGTGTTGTAAAAACGCGTTAGATCTGCAATAGCTTTTACGACGTAAGCCCTGATAAACCCTGATTCCTGGTCGACACCAGAAATCGATACCGAAAACAGAGAACTTTGAAAAAATGAACACCCAAAGACACCCTTAAATTTAAAAAAGAATACACAAAAATACGGAACCCTACCTATAAGTTATAACGAAATCTAAAAGCTGCACCAACATATACGAAATCCAGCTTATAATTAGGATTCTGCGTTTTCGGAGTTTATTTCTGCTTAAAAACGTGGAATGTTGTTTAGTGCTTATTTTTTACCATAAATTCGGAGTTCTTTGGAGCTTTCTTTCATCGTACAGAGTTTTTCGGCTTTTTCGGTGAAGTGAACGAAAGGTTGAAAACAGAAGTTTGTGAATTTAGTAAAAGTATCCTTTTCAATGAGAAACGTGTTCGACGATTCCCCTTTTTTAGAATAGAAGCTAAACGGAAGTTCTTTGTGATCATACAAACGAAAGTTGATACTGCGAGGGCCTGAAAAAGGCCTGCAGTTTTTCAAATAAATAAATAAATATTAGATATAGAGGAGTAGAGCAAAACTTGTTCGAAGGTCCCTGGAAAATATTAAGACCAGTAGGATTCATAGCAGTTGGCGGTCCTGAAAAATCTGAGTTTTTTGGGTAAATATAAATACCGTATTAAAATATTTTACCGGAAGTATTTTTTCGATGTTATCGAATTTGTCCGAAAACACAGAAGCATACTTATAGTACTCACGCCCGCCCCAGAAACCGGAATACGCCTAATATATTTAGAAGCCTTTATTAAGTAAATGGAGGAAGGATCTCCACGGTGACCATAAAAATAAAAAGCCGGTTTAATTATCCGAACTGTGTTAAAATAGAAGGAAATAATGAATTATTTATATTGGAGGTATCGTTGAACTGTACCCGACCGTCATCTCGATCCTTTCAGTGCGAGCGCTCTCTCCTTCCTCTTTCTTAGTTTCTTCCGTGTCTATTTAGTCTCCGGAAGCTTGCACCTTCTTTTTCTTAGTCTACAATACTTAATGATATCACCAAACGTACAGAATTACGCATCCAGAACCCGTCTAAAACTGTACCGCGCTATTCATATAGTCTCATTCTCGATTTATTAGCGTGTCAGACCTTAGGCAATGTAAGTTCATTCATCCTCTCCAGACTCGTCGACTAATCTCGCTCTTTTGCTTACTTCATCGGTTCCTTCAAAACTTCGGTCAGTCCAGTTCACCTCTTTAGGAACCACTGCCAAGCGGGGCAATGCCAGCTCCAACGGCAAGGCTAAGTCCGTCCTGATATTTTTATAGCGTTGCTCCCCCCCCCCCCTCTCTCTGTCTGTCTCTCTCTCTCTCTCTGCCTCTCTTTCTTTCTATTTTATTAAGAACCACGGGATTCTTTTCGTAAAAAGCAGCGAAAGCTTTCAGCGAATATTTCGTTCAGCATCCATCCTTTTAAAACCTCAGCACTTCCTCGTGCCATCCAGAACTCAAACGATCTTTCCGACAATAATTGACACCATATCAGATCGCAAAAAGTTGCGCGGTGCACTGGTTAACAGTTTCTTTCCACCAGGCTGGCACTCAACAAACTGAGTTTTTTCTTCTGTTGTTGAGCTATTGTAACCCTTACATTGTGTTCTTGCTCCCAAGGGCTTACTTATCAAAGCACGTTTATTCCGATTATCACAAAACGTTCGTCTGCCGTCGAAGGAATATTCTAAACTGTATCTTTGTTTTTTGCGTGTCACTATTGGGCTTATTCACATGTCATCACTTTTTACATTAGTGCTACATACCTCTTCCGCGGCAGACGTTTTCAGCGCTCAAGAATAAATAAAGTTGTGGCTACGCTTTCCGTGAGAAAGTCAGGAAATGCATGAAATACATTTGTTTATTGTTCATTTTTGTTTATTTATTACCTACAGTTCGCCCTTGGGGCATTATTATTTTTGTTTATTTATTACCTACAGTTCGCCTTGGGGTATTAATATTTAAATGGCGGGGAGAAGTTCGCACAAATATGTGGCCGAGGACTCGACATTGCCTTTTCGAGTAACCAGACACTTCGTTTGTTTTGACGTTCGCTCGCTATGTAATACCTCACCTCAGCTTTCAGGCCCACGTGACAAACTCCCACAATTCAGCTCAAAACGGCGTTATGACCATATCAGGAGTTCTTAGTACTTATCAGAAATGTGCACACGCCACCATGTTTTTGGAGCATGACATAAGAGCAGTAGTGAGGACTGCTGCACCGAGATTGTGAAGATTATTCACATTTCAAGAAACAGGCTGCTGCGCATGTGCGTTGTATATAATCAAAAACACGTAAGTGTGGAAAAATACAAATGTTGTTCTGTCAACAACATGAATGATATTGCCTTTTTCACTTCCGCATAATTCCAGCGTAACTTTCTGATACTCCTATCAGAAAGGTAGTTCCAAAAGTGCAATGCAACGCCGTTCTTATTCCAGTGCGCGAGTACTACTCCGCTGACACAGCGGCCACCGAGCGAGATTGGTTCCTGCTAGTAAGAAGAGGAAATCGGAAGATTTAGGAACGACTTTATAACTCCACAGTAAATTCAGCTGAAACGAGCGGAACTCCCGAATCTTTGATTTTGTCCAAACGCCGAGGTCTAGTATAAAAACTAATTCGAGTAAATATGCGATATATTCCTGAAGTATGCAATTCTTTGGTCCTATTCCGTTAATTGCTTTAAACAGACACAGTCGTTAAAATTTGATCATATAGCATGACCTCACTACAATGATTAGAGCCTGTGTTCCTCAAGGCCTTCAAATACTCTAACAAAAATCGTCGTGAGCTTATGTTAATGTCTGCCCTCACACATCATAAAGTTAAAAAACCTTTCCCAGTTTTCACGTCGGTCGGTCTGTCGAGGGGGTGGTGGTTGCAACCACATAAGATATCGCACCTTCGGTGGTCGCACGGACACGTGATCATGATCATAAGGGATCACCTGTCCATCGTCACTGAGGTCACGTGACCATAGTCCGTGGGGTCCCGTCCACCACGTGACCACATAAGAAATAGCGCACCTTTGATGGCCACACATGGTCGCGTGACTGAGTCGGAAGCAACCTGACAATACTGATAATAGCGCACTTTTGCTGGCCACATGTTCATGCGTAAGCGTCGTTTGTTTGTGGGTGGGGGTCACGTGACCATGGCCCATCAGTTTCCGTCCATCACGTAGCCACACTAGAAATAACGAACCTGCTGGTCGCACGGTCAAGTGCCCATGATCCGTGGGGTCACGCGTGACCGTCGACCACTACGTGATCCCCCCGCAGTACCCTTCCGGAGCATCTTCAGAATTCCAAAAAAGCACTCACGGAAGAAGCCATATAAAGGACCTCACGGAAGTCGACAAAGATTCATGGAGGTTCCATAACAGTTCCAGACCCCTTTAACGAAGAAGCGTTTACGCCATAAAAGACGGTGCAAAATGCTGCGAGTTCCATGAGAATCTCCTACACGATTTGGTTTATAATTTCTTATTTATAGCTATATCTAATTTTTCTCTTCAATGAACCGCAGCAAACGTTACGATTCATCCCAGCCAACCCAGCCCGGTGAGCGTGCCACATGACTTTACATTTTTCGTACTGCTGCGCAATACCGTCTGATCACGTGGCACACTCTCTGTGTTGATTTGGTTCCGAGGTTCGTGAAGTACATTTCTGTTCATTTGTGACTGAGACAGAGTAATACCCGTTTCTTTCTCAATGCTCTTTATTCCAGGGCTAACATAATTTTCTACAGCGGTACGCTTCCGGCCACCGTTTTATTGAACAAAGACTGAGGGTCTGGCTACTTTGTTAGGAAATGGGAGATCAAAGTTAGTGTTAAAGGGATACTGAACCGAAATTTGGATTTCACAAAGTAAGGCTGCAGAAGTGTCGAACCGGACGCTACGAACCCCAAAACATCACTCGTACATCAATATCTCAAACGGATGGCCGTATTTTTGGAAAAGAAGGGCGCGATCAAGCGAGTTCTTTGACGTAACTGTCCTCCGGGAGAATATGAGAATGAGGAGAAGCGGCCTCGCTTCTCTCCTCCTCGCTTCGGTTCACCAGCTTGACGGGACGTAGCGAGGAGGAGAGAGAATGGGAATCGTGACGTGCCTTTCCTTGTCGGCCCCGTCGGCCGGGTTCAATCGCGCACTTCTTTTCCAAAAAATACGGCGATCCGTTAGATATATCACCGTATGAGTGATATTTTTTGGTTTTGCAGCTTCCCGCCTATCCGCCCGGCCTTGTTTAGTGAGCTCGAAATTTCGGTTCAGTATCCCTTTAAAGAAAAAACATAGCTTAGCTTATCACTTCGCGTCCGCATACACGATGCACGCACGCGCGCACGTTGCGCTTTTAGAATTGCTTTGAAGGCTCGTTGGGCGTTGTCGTGTTGTCCATGGGCCAAGCAGTTTGGCGAGTCTGAAAGGTTTCAGTGTTCATCCGCTCAGATGTTGTTTCTATGATATCTCCTCGAACCTTGGTCTCTCTATACTCAAGTGGTAGACGATGCGAAATATATAATTTTCATCCCTCTACTACATGCTGGTATCATGGCAAATACTTAAAAATAACTCTATTTTGAAAAAAAAAAAAAAAAACCGCTTCAAAGTGGACCTGGTTTTTCAGTACTGACGGTTTCGCCATACTTTTCAGATTTGAGCACACGCGCCTTCACAGGGAACTTTTGGAGCACGGCTCATGCACCCATTCTGGGCGCAATATATAATTTTCATCCCTCTACTACATGCTAGTGCCATGGCAAATACTTGGAAATAAATTTGTCTTGAAAAAAACCGCTCCGAAGTGGACCTGGCTTTTCCGTTTCGACGGTTTCGTCCCATTTTTAAATTTTGAGCACCCGCGTTTTCACAGGGAACTTTTGGAGCACGGCTCATGCACCCATTCTGGGCGAAATATATAATTTTCATCCCTCTACTACATGCTAGTCCCTTGGCAAATACTTGGAAATAAATCTGTCTTGAGAAAAACCGCTCCGAAGTGGACCTGGCTTTTCCGTTTCGACGGTTTCGTCACATTTTTAAAGTTTGAGCACCCGCGCCTTCACAGGGAACTTTTGGAGCACGGCTCATGCACCCATTCTGGGCGCAATATATAATTTTCATCCCTCTACTACATGCTAGTGCCATGGCAAATACTTGGAAATAAATTTGTCTTGAGAAAAACCGCTCCGAAGTGGACCTGGCTTTTCCGTTTCGACGGTTTCGTCCCATTTTTAAAGTTTGAGCACCCGCGCCTTCACAGGGAACTTTTGGAGCACGGCTCATGCACCCATTCTGGGCGAAATATATAATTTTCATCCCTCTACTACATGCTAGTCCCTTGGCAAATACTTGGAAATAAATCTGTCTTGAGAAAAACCGCTCCGAAGTGGACCTGGCTTTTCCGTTTCGACGGTTTCGTCCCATTTTTAAAGTTTGAGCACCCGCGCCTTCACAGGGAACTTTTGGAGCACGGCTCATGCACCCATTCTGGGCGAAATATATAATTTTCATCCCTCTACTACATGCTAGTCCCTTGGCAAATACTTGGAAATAAATCTGTCTTGAGAAAAACCGCTCCGAAGTGGACCTGGCTTTTCCGTTTCGACGGTTTCGTCACATTTTTAAAGTTTGAGCACCCGCGCCTTCACAGGGAACTTTTGGAGCACGGCTCATGCACCCATTCTGGGCGCAATATATAATTTTCATCCCTCTACTACATGCTAGTGCCATGGCAAATACTTGGAAATAAATTTGTCTTGAGAAAAACCGCTCCGAAGTGGACCTGGCTTTTCCGTTTCGACGGTTTCGTCCCATTTTTAAAGTTTGAGCACCCGCGCCTTCACAGGGAACTTTTGGAGCACGGCTCATGCACCCATTCTGGGCGAAATATATAATTTTCATCCCTCTACTACATGCTAGTCCCTTGGCAAATACTTGGAAATAAATCTGTCTTGAGAAAAACCGCTCCGAAGTGGACCTGGCTTTTCCGTTTCGACGGTTTCGTCCCATTTTTAAAGTTTGAGCACCCGCGCCTTCACAGGGAACTTTTGGAGCACGGCTCATGCACCCATTCTGGGCGAAATATATAATTTTCATCCCTCTACTACATGCTAGTCCCTTGGCAAATACTTGGAAATAAATCTGTCTTGAGAAAAACCGCTCCGAAGTGGACCGGGTTTTTCCGTTTCGACGGTTTCGTCCCATTTTTAAAGTTTGAGCACCCGCGCCTTCACAGGGAACTTTTGGAGCACGGCTCATGCACCCATTCTGGGCGAAATATATAATTTTCATCCCTCTACTACATGCTAGTCCCTTGGCAAATACTTGGAAATAAATTTGTCTTGAGAAAAACCGCTCCGAAGTGGACCTGGCTTTTCCGTTTCGACGGTTTCGTCACATTTTTAGAGTTTGAACACCCGCGCCTTCACAGGAAACGTTTGGAGCACGGCTCATGCACCCATTCTGGGCGAAATATATAATTTTCATCCCTCTACTACATGCTAGTGCCATGGCAAATACTTGGAAATAAATCTGTCTTGAGAAAAACCTCTCCGAAGTGGACCTGGTTTTTCCGTTTCGACGGTTTCGTCCCATTTTTGAAGTTTGAGCACCCGCGCCTTCACAGGGAACTTTTGGAGCACGGCTCATGCACCCATTCTGGGCGAAACATATAATTTTCATCCCTCTACTACATGCTAGTGCCATGGCAAATACTAGGAAATAAATCTGTCTTGAGAAAAACCGCTCCGAAGTGGACCGGGTTTTTCCGTTTCGACGGTTTCGTCCCATTTTTAAAGTTTGAGCACCCGCGCCTTCACAGGGAACTTTTGGAGCACGGCTCATGCACCCATTCTGGGCGACATATATAAGTTTCATCCCTCTACTACATGCTAGTGCGATGGCAAATACTTGGAAATAAATCTGTCTTGAGAAAAACCGCTCTGAAGTGGACCGGGTTTTTCCGTTTCGACGGTTTCGTCCCATTTTTAAAGTTTGAGCGCCCGCGCCTTCACAGGGAACTTTTGGAGCACGGCTCATGCACCCATTCTGGGCGAAATATATAATTTTCATCCCTCTACTACATGCTAGTGCCATGGCAAATACTTGGAAATAAATCTGTCTTGAGAAAAACCGCTCCGAAGTGGACCTGGCTTTTCCGTTTCGACGGTTTCGTCCCATTTTTAAAGTTTGAGCGCCCGCGCCTTCACAGGGAACTTTTGGAGCACGGCTTATGCACACATTCTGGGCGACATATATAATTTTCATCCCTCTACTACATGCTAGTGTGTAGGCAAATACTTGTAAATAAATCTGTCTTGAGAAAAACCGCTCCGAAGTGGACCGGGTTTTTCCGTTTCGACGGTTTCGTCCCATTTTTAAAGTTTGAGCACCCGCGCCTTCACAGGGAACTTTTGGAGCACAGCTCATGCACCCATTCTGGGCGAAATATATAATTTTCATCCCTCTACTACATGCTAGTGCCATGGCAAATACTTGGAAATAAATCTGTCTTGAGAAAAACCGCTCCGAAGTGGACCTGGCTTTTCCGTTTCGACGGTTTCGTCCCATTTTTAAAGTTTGAGCACCCGCGCCTTCACAGGGAACTTTTGGAGCACGGCTCATGCACACATTCTGGGCGAAATATATAATTTTCATCCCTCTACTACATGCTAGTGCCATGGCAAATACTTGGAAATAAATCTGTCTTGAGAAAAACCGCTCCGAAGTGGACCGGGTTTTTCCGTTTCGACGGTTTCGTCCCATTTTTAAAGTTTGAGCACCCGCGCCTTCACAGGGAACTTTTGGAGCACGGCTCATGCACCCATTCTGGGCGAAATATATAATTTTCATCCCTCTACTACATGCTAGTGCCATGGCAAATACTTGGAAATAAATCTGTCTTGAGAAAAACCGCTCTGAAGTGGACCGGGTTTTTCCGTTTCGACGGTTTCGTCCCATTTTTAAAGTTTGAGCGCCCGCGCCTTCACAGGGAACTTTTGGAGCACGGCTCATGCACCCATTCTGGGCGAAATATATAATTTTCATCCCTCTACTACATGCTAGTGCCATGGCAAATACTTGGAAATATATCTGTCTTGAGAAAAACCGCTCCGAAGTGGACCTGGCTTTTCCGTTTCGACGGTTTCGTCCCATTTTTAAAGTTTGAGCGCCCGCGCCTTCACAGGGAACTTTTGGAGCACGGCTTATGCACACATTCTGGGCGACATATATAATTTTCATCCCTCTACTACATGCTAGTGCGATGGCAAATACTTGGAAATAAATCTGTCTTGAGAAAAACCGCTCCGAAGTGGACCGGGTTTTTCCGTTTCGACGGTTTCGTCCCATTTTTAAAGTTTGAGCACCCGCGCCTTCACAGGGAACTTTTGGAGCACAGCTCATGCACCCATTCTGGGCGAAATATATAATTTTCATCCCTCTACTACATGCTAGTGCCATGGCAAATACTTGGAAATAAATCTGTCTTGAGAAAAACCGCTCCGAAGGGGACCTGGCTTTTCCATTTCGACGGTTTCGTCCCATTTTTAAAGTTTGAGCACCCGCGCCTTCACAGGGAACTTTTGGAGCACGGCTCATGCACCCATTCTGGGCGAAATATATAATTTTCATCCCTCTACTACATGCTAGTGCCATGGCAAATACTTGGAAATAAATCTGTCTTGAGAAAAACCGCTCCGAAGTGGACCGGGTTTTTCCGTTTCGACGGTTTCGTCCCATTTTTAAAGTTTGAGCACCCGCGCCTTCACAGGGAACTTTTGGAGCACAGCTCATGCACCCATTCTGGGCGAAATATATAATTTTCATCCCTCTACTACATGCTAGTGCCATGGCAAATACTTGGAAATAAATCTGTCTTGAGAAAAACCGCTCCGAAGTGGACCGGGTTTTTCCGTTTCGACTTTTTCGTCCCATTTTTAAAGTTTGAGCACCCGCGCCTTCACAGGGAACGTTTGGAGCACGGCTCATGCACCCATTCTGGGCGAAATATATAATTTTCATCCCTCTACTACATGCTAGTGCCATGGCAAATACTTGGAAATAAATCTGTCTTGAGAAAAACCGCTCCGAAGTGGACCGGGTTTTTCCGTTTCGACGGTTTCGTCCCATTTTTAAAGTTTGAGCACCCGCGCCTTCACAGGGAACTTTTGGAGCACGGCTCATGCACCCATTCTGGGCGAAATATATAATTTTCATCCCTCTACTACATGCTAGTGCCATGGCAAATACTTGGAAATAAATCTGTCTTGAGAAAAACCGCTCCGAAGTGGACCTGGCTTTTCCGTTTCGACGGTTTCGTCCCATTTTTAAAGTTTGAGCACCCGCGCCTTCACAGGGAACTTTTGGAGCACGGCTCATGCACCCATTCTGGGCGAAATATATAATTTTCATCCCTCTACTACATGCTAGTGCCATGGCAAATACTTGGAAATAAATCTGTCTTGAGAAAAACCGCTCCGAAGTGGACCGGGTTTTTCCGTTTCGACGGTTTCGTCCCATTTTTAAAGTTTGAGCACCCGCGCCTTCACAGGGAACTTTTGGAGCACGGCTCATGCACCCATTCTGGGCGAAATATATAATTTTCATCCCTCTACTACATGCTAGTGCCATGGCAAATACTTGGAAATAAATCTGTCTTGAGAAAAACCGCTCCGAAGTGGACCGGGTTTTTCCGTTTCGACTTTTTCGTCCCATTTTTAAAGTTTGAGCACCCGCGCCTTCACAGGGAACTTTTGGAGCACGGCTCATGCACCCATTCTGGGCGAAATATATAATTTTCATCCCTCTACTACATGCTAGTGCCATGGCAAATACTTGGAAATAAATCTGTCTTGAGAAAAACCGCTCCGAAGTGGACCGGGTTTTTCCGTTTCGACGGTTTCGTCCCATTTTTAAAGTTTGAGCACCCGCGCCTTCAAAGGGAACTTTTGGAGCACGGCTTATGCACACATTCTGGGCGAAATATATAATTTTCATCCCTCTACTACATGCTAGTGCCATGGCAAATACTTGGAAATAAATCTGTCTTGAGAAAAACCGCTCCGAAGTGGACCGGGTTTTTCCGTTTCGACTTTTTCGTCCCATTTTTAAAATTTGAGCACCCGCGCCTTCACAGGGAACTTTTGGAGCACGGCTCATGCACCCATTCTGGGCGAAATATATAATTTTCATCCCTCTACTACATGCTAGTGCCATGGCAAATACTTGGAAATAAATCTGTCTTGAGAAAAACCGCTCCGAAGTGGACCGGGTTTTTCCGTTTCGACGGTTTCGTCCCATTTTTAAAGTTTGAGCACCCGCGCCTTCACAGGGAACTTTTGGAGCACGGCTCATGCACCCATTCTGGGCGAAATATATACTTTTCATCCCTCTACTACATGCTAGTGCCATGGCAAATACTTGAAAATAAATCTGTCTTGAGAAAAACCGCTCCGAAGTGGACCTGGCTTTTCCGTTTCGACGGTTTCGTCCCATTTTTAAAGTTTGAGCACCCGCGCCTTCACAGGGAACTTTTGGAGCACAGCTCATGCACCCATTCTGGGCGAAATATATAATTTTCATCCCTCTACTACATGCTAGTGCCATGGCAAATACTTGGAAATAAATCTGTCTTGAGAAAAACCGCTCCGAAGTGGACCGGGTTTTTCCGTTTCGACTTTTTCGTCCCATTTTTAAAGTTTGAGCACCCGCGCCTTCACAGGGAACTTTTGGAGCACGGCTCATGCACCCATTCTGGGCGAAATATTGTTATATAGATGAAGAAAAAGAGCGCACCAGACATATGGCTAAGGCACGCGACAGCTCGAGCTGAGCCCGGCAGTTCCAAATAAAAGCCCACCGTCAGAGACTGTCTACTCCTTCAACGACAACACCGTAACATTTTGGTGGAGGTGCGTCCCCTGCGCCTCTTCGCTCACTAACCACAACGCTTCTCCGAAGTCTGAGGCAGCTTGCCCCAACAATGTCTCGAGGTGAGGCGTCAGGCACTCAAAATCTCCGTGTTGGCTCCGTCCCCTACCGCCAGCGAGACCCTCCCACCTTCGGCGGCTTCGGAAGCGATGACGTGGATGACTGGCTCCGCAACTTCGAGCGCGTCAGCACTCACAACGCCTGGGACAACACCCTAAAATTGGCCAATGTGGTTTTTTACCTACGTGACACCGCCAAGGTATGGTTTGACAACCACGAAGATCAGATAGCCTCGTGGGACGCATTCAAGACCCGTCTATCAGATGTCTTCGGATGCCCTACCAGCCGAACACAGGACGCGACCCGCAAGCTTGCGACTCGCGCTCAGTCCGGACTTGAGACAACCACGGCTTACATTGAAGACATACTGGCTCTGTGTAAACGCGCGAACCCAGCGATGCCTGAATCAGAAAAAGTCAGCCACATCATGAAAGGGATTGCAGAAGACGCATTCAACATACTGATTTCCCAGAATCCAACCACAGTCGCCAGACTCCAAGAACAATGCCAGCGATGGGAAGCGCTTCGGAATCGGCGCATTTCAGGAACAGAGAGCATCACTCGCCTCCAGAATTGCGTCGCGTCATCCCCAATTTCATCGACCGGCGACATCGCTTCCCTCATCCGAACAATAATCAAAGAAGAGCTGGCCGCCTTGTCTCCCGCGCCTCAACGAAGCTTATCAACAGAGGCACATCTTACCCCCGACGAGTTACGAACACTCATTCGAACTGAGTTGTCTCGATTTTCCCATCCTTCCGTCGAGACCACATCTTTACCTCTACCAGCGGCACCCCTACCACCCGACGCACTATGCGCTACGTCTCCGGCACAATATTATCAGCCCATCACGTTGTACCATCCTGACCCTCGAACACCTTTTCCCCGGCCTTATACTGAACAACGATCTTGGGCTCCTCCAGTAGTTCCTCCGAACTACTTCACGGACCGTCGACCAACTTGCTTCTACTGTGGTATACCAGGTCATTATTCGCGCTTCTGTCGCCGTCGGCTATCGGACACTGCAAGAACCGCATCTGGCTCCCGGCACTTTACGCCACATGAAAACAGCCGGCTCTACAACCAACCTAACGAGGTTGATGATCCCCGCTTCGGTCAACAACGGCGCTCGTCATCTCCTTCCAACCGTGGTCGCAAACACCGCAGCCCCTCACCCGCATACCGGCAGCCCTCCCCTCTCCGCGGGCAGTCCACCTTTCCAAAAGCTTTCCTCGATGGGGAAAACTAAATGAGGCAGCTAAAGGGGGTACGGCTGCTTCTTGGTTTCCTCGACATCCCCCACCGACTGTGTCCTCATCTAATTTAATTGACATAATCATCAAAAAGGTCAGACTGGCAGCACTTGTTGATACTGGAGCATCGATTTCAATAATTAGCGAGAACATTCGAAAAACGTTAAAGCTTGTTGCCACACCCTGGGACGGTGGCAGTTTCCGTGGAGCCAACACGTCCCTGATACATCCTCTTGGGTTAGTTTCCGTTGAAATTTTTATCGATAACGAGCCTCATCGCCATTGCTTTGCTGTCTTGGACAATTGCACACACGACATAATTTTAGGATGGGATTTCTTAGCCAACCGACGTGCACTTATTGACTGTGGCACACGCACACTTCTCCTCGGCGAAGATGCGAATGACGCTTCCACATCAAGACAACAATCTGTACCTTTCCGCGCAGTGAGTCACACACGGATAGCACCATTTACTGGCGCTATTGTACAATTGGCAGGATCTGTGACGGACGACACCTACGTGCTGGAACCAAATCGCGAAGTGTTATTTCAGAAGGGACTTGCTTTACCTATGACAATTATAACGTGTACTGCGGCCAAAACCACAATTTTTATAGCAAATACCACTAACATTGCACAAGACTTGTCGGCTGGTACCTGCGTGGCGTTCACAACAATTAACAACATAAAGTATGTAAATACTGTCAGTGATCATACTGTACCTCTGACATCTCATTTTAATGATCACCATGACTCCTTCAAGTTGCTTCGGAAAAACGTTAGCACTGATTTGCTACCAGAGCAGCAGGATATCCTATACAGGCTATTATGCTCCTTCATTGACATTTTTGATTTTAACTCTCGCCCTCTGGCTCAAACATCTGCTGTTAAACACACTATCGATACTGGAACAGAAAAACCCATACGTAGCCGTCCGTATCGAGTTTCACGTTCAGAACGAGAAGTCATCCAGAGACACGTGAGTGACATGTTACAGCAAAATATAATTGAAGAATCCGCAAGTCCCTGGTCTTCTCCCGTAGTGCTTGTGAAAAAGAAAGATGGCACATGGCGTTTTTGTGTTGACTACAGACGACTCAACAAAATTACCAAAAAAGATGTTTATCCCCTTCCCCGAATCGATGACGCCCTTGATACGCTACATGACGCCAACTATTTTTCGTCGATTGACATGCGCTCGGGCTACTGGCAAATTAGCGTTGACGAAAAAGATCGAGAAAAGACAGCGTTCGTAACACCGGATGGACTTTACCAGTTTCGAGTCATGCCTTTTGGCTTATGCAATGCTCCTGCAACTTTCGAACGTATGATGGACTCGCTACTACGCAGGTTGCGCTGGACAACATGTCTGTGTTACCTGGATGACGTTGTCGTATTTTCGTCCACTTTTTCCGAACATCTATCTCGATTGACAACTGTTTTAGAATGCTTCCGAAACGCCGGCCTTCAACTCAACTCTAAAAAGTGCCTTTTTGGTACACGAGAAATCAAAATTCTTGGACATGTCGTCAGCCGTCACGGAATATCACCAGACCCAGAGAAACTCCGCGCTGTTACCGACTTTCCACGCCCCGCAACACTTAAGACACTCCGTTCATTCCTTGGACTCTGTTCATATTTCCGACGATTTATTCGCGGATTTGCTGCCATTTCTGCGCCTTTAAACTCTCTCCTCAAAAAAGATCGACCGTTCTTATGGTCCCAAGATCAAGAGGATGCATTCGCAACACTGAAGACCGCATTGACCACCAAGCCAGTCTTGTCACATTTTCACCCTGCTCTTGATATCGAACTTCACACCGATGCTAGCGGTTATGGACTTGGTGCGGTACTGATGCAAAAGCAAGACGCTCACGAACATGTCATCGCATATGCAAGCCGAACTTTGTCCAACGCAGAGATGAATTACACAATCACTGAAAAAGAATGCCTTGCCGTAATTTGGGCAGTCAGCAAGTTTAGACCTTATATATTTGGGCGTCCGTTTAAAGTGGTTACTGACCACCACGCTCTGTGCTGGTTATCAAACTTGAAAGATCCTTCTGGACGTCTGGGACGATGGGCACTGAAACTCCAAGAATACGACGTCTCCATATTCTATAAGTCCGGAAAACAACACGACGCGCCTGACTGCTTATCTCGGAGTCCCATCTCACCCTCCCCAGAAACTCCCTCAGCTGCCGTTGCCGCAATAGCTTTGACCTCTAGTTTGGATTTTGCTGTGGAACAAAGGAGAGACCCACACTTACAACAGATTTTCCATTGTATGAACAAACCCCACCTCACTCGCCACGAACAACGGCTTGTTGACCCCTACACAATGCAGAATGACGTACTGTATCGTCGCAACTATGACCCACATGGTCCTACTCTGCTCTTTGTCGTTCCAAGACATCTCCGACCTGATATCTTAGGTGCTCTACATGATGACCCCACAGCTGGACACCTGGGCTTCATTAAAACTTATATGCGTGTGCGCAATACCTTCTACTGGCACGGCATGTACCGCGACATCTCCAAATACGTAGCATCATGCGTCCAATGTCAGCGACGAAAACGGCCAACAACCGCACCAGCTGGACTTCTACATCCTCTCGATCCACCTCACTGCCCATTTGAACGCATCGGTGTCGACCTGTTGGGGCCCCTCCCTCTTACACACAACGGTAACCGCTGGGTCATTGTTGCCATGGACCATTTGTCACGTTATGCAGAGACCGCTGCCTTACAGTCAGCAAACTCAGACGAAGTCGCCACATTTCTCTTACACAATATCATTTTGCGACACGGCCCCCCTCGTCACATACTGAGCGATCGAGGAACAGTATTTCTTTCCCAGGTGATACAAAAACTATTACATCTTTGTGGAACCATTCATAGACCCACAACAGCATATCATCCACAAACAAATGGCTTGGTGGAACGTTTCAATCGCACCATTGCTGATATGATTTCCATGTATGTCCAGTCTGACCAACGCCAATGGGATGCTGTTCTTCCGTTCGTTACTTACGCATACAACACCGCCGTTCAAGACACTCACGGCTATTCACCATTTTATCTTCTCCATAATCGCCCTCCAACCACATTCTTGGACACGCTCTTACCTTACCGTCAAAATGACGAACTTCCCGACACTGTAGCACATCTCGTGTGTCGTGCTGAAGAAGCGCGCCAACTTGCCCGGCTACGCACACGTACATCCCAGCAAGGCCAATGCCGACGGTATAACAAGACTCACCGCCCCGTTTCATATGAAATAGGTGACCTTGTGTTACTCTGGACACCTCAGCGTCACCAGGGCTTGGCGACCAAGTTCCTCCACCGCTACATCGGCCCGTACGTAGTCGTGCGCAAGCTCTCCGACCTTTCATACCACGTGCAGCAACACCAAGACACTACTGACCGACGCCGAGCAGCCTCCGATGTAGTCCACGTCGCCCGCATGAAGCCCTACACCCCCCGACCCACCCCATAAACCACCACCACCTTCGTTAAAAAAAAAAAAAAAAAAGAAAAAAAAAGCATACATATATATTTTGTTAATAGCGGTCGGGACGACCGCAAAACAAAAGGGGGTGTAATGTTATATAGATGAAGAAAAAGAGCGCACCAGACATATGGCTAAGGCACGCGACAGCTCGAGCTGAGCCCGGCAGTTCCAAATAAAAGCCCACCGTCAGAGACTGTCTACTCCTTCAACGACAACACCGTAACAATATATAATTTTCATCTCTCTACTACATGCTAGTGCCATGGCAAATACTTGGAAATAAATCTGTCTTGAGAAAAACCGCTCCGAAGTGGACCTGGCTTTTCCGTTTCGACGGTTTCGTCCCATTTTTAAAGTTTGAGCACCCGCGCCTTCACAGGGAACTTTTGGAGCACAGCTCATGCACCCATTCTGGGCGAAATATATAATTTTCATCCCTCTACTACATGCTAGTGCCATGGCAAATACTTGGAAATAAATCTGTCTTGAGAAAAACCGCTCCGAAGTGGACCGGGTTTTTCCGTTTCGACGGTTTCGTCCCATTTTTAAAGTTTGAGCACCCGCGCCTTCACAGGGAACTTTTGGAGCACGGCTCATGCACCCATTCTGGGCGAAATATATAATTTTCATCCCTCTACTACATGCTAGTGCCATGGCAAATACCTGGAAATAAATCTGTCTTGAGAAAAACCGCTCCGAAGTGGACCTGGCTTTTCCGTTTCGACGGTTTCGTCCCATTTTTAAAGTTTGAGCACCCGCGCCTTCACAGGGAACTTTTGGAGCAGGGCTCATGCACCCATTCTGGGCGAAATATATAATTTTCATCCCTCTACCTCATGCTAGTGCCATGGCAAATACTTGGAAATAAATCTGTCTTGAGAAAAACCGCTCCGAAGTGGACCGGGTTTTTCCGTTTCGACGGTTTCGTCCCATTTTTAAAGTTTGAGCACCCGCGCCTTCACAGGGAACTTTTGGAGCACGGCTCATGCACCCATTCTGGGCGAAATATATAATTTTCATCCCTCTACTACATGCTAGTGCCATGGCAAATACTTGGAAATAAATCTGTCTTGAGAAAAACCGCTCCGAAGTGGACCGGGTTTTTCCGTTTCGACGGTTTCGTCCCATTTTTAAAGTTTGAGCACCCGCGCCTTCACGGGGAACTTTTGGAGCAGGGCTCATGCACCCATTCTGGGCGAAATATATAATTTTCATCCCTCTACTACATGCTAGTGCCATGGCAAATACTTGGAAATAAATCTGTCTTGAGAAAAACCGCTCCGAAGTGGACCTGGCTTTTCCGTTTCGACGGTTTCGTCCCATTTTTAAAGTTTGAGCACCCGCGCCTTCACAGGGACCAGATACGACCAGAGACCAGAGTGCCAGGTATTAGAATCTTTAATCTCGTCGTCTACCCCCAGCAGGTAGGCGTGCTGCTCAGTAGGTGTAGGTGGCAGGCCTTTTCATACCACATCTTTTTTTCTTAAGGAGAGTACCGCCTAGGTTGCTTTAGGTAGCGGCCACTCTTGGTGTGGGCATGCGTGGTATCTTGACATTCGTGTGAGGAGTCGGGCGCCGGGATTTGATCTGTGTAGGAAACAAGATGGGTCCTGTTCCTCCGAATGGTGCCTTTATCTGTCTCTACGATGAAGGAACTTGGCTCCTGGGCTGGCTGCTGTACAGTGCCTCTTCTCTTGAGGTCTACAACCCAGACATCGGTACCATCCACGATGTCCGCCAGGTCGCGAACTCCGTGGCGGCGATTGTATGCCTTTTCTTGTTGTTCCCGACTTTCGTTCTCAAACTTCTTTAGACGATCAATGTCGGGGCACAGCATGAGCTGTGCTTTTGGAGCACAGCTCATGCACCCATTCTGGGCGAAATATATAATTTTCATCCCTCTACTACATGCTAGTGCCATGGCAAATACTTGGAAATAAATCTGTCTTGAGAAAAACCGCTCCGAAGTGGACCGGGTTTTTCCGTTTCGACGGTTTCGTCCCATTTTTAAAGTTTGAGCACCCGCGCCTTCACAGGGAACTTTTGGAGCAGGGCTCATGCACCCATTCTGGGCGAAATATACAATTTTCATCCCTCTACTACATGCTAGTGCCATGGCAAATACCTGGAAATAAATCTGTCTTGAGAAAAACCGCTCCGAAGTGGACCTGGCTTTTCCGTTTCGACGGTTTCGTCCCATTTTTAAAGTTTGAGCACCCGCGCCTTCACAGGGAACTTTTGGAGCACAGCTCATGCACCCATTCTGGGCGAAATATATAATTTTCATCCCTCTACTACATGCTAGTGCCATGGCAAATACTTGGAAATAAATCTGTCTTGAGAAAAACCGCTCCGAAGTGGACCGGGTTTTTCCGTTTCGACGGTTTCGTCCCATTTTTAAAGTTTGAGCACCCGCGCCTTCACAGGGAACTTTTGGAGCACAGCTCATGCACCCATTCTGGGCGAAATATATAATTTTCATCCCTCTACTACATGCTAGTGCCATGGCAAATACTTGGAAATAAATCTGTCTTGAGAAAAACCGCTCCGAAGTGGACCGGGTTTTTCCGTTTCGACGGTTTCGTCCCATTTTTAAAGTTTGAGCACCCGCGCCTTCACAGGGAACTTTTGGAGCAGGGCTCATGCACCCATTCTGGGCGAAATATATAATTTTCATCCCTCTACTACATGCTAGTGCCATG
This sequence comes from Ixodes scapularis, assembly GCF_016920785.2. Classification (NCBI taxonomy): domain Eukaryota; kingdom Metazoa; phylum Arthropoda; class Arachnida; order Ixodida; family Ixodidae; genus Ixodes; species Ixodes scapularis. The sequence goes on from NW_024609837.1 coordinate 75,704,195, forward strand.
GCAAATACCTGGAAATAAATCTGTCTTGAGAAAAACCGCTCCGAAGTGGACCTGGCTTTTCCGTTTCGACGGTTTCGTCCCATTTTTAAAGTTTGAGCACCCGCGCCTTCACAGGGAACTTTTGGAGCACAGCTCATGCACCCATTCTGGGCGAAATATATAATTTTCATCCCTCTACTACATGCTAGTGCCATGGCAAATACTTGGAAATAAATCTGTCTTGAGAAAAACCGCTCTGAAGTGGACCGGGTTTTTCCGTTTCGACGGTTTCGTCCCATTTTTAAAGTTTGAGCACCCGCGCCTTCACAGGGAACTTTTGGAGCACGGCTCATGCACCCTTTCTGGGCGAAATATATAATTTTCATCCCTCTACTACATGCTAGTGCCATGGCAAATACCTGGAAATAAATCTGTCTTGAGAAAAACCGCTCCGAAGTGGACCTGGCTTTTCCGTTTCGACGGTTTCGTCCCATTTTTAAAGTTTGAGCACCCGCGCCTTCACAGGGAACTTTTGGAGCAGGGCTCATGCACCCATTCTGGGCGAAATATATAATTTTCATCCCTCTACTACATGCTAGTGCCATGGCAAATACTTGTAAATAAATCTGTCTTGAGAAAAACCGCTCCGAAGTGGACCGGGTTTTTCCGTTTCGACGGTTTCGTCCCATTTTTAAAGTTTGAGCACCCGCGCCTTCACAGGGAACTTTTGGAGCAGGGCTCATGCACCCATTCTGGGCGAAATATATAATTTTCATCCCTCTACTACATGCTAGTGCCATGGCAAATACTTGGAAATAAATCTGTCTTGAGAAAAACCGCTCCGAAGTGGACCTGGCTTTTCCGTTTCGACGGTTTCGTCCCATTTTTAAAGTTTGAGCACCCGCGCCTTCACAGGGAACTTTTGGAGCACGGCTCATGCACCCATTCTGGGCGAAATATATAATTTTCATCCCTCTACTACATGCTAGTGCCATGGCAAATACTTGGAAATAAATCTGTCTTGAGAAAAACCGCTCCGAAGTGGACCTGGCTGTTCCGTTTCGACGGTTTCGTCCCATTTTTAAAGTTTGAGCGCCCGCGCCTTCACAGGGAACTTTTGGAGCACGGCTTATGCACACATTCTGGGCGACATATATAATTTTCATCCCTCTACTACATGCTAGTGCGATGGCAAATACTTGGAAATAAATCTGTCTTGAGAAAAACCGCTCCGAAGTGGACCGGGTTTTTCCGTTTCGACGGTTTCGTCCCATTTTTAAAGTTTGAGCACCCGCGCCTTCACAGGGAACTTTTGGAGCACAGCTCATGCACCCATTCTGGGCGAAATATATAATTTTCATCCCTCTACTACATGCTAGTGCCATGGCAAATACTTGGAAATAAATCTGTCTTGAGAAAAACCGCTCCGAAGTGGACCTGGCTTTTCCGTTTCGACGGTTTCGTCCCATTTTTAAAGTTTGAGCACCCGCGCCTTCACAGGGAACTTTTGGAGCACAGCTCATGCACCCATTCTGGGCGAAATATATAATTTTCATCCCTCTACTACATGCTAGTGCCATGGCAAATACTTGGAAATAAATCTGTCTTGAGAAAAACCGCTCCGAAGTGGACCGGGTTTTTCCGTTTCGACGGTTTCGTCCCATTTTTAAAGTTTGAGCACCCGCGCCTTCACAGGGAACTTTTGGAGCACGGCTCATGCACCCATTCTGGGCGAAATATATAATTTTCATCCCTCTACTACATGCTAGTGCCATGGCAAATACCTGGAAATAAATCTGTCTTGAGAAAAACCGCTCCGAAGTGGACCTGGCTTTTCCGTTTCGACGGTTTCGTCCCATTTTTAAAGTTTGAGCACCCGCGCCTTCACAGGGAACTTTTGGAGCAGGGCTCATGCACCCATTCTGGGCGAAATATATAATTTTCATCCCTCTACCTCATGCTAGTGCCATGGCAAATACTTGGAAATAAATCTGTCTTGAGAAAAACCGCTCCGAAGTGGACCGGGTTTTTCCGTTTCGACGGTTTCGTCCCATTTTTAAAGTTTGAGCACCCGCGCCTTCACAGGGAACTTTTGGAGCACGGCTCATGCACCCATTCTGGGCGAAATATATAATTTTCATCCCTCTACTACATGCTAGTGCCATGGCAAATACTTGGAAATAAATCTGTCTTGAGAAAAACCGCTCCGAAGTGGACCGGGTTTTTCCGTTTCGACGGTTTCGTCCCATTTTTAAAGTTTGAGCACCCGCGCCTTCACGGGGAACTTTTGGAGCAGGGCTCATGCACCCATTCTGGGCGAAATATATAATTTTCATCCCTCTACTACATGCTAGTGCCATGGCAAATACTTGGAAATAAATCTGTCTTGAGAAAAACCGCTCCGAAGTGGACCTGGCTTTTCCGTTTCGACGGTTTCGTCCCATTTTTAAAGTTTGAGCACCCGCGCCTTCACAGGGACCAGATACGACCACAGACCAGAGTGCCAGGTATTAGAATCTTTAATCTCGTCGTCTACCCCCAGCAGGTAGGCGTGCTGCTCAGTAGGTGTAGGTGGCAGGCCTTTTCATACCACATCTTTTTTTCTTAAGGAGAGTACCGCCTAGGTTGCTTTAGGTAGCGGCCACTCTTGGTGTGGGCATGCGTGGTATCTTGACATTCGTGTGAGGAGTCGGGCGCCGGGATTTGATCTGTGTAGGAAACAAGATGGGTCCTGTTCCTCCGAATGGTGCCTTTATCTGTCTCTACGATGAAGGAACTTGGCTCCTGGGCTGGCTGCTGTACAGTGCCTCTTCTCTTGAGGTCTACAACCCAGACATCGGTACCATCCACGATGTCCGCCAGGTCGCGAACTCCGTGGCGGCGATTGTATGCCTTTTCTTGTTGTTCCCGACTTTCGTTCTCAAACTTCTTTAGACGATCAATGTCGGGGCACAGCATGAGCTGTGCTTTTGGAGCACAGCTCATGCACCCATTCTGGGCGAAATATATAATTTTCATCCCTCTACTACATGCTAGTGCCATGGCAAATACTTGGAAATAAATCTGTCTTGAGAAAAACCGCTCCGAAGTGGACCGGGTTTTTCCGTTTCGACGGTTTCGTCCCATTTTTAAAGTTTGAGCACCCGCGCCTTCACAGGGAACTTTTGGAGCAGGGCTCATGCACCCATTCTGGGCGAAATATATAATTTTCATCCCTCTACTACATGCTAGTGCCATGGCAAATACCTGGAAATAAATCTGTCTTGAGAAAAACCGCTCCGAAGTGGACCTGGCTTTTCCGTTTCGACGGTTTCGTCCCATTTTTAAAGTTTGAGCACCCGCGCCTTCACAGGGAACATTTGGAGCACAGCTCATGCACCCATTCTGGGCGAAATATATAATTTTCATCCCTCTACTACATGCTAGTGCCATGGCAAATACTTGGAAATAAATCTGTCTTGAGAAAAACCGCTCCGAAGTGGACCGGGTTTTTCCGTTTCGACGGTTTCGTCCCATTTTTAAAGTTTGAGCACCCGCGCCTTCACAGGGAACTTTTGGAGCACGGCTCATGCACCCTTTCTGGGCGAAATATATAATTTTCATCCCTCTACTACATGCTAGTGCCATGGCAAATACCTGGAAATAAATCTGTCTTGAGAAAAACCGCTCCGAAGTGGACCTGGCTTTTCCGTTTCGACGGTTTCGTCCCATTTTTAAAGTTTGAGCACCCGCGCCTTCACAGGGAACTTTTGGAGCAGGGCTCATGCACCCATTCTGGGCGAAATATATAATTTTCATCCCTCTACTACATGCTAGTGCCATGGCAAATACTTGTAAATAAATCTGTCTTGAGAAAAACCGCTCCGAAGTGGACCGGGTTTTTCCGTTTCGACGGTTTCGTCCCATTTTTAAAGTTTGAGCACCCGCGCCTTCACAGGGAACTTTTGGAGCAGGGCTCATGCACCCATTCTGGGCGAAATATATAATTTTCATCCCTCTACTACATGCTAGTGCCATGGCAAATACTTGGAAATAAATCTGTCTTGAGAAAAACCGCTCCGAAGTGGACCTGGCTTTTCCGTTTCGACGGTTTCGTCCCATTTTTAAAGTTTGAGCACCCGCGCCTTCACAGGGAACTTTTGGAGCACGGCTCATGCACCCATTCTGGGCGAAATATATAATTTTCATCCCTCTACTACATGCTAGTGCCATGGCAAATACTTGGAAATAAATCTGTCTTGAGAAAAACCGCTCCGAAGTGGACCTGGCTGTTCCGTTTCGACGGTTTCGTCCCATTTTTAAAGTTTGAGCGCCCGCGCCTTCACAGGGAACTTTTGGAGCACGGCTTATGCACACATTCTGGGCGACATATATAATTTTCATCCCTCTACTACATGCTAGTGTGATGGCAAATACTTGGAAATAAATCTGTCTTGAGAAAAACCGCTCCGAAGTGGACCGGGTTTTTCCGTTTCGACGGTTTCGTCCCATTTTTAAAGTTTGAGCACCCGCGCCTTCACAGGGAACTTTTGGAGCACAGCTCATGCACCCATTCTGGGCGAAATATATAATTTTCATCCCTCTACTACATGCTAGTGCCATGGCAAATACTTGGAAATAAATCTGTCTTGAGAAAAACCGCTCCGAAGTGGACCTGGCTTTTCCGTTTCGACGGTTTCGTCCCATTTTTAAAGTTTGAGCACCCGCGCCTTCACAGGGAACTTTTGGAGCACGGCTCATGCACCCATTCTGGGCGAAATATATAATTTTCATCCCTCTACTACATGCTAGTGCCATGGCAAATACTTGGAAATAAATCTGTCTTGAGAAAAACCGCTCCGAAGTGGACCTGGCTTTTCCGTTTCGACGGTTTCGTCCCATTTTTAAAGTTTGAGCACCCGCGCCTTCACAGGGAACTTTTGGAGCACAGCTCATGCACCCATTCTGGGCGAAATATATAATTTTCATCCCTCTACTACATGCTACTACCATGGCAAATACTTGGAAATAAATCTGTCTTGAGAAAAACCGCTCCGAAGTGGACCGGGTTTTTCCGTTTCGACTTTTTCGTCCCATTTTTAAAGTTTGAGCACCCGCGCCTTCACAGGGAACTTTTGGAGCACGGCTCATGCACCCATTCTGGGCGAAATATATAATTTTCATCCCTCTACTACATGCTAGTGCCATGGCAAATACTTGGAAATAAATCTGTCTTGAGAAAAACCGCTCCGAAGTGGACCTGGCTTTTCCGTTTCGACGGTTTCGTCCCATTTTTAAAGTTTGAGCACCCGCGCCTTCACAGGGAACTTTTGGAGCACAGCTCATGCACCCATTCTGGGCGAAATATATAATTTTCATCCCTCTACTACATGCTACTACCATGGCAAATACTTGGAAATAAATCTGTCTTGAGAAAAACCGCTCCGAAGTGGACCGGGTTTTTCCGTTTCGACTTTTTCGTCCCATTTTTAAAGTTTGAGCACCCGCGCCTTCACAGGGAACTTTTGGAGCACGGCTCATGCACCCATTCTGGGCGAAACATATAATTTTCATCCCTCTACTACATGCTAGTGCCATGGCAAATACTAGGAAATAAATCTGTCTTGAGAAAAACCGCTCCGAAGTGGACCGGGTTTTTCCGTTTCGACGGTTTCGTCCCATTTTTAAAGTTTGAGCACCCGCGCCTTCACAGGGAACTTTTGGAGCACGGCTCATGCACCCATTCTGGGCGACATATATAAGTTTCATCCCTCTACTACATGCTAGTGCGATGGCAAATACTTGGAAATAAATCTGTCTTGAGAAAAACCGCTCTGAAGTGGACCGGGTTTTTCCGTTTCGACGGTTTCGTCCCATTTTTAAAGTTTGAGCGCCCGCGCCTTCACAGGGAACTTTTGGAGCACGGCTCATGCACCCATTCTGGGCGAAATATATAATTTTCATCCCTCTACTACATGCTAGTGCCATGGCAAATACTTGGAAATAAATCTGTCTTGAGAAAAACCGCTCCGAAGTGGACCTGGCTTTTCCGTTTCGACGGTTTCGTCCCATTTTTAAAGTTTGAGCGCCCGCGAATTCACAGGGAACTTTTGGAGCACGGCTTATGCACACATTCTGGGCGACATATATAATTTTCATCCCTCTACTACATGCTAGTGCGATGGCAAATACTTGGAAATAAATCTGTCTTGAGAAAAACCGCTCCGAAGTGGACCGGGTTTTTCCGTTTCGACGGTTTCGTCCCATTTTTAAAGTTTGAGCACCCGCGCCTTCACAGGGAACTTTTGGAGCACAGCTCATGCACCCATTCTGGGCGAAATATATAATTTTCATCCCTCTACTACATGCTAGTGCCATGGCAAATACTTGGAAATAAATCTGTCTTGAGAAAAACCGCTCCGAAGTGGACCTGGCTTTTCCGTTTCGACGGTTTCGTCCCATTTTTAAAGTTTGAGCACCCGCGCCTTAACAGGGAACTTTTGGAGCACGGCTCATGCACCCATTCTGGGCGAAATATATAATTTTCATCCCTCTACTACATGCTAGTGCCATGGCAAATACTTGGAAATAAATCTGTCTTGAGAAAAACCGCTCCGAAGTGGACCGGGTTTTTCCGTTTCGACGGTTTCGTCCCATTTTTAAAGTTTGAGCACCCGCGCCTTCACAGGGAACTTTTGGAGCACGGCTCATGCACCCATTCTGGGCGAAATATATAATTTTCATCCCTCTACTACATGCTAGTGCCATGGCAAATACTTGGAAATAAATCTGTCTTGAGAAAAACCGCTCTGAAGTGGACCGGGTTTTGCCGTTTCGACGGTTTCGTCCCATTTTTAAAGTTTGAGCGCCCGCGCCTTCACAGGGAACTTTTGGAGCACGGCTCATGCACCCATTCTGGGCGAAATATATAATTTTCATCCCTCTACTACATGCTAGTGCCATGGCGAATACTTGGAAATAAATCTGTCTTGAGAAAAACCGCTCCGAAGTGGACCTGGCTTTTCCGTTTCGACGGTTTCGTCCCATTTTTAAAGTTTGAGCGCCCGCGCCTTCACATGGAACTTTTGGAGCACGGCTTATGCACACATTCTGGGCGACATATATAATTTTCATCCCTCTACTACATGCTAGTGCGATGGCAAATACTTGGAAATAAATCTGTCTTGAGAAAAACCGCTCCGAAGTGGACCGGGTTTTTCCGTTTCGACGGTTTCGTCCCATTTTTAAAGTTTGAGCACCCGCGCCTTCACAGGGAACTTTTGGAGCACAGCTCATGCACCCAGTCTGGGCGAAATATATAATTTTCATCCCACTACTACATGCTAGTGCCATGGCAAATACTTGGAAATAAATCTGTCTTGAGAAAAACCGCTCCGAAGTGGACCGGGTTTTTCCGTTTCGACTTTTTCGTCCCATTTTTAAAGTTTGAGCACCCGCGCCTTCACAGGGAACTTTTGGAGCACGGCTCATGCACCCATTCTGGGCGAAATATATAATTTTCATCCCTCTACTACATGCTAGTGCCATGGCAAATACTTGGAAATAAATCTGTCTTGAGAAAAACCGCTCCGAAGTGGACCGGGTTTTTCCGTTTCGACGGTTTCGTCCCATTTTTAAAGTTTGAGCACCCGCGCCTTCACAGGGAACTTTTGGAGCACGGCTCATGCACCCATTCTGGGCGAAATATATAATTTTCATCCCTCTACTACATGCTAGTGCCATGGCAAATACTTGGAAATAAATCTGTCTTGAGAAAAACCGCTCCGAAGTGGACCTGGCTTTTCCGTTTGGACGGTTTCGTCCCATTTTTAAAGTTTGAGCACCCGCGCCTTCACAGGGAACTTTTGGAGCACGGCTCATGCACCCATTCTGGGCGAAATATATAATTTTCATCCCTCTACTACATGCTAGTGCCATGGCAAATACTTGGAAATAAATCTGTCTTGAGAAAAACCGCTCCGAAGTGGACCGGGTTTTTCCGTTTCGACGGTTTCGTCCCATTTTTAAAGTTTGAGCACCCGCGCCTTCACAGGGAACTTTTGGAGCACGGCTCATGCACCCATTCTGGGCGAAATATATAATTTTCATCCCTCTACTACATGCTAGTGCCATGGCAAATACTTGGAAATAAATCTGTCTTGAGAAAAACCGCTCCGAAGTTGACCGGATTTTTCCGTTTCGACTTTTTCGTCCCATTTTTAAAGTTTGAGCACCCGCGCCTTCACAGGGAACTTTTGGAGCACGGCTCATGCACCCATTCTGGGCGAAATATATAATTTTCATCCCTCTACTACATGCTAGTGCCATGGCAAATACTTGGAAATAAATCTGTCTTGAGAAAAACCGCTCCGAAGTGGACCGGGTTTTTCCGTTTCGACGGTTTCGTCCCATTTTTAAAGTTTGAGCACCCGCGCCTTCAAAGGGAACTTTTGGAGCACGGCTTATGCACACATTCTGGGCGAAATATATAATTTTCATCCCTCTACTACATGCTAGTGCCATGGCAAATACTTGGAAATAAATCTGTCTTGAGAAAAACCGCTCCGAAGTGGACCGGGTTTTTCCGTTTCGACTTTTTCGTCCCATTTTTAAAGTTTGAGCACCCGCGCCTTCACAGGGAACTTTTGGAGCACGGCTCATGCACCCATTCTGGGCGAAATATATAATTTTCATCCCTCTACTACATGCTAGTGCCATGGCAAATACTTGGAAATAAATCTGTCTTGAGAAAAACCGCTCCGAAGTGGACCGGGTTTTTCCGTTTCGACGGTTTCGTCCCATTTTTAAAGTTTGAGCACCCGCGCCTTCACAGGGAACTTTTGGAGCACGGCTGATGCACCCATTCTGGGCGAACTATATAATTTTCATCCCTCTACTACATGCTAGTGCCATGGCAAATACTTGGAAATAAATCTGTCTTGAGAAAAACCGCTCCGAAGTGGACCTGGCTTTTCCGTTTCGACGGTTTCGTCCCATTTTTAAAGTTTGAGCACCCGCGCCTTCACAGGGAACTTTTGGAGCACAGCTCATGCACCCATTCTGGGCGAAATATATAATTTTCATCCCTCTAATACATGCTAGTGCCATGGCAAATACTTGGAAATAAATCTGTCTTGAGAAAAACCGCTCCGAAGTGGACCGGGTTTTTCCGTTTCGACTTTTTCGTCCCATTTTTAAAGTTTGAGCACCCGCGCCTTCACAGGGAACTTTTGGAGCACGGCTCATGCACCCATTCTGGGCGAAATATATAATTTTCATCCCTCTACTACATGCTAGTGCCATGGCAAATACTTGGAAATAAATCTGTCTTGAGAAAAACCGCTCCGAAGTGGACCTGGCTTTTCCGTTTCGACGGTTTCGTCCCATTTTTAAAGTTTGAGCACCCGCGCCTTCACAGGGAACTTTTGGAGCACAGCTCATGCACCCATTCTGGGCGAAATATATAATTTTCATCCCTCTACTACATGCTAGTGCCATGGCAAATACTTGGAAATAAATCTGTCTTGAGAAAAACCGCTCCGAAGTGGACCGGGTTTTTCCGTTTCGACGGTTTCGTCCTATTTTTAAAGTTTGAGCACCCGCGCCTTCACAGGGAACTTTTGGAGCACGGCTCATGCACCCATTCTGGGCGAAATATATAATTTTCATCCCTCTACTACATGCTAGTGCCATGGCAAATACCTAGAAATAAATCTGTCTTGAGAAAAACCGCTCCGAAGTGGACCTGGCTTTTCCGTTTCGACGGTTTCGTCCCATTTTTAAAGTTTGAGCACCCGCGCCTTCACAGGGAACTTTTGGAGCAGGGCTCATGCACCCATTCTGGGCGAAATATATAATTTTCATCCCTCTACTACATGCTAGTGCCATGGCAAATACTTGGAAATAAATCTGTCTTGAGAAAAACCGCTCCGAAGTGGAACGGGTTTTTCCGTTTCGACGGTTTCGTCCCATTTTTAAAGTTTGAGCACCCGCGCCTTCACAGGGAACTTTTGGAGCACGGCTCATGCACCCATTCTGGGCGAAATATATAATTTTCATCCCTCTACTACATGCTAGTGCCATGGCAAATACTTGGAAATAAATCTGTCTTGAGAAAAACCGCTCCGAAGTGGACCGGGTTTTTCCGTTTCGACGGTTTCGTCCCATTTTTAAAGTTTGAGCACCCGCGCCTTCACAGAGAACTTTTGGAGCAGGGCTCATGCACCCATTCTGGGCGAAATATATAATTTTCATCCCTCTACTACATGCTAGTGCCATGGCAAATACTTGGAAATAAATCTGTCTTGAGAAAAACCGCTCCGAAGTGGACCTGGCTTTTCCGTTTCGACGGTTTCGTCCCATTTTTAAAGTTTGAGCACCCGCGCCTTCACAGGGAACTTTTGGAGCACAGCTCATGCACCCATTCTGGGCGAAATATATAATTTTCATCCCTCTACTACATGCTAGTGCCATGGCAAATACTTGGAAATAAATCTGTCTTGAGAAAAACCGCTCCGAAGTGGACCGGGTTTTTCCGTTTCGACGGTTTCGTCCCATTTTTAAAGTTTGAGCACCCGCGCCTTCACAGGGAACTTCTGGAGCAGGGCTCATGCACCCATTCTGGGCGAAATATATAATTTTCATCCCTCTACTACATGCTAGTGCCATGGCAAATACCTGGAAATAAATCTGTCTTGAGAAAAACCGCTCCGAAGTTGACCTGGCTTTTCCGTTTCGACGGTTTCGTCCCATTTTTAAAGTTTGAGCACCCGCGCCTTCACAGGGAACTTTTGAAGCACAGCTCATGCACCCATTCTGGGCGAAATATATAATTTTCATCCCTCTACTACATGCTAGTGCCATGGCAAATACTTGGAAATAAATCTGTCTTGAGAAAAACCGCTCCGAAGTGGACCGGGTTTTTCCGTTTCGACGGTTTCGTCCCATTTTTAAAGTTTGAGCACCCGCGCCTTCACAGGGAACTTTTGGAGCACGGCTCATGCACCCTTTCTGGGCGAAATATATAATTTTCATCCCTCTACTACATGCTAGTGCCATGGCAAATACCTGGAAATAAATGTGTCTTGAGAAAAACCGCTCCGAAGTGGACCTGGCTTTTCCGTTTCGACGGTTTCGTCCCATTTTTAAAGTTTGAGCACCCGCGCCTTCACAGGGATCTTTTGGAGCAGGGCTCATGCACCCATTCTGGGCGAAATATATAATTTTCATCCCTCTACTACATGCTAGTGCCATGGCAAATACTTGGAAATAAATCTGTCTTGAGAAAAACCGCTCCGAAGTGGACCGGGTTTTTCCGTTTCGACGGTTTCGTCCCATTTTTAAAGTTTGAGCACCCGCGCCTTCACAGGGAACTTTTGGAGCAGGGCTCATGCACCCATTCTGGGCGAAATATATAATTTTCATCCCTCTACTACATGCTAGTGCCATGGCAAATACTTGGAAATAAATCTGTCTTGAGAAAAACCGCTCCGAAGTGGACCGGGTTTTTCCGTTTCGACGGTTTCGTCCCATTTTTAAAGTTTGAGCACCCGCGCCTTCACAGGGAACTTTTGGAGCACAGCTCATGCACCCATTCTGGGCGAAATATATAATTTTCATCCCTCTACTACATGCTAGTGCCATGGCAAATACTTGGAAATAAATCTGTCTTGAGAAAAACCGCTCCGAAGTGGACCGGGTTTTTCCGTTTCGACGGTTTCGTCCCATTTTTAAAGTTTGAGCACCCGCGCCTTCACAGGGAACTTTTGGAGCAGGGCTCATGCACCCATTCTGGGCGAAATATATAATTTTCATCCCTCTACTACATGCTAGTGCCATGGCAAATACTTGGAAATAAATCTGTCTTGAGAAAAACCGCTCCGAAGTGGACCTGGCTTTTCCGTTTCGACGGTTTCGTCCCATTTTTAAAGTTTGAGCACCCGCGCCTTCACAGGGAACTTTTGGAGCACGGCTCATGCACCCATTCTGGGCGAAATATATAATTTTCATCCCTCTACTACATGCTAGTGCCATGGCAAATACTTGGAAATAAATCTGTCTTGAGAAAAACCGCTCTGAAGTGGACCGGGTTTTTCCGTTTCGACGGTTTCGTCCCATTTTTAAAGTTTGAGCGCCCGCGCCTTCACAGGGAACTTTTGGAGCACGGCTCATGCACCCATTCTGGGCGAAATATATAATTTTCATCCCTCTACTACATGCTAGTGCCATGGCAAATACTTGGAAATAAATCTGTCTTGAGAAAAACCGCTCCGAAGTGGACCTGGCTTTTCCGTTTCGACGGTTTCGTCCCATTTTTAAAGCTTGAGCGCCCGCGCCTTCACAGGGAACTTTTGGAGCACGGCTTATGCACACATTCTGGGCGACATATATAATTTTTATCCCTCTACTACATGCTAGTGCGATGGCAAATACTTGGAAATAAATCTGTCTTGAGAAAAACCGCTCCGAAGTGGACCGGGTTTTTCCGTTTCGACGGTTTCGTCCCATTTTTAAAGTTTGAGCACCCGCGCCTTCACAGGGAACTTTTGGAGCACAGCTCATGCACCCATTCTGGGCGAAATATATAATTTTCATCCCTCTACTACATGCTAGTGCCATGGCAATTACTTGGAAATAAATCTGTCTTGAGAAAAACCGCTCCGAAGTGGACCTGGCTTTTCCGTTTCGACGGTTTCGTCCCATTTTTAAAGTTTGAGCACCCGCGCCTTCACAGGGAACTTTTGGAGCACGGCTCATGCACCCATTCTGGGCGAAATATATAATTTTCATCCCTCTACTACATGCTAGTGCCATGGCAAATACTTGGAAATAAATCTGTCTTGAGAAAAACCGCTCCGAAGTGGACCTGGTTTTTCCGTTTCGACGGTTTCGTCCCATTTTTAAAGTTTGAGCACTCGCGCCTTCACAGGGAACTTTTGGAGCACGGCTCATGCACCCCTTCTGGGCGAAATATATAATTTTCATCCCTCTACTACATGCTAGTGCCATGGCAAATACTTGGAAATAAATCTGTCTTGAGAAAAACCGCTCCGAAGTGGACCGGGTTTTTCCGTTTCGACGGTTTCGTCCCATTTTTAAAGTTTGAGCACCCGCGCCTTCACAGGGAACTTTTGGAGCACAGCTCATGCACCCATTCTGGGCGAAATATATAATTTTCATCCCTCTACTTCATGCTAGTGCCATGGCAAATACTTGGAAATAAATCTGTCTTGAGAAAAACCGCTCCGAAGTGGACCGGGTTTTTCCGTTTCGACGGTTTCGTCCCATTTTTAAAGTTTGAGCACCCGCGCCTTCACAGGGAACTTTTGGAGCAGGGCTCATGCACCCATTCTGGGCGAAATATATAATTTTCATCCCTCTACTACATGCTAGTGCCATGGCAAATACTTGGAAATAAATCTGTCTTGAGAAAAACCGCTCCGAAGTGGACCGGGTTTTTCCGTTTCGACTTTTTCGTCCCATTTTTAAAGTTTGAGCACCCGCGCCTTCACAGGGAACTTTTGGAGCACGGCTCATGCACCCATTCTGGGCGAAATATATAATTTTCATCCCTCTACTACATGCTAGTGCCATGGCAAATACTTGGAAATAAATCTGTCTTGAGAAAAACCGCTCCGAAGTGGACCTGGTTTTTCCGTTTCGACGGTTTCGTCCCATTTTTAAAGTTTGAGCACCCGCGCCTTCACAGGGAACTTTTGGAGCACGGCTCATGCACCCATTCTGGGCGAAATATATAATTTTCATCCCTCTACTATATGCTAGTGCCATGGCAAATACTTGGAAATAAATCTGTCTTGAGAAAAACCGCTCCGAAGTGGACCTGGTTTTTCCGTTTCGACGGTTTCGTCCCATTTTTAAAGTTTGAGCACTCGCGCCTTCACAGGGAACTTTTGGAGCACGGCTCATGCACCCCTTCTGGGCGAAATATATAATTTTCATCCCTCTACTACATGCTAGTGCCATGGCAAATACTTGGAAATAAATCTGTGTTGAGAAAAACCGCTCCGAAGTGGACCGGGTTTTTCCGTTTCGACGGTTTCGTCCCATTTTTAAAGTTTGAGCACCCGCGCCTTCACAGGGAACTTTTGGAGCACAGCTCATGCACCCATTCTGGGCGAAATATATAATTTTCATCCCTCTACTTCATGCTAGTGCCATGGCAAATACTTGGAAATAAATCTGTCTTGAGAAAAACCGCTCCGAAGTGGACCTGGTTTTTCCGTTTCGACGGTTTCGTCCCATTTTTAAAGTTTGAGCACCCGCGCCTTCACAGGGAACTTTTGGAGCACGGCTCATGCACCCATTCTGGGCGAAATATATAATTTTCATCCCTCTACTACATGCTAGTGCCATGGCAAATACTTGGAAATAAATCTGTCTTGAGAAAAACCGCTCCGAAGTGGACCTGGTTTTTCCGTTTCGACGGTTTCGTCCCATTTTTAAAGTTTGAGCACCCGCGCCTTCACAGGGAACTTTTGGAGCACGGCTCATGCACCCATTCTGGGCTAAATATATAATTTTCATCCCTCTACTACATGCTAGTGCCATGGCAAATACTTGGAAATAAATCTGTCTTGAGAAAAACCGCTCCGAAGTGGACCGGGTTTTTCCGTTTCGACGGTTTCGTCCCATTTTTAAAGTTTGAGCACCCGCGCCTTCACAGGGAACTTTAGGAGCACGGCTCATGCACCCATTCTGGGCGAAATATATAATTTTCATCCCTCTACTACATGCTAGTGCCATGGCAAATACTTGGAAATAAATCTGTCTTGAGAAAAACCGCTCCGAAGTGGACCTGGCTTTTCCGTTTCGACGGTTTCGTCCCATTTTTAAAGTTTGAGCACCCGCGCCTTCACAGGGAACTTTTGGAGCACGGCTTATGCACACATTCTGGGCGACATATATAATTTTCATCCCTCTACTACATGCTAGTGCGATGGCAAATACTTGGAAATAAATCTGTCTTGAGAAAAACCGCTCCGAAGTGGACCGGGTTTTTCCGTTTCGACGGTTTCGTCCCATTTTTAAAGTTTGAGCACCCGCGCCTTCACAGGGAACTTTTGGAGCACAGCTCATGCACCCATTCTGGGCGAAATATATAATTTTCATCCCTCTACTACATGCTAGTGCCATGGCAAATACTTGGAAATAAATCTGTCTTGAGAAAAACCGCTCCGAAGTGGACCTGGCTTTTCCGTTTCGACGGTTTCGTCCCATTTTTAAAGTTTGAGCACCCGCGCCTTCACAGGGAACTTTTGGAGCACGGCTCATGCACCCATTCTGGGCGAAATATATAATTTTCATCCCTCTACTATATGCTAGTGCCATGGCAAATACTTGGAAATAAATCTGTCTTGAGAAAAACCGCTCCGAAGTGGACCTGGTTTTTCCGTTTCGACGGTTTCGTCCCATTTTTAAAGTTTGAGCACTCGCGCCTTCACAGGGAACTTTTGGAGCACGGCTCATGCACCCCTTCTGGGCGAAATATATAATTTTCATCCCTCTACTACATGCTAGTGCCATGGCAAATACTTGGAAATAAATCTGTCTTGAGAAAAACCGCTCCGAAGTGGACCGGGTTTTTCCGTTTCGACGGTTTCGTCCCATTTTTAAAGTTTGAGCACACGCGCCTTCACAGGGAACTTTTGGAGCACAGCTCATGCACCCATTCTGGGCGAAATATATAATTTTCATCCCTCTACTTCATGCTAGTGCCATGGCTAATACTTGGAAATAAATCTGTCTTGAGAAAAACCGCTCCGAAGTGGACCTGGTTTTTCCGTTTCGACGGTTTCGTCCCATTTTTAAAGTTTGAGCACCCGCGCCTTCACAGGGAACTTTTGGAGCACGGCTCATGCACCCATTCTGGGCGAAATATATAATTTTCATCCCTCTACTACATGCTAGTGCCATGGCAAATACTTGGAAATAAATCTGTCTTGAGAAAAACCGCTCCGAAGTGGACCGGGTTTTTCCGTTTCGACTTTTTCGTCCCATTTTTAAAGTTTGAGCACCCGCGCCTTCACAGGGAACTTTTGGAGCACGGCTCATGCACCCATTCTGGGCGAAATATATAATTTTCATCCCTCTACTACATGCTAGTGCCATGGCAAATACTTGGAAATAAATCTGTCTTGAGAAAAACCGCTCCGAAGTGGACCGGGTTTTTCCGTTTCGACGGTTTCGTCCCATTTTTAAAGTTTGAGCACCCGCGCCTTCACAGGGAACTTTTGGAGCACGGCTCATGCACCCATTCTGGGCGAAATATATAATTTTCATCCCTCTACTACATGCTAGTGCCATGGCAAATACTTGGAAATAAATCTGTCTTGAGAAAAACCGCTCCGAAGTGGACCTGGTTTTTCCGTTTCGACGGTTCCGTCCCACTTTTAAAGTTTGAGCACCCGCGCCTTCACAGGGAACTTTTGGAGCACGGCTCATGCACCCATTCTGGGCGAAATATATAACTTTCATCCCTCTACTACATGCTAGTGCCATGGCAAATACTTGGAAATAAATCTGTCTTGAGAAAAACCGCTCCGAAGTGGACCGGGTTTTTCCGTTTCGACGGTTCCGTCCCACTTTTAAAGTTTGAGCACCCGCGCCTTCACAGGGAACTTTTGGAGCACGGCTCATGCACCCATTCTGGGCGAAATATATAACTTTCATCCCTCTACTACATGCTAGTGCCATGGAAAATACTTGGAAATAAATCTGTCTTGAGAAAAACCGCTCCGAAGGGGACCTGGCTTTTCCGTTTCGACGGTTTCGTCCCATTTTTAAAGTTTGAGCACCCGCGCCTTCACAGGGAACTTTTGGAGCACGGCTCATGCACCCATTCTGGGCGAAATATATAATTTTCATCCCTCTACTACATGCTAGTGCCATGGCAAATACTTGGAAATAAATCTGTCTTGAGAAAAACCGCTCCGAAGTGGACCGGGTTTTTCCGTTTCGACTTTTTCGTCCCATTTTTAAAGTTTGAGCACCCGCGCCTTCACAGGGAACTTTTGGAGCACGGCTCATGCACCCATTCTGGGCGAAATATATAATTTTCATCCCTCTACTACATGCTAGTGCCATGGCAAATACTTGGAAATAAATCTGTGTTGAGAAAAACCGCTCCGAAGTGGACCGGGTTTTTCCGTTTCGACGGTTTCGTCCCATTTTTAAAGTTTGAGCACCCGCGCCTTCACAGGGAACTTTTGGAGCACAGCTCATGCACCCATTCTGGGCGAAATATATAATTTTCATCCCTCTACTTCATGCTAGTGCCATGGCAAATACTTGGAAATAAATCTGTCTTGAGAAAAACCGCTCCGAAGTGGACCTGGTTTTTCCGTTTCGACGGTTTCGTCCCATTTTTAAAGTTTGAGCACCCGCGCCTTCACAGGGAACTTTTGGAGCACGGCTCATGCACCCATTCTGGGCGAAATATATAATTTTCATCCCTCTACTACATGCTAGTGCCATGGCAAATACTTGGAAATAAATCTGTCTTGAGAAAAACCGCTCCGAAGTGGACCTGGTTTTTCCGTTTCGACGGTTTCGTCCCATTTTTAAAGTTTGAGCACCCGCGCCTTCACAGGGAACTTTTGGAGCACGGCTCATGCACCCATTCTGGGCTAAATATATAATTTTCATCCCTCTACTACATGCTAGTGCCATGGCAAATACTTGGAAATAAATCTGTCTTGAGAAAAACCGCTCCGAAGTGGACCGGGTTTTTCCGTTTCGACGGTTTCGTCCCATTTTTAAAGTTTGAGCACCCGCGCCTTCACAGGGAACTTTAGGAGCACGGCTCATGCACCCATTCTGGGCGAAATATATAATTTTCATCCCTCTACTACATGCTAGTGCCATGGCAAATACTTGGAAATAAATCTGTCTTGAGAAAAACCGCTCCGAAGTGGACCTGGCTTTTCCGTTTCGACGGTTTCGTCCCATTTTTAAAGTTTGAGCACCCGCGCCTTCACAGGGAACTTTTGGAGCACGGCTTATGCACACATTCTGGGCGACATATATAATTTTCATCCCTCTACTACATGCTAGTGCGATGGCAAATACTTGGAAATAAATCTGTCTTGAGAAAAACCGCTCCGAAGTGGACCGGGTTTTTCCGTTTCGACGGTTTCGTCCCATTTTTAAAGTTTGAGCACCCGCGCCT
This sequence comes from Ixodes scapularis, assembly GCF_016920785.2. Classification (NCBI taxonomy): domain Eukaryota; kingdom Metazoa; phylum Arthropoda; class Arachnida; order Ixodida; family Ixodidae; genus Ixodes; species Ixodes scapularis. The sequence continues at coordinate 75,722,340 of NW_024609837.1, forward strand.
TCACAGGGAACTTTTGGAGCACAGCTCATGCACCCATTCTGGGCGAAATATATAATTTTCATCCCTCTACTACATGCTAGTGCCATGGCAAATACTTGGAAATAAATCTGTCTTGAGAAAAACCGCTCCGAAGTGGACCTGGCTTTTCCGTTTCGACGGTTTCGTCCCATTTTTAAAGTTTGAGCACCCGCGCCTTCACAGGGAACTTTTGGAGCACGGCTCATGCACCCATTCTGGGCGAAATATATAATTTTCATCCCTCTACTATATGCTAGTGCCATGGCAAATACTTGGAAATAAATCTGTCTTGAGAAAAACCCCTCCGAAGTGGACCTGGTTTTTCCGTTTCGACGGTTTCGTCCCATTTTTAAAGTTTGAGCACTCGCGCCTTCACAGGGAACTTTTGGAGCACGGCTCATGCACCCCTTCTGGGCGAAATATATAATTTTCATCCCTCTACTACATGCTAGTGCCATGGCAAATACTTGGAAATAAATCTGTCTTGAGAAAAACCGCTCCGAAGTGGACCGGGTTTTTCCGTTTCGACGGTTTCGTCCCATTTTTAAAGTTTGAGCACACGCGCCTTCACAGGGAACTTTTGGAGCACAGCTCATGCACCCATTCTGGGCGAAATATATAATTTTCATCCCTCTACTTCATGCTAGTGCCATGGCAAATACTTGGAAATAAATCTGTCTTGAGAAAAACCGCTCCGAAGTGGACCTGGTTTTTCCGTTTCGACGGTTTCGTCCCATTTTTAAAGTTTGAGCACCCGCGCCTTCACAGGGAACTTTTGGAGCACGGCTCATGCACCCATTCTGGGCGAAATATATAATTTTCATCCCTCTACTACATGCTAGTGCCATGGCAAATACTTGGAAATAAATCTGTCTTGAGAAAAACCGCTCCGAAGTGGACCGGGTTTTTCCGTTTCGACTTTTTCGTCCCATTTTTAAAGTTTGAGCACCCGCGCCTTCACAGGGAACTTTTGGAGCACGGCTCATGCACCCATTCTGGGCGAAATATATAATTTTCATCCCTCTACTACATGCTAGTGCCATGGCAAATACTTGGAAATAAATCTGTCTTGAGAAAAACCGCTCCGAAGTGGACCGGGTTTTTCCGTTTCGACGGTTTCGTCCCATTTTTAAAGTTTGAGCACCCGCGCCTTCACAGGGAACTTTTGGAGCACGGCTCATGCACCCATTCTGGGCGAAATATATAATTTTCATCCCTCTACTACATGCTAGTGCCATGGCAAATACTTGGAAATAAATCTGTCTTGAGAAAAACCGCTCCGAAGTGGACCTGGTTTTTCCGTTTCGACGGTTCCGTCCCACTTTTAAAGTTTGAGCACCCGCGCCTTCACAGGGAACTTTTGGAGCACGGCTCATGCACCCATTCTGGGCGAAATATATAACTTTCATCCCTCTACTACATGCTAGTGCCATGGCAAATACTTGGAAATAAATCTGTCTTGAGAAAAACCGCTCCGAAGTGGACCGGGTTTTTCCGTTTCGACGGTTCCGTCCCACTTTTAAAGTTTGAGCACCCGCGCCTTCACAGGGAACTTTTGGAGCACGGCTCATGCACCCATTCTGGGCGAAATATATAACTTTCATCCCTCTACTACATGCTAGTGCCATGGAAAATACTTGGAAATAAATCTGTCTTGAGAAAAACCGCTCCGAAGGGGACCTGGCTTTTCCGTTTCGACGGTTTCGTCCCATTTTTAAAGTTTGAGCACCCGCGCCTTCACAGGGAACTTTTGGAGCACGGCTCATGCACCCATTCTGGGCGAAATATATAATTTTCATCCCTCTACTACATGCTAGTGCCATGGCAAATACTTGGAAATAAATCTGTCTTGAGAAAAACCGCTCCGAAGTGGACCGGGTTTTTCCGTTTCGACTTTTTCGTCCCATTTTTAAAGTTTGAGCACCCGCGCCTTCACAGGGAACTTTTGGAGCACGGCTCATGCACCCATTCTGGGCGAAATATATAATTTTCATCCCTCTACTACATGCTAGTGCCATGGCAAATACTTGGAAATAAATCTGTCTTGAGAAAAACCGCTCCGAAGTGGACCGGGTTTTTCCGTTTCGACGGTTTCGTCCCATTTTTAAAGTTTGAGCACCCGCGCCTTCACAGGGAACTTTTGGAGCACGGCTCATGCACCCATTCTGGGCGAAATATATAATTTTCATCCCTCTACTACATGCTAGTGCCATGGCAAATACTTGGAAATAAATCTGTCTTGAGAAAAACCGCTCCGAAGTGGACCTGGTTTTTCCGTTTCGACGGTTCCGTCCCACTTTTAAAGTTTGAGCACCCGCGCCTTCACAGGGAACTTTTGGAGCACGGCTCATGCACCCATTCTGGGCGAAATATATAACTTTCATCCCTCTACTACATGCTAGTGCCATGGCAAATACTTGGAAATAAATCTGTCTTGAGAAAAACCGCTCCGAAGTGGACCGGGTTTTTCCGTTTCGACGGTTCCGTCCCACTTTTAAAGTTTGAGCACCCGCGCCTTCACAGGGAACTTTTGGAGCACGGCTCATGCACCCATTCTGGGCGAAATATATAACTTTCATCCCTCTACTACATGCTAGTGCCATGGAAAATACTTGGAAATAAATCTGTCTTGAGAAAAACCGCTCCGAAGGGGACCTGGCTTTTCCGTTTCGACGGTTTCGTCCCATTTTTAAAGTTCGAGCACCCGCGCCTTCACAGGGAACTTTTGGAGCACGGCTCATGCACCCATTCTGGGCGAAATATATAATTTTCATCCCTCTACTACATGCTAGTGCCATGGCAAATACTTGGAAATAAATCTGTCTTGAGAAAAACCGCTCCGAAGTGGACCGGGTTTTTCCGTTTCGACTTTTTCGTCCCATTTTTAAAGTTTGAGCACCCGCGCCTTCACAGGGAACTTTTGGAGCACGGCTCATGCACCCATTCTGGGCGAAATATATAATTTTCATCCCTCTACTACATGCTAGTGCCATGGCAAATACTTGGAAATAAATCTGTCTTGAGAAAAACCGCTCCGAAGTGGACCGGGTTTTTCCGTTTCGACGGTTTCGTCCCATTTTTAAAGTTTGAGCACCCGCGCCTTCACAGGGAACTTTTGGAGCACGGCTCATGCACCCATTCTGGGCGAAATATATAATTTTCATCCCTCTACTACATGCTAGTGCCATGGCAAATACTTGGAAATAAATCTGTCTTGAGAAAAACCGCTCCGAAGTGGACCTGGTTTTTCCGTTTCGACGGTTCCGTCCCACTTTTAAAGTTTGAGCACCCGCGCCTTCACAGGGAACTTTTGGAGCACGGCTCATGCACCCATTCTGGGCGAAATATATAACTTTCATCCCTCTACTACATGCTAGTGCCATGGCAAATACTTGGAAATAAATCTGTCTTGAGAAAAACCGCTCCGAAGTGGACCTGGTTTTTCCGTTTCGACGGTTTCGTCCCATTTTTAAAGTTTGAGCACCCGCGCCTTCACAGGGAACTTTTGGAGCACGGCTCATGCACCCATTCTGGGCGAAATATATAATTTTCATCCCTCTACTACATGCTAGTGCCATGGCAAATACTTGGAAATAAATCTGTCTTGAGAAAAACCGCTCCGAAGTGGACCGGGTTTTTCCGTTTCGACTTTTTCGTCCCATTTTTAAAGTTTGAGCACCCGCGCCTTCACAGGGAACTTTTGGAGCACGGCTCATGCACCCATTCTGGGCGAAATATATAATTTTCATCCCTCTACTACATGCTAGTGCCATGGCAAATACTTGGAAATAAATCTGTCTTGAGAAAAACCGCTCCGAAGTGGACCGGGTTTTTCCGTTTCGACGGTTTCGTCCCATTTTTAAAGTTTGAGCACCCGCGCCTTCACAGGGAACTTTTGGAGCACGGCTCATGCACCCATTCTGGGCGAAATATATAATTTTCATCCCTCTACTACATGCTAGTGCCATGGCAAATACTTGGAAATAAATCTGTCTTGAGAAAAACCGCTCCGAAGTGGACCTGGTTTTTCCGTTTCGACGGTTCCGTCCCACTTTTAAAGTTTGAGCACCCGCGCCTTCACAGGGAACTTTTGGAGCACGGCTCATGCACCCATTCTGGGCGAAATATATAACTTTCATCCCTCTACTACATGCTAGTGCCATGGCAAATACTTGGAAATAAATCTGTCTTGAGAAAAACCGCTCCGAAGTGGACCGGGTTTTTCCGTTTCGACGGTTCCGTCCCACTTTTAAAGTTTGAGCACCCGCGCCTTCACAGGGAACTTTTGGAGCACGGCTCATGCACCCATTCTGGGCGAAATATATAACTTTCATCCCTCTACTACATGCTAGTGCCATGGAAAATACTTGGAAATAAATCTGTCTTGAGAAAAACCGCTCCGAAGGGGACCTGGCTTTTCCGTTTCGACGGTTTCGTCCCATTTTTAAAGTTTGAGCACCCGCGCCTTCACAGGGAACTTTTGGAGCACGGCTCATGCACCCATTCTGGGCGAAATATATAATTTTCATCCCTCTACTACATGCTAGTGCCATGGCAAATACTTGGAAATAAATCTGTCTTGAGAAAAACCGCTCCGAAGTGGACCGGGTTTTTCCGTTTCGACTTTTTCGTCCCATTTTTAAAGTTTGAGCACCCGCGCCTTCACAGGGAACTTTTGGAGCACGGCTCATGCACCCATTCTGGGCGAAATATATAATTTTCATCCCTCTACTACATGCTAGTGCCATGGCAAATACTTGGAAATAAATCTGTGTTGAGAAAAACCGCTCCGAAGTGGACCGGGTTTTTCCGTTTCGACGGTTTCGTCCCATTTTTAAAGTTTGAGCACCCGCGCCTTCACAGGGAACTTTTGGAGCACAGCTCATGCACCCATTCTGGGCGAAATATATAATTTTCATCCCTCTACTTCATGCTAGTGCCATGGCAAATACTTGGAAATAAATCTGTCTTGAGAAAAACCGCTCCGAAGTGGACCTGGTTTTTCCGTTTCGACGGTTTCGTCCCATTTTTAAAGTTTGAGCACCCGCGCCTTCACAGGGAACTTTTGGAGCACGGCTCATGCACCCATTCTGGGCGAAATATATAATTTTCATCCCTCTACTACATGCTAGTGCCATGGCAAATACTTGGAAATAAATCTGTCTTGAGAAAAACCGCTCCGAAGTGGACCTGGTTTTTCCGTTTCGACGGTTTCGTCCCATTTTTAAAGTTTGAGCACCCGCGCCTTCACAGGGAACTTTTGGAGCACGGCTCATGCACCCATTCTGGGCTAAATATATAATTTTCATCCCTCTACTACATGCTAGTGCCATGGCAAATACTTGGAAATAAATCTGTCTTGAGAAAAACCGCTCCGAAGTGGACCGGGTTTTTCCGTTTCGACGGTTTCGTCCCATTTTTAAAGTTTGAGCACCCGCGCCTTCACAGGGAACTTTAGGAGCACGGCTCATGCACCCATTCTGGGCGAAATATATAATTTTCATCCCTCTACTACATGCTAGTGCCATGGCAAATACTTGGAAATAAATCTGTCTTGAGAAAAACCGCTCCGAAGTGGACCTGGCTTTTCCGTTTCGACGGTTTCGTCCCATTTTTAAAGTTTGAGCACCCGCGCCTTCACAGGGAACTTTTGGAGCACGGCTTATGCACACATTCTGGGCGACATATATAATTTTCATCCCTCTACTACATGCTAGTGCGATGGCAAATACTTGGAAATAAATCTGTCTTGAGAAAAACCGCTCCGAAGTGGACCGGGTTTTTCCGTTTCGACGGTTTCGTCCCATTTTTAAAGTTTGAGCACCCGCGCCTTCACAGGGAACTTTTGGAGCACAGCTCATGCACCCATTCTGGGCGAAATATATAATTTTCATCCCTCTACTACATGCTAGTGCCATGGCAAATACTTGGAAATAAATCTGTCTTGAGAAAAACCGCTCCGAAGTGGACCTGGCTTTTCCGTTTCGACGGTTTCGTCCCATTTTTAAAGTTTGAGCACCCGCGCCTTCACAGGGAACTTTTGGAGCACGGCTCATGCACCCATTCTGGGCGAAATATATAATTTTCATCCCTCTACTATATGCTAGTGCCATGGCAAATACTTGGAAATAAATCTGTCTTGAGAAAAACCCCTCCGAAGTGGACCTGGTTTTTCCGTTTCGACGGTTTCGTCCCATTTTTAAAGTTTGAGCACTCGCGCCTTCACAGGGAACTTTTGGAGCACGGCTCATGCACCCCTTCTGGGCGAAATATATAATTTTCATCCCTCTACTACATGCTAGTGCCATGGCAAATACTTGGAAATAAATCTGTCTTGAGAAAAACCGCTCCGAAGTGGACCGGGTTTTTCCGTTTCGACGGTTTCGTCCCATTTTTAAAGTTTGAGCACACGCGCCTTCACAGGGAACTTTTGGAGCACAGCTCATGCACCCATTCTGGGCGAAATATATAATTTTCATCCCTCTACTTCATGCTAGTGCCATGGCAAATACTTGGAAATAAATCTGTCTTGAGAAAAACCGCTCCGAAGTGGACCTGGTTTTTCCGTTTCGACGGTTTCGTCCCATTTTTAAAGTTTGAGCACCCGCGCCTTCACAGGGAACTTTTGGAGCACGGCTCATGCACCCATTCTGGGCGAAATATATAATTTTCATCCCTCTACTACATGCTAGTGCCATGGCAAATACTTGGAAATAAATCTGTCTTGAGAAAAACCGCTCCGAAGTGGACCGGGTTTTTCCGTTTCGACTTTTTCGTCCCATTTTTAAAGTTTGAGCACCCGCGCCTTCACAGGGAACTTTTGGAGCACGGCTCATGCACCCATTCTGGGCGAAATATATAATTTTCATCCCTCTACTACATGCTAGTGCCATGGCAAATACTTGGAAATAAATCTGTCTTGAGAAAAACCGCTCCGAAGTGGACCGGGTTTTTCCGTTTCGACGGTTTCGTCCCATTTTTAAAGTTTGAGCACCCGCGCCTTCACAGGGAACTTTTGGAGCACGGCTCATGCACCCATTCTGGGCGAAATATATAATTTTCATCCCTCTACTACATGCTAGTGCCATGGCAAATACTTGGAAATAAATCTGTCTTGAGAAAAACCGCTCCGAAGTGGACCTGGTTTTTCCGTTTCGACGGTTCCGTCCCACTTTTAAAGTTTGAGCACCCGCGCCTTCACAGGGAACTTTTGGAGCACGGCTCATGCACCCATTCTGGGCGAAATATATAACTTTCATCCCTCTACTACATGCTAGTGCCATGGCAAATACTTGGAAATAAATCTGTCTTGAGAAAAACCGCTCCGAAGTGGACCGGGTTTTTCCGTTTCGACGGTTCCGTCCCACTTTTAAAGTTTGAGCACCCGCGCCTTCACAGGGAACTTTTGGAGCACGGCTCATGCACCCATTCTGGGCGAAATATATAACTTTCATCCCTCTACTACATGCTAGTGCCATGGAAAATACTTGGAAATAAATCTGTCTTGAGAAAAACCGCTCCGAAGGGGACCTGGCTTTTCCGTTTCGACGGTTTCGTCCCATTTTTAAAGTTTGAGCACCCGCGCCTTCACAGGGAACTTTTGGAGCACGGCTCATGCACCCATTCTGGGCGAAATATATAATTTTCATCCCTCTACTACATGCTAGTGCCATGGCAAATACTTGGAAATAAATCTGTCTTGAGAAAAACCGCTCCGAAGTGGACCGGGTTTTTCCGTTTCGACTTTTTCGTCCCATTTTTAAAGTTTGAGCACCCGCGCCTTCACAGGGAACTTTTGGAGCACGGCTCATGCACCCATTCTGGGCGAAATATATAATTTTCATCCCTCTACTACATGCTAGTGCCATGGCAAATACTTGGAAATAAATCTGTCTTGAGAAAAACCGCTCCGAAGTGGACCGGGTTTTTCCGTTTCGACGGTTTCGTCCCATTTTTAAAGTTTGAGCACCCGCGCCTTCACAGGGAACTTTTGGAGCACGGCTCATGCACCCATTCTGGGCGAAATATATAATTTTCATCCCTCTACTACATGCTAGTGCCATGGCAAATACTTGGAAATAAATCTGTCTTGAGAAAAACCGCTCCGAAGTGGACCTGGTTTTTCCGTTTCGACGGTTCCGTCCCACTTTTAAAGTTTGAGCACCCGCGCCTTCACAGGGAACTTTTGGAGCACGGCTCATGCACCCATTCTGGGCGAAATATATAACTTTCATCCCTCTACTACATGCTAGTGCCATGGCAAATACTTGGAAATAAATCTGTCTTGAGAAAAACCGCTCCGAAGTGGACCGGGTTTTTCCGTTTCGACGGTTCCGTCCCACTTTTAAAGTTTGAGCACCCGCGCCTTCACAGGGAACTTTTGGAGCACGGCTCATGCACCCATTCTGGGCGAAATATATAACTTTCATCCCTCTACTACATGCTAGTGCCATGGAAAATACTTGGAAATAAATCTGTCTTGAGAAAAACCGCTCCGAAGGGGACCTGGCTTTTCCGTTTCGACGGTTTCGTCCCATTTTTAAAGTTCGAGCACCCGCGCCTTCACAGGGAACTTTTGGAGCACGGCTCATGCACCCATTCTGGGCGAAATATATAATTTTCATCCCTCTACTACATGCTAGTGCCATGGCAAATACTTGGAAATAAATCTGTCTTGAGAAAAACCGCTCCGAAGTGGACCGGGTTTTTCCGTTTCGACTTTTTCGTCCCATTTTTAAAGTTTGAGCACCCGCGCCTTCACAGGGAACTTTTGGAGCACGGCTCATGCACCCATTCTGGGCGAAATATATAATTTTCATCCCTCTACTACATGCTAGTGCCATGGCAAATACTTGGAAATAAATCTGTCTTGAGAAAAACCGCTCCGAAGTGGACCGGGTTTTTCCGTTTCGACGGTTTCGTCCCATTTTTAAAGTTTGAGCACCCGCGCCTTCACAGGGAACTTTTGGAGCACGGCTCATGCACCCATTCTGGGCGAAATATATAATTTTCATCCCTCTACTACATGCTAGTGCCATGGCAAATACTTGGAAATAAATCTGTCTTGAGAAAAACCGCTCCGAAGTGGACCTGGTTTTTCCGTTTCGACGGTTCCGTCCCACTTTTAAAGTTTGAGCACCCGCGCCTTCACAGGGAACTTTTGGAGCACGGCTCATGCACCCATTCTGGGCGAAATATATAACTTTCATCCCTCTACTACATGCTAGTGCCATGGCAAATACTTGGAAATAAATCTGTCTTGAGAAAAACCGCTCCGAAGTGGACCGGGTTTTTCCGTTTCGACGGTTCCGTCCCACTTTTAAAGTTTGAGCACCCGCGCCTTCACAGGGAACTTTTGGAGCACGGCTCATGCACCCATTCTGGGCGAAATATATAACTTTCATCCCTCTACTACATGCTAGTGCCATGGAAAATACTTGGAAATAAATCTGTCTTGAGAAAAACCGCTCCGAAGGGGACCTGGCTTTTCCGTTTCGACGGTTTCGTCCCATTTTTAAAGTTTGAGCACCCGCGCCTTCACAGGGAACTTTTGGAGCACGGCTCATGCACCCATTCTGGGCGAAATATATAATTTTCATCCCTCTACTACATGCTAGTGCCATGGCAAATACTTGGAAATAAATCTGTCTTGAGAAAAACCGCTCCGAAGTGGACCTGGCTTTTCCGTTTCGACGGTTTCGTCCCATTTTTAAAGTTTGAGCACCCGCGCCTTCACAGGGAACTTTTGGAGCACGGCTCATGCACCCATTCTGGGCGAAATATATAATTTTCATCCCTCTACTACATGCTAGTGCCATGGCAAATACTTGGAAATAAATCTGTCTTGAGAAAAACCGCTCCGAAGTGGACCTGGTTTTTCCGTTTCGACGGTTCCGTCCCACTTTTAAAGTTTGAGCACCCGCGCCTTCACAGGGAACTTTTGGAGCACGGCTCATGCACCCATTCTGGGCGAAATATATAACTTTCATGCCTCTACTACATGCTAGTGCCATGGCAAATACTTGGAAATAAATCTGTCTTGAGAAAAACCGCTCCGAAGTGGACCGGGTTTTTCCGTTTCGACGGTTCCGTCCCACTTTTAAAGTTTGAGCACCCGCGCCTTCACAGGGAACTTTTGGAGCACGGCTCATGCACCCATTCTGGGCGAAATATATAACTTTCATCCCTCTACTACATGCTAGTGCCATGGAAAATACTTGGAAATAAATCTGTCTTGAGAAAAACCGCTCCGAAGGGGACCTGGCTTTTCCGTTTCGACGGTTTCGTCCCATTTTTAAAGTTTGAGCACCCGCGCCTTCACAGGGAACTTTTGGAGCACGGCTCATGCACCCATTCTGGGCGAAATATATAATTTTCATCTCTCTACTACATGCTAGTGCCATGGCAAATACTTGGAAATAAATCTGTCTTGAGAAAAACCGCTCCGAAGTGGACCTGGCTTTTCCGTTTCGACGGTTTCGTCCCATTTTTAAAGTTTGAGCACCCGCGCCTTCACAGGGAACTTTTGGAGCACAGCTCATGCACCCATTCTGGGCGAAATATATAATTTTCATCCCTCTACTACATGCTAGTGCCATGGCAAATACTTGGAAATAAATCTGTCTTGAGAAAAACCGCTCCGAAGTGGACCGGGTTTTTCCGTTTCGACGGTTTCGTCCCATTTTTAAAGTTTGAGCACCCGCGCCTTCACAGGGAACTTTTGGAGCACGGCTCATGCACCCATTCTGGGCGAAATATATAATTTTCATCCCTCTACTACATGCTAGTGCCATGGCAAATACTTGGAAATAAATCTGTCTTGAGAAAAACCGCTCCGAAGTGGACCTGGCTTTTCCGTTTCGACGGTTTCGTCCCATTTTTAAAGTTTGAGCACCCGCGCCTTCACAGGGAACTTTTGGAGCACAGCTCATGCACCCATTCTGGGCGAAATATATAATTTTTATCCCTCTACTACATGCTAGTGCCATGGCAAATACTTGGAAATAAATCTGTCTTGAGAAAAACCGCTCCGAAGTGGACCGGGTTTTTCCGTTTCGACTTTTTCGTCCCATTTTTAAAGTTTGAGCACCCGCGCCTTCACAGGGAACTTTTGGAGCACGGCTCATGCACCCATTCTGGGCGAAATATATAATTTTCATCCCTCTACTACATGCTAGTGCCATGGCAAATACTTGGAAATAAATCTGTCTTGAGAAAAACCGCTCCGAAGTGGACCGGGTTTTTCCGTTTCGACGGTTTCGTCCCATTTTTAAAGTTTGAGCACCCGCGCCTTCACAGGGAACTTTTGGAGCACGGCTCATGCACCCATTCTGGGCGAAATATATAATTTTCATCCCTCTACTACATGCTAGTGCCATGGCAAATACTTGGAAATAAATCTGTCTTGAGAAAAACCGCTCCGAAGTGGACCTGGCTTTTCCGTTTCGACGGTTTCGTCCCATTTTTAAAGTTTGAGCACCCGCGCCTTCACAGGGAACTTTTGGAGCACGGCTCATGCACCCATTCTGGGCGAAATATATAATTTTCATCCCTCTACTACATGCTAGTGCCATGGCAAATACTTGGAAATAAATCTGTCTTGAGAAAAACCGGTCCGAAGTGGACCGGGTTTTTCCGTTTCGACGGTTTCGTCCCATTTTTAAAGTTTGAGCACCCGCGCCTTCACAGGGAACTTTTGGAGCACGGCTCATGCACCCATTCTGGGCGAAATATATAATTTTCATCCCTCTACTACATGCTAGTGCCATGGCAAATACTTGGAAATAAATCTGTCTTGAGAAAAACCGCTCCGAAGTGGACCGGGTTTTTCCGTTTCGACTTTTTCGTCCCATTTTTAAAGTTTGAGCACCCGCGCCTTCACAGGGAACTTTTGGAGCACGGCTCATGCACCCATTCTGGGCGAAATATATAATTTTCATCCCTCTACTACATGCTAGTGCCATGGCAAATACTTGGAAATAAATCTGTCTTGAGAAAAACCGCTCCGAAGTGGACCGGGTTTTTCCGTTTCGACGGTTTCGTCCCATTTTTAAAGTTTGAGCACCCGCGCCTTCAAAGGGAACTTTTGGAGCACGGCTTATGCACACATTCTGGGCGAAATATATAATTTTCATCCCTCTACTACATGCTAGTGCCATGGCAAATACTTGGAAATAAATCTGTCTTGAGAAAAACCGCTCCGAAGTGGACCGGGTTTTTCCGTTTCGACTTTTTCGTCCCATTTTTAAAGTTTGAGCACCCGCGCCTTCACAGGGAACTTTTGGAGCACGGCTCATGCACCCATTCTGGGCGAAATATATAATTTTCATCCCTCTACTACATGCTAGTGCCATGGCAAATACTTGGAAATAAATCTGTCTTGAGAAAAACCGCTCCGAAGTGGACCGGGTTTTTCCGTTTCGACTTTTTCGTCCCATTTTTAAAGTTTGAGCACCCGCGCCTTCACAGGGAACTTTTGGAGCACGGCTCATGCACCCATTCTGGGTGAAATATATAATTTTCATCCCTCTACTACATGCTAGTGCCATGGCAAATACTTGGAAATAAATCTGTCTTGAGAAAAACCGCTCCGAAGTGGACCTGGCTTTTCCGTTTCGACGGTTTCGTCCCATTTTTAAAGTTTGAGCACCCGCGCCTTCACAGGGAACTTTTGGAGCACGGCTCATGCACCCATTCTGGGCGAAATATATAATTTTCATCCCTCTACTACATGCTAGTGCCATGGCAAATACTTGGAAATGAATCTGTCTTGAGAAAAACCGCTCCGAAGTGGACCTGGCTTTTCCGTTTCGACGGTTTCGTCCCATTTTTAAAGTTTGAGCACCCGCGCCTTCACAGGGAACTTTTGGAGCACGGCTCATGCACCCATTCTGGGCGAAATATATAATTTTCATCCCTCTACTACATGCTAGTTCCATGGCAAATACTTGGAAATAAATCTGTCTTGAGAAAAACCGCTCCGAAGTGGACCTGGCTTTTCCGTTTCGACGGTTTCGTCCCATTTTTAAAGTTTGAGCACCCGCGCCTTCACAGGGAACTTTTGGAGCACGGCTCATGCACCCATTCTGGGCGAAATATATAATTTTCATCCCTCTACTACATGCTAGTGCCATGGCAAATACTTGGAAATAAATCTGTCTTGAGAAAAACCGCTCCGAAGTGGACCTGGCTTTTCCGTTTCGACGGTTTCGTCCCATTTTTAAAGTTTGAGCACCCGCGCCTTCACAGGGAACTTTTGGAGCACGGCTCATGCACCCATTCTGGGCGAAATATATAATTTTCATCCCTCTACTACATGCTAGTGCCATGGCAAATACTTGGAAATAAATCTCTCTTGAGAAAAACCGCTCCGAAGTGGACCTGGCTTTTCCGTTTCGACGGTTTCGTCCCATTTTTAAAGTTTGAGCACCCGCGCCTTCACAGGGAACTTTTGGAGCACGGCTCATGCATCCATTCTGGGCGAAATATATAATTTTCATCCCTCTACTACATGCTAGTGCCATGGCAAATACTTGGAAATAAATCTGTCTTGAGAAAAACCGCTCCGAAGTGGACCTGGCTTTTCCGTTTCGACTTTTTCGTCCCATTTTTAAAGTTTGAGCACCCGCGCCTTCACAGGGAACTTTTGGAGCACAGCTCATGCACCCATTCTGGGCGAAATATATAATTTTCATCCCTCTACTACATGCTAGTGCCATGGCAAATACTTGGAAATAAATCTGTCTTGAGAAAAACCGCTCCGAAGTGGACCGGGTTTTTCCGTTTCGACTTTTTCGTCCCATTTTTAAAGTTTGAGCACCCGCGCCTTCACAGGGAACTTTTGGAGCACGGCTCATGCACCCATTCTGGGCGAAATATATAATTTTCATCCCTCTACTACATGCTAGTGCCATGGCAAATACTTGGAAATAAATCTGTCTTGAGAAAAACCGCTCCGAAGTGGACCTGGCTTTTCCGTTTCGACGGTTTCGTCCCATTTTTAAAGTTTGAGCATCCGCGCCTTCACAGGGAACTTTTGGAGCACGGCTCATGCACCCATTCTGGGCGAAATATATAATTTTCATCCCTCTACTACATGCTAGTGCCATGGCAAATACTTGGAAATAAATCTGTCTTGAGAAAAACCGCTCCGAAGTGGACCGGGTTTTTCCGTTTCGACGGTTTCGTCCCATTTTTAAAGTTTGAGCACCCGCGCCTTCGCAGGGAACTTTTGGAGCACGGCTCATGCACCCATTCTGGGCGAAATATATAATTTTCATCCCTCTACTACATGCTAGTGCCATGGCAAATACTTGGAAATAAATCTGTCTTGAGAAAAACCGCTCCGAAGTGGACCGGGTTTTTCCGTTTCGACTTTTTCGTCCCATTTTTAAAGTTTGAGCACCTGCGCCTTCACAGGGAACTTTTGGAGCACGGCTCATGCACCCATTCTGGGCGAAATATATAATTTTCATCCCTCTACTACATGCTAGTGCCATGGCAAATACTTGGAAATAAATCTGTCTTGAGAAAAACCGCTCCGAAGTGGACCGGGTTTTTCCGTTTCGACGGTTTCGTCCCATTTTTAAAGTTTGAGCACCCGCGCCTTCACAGGGAACTTTTGGAGCACGGCTTATGCACACATTCTGGGCGAAATATATAATTTTCATCCCTCTACTACATGCTAGTGCCATGGCAAATACTTGGAAATAAATCTGTCTTGAGAAAAACCGCTCCGAAGTGGACCGGGTTTTTCCGTTTCGACTTTTTCGTCCCATTTTTAAAGTTTGAGCACCCGCGCCTTCACAGGGAACTTTTGGAGCACGGCTCATGCACCCATTCTGGGCGAAATATATAATTTTCATCCCTCTACTACATGCTAGTGCCATGGCAAATACTTGGAAATAAATCTGTCTTGAGAAAAACCGCTCCGAAGTGGACCGGGTTTTTCCGTTTCGACGGTTTCGTCCCATTTTTAAAGTTTGAGCACCCGCGCCTTCACAGGGAACTTTTTGAGCACGGCTCATGCACCCATTCTGGGCGAAATATATAATTTTCATCCCTCTACTACATGCTAGTGCCATGGCAAATACTTGGAAATAAATCTGTCTTGAGAAAAACCGCTCCGAAGTGGACCGGGTTTTTCCGTTTCGACTTTTTCGTCCCATTTTTAAAGTTTGAGCACCCGCGCCTTCACAGGGAACTTTTGGAGCACGGCTCATGCACCCATTCTGGGCGAAATATATAATTTTCATACCTCTACTACATGCTAGTGCCATGGCAAATACTTGGAAATAAATCTGTCTTGAGAAAAACCGCTCCGAAGTGGACCGGGTTTTTCCGTTTCGACTTTTTCGTCCCATTTTTAAAGTTTGAGCACCCGCGCCTTCACAGGGAACTTTTGGAGCACGGCTCATGCACCCATTCTGGGCGAAATATATAATTTTCATCCCTCTACTACATGCTAGTGCCATGGCAAATACTTGGAAATAAATCTGTCTTGAGAAAAACCGCTCCGAAGTGGACCTGGCTTTTCCGTTTCGACGGTTTCGTCCCATTTTTAAAGTTTGAGCACCCGCGCCTTCACAGGGAACTTTTGGAGCACAGCTCATGCACCCATTCTGGGCGAAATATATAATTTTCATCCCTCTACTACATGCTAGTGCCATGGCAAATACTTGGAAATATATCTGTCTTGAGAAAAACCGCTCCGAAGTGGACCGGGTTTTTCCGTTTCGACGGTTTCGTCCCATTTTTAAAGTTTGAGCACCCGCGCCTTCACAGGGAACTTTTGGAGCACGGCTCATGCACCCATTCTGGGCGAAATATATAATTTTCATCCCTCTACTACATGCTAGTGCCATGGCAAATACTTGGAAATAAATCTGTCTTGAGAAAAACCGCTCCGAAGTGGACCGGGTTTTTCCGTTTCGACTTTTTCGTCCCATTTTTAAAGTTTGAGCACCCGCGCCTTCACAGGGAACTTTTGGAGCACGGCTCATGCACCCATTCTGGGCGAAATATATAATTTTCATCCCTCTACTACATGCTAGTGCCATGGCAAATACTTGGAAATAAATCTGTCTTGAGAAAAACCGCTCCGAAGTGGACCGGGTTTTTCCGTTTCGACGGTTTCGTCCCATTTTTAAAGTTTGAGCACCCGCGCCTTCACAGGGAACTTTTGGAGCACGGCTTATGCACACATTCTGGGCGAAATATATAATTTTCATCCCTCTACTACATGCTAGTGCCATGGCAAATACTTGGAAATAAATCTGTCTTGAGAAAAACCGCTCCGAAGTGGACCGGGTTTTTCCGTTTCGACTTTTTCGTCCCATTTTTAAAGTTTGAGCACCCGCGCCTTCACAGGGAACTTTTGGAGCACGGCTCATGCACCCATTCTGGGCGAAATATATAATTTTCATCCCTCTACTACATGCTAGTGCCATGGCAAATACTTGGAAATAAATCTGTCTTGAGAAAAACCGCTCCGAAGTGGACCGGGTTTTTCCGTTTCGACGGTTTCGTCCCATTTTTAAAGTTTGAGCACCCGCGCCTTCACAGGGAACTTTTGGAGCACGGCTCATGCACCCATTCTGGGCGAAATATATAATTTTCATCCCTCTACTACATGCTAGTGCCATGGCAAATACTTGGAAATAAATCTGTCTTGAGAAAAACCGCTCCGAAGTGGACCGGGTTTTTCCGTTTCGACGGTTTCGTCCCATTTTTAAAGTTTGAGCACCCGCGCCTTCACAGGGAACTTTTGGAGCACAGCTCATGCACCCATTCTGGGCGAAATATATAATTTTCATCCCTCTACTACATGCTAGTGCCATGGCAAATACTTGGAAATAAATCTGTCTTGAGAAAAACCGCTCCGAAGTGGACCTGGCTTTTCCGTTTCGACGGTTTCGTCCCATTTTTAAAGTTTGAGCACCCGCGCCTTCACAGGGAACTTTTGGAGCACAGCTCATGCACCCATTCTGGGCGAAATATATAATTTTCACCCCTCTACTACATGCTAGTGCCATGGCAAATACTTGGAAATAAATCTGTCTTGAGAAAAACCGCTCCGAAGTGGACCGGGTTTTTCCGTTTCGACGGTTTCGTCCCATTTTTAAAGTTTGAGCACCCGCGCCTTCACAGGGAACTTTTGGAGCACGGCTCATGCACCCATTCTGGGCGAAATATATAATTTTCATCCCTCTACTACATGCTAGTGCCATGGCAAATACTTGGAAATAAATCTGTCTTGAGAAAAACCACTCCGAAGTGGACCTGGCTTTTCCGTTTCGACGGTTTTGTCCCATTTTTAAAGTTTGAGCACCCGCGCCTTCACAGGGAACTTTTGGAGCACAGCTCATGCACCCATTCTGGGCGAAATATATAATTTTCACCCCTCTACTACATGCTAGTGCCATGGCAAATACTTGGAAATAAATCTGTCTTGAGAAAAACCGCTCCGAAGTGGACCTGGTTTTTCCGTTTCGACGGTTTCGTCCCATTTTTAAAGTTTGAGCACTCGCGCCTTCACAGGGAACTTTTGGAGCACGGCTCATGCACCCATTCTGGGCGAAATATATAATTTTCATCCCTCTACTACATGCTAGTGCCATGGCAAATACTTGGAAATAAATCTGTCTTGAGAAAAACCGCTCCGAAGTGGACCTGGTTTTTCCGTTTCGACGGTTTCGTCCCATTTTTAAAGTTTGAGCACTCGCGCCTTCACAGGGAACTTTTGGAGCACGGCTCATGCACCCCTTCTGGGCGAAATATATAATTTTCATCCCTCTACTACATGCTAGTGCCATGGCAAATACTTGGAAATAAATCTGTCTTGAGAAAAACCGCTCCGAAGTGGACCGGGTTTTTCCGTTTCGACGGTTTCGTCCCATTTTTAAAGTTTGAGCACCCGCGCCTTCACAGGGAACTTTTGGAGCACAGCTCATGCACCCATTCTGGGCGAAATATATAATTTTCATCCCTCTACTACATGCTAGTGCCATGGCAAATACTTGGAAATAAATCTGTCTTGAGAAAAACCGCTCCGAAGTGGACCGGGTTTTTCCGTTTCGACTTTTTCGTCCCATTTTTAAAGTTTGAGCACCCGCGCCTTCACAGGGAACTTTTGGAGCACGGCTCATGCACCCATTCTGGGCGAAATATATAATTTTCATCCCTCTACTACATGCTAGTGCCATGGCAAATACTTGGAAATAAATCTGTCTTGAGAAAAACCGCTCCGAAGTGGACCTGGTTTTTCCGTTTCGACGGTTTCGTCCCATTTTTAAAGTTTGAGCACCCGCGCCTTCACAGGGAACTTTTGGAGCACGGCTCATGCACCCATTCTGGGCTAAATATATAATTTTCATCCCTCTACTACATGCTAGTGCCATGGCAAATACTTGGAAATAAATCTGTCTTGAGAAAAACCGCTCCGAAGTGGACCGGGTTTTTCCGTTTCGACGGTTTCGTCCCATTTTTAAAGTTTGAGCACCCGCGCCTTCACAGGGAACTTTTGGAGCACGGCTCATGCACCCATTCTGGGCGAAATATATAATTTTCATCCCTCTACTACATGCTAGTGCCATGGCAAATACTTGGAAATAAATTTGTCTTGAGAAAAACCGCTCCGAAGTGGACCTGGTTTTTCCGTTTCGACGGTTCCGTCCCACTTTTAAAGTTTGAGCACCCGCGCCTTCACAGGGAACCTTTGGAGCACGGCTCATGCACCCATTCTGGGCGAAATATATAACTTTCATCCCTCTACTATATGCTAGTGCCATGGCAAATACTTGGAAATAAATCTGTCTTGAGAAAAACCGCTCCGAAGTGGACCGGGTTTTTCCGTTTCGACGGTTCCGTCCCACTTTTAAAGTTTGAGCACCCGCGCCTTCACAGGGAACTTTTGGAGCACGGCTCATGCACCCATTCTGGGCGAAATATATAACTTTCATCCCTCAACTACATGCTAGTGCCATGGAAAATACTTGGAAATAAATCTGTCTTGAGAAAAACCGCTCCGAAGTGGACCTGGTTTTTCCGTTTTGACGGTTTCGTCCTATTTTTAAAGCTTGAGCACCCGCGCCTTCACAGGGAACTTTTCGAGCACGGCTCATGCACCCATTCTGTGCGAAATATATCATTTTCATCCCTCTACTACATGCTGGTGCCATCGCAAATACTTGGAAATAAATCTGTCTTGAGAAAAACCGCTTCAAACTAGACCTGGTTTTTCCGTTTTGACGGCTTCGTCCAACTTTTCAAATTTGGGCCTCCTCTCATTCACAAGGAACTTGTTTAGAACATTCGGGTCTTTAACTGGGAAAAATGATAAAATTTAAGTCCATCACATCAATAATGGTACAACTGCATATCCTTGAAAATAAACCTCCTCAATGGGAAAGGCGTTCGAGCGAGGACGTTACGTAGTTCTCATTTTCCAATGTTCTCCTCACTGGATCGACCGACATGTTTTTTACTTGATATTTTGAATTTATGTGCTTGACGTGTCATGAAGAGACCATAAAGTACAGTCAGCTTCCTTGCCAAATAATCACTCAATATTCCCACTTTATTCGCCCTAAATGTAGCTTCGCCAATGTCAATAATTTCTTAATGATTAATAACAATATTTCTATACCTTTTCTTAGCCACGATAAAATTTCTAAATGAAAAAACAAATAGTTGCTTTCTTTGTTTGGTAGTTTAGTGATCCCAGCAGCAGAATGCAGGAAACAATTCTGAACAGCTGGCTGATCGATTATGCGCCTGGTTCGACAAACTGATCTCAGGAACCCGAGCAAATAAGTTTGAGAGAAGACAGAGCGTACACTATGCTTCCTGGATGTTTTTGCCTTGTCGCAGTTATATGGCAAATCTCGTATCTTTATGTATTTTTAAATTAGGGAGGTTTGAAAATCACTTTGTGTGGCACGTTTGGGAGAGGTGCCCCAGAAGGATGTTTTTTCTACGCATTACAAAATATCATACAAATCACGAAACTTTGTGATATGATTGGGGGAGGGTTGTATTTATAATATAAAATTAAAATTTATTTCACTCACCTAATAATATATTTTAAAAACCGATCAAACCTGATACCACCCATAGTGGCTATGCATCAAATAATTTACTCGAATGAGGAACCTGCAGTTTATGCGCTGTAATCTTGACTTTTTTGCGGAAGGATTGGATCGTGTCAGAGATTGGACGGGTAGCATGGCAAATCTGAAAAAATTTGATGTTGAGCAAATATTGCCGTATTTCTATATTTAATACATTGCTTCTATGGGAGCGTTGCCATAATCCGCCAAGAGATGGCGCTAGCATGCGATGGCACAGATTTCTGGGGATGGGAGAAGAGACAGTTCGCCGACACTTAAACCACATTCGGAAGTGTAACCACAAGCGAGAAAGTAACGACTCAAAGTCATATGTTGAAGACCCTGTGCTGCGCAAATCGACAAGGACGAAACGTCCGCCAGCCAGGTACAGGAACTCCTCATAGGGGGAAGAGCTGTCGTGTCCGCTCGTGTGTACCAGCACCAGGGACGGAACGAGAAAAACGTCGACGACACGGGCACGTGCGGTTCCTAGGGTGATCCGGCGCCATCCAACTCGGACGCTTTCATGTGAAGTATTTCTTGACGTAACCGATGTAAATGAGCATGTACAGTCCTTATTTCAACTAGTAAACAGCCGCCAAGTAAGTGTCACTCGTGTGGGGAACGCGTGCAGTTGCAGGCATCCCAGGTACATTAAAGCCCCTCTACCCTGGGAAAGTGCCGTCATTCATCGTTGTGAAAATGATCGAGGCACATGCCGTGCGCCACTTCTGGGAAGAACATGGCGTCTGAAATTCAGCTCAGTGCTGCGCTGTGCCGTCATGATATTCCCAAGGGTTGAACGTTGCACGTTACCCGTGCATCGACGCACCTTGCGCTACTTTGGAATCATGAAGTGGCTTTAAGGTACATTACCCCGCACCGACACCAGTCGTGATGTCTTTTTATGATCTTCATTTTTTTTTAAATAGCAAGAGTGCGCGTGCGTAGCATTGAGAGCGCTGAAAATGCGCGAGAGCAGAGATTCCCAAAACTCCTTCTATGACATAACACTCCTCCGAGAAGGGGCTTCGGTGGTGTTTGAAAATCATCTTCTGCAGCATCCGTGCAGCGAATTGTAAAATGATATCGATATTCGTGATTCTGTAGGCCAAATACAGACCATTTAAGTACTTTTACTCAGATGCAGAACCGATTCAGCTTTTCTTTAAGGGTGAACGTAGAGTAGTAACTTACAAGGTGGGAACCAAAAGGAGGAGCATCATTTGTCCCACCTCCTGCCCGAGCTTTCTACCTTCAATACGTCCCGGTGCCACGTGCACCTCAAGGACGTGCGCAAAGCCAAAGCACGGCGGAAGGCACAAACTGAGTGGTGGAGGTTGCATGCCTCTCCAACCTTGTCAGTCGCCACAGCAGGATATACACCATGGAAGGTCACCCCTCTTTAGAGCACGGTGAAATTCGAATGTGGATTTTGTCCACGGTGTAAGATACGTGAGGACACAGAGCACAGAAAACGCTGCGACGCGAGCGACCAGATGCTGGCGCACGCCCGAGCAGCCTCAGCCGACAGCGTCTCTGACTTCCAGATGGCGCAACAAAGGGTAAAAAAAGTGTCCTGTTCCGTGTGCGCGCTGTTTTCCGCTCGGAGCATCTGCTCTAAGTTTACCGGACACCAGTTCGAACACCGCGCCAGAAATGTCTCCGCTTCGCTTCAATGCGCTCCCCAAACTGTCATTGCCGCCGTTGAGGTACGACACTAGGGTCGATGACCAAGCAGTGTCTAAGCAACATGCGTATAGCGCGAGTGCCAAGTTCTTCGTGACGTGGCGCACCCATAGAGCTGCATGGGAAACCGGGCCTCCAACAGGCTGCTATTAGCCGCATATCGAAGAGTCTACTGTAGGCGCCGCTTGGAACCAAAGAGAAGATAAGACTCTAATCGGCAGCTGTTGCCCGCGCAGGGTGTCCATAAGTCCTCTTTATGCGGAAAAGTGGTGACATAATTTGAAGAATGCGGCTGCTATCTAAGGCCGATCCAGGCGGCGCAACCCTCGACGCGCGAGGGCGAAAGAGCAAAATATAACAATAAGAGTGCATGAGGGACGTGGAGCAAGAAGGAATGCCTGTGCTGCCTGAGTGCAGTTCATGCTATGAGCTAATGTCGCTAATAAAATAACTCCAACTGTGCAACGTCACGGCTTTCATCGTCTTTTCTTGAGCACATCCGTCGAGGCTGGTAGACAGTGACAGTGCGCTTTTAGCCTGTGTGTATGTATTTGTGTCTTTCAGCTTTTGATTGCGCTCTGACTCAAGTATAGAAAAGCCGTCTGCTATCTTGGGCCCATTCAGGTGGCACTACAGTCGACGCACGGGTATGAAAAATCAAAACATAAAAATAAAATGTGTGCACGTCAGAGGAGGAGGGAGAAGATGTCGGTGTACCTTTTTTATTCAGGGGCATTAGGTGTCCACAGCTATCCATATCTTATACCGTCGTTTTGGTGTAACCTTCATTATCAGTTTCACTATACCAATTTTGAATTAAAAGATAATAAATAGCGTGCTTGGAGGAGAAAAGATTTTGTATTTCGAAAATGTGTAGAGCTTGGGTAGCGAAAAATGATTTTAAGGAAACGCCATATGCTCAGACTCCAACCGACGAGTAAGAAGGAACAGGGCGTGGGCTTCTAGACCAGAATACAAAACGAACCTGTTGTAAATATCTTTATACATGTTTTCAAGCGTACGACTTCTATCCACCAACAATTTACTGCGGGTTTTGCTTTTGTTTTTATCCCTAAACTTTGCATCCTCGCTAATGGAAAGTTCCATCTACGGTGTCGCTGCCCCGGAGGCCTGCCTCGGGAGCGCAAAGAGGGTGATTAGATTTGCTTTCGTAGGCTCGCAACGTACGACGCGAAGGTTCGCGAATACCGCCAGAAGTAATATTAGGCGGCGATCATAAGATAAGCGGTTAATGTGACCTGATGCGAACCTCAGCTGCCCTACGGCGGCATCGAAGAATGCTCAGTCTGCATCCGCTCGTCACCTGATCCGTCGCACGACAGTGCTCGTTTGGCAAAGTGGTATGCTCCGGACGAGCAGCTACCGTCACCATTCATGAAGAATCTGTACAATGCCGTCGCAACGACACACATACCGTCAGAGGCTTCCATGATACACTGTCCTTTCAACGGCGCCACGGGTGCCTTTAGTCGCATCAAAGCTGACTCTCACTATTACTATATGTCCGGCAGAAGCGCTAAGCGAAAAAGGTTTATCTTTTTTGAAATGTGATTTGTCGCTTTACCTTTTTCTGGTTTTAACTCACAAATAACGGATATGTTGACACTCCCAACACATTGGCCACTACGTTGTACCAATTGTTATCTAAAGAAGGCCAGTATTATGTACTCTCACGGACGATATGAGTTGAAAAGCTGCTCCGCGTGGCGCGCGGTTCTGTCAGAGCCGCCTGTCGCAGTGTTCTATACATACTGTGATGCACTCAGAGGCGAGAACATCTTCCCTCCGGCTCTCGTTGCGCCATTCTGCAATTCCTTGTCCTATGTAACTGAGACGTGACTTCTTAACTGTGGTAGGAGTGTCCAGATAGACGCCTTGATCACCGGGTTTTCTCAAAGCTCAAGCTCTAATTGGAAATGATTTACCGAACACGGCTGCGACGAGCTAGCTGCTCTCCTCACAACTTGTGCTTCGAGAACGCGTTTCGTGAGGTGCATTCCTAGGTCAATCTTCATCTCTGTAGGCGTGGATTTTGCAATGCTCAGTCGCTAACTACCTTGTCTATATTATTTTCATTTGCCGACACATTTTAATGTCCAGTTGACTGATGCACATATTATCACTACCGAACGCTTTAAATATGTATCTGGCGAATACAGAGGTACAGCCTTTGTTTCAGCAACTTGTTCTGTAGATTTGTCTATTATTTTGTTGTTGTTATTATGAAACTATTTTGAGCTGCTGAACTGTATGGCACAGAGGCTTTCTCAAGCACTACCCCCTTATCTCTGGTGCCTGAAGGCTCGTTCACACAGACCCATTTTCTTACGTTACGTTACCAAAAGTCACCGGGACATCTGTGCTTCATATTAAGCGTGGCTACCCGTTCAAGGAGATAGCCCGCCACAAGACATTCGAGACATGAACGTTTTGATGGCGACTAGCTACGACGGTGAGTTACCCGGGGCAACCAGGGACCCAAGGCTCGTCGTAGTGTAACGTAAGGAGTTCGTTCAATTTTCCACACAGCACTGTTTTCTTACGTTACGTGTAAGTCACCGAAACATTTGTATCTCGATTGTCGTGCACCAGGCTATCCTGTTGAATTGGTAGCCACGCTTTATACGAAGCACACATTTCCCGGTGACCTTTCGTAACGTAACGTAAGATAACGGGTCTGTGTGAACGAGCCTTGAGCGTTGAACACTCGAAACAAATAAAGAAAGCAAATTGGGAATGAGCACTGCATGATCGTGTGTTTCCATGGAAATCGTTTCAAGAAAGTAAGCGATAGATTTATGTTGCATCACCCATTGGCGACGTGTGCGATCGAAAGCGGCGCTCTGGTCGGCCTTCTACGATTGGCCGAATGCTGCCTATGACGTCATCAAAGGACTTCTCATGGACGGAAATAACTGGAATTCAAAAACTTCAATTTTGACAGTGTTGGCATGGTCAATTTTAGAGCGCAGTGATTTCAAGCTTCCACCATGCTAATTAAGAACGCCATCAAACTTGTTGCTCGCAAGGTAATGACGTCACGAGAGGGAACCACAGGAGGGCGCCACCAAAACACCTCGCCGCTAATAGATTTTAACGATTGATTAAACAAAGGGGTGTCACCTTCACTTCCTCACTAGCAGACAACAAGAACGTGTAGTCTGGTGTCATGCGCCCCAGAGGGTAGTTGCATTAGCCTCAGCGCGTGCATCACAGTTTGCAGAGAAATTTGGCAGGCGGCCTTGAGAGTACCGCGTACTACGCGGAGCGGCGTGCGCTTCTACTAATAGCTTATATGGCCGCGATAGCTTATCAGCACATCAATTAGTCTTAATTAATCTACCAGCCTCGCGAAACTTAAAAACCGTTAAATATCTGAATGGATTTCCACTTCTGTATGAAATGCGTAATGAAAGGCACACACAATTTCTCTCTTTTGCGTCGAAGAGAGAGGCAAGACCACAAGCCTACTGGACAGCAAGCGGTGACCTCCGTCATGAATTTATTCTAAACTTTGGTTCATTGCCTACGGTGGGCAAGCTGAACAAAGATTACATAACACGCAAATACAAATATTTAATCACGTGATGTTCACTTTCAATCAAAAACGCTGCCGTAAAAAAAAAAAAATCCGGCTCTTTTTGTGCCGCGAAGGGTCTCCTTGAGCTCTAGCTCCAATGCCGCGTCAACCGCGAAACTTTTTTTTAATATAATGACCATTCTGAAGTTAACACTTTCTTAAGCCTTGCTTCATCCTCTCTCGCAATCGGTAGTGAATCATGAATTTTTGTTTACGTAAGGCAACTGCGAACTGCCTATATTTCGTTTCAGCTTCTTTCCTGACGCAGCCTACGCTACGAGCTGATGGCACCAATCAGACAGCGACAAAAGGGCACCATCATGGCATTCCTCGTGTTTCTGTTCGTGTTCTATCATCGCTGAACCAATCTTAAACAAAATCGGCCGAGTTACTTGCGCTTTTGACGCTGATTGATTGGTCACATTAGCTCGTGGCGTCGGCTGAGTCTGGACTGGAGCTGAAACTAAGTATAACTGGTATCTCACCTTCCCTCTTTTCGGCGCAGAAAGCAAAAGAAAGATAATGAGAATTCAATCGAGCGTTTTATTTAAAAGCAAATAAGAGCACGGGAAATATTATCGGTCACGTTCACTTGGTAATGCATGATCCAGTTGACACCGTAACACATAATCTCAGAAAGCTCTTTTGTAACTGATAACGCTTGTATTCTGTGCAGCATTACGCATTCAACTGTTCTCCGATTTTTTAGTCCAGTTGCAACCAGACGGCATCAGCTGCCTTCCAATGAAAAACGAGGGTTTAATGAATAATTACGCCATTGTAATCTGTCTCTTTTATTGTCGTTCAAGCGACAGTGAAAAGAGCATTTAACGTTCACCTTTCTTGCCTTGTAAGAAGAGAACATTGGCAGTGGGGCACACTGCATTAATGAACAGTCGCATTTTTGTTCGAAGTTCACCTGTTTTGTTTTTTTCTTCTTTTTTTTTAATGAGAAACTTTTTTTTTTGCTGTGTGCTCGGCGTTTCGGGAAGCCCACGAACGAAGCCTGTATAAAAGCGGGGCCGCGAGGTTCGATACCGATTGGTTGACGGTTTGGAGAGGAGGATCGAGGTGCTCGACGCTGATCGGTTAACGGGGAGGCGATGTTACCCGAAGGGTAGGAGAGGAAGAGTGAGGTAGGCAAGTACGCGCTCAACCACCAGCGCATACTGAGGGAGAGGCAGTCGTTTCGCTTCATTCTAGGAACTACTATCGATAGTACACGTCGTAGGCGTTACACCTTATGATGAAGAGCGCCGTGAGCGTAGGCTTCTGGCGTCTGAAAACTTGAGACTATCGTTAAACGTTATTGATGCTACAACGTTTCACGTGTGCCACACAATTTCCTGGCAATTTGTCATAAACTTCTTTTTCATTGAAAATGAACGGTTTATCTAGCCAGTAAGCCGAACAAAAAACAAAATAATATTGAAGGGCTTAAAAGCTGCAATATATTTAGAAAGTATGGTCTTGAAATAGATTATCTCGTCTGCAAGTCTCTAAAAACTGACAGCCTTGAAGAAGCCTTTATGGCTCGTTGCTGAAGGGGTTGAATTTTTGTCGTCTAGCAGATACCGGAGCGAAACGTATTCGTACGTAAACTTACCCAGAGTACTGCATGAAAAAAATAAAGGTGAAACGAAGGACGTTTAGCGTGAAAGTCATAGTAGAGGCGTTTTTACGAGGGTGAATTCATGCAACTAGTGTTTTCCAGGAAACAATAAAAAACAATATCTGTGACGTCACGGGTAACATTGTCCTTCGATATTTTTTTTATCGACGCAAAAGGGGAAACCAGACATGGACCTTCTCAGCTTATGACTCAATCAGAATGGCGGAGCTATTTTTTTTTTCGACAACGAAGGTAACAAAAACACGATCGCTCTTATCGGGCAACCGAAGTGTCATGTTCAATGTACCTCGCATACTCGTTATATTTCTTACGCATATGCCTGATCTTATATTTTTTAGTTCCTTCTGATAAGTTTGCAATCAGGGTTTGTTAGTTTTGACTAGGCAGTGAGAGGAGGACCTATCCCCACTTCTGCCAACATGAGAACTCCCAGTTACTGGTGCAAAGTGCACATATGAATCACATGAAATACTTGCGAATCGTAAAATTAAGTGTAGAATGATATCAAGAGACACGGTTATCCCTTTATTATTCTCGTATTTCGTAACGGGAGTCAACCCTAATAGTTTACATTCCTAAGTTTCTTATTTGAATACAACCAAGGACGTCCAGCCCGAGATAATGCTAATAAAGTCGATTATCACCATGACAGACAAAGCTGGACATATCAGAGACAGCACCTTGGAAAAATAACACTGGTTCTCGTTCGCCCGTTTTATGGGCGGAATTACAATCTCTACAATATGCCGACAAAACTAAACATGCAAATCACGCCGTATTTTTTTTTTTTTTTTGCTTTTTTATTTTTTGTTGGAAGACATGCGTTAAGGCACCTGAACTCAAGGATAATCGCCCCCAATATTTAATTACGATGTCTGAGGTGTCCTTAAAAATGTTGATGGTGCAAGATAAAAAAAGACCAGCATAAAGCAATATGTTTGCATGCCTTTTGAATTAGCAGGTTATCATTTTAAGCGCTCGAAGATTTCAACAAGTCACTCACAAATACATACATCGTCGATTCAATTTTTTATTGGTGGCGTCCGTTGACTCGGCTAGAACCCCAAGGCAAGCCGCCGATAGAGTTGGCTACTTCTCGCCCAGAAAATAGGCGGTATCAGTAAAAAGGAAAGACGTTTACAACACCCCGTAACGCCGAATCAAAGCGCAGCTTTGATTCGGCGTTACGGGGTGTTGTAATGGAAGTCTTCGTTGTCCGTCCCCCCTTTCTATGTATCTTCCTCATGTCTAATTACCGTTACCAACACGCTCGTTTTGTACGTAAAGCGCAGCTCTTGAGGAGAACAAGGGAAGGGTACTGAGTTGAAGGTATATCCCTCCTCCCTCCTCATCCTACCTGCTACTCCTCCTCGCCTTTTCCTTCTTCTTCCTCCCTCTTCTCCTCGTCCTCCTCCTGCCCTTCTTCTCCCCCTTCACCTCCTTTTCCTCCATACTCTACCTCCATCCTACTCCCACTCCTTCTTTTGCTCCTCTTCCCCCCTCCCCTTCCTCCCCCTCCTTCCCGCGCGGTATCTCTATGGGAAACGTCCCATAATGCAACGCGCGCGTCACTACGGTGCATTATGGGACGTTTCCCAGAATGCACCGCGCGGTTAGGCCGACGGCGACGCCGACGCGTTACGGTGACGCATTAAGGTTATGCCGACTGCGACGGCAACGCGTCACGCCGTCGCGTTACGGTTACGCAGGTGGCGACGGCGACGCCGACGCGTTACGGTTACGCAGGTGGCGACAGCGTCATGCCGATGCGTTACAATTACGCTGACGCCAACGCCGACGCCGACGCGTTACGGTTACGCCGAATGCGACGGCGACGCCGACGCGTCAAGCCGACGCGTTAAGGTTACGCCCACGGCGACACCCACGCCCCCAAGCCGGAAACGCTCGAGCGGAAACGCTCAAACCGCTCAACCCGAAAACGGGCGCCGAAAAGCTGCACTTAAAAAAAAAACAATGTGGTTTTTGTGAAGCTGATTCCTAGACCACGTTTGAATCATTGTACCAGATGGGTAGTCATCAACTCAACTTGTACTTGCTCATAAAAATAACAACTTTACAAGAAATAACAATTTTGAAAATTTTCGAATATCTGGTTAGTACAGAGGAAAAGATGTTTCGCCCAACTAAGACGACACCCTTCAGGCATAACCACACAAAATAAAAACACGAGCAAGGAGCAGAAAACGATTACCAAAATACCAAAGGTGATTTAGGGGCGCCGCTTCAAATAGATCATAAATCCTTTGCGTTTGATTTACATCCCTTCGAAACCAAACCACCGTTCGCACCGTGCCGGTACTTTGAATGCCGCTTGAAAGTTTTATATATGGAATATGATCCTTCTGTTTGTTATTGTACGCACTGATCCACATGACAGTTCTTACTGGAGGATTCCATCTCGTCAATCGAGGCAGTGTCTGCTTCTGATCACACTTAACTCCCAGAAAAGTTTTGTTTGTTGAACAAAAACTTACTGGGCTAATAGCGACGCCGAATGTCGACTACTCCACAAGCGTCGATTAGTCAAAAAGTGCCGACTAGTCCACAAAAGTCAGCTAGTCTATTTTGACTACGCCCTTTCTTTGAGCGCTATCGAGTAGACGGCTCAATTCTTGTGAACTGCGCACAACAAGAAAACTGTGGTTGTGTCACCTGATCGAGTGATGTTATCTATTCACTCTGTCTTTAGCACTCGATGAAAGTAACCGAGTCAATGGGTGCCATTTATACTTCTAGTGTTCACAATTGAAAACGCAAGAGGGGTCTCGAACACTGTTACGGTGATGCTAAAATTGCAATAGCCACAACGTCACATTAATAGTTCACCATTTGGTTCAGTTAGGAACAAGGAGAGGCAACACTGTTCTTTCTGTGCTGACTGTTTTTGTCCCTAAGTGTCGTTATTTTTCTTTCATTCTTATATTTTCACCAACCCGCTCTTCCTTCCTTTGCTTCGGTTTGGCAATTTCAGTCCTTTGGGGCTTACTTAAAACGCACCATTTCTGCAGCCAAGCGGCTCAGCAGGAGTCCTCGCCGCCTCCGATGCACATAAACAAGAGAGCCGTGTATTTTTTTTTTTGCCTTTTTATTTAAAAACCGGGGCAGGTACGCGTATATGGAGGAACGTCGTGAGGAACCAGCAGGGGAAAACAAGGAAGCAAACAGACAAGGTAATGCTCTGAAATGAATGAATGAATTGGGTGCTTAATGGCGCAGATGCATCACCGTGCACTAAGAGACGTAACAATAGCAATGTCGTGGGTTAAAGCCTTGGAAACCTAGAAGGACTAGCGTCTGTATTGACAGCCGTCTTGTGCATAACAGGAAACCAATTCGTCATATTTGGTTGCGCACACCGGTCTAGGTGTGAAAGCCTGGTCACAGTTTATTCAAAACGGCTACCGACACGAAAGTTTGTGTTCGTATACGTTTGCGTTCGTATAAGAATGTTCGTATACTCTCGATGCAATTCTCAAAGGAAGCAGTGAGGCATAATTCTTACAGGACGCTGCACTGAAGAATGTATGAGTCTGTGTGCCCTTTACGCGGGGTGGGGTAAAACAAGGAACCTGATATATTCGCTGCACACATGCACCAGCTGTACACATATATCATACTATATGAGCAACTATATGGAGACATATTTGCTCACCTCCGCGGCACTGCAAGCAATCTTGCAAAACAAAAAAAAAAAAAGCGACTTCGATTTCAGCTTTTGCTATTACTTTGGGTCTTTGGTAATTCAAAACTGCAAGTATTTATAAGTAACAATTGTATGAAATCTAGAAACGTTCAGTATGATTGACCGTAACCCCTAAAGGTATCGTAAGCGCTGGAACTGGTCAGGAGCAGTATGCTCAATAGCTCTACTTATAAACAAAACATTATTATACTTGTGATGTTAAATCAACACTACAGACGTGAGGTGGGATGCAGGAAATACGAAACACCCAAGATGAATGGTGTCCGTTCCGAAGAAACCACCTTGCACCGGGCGATGAAGTAACATCTCACGCAGTCACAATGTCTTTACTTTGGAAACTCCGTCCTTTCAGTCAATTTAGATAATATTAGAAGGTTCAGTGCGAAGTTTAGGTGCAATATCAGGGCTGAAAACGCCCTGGGTTGAACAGGTCTCTTGTTCTGAGTCGTCGTGTATGGTAGAAGATGATCCGGAATCAGCCGAGTGTAGTCATATTCCTCTTTGCTATGTTCCTCATGAGAAACCTGGCAACACTAGGTATGAATATTTTAACTTTGAATTAGGTCAAGCACAGAGTGTGTGGCCTCCAACTTGTCTTTAGTCCTTATCAGTGCTTGTCGATTTACTTTTGTATTCTGCTGCTGTTGCTGATGTCTTGTTTTAGACTGATCCATGCACACGCAGGACATCATGTTTATGAGGTCCCATTCTGTCCTCCATGATTTGTTAAGTGCAGATGCTTCCTCACCATAGGATCACCGGTGGAGGAGTGTGAATTGCAGGTTGCCTGGAGATCACGAAACCTGTGCAGGTCTTCAGACGACTTCGGTATTTCTAAAGGTTTAAGTTGCACAAAATAACTTGCACAGCACAGCAGGTTTTTACGCTTATCCGCACAAACGGTTTAAGAGCCTTCGTTTGGCTCTTAAATATCCGAGAACTCACTGACGGCCCATATTGTAGGGTACAGGTCTAGATGAATCGCTCATCTTCGAGGAGCCTTAAGTAAGACTTCAGTAGATGAAACCAGGATTGATGTGCCTTTGTCAGGGTGAAGTATTGCGTGATTCCTGATGCATTCCAAGAGCGGTTTATCTGCGCGTTACAAGAAAAATCTCAATCAAGTCTTAAAAATGGTAGGACTCAAGCGGTTTGACAAAACTTGTTCCCCTCTTGAAATCTGAAATATAGGCTTCTTTTTACCCACTGTTAAACATCTATATCTTAGGCTTCTATTTTGTTGCATTTTGTTTTTCACGGGGATAATAAAAAATAAAATTAAAATATTTAGCTGATAATTTTGCAATGATCCGCGAATTGCAGGAAAAGTTGAGATACAAATTAACATAATTAAAAATCGACACACAGTGAGCATGAGAAGGGACTGAATGGGGAAGGTAAAACCTTAGGACCATGATTGATTTGATTACTTAAAGTAGTAAGTAAATAGCGCTCGATCTACAGTACATATCTACTGGACAGTCGCCATTACTTTGGTGCCTGGGATGCGTTTCAAACTGCTATGGAGTAGGGTACTACAGCATCCATACTTCGAGCTCCTTTCAAAATAGAGCACAAGCGCCGCCCGGTGATTGTAAAGCCCAGGTCACACTGCTCATACATCATACAAAAAACAGTCTGCAAACACCAGCCACCGCAATATCCGTGGTTCGAATACCCCGTGACAAGTTCGTCCTTGAACGCATTGCCAAGCGGCATTCTAAGCACGGATCTCGTGATGATTCGCGTTCGAATCTGTTTGCAGACCATCTTTTGTACGATTTATAAGCTGTGTGACACCGGCTTAAGGGTTTTCGACACCCTGGTGGTTAATTGTAGAAGAAGTTCTCAGCGATGCCCCAGCTCGTGCCTGATTTAGCCTCCATTGACTAACGGGCTGTAGAGCGAGTAACATAAAATATGCCTGAATTGACTAAAAAAAAAAGATCTTGGAGATTCGCAGCAGTACAGATGTACGACTTGGTCATTAGGAAATCGAAAGAAGATAAAAAGGTTTTGCATTCGCAGTGGTTAGCCAATCGTTCCATACATGATACGTCAAGCTACCAAAACAAATGCGCTGCGGCTAATACACTAAAAAAAATATAGAAAAATTAGGGGAATGTTAGACCCCATCCCAAAGTGTACGAAGATCTTCTTAAAGGGGCGATGCAAGAATTTTGAACTTTGCGGAGGTCCTGCTTATGACGAATCTCCGACGTTAATAGCATATAAAACAGGCCTTCATTTTTCACCACACACGAATAAAAGTCACAGAAAAAACTGAAAGCCGTTTACAATTTCCTGTAACGCCGGATTAGAGCGCAGCTCTTGAGGAGGAGGGTGGAAGCGTACTAGGGATAGGTGACTCTTTGAGGTCACGTGACCTCAGGGGGTCACGTGACCTCGGGGGGGGGGGTCACGTGACTTCAGGGGAGGGGGTCACGTGACCTCAGGGGGTCACGTGACCTCAGGGGGTCACGTGGCTTCAGGAGGGTCACGTGACCCCGCGGCTACGCCGACAAGACGCCGACGCCGCTCAAGCCGGAAACGGGCCCCTAAGAGCTGCGCTCTAAAATTAAAGACAAACGAGCAGCGTTCAGCCCCTCATCTCGCAGCCGGAACAAGCGGCCATGTTACTTGGAGCCGATTATATGCCACCAAAGTTGATCATATAGGGTCATTCCATGCCAAAAGAGACGCGGAATAGACCTGTTGCAAAACGTGCAGAGCCACGACGGCAGGGAATCTCGGGAACCCTCGGTGCAGATCACGCGCTTTCTCGTTGCGTCTCCGCGACTGCGCGCGCGTCCGAGGAGCTACCTGCAATGAAACAATTTATTTAGATAAAAAACAAAAACTGTAACAACATTTTCGTGAAAAAAGAAGTGAAAGCCGTTTACAACTCTCTGTAACGCCGAATTAGAGCGCAGCTATTGTGGAGGAGGATGGAAGTGTACTGAGGAGAGGGTATACCCCTCCTCCTCACCTGCTTATCCTCCTCCTCCCCTCATTCTTGAATCTCCTCTGGGGGGGGGGGGGGTTCACGTGTTCACGTGATCTCGGGGACTCACGTGGCCTGGGGGTCACGTGACCTCGGGGGGGGGGGGGGGCACGGGTGCATTATGGGACATTTCACGTAATGGATCACGCGGTTACCGCGTCGGCGACGGCGACCGCGGCGCCGCTCAAGCCGCAAACGGCCGCCTAAGAGCTGCGCTCTAAAAATATTTTTGCTGATATCATGCTCTAGTTTTTTTTATTTGCATAAACCCCGTGCAAATAAACAAAATCATTTTGAAAAAAAAATATGGTTGCGTACCGCATACATTTATGTGGCTGCATAGTTGCTTATTAACATGCCCTATCTTACAGTAAAATACAAATATTTCAAGAGGACATTTTGAGTCGAAACAGTGGCTTCAAATAGAAGCCAGTTTATCAGATTTCTTTTTTTTTAGTCAACTTGAATTTGGGTGTTAGAATAAATTTGTTTTGTTCGTTCTCATAGAACTATAATTGAATTGCACGTGTTAAATTATTAAAGCGTAGTTTTGTAGCGCTAAATTAATTGACAGATTCACCATTTTATGCAGAAACGGCCTTATTGAGAGCCAGAAAAAGCAATGTGAGTATCGGTGCCTTCAACGTTCGAAGTAGCCGAAAGTTTAATCCCACCCTATCTCTTCAACACATAAAAAAATAGAACAGTACTTTTTGTTTTAGTTGAGAAATTAGTTTTTAAAAATGAACCCATCCGAGAATTTTTCGAAGCGACTGCCTCATAGGCGACCCACGCCGGCGTTTCCAAACGAGGTGTCAACGGTGCGAGACGCCGCCGCAAAGTCTGGCTGCAATAGCGTCGGCTGCTACTCCCAGGCTTTCAGAACATTCCTTGTGAGCTACAACATGCCATGTAGAGGACATTCGTATTTCGCCTGAGCTTTAATCTAATAATTATATCAAAGACAGCGGCTCTCAAGACAGCAATGTATACTAACAGATGATAAGGTGTCATCTATGCTGCGCCACCAACGTCCGAGAGTAAGCCGCGAAAGAGACCAGCGTGCAAGCCAACAGCGACCCCCAGGAGCTCCTGATATGGTTCCCTTTCGAGATCAGGGCCATGCCTCCTGAGTCCTGGACGGCCGCCAGTCGCCGATGGCTCTCCAGGACGTGCACCAGCACCCGGGTGGCGTTGGCGTTGGCCGAGTTGCACGTGTAGTTGCCGGAGTCCGCGGCCCGGACGGCCGGCAGCAGGAGCCTGGACATGGTCGAGCCGCTGCGGCCCTTGGCGACCACGACACGGCCGCCGTGCTCGAAGTTCACAGGGCGGCACTGGTCGTAGCAGAAGGCGAATGCCGGGGCCTCGGGATTTCGCTGATGCTACAGGTCAGGTTCAGTGTGTAGCCGTCTTCCAAGTGCAGGTCGGGCCTTGGGCACTTCGGCGAAAGGGGAAGCGACGAGAGTATAATTTCATTGCCTGTTCATGCACTACTGAAATAATGCAGCGCCTGTCAGGACTCAGCTGTGTTTCAGGAAATAGCTTATATATAATAAAAAATATGCAGTTGAATGAACCGTGCTTGATTGTATGAATCAGTGTGTCACAGGAACGCCGAAAGCCAAAATAAACGGCCCAGCTAGGATTTGAAGAACGACGGCAAACCACACAATAGAGAGCGCTTGCAACGAGTGTCGGACACCTAAAGCGCAAATCGGTTGCCCGTGTGCATACGTGCATTGAAAGAGTGTCGAGGAGGATAATTTTAAGACAGGTTGAAAAAAGTTTGGAGACAACTGACGCGTTCTCGCCACCTCCCCAATATTTTAAGCGCAAACAACGAGACTTCAATTGAGCAGTTGGATAGACTCTCCAATCTAGGCCCATTTACTACTTCCAGCGGAATAGTTACCCCCTGGTGGATGCCGACCCAACTGCTACGGGTAGTTAGTGCCGAATACTGCCATGTTGAGGAAATGTGTGTTTGTAAGACCGTGATGTCAATAGGAGTTGAAGCGATTTCATGGCGAGGAACTATTAGCCATTTTGAGACGCGTTTGTCACTTAATCCTTGAGTTGTCGCTAGCTGTTATTGTTGCGAGTGATGGCGTTACTTCTAGTTTCCTAGTTTAATCGCCACAGCACCAATAAAGCACGTTATAAAGTGGCCGAGTTGATAAATGTACGACCACTTTGCATCCCAAATAGCTCGCCTGCGTAACTTCTCTGCGAACATTGTAGGCGCACTCAGGGGAGCCATGCACCTGCCTCACCGGAGGATCGGAGTGAGCAAGCATTTGTAGAGACCCGCATCCCTCTGCTGGGCGTCGTTCAACTGCAGCAGACAACTTTTGGGGTTCTGCACGTGCACCGTGGAAAACCGCTCGTCCCACGTGTACCGGCCCGCCCGACCGTCAGCAGGTGGAAGTCGTGCAGCTGGTACCACGAAACCTGCACACGCGCACGTGTCGCCATCGATAAGAAGACACGTCATCGACGACTCTAATCATAAAAAAACACTGTCGCTCCACAACTGTCCAGAAAAAAGGTATTTTCGGCATAAAACAACTGTATTACACGTTTAAAAAAGAAATTCGATGCAGCGATACCTCAATTTATCACATAGAAGACCTTCCAACGTTTCATCGTACGTTTTAACCTGACGGATACTCTTCCGGGGGGTGGCGAATCACCTCGTGATCCCTTTGTTCCAGGCTTAAAATATGAACCGAGAAGTGTTCATAAAAATCATAGGGTTACGCGAGTGAAGTGAAATTGTTTTATGAGCCCCTTTACCTACGCCAAACTGAACGGCCATTGCAATGAGCGTGTGACAGAAGTAACCACTTCACCTATAATCACGTCCAAGGAATGGCGTGATTTATAGCTTACGCTCAAATAAAATAGCTCTAAGTAAATTAGAAGGAAATTCACGAGGCTGTAATGAAAAAGCCGATTCCCAAAATGCAGTCGATTGACCTCGATTTCTGGTGCTTCCAGTCACTGCAGCACCGGGCACAGCCTCCAGCTTACAATCCAAAAATGTAAGATGGATTGACCGCTGCAAAAAAGGCTGCTGGTTGTTCCATTTTTAACGTTCGTGCTAATAGCGTGACCGCTGAGCACACGCTGGGCTTTGTACTCATAAGAAATTAAAATGGCCTCTACCCGATTTCGTACATATTGTGAGGGTGGTTTGGGGACAAATAATAAGCAGGCGGAGACGACGGTTTGCCCAGCCAAGACTGAATCTATTCTGCAACGCGCGCGCAATCACGCCTCAGCACGCGCTGTCCCTCGAGCGCTTCAGCGCCCAAGTTGGCAGCACTGGTCCACTGATCTCGCCACTTGGTCGCCACAAATGCTCCTTCTTGGGAGAAGGGGGAGCATTTGTGGCGACATTCGGACATTCAAAGTTCTCAGAACCACGCACGGGCACGAGAGCATGACCCTTAAGGTGCAGCCCCACCCCTGGTTAGTGTGATTCTGAACCAACAGATGGCGGTGGGATTGCCTTCCAGGCCTGTACATTAATGCGAGAAATCGTGTGTGGTGGCGCTTCGATACAGTGGGACATTCTTCTATGTCCAGAATTTGACATCCCTGGTCCCTTGCTTGGTTTTCTCTGCACGAGCTTTCTTTGGAACGCGCACGGCTGTGCCAGTTCTCGTGCAAGGGGGCCAGTTGCCACGCTCCTTGCTCACGTCTCCAGCTAATGCAGGCAGAACAAAACGCGAAAATCGTCCTGAGCCAAATGGTGAGACACATGCACAACAAAACTACCGACGCGTTGAAAAATATAAAATTGCCTGTGCGCCGTTATCGGAGATTTCAGAGGCCAATGACACATATTACAATGTGATCAGATTTATACTGATACGAATGAAGGTGACGAGAGGACTAACGGTGAACTTAAAAATAAAGGTTTAATCGGCGAACTTGTTCCAAACAAAAAAAAAAGTAAACAAAGAGCGTCGAGGCAGCAGAAAAGCAGGCGGCGATTCGGCAGCGTAACAAAGAGCGAGAGCAAGACTGACTCGACAAGGTCGCTGGCAGCTGCTTATCTAGAGTGCGTCACGTCACCATCTCAAAAGTTCGGCAAAGGAGGTTCGAGCGTTGCGCGTTCGGGGCGAGGATGAACTGGCACTTTCGAGGACAAGAAAACAGTGCGAAAGTTCCGTCTGGTGCAAGAATGAACGCGAATCTTCCAGAAGTCCGTGACGGAGCGTTGCTTTCTCAGCTCTGCGGGCGGCAATATGACGGGCCGGCCCTTTTATCGTGCAAGTGTTTGGATCTTTGTGGATTTCCAGCAAAATGTGATGACGTCAAAGTCTGGTGTCCGAAATTCTATCTTGAGGAATTAACTACCTAAAAGAAAAGACTTTTTTGGGGGCAGTCAGGTGTCTCATTTAAGTAGCTGGGTGTTCATTTTGACCCAAACCACGAGACTGGAGAACACAAAAAACTGACACTCAGGTTTAGATGTTGAGTTTGGTAAACCCAAAGTAGGACTGGTGCGGGGGTCATAATCGAAAATGCCGAGGTTAAAAATAAAGTCACAGCAATAAAGAATAATTATTAATTTTAATACGAATTCGGTGATAAATGCAATGACTGACCATGCAAAGATTCTGGGTCTGCTGATAGCTTTTGCACAAAGTTTAAGCAACTTGCAGGGTGTCACAAAAAAAAAATAAGGGTTTCTTTTTACCGCAAGAATAAACTAGTCGTCGCTGAACGCTCATTCTCCGCCCATAGGTAGCGCTAGAGGTACAACCAGATGTCAAAGTTTCAGCCCAATACGATACCTTCTTCAAAAATTATAAGTGATTTTCTGAAAAGTTCAATGGGAAAATAGCGGCAGAGAGTTTTCGAATACATGGGGCTCTATGGGCACCAGAAACGAAAAACAGGCAAAAATGGGCTCCATTTTTCCCATTGCAATTTTCAAAAAATTACTTATAACTTTTGAATAAGGTGTCCGTTCGGGATGAAACTTTGGCATCTGGTTGTGACCTAACGTTACCTTTGGGCGGAGAATGAGCGTTAGGCAATGCGTAGTTTATTTTTTCGGTAAAAAGAAAACCCTGTAAATTGTTTTTGTCACATGCTGTGCCAGTCTTAATGTGGTGATTCATGCGCGCAAGTAGTGGTGTGCAAAAATGAAAACGATGCAAACGGGTAGGCTTTGACGTTGTATAAAATATAGTGTAAGCACGCACATGGTACGCTGATTAAGAATAAAACAGCCCTACGTTTTACACTAGCGTTGAGCGTGTCGAAATTTAAGGGTCCATCAAAAGCTAAAGCTTGTACACATATACTGCTCAGGACATTGTGTTTGAATGCTTATAGTAATTTATTACCCTCAAATTTGGTGTAAGTTTTCTCCTGATTGCTTACAACAGAAAGAAGGAAACATTCTATATCTGGGTTGGTAGAAAAACTCCACCTGCTGACGGCCACCAATCATCTCGGCCCCGATTATGATTATTCACTGCATGCCAACGGTCGCGTGCTTAGAACGAGTCTTTTCCACGTGATTTCATACGATTGCATTTGTTCTTGACAAAAAACAATGTTTAGTCAGGCAAGCGGTCATATGTGAAGCTTGGAATATTTTCTATTGGTTGTGGCACACGTGGCAAGTTGCATAGTTTTTTTTTTGAATCCGCGAAAAAGAATGCTCTTGGGTTACCTTGGTCTCTTATAATTCATGTAACACAGAAGATCACGAACTGAATCGCTGTGGGAAACGAAAACAATAATGATAAACAAGCGTGTAATCACGCCAAAACTGAGGGCATTGCGCATATACAGAAGGTAAGCTTTGTCTCACTAAATACATTACCAATAAAGTATTTGGTTTTATCCTGCGAGCGAAGCGGAACATACAAGTGCGAGCATACTGTCCTGAGCTACACTTCCACATGAATGTCATTCGTTGTAAATGGCATTTGAGTTGCCCGTGTGGCACGCGTGCCACACGGGCAACTCGAATGTATTATACTTCGTCTCACCTTAGCATGGACTAACCGGGAACGCTGTGCTAGCGCGAGTGGCTAGCCTTGACTGCCTTGACTGGAGCACTCGCTGCACGAGCGCTCGTTCAGCCGCCGAGGCTTCATTCGAAGCAACTATCTCGCGCTTTTAGCACGCGGGGCTAACAATAGTTCATACTAACGTGAGACGAAGTATAGTGCTGCGTCGGCATTTGTGTCCAAGGGCCGGTCGAGACACGGGCCTCGTGCACTGGCACCTTTGAGGTTATTTGAAAGACCAACGCAAATACATCGAGGGCATTTAGTCCCTACACTCTCTGCAGCGGGAGCTCCGTGCTTTGAACGGAGCTCGCGCTCGAGCTCCGTTCAAAGCGTGCTCTGATCTGCGGTGCGTGCTCTACGTGCTCTGATCTGCGGTGCCACAACACACTCGGCCAACGATCTCCCACCGCACTTGATTTATCCTGTGAGCTAGACCAAATGAGCTACACTTAGAGTATCGGCAATTTTTCCCCCGATATTGTTTTGGGCGGCGCCATGTTGGTGGTTAGTAACAAATCAAATGCAATTGCCTGTCGTCATGATTCAAAAGTGCGACTTCCTCAGCAATAGTTTCGGTGTCAGGAAGCTCACGTAATATTGCTTTGCTTTGTCGCCAACTGTTTAAACTTTGTGGAGGACGGAAAAGCGTTTCCTGTGATTTCAGATAAAGCTTCACATAACTGACAACCATAATTTTAAGCATCCATATCTGTATGAAGCGTAGCTTATTTAGTGGATCTAGTTGAGCACGACCGCATAGGCACCGAAAGAGAACGAACAGCTTAACTTCGCGCTCTTGGCGCTGCTTGAGTGGCTTCATCAGCCCGTAGCGTTGATTGCGCTCCGAACTAAGGTAAAGCAAAGCAAATATTCAGATCTTAGGGTATTACAAGCCAAACCAACAAAAAGCACTTAACACGCCCAAATAAAAAAAAATATATTGCGGGTTTATTTTTAATAGCCGTACATCTTTTGACGTGCAACCTAAATCTCAGATTGGCCTCCGTCGGATTGCGGGCACCTCGCCCGATATTTAAACCCGACAAATATAGATTCATAGGCCAGCGCGTTGGCTGAGAGGAACTGAGACGTTTTAGTGTCATTGCCACTTAAGAGCCACCGAGGTGGTTTTAGAGCGCAGCTCTTAGGGGCCCGTTTCCGGCTTGAGCGGCGTCGCCGTCGCCGTCGCCGTCGCCGTCGCCGTCGGCGTAGCCGCGCGGTGCATCATGGGAAATGTCCCATAATGCACCGCGCGAGCCCCCCCCCCCCCGGGGTCACGTGACTTCGTGGGGGGCACGTGACCCCCCCCCGAGGTCACGTGACCCCGCCGAGGTCACGTGACCCCCCGAAGTCACGTGACTCCCCTGAGGTCACGTGACCCCCTCCTCGAGGTCACGTGACCCCCGGCGATGTCGCCTGACCCCCCGATGACGTCATCGACACTGATGACGTCACCGGCATCCACATCGTCATCGTCATCATCACTGATGACGTCAACATCAATGATGATGACGATGACGATGCGGATGCCGGTGACGTCGTCAGTGATGATGACGATGACGATGTGGATGCCGGTGACGTCATCAGTGATGATGACGATGACGATGTGAATGCCGGTGACGTCATCAGTGATGATGACGTCATCAATGATGATGACATCATCAGTGACGATGACGATGTGGATGCCGGTGACGTCATCAGTGATGATGACGATGACGATGTGGATGCCGGTGACGTCATCAGTGATGATGACGATGACGATGCGGATGCCGGTGACGTCATCAGTGATGATGACGATGACGATGTGGATGCCGGTGACGTCATCAGTGATGATGACGATGACGATGCGGATGCCGGTGACGTCATCAGTGATGATGACGATGACGATGTGGATGCCGGTGACGTCATCAGTGATGATGACGATGACGATGTGGATGCCGGTGACGTCATCAGTGATGATGACGATGACGATGTGGATGCCGGTGACGTTAGCGACATCCGCATCGTCATCGTCATCACTGATGACGTCATCAGTGACGTCACTGATGTCGTCACCGGCATCCGCATCGTCATCGTCATCATCACTGATGACGTCGTCAGCGACGTCACTGATGACGTCACCGACATTCGCATCGTCATCGTCATCATCACTGGTGACGTCATCAGTGACGTCACTAATGGCGTCATCGGTACCCGCATCGTCATCGTCACTGATGACATCATCAGTGACGTCAGTGATGACATCATCGGCATTGGGGGTCACGTGACCCCCAAGGTCACGTGACCCCCCAAGGTCACGTGACCCCCCCTGGTTAGTCTAACCCCCCCCCCCAGCGCCCTTCCCTCCTCCTCCTCAAGAGCTGCGCTCCAATTCGGCGTTACAGGGAGTTGTAAGCGGCTTTCACTTTTTTGAAACAAAATATAGTCGAACCATTCCGACAAGCATAGTTTGATATCGTAAATGATTTATGCAAGTGATAAACACATTAAAATGTTTTCGCATACGTGGCGGAATCTGAAATGGCAGAATGCATTTCATGGCGCCCATTTCATTTGGATCGCGTCGGGCATGTGTACCGACGCACAGTAGAACGCGCGCAAAAGTTGCTGTGGTGCACCCGCAGCCTCGCGCTTGTTGTTCTGAGATCTCTGGCTCGCTCACTGCGGGCATCCAGGCATCGGACACCCTGACATCTGACACTTTTTCTGTCTTTCACGTGGCATTCCAAGCGGCACACGACGGAAAAGGCACATCAAGCTGTTCTTGAACACGTGTCGCCATCTGTACTTTATATTAAGAAACTACAACTCGCCGTAACTGAATGGGAAAAGTTTGAGGTCTTATAACATTCTTCACGGGTAATATATCGATATGGAAGTTCTGGAAAATGTAATATCGAAGGATGCTTCCTAATTTAATGTCTTGTTATTTTGATTAGTTGACGTGATTCCGTTTTTATAGCGCCATTAAATATTACAATTTTAAACTTTATTTTTTATTTTAAAATATACATTATCTGTACAGTTCGCTGCTTACTTTTTTTTTTATTACATCTAACCGAACGCTCACGTAAAATATCGTGGGCGATGGGACGTTATAACTCGAGACATAATTTTTTTCAATATTAGAGACTGTGGTGTATTAAAAGCCAAATAATTAACTAACAACTAAAGATAATCGTGATATCAAGACATTAAAGCATTGTTGAGAAACTGCTCTTTAATTTGATACTAACTTTATAATTGTAAGATACACAGAAAGAAAGGTATAAGCCGTCGGAAGCACCAAAACGTCATGCACGGTGGGGTTGCACCTTAAGCCTGGTTCAGACAGTTGCGTTTGACTGCGTCTGACTGCGTTGCGGCAGCAAGAAACAAG
The DNA here is from genome assembly GCF_016920785.2 of Ixodes scapularis. NCBI lineage: Eukaryota > Metazoa > Arthropoda > Arachnida > Ixodida > Ixodidae > Ixodes > Ixodes scapularis. The sequence continues at coordinate 75,765,540 of NW_024609837.1, forward strand.
GACATCCCTGCTGCTTATGTTGCGTGCCAAGATGATTCCTTGAATCGGATTCCACGCTTCATACGAAGCAGACATGTGCCGGTGACTAGCTTTCGGTTCTCGACGCAACGCTGTCAAACTCATTCAAACGCAAGTGTCTGAACCAGTCTTTAGAGCTTCGTTTGTACCAGCTCTCAAGCAAATGACACACTACATAAAGCTACACATTTGCACCAAAGAGGCTAATATATTGCTAGACTACTTTAAGAAAAAGTATAGAAGAACGTAATGAGTAGGTCAGTTGTATTGGGCGCGACTAGTCATTGGTTTTGTGAATATATACTAGATTGACCAATTCTATCACCTCTGTGGTGCCGCAGGTTGTATAAGAACCGAATATGTGTGTGGTACGCGCTGTTTTTTATGTTCAATTTTGAAAAGCATTAGATAATTATGCGACCCATTTTTGTCCAGTTGCCCCATCCATGAGACAGGCCAAAGGTCCATATTTTGGTGCTTCTCAAGCTCACTAGTTTACGGGTCGCCCTAACTATACTTCGTTTTGGCTAAGACTAATGGGACCATTCAAGATAATGGCACCAATCAATCAGCGTCAAAAGCGCAAGTCGATGGGCCACTTTTGTTTATGATTCGTCCAGCGAGTAAAGAACACGTACAGAAACACGGCGAACACCACGATGGTGCTCTTTTGACTTTGTCTGATTAGTCCTACGAGCACGTAGCATCGGCTGCGTCTTAACTTAAGGTGAAGCGAAGTGTAACAGCCGGACTATAGACCTTCCAGCGTTTATCAACCGGGCGAAAAATGCTGAGTCACTAAGCTGCGAACACACGCCAGCGTCTGATATACAGCAAAAGAGAGCAGCAGTGCATGCTCAGAAGCGCTCGACAGCCCGGAAAACAAAGATGGCAGCGCGCAGAAGGCGATCGTTGGAAAGGTGTAAAGGCTTCTTTCGAAAGACTGCGCTCTGTGGGTAGCTGTGGAATACCTGCACAATGGAACACCGAAATCCTCTACGTCACGGCACAGTTTATGTGTTGGGTTGGATGAGAAGGCAAAAACACACCCACAGAAAAAGCTGATGAGCGCAGTGACGTCGCACTTTCGACGCTGTTTTATTGGCCTATGGGCTGCTATAGGAGCCGACGAGCCAATCGCGGTAAACGCTGGAGCGTTGACCACGCTCCGACGTTAGCTATGATATGGAATGAATTGCACGTTTCACAATGGCTGTTGTTCCGACATTATAGTGGTCCAGACCTTCTAATAATGGCAAGTGACTTTCGAAAGGGGTTTATTAGCGGGAGGGAGAGTTAGGCAAAGCTAGCTGAGATGAAATCATCAGGAAACATAAATGTACTCACACACACAAATAACACACAAAAAAAATTAAATTTGCCGGCTCGATTTTTGCAAAGAAAAACGAAACATACAAACACGTCAATCTTGCCATAAAAAGTAATCAAAATAAAAAATAAAAAAAACCAAGCATAATTATTTAATTTTCCCCACGGAATGCGGTCCCTGTGTCAAAAATGGGGTCTTCCGCAACGCGCGGGTTGCAAAACCAAATACAGAAGACAAATGGACCCACAACTAGCAATTTTTAAACGGACATGTTCACAGAGGAAATGCGCGTCCTGCGTTCCGGCGTCCGGTTGGAGTGCCGCTGGTGTGACCACGCAATCCCACCTACAAGACGAGGCCCGCGTCCCTCCCCACAAAGCGCCGTCGCTAGTGGATTCAAGCAGCGTCGCCAACCTTGCCTCAGTCTCACCGTCGACGTGTCGTAATGCTCTGCTAACGCCGACCTACATAGGGCGCATTCTGGACGAATTTACGCGCGTTTCAGCGGGCGTAATCACGGCATTCGGCAAGCAGTTTGTTTTCAAAGAAGGGACAAGGGGAGGGTTGCCAAACCACACGGTCTTTTTCGTCTGCGTCTCCTCGGCCTTTGGTACAGTGTGGCCCGGCTCACGCTTTTCATGAAACGAGGCAAAAGGCAAATCGGCTGCTATATTATCGGCTTCCGCAAGAGGACAGAAATAAGTGAATGTTAATTTGCAACGAAAGCCAAACTTGCTAGCGCTTGCCTCAAAAATCTACCTTGCAATCTCCAAGTCGCTAACAAATCCCAGAAGGAGAACGGCCGCGTTATCTCCTAAAAAAAGGTTGTTTTTTGTTTTTCGTAGTGCTTGCCACATATATGTTTTTTTGTTGTTTTTTTTTCATCTCAGTCACGTGCTTATCGCTCGTTCAAAATAGATATAGCATTTTTGTACAGTTGGCCGATAAACCGGAGAACGCGACAAGCAGCGCCCATATCAGCGGCTGAGTCAAGCAGCAGCCAGCCGACCGCAATCCTAGGCAAGCCAATTCTCGAGCAACTTTCGGCTGTCAACACGCGAGCTGATTGGCCGGCACCGCGTCGTGCATGCGCTTCCGGATACGCCACGCCGAAATATGCCGAAGCGCCAAGCTCTGTCTGGATCGGATCGTCGAATACGCGCGTACTTACGCCGACCTTGAGGCGTCGAGGAAGCGCTCGTCCCGACTTCCTCCCTGATTACGTCCACCGAAAACGTCCGTAAATGCTTTCAAAATATGCCTTATGTAGTTCGGCCTTTATACTTCGACGTCGAGCGCAGCAAACGCGGCGTAGCGCAGCGCCCACAGACTCTGATTTGACGCAGATATCTATACTTCCTGCTCGCCAGCCAATAAAATCCGCACGTTCTGCGTCAAGCTGCGTTCGCTCCGCTCAACGTCGGAGTACAACAGAGCCTTGAGAGCGTATCGCAACGGGCGGATGGTTCACAGGCGTCGACGCCAAGACGGACGCATATTCGCTGCTTTGCGGCGGCTCTTCTTGAGCTTTAACGTGTTCATCGCTTGGGGCGAATAGGAACTCCACAAACGATGCCATCAAGCGCATGCCTTGTCTTCAAGGTGCTGTTGGTGTGACGCGTTCTCCAAGCTCTCATCTCTCCATTTTCACGCTAAATGTTTTTGTTTGTTTGTTTTAAAGAATGCAATGCGTTTCACCCCCCCCCCCCCCTTAATCCCAAATTTTTGTCCTTCGGACTGTCCGTCCGTCCATGAATTTCCCGCTAATTTTAGCGGGGAAATTGATGTCATGAGAAATGTACAGGAATTCAGTTTCTCAGCTAAATTTAGAGGGAATATTGACGTGTCCTGACGTCACGGGACACACTGACCTATCCAGTTCCCCCGCTAAATTTAGCGGAAAGATTGTCGGCTTTTGACCTGTATACCGAATCGGTTTCCCCGCTACATTTAACGGAAAAGTAGCGTCACGAGACGTCTGCTGACGTCAGGTGACCTGTACGTTACGTGGTGTATCTCAATCGACGACGCATGACTTGACGTCACGTGACCTATACAACCATACAACGGGAAGATATGTGTCATGTAACACATCAATTCCCTTGCATATTCCCTATAATCCATTTCGTGCATTATACGCGTACACAGCACGTTGTGCCGGTCAGGAAAAATAACACTAAACAGTGCACTCGTTGGGTGACGAGGGAGATTTCACAAGCAAAACTCCAGGCAAATACTCCAAACAGAACACGTATAGACAAGACAAAATTAGCTGTGCTATGTAGTAAACTTCAGTCGTTAATTAAGAAAATCGAAGTATGACCTTCATTTTGGAGCTACTTACCGCGCTCGAGACAACACGTAATCAAGATTGAGAACTGTGGAAGAGAAAGAGTTGGCATATCAGTTATAGCTAAAACATTCAATAACTATTTCTCGTCAGTATTTATGACAAACGACGGACGTTTCCCGGAATATAGACAGAATGCGATAGGTGTAACGGATGTCCAGGTGTCACGGGAAGACATTTTCGAAGAACTTTAAAATTTAAACACAAAAAAAAAGTCAAGCAATGGTTTCAACGCATTCTTAAAAAAGTTATGCGGAAGTTAGTACCAATGCATAAAGTAAGTAGCAGACTTCAAGTGCATAATTACAGACCAGTTTCTCTGCGTTGTTCATGCAGTAAGGTTCTCGAACAATTTTTTTTTTCTTTAAGCATCTCGTGACTCATTTTGAGGCAACTAGCTTCATATCTGATCAACAGCATGGTTTTCGGCACGGCTTCTCGACGGTTACACAGCTTTTTCATGCTGTGAATGAGTTTGCTAAACTTATCGACAAAAGCGGCCAGATGGACGTTATCGTTTTATATTTCGCAAATGCCTTCGTTCGAATACCACATCAAAAACTGAGGACGAAACTTAAAATTCTACTCAGAAATGAGAGACTCGTGCGGTGTTTCGATTCATACTTAAGCAATTGCCAACATTTTGTTGAGGCCGGCGGTATAATTTCCCCGACTGTCCCGGTGATTTCTGCAGTACCCCCAAAACCGTGCTCGTGATTTTGATTTTCTTTTTTTCTTAGTTTGTATAATCAATTTTAGTGTCGATAATAGCTTACAACGTTGGTTTGCCGCGGACGGCTGCGTGTTGTTTTCGGAAATTTATTTCATAAGCGATCAAATAACGCTTTGTAGCTGCTTAAAGGGATGCTGAACCGAAATCTGGATTCCACAAAACACGCGGAAAAAGCGTGCAACGGGATGCTACAAACACCAAAACATCACTCATAGAGCGATATCTCGAACGGATTACCGTATGTTTTAAGAAAAGGAGGCGCATTTGACAGAAATATTCACGTCATGTTTCACCGAGAAGGAGAGGGAACGGCCTCGCGTCTTCTTCGCCTCGCCGCCTTGAGGGAGCGAAGCGAAGAGAGGAGGAAACGAGATATCTCTACGTCACGCGCCTCGTCGACCTGGTTCCAGTCTCGACCTCTTTTTTCCAAAAATACGGCTGTCCATTCGAGATATCGCCTTACGAGTAGTGTTGTAGGTATTGTAGCGTCCCGCCTACATCTCCGGCATTCTTTTTTTTCTGAAATTCAAACTTTGGTTCACCATCCCTTTAAGCAGTATAACGGAATGGCGTACGGACTGGCAGACGTCATCAAACAATTCTAAATGTGTATACACGTGCGTCACATAAAAGAAAACTTCCCTTGGTTTTAGATACGCCATCGACATTCATCCCTTAGTAACTGTTGGGGTGCCTTGATGTGCGCTTCGCATAGGGCGATGCCAACTGCCTGCTTCCCTTTTCCACACCCTCGTCCACCGCTATTTCGTTCGTCATTGTCTCCCCGTGCGCCGGAAAGTGGCCTTTGTGTCCATCGGTCCTCCCATCTGAGGGGGGAAATGATAATCCTCCCTCCGTGGGTTCCACAACGCTGCTCCGAACTTGTGAGATAAGGTGGTTGTTTCCGGGAGGGTTATAAGCCCGCGGATTGTCGCCGAGGACCAAAATGGCTGCTGGTTTGTCGGCGAGTGGTATTACAAAGGGTGGCATCACCCTAGCAAAGCGCACAGGAAGGCTCCCTAGTAACTGTCATTGAATGAAATTATGTCTGTGTTGCAATCACGTCAAAACTCAGCTTGAATAGTTATGTAGCATTAATTCTGCGGAAAGCAACGGCGAAATATTGGTATTGGTTCCTAAAAACGAAACTTTGACATTGCACACCACAAACAAATTTAACAGTGTACAGTACTACCGTACGTCCTGTGCTGGAGTACACAGATGGGGTGTAGGATCCCACTTTCAAAATTAGCATAGACCGAATGGACCTTTTCCACATACCGACGGCACCAGGCGGTAGCTGCACGAACTAAAAATTGAGGAAGTGACCCACCTGCGCTACCAATCGATAATGAGAGCTGCGCTACCAGTTTCTTCGCTCTCTGAGCTGCAACGCGTGTTCAACGCGACTTTAAATAGGGGAAAGAGAAACACAACCCAAACGTTGTGTTTTTCTTTCCTTCCACTTTCTTTTTTTTTCTGTAACACAATTATATATATGCTGCAGTTACGTGTTCTACTCGCTGACCAACAGCCTCCTTCCGAAATTTCTCAATTTTTCGTACCGACTTCCTCCGCTTGGCATCGGGCGTTCGCGCGTGCGCAGAACGCTTCTCGGAAAAGGTCCATTGAACGGGTCCAGAAGAAAGCGCTATGATTTGTGTACAACGAATACAGAAGGAAGAGCTGAATCACAAAATTATATAACTTATCAAAAATACCACAGTCTGAAACATGCCGCAAAATAAATCGTCTTAAAATTCTTCATAATATTGTTAACAACTGTTCATGAAGGTCATTGAATTATTACATGCAATGTGGATGGCAAGTTCGTCTGCTTCTTGCTCAGGGGGTAGCGGTGACGTCAAAACGCCGAGCCCTGATTGGCTGGTCGCGACCCCCTATCTGAGCGTCGTCTGCTCCTTTGCAACATAGTCCGCGTCTGTCTTACCTTTTCTGCGACTTTCAAAAGTGCAGAGGCCCGAGGCCAGGTTCACAAAACGATCTTACGCCAAAAATATGCGTAAGACAAAACTTGAGAACAAATTCGTATTCACGAAACGAAAATTTCGTAAGTTTTGCGCAGGTTGCGACGAAATCCTACGACAGCTCCGAAGCTGTCTTAAGCGTGTTTCACATGCAGCGATTTTGGCCCTAGAGCGGCGCGATTTCTGCCGTCGCGGCGCTCTGGCCAGCATCAGCGGTTGAGCGGCACGAGCGCCGCGACGGCAGAAATCGCGCCGCTCTAGGGCCAAAACCGCTGCATGTGAAACAAGCTTTACGCACTTCTTACGATCAAATCAGCACGGCCGACAGCGTTGCAGTCACGACGACCAACGGACGTTTATTTTTCTACGTGCGCTTCTCACGCGTCCCGACTTCAAGCAGCAAGAAAAAAGTAAAAAGTACTTGAAACAGACCACGACGAACAAGAAGGCTGGATCCACAAACACCCGGGAAAAGCACCAACGGCCACGATACCACCGAAAACGACCAAGCGAGCACAGCAGATAGGCCTAGCAGGCACTCCGACTCGGCGATCGTCTGCCCACGACCGGCTGGTGTGCTGAATGGGATATGCCCGCGCGACCCTTGCGAACCCTTCCCGTATTATACTTTGATCGCCGACCTCAGTTTTAGATTAAGAGGTCAATTTCTTCCTCTTGTTATCTCCTTGTTTCTCGAGGCAACGGTGACTCTTGCCGGTGAAAATGCGGTGAATCTCCGACAGACAATTTTGAGGTAAAGCAGCCATCGCTTTGACTAGCAGACGTAAAGCAGACGATGTTAACTGCGGCAACCCGCCGACGCCGTTAAAGTATGAGGGGTCTCGCCGCACACAAAAGGAGGAAAAAAGTATTTGGGAGGGAACCTGTGGACTCTAACATGCTCACTCTCGGTTCTTAGCAAACAAACCTTGGCGCCTCGGGACACCCCGCTAGTGAGTCCTTTGACTTGCCTCCTTGATGCGCGACTGCTAGTTGTTAGACAAAAACAACGTACTGCTCGAGTTATTTCGTCTGCCCTCTCTGAAAGGCGAAGTCGAGCTCGCTCGTAAAGACCTGCACTTCCGAAAGTCGCAGGAAAGGTAAGACAGACGCAGACGACGTTGCAAGCAGACGACGCTCAGATAGGGGGTCGCGATCAGCCAATCAGGGCTCGGCGTTCTGACGTCACCGCTACTTCCTTTCTCATGCGCAGAAGACGAAAATGACCCCACTTGCGAGGCGTATACAACTCTGGTAGGCAAGCGCGCAACAAGCATTCGAAACATAACGTGGTCGCTTAGTGCAGAACTGATCCTCTAAGAAGTAGCTCTTTCAAACGTACAACTAATGAGTGGAACAGTTTACACGAGAGTGTAATAAATATAATCCCTACCTCATAATCTGCTGTAATGATAGAACAGCTTTTTCGCAGTGACTGTCAATTGTTTTACGGCGAAGCTGTACGTATATGACTCGTTGGTCTAGTTTATGCGATTCCGTCGACAAAACAGTAGTCGGGAGAAAAAATAGTCGACAGACAACCCACGCGCGCGCCTTATTGCCGTTCACGCGTGCCTTATCTCGTATCATGTTGCTTTTACACTTGTTTCAATAAGAACATTACAAAAAGTGTCAAAACCACGTGATAGTTCGTAAACAAGTAGCGCTCTTCTCATGCGTTTCTCGGTAAAAATAGCGGTTAAGTACACTGCCGCGGCAGCGTATATCCGTTCGCCTGGACCCCCATCGCGGCGAGGGAAGAAAAAGAGGGAGAGGAGGACACCCTAGCAACGGCGCTCACGCCGGATGGACTGATCGGCAACGCGCGGGAAGTTGAATTTCGGATTCGGACAGCGGGTGTATCGCTAGGGACCGTGTTAACCCAGCCCCCGCCTGCGTTTACGCCGCTTCGTGGCAACATTCTGGGGCTGGACATTGCTGAACTATTAACCCACTCGGCCCCCCCGGGCACGCCGCTTCGCGGTGTCCAGCCGACAACCCAAGCCCAGCTGTTCCCCATAAACCTAAGGAAAGGGTGTCCCATACCATTTAGTTCAGTGAATTTTCGGGGACAAGATTCGCTTTTTTCAGTGCTAATCGTAACAAAAAAAATCTCCTAAATATTGCCAAATCCTTCGGCAAAAATAAAATGTTCGAGAAAAAAAAAGTAAGCCCACACTCTGAATCAAATCGAGGTCCAGCGAAGGACGCAAACACCTCACCACCAAGCTACGCTACCGCTTCAGAAGCTCGTTGTAAACGCTGGCTATGTTGACGGCGGCGGCGTCTATCTCCACGAGCCAGCCAATCCGGCTTCAGCGCCTTTGCTACGGTGTCTATCATTGCTAGCGTGTCCTCCCCTCCCTCTTTTTTTATTTCATCACCGCGTTGGGGGCTAAGGCGATCGGATACACGAGCCGCGCCAATGGCAGAATACGAAGGGGGGAGTGACGTCACTACCCCGCTAACCATGCGAAGCACATAGGGCTCACCGCATGCGTTTCGCGGTAAACATTACGGTTCCATAGTCTTTGATATAAAAAAAGGTATGGTGCAGTGCATTTACTTTTCTTTCGTCAATAATTTGGTATAGACCCTTTTGCGTCCTGACTACCGGTCTTTGCAACCTGTTGAGCTTGCTTTGTCTCCAGTGCTAGAACGCATAAATGATACACGAATAACAAAGTTGGAGACTTAACGAGTGCCTTCGGCTGTACATATTAGCTCGAGGAGGAGGCAAGTTGGTTTACAAGAATACTCGCCACCTTTTAATGCATATAGCACATGATTCAAGAACCCCGAAACTGCAGGTAATGACACATACACTCAAAAGTTTCAAACTGAGACTTGTTACCTGCAGCCTCGGTTTTTTTTAATTATGTTTAATATGAGACGGAATGTATTCCCGACTCATTCGGTGCTGTGCATGCGGCCACGTGTGTGTTTCTGTGTGTCCCACCATGGTGTTCGCGCCAGATTACAAAGAATCCTCGCCTCGCGGCCAGCGGAGAAGGAAAGGGAAGAAGAAAAGGGGCGGAAAAAAGGGCGGTTAGCCATCGCCAGCCTTCTGACGAGGAGAGTGTTTTGTAGCTGTCTGTGTCGCGCACTCAAGCTGAGTTTAGATAAAACCGCATGTGCCGGAACTAGTGCTGGGTACTGTCTCTCCTCGACGTCGGACCCCGCCGACGGTGTGTATGCAGCTCTAAACCAGTGTCTTCACAAATATACGCCAGCTCGTTTGCGGCCTTACATTATTTATTTCAGCTATCTCACTCCTTCGTTCTTTTGGCGTTAACCTGGAGGGTTGGTTGTTGAACGGAATATCTACATTTCAAGCAGCGGTGTTAATGTGGCTTCGTTGCTGTGAAACTCGTCGTTCTTTTTATTTCTTTTTATAAACCGGAAGCTCTCTGGGACGTCACAGACTGGAGCACCTCCTGGTAGCGTTTGCCATACAAAGGGTCTATAGTGCAGTGAACAATCGTTGAAGGTGATACCACAGCTCCGCTGCCTAACCGCCCTCACAGCGTGGATTTGAGCCTCAATTTTTTACCTTGTATTTTTTGTATTGTCTATTTTCCTTGGTACACATTGCTCGACAGATGAATGTTATAAATGAATCAGTGTTGCCATCTTTTTTGTGTCACAAATAAACTGTTCTGACTGTAAGTGCCGACGATTTGTCATGAATTGCTTCCTGTGCGTTGCGTTATTTTACCCCTGCCTTTTTACGTTATTTTACCCTTACGTTATTTTACCCCTGGCAGCCAATTGGCGGCTGGCAGTAGGTCCAAATAAGTAATTAAATAAAAAAAAAATTAAACCTGTTAAATTCCGAGATCCAGAGATCTTGCAAGGTTAACCGGGGCGGTATTGACTCATGAAACAGTAATATAGTTCAGATGCATTTTGCGCGAAGGGGCGTCGTTTCTTAATCGGGCAACGCGGCCGTAAATAAATAGATGGATGAATACCACTGAACTCAATTAAATCTGCTGCGGCTTGCACTGCCTTGGCACTATTTTAAGAGCAACAACCAACACCTATCGGCTACACACAACTTCACGCTGTAGCCATTTAATCGTATTCCTATACATAACGTATTCGTCTGAAAAATGCGGCTCTCTTCATGGATTGCTTTGATGACAATATTTCCAAAGGATGTTTTTTTCTGCTGATTGTAACCTTGTTTCTTTTATTCATTAATTTTTTTTTATGATTTGAGTGCAACGATGAATGTTTATCATTTTGTATATATACACATTTCTGCTGGTTGTTTGATTTACACACAAGCGTGTTATGCTTTCTTAGACCGGTAAAATTTGCCATGTCACGTGAATAAATTATACTCTGTTCTAAATCACACTCTACGGATTATAAGAAATAGAATAAGGAAACAATCATATTTCAAATAACATCGTTTTGGTCGTCGCCGCCTTCCTAGAGTCTTGTTTTACCTCCCTCTCTTGAAACTCCAGTAGCCTTATTAAACCAATTTTAGCAACTGCATTCTTTAGTCAGCAGAACCATCTGTCAAAATGTTTAGCGAAATTTAAACCGAGCGCTTCACTGCGGAATCCATCGCAGAAAATATTACCGCAGATTTCATCAGGCAGCGTTATTTCGAAGATTGCCACAGCATGGCGCAATCGGTTTTATAACACTGTAGTACTTAATATTTAATACCGTCTTTTCCACACTCTAATACGCAGACTATACATGTTTAAATGTTGAAATATTACCCAGTGCCGACTATACAACTTTTTTTTTAAACCTTAGAGTGCAATAAGACGTGAAGAATTTTATGAATAACAGAATATCCTACTGTTGATTTATGTGTGATACAAATTTCCTTGTGGGCTAATATAGGATGCACTTGTCAGGGTGTTCTCCACATATATGTGGAGTGCATATAGTCTGCGCTTGGTGCCTAAACTGTAGGTAGACATCATAATGTCTACCCTCAGTTTAGGCACCAAGCGCGGACTATGTGCACTCTAAAAAATATGGTTGTAAAATAACACTTAAGCGTTCTTCGATTTGTTCCTATTTTTGCACCATCAAAAATTATTCTAAACACCCCCGCATAGGACTCTTCGGGAAAAACATATAAGGGTTCTTTTAAGCTCCTTTTTTAATGAGAGATAGTTCTTCATTGCGCAGTCGCCTTTCAAGTGCGCCAAGGGGCGATAGTTCTTGAGGCAAAATTGTTTTTCACGAGCTGAAAGAGTCTTTAGGGAGTCGAAGAATCTTTCCAGAACATAGTTTTTTGGAGTATGCACGGCGTGCGGACTATGCACCGCCTGCGGACTGCCTAAGCAAAAACTAATTTCTCTCCTACATTCACCACTGCGGGATGTGCACCGATAGAAGGGTGATATGATCGCGCGGCTCTTCATAGTCGCGTAGAAACTTGACGTGATCTAGAGACAAAAAAGGTAAATTACGAAATAAGGATGAGAAAGTACACGATTTGAGCTGCAAGTACTGATTTCCGCGATCTGTCTAGCCTACGGCGGTGTTTCCGAAACTCGAATATTGCGATGCATTAGTTTCGATCCATCCAACGTTTCTCCTTTCGCCTCCTTCTAAACATCATTTTTCGATTCAAGGCAGCGGAAGGAAATTAAGCAATAAACACGGTTGCTCTCTCTCTTGTTTCGAAAGAATGCAATCAATCTCGCTTCGGCATGCACCACGCGCCTCATCCGAGCTCATTTAATTTCTCCCCGAGGTACCACCCGAGCTTGAGTTCTTTGCTTTGTCTTAATTCACTAATGGGGAAACCGGACGATGCTCTCAAGTTAATCAGCTCCCTCAAATGTCAAAGCTGAAACTAGACACCTTTCACTTGAAGACGAACAAAAATGCACTGCTGTTCTTCTTTTTTTTTTCTTTTCCTAAAATAAACACTTTGAAAACACGACTTTGTGCCACTCGAGACACAAATAGGAAACGGTACTTGATGGCAGATCAACTGCACTGTTATAGAAAAGGGGAAGGTTCTTATTAACGAAAAGCTAATAACTCACAACATTCACTAGGTTCTTAGTAACTGCAGTTAGAGACGGTCAAGCAAGTAACGTTACCAGGTCAAAACGTCAGTGACGGTAACTAACCTCATCAGTAGAGCCTAGTACCTTTTACTACCCTTCACTACATTCAGCTAGTAACTGGCACTAACTCTAGCAAGACGTAGTAACCGCTACTACCACGAAATTGTGATAAAATTTAATATTGATAAGGTAGACTGTATTTCCACGCAGCGTTGTACTTCATGCATACTTGCACTCATATATAAATAACACAGGAAACTAATGCCATGCATAATCGCGCGCACGCTCACGCTCATCCGCGCCAGCGTTTGCGCGCAACGACACGCTAACCGAATTGCTGACCCCAACGGATACCCGTGCATCTTTTGAACGAAGTCGGTTGGGCATTGACAACGCCGTTTATGAACTACGTTAAAATACGATGCTGCTTTCGCAGCAATATTGTTCTCCAAGAAGGCTCGTAAACATTCCAAGGAAAGGTTTTCTTACAAAGAAGTAACGGTACGCACAGTAATTAATTGCGTCAGTCGATAAACAATCCTTACCACAGGTTCTCAGCAGCCATGTCCTCGCTTCCGCGAATAGCAGCTGCCCCAACTAGTGGTGGCTACAAGTTCAAACTTTCCAGCTAGTAACATCTGCACTTACTGCCTCTCACGCCTTTGGTGCTGTAAACTGGTAGTCAAAAGATAGTAACGGTCAGAAGAAGGTAGTTTCTGCTGCAATTACTATAGTCGGTGACAAGTCGAGAATGACGTGGAAGATCTTCCCAGCTCTTTGCGATTCAACAGAGGGATCGCTTGAGAGGAGGTCGCCTCTCCAGCGATCACTCTGCTCATGTGGAACGAGGTGTTAGGAACTTCCACGTCACTTCTAACCTGTCACCGACTGCAACTTTTTACTAGCATGTTTTTCAAAATCTAAACTTTGTTGGAAGGCACTTGAGAATCAACAAGAAGCCAGGTTACAAAAAACCGAGCGGAAAAAAAGTATGTTTTTTTTATCAAGTCGCGGAACACGAGGAACTTTTGTTTCTGGGACAAACACCGATGTTTGTATCGCTGGTGAACCTCAACCATTCGAGTCCCAGAAAACGTACACGCAACAATCGCTTTTCGCAGAGATATGGAAACATATAAACGAAACGGGCGAGCCAGTTTTGTTTTGCGCTTGCAGAACACCAACTGCCAACAAAACAAAACAAAACAAAAATCTTGAATATTAGTGGCAGGTATTGCCCTGAGCTTGTTTCAGTCGCCAAAACGTTTCTTGCTGCAAAATGCAAAAGGGGATCTGGCGCCGACATGGCCGCTAGAAACTTACGCCTCATATTCCTTCAGGTGGTGTGGTTCGTGGCAGCCTTCCATGACGCTGCAGCGACGACGTGTTTCGTCTCGGATGACAACGCCTACCAAGAACAAGTTTGCCCGGCCTTTGTGTTCTGGGATGAGCCCTCGCCGCTGGACATGACAGCGCTGCCGGCACTTCTCGACCATCACATCGACTGGCAACCATGGGCATTCGATCACGGCAGAAAACTACAAAAACTGCTGTCGCACCCTGTCACTTCGGGATCTGGCGCCGACATGGCCGCTAGAAACTTACGCCTCATATTCCTTCAGGTGGTGTGGTTCGTGGCAGCCTTCCATGACGCTGCAGCGACGACGTGTTTCGTCTCGGATGACAACGCCTACCAAGAACAAGTTTGCCCGGCCTTTGTGTTCTGGGATGAGCCCTCGCCGCTGGACATGACAGCGCTGCCGGCACTTCTCGACCATCACATCGACTGGCAACCATGGGCATTCGATCACGGCAGAAAACTACAAAAACTGCTGTCGCACCCTGTCACTTCGGGATCTGGCGCCGACATGGCCGCTAGAAACTTACGCCTCATATTCCTTCAGGTGTGTTATTCTTACCTTCCTATTAACGATAAACCTTTCAAGAAATCGGCGCCAGAACCCACTACGACTGTGATTGTGCGTTTCGTGACCTCGTTTTGTTTGGGATGTACGCGTCTTGTCCAAAATCTTCTTTTGCTTGCCGGTGACGTAGAGCAAAACCCAGGGCCCCTGTCTCCCGAGCAGGAAAAGCAGATGTTTGACGTTATCATGACCATACCGTCAATGCAACAAAGACATTCGGAAATTCTTGAAGAAGTCCGTTCTATTAGAAATCACCAGCAGATTCTCGATCAAAAGGTGACGGCACTAACGGACAAGATAAAGCAGGTTGAAGATAATGTAGCATCCGTACTCCCGATAAAGGCTGAAGTGGCACGCCTTGCAACTCAATCCGATAAGCTTGCCTCAAGTATCACGACCTTACAGGACTCTCACGATGACCTAGATAATAGGTCTCGCAGAAACAACTTAATATTTTTTGGCATTCCAGACGTTCAAAATGAGACATGGGCTACTTCAGAGGAAAGAATTGTGTCATTTTGTTCTGAAAAACTGAACATCCAGATTGATTCTGCTGCGATCGAAAGAGCTCATAGACTAGGGCGTTTTACGCTCACAAAAAAGCGGCCCGTGATAGTGAAGTTCCTATCATTTCAAGATAAGCAGCGAATACTCTCAGTCGTTGGAAGGCTAAAAGGATCGGAGTTTTCGATTAGTGAAGACTACTCGCAAAAAGTTCGCTTGGAAAGACAAAGATTGCTTAGGTTTGCTAAGGACCGCGGAGGGGACTTCAAACTGCATTTCAACAAGCTAAAAATGGCTAATCAGACTTACATGTATGACAGTACTACAGACACTGTGACGAGGATGGAGAGATAACCACTACCGATTAATAGCCACAAACAAAGAATTGTCAATAATAATGACTTGGTTTGCATTGTCGTGAATTGTCGGAGCCTAAAGAACAAAATAATAGAATTTGCCTCCCTCTTGGAAACAATAAAGCCACACGTGGTCCTTTGGCACAGAGTCCTGGCTCGATAATACAATAATGGACAGTGAAATATTTCCATCCACGTATACCACGTACAGGAAAGATCGCAGCGTGCACGGTGGAGGTGTCTTTGTCCTTATTCATAATAGTCTTAGTAGCCTCTCTGTCAATATCGAATGCAACACATGTGAAACTGTTTGGTGTAAAGTTATGCTCCAGGATGGCTCCTCTGTAGCGTTTGGTTCCTTTTATAGACCACCCGGCGCAAACACTGCACAGCCCCTCCTTCAGCTAAGCAATATCCTTTTGAGCCTTGAGGCAACATATACCATTCTTGCAGGCGACTTTAACCTGCCAAATGTAGAATGGGTCTCTTTTCAACCAATCATTCAGACCACGTCTCTTCTTTATTCAGCTTTTCGTGATATGATCAATGCACACTCATTATTACAGTTTGTGGAAACGCCAACAAGGCTTGGTCCTACGAGTGCTAATGTGCTAGATTTGTTTTTATGCAGTGACCGTAATATTGTTTCCTCTGTTCTTACAATACCTGGTATAAGCGATCATGAGGTTGTTGTCGCAAAAATGTGCTGTAATGCAACGCGCCGTCGCAGTTCACAACCACGGAAAGTGTTTTTCTATGAAAGCGGGGACTACGGTTCGCTATCGAGTGAAATAGATGAATTTTTTCCAGAATTCCAGCTGCATACCTCAGCTTTAGATATTAATTCAGCGTGGAATCTTTTTAAGACAAAAATTTTATCTTTAACCCAGACGTTTGTTCCATCACGTATCATATTGGCAAAGCGCCGAAACGATAAACCGTGGATGAATAGAGAACTTCGAACATTGATAAGCAAAAAGAATCGTTTGTTTCGCCGGTATTGTCAATCGAGGGAAACTGTGTTTTACCTTAAAATGAAAGAAATGAATAGGAACATAGCAAAAGAAATGCGCAAGGCACAAAACAAGTATGAAAGAACTCTCTCTGAAAAAGTCAAAAGAAATCCTAAGGAAGTGTGGAAATACGTAAAAAACAAGAAAAATTCTAATATTACTATCCCTGATGTAGTGGATGGCATAGACCATAGCAACGATCGAGAAGGCAAGGCTGAAAGCTTCAACTTGTACTTCCAGTCAGTGTTCACTCAGCCAGGCAGCATGGTTGATAGTCTAAGGAATTTCAATGGGTTTTCACTTATGGATGACATAGAGTTTTCAGAGCACGGCATCACTTTGCTCTTACAGAAGATCAAGGTAGGCTCAGCGCCTGGCCCAGACCGCATTTCTAACTATATTCTGAAAAATTCTGCCCCCTCTGTCGCTTCATATCTAATAGTGTTGTTTAGAAAATCATTTGAACAAAGTGAGTTACCTCTTGATTGGAAAAATGCAAATGTAGTTCCTGTACATAAAAGTGGAGACAAAACAAAAACTTCTAACTATAGACCTATCTCTCTAACAAGCGTTTCCTGCAAGACACTAGAACACATTATTTACACTAACTTAATTAGTCACCTACAAGGTAATAATTTTTTTCACCCAACGCAACATGGCTTTAGGACTGGATATTCTTGCGATACACAATTAGTAGAGTTTACCCATGATATCGCTACATCGATAAACCATGGTAGCCAAGTTGATTGTGTCTTTTTAGACTTCCGAAAGGCATTTGATTCAGTATCACACACTCTATTGCTGCAAAAATTATCTACCATTCATATTCCAAATACACTCCTTAAATGGCTTGAAGCCTATCTCGTTGGCAGGAAGCAAAATGTTGTCCTCGACGGTTTGAATTCGTCATATGTAAGCGTCTTATCAGGTGTCCCACAAGGATCTGTGCTCGGTCCCCTTCTTTTTTTGATATACATAAATGATTTAGCTGTGAATATTTCTAGTTCCGTCAGATTATATGCCGATGATTGCTGCGTTTACCGTGACATAACATGTGAAGCGGACTCTGAACTTTTGCAAAATGACCTAAGCTCTATTCTATCCTGGTGTCAAACATGGCAGATGACTCTGAACCTAAACAAATGCAATCTGGTCAGGTTTACTAACAAACGACGACCGCTTCTCACGGAATATTTTCTTGGTGGCACAAGCTTATCTGTTGTTTTACAATATAAATATCTAGGCGTTCTCTTTTCCAGCGAATTATCCTGGAACTCTCATGTTAATTACCTGTCCTCTAAAGCCAGCCGCACATTAAACTTCCTTAAACGCAACTTTAGGCAAGCGCCTGCAAAACTCAAAGAAACTTTATATATGGCAAACGTGCGTCCGATTTTAGAATATGCTTGCACCGCGTGGGATCTTTACACTAAGACAAGTATAGATGAGCTCGAACGCATACAAAAACGTGCAGCGCGGTTTGTGACTGGCGATTATGATTTCTCAAAAAGCTCGTCTGCTATGTGTACTAAATTAGGGTGGCCTTCGCTTGCTGACCGCCGAAAATATCTTAGACTGTCCTTATTTTACAACACATTTAATAACAGAAATGGCATTAATAAAGAACAATACATAAAAGAACCAACTTATGTGTCTCCCCGTACAGATCACCCTCTGAAAGTCCACGAATACAGGTGCAGAATAAACATATTTAAGTATAGTTTCTTTCCCCGTACAGTACATGATTGGAACAACTTACCAGCTGAAATTGTCTCTGCTCCATGTTTCTCATTTTTTACAACGCTGCAAAATTTTCTGTTAAATTAGTTTTTGCTGTCAATCTCGTATCATCTTTTTCTTGGTGTTTTTGTTGTAAAATTGCTGTGGTGGTATCACATACATAGTTTGCTATTGCTGTCATTGTCACTGTTCCCGCGTCACACAGTCTGCTGTTTATTATGTACTATGCATCTGTGTATATCTTGTACTGTCTTCCCCCCTACAATAATGCCCTATTAAGGGCGCTGTAGGTAACCGAATAAATAAATAAATGTGTCTTATATTCCTAACGAACGTGTTGGTACGATGTACTAGATAACAGAAAGTATAAAACAGAGAGAGGACGAAACACAGACGAGTACGTTCTTTCACGAGTACATTCTTTCAGAATGTACTCGTCTGTGTTTCGTCCTCTCTCTGTTTTATACTTTCTGTTATCTAGTAAAATGTGTCTTATTTCCTTGTTTTCCACCGGGACGAGGTCCTAAACAGTTGGCACTGGTGAACGGACCGCTGGTTGGACAACTGTCCCCTTAATTGGACGGTAACTTGAACTACCTAGCTGGTGTTTTTAAAAACGATGGTCAATTCCCGTCCACTCCGTTATCAAAAAGGGAGCAGTAAGTGACCAGAGGTGGTTAGTTAGAAATACAAAAATTGGGGTGACAGCATGTTTATACAGCGTGAACTTACTCTGCTTCAAAGGGCGAATTGTCCCTCAGACGTAGATGAGCAATTTAGCCAGTGTAGTAGAACCGTTAGCCCGGGGTCTTCAGCGTGTATTACGTAGTAGCAATACACAACCGCACGCCGGTACGGTGCTCTTCCAAATAGAAACGAGCAGCGCTCTGGATTAAACCCAGATCCGTTTTACGTTAGCGTACAATTCTGCCTGTCGCATCTATGGACGCAAACAATTCTTCCCGATGATTTTTTTTCTTGCTGGGCACAAGTTTGTTTAATGAAACATTTAGTTTCTCGGTTCCTCAACAAATTTCCACTCGTCACATGTCATAGTATAACCAAGTAAAACCTGCATGAGATCAGGTGACTTCTAGTTTTCCTTCGAATTGAGGGAAATAAATGCTAGTCGTGATGTCCATACGTTCTTTTCAAGTCAACAAAGAGAAACCTTTAGTCAATTTTGGAAACCTAAACAGATCGATTAATTTAACGACAAAATGTAAATTTCTAGAATTCTGTCCGAGCAGTACTCAGTTAAAGTAAGAAGGTCGCTTCATGACCGTTTATATATTTCATTATACTGTAGCAAGACAAAAGCAAACGAAGATTATAGATGGCTCCGTTGGCTTCCTATGCGTACATGAAATAAATCTTTGATATAATGTGTTTCACGAGAACTCATAGTGGCAGTGCGAGAGAACACGAGACAAACGCAAACGTGCACCAAATCACACAAAACCACGCATTTCACGGGGCGTGCACTGACACAAACCCGCGCACTCCAAGACACGAGAGACACAAGACACTTCGCGTCGCCTCCTCGAAATGCGCAGTTAATACTGATCACATATTATGCACATTAGCCACGCGGTGATCGCTGCCGACCTGACAACAAAATTATGTGCGGACGTGCCTCGAGATTGTTCGAGGCACGTTTGCTTCCTACTCATGCCTGTTTCGGACCTGTCGGTGGAGTGTTCTAGTCTGACCAGTGTGACCGTCATACAAGGAAGAAACACCCCTCAGTAAGTATCTGTAAACAGACTTTTGTACGATGTTTTAGCAGTGTGACGGCGCCTCAATGCACGCATATATCTCTTCGCATGAAGCCGCGGTCAAGAAGCGGAATCGAGTCGGTAAAGAGGGCACTGAGGTGACGTTGACCAGCGGGAACGTGTGTGCGGACAGCGCACGTCGCCGGCGGTATCCAGTACGTCGCGCGCGCCCGTCTCGCTTCGATAACCCCCAACCACGCAACTGCGTGCACATCATCCGTGTTTAATGACCGGCCGGCCGTCACCGCTCCGAAGGGCACGTCACGGCGCGAGCGCTCGGCCCTTGTAAACCAAAGGACGGCCTCCGGTTCTCAACGTTCGTCCTGAACGTGCCCAGGCACTTCTATCTTCTCCTCAAATATTTCATGAATGCCGTTCATGATTATGACCATTCATATTCTTTGAGGGCCGATAGGTGGTCATGTAAAAGTAAACAATGGATAGAATAGAATAAAAATATCAAAACATCAACAAAACTTTTTCTACATTTTAGCAAATGTGAAAATAGAGTTACAATAGGGCACTAGGTATACTTTGGGTTCTAAAAAAAACGTTATTTTGCATCAAATGTTGTAATGATGCTACAGCGCGGCACTTGCTACCCTACTTCAGGAAGGACAAAAGTCCTTCCCGCAAAGGTCGCAGTGCCATAAGATTATAAAACTCGCTACCAAGACTAAATAATAAACGTGTTCCTTAGCCTTAAATGTGAAAAAGGCATTACCCTATGGTACTCGCTGCTTTCCGTGAAAATTACTGTTACAATTTTCACTTCCAGAAGGGCGTTGCATACGGGTTAAGATATGGCTCTCATTAACGTAACTTCCAAAGTGGTGATCGAAGAAACAACCTTGATCCTCGTCGTGCTTCCCTTTAACTCCTCTTTTTTTTCCTGCTACCCCAAAAGAATGAGGGGCAGGAACTTCCCGCTTTCCCCCGGATGCCGTGCTTTCTCGCTGCGCGTCGACAGAGGCTAAGATCGCTTCGCTTCATAGAAGTCCGACTTCGTTTGACTAATGCAACCCTTTTCGTGATGCTTTCGTATGTTTGCTTTCTTGGCGTCAATCTCTTATTTCTAATGGGGTAAGCGGACACGGTGATCCTTGTTGGATGGAAGTACCCCAAATATAAAACAAGACCTGTTTGCTTTTATTTTTATTTTTTTACGAAAGTATGATTGCGATATCCTAACTAACATTCGGTGAAAACGTTCGCAATAAATTGCAAAATAAAAAAAAAAGTACGACAATGTTTTTGAAGTTATAGACGAGTTTGGCTCTGCTGTAAAAATGTGTAATCAATACTTTGAAATCGCCAAAGGCACGTACCTTGATGCTAAAATATTTTGTTTTTAACCTGTCTTAATGTAAGATAGCGGACTGATGCTTTTCTTAAGCCTGCAGGTAGTAGGGGCTCTCAAACGATAGAGGGAATCCTTCCGTTAGCTAGATACATTAGGGTAATTACAGCTGGCTTTAGAGGTGGGCACGCTTGCGGGATCTATCAGAAGTTAATCAATTCGCGCACGAAAGTGCATCGCCTTCCGACGCAGCGGCGCGGGGCAACGAAATCACAAAGACGTCGTCGAATCCATTGATCGTCGAAGCATAGCGTCGAGCGAGGCACAGGGGAGTTCTCTGGTCTAATCGTGCATTTCTCATCTTATTATTAAAACCAAAAAATTAGGTATCACGTGCACAAAAAATAAGTAAATATTTCACTTAGCGTGTCCATTTTATCAATACAAGTTACCTGTTTCGTTACCCCTTCTTTTCCAACCATATTAGTCTAATCGAGGACGCCAACCAAAATGTGACTGCTATTTAGCAGACGACAAACCTTCAAATGAGAAGCTCGCGCGTACAACCGATAACTACCTAAAAGACAAAGGCCCACGCGCGACGTATTTTTGATGGGTAACCTACCCGCTCCTTGTAGCATACACAAAGAACCTAGACGACAGACGCTGCAAACAGGCAGGAGCGTCTGTTTTGGCGCTGCTGCGTGCTAGCGTCGCGCTCGTTGTGACATGTTGCACGACGTGCCAAACGGAAAGCTGACGCAACCCATGCGGAGCGCTAGTTCGTCTGCTTCCTGCGCAGTGGTTGCAGTGACGTCTGAACACTGAGCTCCGATTGGCTGTGTAGGAAGAATAGTGAGTAGACTTCAACGCTTGCTGCCTTGTGGTCTGCCTACTATTCTTTTATCAGAGCCAATCAGAGCTCGACATCTTCTGACGTCACTACAACGACTGCGCAAGAAGCATACGAACTTGCTCTCCGCATAGGCCGCGCAGCACAAATCTAAAAATGTTATTAAAAAAAAAAAAAAAAAAAAAAAACTGGCTAGGTAGCGCAAGTCGCCGCCCGTTTCAGACGGTTGTCTCATCCGTCCATTGATCCGCACAGTGATTTGATTTATATTTCTTTATGCGAACTTGTTCTTAAGGTGGTATTGACAGGCCGCAGTCGACCATACTTTACCTCGCCTCGACGACGATGAATCCAACGTTACAGTTCATTCAAATACTGGGAATAATTAATGTGAGCGTGCGCTCAACTTTTTGGCGCTCGCGCCCACGAGCTCACGTGTTAAACTTCTCGCTTTCTATTGGCTAAGATGCCTCACACCGTCGGTTTTGGTTCATTGGGAGGCTTGGAACTCCTGTGCAGACGCCGCCGCGCTCTTGGAATAGATTTCAATTACTTATAGAAGACATTTCGCCGCAGCCGCTCTAATCTCGCCGCTCCTCTTTTTCTGTCTCTGTATTTTCTTATCTCTCTTTCTTACTCTTACAGCCGAGTCCAGCCAAGAATGGGCCAAAAAAGCGGCAAAACAAAGCCACAAAACCTGATAAAAAAAATAAAAAAACACGCTAAGGGGTCAATTAGATTCCTAATGTGATTCTCAGAACGTAAACTGCTGGGTTTGTGTCTGGGGCAGACGCATCAAAAGAGACCTGGGGACCAGACTTGTACGTAACGCGTTACAAGTAATTGATTACTTGTAATCAATTACAGTTAAGTGTAATTTTGTAACGCTTCAATTACATTTGTCAAGCTGTAACGCTCGGAGTAATTCAATTACTTTTTTCTGTAATCAATTACACAATTACCAATTACATTTTTCATCCCACAATTTTTTTTTCTCACAAAAATCAGCATAGTCACTCAGCCATGGAGCAAAAATGATTGACATTTTTTTAACATCTAAAAAAAATAAAACTAGGATTAGTCGGCAAATCCTTTTTTCTTTTACGCCACGCTCTTCTACAAGCGCGCCACCAGCCTTGGCTGGGGAGTTCCGGATCTCGTTGCAGATTGCTGATAAAGTCGACGGGAAGCGGGAACTCGCTATTGACTTTTTAGTGGGCTTTGTTCCTTAGGTCGACGCGTCAGCTACACGACAAGGTACGGGTCTGAAAACAAGAAAGGGAACAATAACCAAACAAAATTGTGTACGCAATTTTACTGTCTATTTGTGTATTTCTGTCATCGCAATAAAAAGTAACGTGAAAGTAACGTGAAAAGTAATCAATTACTTTGCAGTAATTGTCCAATTACTTCTGGGAGGCAGTAATCAGTAACGGTAATCGGTTACTTTTTTGACTGTAGTAATTGTAATTGTAATCGGTTACTTTTTTCAGTAACGTGTACAAGTCTGCTGGGGACCGATCTGGAAGAGAAGCGACGGAAAAACGAAAAGACCGAGCACAGTAAGGAGAAATATAACGCAGATAAATAAAAGACAGGGTTCATCTGGGGTTAATGTTCTCCATCTAACTCTGTGCAATACACGACTCTATCCTGACAGATCAGTGATCGTCACGCATCACTCAAATACGTGATGAAAAAAGAAAACGAAGCGAAGGTTTTGTTTTTCTTTGTACAGGGTGTCCACAAGAATTATTTACAGGGTATTTTTCGCCGCAAAAGTAAACTATGCATCACCAAACGCTAGAGGTACGAACCAAATGACGAAGCTTCTGCATCAATCGTTATCTTATTCAAAATTATAAGCGATTTTCCTAAACTTTTAGATGACAAAATGGCGGCCGATGAATCACTTATGATATACAGAGCTCTCCGCCAGTAACTGGACACAAAATTCTGATCCCTTATAACATTTAATAGGATACGGGTTAGTCCTGAAACTTTGGCATCTGGTCCGGACCTCTGGTGCTACATTTGGACGGAGAATGAGCGTTGGATGGTGCATTGTATATCTCGCCACAATCGTAAACGGGAAATAAATACGTTACATGTTATGTTATTACTATAACCTTTTTTTCGGTAAAGACGCAAAACACAAAAAACTGTAAGTTGTTTGGGGCGCCACTTTGTACATTGGTTTTTAAAAGCGCCTTCTCAACCAACAAAAATATCCCTCTAAACATTCCTGTACAACGATACCGGGGTTTCCTTTTCTTTTTTTTTTTTTTTTCATTCTTTCGGAAGCCATAAAACGTACTATTTAAGAGCAAATACCTGAAACCAAGCGACCTCTTGAGCTGGAGTCTAGATCACAGCACGCTACCAAGCCTCGTAATCAACCGGCAAACCACGACATTAGGGACTTTCAGCAAGTCGTTAACGTGTTCCGAGTACCGCACTATTAGAGCATTTGATGCATGTCTTTAAGCGCTACCCCCGCGGTCACGGTATTACTCCGGGCGCGCGCTTCAAAGCATGCTTTAAAGGTTCCATTAGTGCGGAACCCGGAACGCGGTAACGGTTCGCTAAAAGTCCTTAATATCACGACTCGTGCTAGCGAGCAATTTTCCTACACATGCTCCCAATCTTTAACTATGACGCACAACACCACCGGGGGAAATAAAGTAAAGACTCATTTTTATTCATGCCTAGTTTGTCATTTTACGCATCTTATCTATATACGATTCATTTTTTTTTTCGTTCATTCTAGTAGCATTGTCCACCAACACGTGAAGCCATTAGTGGCGGGTCGTTGTAAAGCATTCAGTATTTCCAAATGGAAAACGCAGAAAAGAATAAAAAAAAAAAACTACAAGAAAAAAGGTGAAGCGAGGACTCGGCTTGCAACATAGTAGCAAGGCGCTCGACCAATGAGTAACGTGGCGCGTACATAGAGAGGAGCAAAGACGGCGAACGGAAAAGTGCGCTCTCTAACGATGGGCCCGTGCGACGCTCAAACCAAACAAACAAAAGCGAGGACACAGCGCAACTAACACAGAAAAGAAACAACCGAAGAAACAACAACGAAATCATAGGAATAATTTTCCGCCTGCGCGGTTCATCCACCACCTTCTCTATGCTCAAAATGTCAGTCGATAATAGAGCTTACGACGCGCGTACCATATTTCATAAACAAGTGCCTTGCTAGTTTATGCAGTAGGCGGCGCTGCACCAATAACCTAACTCTGAAGCACTTTGCCCAGTCAGTATTGATTTCACACGGAATGTGTTTTATCAGCCGATTTCTTCGGTTCCAACTGTAACGGCCGGCTGTTGCGGCCGGTTGTAACAAAACACCGACACCTAAAAGCAAAACCCCACCATTCGTTAGTGTGATTTTGAACCAAAAAATGGCGATAGGATCGGCTTCCAGACCTGTACATAAATGCAATTAATCAAGTGTGGTAACGCCGCCGATACAGTGTGGTATTTTTCTATATCCTGATATTGACATCCCTGGACCTTCGCTTTGTTTTTGTTTTTTTCTCTACTCTTTTTGTGGAACGCGCACGGCTGCGCCAGTTCTTGTGCAAGGGGACCAGTCTACTATGCTCCGAGATCACGTCTCCAGCAAATGTGGTCAGAACAAACCGTGCAAATGAACCTGAGCAAATGGCGAGACACCTTCATAACAAAACGACTGACGCGTTGTAAAATATAGAATATCCTGCGCGCAATTAGCCCACCGCCAAGTTCGGGGGCCATGTCACATATTTCAATGTGGCCACATTTATATGACGGACCGGTCGTTTTGTCGTGCATGTGTTGGGCTCTTTGTGGATTTTCAGAGGAACATGACGACGTGAAAGACGTAGTGTTCCGAAATTCTAGAATAAAAAATAAACACCTCGAGAATGAAAACAACTAAGCTTTTTTTTTTTCTGGTCAGGTATTTTATTTAGGTCGCTGGGGTGTTTATTTCGAAGAAAGCCATGAGACACGGAATCAAAAGAAGATGATTCTAAGCTGTAGGTATTGAGTTTGGTAAAACCGAAGTAAGACTGGTACGAGAGCCTAACGCTGGCTTTTCTCGGCGCGAGTACATTGGCATAACAGAAGTGCATTAAATTATCAAAATTAATTTTAGTGCGACTTCAGGGATAAATGAAACGACTGTCCAGTCAATGATTTTGTTTATTTTGATAGTTATTGCACAGAGGTCAAGCAATTTAACATTCTCAATTTGGTTCTGCAAGTTAATAAATGGTATAAAACTAAAAATTTAAATATTCAAGGTTGGAGTGTGATGTATAAATTATGGTGTAAGTACGCACAACGAACGCTGATGAACGCTGAAACAGCGCTACATTTTACACTAGCGTTGAGCGTATCGAAATTTATGGTGTATCGAAAGCTTGGATATACATATCTTTCAGGCCGTAACCTTTGAATGTTCGTACTACCTCATTACCTTCAGGCTTGATGTAAGCTGTCTCCTGATTCCTTGCAATAGAAAATAGGAAATACCCTAACTTTGTGTTGATGGAACAACTCCACCTGCTGACAGCTACTTATCACCCTGGCTCCGATAATGAGTATCCTATTCCCTGGCTGCCAAGGGTTTGCCACAAAGTGCGTGATGACAGGAAGGTTTTGCCAAGTGACTTCATGCTGTCTCAGTTCTTCTTGAAAAACAGCATTGTTTACCTAAACTAAAAAAAACGTGTTTATGGGTTTGCTTATACAGCTTGAATGTAGTCTGCCTTCAACTAGCGACCTGTTTCTCAGCTGTAGGTGAGCAATTTAGCCAGTGCAGTACAACCGCTAGGCTGGGGTCTTCAACGTGCACCACACGACTGCACACCCGTACGACGCTTATCTTGACGAAACGGGCAGGGTGGGGATGGAGTCCAGGATGCTGCATTCTGCAGTGCGAGCTTTTCTCTCCACGTGCTCCGAGCTGGTGTGGGATAGACCACTCGGCCACCGATCCCCCGTTTACTTAGACTAGCAACATGTGCCGTGTGTTGATTGTTACGCACATAGCCAGTAGCATTGTATTTTTTTTTTTGTTGCAGTCAGCTAAATTATTTGCTACTGGATTACCTAGGTCTCTAATCATAGCCCCCTCTATACTGACAAAGCCTGACAGATCGTCACTTGACGCGGCCGCGGAAAGTGAAAAGGTAGAGCGGCAGACAAGAGTCATGCAACGGGCGCCCCGCTGCGGCGAGACGCCGAAACACACTTGTCTCCAGCGATGGAATGTCCGCTCGTTCTTCTCGCGTTCCTCGGGCTACCGCTTCTATTCTCGTCTGGTTTGAAAACCACGTTTCGGGTCCTCGTCGCTGCAAAAGCTGTGCGCTGAATACCGGACTTAACGAGAAATGCTCTGTGCTACCAGATCCTCGCACTCCAAATCTGCGACCAGGCACTTTATGGCTCCGTCATCGAACTGCCAGGCTTTTGTGAGTATAGAGGAGTCTATGCTCTAACACATGTCGCACACAAAAAAGAATGAGCTGAATCGCAGTGGGACTGCAAACGAAATCAATATTGTAAGCAAGCGTGCAGTCACCTGAAATCTGAGGACTTTGCATATATGCAGAAGGTAAGGTTTGTTTCACTAAAAAGTTTAACACATTTTTTTACATAAAGCCGTGAAACATACATCAAATCGGTTTGTGCAAGGGTGAGTTATACGTCTAAGGGGAAGTACTATAAAAGAATAATTGTCAAGTTAATTCAAATTATTAAGTTATATGTGTTGATAAATTTTGTTTTATTAGTGAGAATAGACATATCGTTCCAATCAGAAACTTATTGAGGGTCATTGAAAAACACTAAATTAGTAATTTCTAGAGATCCTTTAAGCGAGCGCGATACGCAGTAGCACGCTAAAGTGCTACAGGCACAAAAATGGGGCTATACTGAGAGAAGGAAAAACCGCGCCGGCGTGTTATCACACGGGTAGCCTTTCTCTTGCTGCACGAGCGGCAACTTTAGCACTCGACCGTGTTTTCCACGTGCTGCAGGTCTTCCTAATCTTGACTGATCTAATGATTTTTGGTTACGCTCAGCAAGTTTCAAATTAGAACCATGTGATCTGCACGTGCCCCAGATCTTGCTAATATTTCGTTATCTAATGGTTTTCGGTGACGCTCAGCAATATTTTAATTAGAACCGCATGTTTATTTGCAATAATTAAAATATTAAGTAACAAATTTCGTTAATTAACCAATTAATCGTTACAATTAGCCTCCTATACTATGTCGCCCTGAGAAACTCACCTACACAAACCGCATAAATCTAGCTTTCACGGCTTTTTTTTTTAAACAAATCTGTGAAGCGTAAAGAGAAAGCACTTTGTTTAGTCGAACAACTGCGACCGGAGGTGGACTTAGCATTTTGTTTTTTATTAACGGAACTTGAGGTTTCATTGTGTGCGTGCGTGGCAATTGACCATGTGTCAGTTGCCACATGGTCAGTTGCCATGCACAGCGGAAATTTGCCGCCCCAAAATTTCTGCCGCCCTTGAAGGCCAACTTCGCCAATTGCTAAGTCTGCCTTTGATTCCGACAAGCCATAGTCTGCTCTAGAAAATTATTTCTGCAGTTGAAAAAAAAAACATTAAATTGTATTGGCATTTGTGGCGGTATCGCCACTTGCGAAATTCTTTTCATCGCCCAAATTTTATTTGGATCGCCCCAGGCATGTATACCGACCACGGCGAAAGAAACTTTTAGGTGATGACTCTCTGTCCAACGCGGCGACCACATTATGTTCGGCGCACCGAGCGCTTCACTGGCACGGGGATAGGTGGCGCCCAAGTATAGGGTCCCTCCCAAACCAACCGCTCTGGTTGTTTCTACCAGCGGTGGTCCCGCATTCCCTCGCTCACCGCTTGTTGTTGTACCTCAGCGCCGCCACGCCGCCACCAAGTCGCCAGAATCTGTAAATCTGTGTTCTCTTCCTTCTTCTTTTTTGGGCTAAGACTCACCTTTGTGCACGATGGTGGCACCTGTGATCGAGACAGCACGAAGGCGAAACACGAGGCCAGACATCCCCTGGCCGCACATCACCACTACACAACCACACCGCGAACAAGGCGACCGCGCTACGCCGTTGACACCGTGGCCGCCGAGGAGGGAGGTTATAGCTTAGCGCCTTCCGCGGCGGTGCGGAACTAACTACTCCTGGCTCGAGGTTAGCTTCCCAACATGATCTGGTCGCTCGCTCCCCGCGGGAAGAGAAGCCAGAGTCATTACCTAATTGTGTTTCTTCACCGACCAACTCTCTACTTACGACCACTCCATCTAAGCGCTTTCTGTGGAAGAGCCTGCTCCCGGCTGTATGTGTGTATGTATATTTGAGGCGCAATCTCTTTGTATCGAGAGTCTTGTGAGACACGCCAATAAAAGCAAAAGAACAAAAACGAGGGTAAAAAGACAACAACGAAAAATAGGTGGTTACCGCGTGTGTCCAAAGTTCGCCAACCGTCACTTCCGCACAGCCAAAGTTATTCAGTTCACATGACGCCGTCGTTTTAAGTGAGTGTTTGCCCCACCAGCTAAAAGTAAGGCAGCGGCTATTGACCATCTTGGTCAAATTGGTCATCTTGGTCACGCCCCCGATTTTTCAGTCATGTCTGGCACGATGCCTCGAGCCTCCGCTTGGAGCATACCACGTGGGTGTGTTCGTTGGTGAAACCAAGTGCCTGCTCCAAGCGGGCATCCATGATAGGCGTTGGGTGTAGTGCCATGCACGCAAGCAGCAAGTGGTCGATTGTCTCTTCGCCCGCTCCACACGCACTGTATACCGTTTCAGTCACGCTGCTATTGTACTCGCTTCGGTATAGGCGGGTTCGTAGGGCACCACGACGGGCCTCAATACGCAGTCGACTGCCCAGCGTGTTCCCGCAGAAAGTCACCGGGGCAATCTCCGTTTTCAGACACGCGTACATTTGTATTGAAGGGTGTTGTAGTATGCCGCTCATCCAACGGTCTTTTCAACCCTCTTCACTTCCTCCCGCACTGTGCCCATCCACTCCTTTTTTGTTTGAGGTTCAGTGGCCAAGCTGAAGATCTTAAACTTTGTCCCAAGACGAGTGACTCACTCCCTCCGCGTCGAGTTGATATGCTTTAGGTACATGAAAACTTGCCTAGCCCATCCGTCTCCGTCCATGTACCGGAGACGTCTGTAGTACTGAAGCTTGCTGTTGGCCTCCAGAGCATCAAAGGAAGACCAGCCGACGTCACCTTTTACCAGTTCATTGGCTACTTGTCCATGACACCCTAGAGCCTGTCGTCCGACCCTTTTTGGCGCAGCTCGAGATATGTGCGTAGCTCACTAGGAACACATATGACTGCGTTTCCAAAAGTCAGCACGGGCACAGCCACAGCCTTCCAAAGTTCACGGGTTGCAATGTACGGGTCACAGCTTCATAGGGTCCAACTTCGCACTATGTTCCGCTTACTAACTGAAGATTTCCTCAGGCGTTCATGGTGCTCAGTCAAGTAGTCCTCTCTAGCCGACAGGGTTATTCCGAGGTACCTGTAGTCGATGTGAAGAGGTATGGCTGAGCCTTGCAGGATGAGCGATCCAAGATTACACTCCTCGCCAGAAAAAATGACTGTCGCTGACTCGCCAGCATTGAAGCGTAGTCGGAGGTTTTCCGCTGCAGTTTCACAGTCGACTGGAAACCTCCTCATGTCTTCCACACTGTCGGCCATCAGCACGAGTTCATCAGCATAGGCAAGGCCAGGGAGGCGCCACGCTACAATATCGCCATGTTGACGGTGTTCCAGAGTGAAAACAATGCCAGTATCTTCAGTGGCCTTTTTAATGCTAGGGGCATATAGCATACCTAGCGTCGGCCACAACGAACAGCCCTGTCGCAAACCTTTTCCCACTCTGACCTGGCCTGATGTCACGCCTGTCGTGGTCGAGATAAGGTTGATTTAACTGCGTAGGTTTATTTTAGCATACCAATACAGGTACATGTGAGTCGTGCCGTGTCTGGTCGCGATCTGGTGGAGAGAGGGTCCGCGCGCTTAAGCGGCGGGCAGAGTCCAGGGTCCAGGGTCACCCGGCGGCTGTGGCGATGATGATGACGGCGGTGGCGATGATGATGATATCCCGACACCTCCCCCACTTTGGAAGAACAACACTCACACTTCCCCAAAGCGGTCAGGTGGACGACTTATACGTCCACTCCTTGACACGGTAGGTGCCACGGCCGGTTGCAGGTGTCCTCTTGTTCGCCGTGTAGTGCCGGTCGTCGTCTGCACCACGTAGGAACGGGGTTGAGGCGCTGACCCAAGAATGTGGCCGTAAGATGCTGCTCCCGTCAGAATTCTGACCGCAGTTCCAGGTGGAAGGGTGTCGAGCTCACGTGTTCTGCGGCGCTCGTCATAGTGCTGGCGCATCTTTTCCTCGTATAAGGCGTTTCTGGAGCGAAAGTCAGTGGTGTCCCAGCGAGGTTGGAGAGACTGTGGTTTCACTGGCACGTTTGTACGCAGTCTTCGTCCCATGAATAACTCCGCTGGCGCGTAACCTTCAATTCCTGGGGTCGCACGCTGGGCCAAGAGTGCCTTGTGGATGTCTGTCGATTTCCCAAGGAGTTGCTTAGCCGTTTGGACCGTCCTCTCGGCCTCCCCGTTGCTCTGCGGGTAGTACGGGCTTGACGTTGATTGGGTCACGCCCCATTCCTTCAGAAACACTGCGAATTCGCGTGAGGCGAATTGCGGTTCGTTGTCTGTTCGGAGAATTCTCGGTGCTCCATATCGTGCAAACATTGGGTCAAGGACGGCGATGATGTCCCTGGTCGTCGTTCGCCTCAGAGGTTCCAGCTCGAAGAATCTTGAATAGTAATCGACAGCGATCAAGTAGTTACTGCCTTCATGGACGAAAAGGTCCATTCCGACGGCTTCCCATGGGTAGTTTGGCAGTGGTGTCGCCAAAAACGGAGGTTGACCTGGTTTCCGGTGTTCTTGACAAACAGGCCACTTTTTGACGAAGCTGTCGATGTGGAGCCCAATGCCTGGCCACCAGACTGATTCTCGTGCTCTGGCGCGGCATTTGGACACACCCTGGTGACCTGTGTGAAGCTTCTCCAGGATTTCGAAGCGTAGGGCTTCCGGTATGACGAGCCGATTGCCCTTGAACAACAGTCCGTCTAGTACGGCTAGTTCTCCGGCGACTTCGTAGAACTGGCGAACTATTTGAGGAAGCGTCATTTTATCCGGCCATGTCCGGAGGGTGTACTCGATTACCCTCTTCGTTACCGGGTCTGTCTGTAGCTCGTTCTTGATGCGATCGAGCATTTCTTGAGAGGCTGGAAGCTGTTCCAGCGTGAGGAGCTCGTACTCTCTGGTGTTGAGTTCCTTTGTACGAGAGGCTGTGTCGGGTAACGGCTTGCGTGAGAGCACGTCGGCTGTGTACATCGCTTTTCCCGGAACGTGACCTATGGTGTAGTCGTACTGGAACAGGCGCATTCGGAATCGCTGCAGTCGTGGGCTCAGCTCGTCGAGTCCCTTTGTTGTCATGAGGGGAACCAACGGTTTGTGGTCTGTCTCGATGTGGAACTGCAGTCCTAAGATGTACATGCGGAAGTGATCACATGCCCATGTAATCGCGAGCGCTTCTTTTTCGATTTGAGCGTAGCGTTGCTCCGTCTCAGTGAGAGAGCGCGATGCATAGGCAATGGGCAGCCGCTTGCCGTCGGTCTCTTGTAGCAAGACCGCACCAATTCCGTAAGATGATGCGTCCGCTGGGACGATGAGAGGCTCTTTCGGATTGTAGTGCGTCAGAACTGGCGCTTTGGCTAGAGCTTCTTTTACTGCTTCAAAGCTTCGCTGCTGGTCGGGTCCCCAGAGCCACGCAGCGTCTGCGCAGAGGAGATCCCGCATTGGCTTCGTTGTGTGTGCCAGGTGTGGCAAAAACTTGGCAAGGTGGTTTGCCATCCCCAAGAACGATCTCAGTTCTTTCACATCTGATGGTGGTGTAATCTTTGTAATCGCCTCGACTTTTTCAGGATCAGGCTTCACACCTTCGCCGGAAACGATGTGGCCTAGGAACTTGACCGTCTGCTGTAGGAAGGCGCACTTGTCGATGTTGAGTCTTATGCCGGCTTTGCTGAGTCGTTCGAGAACTTTAACTAGGTTCGCGTCGTGCTCAGCCCGTGTTTTCCCCCAGACGATTATATCGTCTTGCAGGCAAGCTTGGCCTTCCACTCCCTCAAGGACTCTTAGCATTTCGCGCTGAAAAAACTCTGGTGCAGTCGAGATTCCGAAGGGAAGGCGAAGAAACTTGAAACGTCCAAATGGCGTCAGAAATGTTGTGTATTTCTGCGATTCCTCTGCCAGAGGTGCTTGCCAGTATCCAGCTCGAGCGTCGAGTTTGCTGAAGACTGTGCCGCCGGAGAGCTTCGCCAGACATTCGTCTACGGTGGGCATGATTACTCGCTCTCGGACGAGGTATTTGTTGAGCTCGGTGTAGTCAACGCAAATGCGCAGTTCGCCATTTGCTTTTTCTGCGACGACCATCGGAGCGCACCACTCTGTTGCCTCGGTGACACGCTCTATAACTTGGAGCTTTAGCATCTTGGAAAGCTCATTCTTCGCGGGTGGTAGCATCGCCAGTGGCACCCTTCTTGGGAACGTAAGAGCAAAGGGCTTCGCGTCTGGTCGAAGAACCACTTTGTACTCGGCGTTCATCTGTCCAAGCCCTGAAGTCAGCTGAGGGTACTTGGCAAGTAGTTCGGAGACGTCCTTTGTGCGGCTTGTCTCGCCAGTGACGTTGAGGAGTTGTGAGAGAACTCCGAGAGATCGGATGGCGGGCCTTCCGAGGAGAGCTTCCTGTAGACCTTCAACTACGAAAACATCCTCTTGAACTTGTTGACCGCCCCATTCCATAGAAGCTTGGAAGTGTCCAGCGGTCGAAAGCTTCTGATGACCAGGACCGAGAAGTGCTCTTTTTGGCCTTCGCAGAGGGCCCATCACTTCGCGATTATAGTCGCACGGCACGATGGCAGTGACGTCGGCGCCCGTATCGACCTTGAATGTGATCGAGATGCCGTTCACTGACGGGGTGATTCTCCAAGCGTCATGAGCTGAAATATCTTTAAGTTCGCCGAGGTCCCTGCTGTGCGGCGAGCTGGGCGAGCTCCTGTGGAAGTACCTGGTCTCTCTTGATGTTTCGAAGACAGGCAAACAGAAGCGTAGTGGCCTTGTTTTCCACACGACCTGCACAATTGACCGGATGCCGGACAGGTCGTCTTGGTGTGAACCGAAGCACTACCACACCATCTGCATGGCTGGCGGACACCTTCGTTGCCTTTTTTTAGACGAGCCGTCGGCGTTGTTTTCTTGCTCCAGTTTTTCTTTTTGCGTGCGGAGCTCAGTTCGTCGACGGCGGCGCCGCGTTGACCTTGCGTACCTCGCATTTCTTTGTGTTGTTGCTTCACCGCTTCGGAGTTCCGCGCGGCAGCCACCGCGGTCTCGAGGGTAAGCGCGGAGTCGAGTTGCAGCTTCTCGCTGAGAGCCGTATCGAGGAGGCCTACCACGAGTCGGTCCCGGATGAGCTCGTCTTTCAAGGCGCCATATTGGCATCTCTCTGCCAGCTTGAAGAGGTCGGTAACGAAACTTTCGACTGTCTCATGACTTTCTTGCTTTCGGTGGTTGAACGTAGCGCGTTCGTATATGATGTTTCGCCGTGGAATAAAATGCTTTTCAAAGGCATTCTTCACGCAGTCGTAGTAGAGCTTTTGTTCGTCACTGAGCTTGAGAGAGGCTAAAACGTCCCCCGCTTCGCGTCCCATGGCGTACAGGAGAGCATTTACCTGAGCAGCGCTGTCTTGCTTGCTGAGTCCTGAGATGACTCGGTAGCGATCCCATCGCGTGATCCAGGGCTGCCAGTCGTCTGGACGGCAGAAGTCGAGCTTCTGTGGGAGAGCGACGACAAAGGGGTTGAAGGCTGGCGTTGGAGCCGTTGTTTCTGGTTGCTGCTCGGACTGGGCCATGGCATCAATATGGATGAGTGGGGAATTGTAGCTGCTGAATTGCTACGCTAGCACCGCTGCCACCATGTCGTGGTCGAGATAAGGTTGATTTAACTGCGTAGGTTTATTTTAGCATAGCAATACAGGTACGTGTGAGTCGTGCCGTGTCTGGTCGCGATCTGGTGGAGAGAGGGTCCGCGCGCTTAAGCGGCGGGCAGAGTCCAGGGTCCAGGGTCACCCGGCGGCTGTGGCGATGATGATGACGGCGGTGGCGATGATGATGATATCCCGACAACG
The DNA here is from genome assembly GCF_016920785.2 of Ixodes scapularis. Lineage (NCBI taxonomy): Eukaryota > Metazoa > Arthropoda > Arachnida > Ixodida > Ixodidae > Ixodes > Ixodes scapularis. The sequence continues at coordinate 75,800,781 of NW_024609837.1, forward strand.
ACATTGAAGGGTGTCGTCACAACATTTCCGTCGTATAACCGACGGATTAACCTCACCCATGCTGGGGGCATATTAAGGCGTCTCAGCGTCTCCAGCAGCATTAGGTGAGGGACAGAATCATAAGCTTTAGCAATGTCCAGAAAGCAGCATATCAGAGGTTGCCTCTGCGCTCGCGCTATCTCGATGCATTGGGACAATGTAAAAAGGTTATCGTCCAACCAACGGCCAACTCGAAACCCGTTCTGCAATTCCGTAAGCACGCCGGCTCCCTCAGCCCATGCAGTGATCTGCCAGTTGATGATAGTCGCGAATACTTTGTATCCAACTGCCGTGACGGAGAGCGGTTGGTAGTGATGCAAAAACTTTTTGTTTCCACCTTTTTTGAGATGAAGGTTACTCGACCGCGCCTCCAGTCAGTGGGGATCGGGTCATCTTCGCAGCATGTGCGACTGAACAAGTGGGCCAACTGCTCTTGAGCGTCGTGTCCCAGGACTTTCGGTACCTTGGCCGGGATTCCTTGCAGGTCCTACGCAGTGCCGCAGCTCAATCGCACGATAGCGCGTGCGACCTGCACTCTTCCCACGATGGTGGTGTTGTCACTCGTCAAATTAGGTAGCGGTGGATCTTTGATATACGGACCTCCTGCTGACACGCTCTCAGTACTGTGGCAATCCTGTGTCGTCCCAAAAAGATTGTAAAGGTGTTCATCCAAGAGTGCTCTAACGCTGAACACTACACCTTCATTTTTGGCATCGATCAGTCGGGGAGAATTATCTCTTCCATCCAGTGTTCCAATATTGCGCCAGAACGTCTCTCCGACTCTTTTGCTACCCTTACTAATATCTGCCACCACCTTGCAATCATGTATCTGTTTTTTCCTCCTCGACGATAGATTGTGTTATTGCCTTGAGCTTCTGGTATTCCTCCCAGATACGCAGAGTCTCCGGTGCTTTTCCAAGCGGCCGCAGAGCCTGGCGATGGTCTCGGTTACCGTCTTGCCTGCCTCGGATGGATTTCCGGATTTCAGCATCCCACCACGATACATGCCGTCTTTTTCCGCTTGAGCCTCTCATAACCGACCATGTGGTGATTGCCTGCCGAAGCGCATTGGCATAGTCATCGTAGATGAGGGCATTTATGCGCTTATCACTTTCTTCAAACTACTGACATACTGCCTCAATATCACATTCACGTAATTGAAACGTTATTTTACGTTTCGGCTAGCTGCGGTGTCGTTGGATTGCACTAAAATGAAGTATGATGCTGTTATGATCGCTGCCAGTACTCCACTCTCCATCTTCATCTACAGTTATTTTTTGAAGACGACGTGCGAGCCTCTTTGATGCCAAGCGTAGTCAATACATGTTCGTCGGTCCCGGGCCATCCATGTGTGTTGCCCCTCACATTCCTCTCAAAGGTTTAAAATCTCCAGATCGAACTCCTCCGACAGCTGTCTCAGCGTTCGGCCATTGTTGTCCTCACGACCGTCAATCTCAAGCAGATGGTCATTAAAGTCCCCCATAAGTAACACAGACAATCTTCGATCTAGGTTTTCGATGTCACGTTGAACGCACTCCACTATGGCGTTATTCTCCTTATGCCTGACATTCCCTATAGAAAGTTAAAGGGTGCATACCGCTGTCGGGATGTTATCCACCTGTTCATGAACCCACAGGTGTTTGCAGCAGTTTTCAGATATCCTTATTCATGCTTGTCTATCACTTGGACAAAGGAGGCCCACACCTCCTCCCCGCCGGTCACCATCCACCCTGTTACAACCAGTCCAGCACCAAGAAGGGTCTACTGGGGGTTCCCCAGCGTCACGCAAGTGTGTTTCAGCGACCGCCAGCAAAGAAAAACCTTGTTCCCGCAGTACTACAGAGAGCTCAGTCCACTTTCGTTGACGCCTCGCACTATTTAAATATAAACACCAACGACGGAACTGTCTCTTTTCCGTGGTTGCCCTTGCTGCCGCCGCGCCAGAAACTTGGTCAACACGCCCGCTGAAGCTGCTTGGATGCTAGTTTCTGTCGGACCAGTTGGTTCACAAAGTGCGTCAGCCCTTGTGATGGGGCACATGTGGGGTACTGAAGGCATTCGGCCATCGAGTCCTTCAGCATTGGGTTGCACACAAGAAAGATCTGTCTCACAGTAGGCCCTAAAGCAAACGTTCCTTCCTCAATGCTTGTCCTCGATAGGAGTGTCCCACAGCTTTGTCCTTGAAGATCTCCGTTGGGTGGTATCAGGAGTGTGGGCACCCATATTGTGTGCAGAGGTGACGACTATGGCGGATGGTCCCTCTGGCATTGTGGAGAACACACACGAGCGCGAAGGTTCGGCGCTGGCTGCAGTACAGTCTCCTTTGATATTGGAGGTGTGTTCACCACCCGGTGTGCTCCACTCGTTCTGGGACCAGACGACAGACCTGGGAGGTCATGAGCGTGTGCTTTCTTTTCTGCCTCTGGTTTGTTTACTGCTGTGGGATGCGTCCCGTATCGTCCCGTGTTGCTCCCCGTATGGCCGCTGAAATTGTCCCTTCTTTGCATTCCTAAAAAATGAGTCACCAATGCAACCCCTGGTCAGTTACCACCTGGCTACCTTCTGTGCGGTAGCGAAGTCCGTACTTTTGCATTGCTGGGATGCTGGCCAGAGAGGTCGATAAAGCTTGCACCAATTCTCCTGCACAGCTGCTTAAGCTTTCCATTCAGGAGCATGTTCGTAGCGCGTAGTTCCTTTCCTCTGCCGTCTATTTCAGGCGCTGATCATATGGCTAGTGATGTCTTACGTTTTGCACACTGCAGCGTCAGACGGTTTGTAATTGTGTCATGTTGCCCGCCCTTCAGACAGTCATTCAAACCCACGTGCAGTATATACATGCGTGGTACGTTCCTCGCTTTTCTTCTTTTTCTTTTTTTGAGGGCCGAGTTTTAGCGCCGCTTAGTGAGAGGTGTTCTCACTAGGTGGCACAACAACTCGGCCTTCCTGCCTAAGGCTTTATGGCACATTGATACTTTAGACCCATGTTGTTGTAAAAAAAACTTTCTACAAACTTCGGTCTAAAAACATGTTTTTTGTGCAAGGCTCGTCAAATTATGAGGCGCTGGAGAGATGCAGCATTCTGCGTTAAGTCCTTATTTTGATCTCTTTTTGTTCGTCTTCCGCCCATTGAAAAACGCGAGAAGGACCTTAGAACACACCTTGTATCGCTGCGCCGCAGCGTTTTTCCGCAACATAAACTTCGTCTGCTTTCCCCGCTGTCACAATGGCATTGAACACCGAATAAATGGAAGCAAGTACGGTACTGCCGCGTGAAACCAGGAACAGCTGACACCATTTTTGCGAACACCGTCTGCTAGCCAAAGCCGAACGGAGTGCGTCAGATCAACCTCCTTCACCGGTGGGCCGCTGGCAAGGACGACGAAGCTGAGACACGCCGACGGCGATAGAGCAAGCAACATAACCGCGGAATGACTGCAGCGGCGGCATATATCGGGATCAAAGGCGCGAAATAAGCAATAAAATTTTTTGTTTGAATCATAACACGCGATATCCAAATTGGAGACCACATACCTTTGCTGGCTCTTTCCTGTGAACTATTTTACAGAGACACGAGGTGCCGCATTCACAAAAATAGCTCCGTTTGCAAAATATGGGGTCACTGAAAAGGTCCGTTTAGACCGCTACCAGAACCTATAACTGACGTAACGAGCACTTGACAAGCGGTTGACGCATAAGTCGTCTTTATGCACGCAGGCGGGCGACGGGTTCAGCGCAACGGATCACTCGAAGTCACCGGGGCCGTCAGAATCCTACACTCTTAGAAAAAAGGGTATGGATAGTCCTCCCTTAGGGGAGGAACGGTCTTGTAACCTATGTTCCTTTAGAAAGGGAGAAACTTTCGTCCCTGAAGCAGGGGAGCAAGGTTCCTCCGTCGCCTGCATCTCAATATGGCGGCCCCGAATTGAGCGAATCGAGCCCAATAAGGCTTAACGAGTACGTCTTTTGTACGGGACGAGAGGAGCAGCAAATAAAAACGTAACACGAGCTTTCCGCGCACTGTGTTTATTTCCGAAGCCAGATTCCCCTCACAGGTACAGAAACTTGCGTTTCGAAAGCAGTTACTCAGTCTTCTCGTCGACAGCACTGCGATGTTAAATGAAGACAACCGATACCCAGTTACTTCGCGCACTTTGCGTCTTACCTTTGGTGTCCCTCGAGTCACAATTCCTTCGTAAACCGCACATCACGGAGAAGGCCAAACTCAATCCGCGAAACCAAAAGCCGCTCTCGAAAGAACAAACTCGAAGCCGCTGTTCACCGTGTAGCTGGTGTAGCGAGAAAGGTTAAATCGCTAGCCACCAGATGGCGGGGTCAAGCAGAGTAATTGCAAGTAGCTAGGCTAGGTGGCGCTAGATACCGCCGATCTCATGTTCTACAAAAAAATATTAAGCTATTTTCAGACCAGTACTGCGCTTGGAGATCCTTTATAATACACACATTACGCTTATTACAAGCATCAGGTGAACATATATTGAGCACACACACGGCACACACAATTATCAATACAGCGGAACACCACACTGACCCGAACACTACACCCGTGCTCTGCGTTTCCGTCTTTTATACTGGTCGTTTTGAATATACGGAATTTTTCGGTGACCCCCTAAGCAATAAAAAATATACCCAGCATGTCGATTTTTTCCCAGCAATGTCATACCTCTGAGAGTATTTTGAATGGCTGAGGGGATGAATCTCTTATTAAAAAGTAAATGCTCGGTCACGCCGTAATTATTTGAAAGCAATAAATCAAGCCGCTCCAATGCGGTTCGAAGCCATGAGTTTGTTTCCCCACACGGCACGTCGTAGCCTGTATTTCTATTGTAGTGTTTGTTTTTCTAGTTGTGCTGTTCGCGCAAAGCTGCAATTGCCGTCTTGAATTAATCTCCGTAGAGCGGATATTCACTCAGCTGGAAGTGATGCTTCACGGGCTAAGAAATCGCTTTTCGATCAACTTCAATGCAGTCAAAGCCGCGACTTGCGGCAGGTGTTAAGTGTACGGAGCTACGCCGTGGCGAGCCCTAAAAACTTCTAGCGCTGATCCCAGCGCGTCACGGAGGGCAGTTTCTCCAGGAACCGTAGTATATTTAAACAGCAAAATAAAGGCTAGCTTTATTTTTCCGATTTTATCTACTATTTTTTTTAATGCCGAAATTCCATACTGTAAATATACGCACTTTCCGTCACGATTTTGTACTGTTCAGTCCTTGCCCCAGAGCGCAATCGCTCTCGGGGACGAGACAATTCCGACAGTCACATTGGCCACTGTACGATAAAAGCTTATACTGTTCAGACCAGCGTTCCAACATGACTTTCCGCACGTTGATCGATTGCACGTAATCCCTGAAGTGGTATTAAACTCTTTAATGTAAAGCGGAATGTCAACCTGCGACACCCCGCTCCCTCCGATCACGGCCCGACCAGCGGCATCAATGCCCAGCAGTTTACGATGTCATCTTCTTGTTACACCACTGATACGCGAACACACGGTCACATCGGCGATAATTCCAGTCTTCTGTTCACAACCCACAACACTGCCATCACGATGTTGCTGCTATGTTGCTGACACGCACTAACACAGAACCACGTTGAACGCCGGTTGCACTTGGCATCGGAAAACAGAACCGAACTCAGGGGGGAAGGCACCCAGGCAGCCGGCAGCAAAACCTGCCTGTCTTGGACGCAGTTCCTGCGGTTTCCATAACGTCGAAAACGTCGACACAGTTCCGCGTGGTTTCGCTACTGTAGTAACTGCAGTGCTGTAGCAACTGCAGTTCCGTCGGTTCCGTACCGCGTGAGTCCCGCAATCCGGAGACGGCCATCGCCCAGTGTACGTGGCGCTGCTGGCACTGCTCCGGAACTTCGCTGTTTCTAGCGGCTTCGTTTGCTCGTTTGATAAAATTAGTGATAAAAACGTCAATGCAACCGAAATGTTTTGCACGTTTAGACGAGAAGACGGAATTACAGGCGGCCTTTGCTGCCGCTGAAGCTCAATCACCTCAACAGCTATTTATTAAACAACGTGCGCGACCTGCTCGAAAAACGAAACCGAAAGAAGATGAGTCGGGAAGGCGAAAGCTTTCTCCCGTCTGCCTGGAGAAGGAGGAAAACGTTTCGTTCCTCCCCTTTTCTCGCGTCCGCTTGGGGGCGCGTCGGTAGAAGGGAGGAAGACGCGCCGTTGCTACTTTTTTCCTCCATTTTTTCTTAGAGTGTAGTCCTCTCCACTATAGGGAAGGTCCTTATCTGCGTCGGGGCTCTAGATTTTGGCGGCCGCGGTGACGAACGGCTGGAATCTATCAGTGTTTCCGCGCGCCTTCTCTCCTCCGAAACATGAACTTTGAAGGTGACCAGTGAAATGGTGGCTCTCGCATCGTTCAGAGGAAAGAGAGTTTTTGACATGGGCCCAGGTGCCCTCCACCGTATTGGTGTGCGCACCAGTGTTCGGGTCGACAAAGTGCAGCTTGTGGTTGAGTGTGAGGTGCATGAAGCGAGCGTCATCTGCAAGCTTGCTATAGCCAGCCCCACAGTCAGTGTATATTCTTGTTCCAGGGCTGACACACTCGGCTATAGCCCTTGCAGGGTTTTAGCGTCACGGGTCTCCACAAGAACAAGAAAGCAGCACCCGCTGCCACGCTCCACACCGCCGAAAACCCACTGGTCAGCTGTTAAATACCCGCGATGGTACTTTCGCCGCCCGAACATACTCTCGTCTAGTTCTACAGTCACGCCTTCACCGCCAATCATCTCTGAATGCGTAAGGACAGCATTTACCACAACCTCCCGACGAATGCTCGTACAATCTGTTATTATCCTACTTGCGACATCAGTCTCCCGCTGAATGACGGCGCACGGTAGTTTCTGGCAACAGAGGTAGACGATTTTCATGAGTTGGGGAAGCGTCAGGTGCAATCCCTCGAAAAAGGAACCGCTCCGTACCGAAACCTCGCCCCTGCACTGAAACTTGATCGGCTTTCTCTTGGGCACCTCACTAGTGATCCACACACCGCACTTCCACGAGTAGCCATCCGCAGATTTAGCGCGGACTTGCAGCGTCATCGCAGCTTCCCACTCTGGGCGCGCACGTGAACCCAGGAGCAGGCCCATGCCCTGAAGCAAATTAATAGTTTCAAGAGGGTCTTTCATGGCGTCATGAAGACGGCACAGGTTAAACGCCATGGCACTGCGATACTCGCCTCTGGAAAAATAAAGCGCCGAGAGGGAGCTGCGCGCTTCTTTGCATTTAATAATTTTATTTTATCCGCCATTTTATACGTCGTGACACCAATCTAACAAACTGATTGGTTAATCGGTCGGACCGCACCATCGTATGACAAAACAAATGCCAAACGTATGACCAGAACGGTTGCCACGGTCGGCATCGTTACGAAGAAGAGAAAAGTTGGACCCAACAACAAAATGCAGTAACAAAGTGAGTAAAAATTAAAAAAAAAATAATAAGAAGGAAGCCGTTTTCGGGGGGCGTGTTTTTTTATGAGAGCTGTTGCTCGCAATGCCCCTTGTTTGTTTTTCTTTTTGTTGCTTTACCCTAGAACAGCGGTTTTCAACCATTGATGTTTCGCGGACCCCTTGTGGATCGGCGGAGATGTTGGAGGACCCCGTTCGCGGAGAGGGGAGGGGAAATATATGGGTTAATTATGATAGCCATTTAATAAATGGATACAACTAAGGGCTAATATGAAGTAGACTTTTCTTATTGACATATACTGGTGAAAACTCACCCGAAATTTGGAACGTTTCTTCTCAATCTGGGAAAAGGTAACCTTTAATGCCGGGATTGACTGATGAGGCTGGACTTCGCGGACCCGTAGAATGCCTCCGCGGACCCCCTTCTGAGAACCACTGCCCTAGAGGATGCCACGGCCCTTATTTGAAGCTGATTTGTTAATTCAATAACAAACAACGCGTTGGAGCGAAGGAGAGAGGGAGGCTTGGCGTCCGAATTCGACGTAGTCTAAAAGAAAAGAAAAGTAAGAATGCACATGGTTGAAAAAAAACTCGAGACTGCGGGTAAACGACACAACACTAAAAAGTCTCTTGTAGAGACTTTTTAGTGTTGTGTCGTTTACCCGCAGTCTCGCGGTTTTTTCAACCATGTGCCATGTACACCAGCTCGTTTGCGCCCTTACTTTTTTTTTAAGAATGCACGACTGCGCATTCTTGCTTTCCTGTACTGTCATAAGCAAGACAGTTCGTATCAAATCCATCGGTGTTATTAGCACGGATGGATTGTATTAGCATTGCTTCGATGCAACTCGGAAGCAGTTCCAAGAAGCTTCTTAAAATGTAATGTTTTTTTTTGTTTTTTTTAATAGTTGTAAGTGAACGTGCGATGAGTCATTTTGCGGGCAGGGGTTCAGTTGGAAGTCCTATCAGTTCTCGTTTAGATGAAGAACAGCCTCCATACGCGGGCTGGAAGGGAAGTGGGTCCGTGTGTTTTTTTTTGTGTGTTTGTTTTTTTTAAGGTCCTAAGCTGTCAGTTTGGGATTGAGGTCACCGTTTACGGTTGAGGTGAAGACCAGTGTGGGTAGGATTGTTTAGATATCAAAGGTTGACCTTGTGACGTCGGTGGTCGGTGGTTAGGTTGTGAATATATAAGACATTGAAAAAATAAACGGAGTAGCTGAGTTTGAGACGAAATCTTTTCTCCTGTCTTTCTTCTTCGACCAAGTTTCTCTGTTTTTACCATAGTCTCGGATTTTGTACATCATCATCAATATCCACCAGCTCGCCTGCGCACTCACTGTTTTTTCAAGATTGCACAATATATACCGTATGCCAAGACCGTTATACTTATACTCCGCACTCGGCGATGACTCATGACGCCGCCGACGACCGTTAGGCTATTTATTTTGTTTCTTTTGATTTTTTTATTGCGACGACTACTCCACCGTGCCTCAGAGCTTCCAGCGGAGGTCCGGCAGTTTTTAATAATAATTATTATTGTCGTTTGAAGGGCATTCTTCCTATGCTGCTTCGTCTTCGTTCCTGACGCCATAAAAATATGAACGGGTAAAGTTAGCGCCACGTATAAAAAAAAAAAAGTTTAGTTCATGGTCGGATTACTTTGTGCATGCAATTAGTCCAATAAATAATTAGTCTAATTATTTAGCTTCGTTTTTAGCATATTTTTTGTGCATGCGTGAAACACAGCACCCAACGAGAAGTCGTAAGAAGAACGCTGCAACTGCTGAGAACACTTGGCGGTATCACTGTATCGTTTTTAAAGCGCTAAAAAAACACGTCGGGGGACACTGAACTTCTGGACCAACTGAGTGCGTGCGCGTGTGATGTGTGTGTATGCCATTCTTTCTTTTTAGATTGTAGGCGCGGAATTCCACATGGACTAGGGCCTGAGTAACGCAGAGTCTCGGCCAACATCTGGGTATTGTTACTCAGGACATAGTCAGTGTGGATTTTTCGTCATCAACCTAGCACGTCAAGCAAAGCAGTAGTTCAGAGGGACTACTAAACTAACCCACGGCAGCATTCCGCGAACGTATCACTCTTCAGCAGTCCGGGATCCAAGACATATGACGGTACATAAGCCTTGCAAGTGTTTTTATGGTGAGTAAAAAAATGTTTTGCGAACGAGTGTTGGTATATATTTATACTAACACGTCTAATTTGTTCCACTATATGTACCCCAACTCGTGAGCAGTGATTAGTTTGCGAAGAAAGGGGGTTATCCTGGATGAAGTCTTCGTTGCGGATGAACAGCTGGACATTGTACTGTTTGTTTGTTCAATGTGCGCCAACAGTATGCCGACAGCATCGAAGTTTCTACATATATCCGGTGGCCAGCAATTCAACGGTGACGAGAAGCTTAGCTCTCGTCACCGGTGGATCAATTGGGCAAAAGGAAAGGGGGCAAACTGTTGAGATCAGCAGGAATCGCAGAAACGTGCGTCGCAAGGAACAAAAACGAGACTACAGCACCGGCGTTACCAGACTGGAAGGCACACGGGAAGGTTATGCGTTGTTTATGGCGAAACGTATTGAAGGAAATGTTTCGTACATTTTCGAATATTCGTCGACAATTTCTAGCATAGTAGCTAAAATTTCTTCGTATCATCTGAAGCAAATAGGTTGGTTTTCAAGCACACCATTACTATATTTTGACTTAAAATACCATACTAGATCGATAACAACCAGCGTAAAAAGAGGATAAACAAACTGACTGGCTTGTTTCACCGATAGATGGCGCATCTTACTGCCCAATCAAAAATAATTATTGTTGTTCTATATCCAGCGGTTTATTATAGTACCTTGGTGCTTTTGCCTTCCTAGGCCACCGCGGTTTACCAAAATGGGTTTACCATCGCTTCGAGAAAACCAACCCAGGTGCCAGAACCTACCGTGCGCCGTCATTCAGAGGGGACTGATGTGGCAAGTGAGACAATAACTGATTGTACGAGCCTTTGTCGGGAGGTTGTGGTAAATGCCGTCCCTACGCATTCAGAGATTATTGTCGGTGAAGGCGTGACTGCAGAACTAAAAAAGAGTATGTTCTGGCGGCAATAGTACCATCGCGGGTATTTAAGGCCTGGCCAGTGGGTTTTCGGCGGTGTGGAGCGTGGCAGCGTGTGCTGCCTTCTAGCGCCCGTGGAGACCCGTGACGCTAAAACCCTGCAAGGGCTAAGAGCCGAGTGGGTCCGCCCTGAAACAAGAAAAATCACTGACTCTTGGGCTGGCTATAGCAAATAGCAATTGGCTTCCAGATGACGCTCGCTTCACGCACCTCACTGTCAACCACAAGCTGCACTTTGTCGACACGAACACTGGTGCGCACACCAATACGGTCGAGGGCACTTGAACCCACGTCAAAAACTCTCTTCCACCTGGACGGCGCGGGAGCCACCATTTCATTGGTCACCTTGCAAAGTTGATGTTTTGAAGGAGAGAAGGCGCGCGGAAACACTAATAAATTCCAGTCGTTCGTCGCCGCAGCCGCCAAAGTCCATAGCGCCGGCGCAGACAGGGACCTTCCCTATAGTGCGGAGGACGAGGATTGTGACGGCCCGGTGACTTCGAGTGATCCGCCGCGCTGAACCCGTCGCCCGTCTGCGTGCATGAAGACGACTTTTGCGTCAACCTCTTGTCAAGTGCCCGTTACGTCAGTTATATGCTCTGGTAGCGGTCTAAACAGCCCCTTTCAGGGACCCCATATTTTGCAAACGGAGATGTTTTCTGAATGCGTCACCTCGTGTCTCAGTAAAAACGTTCACAGGAAAGACCCAACAAAGGTATGTGGTCCTCAACTTGCATATTGCGTGTTACGAATCAAATACAAATTGTTCTTGCTTATGTCGCGCCTTTGATCCCAATAAATGCTGCCGTTGCAGTCGCCCCGTGGTGGTGTTGCTTGCTCACTCGCCGTCGGCGTGTCTCAACTTCGTCGTCTTCGCCAGACGCGCACCTTTTGATCTCATAGTGTTAATATAATGTACACTAGGGGTTCAACTGGCGCTAGTGTCTATGGGACTTCCGTGACGCAAATTGAAGCAGCCAGCAACCAGTGTACCTTTGGGGTGCTCCTGTGCATTCCTATGGGAAAACGTGCGTGCATTTTGTCCCCTTCGGCGGGAAAAAAACACGGAGTACTTTGATTACTTGGGTCGTACCGAATAGAATGTACCTTGAATAACACTGTAAAAGTGTAATTGCTTTAGTTAGCGCATTTTGTTTTTGATGCGTGAACGATGTTTAACTTTGCTACAGAAAAAAACCGGTCAAGGTTTTGAAACCTCGACCGGATATGATTAACTGACGAACACTATTATCGCTAATGGATTTTTCTGGATATAATGTCAAGGTCACGACGTTCACGATATTTGCGTAATGCAGTCCCGGTCGTGTCACGAATCCAGTAAATGCTCCGCCTCCTGCACGAGCTTTGTTCCCTCATTAACACTTCGTCGCACGCGCAGACAAAGCAAGTGGAAAGCAACGAGCACGTGCTGGGGGAGGAGCACCTACATGACTCTTAAACTGTCAACAACTCTACACAATTCACAATCTAGAAAATGTTTTTTTTTGCTTCCCTTGGCATTTAGCTTTGGTGAATTGCCATCATTGCCCCATTTGTTGGCTGGCATTGAATCAACAACAGTAGATAAAGGGGTCCTATTCTTCTCTTCATCTGAAAGGAGCGGCGTACCGATATTGTAGCCTGAGCTACACTGGCCGAGGTTGAGCAGTTTCGCGTGGCTCTCAAAGAGCCGTGCTGCGCAAGCGCGAGGAGCAGTGACGTCACACGGCGCACAGCTGGCGCGCCGGTGCCGCCACCGCCGCGCGCTCCGCCGCCACCGCGCGCGCCTCGCCGGTCTGCGCATTCCAGAGGAGTGACGTCATAGCCGCGGCAGACGCACTGGCGCCGCCGCGTGCCCAGTTGTGCGCCTCCGTTGCGCAGTAGCCGAGTCTGACGCTGCACCGGAGCCGCTTGATAACGCCTCTCATTTTTTGCGCTTAAAGGGGCCCTGCAATCATATTTAAGCGTCTACCTTTTTTGCGGTTTCCACGTCTCTTGGGGTTCGGGCAAGCCAGCGGGCACGGAGAGAGTAACTAAATATCACTGCATCATATTTTAACCGGGCGACGCGGAAACCTGCTCCACCGACGGGGGCGACCCGCGGCACCGAAAGCGCGCAAAATGTGACGTCTTTGGTCCTTGGCTTACTACTGGTCAGAGCCGCTCAAAGCTTTTTTTTAGTCGAAATACAAAATATAAGTGGCGCGAACCGTTTCAATTATTTCTAAAAGTAGTTTTTGTTCAGTATTTTAGATCAGAAAAGAAAGAAATGCAGTTTATGAAGTACGGAAACAAGAAATGACGCGTCGACGTACCCGCCACCAAGCGGTGGAAAAGGCGGCGCATACTAGAAAAGAGTAGCGGGATCAGGAGCCGACACGGTAAGGCCCCGGATGTACGCGGCGGCGCTGCGGTCGTTTACGGACTGGAGGATCAGACCGGCTCCGAGCGTTCCGAAGGCCTTCAGCCATTCAGCCAGTAGGTTTGTCTTGCGTTTTGGCCATTTCGCGGTACGGCAGCACGAAGTAACTCCCATTCTGAATTGATCTTTACCCCGTGTTTTCTGTCGTTTGTGGCCAATGAAGTATCATGCCGAATTAGTGTTTAATCGCGCAGCAAATGCAATGAGAGCCGCTCTGGCTGCCCGCTGTATACAGCCTATCCAGAACACGGCGTAGTGGCGCCCTCTCGCGCCGTCGACACGGAGTGCGGCAGCCGTGAGCACTCGCAGAGCTCACTATCCCTCCTCTAGTTCACGGCCACTCAAGCAACCAAGGACGTCATGAGGGAGGTTATTTTTTGCTTGTTTTTGCAACTTTAATTTGCCTATAACTTCTAAAATAAAGCGAAATTCGAGAAAAGAAAAGTTACATTAAGTTACTACGGTCAGTGCACTCAGGTTTGGTGCAAATTAAAAACCAGTAAAAAAGTGCTTGCAGGGCCCCTTTAAGCTCACGCTACCTATATACTGGCATAGCCGAACTAAGCCACCGTAATTTTTTTTTTTCGTGCACGCGTAATCATTGGTTAAACATACTTGCCACCATTTTCAGAACGTAAAACTAGAAGCTGCATCAAGATAATATATTATGGCAACGCTCAAAAACCTGCACTGTCTAGTTTTTTTTATTTATATGTGTACTTCAATTTCCCCAGCTCCTGTGCAAACGAGAAAATCTAAATTGCAATTTTTAGATATAGTCTCGATCGAACAATCATATTTCGCTCCCAAGGTACGTATAAGCTATGGAGCCACGAAACCCAAAACCCAACAAATCAATAATATTAAGAAAAGAAAAGAGATGACGTGCCTCAAAGAGTTCAGCAAACCCAACAATTACCCAGACTATTAATCACCTCAAACTGAACGTCCGGTGCCAAATACTCCAACTTGTGCGAGAGTAAACGGTCACTAGAGCATATTGCAATAACGGTAATTTGCTTTTCAGTTGGAATGCTTTTCCCTTTCCACGAGCTTACCGGTAGTAGTTCGACCCAGCTATACTCGCACGCAACGGCATTGACCGAGAAGCATCTTTGTTGCGGTGTAACTGCAAGAATAAAAGCGATCGTTTTCTTTAAATATTTTCCTCTCAAAACTCGATGATGTAGTTTAGAAGTCGTATACACTGGACCCAAGCATTGAGTGAGTACTCGAGCTGGGCACGCGATAATGGTTATATGGACAAGCGTTCAGGTAGTGGCTCGTGTCCAATAGCTTCAATAACGACAAAAACAGAACCTTAAAGGGACACTGAGAGGGTAGTTATGAATGTCGATGTTTTTTATTTGAACATAACCTATGAAAGTCAAACTGCTCAAAACATAAATTGCGGGTTGAAATTCGTATTCTTTCCGCCCAGAAACCGCCGATCGATAATTGACCTATTTTAGGCGCGCTGACTCTTTTTTCCATGGTCACGTGACGTTCAAACTGATGCGGACCAAGTATATTCAAAGTCGTTTGTCATCTAAGGCACAGATTAAATATTAAAAACATAAATGACTCTGAACCCCATTTTTTGTGGCTTCCAAGAAACTGCAATTATGGTGATGAAAACAAAAATCGTCGCGCCGACCACAGAAAATATATGTACCTGTCATCCTCGATATCACGACGTACCGCCGGGTAGACGACGCGATGGTGGCGCGTGTGACGAATCAATGTTGCGACGGACGTGGGACCGCTACGTTGTAATTGTGGTTTGCGGTAGCGGCTAATCGATCATCAAGCACACAAAAGCGAGGGGAACGGATATAGGTGCAAAACAATTGCACGACAAGCGCTTAAAGCAACGTGCTCGTCATCGTCGTCTGTTTCACACGCCCGAGACGCGGAAGAACGGAAAAGGTAGACATGTGATTTCCGTCAACTCCCCCCTCCGAGCCTCCGTGCACTTGTTTCGGCATCGGTTTCGAGCAATTGTTTCTTTTTTTTTTTTTTTACTTCTGTAAAAGTTTACGTGACTCTGTAGCAAACTATTGAGTGGGCAGGCCGCTGACACCATAATAGTTTGCCTGGCAAAAAAAAACAAAAAAACTAAAAATTCGCGGGTGTCAGTTGCGTGGCCATGATACACACTGGCGGCATTTAAGCTGCTTCGCGTCATGTGACCGCTTGTTCTGGTTGCAAGTTGTGGAAAAAAAAGCTGCTCGTTTTTCTTTCATATTTTTTTTTTGTTGAGACTATCATTGCACGAGGGGAAAAATTAACGCCCGTTTTATATGTTATATACGTTAGGTATTCAATAGTGGTGTTTACGCGAAGTACAAAAATTGGTGCACCGCCTCTCTAAGTCAAGACGCAGCCGAAGTCACGGGGTACTGGGACCGATCAGGTAGCGTCAAACACGTAAGTCACTCGGACTTTTCTGTTTATGATTTGTTCGGGTATTAGAGAACAAGTACACAAGCATAGCGAACACCATGATGGTGTGCTTCTGACACTGTCCAATCGGCACAATCAGCACGTAGCGTCAGCTGCGCCTGGACTTTTAAAGACACTAACACCCCACCCATTTGTTTTTAGTACTAGGCGATCTAATATGGTGTGCGGAAAAAAAACCAATCAATATTTTTCGACATATGGAAGTATGATATTACTAAAACAAAAAAAAAAACAAAAAAACACTGAACAGCTCGAAACCCAAATTAAGACATGAGCGTAAAGACACGTCGCAAACCACGTGACTACACCCCAACTCGTTTTTTTTTTCCTACACTTTTTTGGCATATTAAGCAGATGACGAAGACGACGACGAAGCATTGGCGCGTTCCGTTGACCGTACGATTGGTTCTCACTTCTATACCTTCCGCTTCCTGTTCTGCGCTTGACGATCGATTGGCCGGTACCACGAGCGACAGTTCCGAAGTAGCGGCTCAGGTCCGTCGCAACGTTGGCCCGACATGCGCCGCCAACGTGTCGTCCGGCCCGCAGTACGTCTCCAAAGTGAGAATGACCTGAACGTGTACTTCGTGTAATCTGTGCAGCATGTTTTTTATTTCATCAACGTACATGCAGCTTTTCGGAGGACACACAATGGGGTTTATATTATTTTCCTTTTTTTTTTTAGTATGGATTGTGTGCCTTCAATGACCCAAGACTTTGAAAACATTTTGTGCACATATCATGGATAGAAGAGTGAGCGCGACTCAAACCGGCATATTCTCGACCGGTTATTTTTGGGCAGACAAAAACGAATTTCGAGCTGCGAATTCTGCTCTGCGTAGTTTGGCTCACGTACCTCATGTTCAAATACAAACTTTGGAGCGCATGAATACTCCGTTAGTGTCTCGTTAAGGTGAAACAATGTATGGTTCGTTTGTTTCTTCGAATGTACGAAGAGTTTAC
This sequence comes from Ixodes scapularis, assembly GCF_016920785.2. Lineage (NCBI taxonomy): Eukaryota > Metazoa > Arthropoda > Arachnida > Ixodida > Ixodidae > Ixodes > Ixodes scapularis. Next base: position 75,817,238 of record NW_024609837.1, read on the forward strand.
AGACATGAGAAATCTGGAGGGAGGCTGCAAAGAGGGAGGGCCAGAAACGAGGAGGGGACAAAAAAGGACGGTCGATACGGAGTTTCGTCTCTAACGGCTCTTTTTGCACCCTCACCCCAGGAATACCATGTCCCTCGTTAACCAGCCCGCCTGACTGCTTGCTTTACCTCAAACTTCTAAAAATCACTCCCCCTCTCTCCCCTTCTCTGAATAGATACGTGCTTTCTTCGCGTAAACATTTTCTTCTCGCACGCATCCCCTTGTCTAGCATTCCACTCGCCCACTACCATCTCTGATACTGTCCAAGAACTGCACGGCATTCAGGCAATTACGCCAAGGCCGACGCCGATTGAGTAAGCAACAGCACCGCGGGACAACTGCTACGGCGGCATTTATTGGGATCAAAGCGCAAAATAAGCAAGAGAAATTTATATTTGAATCATAACACGCGATATCCAAGTTGGGGACCACATACCTTTGCTGGGTCTTTCCTGTGAACTTTTTTACAGAGACACGAGGTGCCGCATTCAGAAAACAGCTCTGTTTGAAAAATACGAGGGCCCTGAAAGAACCGTTAAGACCGCTACCAGAACCTCTAACTGACGTAGCGAGCACTTGAGTAGCGGTTGACGCATAAGTCGTCTTTATGAACGCAGGCGGGCGGCAGGCTTAGCGCAGCGGATCACTCGAAGTCATCGGGGCTGTCAGAACCCTCGTCCTCCGCACTATAGGGAAGGTCCCTGTCTGCGTCGGGGCTGTAGATTTTGGTGGCCGCGGCGACGAACGACTGGAATTTATCAGTGTTTCCGCGCGACTTCTCTCCTCCAAAATATGAACTTTGCAAGGTGACCAGTGAAATTGGCTCTCGCATCGTCCAAATGGAAGAGAGTTTTTGACGTGGGCCCAGGTGCCCTCCACCGTATTCGTGTGCGCACGAGTGTTCGGGTCGACAAAGTGCAGCTTGTGGTTGACAGTGAGGTGCGTGGAGCGAGCGTCATCTGCAAGCTTCCTGTAGCCAGCCCATCAGTCAGTGATTATTCTTGTTCCAGGGCGGACCCACTCGGCTATTAGCTCTTGCAGGGTTTTAGCGTCACGGTTCTCCACTGTTCTCCACGGGAGCAAGAAAGCAGCACCCGCTGCCACGCTCCACACCGGCGAAAATTCACTGGCCAGGCCTCAAATACCCGCGATGGTACTTTCACCGCCCGAACACACTCTCGTCTAGTTCTACAGTCACGCCTTCACCGCCAATCATCTCTGAATGGGTACAATCAGGTATTGTCTTACTTGCGACATCAGTCTCCCGCTGAATAACGGCGCACGGTAGGTTCTGGCAACGGAGGTAGATAATTTTCATGAGTTGGGGAGCGTCGGGTGCGATCCCTCAAAAAAGGAATTGCTCCGTACTGAGATTTCGCCCCTGCACTGAAACTTCACCGGCTTTCTCATGGGCAACTCACGAGTGATCCACACACCGCGCCTCCACGAGTAGCCTTCCGCAGATTTAGCGCGGACTTGCAGCATCGTCGCAGCTTCCCACTCTGCGCACGCAGTGAACCAAGGAGCAGGCTTATGCCCTGAAGTAAATTAATTGCGTCAAGAGGGTCTTTCATGGTGTCATGAAGACGGCCCAAGTTAAACGCCATGGCACTGCGATACTCGCCTCCGGAAGAATAAAGCGCCGAGGGGAAACTCCGCGCTTCTTTGCGTTTAATATGTTTATCTGATCCGCCATTTTATACAACGCAACACTATTATAACAAACTCATTGGTTAATCGGTCGGACCACACCATCGCGTGACAAAACAAACGACAATCGTTTGACCAGAAGCGTTGCCACGGTCGGCGTCGTTACAAAGAAGAGAACAGTCGGACCCAATAACAAAAGAAAGTAAGAAAGTGAATAAAAAAAAATTAAAAAATGAGAAGGGAGCCGTTTTCTGGATGCGTGTTCTTTGACGAGATGTGTTGCTCGCAATCTTCCTTGTTTTTTTTTGTTTTTTTCCTTTTTGTTTCTTTACCCTAGACTAGTGGTTTTGAACCAATGATGTTTCGCTGACCCCTTTCGCGGTGAGGGGAGGGGAAATATAAAGGTGAATTAAGATAGCGATTTAATAAATGGAGATAACTAAGTTCTAGTGTGAAGTAGACCTTATTGGCATATACACGAGAAAACTCACCCGAATTTTGGAGCGTTTCTTCTCAATCTGGGAAAAGACTTTTATTGCCGGGCTAGACTGATGAGGCTGGACTTCGCGGACCCGTAGAATTCCTTCGCGGACCCCAAAGGGTCCGCGAACCCCCCTTTGGGAACCACTGCCCTAGATCATGCTAATACTTCACAGTGCACAACGGACAACGCACCATCAAAACCGATCCACACAAAGAAACAACACTCACGCAGCGCTGACTGTCAACTCTCGGATATATTAAACATCATCTTCGTTATCTTTTACTCTTACGCACAAAAAATAAGAAAATAAAAGTTAACCAAAGAAGAACAGCGAAAGAAAAAGAAAAAGAAAAGGAAAGGAGAGAAGATAAGAAAGACAAAGGAGTGAAGAAAATAAAATACAAAATAAAAAAAATGGGAGAAATGACGAAGATTATTAAAATCAAGTCATACTACAGTAAAAGATACGAAGGAGATTTCCCTAAATAATCTAAGTCTTTTTTGGAAAAGCTAGTCGACGAGGTACTAACACATAATCCATCTAGCAAATCTATGCTAGCGGCTTCGATAATTTCCCTATACTCGTTTTCACCTTAAAGGCGGACCAGCAGAAAAATTCTTCCGCCTGGCGGAAATTCCTCCTCGCCCTCTTTCTTTCGTGTATTGTAGCACGGCGAGGCGAGGGGAAAGGTCCCCTTTTGCGCCGGCTTCTTCTGAGAGGATAAGCCGAGAAAATCTCCATGCTGTGTGACGGGCGATGGGTGCGGCAGCAGCGACCTCGTGACTTACAGGTAGCTTCAGATCCTATCGCGTAATCTACCCCATTTTTCGGCGCTCACCAAGCCTAGCCCCTCGGGTGTAGGTTTTTGCGGAGCTGCAAGGCTGCGCCCGCGTACTCACCGAATTTCAGCTGTCGAAGGTCTTTGGTTTTGCCCGTGGCAAAATAAACACATACTTGAGAGCTGCGATGCATCCCCGCACCCATTGAAGGAACGTTTCATAGATATTCTCGGTTGATCAAGGAGCTCAAAAGACATGCGCGAGAAGTGGTGACTTGAATATGTAAGGATGACTTACATCTTTACAAAACATTCCATCTTAAAAAAAAAAAACGGCTTATCGCGCTCAAAACTGCCTCAAATTAAGATTGATGGAAAAGAAAGCGATGTACCAGGCGCGGGCATCTTTTAGAAGGTCTTTGTTTTCTAGCAACGAGCACAAATATTATGTGCGTAACTCACACTATATGATGGCCAACGAATGTACGTGGCATTTATATTTACGCATCCCAGCAACCACTTGAGGTGAGAAGACAGCAATGGTGTGTGTCGATACTAAAAAGTTTTAGTGGATCGTCTTTAGCTCTTGGATAACCGCACCCTACGACAATATATAAGCTATAACCTTTCTGTGAGCATTCTTGATCGAGTGCAGCTATCGAAGCGTCTGGTGTTATAGTTCAACGTTGCTTAAATCGGTGCTATAGAACGTGCTGCCACTTTAAAGTATTATTGAGGCATGAAAAATAAAAAATAAATAAATAAAATGTAGCCGATTTTTTTTAACATGATGCGCGTTTGTAATTTGTCTATGCAAACACATTTTAGGTATACTGCCACACAGCACGGACACACTATTGCCGGTCTTTCTAATTTTGTTTTTTAGAAATTAATTATGTTTAGAAAACTGTCAATGCAACTATCCAACCTAAGTGGCAGAGCTCAGTGCTAAACAATACATGTTGCTGGGCAGAAATAGTAAATAGCGCCGATGTCGCGTTCGGGCTAAAAGTGCCACGTAATGCACGCGTACCGCTATAAGTGCGTCCGTACATTTCTTCGAACGCCATTTCATCGAACGCCGTTTCATCAAAGCCGTTTCATCGAAGCCGTTTCGTCGAACACCGTTTCATCGAACGCCGTTTCCTCGAACGCCGTTTCAAAGAAGCCGTTTCCTCGAACGCCTTTTCATCGAACAACGTTACAGTGTGTAATATTTAGGAATTTACTTTAATTTTTATACACAACTTCATCTAATTCTCTCCTTTTTTTTTTCTTTTGTTTCGGTTTTTATATCACTGGGTGCAGTGACGAGATAAGTTCCATCGTGAACATTTCCTGCTTCGAGAAGACGCCTCCATGAAACAATGACGCCTCTCCATGTCACATAAAACAATTAAAAATGAGGCAAAAACGGAAAGCACGGACACTTAAAAGTGTTCTAAGTGTCTGTCCTTTATTTGCAGCGTCGTGGTTTCAGTCATATCTGTATATGAGTAAAGATTTTCAGTAAGTCGCATACCCAATTGTTTTTATTTCTTTTTATGCCAATTGCTTTTATCTTTAGTAATTTGACACCACCTTCAAAACAATTTCACAAGCGACTACCTTAGTCTTAACAAATGCAAGGTGAAACATCTATAAAGCACCGTTATGCCCCAAAACTCGGTATAGAGCCATAACAGAGAAATTCGATGAAACTGCCCTTAGCGATTCGATGAAACGGCGTTCGATGAAATGTCCGTTCATTCGATAAAACGACTTTCTATAAAATGGCGAAAAAGTGAGGTTCAGGCTTGGTCGGAGATAGCTACGGTTACACTCGTACGCTTTTTCAGTTCTATCTCGCATATATAAGCTTCTTGCTCAAATAAACATTGGCATCTGACTTTTCGCTCATCTTGGCCTTTAGCGCGACTGTTAACAAGTTCTAAAACAGTCAAAGCAAAAGTTATTTAATTAGCTCAGGATTATAGGTTGAGCGAAATATTTACAAAGTTCGAGGTTCCCTGAGTCGTCTTTTGTATTCAATCCGCCCGCCCCCGCCCCCCCCCCCCCCCCCTCTCACCACCACTTCCTTCCTCTAAATAAACAACGTAGGTTATTTTATGAACCACCAGTAAAGGAGCGTACTCGCAAAACGTCTATTTGGCGTAAGAAAACGTAAGAAAGGCCTTGTTTAAATGTTCGAGCAATGAATTGGTCTTCTTACTGTGCGTGACACAGCTAGCACGAACACAATATTGACATTTTTACGCAAGGGCCATGCAGAATTTAGTGTAGAACAAATTGATGCCTCGTAAGTTGGTGCCCAACGGAAGCACTCTTTTTACCGAATTGCTTGTTTAAAAATAACAACTTTTCAACCATAAAAATAAAACAAAATAACACCACTTCTTTGGGGGCCACTAAATTTACTGATTCACTCCGTTAGCATTGATTGTGCAGCGGTATGCGTACATTACGCGATACTGTTAGCGCAAACACGACATCGGCGCTTTTTGCTATTTTCCCCAGCAATGTATCGACTCGCACTAAACTCTACCGCTTAGCTGGGATACTTGCATTAACAGTTTCCTAAACATCATTCAGTTCTAACAAGAAAAAAAAAAGTGGGAAACACCGGCGATTGTTTGTTTGTGCTAACTGCGTGGCGTAGGGTACCTAAAAGTTTTTTACAATGCTAAATACAATTCTGTGTAACGTTAAAAAAAATTGTCTGCTTTTGCTTTAGTTTCTTTGAGACACACAAATACTTCGAAGTGGCGGCCCGTGCTATGGTACCGATACAAGCAACGTTGAACCATAACACGACACGTTGGACTCGCCAAAAAGGGTTTTAATATTGTCTTTTCCGCTCCAAAGCCACACTCGATAAAGAATGTAAAGAGCGAATCTAGCTTACATTTCGTTCTGGGGTACGGACCGTACGGTTATCTAAGTGGCTAAAAGTGACCCACTAAAACTTTCTAAAATTGACATCCACCCTTGATGCCCTCTCACCTCAGGTGGTTGTTGGGAATGTGTAAATATGAATTTCTTACATCTTGCTGGCCATCATGTTCCGCGAGTTAGGCACACAACAGGGCATTTTAGTAAATCGTTTTCAAAGGCCCGCTGCCACTTCAGGCGCGTGCTTCAGAGAATGCATCGAAGTGGCAGCGCGAGCTTCCGCTAAATATATGTGGCCTGAAAACATAGTCTGCTAAAGTTCTCCAATAATTTGTGCTCGCTGCTAGAAATCAGAGAACTTCTAGAAGATTCCCGCGCCTGGTGCATCGCTTTCTTTTCCATCGATCCCAATTTGAGGCAGGTTTGAGCGTGACAAGCCGTTTTTTTAAAGATGGAATGTTTTGTGAAGATGTAAGTCATCCTTACATATTCAAGTCACCACTTCTCGCGCATGTCTTTTGAGCTCCTTGATGAACCAAAAATATCTATGACACGTTCCTTCAATGGGTGCGGGGATGCATCGCAGCTCTCAAGTATGTGTTTATTTTGCCACAGGCTAAACCAAAGACCTTCGACAATTGCAGCTCCGTAAAACCTACACCCGAGAAGCTAGGCTTGGTGAGCGCCAAAAAATGGGGCAGATTACGCGATAGGATCTGAAGCTACCTCTAAGTCACGAGGTCGCTGCTGCCGCACCCATCGCCCGTCGCTCAAAATGGGGATTTTCTCGGCTTATCCTCTCAGAAGAAGCCGGCGCAAAAGGGGACCTTTCCCCTCGCCTCGCCGTGCTACAATACAAGAAAGAAAGAGGGCGAGGAGAACCTTCCGCCAGGCGGAAGAATATTTCTGCTGGTCCGCCTTTAAAGGGCCCATGAAACGATTTTTGGGTTGGGATAAATCATTTTAGATTGGGATTTTACTAATAGCACATCGTTCAGTGGACCAAAAGAAAAAAGGTAGAAAGTCAAAAGCCTGACTTTTAGTGCGAAAATTTGAAAACAGAGCGGACTATTTCGTACCTCCTCCCCTTCGCAACCTCTCTGCCTTTTCACTGTGATACATCCGCGGTCCCAAAAGCGCGTTATCGGGTCCAAACTGACGTCACACGCAACAGGACCTCACTTATTCCCTTCACCCCGAAGCTGACATTGCGGTGGAAGCTACGCGCTTGCTGGACCAATCAGCCGCCTCCCTTTCATCACCTGACTTCATTCTCTGCAGCCACATTTGCCACGCTCACGTGGCAAGTGTGGCTGGCCCAACGAGCACGTAGCTTCAACAGCACTGTCAGCTTCGGAATGAACGGGGTGGGGAAAGCAACTTTGGTCTGAATTTTGAGCGACGGGCTAATCTTCTAGGGGGAGAATGGATGTGTCCGGGATTACACAAACGAGAGTGCGAGCAAGAGGGGACACCCCCTTTTCGTCTTCTTTAACTGTTTGGTGGAATGCGCGATTTGTGAGTTGAGGAGGAAAGCGAAACAGGAAAAAGTTGGAAAAGCGTTTCATGACCCCTTTAAAGGAGTCATGAAACGCTTTTTCAACTTTTTTTTGTTTGGCTTTCCTCCTCAACTCATAAATCGCGCATTGTACCAAACAGTTCAAGAAGACGGAAAGAAGGGAGTCCCCTCTTGCTCGGAATCTCGCTTGTGTAGCCCGGACGCAGCCATTGTCCCCCTAGAAGATTAGCCCGTCGCTCAAAATTCCGACTAGTTGCTTTCCCCACCCCGTTCACCCCGAAGCTGACAGTGCTGTGGAAGCTACGTGCTCGTTGGGCCAGCCACACATTTTCCACGTGATCACGCCCTCTCGCGCATACCGACCCGCAGAGAATGAGGTCAGGTGATGAAAGGGAGGCGGCTGATTGGTCCGGTAAGCGCGTAGCTTCCACCGCAATGTCAGCTTAGGGGTAAAGGGATTAAGTGAGGTCCGGTGTCGTGTGACGTGCGCTTGGGCCCTGGTGACGTGCTGCGGGGGCCCGGTTATGGTGGCTAGTAGCCCGGTGACGCGCTGCGGGGTCCGCGGATGTATCACAGTGAAAAGGCGGAGAGTTTACGAAGGGAAGAGGGTACGAAATAGTCCGTTATGTTTTGCAAATTTTTGTAGCGAAAGTCAGGCTTCTGACTTTCTACCTTTGTTCAAAACCAAAACGAATTTAGCACTGCAGCATCCTCTTGTGGCAAAAAGCTAGAACATACCTCGTTAAACAGCGTTCGTTTCTGATAAACATGCTCATGCTCTGCACAATTTTGCATCGCTTCTTTAAACTGTCTTCAATAAACATATTTTTGTATATCTAACATTGTTTATACCGTCGCCTTTCTAAAGCCACCATGAGAAAAAAAAAAATGTGTGCCAGTTTTAGCGTATTTACTAGTTTTGAACGACATCCATGGAGCGCTGAAGCAAAAAGATCAGCTGACATCATCGAAATTGCCGCAAACTTGATGAACTGGGATTGATCAGACCTACTGCCAGCCACTAACCTATGTTTGCATAGTTTATTCTGTCCTAATAGACCTTTGTTTACGTTATTGCGCTGACGTTCATGTGTATATATTGAGTAGGAAGTCGGTTTCCTTGTGTGTCGCGGTGAATTTCAATTTTTATTCTTTAATTCTGTTTTCTTAAGTTCCGTGGTGTGGGGATGGTGGTACAAATCCTGATGATAAGCAGAAACAGCGTTGTTGATGTGAGATACGTTCTTCCAGGATCCCATCAAAGCTTCTGCTTGTTGCCCGAGTGGCCCTGTGTGAGGATGGCGATAAGAATCCCGATTATAATCTGAAACAGCATGGTGGATGAGAGATACGTTTATTGCCAGAGCGACCCCAAGACATGTGGATGGCAGTTTGTGAGTTTACTTTCCCACAAACCGCATGGGGAACCGATCACTGAAAATAACAGAGCTATCTCAATGAAAGACTGGGCTGAACATGACGTTTAGACGTCAAAATGAGGTGTAAGTGACACTGAGTTTGCATGAGGTGAGCAAGTGAATTGTTACGCTCAGGGTCACATTCCAGAACAATGGTCCACTTTCGGCATGCCAACAACACTATGTCTTCTTTCTTGAATGAAAACGACCCATAAAGTGTAATTGTATGCATATATGTTTAGAAGGCAAAAAGGCAAAATGGCACCTGGCACCTCTGCTGTAGATTGGCAAATTAGCGAGTGCAGTACAACTGCAAACGTTTTTTTAGGGTGAATCTTTGGACTGGTTATCCACGGTGCAGTGGGATACATACAGCTGATTTTAAAGACCTCGAGAAGCCATGAACAAGGCTATTACGTAATGAAAGGTTGAATCACGACAACAACATGACACTGGAGGTTAGGCGTGTATGAAGTCGGGAATCCGATTTTGCAGAATGTGAATGGTTTAGGTAAATGGTCAGCTAGAAAGATAGGGACAAAACACAGACAGAGAGAAACAGAGACATACACACCGCTGACTATCAACTAAGACTTTAGATTTCTTCTTCATCACTTCGACCCAAAGATTCACACCTAAAGTAATGCCAATGAATCATCTTAAACCCTTAAATTACACTACTAAATTAAAATACTAAATAAAATTAATTAATTACATTAAATTACTAAATTTGGTCACTAACACCTCCCTGATCCAACCGACATACCACCGCCGACACATTTCCCTCTTATTCCCTTACACGGGGCCGTGCCACACTGCAAAAACTGTTTTTCTTTCTTGCTGACCGTGATGGAGGGCATGCTTACGCAGTCATCGGCGGTTTGCTCAGTGGCCAGGGCCTCGAGAATCTCGCGCGCACAGGCATTTCTGTGTCTGTTAATAATGGAGACGCTGCTAAAACTAGGCGTGCACCCACATGTGCAACAATGGGCTGCAAGGAGCTGCCCATTGCCGTGCGAAAGATTCACACCTAAAGTAATTGGCATTACTTTAGGTGTGAATCTTTCGGTCGAAGTGATGAAGAAGAAATATAAAGTCTTAGTTCATAGTCAGCGGTGTGTATGTCTCTGTTTCTCTCTGTCTGTGTTTTGTCCCTATCGTTCTAGCTGACCATTTACCTAAATTATGTACCAACTAGCGCAACTGCAGCCTGTTTTGTGAATGGTCCTTAAAAGGACCGCTCTGTGTACTGGGGTATGACAAACAGAGTCCAAAGTTCTAGCCACTTTCAGAAGAAAACATATCGTAGGAGGACATTAGTTCATGGTCAATTCCATTCTAAAGGCTGAACACCGAAGATCTCTTCATCCTCATCCTCGTCGTCAGCTTCGTCGTCGTCTCCACTCTCCTCCTCCGTGTCGCTTGCATCGAGGGGTATGATGACTGGCTCGAGGTTCGACTTTGGGACATCACATTCTCGAAACTTCGCCTCCATTTTTTCACATGCTATACACACTCATGCCAATGGACAGCTGTTACGTTGTCCATTGCTTCCCTCAAGAGCCGCTTGGCGTCATTGGGCTTGAATGTGATGTTCTTGGAGGCTACCTCCCGCTTGACTCGTGCCCATATCAACTCTATGGGATTTAGTTCGCAATGGTACGGTGGGAGCCTCAACACTGTGCGTCCGGCGTCCGTAGCCATGACGTCAACGTTGTACTTTGTGTAGCGATCCTTCACCGTTGCTGCGATGCTCAGAAGGTCTTTTTTCTTCATTGTGGCAGTCAAGTCTAGGTTCTTGGAAGAGAGCCACTACTGGATCTCGCCCTTCTTTGTTGCAGTTGTGGGAACTGCTTCAGCCTTTCTGCTGTGGTATGGCGCATTGTCTATAACAATTACGCTGTTAGGCTCGATGTGGTCCAGCAGATGAAGAAACCATGCTTCAAACCTGTTCGAGTCCATTTCATCGTGGTAGTCCCCCTTTTTTTTCCCACGGAACACGTTCAGGCAGCCGGACACAAAGCCAGTGTCACTACCTGCGTGGGTGACAATCACTCTTTCACACTTTCCAGAAGGAACCTTTAGCCCGGTCGTCAGTCCAGACATGAAGGCTTGCCTTGCTGACTTTATGGTGCTGTCAGTCCACACCTTGTCAACTGTAAGGCCGGCGTTCACCCAAGTCTCGTCCTGGAAGTAGGTCTTGCGGTTCTGGGCTCTGTGCTTTCCGATTGCCCTCAAATACCGCCGCCTCCACTCAACGATGTGCTCTCTCTCAATTAGGAAGGAGTTGCGATTCCGTTTCTGTTTCTCGAAACCCATGTCCTTCAGCAGGCGATACAGGGTAGACCCGGAACAGGACGGCAGCACGTCGTCTTCTTGGAGACGGGTCGCGATTTTCTTCAACGTTGGAATCTCCCCCCGACGGAAGAAATTGTGCAGGCAGCTTCTCACGGCCGTCAAAGTGCACGCGTCGTGTTTTGAAATCCTCTTCCTTTTCTCGGCGGATTTCGGGTACTTCTTTGAAGGAGATTTCACAGCTCCGTTGGCACGTTTGAAGCCACGCTTGATCTTGTAGACCGAGCTAACTATGATCCCCGTTGCGGCGGCAGTCCAGGTTGACGACTTCCACCACATTTTTTCCTTGGTACTGCCGCCGGGTCGAAGAATAAACGTTCAAAACACACTGCCTTGTCTGGCTCGACAGGACATTTCCACTTGCGTGACGTTTGTAATACACCGGAGGGGAAACGTCTTCAGGAAAGAGTGCTGCCATCACGGGCCTATCAGCCAGAGTTGTTGGAGTCGCCATTTTGGAAGGCGAGCAACAGCGGCTGGCCGGCTGGCTACGAACATCGATCCTCAGATCTTGTGAGACGTTGAATTACGTGAATAGACGCGTACTAAGGAGGTGTATTATTTATCCTACTGAGAATAACACATTTATTTAAGCTTAAATAACGCTAGCCTCCCAAATATCAAACGTTTGTCGGAACTACTTCGCAGAACGGAATAATATGTGCGACGGCATGCGACCAATAAGCATGCGACGAGAGGGACACACCCACTTTTTTCTTAAGGTGAAAACGAGTATAGTTAGTTTGTTCTTGCTTCGTCCCAGTACTGTGCAATCGTGTGCTGTCTTGTTGTGCGCTGTGAAGTATTAGCATATTTAACCAACTCGCCAAAACTGAAGTATTGACTACTGCCCTACAGGATGCCACGACCCTTATTTGAAGCTGATTTGTTAATTCAATAACAAAAACCGCGTCGGAACGAAGGAGGGAGCGAGGCTTGGCGTCCGAATTCGACGTAGTCTAAAAGAAAAGAAAAGTAAGAATGCGCAATATATACCGTATTCCAAGAACGTTATACTCCGCACTCGGCGAGGCCTCATGACGCCGCCTACGAGACGACCGTTAGGCTATTTATTTCCTTTCTTTAGATTTTTTATCGCGACTACCAGAGATCCGGCAGTTTATAATAATTATTATTATTGTCGTTTGAAAGGCACTCTTTCTATGCTGCTTCATTTCTGACGCCATGAAAATATGAGGCGGGAAAAGTTAGCACCACGTATAAAAAATGAAAAGTTTAGTTCAAGGTTGAATTGGTTTGTGGATACAATTAGTCCAATAATTAATTAGTCTAATTATTTAGCTTTGCTATTAGGCTATTTTGTGTGCAAGCGTAAAACACAGCACCCAACGAGAAGACATGAAAAGAACGTTCCGACTGTTGAGAACACTTGGCGGTATCGGTGTATCGTTTTGAAAGCGCTAAAAAAGCACATCGGGGACACTGGACTTCTGGACAAACTTTGATTGCGTGCGCATGTGATGTGTGTATGTCATTCTTTATTTTTAGGTCGTATGTGCGAAACTCTACACAGACTAGGTAGGGCCTGAGTAATGCAGAGTCTCGGCCAACATCTGGGTATTGTTACTCAGGACCTAGTCAGTGCGGATTTTTCGCGCCTATGATCTAAACAGAAAGAATGCTTTCATGGTGTCAGGAACGAAGCAGCATAGGAAGGGTGCCATTCAAACGACAATAGTAATAATTGTTAAAAACTGCCGTACCTCCGCTGGAAGCTCTGAGGCACGGTGGAGTTGTCGTCGCGATAAAAAATATAAAGAAACAAAATAAATAGCCTAACGGTCATCGGCGGCGTCATGAGGACTCGCCGAGTGCGGAGTATAATGGTCTTGGAATGCCTTATATATTGTGCATTCTTTCTTTTTGTTCCTTTTAGACTACGTTGAATTCGGACGCCAAGCCTCCCTCCATCCTATGCTCCAACGCGTTATTTGTTATTGAATTAACAAATCAGCTTCGAATAAGGGTCGCGGCAACCTCTAGGGTAAAGAAACAAAAAGGAAAACGAATAAGGAAGATTGCGAGCAACACCTCTCATCAAAGAACACGCCGCCTGAGAACGGCTTCCTTCTCATTATTTTTTTTTAAATTTTTATTCACTTTGTTAAATCATTTTGTTGTTGGGTCCGACTGTTCTCTTCTTTTTAACGATGCCGACCGTGGCAACCGTTCTGGTCATAAGATTGGCGTTTTTGTTGTTTTTTTCACGCGATGCTGTGGTCCGACCGATTAACCAGTGAGTTTGTTAGAATGGTGTCACGAGGTATAAAAAGGCGGATCAAATAAAAATAATAAATGCAAAGAAGCGCGCAGTTCCCCCTCGGCGCTTTATTCTTCCAGAGGCGACCCTTACAGAAATGCCATATATGACCAAGATATATTTTATATACGGTTGTATATGGGGATATAAGTAGACATATTAGGTCTGTGTTAACGACTCTGACATTTCCGTCCTTTGGGTTGATATTAACAACATCTGCAAATGGTGCAAGGAATCGCTCATGGAGCTTATCATCACTAAATGTACATCTATGAGAGTATCTCGTCATAACAACTCTTTTCCTTCCTACTCTATCAACAATTCTACTCTAGTTTCTGTGTCCTCCTATAAATATCTCGGCATTCACATAACCAATGACCTCTCCTGGAATATCCACGTCCAATATGTCACTAACAACGCAAATAGGCTTTTCGGCTATCTCAAGCGTAACTTTTCGCTTCCTCCTCTTTCGTTGAAACTTCTCTATAAAACCCTAGTTCGTCCTTAACTGGAATATCCAGCTTCTATCTGAAGCCCCGGTGTCACCCTTGCATCAGCTGTCAAATCTATTCAGAATCGTTCTGCCCGTTTCATACTCTCGAACTATCATCGTACAGCCAGTGTAACTTCCATGAAAACGTCCCTCTCCTTGCCTGATCTCTCTTTCCGAAGAAAAATATCTCGTCTGTGTTTATTTCACACGATTTATTACCCTAGCCCCTTTATTCTTTATTTAGGTAGCTCCTGCAGCGCCGTTGAGGCATTATTGCAGGGGGCGAACAACATAGAAAAAAACATTTCTGCATTTGCGGCACAAACAGTTTCAACACTTAAATTGTTCCAATCCCTAATGGTCCTAACAAAGAAAGAATTTTTGCACAGTTCCGTCCTGGTGGAATATTCGCGTATTTTGTGGATATGATCTTTACGTTGGGAAATATAGTAAGGGGGTAGAAGGTAATGAAAACCGTTAATACCAGTGTGTTTATTATAAATGCTATATAGAAATTTTAAGCGCAAATCTTTCCGCCTGAATGTCAGCAAATCCCAGCCTAATGTACTCTTCATGTCCGTGACGCTCGAAAAGCGGTCGTACAGCCCCAGGACGAAGCGTGCCGCACGATTTTGGATCCTCTCTAAAGCGTCTATGTGATTTTGCTGAGCAGGATCCCACACAGTGCAAGCATAATCTGTAAGAGGTCGAACGTAGGTAAGGTATGCAAGTTCTTTTATTTTTTGTGTAGACCTTTTTAGATTACGCTGGATAAAACCGAGTGCCCGTCCCGCCCTCATGACGACATCGTCAATTTGCGCATTCCACTTGCAGTCTGCTAATAAGGTCACCCCCAGGTACTTTACTTTACCATCACTTTTTAGTGGTTCATTATTTAAATAATACTGAGTGTGAAGTTTATTTTTTTTGCAGGTGAAGGTGACATGTACACATTTGCTGACGTTTAACTGCAATTTTTATAGACTGCACCAGAGTTCAATTTGATCCAAATCAGCCTGTAGTTGTGTGGAATCCTCATCGTTTTTTATACATCTATATAATACACAATCGTCAGCAAACAATCTTAGCTGAGAGGTCACGCCAACGTGAATATCATTTATAAATATTAAGAACAGCAAAGGTCCAAGTACCGACCCCTGTGGCACGCCAGAGGTAACTACAACAAAATCTGATGTTTCACCATCCAGAACCGTACATTGCCGACGCGAACACAAATATGCCTGTATCCAATTATGTACCGAAGTATCTAGATTCAAAAGTGCCAATTTTTGGATTAAGAGGGAATGCGATACTGTATCAAACGCTTTTCTAAAATCGAGAAACACACAATCAATTTGCTCACCCCTATCAACGGTAGTAACAAGATCATGATAAAATTCAGTGAGTTGTGTAGTACAAGAATAACCCTTTCCAAATCCATGTTGATAATCAATAAAAAAGTTCTGAAACGTGAGATGTTGCATTATCTGGGAATATAAAATGTGCTCAAACAACTTGCAGCAAACCGACGTTAAGGAGATCGGCCTGTAATTCGTGACATCATTTTTGGGACCTTTCTTATGTATAGGAGTAACATTAGCTAATTTCCAGTCCCCTGGCAAAGCTCCATTAAGTAATGACTTGTTAAATATTATGAAAAGGTAAGGCGCTATTGCGTCTGCACAACTCTTTAGAACCCGAGGGGAAATTTTATCAGGGCCCATCGCTTTGGTTTCATCGATATGCTCCAAAAGATTAAATACACCTTCCATACTTATTTCTACGGGTGGCATCACATCGTAATTGCTTGAACACATTTCTAGTGTTGTATCTTCTGGAGGCAGAAATACTGATTTAAAATAATTGTTAAAAACGCAAGCTTTCTGCCCTGCGTCAGTGAGTAGTTCGCCATGTACCATTATATCAGGTATTCCCATCTGATCATTACCACAGAGCTTCATAAACTTCCGGAGCTGCTTATTGTTAGTTTTCATCGTGTCTTCAAGACGTTGAAGATAATCCTGTTTAGATTTTTTGCGGTCTCTTTGTACGTCGTAGTCAATTCCTTTAATATCTGGAGGTTTGAGGCCGAACTTTTCTTTTTATATCTTGCGTACGCACGCTTGCGTTTTTTTTAAATTCTTAATAGACCACCATTGATCCATGGTTTTTCTCTTTTCTTTAGCTTACGTATGTCAATACTCGGAATGTATTTCTCTGTGAGGCTAATAACTCTCTGTTTAAAAAGCATCCACACGTCCTCAACACTCATTTCTTCGGCAATACATTCGAAAGAAAGGAAGCTCTCGCGAAGTTCAGAACTGATACCCTTATAATCACCCCTTGCGTACAGAAATACGTTTCGATTTGCATTCAATTTTTTTACGGGGAGATTGAAAACTAAGCGGGGCCACAATAGCGTCATGATCGCTAATACCAGGAATGACGTCAACTCGTTTAACAATGCCAGGATAGTTACAAAATAATAAATCGAGTATGTTCGAGCCACGCGTAGGTGTGAGAACATGCTGTGTGAAGCCCAAAGTGTCAACCATGCATTTTAAATCAAGGTTTAAACGACTGAGTGATCCACAGGTACACATTTCGTCACTCCATATCATATCTGGAAGGTTAAAATCCCCACCAAGTAGCACACAGTCATTAGAAACACTAGAAACCAGATCGCTAAGTTGGCATAAAACAGTGGGGTCAGAACTTGGGGGTTTGTGGAATACGCCTACAATAAGATTAAAACCATCAGGCAGTCTGACCCGACACCACACTGACTCAACTGTATTTCCAGCTATATCTAGTTGGTAACTTTGTAAGGAGGTACTAATAAGCAAAAAAACTCCTCCTCCGTGCAGCGACCTATCTCTTCTGTAAACATTGAAATTGCTGGGAAAGACTTCATGATCAGGAACAGAGTCATCCAACCATGACTCCGTCCCAAGGATAACATCAGCCTGTACAGATTTGATCAAACCGGACAATTCCTCTATTTTGTTTTTTACACTTCTGCAATTCACGACCATCAAAACAACATCCCTCCGTGATACTATCTTTTTTTTATCAGAGGGGCGTCAGGCACGTTTCACGGGTACAACCTGCTCGGTCTCGGTATCCCAAGTAAACACTTTTCCGTTGATTACAAGCTTATCATGCGTTAGTTTTACTTTGTTCGTTACGTCCTCCCTTTTAGCTTTAGCGTACGCCCAAAGATGACGTCGCTTTTCTCTAACTTCCAATGAGTAATCGTCAGACAAAGACACGAACGTACCCTTTAACTTGTATGCTTTTCTCATGATAGCATTTTTTTCATCGAGGGACGAGAAACGCACTAACACGGGTCGTGCTCTTTCCGCCGAGTATCTCCCAAGCCGGTAAATTTTTTCTATAACCGACGGCCTAATATCAAGTTTCTTTTCAAAAATTTCTAAAATCACCTTTTCGTTTAGCAATGCGGGCGTTTCAGGCTCACTCTCGGCCACCCGTAAACGACAATATTGTTTCGCTTGCCCGCGTTTTCTAGGTAGCTAATCCTGGAACCCAAGGAGTGAACCCTGCATCCGAGGTCCTTGACTAAGTTCTCACATCTTTCGAGGTTGGGGACAAGTTGCGAAAATCCCTCGACTTTCGTTTCAATTGAAGATAACCGCTGATTTGTTTGGCGAATATGTTCGTCCAATCTGTCTCCAATCGACGATATGCTGGCATTAAGGGCCCTCTGGCCATCGAGAATTGCCGCAAGCTGAGCTTCAGAAAACGGACCCGGGTTAAGCTCAACGTCACCGCTCAGCAAAAGAACAATAAGACAGAGCGAATCAAAACAGTCGGCAACACACTCCAAAAAGGCCCTCGGGCGAGGCAGCACTACCAGGCAGACATTATTGCTTTTCACATCAAAATAAAAACGGTCTTTACCAACCTGGATGACGAACAACAGGTGGTTAGGTCGTGGCCGCATGCCTGGAGTGCTATCTCGCCCACTGACGAGGTTGGCAAAAGGGGCGTTGCAGGAAGGTTCCGGTGATGTTGATGACACTGGGGCTAGACGCACATAGAACGGCGTTGCCCGATGAAATGTCCCGGCGGCCGTTAGAACTAACGGGAATCCGCAGGCCCCGACGTGGTCCGAACAAGCTGTTTCGTCGATAATATCCCAACCGTTGTACGAAGCGGGGAACGTTGTAAATCCACCGTCATCAGCTGGCCGCAGAACCCAAGATGACAGGACCTGGATGACGAACAACTGGTGGTTAGGTCGTGGCCGCATGCCTGGAGTGCTATCTCGCCCACTGACGAGGTTGGCAAAAGGGGCGTTGCAGGAAGGTTCCGGTGATGTTGATGACACTGGGGCTACACGCACATAGAACGGCGTTGCCAGATGAAATGTCCCGGCGGCCGTTAGAACCAACGGGAATCCGCAGGCCCCGACGTGGTCCGAACAAGCTGTTTCGTCGATAATATCCCAACCGTTGTACGAAGTGGGGAACGTTGTAAATCCACCGTCATCAGCTGGCCGCAGAACCCAAGATGACAGGACCTGGATGACGAACAACAGGTGGTTAGGTCGTGGCCGCATGCCTGGAGTGCTATCTCGCCGCACTCTGTCAAGCATTGCTTTTAGAACCATCGGACATATCATCACGTGTAGACCATGGCCTAAAGGTAGGGATTCCCCATTGCAGCACATCCACTTTTAATGCTTCTTTTCTACCCTAAACCTCCATTGATTGAAATTGCCTTCCCGCACATATAGTCTCAATAACTAACACTATCGATTTTAAAAATGTTATTACCAACTTTTTAACAGATTATGCGTAGCGCGTTTTTTTTTTGTTTTTTTTTGCGTGTGTGTGTGTTTTTATGTTGTATTTTTTGCCTCGTTCAACTGTGTTACTTTCACGTGTTGACCGCCCACTCCCCTCTGTAATGCCTTCGGGCCCTGAGGGAATAATAAATTAAAAAAATGAAATATACTACCATACGAGGGCTGTAATCAGGGCAAATATGGTAAGGTGACACCATAAATGCCGAAATATATTGCCAGATAAAGTCATATATGGTGCCAGGCGCTATCATATATAACAGTATAGGATGCCTGATACTCCTGTATATGGCACTATATGGTGCCACTCAACATGTAGGTAGCACACCGCGTCGGCCGGTATCGGGAGTACGCCGACCGGCCCATGGTAACAGGATGGCGACGCCCGGCCATGGGCGCCGGTGAGCTACGGCCCCGGCCGGCGTCGAGGTTTCGTCTTGCTCACTTGTCAGTTCAGCCGTAAAGGTTACAGTGACTGGCCGGCATCGGGTTTTTGCTGTCTTTGCTGGCTAGTCTTTTCATGGAGGTTCCAGTAATTGGCCGACATTGGTTCTTTGATGGCCAGTATTTACATGGAAGCTCAGTTACTGGCCGGCGTCGGCGCTTTGCTGTTCGCAGGCTCGCGAGCCCCGGGAAGTTCCGTTTAATGACCGGCATCGTTTTATTTTTTTGCCTTTTTCACTATGCAGTCAATTCCTTGAGATTCCGACGAACTGCGGCAATTCATGAATAGCGAGTGGAAATGTTTGCGTTGATCAATCCTTCGTAAATGACTGACGACGCTCGCGTATTTGATCCCACCTTGGCAAGGCAGACATGTTTGATCGCGAAAACGCTAGAATAAACAATGCAGGGAGGAAATTTCGCAGCCCAGGATTTGAGAATCTGGCCCTCTACGCCACGAAAAATAAACTTTACAACGCCGAAAAATGCTTTTTTAGGAAGTTAGTTTAATTTGATGTACTATACTTAAGGCCCGGCGGTATACGCACGTCTTGGGCCCTTATAAAAAATAAAAACAGTATAGTGGAGCCTCGATCGAAAAAAAGAAAAAAACATGTTCCATGATAGAGCACGCGCTTTGATTTACAAAAACAAAATAATAAACATTACTTTCCAGAAACTAGAAAAAGTAATAGATCTGTCTATTGCTTAGAGGTCTAGGGTTCCGCGTTTTCGGTTTTTATTTTTTCAAATTTCGGCGTACTTTTTTCGGTGCTTATTTTAAAATTTATTTTTCGTTCTTTTTCGGTGTATACCTATTTTCAAAAAAAAAGTTTACCAGTTCTTTTGCGGTGAATATGAAAGAAACACCATCGGACACCGGGTCAGATGATCCTTGTAGCTGTGATATTTCTCATCACTCAATGAATAACGACACATACACATACGTGGTCTTCGCTACAACTTCCGTCAGGAAACACCTCGAAATCGCGCAATTCACGGGCATAATCTTCAGCGTACTTCTTTTTCCTTCCCATTCTGACAACGTGACCGTCTGAGGTGATGACCGTACAGGAACCAAAGGAATGGCAAAAGAAAGAAAAAATCTATTGCTTTTATGTTCTCAGTCACAGGGAAGTTTGAGAGAGGGTGTTAAGAAAGGTATTTACGGCTTTCCTCGATGCCCTCAGAAGCTCATTAGGACCGGGAACTTGAGACACAAACACTAAGCCCGATCACAGAAAGGACACAGATGTGCCGGGAAGGCCAATCCAAGATCTCTTTTGTTCCATGTTGAACCTTGGGTGAAGGCAGTCATTAAGACGTCACACTATGTCGAACCTTGAAAAATCCCCTCTCTCTCTCCCCCCCCCCCCCCCCCTTCCCCAGCCGCCTCGACGTGGCCCTTAAAAACTGACCTTTTTCGGTTAAAACCGATTTTTAGAAAATGAATTAGACATAACTTATCGGTTTAAACCGGAAACGCCAAACCTACAAACTGACCTTTTCGGTTAAAACCGAATTTCCGAAAATGGATTCGGCGTACTTTTATCGGTTTTTATCGGTGTAAGTGTGGAACCGACTGTTTTCTGTGGTAGTAACTACCACATCATCATCTAACAGAAATATTTCAGATGTTCACATAGCCAAACGATATCTGTCTCTTTAATAGCGTATGTTTTATGACATACCGTACCAGAGGAACGAGAATATAAAAATGTTTTTTTTTCTTTACTCAAAAAAGCGAGAAACACCAATGCGTTGTGGATGTTCACACTGCCGGGTTTGTGAATGTGACCCCTTGACGCTACGAAAAATAATTTCTACAACGCCGAACGATATCATTTCTGAAAGATAGTTCAATTATCCGCGCTGTACTTGAATCTCAAGAATAAAGACGTGTTTTGGCGTAATAAAAAAGTAAAACTGCGGAGCGCAATCTGTATAAGTGAGACCAGGCGGCACGCGGGGGTAGCACTGATCTAGCGGAACAAAATTAAATACTGCTTTCCAAAAGTCAGAAAATTAAGAGATGTGCTTAATACGTAGCGGGCTATGAGCTCAGGTAAATTACTGTCTTTAAATGGCGGTATTTTTGTTTCAATAGTGGGTGAAGATGACCACTTTCATGACAAACTTCGGCTTCATCACTGTGGCAGTTTACCACTTACATATCTTCCCATTTTGCTCTCAATGTGCCGATTATTATTATTTTTATTTTTTCGTTGAAAGGACTTGCGCTGTTTGCTTACTACACTGACCCACCTATTAGCATGGAGGGCGCGAATTATCCCGGCAAATCAAGAGGGCCACGCTTTCCGAATTGCATAAATTCAAACGTGGGCTCGCCCTTTTTTATTTTCACCTTCTGCGTGATTGTTACCATGAAGAAGGGTGCCGACGACAGCAAAAGCATAGAAAATATTTGAAATAATTAAAACGAATACAAAAAGGTGAAAAATATATAAATAAAAAAAAATAAAAAAACGTAAGAAATTACGTTGCATTTACCGCGATTCGAACCGCACGCGCAACAAGACAGAGCGTCAAAGACCTAGGCTAGCGTCGCCCGGGTGAACTTCGCTGCCTTTCTAGAAGGTTGCATGTCTGCTGAATTTGTTTTAAACATAGTAATTATACTGTACGCTAGAGGCTCAACTAACGCTAGTGTGCTGCTGCAAATTGACCCCGTTAGTGATGACGTCACAACATGGCGTCTGGGCCTAAACAAACCATTGCTAGAGACGTTGCTGTGGACTAATGCATGGAGACTCCACACGAGGTTAGATTTTCGCATATAAGTAAGTAAATAAGTTTTTTGAAAGCAACCTAACTTCTTGGTATCTAATTATGAAGATGTTCTGGTTGTCTCAGTGTCGTGTTGCAACGATGAAAGCCATTTCAGAAGTATTAAACTCCGCTTTGCTTTGGTAGCAGACGACACGATAGATTTGCTGGCCTCTGTGTCAGCGGGCGTCTTCATTGAATTTGTCGGTAAAGGAGCAACACAAGCAAGTGCATCGCCATAGCCGCAGAGGCTTCGGCAATATGCGTTCTTGTTTCTTTGAAGAACCCAGCTTAGTTCAGAGGGACGAAAATTCCGTAAAGTCGAACCACATCATGCAGATCAGTTACGACGACTACCTGAAGTGCATTACCGGCGTAGTGCAGGCCGGGATGAGAAACAAATCGTACGCCGTCAAGGTAAGTCGTTTGTTATTATTATTATTGAGGTTGTTAGGTTATTAATATATCAATTGCAAGTCTATTGCAATTTCGCAATTTCGTTTTTTGTTTTGTTTTTTGTATACATTAAATTTAGTGCATGTTCTCGTTCGGTGAAGATCTCCATCAAACCCGCGATGAGAGTACAATCTGTAATTAGCTCACCTTATGCTTTTTATCCAGTTCTTTCGCGTTTTGGGGTTTTCCGGAAATCCGAAGAAACTGCAAGATTCTTTCTCCACGTGATGGTTACAACCAGGTACGAAGCACCCTCCCATAGCGCGAGTCCGCAAACAAAATTTGAGATCTCTACCGATCGCCTGAAGTGCTTTTCTCACGGGTGCATTGCAATCTTTTAGCAGACGACCATCTCGATCGACGCCCGGACTTTCGATAAACCATATTTTGCATCGCACCGCACTATGAATTCTTATAAGTGTCTGAAACTCATTATATTTCAAGCAAATGCTATATCAGAATATCGTCTTTAATCGCCCGATGTGGACACCGGCCCCGGCTTGGCCGGCGGGCGTGTGGCAGACGGCATTCTTCTTGCATTCATCGTCTGCTGCGGGCATCTTGATACGAGAAGTTGTAGTCGTAAATATTTCAGAAACAAGCGATTACCGGCACACTTCTGTCTCAACACATATGCCATTCAAGCTTTCTATATGTGTGATTTTTAGAAGTTTAAATCCTACTCCCGAATTTTGAACGGTCGGGTTTTCGTAGCGAAACCTAGCCACATGTATTTGTCCATCACAACGAGCCTAGCAACGGTTTGTTTGGACCCATGACGTCACACTTACGGAGTCAATTGAAGCAGACAGCAACCAGTCCGAAATTGTCTTCCGGTTATACATTTCTAAGGGAAAGAGTTAGTGCATTTTCTCTCTGCACTCGATAATAAGAGCGAATATCACGAATATTTGGTACGTATTAGGCACATTGGAACATTTCTCAGTCACGCACACAAAATAATTGGTCAGTTACGGCGTTTTTATTTGAAATTCGTGGCATTAAAAACGGTGCTAACACCGCTTCGTACATGTATTTATGTGCACTGTCGGACACTGTTAGCACAAACCCGGCGTCGACGTTTTCTATCATGGTGGATATAGGTCCCAAGCGCACAAAGGAAACCTGGAAAACTAAGAGAGACGGCAAGAACTACGAAGTAACACTGGATAAGTAACTCCTTGTGCATGCAGACGATCCAAATAAATTGAAAGCCACGTAATATAGTCCGATTTCTAATCAATAAGTGCTGCTTTATTCTTTCTGCTCATGAATATGTGCCAAGTAGCTTGTTCCGGGCTCAAACTACAAATCACCACCCGCACGCTCCAAATATTTGTAAATAGGGAGAAGCCAGATAACGGGTGCCTGATAAAAACTGTCCGACATAAAAAAGACACACATTTTGTAGCCCACGTACTTTATTTTTTACGTTCGAATGTTTTTTTAACCGATCGTAAACATTCGCACGACGGAGTCATTTCTATATAATGACATGACGAGCATATTCGCAATGTATAAGCGCCACTGGAATGTTAGCGAACCTTAAACACACTCTACATACCTTTCATTCGATCGTTATTTTGCTTAGAATCGTTGCTCCTGTTTACATACCTGCCATGGTAAAGAGGTTTCGACCCGAAATGTAGCGAAGTTTAACATCGTTCAGTGGTAAAAAAATGCCCTAATTAAAACAATTACCCTTTCACATTATTAATAAAGGTACATACTATACGTTGCAACCGAAATAACAAAAGTTATTCATGTTGTTTTCCGGCGAAGAGACAAATTTCACGCGCGTTTTCCCATAGGAATGCACGGGAGCACCGCAAAAGTAGACTGGTTGCTGTCTGCTTCAATTTGCCTCCCGGAAGTCGCATAGACACTGGCGCCAGTTGAACCTCTAGCTTACATTATAATAACTCTATGGTTTTGAGGCATTGCACGCTAAGTTTCGTATTTATTAGTTTGCAACGGGTTCAGGACTTATACATAATGTTGTGGCGATATTGACGTGAGCAATAATTTATTATTGCTGTGTCTTTTATGAGTTTTATAATGCGGTTTGCTGATCGTTTTATTTAAAACTTATTGAAGATACGAATACAATCTCATCGAATCAACAGCCTATGTTTCGCACGTTTTGCCGGCGGTGTGCGTTTGAATGCCTGTGATCACGACCGGCTAACGGTCCAATTTCCTGAGTAGTGGTGATGCGTGGAGTTCGCGTTAGTTTCAAATGTGTCCGAAAAAGACGGAAGCGACTGTGGCACGTGGAACTGCGTCAAATCTTCTCAACAGCCAAGATCATGGCACGGGATCCGAAGTAAGTTCGTTTTTTGTTCGTTAGGGTTATCAATGGTGTTATGCGAGGCTGTTTTTCTTCTTTTTTCCCCGATGCAGAGGCTGTGTACTTGCTCAAGGTTCATCAGTAGCGGCGGAACTCTTTGGGAGGCGGAAGGGAGGGGGGGGGGGGGGGGGGGCAAAGGCGGGAGAGTAGGGGGGTTTGGTTAATTTCCTCCAACCGCCGTATTGTTTAATGGTAAGCTAGATTGTCTGGAAGAGCGCGGTGCCCCTCCATCACCGACGCCACTCTCCGTACTTGCGTGCGGAGAGATGGACCCGACAAAAAGCAGCGATTGATTGATCGAGCAAGGGCGTAGCTTTCGCCGGCCCAGTCGTCTGCAGTCGTCTTCATTGTCGCAATTCGTAATCAGAAAAAAATTGCCAAAAATTGGTGCCGCAAAGAATTCACCTTATGGTGATTAATGCGTAGCATACCATTTCCAATCGCAAAAAATTTGTTCCCGCGAAATAATTTTTGACGCCGGCACTTATTACAAGCGAAATGTCGTGCTCTAAAGATCTGTTAATACTGCAGATTGGGCGACTTGGTAAGGCATCATCACGAACCAGCGCAAGTAGACAGTTATTCAAAATCCAAACACACAAAAAAATACACTCACACAGCGCTGAACTATCAACTGAATTGTATTTTAAACTTCCTCTTCTTCGACCCCAAGGAATAGGTTGCCAAGGAAGAAAAGGGGAAAGACAAGGCAAATGGGGGAAGGCAAAAGAAAAAGAAAAGGAAAACAGATGAATAGAAGACAAAGAAAAGGAAAATAAAGGAGAATAATACTAATGCACCAGAGTCCAAGAGTTACAAAGATTACAAAAATAATTACAAAATTAATCACGCACAGGTATAAACCAGGTGAGGCAGACTCACTTCCGACTGCATAAATATACACACATTTTTTTTTTTTTTTTTGAGAAGGAGTGGGATTATTTAGAGAAGCTAGTGGTTCTTCCTGTGGGTACGAAGCTGTCCGAAGTAAGGTCAGAATGGAAAGAGCACCACCATGTTCCGCCTGGTCCTGAGCAGCCACAATAATGAACACAGAATTCAGAAGAATAGTAATACGAAGGACTTACGCAGGCGTCCACACTTTTTGAGTTCGCAATGACATTTGATTATGATCACGAATATTCCTGTTTGCTCAAGGTGGACTAGTTTACACACCATATTGGTGACCTTTAGCGCAGCAGGAATAATGTTTTATCAGAATTAAAAATCATTGTTAATTGAACAAATGTGGCTGTCTGTGTATGTCCTTCGGGTTTTCATTAATTTTATTTGTGTGTTCATCATTTCATTTTTTTCTCATGATTCAGTCCTTCGGGTTTTTTGTTTCTTATGTGTTCATTATTTTATTTTTTTTCCTTTCATGAGGTTTTAGTTAAAGACACAATGCCCTCGCCATTTTCTAGTCCGGGAAACAGTGGTGACCTCGTCGTGTTCAAGGAGCAGTAATGACTTTTACATCTTGTATTGCTTCCGGCGAACGGTGTCTGTGTGCGTGTGTCCGTGCGACGTGTTAATTATACGGGATGATTTGGGGACCGAACGGAAAAACAAGGCCAGCGAGTAGCGACTGGGGGACTTTGAACATCGCACGGTGCAAGGAAGGACTTCAACGACGAGGCTAGCAAGAAAGCCCTTGTCAAAACTGCGGTGCTCGACCGGAGAGTTGAATTAGGACTGTGACTCTGTGAGTAGAAATCAACGACTTTGGAAATTTCGTATAGTGTACAGCTTAATTGTTGCCTTCCGTACGTTTTATTTTATTACGTGTGTAGGTGGTATTTCATTTTTTCTCTATTTTAAGGGTTGTCCTCGACTATCGCAGTGCCATGGCGTTTAACTTGTGCCGTCTTCATGACGCCTTGAAAGACCCTCTTGAAGCAATTAATTTGCTTCAGGGCATGGGCCTGCTCCTGGGTTTACGTGCGTGCCCAGAGTGCAAAGCTGCGATGATGCTGCAAGTCCGCGCTAAATCTGCGGATGGCTAGTCGTGGAGCTGCGGTGTGGGGATAACTCGGGATGTGCATAAGAGAAAGCCGGTCAAGTATCAGTGCAGGGGCGAGGTCTGTTACGGAGCGGTTTCTTTTTCGAGGGATCGCACCTGACGCTTCCCCAACTCATGAAAAGCATCTTACTCTGGTGCCAGAATCTACCATGCGCCGTCATTCAGTGGGAGACTGAAGTCGCAAGTAAGAAAAATTGCTTGTACGAGCCTTCGTTGGGAGGTTGTGGTAAATGCCGTCCTTACGCATTCAGACATGATTGGTGGTGAAGGCGTCACTGTAGAACTAGACGAGAGTATGTTCTGACGGCGAAAGTACCATCGCGGGTACTTAAGGCCTGGCCAGTGGGTTTTCGGCTGTGTGGAGCGTGGCAGCGGGTGCGGCTTTCTTGTTCCCGCGGAGACTCATGACGCTAAAACCCTGCAAGGGCTAATAGCCGAGTAGGTCCGTTCTGGAACGAGAATAATAACTGACTGTTGGGCTGGCTATAGCATGTTTCCAGATGACGCTCGCTTCACGCACCTCACCGTCAAGCAAAAGCTGCACTTTATCGACCCGAACGGGTCGGTAAAGTGCAGCTTTTGGTTGACGGTGAGGCTTTTGGTTCACGGTGCAGCTTTCGGTTGACCAATACGGTGGAGGGCACCTGGGCCCACGTCAAAAACTCTCTTCCATCTGGACGGCACGAGAGCCACCATTTCACTGGTCACCTTGCAAAGTTCATGTTTTTTTAGGAGGGAAGGAGCGCGGAAACACTGATAGATCCCAGTCGTTCGTCGCCGCCGCCGCTAAAATCTACAGCCCCGACGCAGACAGGGACCTTCCCTATAGTGCGGAGGTCAAGGATTCTGACGGCCCCGTTGACTTCGAGTGATCCGCTGCGCTGAAGCCGTCGCCCGCCTGCGTGCATAAATACGACTTATGCGTCAACCTCTTGTCAAGTGCTCGTTACGTCAGTTATAGGTTCTGGTAGCGGTCTAAACGGCCCTTTTCAGGGCCCCCATATTTTGAAAACGGAGCTGTTTTCTGAATGCGGCACCTCGTGTCTCTGTAAAGAAGGTCACAGGAAAGACCCACCAAAGGTATGTGGTCCCCAACTTGGACATTGCGTGTTATGATTGAAATAAAAATTGTTCTTGATTATTTCGCGACTTTGATCCCAATAAATGCCGCCGTTGCAGTCGTCCAGCGGTGACGTTGCTTGCTCAATCGCCGTCGGCGTGTCTCAGCTTCGTCTTCTTTGCCAGACACGCACGACGGGAGGCGGTTCATCTCATAGAATTATTATAATGTACGCTAGAGTTTCAACTGGAGCTACTGTGTATGCGACTTCCGTGACGCAAATTGAAGCAGACAGCAACCAGTCTAGTGTACCTTTGCGGTGCTCCTGCGCATTCCTGTGGGAAAACGCGCGTGCATTTTGTCTCTCCGCCGGAAAATAACACGGAGCACTTTGGTTATTTGGGTCGTAACGAATAGTATGTACCTTGATTAACACTGTAAAATTGTAATTTCTTTAGATAGCGCATTTTTCTTCATCATTGAATGATGTTTAACTTCCCAACATTTCAGCCCCAAACGTGTGTTCTGCAGCAGGTGCGTAAAAACAAGCGACAATTCAAAGCAAAATAACTATAGAAAAGAATATAGAGTAAGTTCAAGGCTCGCCAGCATTCCGGTGTCGCTTATATATTGATAATGTTCCAGATATGTTACTATATCAAAATGACCCCGTCGTGCATGAGCGGATAAAAACATTCAAAAAGTGGAGAATAAAGTCCCAGGGCTATGAAAGGTGTCTCTTCGTATTGTTTTCTCTGCCGGGCAGCTTTTATCGGGCACTTGTTCTCAAA
The DNA here is from genome assembly GCF_016920785.2 of Ixodes scapularis. NCBI lineage: Eukaryota > Metazoa > Arthropoda > Arachnida > Ixodida > Ixodidae > Ixodes > Ixodes scapularis. Next base: position 75,845,890 of record NW_024609837.1, read on the forward strand.
GATTTCGAGCGTGCGGGTGATATTTTGAACGCAGAACAAACATCTTCGCTCAGAGCAAAAAGAATGAAGGCATACTTACTTATATTTACTATTAGAATAGATTTCGTGGCCTTCAATTTATTTTTATCGTACATGCACGGGTAGTTTCTGATCCAGTTTTACTGCGTAGTTCTTGCCGTCTCCCTTAATTTCCAGATGTTCTTCGTTCCTTTCGCACGTATATATTTCATGCTGAAAAGCTTCGACGCCGTATTCGCGCTAGCAGTGTCCTAGCGTGCACATAAATGCACGTACAAAGCCGTTTTAGCGCCGTTTTTAATACGATGAATTAAAAAAAAATAAAAAAAAAAAACGCCGGAACTGACCAATTATTTCGTTGGCCTGACTGAGAAATGTTCCAAGCTACTTAGAGCGTACGAATTATTTGGGATATTTGCTCTGATGATCGACCGCAGAGAGAAAATGGACTCACTTTTTCCCATAGAAATGCATTATCGGAAGTCAATTTTCGACTGGTTGCTGTATGCTTCGATTTACGTCAGCACACTTGCGCCACTTGAACCTCTAGCGTACGTTATAATAACTATGGTTGAGCGGATATGATTAACTGACAAACACTATTATCGCTAATAGATTTTTTGGATATAATGTCAAAGTTACATCGTCCACGATATTTGCGTAATGCAGTCCCTGTCGTGTCACGAATCCAGTATAAGCTCCGCCTCCAGCACGAGCTTTCTTCCGTCATTAACACTTCGTCGCACGCGCACACAAAGCAAGTGGAAAGCAACAAGCACGTGCTGGGTGCGGAGCACCTACACGACTCTTAACCTGTCAACAACTCTACACAATTCGCAACTTGGAAAATGTAGTTCTCGGAATTTTTTCTTTGTTCCTTCCGTCGTTATTTAGCTTTGCTGAATTGTCATCATTGCCCCATCTGTTGGCTTGCCTTGAATTAACACCACTAGATAAAGGGGTCCTATACTTCGCTTCAACTGAAAGGAGCGGCGTACCTATAATGTAGCGTGAGCTACACTGGCCGAGGTTGAGCAGTTTCGTATGGCTGTCAAAGAGCCGTGCTGCGCAAGCGCGAGTAGCAGTGACGTCACACGGCGGAAAACTAGCGCGCCGAAGCCGCCACCGCCGCGCGCTCCGCCGCGACCGCGCGCGCCTCGCCGGTCTGCGCATTCCAGAGGATTGACGTCATAGCCGCGGCAGACGCACTGGCGCCGCCGCGTGCCCAGCTCTGCGCCTCCGTTGCGCAGTAGCCGAGTCTGACGCTGCACCGGAGCCGCTTGATAACGCCTCTCATTTTGTGCGCGTAAGGTCACGCTACCTATATCCTGCCATAGCCGAGCTAAGCCACTGCATTTTTTTTTGTGCAGACGTAATCATTGATTAAACATACTTGCCACCATTTCCAGAAAATAAATCTTGAAGCTGCCAACGCTCAAAAACCTGCATTGTCTAGTTTTTTTTATTTATATGTGTACTTCAATCTCCCCAGCTCCTGTGCAAATGAGAAAATCTAAATTGCAATTTTTAGATATAGTCTCGATCGAACAATCATATTTCGCTCCCACGGTACTTATGAGCATTGCAGCCACGAAACCCAAAACCCAACAAATGAATAATATTGATTAAAAAAAAAGAAAAGAGATGACGTGCCTCAAAGAGTTCCGGAAGCCGATCAATCACCCAGACTATTAATCACCTCAAACTGAACGTCCGGTACCAAATACTCCAACTTGTGCGAGAGAAAACGGTCACTAGAGCATATTGCAATAACGGTAATTTGCTTTTCAGTTGGAATGCTTTTCACTTTCCACGAGCTTACCGGCACTAGTTCGACCCAGGTATACTGGCGCGCTACGGCATTGACCAAGAAACATATTTGCTGCGGTGTAACTGCAAGAATAAAAGCGATCGTTTTCTTGAAATATTTTCCTCTCAAAACTCGATGATGTAGTTTAGAAGTCGTATACACTGGACCCGAGCATTGAGTGAGTACTCGAGCTGGGCCCGCGATAATGATTATATGGACAAGCGTTCAGGTAGTGGCTCGTATACAATAGCTTCAATGACAACAAAAACAGAACCTTCAAGGGACACTAAGACGGTAGTTATGAATGCCGATGTTTTTATTTGAACATAACCTAGGAAAGTCCAACTGCTCAAAACACGAAATGGGCCCTAAACTTCGTAGACTCTTTCCGCCCAGAGACCGCCGATTCATAACTGGCCCGTTTCAGGCGCGCTCACTCTTTTTTCTATGGTCACGTGCCGTTCAAACTGATGCGTACCAAATATATTCAAAGTTGTTTGTCATCTCAGGCACAGATTCGATATTAAAAATATAAATGACTCTGAACCCCATTTTTTGTGGCTTCCAAAAAACTGCAAATATGGTGATGGAAACAAAAATCGTCGCGCTGACTACTGAAAATATATGTACCTGTCATTTTCAGTATCACGACGTACCACCGGGTAGACGACGAGATGGTGGCGCGAGTGACGGGTCAACATTGCGACGGACGTGGGACCGCTACGTTGTAATTGGGGTTTGTATTAGCGGCTAACCGATCATCAAGCACACAAGAGCGTGGGGAACGGATATAGGTGCGAAACAATTGAACGACAAGCACTTAAAGCAACGTGCTCGTCGTCGTCGTCTGTTTCACACGCCCGAGAAATTAAAGAACGGAAAAGGTAGACACGTGATTTCCGTCAACTCCCCCCTCCGAGCCTCCATGCACTTGTTTTGGCTTCGGTTGCGAGCAATTGTGTTTTTTTTTTTTTTTTTTTACTTTAGTAAAACTTTTCGTGACTCTGTAGCAAAATATTGAGTTGGCAGGCCTCTGACACCCATAATGCTTTGCCCGGTAAAAAAAAAAAAAATTCCGGGTGTCAGTTGCGTGGCCATGATACACATTGGCGGCATATAATCTGCTTCGGGTCATGTGACCGCTTGTTCTGGTTGCAAGTTGTAGAGAAAAAAAGCTGCTCGTTTTTCTTTCATGTTTTTTTTTTAGACTACCATTGCACGAGGGGAAAAACTAACGCCTGTTTTATATGTTATAAACGTTAGGTATTCAATTGTGGTGTTTACGCGAAGTACAAAAATTGGTGCACCACCTTTTTAAGTCAAGACGCAGCCGAAGCTACGAGGTAATGACACCGATCAAGCAGCGACAAACAGGCCAGTCACTCGGACTTTTGTGTTGATTTATTGAAAAAAACACTATCAGTTTCTATTGAGACTATGATAGGGTGGGTATACAAGTGTACATAGAAAACAACAATGACAAAAGCAGCGCACACTTGAAAAGGTGCTATAAAAGATATCACCAAATAATCACAAAAAATCCTTTGTCAATGAAAGGTAAAAATTAGATCCGCCATGGGCGTTGGCGTTGGCGGAAAACATTACAAAAAAACAACATTTTATTTCATATTTTGCAAGATGCTATATAACAATAAAAAGTTTCAAGTGATTGGCATACCACAGCTTGCTCCGAAAGAAAATTCCAGTGATTTGTTGAGGTATTATAGAACACGTACACAGGCATAACGAACACCAAGATGGTGTGCTTCTGACGCTATCCTATTGGTACGATCAGCACGTAGCGTCAGCTGCACCTGGACTTAAAAACACTAACACCCCATCCATTTCTTTTTAGTACTAGGCGATCTAATATGGTGTGTGGAAACTACCCAACCAATATTTTTCTACAAATTCAAGAATAATATTAATAAAACAAAACAAAACACTGAACTGCTTGAATCCCAAACCAAAACATGAGCGTGAAGACACGTCGCAAACCACGTGGCTACACCCCAACTCCTTTTTTTTTTTTTACACTTTTTTGGCATGTGAAGTAGACAACGACGACGAATTGGCGTGTTCCGTTGGCCGTACGATTGTTTCTCACTTCTATCCCTTCCGCTTCATGTTCTGCGCTTGAAGATCGATTGGCCGGTACCACGAGCGACAGTTCCGAAGTAGCAGCCCCACGTTCGTCGCAATGTTGTTCCGACACGCGCCGCCATCGCGCCGTCCGACCTGCAGTACGTCTGCAAAGTTAGAGTGACGTGAACGTGTACTTCGTGCACTCTGTGCAGCATGTTTTTTTGTTTTGTTTTTGTTTTTTCATCAAAGTATTTGCAGATTTTTGGAGGGCGCACCTCCAATGGAGTTTATATTCTTTTCCTTCTTTTTTTTAGTATAGAATGTGTACCTTCGATGACCCACAATTTGGAAAACAATTTGTGCAGATATCATGGATAGGAGAGTGAGCGCGACTCAAATCGGCCAGTTCTCGACCGGTTGTTTTCGGGTGGACAGAAAACGAATTTCGAGCCGCGAATTCCGCTCTGCGTAGTAGGGCTCATGTATCTCATGTTCAAATACAATCTTTGGAGTGCATAAATACTCCGTTAGTGTCTCGTTAAGGTGAAGCAAAGTATAGCGCGTTTGTTTCTTCGAATGCACGACAAGTTTACAGACATGAGAAACGTGGGAGCGAGGCGACAAAAAGGGACGGCCAGAAACGAACAGCAGACAAAAAGGGACGGTCGATACGGAGTTTCGTGTCTGGCTGTTCTTTTTGCACCCTCGCCCCAGGATTACTATGTGCCTCCTTAACCAGCTCGCCTGACTGCTTGCATTACATCAAACTTCTAAAAATTTCTCCCCCTCTCTCCCCCTCTCTGAATACATACGTGCTTTCTTCCCGTAAACATTTTCTTCTTGCACGCATGGCCTTGTCTGGCATTCTGCTCGCCCGCTACAATCTCTGATCCCGTCCAAGAACTGCACGGAATTCAGGCAATTACGCCAAGGCGGAGATCCATAACTGCCATCTGTTCGTGCCATCGTTCTTCTCTGGTGCCCAACGCCCGTCCCCCCTCTCTTTTCCTTTCACTCTCTCCCCTTTTGTGTCGGCGGACCTTCAACGTCCTTCTTGGTCGGAGGAGCATCGGTCCTTAGTTGGCCCACAATAATAAATAAACGCAACGCCGCGGATCCCGAACCCGAACACCATTGCAAGTCGGACCGATTTGCTGCTCTGGCGAGCAGCAAATCGGTATGTGGTGTAACGAGGTAGAGATAAAAATGAGAATAAAACTTAAAAAAATGACAAAATACGCCAGCAAGAAACCGAAAGAGTGTTATGTTGGTAGGAGAGATGAATAGGAGAAACGTGGACGAATGTGAGGGCATACATGCGCGAGCACGTGGTAGTCACACTGCAAATACAAAGAGAGAGAGAGAGAGACGTGCCCCAGAACTAAGATGTAAGCTATTCCCTTCGATATTTTGTGTGACACCTGCGTGAGTTTCTTTTCTTTTATTTCTACCAAACGAAACTTTCATGATACACATGCAATCAACAAAACCGCATTTCCTAGGTTACATAGTTTACCAAAGATTCGAAACATATTGCACAGACAACAAAGCTTGTCCTGGACACCCACGTTGTTTACAAAAACAAAGTATTGTTTGGCCATTTTAGGTGTGGGCCATGTTCGTTCGCAGAAACCATGGTTACTGCGCACAAACATGGCCCACACCTGAAAGGCTTAACGCTTAGCTTTTGGTGAATCTGCAGATTCGCGAAAAGTTAAGCGTCTGACAGCACGCGCCGTGCCGATGCAGCGCCAGACGTCAGAGCCAAACGTCGGCTCAAAATCTAAACAAACGCCGCAATAAAAAAAAAAAAGCTTGTGTTATATGTTCTTTTTTATTTGCGGCAACAGTGTTTTCTAACTACAGCAGGTATTTCTTTTCTTTCTTTTTTTTGCGTTTGCGTCATAATAGAATGATTATCACAGAGTAGTCAGCGATAAGACGGAGCATCTTCTGATACCCGATTTTCGTACGTGCCTGTTTTTATTCGGATTTAAGATGAGCCGGCAATCGAGCAATCTACACATCGTTGGTCATAATGGCCTCAGTATAGATGCCGCCCACGAAAGTCCATCATTGCACTTACTGAGTTCTGTCGCCGACGGAGCCGCTCGTCGTACTTGAGGGTTTCATCAACGCCAAAAAGCGACGGGGCGAACCGTGTTCATCAAGATGGCGGAACGCGGCCTAGCAGAAGTGCAAAGGCTTTTGGTGAAAACGCCCATAGTAACACTCTAGCACATCCATAGAGCCTTGCGTCCCTTTGAGGACTTCAGACGAAGGCTATATGTAATGTCTAGGTGGGATGTATAAAAAAATTACGTCACCCAACGACAGAATAAATAATAAACGCATGTATAGCGCGTGTATAAGAAAAGAAAATCCGAGGTATTTTATTCTTGCAAAAATAGAAGACGCTCTCAAAGGCTTAGCCTTCGCCTAAATTTTCGTTTGCCATTTGGTCCGAAACAGACGACAAAGTTGCACAATGAACCGTTATGTTTTTATAAATCAGATTTTCCGAAATTTTTAATGGAAAATTGGAGCCCACTTTTTTATATAACTGGTGCCGTTGTTAGTTGGCATCGCAAATTAGATTAATTTTCTTCACAAATACGACGGCTCTGTTGGCCGCCATTTTCGCTAATAAAAATTTTAGCTGAGGCTTATATTTTCGCAATAAGAAAGCGGTAAACTGTGAAACATTGGCATTTCGTCCGGACCGCCATAGAGCACGTGAGCGGAGAGCGAGCATTCGGCAATGCGTAATCCCAGGGTCGTTTTTGTTTATTTTATGCTCGATTATTTTTTCACGACCCGTCGAGCAACATCGGCGGTCGCCATTGCTTGGGCACGAAGCACGTGATTGGATCCGAGTCCTTGGCGGACGCTGACGTCGGTACTCGTGTCCAATACATGATCGGAGTGCGTGATCAAGCAATGGCGGACAGGCGTTGGCGCTGACTTTCGAAAAGGGTCTAGCACCGGATTTGGAATTAGAACTCCGACAGGTAGGCAATTTTCACGAGAGCCCCCTTTAGGCTGCGCTTGTTGAGCAGAAGGGCCGCCGGTCAAGTGTCACGGCTAGCAAGGTTGTTTCTGGCCTAATATGCGCACTCTAAAAATAAACTTTTCTTCAGTAGAATTTTTTGTTTAGAAGTCAACAGAAGTATTTTGAGAGTAAATAAACTAAATCGCTATCGATGTTCTCTTTGGTAACAACAACAAAAATGTCGCTGCTGGATATTAAAAAAAAGAAAAAAGAAACTACTTACTTTCTTTGCAGAGTTCCACGCTGGGTTTATACTGTCTGTCAGATTAGTTGACTCGAAGTAGTTTGAAAACCCAATCAAAGTGAAGGGGAAAAGACGTCCGATGTCTCAGTTGTAGAGGGCACAAGAAGAGGCGATTGCATGGGAAAGCTATGTAATAAAAAGAAATTACCGACGGTTGGTATCCTTAATGAAAGCTTCTCGTCGCCGAATAAAAAAATAGAAGGTGCAATTCGGTACTCTATGCTAATGACACTAGTAATAATAATCACGAGATTAAAAAAGTAACGACAGTGACAAATCGAAATATTCTTATTTTTTTCCTTTAACAGAATCGGGATCAAAATGCGAAGGTGCAGACAAGATATAAATTTAATTATTCTAAAAAAAAAAGAAAATATTCGAGAGCGAAGCCATCACATAATAAATTGCCCGCATCCGTCAGACGATACTTTCCACGCTCAAATGCAAAAGAAGGAGTATGCCGGCCAAGTGTGTCGCCACGACTAAATCAAAGGGAGACAGGGAAAGACAAGATGGCCGCCTTCATCGCGCGTTCCCGGAGGCTAAATTAACCCGGGCAGAGACTAATTGATTTGCTTCCGTTCACCGCTTAGACCTAATTAGGGCCCGCATTACCAGGACAGGAGGAAAAGAGGCAGACGGTAGCACCGACTCCGTGACCAAACTTGCCTGGTTCCACGCAGAGGTGGACCAGCTGCGTCAATCGAGCGTCGTGAACCCGCTATGACATGCGGGGTCTAAAATTGATTGTCCAATTAGGTGTTGAGGATGGGCTTACGTCACCAACATGTCTGGCCAATCGAACCAATCGAGGGTAGCAAAAGAGTCACGACATTGCTATTTTTATGAAGCATTCACAATTGGATTGACCAATGGGGAAGAGAAGCGGAGGTCGCGGAGACAGCTATTTTTGTTCGCGCTGAAATGCAGATTTAGTTATAAGTATGAACAAATTAAGAGGAATTTCTTGATGCTAGTTCAGATTTAGTGTGCTAGACTAATATCGACTTACTAACTAATGCGTCTTGCAAGTTGTGTTCACAACTTGGCTTTGTTTTTTACGTTATTTAAAAAAAAAGCCTGGTTGGGAAAAAGAACTTATAAAACGAATTTACAACGAAAAACAAAAATTTTTAGAGCTATATTTGCGGCGCGATGCTAATTTGTAGTGTGCGCTGCGTGGTACATGCACTCTTTCGGAAGCTTCCTAAGGTCTCTAGGAGTTTCTTATTTATCTTTGTTTCAAGTGCAACAGAAAATGAAGATTAATAAGTAACTTTTACCGCTCATTCACACTGGAAGCAGATCCGCGTTCGCAAAGCGGTTGCGAACGCGGTTGTATAAAGATCCAATACAATTCCACGCGCACTCCATGAAATCAAGTGCGCGTGCAATTGTACTGGATCTTAATACAACCGCGTTCGCAACCGCTTTTCGAACGCGTATCCGCTTGCAGTGTGAATGAGCGGTTAGACCCCAAAGGAAGCTCCTGAAAAAGCGCGAGTAGACGTGAGAGACCTTTGCGCCGGTCATATGACGGCGGCGGCGCCGCGGAGCAGACGAATGCGCGGCGGCGGTGGCAGCGGCTTGGAGAAACGCGTTAAAAGGGTCCTGCACCACGCTTACTGCTCATTCACACTGGAAGCGGATGCGCGTTCGAAAAGCGGTTGCGAACGCGGTTGTATAAAGATCCAATACAATTCCACGCGCACTCGATGACATCAATTGCGCGTGCAATTGTACTGGATCTTTATACTACCGCGTTCGCAACCGCTTTTCGAACGCGTATCCGCTTCCAGTGTGAATGAGCGGTTAGACCCCAAAGGAAGCTCCTGAAAAAGCGCGAGTAGACGTGAGAGACCTTTGCGCCGGTCATATGACGGCGGCGGTGACGCGGAGCAGACGAATGCGCGGCGGCGGTGGCAGCGGCTTGGAGAAACGCGTTAAAACGGTCCTGCACCACGCTTACTGCTCATTCACACTGGAAGCGGATGCGCGTTCGAAAAGCGGTTGCGAACGCGGTTGTATAAAGATCCAATACAATTCCACGCGCACTCGATGACATCAAGTGCGCGTGCAATTGTACTGGATCTTTATACAACCGCGTTCGCAACCGCTTTCGAACGCGTATCCGCTTCCAGTGTGAATGAGCGGTTAGACCCCAAAGGAAGCTCCTGAAAAAGCGCGAGTAGACGTGAGAGACCTTTGCGCCGGTCATATGACGGCGGCGGCGCCGCGGAGCAGACGAATGCGTGGCGGCGGTGGCAGCGGCTTGGAGAAACGCGTTAAAACGGTCCTGCACCACGCTTACTGCTCATTCACACTGGAAGCGGATGCGCGTTCGAAAAGCGGTTGCGAACGGGGTTGTATAAAGATCCAATACAATTCCACGCGCACTCGATGACATCAAGTGCGCGTGCAATTGTACTGGATCTTTATACAACCGCGTTCGCAACCGCTTTTCGAACGCGTATCCGCTTTCAGTGTGAATGAGCGGTTAGACCCCAAAGGAAGCTCCTGAAAAAGCGCGAGTAGACGTGAGAGACCTTTGCGCCGGTCATATGACGGCGGCGGCGCCACGGAGCAGACGAATGCGCGGCGGCGGTGGCAGCGGCTTGGAGAAACGCGTTAAAACGGTCGTGCACCACGCTTACTGCTCATTCACACTGGACCCAGGCAGCACAAAACGTCGTGGAGACGTCGAGAAAAAGTCCCGGACGTCCGTGACGTCCCTCATGACTTCGATCACGTTTTTTCGATGTTGAGGTGACGTCCTTATATTACGTTCCATTAGAGTCCAATCAATGACGTTGTGACGACGTTGTATTTCAACTCAAACGTCGTCAACGTTCCCACGACGTCGATGCACGACGTTCTCACAACGTCCAACGCTCACGTTTCTTTGACGTTGCACTGAAGTTCATAAATGACGTCCCATTATCGTCCTGTCCGTGACGTGCTGGCGACGTCAGGTTTCAACTTTAACGTCGTCATCGTCGCCACGACGTCAAGACAAGACGTTTTAGCAACGTCGAACACTCACGTGTCTTCAAAGTTAAAATAAAGTTCAGGGTGACGTTACATTATTGCCCCGTCAGTGACGTTTCAGCAACGTCGCGTCCACACCTAAATGTTGTAAACGTCATACAAGACGAGCAGGCAACGTCGACCACTCACATTTTGTTCGACGTTTTTAGATTTTTCAGCTCAATCTCCAGTCGCAGAATCACTGTGGTCAAGGCGACAGTGCTCAAGAGCCGCAAACAAAACTTAATTTTTGAGAGGTTGAGAAGTTTAATTATTTATACATTAATTTGCGTATTTCAAAATGCTATTAATTGCACATCGATGACGCTAAAGAGGGCATTTACAAAACTCAATCTACACGGAAGAAAAAAAATAATATGAAAGCATGTTGGGAATATCATTCCTTTTAGATTTGCTTGTTATAATTTTGGTTTGTTTAAAATATTGTTACGGGTTTAATTTGCGAAGCCCATGGCGTCTATAACGGATCGAATTGTACCATTCTTGAATTTTGCACGCGCGTTGTCGTTTTCCATGGGTCCTGGGCCTTGGCACTCGCCTCAGGGGCGCCGCTACACTATCCCCTCTCCAGGTGATTTCAGGCCTGCATCCTTTCGTAGGAGCATCCATACTGCTCCGCGGCCACCCGAGATTGTTTTAAGGATCGTCAATTTCTCTTCGTATTTTGTAACCCATGCTCACCTGCGCACAACCAAAAAATTCGCATCAACATTACAGTTCATTCATAACACCAACTTCCAGCGCCTTAGCGTATTCGGTAGATCGGGGCGCAAAGTCTTGTCACGTGACTGTCAATACAGATCTGACTTTCGTTGCCACTGGTGACGTACCCAAACGAAAATCGCATGCCAGCAAACACTATAACAGAGGAAAACTTCACTGCACACTTGCGCATTTTTGGAATTGACTCAAAAAAAAAAAAAAAAAGGCCCGGCAATGGCGAAATCCGGTAGATACTGTCAACGGTTTGTGGAATTTGACATTCATGATGCCAACCCTGAATGGCCCAGATGACGGTCCAAAAAGCGTTCAAGTCCAGTCCGCACTTACGTGCCGAAAAAAAAAAAAACACAAAAAAAAGAAAAGAAAACAAAAGAAAAAAAAACGGCCGGCACGGCGCGAGAGAGAGGGGCAAAGGTAGGCAGAGGAGATGCCAGTGGCATCCATGCGATGCGTCGGGAAACTCGGCAAGAAGAGGGCGAGAGAGAAAAGTGGGGGAAGATAGCGACGACGAACAATTGACAAGCCTAAGTTCCGGGTGCACGTATTTTTTCAGTCGCCAAAATATTTCACTGAATGTTCTGTTCTTGAGAACAGCCCTGGGACCCGGTCCAGCTTTTTCCGAAAGCCAGTCACCGGCCGTCACGTCTACGGGTCTACGAGGCAGGCTGCTATGTCGCCGTGATTTTGTTTTTCGAGTCTGCATACAGTATAAGTGCTGCGATTGGATGAGTCGTTCAAGCCGCCCCCATGAAGAAGTCGGTGATCGCCAAAAACGCGGTCGTATTCAGTCACGGCTCGAGGACCTTTGTCAAGGCCATAACGCTTCACACATTGAATCGTACTACTGCTCGGATCAAGGTGCCTGTGAGGATATGAATGACGCCTCCCAGAGACAAGTGGCAGTGCACATAACGGCGCGTCAAGTCCAGTCTCCAATCAAGACCCTTCAGACGCCTCCGACGATCCCAATCAAGAACGCCCAGCGGACGGGATCCCCCTTCTGAAACCATTCCCGTGCACGCAGCGAGAGTACCAGCTACGCGCAATGGGGCGGCTAAAGCACGCGCGTTAGGGCATTAATCAGAAGCAGAACGAGGTAAGCGGTGGAAAATTCCGCACTGCGTGACATCGTCTCTTGTTCATTTATTTACGTGAATTTGTTTGTTCTTTTATATCTTTGAGGCTGGCACATCCAGGGACGTGTTTTGGAGGCGCTCCGTATTGTATCTCGTGTCAAAAAATGCTCAAATAAACAGTTCGTACCAAACCTGTGTTTTAGTTACTTCCTTCGTACTTGCATGATAGCAACTTGCCTTCGCCATAATACTAAAAAAAAAATACGTTTTTGTGTGTGTGTGGGGGGGGGGAGGGGGGGGGGGACACAACGTTTTCCTACGACGGCTAGGACACGTAGTGTGGGAAGGTTTCTCGACGTTCTGTGAACGTCGTTGGTAGTCCGGATGTCGTAAACACACGTACCATAAACGTCGAGGGAGGACGCAACGGCCTACTGAGACGTGCATGTGACGTGCAACAAACGTCATTTGGAACGTCCCCTCGACCTTCTGTGCACCTTTTCTCGCGGAAATTTAAAGGTTTCATCGACGTCGAAGGAAGGTAACGTCCGGACCTTCGACGTTTTACGACGTCACGTTACAGACGTCTTCGACGTTCTTTCGACGTTTTCTTCACGTTTATGTGCTGCTTGGGGAAGCGGATATGCGTTCACAAAGCGGTTGCGAACGCGGTTGTATAAAGATCCAATACAATTCCACGCGCACTCGATAACATCAAGTGCGCGTGCAATTGTACTGGATCTTTATACAACCGCGTTCGCAACCGCTTTTCGAACGCGTATCCGCTTCCAGTGTGAATGAGCGGTTAGACCCCAAAGGAAGCTCCTGAAAAAGCGCGAGTAGGCGTGAGAGACCTTTGCGCCGGTCATATGACGGCGGCGGCGCCGCGGAGCAGACGAATGCGCGGCGGCGGTGGCAGCGGCTTGGAGAAACGCGTTAAAACGGTCCTGCACCACGCTTACTGCTCATTCACACTGGAAGCGGATGCGCGTTCGAAAAGCGGTTGCGAACGCGGTTGTATAAAGATCCAATACAATTCCACGCGCACTCGATAACATCAAGTGCGCGTGCAATTGTACTGGATCTTTATACAACCGCGTTCGCAACCGCTTTTCGAACGCGTATCCGCTTCCAGTGTGAATGAGCGGTTAGACCCCAAAGGAAGCTCCTGAAAAAGCGCGAGTAGACGTGAGAGACCTTTGCGCCGGTCATATGACGGCGGCGGCGCCGCGGAGCAGACGAATGCGCGGCGGCGGTGGCAGCGGCTTGGAGAAACGCGTTAAAACGGTCCTGCACCACGCTTACTGCTTATTCACACTGGAAGCGGATGCGCGTTCGAAAAGCGGTTGCGAACGCGGTTGTATAAAGATCCAATACAATTCCACGCGCACTCGATGACATCAAGTGCGCGTGCAATTGTACTGGATCTTTATACTACCGCGTTCGCAACCGCTTTTCGAACGCGTATCCGCTTCCAGTGTGAATGAGCGGTTAGACCCCAAAGGAAGCTCCTGAAAAAGCGCGAGTAGACGTGAGAGACCTTTGCGCCGGTCATATGACGGCGGCGGCGCCGCGGAGCAGACGAATGCGCGGCGGCGGTGGCAGCGGCTTGGAGAAACGCGTTAAAACGGTCGTGCACCACGCTTACTGCTCATTCACACTGGAAGCTTATATGCGTTCACAAAGCGGTTGCGAACGCGGTTGTATAAAGATCCAATACAATTCCACGCGCACTCGATAACATCAAGTGCGCGTGCAATTGTACTGGATCTTTATACAACCGCGTTCGCAACCGCTTTTCGAACGCGTATCCGCTTCCAGTGTGAATGAGCGGTTAGACCCCAAAGGAAGCTCCTGAAAAAGCGCGAGTAGACGTGAGAGACCTTTCCGCCGGTCATATGACGGCGGCGGCGCCGCGGAGCAGACGAATGCGCGGCGCCGGTGGCAGCGGCTTGGAGAAACGCGTTAAAACGGTCCTGCACCACGCTTACTGCTCATTCACACTGGAAGCGGATGCGCGTTCGAAAAGCGGTTGCGAACGCGGTTGTATAAAGATCCAATACAATTCCACGCGCACTCGATAACATCAAGTGCGCGTGCAATTGTACTGGATCTTTATACAACCGCGTTCGCAACCGCTTTTCGAACGCGTATCCGCTTCCAGTGTGAATGAGCGGTTAGACCCCAAAGGAAGCTCCTGAAAAAGCGCGAGTAGACGTGAGAGACCTTTGCGCCGGTCATATGACGGCGGCGGCGCCGCGGAGCAGACGAATGCGCGGCGGCGGTGGCAGCGGCTTGGAGAAACGCGTTAAAACGGTCCTGCACCACGCTTACTGCTCATTCACACTGGAAGCGGATGCGCGTTCGAAAAGCGGTTGCGAACGCGGTTGTATAAAGATCCAATACAATTCCACGCGCACTCGATAACATCAAGTGCGCGTGCAATTGTACTGGATCTTTATACAACCGCGTTCGCAACCGCTTTTCGAACGCGTATCCGCTTCCAGTGTGAATGAGCGGTTAGACCCCAAAGGAAGCTCCTGAAAAAGCGCGAGTAGACGTGAGAGACCTTTGCGCCGGTCATATGACGGCGGCGGCGCCGCGGAGCAGACGAATGCGCGGCGGCGGTGGCAGCGGCTTGGAGAAACGCGTTAAAACGGTCCTGCACCACGCTTACTGCTCATTCACACTGGAAGCGGATGCGCGTTCGAAAAGCGGTTGCGAACGCGGTTGTATAAAGATCCAATACAATTCCACGCGCACTCGATGACATCAAGTGCGCGTGCAATTGTACTGGATCTTTATACAACCGCGTTCGCAACCGCTTTTCGAACGCGTATCCGCTTCCAGTGTGAATGAGCGGTTAGACCCCAAAGGAAGCTCCTGAAAAAGCGCGAGTAGACGTGAGAGACCTTTGCGCCGGTCATATGACGGCGGCGGCGCCGCGGAGCAGACGAATGCGCGGCGGCGGTGGCAGCGGCTTGGAGAAACGCGTTAAAACGGTCCTGCACCACGCTTACTGCTCATTCACACTGGAAGCGGATGCGCGTTCGAAAAGCGGTTGCGAACGCGGTTGTATAAAGATCCAATACAATTCCACGCGCACTCGATGACATCAAGTGCGCGTGCAATTGTACTGGATCTTTATACTACCGCGTTCGCAACCGCTTTTCGAACGCGTATCCGCTTCCAGTGTGAATGAGCGGTTAGACAACAAAGGAAGCTCCTGAAAAAGCGCGAGTAGACGTGAGAGACCTTTGCGCCGGTCATATGACGGCGGCGGCGCCGCGGAGCAGACGAATGCGCGGCGGCGGTGGCAGCGGCTTGGAGAAACGCGTTAAAACGGTCCTGCACCACGCTTACTGCTCATTCACACTGGAAGCGGATGCGCGTTCGAAAAGCGGTTGCGAACGCGGTTGTATAAAGATCCAATACAATTCCACGCGCACTCGATGACATCAAGTGCGCGTGCAATTGTACTGGATCTTTATACAACCGCGTTCGCAACCGCTTTTCGAACGCGTATCCGCTTCCAGTGTGAATGAGCGGTTAGACCCCAAAGGAAGCTCCTGAAAAAGCGCGAGTAGACGTGAGAGACCTTTGCGCCGGTCATATGACGGCGGCGGCGCCGCGGAGCAGACGAATGCGCGGCGGCGGTGGCAGCGGCTTGGAGAAACGCGTTAAAACGGTCCTGCACCACGCTTACTGCTCATTCACACTGGAAGCGGATGCGCGTTCGAAAAGCGGTTGCGAACGCGGCTGTATAAAGATCCAATACAATTCCACGCGCACTCGATGACATCAAGTGCGCGTGCAATTGTACTGGATCTTTATACAACCGCGTTCGCAACCGCTTTTCGAACGCGTATCCGCTTCCAGTGTGAATGAGCGGTTAGACCCCAAAGGAAGCTCCTGAAAAAGCGCGAGTAGACGTGAGAGACCTTTGCGCCGGTCATATGACGGCGGCGGCGCCGCGGAGCAGACGAATGCGCGGCGGCGGTGGCAGCGGCTTGGAGAAACGCGTTAAAACGGTCCTGCACCACGCTTACTGCTCATTCACACTGGAAGCGGATGCGCGTTCGAAAAGCGGTTGCGAACGCGGTTGTATAAACATCCAATACAATTCCACGCGCACTCGATGACATCAAGTGCGCGTGCAATTGTACTGGATCTTTATACAACCGCGTTCGCAACCGCTTTTCGAACGCGTATCCGCTTCCAGTGTGAATGAGCGGTTAGACCCCAAAGGAAGCTCCTGAAAAAGCGCGAGTAGACGTGAGAGACCTTTGCGCCGGTCATATGACGGCGGCGGCGCCACGGAGCAGACGAACGCGCGGCGGCGGTGGCAGCGGCGTGGAGAAACGCGTTAAAACGGCCGTGCACCACACTTACTGCTCATTCACACTGGAAGCGGATACGCGTTCCCAAAGCGGTGGCGAACGCGGTTATATAAAGATCCAATACAATTGCACGCGAACTCGATGACATCAAGTGCGCTTGCAATTGTACTGGATCTTTATGCAACCGCGTTCGCAACCACTTTTCGAACGGGGATCCGCTTCCAGTGTGAATGAGCGGTTAGAGCCCAAAGGAAGCTCCTGAAAAAGCGCGAGCAGACGTGAGACCTGTACGC
This sequence comes from Ixodes scapularis, assembly GCF_016920785.2. Taxonomy (NCBI): domain Eukaryota; kingdom Metazoa; phylum Arthropoda; class Arachnida; order Ixodida; family Ixodidae; genus Ixodes; species Ixodes scapularis. The sequence goes on from NW_024609837.1 coordinate 75,862,579, forward strand.
CGGTCATATGACGGCGGCGGCGCCGCGGAGGAGACGAATGCGCGCCGTCGGTGGCAGCGGCGTGGAGAAACGCGTTAAAACGGCCGTGCACCACACTTACTGCTCATTCACACTGGAAGCGGATACGCGTTCCCAAAGCGGTGGCGAACGCGGTTATATAAAGATCCAATACAATTGCACGCGAACTCGATGACATCAAGTGCGCTTGCAATTGTACTGGATCTTTATGCAACCGCGTTCGCAACCACTTTTCGAGCGGGGATCCGCTTCCAGTGTGAATGAGCGGTTAGAGCCCAAAGGAAGCTCCTGAAAAAGCGCGAGCAGACGTGAGACCTGTACGCCGGTCATATGACGGCGGCGGCGCCGCGGAGGAGACGAATGCGCGGCGGCGGTGGCAGCGGCGTGGAGAAACGCGTTAAAACGGCCGTGCACCACACTCACTGCTCATTCACACTGGAAGCGGATACGCGTTCCCAAAGCGGTGGCGAACGCGGTTATATAAAGATCCAATACAATTGCACGCGAACTCGATGACATCAAGTGCGCTTGCAATTGTACTGGATCTTTATGCAACCGCGTTCGCAACCACTTTTCGAACGCGGATCCGCTTCCAGTGTGAATGAGCGGTTAGAGCCCAAAGGAAGCTCCTGAAAAAGCGCGAGCAGACGTGAGACCTGTGCGCCGGTCAGATGACGGCGGCGGCGCCGCGGAGGAGACGAATGCGCGGCGGTGGTGGCAGCGGCGTGGAGAAACGCGTTAAATCAGCCGTGCACCGCGCTTACTGCTCATTCACACTGGAAGCGGATACGCGTTCCCAAAGCGGTTGCGAACGCGGTTATATAAAGATCCAATACAATTGCACGCGAACTCGATGACATCAAGTGCGCTTGCAATTGTACTGGATCTTTATGCGACAGCGTTCGCAACCACTTTTCGAACGGGGATCCGCAACAAGTGTGAATGAGCGGTTAGAGCCCAAAGGGAGCTCCTGAAAAAGCGCGAGCAGATGTGAGACCTGTGCGCCGGTCATATGACGGCGGCGGCACCGCGGAGCAGACGAATGCGCGGCGGCGGTGGCAGCGGCTTGGAGAAACGCGTTAAAACGGTCGTGCACCACGCTTACTGCTCATTCACACTGGAAGCGGATACGCGTTCCCAAAGCGGTTGCGAACGCGGTTATATAAAGATCCAATACAATTGCACGCGAACTCGATGACATCAAGTGCGGTTCATTGTACTGGATCTTTATGCAACCGCGTTCGCATCCACTTTTCGAACGGGGATCCGCAACAAGTGTGAATGAGCGGTTAGAGCCCAAAGGAAGCTCCTGAAAAAGCGCGAGCAGACGTGAGACCTGTACGCCGGTCATATGACGGCGGCGGCACCGCGGAGGAGACGAACGCGCGGCGGCGGTGGCAGCGGCTTGGAGAAACGCGTTAAAACGGTCGTGCACCACGCTTACTGCTCATTCACACTGGAAGCGGATACGCGTTCCCAAAGCGGTTGCGAACGCGGTTATATAAAGATCCAATACAATTGCACGCGAACTCGATGACATCAATTGCGCTTGCAATTGTACTGGATCTTTATGCAACCGCGTTCGCAACCACTTTTCGAACGGGGATCCGCTTCCAGTGTGAATGAGCGGTTAGAGCCCAAAGGATGCTCCTGAAAAAGCGCGAGCAGACGTGAGACCTGTGCGCCGGTCAGAAGACGGCGGCAGCGCCTCAGAGCAGACGAACGCGCGCCGGCGGCGGCAGCGGCGTGGAGAAACGCGTTAAAACGGCCGTGCATCACACTTACTGCTCATTCACACTGGAAGCGGATACGCGTTCCCAAAGCGGTTGCGAACGCGGTTATATAAATATCCAATACAATTGCACGCGAACTCGATGACATCAAGTACGGTTGCAATTGTACTGGATCTTTATGCAACCGCGTTCGCAACCACTTTTCGAACGGGGATCCGCAACATGTGTGAATGAGCGGTTAGAGCCCAAAGGAAGCTCCTGAAAAAGCGCGAGCAGACGTGAGACCTGTACGCCGGTCATATGACGGCGGCGGCGCCGCGGAGCAGACGAATGCGCGGCGGTGGTGGCAGCGGCTTGGAGAAACGCGTTAAAACGGTCGTGCACCACGCTTACTGCTCATTCACACTGGAAGCGGATACGCGTTCCCAAAGCGGTTGCGAACGCGGTTATATAAAGATCCAATACAATTGCACGCGAACTCGATGACATCAAGTGCGGTTGCAATTGTACTGGATCTTTATGCAACCGCGTTCGCAACCACTTTTCGAACGGGGATCCGCAACAAGTGTGAATGAGCGGTTAGAGCCCAAAGGAAGCTCCTGAAAAAGCGCGAGCAGACGTGAGACCTGTACGCCGGTCATATGACGGCGGCGGCGCCGCGGAGCAGACGAATGCGCGGCGGCGGTGGCAGCGGCTTGGAGAAACGCGTTAAAACGGTCGTGCACCACGCTTACTGCTCATTCACACTGGAAGCGGATATGCGTTCACAAAGCGGTTGCGAACGCGGTTATATAAAGATCCAATACAATTGCACGCGAACTCGATGACATCAAGTGCGGTTGCAATTGTACTGGATCTTTATGCAACCGTGTTCGCAACCACTTTTCGAACGGGGATCCGCAACAAGTGTGAATGAGCGGTTAGAGCCCAAAGGAAGCTCCTGAAAAAGCGCGAGCAGACGTGAGACCTGTACGCCGGTCATATGACGGCGGCGGCGCCGCGGAGCAGACGAATGCGCGGCGGCGGTGGCAGCGGCTTGGAGAAACGCGTTAAAACGGTCGTGCGCCACGCTTACTGCTCATTCACACTGGAAGCGGATATGCGTTCACAAAGCGGTTGCGAACGCGGTTATATAAAGATCCAATACAATTGCCCGCGAACTCGATGACATCAAGTGCGCTTGCAATTGTACTGGATCTTTATGCAACCGTGTTCGCAACCACTTTTCGAACGGGGATCCGCATCCAGTGTGAATGAGCGGTTAGAGCTCAAAAGAAGCTCCTGAAAAAGCGCGAGCAGACGTGAGACCATTGCGCCGGTCAGAAGACGGCAGCGGCGCCGCAGAGCAGACGAACGCGCGGCGGCGGTGGCAGCGGCGTGGAGAAACGCGTTAAAACGGTCGTGCATCACACTTACTGCTCATTCACACTGGAAGCGGATACGCGTTCCCAAAGCGGTTGCGAACGCGGTTATATAAAGATCCAATACAATTGCACGCGAACTCGATGACATCAAGTGCGGTTCCAATTGTACTGGATCTTTATGCAACAGCGTTCGCAACCACTTTTCGAACGGGGATCCGCTTCCAGTGTGAATGAGCGGTTAGAGCCCAAAGGATGCTCCTAAAAAAGCGCGAGCAGACGTGAGACCTGTACGCCGGTCATATGACGGCGGCGGCGCCGCAGAGCAGACGAACGCGCGGCGGCGGTGGCAGCGGCGTGGAGAAACGCGTTAAAACGGCCGTGCACCACACTTACTGCTCATTCACACTGGAAGCGGATACGCGTTCCCAAAGCGGTTGCGAACGCGGTTATATAAAGATCCAATACAATTGCACGCGAACTCGATGACATCAAGTGCGGTTCCAATTGTACTGGATCTTTATGCAACCGCGTTTGCAACCACTTTTCGAACGGGGATCCGCTTCCAGTGTGAATGAGCGGTTAGAGCCCAAAGGATGCTCCTGAAAAAGCGCGAGCAGACGTGAGACCTGTGCGCCGGTCAGAAGACGGCGGCAGCGCCTCAGAGCAGACGAACGCGCGCCGGCGGTGGCAGCGGCGTGGAGAAACGCGTTAAAACGGTCGTGCATCACACTTACTGCTCATTCACACTGGAAGCGGATACGCGTTCCCAAAGCGGTTGCGAACGCGGTTATATAAAGATCCAATACAATTGCACGCGAACTCGATGACATCAAGTGCGGTTCCAATTGTACTGGATCTTTATGCAACGGCGTTCGCAACCACTTTTCGAACGGGGATCCGCAACAAGTGTGAATGAGCGGTTAGAGCCCAAAGGAAGCTCCTGAAAAAGCGCGAGCAGACGCGAGACCTGTACGCCGGTCATATGACGGCGGCGGCGCCGCAGAGCAGACGAACGCGCGGCGGCGGTGGCAGCAGCGTGGAGAAACGCGTTAAAACGGCCGTGCACCACACTTACTGCTCATTCACACTGGAAGCGGATATGCGTTCACAAAGCGGTTGCGAACGCGGTTGTATAAAGATCCAATACAATTCCACGCGCACTCGATAACATCAAGTGCGCGTGCAATTGTACTGGATCTTTATACAACCGCGTTCGCAACCGCTTTTCGAACGCGTATCCGCTTCCAGTGTGAATGAGCGGTTAGACCCCAAAGGAAGCTCCTGAAAAAGCGCGAGTAGACGTGAGAGACCTTTGCGCCGGTCATATGACGGCGGCGGCGCCGCGGAGCAGACGAATGCGCGGCGGCGGTGGCAGCGGCTTGGAGAAACGCGTTAAAACGGTCCTGCACCACGCTTACTGCTCATTCACACTGGAAGCGGATGCGCGTTCGAAAAGCGGTTGCGAACGCGGTTGTATAAAGATCCAATACAATTCCACGCGCACTCGATAACATCAAGTGCGCGTGCAATTGTACTGGATCTTTATACAACCGCGTTCGCAACCGCTTTTCGAACGCGTATCCGCTTCCAGTGTGAATGAGCGGTTAGACCCCAAAGGAAGCTCCTGAAAAAGCGCGAGTAGACGTGAGAGACCTTTGCGCCGGTCATATGACGGCGGCGGCGCCGCGGAGCAGACGAATGCGCGGCGGCGGTGGCAGCGGCTTGGAGAAACGCGTTAAAACGGTCCTGCACCACGCTTACTGCTCATTCACACTGGAAGCGGATGCGCGTTCGAAAAGCGGTTGCGAACGCGGTTGTATAAAGATCCAATACAATTCCACGCGCACTCGATGACATCAAGTGCGCGTGCAATTGTACTGGATCTTTATACTACCGCGTTCGCAACCGCTTTTCGAACGCGTATCCGCTTCCAGTGTGAATGAGCGGTTAGACAACAAAGGAAGCTCCTGAAAAAGCGCGAGTAGACGTGAGAGACCTTTGCGCCGGTCATATGACGGCGGCGGCGCCGCGGAGCAGACGAATGCGCGGCGGCGGTGGCAGCGGCTTGGAGAAACGCGTTAAAACGGTCCTGCACCACGCTTACTGCTCATTCACACTGGAAGCGGATGCGCGTTCGAAAAGCGGTTGCGAACGCGGTTGTATAAAGATCCAATACAATTCCACGCGCACTCGATGACATCAAGTGCGCGTGCAATTGTACTGGATCTTTATACAACCGCGTTCGCAACCGCTTTTCGAACGCGTATCCGCTTCCAGTGTGAATGAGCGGTTAGACCCCAAAGGAAGCTCCTGAAAAAGCGCGAGTAGACGTGAGAGACCTTTGCGCCGGTCATATGACGGCGGCGGCGCCGCGGAGCAGACGAATGCGCGGCGGCGGTGGCAGCGGCTTGGAGAAACGCGTTAAAACGGTCCTGCACCACGCTTACTGCTCATTCACACTGGAAGCGGATGCGCGTTCGAAAAGCGGTTGCGAACGCGGCTGTATAAAGATCCAATACAATTCCACGCGCACTCGATGACATCAAGTGCGCGTGCAATTGTACTGGATCTTTATACAACCGCGTTCGCAACCGCTTTTCGAACGCGTATCCGCTTCCAGTGTGAATGAGCGGTTAGACCCCAAAGGAAGCTCCTGAAAAAGCGCGAGCAGACGTGAGAGACCTTTGCGCCGGTCATATGACGGCGGCGGCGCCGCGGAGCAGACGAATGCGCGGCGGCGGTGGCACCGGCTTGGAGAAACGCGTTAAAACGGTCCTGCACCACGCTTACTGCTCATTCACACTGGAAGCGGATGCGCGTTCGAAAAGCGGTTGCGAACGCGGTTGTATAAACATCCAATACAATTCCACGCGCACTCGATGACATCAAGTGCGCGTGCAATTGTACCGGATCTTTATACAACCGCGTTCGCAACCGCTTTTCGAACGCGTATCCGCTTCCAGTGTGAATGAGCGGTTAGACCCCAAAGGAAGCTCCTGAAAAAGCGCGAGTAGACGTGAGAGACCTTTGCGCCGGTCATATGACGGCGGCGGCGCCACGGAGCAGACGAACGCGCGGCGGCGGTGGCAGCGGCGTGGAGAAACGCGTTAAAACGGCCGTGCACCACACTTACTGCTCATTCACACTGGAAGCGGATACGCGTTCCCAAAGCGGTGGCGAACGCGGTTATATAAAGATCCAATACAATTGCACGCGAACTCGATGACATCAAGTGCTTTTGCAATTCTACTGGATCTTTATACAACCGCGTTCGCAACCACTTTTCGAACGCGGATCCGCTTCCAGTGTGAATGAGCGGTTAGAGCCCAAAGGAAGCTCCTGAAAAAGCGCGAGCAGACGTGAGACCTGTGCGCCGGTCAGATGACGGCGGTGGCGCCGCGGAGTAGACGAATGCGCGGCGGCGGTGGCAGCGGCGTGGAGAAACGCGTTAAAACGGCCGTGCACCACGCTTACTGCTCATTCACACTGGAAGCGGATATGCGTTCCCAAAGCGGTTGCGAAAGCGGTTATATAAAGATCCAATACAATTGCACGCGAACTCGATGACATCAAGTGCGCTTGAAATTCTACTGGATCTTTATACAACCGCGTTCGCAACCACTTTTCGAACGCGGATCCGCTTCCAGTGTGAATGAGCGGTTAGAGCCCAAAGGAAGCTCCTGAAAAAGCGCGAGCAGACGTGAGACCTGTACGCCGGTCATATGACGGCGGCGGCGCCGCGGAGGAGACGAACGCGCGGCGGCGGTGGCAGCGGCGTGGAGAAACGCGTTAAAACGGCCGTGCACCACACTTACTGCTCATTCACACTGGAAGCGGATACGCGTTCCCAAAGCGGTGGCGAACGCGGTTATATAAAGATCCAATACAATTGCACGCGAACTCGATGACATCAAGTGCTTTTGCAATTCTACTGGATCTTTATACAACCGCGTTCGCAACCACTTTTCGAACGCGGATCCGCTTCCAGTGTGAATGAGCGGTTAGAGCCCAAAGGAAGCTCCTGAAAAAGCGCGAGCAGACGTGAGACCTGTGCGCCGGTCAGATGACGGCGGTGGCGCCGCGGAGGGGACGACTGCGCGGCGGCGGTGGCAGCGGCGTGGAGAAACGCGTTAAAACAGCCGTGCACCACGCTTACTGCTCATTCACACTGGAAGCGGATACGCGTTCCCAAAGCGGTTGCGAACGCGGTTATATAAAGATACAATACAATTGCACGCGAACTCGATGACATCAAGTGCGCTTGCAATTGTACTGGATCTTTATGCAACCGCGTTCGCAACCACTTTTCGAATGGGGATCCGCTTCCAGTGTGAATGAGCGGTTAGAGCCCAAAGGAAGCTCCTGAAAAAGCGCGAGCAGACGTGAGACCTGTACGCCGGTCATATGACGGCGGCGGCGCCGCGGAGGAGACGAATGCGCGCCGTCGGTGGCAGCGGCGTGGAGAAACGCGTTAAAACGGCCGTGCACCACACTTACTGCTCATTCACACTGGAAGCGGATACGCGTTCCCAAAGCGGTGGCGAACGCGGTTATATAAAGATCCAATACAATTGCACGCGAACTCGATGACATCAAGTGCGCTTGCAATTGTACTGGATCTTTATGCAACCGCGTTCGCAACCACTTTTCGAACGGGGATCCGCTTCCAGTGTGAATGAGCGGTTAGAGCCCAAAGGAAGCTCCTGAAAAAGCGCGAGCAGACGTGAGACCTGTACGCCGGTCATATGACGGCGGCGGCGCCGCGGAGGAGACGAATGCGCGGCGGCGGTGGCAGCGGCGTGGAGAAACGCGTTAAAACGGCCGTGCACCACACTTACTGCTCATTCACACTGGAAGCGGATACGCGTTCCCAAAGCGGTGGCGAACGCGGTTATATAAAGATCCAATACAATTGCACGCGAACTCGATGACATCAAGTGCGCTTGCAACTGTACTGGATCTTTATGCAACCGCGTTCGCAACCACTTTTCGAACGCGGATCCGCTTCCAGTGTGAATGAGCGGTTAGAGCCCAAAGGAAGCTCCTGAAAAAGCGCGAGCAGACGTGAGACCTGTGCGCCGGTCAGATGACGGCGGCGGCGCCGCGGAGGAGACGAATGCGCGGCGGTGGTGGCAGCGGCGTGGAGAAACGCGTTAAATCAGCCGTGCACCGCGCTTACTGCTCATTCACACTGGAAGCGGATACGCGTTCCCAAGGCGGTTGCGAACGCGGTTATATAAAGATCCAATACAATTGCACGCGAACTCGATGACATCAAGTGCGCTTGAAATTGTACTGGATCTTTATGCGACAGCGTTCGCAACCACTTTTCGAACGGGGATCCGCAACAAGTGTGAATGAGCGGTTAGAGCCCAAAGGGAGCTCCTGAAAAAGCGCGAGCAGATGTGAGACCTGTGCGCCGGTCATATGACGGCGGCGGCACCGCGGAGCAGACGAATGCGCGGCGGCGGTGGCAGCGGCTTGGAGAAACGCGTTAAAACGGTCGTGCACCACGCTTACTGCTCATTCACACTGGAAGCGGATACGCGTTCCCAAAGCGGTTGCGAACGCGGTTATATAAAGATCCAATACAATTGCACGCGAACTCGATGACATCAAGTGCGGTTCCAATTGTACTGGATCTTTATGCAACCGCGTTCGCATCCACTTTTCGAACGGGGATCCGCAACAAGTGTGAATGAGCGGTTAGAGCCCAAAGGAAGCTCCTGAAAAAGCGCGAGCAGACGTGAGACCTGTACGCCGGTCATATGACGGCGGCGGCACCGCGGAGCAGACGAACGCGCGGCGGCGGTGGCAGCGGCTTGGAGAAACGCGTTAAAACGGTCGTGCACCACGCTTACTGCTCATTCACACTGGAAGCGGATACGCGTTCCCAAAGCGGTTGCGAACGCGGTTATATAAAGATCCAATACAATTGCACGCGAACTCGATGACATCAATTGCGCTTGCAATTGTACTGGATCTTTATGCAACCGCGTTCGCAACCACTTTTCGAACGGGGATCCGCTTCCAGTGTGAATGAGCGGTTAGAGCCCAAAGGATGCTCCTGAAAAAGCGCGAGCAGACGTGAGACCTGTGCGCCGGTCAGAAGACGGCGGCAGCGCCTCAGAGCAGACGAACGCGCGCCGGCGGTGGCAGCGGCGTGGAGAAACGCGTTAAAACGGCCGTGCATCACACTTACTGCTCATTCACACTGGAAGCGGATACGCGTTCCCAAAGCGGTTGCGAACGCGGTTATATAAATATCCAATACAATTGCACGCGAACTCGATGACATCAAGTACGGTTGCAATTGTACTGGATCTTTATGCAACCGCGTTCGCAACCACTTTTCGAACGGGGATCCGCAACATGTGTGAATGAGCGGTTAGAGCCCAAAGGAAGCTCCTGAAAAAGCGCGAGCAGACGTGAGACCTGTACGCCGGTCATATGACGGCGGCGGCGCCGCGGAGCAGACGAATGCGCGGCGGTGGTGGCAGCGGCTTGGAGAAACGCGTTAAAACGGTCGTGCACCACGCTTACTGCTCATTCACACTGGAAGCGGATACGCGTTCCCAAAGCGGTTGCGAACGCGGTTATATAAAGATCCAATACAATTGCACGCGAACTCGATGACATCAAGTGCGGTTGCAATTGTACTGGATCTTTATGCAACCGCGTTCGCAACCACTTTTCGAACGGGGATCCGCAACAAGTGTGAATGAGCGGTTAGAGCCCAAAGGAAGCTCCTGAAAAAGCGCGAGCAGACGTGAGACCTGTACGCCGGTCATATGACGGCGGCGGCGCCGCGGAGCAGACGAATGCGCGGCGGCGGTGGCAGCGGCTTGGAGAAACGCGTTAAAACGGTCGTGCGCCACGCTTACTGCTCATTCACACTGGAAGCGGATATGCGTTCACAAAGCGGTTGCGAACGCGGTTATATAAAGATCCAATACAATTGCCCGCGAACTCGATGACATCAAGTGCGCTTGCAATTGTACTGGATCTTTATGCAACCGTGTTCGCAACCACTTTTCGAACGGGGATCCGCATCCAGTGTGAATGAGCGGTTAGAGCTCAAAAGAAGCTCCTGAAAAAGCGCGAGCAGACGTGAGACCATTGCGCCGGTCAGAAGACGGCGGCGGCGCCGCAGAGCAGACGAACGCGCGGCGGCGGTGGCAGCGGCGTGGAGAAACGCGTTAAAACGGTCGTGCATCACACTTACTGCTCATTCACACTGGAAGCGGATACGCGTTCCCAAAGCGGTTGCGAACGCGGTTATATAAAGATCCAATACAATTGCACGCGAACTCGATGACATCAAGTGCGGTTCCAATTGTACTGGATCTTTATGCAACAGCGTTCGCAACCACTTTTCGAACGGGGATCCGCTTCCAGTGTGAATGAGCGGTTAGAGCCCAAAGGATGCTCCTGAAAAAGCGCGAGCAGACGTGAGACCTGTACGCCGGTCATATGACGGCGGCGGCGCCGCAGAGCAGACGAACGCGCGGCGGCGGTGGCAGCGGCGTGGAGAAACGCGTTAAAACGGCCGTGCACCACACTTACTGCTCATTCACACTGGAAGCGGATACGCGTTCCCAAAGCGGTGGCGAACGCGGTTATATAAAGATCCAATACAATTGCACGCGAACTCGATGACATCAAGTGCTTTTGCAATTCTACTGGATCTTTATACAACCGCGTTCGCAACCACTTTTCGAACGCGGATCCGCTTCCAGTGTGAATGAGCGGTTAGAGCCCAAAGGAAGCTCCTGAAAAAGCGCGAGCAGACGTGAGACCTGTGCGCCGGTCAGATGACGGCGGTGGCGCCGCGGAGTAGACGAATGCGCGGCGGCGGTGGCAGCGGCGTGGAGAAACGCGTTAAAACGGCCGTGCACCACGCTTACTGCTCATTCACACTGGAAGCGGATATGCGTTCCCAAAGCGGTTGCGAAAGCGGTTATATAAAGATCCAATACAATTGCACGCGAACTCGATGACATCAAGTGCGCTTGAAATTCTACTGGATCTTTATACAACCGCGTTCGCAACCACTTTTCGAACGCGGATCCGCTTCCAGTGTGAATGAGCGGTTAGAGCCCAAAGGAAGCTCCTGAAAAAGCGCGAGCAGACGTGAGACCTGTACGCCGGTCATATGACGGCGGCGGCGCCGCGGAGGAGACGAACGCGCGGCGGCGGTGGCAGCGGCGTGGAGAAACGCGTTAAAACGGCCGTGCACCACACTTACTGCTCATTCACACTGGAAGCGGATACGCGTTCCCAAAGCGGTGGCGAACGCGGTTATATAAAGATCCAATACAATTGCACGCGAACTCGATGACATCAAGTGCTTTTGCAATTCTACTGGATCTTTATACAACCGCGTTCGCAACCACTTTTCGAACGCGGATCCGCTTCCAGTGTGAATGAGCGGTTAGAGCCCAAAGGAAGCTCCTGAAAAAGCGCGAGCAGACGTGAGACCTGTGCGCCGGTCAGATGACGGCGGTGGCGCCGCGGAGGGGACGACTGCGCGGCGGCGGTGGCAGCGGCGTGGAGAAACGCGTTAAAACAGCCGTGCACCACGCTTACTGCTCATTCACACTGGAAGCGGATACGCGTTCCCAAAGCGGTTGCGAACGCGGTTATATAAAGATACAATACAATTGCACGCGAACTCGATGACATCAAGTGCGCTTGCAATTGTACTGGATCTTTATGCAACCGCGTTCGCAACCACTTTTCGAACGGGGATCCGCTTCCAGTGTGAATGAGCGGTTAGAGCCCAAAGGAAGCTCCTGAAAAAGCGCGAGCAGACGTGAGACCTGTACGCCGGTCATATGACGGCGGCGGCGCCGCGGAGGAGACGAATGCGCGCCGTCGGTGGCAGCGGCGTGGAGAAACGCGTTAAAACGGCCGTGCACCACACTTACTGCTCATTCACACTGGAAGCGGATACGCGTTCCCAAAGCGGTGGCGAACGCGGTTATATAAAGATCCAATACAATTGCACGCGAACTCGATGACATCAAGTGCGCTTGCAATTGTACTGGATCTTTATGCAACCGCGTTCGCAACCACTTTTCGAACGGGGATCCGCTTCCAGTGTGAATGAGCGGTTAGAGCCCAAAGGAAGCTCCTGAAAAAGCGCGAGCAGACGTGAGACCTGTACGCCGGTCATATGACGGCGGCGGCGCCGCGGAGGAGACGAATGCGCGGCGGTGGTGGCAGCGGCGTGGAGAAACGCGTTAAAACGGCCGTGCACCACACTTACTGCTCATTCACACTGGAAGCGGATACGCGTTCCCAAAGCGGTGGCGAACGCGGTTATATAAAGATCCAATACAATTGCACGCGAACTCGATGACATCAAGTGCGCTTGCAATTGTACTGGATCTTTATGCAACCGCGTTCGCAACCACTTTTCGAACGGGGATCCGCTTCCAGTGTGAATGAGCGGTTAGAGCCCAAAGGAAGCTCCTGAAAAAGCGCGAGCAGACGTGAGACCTGTACGCCGGTCATATGACGGCGGCGGCGCCGCGGAGGAGACGAATGCGCGCCGTCGGTGGCAGCGGCGTGGAGAAACGCGTTAAAACGGCCGTGCACCACACTTACTGCTCATTCACACTGGAAGCGGATACGCGTTCCCAAAGCGGTGGCGAACGCGGTTATATAAAGATCCAATACAATTGCACGCGAACTCGATGACATCAAGTGCGCTTGCAACTGTACTGGATCTTTATGCAACCGCGTTCGCAACCACTTTTCGAACGCGGATCCGCTTCCAGTGTGAATGAGCGGTTAGAGCCCAAAGGAAGCTCCTGAAAAAGCGCGAGCAGACGTGAGACCTGTGCGCCGGTCAGATGACGGCGGCGGCGCCGCGGAGGAGACGAATGCGCGGCGGTGGTGGCAGCGGCGTGGAGAAACGCGTTAAATCAGCCGTGCACCGCGCTTACTGCTCATTCACACTGGAAGCGGATACGCGTTCCCAAGGCGGTTGCGAACGCGGTTATATAAAGATCCAATACAATTGCACGCGAACTCGATGACATCAAGTGCGCTTGAAATTGTACTGGATCTTTATGCGACAGCGTTCGCAACCACTTTTCGAACGGGGATCCGCAACAAGTGTGAATGAGCGGTTAGAGCCCAAAGGGAGCTCCTGAAAAAGCGCGAGCAGATGTGAGACCTGTGCGCCGGTCATATGACGGCGGCGGCACCGCGGAGCAGACGAATGCGCGGCGGCGGTGGCAGCGGCTTGGAGAAACGCGTTAAAACGGTCGTGCACCACGCTTACTGCTCATTCACACTGGAAGCGGATACGCGTTCCCAAAGCGGTTGCGAACGCGGTTATATAAAGATCCAATACAATTGCACGCGAACTCGATGACATCAAGTGCGGTTCCAATTGTACTGGATCTTTATGCAACCGCGTTCGCATCCACTTTTCGAACGGGGATCCGCAACAAGTGTGAATGAGCGGTTAGAGCCCAAAGGAAGCTCCTGAAAAAGCGCGAGCAGACGTGAGACCTGTACGCCGGTCATATGACGGCGGCGGCACCGCGGAGCAGACGAACGCGCGGCGGCGGTGGCAGCGGCTTGGAGAAACGCGTTAAAACGGTCGTGCACCACGCTTACTGCTCATTCACACTGGAAGCGGATACGCGTTCCCAAAGCGGTTGCGAACGCAGTTATATAAAGATCCAATACAATTGCACGCGAACTCGATGACATCAATTGCGCTTGCAATTGTACTGGATCTTTATGCAACCGCGTTCGCAACCACTTTTCGAACGGGGATCCGCTTCCAGTGTGAATGAGCGGTTAGAGCCCAAAGGATGCTCCTGAAAAAGCGCGAGCAGACGTGAGACCTGTGCGCCGGTCAGAAGACGGCGGCAGCGCCTCAGAGCAGACGAACGCGCGCCGGCGGTGGCAGCGGCGTGGAGAAACGCGTTAAAACGGCCGTGCATCACACTTACTGCTCATTCACACTGGAAGCGGATACGCGTTCCCAAAGCGGTTGCGAACGCGGTTATATAAATATCCAATACAATTGCACGCGAACTCGATGACATCAAGTACGGTTGCAATTGTACTGGATCTTTATGCAACCGCGTTCGCAACCACTTTTCGAACGGGGATCCGCAACATGTGTGAATGAGCGGTTAGAGCCCAAAGGAAGCTCCTGAAAAAGCGCGAGCAGACGTGAGACCTGTACGCCGGTCATATGACGGCGGCGGCGCCGCGGAGCAGACGAATGCGCGGCGGTGGTGGCAGCGGCTTGGAGAAACGCGTTAAAACGGTCGTGCACCACGCTTACTGCTCATTCACACTGGAAGCGGATACGCGTTCCCAAAGCGGTTGCGAACGCGGTTATATAAAGATCCAATACAATTGCACGCGAACTCGATGACATCAAGTGCGGTTGCAATTGTACTGGATCTTTATGCAACCGCGTTCGCAACCACTTTTCGAACGGGGATCCGCAACAAGTGTGAATGAGCGGTTAGAGCCCAAAGGAAGCTCCTGAAAAAGCGCGAGCAGACGTGAGACCTGTACGCCGGTCATATGACGGCGGCGGCGCCGCGGAGCAGACGAATGCGCGGCGGCGGTGGCAGCGGCTTGGAGAAACGCGTTAAAACGGTCGTGCGCCACGCTTACTGCTCATTCACACTGGAAGCGGATATGCGTTCACAAAGCGGTTGCGAACGCGGTTATATAAAGATCCAATACAATTGCCCGCGAACTCGATGACATCAAGTGCGCTTGCAATTGTACTGGATCTTTATGCAACCGTGTTCGCAACCACTTTTCGAACGGGGATCCGCATCCAGTGTGAATGAGCGGTTAGAGCTCAAAAGAAGCTCCTGAAAAAGCGCGAGCAGACGTGAGACCATTGCGCCGGTCAGAAGACGGCGGCGGCGCCGCAGAGCAGACGAACGCGCGGCGGCGGTGGCAGCGGCGTGGAGAAACGCGTTAAAACGGTCGTGCATCACACTTACTGCTCATTCACACTGGAAGCGGATACGCGTTCCCAAAGCGGTTGCGAACGCGGTTATATAAAGATCCAATACAATTGCACGCGAACTCGATGACATCAAGTGCGGTTCCAATTGTACTGGATCTTTATGCAACAGCGTTCGCAACCACTTTTCGAACGGGGATCCGCTTCCAGTGTGAATGAGCGGTTAGAGCCCAAAGGATGCTCCTGAAAAAGCGCGAGCAGACGTGAGACCTGTACGCCGGTCATATGACGGCGGCGGCGCCGCAGAGCAGACGAACGCGCGGCGGCGGTGGCAGCGGCGTGGAGAAACGCGTTAAAACGGCCGTGCACCACACTTACTGCTCATTCACACTGGAAGCGGATACGCGTTCCCAAAGCGGTTGCGAACGCGGTTATATAAAGATCCAATACAATTGCACGCGAACTCGATGACATCAAGTGCGGTTCCAATTGTACTGGATCTTTATGCAACCGCGTTCGCAACCACTTTTCGAACGGGGATCCGCTTCCAGTGTGAATGAGCGGTTAGAGCCCAAAGGATGCTCCTGAAAAAGCGCGAGCAGACGTGAGACCTGTGCGCCGGTCAGAAGACGGCGGCAGCGCCTCAGAGCAGACGAACGCGCGCCGGCGGTGGCAGCGGCGTGGAGAAACGCGTTAAAACGGTCGTGCATCACACTTACTGCTCATTCACACTGGAAGCGGATACGCGTTCCCAAAGCGGTTGCGAACGCGGTTATATAAAGATCCAATACAATTGCACGCGAACTCGATGACATCAAGTGCGGTTCCAATTGTACTGGATCTTTATGCAACGGCGTTCGCAACCACTTTTCGAACGGGGATCCGCAACAAGTGTGAATGAGCGGTTAGAGCCCAAAGGAAGCTCCTGAAAAAGCGCGAGCAGACGCGAGACTTGTACGCCGGTCATATGACGGCGGCGGCGCCGCAGAGCAGACGAACGCGCGGCGGCGGTGGCAGCAGCGTGGAGAAACGCGTTAAAACGGCCGTGCACCACACTTACTGCTCATTCACACTGGAAGCGGATACGCGTTCCCAAAGCGGTTGCGAACGCGGTTATATAAAGATCCAATACAATTGCACGCGAACTCGATGACATCAATTGCGCTTGCAATTGTACTGGATCTTTATGCAACCGCGTTCGCAACCACTTTTCGAACGGGGATCCGCTTCCAGTGTGAATGAGCGGTTAGAGCCCAAAGGATGCTCCTGAAAAAGCGCGAGCAGACGTGAGACCTGTGCGCCGGTCAGAAGACGGCGGCAGCGCCTCAGAGCAGACGAACGCGCGCCGGCGGTGGCAGCGGCGTGGAGAAACGCGTTAAAACGGTCGTGCATCACACTTACTGCTCATTCACACTGGAAGCGGATACGCGTTCCCAAAGCGGTTGCGAACGCGGTTATATAAAGATCCAATACAATTGCACGCGAACTCGATGACATCAAGTGCGGTTCCAATTGTACTGGATCTTTATGCAACCGCGTTCGCAACCACTTTTCGAACGGGGATCCGCAACAAGTGTGAATGAGCGGTTAGAGCCCAAAGGAAGCTCCTGAAAAAGCGCGAGCAGACGCGAGACCTGTACGCCGGTCATATGACGGCGGCGGCGCCGCAGAGCAGACGAACGCGCGGCGGCGGTGGCAGCAGCGTGGAGAAACGCGTTAAAACGGCCGTGCACCACACTTACTGCTCATTCACACTGGAAGCGGATACGCGTTCCCAAAGCGGTTGCGAACGCGGTTATATAAAGATCCAATACAATTGCACGCGAACTCGATGACATCAATTGCGCTAGCAATTGTACTGGATCTTTATGCAACCGCGTTCGCAACCACTTTTCGAACGGGGATCCGCTTCCAGTGTGAATGAGCGGTTAGAGCCCAAAGGATGCTCCTGAAAAAGCGCGAGCAGACGTGAGACCTGTGCGCCGGTCAGAAGACGGCGGCAGCGCCTCAGAGCAGACGAACGCGCGCCGGCGGTGGCAGCGGCGTGGAGAAACGCGTTAAAACGGTCGTGCATCACACTTACTGCTCATTCACACTGGAAGCGGATACGCGTTCCCAAAGCGGTTGCGAACGCGGTTATATAAAGATCCAATACAATTGCACGCGAACTCGATGACATCAAGTGCGGTTCCAATTGTACTGGATCTTTATGCAACCGCGTTCGCAACCACTTTTCGAACGGGGATCCGCAACAAGTGTGAATGAGCGGTTAGAGCCCAAAGGAAGCTCCTGAAAAAGCGCGAGCAGACGTGAGACCTGTGCGCCGGTCAGAAGACGGCGGCAGCGCCTCAGAGCAGACGAACGCGCGGCGGCGGTGGCAGCGGCGTGGAGAAACGCGTTAAAACGGTCGTGCATCACACTTACTGCTCATTCACACTGGAAGCGGATACGCGTTCCCAAAGCGGTTGCGAACGCGGTTATATAAAGATCCAATACAATTGCACGCGAACTCGATGACATCAAGTGCGGTTCCAATTGTACTGGATCTTTATGCAACAGCGTTCGCAACCACTTTTCGAACGGGGATCCGCAACAAGTGTGAATGAGCGGTTAGATCCCAAAGGAAGCTCCTGAAAAAGCGCGAGCAGACGCGAGACCTGTACGCCGGTCATATGACGGCGGCGGCGCCGCAGAGCAGACGAACGCGCGGCGGCGGTGGCAGCAGCGTGGAGAAACGCGTTAAAACGGCCGTGCACCACACTTACTGCTCATTCACACTGGAAGCGGATACGCGTTCCCAAAGCGGTTGCGAACGCGGTTATATAAAGATCCAATACAATTGCACGCGAACTCGATGACATCAATTGCGCTTGCAATTGTACTGGATCTTTATGCAACCGCGTTCGCAACCACTTTTCGAACGGGGATCCGCTTCCAGTGTGAATGAGCGGTTAGAGCCCAAAGGATGCTCCTGAAAAAGCGCGAGCAGACGTGAGACCTGTGCGCCGGTCAGAAGACGGCGGCAGCGCCTCAGAGCAGACGAACGCGCGCCGGCGGTGGCAGCGGCGTGGAGAAACGCGTTAAAACGGTCGTGCATCACACTTACTGCTCATTCACACTGGAAGCGGATACGCGTTCCCAAAGCGGTTGCGAACGCGGTTATATAAAGATCCAATACAATTGCACGCGAACTCGATGACATCAAGTGCGGTTCCAATTGTACTGGATCTTTATGCAACCGCGTTCGCAACCACTTTTCGAACGGGGATCCGCAACAAGTGTGAATGAGCGGTTAGAGCCCAAAGGAAGCTCCTGAAAAAGCGCGAGCAGACGTGAGACCTGTGCGCCGGTCAGAAGACGGCGGCGGCGCCGCGGAGCAGACGAATGCACGGCGGCGGTGGCAGCGGCTTGGAGAAACGCGTTAAAACGGTCGTGCATCACACTTACTGCTCATTCACACTGGAAGCGGATACGCGTTCCCAAAGCGGTTGCGAACGCGGTTATATAAAGATCCAATACAATTGCACGCGAACTCGATGACATCAAGTGCGGTTCCAATTGTACTGGATCTTTATGCAACCGCGTTCGCAACCACTTTTCGAACGGGGATCCGCAACAAGTGTGAATGAGCGGTTAGAGCCCAAAGGAAGCTCCTGAAAAAGCGCGACCAGACGTGAGACCTGTGCGCCGGTCAGAAGACGGCGGCGGCGCCGCGGAGCAGACGAATGCGCGGCGGCGGTGGCAGCGGCGTGGAGAAACGCGTTAAAACGGTCGTGCATCACACTTACTGCTCATTCACACTGGAAGCGGATACGCGTTCCCAAAGCGGTTGCGAACGCGGTTATATAAAGATCCAATACAATTGCACGCGAACTCGATGACATGAATTGCGCTTGCAATTGTACTGGATCTTTATGCAACCGCGTTCGCAACCACTTTTCGAACGGGGATCCGCAACAAGTGTGAATGAGCGGTTAGAGCCCAAAGGAAGCTCCTGAAAAAGCGCGAGCAGACGTGAGACCTGTGCGCCGGTCAGAAGACGGCGGCGGCGCCGCAGAGCAGACGAACGCGCGGCGGCGGTGGCAGCAGCGTGGAGGAACGCGTTAAAACGGCCGTGCACCACACTTACTGCTCATTCACACTGGAAGCGGATACGCGTTCCCAAAGCGGTTGCGAACGCGGTTATATAAAGATCCAATACAATTGCACGCGAACTCGATGACATCAAGTGCGCTTGCAATTGTACTGGATCATTATGCAACAGCGTTCGCAACCACTTTTCGAACGGGGATCCGCTTCCAGTGTGAATGAGCGGTTAGAGCCCAAAGGAAGCTCCTGAAAAAGCGCGAGCAGACGTGAGACCTGTGCGCCGGTCATATGACGGCGGCGGCGCCGCGGAGCAGACGAATGCGCGGCGGCGGTGGCAGCGGCTTGGAGAAACGCGTTAAAACGGTCGTGCACCACGCTTACTGCTCATTCACACTGGAAGCGGATACGCGTTCCCAAAGCGGTTGCGAACGCGGTTATATAAAGATCCAATACAATTGCACGCGAACTCGATGACATAGAGTGCGGTTCCAATTGTACTGGATCTTTATGCAACCGCGTTCGCAACCACTTTTCGAACGGGGATCCGCAACAAGTGTGAATGAGCGGTTAGAGCCCAAAGGAAGCTCCTGAAAAAGCGCGAGCAGACGTGAGACCTGTACGCCGGTCATATGACGGCGGCGGCACCGCGGAGCAGACGAACGCGCGGCGGCGGTGGCAGCGGCTTGGAGAAACGCGTTAAAACGGTCGTGCACCACGCTTACTGCTCATTCACACTGGAAGCGGATACGCGTTCCCAAAGCGGTTGCGAACGCGGGTATATAAAGATCCAATACAATTGCACGCGAACTCGATGACATCAATTGCGCTTGCAATTGTACTGGATCTTTATGCAACCGCGTTCGCAACCACTTTTCGAACGGGGATCCGCTTCCAGTGTGAATGAGCGGTTAGAGCCCAAAGGATGCTCCTGAAAAAGCGCGAGCAGACGTGAGACCTGTGCGCCGGTCAGAAGACGGCGGCAGCGCCTCAGAGCAGACGAACGCGCGCCGGCGGTGGCAGCGGCGTGGAGAAACGCGTTAAAACGGCCGTGCATCACACTTACTGCTCATTCACACTGGAAGCGGATACGCGTTCCCAAAGCGGTTGCGAACGCGGTTATATAAAGATCCAATACAATTGCACACGAACTCGATAACATCAAGTACGGTTGCAATTGTACTGGATCTTTATGCAACCGCGTTCGCAACCACTTTTCGAACGGGGATCCGCAACAAGTGTGAATGAGCGGTTAGAGCCCAAAGGAAGCTCCTGAAAAAGCGCGAGCAGACGTGAGACCTGTGCGCCGGTCAGAAGACGGCGGCGGCGCCGCAGAGCAGACGAACGCGCGGCGGCGGTGGCAGCAGCGTGGAGGAACGCGTTAAAACGGCCGTGCACCACACTTACTGCTCATTCACACTGGAAGCGGATACGCGTTCCCAAAGCGGTTGCGAACGCGGTTATATAAAGATCCAATACAATTGCACGCGAACTCGATGACATCAAGTGCGCTTGCAATTGTACTGGATCATTATGCAACAGCGTTCGCAACCACTTTTCGAACGGGGATCCGCTTCCAGTGTGAATGAGCGGTTAGAGCCCAAAGGAAGCTCCTGAAAAAGCGCGAGCAGACGTGAGACCTGTGCGCCGGTCATATGACGGCGGCGGCGCCGCGGAGCAGACGAATGCGCGGCGGCGGTGGCAGCGGCTTGGAGAAACGCGTTAAAACGGTCGTGCGCCACGCTTACTGCTCATTCACAGTGGAAGCGGATATGCGTTCACAAAGCGGTTGCGAACGCGGTTATATAAAGATCCAATACAATTGCCCGCGAACTCGATGACATCAAGTGCGGTTGCAATTGTACTGGATCTTTATATAACCGCGTTCGCAACCACTTTTCGAACGGGGATCCGCAACAAGTGTGAATGAGCGGTTAGAGCCCAAAGGAAGCTCCTGAAAAAGCGCGAGCAGACGTGAGACCTGTACGCCGGTCATATGACGGCGGCGGCGCCGCGGAACAGACGAATGCGCGGCGGCGGTGGCAGCGGCTTGGAGAAACGCGTTAAAACGGTCGTGCGCCACGCTTACTGCTCATTCACAGTGGAAGCGGATATGCGTTCACAAAGCGGTTGCGAACGCGGTTATATAAAGATCCAATACAATTGCCCGCGAACTCGATGACATCAAGTGCGGTTGCAATTGTACTGGATCTTTATGCAACCGCGTTCGCAACCACTTTTCGAACGGGGATCCGCAACAAGTGTGAATGAGCGGTTAGAGCCCAAAGGAAGCTCCTGAAAAAGCGCGAGCAGACGTGAGACCAGTGCGCCGGTCAGAAGACGGCGGCGGCGCCGCAGAGCAGACGAACGCGCGGCGGCGGTGGCAGCGGCGTGGAGAAACGCGTTAAAACGGCCGTGCACCACACTTACTGCTCATTCACGCTGGAAGCGGATACGCGTTCCCAAAGCGGTTGCGAACGCGGTTATATAAAGATCCAATACAATTGCACGCGAACTCGATGACATCAAGTGCGCTTGCAATTCTACTGGATCTTTATACAACCGCGTTCGCAACCACTTTTCGAACGCGGATCCGCTTCCAGTGTGAATGAGCGGTTAGAGCCCAAAGGAAGCTCCTGAAAAAGCGCGAGCAGACGTGAGACCTGTGCGCCGGTCAGAAGACGGCGGCGGCGCCGCAGAGCAGACGAACGCGCGGCGGCGGTGGCAGCGGCGTGGAGAAACGCGTTAAAACGGCCGTGCACCACACTTACTGCTCATTCACACTGGAAGCGGATACGCGTTCCCAAAGCGGTTGCGAACGCGGTTATATAAAGATCCAATACAATTGCACGCGAACTCGATGACATCAAGTGCGCTTGCAATTCTACTGGATCTTTATACAACCGCGTTCGCAACCACTTTTCGAACGCGGATCCGCTTCCAGTGTGAATGAGCGGTTAGAGCCCAAAGGAAGCTCCTGAAAAAGCGCGAGCAGACGTGAGACCAGTGCGCCGGTCAGAAGACGGCGGCGGCGCCGCAGAGCAGACGAACGCGCGGCGGCGGTGGCAGCGGCGTGGAGAAACGCGTTAAAACGGCCGTGCACCACACTTACTGCTCATTCACGCTGGAAGCGGATACGCGTTCCCAAAGCGGTTGCGAACGCGGTTATATAAAGATCCAATACAATTGCACGGGAACTCGATGACATCAAGTGCGCTTGCAATTCTACTGGATCTTTATGCAACCGCGTTCGCAACCACTTTTCGAACGCGGATCCGCTTCCAGTGTGAATGAGCGGTTAGAGCCCAAAGGAAGCTCCTGAAAAAGCGCGAGCAGACGTGAGACCTGTGCGCCGGTCAGAAGACGGCGGCGGCGCCGCAGAGCAGACGAACGCGCGGCGGCGGTGGCAGCGGCGTGGAGAAACGCGTTAAAACGGCCGTGCACCACACTTACTGCTCATTCACGCTGGAAGCGGATACGCGTTCCCAAAGCGGTTGCGAACGCGGTTATATAAAGATCCAATACAATTGCACGGGAACTCGATGACATCAAGTGCGCTTGCAATTCTACTGGATCTTTATGCAACCGCGTTCGCAACCACTTTTCGAACGGGGATCCGCATCCAGTGTGAATGAGCGGTTAGAGCCCAAAGGAAGCTCCTGAAAAAGCGCGAGCAGACGTGAGACCAGTGCGCCGGTCAGAAGACGGCGG
Source organism: Ixodes scapularis (assembly GCF_016920785.2). Taxonomy (NCBI): domain Eukaryota; kingdom Metazoa; phylum Arthropoda; class Arachnida; order Ixodida; family Ixodidae; genus Ixodes; species Ixodes scapularis. The sequence goes on from NW_024609837.1 coordinate 75,885,453, forward strand.
CGGCGCCGCAGAGCAGACGAACGCGCGGCGGCGGTGGCAGCGGCGTGGAGAAACGCGTTAAAACGGCCGTGCACCACACTTACTGCTCATTCACACTGGAAGCGGATACGCGTTCCCAAAGCGGTTGCGAACGCGGTTATATAAAGATCCAATACAATTGCACGCGAACTCGATGACATCAAGTGCGCTTGCAATTCTACTGGATCTTTATACAACCGCGTTCGCAACCACTTTTCGAACGCGGATCCGCTTCCAGTGTGAATGAGCGGTTAGAGCCCAAAGGAAGCTCCTGAAAAAGCGCGAGCAGACGTGAGACCTGTGCGCCGGTCAGAAGACGGCGGCGGCGCCGCAGAGCAGACGAACGCGCGGCGGCGGTGGCAGCGGCGTGGAGAAACGCGTTAAAACGGCCGTGCACCACACTTACTGCTCATTCACGCTGGAAGCGGATACGCGTTCCCAAAGCGGTTGCGAACGCGGTTATATAAAGATCCAATACAATTGCACGGGAACTCGATGACATCAAGTGCGCTTGCAATTCTACTGGATCTTTATGCAACCGCGTTCGGAACCACTTTTCGAACGGGGATCCGCATCCAGTGTGAATGAGCGGTTAGAGCCCAAAGGAAGCTCCTGAAAAAGCGCGAGCAGACGTGAGACCTGTGCGCCGGTCAGATGACGGCGGCGGCGCCGCGGAGGAGACGAATGCGCGGCAGTGGTGGCAGCGGCGTGGAGAAACGCGTTAAAACGGCTGTGCACCACACTTACTGCTCATTCACACTGGAAGCGGATACGCGTTCCCAAAGCGGTTGCGAACGCGGTTATATAAAGATCCAATACAATTGCACGCGAACTCGATGACATCAAGTGCGCTTGCGATTGTACTGGATCTTTATGCAACCGCGTTCGCAACCACTTTTCGAACGGGGATCCGCTTCCAGTGTGAATGAGCGGTTAGAGCCCAAAGGAAGCTCCTGAAAAAGCGTGAGCAGACGTGAGACCTGTGCGCCGGTCAGAAGACGGCGGCAGCGCCTCAGAGCAGACGAACGCGCGCCGGCGGTGGCACGGCGTGGAGAAACGCGTTAAAACGGCCGTGCATCACACTTACTGCTCATTCACACTGGAAGCGGATACGCGTTCCCAAAGCGGTTGCGAACGCGGTTATATAAAGATCCAATACAATTGCACGCGAACTCGATGACATCAAGTGCGGTTGCAATTGTACTGGATCTTTATGCAACGGCGTTCGCAACCACTTTTCGAACGGGGATCCGCTTCCAATGTGAATGAGCGGTTAGAGCCCAAAGGAAGCTCCTGAAAAAGCGCGAGCAGACGTGAGACCTGTGCGCCGGTCAGAAGACGGCGGCGGCGCCGCAGAGCAGACGAACGCGCGGCGGCGGGGGCAGCAGCGTGGAGAAACGCGTTAAAACGGCCGTGCACCACACTTACTGCTCATTCACACTGGAAGCGGGTACGCGTTCCCAAAGCGGTTGCGAACGCGGTTATATAAAGATCCAATACAATTGCACGCGAACTCGATGACATCAAGTGCGCTTGCAATTCTACTGGATCTTTATACAACCGCGTTCGCAACCACTTTTCGAACGCGGATCCGCTTCCAGTGTGAATGAGCGGTTAGAGCCCAAAGGAAGCTCCTGAAAAAGCGCGAGCAGACGTGAGACCTGTGCGCCGGTCAGAAGACGGCGGCGGCGCCGCAGAGCAGACGAACGCGCGGCGGCGGTGGCAGCAGCGTGGAGAAACGCGTTAAAACGGCCGTGCACCACACTTACTGCTCATTCACACTGGAAGCGGATACGCGTTCCCAAAGCGGTTGCGAACGCGGTTATATAAAGATCCAATACAATTGCACGCGAACTCGATGACATCAAGTGCGCTTGCAATTGTACTGGATCTTTATACAACCGCGTTCGCAACCACTTTTCGAACGCGGATCCGCTTCCAGTGTGAATGAGCGGTTAGAGCCCAAAGGAAGCTCCTGAAAAAGCGCGAGCAGACGTGAGACCTGTGCGCCGGTCAGAAGACGGCGGCGGCGCCGCAGAGCAGACGAACGCGCGGCGGCGGTGGCAGCGGCGTGGAGAAACGCGTTAAAACGGCCGTGCACCACGCTTACTGCTCATTCACACTGGAAGCGGATACGCGTTCCCAAAGCGGTTGCGAACGCGGTTATATAAAGATCCAATACAATGGCACGCGAACTCGATGACATCAAGTGCGGTTGCAATTGTACTGGATCTTTATGCAACGGCGTTCGCAACCACTTTTCGAACGGGGATCCGCTTCCAATGTGAATGAGCGGTTAGAGCCCAAAGGAAGCTCCTGAAAAAGCGTGAGCAGACGTGAGACCTGTGCGCCGGTCAGAAGACGGCGGCAGCGCCTCAGAGCAGACGAACGCGCGCCGGCGGTGGCACGGCGTGGAGAAACGCGTTAAAACGGCCGTGCATCACACTTACTGCTCATTCACACTGGAAGCGGATACGCGTTCCCAAAGCATTTGCGAACGCGGTTATATAAAGATCCAATACAATTGCACGCGAACTCGATGACATCAAGTGCGGTTGCAATTGTACTGGATCTTTATGCAACGGCGTTCGCAACCACTTTTCGAACGGGGATCCGCTTCCAATGTGAATGAGCGGTTAGAGCCCAAAGGAAGCTCCTGAAAAAGCGCGAGCAGACGTGAGACCTGTGCGCCGGTCAGAAGACGGCGGCGGCGCCGCAGAGCAGACGAACGCGCGGCGGCGGTGGCAGCGGCGTGGAGAAACGCGTTAAAACGGCCGTTCACCACACCTACTGCTCATTCACACTGGAAGCGGATACGCGTTCCCAAAGCGGTTGCGAACGCGGTTATATAAAGATCCAATACAATTGCACGCGAACTCGATGACATCAAGTGCGCTTGCAATTCTACTGGATCTTTATACAACCGCGTTCGCAACCACTTTTCGAACGCGGATCCGCTTCCAGTGTGAATGAGCGGTTAGAGCCCAAAGGAAGCTCCTGAAAAAGCGCGAGCAGACGTGAGACCTGTGCGCCGGTCAGAAGACGGCGGCGGCGCCGCAGAGCAGACGAACGCGCGGCGGCGGTGGCAGCAGCGTGGAGAAACGCGTTAAAACGGCCGTGCACCACACTTACTGCTCATTCACACTGGAAGCGGATACGCGTTCCCAAAGCGGTTGCGAACGCGGTTATATAAAGATCCAATACAATTGCACGCGAACTCGATGACATCAAGTGCGCTTGCAATTCTACTGGATCTTTATACAACCGCGTTCGCAACCACTTTTCGAACGCGGATCCGCTTCCAGTGTGAATGAGCGGTTAGAGCCCAAAGGAAGCTCCTGAAAAAGCGCGAGCAGACGTGAGACCTGTGCGCCGGTCAGAAGACGGCGGCGGCGCCGCAGAGCAGACGAACGCGCGGCGGCGGTGGCAGCAGCGTGGAGAAACGCGTTAAAACGGCCGTGCACCACACTTACTGCTCATTCACACTGGAAGCGGATACGCGTTCCCAAAGCGGTTGCGAACGCGGTTATATAAAGATCCAATACAATTGCACGCGAACTCGATGACATCAAGTGCGCTTGCAATTCTACTGGATCTTTATACAACCGCGTTCGCAACCACTTTTCGAACGCGGATCCGCTTCCAGTGTGAATGAGCGGTTAGAGCCCAAAGGAAGCTCCTGAAAAAGCGCGAGCAGACGTGAGACCTGTGCGCCGGTCAGATGACGGCGGTGGCGCCGCGGAGGAAACGAATGCGCGGCGGCGGTAGCAGCGGCGTGGAGAAACGCGTTAAAACGGCCGTGCACCACACTTACTGCTCATTCACACTGGAAGCGGATACGCGTTCCCAAAGCGGTTGCGAACGCGGTTATATAAAGATCCAATACAATTGCACGCGAACTCGATGACATCAAGTGCGCTTGCAATTGTACTGGATCTTTATGCAACCGCGTTCGCAACCACTTTTCGAACGCGGATCCGCTTCCAGTGTGAATGAGCGGTTAGAGCCCAAAGGAAGCTCCTGAAAAAGCGCGAGCAGACGTGAGACCTGTGCGCCGGTCAGATGACGGCGGTGGCGCCGCGGAGGAGACGAATGCGCGGCGGCGGTGGCAGCGGCGTGGAGAAACGCGTTAAAACGGCCGTGCACCACGCTTACTGCTCATTCACACTGGAAGCGGATACGCGTTCCCAAAGCGGTTGCGAACGCGGTTATATAAAGATCCAATAAAATTGCACGCGAACTCGATGACATCAAGTGCGCTTGCAATTGTACTAGATCTTTATACAACCGCGTTCGCAACCACTTTTCGAACGGGGATCCGCATCCAGTGTGAATGAGCGGTTAGAGCCCAAAGGAAGCTCCTGAAAAAGCGCGAGGAGACGTGAGACCTATGCGCCGGTCAGATGACGGCGGTGGCGCCGCGGAGGAGACGAATGCGCGGCGGCGGTGGCAGAGGCGTGGAGAAACGCGTTAAAACGGCCGTGCACCACGCTTACTGCTCATTCACACTGGAAGCGGATACGCGTTCCCAAAGCGGTTGCGAACGCGGTTATATAAAGATCCAATACAATTGCACGCGAACTCGATGACATCAAGTGCGCTTGCAATTGTACTGGATCTTTATGCAACCGCGTTCGCAACCACTTTTCGAACGCGGATCCGCTTCCAGTGTGAATGAGCGGTTAGAGCCCAAAGGAAGCTCCTGAAAAAGCGCGAGCAGACGTGAGACCTGTGCGCCGGTCAGATGACGGCGGTGGCGCCGCGGAGGAGACGAATGCGCGGCGGCGGTGGCAGCGGCGTGGAGAAACGCGTTAAAACGGCCGTGCACCACACTTACTGCTCATTCACACTGGAAGCGGATACGCGTTCCCAAAGCGGTTGCGAACGCGGTTATATAAAGATCCAATACAATTGCACGCGAACTCGATGACATCAAGTGCGCTTGCAATTGTACTGGATCTTTATGCAACCACGTTCGCAACCACTTTTCGAACGCGGATCCGCTTCCAGTGTGAATGAGCGGTTAGAGCCCAAAGGAAGCTCCTGAAAAAGCGCGAGCAGACGTGAGACCTGTGCGCCGGTCAGATGACGGCGGTGGCGCCGCGGAGGAGACGAATGCGCGGCGGCGGTGGCAGCGGCGTGGAGAAACGCGTTAAAACGGCCGTGCACCACACTTACTGCTCATTCACACTGGAAGCGGATACGCGTTCCCAAAGCGGTTGCGAACGCGGTTATATAAAGATCCAATACAATTGCACGCGAACTCGATGACATCAAGTGCGCTTGCAATTCTACTGGATCTTTATACAACCGCGTTCGCAACCACTTTTCGAACGCGGATCCGCTTCCAGTGTGAATGAGCGGTTAGAGCCCAAAGGAAGCTCCTGAAAAAGCGCGAGCAGACGTGAGACCTGTGCGCCGGTCAGAAGACGGCGGCGGCGCCGCAGAGCAGACGAACGCGCGGCGGCGGTGGCAGCAGCGTGGAGAAACGCGTTAAAACGGCCGTGCACCACACTTACTGCTCATTCACACTGGAAGCGGATACGCGTTCCCAAAGCGGTTGCGAACGCGGTTATATAAAGATCCAATACAATTGCACGCGAACTCGATGACATCAAGTGCGCTTGCAATTCTACTGGATCTTTATACAACCGCGTTCGCAACCACTTTTCGAACGCGGATCCGCTTCCAGTGTGAATGAGCGGTTAGAGCCCAAAGGAAGCTCCTGAAAAAGCGCGAGCAGACGTGAGACCTGTGCGCCGGTCAGATGACGGCGGTGGCGCCGCGGAGGAAACGAATGCGCGGCGGCGGTAGCAGCGGCGTGGAGAAACGCGTTAAAACGGCCGTGCACCACACTTACTGCTCATTCACACTGGAAGCGGATACGCGTTCCCAAAGCGGTTGCGAACGCGGTTATATAAAGATCCAATACAATTGCACGCGAACTCGATGACATCAAGTGCGCTTGCAATTGTACTGGATCTTTATGCAACCGCGTTCGCAACCACTTTTCGAACGCGGATCCGCTTCCAGTGTGAATGAGCGGTTAGAGCCCAAAGGAAGCTCCTGAAAAAGCGCGAGCAGACGTGAGACCTGTGCGCCGGTCAGATGACGGCGGTGGCGCCGCGGAGGAGACGAATGCGCGGCGGCGGTGGCAGCGGCGTGGAGAAACGCGTTAAAACGGCCGTGCACCACGCTTACTGCTCATTCACACTGGAAGCGGATACGCGTTCCCAAAGCGGTTGCGAACGCGGTTATATAAAGATCCAATAAAATTGCACGCGAACTCGATGACATCAAGTGCGCTTGCAATTGTACTAGATCTTTATACAACCGCGTTCGCAACCACTTTTCGAACGGGGATCCGCATCCAGTGTGAATGAGCGGTTAGAGCCCAAAGGAAGCTCCTGAAAAAGCGCGAGCAGACGTGAGACCTATGCGCCGGTCAGATGACGGCGGTGGCGCCGCGGAGGAGACGAATGCGCGGCGGCGGTGGCAGAGGCGTGGAGAAACGCGTTAAAACGGCCGTGCACCACGCTTACTGCTCATTCACACTGGAAGCGGATACGCGTTCCCAAAGCGGTTGCGAACGCGGTTATATAAAGATCCAATACAATTGCACGCGAACTCGATGACATCAAGTGCGCTTGCAATTGTACTGGATCTTTATGCAAACACGTTCGCAACCACTTTTCGAACGCGGATCCGCTTCCAGTGTGAATGAGCGGTTAGAGCCCAAAGGAAGCTCCTGAAAAAGCGCGAGCAGACGTGAGACCTGTGCGCCGGTCAGATGACGGCGGTGGCGCCGCGGAGGAGACGAATGCGCGGCGGCGGTGGCAGCGGCGTGGAGAAACGCGTTAAAACGGCCGTGCACCACACTTACTGCTCATTCACACTGGAAGCGGATACGCGTTCCCAAAGCGGTTGCGAACGCGGTTATATAAAGATCCAATACAATTGCACGCGAACTCGATGACATCAAGTGCGCTTGCAATTGTACTGGATCTTTATACAACCGCGTTCGCAACCACTTTTCGAACGCGGATCCGCTTCCAGTGTGAATGAGCGGTTAGAGCCCAAAGGAAGCTCCTGAAAAAGCGCGAGCAGACGTGAGACCTGTGCGCCGGTCAGATGACGGCGGTGGCGCCGCGGAGGAGACGAATGCGCGGCGGCGGTGGCAGCGGCGTGGAGAAACGCGTTAAAACGGCCGTGCACCACGCTTACTGCTCATTCACACTGGAAGCGGATACGCGTTCCCAAAGCGGTTGCGAACGCGGTTATATAAAGATCCAATACAATTGCACGCGAACTCGATGACATCAAGTGCGCTTGCAATTGTACTGGATCTTTATACAACCGCGTTCGCAACCACTTTTCGAACGGGGATCCGCATCCAGTGTGAATGAGCGGTTAGAGCCCAAAGGAAGCTCCTGAAAAAGCGCGAGCAGACGTGAGACCTGTGCGCCGGTCAGATGACGGCGGTGGCGCCGCGGAGGAGACGAATGCGCGGCGGCGGTGGCAGCGGCGTGGAGAAACGCGTTAAAACGGCCGTGCACCACACTTACTGCTCATTCACACTGGAAGCGGATACGCGTTCCCAAAGCGGTTGCGAACGCGGTTATATAAAGATCCAATACAATTGCACGCGAACTCGATGACATCAAGTGCGCTTGCAATTGTACTGGATCTTTATACAACCGCGTTCGCAACCACTTTTCGAACGGGGATCCGCATCCAGTGTGAATGAGCGGTTAGAGCCCAAAGGAAGCTCCTGAAAAAGCGCGAGCAGACGTGAGACCTGTGCGCCGGTCAGATGACGGCGGTGGCGCCGCGGAGGAGACGAATGCGCGGCGGCGGTGGCAGCGGCGTGGAGAAACGCGTTGAAACGGCCGTGCACCACACTTACTGCTCATTCACACTGGAAGCGGATACGCGTTCCCAAAGCGGTTGCGAACGCGGTTATATAAAGATCCAATACAATTGCACGCGAACTCGATGACATCAAGTGCGCTTGCAATTGTACTGGATCTTTATACAACCGCGTTCGCAACCACTTTTCGAACGCGGATCCGCTTCCAGTGTGAATGAGCGGTTAGAGCCCAAAGGAAGCTCCTGAAAAAGCGCGAGCAGACGTGAGACCTGTGCGCCGGTCAGATGACGGCTTTGGCGCCGCGGAGGAGACGAATGCGCGGCGGCGGTGGCAGCGGCGTGGAGAAACGCGTTGAAACGGCCGTGCACCACACTTACTGCTCATTCACACTGGAAGCGGATACGCGTTCCCAAAGCGGTTGCGAACGCGGTTATATAAAGATCCAATACAATTGCACGCGAACTCGATGACATCAAGTGCGCTTGCAATTGTACTGGATCTTTATGCAACCGCGTTCGCAACCACTTTTCGAACGGGGATCCGCTTCCAGTGTGAATGAGCGGTTAGAGCCCAAAGGAAGCTCCTGAAAAAGCGCGAGCAGACGTGAGACCTGTGCGCCGGTCAGATGACGGCGGTGGCGCCGCGGAGGAGACGAATGCGCGGCGGCGGTGGCAGCGGCGTGGAGAAACGCGTTAAAACGGCCGTGCACCACGCTTACTGCTCATTCACACTGGAAGCGGATACGCGTTCCCAAAGCGGTTGCGAACGCGGTTATATAAAGATCCAATACAATTGCACGCGAACTCGATGACATCAAGTGCGCTTGCAATTGTACTGGATCTTTATGCAACCGCGTTCGCAACCACTTTTCGAACGCGGATCCGCTTCCGGTGTGAATGAGCGGTTAGAGCCCAAAGGAAGCTCCTGAAAAAGCGCGAGCAGACGTGAGACCTGTGCGCCGGTCAGATGACGGCGGTGGCGCCGCGGAGGAGACGAATGCGCGGCGGCGGTGGCAGCGGCGTGGAGAAACGCGTTGAAACGGCCGTGCACCACACTTACTGCTCATTCACACTGGAAGCGGATACGCGTTCCCAAAGCGGTTGCGAACGCGGTTATATAAAGATCCAATACAATTGCACGCGAACTCGATGACATCAAGTGCGCTTGCAATTGTACTGGATCTTTATGCAACCGCGTTCGCAACCACTTTTCGAACGCGGATCCGCTTCCAGTGTGAATGAGCGGTTAGAGCCCAAAGGAAGCTCCTGAAAAAGCGCGAGCAGACGTGAGACCTGTGCGCCGGTCAGATGACGGCGGTGGCGCCGCGGAGGAGACGAATGCGCGGCGGCGGTGGCAGCGGCGTGGAGAAACGCGTTAAAACGGCCGTGCACCACGCTTACTGCTCATTCACACTGGAAGCGGATACGCGTTCCCAAAGCGGTTGCGAACGCGGTTATATAAAGATCCAATACAATTGCACGCGAACTCGATGACATCAAGTGCGCTTGCAATTGTACTGGATCTTTATGCAACCGCGTTCGCAACCACTTTTCGAACGCGGATCCGCTTCCGGTGTGAATGAGCGGTTAGAGCCCAAAGGAAGCTCCTGAAAAAGCGCGAGCAGACGTGAGACCTGTGCGCCGGTCAGATGACGGCGGTGGCGCCGCGGAGGAGACGAATGCGCGGCGGCGGTGGCAGCGGCGTGGAGAAACGCGTTGAAACGGCCGTGCACCACACTTACTGCTCATTCACACTGGAAGCGGATACGCGTTCCCAAAGCGGTTGCGAACGCGGTTATATAAAGATCCAATACAATTGCACGCGAACTCGATGACATCAAGTGCGCTTGCAATTGTACTGGATCTTTATGCAACCGCGTTCGCAACCACTTTTCGAACGCGGATCCGCTTCCAGTGTGAATGAGCGGTTAGAGCCCAAAGGAAGCTCCTGAAAAAGCGCGAGCAGACGTGAGACCTGTGCGCCGGTCAGAAGACGGCGGCAGCTCCTCAGAGCAGACGAACGCGCGGCGGCGGCGGCAGCGGCGTGGAGAGACGCGTTAAAACGGCCGTGCACCACACTTACCCCCTATAAAAATGGCTTCCGCCATTCATTATACATCTGACTGACATTCTATTGCCCCTATCGCCATTCGATTGCTCTCGCTTGAAATTTATGGACACGGTATTACCCCTTTATTGAAGTTTGGCACTGACGTGGTAGGCGCTACAATGGCAATCAAATGGCGAAAGAACCCTTTAGCGTCTTTTTATTGGCAGGTGTCAATACAGAATTCGGGTATCGTCTTTTTATACTCATCCTATTGTCAATCAAGCGCCCCCGGTGGCAGTGCAATACCGGTCAAATTCTGCTGCAAGTAAATCAAACTTTAGGTACAAACCATAGTTATAATATACGCTAGAGGTTCAATTGGCTCTTGTGTTCCGCGGCAAATTGAAGAAAACCATACATGGTAAATTTCTTCCAAAATGTAATTTAATTACAATCACAATCATTTCGCTCCAAAAGTAGTTTAACCATAATTACAACTACTACTATGTGAAAAATAATTCATTACAATTACAAATTACATCAAAAAGTAATGCTATTACTTTACAATTACTTATTTATGGGAGCGACCATTTTCGTCTATATAACTTCAAACAACATGTTAAGGATGCAACGCATTTCTTCATTCCTTGCCCAAATGTTTGAATCGCCGAATATTTGTCACGAATCGAACATTTTTTTGTAAATTTTCTTAAATTAATGAGAGAAGTTAACAATTTGGGATAAGGAAATCCTGCGTTCTTATATTTTCAATAAATAATAATAAATTAGTTTATATACACGAAGATACTATATCACTAAAATAAAATTGGTTGACACACTTTTGTTAGCCAGGCAAATAAAAATGTGACAATTAGCCATATCTGAATATTTTAATAGTGTTAATATATGACTACAATCTACATCCACACGCGCTAATACAACCATATTTACAGACAAACGTTTCATTTTTTCCTAAATTATTTACAGTGAGTTGAAATTACAATGGCTCAAAATTTATAAGACCCGAATATGGGCTCCCGAATCCATCATGACAATATCCACAGGTGCGAAGTCAGCTCAAAAATGCTTATGCAAATAATATCTGAAGTAAAACCAACGAAAAATAAACGTGAAAATAATACAAAAAAAAATGCGACAGTACTCAAAGAGGGGCGCAAAGAAACTGGCAAACAAATAAATAAAAAAAAATTACTTCATAGACCCTTAAAAACCTCACCCTCGGCCGCCTTTTTTTTTTCGGACATTTTGTTTTGTTGGGACATTTGACGATGGACGCACTGACGTAATGTGGAAACACATAGGTTCTTTGGTAAAAGGTGCTCCTTCGTCAACTGCCATTGAAACGTTAGTGCATAACGGAGTTACATTAACCGGTGAACAGCTTTCCAATCTGTTTAACGAGCACTTTGTAAATATAGCCGTCCATACCGATGGTGCTGATGCTTGCAGATACATGTGCCATAGAAACTGTAGCTCAATTTTTTTAGAACCAACTACTGCCTCAGAAATAATTAACGTGATTATGCACTTAAAAAATAGTAGTAGCTGTGACGCTGATGGTATGCAGATACGTCCAATTAAATATGTTGTCGATATAATTGCCCCCGTTTTAAATCATATTTTTAATCTCTCCTTAGCGTGTGGTGTATTTCCAAGAAAGATGCGAGTAGCGAAAGTAACCGTACTGTACAAAAAAGGTGATAAGAATGAGTTGGGGAATTACAGGCCCATTTCTATACTGCCCGTTTTTTCTAAAGCGCTAGAAAAAATAATTCATCGCCGTTTGGTAGACTTTTCAAAAAAACATAACCTTGTTACTTCCTCGCAGTTTGGTTTTAGAAATAATTGCTCAACTGAAACAGCCTTGCTTAGTCAAAAAGAATTTATATTAAAAAACTTTGAAAAGAAAAACTTGGTTCTCGGGGTGTTTTTAGACTTTACCAAGGCATTCGATTGTATTAGTCATAAGGTCCTATTTCAAAAACTTGAAGTTTACGGTATCCGTGGGCAGGCGCTATTACTTCTGCAATCTTATCTAGGGCATCGACAGCAATATGTGTCCATCAATGGTAATTCCTCCACTATTAAGCCTATTACGTCAGGCGTTCCACAGGGTAGTGTATTAGGGCCATTCCTTTTTAATTTGTACATAAATGATATAATTAACGTCAATAAGGAGGAAAAATTTGTAATGTATGCTGATGATGCAAGCATATTCTTTTCCTCCGAAAACGCTGATGACCTAATCGATATGGCTAACTTAACTCTGTCTAGAATTAAATCTTGGGGTGATAGTAACTCGTTGATAGTAAATAGTAGCAAAACAAAAGCTGTTATTTTTCGTCCAAAAAATAAACATGTGGTGGTGTCTAAGCATCTCCGTTTTAATTCGTCTCTAATTGAAATAGTCAATTGTTTTAAAACTCTCGGAGTATTTTTTAGTGAAAATATGTCCTGGGATAGCCATATAAATTATATTATTCCAAAACTAGCTCGCGTGGTAGGGATTGTAAATCGCTACCGTTACATATTGCCAACAAATGTGAAACTCTTGATCTATAATTCCTTGTTTTACTCCCACTTAGCCTACTGCTACCTCGTTTGGGGTACATCAACATTAACTAATATTGAAAAACTGTTCATACTACAAAAGAAAATACTCAGAGGTATAGGTAATGTGCCTTTTGATTTTCACACTGCCGAATTATTTAGAACCTATAGGATAATTGATGTTCATAAATTGTATTCATATCGACTTTGTACCAGTTTTAAGAGTGAAAGATTAAAGGGCACATGTTTCCTAGAAAATCTTGCATTGTTAGAGGAAAATTCACCAGTGTATTCTACTCGTCATGCGGAGAAGTGGAAGATGGTCACCCAGCGAACGAACTATGGCTCTCAGATGCTCCAATTTACTCTTCCAAATTTGTTAAATACTTTTTGCAGTAGTAATGTTTCTCTTGAAAACTTGACTTTCAAAGACTTGCGTGAATATTTTTGTACATAATGCATTCCTTTCATAAAGCGTTATATGTTTTGTTTTTCTGTTAACAATACCTGCAGCTGCTAGTTGACGTGATTTTCATCTTTGTTTCCTGATGCTTGCCGCTGACCACTGTAAGGGGACCGAGGACCAGTCAAGCTGCATATCGCAGCTTTTTTTCCTCGGGCTCCCCCATCAAAATTGATGGAAATAAAGATATTATTATTATTATTATTATTATTATATTTACGACATTTCTTTTTTATGACTAATACTGAAAAAAAAAGAAAAATGCTGTCGACGACAGTGCTAAAAGCGCGAGCTCGTTGCTTTGGATCGCGCGCCACGAGCGCTCCAGCATCGGGTGCAGTCATGCCACTCAAGGCTACTCGCTGGCTGCTTGCACGGCCTTCGCAGCTATTCTATGCAAGGGTGATAATCCGTCGTACTGCACACAAGTACAGCTCCAGAAAAATGCGTACAAAATTACTGCGGCTGGGCTCTGTCGCCTCCGGTACACGTAATCTTCATTTGCAACAGGAGTGACGGACGGCACCAGGCGAAGTTTGAAAATCGAGAACGCTTATTTTATGTTCCTAAGAACGCGACGAATACAGGCGGCAATGTTGACAACACGCACCAGCGCGGACACCGCCGAGCCGCCGAGCCGGGCACCCGGCCACACACTCGCCGAGCGACCGACATTTCACAATGCAGTCAGCGGCATCCAAAGAAAACGTGTTGTTGACGTAAAAATAACTAAGATGTCAAAATAAAAGCTGCTATTTTTACGTCCATGACGCCATTGTCCACGTCCCCTAAATATCCAATCGGTGTCGAAAATACGCAGCCTCCGATTCCAAACCGAAACTAAAATCCTGTCGTAGTTGTGTGGATAAGCGAAGTTTCGGATCGCGTATAAAACTTTTATTTTAATACATTTGTTTCAGTTTCTTCAGTTTGTTAAAACGTTTTATTGTTTCGGTTCGCCACTGTTTTACGAATAATGTCACGTTAACTTTTTTATTTTCGCATTTATTATGCACCTCGAAACAAAGTCTTTCACAAGCCAATCCAATCCACCCTGAACTTCATTTGCGTCGAAGCTTCCGAAGCCTTGTTGCGGTTTGGTGTGTCTTTTATTTTTACGTAGAACTCATATCGATCCGATATGCCGCGTCCGAGAATGGATTTTGCGACTAATAAGTGGCGAGGCACCACGCGAGCAAGAATGAACAGCCCTGGAGGTTATGGGCACTGCTCAATTGGCTCATTCCTCGGTGCTTCTCGAAGGTAAGCCTTTTTTCTCTGTGTCCTCCTAAGCTTCCGTTCAAGCATCTCCTTGGTTAGTTTCCTTGCCCTGCCTTTGCCTAATCGCGCCCGAGAAGTGTATTCTGACAGGTATTTTCCTTAGGCGAGCATCTCTCCTCGCGCTTTTCGTCAAACCGTCCGACGGGTTGCGAGTTCTAATCGCGAAGCCATGCTTCGGTCACCCAACACGTCGGTCGACCTGTCAAACGTTTTATCGCACGTGGGTCGTCACTTCGCGTCGGCACGCATCGCTGCCTACCCATATCTGTGCTGGCCAGGTTTCTTTGTCGGCCCGCGCGTCTTATCGCTGTGGTTGATCTCAAGCGACGCGAGCGAAACGCGTAAAAAATGAAAACATTGTGGTTGGAGCCGTTTGATCTATGTCATGTGCTATAGAATCGATTCACCCAACCAGGGGGCGCTTCGAAATTGCGATGGTAGCTAGTTAAGGCCACAGAAAGGGATCGGTGGCTAGAGGGAATGCAGACAAAGACTGCTCTGGAAAGCTATAGATTAAACAAAAGAGTTATTGCCAAAGAAAGCATTTATGACAATTCTAGGGGAAGCTCACTGCTGTTTGAGGCAAGAACGGGTATTCTGCGAACCAGAACATACAGAGTGAAGTACCAGGAAATGGATACAGTGTGCATTGCTTGTGGAGAGGAGGACGAGACGGCTGAGCACTTGATACTCTACTGTAAAGGGCTTCACCCTATGCCTACCGAAGACAACATAGATTTAATAAAGTCATTGGGTTTTAGAGACAGCGAAGGGAGAGTGGATTTCAAGACTGTAGAGATTACCAAGCAAAGATTAAGTGAATGGTGGCAGAAATCGAGAGAAAACTAGGTATTTTCTTATTCACTGATGGCAAGGGGGTTTCATAGCCTCACTTTCTTTGCACTGCGGAGTGAATATAGATTTCACATTTAAATATTCTAAGCTTAAATGGTAAAACAAAATGGCTAGGTGGCGTAAGCTACCGCCCGATCCAAAGGGCTCAGCCGTATTCATCCATCCATCCATCCGGTAGCGCCACCGCAGTACAACACATGGTCGTGTAGCGTCGGTCGTGTTCGTAGCGTTGCATTGGCGTCGCAGGTGTTTCGAGCGTACAGTGAAGATTTAGATAGGGATAGAAAGCGTGCGAGAATTATTTCTCATGGTGAGTCAAGAAACGATAGAGAAGCTTCAATAACACGCATCTTCCACCGAGAAAGCGGTTGATTTCCCCGCCAACGAGTCGGGTCCGCCTCGAGTGTACGGCCGTGCCGGCCGTGCGGCGCCTACGAGATAACTTTACAGGTGAGCGTCCCTTGTTTAAATTTTGCTCTGTAATAACATTGTGCCTTTAAGATTACTAACCACAATGAACCACTGTTCTCGTGAGTCCTGTTAGACGAAGTCGCGATACTATTTTTCGGTCGCTGAACCACCGGCAGACTACGTTCTCGCACTAGAGGCTACGAGTGGGATAGCTTTTCGGGCTCACCCACGTCGAAGAAATATTAACGTGTCGGGGATCGTGCGCGCATAGGGTGATAATTCCGGGAAGAGAAGTTTCCTGCGTACAATTGAGACTAGGTCCTCGCTGGGCTGGAGTCGCGGACCGGTGCGAGCATTGTGCCGACGCTCGTAATTTTATTAGTATTGTTGAACACTCTTCCTGCATCAGCCTGCCTCAGCAGTAGGGGACTAAAACGCCAGGGCACGACCTGAACAAATGCCTCGTAGATTTATTACCAGGTATTTTTGTTCCACTTCACTGAGGCAGTAGGTTGCAGTTACTGGGACCTGCTCCTGCTGATTAATGGTACTTTTTCTGCGAGTTTGAGCAATAATGTGCCGCGAGATTCTGTCAGGAAAAGGGGCAAAACAGTTGAAAACGAAAAGAGGCTAGCCTAGACTAAATCTCCAGCATAAATCTCTGCTATGCATGTGACTGCACATAATTTTAGTCGAATTTTCATGACAGTGTTCAGTTGGATGGATTTATAAAAAAACTTCATTTCTCTTTCAGGTTCAAGTTGTCCAGTCCACATGCAAGATTTTCAAATATTGGGTGGGGGCTTGATTCATACTTTACTGTGTGGGATATTTTAGGAGGGAAATGTTGTGTAGCAAAGAAAACACCAGTGACACATGATAGGTTGTCATTAGTAGAACAATTTTTATTTTCTGGAAAAATAATCCATGATTGCTGCTTCACTGAATAAAGTTTCTTTCGTGGCATGTTGGCATGTTTTCGAGCGTTTCCAGGAATGTACCGTATTATCCGGGCAATACTTTTAAAAGCTGAAATTTTAGGCTGTGCGGACTATGCAAAATTTTTGTTTTTCAATATCGTTGATTATGACGAGACGAGACGGATTTGGTGAGAAAGATGTCTCCCAGTTCGTGAGAAAGCAGTCGTCACCTAAGCTTATCCATCTTTAGCCAAGCTATATTGAATCTTGGGGTACAGACTAAACCGAAACATGCAACTCGAAGACGAAAGAGACTACAGAAGTTGCCAATCAACTAACAATACTTTTAACAGGCTAAGAACCAGGCACATATAGAGAATGCAAAATAGATAAGCAAAGGTCACCTGTATCTTCGAGCGAGGGAGTGAAAATTAATTTAAATTAACTAAGAATATTTCACGAGCAGCTACAGGGTTGGTAGGTTCCCTGCATTTATTCTTTATTAAACACCTCAGCTGGCATCTCGTCTAGTAACTTGTTGCAAGATGAGCCTCAGCGTTGTCCTTGCAGGTGTTCACGAAGTGCACGCTGCAGATCCTCGCTGACGTTGTTGGAATCAAAACTGAACCGCC
The DNA here is from genome assembly GCF_016920785.2 of Ixodes scapularis. Lineage (NCBI taxonomy): Eukaryota > Metazoa > Arthropoda > Arachnida > Ixodida > Ixodidae > Ixodes > Ixodes scapularis. The sequence goes on from NW_024609837.1 coordinate 75,902,523, forward strand.
CCCACTGAAAAATAAATCAATAATATAATATCTCTGGTGTGATCAGCGGAAAATCGACACGAAATAATAGAAACTATTATTCGTCTCTAGCAAGTAAAAACGTAATCAGGCTTTCTTTTTATTTTAAAAAGGGGGAGGGGGAGGGGGGCCTGGCTGGTTGAGGTGGTTTAGAAGTGCATTCCTTGTGTGTGTTGTTTGAGAGGGGGGGGGGATGCATGTCTATATATTATAGCGTCGTACATGATGGCTATAAACAGCTAAAAAAACGGTAACAGCGATTAAGAAACACACACGGCAGAAGAAAGCTGCACTCGCAACCCCCAAAAGCCCCTCCCCTAGCTAGAAGTATGCTGACAAAGTAAAAAGGCAGGCAGGGCGCCCCTTGTGAACGGCCGAGCTCCAGCACGTCTTCGTTGCCCTTCGCTGCGATGTGGCTGCACGTGAACGCTCGAGAGATAGAAACCCTGTCGAAGGTAGGAAGCTAGTGCTGGAGGAACAGAAGCTTCTCCCTGCCGTTCTCACCCTGCCAGTGATTATAGTTGACATATTCGTGCCAAAGGGATCCCACATCGCGACCGAAGCCTCGTCAAACACCTCGAGGGAAGCGACAGACGCGCACGAAAATCAAATATTCCGTCACGCAGGCACTGCCAACTGACTTTCCCGCGTTCGGTAGTCATTCTGTTTCTATTCTGACACCAATTCCATTTAGTTTTTCCCGCGTATTTAGCAAAACTGATCTTCCAACGAACGAGAAACTTACTTTTGTCGGAGCACCGACGTGGTCCAGGCTTGGCGCCGTTCGAGTCTCACACGGCTTTTCAGGGGAGCGGTAGAATTTTAAGGATTGACTACAACGATATCGGAGGTTGTTGCTGCGATCAACAACGAAATATTTGTGCCAGCCGGGCTTTTATATCGTCTCTATCGCAATGAATGTTTTATCCGACTGCCTACGACGGAGAAGCGAGGCGAAAAACAACGAGCCACTCGGATTCGGGCGTCCCGCCAGGGGCTGGAATGGCGCTGTAGTCAGCGGCGAAACTTGAGCGCTTCGGTCCTATATATTTATATATATTGAGTAAAGCTATACGCACTCCGGAGTGCACTTCGGACGGAAATGGCTATGCGCACTCCTCCGAGAGATCATGCCGCTCGGGCCACCCTTTTAGAACGGCGCGTGTATCACTGGGGAGCTCGTTAACACAGCCCCCCGCCTGCGTTCACGCCGCTTCGCGGCGACAGTATCGGCTGCTAATTACAAATCGTAACCAGTACACGCCGCTTCGCGGCGTCCAGCCGGCAATCCAAGCCCCGCTGTCCCCGATCGCACCTCGAAAGGGAGTCCCATACCATTTAGTTTTGCGAAGTTTCTCAACAACATTCGATTTTTTTTTTTTTTTTACTGTTTATCGCAAAAAAAAAAATGTCCTAAATATCGCCAAATGCCTCGACAAAACAAAATGTTTGAGAAAAAAAAAAAAGAAAAAAAAGCAGGCCCACTGCGGATGGAACCCGCGTCCACTTGCGTATGAAGCGGACACCTTGACCCCTATGCCATGCCTCCGCTTAGAAAATTCGTTGTGACCACTCGTTTTATGCGAGAAAAGCGGAGTGCGTATAGCCATTTCCGTCCGAAGTGCATTCCGGAGTGCGTATAGCTTTACTCATATATATATATATATATATATATATATATATATATATATATATATATATTTATTTATTTATTTATTTATTTGGACACACAAAATAGACGGGCACTAATTAACTTCACTAACATGCTCACATACTCTCCACTTGTCATGAGGTTTGTGTGGGCTTTGCCCAATGATGCTAGTGAGTCATTCTCGTTTCAAGTGGAGTGTCCAAACCATTTTGCACGCATGTTCGGACTCTCGGGATTTGCAGAAACTGGGAGTCTGCAACGCCTGCTGTCCTTGTGTTTTTTTCTCCAGTTCATCTTTTTTCCTTGTGCAACAGCAGACTGTCGCACAAGAGCGACATCTTTTTCATGCGTGGTGTCACCTGAACCGTAGAATGCTAGCTTCATAGTGTGGCCCGTGAGGCTGTGCGCATTCCGCTGTCTGCTTTCACGAACACAAATATGGTGATGTACCCAGAGTGCACCGCTCGCTAGCCTTGCGTGAGTACACTCTATAAGGTATATGTTGTTCAAAGTACCTCTATGCATAGCTGATCCAACCTGCATTCTCTTTTGCCATTGCCGGTAGCAAATTGTGTCTGTTTAGTATTGCACACCTGCCAACTTCCCCGTATTACCCAGAAGTCTCTTAAATTTTGATCAGTTTGTATGATTGACAGAAAAACCTCCCGAAAAGAGAAATTACCCTCCCCCTCTCTTTTGTACTAAAGAAGAGTTTTTGCCATCACTGCGGACGGCTGCAATCCCATGAGCATAGGCAGTGCAATATATAAATATAATGAAGTTGTCTTCATGCAAATTTGTTCTCAATATTTCTTTTTAAAACACCCCCCCCCCCCTCCCCTGCTTAGAAATTATCCCGAATTTGGTGTCCCCAAACTTGGAAGGTATGGTACTGTCTGTGCCTTTTCTATCCTGTGTCATGTATGTAACGTAACATATCTGTTCTTCATATTTATAATCGCTGCAGGCCTGGTCAAGGAGGAGTTGCTCAGTGAACTACTAGTTTGAGTTCCCTGAGACGGACACCACTGACATCACCTACAGTGCCGAGGTACAGGCTTAATGGCAGATATCAATAGGAGATGATGGTAAGCTGTCCTATTTATTTAGCAGTGTCCTAGTAACTCACTAGAGTTTTCATCACTGTTTTCGCTGGCAGTTTGTTGCCTGCACACAAAAATGGTCCATTAATTGTCCATGTCCATTAAAACTGATGCAGCCTTCACACTTCTGCGGTTTAGAGCGATTCGCAGATATATGTCGATCATAGTCGAAACAGCGTGGCTCATCATAAGAGTTGAATGCTGAGTTTTGCTTGGCAACTTTTTGGCCACTTCGATCACTACAAAACATTATTTGCCTTCTCAGGTACGCGTCACGTCTGTTTGGTTGGACAGCCACCAAGTTGACTTGGATGTCAGCGCCTGTTGTCATCAGAACCTGGTTCTTGTGCTGCCACATCATTTTTGGTGGTGGCGCTGTCGTCGCCTCCCAACGCTTGCGCTCCCCGAGTTCCCATTCAAGATGGTGAGTGGTATACTTGTGGGGGCCTCGCTGCTGCAGGTGCTGCCATGTAGCTCTGGCTCGTGGTGGCTCCACCGCCATCATTTGTGCTCCCTGTGATCCCAGCCGGAGTGGTGACAGGGATTATGCAAGGGCTCTTTTGTCGCAGGTGCTGCCACGGACTTTGGCTCGTGGGGGTGCCGTCGCTACTGACAAAGCCTGTGCTCCCCGTCGTCCCTGTTGAAATGGTGGCTGGAACTTGGAGAGGGTTTGCTGCCACAGCCGGTCAGTTCAAGTTCCGCACACTCTGCCGTAGCCCTTGGGAATTCATTCCTTCCATGTTGAGGTTCTAGTAGGAGAAGTCCACCGCTGTTGAGCTACATGTCACCACAGCAGTCAATCTGCAGAGGGGCATGGCCACGTGACCACACTTCTGAAATGTTAAAGCCTTGTTGTGGACATGGAGGCCGGTGTGAGAGATTTAATATGCGTCTGGCACATCTGCCCGGCGAAAGAACTCATGGGTGTGCCACATGGAGAGTGAGCAGACTGTGCAAGTCTCTTTTACAAAATGGCGCTATCAATAGGTAGTGTCTGAATCATTCTTGTCTTACGTAGGTGATACTTTCTAGGCGTAATGTGTTAGTAGATAGCTATGGTGTTATTGCTTAACTCTGAACAAGATACAAAGTATGAGACATTTTCAGGCCAAGTAAAAAATTTCTGCTCACTTTAATCTTGAAGATCTTCCAGAGTTTCACATCATCCAGCAATCCTGAAGGCGATGCACCACATGTAATTATAATTAATATTCCCGCTCTTAGTTTACGAGGAAGGTGTTAAAAAAATTGTAAGTCGTGTTAGTTGCTTAGGAGAGCGATGTGTTGCACCTTGGCGTTCCATTCACTTTGGGATGAGGTGCTTCATTCTTGTGCGTCCTTGGTTGTTTCCTTAGCCCCTAAAGATGTTGGAGATTTATATGTTTTATTTTTGGGGAAACCATGTTATGTTAGTATCTGGCATGCTTTTTTTTATTGCTGAAAGCTGTTTGAAGTGAGCCTTTTGTCCACCTAAGAGCATAATGATTGGGAGCTTCACTCAAGTGTGTTTTCTGGCCACCCCGCAGAGCATGATTGTAAGCATCGATGCATGCTATTGATACCAAGATCGGGACTTCAGAGAGGATCAGTCAAGTCTTTCTATTTTTATTTCCATTGATTCTTTGGCATTCTAGATATCTTTTTGTAAGCGTGTTCACGTAAGCTTGTTCAACTTTCTGGGTCATAGTATCGGGTCGTTCTGTAATTATCATATGCTTTATGCATTTGTCATTAGTCTCATCTGAAGTTGTCATGGGCACATGGCTGACACATTTGGTGCTGCTTTGATTTGGAGGGTAAATATTGTCCGCCGTAGGTCTAGCAAACTTCATATATTCTACACTTCAAAATTTTCTCGTAGCCCTGATTACTAGGCAATAAGCTCCTTTTCAATATGTGCATTTACTTAAATTGAAAAGCCAAAAGGCTTTTAATAATGAGCCACATGCAGGATAAGAACAGTGTTTCTGCCACCTAGTGTGGGAGAAAATGGGTGGGGGGGTGGAGGCCAAAGCAAACGCAAGCAGTGTGAATACAACTCTAGGACTTATATGCGGGGTAAGTGAGGAATTTGAACTGTCTACCAAGACCATGTAGCTCACACATTTAGCAGAGAATAATTGGGTTTGATTTAACAAGCTATTGGGGTGGTTGTAAAGCTCCTATACAGCCCCACATGGAGTCACCCTGCATGCACTGATCTAGACTGCTCGTTTCACATAGATTTTTGTGACCTATTGATCTAACTGCTTCTTTTATTTGCAAATTTTTGTGTTATTCAGGATAATTGGGAACCCAGCAAAAGGTTGGCATGTCATGGAGTAAACATGCCATTGTACAGTGTGCTTCACTCTAAAATGTAATGCATGAGCAGTGGCCAAAGTTGATGACACTTGTCTAATGAGGAAATCAATGATACTGCACAAACTGAAGCCTATCTTCCTAGGACCGTTGCCATTCCCTTATACAATTATTGCATGACCTCCTTGTTTTTTTTTATTGTCCTCAGTTAATTTGATGAGGACTGGATTGCTGTTATCCCTAATAGGTCGGCGTGTCACGTTTATCTTGAGGTCCAATTAACGGGAAATTTGTTTTGATAAGTTAAATAAAGGGAACAACAAAATATTCAGAGCAATGTCTTTTTTTTTCTTTCTATTTTTTTGCATCACCGAAACATTTATTGGTCACCGCATTGAAACTGGGAGTGTAACGCACGAAGAGAACTGCAGTGTGACCCTCCAGTCTCTGCCGTCAGACGATGGACACATTCTGCAACATAAGTGCAGGATCAGTTTTTTTTTTTTTTTTGGGGGGGGGGGGGCGATTTTTCTGAGATGACATGAAAATGTTGTGGTCATCACCATCAAAGTGATTTGTTGTCTGTACGTTCCCTGCTTTAGTGACAAGGCCTTTGACAAGCCGCTTCACGGGTACTGAATTGAACCGCTTGACAAGTTGCTCAAACAATAGTGATACACAAATGGCAGTACGAGGACAAGTTGAAGAACCACAAGAAGCGGTTGTCCTATCACTTCTTCAACTTGCCGTTGTCCATAGCACTATTTGTGTTTTGCTCCTCTTCATCTGCTTCATAAAGAGCAAATATATAAGGCTGCTTAATAAAATGACAGCGTCCGTCAAATCGGTAAACATTTGTCTGTAAAACATATTGCCCTGGCCAAGTCCAAGTCTCGTTTTCACGATGAGTCGCATAGTGAATCGGCTAACGATGGTTGATGAATATGATGTAGTTCTACTGAATCAGTAGCATACTTCAATCTCTCTTCTGCACAAAACCTATGTTTCGGAGCGGTTGACATAGTGTTTTCTCGACAGCCGAGGGGCTTGAAGCAGGTGCTTAATGTCTGTGAGCCTCCACCATTGAAATTTTAACTTGTCACTTGCTCCAGAACTTGATAATGGAGCAATGGCAGATTTTATGAAGTTTGCGAAACCGACGTCGGAGACCTTCGAATGGGAAAGGTTTACAGGGCTAGAAAAATAATGACAGCACGTCCTCACTCACAATTATCTGTAATAAAAAGACGGTGCCCAAAGAAATGTAGCTAGTTTTAAGTGTCACTCGCTGAAGCGGTTTGTATATTGTGTCAATTCCTGCTTTTTGCTGTTTTTTCTCTGTTTCAGGATCCAGTGCTACATTCCTGTGGCTTTTTGGTTGTTTCCCAATTATTGAAGGGAGTTGCAGGCTTATCATGGGCGACACAGTGCTTTGGTGAGTGTACCTTTTATTTACTGCTTGGCCAATCAAATCGAATGGCTTTGCAGGAAACTCTCTACAGTTTCAGGATGTTTGAGGGTGTGTTCTCCTTCAGACATTCTGAAATGGCACAAATTTTTTGTGCTGCATCACTATACTCTGTTGAATGACCAGCTGAAGTCGTAGTAGAAGCTACATGCTCGTTGGACCAGTCATATGTCTACCTTTCGCCATGTGTTACACTCCCGCCCATAACCATGTGCAGAAGGCGGGGTCAGGTAACGAGAGGGAGGTGGTTGATTGACCCGGTGGGTGCGTAGTTACCACCACAGTCAGCTTAGAGGTGAATGTTAATTACTCAAGCTTTAAATAGGTCACAGTACTCAAAGCTTGAGGAACACCTGAGAAGTTTTTAGAATGTTTTTATTTACCGTGTCTACTCGCTCCATGAGTCTCAAACTACGTCCAACTCGGCTAGCCATCAAGCCAATTTTCTTTCGCCGCCAAGCGGCCAGGCCACTTCAAACCAGGCAAAGCATAGCGGTACATGCTTTCATGGCTGCAAGTGTGTAGTTGCGGATGTGATCAAGAGTGAAACCGAGCGGCGCATACACGTATGGGGACCAAAGCTGAGGTCGAGGAATTGCCCAGCTTTGGACATGTTTCGCCCACCGAATACATTGATGTCAACAAACACGCGGTCATCTGTAGTGTGCTTTCGGACAGTGAAATCGTGAAAGTGGTTAGGCCTAAGGACGGTCGCGTCATTCACCATGCTGAGTGAGCTTCCCTAGTAAAAAAATCTTAAATGTATAAAAAAAATTTATGTCCAACAAACGCGTATGATCCAATAAGATCATATAAGAAAATACAAGAACCTTATAAAAACATATAAGAACAATATAAAATTATATTTGAAGTTATAAGAAACTTCTTTTCAGTTTCTTAAAACTTCTTATATATTATTATAAATTTCCTATATTGTTCTTATACGTTTTTATAAGGATTTTATATGATCTTATTTGGTCATATGCTTTTATTGGACACCTAAATTTCTTACATGCAGGATTTTTTTACTATTCACTAAAAGGGCGCTTTTCCTTTGACAGAAGGCACACCGAAAGCACCCTAAAAAAAGGTTTCCCAATTGTAGAACATGGTTATTGTAGCGCGCCCACGACCAGCCGTCAATGCGCCGTCGTCAGTGGAGACATGCCACAGTACTTTGCCGTGTCATACTGCCACCTAAAATTACATTTTCGCGAAGTGTGTAAATGCAGAAATTTACCCTGCATAAGGAACGCACCCCCGAAATATATGTCAATTTCAGAATAAAGAGGTGTGTTCATTATGCGGGTAAATATGGTAAAAAAGTGAATGATGACTCAAACAAATGCAAAACTCATACATTGGAATTTGAAAAAAAATCACCAACCATATCCTACAACAAGGTCCCAACGTTTCAAAAACAGCTTGTTTTTTTCTTCAGGGGTGACTGCTTCCAGATAGGGGACAACAGCTTTGTTTTCTTCTACGATAGTCTCTTTTTTTTTCACTTCGTTAGGTGGCCGAGTCCGTTCACGTAGCATGATGGCAATGTGCCAGTGGACCTATTGATGTTTCCTGGTGTTGTTTGGATATGCCATGACTATAAAAAGCTGCTGGCAGAAGTTTGTCTCAACATTTATGAGGGTGTTGGCAAAGTTGATGCGATATTCATTGTCCTCACAGTGCTCTGCAACAGCGCTGCGCTCGTGGTCGAATTTGCAGTTGTTTTTGTGTTGTTGAATTCTTTCTGGGAAGTTCTTTGTTTTTCCAATGTAGGTGGCATGGAATTGAATATACAATGCCCTGCGCTCTTTGTTTAGAGGGATGACCTTAAATTCGCAGCATCATACGTCAAAGTGTTGCTACCGGTTTGTGGGACACCTGAATACTTTCTTTTACCAGCATACATGACAGCGCTTCGCTAGTCCCCTTTATGTAGGGAACACAGATGCGGGCGTGTGGACGGATGTTTTTGAGTTTTTAAGCTTTCTCCCGACCAGGCAGGCTTCTGCCAAAATGTTTACCCTCAAAACTTGCACTGCATGTAGTAATGGCTCTTGGTCTGCGAGAATTTTTGTTTTAGTTTTGTGTTTGTTGAGCATTATTGGGCAAATGACAAAGGCTATGCCACCTCATTATGACCACAGTAAAAAGAGCTATACACTTGATAACATAGTCCTGTCATGTTTTTGCTTTGAAAAAAATGTTAACACACAAGATTAATCTATTTCTTGACCCCTTGACTCGGGACCCATGACCAAAAAAAATTTTTTTGTCCCTATTTTGCCTATATTTTTTTGTACGAAACTTTTCTTGTGCTACCATCATAGCTTTAATTTCTAAAGAAAAATTATTTCCGATGTTAGGGGATAGATGGTGCTTCCTCCCGTACGATAAAAAGTGAGCGTTTAAAGACGCACTCCCCAAACTGATTGAAGAGTGGTGCATCTATGAGTGGGCCCCCCAGGCTGCTGTTAAAATTGCCAAGCATCCAAAGATCTTATCAAAAGTAATAGATAACTCTTTGTCTAAGGTAAAGTGAATATTCACATTAAATTCAAGTAATGATGCAATAACAACATGGCAGTTCCCACAACCTGCATGCGCATGAACGAATTTCGCCATCCAAATGGATGAATGACCGTTTTGGCAGAACTGGACAATGAGGAAAAAGGTACCAATACTTGAGTGTAGCTTTCTAGGGGCTATTATCATTTTAAATTGCAATTCTCACTTGCTCTTTCAGCTCGCACCTTCACGGAGTACAGCAATGTGGGGAAGCAAGTCGAGGATAGCCTCTCTCGATTGCTGTCCCGGGGGCTCTATGCTCTTCCAGGTAAGCTGCTTCCCTCTCTTAAGAGACACGAGTAGACCCTTTTATTCAAGACAAGAATGACAATAATAATCACATCAAATAAAATGGGGAACAAGGGGACAAAGGAGATTCCTCTTTGACCTTTCTCCCCCTTGTACCCCTTTTCCAGGGATTATTATTGTATTCATACTTATTACATTATTGTGGAGTTGACATTTTGACAACCTGCGGTTGGCTGATGTGTTGTGGAAGTTAAAGCAATTGCACATTCAAACATTGTGTGAAATACAGTAGAATCCTGCTGGTGCATCTTTATACAGTCACAATAAAGGATCATGATATGAGCGAAGATGTAACAACTGATAATGCCCTTGGGATAGCTATAGATGTTTCAGGAAGCTGTATTCTCTGTTTATCTTACCTTAGCTTTTATGGCTGTAAAAAAGATTGCCTTATTTTATATGTTGACAATTTTTTCAACACTTCTTAAAATTGTGGTTGAACTGTAAGTAACACACTGTTTACAGACAAGCTTGTGTTTGCCGACAGCAGCTATGGGCACTGCATACGCAGGAACTAGATTTGTATGTGAGCAGACACATGTGTACATGTGCTGTGCCGACAGCCGCACCATCGCAGTGATGCGTTGTCTATAGTTGCAGTTAAAAAAATATTGAAATATAAGGATGCAAAAATTCTGAGCCCATCGAGCTAAACCACAGCTGCCTCAAACAAATCACTGCACCCTGCATGCCACGTCAAAGCAGTGTGGCTTGATGCAATCAGCACTGCTTGAACATGGTGGCATGGAGGTGGTAAAGAAAAATGGGGTGTCGTGAGAGCCTGAATCTCTTACTGTCATACAGGACCAAGCAACAAACACGATGCAGAGAGGAAAGGAGGTAAAATAAAGGGAGTAAAGCAAAAGGAACTGGGTGTGTGTTCCTAGTAGTCATGCCGGCCACCTTGAGTGGCAGTGTTTGGGCATAAGAACCAAGAAGGAAATTCATGAAGCCTGTAATTCTAACACATATATACTTTTGGACGTTCGATAGGACCGGTTTCCGTGAACATAACAGCCGAGAAAACATGAGCAAGGTTCTTCTGTGCATATTTTTGAATGTGCTGCAAGAATATTTCTGGTTATATGCCCACTTAATTTATAATGTTTTTCTTCTTTCAGCTGACACCTCACAGACATGTCAGGAAGCAAGGAAAGGTTATTTTTTCACTCATCGTTTACATTTGGGTGATTAACTTAGTCTTGAAAAAAAACACGTCATTTTAATGACATTGTGATAAATAAATTTTGGGTCTTTAAATCGTCCTTCAGTCTTTGTTTTCTTCCCATATTGCAAGCCGGCACTATGTGTATCAGGCATGGAATCAATGGTAGGCCATGTAAACTATTGCAGTTTTTCGGCTGGCCAGCTTAAAGTTTACGAGGGGTTGACAATGGCGAAATGGTCACGAAATTCAATCAAATGACGTCTATGTGATAATTATGCCCTTATAAAAATGGTTGATGCCATTTTGTATTATTGTCAAATGGCAACAGGTGTTTAAGAGCAGTCAATCAGCAGGCAACAGATGTTAATCGTCATTGAGATGTCATCTTGTTGACCCGGATAGCCATTTCGCCACCGTCAACTTTTTGCTGTTCTATTGGTTATTGTCGGTGCATTGCCAGTTTATCTACATGCTAATGCTAATTGGCTATTGGAGGCAGTCAAAAGATTATAAAATGTATAGTCCTTTGATTGCCTCCTTTAGCCATTTAACGTTAACATGTAGATACACTGATGATACACCGACAATAACCAATAGAACGGCAAAAAGTTGACGGTGGCGAAATGGCTATCCGGGTCAGCAGGGTGACGTCTCAATGACGATTAACATCTGTTGCCTGCTGATTGACTATTTGTAAACAGCTGTTGCCATTTGGCAATAATATGACTTTCAAATGGCATTAACCATTTTCATAGGGGACTGCTCATTCAAACTGGAAGCGGATACGCGTCCCCAAAGCGGTTGCGAACGCGGTTATATAAAGATCCAATACAATTGCACGCCAACTCGATGACATCAAGTGCGCTTGCAATTCTACTGGATCTCTATACAACCGCGTTCGCAACCACTTTTCGAACACGGATCCGCTTCCAGTGTGAATGAGCGGTTAGAGCCCAAAGGAAGCTCCTGAAAAAGAGCGAGCAGACGTGAGACCTGTGCGCCGGTCAGATGACGGCGGCGGCGCCGCGGAGGAGACGAATGCGCGGCGGTGGTGGCAGCGGCGTGGAGAAACGCATTAAAACGGCCGTGCACCACACTTACTGCTCATTCACACTGGAAGCGGATACGCGTTCCCAAAGCGGTTGCGAACGCGGTTATATAAAGATCCAATACAATTGCACGCGAACTCGATGACATCAAGTGCGCTTGCAATTCTACTGGATCTTTATACAACCGCGTTCGCCACCACTTTTCGAACGCGGATCCGCTTCCAGTGTGAATGAGCGGTTAGAGCCCAAAGGAAGCTCTTGAAAAAGCGCGAGCAGACGTGAGAGACATTTGCGCCGGTCAGATGACGGCGGTGGCGCCGCGGAGCAGACGAATGCGCGGCGGAGGCGGCAGCGGCGTGGAGAAACGCGTTAAAACGGGCGTGCACCACGCTTACTGCTCATTTACACAGGAAGCGGATACGCGTTCACAAAGCCGTTGCGAACGCGGTTGTATAAAGATCCAGTGCAATTGCACGCGTACTTGATGTCATCGAGTGCGCGTGCAATTGTACTGGATCTTTATACAACCGCGTTGGCAACCGCTTTGCGAACGCGGATCCGCTTCCAGTGTGAATGAGCGGTTAGCGTGCGGCAGCGGCGTGACTTTGAGGCGACACCGGCGCCGCGCGACGGCGCACATGTGTACTACGTGACCAGCGGCGGCTTCCGCGGCCGCCAGCTACAAATGCGTATTGAGTCGAAAATAATTCCCTAAATTTTTTGTTTCTTCGTTGTAAATTCGTTTTCTAACATTACTTTCCATCTAGACTGTTTGCAAATTTTTTTGCATGTTTTTTTAAGCATTTTGGTTCGGAATTTGAAATGGCATACCTTAGTTACGTATGCACAACTGTATATAGCCCCACTTTTTCAAGCTGACATACCTGTCACTTTACGACAAATTTCTTCGTCTCGATAGTACGAGGCGGCAGTATTTTTAACACAATGTAAAGGAAAAAATTTACCTCATACAACGATAAATAAAAACAATTAGGTTTTATATAAATTTGTATTGAGTCATTTATTGGACGTGTGAAATTAAGTATACAAAAACTTCTGAATATTTTATACCATAATTAGAAAATGAACAATGTACAAATAATTGTCAGAACTTTCAAATGGCCAACTACAGTGTTTTCTCTTCACTATGACAAAAAAAAAAAGCGTGATGTGTAGAGGTAAGTGTGACGTGCAGAGGGTCACGACACCATTTAACTCACACGTTTAGTGTTCTTTTCAATCTCAGCACCTCTTTAGATCAACGACCTGAACATCGAAGTTACGTCAAAGAGTCTTTGAAGAGGGCCTGCAGGCGACGTAGTTGAATCACACGTGTCTGTAAGGACAGTCTTTGACAAAGACTGTCCTTACAGACACGTGTGATCCAACTACGTCGCATTCAGGTCTCTTTTTTTTTAACGCTCGTAATATTAAAATTACTGTCATTGTTCATCGACATTTTTTTTTAAACATTTGGATAAGACGCCGGGAGGAAAAATAATACAACAAAAACACTTTCGCGTCAGCAAAAACCACAAACAAAAGGGTGACGTAACACCCTGTAGTTCATAATCCTGAATGTATTTCAGTGCCAATATAGGCTGAATACAGAGTAATTTGCTGGCCTGCTAACGCGATAAAAAATCCTACAATTACTGTCGAATATTCCCGGATGAACTTTGACATCTTGTAGAATTATTGTTTCGCATTAAATTGTCTTCTAACAGGACTTATTTTGAACGTACCTGGTCATTTTGTCTACTGGCGATATGGGCTCCTCCCAACGATAGCTATCGACAGCCTGAACGCACGGTGCGCGAGTGGGCCGACCCTTCGCGACTCCCAGAGGCGTACACGGACGCGTCAACAATTGAACACGGAGATGCAGCGGCGGCTATGCACTTTGTCCGTGACGAAGATACGCGGCCAATCCGTCTGTCGCACGGCACGAGCGCCAAAAACGCCGAACTGGCGGGCAATTCAACTCGTCGTAGAGCACCACCGAGCCCCCCCTCGAAAGATGGGTGTTTTTCGAGTCTACGCAGACTCCCAGAAGCAGTCCGCGAATGGAAACGGCGTCACACGGGCAGCGTTAGAGTGCTTGAAATAAAACGCCTGGACCTCTTGGTCGAAGGGGACCAGGGAACGACGCTCCCAATTCGCTGGATTCCTTCCTGGCCCCTCGTGCGTCCTCGGGAACGAGGAGTCCAACCTAGCCCCTCACGAGCTCCTCTCTGCTTACAGACGGGTCGTCCAACCTGGCAACCCTGTCGCCTTCGGCCCTAACCCAGAGAGGCGAACAATACGCCCCGGACGAGATGATCCAAAGGAGCCGGCTAACGCGGCGCAAAAAGCACTTGACGTGTCTACAGGTCCCTGACCCCGATCCGCTTCGGATGGGTTTTAGGAGATTCGAAACAGTCCTCTTTCGTCCCGACGTGGCAGAACGCTGGCGCAACTACTGACAGTGCCTCACTAGCACGACGAGGAAGCCGTCAACCGGACACCATTGAACCTGACCCGGCGTCGAACACCTCCTCATGACCTGCACGGCTTCCGAGAAAAAGAGCTCTCAAGCCTACCTCAAGTCCATAGGCAAAAAATCGGGGAACGACAATACCTGTACTTGGTTAACATCAGAGGTTGTAAATGACAAACTAAAAACTTCATTTAATACACGTGCACTTTCAGTTTCTGGTATATCTATACCACCGGATGATTAAAGAACAATGTTGGACTGACACTTGGGATTAACGACATTCCAAAATTGTTTAAAATTATTTGCTAACATGATATTTAGTTTATGACTAAAACAATGTGATTAAGCGTATATTCTTGATGTGCAGTTTTGTACGCTGCCGACCGTGCATCAGTGGATGATCGTTTGGGAGCGTGAAACAGTCTTTTTTTGTATTAAAAGTGGAAATGACGCACTATTTTTTACTTAATTGTTTTGTTAGATTTCTTGCGCGTACACAAATCGACTCTGCAATATAGCAGCGATTCAACTCACATATTCAGCACGTATACACATTCAAAAATAAACTAAACTAACGGATAGAGGGCACGCGAAATCATTTAGACACCAATAAAAAAATATATATATATAATAAAATTTGAGATGGAGCGCGGTCATTCAAACCGATGAACTTATATTAGTCACTCACTCGAACACGCATGTAAACGAACACGCGGGCACACACGCACTTACGCATAAAGACACCCACCCACATAAGCACACACGAAGCACGACACGAGAAGAAACAACACTGACAAATTCGTACGCCCAGCAATTGCTGATGCGAATCGAAATAAGCATGCACCCACACCAACGCCGACACAAGCACCGATCGCCGAGGCGTACGTTCCACTAGAAATGCTGCCACGTAAAGAAACATAAAAACATAGAGACGTTGTAAGTTTAACATAAATTCGAAAAAAAACAAAACCGAGCTTTCTTTTTTCTTTTAAATTCAATACGAACACACGCACGCAAAACACCGAGAGGACGTCAACGTACATAAAAAAAAGCTCAATGTCACGCCTCGCGTAGCAAAAAAAGCTCATCCCTTTAAAATGCCTCCAACGAAGCGTGGGAAGTCAGGGCTCAAAGCCGTTCTCTCCCGTTTCCGTCAGCTCTATTGCAGCGGTGCGTATTCGAGGCTACGTTTTTAAATCCCTTCGCTGATCCCTTCTCCCCTCTTCTTTCCCTTCCTTCTCCATTTCGCAGCTTTCCTCGTGATGGGGGCGGTGGAGAGAGTGCAACTCAAAGGGCTCCCAGGAGATAAGGGACGACTCTATCCTCCTTTCTCTTTTCGTATCACCCACAGGAAGGGGGAGGGAAGGCTTTCCCAAACCCCCGTAAGTGAAGACTGCACCCCGGGAGGTTCGCTCGCACGAGCACAAGGCCTCGCCATGTGGCAGCCACGTGTACAGTCTTTTATTGTCATCATCGGCTATAATCACACACCGCGGCTCGTGGTAGGGTGCAGTGTCGATTATGAGGTATACGCTTAGCGGGACGATCGTTGTAGGGCAAAACTTCGTTAGTTTTATTTTTCGTCACTTTCTTCACTTATTCCTTCATTAATATTTTTTTTCTGTGTCAACCAACTTAGTGCTTATAAACAAGCCTCTTGGTTCCCGGAAGCTGTGGGCACTGTTTATGTGCACGGACCCGTTGTTGTTCTTGGCATGCGATGTATCTGCTCGTGTTTCGTTTCTCAGTCAGTGTCACCTCTCGTGAATGGCGTCAACAACATGAGCTGCTGTACTACCAACTTCAAGAAAGTAAACAACACCCGGGCCGAGAAAGAGGAAAGAAGATCGATGTGCATGAAGTTGAAGTTATCAACACCGTCAGCATGATCTTGGAAGGACAAGGTATTCCAAAACTTTTACAAGACTACACTGGGCAAGAATATAATTTTAAAGACTTACTTTCCTCAAGATAACGAAAATCTATTATTTGTTCGCATAACGCATTAAAATGTTTTGCAATAATCCCTGACTTCGGCGACTCCCTCCAGTGATTGTTATACATGTGTTATACAGGTCGAGTCAGCATGGGCTTTCACTTCTAAATGCTGATGCATGGTCTGTGCCTTCGACATAAGTACTCCCTAGCTACGCTTTCCTTCATCTTCACATTTGGATTGTAACCACGTCAGCTTCCATTATTTTATTAGAAGCTGTCACAACCGGCATTCAGGAATCTTTTGTGATCCTCTTCATCACTGCCAAGCTCGTCTTGGGCGGATTCCTTTATCAAAATACGGCTCTGAGAGGACGGTATTAACATATAAAAATCCTGAGGTGCTGACCGATTTAATTCACTATTCCTTTAGGTGGAAGCCGCCTCCGTGCTGGCCTATTATAGGAACTGCAGCACATTACAAACACGTTGTTTAATAGGGGTACGTTATTAACGGGGGCTCTTATTTCGCACGGTGGCTGGCGACAGACAGATGGCAAGGCTACACCGCGTGTGCGGCGTTGGTACTTCGTCAAGATTATAAAGCGCCCATTCCTCTTTTAGAGCTTTATGTATATATCTATCTATATATATATATATATATATATATATATATATATATACTTAAACTGATGTATTGCTGAGCTTGCCACAGATCTGGGAGCTCTCTTTTTGGTTTCCCTAATTTCTAAAGAGTAAAAAAATATTATAAATGCGCAGCCTATTACTTGATTTTATCTTCTCATATATCCGGTCGAGACGAGTGAGCCGGCATTCAAACTATCGAAGTGTTGACAAATTGCAGCGCGTCGCTCAAGGAGAACTAGACTTCTGAAGAAGTTTTAGAGCTGCTTGCAAAGCCCTCGCCGTACAAAAGCGCTCCGCCTATACTCAATGTCATATAGATAAAGGAAGTTTTGCGCATCATTGATGCGCTGCACGAAGTAGTTCTTTCAATATTTTGTTGGCAGAGGAATTAACTATGCATTTGGTGTTGAAAGCGTGTGATTCTTAATAAACTCAGTGCAAGTTAAGATAAAATTTGCCCAGATATATTTTAATTCACTACATAAAACAGTAAAACTGTAATGCTCCAAAGTAGCCGGACTTTGTTACTACGGTTCTTGAGGTGGATACCAGTATAATTTTCATTTTGGTCAGATTGGAATCATTAAAGGCATGTAGTTTCAACCGGTACACATTCTGCGATTATGCGTGTGTGTGTGTGTGTGTGTTTTAAGTGCACTTCGCTATTGCTAGGCAGTGATTCTACTGTAGGAAATACATATATTAAGGTGTGTTCAAAACATCGCTCGTATAGTGTCAGAGTGACACATTGATAAAAAAAAAAGACAGAAATAATCTTGCTGTAATTATTCCCTATCAGATCTCTGCTTACCGCTATTAACGCTCGTTACATTATATATTTTTACGTGCATGCTGTCATTTGTTGTTGTGAAGAAACTTGAGTTTTGATTGAAAGTTTGTCCAGGTAAAATAACAAGATTAATTAAAAACAGTCGTTGAACATTTACTTGTAGAACAAGTATTGTCTTTCAATACTTTAATGATGTATGAAAATCACGCAGTTACTCTTGTTTGTCCCATCCGGCTTAGGACGAATGAAATAAACTCAACAACGCTAGCAACCAAGGTTTTGGTTTTGGTTTGTAGTCGTAGAACCGATTGTCACCACACCAACCTACCGCAGACAACGCTCGCTCACATGCGAAACATGCCTTGTTTTAGAAGTTTCTTTGTACGTGTGTGAATGTGTCTGAGTGTGATTTGGTCAAGTCCCTAACCGACCTTAAAATATACTTTTCCAAACTAAACGTAATGTGGATAAATGACAGACTCCTGAGCTTTAATCTGATCAGCCTTCAAATTCGCATGAATGTTTTTGGATTCATGACATCCCGGAGAAAAATTAGTTAGTTCAGGTGTAAACAAAAACAAACATGACCCAACTTCCGAAGAGAGCTTGTTGCTTCTGGTTGGCTATTGGTTTTGGCTTGATTTTGAGGACCCGCATTAAGTAGCGCGCCTTTTAAAAAGCTCGCCGCCGAGGACTAAGTGTAGTATCTTCCAAAATGTACTTACACGGAACCGACATGCCTTGCTGGTGCCCTGGGGGAAAAGAAAGATCACTTGTTCCTTCAGAGAAAGGACGAAAATGCCGTCCGTATCGTGGGCGCATCTTCACGACTACCTTTCTGATCCGCCTGGTTCACATAACTGAGAACGACATAAAACCTACAAGTCCTTAAACGCGTTCTGCTACTTTGTAAACGAAAAGGCATTTGGGACGGGCGCCTACCTCCCCCAGGCGACAAATATACGTGCCGCTCTTCCCAGCTGGGGTCGCCGAACCCGGTCTTGCCTTTGGAAGACGATATTCCGAAACATTTTAGTACGCTTCCTTCAGCGCGACGCGAGTCTCTGTGATGCACAAAATGTTAATGTTCAATCTTAGAATTTTCTTAGAGCACCGTCTCACCTTACATTTATACCTTCCGTAATTTCTCGGGTGGCACATATCGCTCTACGCAGGTAGTCGGTTCAGGCGCCGCTGCCGCCGCATCCTTGCGTTTGTCGCTTTGCGCTATCTGTTGACAGCCAATTGAAGTAGGTTAGCGCCGTCTGCAAATGCCGCCGTCTTCAGATCACCAAGGCTCGACGACGTCGGTGGCGTCCCCTCGTTTCGAGATAACAGAAAATGGCTTGCCTTGTGACATATCGTTTGTGTCGGTGCGCATCGGCAACTTAGGAGCACGGCTTTCGCGCAATTGCTCAAAATAGTGCAACGAGAGTCGTCGGGCACCCACCCAACTATGAGGTGAACATAGGAGGACCGGAAGTATCCCTCTCTTCACTGTCACGCCGGCCGGAAGTGGCGCGAACACCCTATATCCAATGGAAAAATGCACGAGGAACCTCTCTCGCATCACAGAATGTAACTTTGCAAATCATGGCATGCTACATAACTATATACGGTGGATAGGACACTTTCATCATTACATATATGGAATTGTCGGATAGATACATTTATGTTTGTGGTCGCTGACACGTTAAGCAGCGCAGAGCATAGCGCCTCACAAGCATCTCTTATATTAGACACTTCTCAAAATTTCGCGTCATCGACTGTCTGCCATTTCGTGCTCACTCTGAGCATATACTGGACACGAGGGGGTGCGTCGGTGTTCGGCGTGAATTTGGATCAGCTCGTATTCAAAAACGAGTGAAGCGTCTGCGTTCGGCGACTCGGGTCCAGTCATCCGCTTTCTGTCCAATGGATGGATGGATGGATGTCAATGGCTATAACCTTTTGTAATGGGCGGTAGCTCGCGCCACCTAGCCTAAGTCTTAGAAGACAAACATATGATTCTTCCTGCCCTTCTAAGCCGATTTTCTCCCCCTAACTATCAGCAGGCAGCGTGAGATGTTGCAATGGCGACCGCAATAGCGACCCCCAATGTTGCTCGATGGAATTTTGAAAAAAGGTCTATTGCTCCTCGGTTATTGAGATTTGGGCGACTGCCAATATGAACGCCGAAGAATGAATCACGAAGCAAGATGTGGGGACATAATAAACCATGCATCGTGTTCTTTAAATTGTTGCCGACTGTAGCATCTGCGACTGAACACTAGTTTACCCAAAGAGGGCCACTGACACAAGAACTCGCGTTATGTGGGATCTGAGCGGAGCCTTCACCTTTCGTTGGATGAGCCTCCGCTGAAGATCTATTGTTTCAAAAGACAATAGGTGCGTTGCTAAGTTCTGGAGGCCTTCGTGAAACGTTTAGTTTATCCGCTCAGTTCCACGATTCTCAGAATGTTGAATGCGTCGCAATCGCAAGAATTATCAACGGCAATTGCAATTTTATTAGCAACCGCGCTTAATCGAGTCACTTGAGCTCGCCGAGGAAGCCAGACGAATCATATTTACTGTTTGATGTAATGAGCGTTATGAGAATTCCGTAAGTCGGAGAAACGTAACGTAAGAGTAAATCGGTTTCCCCCTAAAATAGAGCGACGCTAGCGCTCCCTGGGTGAGTGGTCACCCCTGGAAAAATCTCCCCGGTCCGTGATTTGATTCTTTAAAGAGTAGCGGAGCACTCTACCTTCTGTCCTAACCAGGAGTTGGAAGTCAGTACAGCAATAGATGGCAACAGTTGTTGTCAGTCTGTATTATAGCTACCGCAAGGATGAAATCAGTCAAAACATTATTAACAAATGATCTAACCCCTACGATGGCTATGATAAAGACTTCGTACAACTGTTGCCATCTCTTTGCTCTACTGAATGCCAGCTTCTGGTTCGCTTAGTTGGTAAAGCATTCTGCTATTCTTGCGCATGTGACAATATTAATCCCTGGAGAAGGGGAGCAAAGGGGATAAAGGACAAACGCAAATCTCCCAACGCAGCTAGGTGATTGGTGCGCGACCGAAAAATTCCATTGGGGTGCTCTCCCAACTGAGCTAACCAGGAGTTAGACGTCAGCAGAGCCAACAGGTTTTATTAGCTCCACCAGTCTAACACCAACAAGGATGAACGGCCTGCAATTTAAGATTAGGATTATAATGCAATTAAAGCAAAGATGGAAGCGAGCTGGACAAGAATGACAAAATTAATTTCGGAGATAAAGCAAAGGGCCAAAAGAGCAAGCACATATCTCCAAAATCATCTAGGCGAATAGTGCGCGACCGAAAAAGTCCGCCTGTTCCTGGTATTCCTGGTTCCTGGAGATCAGAACAGCACCGCACGAACTCAACAGCAGGTCGGCACCGGGCCCCGACGGGGTGTCGAACCGCGCCCTGAAGAATCTCGATGACCGCTCGGTGGAACAGCTGACAGACTACATCAACGCCTGCTGGCAGCGAGGCAGCCTCCCGCGCCAGTGGAAGTCCGCGAAGATGATCTTAATACCAAAACCCGGCAAACCACCGAGCCTCGACAACCTCCGCCCCATATCGCTGACATCGTGCGTCGCTAAAGTCATGGAGCACGCACTGCTCAACCGTTGGCAAGTGTACCTGGAACAGAATGGGATCTACCCACCGTCCCTCATAGGCTTCCGCCAACACCTTGGCACGCAAGACGCCATGTGGCAATTAAAACACCAAGTGCTGGATAACAGGACCAGGGGAACCAGGGCGATTCTCGGACTCGACCTAGAAAGCGCTTTGGACAAGGTCGCTCACTCGGCGATCCTGCAAAAAATTTCACAACGAAACCTCGGCCTGCGCACTTACAACTACGTGAAAGACTTCCTGACGGACAGGCGCGCCGTGCTAGTGGCGGGAGATCTCCGGCTGGCAGAGCAAACGCTGGGCAGCACCGGCACCCCGCAGGGCTCGGTCATCTCACTCACGCTCTTCAACCTGGTCATGATCGGGGTGGCAGAGAAGCTGGAAGACATCGAAGACGTCCGGCACACCATATACGCTGACGACATCACAATCTGGGTGCACAGAGGCAGCGACGGTCACATCGAGTCCACGCTGCAGTCAGCAATTGACGCGATAGAGGCCCATCTTCAAGGCACGGGCCTGCGGTGCTCGCCCTATAAGTCGGAACTCCTGCTCTACCGCCCCGCACAACGGGGCAAACTTAAAGCCCGAAGAAACTGTGAGGAAATCAGTTTACGCACGAGCGATGGCACGACCATCCCGACAGTCCCGAAAATCAGAGTCCTCGGCATGATAATCTAAGCCACGGGCCACAACGGCGGAACCATCACCAGACTAGTACACAAGACGTCCAACGCCACGAGACTCCTCAAGAGAATCACCAACAGAAGGAGCGGAATGCGGGAGGAGAACCTCACGCGACTCATCCGCTCGTTCGTCGTCTGCCATATCGCTTACGTGGCGGCCTTTCACAACTGGTACAGAAGAAAAGAAGACAAGATCAACGTCCTCATACGCAGGGTTTACAAGATTGCCTTGGGCCTGCCTGAATCCACAGGCACGGACCGCCTGTTCCAGCTAAGCATCCACAACACGCTGAGCGAAATCGCAGAGGCACAGCGCACCTCGCAACTGGAAAGGTTGTCCGGCACGAACGCCGGCCGCCACATCCTCGAGAACCTCGGCATCGGATACCACACACAGCAGGGCCACAAAGTCACTATCCCAGACGCGATCCGGCAGACAATAAGTGTCGATCCAATCCCCAGAAACGTTCACCCGGAGTACAACCGAGGCAGAAGAGAGGCCCGAGCCAAGGCTCTCCTCAATGCCCACCGCAACAATGTGGATACGCGATTCGTGGACACCGCCGAGTACGAGAGAGGCTCCCGATTTGCCGTGACGGTCGTTGATTCAAACGGGGATACAAAGATATCAGCAAGCGTGGCATGCGAACACGCCGAAGAAGCGGAGGAAATAGCAGTCGCCCTCGCCCTTACGGACCCGGCGTCCAAAACAGTCCTCTGTGACTCGAGACAAGTGATCAGGAACTTCGCCAAAGGACGGATATCGCTACGAGAAGCCCGAATCATAAGCCAACGTCAAGTCCACCGAGAACCAGAACCCCCAACCCGACTCCTGTGGTTCTCCGCATACATTGGGAAATCTCCGAGGAGCATCGTAACGGCAACGAGACGGCACACGCCAAGGCACGCGAGCTAACAAACCGCGCCGGGGACGGTCGTCCGTGGTACAGCAGCAAGGACCGTATGACGAGCTACAACGAAATCACCAAGGCCTTCCGCCTGGCCCGACGGACACTCCCTCCGCCCAGTGACAAGCTGGACAGGGCACAGGCGGTCGCACTCAGACAACTGCAGACGCGCACGTACCCTAACCCGGCACAGTATCACAGAATGTTTCCCGAAATATACACGACGAACACGTCTAAGGTCTGTCGCAAAGAGGTAGGAACTTTAACCCACATGCTCTGGGACTGTACCAAAGACCCGCACGGTGCTAACTCCGGAACCCTCCCGCCGCGGCTGTCCGCTGCCCTGTACAGCCCCAGCCTCGACGATCAACTCTGGGCCGTCCAGCAGGCCTGTGAGGCGGTGAAGCGGCAGGACTTCGACGCCCCTAAGCGGGCGAACAGGACCAGCGGCAACGTCCCCAAGCGGGTGACTTAGGCCCGGTCAGCGAAAGCTCTGCAGGCACTCAATAAAGTTTTTACCAACCAAACCAACCCAAACTCTCCATTTCTAGTGGGGTGCTCTACAAGCTGAGCTAACCAAGAGTTAGACATCAGTGGAGCAAGCGGGTTATGTCAGCTGCCACCAGTCTAACACCAACAAGGATGAACCGCCTGCAATTTAAGTTTAGGATTATAATGCAATTAATGCAAAGGTGGAAGCGAGCTGGACAAGAATGACAATATTAATTTTGGAGATAAAGCAAAGGGAAAAAAGGCCAAGCACATATCTCCAAACACATCTAGGCAAAGAGTGCGCGACCGAAACAATCCACCTGTTCCTTGTATTGAACCAGAAAATTCTCCACTTCCAGTCGGGTGCTCTACCAGCTGAGCTAACCAGGAGTTAGACATCAGTGGAGCAAACGGGTTATATCAGCTGCCACCAGTCTAATACCCGCAAGGATGAATGGTTTGCAATCTAAGTTTAGGATTATAATGCAGTTAATGTAAATGTTCAAGCGAGCTGGACAAGAAAAACAATAATGATCCCTGGAGAAGGGGAACAAAAGGGACAAAGGGCAGACACAAACTTCCAAACACAGCTAGGTGATTGTTGCGCGACCGAAAAAATCCGCCTGGTCCTGGAATCAAACCCGTTTGCTCTACTGACGTCTAACTAGGAGTTAGCTCAGTTGGTAGAGCGCTTTACTAGGAATAGGGAGGTCCCGTGTTTGATACCATGACCAGGCGGGTTTTTTCGGCAGCGCACCAATCACCCAGCTTTGTTAGGAGATTTCTGTTTCTCCTTTGTCCCCTTCGTTCCGTTTCTCCAGCGATTATTATTGTTATTCTCGTCCAGCGCGCTTGCACGTTTTGATTAATGGCATAATAATCTTGGAGAGAAACCGGGCGGATATTTCCCAGCGGCCCTCAGTTGACTAGAAGGTGTGAGGTGTGTTCGGTATTAGGTGTAAGCCAATTTATTATCAAATATTCATTACACAAGCCTCGCGTGGTGAGCCTAAAAATACGAACGATGCGTTCTAACTCACCATGCGGTCCGCGGCGGACTCCACGACGCAATGTAGGTACATCGTTTGTTCCAGTTGCATGGTGACGTTGTGGACGTTGGGGCACTTAAGGAGGCGTTCATACTCGCCCGGGCTCAGACCTCGGGACAGGCTGCCGCCCGGGAGTAGCAGGAGTCGGTCCAGAGCGCGACTTTGGTCTTGGACCGACGCCGCCGCTATTCGGCCACTAGCGGTAGCTGAGAAACAAAATTGCAAAGAGGCATGAGAGTTGATGGGGTGACGGAAAACTGAAAACGTGGGACGCTATTCTAAGGTCAGAAATGCTGCGTTGCGTGGATATGAACTGCGAAAGAATGGAGAGAGCGAGAAAAGAAGATATTAGGAGGGACAAATATTTTTTAGAACGGGAGGGTGCATCTTTGGAAGGCTCGCTAGTTTCTCCTCTAGATTTAGCGGGAAAATTGACGTCACGTGACCTGAACACCGACTCAATTTTCCGCTAAATTTAGAGGGGAAAGTGAATTGGTGTTGAGGTTATGTGACGTCAGTTTTACCGCTAAATTTAGCCTGGTTACGCCGATGACGACGCCGCTATACGCGGAAACGGGTTCGTAAGAGCCGCGCTCTAAAAATCCAACGCAACGCAGCATTTCTGGCCTTAGAATAGCGTCCCACGTTTTCAGTTTTCCGTCCCCCCATCAACTCTCATGCCTCTTTGCAATCCTTTTTCCTCTAGGAGGTTTGGAATAAATGCGGCTTCTCTCAAGTTGCTTCAGGTTTGAAACAAATGAATTTGGCCATAGAGGTCGGATGCAACAGTCTATCATTTCAATTTGATAATGCGCGAGGTATGAAGCAGGCAAATAAAAATCTTGCAGAACCGTACTATATTGCTGTCTAATGAAGAGATTATGTCTGCATACATAATTGAAAGTGCCGCGGCAGGTCACGTGTCAATATATCCCCGTATATGTAACTCGCAAATTGACGTTAGATGACTTGACGTCACATGATTTCAAAACATATTCAGTTTCCCCACTTGATTTAGCGGGAAAGCTGAATTGGTGTTGATGTTTTCCCAGCTACATCTAGCGGTGAACCTGAATTTGTGTATAGGTTAAGTGACATCAAGTCATGTGACGTCATTTTTGCAGCAAAATTAAGCGGATAAACTAAACTGCCAGAAACGTACCTCAAAGTGGCGTAAAGATCCTATGTTAGCTAATAGTTTTAATATTAACAAAATCCAGTATTGAGATTTGGACAGGGTCAGGCGTAAAATCAAAGGACCGGAACCACGTGAAGTAGAAAGGAACCGATCTCGAGCTGATAAATTCCCGCGGGTTCACAGCCGTCTCGGTTTGCCGAAACAAACGCCACCTGGATAGAACCTCGCCACCAATAAATACAGTTTCTGCTTCTCCTCTATCCCCGCGCCCCCGAAAAAAGCAAAGTGGCAGATAAGGAAAGTGATTCCTGCGAAGCCGATTTCCAGTGCCTCTTACTGCGAAGACGAGGTTGCTTCGAAGGCCGCTAATGGGACCACTCAGAGAGTGTCCAGGGCGCACAATCATGGCGCTCGTCATGTTTCAGTACGTGTTCTATCGTCAATGAACCTATCATAAACAGAAAAGGACCAGTGAGTCGCGCTCTCGACGTTGGTTTGTTAGCTCGTAGCGTCAGCTGCGTCTGGAAATTAAGCCGACACGAACTATAAGCCAATACACTAGCGGCTTTAAAAAAAAATTAACACAAAAATACGGGTTTTTTGACACTCGGAAAAAAAAATTGTGCGTGAGCTGAAGCATGCGCGCAGATGCCCAGTGCCGACGACAGCGCCAACGTAGTGCAACGACGTTATATAGTTGAGTGATAAATAGACCTTTGCATCGGTTATCACCCGGGCAAAATACGTTGAGTCACTGAGCTGTGGATGCATGCCCAGTGTCCGGTATTCCGCACAGCAGTTCAACGTCGTATGCTAAGAAGTCGTTCCACAACCCAGCAGACGAAAAATGGCGGCGCGCACAAGGCGATTTTAGCAAAGGTTTATAGAAAGAGAAGCTAAAGGGCTGTTTATACTCCAACGTCGACGAATGCAACGCGCGCCGCCGCAGACCGACGATCGTTGGCCACTACGCCGCCCAGAGAAGCGCCCGAACGATGGTGTTTACAGTCCAACGTAGACCAACGCTGGTCCAGCGCGCCCCGACAAACTGCCCCACTTTGCGCATGCGCGTATCCGTGGCAACCGCATCGTCTCTACGGGTTATCTATGGGCGGTAGCTTGCGCCACCTAGCCTAGATGCAATCGGTCAGTGTGCTTCGTCCTCATGTTGTCCTGTCACGCTTCAAAACAACTATCCGGCATAGCGGTTAGCAGTTCAAAAACAAGCAAATAGGAAGCGAGCAAGCCGGCCGTGTCGCGGCGGTCGCCTATTGTTCGCCACGACCTGGCGGTAGCCGCCGCAGGAGCACCGGGCAGCAATGGCGACGAACAGCACGGCGGAGAGTGTCCCCGTCGTTATTACGACGGAATTTAAGGCAGTTACGAGTTCGGAAAGTTCCTTTGGAAGCCGGTGCCGCCGGCTCAGAATCATCGCGAAGTAATAGCAACGAACAGCACAGAGGACAGTGGGCGACGAAGAATCCGGAAAGCTTCTTCGGTAGCCGGTGCGGAATCATCGGGGGGAAGCAGTGGCGATTAGCAGCACAGCGGACAGTGTTCCCGGGGTGATTACGACGAGGTTTAAGGCGGTTACGAATCCAGAAAGCTTCTTCCGTGGTGCGAATATGACGAAGAGAAAACTGTTTCATGAATCTGGCCGCGAATGCGACGTGAAGGAGGTCCGTTTCGACGGACAAGTGGATGTCTCGGAGCGCCGTACTCTGCAAACAAAATTGAGAGCGCCCGCAAAAAATTTTTGTTGGCGATGAGTGGACTGCGGTAATTATGTACGTTTATTTCTGAATCAGCTTGACAATAACTGGGCGATTTTATTTCGCGCCGTTCCGCGATTCTCTTTACTATCTTCCTGTAGGCTGATGGAATTTTCCAACGGTAGGCTTAGGAGGGCAACCGCATTCCGCTTCTCGATTCCGGTGAAGTATTTGCTGCATACTTTATAGAGTTTGCAGTCGGTGTCGATGCTGTTCCATCGTCGCTAGAAGAGAAAAAAAAAAGTTAATTGTATTATTCGTCAGCAGCTTAAACAAAGCGCGAACTGGAAGGTAAGAAACACCACTAACCTGTATGGACGCACAAGTCGTACCCAGGTCGCGCAGTACTCCGCCTCGTACGGCTTCGAAGGGACGACGTAGTACTTCGTGCCGTGCGCGATCTTGCCGACCACGCAGCAATTGTTGCGGCTTTCTTGGTGTGGAATAGCCATCTCAGAAATTACAGCGCTAACCCACTACAACGCACACCCAACGCAGCGACTGGCAGAAGATGCCCGATGCAACGGACCCGTTTGCCGCTAGGGGCGCCCTGGTCGGGGCTTGAATTAGATCCGCACGGTTCCTATGACGGTGATAACGAGTGAAAACCAGCATTTATTTTCTCCTGAATGTCACACAAAGGTCAACAAATAAACGAAAAAGAAAGGAAAGAGCCCGATATCCGTGTCCGTCGAACCTAGCTACTTCGCAGGTTCGCCGGAATCGTGCCAAGTGACTACAGCGATTTCGCCGGGATGCTTCAATGAAATCTATAGACTCGATATTCCAGAGACCTTCTTTGGACAGGTAGCAGGTGTTTTATCATCATAGTTGTCTTTCACGCTGACGGACACCGAAGAGAGCGGACGATGCCTTAATATCGCATTGTACGCTTTCGAAATTGTAACGCACTTTACAAAGCCTATACACACAATACAGGATTCAGTCCAATTGTCATTGCGCACCGCTACTATGCGGAGGGCAAGTTCGTCTGCTTCTTGCGCGGGGGGTAGCGGTGACGTCAGAACGCCGAGCCCTGATTGGCTGATCGCGACCCCCTATCTGAGCGTCGTCTGCTCCTTTGCCACGTCGTCTACTCGCAACGTCGTCTGCGTCTGTCTTACCTTCCCTGCGACTTTCGGAAGTGCACGTCTCTACGAGCGAGCTGGACTTCGCCTTTCAGAAAGTGCAAACGAAATAACTCGAGCGGTACGTTGTTTTTGTCGACCTTTCCTGCGTATTTCGGAGATTCACCGCTTTTTCACCGGCGAGAACGCGGCCTTCGCAAAAGATTTGTGTTTGTCCTTTGTCCCTCTTGTTCCCCTTCTATAGGGATCATTTTCGTCATTCTTGTCCAGCTCGCTTGCACCTTTGCATTTTATTTCATTATAACAATAATTACTCCTTGGTGTCAAGGAGTCTATGACATAACTTCCGCGATACGTTCGACGCCGCTCGGGCTCGATCGATCTTGCTCGGATTCTCTTCCACAGATTAGCACAGGTTTTCAAACTTTTGCCACTTGGGTTTACGCCACACATACATACCCCAATACGCTAACTGACAACAGCCTTTTAGTCGAGCGAGAAAATGTGACAACAAGCAGCGATTGAGCACTTTTGGGATATGATGTCCTCAAAATACCGATCGCACAGCCGCATTTGTTTATTTACAGTCACTACGTCGGCTGTCAACTCTCTTTAGCTGATTATCCTTGAACGACTCATTAAACGCGAGCTACCATTCACAAAACTCGTGCAACTATAAACGTTTTAACATAGCGATGAACATGGTTTTTACTTCTTACCTGAGCCAGCGGCCTGTCGCGGCATGCTGCTCTTGGGACGTTGCAGACACTGCTGTGGAAGGTCCGTCTTGGACAGTCCATTTAGAGCCGCTTAAAGTGTGGTAGCCACCATGTGGCTGCACTTTGTGGCCCCGCGAGGGCAGTCACAGTGACTCTCTAAAATGTCACTTTTATCGGAGAGCGCCATTTTTACCTCGTAGCTACAATTCTTAAACGACGCCTGGACATTCACAAGTATAGTGAAATTGTTCACCTCAATAGAAAGAACTATCCTTCAAGGTATGTCCTTTCGCCTTTTTGAAAGGCCGTGTTCTCGCCGGTGAAAAAGCGGTGAATCTACGACAGACTCAGGAAAGATAAAGCAGCCATCGCTTTGAGTAGCAGACGTAAAGCAGACGACGTTAACTGCGCCAACCCGCCGGCGCCGTTAAAGAGAGGAGCCTCGCCGCACACGAAAGGAGGGAGAAAGTACTTGGGAGAAAACTAGCGGACACTAACCACCCTCACTCTCGGTTCTTAGCAAACAGACCTCAGCGCCTCGGGACACCTCGCCAGTGAGTCCTTCGACTACTTTCCTTGATGCGCGTCATCTAATTGTTAGACAAAAACAACGTACCGCTCAAGTTATTTCGTCTGCACTCTCTGAAAGGCGAAGTCGAGCTCGCTTGTAAAGACCTGCATTCCGAAAGTCGCAGGAAAGGTAAGACAGACGTAGACGACGTTGCGAGCAGACAACGTTGCAAAGGAGCAGACGACGCTCAGATAGGGGTTCGCGATCAGCCAATCAGGGCTCGGTGTTCTGACGTCACCGCTACCCCCTGCGCAAGAAACAGACGAACTTGCCCTCCGCATAGTTTACAAGCTGAATCCGTTTGCATGCTGAGACACCCCAAATGAACATTTCTGGCCGGCTGAATAGTTCAGAGGTTTCACTGTGCCCGCCGTTCTTGTACATTCGACGACGCTTTTTCGATCAGGAACGACTGCCCGTGAGAGAGTGTAGCACACGATTATAAATAGTACACACTTAAGGTCATCCTTAATTCTACTTAACCTTACCTTTGGCGCGTCAGCGAGCTTCGAGCTATTGCCGGCACCCCAATACCACGGCCCACCACCACCGGCTCGTTAGGTTGATAGGCTTAACCAGGATTGAGTGTAGCGCATCCTCGGAGCGGTCCACGTCCACGCACATATTCGCGCAGTCAAGCGCACAGACGTTAAATACGCAGACAAACACGGAAACAGGGCAACAGCCTACCACGACACACGCCAAGAACGATAGGCTCAGATCCCAGAAATTGGCATCTCGCACCATACTCCGACTGGCCCTGACGACTCCGCCAACCGGATTCCGGAATGAGGCATTCGCGCGAGGGCTTCTGGGATAGCCTGCGTCGGCGACGTCGTCGTCCAACGTTTAACATAGAGCATGTCCAAGTCCACCGTAAGCTACGTTGTCGCGCGTCGCGCTGCTTGCGCTGCGCCGCGTTCAACTTGACGTTGGAGTGTAGATACCCTGTTGTCAGCGAGCATGAACAAGCGCGTGCACTCGTCGACGTTACGGCGAAGTATAAACAGCCCTTAACTATGGTGTAGACGCTCTTTTGTTCCTCTCATTTTGCCACTTTGTTATACGAGTGTACCAGGTATATGCTTCGCTTCACATTAGGCTCGACCACAGTCGACGATATGATTCTATGGGGGCATTCAAGCAGTGCCAAAAAGTGCATCATCACGGCTTTCATCCGTTTTTGTGCGTGTGCTCTTACCGCCTAAACCAACCATGCGCAGAACAAAGTGCAGGATCATGGAAATTCTCTACGCATGATCGGTTCAGCAGGTGATAGAAAACAAACAAACATAACGAGCGCCGTGACTATGCACTTTTGGTGCTGCTCTATTTACCGTATGGTATCGTAGCTTTGGCTCCGGTCGGACTTTTGGCTCGTTTACAGGCTTGCGGATTCTTGGGCGGATCCACGCAGGCGGAAAATGGATTTGGGAGTCGGGTGGCGAAATGGACTCGTGGCCGCTGGCGGAAAATTTGGTAACGAGAGGATGCGGAGTGAACCGGATTTTACGTTGGCAAACGAGTCGAATTCGCCGAACCCGGATCCGAAAATTCACTTTGCGCCGGCGCGGATCAACCCGCGAATCCACAAGTTTGTAAACGCGCGGTTAAAATGAAACGGAGCGGCTGCTATACGACGGAAGAATTCGCATGGGCGTTCGGTTTAGCTTCGTTATATAAAACTCGGCTTAATGCCGCGTGTGCTCGGCGCAAACTTTTTCCGATGCCAATACCGACAAAAAAAGATCGCCTGGCCACAGCGTGTGCTAGAAGGTTGGAGTGCTGTTACTAACCCCAAATGCTTACACTGTAAAAAATTTCCGTAATTTTACAAATACTTTTGTAGTAATTCTGACGGACTCTGTGTCCGTTTCTTAGTTAACGGACATAAAACCCGTTTTTTGCTATATCGAACCAGCAACTTTTTCCGTAAAATGGGGCGAAAATTGTTTGCAGTGATAGGTAGAATAAAA
This sequence comes from Ixodes scapularis, assembly GCF_016920785.2. NCBI lineage: Eukaryota > Metazoa > Arthropoda > Arachnida > Ixodida > Ixodidae > Ixodes > Ixodes scapularis. The sequence goes on from NW_024609837.1 coordinate 75,934,064, forward strand.
TTGCATACAGTTGTGTGTCAATGCATACTATAGTAGATGATAAAAGCGTTAAATGTGCTTTTAACGTTTAATCCTGCTAAAAGCAATTCCTTATAGTAAAGAGGCCAAGGGCTACCAAGAATCCTGCCGTACCCTGCAAAAGGAACAGATAAAAGGGGCGATGGAAAAAACCGAATAGAAATTAAGTAAAAGTTCATAATTCCCAGTAAAGCACATAGGCACTGCTTCACTTCACTGAGGGTGAAGCTGACGAGTTGCATGCCTACAGAAGTTTTCGACCTTGTGATGATTGTTAGGGGGGTTCTGCATGAGTGCACAAAGAGAAATTGCCAGAACAGTGAAGACCACACCAAGAAGGAATGTTGTTGCTCTATGGTAGGAAACGGTTGAAAGGCACCGGCACAATTCTTGCGAACAACTCCCTTCAGTGCTGTCACGTGACCTTGCAGTTCCACAACGTTGTCTAAGAGGCAGAATAAGATGACCCACTTAAGGGCCACACTTGAGGTCACCTCTGGCCCACCAGTGAAGGGCCAGAATTCCAGCCAATGTATGAGCAGTGAGTGATCCGTAGAGAGCTTGGCTGCATAAGAATAGCGTAAGCTGCCCCCTTTTGCTGAACACTTTCACCTGATCTTACAAGATCAACCTCATAGGAGTCTCATATGGAGCTGCAATACTTTAGATGTGGCAGGACCAGGGCTGTGGAAAACACCTAAGTGTGCTATGGCCGGTTCCACTGGATACGCTTGCTGCTGCGCCAGAAAACTCCAAATTCATTCATTCATCGACTGGATACGCAAAGTAAAAGACCCAGTGTTCCGCATGTTTTGGACAAAACTATTTAAAATGCTACGTGAAGAAGCATAGGTGGTTCTTTATAGTAGACCTTGTCGATGTTGTTCTGCAAACCCTTGTGGTTTCCGGTCATCCGTAGCACCAGGGGAGTCGATATCAGGCAGGCATTATCACGATTAATAAACATGTTGAGAACAATTGCACTGAGCACACTGTCCCGTTGAACTGTCGAGCGTTTGGGCCACTGGAAATGGTTCCAAGGTATACACTGCACTCTGAGCGACTCAACTGGAAAACTTCTAGTATGCACACATTTAATTAATTCGTGTTAATCAGCACCCGTGGCTCGCTGGGCAGGTCATAGGACCCAGCTCTCACGGAAGCCGGGCATCACGCACAGCATAGCAACACCTTGCCATGCTTGTGGGAGGTTCCAGCTTCAGGTTACGGCGTCACCAAAAGGGTAATGGTAAAGGTACCACGACTAGCACACCTCCACAGTTCTTAGCACAATCTTTTCTGTAAGCAGTGTGCTCCACTGTAGCAATCGACAATGTGACTGTCATAAACCGAATCCTGCATCCACGCTTTACATACCGCTAAAACTGTTGAGGGATGCGTCTCGTGGAGTGAGTGAAGGTGCAGCAGCTTATTCGGGACCAAGTGCCCTGTTTGAGAACCACACTGCGAGTTGAAGCAAGGCAAACCAGGGTGTGCAGGGATGAGACTCGTCCGGGTGGGCCAGGGTGGTGGAACACGTGGGGCAGCGTCACTGGTTGCCCGGGCAGGCCAGCGTACGGTGCCCGTACTCGAGACAGTTGTTGCAATGATGGGCTCGAGGTTTGAGGGGACGGCAGCGAAATTCGAGGCGACGGTAGTACACTGTGTAAGGGACATGGGTTCCGATGCAGGTGATGATGGCTGAACCTGTTGTGTCCATTTTCCTTGCGTGAAGGAGCTGTGCGGGGAGCTGTGCGGCTTGCAAGAACGCCGGCAAAATGCCAAGAGGCTGCACAGCTGCGCCAGCAGGAAGGATTGGGAGATGCACTATAACTGCGTGAAGTTCGGGGTTGGGGTGGGCCGAAAGACGAGATTTGCGGGGCTTTCTAGGGGTGATCCATTTCCCACCTAGCTCATCTCCCTCAAGGGGGATTTACACGTCCTGGCTCAGGATGGATGCAGAGACATTGGTGAGCTCCGAAGCGGCGGTGTCGGCTGAAGCCATATTCGAAGCGGAAACGGGCGCGCCGCTCACAGAACGAGACTCGAGCAAGCCAATCTCTCGCTGGAGGTGCTGCGGCGGGCCGACAGTGCGAGGCGATATTTATACCAGTATCACGTACAGTTTTTAGGGTTTGCGGAGCCCGGAAAAGACGTCCGTTCTCGTCGGAAAATCGCAGCAGTCTCCGGACGCTGAACGTAAGAGCGTTCACATCGAAGAGCTCACCATTGAAGGGGGGCTACTGAGGTTTTAAGAGCCACTGATCATAGTAATGATCCAAAGACACCGCGTTGTCGTAAATTGTTTTTCAACAGCTACGTCATATACGGCTGAGGCCAGGGCTTGGGGATCCATCGCCGGAAACGTAGAGGCACCAAGCAACGACGTGAGGCTTGCCGAGTCGGTTCGTGGGTGCCGACGACGTCCGAGCGACCCTAGTGGGGGCCTTGCTTCCGAGAAGACTGGATATTCTTTCCAGCGAGCCGGATCGCAGGAGGTGGATAACAAGACAACCAATGCACAGCAAATAGGTCGAGCACGCTACATGGGACAGTGGTGGTCGCCGCCATGATAAACTGAAACGAAGCCGAGCTGGCCAAGCCTGGCCAAGCTTCAGTTTAGTACACAATGCACTACAACGTGGTTTATTACAAATAATTATATAAATGTTAAAACAACTTTCTGTATTTGAAAATTTAAAATTCAGTTGACTAAAACAAGCACATTTATGTTGCGTCAAATGAGCTTGGCCGGAACCAACGAGCATCGCCGCATCGCCATCACCATCGTAACGAAACACAAAAACAAAGCGAGTTTCAAAGTTTCGGGCAGGTTTCGGGCGTTATGTTGGGCGCTTCCAATCTTTCGGAAAAGAACATCGAAGCACGTTCTTGGAAAAAGGAAGTGTATTAGGTGCCGGCGGGCCCGTGGAACCAGCTGTGGAGTTGAGTCTAATTGGTGAGTGCTCGCCGATTCGTTTTACTTCTTCAGTCCTTTCTGTTCGGAGCGTTTATGTCGTGTTCTTGTGTGTGCAGGCGGCGTGAAAGCGACCGTGAGCGGTTCCTTGTCGCACACGTGCGTTCCGCATTGGATGGCACTCGAGCTCTTGCCAAGGAAGTCCCGGAACCGATCTGTCACTGAGCGAGCAGTCAGATTGCGGGAAGGCACCCAGAGGCAAAGGTTCCACCGGAGGCAGCTGGGGCGGCCGAGCGAGGCACTTGGTGATTATATCGGAGCTTCATCTCGTAGATCGGTAAACAAAACTGCTGCAAATCGCGTGGTGTCTTGGTATCGCCTAGCTAGGCGGTGTGTTTTGCAGAACCCATGACTGGTAAAAGTACGCGTTAGCGTGCTGGCGCGCGTATTCGCTTCCATTGTGGGGGGTTGGATTCTAGTTCGTTTTTTGTTTTCAGAAACTGCTCGAAACAATGCGTGACGTGCGCCTTTAGAAGTAGGGTCTGTATTGATGATGTTGTTTGCGGAGAGTATAAAGAGTTCTTTTTCGACTGGGGCACTGACTTTCTATACAAAATCCTGTATATGTTGCGCTTATTTACTAACCCTCTGGCAGTACTTGATTGAGAAGGTTGGAAGAAAAAACAAAAACGCGCATTGAGTATTGACAACAGAAACAGAAAAAAAGGTGTTTTAAACAACTTCCTCTAAAGACCATGAACTGATTTTCAAACCACCACCTCCTCACTTCATAAGCAAGCGAGAAATCATGTGGTGGTATTTCACTGGAACCCAAAGTTTTCCCACCAGTCTGACAGTCGGCAAGGGCAAAGGCCTCGATAAAATTCAAGCTTCACATTTTCACAAGTGCCGACAACCATAAAGTATAAACCGCAGGCTTGTAGCCAGGATTTTGTTTCGGAAAGGGGGGGGGGGGAGGAGGAGGGGGGGGGCTCGTCCATTGCAAAATGCTGTATGAGGGGTAGGGGGGAGAGGAGGCCCCAGCAAAATGGAAGATTTTGGAAAGGGGGGGGGGGCGGGCCCCATGCCTCCCGCCCCCTGGCTACGTGCCTGATAAACCGCATGTAAGCAATTTAGCGAACAACGAGACAAATGATGGCAACCCTTTTCGCAATCGCTCGATCAGCCGCACGACGAGGCGAATCACACGAAAACGACGGGAACAAGCGAGCAACGTTGTCTAGAAATCGAAAAACCGAGCTACAGTGAGAAATCTTCATCGCTTGCTAAATCGCGTACATGCGGTTGAGCCTTAATTGTGTAAGCTCGAGAGACGGTGCCACTCACTTCCAAGTGCCTTTCATTTCAGAACTAAACTGCCATACCCTGCAGCGACCGTCCAGCGTTTCAAAGCGCCCAATCAATGGAAACAACCCACCAGCGCCACTCCAAGGAGCGCTTTTGCCGGCTCTCTGGTATCACGCAAGAGATCGCGATTCAGGAAAACCGATAGAACTACCATTTCTAAAATTTCCAGCCTCACCCGGCGGCGGAAACGAACCTTCAACTAAGTGTTGTAGCCGATAAAATCGAGTCAGTCACCACTGCAAATTATCAATATTAAGATATATTCAGTTACAAAATTTTACTAGCTGAAACAGCAGTTATCACCAGAAAACTCGCACGCACCTTGCGAGCGTACCCCATGTTCATTGGCGATACAGCGTTCGGTGCGCGCTCCATTCACGAAAAATGTTCCGAGCACAGTCGAGAGGTTGGCGTTGAGGAAATGCCTTTTCGGGTCACGGTCGCAATCCACTGCTGCCTGAAACCGGAGTCATGTGGAAAGCATAGAGCTTAAACGCCGTTCACACTCTTGCGACCGAGTACGACCGAGAGAGACCAGACTGGTTTTTAAGCCTTTTGCGACTTCTTAGGACCGGATGGGCTGCAGCGCGGAGGTGGTCCTAAGAGATCGCAAGAGGCTTAAAAAGCGGTCTGGTCTCTCTCGGTCTTACTCGGTCGCAAGAGTGTGAACGGGCCTTTAAAGACCATTGCAGCCGCTCTCGCCTTGCCGGATCCCTTGCATGCTACATAGGTCTTCCGACAGTATTCAACGCTTTCTGTTTTTATTCGAGCGCCCTATGACCGAGCAATGGTGTCCCGATGACTGGGGGACTGTTGCCATCGAAGCCCGTAGCTGTAATTAAGTGTGCGAGTTTAAAACAGAAAAGAGGGTGCGAATGAAGTTGGGGCACTGCAGACAGCCAACACCGGCCAAGCCTCTCATCCGGGACTTTCACTCTTTCTACACAACCAGAAAGGGGGAAAGTGCCGGTAGCCCTTTCCCCTTTTCTCTCTCGCCCTCTTTCAGTAAAACGGTCTATACAGCCGTCCGTAAACCGTTTAGAATGAGTGTAGCTCATCCGCGCACCATACCTTACCCCTTGTTTCTTTTTGGGCATCCCAGGTTTGTTCTGAGCATACCTCTCGTTGTAGCTTTCGTAGCTGCTTAGAGATGGCAGCACACATTTTTTTATTGTGCAGGTTTTTAAGGATGGTGACTGATTGTGGAAACATGTGCGGCCTGGGCCGTAGGCGCAATAAAAAAAAAATAGAAAGCTAGAGGAAAGAAAAAAGTTGAGTGGTTACGGTGAACAATGTGCAACATTATTATGCATTTTCCTCGTTCCTTTGAGAATATCTAACTGGATACAAGACACACTTTCATGACGTGCAGGCAACGTCAACAGAAATGTTAAGTGAGTGCAGACTTTGCAGTCTACTTATGACCGATTCACACAACGAGCTTATCCGCAGATGGATTGATCACTTGCAAGACGTCCACGGAACGTCAGTCCCCCAAGTGCGTCCACACAGAGGAGACGAGCTGATGACAACGAGGACAGACTCAACCTTTTCGCGGCCCTGCAATTCCACAAAAGGCCAACATTGCACTGTGGCACCGTTTTCCAAGGTCAGAAGTGATGTTTGCGACTATGATCACGGTGCTATCATAAAAAAGAATCGTTCTGTGCCGCTTTTACATACCGAGTGAGACAAAGCATTGTGACAGGCTTAGCGTGAAGCACCACTAGCTCTACTAACCACATGTCACAAGTACAGTTCTGCTCCAGAAGGCTTCAGCATTAAAGCGATTAAGTCTTGGGGTTGCGGAGAGGCAATTGGAAATGCCTTTACGCATTGCTTCCTTGTGCACCACTCTTCAGCACACTACAGCCGTAAGAAAGGTCTTGCTGGGTGGAAAACTGGGTGGACGTGCAGGAAAGATTGCAGCGTGCTAGGCAGGTTTTCACAGAAGTTTCTTGACACCGACCTGGAGGAGTACCAGAACCTGCGGCGCATCAACTGGGCAAAGTTTTTGCCGCTTCTTTCACGAGTGGAAAATAAGAATGGCTCGACAAAATGAAACAGCGAATGACAAAACACAGTGGTGCACTATCTTTGTTTGGCTTATTCGAAAACAAAAATATTGCTGTGCTGTTGGTACTCTACTGTACATAAACACTTTTACTGTTACTCACCCGCCAGAAATCTGCGCGTGAAAAGGCACTCTGCCCTCGCAGTCTGGGCGTCCGCTGACGAGGTGCAAATCGTAAGAATAGCCGACATGATGGTAACGTGACAAACGGTCCACGGACGAAAATTGCGATCCGATCCATCATGTGAATCTACCATTATTTGTCAATTATCCTAATATGATCATTTGATCCTAAGAAAGAGCGATTGTTCTTTAAAACAGTGTAATGAAAGTAAATTTTTATTAACAGTGCCTGCTCCTTTCTTTGACAATGGAATGGTACGAGTCTTGGTAAAACAGAAACTTCCTGTAGATCAGACACTGCAGATTGCAGACGTCTGCTCATTCCATGCTCAAACATGAGCTTGTATTGGCAATGCCAACCACCTGTGTATGATCTGAAAATTCCTTAAAGGAATACTGAATCGGAATTTCGAGCTCACAAAACTAGGCGGGACGCTGCAAAACCCAAAAACATCACTCATACAGCAATATCTCTAACGGATTGCCGTATTTTTAGAAAAGAAATTCGCGATTGAACACGGCTGACAAGGCCGACGAGACAAGGCACGTCACGATTCCCATTCCCTCTTCACCTCGCTACGTCTTGTGTCGAGTTGGTGAACCGAAGCAAGGAGCAGAGAAGCGAGGCCGCTTCCCCTCATTCTCAAATTTTCCCGTTGGACAATTACGTCAAAGACCTCACTTGATCACGCCCTTCATTTCCAAAAGTACGGCCATCCGTTTGAGATATCAATGTTTGAGTGATGTTCTGCAGTTCGTAGCGTCCCGTTCAATGCTTCTGCGGCCTTATTTTGCGAAATCCAAATTTCGGTTCAGTATCCCTTTAATGACTGTGGTCAAGGGAGAGTAGTTTTTGCTGTCAAGAACAGGATGGAGTAAAAGGAAAACTGTCTCGACGAACAATGAATGCTCCGGGTTACCCATTCGGCCAAATTTCTGCAACATGAACCGGGCTCTAACAGAAAGACGTAGGATAAGCACTTCGAAATCTTTAGGATTTGCCAAGGGATGAAATAAAATAAATGCACAGAAAAGCAGGGGAAGGAGAATGGCAAGAAAATTTTGGGGCTTGTGTTTTTACATTTTTTTTTATTGTTTGTGCAGGAAGCATTACTGAAACAGCACTTCAGTCCTGGGGCTACAATTCATTGCTAGTCAAAGCCTGTTTCCAGAGATGCGCATCAGGTGAGCAGCTTTTTTTTAAAGAACATTAAGTGCTTTTTAACATTACCCTCCAATCCTAAAATGTTGTCCATCCATCCGTGCATTTGCCGCTAAATTTAGCGGGGACATTGCTGCTACGTGACCTCTACACAAGTTCAGTTTCCCTCTAAATTTAGCAGAAAAATTTATGTCACGAGATCTACAGACAATTTAAAGCTCTTCGATAAATTTAGCGGAAAAATAGACGTCATGTGACCTATGCAACCAATCAATTTCCTTCTCTAAATTTAGCGGAAATATTCATGTCATCTGACCTATGCACTAATTCAGTTCCCCTGCTAGATTTAGAGGGACAATTGATTTCATGTGCCCTGACGTCATGTGACCTACAGACAAATTCAGCTTCCCCGCTAAATTTAGCGGGTAAATTGAAGTCACATGACCTACATACCGATTCAATTTACCCACTGAATTTGGCAGAAAAATTTGTCATGTAATCTGACGTCATGTGACCTACAAGGTAAGGTTCCTGCTAAATGTAGCGAAAAAATGGATGTCACGTGACCTATGTACCAATTCAGCTTCCCCACTAAATTTGGCAGAAAAATTGATGTCGCTTGATCTGACGTCATGTGGCCTATACCCACATTCAGTTTAAAATAAAAACAAAACCAACCTCTTAAATACTGCATTTCATGTGTTATAGCTAGGAGTGTGCAAATACTCGAATATACGAATTCAAACTGAATAGAAAGTTCCCGAATAATTCGATTCGCGAATCGAATTCCTAGTATTCAGTCACTCGAATATTCAATATATTTGGCCAAAGACGCGCGGTCGGCGCGGAGATGACAAAAAAGTCATTCTTTCTCCCGATGTAAGCGCTGTGATATTAGACAGACCATGCGAGAAACACCTCTTGGTCCTACCATTCCACAAAAATCTAACGCGCAGGTTAGAAAAAAGAAAATTAACGAAAGCCACAAACTTTATAGCACGCAGATTTACTCACAATCGTGACACAATCTTGCCTTGAATCACAACCGAAACATCCCGTTACGCCGCGCCATGCCTCATTGTTTTTCACGAGCGCCGATGTAGAACACACTTGCCGCATTCACGGAAATCGGCGACTGCACGATCACACAAAGAAAACTACGTTAACCACGCCGATGAAACAAGCCGAGTTATCGTCGTCGTTCTTTTGGAGCTGTAAGCCGCAAATTCTGGATCTGAACAAAACTCAACGGAAAAATAGTGTGCCTAGATTTGAGAGGGTTTCCAACTGTTCGATAGCCGCGTTTGAATTACGAACTGCGAGAAGGTGACGAAAAGACGGAAGCGTTGATCGGGATCGGGCAGGCAGGGCAGGCGTCGTTGCTCTTTTGTTTGCTCGCCTTCTTTCCACGCGACAACACAACACATGCACACTTACGACCAACCTGCGCTGGAGCAGTCTTCGTAATTTCAGTTTCGCTTGCTCCCTCTTTTAAATCAAGGCTCTCTAAAACAGGATAGATAGACGGAAAAATTGATGCATAGCGGCAGTTGGACGGTGACCTGCGCTACCTAACCAAGTTTTGTTTCCTTGCTTCAGATTATATTGTTTAAGCCTGTTTACTCAGATTTAACACCTATCTGTTTATTTATGCAAAATAAAATCTCCGGTGTCCTTTTTCTTTCTTAAAATGGAGACCGAATATCGCAAAATGTCCCTTTTCTGAGATACACAAATAGTTTCTTAAAAGGGTCGCGGTGTTAGGTTGTGCTTTTAACGAGAAGGCACGCGTGGCTGTAACTTTTCTTTTGTGACGTTTAGGGTAGATAGATTATGTTTGCGCCATAAAATTGGATCTTTAGTGGCCAACGTCCAACAGCAACTGATTTTATTTTCTTTTACCGGAAGGTTTTTTACATTTTTGCTTTTGTTCCGTACAAGATGCATATTCTACACCAGGCACATACTCTGCACATATAATATAGTCTCATTTGCAGCACACTTTGAAAAATTCCTACAAATAAAATCACTATTCGATACTCGATTCGATATTCGGCTTTGTTTTCTTGATTCGATTCGGTATTCGATTCGAAAACTACTATTTGGTATTCGCACACCCCTAGTTATAGCACTTTGAAGGTAAAAGTCATTTCCAATTTTAAATAATGTTTTTACTTTAAAGACACAACTTTTCTCTAATTGTTTTGATTGAACACTAGTGTCATAAACTGCTCCTAGCAGCCTTGAACAGTAAAGTTTGCACATCTGGGCCCGTTTGCTCGAAAGCGCTAACCACGGCTAGAGTTAGCCAGAGCACCTAGGAGAGGAATTTTGAAATCACGTGACGGGCTCGGTAGGGATGCGGGGAAACATGGCGGTGCCCCAATGACGGAGCGCCGCTCGCTTTGGAACTAATATGTCGTTGTAGCTGCAATATCGGGCGCTTTAGTCAGCAACGAATGGTGCAGTATGCTTCCGCTTTGCCTTACCTCACTTAAATCGCAAAGCACGAGCAATGACCTCGCCGCATTGTTTAGATAGTCTTTTGATTCTGGCCATTCCTAAGCCTAAATGGACGCGGTAGCTGTCGGCATGGCATCATCTTTGGAAAGTGGATTGCCTTGACTCAATCGGCCGGGTATTGATAGCGCACAAAAGCTGACAGCGTCCCATAAACCTTTCTCTAAATTTCCCAAGCACCGAGGTGCACGCTGCGAGTGTAGTTACACACGTTGCACGTGCTGGCGTCTGCAGTAGTAATTGTTCAAAAGCAAAAAGTCTAAAACAAATTTTGCCTTGCACGTGCATTCGTCAAAGCCTTATTATGATTATATACTTTGAATCTTTTATAAGAGGGAGGCCAGCGCGTGCAGACCGTAGAATTACACTTCCAGCGTTCTCCTCGATGCTTGGGTAATTTTGAAAAAGGTCTATTGGGACGCTGTCTGTTTTTGTGCGCTATCAATACCCGGCCGATTGAGTCAAGGCAATCCGCTTTTCAAAGACGTTGCCATGCCGACAATTATCGCGTTCATTAGGCTTAGGAATTGCCAGAATTGAAAGATTATCTAACAAATGCAGCGAAGTCATTGCTCATGCTTTGCAATATAAGTGAGGTAAGGCAAAGCGAAAGCCTAGTGCAGCATTCGTTGCTGACTATGCGCCCGATATTGCAGCTACGACGACATATTAGTTCCAAAGCGAGCGGCGCTCAGTCAGCGGGGCTCCGCCATGTTTCCCCGCATCCCTACCGAGCCCGTCAGTTGATTTCAAAATCCCTCTCCTAGGTGCTGCGGCTAACTTTAGCCGCGGTTAGCGCTTTGAGCAAACGGGCCCGTAAGGATTGCTAATTTTTAACAATATCTCTTGTCTCTTCCAATTGCACAAAATATGCACAGGAAGGTGAACAATACTTTCTTTTTACAGAGCCAGCTCTTCAGTTTTGGGAGCAATGAGTCAATGCCTGATTTCACAGATGCCTATCAGGTGAGCACCTCTTAACGAAACAACTTTGCTCTCATTGTTTTAACACTAGTGTGGGAAATCTTGTTTTACTACGGTTCTTGAGGTGACAACGGGTATAGTATTTCAGGTTCATGAAGTACTTCATAGGCACCATGTTTAAAGAAACACTAAAAAAGTTCTTGAATTCAAAACAAAAACCGGCACTTTCCCCCTTGCTCGAGCGTTAGAAAGAGTTAGTCCCAGATGAGAGGCTTAGCCGGTGTTGGGTGCCTGCATTTCTTCTCTGTTTTAAACTCCCAAACCTAATTAGAGCCACGGGCTTCGGTGGCGACGATCCCCTTGTCATCAAGACACCATTTCTCGGTTATAGGGTGCACGAATAACGACAGAAAGCGTTGAATACTCTCTGGGGACCTATGTACTCGTACGGAATCCGGCAAGGCGAGTGCGGCTGTTTCCACGTGACCCCGATTCCCGGCAGCAGTGGGTTGCGTCCGTAAACCGAAAATACTTTTCCCTAATATCATCCTTTTGACTGTGCTCAGAACATTTTGTGAATGAAGTGCGCACCGAACTTAACGCTGTACAATGAATGAAATGGGGTACGCTCGCAAGGTGCGTGCAAGTTTTCTCCTTATAATTACTGTTTCAGCTTGTAACTTTTTGTAACTGAATTTATTCTAATATTGATATTTTGAAGTGTTTACAATGACTCAGTTTTATCGACCACAACACTTAGTTGAAGGCTCATTTCCGCTGCCGGGTGTGACTGGAAATTGTCGAAAAGTTAGTTCTATCAGTTTTCCAGAATTGCTATCTCCTGCTCAATACCAGAGAGCCGTGAACCTATGTAGACCATCACAATGCGACTGGATTCTTTTTGTTTTTAAAATTAGTACATAATGTAGCCGGAAAGAAACCTTCAATTTCTGTTGCTGAAAGTTTAAACATGCTCATGCATCAATTTCGAATCGTTGAATCATTGATCGACTCGCTCCGGCAATAGGCGCATCTCGACTTTGCTGTTTTCAGTTCTCGACAAAAGACACACTTGTCGGCATGGGATCCTCAAATAAAACGTTTATAAACACCTATGCAGGAGCATGTTTCTACATTTATAAACATCGATGCATGAGCATGTTTCAACTTTCAGCAACATAAATTGAAGGTTTCTTTCCAGCTACAATAGGTACTGATTTTGGAAATAAAAATAATCTAGTCGCACTGTGACGGTCAACAGAGGTTCACGGCTCTCTGGTATCGCGCAGGAGATCGCGATTCAGGCAAAAGCAATAGGACTAGCTTTTCGACAATTTCCAGCCACACCCAACGGCGGTAATCAGCCTTCAACTAAGTGCTCTAGATAATAAAATAAAATCATTGTAAACACTTCAAAATATCAATATTAAGATAAACTCAGTTACAACATTTTACAAGCTGAAACAGCAATTATCAGGAGAACACTTGCACGCACCTTGCGAGCGTACTCCATGTTCATTGACGGTACAGCATTAAGTGCGGTGCACGCTCCGTTCATAAAATGTTCCGAGCACAGTCGAGAGGATGGCGTTGGGGAAAGGTCTTTTCGGGGTCATGTGGAAAGAGATGAGGCTTAAAGACATTGCAGCCGCACTCGTCTTGTCGGATTCCATGCAAGCTACATAGGTCCTCGGCAGTATTCGACGCTTTCTGTCGTTCTTCGTGCAGCCTATAACCAAGCAATGATGTCCCCATGACCGGGGGACTTTCGCTATCAAAGCTCGTGGCTCTAATTAAGTTTGGGAATTTAAAACAGAGAAGAAAGCGCAAACAAAGTGCGAGCAATGCCTACACCCAACACCGGCGAAGCCTCTCATCTGGAATTTTCACTCTTTCAAACGCTGCAGCTAGGGGGAAAATGCCAGTAGCCCTTTCCCCTTTCCTCTCGCCATTTTTCAGTAAAACAGTCTATATACAGCTCTACTCTGCTTTAGCCTCGTTGAGTGTACTTCGTACCGAGCACCAGTGCACTGCGGAAAAACAACACCTTCTCCACAGTGCTCAGAAAGAAGTGCTCTCAACGGTGCCGCGAGAACAAAAAGTGAATTGCACGAAAGCGCCGTTCAAGTTAAGCGGCTTATGAATACATTGAAAACGTAGCAGGACTACCCAAGTTTTTGAAATTTGTTTGACCAGAAGTATTAAATATCCGAGTTTGAATTATTGCGAGCCTACTGTGTAAACTAAGGGAGATCCGGCTGAATTCAATGTGCTTAATATCACTGAATAGTTGTGCAATTTTAATTTGCTTGTTTTATTTCTCAAACACTTGTATTAGGTATTGAAGTCAATGCAAATTTTATTTTGGTTCAATTTATGAAAGGTTTGTTTTATATGTCATAAAGAAAGGTAGATAGCTGGGATAGTTGATAAGCACATTGCTTGCAGACTTTAACCATGTATGTCATATACAATTTGTTGTGATTGTCTATTGATTTCGAATCCTCTACTGTTCTTTATTTCAAGCTGCCCTTACATGCACTATGAAGATACTGAAGATGTCTACAATTGAAGGAAAACTACAAGCACAAGCAAGGAGGGGCTTCTAGATGGCCAGCGCAACAACAACTATAATGTAAAATTTCTCCAAACTTAAAGCAAGGCATGCCCTCTTCCAATAAAGGTATCGTGGCGAAACTTCTTAATTGCTTTGTTTGTTCAGCTGTTGCCTATAGGAACAGCTGATCTCACACAACATAATGCTGGCAAGGAGTAGTACAGGTTGTGTGCTCTTTTTCTTTCGCAAAACATGAACTCTTGCGTGTTTTGTCTAAGGATGAAAAATTATACAAGTGCATATATTGAATGACGGAGCTATGAACTCTCCATACCAATCTGTACCCCAAAGCTTCGTGTGACTTCGGCTTACTTGGACATGGAAGCTGTTCACACTAAGTAATGAAGCACTATACCTTTCTGTCTTTTTGAAGGCCATAGCTACAAGCCGTCTGCACCAATCCTGCACCTTTGATACATTAGGTGAAACCCCTGGCAGGGCTAGAGCTCTGTGAGAGGAGTCTGCAGATGTATCGGAGGTGCAGGTGGTACGAATGGCTCGTAGCTTTGGCCTTATATAAGGTGGAGAGGTATAGTGCTTCGTTACTTAGTGCGAACAGCTTTTATATTTCCTACGGATAGCTGTCCGTAATGTGGGCTACAGACATTCCGTCATTTTACAAAATATATGCCTTGTTTTTACGGACGTTTCAGTTTCTAGATTACGGAAACCATGTCGGCAATATTGAACCGGCAACTTTTCCTGTAAAATGAAAAATGGATAATTGTTCGTAAAGTGAGCTACGGACGTTCCGTCATTTTACGACATTATATGTCTTGTTTTCACAGACGGTCCATATTCTGGATTACGGAAAACATGTCGGCAATATTGAACCGGCAACTTTTGCCGTAAAATGGGGCAAAAATTTTTTACAGTGTAGAAGAGGACGTAAAGTCGGGTGTTTTAAAGAGAAGCAAACTTAATCACACAGAAATGGTGGAAAGACACAAAATCAGCTACGCGTTTGGAGTTTCGTTGAGTGTTTGCTTACGTTTCAGTGGTACAGGCAGCCGCTCTGGCTTCCAGAAAAGATGTCAGCTCCTGAAAAAGCATTTCACCGGTCAAATTGAAGATTCATAATTTAAAGCAAAGATTTACGACGCACAAAGCTGGAGTAAAAACGTGCATGATCCCTCCGTGCGATCAGTAGTACGTGATACACGGGTTAAAGATCACAAGATAGCATTTATACTACGCTGACTATATTGCTCATCTATAACGCAAACCAGCGTTGCTAATGTGTACCAGGCCGACCTCACGCTTGGTACACATCCAACATTCCACTGGGTATGGCCTTGACGACTTAAAAAGCGGTCTCTCCTCTAATCTTGGAAACGAGGATAACAAAAACAAACGAATTGAGACTCTTCCACCCAAAATATTTCTTTTCCAAGTTTTGTACAGCCCCGACAGTCATAACGAGAAACGAAAGCGGTGGCAGCATCTTCTCGGACACAGAGGAACCGAACGACACGACTTCCAACAAACACCGTCGACGAACGCGGAGACTATTTGACCGGTCAACCGCTCCCCGGTCCGGAATGGGAAAAGATCGTGCCGCCATTAGTCCGCCGCAATCTGAACGGCGATCGCGGCGGGAAAACGTAATAGTGCGCCGTTAGACACAACGCGAAAACGACACTCCATCAACGGCACGACCCACCCGACGACGACCACAAATTCTCGACGAAAGAATCGTACGATCTTCTCTCTATATGACCGCTAGCAAAGCCGCGCAGGGCCGGAAGACGCCCAGCTAACGCGTAACATCTCACCCGGAAAATATTATCTCAGTGTGACGTCGTTTTCCATTGCAGAGATGCTAAAGAGAATTGCTAGTTTTTAGTTGACATCGGATATTTTTTTATGGTAACCTTCCTCAGTTGTTAATACGGTAGGTGATGTGACTACTTTATGAGTAACGGTGGCTGAGTCAAGTTACGGTTAACTGTGTTCATTATAGCGAAAGAAAGGCGTCTAGTCAAAACCAGCACAGAGCATCTTCTGCGTGCAGGGGAGCGGCGGTGATCCGCCGCTGCTTATGTTTCAGCCAGGAGAGAGACGGGAGGGGGAAACTCCGCCGGGCCCCGCTTGCGAAATCGGGGGTGTCGGGTTGCTCTTCGTCGGTCGGGGAGCATGGCTCGTACCGCTGGCTCGTACGGCGCGTACGTAGCAGTAGGAAAGAAACGTGGATAAAAACCGCAATAACAGTACGTTAAAAATTAAGAAAAAACATCGTTCGGACGCAAGGTTATCAAATGCACTCTAAAGATGGGTTCACTTTTCTGTAGTACAAAGTCAATCACGGCAAGCCAATCACAACAAGATAGCCAATCAAAGCAAACATTATAAGGATTCGAGCGAATGACAAAGCTGGTAATATGATTACAAGTAAAAAATGCGACGTGCGCACAAAGAGTGAGCAAGTGGAACGTCATGCTCGTTGGTCATCCACCGGGAAGCTTATACTCTTCATCAGGATTCGTTGTCTCGTCTTCTAAAGAAAAGAAAGCACACAAACCAAGAACGAGTTTTACAGAACATGTGCTGGTTTGCCCTCTCTGCGGTCGAGAAAGGTTCAACGAAAATTTTTCGACCCCGTCGCGAAACAGTCGAAATCGAGGGGTTGCCATAGAGTCACGTGGCAAGTGATGAAGAAAAACTGAACGGTGTTTACGATTCCCTGTAATGCCGAATTAGAGCGCAGCGCTCGGGGAGGAGGAGGGGAGGGTACGGAGTGGAAAGAGTCCTCTCCTTTTCCTACGTACCCTCTCCTCCTCCGCTCTTCTTCTTCTCCTCCTCCTCTTTCCCCTCCTCCTCCCCTTCTCCCTTCTCCTCCCTCGTGACGTCACTGGGGAACCTAGTCACCTTCGTAATGTCACTAGTGAAGGCATCGTGAAGGTCACTGTGAAGGTCACTTTCGTCGTGAACTTCATGACTGACCTTCGTTACCTCACTCCTGAAGGCCTCGGGAACGTCACTGTGAAGGTCGTGACCTTCAAGAGTTACCTTCGCGACGTCACTCGTGACCCTAGTGGCCCTCGTGACATCACACGTGACGTCATGTTTTACGCCATTATGTGAAACGTCCCATAATGCGCCCGGTTGCGCCGACGGCGACAGCAACGCCGCTCAAGCCACAAATGGGTGCCTAAGAGCTGCGCTCTAAACAAATAATGTAAACATTCTTTCTTTGAATGCCTTTCGAATGAAATAACATTTTGGACAAAAGCACACTGGGCTGAACCTTTGATTAAATAACGTCGTTGTTTAACCTTCTCAAACCAGAAAATAAGTTAGTTTCGATAAAGATAAAGTGACAGTAAACAAAAAAAGAAAAAATACACGGGAACACGACAAAGTCATCAGTTTATCGCCTAGTGTGGCGTCGTCCAGCTTGGCTTAATCATGAATATGTACTTCGGCGGCCAGTTGATTACCCTCAAGTTTAAACATACGTTTGATAATAAGGTATTAGTGTCATGCTGACAAGCAAGGGTTGTTGCCTGGCTATTCGCCAAGCAGAGCGAGGGCCTTATGAAGATGATGACTGGCGAAAAAAAACGAAAGCAGAAAATATGATGGAGTAGAAACAGGTTATAATCAAGCGCGCATTTTGTCATACACTGACCTCGTAAGTTATCAAACATATCATTGCAATAACGTTATTTCTAGATGAATGGCATATTAATGTTTTTTGTTAAAATAAATAAAATAACCCTAATGTTTAAGAATCACTGAAAAGAGAACAAAGCCGAAAACTCATATTTTTGGCTGTTATTTTTTTATTTCGATTGCATTCTATGTGTCTCTGCTCATTTCATCAGTTTTAATGGATATGAATATTTTTGTTGGTTTTCGCACCTGCTAGAATCTCGGTGTGAGTTTAGCAGTAATGCTAAATAAACATAAAATAAGTAAATAAATATTTGATCAATCTAAAGACATCGAAAAAGCGAGGGAGGGGGAGAAGGTATACCTAAAAAAAGCACACGTAAAGGTCGCTGGACTCTTTTTGTTGCCAAACTGGATTACTATAAAAAAGCACAAAAAAGCAGAAAGAAAAAGTTTTAAAAAGTTAAGACGCAACAGAATAAAAGACGTTTACAATTCCCCGTAGTGCCGAATTAGGGCGGAGCTTTTGGGGAAGAGGAGGGTGAGGGTGTGGAGTGGAGAGTGTGCCTCTTTTCCTCCTCCGTACCCTCCTCTCCTCCTCTCTTTCTCCTCCCCTCCTCCCCTCCTTTCCTCCCCCTTTCTCCCTCCTCCCTCATGACCCTCGTGACGCCAGTCGTCAAGGCCTCGTGAACGTCGTGACTTTCGTCGTGACCTTCACAAGTGACCTTCGTGACGTTACTCGTGACGTTACACGTGGCGTCATGTGTGACGTCATTATTGGAAACGTCTTATAATGCAACGCGCGGTTACGCCAACGGTGACGGCGACGCCACTGAAGCCGGAAACGGGTGCCTATGAGCTGCGCTCTAATAAGAAAGTAAGCGTGGAGCCTGCCCTAAATTGTGGCCACTTCCGAAACGCAGTGGTCAATTTCGCGGGAGCGACTGCTAAAACTTTAGCCCAGCTAACAAACGGTGTCAAACTTTCACCCATTCTCAGTATAACCCCTCGCTTACAGTAGGCTCCACCACCGCGTAGTATTTGACTACAAGTATACTCCCTGCACTCCTGATCTGGCATCGCGGTGGAATGCGAGCATTCGCCGAACCAGTCAACAGTCTCCTTTTGATCACGTGACCACGCTCTCTGTGCCTGCGCAAAGGCGGGAACATAATCACGCGGCGAAAGATAAACGTACGACTGGTCCAACGAACGCGTAGCTTCAACCGCGCTGTCAGCTTGGGGTTCAGTTCGTCCACTCGCTAGGCTACAAGCTGCGAAACCGTGCGGGAAGGCCGACACGAGGAAGAGGAAGACCAACATAAGAAGTTTGCATTCCGTTCAACTTTGACCGAGAAAGATTCCTCGCAGCCACAAGCTCACAATCAGTCAGCTCTCGTCGTCAAGAGCAGTCTCTCACGTCGTCACGTGCCCCTTACGGTGGGGCCGGTCACCGCGCGCTCCCGGAAAACAACTATTTCACCGGTCGCGCATACTTCTTTATGTGTAGATAGCGCGAATAGAAGAAAGCGGCTGACAAAGAAAACGACAATACGAAAAGAGACACATACAAAAGGGACAGCTAAGAGAACGTCAAAGGTAACAACAATCGCGAGGCGGGGAAACTATGGTTCGTTTACTTCCAACAATAAGGCCGGCAGCATGGTTTCTATTGTCACCAATAAGAAAAAAAAAAAGGTAGACTAATCTTAAAGCTGTAAATAAATATTTAGTGTTGCAGCCACTTCGAAATATGAAACTTCGCGAGCAAGTGTCCGCAGCCCAGCGAGTAGGAAACTTTCGCTAAGGCTTGCAGAGATCTTATGTCTACACACCGCTCCAATGTTCCCATATCCAAACCTTTACGTACCACTTCCATAGATCAGCACGCAGCGGTTCGTCAATATGTCAAGCGATCAAATCACTCTAGCCAACGCATTAGTTCGCAAAAACAGCTGTTCATGAGGCTTTTCTTTTTGTCCATGCTGCGTTACGATTCTTTCGTATCTACACAACAGACGCAAAAGAAGCAACCCGCGTAACATATATTGAACACGTGGAAAGGCTGTGTGTCCGAGCTTGAGTTTTTCTAAAGATGCTTCAAACGCGCAGCCGTGCAGAAACAGGTATCCTGCTTTTAATCCCTGCCTCGGCCTGTTTCGAAGTGTGTTCGTGTATCGCCCTTGTATGATACACGATAAACTCTCCAGGCTAGCGGTCCTACACCCCCGATTATACATTATATCTGTACACTCTAATAACAAGCAGGGCAGCTCGCCGCTGCCATGTTTGCGCTCGTGTGAGGAAGCAGGTGCAATTGCTAGCCTGCTGAGGCAACGCTCGAGCGTTCACTGTATACGCGCTTTCACGATTGAGGACACCAGCCGCGGCACCATGACTTCGATTGTCACAAGGCTATACTACTTAGAAAACATGACCCACTCCTCTCTTTCCCAAACGCAATCACTAGAGGGTTCACGCAGCGCCACCTAGATGGCGTCTGCGTAGCCCCCAGCGCGTCTGGCACCGTCTTTTTGCACGGCCACACCAGCTTTAGAACGCGGCGTGCCGCCTCACAGAAAAATCTCCTCTGCGGCAAGCATGGCATCGTGACGTACGATGCCATGGTAACGCTTTTCGCGCTGACCGAGCTTTGTTTTTGTGCCGTCAGCCGCCGCAAGCCTCATTCTAGAAAGTCGAGGCAGCGAAGCACTAGACTGCCCTTCAACGTTTCGGTAGCGCCAGGCCGGGAGTACCCTAAATATTCGTCTTCGACCCTTTTACAGGTGGTGACGTCTCAAAACTAGAGAGCAGACTGTAATAATAACTTTCACAATCGTGAGGAGGTCGTCGTCTGGGTCAGCCAGTAATGGAGAGGACGAGCGCATGCACCGGAACCGAAGCCCAAAGAGAAAAGCAAAGAAAATCTCGCAGGCGCTCCTTATCATCAAGAGAGTGCGAGCTCCTGTGTGCTGTCACGTGACTGCCGTGACGGCGAACTGGGGGTCGGTGTAGCCCTTCCACACGGTAAGGTGGCAAGCCACGCACAGCGTTCCGTAGTATTTTGCGGCTAGTGTGGGCGTGCCTCTACAGGCCTACCCGTCTGCCGCTTTCTGCCTCACTATCGTTGGGTGTAAGTCTGTTTGTTGATTGGAGCCGAGTCGAAGATCTTCCAACGATGACGTAATGTGCAAGCCTTGTCTTCTAGGTGGTATTAACACCGTGGGGACATCAGACGCCTTTTAGGTCAGACGAACGTTTCCCCGTCCTCACGTCCCAAAGTGTATTGCTACCAAATTGCTTCAAGCCTATTTGGAGAGCAAGTCGTCTGCTTATTCCGCAGGGGTAGCGATGACGTCAGAAAGATGCTGAGTTCTGATTGGCTTTGATTGCAAGGATAGTGGGTAGAACTTAGTACTAAATGCTTTAAGCTCTGCGCTTTACTTGACCCGCCGTAATTAATATTGGTAGGTTCCTACATGAAGGGGGAATTATGGGCAGCAGGTACTTCGGTTTTTGATTCCTAAGCTTCTACACAGCCTTGAAGGAAAAACATAAATTTAAAAACCATATCTCCGAAATGGTTGCATGTTTCTTGCATGTTTTATCGTTCTGTGTCTCAATTCCTGCATTCCGTTTGCTAATGTAATTATACTTTTTATGTGATTGAGCTTTGTTTTTACTGCACGAAAATTGTTTGTTCAATGGCTGCCGATAAGGCTCAGGGCCAGTCAAGCCTTTTGTTCAGGTATTTTCCCGTCTGCTCCGCCATCTCTTTTTTTAAATGAAAATAAAGGTTATTGTTGAAATTCTTAAATAGATATTCTACGCGAAAATATTGACGCAAAATATAGTAATCTAATCCCTGAGAAAGAAAGATGATAAAAAAAAAAGAAAAGTGCGAGGACACTTAATCACTTCTTATCCGTTGTGAATGCGAATGCAGAACGTCTGCGACGTATTGCTTCTTCCTCGCATTGTCGAAGAGCCTTGTCCTCTTGCCGCCTGACACGCTCTGAGTCGCGATTGTCGCGATCCCCTTGCTTTCCAAAGGCTTTGCTCTATCTCGTAGCGCGCTGCGCCGCTGCTCGTTCCGCCCGCGGTGGGAACGTTGGTGTATTTCGCGGCCTGCCTTTTCGCTCGTTGTGCTGCGCTATTCCGCTCTCTTAGTTCGTCTGCGGTGGACTTACGTGGACTGGCAGGTTTCACTACTGCCGAGGTTGCAGCCGCCGACGATGTAGATGTGTGAGGCGCCGCCATGATCGTCGGCGTCCAGAGGAGCAGATCCGCCCAAGCGCGCCATTGTGTTCCTTTGACCGCCACGCTGCCCGCGCGGGCCGCGCAGCGCCATGGAGTGGCGTTCTTTGAAACTATAACGCGCGCCAGCCAATGAGAGCCTATCCATCAAATCGCTGCCACAAACTGTAGGCTTCGCTCCATTGGGGCAAGGGAATTTAGGTGCGGTTTGTCGCGCGATTTCGGAAGTTCATAACGCCTGTTCGCTTAATGGGACGGTTAATGCTTTTGCATCAATAACACGCAATGTGGTCCTGAACAGTCTGGTATCGGCGGAAGAGTATGGTCCTTGTGATAGCCATTAGACCGCCACTTATATGAAAATACTTGTTTTTGTTTACCTGCAAGAATACTGCAGAAATCAAACAGCTGATTAAGAAATTAATTACTATTTTACTTATGGGTATTATGATTTGTTTTGCTGATTAGCGACAGGCCTTCCCCTCCCCTCCCCCTGTAATATTAATTATGTTCCGAAGAGCCCACTTCTATGACTTATGGCTCTTTCGTATTCAACCTCAAGCAAGCCGAACTAAATGGAGAATCTGCGATCAAAAATTAGCTTTTATTTGTAATTTTTTCGTCCTATATGGACAAAAAATCTACAAGTTGCAGCAAAAATAATGCACTTTTTTGCTAAACCAATTGGCTCTGAAACTGCGTATTACCTACTTTAGGAACGCGTGAAGTTTAGTCTACTTAAGAAAGTAGTCGAACAAGGTAAAACGTGTGTAGCATAGTGTGTTCTTCAAATGGGTACTCCAGCGTCTACTTTATGATCCCCAATTCGCCTAAAAAACTGAACAACATAACAGCAAATACCACTACAAAGCAACTAAAATATTAAGTCAAACAAATTTACAGATACGCTTCCCGTAGTTCGATTCTTAAAAGTGAAGCATTTATTAGAAACAATGAAGAAGTGACGACAACGGCGCGCAGGGGTTCACTGTTTGGGCAGCAGAGTTCGTTACCCCTGATTACAAGAAGCTTGATGGTGTCCACTGAATGCTTGGGATGCTCGCTCCAGGACTCGCGAAGGAGCATGAAACAAATGCGTGGCATGCTCTGTTTTTGAGACTGTCTGCTCGACCCTCAAGCCTGCCTGCACTGACCTCAAGGAGCTGAAAGCGCGGATATGTTTGAATGACGGATTTGATATCAGATTCATTTGCCAAGTTCTGAACACTATTTTGAATTTCGCGATGCTAGACTACATGCCTGAAAGGCTAAATACCGGGGATTCAGAAAACATAATTAGTTGAGGTAGCTAGCAAATTTGCCGGAGCACCCCTACAAGGAAAAAAATGTTTCCAGATAATTTTTACTTGACACGCCATAGCATTCAGGAAATTCTAGGCAGGTGAATCCGGGAAGCGTTTGACCGCTGAACCGGCAAACTAGCGACCTACCTTGACTTTGTTTGCTTAAAAACTTACGTTCAGTCGAGCGGGCGAAATGACCGATCGCCCGAGGCCATGAGCCACGTTACCGTGATCAATCGATCAATCAATCAATCAATGTTTATTTTTCTCTTGGGCTAACCAACAGCTCGAAAGCCTACTGGCTTAAGCACACACAATTGAAATACACCCAAAATACAGAGTAGACAAAATAAAGAGTTGTGAAAAAAAAAAAAAAACATGCAAGCACACAAACGTGTATATATGCCAATTAAAAACACATGCATCAAAATGATCGTTCTCCAAAAGACAGGTTTGTACTAAAAATATCGACGTCAGTAAATTGCGTGTTTAAAACATGTTGGATACGCGAAACCGGTGATGCGTTTCGAATAAGGTCTGGGTAAAAGACTCTAGGATTTCTAGAGTTCGTTCTAAGTGGTATCCGAAAGTGAACACAGGTGATGATTTTTAAAATAGTCTTAAAGTAGCAGAACTAATATGTCTAATTGAAGGTTTGATCATTCGGTTATTAGCATCTCAACATCATTGCCGACTGTATGCATGAGCTCTTCTTTAACAGTAGACAAACCAATGCTACTCGCTGCAATCAATGTAGAAGGTTTGAAACATTTTCCAGGATTATGCTAGACTCCAGCGATAACGCCCACTTAAACAATAACAACAAAGGCGTTTTAAGCGTTAATGATTTGTAACTAACGATACTCGCTCTCAATATTATGGCCACGTTCGGAACACAAAAACATGCTACGAAGGAACGTGCGTATTAAACCGGATATAGAACAGAACACAAATATTGATCCTCGCTCGTAAACAAAGGATATTCTTCCATTATATTTTCGTGAGGTCTATACGTGATTGCAACAGCGTGTTCGAAAGTGTTTTCAATTTTTCAAGGGCATATTTATTTGTGAAGAAAAAAAGAGCTGCCTCGATTTTGGTGGTATGTATGCACGTGTATATTATGACTGCTATATGTTCTTTTAATTTTTGCACACACCAGCCTTGACGTGTCCATGACTGACAGTACAAAATAAATAAATAAATAATCATGAATAGATGAGTAAGGGCGTAAACAAGAGGGCTTCATCTTAATAACATCCAGATATAATTGCTCAAAAACAGCTCAAATTGAGCTTTGACCATGGGGACGCACTTGTCAATGTTACGCCACTTACTCAAGTGTTCAAAATCACAGTTCTAGAAATGACATGCGCACAGTATCGTTTGTCGGGACATAATCATTATAAACGATCGTACCAAAGAGTCGCAGCTTTCTACACGCCAACAAAAACACACACTCTAAAAAAAATTATCACAATGTACAAATACTAGGTACATAAAGCTATAGACATCTTGCTAAATCAAAGTGATCCCACCGGCGTAATGTCGCACGAGGCATCTTGGTTACCTTAAGGTCACGTTTTTAGAGCGCAGCTCTTAGGCGCCTGTTTCCGGCTTGAGCGGCGTCGGCGTCGCCGTCCTCGTCGGCGTCGGCGTAAGAGTGAGGTCACGTGACCCCCGTGATGTCACGTGACCTCGGTGGCATCACGTTACCCCCGTTAGGTCACGAGGGCCACGTGACCTCATGGTTACGCCAACGGCGACGCCGCTTGGAGGGAGGAGTGGCAGGCAAGATGAGGAGGTGAGGAGGAGGGAGCTTTGACCATGGTTAGGCACTCCTCAGTACCTTTCCCTCCTCTTCCTCAAGAGCTGCGCTCTAATTCGGTGTTACAGGGGGTTGTAAGTGGCTTTCATTTTTGGTGTCAATTTGTCACCCTCAACATACTCTTTTTCCGAATTACCCTCGCATCAGTAAGAATAATGGGGGCGTAAGTACACGCGCTGACCGCGCTCGCCTTACATGTATGAAAAGTTCGACGTAAATAACAAAAAAAGGCATTGATGACTGCGCATGCAAAATATCCTTTGTTTTGAGTTTTTGTTTCAGAACAGCTACTACTGCACACAAGAGCACGCACAGTGCGCATAGCTACGCTCGAGCACGCTCTTTGGTGCTTGGGTAATGTAGCAAAATGTCTATTCACGACATCCCATCACGACCAAATGCAGTGCGCACATTTTCGAATAGGTGACTTTCCTCAAATTAATGTTGTTGCCTACCAATACGGATAGAATGCTGGGGCATGTTTTTGGGGGACTCCCGACGCACCAGACTTTGTGCGCACGTAAACAAAGGAAGTAGTATTGTACTGGACCAACTATCCTGTTTCGTCATCTCAATGTCCTGGACTTCTTTAATTATTCATGACACGGAAGGGTCATGCTGAACTCTGGAGTGGTTGCCAGGCCGCCAGAAAACGTATGAGACGCGGCAAGCCTTACTCCTACTTTCCCCAAGTTTAGGCAGGTTCTTAAAGCCGGTAGAGGTCCGGGTGCTGGGGGCCTTACGGTCGCTAAGGTCAACGAGGGCTCGCACGAAGATGACTGGGTGCGATGCAAGCGCGCGCTGACTTGAATTTATTGCAGTACTGAGATGCACTACTTTGTAAACAAGGCCGTCAAAATAGAAATGATGCTACTCCTCTCGATGGCAAAAAGAGGCACCATAATGCAACGCGGGCAGTGTTGTATTCGTAGATTTTTAAGAAATAGTTCATTGGATGCGTGGAGTTACGAAAAGGTATGTGCGCGTATACATGGTAATAAAACAAAATCCACGATGAAAGATATGTGCAGCATAGCTTGCACAAATTTATCTGTACAAAACTTTTCCGAATGAGAGGAAGTTCTAGAACTATTTTGAAAGCGATGCTAGATTAAAATTCCTTTTCCTGAAACGAATTGAAGTCGCTGACAGCGACCGGTAAAGCGTGCTTTGCCGCAGTAAGAGTAAATGTGAGGTGAAGCCACTTCAACGAAATTCGGCATTGACGGCCGTGTTCCGCTTCTTATCCGCATAGAAAGCACGGCGGAATTTGAAAGAGAAAGCCATTCCGGTTTTCAAAAATAATTTAACATAAATATAACATAAAGCAAAGGTAATAATTATGGTGCAAATATACGAAAGAACAATCTTATAAAGCAACTTTCGCTCCCTTGGATGAGGGGTCAACTTGTAACGCATGACTCGAGATTCGAACCTCTAAATATAAAAGAAATGCTCTATATCTTTTCTTTCTAAATTAAGGAGATTGGAATAACAATAAAAAAAAAAAACGTTCCACTATCTAGTATAAAACAAAGAAACTGTTTGACATCATGGCGTTTACCTTTGCAAGCTGTTTTGTTGTGCTGTTTCTTTATTTATTGAAACAAAAACGTTCCACTAGAGTTTACAAACAAACAAACACAATACTGTCTTACGGTTTCCCAGCCGCCTTCCCAAAAAACACTGTGAGGCCCTAACATTAGATTACAACCAAGTAGGCCAGAAAGACGGCAAACAGTGCAGACAGAGAGAACGAAAACAGGGAGCCGCCTAATGCGCGCACAAACAAAGCCTGTTCTGCATTTCTAAACGAAGAAGAAAGAAAAAAGAAAAGCTTTCAAACACGCCATAAATTTGCAGAGTATGTATAAGAAAAAAGAGCTGAAGGGTTTTTAGAAGTCAGACCGACAAGAGAGGCCTCTTTACATCTGGCTTTGAGAAAGCCAAATAAACACAGAGGACGAAGAGAAGATCGAAAAAGAGCCCACACGAGGAGCCAACCGCAAAACAGGCGGAGTTTAAATAAACGAAGAGGACATCTTCTAAAGTAACGTAACGTCGAGTGAGGAACGCGAGAAAAATAAATTCAGTGGGAGCCATGGAGAAATGCCATTTTTAAAAAGCTGGTCTGCCTTACCTTCGTCCTTTTATTTCCCGTGGCTACTTCAATCTCACAGAGAGGCCCTTTTCTCCGACAGACTCCACCTACCTTCCTGCTTCTAGGCATTCTGCACTCAATTCGCTTTCTTTGATGCTTCTACGTTTTAAATTCTGCTGTTGCCACACTTTGAACCAGCGGCATAAAAAAACTTGCAGAAACGCAGATATGAAAAAAACAAATGTCGAGCATTCACAGGTCACATGAAGGCCTGTAACTTTTAGTTGAGCGGAAGGTCATGGCTACCGGACGTTA
The DNA here is from genome assembly GCF_016920785.2 of Ixodes scapularis. NCBI lineage: Eukaryota > Metazoa > Arthropoda > Arachnida > Ixodida > Ixodidae > Ixodes > Ixodes scapularis. The sequence continues at coordinate 75,961,207 of NW_024609837.1, forward strand.
AACTGAGTCCACGGGACAGCGCATATCTTCAAGAGTTGTCCAGGATGTGGTGGAGACACGATTCAAAGGGAGACAAGGCAAGTAATATGCCAAGTGTTTGACTTTTTTTTAAATTGAAAACTATATGTGAAAGGTACACTAATACTGTTTGTATAGTTGAGTTTTACGGCAAGAGGTGCATGTTATGGAGGACTAGGCCTCACTATAAGTAAGATAATTACCTCAACTATTCTAATTATCTTTATAATTATTGAGAATGGCGATACGGTTGAAACTAGGGAGTTGCTGAGCGTCATCAAAAACTACCAAATCAGCCAATTTTAGAAGGACTCGATATACCTCTGAAGTGCGGGGTTGCGACAAATGCACCACTCGTGCAAGAGGCACAAGTCCTGCTGTGCAAGAGAACGCATATGATAATCGTAGTATGTGAGTTTTGGCACAGCTAGCCTTGTGCCTCTTGCACGACTGCCTGTCTTTCGCCCATCTATACACTTCATGGTTCAAGTCTTTCTAAAATTGACTGTATCAGTAGTTTTCGATGACGCTCAGCAAGTCTCTAAGTCATCTATTCATTTATTTGAGTACCTTCGCAGCCTGAGGGCACTACAGAGGAAAGGGCAAGTAACAAAACGTAATGCGAAAATGATAATAAATGCAAACTTTTAACAAGACAAAAAGCAGTCAGGGCGACTGCTGACAAAAATGGCTGGTTATTGCATTTCTAAAGAAATTAATTGATAATATGGAAACTAAATATGCGGGAAGGTGGTTTCACTCCGATGACGACCTGGGAATAAAAGAGTCGATGTAGGCGGAGATGCGACACTGGGGAATTTCAACCTTATACTGATGATCAACGCGAAAGGAGATGTGCGGGTGCGGGAGATTAAGTTTTTGTTTTAGATTAGAGATAGAGTAGTATATGTTATGAAAAAGCGATAGACGAGATACTTTACGGCGCAGAGAACGAAGTGGCTAAGGTAAGTTAAATTTCATGGATGACACACTGGCTGAACGGTGATAATTACATAAGATAAACCACGCGTCACGGTTTTGAATAGCTACAATGTTAAATTCTAGTGTAGCCTGACCGGGATCCCTGATTGCTGCAGCTTACTCCAATTTAGAGCGCAGCAGGGTTTTGAATAAAAGTAATTTCAGTGGCATTGGTGATAAAGTAAAATTCCGCTTTAAGCAACCGAGCATGAAGTTTTCGTTCGCAGTAATATGGTCGATGTTAGCGTTCCATGACATGTTATCAGTAATACGAACGCCAAAATATGTGTGGGAAGCTACGATTTCCAAGGGGTAGGTACCAAGGTGTATGAAAGTGATGAGTTACGTCGAGATACATGCATCGCTTTTCATTTGTTAATGCTAAGAGACATACACCACGCATTACACCAGTCCAAAACAGTTTCTAAGTCAGTCTGAAGAAGTTGAGCATCGCAGTTATTAGTAATTTCGCGATAGCCAACACTGTCGTCCGCAAACGGACTAACAAAGGAAGAAAAATTCGGAGGTAAGTTGTTTTTGTAGAATAGAAATATTAGATGACCTAAGGCGGACCCTTGCGGGACGCATGAGGTGTCGAAAATGAGGTGAGAATCAGCTTGATTAGTACAGACAAATTTAAATCGATGCGTTAGAAAGTCTCTAATCCAGGATAAAACGGTGCGGTCAGTGTTGAGTTTATCAAGTTTGAGAAGTACAAGCTTGTGAAAACCTCAGTCAAATGATTTACTAAAATCAAGAGAAACGCAGTCGACCAAAGAGCCACGATCTAGAATAGAAAGTACATACTTAGAAAAAGGCAGCATTTGAGTTTCGCACGAAATAAGTTTGCGAAAGCCATGGTGACAAGGAGTGAAGAAAAGAATTATAAACTAGAAAGTTAACAAGGTGCGACAAAACGAGATGCTCCATTATTTTGCAGGGTGTACAAGTAAGGAAGATAGGCCTCCTAACAGCACACTTCCGCGGCTCGTATTTTGGCCAGCTTGGCGCAAGCTTCCCAAGTAGCACAACTCGCCGGTTTGGGACTGGGGCGGTACCGGTCTGCCGGTAAGATCCTACTGGGGCGACGCTGGAAATGCACCGCGGGGCGACAACGGGCCAGTGAGATTGCCAGTCACCGGCCAGTGACTGGAACTGACTGGGACGCCCGGCACTGGGCGTCCCAGCGAGTTCTCGGGATGCTGCCAGCACAAATCCCCAGCGTAGAACCAGTAACGCGGCAAGATACCAGCAAGACCCCAGGCTAGCGGCCTCAAGCCATACAGTTCCTGGGCTTGTTGTGTCCCAGCGAGTTCCCGGGCTGCTGCCAGCACAAATCCCCGGTGCACTACCAGCAGTACCGCAAGATACCAGCAAGACCCCAGGCTAGCGGGCTAAAATCGTACAGTTCCCGGTCTCGTCTTACAGCCTAACATGTGGTTCTGTGTACAATTTACACCTGATTAGAAATGATGTAGTTCATAAGAAGGGTAAATTTAAGAACAAATGAGTGTAAACAATTATGTCGAACTGTATATGAAAGTAAATTTCTGGCATAGGTATACACCTTTTTCTTAAAGCGACTGCCACAGCCATCTGTCGCTCATACACACGGTAGCAAATAAAACATACAAAATTGTTACCGTAATTGTTTATTGTCAGCTCCAGTGAAGCTACAGCTTGGCTGGTAATCATGGGCTTGTCGCTAGAGGAGTGCGCTGGATGAAAGAGGCTGCATGTCACGGGCCTAGAAAATGTTCTTCACACTTTTCGTGCAGCTTGTGATGCAAGTCGACCATGCACCCAGGAAGGGGAGTCCTTCATTAGAGCACCTGCAAAGAGAATCAACACCACAGTAAAATGACAGGGTAAATCAATACCAGCTGCACATTATAATCCAGAAATTCCAAAGTGGGGCGAGGGCTTAAAAGGTTAAAACAGCGCAAAGGACGACGGACAGGGTAAAGGACACGGACAGAGCGCTGACTCGAAACCAAATTTTTATTGAACTCAACGGTGCAATATATACACACTGTTGAGAGCAAAAAGAAGAATATCAGCCTGAAAAACACCCAAAACGAAAGCACAAAAACGAAGTATCACCTCTAAAAAGACAAACCAAGCTAATCAAGTGGCCAGAAAATCAGGGGCATGAGACAGGAACCCATGTAAAAGAAAAACTTTTTGCACCTAATGCACTAATTGTCTTCATTTCATTTTCAATCTGGAAACTATATCAAAACAAAAATACTTTGGTTGCCCTAAGGGACACCTGTTACAACACACTGGATGACCAAGCGGCAAAAATGGCCCAGTTATCTCATAATCAAGGTCAGCTATTTGCATGAAAAAGGCCCAGTTCAAAGAAAGGCTCGTGGAAATCATCTACTTTAATTCAAAAGGGCGTGTCGAGAGACGGGAAAACTCGCCGGAGTAGTTGGCATGTTCGTCCCGATTGGTGCGAGAGATCCAGCATTTTTAGGTAAATATAAGTAATTCATTAGGAATAATTCATTAGTCTTACTGAGACAATGACAAATCATATCCTTGACAGATTCGCGACTCTAGCAAAACGGACAGCACCAAGCGGGAAAACCGGGAACCAGCCAGAACAGGTCACTCTGCGCCTCTCCACGTCTTGGGCGGCTTTCACGGACACGTGTTGTCGACGCGGTGGCGAACAATGTAATTTGATGAAGGTCCGAATATTTCTCAAGTTTGCCTGAGTGTTCATCAGTGTGATGAAGTCTCAGTAAATTGTTTTCTTCTATCACGTGTTTGAAAGCCTGTTTACTCCACAACACACGGCCGCGTGCGTTCAATTTCTTGGATGGGGAGGTATCACGGAAAAACGTTTTGATTTCTTCCCTGTCTCGAATGACATTCAAAGTGACGACTACTCGGTAACTGACAACTGGTATGTAGAACAGTGGACTGAGGACGACAGACGAGGTGTTTCACTGGTGGGAACCCCAATGCTGCAGTCCAGTGAATGGGAAGGTTCAATAGCTGCTTTTCTTGAATTTAGTTGTGTTTGATTAGCGTCAAGATTGAGCCACCCACACTGGTCGGTGCATTGGCTATTCATCTTTGCTGCTTTTTGCCGAAAAAGCCTCTGGACCACACCGAAAAAGTTGGGCTGATTTCGCATCTACTTGATTCTGGAAAACCTGCCGGCTGCATACGATTAATGAGGGATATTGTCTGCTTTCAAAAGGTGCGGGACGCGTCTCGCAAAGTTAGAAGCTGTCATGACATTATGATCTATTGCGCCTCCAATATTTATAATATACCCTCGTTGAAGCCAGCAGCAATATTCGTCTACATTGTTCAAGTTTTCCGGCCACAAAAGATACTCTATTTCTCCATTCAGGATTTGAAGTCAAATTTAATGCAGAGGGGTTCTGCGTGAATCTCCGATGAAGACTCTCTTCAAATTTGTCCGCAATCATCTCCGTGCTGCTGGCTAGAACCATATGGCTGAGTTTAGGTAGTATCTCTCTGTCTGTCAAATATACTTTGATTCAGCAGTTCACCTAATAGCAAGTCAAGCAAGCTCATATTTCAGCCCAAATAATATACTAATATCCCTTTAGTGGCACATGGTACGTAATATAATGCATAATTCGCACATTCGTCAAAATGACTTCTCGATTGTCACTAAAACCTGAGTTGAAATAGGAGTATCAGCTGCTTAGTGGGGCTCAAGAAGCTCAAGCTTGGCTCAACAAGCGCTTGCTTAATTTTCGTAATTTTCCTGCAGCCTGTGTTGCTGACCAAACAGACGACTGGAGCTGTTTCTTAATACGCACAAAGCTCGATTTCGCCGGCAGATAAGTCGTATGGTCAAGGCATGCGAGTTAGCTGAATATTACTGTCGGTGGAACAATTCTGTAGTCATCGCTGCTTTCCTTACCTGATCAAAACTGATTAGAGTCTATTACCGTCTCTCCGGAGCGCATAGTTTCGGTATTGAGCGAAACCTCCGAAACAAATGTTTGACATGAAAAGAACAAAAAGCACCGGGAAAACAAAAATATGCTCTGCAAGTTTATGTGCACCGGCTACGCTTAACCGTCGCAGTTGAAATACCTATAAAATAGGGCATTAAACAAAAGAAAATTTGTTAAATTGAATGCGCTACACGTTAAGGCGGCCCGGCCAAGCCGACGTGACCTGTTCCCAGCCGCCATGTTTGTTTGGTGGTGGCGCCCCCTATAGATCGTTGGAGTCGCGAATACAGCTCATTAATGGACACATACTAATGAGGTTGGGTAGACACATGTAAACATATAATAAATTGCAGAGTATGGCCGCTGTGTTCCCACATAATGGCAACCTGACTAAAACTCATCTGCAGACTTCACCAAATAAAAAATAGCGACTTACACAGAAACTATACCCGTTTTCACCTCAAGAACCGCAGTAAAACAAGTCCGGCTCCTCGCGGAGCATTACTAATTTACCTCTTTATGCGAATAATTGAGATATATGTAGGTGAATTTTAGATTAGATATATGTTATCAAGACGCACACGTTCCAAACGTTAAAAGCACCGCTTTTTTCCTCCGACAAACAAATCTCGTAAGAACTACTTCGCGCAGCGTATGAACATTGCGCAAAATTTACTTTTTTCTTGAGGTGAAAACGGGTATAGTATATATTATTAGCGTCTACCATAAACTCACATTGAGTGTTCACCATCGGCATGCCCCGTGGCCCTTGAAAATGCCTGCAAGCCTCACTTACTTTAAGCATGTGACATCATATGACAAGAAACATTCCCTCGTGATCATCATTAATGTCTACAGGTGCGAACAGTTCAGGCAAATCAATAGAAAGATAACATATCAGTAGTGAGGCGGTGTACAGTGGCTGGTAGGTGCAGGTGAATATGTATGGGACATCTGTTTTCTAAGTAATATTGTTTATCTGGTCAATTTTCTTCGTAGACCCATCACATATTGAGACAAGGTTCTCAATACAGTGAAAAACAGGAAGGAGGAGTGAGTTCCAGATTTAGTTTTGCACAAGCTATGTGGCAACTGACTTCATCCTGTTAGAATTTATTGGAGTGGATCTGGGTATGATTACGTCTAGCCCGACAATACTGCCAGGAGCACCTTCAAAACCTTCAGAAAAGGGTAGAGGAAGTTTGAATCATAATTTCCGTATTGCAATGAGAGCTGCTGATACTGAGAGTTGATGTGAGCAATGTCGGCCATCATTCTGCCTGAAATATCTACGCGTTAGCCACCCCCTATCAGAAAAAGTTTTAGCGGAGCGCTTTTTACGGCCCGCTCCGCTCAGCCACTGAGTGGGAAAGTAACCAGGCACGCACGTAATGCTCAGTCGGCAGTGGTCATTGGGGTGCAGGAATCGTCTGCTCCATTGGCATCTGCGCTCCGACTGGTTGTTGCTGACTGAGCGTTGTGAGAATGCAGGTGCTTTCCTTTTGAGTGGAGCGGGTCGTAACAATGCTCAGATAAAACTATCTAATGTCTATGTCGCAGCCTCAACAGTCAAACGAGCAGTCTTCTTCCTCGCTTGCACAATAGACCAAAATTGCACTGCATTCTGCTTTAGAGGCTTGTTGGCATGTTTCACACTCACTCTCTGCAGACAGCTAGGACTGCCGGTAAGCGAGGAAAAAAAAGTGTGAACACATATTACGCACGCCAAAAGAAAACATCAATGGGACTACACGAGACTGCATTAAAGTTGCCAATTCGGCGCGTTTTATACCGCACAACCACTGTGTGTGCACAAGTCAACTAGCTCTACTTATACCGCTCAGCACACCACAGCTAGGCTGAATCACATAAGTGTCACACTTGCCGAGCTTGAAGTACAGTCGTGATCTCTACGAGTGTGAACAAGCGATCGTCGACTGCTCAGTACTGGGAGCATCATGCGCCAGCGGACTTGCTCTCCTTTTAAAATGCCTTGCGAACAAAGCATGGGGAGTCATCTGATAAGGAGAGAATGTCACCTCGGACAGCACTGAACAGTTGATAATCACCTGCTTACCTTCATATGGATCAAGTTTCTACCTGGCCGAAGTAGGCAGTATGTGCGCAGCAGAAGCGGCTGTACTGAAACCTCAAAAGGATGAAAGATCAAAACAGGCTTGGTAATGTTTCACGTTGCAAGTATGCCCATGGAAATTTCACTTTCTAAAACATAAACACGCATTTCAAATTGTCACCCAGGACAAGCTGCTATTACACAGCTGTATATATAAGCCAGCTTACCATCAACAACCTTTGCAGACTGCCATGGACCTGATCCTCGGCTCGGCTGGTGATGCAGGAACGAATTGGCCTAGTCGATGCTAGCTTCCGTTCGGCAAGGGCTGCACCGAGTATGAAGGTGAAAAAAGTGCTGTAGATTACGTGAAACAAACAAAAGCAATCCTAGCATCCACAATTCGCTAGAGGCACTGAAAACAAAAATCAGAGGTTGGGTCAATTATGTTAATGCAATATACTTCGGACACATACCATGACTGCAGGTAAGAAATTTGCTGCCTTCAATCTAGATCTGCTTGAAAATCTACAAGCCAAATAAATATTTTATAAGCTGAAATATATTTCGATGGAACTACAAAATCTGAAGACTATCTCTGCAAATATGGTGCTATCTAGTGCACCAGAGATGTGTAGAATTGGATTACAGTGTCCCCCTTACAAAGATTGAAGCAAAACAAGTATAGAGTCTGCCGTGCCACTACAGTAAAACCTCGTTAATTCGGATCTCGTGGGACTGTCAAAAATTTCCGAATTATGCGAAAGTCGAAATATCGAAAGGACAAAGAAAGCTGCGCGAAAACGTTTCCCTGTGACATACCTATATTTTGAGAAGAAATCTGTTATTACCGCCTGCTTTCTGGACGACACCTGGGCGGAGACGGCAACTTTCCTTAGCGCGGTCGAGTGCTCCACCGCACTCGCACTGTCGGAGCTACGCATCCCGTGCACTGACAATGTAGCACAGCAAGGACTCTTCTAGTTTCGGGTGCACCACCTTCCAAGGCCGCTTTCTTTTCGCATTGAACTTCTCGCTCTCGAAAGCCCGTAGGATATCGGCCACAATTTGCTTTTCTTGACGTCGCAACTTTCCATCACTTGTCAAGAGACGCCGCCCTCCAAGGCCCTCAGTATTTTCACTTTCGTTGCTAAATTCTTAGCCTAGTACAGCTGCAACGGAAAACGAGTAGCACAACTGACCAGTAATCGGAGTGGCGAAATCGCGACACCCGGCGCTATTTTTCCCAAGCGCCGATAGCGAGAGTGCCAGTCACGTTGCATTTTTCATTGCGGGGGTGGCCGGCGAAAAATCGAGGGATAGGATAGTTGTTAAAATGGCGGGCTTTAGGATCCCCGCGTTGAGGCATAAAACGTGACTGTCACTCTCGCTATTGGCACGCTCGGGAACAATAGCCCTGCGTGTCGCGATTTTGCCATTCCGGTCGTCGGTCACTTGTGCTACCCTTTTCCCGTTGCAGCATTGCTTCTGCCGCTTCCGTGCCAGAAGAGTAACGCGCTGAAGCACGGCGATCCAGAGCAAAACTGGTACGAAACACGGAGAACCGGAACAGCGAAGAACCATGGGAAAACCGGAAAAACCATGTGTGCACTTCGGATGGATAGCGGTCATACCTTTTGGAACAGGCGGTAGCTAGCGCCACCGGCCGAATTCGTCCGAATTAACCATAGTGCGCCGCGTTCCCTCCGAATTAATGAGCGTTGGCTGCCCCTGACTAATACATACGTTTGACGGGACCGGATCGGCAGATCAAATTATCCGAATTAGCGAGGGTTGAATTAACGAGGTTTTACTATACAGCAGACACGACTTTACTGAGATCTCGTGGAGATCAGACTTCGGAACAGGCATGAAGAATTTGGCACGAGAAATATGCCAATGTCATTATTCATTTCTGCAACATTAAAATGACTCTGAAAGTGTGACCAGCTGCAGGGGGTATTCCCGCAAATCTTACGAGTTGTGAATTGTAGGCACAGTGCCTTGGTTGTGTTCATGTGCGATATATGACCAAATACCATAGAGACCTATACTGCAAACCTCTCCGAAAACCAATGGGTGCGGTGGCGAACGGCGTGAGTGGCGCTTTTCACCTCTCTTGCCGTTCACTTGTGTTTGTGTGTTTCCACTTCCATTGGGAAGGCTTCAGCCATTATTGGGTGCACTAAATAAACAAATAAAAATACAAACACAACACACACAGCAATACTGGCAGAAAGTCGAGACACACTTCTGTTGTAAACTCAGCATTCCGCTTGCGAATGGGATGTGCAATTCCCCTTCAGGATTTCATTCCACGTGAGTGGCATCGGAATTGCTAAAGGCCAGTCCATAAACACAGTCTGTGTTAAAAATAATCCTATCAGCAATAAGTTGCTATTATATTGCTCAATATATAGAGAACCTTACCATGAACAGCCTTGGCAGTCTTCCATGAGGCCTGGCCTTCAGCAGAGGAAGCTGTCATTCTGTGTCGTCTCAGGACACTCACATCAAAATGGCTAAAGTGAATGCCAACTTCAACTTGGTAGGACTGCAGCAACTATAAAGATGAAAACACAGATTAGAATATACGATAAAAAAGATCATGGACCAACTTGAAAAAAGTTCACAAAAAGACAAGGACAAAAGGACAGGAACACATAGAACGCAGACTGGTGCACACTCGCGACTTCATCTATTGAACATAAAAGAAAAAAGGAAAAGGATCAGAGAAATCAGAAAGGCTGTGTTCGGAGAACTTGAGCTTCAGAAACCGGGGCGTGAGCAAAAGATGTCAGCTAGATTTTTTTACAGACACTTTGGAATTAACAACATCCTTTCCATGCAATAAGGTGGTGAGCTCATTCTGATTGAACACCCTGAAAAATAACAGACAAAAACAAGGAATAATGGAGAGGAATACATACACTACATACGAGTGTAGACTCCCAACTCACAAATCGAAGAAGAAAAAAATAAAGAATACGGAAGGAGCTTTAGCATAAGTTCGAACAGGTCCAAGTCGAATGTGCTAACTCCCACCCATATATGCATAAGACTGTAAACACAATTTTCTTGGCAGCTCAGGTAACAGACGGATGTGCGGACACATTGGTTGCCCATATTATGAATAATAAAGGCCTAAAATAATCCCCTTTTATGTTTTTCACAGTATCTGCTAATTATTCACGTTTTCTTTAAAAGCCTCGTCCCACTAGAGCGACAAATACCGATTTTTGTCCGACGACACCACAAAGTTCCGTGTCGCCGATGCTGTCCCACTGCAACGGCCGAACGCCCGCGACAATCGCCGACAAACGATCGACAACGGACGAGTTCTTGTCTGTTGTTGGACTTGAAGCGCAGCAAGCAGTCCCGCCGAGGAACACCTCTCGGATACAAACTTATCCTCCCCGCCCGCTTGTGCCCTCTGTTGCCTCTCTTTCCACCCTTCTACCCTTCCTCCCGTGGCTTGCTCCGCCGCTCGACCTCCAGAGAAGCCCTTGGCGGCCTCTCCTCGTTCCCGCAGTTCCGGTCCCTCGATTGCTCATAGTGGTCGCGGGCGCGGCTTGCTCGCTGGCGCTGGGCAATCATGTTGCGAAAGGGTTGTCTGTGGCTGGTTTTGCTCGCAAAAACTTGGTGCACGATTTGGTGCTTCAAGACGCCGAGGTCTACGCCCCTGCATCAGGATGGACACACCCATGTTCGAGGACTGACCAAAGACCGCTCACCACGAAGTAGGACACGACGCTCCGCGGCTAGCCATTCCGGCAGACTAGACTTGTCATCACGTTCTGTGATAATCGGGATGCTGTATTGTTCCCCATGAAACGCCTGCCCTTGATCATTCGGATATGAAGTTTCAAACATTCTCAAAATCGGGGTGAAATTCCTTGGTGATCACCTAGAATTCCTCGAACGACCCAAAAAAAAGGAACGATTCAGGTATTCTAGTTCAGAAAAAGTTTGGTGTCGATTGTCACGACTGTTTGTGGAAAGTCGCCAACGGCAAATGAAGAGAAGCAGAAGCTTTAATCAAGAAATAAAGTAATCGTCTCCACTTTCACCGTGTTTGTCGGCGCGTTTAATGCCCAAAGAGCAAAATATGAAAACCGCGTCGCCAGACTCTGTTTATCTGTGTATTTTGAAGTGTTTTGTTGACAACTCCAGTCTCACTAGGAAAGAACTTTTTTTGTCCCAGTGTCCTGCGTCGTGTCCGCCAGGTGGGACAGCGTGCGTCGTGCGTCGCTGTCGTTTGTTGCTGTCTGTCGCTCTAGTGGGACGAGGCTATAAGGATGACATACACGAGCAGTGTAAATAGTGCATAAGTAGGTGACAATTCATCGTAGACTTTAGAGAGAGATTGAGCTGTTTTTATGTATTGGCCATCAATCTGTTGCCTTAACAGACAAGGAAATTATGGTTTTAAAGTCTGCTCTTGCTAATGGGTGAATCCGCGCATTCCACTTGGGCCTGTGCTTGAGCTCCTTCCGCATTCTTTATTTCTTCTTCTCTGTTTATGCGAGTCGAGAGTCTGCGCCTGCGTATGGTTTACGCGTTACTCTGCTTGTCTCCTTGACTTTTTGTGGTGAACTGTTTTTCAAGGTGTTCAATTAGTACAAGCTCACCACATTGTTACCATCATGCAACAACAAAAACAATTACAACCTACACCATTCGCTAAAGGCAGTACCAAACAAAAAAAAACAACAACAAAAAAAAACAGGGATTGGGTGAGGTATGTCTAGCGCTATATACTTACACTGAACAAAATATACCTTACGTAAACTGTCGAGACACTAGCTTAATTCAGGACATGCTTGTAAATTTCCCCAGAAGCCCAGAAGCGGCATCAAAAATTATTTCGCGGGCACAAATTTTTGCGATCAGGAGCGGTATGCTATGCAAATCACCATGGGATGAATTCATCGCGGCACCAATTTTTGACAATTCTTTTCTGATAACGAATCACGAAAATAAAGTCGTTTGCAGACGACCGCCCGGCGGAAGCGGACTTGCTCGATCAATCAATCTCGGCCTTTTGCCTGGCCCAGCTCTCCGGACGCAAATACGCACACGGAATCCACCCGTAGTGTCTAACCTAGAGCTTAGGCGATGGAGGGGCACCGCGCTCTTCCAGACATTCTAGTTTACCAGTGAACAATACGGTGGACGGAAGCAATCACACTCCCCCCCCCCCTCCCCTTTCCGCCTCCACCCGCCTGCCGGCCGGCCGGCCGCCCGCGCGCCCGCCGGCGCCGCCGTCCCTCCCCCCCCCCCCTCTCTCCCAAAAAGTTCCGCCGCTATTGATGGACCTGGACCGAGTACACAGCCTATTTGTGAACGAAGCAAAACAGCCTCGCATAGCACCATTCGCGCACAATTAGTAATACTGTGCAAGCGATCTAGACAATAACAAGCATTTTGAACGGAAAAAATAATAATCTAGCCCTAACGGGCAAAGAAAGGAACTTACTTTGAAACGATCGTGCCATGATCTTGGCTGTTGAGCAGACTCGACGTAGCTCCACGGTTCACGGGCGCTTCCTTCTTTTTCGGACACATTTGAAACTAAGTTAAACTCCACGCATCACGACTAATTGGTAAATTGACCTCAAGACAGAGACGTGAAACACACACGGCCAAAACGGCCGGCAAAACAAGGCTGTGGATTGGATTGGATCGCGTTCGTTGGCTATTATGGATGTCTAACGACTTTACAGAAGTAAAACAATCAGCAAAGCGCATTAAAAACTATTAAAAGACACGGTAATAATAAATAATTGAGTATGTAAACATTGCCACTATATTAGAAATACGTCCTGAACACGTAGCAAAAAATTACATACGAAACTAACTGTACAATGTATTCAAACGAACTCAGCAGACATATAAGCTACTGAAAACAACATACTTTCAATTTGGCGATTTGGTCTTGGTGGTTAACGCGCGAAGGTGGTGATTGTGTGGTCGGTGGTCCGAATCCCGATAGGGGAAAGCTTTTATTGTTTTTTTTTTTTTACTACGTTTTTTTTATTTCTTTTTAATATTTTCTGTTTTTTGCAGTTGCCGGCCCCTTACTTTAGGGTAAAAATCACGCAGAATATGAAAATAAAAAGAGCGACCCCAAATTTGAATTGATGCAATGCACAAACCGTGGCCCTCTTGTTTTGCCAGGATAAATCTCTCCCTCCGTGCTAATAGGTGGGTTGGTGTAGTACGCAAACAGCGCAAGTGCTTTCAACGAAGTAAAGAAGCTAATAATAACGGGAATATTGAGAGTAAAATGGGAAAATGTGTAAGTGGTCAAACTCGATGCAGCCGAAGTTTGTCTGAAGGCGGTCATCTTTACCCACTATTAAAACAAAAATACCGCTATTTTAAGGCAGTTATTTACCTGAGCTCATAGCGCGCTACGTATTAAGCATATCTCTTAATTTTCTAACTTCCGGAAAGTAGTACTTAATTTTCTTCTGGTACATCAGTGATGTTTCCCTCGCCTGCCGCCTGATTTTACTTATCGAGGTTGCGCTCCGCAGTTTTACTTTTTTTATTAGCCCTATTCATGTTTTTATTCCTGAGATCGAAGAACAGTGCGGATAATTAAACTAGCTTTCAGAAACGGTATCGTTCGGCGTTATAACATTTATGTTTCGCAGCGTCAAGGGGTCACGTTCACAAACCCGGCTGTGTAAACATCAACAACGCATTGGTGTTTCCCGTTTTATCGTGCTAAAAAAAAAAAGTTTTTATATTTAAGTTGTTTTGGTGCGGTATGTCGTATAACACAAGCTATCAGGGGACAGGTCGTCTGGCCATGTGAATATTTGAAATATTTCTGCTAGATGGTCGTAACTTCCACCGAAAACAGTCGATTCTTGCCTGAAATAGCATATTTTCACACTCAATTAAAATCACCAATAACATAATCTCAGGAGAGTTGTGTACCTCTCGTAGCGTCATAAGCAATACACACATCTCTTTCTTGTACAGATTCTGGAAAGTAATGCGTATTATTGTTTTTGTAACTCAAAGCACGTGCTCAATCATGTTAATTGTTGTTGTTGTTGTTCTTCTTCATTCGGATTCTCCGCTATACCGCTTTTATTTTATTTTTTTATCAGAGCCAAACACGTGCGTATACCGCCGACCATCAAATTACACTAGCTTCCTGAAAACGTATTGTTCGGCGTTGTGTAATTTATTTTTCATTGCGTAGATGGTCAGATTCTCGAATCCTGAACTGCAAATTTTCCTCGCCGCATTGTTTTTTCTCGCGTTTTCGCGATAAAACACGTCAGCCTTGCCATGCTGGGATCAAATACACCAGCGTCGGCAGTTATTTGCGAAGGATTGATCAACGCGAATATTTCCACTCGCTATTCATGAATTGCCGCAGTTCGTCCGAATCTGAATGACTTGACTGCATAGTAAAACTGCAAAAAAAAAATAAATAAAATAAAACGATGTCGGTCAGTAGACGTAACTTCCATGGCGGGGCTCGCCAGTCTGAACAGCAAAGCGCCGATGCCGGCCAGTCACTGTACTTCCATGTAAATACTGGCCATCAAAGACAGCAAAGTACCGATGCCGGCCAGTTACTGAACTTCCATGTAAATACTGGCCATCAAAGACAGCAAAATACCGCTGCCGGCCAGTTACCGGAACCTCCATGGAAATACTGGCCAGCAAAGACAGCAAAAACCCGATGCCGGCCAGTCACTGCAACTTCTTCGGCTGAACTGGCCAGTGAGCAAGACGAAACCCCGACGCCGGCCGGGGCCGATAGCTCACCGGCGCCAATGGCCGGGCGCCGCCATCCTGTTACCAGGACCGGCCGGCGTAGTCCCGATACCGGCCGACGCGGTGTGCTACCTGGGTTGGGACAGGCTTGAGCCAAGTTGGCTCTAGCTCCCCACGGTCTGGCCCAAGCCTGAGTTGAGCAAGTGTGCTTCTGGGCTGGTAGTTAAGATGACTATGTTTGGGCTCCTAACTCCTAGCTTATGACTACTAATTCACAAATTAAAAACGTAATTAACAATTTTTGTGAATTATTTGCATTATTTTGAGGATTACCTATATTTAGGATTCTGCTTTAAAAGTTGTTTTCTGGTGAAATTTGGAGGTTGCTTTTTGGAGTTAATTGTTCGCTGTATGCTCAGGGCTTACCGAAGTTTATTTTTCCTAAATTACAAATTCTTCGAAATTCAAAATTATTTTTACAGTGTTCCTTTTTTACTTAAAAACAAAATAAATAAAGTTTAAGTATCGAGGCCTTCGCTTCCCTGAAGAAACCTTGACGAGCCAAAAAGGAAAAACACTTTTGTAAGCAGTTTCAGATTTCAAAGGAAGCTGAAGTTGTATCTCTTCTGAACGACTGCCTTGTGTTCTTCTGAAGATTATTTGTAAAACACCGTGCATATGCGTTTAATTTGTTTTTCTGTAACCTCGAAGTAATGAGTTTTTTTTTTTTTGATAACTCTGAACTAACGGAAAATCTTCCGGATCAGGCTTCTCGGATTTTTTCCTTACTTATTCGAAGACACGAAACCCAACCATCCTTATGTCTCTCTGGCAGGATAACACACCTACACAAACCGGATTACAGTATCTTTTATTGTATTTGTTTTAATAAATCTGCTCCAATTTAAGATTTTACACTCTGTATAAAGCCAAAGGTATACGAAATACAGTACCTTAAAAATAGACAAGAAGGCTAGCAAGGTACCACAATATAGACAAGAAAAACAAAATAGACAGCGAGATAGATGACTTACCACGGAAATGACTTACAAAGTAAACAACGAAACACGCAGCGTTCAACAAAACAAAAACAGATAAGCCAACGTACAAAGCAAAAAAAATGCAAAGACAAATAACATACCGAGAAGTCAACAAATCAGGCAATCTATGAGATATACAACGAAACAGACATCTTAAAGGCAAGACGGTGAGAGCAGTAGACAAGAAAATTCAAAACGTGCGAAGCCCACCACGTATGAAGTCGGCAACAAAGAAAAGCAGCCTTATCCACGCGAGTAGCAGAATTCGTCTGTATAAATCTGATGTTGCAGGCGGCACAACAAATTGCAATCGTCAAGGCCCCGGAGAACCACTGGCGACAAATGTCACCAAAGGGCATGGGCTCCAAATTTAGTCGCCGCAAGAGCCAGAACGAGATCAAACTTGCCTCCCGCGGGGGGAGCGAAGATAGCGTTCCCAGACGGTTGGTTCATCTGCTAACGCGAGCGAAGAACGCGGCTCGTCTGCTACGATGCGCCATTCCCAGACGCTTATAGTAGGCGCACGCCGTGCGTTGTCTACTTATAAAAGGAAAACAAAAATTATTGTTTGTCAGGAACCGAGCGCCATGGCCAAGTGACAACGGACGTTGACTGGAATTGTGGTCGTGTCTTATTTCACGTTGAGAGCCATTCACAACTCGCACTTCGTTTGCAAATTTCAGTTTGTTCTCCTACCATACACAAGCTGACATCGACCTATGAATGAAGGAGTTGTATGAACACCACGTCAAACGCCACGACACCTCTCGCGCTGTTCGTATGTCCCTGCAGATGTCTTCAAAAGAATATTGCAAGATTTTGAACTCGCGATAGCGTCTGACATGACTTATTGGATGATTACGTGAAAGCTGCGGCGCCACAATTATTAAGCAGTTGAGAACGCACTCGCTATCACATTTATTGCCCAAATTCAAACCCCAGGTGGCTCCTTCGATACACCTATGGCTTTCTTCAAGTGATCCCGCATAGTCATGTTATCCTAAAACACAATAAAATCATGAGAAGCATGAACAGAATTTTTCGGACCAAAACAAGACTGGTTCATGCGGCATTATAATTTAAAAAAAATTGAAAGTAACCTTACTACACTCAGTGAACTCTAAGTTCACAAGGTAGCGGACGACATGCTCATTCGACCTCCGACGGCATTGCATCATGTAATTACTCCCTCTGCCTAAACTCACACCCGAAATCGGGGGCAGGCGATTAAAGGCAGAATAATGACAATTCCACTGAACACGTAGCTTCGACCGCCGCGACATTTTAGCATTGCACAGAGTAGGCTTGCTTTTTTGATAATTTCACAGCTATAATTATGTGCTCTCACTGGGCTCAGAATACTGTAATCAATTCATTAAAAAAAAGAAGAACCCTCCGTCCCTATTGCTGGTAAAAGAGACAAAGATTGTTGGGTAGAAGGAGCTCCTAGGTAAACAAAAAGCACTTCATACACAGCATCTTCAACTGACCGCAAGCTGACCGCGGGAAAAATAAGATAAAAATAATAAAAGTTAAAAAAAAGCGAATCCTCTTTCCTGCGCTTATGCGACCTCAGACCACGTGACCATCAGCATTAAGCAGAGAACAAACTGCCCAATAGAAAGTACAAAAATACCGCCAACTCAGCGATCGCGACCTGCATTCAGAATCCTCCGAATTAGGACCCAACCAAGCGCACCTGACCTGCAGCTTCCAGAGCTTCGCCGGTCCAAGAATTAGGACGCCGCACCCAGTGCGCACCTTCCCACAGTCACGCCAAGGACCGGAAAATTGTCCAAGGGAAATACCCCTTCCCGACCTTCACTTTCTCGCAGTGTACTCATAGTAAAACCTTCGCCAATTCGCCCTCTTTCAGGAGAATATTTTTCTGAACACTATCACACTTTTAATTAAGGTTTTGTTCTTTTTTCTGAGGATGTCCTTTTTCAACCACTTATTTTTACGTTGGGGTTTCGCGGAGGATTCCACACCAACGTGTCGCCATTAGGGAACACCTCTTTCTTGACATGCTCTCTGCAGTGGTGTCGGTCAAACATCCTTACCTGGCGTATACTCCTTCCGGAAGAAGCGTTGTAGACCCGCTTTTTCAGCAACATTCCCGTAAAACCCAATCCTACAAATTTCATTCTTTAGGAAGGACACGTTCCCAATTTTGAATCATCAAAGAAGGTAAAAAATATCTTAGCAGAAGAACTACCTTACTTTACCTCATTCTTCAACAATATTATTCTTAAGAACATTTCCTGAACACGCTTTTTCGAATATACTTTTCCCCGGAAACCCGTATTTTAGCGGCATCCTAAAAAAAATGTTACTTCAGCTCTCCTTCTTTTGAAGACGCAGCCGCGGTTCCAAGGCTTCTGTTTTGCGCACGGCTGCTCCTGATTAAGGAAAGGGGTATTCGGAAAGGAGGAAAGCAAATGTCGCGCGGAAGCAATTCTAATTTGCCGCCTGCGCACTTCACCTAATACCTTTCACCGCGTGTTTTCGCAAATACATTTGTTTTATCTTTCTATCGACATGTTACAAGGCAACTACTGTAACTAATGAAAACTGCCGGGCACGTCCATTACACTGAAGACCTCGTTTAGAACGACAATTGGATGCGTATAGTGACATTTTTCGTTCCTGATTAGGAAGGCTAACTGCCACTTAGTTCCTGTTAGCAAAATTAGGCCCTCGGGTTTCGCATATGGCAAGAAAATCGCCGAAATAATTTGAGTACGATTAGCCGTTTGTTAGATTCAGGGTCGGAGGTAATGGTCCCCTTGTGCCTTCCTGCAACTCACGGCCTACATTTGTCGCTGGAAAGTGCAAACTCGTTTTAGAAACAAAATGCTCACCAGTAGAATCAATATATCACTGAACATAACGCTCGTGTTGTGTAAATGAAAATGAACTCGACCATAATATGTCTGCTTCTTGAGATTGTCTCAAAAAACGAAAACAAAATGGCGTGGACATAACACGCATGCTGTTGGCACTTTTCAACGAACAACCAACAGCAGGAGCTTCATGCACCAAAACGGTACAACGTATGCATTCAACATTTCAACAGTTCCACATGGCATCCGTGGTTGGAACGACCTCTCCAATTCCATCGTAGATTTTGCTGACGCCTTCCTGTTTCGAGAATCATCAACTTCATCATTTCATAAGGAACTGGTTAGGTTTTTGTTATGACCTCTGGTGACTTATTATTGTGCATTATTATTGAAACTATGTTTTTTTTAGATATGTGCTTTGTAGTTGTATTTATATCAGGTCCTCTTTTGTTCTTTTATTTTGGTAGATAAATATGGGTAGTAGTGCATAGAGAATGCTTTGTACATATTCAAGCCTCATAGACGCGCAGTTGTCAATGTTCTGGGCTTATTTGACAAATCTTCGCTGTCAAAACTCAAATTTGATGATGCGACATCATCTTTCGACTAACACGTGCTACCATCAGCAAAAAAATCGATTGCGGCCGTCCTCGAAGCGCGAGACTTCAAACGCTTCCGAGGAGGTGCGCCGCGTAATGAAGACGCTATGCTCGAAGCGCGGAGGGATCATCCTCGGCTGCATGTTCCGTTATGACATATCGCCAACTCGTGAGTCGAAAAAAAGTAACTCTACGGAAACTGAAACTGAAACTGAAACCTAACCTAACCTAACCTAACCTAACCGAACCGAACCGAACCGAACCGAACCGAACCGAACCTAACCTAACCTAACCTAACCTAACCTAACCTAGCCTAACCTAGCCTAACCTAGCCTAACCTAGCCTAACCTAGCCTAACCTAGCCTAACCTAGCCTAACCTAGCCTAACCTAACCTAACCTAACCTAACCTAACCTAACCACCAGATGCCGTAACTTGCCCAGAAACGCATTGGAGGCTTTGCAATGGAGCTCGCAAACCGTTGATCACAATTAATCTGTTTTCACAGACATCCTAGGCAAACTTTTAAAGGTATAAGATGTTCTTATTTTAGTGGCGCATGGTGGTTGTGGTGCAGATGCAAATTCGAAGAACACAAGCAAATGCGCTTCCGATCCGTGCGCAAAGTAAATTAGCACTAGACAGATACCGGTACATGTATAACTATTAGCAAGTTGCTTCACCAGCGCCCTGAGGCCTGTCTGAATTCTAGTTTTTAGAGCGCAGCTCTTAGGCGCCCGTTTCCGGCTTGAGCGACGTCGCCGTCGGCGTCGCCGCCGGCGTAACCGCGCAATGCATTATGGGTTAATTTCCCCGCTAATTCTAGCGGAACAATTTCCCCGCTAAATATAGTGGAAAAATTTCCCCGCTAAAACTAGCGGAAAAATTTCCCTCTAAATCTAGCAAAAAAAATTTCCCCGCTAAATCTAGCGGACAAATTTCCCCGCTAAATCTAGCGAAAAAAAATTTCCACGCTAAATCAAGCAGATAAATTTACCCGCTAAATCTAGCGGAAAGATTTATCTGGGGGTCACGTGACCCCCAAATCACGTGACTCCCCCCACCCCAAGGTCACGTGACATGCCCCAGGTCGCGTGACCCCCCACGTGGACCCCCTTACCCCGAGGGCACGTGACCCCATCAAGGTCACGTGACCTCGGGGGGGGGGGGGGTCACGTACGTGGCCCCTCCCCCAAGTCATGTGACCCCCCCCGAGAACACCCTTCCCTTCTCCTCCTCAAGAGCTGCGCTCTAATTCGGCGTTACAGGGAGTTGTAAGCGACTTTCACTTTTTGCCCTGTTATATTAGCCAATAGTAGGTTCCATTCAATAAATAAACAAAAAAAACAGTGTGTTAGTGTCTTAAAAAAGAACTAAAAAAATAGCAAAGCGCAGGAAAAGGAACGAAAAGAGAAGAGCAATATTTAACACAAAATTGAGTAAAATAAAGGATGGGACGACCACTAAAAATGGCTACGAGGCGAATCGACAATGATTGCTAGTTTATATAGGGAATATAGAATGTGAGCGCGTTTCCTTATTACAAAATAAATGGTACCGCATATCATTGCATCTTTTTAAGGCAATCGAAACATGTTATGTTTCATCTAGCATCCTCAGTGCCTGTGTCTGTCGAAGCCGCCAACAACTGCAACTTTAACTGCTCGTGCGTTTCTTGGGGGTTCATCATGACGAACACTGAAAATATGCACGAGCAGCCTGCTAAGTTACCTAATCTCAAAATAAAGGTCGCAGTTTGGCATTCTACGACCTTCAAGAATTTAGTTAAATACGTGGCTTCAGTAATCAATGCTCGAAGGCATTTGAAAAAAGAGTCTCGGATCAGTTCCAAAGAAGGAAAACTTTTAAGATCGGCCTCCTGCTCTCGTGAAAATCATATATATCCTACCGTTGAAGACACGATTAAGAATCCCATTGCATTCCTGCAGGGCCGCATTCTCTAAGATACAATTCGCCTTACTGATGGCCGCTCTGCTGAACTCGATAGATCTTGAAGAAGCGATGAGCTAATTTTGAGCTAGCAGGTTTGCAACCGATACCGGGGCGAAATGATAATGGGCGCCGCGAACCCGACACGTGTCTACACCCAGATTGAAAGTAAGCAGATACAATCGACCTCTGTTGGACCGAACCCCGTCGCGCATTATGATTGATGTTCTGCTTTCGCAGGGAGCCTGATACATGCAGTAAAACCCCAAGAGCCGGCGTATACTTAAAATAACCATTGCCACTTCTGTTAGAATGCGTCTTCCGTTAAATTACAAGCATATAACTCCCTGGTCCGAATACCAAAAATGATGTGTCACAGCTTGAGATGGTTTAGAG
The DNA here is from genome assembly GCF_016920785.2 of Ixodes scapularis. NCBI lineage: Eukaryota > Metazoa > Arthropoda > Arachnida > Ixodida > Ixodidae > Ixodes > Ixodes scapularis. The sequence goes on from NW_024609837.1 coordinate 75,982,809, forward strand.
GAGAGCTATTCGCTTCATCTATGGAAAGTATAATCTGCTAGGTTCCCCATCTTTATAAATGATAGCAAACCATATATCATCACTCCAGCATCGTCGAAAAATTGCGAGACTAATTTTTTTTTTTGTCTTTGCTTTATCATAACAGACTCCGCATTGAATCAAGTCTATATTTATCCCCATCATCATCTAGGGAAACTAGGCACCATCATCAGTACTCCTTGGTAGCAATATTCGCTCGAGCTGACATCTCTAAGTATTCCTTCTTCCCCCGCACTATTACTGATTGGAACGCCCTCCCTTGTGACATCTTTTTTTTGCCCCCGACTTCAATGGTGCTCTTGAGAGTCACAATTTTTTATTGGTTTTCTTTCCTGGTGTTTGTACATGCATTTTTTATATTGTATATTAGGCGTTGATTATGGAATGTTTATTATGCTGATGGCGTTCATATGTATATATGTCGTTGTATAAGCAATATATATGGTTGCCATGTGTTTCTTGTTTCTCAATGCATAGTTTCGTTGTTTGTATGTACCCCACACCTGCAGGGCCCTGTTCGAAGCCTGCAGTATGTCTAAATAAAAGAAAGCAAAGGCATAAACGGTTGTAAAAAGGGGGTGGCCTGACAGGGTATTAGGCAATAAGGTCACGGTTTAATACAAAATAAATTTTTTCTATTTTTTTTGTTCAATAATTTATGTTGCAATCTACCTTCTCATAGGCGTGGAGCCACATGTAACTTAATCAACAGGACTTTGTTTTTGCGGTAAACCTTGCAAGAAACTGTGCTTGAGTTCGTGAGCCCTAAACTACGCGGGCGACCTACACAAAACTGAATAAAACATAAATAAAGCAATTCTTTTATACATTTTGCCTTTCATTTGATGTAGTTTTTTTTTTTATTATCAAATCAATTATTTAAATAAAAGATACTGGATAACGTTTGTTTGTGTACTCAGCCAGATACTCAGAAATGCAAGATCTCGTCGAACACAGTGCAGCGCGATATTGGACGCTGCTGCACTTTTTTTTCTACATAGAATCCAGGATCTCGTTCAGTTATTTTTATTTTTAGCGGATTCTTGATAGATATTTCGTACCCTCTCTAGGCTACAATAGCGGTCAATTCATACCGTGGTTACAATGTTGCCAGAACCAATAACTTGCTACAACAATTAAACCGTTAAATCACAATGTTTTCTTTTTTTTTCATTTGGACATAGATTGTAGAGTGAACGTTTTCGCATATTTGAAAGAGTCCTACTCTAGCCGATACGTTCGGCCAAAAAAGGCAAGGCAATAAAACCTTATCGTGAAGTTTTATGCGCTTTCATTCCCTGGTCACATTACACAAACATTCACCAAAAATATCTCTCAGACATGTTTAGAGCATCGTACTGGCAATCCTTTTTAAGTCTCGGCTTCGCCAACTCGGCAACAAGCCTTTTGAATATTTTTTTTTCTGATTGTGAAACGGGAATGGCTGAAGATCTTTTGTTGTAATATTGGTCAGACGTGTTGGTTGCCTGTTTGCCTAATCCAAACAAAACTCGTAGCGTGAGACGCAGTGGCGTCACGAGGGTCAGTGGCGCCCAGGGCGGTAGCACGCCGCGCATCCCCCCTCCCCCCCCCCCCCCCGCTCTCGTGGCCCGCCGCGACACACCCCCCAGAGCCCTGCACTCGGGGCGGTCCGCCCCCCCCCCCCCCTCCCGCCCCCTTGTGACGCCACTGGTGAGACGACTCACACGAAAAACACTATAATTTGTCCTCTAAGAAAACAATGCAGACACTGTTAAGCCGCGAGCAAACATTCGCGCTATTTCACCTTTACAATAACATATTTTTAGATGGACAACTGGTGACACTACAACGAAACATATCTCCTAACTTGACTTATTTGACTTGTAAACAAAGCAAGGCTTTTTTTTTTTTTTTTTTTGTCGTTTGAGCGGAATGAAGCCCGAAGGGCATATTTTTTCAGGGGTGGCAAACATAATATTTTGTCCAACAAAACCAACCTGGCCACCTCGCCAATCTTCAACAGTACCGCGCTTGTTCACCAAATTATCTGCACATAACAATTTGATGACGTGTGTTAAGCAAATAATATATTTTTTTTTAATTTAGCGTTTTGAAAATATATTTTGCTGTACGTCATTTCAGTGGAAAAGGGGGGCCCTAAAAAGGGAAATAGAGAAGTTTTTCTTGTTTAGTTGGCAAAACTGCCTCAATTCGTTTGGTGAACTCTATAAGTAGAGTTATTCAAATCAAGGTTCCACGCTACTATAGCAACTCGCAGTTTAAGAAACGTGGAGCGAGGCCTGTCTTGAGAATTTTATTATTTTTCTGACTCAATGACTTCGCAACATTTCCCTATAAGGACACCAAACCAAGAAGCCAAATTCACCCTTTTCAAAATTTAGAAATGTTGCATAGAATATGTGCGGCCGCCATTAGATAAATGGTCGTGCACTGTGAGCACGCATTGGACACGAGCGCTTTTTCAGCATTCGGAGTGGACTCGGATCGAGACGCCATCCATACGAGTGCTGCTTCAGTGGTCGGCGCGAACTGGGAACCAATCACGGACTTCACGCCAGAAGCGATGAGACCAACTAATGGCGGCTAAACATAATTTATGCATCAACTCACAATTTCGGAGAGGGTCTATTCAAGAGTTAGTGACTATAAAATCTTTAAGCGAATGTTCACGAGATACTAGGCAATGTAAACTGTATTTATGAGCAAACGTGAAGGCGCTTGATGATCAATTCACATTGATAAGATAAAAAAAAAGAAGGGTTATGATGTTATCTGTCCTGGTTATGAAGTATGCCAAACGAACGGTACAACAAAGTGGCGCCGAGAATGACGCAGATTAAAAGCACAGCAAAAGCACAACAGTAGCCAGCCAAACCAACGAGGTGGCTCGGGGTGTAGATAAGCGGGTTCGGGACGGCGCCAAAACTGGGGAAGAGGAGCAAAGGCGATTCGCAAACATACGGGAGATTAAAAAAACAATACGTATATGGACAAAACGTTCATACTGTATTAGGATTTTTTTTTTCTTGGTTCTGTCTAGTGTTAGGGCTGAATTCCAAAGAAAGCGCGCTCTGCAAATGTGGAATATATTCATTACCTTCGAAAGCTTTCTGGGGTATGGCTTCGTCGACGTCGAGAGCAGTGATTACATCGATTGCCTTTTGTTTTGTTTCTCATTTTTGTTTGAGGACTGTGAAGAAGTGAAGCGTGGTCGGAATCTTTGATTTGAAAATTTCATAAACGATTTGCGCTTGTCTGTGTGTGTGTTTTGTGGGGGTGGATGTCTATGTGTGTGAGTGTGTCTCCCTGCATGTGATTGGATCCGCCTTTGTGCGTGTACGTATGTTTGGGCGTGTTTGAATGTGTGTGTGTGTGTTCACGTGCGTGTTCTTGTTTGTGTGGCTGGATGTGCGTGCATGACACAACAAACAAATTGTGCAACACGCAACGCCGCGGAGCCGATATTTGAGTACTGGGACAAAAACGAACGGCAGAACCTTTTACTAGCGATATGAAAATAGGCTAACAAGTATAATCTACCAGATTCCTTAAACATTATAACAACAATCAATACTCACATGTGTTTTTTTTGTAGCGTCTTAGTTTTTTTTTTTTTATTCGTTGTCTCATTAGTTAGTTCTAATGGGGACCAAAAAAAGTGAGCGAGATTTTCTCCGGATTATTTTTACAACCACCGTGCCAATTGAGGTGTTTGCTGATAGCTTAGAGGGACTTGTTATATTCTGTGGCGTAGTATTTAATAAATTACGCGTACATATATATTATTTTGATGGCGCAAGTGTCAAAAAAACCATCCCTCTTCCAATCGTTTAGTGTGCAATCTCCTGCAAGCAGAGAGACTGCGATGGAGGCGGTAGATGGTATGGAGAAGTTCCTTCGATGTAGAGATCTCTTCCGCTTCAAAAAATGTAATCACTTCTCAAGAGAAGGCGTTTCAAGTGTCGGCTCCAATGGTGGGCTGGAACGATGGGCTAGGAGAATTATGGAACCCGGTAAAATAAGGAAGATGGGAAGATGAGAAAGTCAAATAGGGACGGACCAACGAAAAAACAAAACAAAGGGTGAATGAAGCACGGGTAGTTAAATATATAGGGAAGAACAGGATAATTCAAAATGTTCAAGAAAGCGTGAGCTATTTGTAAACGACGGTTGGAACGCGTAATTTAAGGAGGATAGGAAAAGTTGGAGAGAGCTGGCTCTTCATCCAGCGATACAAAAGTACTTAAGACTAAAGATAGGAATTTAGTGAACTAAAAGTTAAATTAAAGAGGAACTTTGAATACATTTTTATGAAAAGATGGTCTACATTGAATTTAAAGAAAAAAAAGGAAAAAATGCTCAACAACAACAAAAAAGTGAATCGAAATAAAACCTGAATAACATCACGTACAAATCTTTTCAAAAAGTAATTTTGAATTAAAACGGCATATTATAGCAAAGCGATCAGTTTTTAACCCAGTGAGCTACAAGATGAAACCATCAATTACTGTTTAGACAAAAACTAAATAAAACCGAACTTTTATTTTTAAACATGGCACCATGCAATTGCGTCGGTATAAGACCTATATGGCAGCGGCTGGTATGACAACACTTTAAACAACTGCACGATTCTAAAGTAATCAAAAAAGAAGTAATTAGAATTTTGCCCTAACTCTGGTTCTAGCTCCCGGCTTTATTTTCAGAACTTGTTAATAGCTGTCGTTAAAACTAGTGTTATAGCGGTTTGGTACACATAATTAGAGAACGGACATACCTTGATAAAGGCTGCACATTAGGGAAGGAATTGAAGTTGATGTTATGCTATTGAATATGGTTGCATTTTTTCAAAATAATATGCCAGTAATAATACAAATTCGGTTGAGAAAAGAGCAGTTAAATCTCTTAAATCAGCCCAGTACACCGATCGGGGAACTATTGGGTCGAGAATAAATTACTGGACGAAATAGGAAAACATAATGGCCCATAATTATAAAAAAAAAACGGCCGACGATTAAGTTTAAAAAATATATTTGTAAGCTCCATGTAAAGACAAGCGGAAACTAAGGTTGCTATAATCGATTCTTGCACAAAAAGACGGGCAAATCTCCTGAATTGAACCAGTGATGTCACGTGGTAAAAACAACAGTAGCAAATTATTTACACTGCACCCCCAACACCACTTGCACCTGTGACCTCCCTGTTGACCAATGGGAAACTTGCACAAACGAAAGCATTTACAATACGAATACGAAGAGCACCGAAATATTTGGCAGAATATAGTGGAGACGGCAAATAGCGGAGCAAAAATCAGAGAGAAGAGGCAGCTAGCAAAGTGTTCATAAAACGAGTATACAAATTTACAAACGCGGAATTGTTTATATGAGGTTTTCTTTTAGAGAAAATGTTGCTGGAATAGGGTGCAGTCATCAAAGGACAAACGGGAAAAAGGGGAAAATAGGGAAAAAGCGAACATCAGAGAACTCAGAGAGGTGGATTGAAAAATGGAATAGATTAAAGAAAAAAAATAGTATGGCATAATCATCAGGGAGAGAGAAGGATGGGAACATATCGTTAGGACAAAAAGCCGGGAGGGAACTTTTTGAAGGAAAATAAGAAAGGAAAAGAACAGAGCGAAGAAAGAAAACAGGGTAAAGACAGATCAATTTACTTGAAAGACGAGCGTAAGAAGAATGCTCTGCGAGAAACGTGGATAGATGAGGGGTCCATTAAAGCCGGTCGGGTCAATTATTAAAAATTCCCTCTTTCCCACAATCCTTCACCGGAAGAAAGCTTCCGAACCAATGTTTTTGTTCCCCCTTTTCTATTGCTTTCGCGTGAATGAAAACGACTGTTTTGTTTGTGGCTTGATTTTTAACGCTGGCTTTTCAGGACCGCTTCAATGCGCTAAAAAGCGGGCCAAGTAGAATGCGTTCAATTAATTAACTCATGTCAAATATTCAGCAGCTCTCCATAATATTTTTCTTTTGGTGACTCGATGAGCGAGAACGGATGCCTGCATGAAGACTATTTTCGCAGCAACACAGTGAAACAGTTTAAAGAATGCAGAAAAGTTACTTAAAAAGCGAGAGAAAAATATGTATAACATCCGTTTTCGCGTATTGACGAATTAGAATGATTCCCGTCTCAACCCATCACAGTTTCATGTTCTAGCCGCTAGGTGTTGAGACGTTTTGTTGCTGTTACGATTAAAGTATTCTATTTGCCTTGCATAATAACCGGGATTTAATGTTGCCAGTTTCGTTTCTTTGTTAATGTGCAGCCGCAATGTTTTAAGACAGGAATTCTCTCATAAATGTTGTTTTACGTTTACATCATCATGGAAATAAGAAGTTGCTCAAGAATAAATCCGGGTACAAATATAGAGCCGTTTTACAGTGAACGTTACAAAAATACACCAAACCTGGCTGGCGGCCGTTTGAAGAAGTTAAAAATTAAAGTCGGAAAAAATGCACTAGGAAAGAGTACCCCTGAACGCCCTACTAAAAAAAAAAGCCACAATATTCACGTTTTCTTTTTCGTATTTGTTCATAATTGTGGAAAGGTAAAACTTACATTTTCAAAATTGAAAAAAAAGATGTTACATATTTGTTGGCACAGTGGTGTTATTTGGCAATTTTCTCTCTCTAATAATTATTGTACAACTACATTTCCTCGCAGAGCATAACTTAAACACAATAAATTTAAGAAAAAATAAAAAAAGTTATATTTTATTTGAATACACAACCCCACATTTGAATTTTGATTTTCAGTGAATGGAAGGTTTGGACCGATTATATCCACCTTAATCCTCATTGCACAGATTAATCAGACGGAGGTACATCGAAATAGTTAAGTGTAAACTTAATAGACTCTCAATATAAATATAATGAGCGATTTGGAGGAAATAAATTCCGTTAAAGAATTTGAAAAAAAAAAGAGGAGTAGTTCCACGTAGAGATCGAGGCTGATTATGTTCACTGCGTTATAACATTGCAACAATAGCTATATTTTTTTTTCAATGAGTATATTACAAAATAGACTTCCGGAGTTTGTAAAAATGCCGCGAGTTGTGTCTGTAATCATTACATCAATATGCCCTATGTACGGAAATAAAAAAAAAAAACTAATCGAAATGACATTTTTTCACCACGTGGCTTAAGGATCGTAAGCCTATACTCAGTTTCTCTCCAAACTGAACCTCGGAGAACACCACGAGGCTTTCCAGTTAATTCAGCACTTTCAGGATGCCACGTAACTTCGCGATATGAGCGTCGCTGAGCACAAAAGGAAAGTCACGTGGGAAGCCCTAAGCGTCCAATTGGCCGTAAAGACCTGTAATCCCCACTACGGTCCGTGGTCAAGGTGGAACGAAGACCTCCCTAGCACCCACGTTGCAACACTGCCCCTTTTAGTGAAGATAGAGACATTATTTCGTCGCTAAATTTCCGAATGCCCTCCGTGACTGAAGGAAGTTTCGCAAACGAATATATGAGACGGAGCGAAGGGCTTCAGCCACAATCCCTGAACGAGACATTTGAATCGCAATACGCAGTGCTTTACCTTGGCTCAAAGACCGCTAAACCGATTTACGGAAAGGAAACAGAGCAGCATAAATTTATACTGTCGGACATAAAAAAGGGATTACTCGAGCGAGACGGTGACGGTCTCAATTGCGTGCGAAGTTTCATAACGGTGCTTTCAGTCTGGTGAGATGTTGATTGTGCAATGCTTTTACTGGGGTGTGCACGCTCGGGAAAAGACGAGCTAGCGACTTCTCGGATATGACGTGCTTTACTATTTTAGCAGCCATTCTATATACTAATTCAGGCGGCGTAAATGTGGTCGTTCGCTCAATCACTAATGCCTGCTGCGTGCTGAAGGAACCCCTATGATGTTTTCTTTAACTTCTCATTTTAAAAATTACGTACCACGAAGTGTGACACAACCCAGCTCATTTCAACATAAGTGTAATGTTCCACTAGGTATGACTCCGATTTGAAATTAAGAAAAATAGCAAAGAAAATTTAGTTTTTATTACACTCATATGCATGTGCCTTTTTATGTAATAAGGAGACCCAAGTTTGGATCCCGGCTAAGTAAATATATTTTAACAATAATTTTATATTTTTATCCCAATTTGGTCGTTTAATTCCGGTGGCACTACACAAAGGTTATCAAAAAAGTTACCTACAGTCATGATGAGAGAGTTATCGCCGGACATGCCTCAATCATGTGTGAAGCACGTTTTCTTTAAGCACATACAAAAGTTGACTCCTCACAAAAAAACGAAAAAGAAAACTAATATATTTTTTTACGGAATTGCGTATTTATTTTGACTCGTTCAAATTTTAATCATTTGCAGTTCTCTCCACTTGATGCAAGCCAGATATCAAGACGTTTCTTCCACTGCTCGAAATATTATTAAAACTCGTCGATGTTGATGCGTTTTTGGCGTTTCTGACGCTCTTCGTCTTCATCTTCCCATACCAACAAAACTGTTTTATTTTGAGAATATTTTTTTTTTCTTTCATTCAAGAAAACAAGAAATTACCAAGGTGCGAGGTCGGGTGAAGTGGTAGGGGGTGGGGCACGGGGGAGGGGGGCATTTTGTAATTGGTCAAAAACTGTCAAACACTCAGCGCGGTGTGAGCAGGATGACGAACCCGAGTTGGGGCGAGACTAAAATTGAGAAGGCGCCTGCCCACACCACGCTGACTGTTTCGTATAGTTTTGATCCAAAACGGGGAATGACCCCGCGTCCCACCCTCCCTCTACAACCGTCCTTGCCCCGTGGAATTTTGATTCCGTTTTCCCGGACAAAAAACAAAAACAAAAAAAAAACACCTTCTTAAAAGGTCTGCCGATATAGAAGAGGCGAAACAAAAAAGCGGCAGAAGCACCGAAAATCATCAAATCGTGTAGTTTAAACGCGATTTTAGCGTTGGAATAAACATCTCGAGAACTGAATTGCATTAGGTGCCTTTATTCGAACGAGTAAAAATAAGCAACACGGTTTAGTAGAAATGAATTCCCTCCCCCCCCCCCCCCCCCCTTCCTCTCATATTCTTCGAACATGTATGCAGGCAGCATATGACAAATAATACGGGACAGTCAAACAAGGGAAGAAAAAAAAGAACACTGCTTAGGAAGTGACACCAGACTGCCTTTGCATGATGTATTAGGAGTTCAACCGCGGAATGATGATTTAGCCTCTTCGAACTCGAATCACATTGAATGTAAAAAAAAAAAATAAGAGAACAAGAACAACAGCAGAAGCAGTATTATTAGGGCGCCTTATTCGAGCGCGGTGCTTACGGCGCATATGCTCAAAACGAGCTTCCACTTTATCGCCTGTCAAAAACCACTATCTCAGCGGCGGTAATTGAACGCTAGCGCAGGCGGTTGCAAAATATAGACGTCGGGGCGATCAAGGAAGCAACAGCGTTCGGTTAACTGCCCCCGAGCGACTCTATGCTCATCGTTCGATACGTCTGGAAACGCGAGTGGGCCAAGCGTTGGCGTCGAAAGCGTATTTTTTATTTTTTTTTTCAGCAATCCCTTTTTTTTTCGGCCCTTCCCCCTCCTTTTTGTCCCTTCAACCTGCTTATTTGGGAGCTTCATTTCGAAAAAAAAAAAAAACCTAAGATGATTGTTACGGCTGATTAGGTTTTGCGTACCGGCGGCCCGAAAATCAGCGAGATTTCGTCAGTGAGTACCGGCAGGGGGACGGGGGGAAAAAAACAACGAGCGTTAGGTGGAGTCGCGTGGCACTTCGTGAGGAGAAAGAAATTCCGAGAAAAAAGATTCTTGTTTTGGCGTCGACTAGACGATAACTTGATTACGGGTCGTTCTTTTGTCTCGCAACGCCACGCACTACGAGGGCTCATAACAAATAGGATTATGGATCTTCTCCGGAAATAGACGCCCTGGGATGTGCACGACCGTTCTCACTCACACTGCGCTACGAGTCGTTCATTATTTCGTCTGGGTTCTCAAATCTCCGCCCGTGTGTTAAGAAAAAAAAGTTACTAGAAGTACAGGCGCCTACACATGAATAATAATACAGAAAAATGAATACAACAAGGCGAATCATTCCATTAATTTCTGTACAGACTGTTGAAAGTGACTCTTGCGCATGTCACCGGTTGGGAAGGTTCCCGGAGCGCAAGGTTGTCTGCTTCTTTCCCAGGGGGTGCAGTGACGTCAGAACACCGAGTTCTGATTGGCTCTGACTGGAAGGATAGTGTATAGACCTCACGGAAGCTAGCATTGAGGTCTATCTACTATCCTCCCAATCTCAGCCAATCAGAGCTTGGTATTCTGACGTCACCACAACCCCTAGGAAGGAAGCAGACGAACTTCCGCTCCACACTAGTTAGTTGATTTAATAGTAGAGTGCGAAACTAGAAAAGTTATAAGTGATTTTCTGAAAATTTCAATGGAAAAATGGAGCCCATTTTTGCCCGTTTTTGGTGCCCATGGAGCCCCATGTATTGGAAAACTCCGTCGGCCGACATTTTCCCATCGAAATTTTCAGAAAAACACTTATAACTTGATTAAGGCATCGGATCGGGCTGAAACTTCGGCATCTGGTTGTGATATCTGGCGCTACCTTTGGACAGAGAATGAGCGTTCGGTAAAGCTTAATTTATTTAAAAAAAAAAAAAAATACTGTATTTTTTTTTTTTTTTGTGAAAGCTTGTATACATGTTGGTAATAGCAACGCGTTTCGTAACAACGTCGTTCCGGGTTATTTTCAGTGTACTCAAAATCTGAAGCAGAAACACCCGCCGCGCCTTGCGTGAACATAGAGCCCGGAGGATAGTGTTAGATTTAAGCTAATCCGTATTGCGGCATCAGGCCATTGTCTTGGTTCTTCGTCCATAGCTAAACTAGATCAAAATGCCACGCGCGAGCTTGCAGAGTCGATTTGGCTCTCAGAACTCGCAGTCAGTCTAACGTAGTAACGCGTTACGTGTAAAACGTTACTGTAACTTGATTATTTTTCGATAACTTTTAACTGTAACGAGTTACTTTTTTAAATCAAATTTGTAACTAGTTTTATTACTTTTCTGAAGTAGCAATTAAAATATTGACGTTACTTTTTTCGTTATTTTCTTAAAGGGCAACTCCTGTCAAAACTCAAAATTAAATAAATTACTGGTATCGGTGTAGTGACGCAAAATACGACCCCAGCCAAAATATTACGTCCGGGGGACGCTGCTTTCTCAACTAATGCCGATAATAAAAATGCGACCTGCCACGAGCCGCTGCTCCTTAGCGGGCGGCCAGCGGGTTGTTGATCGCTAAAGCAAACATTGGGCGGTGACGTCAGTATCGTTCTTTTTTTTTTCCTGCGGTTCGGGCGTTGCGCGGAGTGGGCTTCTTTCAGCCGCTACCACCGCTACTTTGGCTTGTGATTGGGGTGTTTAGCCCTTGCTTTTATCTGTAGCCCGTGTAGCCTCGGTATAGCCTTTTGTTTATTTGCTTGTGAGGACTCCAAGACTCGTCTTAGCGAGCAACTCGGTGCGCCCAAGTCCACCCAGCTGTTCCTCGAAAGATTCCGAGTACAACATGTGGCGCTGTGTGCTGCTCAAACAACCCGTTGCGCAACCCGGATGTGCGTTTTGACAAGTTTCCAACGGACCGGTAATTGGAGAAGGTGTGGAAGAACGCTGTTTGACGAGTGGACTTTGGACTTCGGCTTTTACGCGCTAAAGGAAAAAAGAACAAAAAAACAGGCGTGTACAGCCCAGCACACGTGTGTTCGGGCGCCGCGGCTCACGCCGGAGAGCCTCAAAGCTTCGTGTCTGCGACTGACCCGCAGTGCGAAAGCGAGAGGTCCCCCAGTACTGTACGTCACTGGCAGTGCGGCGTAGAGCAACGCCGCTCCATCTACGGAGCCCCAATGACAATTTAGGCCTAGCGACGAGTACGGAAGACCGCACGCACGGCGACAGCCGCCGAGTACCGCACCGAACGAGTTCACTCGTTTTCCAGTCACTAGCTTTTGAGTATACAAGCAACGAGCACGGCGTAGCGCACGCACGACGGTGGCCGCCGAGTACGGCACCGAATGAGTTCGCGGGTTCTCCAGTCGCTAGCTTTTGGGTATACGCACTAACTCTTGCTACATATGGTGGATAAGTACCAAGTATACAGAATTAGCAAAAAATCAGCTGCCTCCTATCTTTAGACGGCTAGCGAAACAGAGGTAGGTGCCGCTCGGCCTGCGTACTCGTTGAACGAGAACGACCCTGACGTCACGTTCACATAGCCGCTAATTTCCAGTGTTGCCGGGGCCTCGAGCGGCTGGTTTCGGTTTTGTTGGCCGCGCCCCAAACAAAACTTTGAGGCGTCGATATCTTGAAGACTACGCAAAATGACGAGAAAAAAATTATACCTTGCAATTCAGGGACGCCTGACTGCGCTAAAAACAGTCGTAGTCCGAAAATCGAAAGTATGAACCGGAGTTGCCCTTTAAAGAATAAGACATCACTGGACTAGTACAATGCACTTATTCCTTGCACTTTGTGTTCCGCCATATTGACTATCAAGTTCGCGTCCTGCCAACTTGTGCTACGACTAGTTGGCAGTCGCGTGTCACGACCCGGAATGAGCCAATGTAAATTTGATTGAAATAAAGAGAAAAAGAAACTGGTTATTTTTTTTGCACGGACTTGTAATTTGTTATTGATCACATAAGCCTTAACAGAATCTTTTCATATGTTGTAGTTCTTTTTTTTTAACGCCCAATCGTGTTTTTTTTTTTTTCAGTTACATCAACCGTTAAATGACACATGCGCTGAACATTGTAATATTCCTTACATTGACTGTCGGTGCTTAGTTAAATTATGAAGTAAAACGCGTGCTGAGGTAATAAATACGGGGGGAAAATCGTTTTTCTCGTTTTCTCTAATTTTTTTTTTTGTGTTTTGACAAAGTAACTGAGAAGCAACGCCGTTACATTTTGAAAGTAACTGTAACTGTAACGGCTTACTTTTCGTTGCCGTAATAGTAACGGAAATTTTGCTACTTTGTCTATAATAATTGTAACCGTAACCAATTACTTTTTGAAGGTAACGTACCTAAAACTGCTCGCAGTCTTCGATACAGTCCCATTCCAAGTAATAAAAACTGTGGAGGGTCCTTGTAGACAAGACGCCGAGCCCGCTGGACATGTTGCTACATGTGCGTGTCCTGCGCATATAGCAACATCTGCCTTTTTTCTCGCTCAGGTAGTGGAAAAATAAAGGCGCAAAGAGAAGGGAGGAGAAGGAGGGAAGTTGAAAAGAAGGGGTGTGAGATGACATCTCTTTCCGCATAAGAAAAACGCCCTGCAGTACCGTGGGAACGAACCCCGGGATTCCAGAGGTTCTTGTGGCCAGAGAAAGAAGAGGAGAGGATCATCGTTTTTTTTTAAGCAGCCTATAAAAGCGTAATTTTGCCGCTCATGTGGAGAAAAATATGGATGTACTCGAGACTTTTTTTTTATTTTTTAAGCGACCGCCATGGCTGGTATAACCTTTGTACAAAACACTTTTTTCTTTGTTTTTTCAATCAGCGTATGTTGGGCGATTTTTTTTTTCTTGGTCTCATATTGTGAAGTACCGAGTCCCTAAGTATAAAAGCCTGCGTGTTTTAGAGCAAGTTTGATTGCGGCGTGAGGCGTTTTTGCGTCGCCATCTGCTGAACATTTTCCACGAACCAATGAGATGATTCTCTTAACTTATCCTATTGTTGCTGGGGCATAACACTCGAACAGTGCTTTTTATGACTCAGAATGGGTACGGCATCGCAGGAAACACGGAAACAAATCAAATATTATTATAATGAGAGAAAACACAGTAGATGGAAAGACTGATAGCAGAGAAAGAGAGAAAGTAACATTTAAACAAAGAGGTAAAGCAAGAGAGAGAGAATCAAAGAGAGATGAAGGTAGTTGGCACAACGAATCTGGTAACTTGGCGCAGTTCTGCGTCAAGTGATTGCTTCTGCAGACTTTCAATCTCGGGTTACGGAAGCCACCCTCCCTGTAATGGGATTCCCCAATGGCATCGAAAGCTCTTACCGTCAACAAAAAAGAAAATATTGCAAAAAAAAAAAGCAAAACAAAAATAGAGAGGCGTGCCAGCAGTGTGTGTTCTCTTGATTGTCCGGAGGTTTTGGGACGCCGTGGATGAAGTGTCCTCCTTGTTTTTTTCCGCTTACTAACCTGCAGGCATGTTAACACCACATACGCCATAAAACACCCTTAGGCGTTACATTGAAAATATGGTTAGTTTGTGCCAATAAATAAATGTACTAAAAAAAAAAAAGAATGACAAACAGTTTAACACTGAAAGTATGCTCGTCTGCTGTCATACATAAAGGTTAGAGCTGTTCTTAGTACCTAGATGGCACTGTTTTATTTTAAACCTTATATTCGACGCAACCAAAATCACGTTTTTTGTTTAAAATAATTAGGCTTCTGTGGTAAGATTTCTTAGGCTGTTTTAAGTTAATTAATTAAGATAACCATAGCTAGCTTTAGTGCGTCCTTACTGAAGACCCAAAATACCTCCAGAGGAGCGCGTGTGCTGCATAAGCATGGATTCAACGTGCGACTTACCAGCGAGACTTCTTCATTCCAAGACCGTTCTAAAAAACAAAATATCCTAGAACTTCGCACTAAAAGCCGACAGAATATTGTAAGTAACAAAATAAAAACTTACTCACAAATTGGCAGCCTCGAAAGGAAAACCAAAGTTCCTTTCGCAACTTCGGTTGCAATAGAAACCAAAGTGCGATTTACTTCCTTTGACGTTTCGTTTGGAAAGTCAGATCCGTATCGGAACGTCGGCCAGAACTCTGAGGCTTTCGTACACTGTTTCAGCACAAGATGATAAAACAAAAAGACGCTACGGCCGCCTTTAGCCACTCGGAACATTTGAATGAAGTTACGTAACCGTACTTTAGAGGAGGAGTGCTCCATGTCGGTAATTTATAACGTGCTCGGTCTAATGGCATAATTAATTGCCAATTGTCTTATTTGTCTCTGCTTTTCAAGTTATACTGAAAACGTGTAGAGGGTATTTTTTTTTAAGTTGTTTTCAATCATAGCTGTCCTTCCTTACCTTCGTTGTGATTTGCTTGGTCACAAAGAAGCAAAGAGGGTTGACGGAAATTGAGACGCCTCTCTTTGACTTCAGTGTGAATCCTGCCCCAAGTTCTTTCAACCAGCTTCAGTTACGTTAGAAATTTGTTTGGACAACTTGACTCGAAATGCGCACAACTTCTTACTAAGGAAACAAGAAAACGAGACACTTACAGCTGCAACAACCCTGACCAAAGTGGAGTGCATGTCGCAAAATCCTTCACCAAGTTCCCACCGCGCCCTGTCAGCGTAACCTCACGACCAAGTGTACGAGGGACAGTGACACGACACTTGAGAGTTGAGCCCGCTGTTAGATTATCAAAGGGTACAGACGAGGCTGTCTGGATGTTGCAGACGGGATAGGGAAGGGTTCTTCCGGAGCCCTTCCCGCACAGGTCAAACAGCGCCTCCTCAGCGGCCATTGCTCTCACTGCTCGATGGCAACACCGATGTCCTGGGACTCGGTGGCTCCTTGAGTCGCCTAAGAGCATTCTCGTGTCCGTCATTTTTTCCGTGGGGTCGCGGGTTCATTGCGAGAAGTGATGAGATCTGGATCTCCTTTTTTATTTTGGTATTCTTCACGGTCACGTTAAGTATGCTGAATGCACGCAAAAAACGCTCCTTTCTTTCGGTTTCACTTTAGGGACACGAGACGAGTCACGAAAAAACGCAAAATATCTGCCAGTATATCCTACTCTCTCTCCTTTTTTCTATTTGCTCGTTTTTTTATCATTTGCATTCTTAATATTTTACTCTTTCGTCTTTCTACTTCGTTCTATCTTCCGTAGTATTTCTTGCTATTTAATTACGTCTTTATACTTCCTTTCGTCTCATTCTATCTTAAAAGTGACTTTCTCTCTTTCTCGTTTTATTTATTTATTTTTCTCAATTCGTTTTCTTATTTCTATTTACCACTCTTCCATTAACCTTCTTTGAGTCCCTCAATTTCTACGAGGTTATCTTAATCATATCTTCCTTTATTTAGATTTTATCGTCCTTTTTATTCTTGTGATTTCTCGCCCTCTTCTGAAGCCCCTACATCCACCGTCTCTCATTTATCCCAACATTTTTCTCTCTGTACTATGTCTTGGATCTAACAAATTTCCCCAATGTGCCCTTTTTCTTTTCTCTTACTTAGACGAGACTTGTTCTACAAATTCCGCTTCTCTATCTTCGCTTTTTCTCTCTTTCAGTTTTATACTGTTATCGGTGAGAGTAAGAAAATCGTGAAAGGGAGAGAGAGACTGGGAGGTAGCAGAAAAATTAAAATTTAAACAAGTATACAGAGCGAGAAGTTGGCAAGACCGATAACGACACTAGAAGCAGACCCAGCAGCAGACGCGACAGGCAAACAGACGAGGTCTTACCCGAAAGCGACAAGCATCGGCACCGAGACGAAAAAAAACAACGACGGATCATCCGAACTGCATCACACGGTCGTACACAGGCTGCAGAGGACCCTCTTTTTGAATTGAGTGTGTGCGTGTGTGTGTGTGGGGGGGGGGGGGGATAGACAAACAGAGCGGATAGCAGAAATATGAAAGGGGAGGGTACTCTTCTGAACACGCGACAAGCAACGGAGTTGACAAAGACAAATGCCTTAGACAAGGGAGGCAGGCGCCCGTTTATTTATTTCGTGTACAAATGGTTCGAGGCGCTCTCATTTGTAAAAAGGTCTTATCAAAAAATTTAGAACGATCTCATTAAATGCTCCAATTGATGCGGATCATGTATTTCAAATACATGGGTGCGTCCATCAACGCCATTGTTCACTGCATGGCTTGAAGCGCAAGCTCAGCCTTTTTTTTCATTTGGTTGGCGTACGCAAACGTTTTACTAAGTAATTCTAAAACTCGCTATCTTCTCCAGAGAACAATTAACATGATGGCAGACAATTAGTTATTTTTCTTTTTGAGCAAGCGCTCTCGATAGGGCGCCAAAATTTCAACTCATACCAAAACGACTTGTGCATAAATGAGAACATGCACCTTTAATTAACTACAACAAAGACAGCCGAAAGCTTGACGAAGTCGGGTGGCACAAAAAAAAACTAAGCTTGACACAGTATAAACAGCATCCACGATAACGTGCATTGGCGTAATCCATCTAAGAGCGAGAAGAAAAAGAGTTTGTTTTAATTCGTAGTGTGCTTTTGTAACACCACTCCGGCTATGTTCACCTATAATGACTTGCACCAGCCTCGACTTGGTTTGGATCAGGACACACTGGGCACATTCGAGACTCCAGTTAGAATCAGGCAAATTCTCACGTTCCACCACGTGTCTGAGCTACCCAACCTGATCATGTAACTACTGGAAGTACATATGGCAAACAAACATAAAGCGGATTTTATGATGACCGGCGGTAATTAGGATAATTTATTATAAAGCGACTTAGCGCGCAAGTAATTTCGATCTTTTGTGTCTAGGATATATCCGGAGCCCGTTCAGGTGCACGATTAATAAAGCAATTTCGATTCTCGTTTTAAGCATATGTCATGTTTTTTTTTGTTTTTTTTTTTTGTGTGTTTTCATTTGTGTTCTCGAATAATTTTAGTAATGTAGGTACCTAGGCACGCCTCTGTCGTTAAGCGCCGCAATTACGACTGACGACAATTTTCGAACCGCTTAAAATTGTCGGAGGCCATTTATTATTATTTTATTGATTTATTTTTGGAAGCCCTTGGAGCGGAAGCGTAACAGAGGAAATTCAGTTATGAAAGCTAGATAGCATTAGAAGCGCAGCACCAAGAAAGCTTATGAACACATATTCGGGCTCCTTACAAGAATACAAGTTCACGCCGATCATTCAAACACTTTTTATATTAGCAATTTCAGACGACTGTGAAAAGATGACTCCAATCTAAATGTATATGGAGAATACCAGAACTATACAATACATCATTAGCTCTGGAGTTCAAAATTCCAACTTTGTTTCTGTGGTCAATGCGCCATGAAACAAATAGGGGAATGTCGCATTTTGATCGGATTTTACAGCGGGGAAACAAAATATTGGTTTTAGTTTAGATGCTCCTTGTGCGCCAGGGTAGGTGTTTAGGTACCCGTGACGCTAGCATTTTTTTTTTTTGCTACCTACCTTTTTATAAATTGAAAAAAAAAAGTGGTATTGTATTGTATCTTACTGTACTGGATTGTAAGTGTTGCCTGAGAGTTCTATTATATAAATATATTGTTGAAAACAAATACTTTTTTGGGTTTTTTAAGCAAAAATAGATATCGAAATAGAACAAGTGGTTCTCAAAAATAGGTTTCGAAGTAGCGAGGTTTTTCTAACAAGTTATTCATCGTGCGCCACTAATTATTGAGTAAAATGCTATTAAAATTAATTCACTGAGAATAGTGAAAAAACATCATCGAACGTGTTTAATGTTTTTTATTGATTATTTATAATGTGCAAATAGATTATTACTACATCGAAGTTGCAGCGCTTGTAACGCGATCACAAACCCCTTGAAGATGCTTTTTAGCAGTTTTTCATCCTAGAGTCATGACTATGTCCATCTAAAAACAAAACAAACAAAAAACTACGAGTTGATTTGAAGGTTTTTTTTTTTTTACCGAGGTATCGATATCCAATAATTATTTTTTGCACTAAGGTAGTGAATTGGGCGAGTTGGTAAAAGTTATTTACTTATTTTAAATTTGAAGAATAATTCCGGCATACTTTTCTGGGCGAAGGAATATAAGTACATGTATGCAACATCAGAGCAGGGTGGTTACGTAGTTTCGAAACACATAATTTTCCAGTAAATGAAAAATAACACATGGCCGTGAATTAACAACATCTAAGGTTCTGACGAACGAATCCAAGGTGGTGCTGCCTGTAACGCTATGAGGCAGGCCATTCCAGTCTCGATGAGGTCTAGAAAAAAATAAATACAGTATTTAAAAACATATTTTTTACAATGAAACTCGCGAAGAATATTTCCATGCTTCTGCCGTGTGTTCCGTCTGATATTGTCCATCATAAAATCCTCGAATTCTTTCCGATCTCATCATGTATTAGCTCATACAAAAATATAAAACGCTTCACTTTTTTGTGGGTTGGTAACTTGGTTAGTCCGGATAACACATACAAATTTAACACAGATGTATGCATTCCGTATGCACTATAAATAAATCGAAGTGAATATTTTGGGTTCCTTCCACTTGGTCAATAAATAACTGGGAATGCGGGTACTGAGTTGATGAAATAACAAAACAAAACTTATGCATAATGAAAACAGATCAAACGACGAAGACCGAAGGCAGGAAACACGTCTCTTCCCTTCGTCTTTGTCGTTTGAGCTGTTTTCATAATTTATAAAATATATTGAGCGTAAAAATTATACATTTGTCGATCATAATCTTTTTATGAGATATAAAATGCTAGATTTTCAAAATAAAATCTATAGTAAGCACTCTAATCGCCAACAAATGAAAAATATTTTCATCGGCTAAAGCGAGAAATGCTGTCAATCCGCGAAAACTTGAGAGACTCGACGTTCACAAAAAACCCTCGAACTAGCACTAATATCGGCTCCAGTTTCCCACGTGGGATAATCAAGTCGTTGTCGATGTCGCTAACTCCACGATACAAAATAGCCTTTGCAAAAGTCGGCGCCGTCGCCTGTCCGCATTGCTTGATGACGTATTCTCGGCAGATATTGGACACAAAGGCTGCATCCACGTTCGGCGTGAACTCGGCTCAGCTCGCAATGAAAACGAGCGCTGACATCGAAATTCGCCGACGACTCGGATCTAATCACAAGCTACGAATCCAAGCAACGGCGACCGCCAATGTTGCTCGATGTACTGTTGGGAAGGGTCTATTAGTAGAGAAATGTCGATTGCAGAGAACCGAAACTAAAAATAAAAGTGTGTCTTTCAAGCTCGCTTCCTGCTAAACAGAAATGTCCCGTACGAAACTGCAAATCTCACGAATCAGCTTCTGAAACCACCCGCCAAGCGGCAGCACTGTAATGCAGGCGGGATCTACTCTCGTGCCAGAAGAGGGGGACAAGGGCGCCCCCTTCCCCCTCCCCAGATTTCAATTTCTGCCTCGGATCAGATCCCTTAACCGATGCAAACAAAGCAGTCACGACATCCCTTTGAGGGCGTAAGCTATCGGACAAATAGGACAAGATCTTGTCTCCGTGTCTAGAGGACGGTGACAGCCAGGACAATTGCTGTAGCCACGTCACGTGGGCGACATCCGAGCGAAGACAAGAACATAATAAAAGCGAGAGCAAGAGCCAAAAATAAAAAGTCCCTTCGATCTCATGAGGAGCTTGACCCGCACGGGTCTGTGTAGTAATATTTTTTTAGAGCGCAGCTCTTAGGCGCTCGTTCCCGTGTTTCGCGGTGTCGCCGTCGCCGTCGGCTCAACCGCGCGCGTTCCATTATGGGACGTCACAAACCTATACACCAATCCCATTCCCCGCTAAATTTAGCAAAGAAACTATATCGGTGTGTAGGTCTGTGTCGTCCCATAATGCAACCCTGCGCATTCAGTTCTTTTCCTCTAAATTTAGCGGTAAAACTATCGTCACGTGAGCCCAACACTCATTGAGTTTCCCCTTTAAATTCAGCGGGTAAGATGAATTGGTGTCGAGGTCACCTGGCGTCAAGTTTCCAGGTAAACTTAGCGGGAAAAATAGGGGAGGAGGGGAGGTTATGGAGGGTGAAGAGGAGGAGGACGAGGAGGGGGAGAAGGAGGGGAGGGTCCTCCGTACCTTTTCATCCTTCTCCTCCTTCTCCATACCTCCCCTCCCCTCCTCCCCCTACGTTCCTTTCCGTCATTGTGAATCACAAAATAAAAGTACCCCAAGAGCTGCGCTCTAATTTAGCATTACAGAGATTTCTAAACGTGTTTCGATTTTTATGGACAAAATACCATTGACGAAATGCCCCTGTGATCAAGGCGAGATCACTGCTGGATAATCCTCCGCTGCCAATTGGATTATCCGGGATAATCCACCTCGCAGAGAGGCGTTCGTTGAACTCCTTTCCTCGACTGTTGAATAAAAATAACTGTTTTCACCGATCCTTTTTTTCTTTTTTTATGGCAGAGTCTTGTTTTTTTGTTGTTTTTTGACTGACACCGGACGTCTTTACTAAAAATCAAAGCAAAGAAAGGCTGTACCGAGTTCTGGCAGACCGACCTTTCTCAAAATAAATAAATACGTATTTTTCTACTCCCACATACAGAAATAGTTCCTGCCAATACTTTTCCCGATAAGAAAATTTAGCCGTTCGCCAGATGAATCGCAATTTACAGTTTTTTTTTTTAATGATAAAGCACACTATTGCCGATAAAATCTCGTTCATAAAACGGATGACAGTGAGTTTTATTATTGCACATAAGAGTGAACGAAAACACTGTGCGTTTGTGTTGGCGTTGCGTGCTCCACACTGCACGTGCAAGGAGCCAAAAGTGCGGTCTTGGATTGGCGCATGTCTACGACGCGCCATCGCAGCCGGGAGCATGGAACGTTAATGCAAATGTGCAGCGCCTGCGCTTTGTTCCCATACACCATGCTGACACTGTCTAATCTAGGCTTGATTTATCCACTTTAACACTGTATGGGACCGTTCGGCTGGGTCAGGGGACGCAGTGCAGCGATACCAGCGGCGCCGCGCCGTTGCGCAAAATGGCCTTAATGAGGCGTTCGCACGACCCGTCGCGCTGCCGGTTGTAAGGGCCAGCCGCGCGTTGCAATAATATCGCGGCTTTTCGGTATTTTGAAAAACCGTGATAATTTTTTTAGGGAGGTGATCCTCCGCAGAGGAAGCTTGCCTGTGTACAGGGTCTCCGAGGTGGAGGAGATAATCCAGGCACAATAACATTTGTCGACCGCGAAGTGCGTCTCGCAAGTGCAAGACAGCGTCGCCTGTGACATCTGCTTCGGGATAAATGCTGGTTCCTTTTGTTTACGGTTTCCCTCGCTCTTGAAAGTAAGAGCTATTCGGACAAAAATGGGAATGCTATATTTCTTCAATTGTTTTCGTTTTTCGCGCACAGTTGCTCTATCGCACACACTGGTTGATCTCGGGCAAGTGCCCTTCGAAAGTCGGAGTTTCCGGCTGCTGGAAACGTGTCGGTTCTGTTTTAATTCGTGCAAATAAAGTCAATAACGAGGAATGCACGGCCAGATCGCAACACCCCATCAAGCTGTACAAAAAACCGAAGCGGGACGTGAATGCAGCCACGGGTCATCGGCTCCAATTGATTCTGAGCGGGTCGTACAAAAACAAAAGGATAATACAGGGTGTCACAAAAAAAATTTACAAGTTTTTTTTTTTATATTTTTTTTTTTACCGCAAACATAAACTTGGGATCGCCGAACTCTCATTCTCTGCCCGAAGGTAGCGCTAGAGGTCACAACCAGATGCCAAAGTTTCAGCCCGATCCGATACCTTATTCAAAAGTTATAAGTGATTTTCTGAAAATTTTAATGGGAAAATGGAGCCCATTTTTTCCCGTTTTCGGTTTCTGGTGCCATAGAGCCCCATGTGTTCGAAAACTCCGTCGGCCACCATTTTTCCGTTCAAATTGTCATAAAATCACTCACAAGTTTTGAATAAGGTGTCGGATCGGGCTGAAACTTTGGCATCTGGTTGTGACCTCTAGCTCTACCTTTTGGCGCAGAATGAGCGTTCGGCGATGCCTAGTTTATTTTTTGCGGTAGAAAAAAAAATCTCGTAAATTTTTTTTGACACCCTGTATATATTTACTAGACGCCGCGACACATTATGTTTCCATACATGTACCGCTGCCGTCAAAGCGGTACAGTCGTAATTCACGTAGGTGCATCAGTAACCCATACAACGAGTAAAAGGAGTGACTCGCCGATCGACTTACATTCGCAACAATAATGTTGCTTTCTTGTTTTTTTTGTTTTTTTTTTCATTTTAGGTGAATCCAAAATGACAAATTTGAAAACCGTTGCGGGTAACTAGAAATACGATTTCTGGCGTGATTGTTTTGTTTTGTTTGCTCTTTTGGCGCAGCTATGATTGATATAACTAGAACTCCTGCGCCGTGAAAAGATCGTGAATAGTACTCCTCTTTCTTTCTCACTCTGCAAAACTTGTAATTAATTTTAAATGCCAGCAATACAATTTTCACTTATTTACCCTTGCGACGTGTCCTGCAGTCGACCTCTTCATGATGCTTTCTTTTCGTACATCTAACATCGCCAACACTCTCGAATTCGTCGACCCATGAATTTTCTAGTGTCTAATTTTTTTTTTCGAATTCCTTGGAAAGTGATTGAAGCCTCTCGTAGGCTAACTACGTTATTTGAATAATATATACATAAACTACAGTACAGCAGATATCGTCATTACAGTTTCAACTATTTGTTCAGAAATGTATTCAACAGGGCAACGATTATCTGCCTCGTTTTACCTGATGTTTTTCGCCGCTCACTTCCTTTATCTTGTAAGTGCCGAGAAACATAATTGGAAGGTAAACAGAACCAACTTAATTTACAAATTTAAAGTTGTTTAAAAAATTGCACCTACATATCCGGGTTTCTTTGGCCGGTAACCGCGGGGAATCGTTCTAGCTATTACATGAGGGACTTCTCGTCGATCGTCAGCAGCGGATTACACGCCCCGCGGCCGCGAGCTTAGGCCGCCCTACAGCTGACGCCACGACCTCCCCCAAGCAACGCAAAACCCTCACATGTTCTTGTGTGTCATATCTGTAGAAAGCCCTTATTAATGTGGCAAGTAGGCGTAAGTGCACTACTGAATCATACGACAGAACAGGAAAACAATATCTTAACCTGTCCTCCGTGCAGCATGTGCTTATGGCGATCTTTCTGGAATCACCTTCAAAATATCTAATAAATCGTTCAGGGGGACATATCTTTCTGTTTCGTACGGCGCTGTGCCACTTGACTACACAACTATATATGGTGCTCTTCCCTTTGGCCTTCAATAGCCTATTTTATGAATGCGAGACCCGCACGCCAAGCGCGTAGGCCTCCTGCGTCGACTGCCTCGTGTACGTCTCACTAATATGGGTACGCCTCGCCAGGGGGAGAGGTGGCGCTGCGTATGCGCGGCGAAACTTCCGCCGCAGATCCCTATATCGCAGTGTCCGATCGCCTTTTACGGCGACGTCAGGGGAGAACCACTACGGCCTTATCCGTCTAAGTGGGGCTTTCCGATGACGCGGCTTTCATTGGGGAAAGTGATCCGAGTATCGCGTGCACCGCGTCCAGCCAGTGAACGCCGACCCCACTCAAGGCGTCCTATTGATATCAAGGAGTTCCCCCCCCCCCCCCCTTCTAGCCCACCCACTTCTTCGTCAAAGCTGGAGACTTCTTCGTTCCGCCAGTATTCCCGCCGGAATGGCGGCGCCGGCTTATGGACGGCTGCATCCATTGAGAGAGGTCCGGAGGCTCGTTTTTTGTAGCCTATGCGGCACCGATCCCGGACCGATGAGGGCTCTAACCGTGGTTCTGGGCTCGTGCGGAGCGAGTGAAGCCTAAGCTTGCGGCCCTGGGCTCCAGAGATGCCGCTAGGGGAAAGGAAAACCTTTCGCACGAGAGAGTGACTTAGCTTCCGGCTTTTAATGCTCGCATCGTCTATTTTTGCTTTGATTAGTGTTCCGGGGCCGAATTATTCGATCGCCCTGCCGTCTTTTATTTTTTTGTAATTATGAGTTACTACCCGGCTTGCTTGAGTTAACTGCACGTGTGTCTCTTAAGCTCTAGCCACATGCTCATGCATCATACAAAATACAGGGTTTTCGCTGAAGGCCTATGACAGAATAGTCCTCCTGCGTTGAAGCTTTGACCAAACCGTGGCGCCCCCTTTTTGTGTAGTACAAACTCACCCGATCTCGCCTCGCACTACTTGCGACCCCTTGAAGAGCCTTTTTTTTTTCCCCTCAAATTTAAAAAAAAAAAGTTAAAAGAAAAAAGAAACTTTCGAAATCAGAAACTGGTTAGGAATTAATCACGGTCGAAAAATAAAAAGTCCGGGATTCGTGCAACTAGCGCTACTGCATGGCGACGTAAGAATATTTGAGACGCGTGAAACTTCTTCTTTTGACTGAGGCCGCCACCGCGGCTCATGCTCATAGCATCTTACCTTTAACCTGCGACTCGACGGCGTTCAAAATTTTACTCTTGGTATTTTCTACGTAACTGCGTTCCGGACCAGAGGAGGCATACTTCTCGACGCGTAACAGTTTGAGAGCCTACTTTGGTACTTTCCAAAATCAGTCTCTTTTTGAAGCGCCTCTTGGGCAAGGCAGGAGGCATATTATCTGCCAACACGCGTCAAGCAAATTTAAAGAAAGTTTGCGCCGTACATTTGTATGCTTCAAATACGTCCGGAGACATTTTGTTTTTGTATGATCAATTTAATAGGGCTACAATACAGGAAAGAAACACGACTAAGGCAGTGTCGGCAGATTGACTTTTGTATCATATCTTAGCAGTATGAGCGCGGTATTAGCTTTAGTATTTTTTATTGATTTGGTTGCATAACCTTGCTTTTAAAGGCGCACTTCTCGTGTTGTTCTTTTTTCTTCTACTCGACTAATAAACTACAATGCTAAAATTACATCGTCATTATGAACTGGAGGATGCCACATTCTTCTCCAACCTCTCCTTCTTCATGCGTGCAGGTTACAGCAGTTGTAAAAGACTTGGCGAGAATATGAGTACCGAGCGATTTATAATAAATATCTCGGGAATAAATTGTTCCTACACTTTGTTTCACCTAAATTCGAGACGCAGTCGACGCTCCGGGCTGGCGGGACCAACGAGACAGAATCAAAAGCGCAGCATGATGGTGTCGGTTGTCTTTCTTGTTCTATCCTCACTGAATAGTCATAAGCACAAAAAGGCCCCGTGACTTTTTTAGTCAGTGAGACTTTTTCTGCTGGACTTCAGCTGAAATGATGTGTAGTGAAAATATAAATGCGGGGCCGGCGGAATTCGAGACAAGAAGGCCGTTCATCGAGACGCCACTCTTCGGCGCTGGGAATTGCCTCCAAATTTCACGGTTTGCTGTTAAGACACCGCTCTCCCCGATACAAGTCTGCTAAGTAAAACACGGCCAACAAAATCTAGCTCTCCCGATGTCGAGCCCCTTCCTCTTTATGTCTCTAAACGGCGGCGGTCCCGCTCCCGCGGATACCGCGAACACAACGCCAACGTCGCACACAATGCAGGTGCGTCCCTACGGAGCTGTCTTTGTCACCGGTAGTAAACAAGACCAGGACCAGCAGATAAGCTGACCCCCGGCTAATCCTCCAGTTGACGTTCATGGCATATTTCTTTCTAGCCTCGTTCACGATTTGTGTTTTGTCGTAAAACTACTCCTGAAATATTGGGAAGGGGCCGTGCAATGGCATCCTCAAACTATAGGAACCTCTTTAAAGCTCATTTTACAAATCTTTCCCTAAAAGAGATTCCTGAGGACACCCGGGCAGAACTTAAACGGCACCCACGCCGCTAAACAAACTAGAGCGATGGCGTGGCGTTTTATGGCTTTGATGCAGCGAGAATCTTTTTCATAGATTGATTCGTGTCAGCAAAACTCAAAACTGGTAGTTTTCCTCCAGGAAATCCTATCATCGAAATAACAGGAATCTCTCTATATGGTCCGTTCCTGTGACGGTTTGCGAATCGTTTAAAAACAAATAATAGCGTCCTGCATTTCGAAATATATTATGAGCCTACCCCAATCATCCTCGACACGATCCTCGAGCAGTTCAGCTCAGATGGGTTGTTTTATTATAGCGGAGTTCTTTAACAGAATTAACTGCTGAGCTAGCTGGTAATGCATTATGGAGGACAAGAGGGTAAAAGACACAGACAACTAGAAGACAAGTACAGGACAAGTGGTTGTCATGTCCTGCTCTGCTTATCCGCGTCTTTTGCGCCCTTCTCCTCTATAAAGAATTCTTTAAGCCGGGGTCACACTTCTCATACATCATACAAAAGACAGTCTGCATACTAATTCGTGCGCGCGTCACCGCGAGATCCGAGCTTCGAATGCCACATTGTAATGAGTTTCAGAAGAAAACTTGGCAGGTGACATTCGAACCACGAATATTGCGGTGATTCGTGTTTGCAGACTCTTTTGTATGACGTATGAGCAGTGTAATTTCGGCTTTAGACACGGTGTGATAGCAATCGAATACTGGTTCGATCTTAACGGCATTATTCTCAAGGAAGTAAAACAAGAAAATCAGAACACGTTCAGTTTTCGCAGCCCTAGCGAGTAGTCGATTAGTAGTGCTGGTGATATGCTTGAAGCAACTCGCCGAAAATGTTCGATGTCCACGCAATTACTCCTGATGATATTGGCGAAACAAACTAGTTTAGAAAATTAACTCCTTGTTTTAATCCAGTGGAACTAAAAGTCGACACTCGCTAAACGCAGAAGGCTCAAGGATCGTTTTTCGCTCAGCGTTCCTAGGTCGCCGTTGAACGAACGGGGTCGCTGTGTCAACTCTGCCCTCGAAGCCCCTGCGGTAATCCGGTTAGCTCTCTCGCAGAGCCAAGGTGCGCAGCGGGAAAGGCATACCTGCGAACTCCCTCTCCAACTGCGGTTGGTGTCGCTGCCGGCGCCGCCGCCTTTGAGTGTCTTTTCGCTCTGCCTCCGCGCCGAGCAAAGAGTGGCGATAATTAGATTTAACGCAGCCCTGGATCCCGCTCACACTCTCCGAATAGAGCCCCAAAATGTAATTTCGGTGTCTCAATAGTTGTAGCACCATGTGTCACAACTTTAGCGAATATTCCTTGTAATGGTGCGCGCAATTACATCAGGCGTCGCCCTTTTCCCGTCGCTCAATAATACTTTGCCTCAAATCATATATTGCGTATTTAAAAAAAATAAATAAAAGGCGTTTACAATTTTCTGTAATGCTTAATTAGGGCGATGCTCTTGAGGAGGAAAAGTGAAGTGTAAGGAGGAGGAGGAGGGGTATACCCTCCTCTACGTACCCTCCTCTCCTGCTCCCCTGCCATCTATCGGGAAATCTTCGGAAAACCTTCGGCTCTTGAGGAGGAGGAGGGGAGGGTACGGAGAGGGGAGTAGACTCCTCCTCCTGCGTACCATCTCCTTCTTCTCCCGTCCTCCTCCCCTGTTCCTTCTCCTCTTCCTTTCTTCAGATATTTCGATTTTGCGACCCCCCCCCCCCATACCGTGCAAAACAATCTGAGAAAGATATATTTATATATATATATATCTTTTTCGGTATTTTCGCTCACCGCTTGTCCAGAGAAAGGAGATATTGTTTTCACATCTGGAAGCTCCACTCTGAATTCTGCCCGTGCCAGGAAATAGGACAGCAGGGAAAAGGCGGGAGAACGAGACAGCGTTAGAGCTAACACTATGACAAAGCACGTGATTCTCTCGATGTCATTATATTTTCTCTCGGCTCTGTCGAAGACTGCTCGGCGTTTTTGATTTCCTCAGCATTAGTCTTGAGCGTGCTCGCCCGAAAAGGCACGGCAGAAGAGCGACTTCACGTCCCATGGGGCCAATGGCATGTTTTCCTGCATGACTGGTATGAAGTTCTTCGTCTTGCACGAAATAAGGGGTGTCCAAACAGGACACTACAAAACGCACGACTCCGACAAATCGTGAAAATTGAAGCGGGCGCGTCCGCTTCAATTTTTACGATTTGTCGGAGTCGTGCGCTTTGTAGTGTCCTGTTTGGACACCCCTATATTCGGTGAGTTCTGTAGGCGAGAGATACAGAGCTACCACAAGCAAACCGTTGTAGACCTTGGCAGCACACAGTTTACCAACTTCGTCTGACGTGTCACAGAGACCGATGGGTGCAGCACAGACCTCTAAAGATGTCTATGACCACTTGGTCATCAAAATGTGGTACACCACGTTTTCATTCGTGCCTCCCTCTGATGTATAAGTTGTGGTAGCACTTGCCTGCACAACGGGTATCTGGCATCTCCCCTTCTCCTCCTCACCTCTCCTCCTGCCTCCTGCTCCCCTTCCTCCTCCTCCCCTCCTCCGTCTCCGTCACGAGTGACGTCACTCGTGATGGCCCGCATGACGTCACGCGTGACCGTCGTGACGTCACGTGTAACGTTGTTATGGCAAATGTCCCATAATGCAACGCGCGGATACGTCGATGGTGACGGCGATGCCGACGGCGACGCCGCTCAAATCGGAAACGGGTGCCTAAGGGCTGCGCTCTAAAAAGTCTCTAGATGTGCTAACGTGAAAAAAAAAGAAGTCACGTCCAAATCTGCTGGGCGAAAGCATAATTTAAGAAAAATAATAAAGGGAAAACAACGACACCAATAAACCACCATTCACTACTAAATATGTCTTCCTTTTTTCATACATATATTGTGATTTTGGAATTCCTAAAACATATATTATTGTGTAATATTTGTATAGTGCATGGGTTTATTACAACAGCCTTCTCTCTTTCATCAGATCTGCCGGCACAGAAGCACTATCATACTATCTCTCTCTACCCCCCCCCCCCCCCCCCCGCCCCACAGGGCAACAGTACGGCCAGAGGTCTCGATACTAAAGGGGGGGGGGGGGGGTGTAACGATTTCCGGACTTCGGTGAAAAATTTGTGGAAGTTGTCCTCTGACACTTCTGAAGTAAAGAATAGAAAACCGACTTCGCCTGCGTGTCCTAGTTGCGTAAAAAAAAAAAAAAAATTGAAAAGATAATTATTGGCATTTCTGGCACCGCTCAACTCACTCCCAGTCTTCACGGCCACATTTGATCGAAATCCTAGTGACGTCATTCGTGGCGCCGTGTTGCTTCCCGTGTGCTCTCTCGGAGGACGCTTCCTCTCCCTCTCTCTGCTGATATCAGCGGGTGTTATGCTGGAGCTTAGGGCCGAGGGAGGCAGCGTAAGCGTTTCGCCGTATCCTTCGGCTGCCACTCGTGGCTGCAGGTGGGGGAAAAGCTCGACTCTTGCTTCGCAATTATGCAGCGGAATAGCCACATTCTTTTAATGAAGGAGATGTTTTATCTATCCTCCGGAACACGATAAACAACGTACAAATGGCAAGATGTAAATTGCTTTAATCTTAAAATCGTTGCACAACCCCTTTAATAAAGATGATTTCAAGAGCAGTTAACGTCTTTGTCTCATCGCCAAGGATGCATAACTATCTAGTAGAGCTCTAATCCATCTATAATTCGAAAATGCGGACTCTCAGTTTACAAAAGAAAAAGAAAAGCAAATACTATTATCGATGTGTTTCTAGGCACCACGCATGTCATCACACCACTTACATAACTACGCGTTGGTAGTAAATTACTCTAACTCACAAGTGGAGTAAAAAGAAAAAAGTTTTATCACGGTGCTTAACAGGAATACCCTAAAACCAAGCGGTGAAGTAGCGCCAAACGAGATATTTAGCGATTAATGTCATTTTATATACTGCTGTCGAAACAAAAGGTGACTGTGATAGTTAATGGAGGCAACGGCAAGCGTTTTAAAGTAACGTTACACTAAAACTCCCCCATGTGATAGGCGAGCCTGCTATCTGTAAGAATATCTAAGCAAGTAGAGGCACATATACCGTGCAAGGCAACGTAGTTTGAAAGACGCGACAAGTCGCAACGCCATCCCATCTCGCGTTGCAGCGATTAGCATTACCAGGCTCTCAGAAAACCTGGCACAGCCTTTGAAAAAATATGTTAAAATAACTATGCTACGGCAAGCGTAATTTCACCCAGGAGAACAAAAGCAGATTATAGGTAGAGCACGCACAATCAGAAAACATAGCTCCGCTTGCTCCTCAATCCCAGCTTGAACCAGACATCTCAGGTCTCCCGAACCGTGGCTTTCCCTCGGTGTTTTGACTCCGGCCGACCATCAAGACCACAGTCAAGCGGAACCGCGCACACGCACAAATGTCCAAGATGAGAGGACATCGATGCCAGGTTGAAGGGGGGTCGGGGGGGGGGGGGGGGTACTCATGCCCGATATAGAAACAAACTCGCCTCATGTAAAGGACGAAACTGAGGCACAATATCAAACGCGCTTCTGCTCACTGCGGAGGGCAAGTTCGTCTGTTTCTTGCGCAGGAGGTAGCGGTGACGTCAGAATGCCGAGCCCTGATTGGCTGATCGCGTTTGCGTCAGTCTTACCTTTCCTGCGAATTTCGGAAGTTCACGTCTTTACGAGCGAGCTCGACTTCACCTTTCAGAGAGGTCAGACGAAATCACTCGAGTGGTACGTTGTTTTTGTCTAACAACTAGCAGACACGCACCAAGGAGAGAACTAAAAGGACTCACTGGCGAGGTGTCCCGAAGCGCCGAGGTTCGTTTGCTAAGAACTGAGAGTGAGGGTGGCTAATGTCCGTAAGCTCCCTCCCAAATACTTTTTTCCTCCTTTCCTGTGCCTCGAGACTCCTCACTCTTTAACGGCGTCGCCGGGCTAGCGCGGTTGGCGCAGTTAACGTCGTCTGCTTTACGTCTGTTAGTCAAAGCGATGGCTGCTTTACCTTTACTGCGTCTCTCGGAGATTTACCGCTTTTTCACCGGCGAGAACGTGGCCCTCAAAACAGGTGAAAGGAAATACCTTGAAGTATACGACCTTTATTTTGAGGTGAAGGATTTCACTATAGGTGCGAATGTCCAGGCGTCGTTTAAGAATTGCAGCTACGCGGTAAACATGACGCTCTCCGATAAAGATTACCTTTCAGAGAGTCACTGTGAGCGCCCTCGCGGGGCCGCAAAGTGCAGCCACATGGTGGCCATCGCACTTTACGCGGCTCTAAATGGACTGTCCAAGACGGACCTTCCTCAGCAGTGACCGCAACACTTCAAGAGCAGCAGGCCGCGGCAGGTCGCTAACTCAGGTAAGACGTAAACACCGTGTTCATCGCTACGTTAAAACGTTTAGTTGCACGAGTTTTGTGAATGTTACCTCGTGTTTAATGAATTGTTCAAAGATAATCAGCTAAAGACAGATGACAGCCGATGTAGTGACTAAATAAACAAGTGCGGCTGTGCGATCGGTACTGTGAGCACATCATAGCCCAAAAGTGCTCGCTCGCTGCTTGTTGTCACTACTTTCTCGCTCGACTAAAAGGCTGCTGTGAGTTAGCATAGTGGGGTATGTATGTGTGGCGTAAACTCAAGTGGCAAAAGTTTGAAAACGTGTGCTTATCTATGGAAGAGAATCCGAGCAAGATCGACCGAGCTACTCGAGTGGCGTCAAACGTATCGCGGAAGCTATGTCGTAAACTCGTTGGCACCAAGAAGTAATTATTGTTATAATGAAATTAAATCCAAAGGTGCAAGCGAGCCGGCGAAAAATCGGTGAATTTCCGACAGACGCAGGAAAGGTAAAGCAGCCATCGCTTTGACTAGCAGACGTAAAGCAGACGACCTTAACTGCGCCAACCGCGCCAACCCGAATCTCGCCGCACACGAAAGGATGGAAAAAGTATTTGGGAGGGAGCTTGCGGACACTAGCCACCCTCACTCTCTGTTCTTAGCAAACAAACTTCGGCGCCTCGGGACACCTCGCCAGTGAGTCCTTTCACGTCTCTCCTTGATGCTCGTCTGCTAGCTGTTCAACAAAAACAACGTACCGCTCGAGTTATTTCGTCTGCCCTCTCTGAAGGGCGAAGTCGAGCTCGCTCGTAAAGACCTGCACTTCCGAAAGTCGCAGGAAAGGTAAGACAGACGCAGACGACGTTGCGAGCAGACGACGTTGCAAAAGAGCAGACGACGCTCCGATAGGGGGTCGCGATCAGCCAATCAGGGCTCGGCGTTCTGACGTCACCGCTACCCCCTGCGCAAAAAGCAGACGAACTTGCCCTCCACACTGGGAAGTGTTCCTGTGGCTAAAGTATCCAGTAGTTCACGTTGAACGGTCATCTCTGTTTTAGATGGCCGTTCAACGACGACGCTGCGTTGAGCAATGCTTTATTATGCCCTCGTCGTCGTCTGCGAAATCGCAGTAGCAGCGGGGCACAAACACGAGAAGAAGGCGGTCTTACCGGAGACTGGATCTTACGCGTCTCGGAGAATGAGTGGAAAAGAGGGTTCCGGTTTGCCGCCTGGTCAGTGTAACTTCCAAAGGGAAAGGGGTGGATGGGAATTGAAGAAGAATGTTAGAAAAAAATACATGGAACACAGATAGGAAGCGAAGACAATGTCTGTCGTAAAACAATGCACTACATTATTCATATATTATTAGAGAGTAAGAGGAAGATAGAATTAAAATAGAAAAAATAACGTGAAAAAAAAAAACTAGAACAGGAAGAGTGACACATAAGCATAAAAAGGCACGAAATAAACACTTAACAGAAATAAAAATAACATAAAGAGAAAGAAACACAGACAAGAATAAAACGAAAAATATAATGCTAGATACAATTAGACAGAAAGAAATTGTGAGGCAACAGAAAAAAAGAGACAGAGTAATTAAAAAAATAAACTATAATAAACTAGAAGGGTAAAAAGAAATCAAAAGGCCAGCTCGCCGATCTGAAAGTAAAAAATAAACTGACATGCTTTTCTGGGGCCTTTTGTCGGAAAAAGCTAGTATGCGGCATACAATTTATACAAAATATTCGGCATGCAATTGTTTAAACGGAATTGCTTTTTTTTTTTTCAGGAGAGAACTTTATCCCAAAAAACTTATATTGATGTTGTTGTTTTGTTTCTTTGTTTTTTTACATATGATCTCTTTTTGATTTTAAGATTTAGCCGAATCTTAAATATTCCCCTATTCACCTTGATGTTGCAAAACAAAGAAAAAAAACTTTAAACGCTTACGATAAAAAATAGTGCAATTGGGACAATATAGAATGCACAAACAAAAATCAACTCGGCAGGGGAAACAAGGGGGCTGAAATTGCTGTTGCCGCCGCGCTGATTCTCGAAGAAATGCGTGAGCATTCCGCGTTCCGGTTGTAAATCAGAAAGCATGGCGATTGCAGCCTCTCAGCACCTCTCCGCGGGGTGAACATTCCCGGAAATCCTCTTCTTCCTGGTGGAAGCAGGACAGGTCAGTTAGTGTGTGCATGAAGGATGTGCGCGCGACGCACGGAAAACCACAGAGTGCGCATACATGTTGTGCATAGAAGGGGGGGGGGATGACACCGTGCGCTTACGGCCCGGTGACGTGGTAAGACCGCTGCGTCACAACAACAGCGTGGAAGGCCGAAGAACGGAACCGCAGCCCGTGTACGTAGTAAGCTCTCCAAAGCCGGCGGCAGGAGCTACCGAGGGCGTCGAAAGAGCGACGCCGGCCGCGTGCTGTAACACCTAGCAACCGAGGTGCAAAGGGGGGGGGGGGGGGGGGCGCAGCGGGGCTAGGGCGTACTTCGGCCGCCGGAGGGGCGCCGCGAGCGTGTACGGGTAGTACCAAATGGGTTCATATTTTGTAATGAGCCACACCGGTCACACGGCGTCGCCCACTACACTCTTGGCTGTGGCGCCATCACGTGGCAACGTTGCGAACTTTGAAGAAATCTTCTCCAACTAGTTCAAGGTCAGCGCATACACGAGGGCACTGATGCTGACTCATTAAAAGGTAGGGCTCGAGGATATGCAAAGCAATGTCACACGGATGAAAATTTTAAACAAACATATAACATAGGAAAAATAAACTGCAAGAAGTGTCCACAAACTCAGCTCCGGAAGGAAAAATGGGACGGAATTGAAAGTGCGGGTAATAAAAAGAGGGCTGTTATAAGCAAAAAATTCAATTCAGAATACGCCAAAAATTACGGATTCAACTCAAGAGGAGATAAAATTGCGGGGTAAAATTCAACAATTATAAGAGAGAGAGCAATGAACAACGAAAAAGCAATCTCGCAACGAGTCGGATTCAACGAGACTAAAAAGAAAAAGAAATGACCGTAAAAAAGGGAAATAAAACTTTCTAACGTAAGGAAATGAGAGGGTATTGAAATAAAGTAGCCAACCGTCGCTCCACCGTCAAAACACGGGCTCCACCAGCCGACGCGTGCCGTGAGGTGCCTGGCATACAATGATCGCCGTAAAAAGCAAGTTTTTGTAGGCGTTTCAAGTGATGCCATTAATGTGCTCTTTTCAAATCAAGGTTTGTGTAACCTAGATACCTAAGTATTTATATGACGTGGCAATCTCAAGATCGAGTGAAAGGAGGCTGTATTCAGTTATCAGCACGTCTGACTTTTGAGATACTTTTGTTTGTTGGCACCTACTGATATTAATGCTGAGCTGCCATTTTTAGCACAACGTGCTAATTATGTCGGGGTCGGTTTGCAAAGCGTGACTATCATCCAGGTTAGTAATTTTTCGATATCAGAGTCACTCGTCCGCAAACAACCTGCTTTTCGATATTAAGGTGGATGGAAGGTCGTTTATATATATCAACAATAGGAAAGGCCCATCGTAGAAACGCTCGCAAAAACAACGAGCGAAGGTGAACGCCTCTTTCGTCACGGCATTCCAAGACATGGCTCCCGAAGCTTCCGTAGGCTCCCAAGCTGTCGATCGATCTGCAGCAGAAATTGGTGCCTGCCACAACCACCATCGCTGCTCAGGTGCCGCCATGATAGCGGCTGGCGGCAGCATGACACGTCCATGACGTCATGAGGCGGAAATGGAGGGACAACTTTTTGGGACGTGGTAAAGACACCAGTCGCAGACGCGTCCCTGGCACCCTACTTGTAGAGTTGGTGAAAGGCAAAGACTTTAGTGGAAGCTCCGCCTCCATCAGACACTGGTTGCCTTTTACCTGGCTTTGACTGTGCAGGCGACGAAGTGTTAGCCAAGGCAGAAAGTTTGAGATCGAGCCGGAGTGCACACTAAATTCTTAGTCAGTCTCCGACTGTATAGACGTTTTGCGATTTCTTTAATTCTCATCCACTTGGTATCAGTTGTACAGGACGAAAAATACGAGAAAACAAAGGTCAGGCAAAAAATGAAACCCGTTTACAACTCCCTGTAACGCCGGATTAGAGGGCAGCTCTGGAGGAGGAGGGGGGGAAGGGTACTGAGGGGAAGGTATATCTTTCCTCCCTCCTCCTCACCTCCTCATCCTGTCTGCTACTGCTCCCTCCGAGTGGCGTCGTCTCACGAGTGTCACGTGACCTCAGGAGGGCCACGTGACGTCACCGAGGTCATGTGACCTTACGGGGGTCACGTGACCCCTATGAGGTAACGTGACGATGACGTCATCAGTGACGTCACTGGTGACGTCATCAGTGACGATGCCAATGCCGACAACGTCACCTATGACGTCATCAGTGACGTCACGCGTCCCATAATGCACCGCGCGGTTACGCCGACGGCGACGCCGACGCCGACGCCGCTCAAGCCGGAAACGGGCGCCTAAGAGCTGCGCTCTAAAAGCAAGTCAAGTCTTTCTCGCGAACACCCTCCAGCGGCGTGGGGAGATCAAAACGGTGTTTTAACGTATACCAGAAGTGACGACATTCAAGATGGCTGCGCCTTTGTGGAAAATGTGCATAGGGAGTATTCACTGGCGGGCATAGTTGTGTTTCCGACTGCTGAGCGTGTGCTCATGGCGAGCTTCCACAGTTCCCTTGCAGCGTGCATTCCACACCATCAAGGTTGCCGGTCTCCGCAGCCAATTTATGTAAGCTAATCCTGAGCATGCACAAAAGATATGAAATAAAAAACAGAAACGCAGCAAGAAATAAGGCCTATCTAGAATCAATTTGGCCTCAAAACAAACGTTTCTCAACTCATCAATTCGGCCCACCCACTCAATAAACAGAGCGATGAAGTTTTTGAAGATTTAAAAAAACATATTGGGGCTATTACGGCATAAAAATTGAAAGAATTACTCTTTCAAAGAAGCGCAAGCGTAGAAAAGATGACAAAAAAGAAGTGTTGACGCTAGGAAAGCAATAAAATAAACACTGTTGGTGATCACGATGGACTCTTTTGAGGACTCTTCAAAGCACATCAAGTTCGCCCAAGTTGCGATGCTTCCGGAGCGTTCGACAGATCGAATCCCGCCCACACAAGTGTGAACCTCGAAGCGAGTGAGCGCGAAAACAAGAAAAAAAAGGGCACTGTTTCGAGGGAGGCTGTCGGTGTCGGACGTATCAGGGAATCGATCAAATAGAACGAAACATGCAGCGAAATATAAATACGATTGAGCACCCAGGATAAGGAGGCCGTGTCCTCGCAGCAAAAACGAAATAACTAATCACAAATAAAAGCGGAGGTGCACTCAAGATCTTCGTTTTTAGAGCCCCATATATCGTGTGGACTCTGGGAAAACAATATGAAATAGCGATTTTTTTTTTGTAGCGTTGTTATTTTTTGCAACATATATTTTTTAGCTTGTTTTTGGTTTCCTGTCTGTATAACATGGATCCCACTTTTTCTCCTTGTGTATCCAGAGCAAGCTACTCTGAGCTAAAATACCTCCTAGTTGGTGTGGAGGATAATTCTTCCATTTGCTACGTCAACCATTGGACACCAGCACGGGTCACAGATTGAAGAAAAGAGGTGCTTGAGGCATTTGGCTAGAGTTCATGTCCTCCGTAACTGAACACGGGTGTGTCTCAAAACGTCCCATTCGCATTTGAACCTTGCACATTTCGTCCCATTCTCATTTGATGCTTCTCGTTTGAACCTTCTAATGAGATCCGAATCGTGTTTTTCGCAACTGGGCCGATTCTCATTTTGCCCGTTATCTCAAAACGTGCCATTCGCATTTTGACCGTGCGCATTTCGTCCATTTCTCATTTGGTCCGCCTTGTTTGAACCTTCTCATAGGATCCAAATAGTATTTTTCGCAACTGGACCCATTCTCATTTCGCCCGTTCGCGCTACGACCGAATGGCACTAGTTCAGCATGCTTCTAACGTCGTTATGCCTTCGCGGTTTTGTTGATGAGCCTTACCTTGCTTGGGCCCCCAACATACCATCAGATATATGTTGTGTGTAAAGGTACGCACAGAGATTCGTACAGTGACGCCTGCTTCCCTTCCTCTAAGCAAACGAGGGAACAAAAGCGATGAACATCTAATTTGGAAAATTTTGTTTGAACAGAAATAGCATACATAATAGCAATGGTTGTCAACCATTGATGCTTCGCAGGCCCCTTGTAGAAAAAAGGGAGATGATGGAGGACCCCGTTCGGGGTGCGGGGAACAGAAAGGTACAGCTTATCATGATAATGATTTAATAAATTATTATAACTAATTGCTAGTGTTATGTAGACTTATCTCTTTGACATACACACGAGAGTACTTATCAGAAAATTGGTACATTTCTTTTCAACGTGAAGAAAGACAACTAATACTGCCGTGCTTGACTGTTGAGACAGGGCTTCGCGGACCCCTAGGTTGCCTTCGCAGACCCCGATTTGAGAACCATTGCATTATAGAAGTGGTGGCATCGTCCCAAGTCGAGAGACCTCAAACAACGTGACATTTCGAAATATGTTGTGGTCGATAAATAGTTGGTCTGTTTTATTGGCAGCTATTAGCTTTTCACGACGACCTCGACGCACTGCTAAAATCCTTAGCAGAGAAAGTATGCCTGTAGCGTGGCACACACACACACACACACACACACACACACACACACACACACACACACGCACAAATATATCAATGTATTTATTAATATTACCCTAAAAATGATTTTGGTGTGAAAAGAGTAAAGTGCGACGGGTCAAGGCGAGATATTTTTGCGAATGGCCATTTTGAAAAGGGCCAGGGGAGAAGAGCGAAGCGAGAACGGGCCCTAATGAGGAGAGTTGGAACGCGAAAGACGAAACGGGAAAGAGCCAAATTCGACGGGCCAAAACTAGAAGATGTTTTTGAGAATGGTTGTTTTGAGAAGGGCCGAGTGAAAAGGGCGAAATGAGAACGGACTCAAATGATAACCACCCACTGGACACAAGTCCCAGCTGAAGAATGACTCAGCACGGGTTCAACCCGTCCCGGGCTGGGCTCTACTAAATGACGCAGGAAAGTATATGGCAACATTCTGGCAGAGAATATCCGAGTCCCCCATTTGTTTGAGCACGTACTGGGAGCATCTATTAGGCACGAGTGTTACGTCTACGTCCTGCGAAGAGTCGGCTCCAATCACACGTTTCCTGCCCTAAATAATGAGGACCGTTAATGTTGCCCGATGGACATTTGAAAAGGGTCTATGACTACAAATATGCGCTTCTAAACGTACGTCTCTTTAGAAACGTTGCGCGCTGTTTTTCTAATCACCTGCCAATACACATTTGCGGCGACTGCGGGGAGGGACGGCACTTCGAAACGCGAGTGGACGTTTACGCCGACAACCGGTTCGTTCCATTTTTTTTTTTTTTTTCAATGGGGAGAAGAATGGGAAGAAGGGAAGAAGGCTGAGAGGATGCGTGCCGGACGAGGGTTCACCTGACGGGGTGTCGTGTTCGCCTCCGGGATATAATGACTTGGGGAACATTTGCAACGCTTGGGGAGTCGGTAATGAGCCGTCGGAATACGTGCAGTTTGCGTGTGACGGTTTGCTGAGGTTGTGCGAGCCCGCCAGATTGAGTCCGAAGAGACAAATTGCCGTGAGGGTAATGACAGCACGACGGTCAACGGGATACAATTCCAGGCTTTTTCTGTTGTTGTTCCCGTTTATTGTCACGATTACTCTCCCGTGTATTAAAACGAGGACAAAACATATATATATATAATGATGATGGGGCAGTCGCTGTTAGCACCACGAGTAAATTTTTACGAGAACCCAAAATGCACTAGGTATCTATATTCATGGGGACTATTTCATTTATTTATTTTATTTATTTACACAGTGCCTACATCGGCACAGGGGATTATTGTAGTGGGTACATGTTACACGAAAGTAATACGATTATACGTCACATTGTATAAAACATGTTAATAAAAAGTAAGACTATAGATTGAAAGAAATGCAATAAGACTGTTGCAAAAACTGTTACACAAATCAGAAACATAACAGTACAAAACAAAAACACAGCACACAACTATTAAAAATGTCTAATAATGAGGTGGAAAACATAGCATCTGAAGTCTCAGCGACCACGTGCTGCGGAAGACTGTCCTAATCACTAATTGATTTTGGGAAATATGAGTTCTTAGACATTTCAGTTCTACACCTAATATTATTTATTTTTAGCGGGTGGTCCACCCTTGAAGACAGGTAATCATGATTATGTAAGTAGTGGTCCTTCACAATACATGTTTGTCCTAAGTAAATACTTCTGAAATTTTTATTCTAAGATATTTTCTCCGCGAAACCAGAAATTTCCACTCCAGTTGTTTCTTTA
This sequence comes from Ixodes scapularis, assembly GCF_016920785.2. NCBI lineage: Eukaryota > Metazoa > Arthropoda > Arachnida > Ixodida > Ixodidae > Ixodes > Ixodes scapularis. Next base: position 76,023,250 of record NW_024609837.1, read on the forward strand.
AATCTGTTATACTTGAGCAAAATTCATAATTATTTACACCAAAACGGGCTGCTCTATTCTGCACACGCTCTAGTTTCGATATTAAATTTACGTAATACGGGTCCCACACTGGACAAGCATACTCTAAGATTGGCCTAACATTAGTTACGTATAACAGCTCCTTAATATATGTTGAGGCCATTTTGAAATTCCGTTTGATAAAGTATAAAACGCGGTTTGCCTTTGCTGTTATTGCGTTGACGTGCTTAGTCCAGGAAAGATCTACGCTAAGATAAACCCCTAGATATTTGACATCAGCAACCTCCTGAAGGGCAACACCGTTCAACTGATATTTTGATAGATAATGCTGCTTTTTTGGTGAATCTAATATAATTGCATTCATTGATATTATGAAACATTTGCCATTTGTCACACCAGGTCATCACCTTTTCAAGGTCTGACTGAAGTAGAAGAAAATCATCCTGACATTTAACCTCTCTATAGATTACACAATCATCTGCATATAATCGGACACTGCATGTTAGGTTTTGTGCTATGTCATTGATATATATTAAAAAGAGAAGTGGGCCAAGTACAGACCCCTGTGGGACACTCGAGGTTACATCCGCATATGGAGAATTTTGACCACCAACAACTACGCATTGACTGCAGCAAGGCATGTAGTTGGGCTAGTTGGTGGTACATACTGTTTGCAGGGAACAGCGCAAAAAGGACGTAGGACGAGGTCGAAGAAACACACAGACAGGGCGCTGACTTACAACTCAAAAACTACGCATTGTTACGATTTAACAAATATTCATTTATCCAACCAAAAAGATAGTTAGGAAGGGACAAGAACGACAACTTGAGAATAAGAAGTGAATGTGGTACTTTGTCGAATGCTTTTTGAAAATCTAAAAGCAAGCAGTCAACCTGAACATTTTTATCTAGTGAAAGTGAGAGGTCATGTAAAAACTCGGTGAGCTGCGTAGTGCACGATAAACCAGTCCGAAAACCGTGCTGAGACTTGGAAAAAACAGTGTTGGACTCAAGGTGGTTAACCATATTTGAATATATGTTATGTTCAAGTCACTTGGAACAAACGCAGGTTAAGGAGATGGGCCCGTAATTAGAAACCAGGCTTTTTTTGGCCTGACTTATGGTTGGGCACAACATTTGCCGTTTTGCACTCCAAAGGTAGCCTGCTAGTAGAGAGTGATTTGTTTAAAAGAATAACTAGAAAAGGTGAGATTGCTGCAGCACAGACTTTTAGAACGTGGTAAGGAATGCCATCAGGCCCCAATGCTAAATGAGATTTCAGATTACGCAGTGATATCAGTACGCCATAATCTTCTACCACAAACTCAGGCATTGTATCAAAAGTTGTCTTGGAAGATTCTCGTACAACTAGCTCGGTTGTCGAAAAAACAGATTGAAAGAAGTTATTGAAGCAAACAGCCTTGAGAAAGTTATCGGAGGTCAGTTTATCATTGTTCAGAATTGCTGGAATGCCTACAGATTCACGCTTGCTCAATTTTCTAACCGTTTTCCATAGTTCCTCCGGGTTGTTAAGTAATTTTGGTCCCAGTGCCAAATAGCAGTGTTCCTTCGCTGCCTTAAGTTTAGTCTTCAAGATGTTATCCAGCAAGCGAAGTTCAATTTTTGTGGCTGGGTCCTTCGTTTTCTTATAGTTTAGAAAGAATCTTCGCTTTTTATTTAGAAGACGTCTCAACTCCTTTGTCATCCACGGTTTGTCATTCCTGCGTTTTCTAGACAACATCCTAGAAGGAATATATTCAGTGATAAGGGAAGAAAGTTTATTCCTAAACAGATTCCATAATTCTTCATTGTCGGGCAATGTGCACGCACATTCAAACTCGGGAAGATAAGCCAGGAGGTCGAAAAACAAGCTGTCGTAATCCCCTGGGTCAAACGGATAAACTTTTTTGGGGCATGGCTTATGAGTCACAATGTGCTTACATGTAACATTTGTAATGATAGCTTGGTGGTCAGTGATACCCAGAGCCGTCGTTGTCGAACGGATGTGGACGGGTGATTTGTAAGAAAAAGATCTAGTATAGATTTACTTGTTGCGCCGTACGTTGTCGGAAGCAATACCGACTGTTGCAACTCATGGGCGTTTACGAGTTCCTTGAAAGGTTTATACAGTGACGCAGAATTTCGCAAAAGGGGCAGATTGTCGACCCAATCAATGTCCGGAAGATTGAAGTCGCCACTAAGAGTAACGTCATCATGCGTTATTACAGGTGACACATTGGCAAGACACAAAAGGGGATTCAGTGAATTGTTACTTGGGGGTCTATAAAATGCGCCTACAGTTAAACATTTATAACCTTGTTGTTTTATCTTGCACCAAACAGATTCGCACACACAGTCGTGAATTTCATGAGGTGTGCTTTGTAGGTTTTTCGAGACGAATAAAAACACACCCCCACCCCTCGAATTTATGTCTTTGCGGTAGACCTCGTAGTTGGGTGGAAATATTTCGGAGTTGGTCATGGAAGGGTCAAGCCAAGATTCGGTACCACAAACAATATCAGCATCCGTTGTAGCAAGGAGAAAAGCAAGGTCATCCTTTTTATTTTTGATACTCCTACAGTTCACTGTAACAAAGACAAGTTCCTGCACGTCTGGCCCTCTGATATCGCTTTTTTGTCGTGGCTATACAGAGGTTTCAAACACGGCGTCGGTGTCAGGATGGTGCTGGTGTGTTTTACGACGAATAACTAACTTGTTGTATCGTAGTTTGAATTGGGCGTTTTGTTCCCTGGCGTACTCTAAAAGTTTGCGTCGTGAGAGTTGTATCGCAGGTGAGAAATCTTCACGAATGGAAAAGCCACTCCCCTTTAGTTTATAGGTGACAGACAGTATTTTTTGTTTATCTTTAAATGACAGAAACCTTGAGATTAGGGGGCGTCCCCTCTCTTCGGAAAAACGGCCTAACCTGTGCGCACGTTCTATGTTAGTGGGCTCAAGCTTTACGCTGAACTTATCAGAGCATAAAGTGATCACCTTGGCCTCAGACTCTTCCCAGGTTTCATTTGCTTTGTCCGCCCAGCCATAAAAGATAAGGTAGTTTCTGCGCGATAGATTTTGTACTACATCCTGTTGTGCGGTAGTCATTCTAAGTTGGGTGTCAAGTTCCAGATTCGCCGTTTTTATATTCGGCAACTTCGTCTCTCAAGGATTTAACCATAGTCATCTCGCTTTCAATAGCTGTTATCCTAGATGACAAGCCCTATAGTTTTCTTTCGAACAATGTTTGCATTTCCCTAATGGCTTTCAATTCATTCAACATTGTCTATTGCCCCTCGTTCATGCTAGGTATTACTTGCATAGCATCGACTAGTTGTTTCTCCTGTGTAGAAGTGAGCGCGCCTGGGTTCGCTTCTATATCTCCTGCGATCAATAGTCGTTTCACGACCCTAGCCACAGCTACACTGTATTTAGTGTAGCAATCGGTAATACCAACATACACTTTACAAAAAAGGTTGGGTCTCAGTGCCGACAATCCAGAATGGCTGTTGTGGCTTACATACTTATAAGTGTATAAAAAACCCACCTGCAGGAACAGGGAGAGTGAGCGTCCCGCCGACGTGTGGGCACCGAAACCCGAGGGTGGATGGTCGAGCAGTCTCAGACATACACTCCCATCACCTGACGTCGAACAGAGTTGCCTGCTGTAGTCACAGTTGAAAGTCAAGCACAGCTTCGAAAGATCCAGCGACGAAGCGTTGCAGAGCCAGGGCAGGATGACCGGGCATGTGCCGTCGCTGGGTGACGCATCATCTTTGACAGTTGACGTGTAAACGGTGCCGCACTGGACGATGATCAGCCCCAGTACCTGTAGGAACAGGGAGAGTGAGCATCCCGCCGACATGTCGGCACCGAAACCCATCTGTGGATGGCACAGTCACCACAGCCATCTGTGGATGGCACAGTCACCACAAAGGATCTAGACGAGCTGGCGCATTTATTTTATTTTGCCCACCACGGAGTCCTGTGATGACTGAAACAAAATAAAAGTATCAAATCATATGGATTCTTTGTTGAGAACTCTTATATCAACCAAGTCCAACAAGAGCGATAATCAAATTTGGTACGTTGACCTTGTCGCTCTGACGTCCCCCCACGTGCCCTCGTATCCTCTTCTCACGCCCGTAGCCAAGGGGGGGGGGGGCATCCCCCCCCCCGAAATCTCTGATTTTCCGGGACCTCCTCTCCCCCTCCCCCTCATGCAGCATTTGTCATGGGCGCCCCCCCCCCTCCTGCCCCCCGAAACACAATCCTGGCTACGTGCCTGCCTCTTCTCCCTCAGTTTCACGGCGTATTCCTTGTAAATAAATGTGCACAATTGCGGTCAGTTGGTGAAGCTCGAGCAAGACAAAAAGTAAGACATAAATAACTAGGTTTTATATGAAAACAAACGCACCTCACAGATGTGACTTGCTAGCGACCCTTCAACGTAGATTACGTAGGAAAGAACACACATAGAAAGGGGTTATGGAAGTGGCGTTATCCGCGTCTCGTGACCACGTGACAACGCCACAGTGGTCACGTGACCACCATCTGCTAAATTTGGGAGCCGGTGAGTTTCTCCAGAGATACTAAGCAAATTTCTTTCACTCCGGAAATTTTGCTAACCGTTTCAGTGGAGACACTGCCCCAGCAGGGCTGGCTCGGTGGCACCATTGATAATAGCGAGTTCCAATTAACAATGTTAGCGGTAAAACGTTACGTTTTTCTTCTCCTTTTTAGTTGCGAACAAGCTCGTAACGTTTTTAAAAGAGCCATGGATTATGTACTAATTTTGCTTATTTCGAGTAGCGGTGAAAGTGGTTGCGTTACCTGTTCCGCCTTCTTTGTAAGACTTAAAAAATGCACTTTAATGTTGTTGTTGTGTTCGTTCTTTTTTTGCTTTTTTAGGCTCCAAGTAATAAAATATTGCACTCATACTACATACTCCCAAAGTTTTGATTTGCCTTTCTTTTCCCCACGTAAACGCTTACACTTGATAAGAAAGAAGAAAAGAAAAAAACAACACCTGCGTCCTTTGTTCTAGTCAAAATAGCAAAACGTTTTAATAGATAAATAAAAGTAACGCAGAAGATACGTGCGTTACTTTTATCGTAAGTGGTAACGCTTTACTTGTATCTTGATGTAATGGAGGTCAGTAACGCGATATTTTTTTATCTGAAAGCAATGAGTGTCGTATTTCGTAACGAATTTTTGGTAACGCCTACAACACTGCTCGCAGATGGCGCATCACTCCTATTGACTGGCGTAAGTGATCATGTAACCATGGCGAGAACTAATACCAGTGTCGTCGTGCGAAAACGATGGCTCCAAGATTTAGCAGCCTAGAAATGTATTTCACGTATGCATATTATGTCATTTATAATAAACATTCTCCCGTGAACTTTTTTTTTTTTTTTTTTTTGCAGTTTAACATTCCAACGTGCTTACAAAACTGTCAGCTTGCAAACATACCAGCGTCCCGCTATCGTAACGGTGATTTAGTCTTTTCTTATTAATTTTTTTATATTACGGCGGGCGACTACGCGTATTTGTAGGGCTGCTTAAAGTAGTCGACAAGCACAGCACGATACCATGGTGCATCGAAGGCGAGATAAATTTATATGTGATAACGGTCGGTGCTCACGAAATGGTACGACATATTCTAGGGCACTGTGGAAGATCTCGAGCAGCACGAAGTGAGTGACTTCGCTGCAATTTATGGTTACATCACTTTGCCACGGATCAAGGAACCGTACGAACAAAACCCGTCTGGATAGCATCCACTGTGCAACCTGGGGTGTTACAGTGACAACTGGGCGGGTGCCATTACCTGACGCGTGTTGCTCTTGGGCACTCCCCTAGCGTGATGCAAAGCTATACTTCGTTTCATCTCAAGTTCACACGCGGCCGACGCTATGAGGCGACAGTACTAACCAGGCAGCGTCAGAACCGCAAGTCACTAGACCTATTAGAGCGCAGCTCTTAGGCGCCCGTTTCCGCCTTGAGCGGCGTCGGCGTCACTGTCGGCGTAGCCATGGGGTCACTTAACCCCCAAGGTCACGTGACGCCCCCCCCCAAGGTCACGCGGCCCCTCCCCCGAGGTCACGTGACCCTCAGTACCCTTCCCTTCTCCTCCTCAAGAGCTGCCTCTGGCTGCCTCTGTCGGCTGCCTCTGGACTTAAGGTAAAACGAAGTATAAGTTAATATTTGACCCATCCCTTCTCCTTATTAACAACAAAAAAAAAGAAAAGCAAGTGCGGCGTTATAGGCAACGCGACTAATCAGGGAACGACTCTCCAGTTTTTGAAGACGAGGCACTTCCTCCAACGGTCGTTGTAAAACGCCGTTGTTTTATTTTTGTGTGTGTTTTTTTAAGAGAGAGAGGAACTGAGGGGCGGTGATAAATAATGCAAGAAAAAAAAAGATATGAACAAGTGTGAAGGGTAGGAAGTTTTATTGAGATTAGAAAAAAAGAAGCGCAAGTGGCTAAAGCTTAGTTAAAAAAAGAGTATCCGTCGACCCCGCTTAGTGTGTATCCCGTTTAATGACACAAGTTCCGTCATAGGATAACTTCTTCTCACGTTAACTGAAATGATTTCCATTCTTAGAAATGCTTGAATCATTCAGTATTCATAGGCACAAAAGTGCTATCAGTTCAGCTTATTCTATCTAGGGTCCACACTGCACAGCAACAAAGTCCTCAAACCGGTCCTTCGTGTCATCAAAAGGCCGTTGTATGTGAAGAACAGCAATAATGGCTATACATCTTAGTTGAACGTATAAAATAGCGCAAAAAAGACAGGGACTAGAACTATACAGGAAAAGCGCTAATACTTCTTGTCCTTGTCTTTTTTGCGCTATTTTATATTTTTAATTAGGATGAACCAACTAGCCCAACAACGTCCCCTACATGACTAAACATACCAATGTCACATTCCAACAAAACATTTAGGCAACCCAACCCAAAGCCTCCACATGAACAAACATAAAAAAACAAGATTTTTTTTTTGTTTTTGCGTCCGCAGCGTAAAAGTTTTGTGACTGCATGTGAGCGCAATGCGTGTATCTCACACCTCTATGTACGATCTCAGTGATGCTATAAACCCAGCGCAGTGCAAATACAAGCGAAGGATCTACAGACCACGAAATTTTACTTTATCTTGGATTTCAGGTTTCATTGGCTTCCTGTGCAAGAAGCAAAATATATCACGAGCTGACCTGGGCGTGGACAGAGGCACAAGACGCAAAACACACATGAGCTTGTGAGTTTTTGTTTGTATTTTCGCGCAGTACAGACCAAAACACGCGAAAGAGGCAATTGAGTTAACCTAACCTCTTTTTGAATGAGACGATACTGTTTTATATTTATAAAAGGCCTGAACAAATGGACGCCAAATTTTGATTTCAAAGCAAACACACCATTTATGGATGAACTCTGCAGAGATGTACATGTAAATATAAATACGTAATTAGGCTAAGCTTAGAGTTGCTTGTGTTAAGATGAAATTGAGTAAAGTTTTATTTTTTTATGAAAATAATTAGGATAACAGGTTCTCACAAACAGAAACTTAATTGCAAAATATTTACTTTTAAAACGCATGCAATATCGGGAGTGGTTCCACTGTTAAACAAAAGTTCTCTTTCCAACATGGAAAAAAAATTGACACGACACTGATGTGCTTGGCAGAGTACTCAAAGCAATGTTTCAAATAGTTACAACGTGTAGCCCTAATATTAAAAATATTTCCATTGTGAGTGTGATTTTAAGAAGTAGCTGTAACTAAACTGTATAAATACAAGTTACCCTAACAAATATAGCATTATCGCACTTTCACTTACCGAAATTAATTTGCATACAAAGAGTCCCGTTAATGAATCAGCGAATAATTGAAGTGACTTAAGCATGTTGGTTTGCCGGTGTGAAACTTTGACGGATAAAAGCTACTCGGTCAATTTACAGGGTACCATAGGGAAATCTGGAATTACAGGGACGACGATGAAGGTATCATCACCCACACTTTCTCTGGGGCCATAGAAGTTACTTTATAGTATCCGCCCAGTCAAAACTAAACGCTTACATGTTGCTAAATGAAAAAAAGTTAAATGAAGCTACTTGCTCAAAAACCAAAAAAAGAATATGTTACACGTTTCAGAACCTAAAAAATATTTTTTGCATATTTAATAATAAAGTGTTGCGTTCTTTTTGTATATGTATCACTAGAGTCGCTGGAGGATGAGGCGACAATAACTTTGGCAAATATAATAAATACCAATTTTACGCACCAATGAAAAAACAAATAGGATGGAGCACAAAGCACGAAATATATTGTGTGTAAAATTTTACCTTACCAGCAAGTTCGGTTCTTAATTTCATTAAAAAAAATTTCGTAGATTGTTTCCATCGTCCCGCAGTGCTCTCTCCAACCCGCTACGGGATCTAGAACACTGAACACAAGCCTAGCGGCGCGTATGCGTACTACAAAAACTCTCTATTATTTGAAGATTCAGCGTGCGCAATCGAATATCAAATTTAAAAAAAAAGTTTTCTGTACAAGTGTTGAAAATCTAGATACGTTGTCCTATATATCCGCAAACTCTTCAACAATAAATCAGAAATCTAGCGCACGTGAGGCTGTAATCAGCACGAAAAATTGAAGGGAAGAGAAATTGGAGATCGTATATTGCGTTTTAGTAAATCTTCTTGACGTTTTGCCAAATCCGTTCCTCATGAGCCAAAACTTCTGTTAAATTGTTTGACGCGAAACGAATGTGAGCGACCTCTTGCGACAGACGAAGAAAGCTCGTGCCATGTCTCCGCTCCCTTGGATTTTAATCTCCCCAAGCGCAGTGCTTAGCCTGAACGAGAAAAGTAACTCCCATACCTGTGCGAGGGAAATATTAAAAGTAAACTTTGAAATCGGCAGATTTGTTTTCGTAGAGCTTTAACCGTGCGTGAGGACTGTGGCATATTACGTTATAGAGCAATCCAGCCATATAATAATAATACGGGATACACACGTATGGATTACATCAATCTCACGAGGATAAACTAAATATGCAATGCTTTTTTCCCTGTATTTTTTTTTTCGTATTTCAGACGTTTTGCTTGCGCAAAATGTCTCAGATGATGAGATGACGACGGGCTGCAATACAGCCGCGGAAACATTGTATAGCTCACAATCAATAAAAAGATCGGTTCTTGCGCAATAAACCTGTCCCTCGCGCGTTTCATCTGGGAATTCCTGTTTGCTGTTCAAACTGGCTGCCTCCGCCATGCCTGTCATGGGCTTGGGGCCAGCACTTCCATCGTGCCATTACATCCATCGAGCACTTACGTCCATTTTAGTGCCATTAGATCCATCGTGCCCGTACATCCATAGTGCCAGCACCTCCAACGTGCCATTACATTCATTTTTGGCAAGTTCATTCAACAGCCATTACATCCATCATGCAGTTACATTCATAGTGCCATCACATCCACGACGCCATCACATCCATCGAGCAACTTCGTCCAAAAGCGTGTCGTTACATCCATCGAGCAGATTCTTCCAGAAACATGCCATTACATCCATCAATGACGGAGGTGTATTTCTTCGTTTAACTATGCTATATAAAAGTGCACGTTATTTTGGAAAGTTAATGACCGACATGCGGGCTTGACGTCACGGAACTGCGACGGCGCTGCGATCGCACCGGAGCCGCGTGGTGTGGGCAGAATGGCGCACGTTTTGCATGGGCGTCATAGCATTTCAGCATGCCGCAAAGTTGTGTAGCCGTTAATTGCACCCAAAGGTACATAAAAAGTAGCGGGTTGAATTTCCACAAGTTCCCGACGGACTCTGAAAGGCGCCGAAGACGGATAATATCCGTGGGTCGAAAAGAATGGTCGCGTCGCGCGGACCGTTCGTGCGGCAAGCACTTTCTTCAAGGCAAGTGTGGCTTCCATTTCAATCTCCGTCCTGAGGCTTGCTTATGTGCAGGAAAATCGTCGTCTGATCGAGACGACCGGGATTTTGTTCCCACGGTGTTCGAGCACAAATTACCGGTCAAGAGCACGTCGGTGCCTCCCTACGCCCGCGCTTTCAGGCGGAAGAAGATCGGCGACAGAACGTCAGTGTTGTAGGCATTACCGAATAAAAAATTAACGAGATACGTTACTCGTTACTTTCAGATAAAAGAAGCGCGTTACGGTTACCGACAAGAAGTAACGCACGTTACTTTTGCGTTACTTTTTTAATTATGATTTAACTCGTTTTACTGTTTTGACGGTATAGGTACGCAGAAGAGCCGTATTCCCAGAAACATTATGTTCATGCAGAAATTGAACATAATTACTTTATAGTTTTTTACAGTTCGACCTTAATACTCCCGAGAAAAAATGCAAAGAAAAATTCAGAAAACTCAAAAATTCACGTGGCTTGACGCCTAAAAACACCAAAAAAATATAAGTGGAATTCCTTTAAGACTTGGGAAGAAGAAGCAACGAGTAACGTAAATACGTTACACGTTACTTGAAATAGTAACGTAAACACCTTATCCTTTACTGTTTTGAAAAGGCAATGAGTACGTACGTTACTACGTTACTGAAAAAAAAGTAACGCGCCTTAGCGGTATCACCGTTTCTAGTGACGTTTTACCGCCAAGATTGCGGAACGAACAAAGCGTTACCACTTGTCATGCCTTGTGGTCATGAGAAAGCAAAAATATCATGCCTTTACTCGGAGACGCTGTGTGTATTTAATCAATTAATAAACGCACTTCAGCAGACTCTAAGTCTGCTGATCACGCTGGCAGTGCGGAAACCGGCCCGAAGTAATCGTAGACCTCAAGTTACCTTTACACCTGCACCGTGTCGGCGGTTAACTGACTTGACGCTAAAACTAAACAAAGGACTACGTGAGCCGTCGACGACGGCGGCCGCAACTTGGCGTCGGAACTGCACCAGGTCTCGTTTACGGCGTACGGATCGTCGAAGGCAACGCCGTCCACGCACAATTTGTCTCGATACCGCTGTCGTTCAGGCTCGGGTAGCGAGCTCAAATAGTCGGGCATAACATACGACGTACGTTGTCAGAAAATGCGACGCCCGAATAAAGCTAGAAGCGTCTCTACAATGTTAACAACGAGCGCAATTGCGAAAACATGGCGAGCCTGGCCGCTTTTGCCCACATAGCTGCTGCGCATGCGCGGACTTCCGGCCGTGTTGCTACACAAAACCGCGCCAGGTGTCGGTCTATACGCTAAATCAAATGTAGAAAAGCGTGTCGAAGAGCCCTTTGTGAGTCATGCACTTTTTGCGGCCCTGGGCGTCTCCAAACTTGAACACGCATCGTCGGCTCGTTGTTTGTCGTTTCCACAGTGATAACGCTTTAGTTTCTGCTTTTTTCACCCTCAAAATTAACTAAATATAAACTTCATTATAGAATGAGGACAGCGCACACAATCACACCTGCTACTTCGCTTTGAGAAAAAAAAATCGGAATGTCTTACAGAATTTTGGTGTGACATACTAACGTTCTGTGGCTTACCGTTTGTTCCCTGTGGCTCCCAAACCAATGCGAAGAGCAGGTCTACTTCTTGCGCAGGGGTCGCGGTGACGTCAGAAAGACGCCGAGCTTTGATTGGCTCTGAATGAAGGATAGTGGGTAGACCTCAAAGCAAGCTGCCCTGAGGTCTACCCACTATCCTTCATTTTGAACCAGTCAGAGCTCGGCGTCTTTCTGACGTCACCACAACCCCTGCAAAAGAAGATGAACTTGCTCTCTGCATAAGAATGTGAATAAAGGAGAAAGTCCATTGGGGGCCATCTTGGCTTTTATGGATGCACTAGCACGATGGATATAATGGCACGCTAGGCGTCGTAACAGATAGGATGAACAATTACATCCATCGCGCAACTACGTCCATCGAGCAACTACATCCAAAGAGCAACTACATCGATACACATGTCAACACATCCAACGAGCTAGTATATCCACCGTGTCATTACATCCATACATAGATAATATGGCTTGTTGGATGTACTGGCTAGATGGATTTGTTAACACGTAATCCCTGTCATGTAGCTTCTTCTTTTTGTTTTAGCCCAACATATTTACTTTATTTTGGCGTTAAAGCTTGCGTCTCTCGGGGGTTCTATCCCTGTAAAAATCAAAATGCATGAGTTTGTTTCGATGTCACTCTGTGTTTAAAGATGAGGAGACGTCTCGTTTCCCATCCATTTCCTACGATTCCTACGGTTATCATTCTAGTCCCTAACCTGCACCGTTTCTCTAAGGTATAGCTAGTAAGAAACAGTTGGTCTCACGCTTTTAAGCACCTCGTACCTGTTTCCCCCTTGGCCTTAGTCAAAGTTGTAGCATGTTGCAGAAAGTAAACAACGCATTGATTACATTGTTTCATAAAAGGCGTTAAAGGGAAGTATATCATCATCATCATCATTAGTAGCAGCAGCAGCATCTTTTATTGTCCCTGGAGTGCCCAGAAGTGGTATTACACTAAGGAGGGTTCATGCCATTTACATATATAAAACTAAAACTCAATGAACGCAACAATAGCTTATTACTAAAACAGCGTAATATATTTTGAGGGATTAGAGGGGGAAAGGGCAGTATCCACTGAAAAATATTTGTGTTCTATATAGAGACGATGTGGTTAGGTATTCCCGTCTTTTATTGCTGATGGTAATGTAGACACTTGATAAGAGACTGTGGAAAAATAAATGTAGCGTAATTTAAGAGACTGGTCAAGACGGGGAAAAAGCGGCAAGGAGGTGATAGTTGCGATTCTTTCAGATGGCCGTTAAAATAAGAGATTCGATAAAAAAACGCAGGCGTGATACACGGCGACGGAGAAAATCGTGTTTAAGTTAACTGACTGGAGTAATCCTGATATGGAAGTATATGGAGAGCAGTCAGAATAAATGGGACAAAGTGGTCTATTTTGAACGGCCTCTAAGAGGTCACCTAAAATTGAATTGCAATACAGAGTTAAAAAAATACAACAGTACACAATTATTTTCATGTTGTGTATAAAGGCGGCCAAGCATCGCCGCTGCATGTTTCAAATTTCACAAGGATCCTTATTTGAAAAGCTCGGTGCTAGAACAAAGTTAAGCTCGGCCCTCTGTGGCTTATGGCGCTGCAGTCGCACATATCTTTTTGCATGTTTTTTTTTTTTTTTTTTTTATTTAGCACAACCCTACAAAGTAATTGGCCATGAAACTACTAGCATGTATAAGATGTGCATGCTTCCCCAAACCTTACTTAAGGCATCGCTGTAATTAGATGACCACACATTGACGTCAAATAGACGAGACTAATTACAACTTTGAATGCATACTCGAATTTTCCCTATTCTCGCTTTCAACTCACAATCGGTGGATGTGCAACGGGGAATTGGGAATATGGGGGAGTTTCCACACAGGCATGTGCACCTGCACTTTATATCTACCTAGTCCTAGGGACATATCTTTACACGCCGGTTCGGAGTACATTACCCAGACAGCACGCCAGAGAAGCGCCTAACTCTAATAATATAATTAATAATACTGATCTTTACTTTGGGTGCCCAAAAACAAAAACACCGGTTTTCCATTTGCTGCACCAAAACAAACAATAAAACCAGCAAATAAAAAAAAATCATAAAAAAACAAAGTTAAGAGACACATATAAGACCCCAGTTAGGCAATCCTAGGGGCCTAACTAGGCCCTAACTAGGACCCAATAAGGTTTTGCTGCGAGGCATAAATTAGTGCCAAAGTAGTTTTTTTTTTTTTTGTTTACTTTCCTATGGCTTTTCTCTGGTTTGCCACAAAATTGCGGATGTGCAAAACATGAACCAAAAATGGTACTTATCAGCCGCACAAGTGCAGTATAGACTAATTCTGGCATTTGTGCGGCAATTTAGGCCCAAAGTCTCTAAATGAAGACCAAATGACCAGAAATGAAGCCTAATTGTGTTCTAACTTGTTTGGCCCTAAAGATTTAGTGCCAAACTAGCCAGACTCTGGCCAAAGATATCACGTTACACATGATTCTAAGCGGAGACAACTGACGACAAATTTGATAAGTTCCCTTTTGTTGTCCCGTGGTTCGTCGGTTACGGTTAGAATCATGTGTTACTTTAACCAGCTCACCTGTTTATTAATCTTGTAGTATATTGTCACGGGTGGTGACTAAAAAACAATAAATAAACAGGAAGAAATAAACGTTTAATGTGGCGAACTTGTGCCAAAAATAAAAGGGTACAAAGGATAATAACAGAGCGTCGCGGGCGTCAAAGTCGGCGTAGCAGCAGAGTCGAACGCTGGGGCGAAACTGACTCCGCTCGCTTGGCGGAATCCCTTATGTACCCTCGTGGGTTTCTGGATCGTTCAGCGTAGAAGGTTCGGCGCGTAGAACATTCTAACCTCGAATCAGCAAGACGGTTCTTGAATTTACTAGAACATTACTTTACAGAGTCAACAAAAATGTGCCTCCGCGGCCAGGAATCGAACCCTGGCTTTCAGCGTGAAAAGCAAGCGCGATAACCGTTAGGCCACGCGCTCTCTGCCTACTTGGCCAGCTGCGCGCGCGGCAATATCAAGTTAGGTTATACTTTGGGTTTTCTTCTTTTTTTTTTAGAAGGGAAAGGGGAAAGGGGATTTAAGGCTTTAAATATTCAGGTAAAAACAAACTCTTTGTCCAAAGAAATGTGCTATCAAAGTCCTTCCAGTCTTTGTAACAAATAACGAAGTTATAAGTTACGATCTTAGCACATTCTGCAGCGCAGTGCACGCGTTAACTCCTTCAAAGCTCTAAAGAAGACCTCACTTTTAAAGTAACTTAAATAAGGCTAAATGAGCATGCATGAGCTGTTCGGATCAATTTCTCAACAGTCAAAATGTGCAGAGTGTCTACATTTAATTCGAATATAATTTGTTATTAAATTAAAGGTGAGGATTAGTCTAATTTTTTTCACGTTTAATTTAATCATGTGGGCGGGACAGACGTCGGGTGATGAAAAAGGTGTATTCAGAAAAGGCGGCGGCTTATATAGCCGAAGCGTGTCGTGTCTTGTCACGTGTAATGGCTTGGTTCGGGACGTCACGATGACTCAGACTTGAGCCACGCTACATCTCCGATCTATCCGAATGTCTCTCAGGCGGAGGTAACCGACGAGGTTCTTGACGTACACTTGAACTTTTCCGAGGTACTGGGCGCTGTTCGACGTCTTGAGTTTTGGAGGCTTCAGAGGTTCGAGGCGCCCCAGCTGTGGCAGAGGGTGCGTCGTACGGGGCCGGAGGCTTCAGAGGTTCCGCGTCCTGCGGGGCCGCTGCGTCACGGAGGTGCTCTCGGGTGCGGCGGGCTTCGCGGCCGTCTTCTGTCTGCAGTATCATCCAGCGAGGCGTGTTAGCTTATCTCAGGAGGGTAGCAGGAGCCCATGTTCGTGGGTCATGACCTGTTGTCCTCGTGAAAACGTCGGCAGGTCCCTGGCGCCGTGGTTGTAGTACCTTCTTCGCCGTTAGCGGATCTCTTGTCGTTTGTGAACGTCCTTGGTTGGCATAGTCTCTGGCTCTAGGTGGCTTGTGGGCACAGGAAGCAGGGTTCGCGTCTGCCGCCCCATCAATCTCTGCGAAGGGAATTTGAGAATGTCATCCCGAGTGCTGTTCTTCCACGACTTGTATTGCAATTTGATGGGATAGCGTTGCAAGGACACTCGCATGCGTTGCAACTACAGTGAGCACTGAAGCAAAGGCTTATCAAAAATCGGTACTAGGGAACGGTGATCCGTTTCCACTTTCTCACTTGCCGGGCCAAAGATGTAATCGTGAAATTTTGTGCAGGCATGCGTGATCGCTAACTCTTTTTCAATTTGTGCGTAGCGTTGTTGCGCGTCAGCGAGTGAGCGAGACGAAAAAGCGATAGCAAGGCCGTCTTGGATAAGCACGGAGCCAACCCCTTGCTGACTGGCGTTAACCGAGAGCGTGACTGGCTTTTTTTGGGTTGAAGTAGGAAAGAACCGGTGCCTTTATCAGTGCCTGTCTCAATGGTTTAAAGCTTTCTTGCTGTTTTCTGTCCAGACCCCATGCTATATTTTTACGTAGCAAGGTCCAAAGCGGGGCTGTTAGCACTGACATGTTGCGAATAAAACGCTGCACAAAATCTATTGTGCCGAGCAAAACTTGAAGCTCCATAGAGTTTGTTGGCTCCGGCATCTGCACTGTGTTCTGCACCCGTTGTGGGTCGAGGCTCGGGCCTTGCGTTGTGAAGACGTGTCCCGGGTAGCGGACTTGTTGCTGTTTGTTTGTGTGCAGCTTGATGTGTGCCTTAGGAAAACCAAAAGATACTAGGTCTTTGTGTGTGCGTGTTGATCTCTGCCTGACTGATGAAAGCGTTTTGACCAGAGCCGTTAGCTCGGTGAGCTAAGGGATCTCACCAATGACACCCTGTAAGCGAGCCAGACATCGGGTGTTGGAAGAGGTTTGTTCAGAAGAGGCGGCGGGCTAATATAGCCGAAGAGTGACGTGTCTTTTCACGTACAGCGGCTTCGTTCGGGACGTCACGATGACTCAGACTTGAGCCACGCTACAAATCAGTTCGGCGGACATTTGATGATGGGATAATAGTCACGTTATGTTTACTAATTAACTCAAATTTCCTAATTAACTTGTGATTTATCGGTCTAGGAATCCTGTTACAAATCCTGTATTCACGGCAATTACAATTAGAAGTCAGACCATTCTATACAGTTTGCGAAAAGGTGACGGTCTAAAATATTCATCGATTTATTTTCGTGTTTTTTCGTCCGATTTATAGCATTGGTCTCAAACAGAGCATCCTAAGCCCTGCCAACAACGACGTTTGGAAGAGTGATGTCGTCGCTTCAATCATGCCGTCACTACCTCGGCAGCGTGTCCCCGGTGAGAGCGCCGAAGTCACGACATGACCTAAACGACTACGTCACTTTCTCTAGCGCCATTGTGGGCGTGGTTTGATGTGCTCGTTTCGCCCGCAATTTATAAATGGGACAAATACGCAACAATCGAGCGATTGAGATCTAAAAAAGGATTCTATTTTCGGAATTTTCTTAAGTTGGTCGCGACCCTAAAATAATTGCCCTTAATACTCCAATGCTAACGTGACCCCTTAAACCAACAATGAAAAAGTTAATCAACAAACCTTGGTTAAGTCGTCGACTTAGCATTACGATTATCCCCTGATTTAATCTCCGTCGAACCTCATAAATACAGGGCGAACGAGGGCACTCTTTCAACTCTAAACCTCTAAAGAAAAAGTATGTTTATATTAAGAGATTTTGCTATTAAAATATTAAAAGCCAATAAAGGCTTACAGGTTTTTGGACCTTTTACATTGTGTTGTGTTTTTGTGTACACATTTCTCTACGCCATATAAATAGAGATTGAACCAACAATCGGGGTTTCGTAACAACTTAGATTTATCGAGCGAATCTCCCTTCTACGCTCTTTGCCGTGCATACGTACGGTTTAGTGTGACCGTCGCCCGGTAGGTGGAAATACTGAAGCGTAGTTCCCAAATTCGATACATCCGGTTTCGACTGTACCACTCGGAGCACGAATCTTTAGACGAACACCGTCGCCTATGTTAGGATCAGATCGCAGTTAGCCTTCGAGAACTGCGCATGATGCCGACTGGTGGCACGGCGGTAGGATCACGACGCTTGTTCTGATGTGATCGTACCTTGACCCGGCATTGTATACCTGTCACAAATTAGAGAGAGAAAACCTTCAGGGATGCCATGCCAACATAAGATTCTCATCTGAAAAGGTAACTCGTATGGCAACGCTCCTCCCCGTGGACGCATCTGGACCTCGACCTGGTAACTGCGGTGACCGAAATAGCGTCTTCCTCAAGACCCTGAAATCCGTCGTCGTTCCGTAAATTGCGAGGAGAACGAAGGCGGGGACGACGAGGCCGCGGGAACGGCCCCGGCAACATCGTCCGTCACGGGAGGGCCTTGCTCTCCTCTCGCTTTTATTTTCTCGTTGCAAACCTTAGCCTGATAAAAAAAAAAAAAAAAATTATTACCATAAAGTTTTTCTTTTCTCTTTCTTTTTCTTTTTCTCTCAAATTAAATACCACGCTCCCCCGTTTTTTTTTTTTTTTTTTAACATCTCTAGGATAACAAGGCTGTGGACATTATTTTTTCTACGTCATACCCAGGAGGCCCGAGCGCGGCACAGATAGAAGTACTCGTCTGCGCCCGCTCTCGCCTCTCGCAGGTGACGTCACAAATCCAGCGCTGAGGCTTTGTTATCATGACGAGTTGCCTCCCTTCACCGTTAAAAAAAAAAGAATCGCGCCCGTTCGTCATGTTGGAAGGAAAACCTTCACCTTTATATATATATGTATATATATATATATATATATATATATATATATATATATATATATATATATATATATATATATATATATTTAACATTCTGGCTGATGTAGATCTTACACAATTAATCGGCGTCCGAAATGTGAGCCCCTGCGGGCGTCCCA
Organism: Ixodes scapularis; assembly: GCF_016920785.2. NCBI lineage: Eukaryota > Metazoa > Arthropoda > Arachnida > Ixodida > Ixodidae > Ixodes > Ixodes scapularis. The sequence goes on from NW_024609837.1 coordinate 76,041,780, forward strand.
GGATTAGCGCTCGCTAGCGACAGATGGCACCACGAGTAAGCGACAGCTGAATCCCCTCTATAGCGTGTGCCGTCTTTCACGATAGCGAGAACTAAGGCGCACAAAGAAGAATATCCTACGGGAAAAATAAATATGTCGCCTAATATACTCGTTCTCCCATCTAGACGAAGAGAGAAGGTAGTTTTGCGCATTATTCGTGCGCTGTAAGATGTAGTTCTTACAAGGTTGATTGTTGACGGAAGAAACGATGTGTCTCGCGTTTGAAACGGGTACGTCTTGATAAAAAAAAAAAAAAAAAAAAAACATAAATCTAATCTTAGATAATCCACCTACATATATCTTAAGTCAACATATCGAAGGACTAACAGCAGCATTCCGCGTGAAGCCTAACTTTTTTTTGCCACGGTTTGCGTGGTGAAAACGAGTATAGTAAATGCTGCCCTGCTACGCCCCGCCATTTTATTCTTCAAATCCGCACCGCACTCACGTCGGCACCAGAGAAATTGTCGCTTCGCCTAAAAATCACGTAAAAAGCACCTTTACCTTCGAGCGTGGGAAAGGACCACAGAGTGCTTTTACTTAAATTACGTTGCCGGGCGGTCACCCTGCACTGGTGAAACATTGTTTTAAGGCTAATATTAAGCCGTACCCTAGTTAAAAAGTCATGTTTATGAGAAATTTCTTGTGTCAAATAATCCCATATGAATCCAAAAAGATACATGAGAACATATAAGAACCAGATTAGAACTATATAGGAACTATATAAGATATATAAGAACATATCAGAATCATATGAGAAACTGATAAGAAATTTCTCACAAGTTTCTTATTTCTTATGCTCTATATATATCTTATATAGTTCTTATATGGTTCTTATGTCTTCTATAATTCATGTGTTTATTGGACACAAAGAAATTCTCATACGAATGAGATTTATAATAGGGTAAAGCAGTAGAATATTAACGCAATAAATATTGTAGGCGGCTTTCATTTAAGTGTTTTATTTTTAACAGTTCCAGCCAGTTATACGCACCAGAGGACCTCTATTCGCAAAGAGAATCCTACTGGGTGCATAACAAATGTATTTTGGCCTCTAGTAGAGCTGCTCTGATTTGTCAGTTGTATGGAAATTTTCAACACAGAAGACTCGATGTATAAAGTTTGTGTTCCAAACAGTTATGGTCAGTATATAATATTGTCACGGGTAGTGACCAAAAATAACAAATAAACAGGAAGAAATAAACGTTTAATGTGGCGAACTTGTGCCAAAAATAAAAGAGTACAAAATATAATAATAGAGCGTCGCGGGCGTCGAAGTCGGCGTGGCAGCAGAGTCGAACGCTGGGGCGAGACTGAATCCTGCTTGCCAGGCGGAGCCGCTTTTGTACACGCGTTGGCTTCTGGAGCGTTCGATGTAGAAGGTTCGACGCGGAGAACATTCTAACCTCGAATCAGCTAGACGGTTCTCGAATTCACTAGAACATCACATTACAGTGTAAACAAAAATGCGTAGCCGCGGCCAGGAATCGAACCCTGGCCCTTCGCGTGGGAGGTAAGCGCGATAACCGTTGTGCTACGGCCGCGGTGCCTACTTGGCGCGCGGCATTACTCCCCCCCTTAAAAAGTGAATCGCCTCGATGCAACACAAAACAAAGCACATAAAGAGAACGGCAAACTAAAGAGTCATTTGAAACACATAAGATCCACAGTCCTATCGAGCGTAGTAAGGCTTCAGGCGCACGACGTGGACGACTTCAGGTCGTGGTGGGCGGCGTGATGATGTTCTTGTTCCGTCAGGCATCACCTCGTAGTTCAGCTCGCCGAGGCGACGAAGTACCTTGTATGGTCCAAAGTACCGTTTCAGCAGTTTCTCACTGAGGCCGCGGCGACGGATGGGCGTCCACACCCACACCCTGTCTCCGGGCTGGAAGTGAACGTCCCTGCGACGAAGGTTGTAGCGGCCCGCGTCGACGCGTTGCTGGTCTTGAATCATGAGTCGGGCGAGCTGGCGGGCTTCTTCAGCGCGTTCAGCAACCGCCTGGGCGTCGTCGCTCTCATTTACAGGTGGCTCATGGGGCAGCATTGCGTCCAGCATGGTCGTGACCTTCCGACCATGTACCAGCTGGAAAGGGGTGAATCCAGTGGTCTCCTGAACCGCCGTATTGTAGGCGAACGTGACGTAGGGCAATATCTCGTCCCACGTCTTGTGTTCTACGTCGACGTACATAGAGATCATATCGGCGATTGTCTTGTTGAGTCGCTCGGTCAGTCCGTTGGTCTGTGGGTGGTATGCAGTGGTTCGACGATGGCCGGTGCCACTGAGACGAAGGATCTCTTGAGTCAGCTGGGCCATGAACGAGGATCCACGGTCTGTGATGAGGAATTCAGGGGCGCCGTGCCGGAGGACAATGGGCTCAATGAAAAACTTGGCAACTTCAACAGCCGTGCCTGCTGGAAGGGCTTTCGTCTCGGCGTACCGTGTGAGATAATCGGTGGCGACGATAATCCAGCGGTTTCCCGACGTTGACGATGGGAAAGGGCTAAGTAAATCCATTCCGATCTGCTGGAACGGCATAGACGGGGGAGAAATCGGATGCAGAAGTCCTGACGGCTTCGTTGGCGGTTTCTTGCGTCGCTGACACTCGTGGCATGATCGAATGTATAGGTGAACGGTCTTCGGTAGCCTCGGCCAGTAGTACTTTTCTCGAATCCTGGCGAGCGTCCTGCTGTAGCCAAGGTGTCCAGCCGTTGGGTCGTCATGGCATCCTTGGAATATTTCGTCTCGAAGGCTGGCAGGAACAACCAACAGCCATGCTGTGTTGTTCTTGACGAAGTTCTCCTTGTACAGCACCCCTCGCCGCATGGAAAATGTATGCAGGATTCTGAAGAAAGCACGGGGAACCGAACTCGCTTGTCCCTCCCTCTAAGTGATCGATGAGCGCTCGCAGTTCAGGGTCGTCTCGCTGGAGTGCTGCCATGTCGCTGACGTCCAAAGCGGCGAGGAAACACTCATCGTCGTCGTCTTCGATACAGGCAGGACCGGCCTCGACAGCAGCTCTTGACAGGCAGTCGGCGTCATCATGCTTCCGGCCGGACTTGTACACAACGGTCATGTCGAACTCCTGCAGTCGTAGGCTCCCCCGGGCGAGGCGTCCGGAGGGGTCTTTCAGATTCGCGAGCCAGCAGAGCGAGTGGTGGTCCGTCACCACGCGAAAAGGACTTCCATACAGATAAGGGCGAAACTTTGTTATTGCCCAGACGACAGCAAGGCACTCCTTTTCAGTTGTAGAGTAGTTCCTCTCCGCCTTAGACAGCGTCCGACTCGCGTATGCGATGACTCGCTCTGCCCCGTTCTGCCTTTGAACTACCACTGCGCCAAGTCCGGTGTTACTGGCGTCCGTGTGGATCTCTGTATCAGCGAACTGGTCGAAATGGCAAAGAATCGGGGGCTTCTGGAGTCTTCGTTTCAGCTCATCGAATGACTGCTGGTGTTCGTCTGTCCATTCGAACTTTACGGCGTCCTTCGTGAGGTGCGTCAGCGGTGCGGACAGCTTGGCGAAGTCCCGAACAAATCGTCTGTAGTCGGCACAAAGTCCGAGGAATCTTCTCACGGCCTTCTTGTCAGACGGCGGCGTAAATGCAGCCACGGCGCGGGTCTTCTCAGGGTCAGGGAGAACACCTTTGTTGCTCACGACGTGGCCAAGGAACTTAAGTTCACCATAGGCGAATCGACACTTTGTTGGCTTGAGTGACAGGCCGGCGGTCTTGATGGCTTGAAGCACGGCTCGAAGTCGTTTCAGGTGCTCGTCGAAATCTCGTGAAAATACCACGACGTCGTCGAGGTAGACGAGGCAGCTCTGCCATTTCAGACCTGCCAGCACGGTGTCCATGACACGCTGGAAGGTGGCTGGCGCAGTACAAAGCCCGAACGGCATCACTTTGAATTCATACAGACCGTCGGGAGTGACGAAGGCAGTTTTCTCCCGGTCGCGTTCGTCGACTTCAATCTGCCAGTAGCCACTCTTCAGATCCATCGACGAAAAATATCGGGAGTGGCGCAGTCGGTCTAACGTATCGTCGATGCGGGGGAGCGGATAGACGTCCTTCTTCGTCACAGCGTTCAGTCGACGATAGTCCACGCAGAACCGCAGGGTTCCGTCCTTCTTCTTTACAAGGACGACTGGGGCGCCCATGGGCTTCTTGAGGGTTGAATGATGTCGTCGCCGAGCATCTCCTGGACTTGATCTTGAATCACTTTCCTTTCCTTTAAGGAGACTCAATACGGCGACTGGTGGACAGGAAGTGCGTCGTCGTCGGTAACAATGCGGTGTTTCGCCATTGGTGTTTGGCGAATCTTCGATGTCGTGGCAAAACAGTCGCTGTATTCGGCAAGGAGATCAACCAGTTGCCGGCGCTTCGTAGCTGGGAGCTCGGGGTCGATGTCGAGCGGCGGCGGCGTGCTGTTCTGCTGTGACGACGAGGTTTCTACGGAGATTGCGGTGACCACGACTGGCGCCTGAAGCTCCTCAATGTGGCCCACAGTGGTACCCTTCGTTAGGTGCTGCGGCTCCTCTCGGAAGCTCGTTACAAGAACAGTTGTACGTCCTTCTCGGAGATCCGTTACGCCTCGTGCGACGCCAATTCCTTTCTCAAGGAGAAGTTGGACGTTGCCTTCCAGAAGAGCTTCACCGTGCATGACTGCGTCGATTATGACGGGGACGAAAACACTCGACCGCGGCGGTAAGTTCGTATGGTCGGCGATAACTCGGATCGCGGATGACGTCGTGTTGGTCTCCACCGACGGTAAAACAGGCTTTCGCAGCGTCAGCTGGTTTGCCCCGAGATCGATGACGGCGCCATACTCGCAGAGAAAGTCCATTCCGAGGATAACGTCTCTTGAACAGTCTTGCAGAACGACGAACTTCACGGGGCACGTCTCACCGTGGATCTCGACGCGAGCAGTGCATCTCCCGACTGGTGTGATGAGGTGCCCTCCGGCGGTTCGTATTTGTGGTCCATCCCACGGCGTGGTGACTTTTCGAAGGCGGCGGGAGAGCCTCCCACTCAAGACTGAGTAGTCTGCTCCGGTGTCCACGAGCGCTGATGCGTCGTGGCCGTCGATGACGACGTTTAGGTTATTGGACACCGTTGCAGGGGCGTCGTTTCGATTTCTGGTAGCGTTTGAGTGGGGGCCCTCTGACGTTCGTGGAGGATCTTGGCGTCGGTCGTCTTCGGCAACTCCACCTCCAGGGGTTGCCGCGCCTAGTTTCCCCGGCGAGGAGCGAGGGGTGACAGGCTTTCACGTCGGGGTCGGTGCATCGGCGAAGCTGGACGTCGCGGTGACGGCGACCGGAACTCTCGGCGTGACGCAGGCTCGGGGGACTGGGGTCGTCGCAGGTACTCGTCGATCTCCCGAGGGCGTTCACCATACCGGGGGCGCGGGTCGCTTGGGTGGAATCCGCGCAGCCCGAGTCGTCGGTATGGGCATCGGCGGTACACATGGTCAGCTTCCCCGCAGTGGTAACACAGCGGGCGTCGGTCGGCCGTCCTCCAGACGTCTGTCTTCCTCGGCGCAGGTCGCTCTGGGGGAACGTGCGCCTGATCTTCCTGCCGTCGGGGGTACTGCGGCGTTGGGGCGTCTCTTCGGGGTGGCGCCGTGGCTTGGCGGGAAGCTTGCGGCGGTCGTCGGGCCATGGCGGCGTAGCTCAACGTCGGTTCCTCCGGTGCCACCCTGGTGACGGGAACCTCTGGTTGGAGCGCGCGATGCACTTGTTCTCGGACAGCCTCGGCGATGGAAATGGTTGGCGGACGGCTGGTGGTTGGCAGCAACCTTCGCAGTTCCTCCCGGACAACCTCCCGGATAATTTCGCGGATGTCCGTACCAGGCACGTTTTCACCGCTAAGGATCGCGGTTGCAGTGACGCTTGGCTGCCGCTGGTAGTGGGAAGCGCGCGCTTGGAGGGCGCGCTCGATGTTTGTCGCCTCGCTGACGAAGGCGTCGACGGTTGCCGGCGGGTTGCGGACGAGGCCTCCGAAGATGTCGTCCTTCACGCCCCGCATCAAAATGCGCAGCTTCTTTCACTCGGTGGCCTGAGGATCGGCGCGGGAGCTCAGGCGGAGCACGTCTTCCACAAAGCTCGTGACGCTTTCATTGGGGCCCTGGGTCCTGGTTCGCAGTAGGTCCTCGGCTCTCTCTCGGCGGTGGTGGTTGACGAACGTAGCCTTCAGGTCGGTCTTGAAGACGTCCCACGACGTCAAAGAGGACTCATGGTTCTCGTACCAGTGCTTGGCGGTTCCCTCAAGCGAGAAGTAGACGTTGTGCAGGCGTTGCTCGTCGGTCCAGCCATTGTGGCGGGCAACGCGTTCATACTGGCCAATCCAGTCTTCGACGTCTTTGTAGAGTTCACCGTGGAAGGGGGCAGCCGTCCGCGGTGCGACGGGCATGTAGACGACGGGAGAAGCGGCGGGGGCTTGCGACTGGTTGGCCATCGTCGTCTTCTGCGGCTTGGGCTTGTCCAGAAGCAAACCGTACTAAGGATCCTCTCCCTTGGTGCGGCGGCTGGTCCGAATTTCAGGTTCTGCGGTGAGTGGTCTTCTCACCGAGCGTGGAATCGGACTTGCACTGCGGTCCCTTGGAGGGGAACGCTGCACGGGCATGCGGTACCCCGCACCTCCACCAAAATGTCACGGGTAGTGACCAAAAATAACAAATAAACAGGAAGAAATAAACGTTTAATGTGGCGAACTTGTGCCAAAAATAAAAGAGTACAAAAGATAATAATAGAGGGTCGCGGGCGTCGAAGTCGGCGTGGCAGCAGAGTCGAACGCTGGGGCGAGACTCAATCCTGCTTGCCAGGTGGAGCCGCTTTTGTACACGCGTTGGCTTCTGGAGCGTTCGATGTAGAAGGTTCGACGCGGAGAACATTCTAACCTCGAATCAGCTAGACGGTTCTCGAATTCACTAGAACATCACATTACAGTGTAAACAAAAATGCGTAGCCGCGGCCAGGAATCGAACCCTGGCCCTTCGCGTGGGAGGTAAGCGCGATAACCGTTGTGCTACGGCCGCGGTGCCTACTTGGCGCGCGGCAATATATGATGTGCTTCAGGAAACTGTCATAATATGCGTGTCGGTTAAAGACGAAAATGCGAGATAATCCATTCATGATAAGCTGATATTAGAATAAACGGCGTGGAACAGATTAGTTGACACTAGCTCAATTGCCATTTTGTAAGACAAAAACCGCATCTCAAAGTTAAAATATTTGCATCCAGGAAAAATACAATTACCGAAGGGTAATTCTCGTTGCTTCTTCAGGAGACAGCTCTTAGGCAAGCTAGATTATAATGCTTTAATTTACTTATTTTGTACAAAGAATAATAATGGTGTACGTCCCCGCGGGAAATTTAGTGCAAGGACAACCATACGAAAATAAAAAAAAAGATTCTAAACCTAACAGTTTCTTGATAGGCATTATGATAGATGCTTTGTGTCATTGTTTAGGCCGAGGGGCCCCTAATTTGACCGAGGCTTATTGCGGAGAAGGCGCCGTGTAACCGAGCTTTCAGTTGCTCGTCAAAAGATCCCCAGGTGGTCTATATTAATCCCCAGCCCTCCGCTTGGGCGTACCAGATGCCCGTCGTTGGTTTGGCACGTAAAACCCTCAAATTTCTCTTTGCGTGACCGTTTATTATATTACATTGTTAAAAAAAAAAGTTTTTTTTCTGTTTTGTAACCTGGAACAATCATTAGCACAACTCTTGACTTTTCGTACAACGAAAAACGATCAGATTCTCTCGAGACAAAACCAATTACATTACCCAAGCAAAAAAAAATATATTTATATATATAGGGCGTTTTTTTAGCGGCACCAAATTTTCAAAAAAAAGAACAGCTGCGTTAGGGCACTTTTAGTTATGTCATTCGCATACCCGACCTGGCGCCCAGTAGGAACAAAGTATTTTTGGCCACTAGGTTGCTAATTAACGGAGATCTCTTAATTAACTTTTTAATTATTGTTTTTAGAGGGCCTATTGCATTCACGAAACTGAAGCCCAACCTTAATATGCTCCAACCCAACAGCGAAATAGAGGCACAAAAAATTTCTGCGCGCGTTTCTGGCTAAATTATTCCATTCCCGCAGGCTTTTTCAAACCGAAACTGACCAGAACAAGAGCGTCAATGGCGTCGATATCTTCGCCCTCGCTTGGCATCACAGCAGTGACGTCACCTGTGATGCAGACACTGCCGTCAGCGCTATTGCAATACGTTGCTCTCTCTTTAGCGTTTTGCTTACCGCGGCAGGTGTATACACGCTGTCCCGGCCGGCATCGTGACGCTACCCTTTCCTTTCGTTGATATGACGGAAGCTGCTCCGAAGAATTGTGCCAATGGTGCTACAAAGCGACGAACGCTACGCCACTATTGCTCCTCTGTTGTATAGACACAGGTTTGAACCCATACCTTTGGAAGGACGAAGGCTACAAATAACACAGGCGCTATGCGATTCATACTGCTGTGGCTTTTTTTCTCTGACTGTGGCAGGAAACACACCTGAATGGCGTTGCTCATTGCGACAAGGCTTTCGGTTGAAGAAAAAACAGACATGGTGATCGCATATTTAACTATGCAAAAGAATGCTCGTCATGCTGCGCAACTTTATGCAACTCAGCACCCAGGTCGCTTCCTTCCTGCCCATACTTCTTTCATACGCGTTTTCAACAAGCTTGCATCAAGTGGCACGGTGGTGAGTGGGCGAAGACAGAAAAAATATGTCCTTAGCCGCGAATTTGAGACTGACGTTCTCGCGTACGTAACAGCCTGAAGCAAGCGTGCGCGAAATTGCGAGGTCTTCTGGGACAACGATCTCTACAGTGTGGAAAGTGCTTGTGAAGCATCGCATGCATCCGTTTCACGTTAGCCTGCACCAAGAGCTACATGGCAGTGACTTCCAACGACGACTGGACTTTGGCAATTGGGCCCTGATTGAAATAGACCGGGATTCTGGATTCTTGAAAAAAAAATATTTGAAGTGATGAGGCTCAATTCTGCAGAAATTCAACGCTGAAGCTCCACAATGCCCATTACTGGGCAAGCGCAAATCCTCGTTTGCTCCGTCAGCGCAGACATCAAGTGAGATGGCCTATTAACGTATGGTGTAGAATATTTAATGATAAAATCATTGGCCCATATTTCTTTGACGGCGCACTGAACGGAAAACTATACATAGAGAGAATCCTTTTGGCAGTCGTGGAAGAGTCTATTGCCAGCCTGCCTCTCAGCGTGCTGAAGGAGACGTGCTTTCAACAGGATGGCGCTCCAGCTCATTCTTCTTCGCGTGCTGTTCGATTTCTACACCGAACTTTTCCAGAGCAGTGGATTGGACGCAGTGGTCCAGTTCCGTGGCCGGCACGCTCACCAGATCTGAGCCCGTTATATTTTTTTCTTTGGGGTTATGTGAAGAATGAAGTCTACGCCACGGAATCCACCAGCGTGGACAACCTGAAACAAAGAATCGTTGCCGCCTTTGCCGCAGTTCAGCCTGAAATGCTCGAGCACGTGTTGTGTTCCATGCGGAGCCGACTCATGATGTGCGTTTCTGTAGATGGACTCCAGTTCGAGCAATTGCTTTGAACGCAACTGTTTCCACCTTCATAAAGTGGCCAGGCGGCGGCCAACGCAGGGTGGCTTATCACATGCCCAAATCACTTTGGCTGCCAAGCTTTTTTTTTTTTTTTTTTTTTTTTTTTTAAGTACCAAAATGCGTTAAGCCATATTTTTGCCTGCTTTTCTCGACGAAATGAAAGGTTTACGAAGAAAATACTGGTGCTGTGAAAAGTGGTAATTTGGGGCTCTAAGTTAGACGTCAGCGTGTTGGTAAACTAAATAATACTTAAATAATAAGCAGAGGAACGGACAGTGGAATAAACAGAGAGCTGGACGGACAGAGGCACAAAAACAAGAAATATGCGTTGTTCTGTCCGTCCCTCTGTTCATCCTTTCAGTATTACTTGGGGCTCTAAGTGAGGGAGTAAAACTTAGTCCTCAGCAGTGCCCTGTTTGAGCTACACTTGAAAAAGCGCCGATGCTGTGTTCACACTTTGCCGCGCACAGCAGATGACTACCGTAACGTGAGCCAGAACTCCGGTGCAAGGCTCCTTCCTCATTTATTAAGAGCCCATAAAACATAGATCAAAGAAAGATTATTTTGTTACACGCTGCAATAGTTTAACTGTCAGAGGGGCCAACGAGTGATATTGCACAAGCATGATTACTTTGTTCTTTTAAAAAAACCTGGCTAGTTTAATGCATCAAAAAGCAAGGACTTAGAGATAAAGCAGCGGTGGCAGATAAAGCAGCGGTGGCAGAAGTCTCCAGAATTTAAAAAAAATATTTTTCCCAAATAAAAAGCAGGAAGCTCGTGTAACGTTGCCGGCCGTTGGTAATGCATGCAACAGCATTTATCGTACCAACAAAAGCGTCACTTCGCCCGCATGTCAAGAGAGGAATATGACACAGCATAGTTGACGCGGACCGCAGACGCCTAAATTACACCTGCCGCGGTAAGCAAAAACACCAAGTAGAGACCAACGTATTGCAAAAGCGCTGACGGAAGTACCTGCATCACAGGTGACGTCACTGCTGTGGCGCCAAACGAGGGCGAAGATATCGACGCCATTGACGCTCTTCTTCTGGTCAGTTTCGGTTTGAAAGAGCCTGCGGGAAGGAAATAATTTAGCCAGAAACGCGCGCAGAAATTGTTTGTGCCTTCACTTCGGTGTGGGGTTGGAGCATATTAAGGTGGGGCTTCAATTTCGTAACTGCAATGTGTCCTTTAAAAACAATAATTAAAAAGTTAATTAAGATATCTCCGTTAACTACTCGCCTAGTTGCACAAAATACTTGTTCCTTGTCTGCGCCAGTTCGGGTATGCTAATGACATAACTAAAAGTGCCCTAACGCAGTACTTCTTTTTTGAAAATTCGGTGAGCTAAAAAAAAGAGCACCCTGTATATGAAAGCTTCTACCGGCGTTGTTATTGGCTGGCTTTTTTTTTTTCTGAGGAATGAAAAGATAATTAAAACTTTAGAGCAGAGTGACCGACAGTTTTTTTTTTTTTATTCACCCAGAAAGTCCACTAAATATGTTTCTGACTTAGTTTTCTATTACTCTAGCTTGTTTTCATTCAAGCGGTAAAATGACAGGTCCGAGAAGTCGTTCTTTAATACGTTTACAAAGATCGTTAGCATAAGTTGTTTTGTTATACGCTGCTTTAGTAGTCCTCTCGCCGTTGATATCTGGACTGTAGTTTTGGATCTGCGTGCATTGGTCATCCTCAAGAATCACAGGTGAGCTGATGTTGTCGGCAATAATACGCTGCCTCGCAAAGGTGATATTTTTTTTATTTTTTTCTATCTGTAATCGTTCTTGCCTGACCGTGGTTTCCACAGTTCCGCAAGAAATCTTGGCGTCCTTTGTCCTTGCTCTTTTTTTTTTGTTTTCTTTCTTCTGCCATTTTTCTACTGTCCTCGAGGAAAGCACCTCATCCATCGGTGTTCCACAAGTAATCGGCAGCTACATTCCGGGTCATTCTAGGTAACTTCATATCGTCTCGAGGGTGGCTTATACCAGGGTTGCTCGGCCCGCGATCCACCCTCGCTATGGCCTCCTATATACTGGGTGTTTCACGTAAGAGTGACGAAAATTCCTAAAATAAGTGTATTCGCAGTTAAAAGACAGTTTTCTCGGCTCAGTCTTTCTCAAAATTACTGATTTAGTGGTTTTTGATGAGCCTCATCAAGTTTATATTGGGAACCATTTTTGTGTTTTCACTAATTAACGAGTGAATAACTCGTTTTCAATGAATAATCGAACTAATTAGTAAGTATCGCACATTGTCTGACGTCCGCCACCCCAAGTAATACAGTTCCGAAAGAAATAGATTTTTACCTGGAATACACTAATCGTAGGAATCCTTGCCGCTCTCACGTGAAACACCGTGTATACTAACTTAGCCTACGAGTTCCGTGCCACAACCGGCTGCCAGTCGTGGCAGAGAAAAAAAATCAAAATAAGGCCACAAAAAAAGGAGAAAAAGGGCGAGGATTGTAAGTGACACTTCCGTGTTGGTTAAAAATCTTCATTGCACCTCCGACTGCGCCGCAATTTGAATGCGCCGAGAGAGGCGTGAGCATCATCGTCAAACAGGTCACTGCAGTAGACGCTCAGTTTTGACAATGGTCATTGCGCCATTCCTAGCGCTTGTATCTGGTCTCTTTCTCTACTCCCTGTCATACGCTTGCCAGGCGATGAAGAGTTTAGGCACTCAGCTCTCGGACTTAAGAGTATTTAGGAAGCTACGGACTAAGAAGCCACGGTATATATAGATTGAAGTTTACGCAACCTTACGCTAAGGTCATTTAACTATTTCGCCGTCTAAACCCGTGCCACAAGGTTAGAACTTTTTTTTAAGTTCGATCCCTCGAGAGATTACGATAAACACCTCATTTGAATGGATTTCAAACGCACCATGTTTGAAATTTTATTTTGATACCAACAAACATCGGTTTAGCTACACATTGAAGATTTTACGCTATATAGAATTAAGGACTGTTCCGGGGTGCCCAACGTGTGAATTCTGATTCTACTTTATCCAAATTTGACAGCTTACGTGCTAAGCGATAAGTTCATCGCCTATGTAAGCTCGAAAAAAAAATTTTTTTTGTATCCTACCTACCGTCAATTTTTATATGCTACCGTAAAACCGGTTTTGGCAATTACTGCACCGCGGTAGACGAAACGAAAATATCCCTTAGTTATAGGGAATGAGAACTCATTCCATGGACTGAGTGTCCCGTTATTATGAATTATTATTTTACATTTCTGTTCACGATGGAGGATATTTCAACTGTTTCTATTGGAAAAAAAAACAATAATAAAAATAATATTTATTTAGTTTGCTCTACAAGCTAGAGTAGAGACAAGGCAAAGCCTTTGCAAATATGAAGCTTAACGAGGACTTTCTCCCTAAGCCAGAAGACACCCTAAATATTTTGAAACTAAAACATTTGCAAAGCTTAACTTTCATGCCTTGCTACAGTTATCATTGTACACGCAGTTTCAAGATAATGGCATGCATAAAAAACTGCAAGCAATGAAAAAAAAATAAGGTTACCAAAGAAAACACAAGGAGCATGTTTATTCGACTACTTCTAGTAGAATATCACGTAGCACACACTTTAATTTGTTATTAATATTTATAGTTATACTTTTTGCACCTTTGGGTGTTATGTAGATGCATACTTAAAAAAAAAATACACTAGGCCATAATTGGTGCGCGGTGTGGGAACATACCATTTTTCGCCTTGAAGAGTTACGTACGAAAAATTCGTTCTAACCACAACTGACAATACAAAAACAATCAATGTGTTTTATCGAAGTGTTTTGTACTGCCATCAAAGGATAGTAGTATATGCTTTATATTTTTATATCACTGTATTTTTTTTAACATTTCTCCAAACGCATGCAAGAACGGAACATGGTCAACCATACTAAACACCTCCTTTAGTGGGGTTAATTACAAATTTATTTGTGTTGTTTCTAAATCATCACAGGGTTTTAAAAGCATTATATTATAACCTAAATATTTCTACATTCAAGCGAGTTTTGAGTGCTGACTCAAGCGTCCTGCTCGAACTCTTGCTGGCTAAAACTCCCCTCGTCGCCGATTAAACATGAGTCTCTTCCGAAAGCTAAATCAGCACTCATGTATAATGTGCTCTCCGCTCGGGCCTCCGACGTGTGACGTGGAAAAATGCACAACTAGGCCTAGTAGTTTTGCAGGTGTTGGCTGGCGAAAGCAGCGAGCGATCGAGTTGAGCGAGGAAAGAAAGACAGAAAGAAAAGTTAGCTTTCATTATCGAGACAAAGGCGTGAACGCTTGCATTGACTCGATTAATATGCGAAGTTGATTTTACGCACACACGCTCACACATGTTTTAATTGCTGACGAAGAAAATAAAAAAAAAAGACAAGGAGAAATGGACACGCACTTTTTTTTTCTTTCACCCATACGTTGCTGGGATATTTTTTTCGCGTATAATTGTTTAAATGGATGTGGTTCAGATTTTTCTCTGGCCTTGTTTCTGCTGCGGAGGAGTGGTGTCTTGGCTCCGCAGGGGTTTCACTACGGTTTCAGCGTCGGGAAAAAACTGTGCAAGGTAACCTTAAAAAAAAAAAAAAAAAAAAAAAAAAAAAAAACAACAGACACCTACTTAAAGAAGCTAAAAAAAAGCAAACACTTCAGCGTGGTAGCGGCGCAGGTTTACCCGAGTCGATTCGATTAAAGTTGCTACTGAGCGACCGACCACGTGCTGTTTGCACAGTTCTGCGCTGGATGTAGGTCTCAATTGTCAACCGATTTTCAACACTGGCGACAGGTCTCGCGCTGAACTGAGCTCCAAGTTCGTTTTGAAGTTTTTGATGAGAAACTGGCCTCACTTGTTTGTGGCGGCGGTGGCGGTGACGTTTTTGAAGAAGTGTTGTGTCGCTACTACTCTAACTGGTTGATAGAATGGCGAAATAGGAGCGGACGTTTCTTTTTTTTTTTTTTTAGCTGGATTGTTTTAATATGTCTTAAGTTGATTTCTGTTATGAATTTTCGCAAATTGTCCTTCCTCTGTACCAAGCGGGTTCCAATATTCATGTTCGCCTGGCGTCAACCTACGCCACTAAGTATATTTCGTGGTACAGATGGTGGGATAACAAATGTTCAGGCGCGGACCCTCAATACCGCGCCAGTGCCTCACGTGCTTAGAAATGCACTGAGAGCGACACCAAGTGCTGATTACGTTCTAGGCCTTTACACTGCGTGCTCTTTCCGTTCGGCGCACGTCTCAGTGTGATTTGGAGTGCGCTCAAATGCTGGTAGACATACAAGCTCGAACGCAGAGACATAGCCTCCTCCATACGAAGAAAGCTTGGCACATCAACGGCGGTGCCATAGGGCGCGCGGCCGCAGGAAAAAAGAAAGGTGGAGCACGCGGAACGGTCACCAATATGGTAGTGCAGAGCAGAAAGGGCAGAGATAGCGGCCGCTCCCCGAACCACGTTTGTTTTCGTGTTTTCGTCACCGTCGTTTTCGTGCTCCGGGAAAAACGGCTGCGGCGACTCGAAAGGGCTCTGGCAGCAATGCACCATCCCGGTGGCGTCGGCGGAGTGAAACGGGAAAGGGTTGACGTTGAGTTTCTCCTCTTCACGATACCGAAAAGAAAAGAGGAGAAAAACATAGTGTTTCTGCGTTTGGCCGCTCGCTCTTCTGTGACGCCAGCAGGCAATCATCCCTCCTCTCCCGTTTCCCCGCCCCTCCTTTCTCATTTACGGCGGCTGTCTCTTCTCGCGACGTCGCAGGCTTTCTCCATATAGAGGAGGCTATGGCAGATCCGAAAATCGTGAGGTCTCAGACACTGACTGCGCTTTACTGGCTTAGCCATTGATGGCACAACAAAACACAACGAAGGTCTTGAAATAACGTCCTTGCAGTGTTGAAAAAACGGCGTTCCAAGGAACGACGCTCCTAAAACGCGTTTCTTTTAGCAAGAATGGAAGAACGCTGCCGTTTTATCTTGCATCGGTGAAACTAGCACGGGATCGTTTCTTACATTCCTCCCAAAAAAAAAAATAATTCATTACGTTTTCGAGAGAACAGTGAGATTCTATTTATTTGAAATTTTACTGGAGTTTGACACGCATTTAATTTTTGTTCTCGTCTATTTCAACCTTAGAATTTAAGAGATGGGCAAGTGACCGAAAGATGGTTGGGAACACAAAAACTAGAACAATGGTAATGGTGGCGACAAGACGTTGTTCTATGGTGATATTTTCAATTGCTTGCTTTATTTTATCTATGGATTATCAAGCACTTTAATTTATTAATATACGCAAACCTCCCGTTAACTGAATGACACGTTCCAACCTTAAGAACGTAACGGAAAAGCGTTCCTTTCAGTCCCATATAACTTGTAACAGGAACTCGTTCAAATGTTAAAAAGGAACACAGAACGAGCTTTATTTTCTGTTTTGGGGGAACGTGTACAATGCTGTCCCTTTGGTGCTGGTTAATATGTCTTGTCCGCTAGCGTCGGCTACACGTTCCCTGGCTTACTTCGTCCAAGTCAGAGATTGCAGAGTTGTCCTTGTTATCTTTGTTCCTTGCTTGTAAACTCGATTCGTGGAGATCAAAACTCGGATGAATAAACCTTTTTGGCCGTTGACGCCATTTCCTATCCGCCATTTCTTGGACACGTACTGTGGGCAAACGTTACTGGTTTTTCTGAGTTGTGGAACGCCCGCTCAAGGGGAAGTTCTAGAACTGAGTGTAATGTAAATAAATGGGGGTAGTGTAAATATGTGAGACGGATATAAATAAACAAACAAATAAATAAAAAGAGTAGCTCCCCAACTTCCTTCAGTCCGCCTCCGATCGTTTGGAGCGCCTTCTAGATATTTGTTTCAAAACTGTGTGTTCCATAGAATTCAAAAAACGCCATTTAGGCACCGTGCTTGGACGCATACGAATTCCATGGAATACACTGCACTTACCATGGCAGTCGTCCCCTCGAAACGGTGGCGCGTCGAACGACGGGAGGATAGCCGTGGGGGTGAGCGAGGGTGGGTACTGCTCGAGCAAGCAGCCTCTATGTGCAAACTGTAACTGAGCTAATGCAGTAACGCTGCTCTGCGGATGTATCGGGCACGAAGGCTGGGTAAGTGTTCGACGCGAAATCGGCTCAGCACGTAGAAACAAGCAGTGCCTCGTTCGAGCTCGGCGAAGACTCAGATTCAGTCACGCGCTTCGCGCCCGAGGAACGGCGACCGCCCATGTTACATGGCGAACTTTTAAAGAGGGTTTATTAGGCCAACGCCCCGATTGAATCGTCATGGATCCACCGTAGCAGACGTCGTCAAACCGTAGAGCGACCAAACGGGCGTAACAGAAGCCGAAAAAAAAAAAAAGATCTCAAACTTACGATTGGGACGATAGGTTGGGGGGGGGGGGGGGGGATGGTAAAGTTACTTGAGGGCGGGGGAACTAGTGGCGCTCCGAGTGCCCCGGCACCAGCACGAGGCGTTCGCGTCGAAACGGGAGCGCCTGGCTTCATTCCGTCATGAAGACAACGGCCTAGCCTTGGCACCCAAAACGTTGTCAGTAGTGATTCCGCACAGCGTCGCCTAACTTGCATCCACGTCCCCGAGAGCGCGTCGTGCATCGTCTCAGAACGAGCGCGACGCCCTCAGGCGGCCACGCCGAGACGGAAGCCTGTGCCACTTTGCTGGGCCTCTCGTCGAACTTCGGCGTGCTTTTCACTTGGAGAAGGTCGGGGATTCACTAGCGAGGACGTCATTCGCATGACCGTGTTTTCTAGGAGGTGTTGGCACACCCCTCTCAAGCGGCATACTTTTCGTTCCGCAATAACTACAAAAACAAAAGACAACATATCGAGATTATTCAGAGCTCCTCTTTGTCCGATCCATGTTCGACAGAGGAATGAATAAATCTATGAGAGCGACTATACCTTCTTTACGAGAGGCAGCCAGCACAACCTAGTGCGATTATAGCGTGCATGCGAAACAAGGAACTATACCTTGCTGCACGTTCCTTGACTTGCTCAATAAGACTGAAAAAGCACTGCGTTGGTTGAACGCACGTAGCGTGCAGAAGTTCTTCTTTTTCCTAACTTGGCATTTAATAAAACACCCTGTATATGTTTTTTTTGTTTTTTTTTTATCGACCGATGTCTGCAATGAGCTAGTTTCTATTATGCTTTTGGTTGTGACGCCGCTGTTGTTCTAGGGCGAGCACAACTGGAAAACCCACCCGATCACCAATGAGTAAGTGTCGGAATAATCGAGTGTTCGTGACCGAGCCCGCGATGTTTGTGTCTGAAATTGGTGGCCTTCTTCACTGTCGATGGCGTGCAATGCGCGACGCATGTCATGGTGGTTGGGGCACGAAGTAGTGAGGGGAGGGGAAGGGGGGAGTTTCGGGGCATGGAATTAGATTCAGGGAGGTCTGTTTCTCCCTACCATATTGATCACCTATAAACAAGTGTCCGTTAAACGTGGTCGAAGGTACAGAAACAGGGGGAAATAAAAAAAAGTGATAGAGAACCGTAGTTAAAGCAGGGGATTTCCAATATAGTGTTAGCGTCTGCTGGGGTGGCGCCGCTGATTCATTTCATTGCGCTAATAAATTGGTGTACTAATAGACGAATTGAAGCGTTTGATGCAAATCTGATTGCGTGGGTAAATATGAATATAAGAAAGGAAAAAAACGAAATGGGGATAGGCCGAAAAATGTATCTCAACATAAAAATATTAAAAAAAAAAAAAAAAAAAACGAGCGGCTGCCTAACGATTCGGTAAGCAGGAAATCTTCTAGCACTCAGACTTGATCTACACAAAAGAGCCGAACGTTCTGTCAAAACTGTTAATAATCCTCTAGAGATTCTTACGCCGTGTAAAAGTTATGGAACAGCCACTTTTCTTGTAAAAAATAATTATATAATTTGAATTTCAGAAAAAAGTATGGGACCAAGTTTACTACCTATTCGCCTTGTCTTCCTCTGCTAGCATAATCCTATTCACCTCTCGTCCTTCGCAAGTTTCGCTCCTGCCAAATTAAGCTACCAGGACATTATTCTTCTTCATTTCTGAAACTTTAGGTATTTTGTAGGTGTACTTAGTGCATATCTGCTTAGTCATTATTTTTGCTCCGCACATATGCTCCCAGAGCGCCTCTTCACAAGGTTGCCACTGCATGGAATTATGAGCGCCACGGGACAAAAGCTATCTTAAAAACTCTAAGATAGCTTTTGTTTCGCGATATCAGCACCTCGCTGAAAAGCTCCAGATTGTTTAGTTGTGTGTTTTGTCTAATAAACTTGAGCTAAAATATGCGCTGAGAAATTTTAGGTGCGATGAGGAGTATTTTTTGCTCAAACTATGTGCGGAGAGTTCTGCCTGAGACAGCCACTTCACATTAGAGTTCAGGGAGGTAAAGTTTGCCAGCGCAGTGCGAGCGCTAACCAGACGCCTTTCCTAACGATCACTTCTACAGCGAATTACTGAACATAGCAAAGTAATGACTAAATGTGTCCAAACGCGATAACTTAAATTGGAGCTCTATACTTTAGCAAAGCCGAAACAGATATCGCCAGAAATTTGTGGCAGGCGCTTTTAGTTCACTTATCTGGCCCCATGTGGCGTATTGACCTTTAACTTTTATGATGTTGGTCATACCCAAGAATAAACCGTACACTTCGATTACCTTGGATACTACCGGTAGTGGCGATATATCTAAAAGTTTATTCGATTAAGAAACCTCCAGTATGCATGTAATCATGTTCAAATTTTAGCCAAATAATAACGGTATATGATATAACGGAGTATTAGTATGGTGAACAGTTCGCAGCGTAACGTTTCAGCGTTGTGGCCACATTTGTATTTGAAATACATGGGCTTTTGGGGGAGCACTGCCATAATCTGCCAAGAGGTGGTGCAAGCACACGATGGCACAAATTTCTGGGGAGGGAGTTGCAATCGGTTTCCCGAATTCTCATATTGGAAACACAATTTGTCGGTTTTTTTTTTTTTTTTTTTTTTTTTCACGTAGATTCGAACGTGGACCGTTTGCTCACATTGCCCCATGAGACCGGAAATGCTTTACTACTTCCAGACGATGACACCCAAGGAGGTACGGTACATCTTTTACTAGCTCTGGAGCCTTCCGGTCTGCTTCGTTCTGATGACTTGGCGCACTTGACCTTACGATGGACATCTTCGGATCCTGCGGTTCATCTCAGCCAGTTAAATGCTGTGAACATATCATGTGACAACGTGCACACCGCGTCCCCCCCCCCCTGCCCTATGGGCACGTGACGCTCACACTGCATTGCATTGGGCTTGGTGGCTCGTAGCACACCCTCCCCTCCCCCCCCCCCCCCCCCCCCCCCGCAGTTCACTGTATGGCAAAGCAAAGCGTAGCATTTTCATAATTGTTTTTGTTTACGATTCTTATTCGGGGGGAGAGGGGGGGGGGGGGGAACAGCACTTCCAATAGAGCTCCCTGAGACGCCCTTTTCTCGTTCACCTATATCTTCCTTCGCTGTGTGTGTCTTCGGAATCCTGTTCCAAAGCTTCCGGAATTAATGGACTCGCACGAAAGACAACAGTTGGGAGGGAAAAGTCAAGAGACCGATTGGTCGGCGTCTGTCAGAAAATACACAGCGTGAGGCTGGTAGTGCATGAGGAATACACGCCGGTCGCGTTCTATCCTCGGTTCAATGTTCAGCCCATTTATTTTTTGTGGTGAGAAAAGGGCGAAGGCTACAGTCCCAGTGAGCCAATCAGCACGTTTGAGGGACAAAAGTGACTATAGTTTCTCTGACGAATTGTGCTCGCTGTTGTCGAACCCACGCTTCGGAGAGAGGAAAAACGCTTTCGTAAAAATTTTGAGTGACAGGCGAATCTTCTAAAGAGAAAAAAAAAGCGGCCTCTAAGAAACAAATATGGTTCCTCAGAAGAGGGGAGTTTCTCATTCCCTTTTCTTCCAACTGCTCGGGTCATCTCTCGTCCCTGTACCATTCGTAACGGCTTTCACGCGCTTCCGTTTCCTCGCTCTGATTGGCACGAAGGTACCGTAACGTTCGCTCTTTTACAAGCTACGGTGAAACGAGATATAGACATTATCGGGTGTACCATAGAAACCAAACCCAAGGAAAATTGCAGATATCAGGTCCGCTTGCTGCAACATATTGTCTTTTCTTCACCCGACATTCCGACGGGGTTATGTTAGTTTAGGTTAGACTGATCTGCTTAAGCTCAAGTCAGGCTAAATTTTGTCAGATTATACTAGACGAAGTTATGGTAATATAGGTTAGGTTTGTGGAAGAATGAAAGAAGTGACAGAGGCTGCAATCAAGAGTTGCGATGGTTATAAAGCAGAATATTCATATATTGCACGAGGTCATGACATTTTCAGTTCGAAGCTTTAACAATACGCTGTTTTCGGTGTTATTTTTGACCGAATATCAAAACGGTTGCGACTTAACTGTCTACAAACTTTAAATTAGGTAAACGCCAAGGTCTGTAAGAAAAAAAAAAGAGTGTGCCTTGATTGCAAAGCGTTTCAAATTGCTCGATCGGAGTCAGGTCTCCGCCCTCCCTGTCCGCTTTCCTCCCCGCCTCCAGAGCCCACTTAACGCATGCCCACTTGCGATCAATCTGCCAAGAAGGCGTCCGCATTGAATTGCAAGACGGTCGCCATGGAGTTAATTACTCCCTCCCTTAAATTTACCTACTCTGGAAAAACAAAGGCATTTTTTATACAGTACTATCTTTAAGCCAAAACATGTCGCCCTAAACACTCTTCTACTGTTTAGAAGCACAAGCCGTCTCTGACTACCCGAAAGACTTATACCGGTCACGTCGCTTCGGCTGGGCCTTCCGAGCTTGTTGATGCCAACTTTCCTTGGACGATGAATGTGTACAGAAATCAGAGTTTCTAATTTCTGCACACTTTTAAATTGAACGGAAGATGCGCCTTCCGAGGCCCATCTTCCGTTCGATTCAACATACAACAGGGGATCGGTTATACTACAAAAATAAATTTAAAGTAAATATATAGCAATTATGTTTACTAATTGGTTACAAAAAGCGGTGCTACGGTGCGGAATGCGTCTCTTCTCGTTTAACCGGAAGTTTGAACGGTCATACATAACAAAAAACGCCTCCTACCGCCGATTCAAAAAAAAAGAAGAAAAGTGTCGAACCTTAATAAATTTGGTGCCTTTGCAAGAAACGTTGCGGAATCTCATCTTTCTTTTTTATGAGAAGAGGTCATGTGATAAAACTTCTCGTTGATTAAATTGACTCAGTAAAAAATAATGATAGGGGAGGGGGGATAATTATTGCCGTTAGTTAATCAGAGGCCTGCGTTCTGGCGTCATTGTAACCCGCGTGCAAGAAGCAGACGAAATTATGCTCCGCATAGCCGCACGTACATATAGATTGGGAGGCTTGTGACAACTAAGGCAGAAATATTACAGATTAGCCCACAGGTGCATTACCGCATCTCGCTAATTCAAATACTTTTTTTCCAACAAAGTAAATTATTTTTCTATGACAGAATATTTTGACACAGTGAACGATGACCACATCAAATGGGGCTATTAGCAGCAAACAAGAAAGCTGAAAAAAAAAATTAATATAAAACCTCGTCTTGTGTGTCGGAAGCATCGCACAAGACGACACAAAATCTAATATATATATATATATATATATATATATATACAAGGAGAGAGAGAGAGAGAGAGATAGTGTATCTGCACCGTTACCGAGCGAGGCTACTGAGAGTACAATGAATGCCTTTACTTGTAACATTATGACGAAAATGACACTTGTCTCTAAAGTTGTTAGCATGAGAATTAATTAGTGCGTCCGTCAGTGGAAAGTAGTTCGTTGAGCTTGCACTCCTTAAAATGAAAGAACCCAAATGAAGGAACTTGGATTCATGGTGCGTATGAAACCAGCCGCCTGTAAAACTCGGGTAGTTTAGAGCCAAATACCCGCCACTGCACGTTTCGACCCGGATGAGCATCGCAATTGCCTGCGGTCGTGTATCAAAGTTGCGAAAAGCACGTCGAAGATGCCAATCTAGCTGCTTTCGCAGCGCTGGCTAAATTTATTCTGTATGACGGATTACGAGACGCTCATTTGGGGTTGACTAACTGCCATCTACATGAACATACACACACCATAACACACCCTTTTTTAAAAGTGTTGGCCTTTTGTTACATGTTACTTTAAATACCGGACTCCGCCATTGTTTTGGCACGTATCTGAGAATGTATTGGTCGCAATACATGCTGGGTTTAATGGATACGAAAGAAAATAGCTTTGTCGCCAACGCGAATGCGCCAAGTTAAAATCACAGTTTTAGATTGGTGTATGGGAACAATGCCATTTCTTTGCACACGGAAAGCATTTTGCATACTATGTTACAAAAGCTTCTAATCACTGTATCCAACATATTCCGAGTTTAGATTTTTTTTAATATTTTACCCATACATGGTAACGTCATAACCAAATGTTGTCTTCTGCATCGATGCGCAACCTACTTCTATAAAAGGGCACAGAACGTTTTTGTTTTATATTAGTGACATAACGTTTTCACTGCACATATATTTTATTATGTTTTGCTTTTTGTCAGTAGATTCGAAGATCTGTTTTATAAGCAAGTGGTGCGGCATGATATTGGTCGAGTTGACAAATGAGCTGCGTATTGTCTTTGTCAGTGGAAAATAAGTTTGTGTTCGTTATTTTCCTTGACGCTTGAGTGTTTACGCCTGTTGTGTGAGCAACAAGTTGAACCATTGTAACTGTTACAAGAAATTTTCGAGTGGCGTTTTTCTTATCGCTGAACATTTTAGTGATTCGGGAATTGTTTCTATGTACAAGCGTGCGTTTTTTTGTTGTTTTTTTTTGTTCTGGCGAGTACGTGTAAAATAATGGAAAGCACGCGATACGAAACATTTAAGTACTATCGGAAACGTTTAAGAAAACAACAAAAATTCTGCTCAGAAATCAACGAAAGCCGGGCGTGCAGTGAACATAACAGTCAGAATACAGCCCTACTTTTAGTGCGAAAAACAATACCATTATTATCCCTAGACCTTTTACACGTACTTATTCGTCAGTGAAGCTTACAATAAAAATGTATTTTCATTCCGTCTTTTATCGTTTCTTCCCAAATAGTTTTTTCCATTTACTTATTTCCGGCGTGTGCAGACCGACAGTCGTAAATCATCCCGAATGCCATTGGCGAAAGTCTTTCATCTTTCTCTCTTTTTTATCTTCTCGTAAAGGGCAAAATTGCTCAACTGTCACGGCATCGCAGTTTATGTAGTAAACTGTTATTTCTATTATACTTCGCTTTGATAGTTTTAGATGGTTCTTCGAGTTTTGGATTCTACCGTGTAGTTCCCATTTCTTTCTTCCGCACAATGTTCGGAATGTTCCTTTTTATGCTGCTGTCATGAGTTTAGCTTAATGTGCTTTATGAATGCCCCTTTAAAAAAAACCAATAAGGGGTTTGGAATTTAGTTCCACGGAATAAATTCGCACAAAATTATGCACATTTCTTTTTTTTCTTTTTTTACTACACGTCGCTATGAAAGCTTAATGTACTTTTCAGAAAGAGGAAATAAAAGAAACGAATGAAACGTCGCTGCAATGGGTGGGCTCTTCCTCTTTACTCACAGGCACCTGGCGGAGCACGCTTGTCAGGGGCAGAAGGAGGCACACTTATTTCTTTCTAGTTCATCTCTTTCAATTCGGTCGTTAAACATATGGTCTGCTATACTTAAATATATTATATTTTAAGGCCAAAAGAAGTCTCTTATGAACCTTCACGTTTTCTGATCTAGATTATAGCTTAAAAGTTTGAGTTAAAAAATCAGAAATATTTTTGAATATAGAGTTGGTTCCATGGTTCTAAAGTGTTCCTTATTTGTGCGCATGTTCCAAACAAAAATCAACGGTTACCTGTGGTATATTTGTAAAACGAACTTAACGGGCATTCTTCTACACCTCTTTTATGCTTTTCGGTAGGTTATATTTACAACAAAGCAATGCGGTAAATTCAATTGCTTTCAAAAACAAAGACGGCATGCCTTTATGACAGCTCCTTTCTTGAAACGGTTTTCGTCTCGTACCAGCCTTGTTCATTTAGTGTTTTTTTTTTACGTATCTAGACCGTGACTAGTGTAGTCGCTAATTTATCTTATCGTTATCAAAGGTTTTTAGTCGTAATTACCCCTGAAATTTAATAACGGCCCGCGCCGTGTAATTCAAGCTGTTCAAACCGGCTTCGTCTCTACTACCCACATGCTCTTAGTAAGCGTAGACTGCGCATTTTCTTTTTAACGTAAAAACGAGGTCTGCAACATTTGACTAAAATCCTCTTTCACAGCTAAACCTACTTTTAGACATTTTTTTTCTTTCGAACTTTTCGAACCAAGTGCAACCAATCGAATATCTTGAAAATTGAAGCATCGTACTTTTTGAGCGTCTTGCTGTTTATGTATCAAAGCCATACGTTTTTGCGTCGTAATTTAGAATGCTATACGTAATCCCAAGTTAAATTAGGTCCGCCTTGCTTTTGAGTTTAATTGCAATTGTACTTTGAGGGTGGCGATACGCATTAGGTGAGGGTGATCAGTAAGGGTCTAGGACGTTTCAGTACCGGACGGTTCGGGACCGTACGTTGCGATGTGGGCATTTCGGCACCGAAAATTTTGGTGGACAGTGCATTGGGAAATTTTGGTTGTGAAAGCGTCCGAAGGCTTTTATTTAATTTAAAAATTACTGACCGATATACTTTATGTACTCACATTTAAGATAACACTTTTACCAGTTTATCTATTTTAACAAATAGATAATATCTAAAGCTGTTTCCGCAATTTCTGATGTAAACACTGAGTGCTGTGCTGGAAGAAAACGGTTGTGTTCTCTGCAACAGTCAGAAATCGAGCATTTGTAAGTTCTATTGTCAGTTATACCTATTTGTTACAAGTAGAAACTCTAAATAATTCATAAAGTAGTAGGCGTGCTCAAGTTTTATCTGAGATCAAAGATCATTATCATTGACGCTGAGAAACAATGCACGCAGTTTTAACAACACTAGCATCTCCAAGTTGGTAACGTATGCTAAAACGAAAAGTTGTTAGCTACACATTTCAGATAGCTGATGATGCCCACTCTTGCATACGGCGCCGCGAGCATTTGAAGCCGAGAAGCGGAGTCTCCTTATTTTTTTGCCGATTTCTCTTCAACCCCCATGATGACACGCCCGAGGCGGAGCAACTTGAGGGCGTCTCCTTTTTGCAAGAGGGCCAGAAACGTCCACAGTCTTGGCAGGTAACATTGAACGTCGGTTTAAAACCCTCGCTGCCACGCTTCTACAAAGGTCGTTGTTTTGGCATCACCATAAAGCACGGTTGCATGGTGGTTCCAAAGGGAGGCTGGAAACCTTGGATCCCTTCGGCCCGGGGCTGTCAGTCGTCCCAGGAAATTGTCCTCGAAGTAATCCGGGACTGGCAGCAACTCCAGAGGAAACCCTGGCATTCTCGATAACGCCTCGAAAGCACCAGAGACGTCCCCTTCGGGTACGAGGGCAATTGTGGGGATCATACGTGCCATCAGGTTAAACGCGCCGTCAACCCGACACGACTCTTGGAGACCCTCGCTCTGCAACTTTCTGTACAGGCATTGGTACAGATAGAAGAAGCAGCGAAGCGCTGAACAAGACGAAAACAGCATTTTAAATGCTTTATTAGCTTCTTGTTCGAAGCCCAGTAGAACAGTGAATGGATCAGCAGCGGCACACTTGTTCTTTAGAACCGGCAGCAGCTAAGTGTACGCAGATTTTGTTTTAGACTTTATCCAAACATACACTGCAGAAATGACCGCGCCGTTAACCTTCCGGTAGACTCTATATAGCTGATAGAAGAGAGCAGATGCCACTTTGCGCTTAAAATCCGAAATATTGCGCTCGAAATCCGATGGGTAGGAAAGTTACTTCGTCAAAATTGTCTGTTTGGAATGTTTACTGTTTTCTTTACAGGTATTTAACATATTTTTTGCTTTCCTTTACTCTTCTAAACGGAGCGGTAAACAACCCAATCCTCCAATTGTACCAGTTCTAGAATAAGGTAAAATAAGGCATTTGACGTTTTAAACTTTAGCTTACGGTGGAAAGGCGTTTTGCGGTATTCTCTCCGTCTTCTGTCGTAACCCGGTAAAAGGCAGGCGCCGTCTCATTGCAATTGGTTTCGGAGGTTTGTTCACAAATCCAGCCTTCAGGAAAGAACCCTGAAGTAACAAATGTGAAATGGGGACGCTTTGACTTCCATACCACAATGCGACTCTAAAACAGCAAATGATGCAAAAAATGGGAACAATTTTTTTTCCGTATTTTTATGTCGGCTTTATTTACGCTCCAACGCAAGAAATCTACGTCGTTTCGGTGTTTTTCGCATGACCTCGTAGTTTCACGCGATTTCCTTTTTTCGTCATTTCCATCTCCTTCGTTTACCACTGTTGCATGCACGTTTTCAGTGTATTCTTTTAATTTTTATACTGAGTACTTTTGTACCGCACTGGGTGAGGGGGGGAGCAAAAGCTAAAATTGGCATGCTTGTCAGAGACTACGCACTTGCGACCGATTTCCGCGCGGGACGCGTCCGCTATTAGATTGGAAACGCTCCCCGTGGTCTGAGTTTGAGCCTCTCTTAAAGCTAGGTTCTCTGGTATTTTCCCGCGTGTTTGAATGCGTGCCTCAAGCAACGAAAAACGTTGATTCGTTGCGCTGATGGACTTTTAATGGAAAACTTTCGCTACATTTTGGGTACTTCTGGGTGAGTGTTCTCTACTTTGTATTTTTGTTTGTTTCTCGGTTTTTCAGAGAGGAGAATCGGGCGATGGCGCGATTCGTTTTCGGATACCCAACCTATTTGTTTGGGATATGTCGGGGTCCGTAATGTTTGAGGTTTTTGTTTTGTTTGGTCGAGAATCATAGCTCATTGGCTTTCGCTGGAAATATGAAAAAAAGGCAGATATGTAATCTAGGAAATCTTAATTAAGCTCAGGAACGTTTTACGATTTTAACTGGTCTTCGCGCTCTATTGAAAATAATTCTAAAGGGCTCATCAGCCTTGAAGGATTATGGGACCTCACAGGCCTTCAAAACCCTTCAGAAATATCCTACAGAAAAACCCTTCAAGGATACTGCACAGAAAAGCCATTCAGCCCAACATCCCTTTACCCCAAACCCCTTGGCCCATCAACATTTTAGATGGGAAAATAACTGTGAAGCATAGACAAAAATGCAGTTTAAAACGCTATTGGAAGTTTATTTCAGACATCTTGTTTTACATGCATATTGTAACTCAAAAAGACGATAAAGACAAACGTTTTTTCAATCTCGGACGGAAGCAGCTGTAAATGAAAGTGATCACATCAAATAGGGACAACTGAGTTCTTTATCACACAAATCAAAATATATTAAAGTACTCACAATGCCGCTGGGTAAATTCCTGATATACGGTAGTTCAGCTAATAAAACCGAGCAGGTGCACCTTACGGACACATATAGACACTAAGTGAGCACGTTTGGCGAAAACCACGAGCTCGCAAGCAGCATCGCCACCGTTGAGAAATCCTGAGCACAGTCAAGGTGTCGGCCCTGATGCCGTCGTGGCGGCGTCTTCGGCATCATTTTCGCTAGTGGATGCTTCTGAAGCTCGACGGACGAAGAGGCGCACGGAACAAGTCCGGACAGCGGCCGCCATCCACTGTCTCAGGTCCTGCAGTGGCATGATCCCGGTGCGCAGGCACAACGTGCGGTGGGACGCTGACCCCGACTGCCTGATTTGCGGCGAGTAGGCCGATACCGGCTGGCGCGGGAGATCGCTGGAGAGGCCGCCATGCTGAGGGTCCTCGGGCATCGCCTAGCCTTCTAGTGGGTCCCTGGTCACTGCGGCATCCAGGGCAATGAGCAGGCTGACAGGCTGGCCGACCACGTGCACGGCGAGCCCCGTTTTCGGACGTCCAGCGTTGGCCCCTTCGCCGACACCAAACTCCTTGTCGCCCGAGCGGCCGCGGCGGCGCACCCCGATGAGCGGTGCGCGGCCGTGAATCACCCGGCAAGACCCCCCCGGGGCACGAGTCGTCGAGTCAACGCCGTCGTACACCGTATCCGAATGAACTGCGCCATGATCCCGGTGCGGCTCCACTGTTTCCGCCGCGACGCCGAGACGCCAACCCACGCTGCCCGAGCCACGACCAACTCTGCCCGAACTGCGGGAAGAGGTCGTGCCCGAACTGCAGAGAACGGACAAATATGGCGCACCTTCTCCTCGCCTGCACGGAGCACGACGACGCTATTGCGGCCATGAGAGCATACCTGCCGCGCTGGGCCTTCCCTGCGCAACGAAAGACGAGATTTTGCTGCCACGAGGCGACAGACACATCAAGGAAAGAGCTTTCTCGAGGATACCTTTCTCGAGGATACCAGCCGCATCGAATCGCTGTGAGCCCGTGGACGAACGGATGGCGCGGCCGGTTAAATAGACCACCGGGTGCGCGCCTCAAACCGGAGAACTTGTCAGGCGACAAAAAAGGGACAAATGGCTTCCGCGCGGCTTTCCCGAGCTCTTCTCCCCCAGCGCAACCGGTCCGGCGACTCCTCCTCGCCCAACGGGGATGTTTTTCCCCCGCTGGATTCCTGTTTTTTCGCTCTCTACCTCCCGGCTTGCTTCTTCGGCCATTCCCTACCCCTCCCTCGCCTCTATTTTAAACTCTATCTCCCCATACCTCCCTGCTTCTCCCCCCCCCCCCTCCCAGAGCCAGTGAGAAATGCGCCCTGCGCACGTACACTATTGGCTCTCATTCTCCCTCCTCATTTTCATTTACAACGCTTACAAACACACACCGAGCGGACGGGATTGCGTTCGCTTGCAAAAGCCGCTAGGCCGGCGCTTCGTCAATTCTCCAGATGGGGCGGTCATCCCCAGTGGCCTCCTTGGAGACCGAACACCCGGGCAGTTACAGCCGGCTCCAGGAGCCCACTCGTGTTTGATAGAAGGGCAGTAATAAAAATTTCACCGGACACACATACCATCGGCATTCTCCAAAGGCTTATTTTTCCAATCACAAACAATTAATAGCTAATTAAACTTGAGGAAGAAAACCAGAAGGACAGACAACCATGAAAGTTAGTTGTTGTCTGTCCTTCTCATTTTCTTCCTCAAGCTTAATTATCCCTATCATCCCGCTGGTTCTGTCCTTAAATAAGTAGCTATGTTCAAATTCTGCGAAATGTGTTTTCTCCACCTAAGCCGTGGCCCCACAGACATCTCAAGAAGCCTGAAAGTTTTCCCGACCCCATAACAAAAGTTCTTGACTGACTTTCAAACATTTCAAGGCATTGTAAAGGGGACTTCAGACATTTCAGGAGAGCCTCTGACGGAGCCAACGAACCCACCAGGAAATATCGGTGCCCCCTTCAAACATCTCAGAAATTCATGAAGTCCCCTTCACACCCTTTAAAAAAATCCTGAAGTACCATCAGAGCATTTTCAATAGGGCGGTATCCATTGACATAATCTCCCGCGTTTCCTGGCTTTTTCCCGAGTAAAATTCGAACAAGGGCGCGTACTAGCGCTTAGTATTTATTGCCCTCTGTGAGTGAAATTAAATAAGCTAAATCTAATTAGGCAAGATTACATTTTTATAGTTAAGAAATATCCCACTCATAATTGTATTTTTATTAATGCATTATTCTGGCATTCAATAGCTAATCTCATAAACAACCAATCCACTTTCTGTTCACATGCAATAGAGTCGACGACAGCTTCTATTCTCCGTTTCACACGAACTCTGAGAGCAGGCGGCGCCAAAACCCGTTACAGCCAAATCAAGCTGCGCCAAATAGTGCATCGCCTCAAGTTCGCTGGTTTTGTGGGTTTGTTGACAGCGGCTACACCGATCAGGCACTAAAAGAACAAAAAAAAGGAAACCAGCGCAGGATTATGACACATTTACTCCGCGGAATTGTATAAGACGGGGATAGAAACTTGCGAAGACGACAAGAATGGTGACTGCATTCTTGGCCCCTCTCGATCGTCTCCGTCGGGTCATAGCATGGGCTGCGCCAACACGTTCTAGAGACCAAAGGCCTGTCCCCTTCAATTAGTGGCGTCAGCTACGTCACCGATCTTTGGTCAGAGCGAGGAGGGCCACCGGGTGGTCTTCACCCCCGGAACGTCTGCGAGGGTCTGGTGACAGAGGAGTACTGCCGACGAGACGGAGGAATACTATATATCTATATATATTTTTTTTATGAGCCATCACCTGCCCGTTGCGTTTTCGGTCTGGGTTTTTAAAGATGAGAGTGCGTATAGGTTGCATACTTCGTTTCACCCCAAGTCCGGACGCCACCGACGCTACGAGCTGATCTGACCTGTCGGACAGCGTCTAAAAGGGCACCATCATCCTCTTCGTGGTGGTTCTATACGTCTTCTATTGTCGCTGAACAACGTTTTGTCTTATTCCTGTACTCTTGCACTACACAAGTGGCACTGTGCCGGAAGAATGGCCTACTAAGCACCTCGGCTATTTACGACATTTTCGAGAAGACATGGCAGATATTTTAAAGGCCTGCTACCGCTTCCAAATGGTTTTGAAATGTTTGGTTGATTTTATCGTGTGAGCCACATTGCTGAGGCTAAAGTTTTAAAGCATGAAATGTTTTTTTTAACGCAACCCCCAATCCCAAAACGTTGTCCGTCCCTCTGTTCGTGCATTTTCCGCTAAATTTAGGGAAGAAAGTGGCGTCACGTGACCTGAACACCTTGAGGAAAATGACGGCACCCACTGATCTCTATTGTAGTAGGCTGGGTCGCGGACCGCGGCCTCGGCAGCTGGGGCCGAGTGTCGCCACCAGCGGCCATTGATTGACACCAGCCAATGCATGGGACTCAATGGGAAGAACGAGAAAAAGTGACGTTTTCCCCAGTTTCTAAGCTGTTGTCGGCACTGAAACTTTTTAGATGCTTTTCGATAAGCCCGTCAAATAGCTTGCGTACAAATAGTATTACTGACAGCCCTCGCAGTTCTTATAAATAAATATTTTGTGGTCGAGGGGGACTCCGCTGTAGTGCAGTTCAATGAGGCGAGAGTTACCTAGAGTTACCGCGGAGTAGGTGGCGATTTCGTTGAGTTGGATTTAGCAGACGACAAGCTCGAAGGGCTTTGCTACGCGGAATTCGCTCACTCCCGGTGAGCCGCTGTCGAGATGGAACTTCTTTGTCACTCATCAACTTCTGGACTTCCCTAAGGACGGTCTTTTTGACGGCAAGTTGCTTTGTTTACTCCACTACGAGAGCAAGCTTGCCAACTCAGCCGTAGGTGCTCCGCTACGTTTGATTTTTTTATTCGGCGACCGGACGTTTGACAAATACCAATTCGATCTCCAAACACACGACATAAGGATCACAGCGCACCATAAAATACTCGCCTCCGAGCACAGCGCACATGCTTCAATATGCTTACTTTTGTGCGTTTCTTCCATAGACTTGCGTGTATTGCCTGGTGTCAAGCAATGGCTGCCGGTGGCGACACCGACGGGCTTCCGATCCGCGATCCAGCATACTACAATAGAGATCAGTGACGGCACCTGACCTAGTCGTGAACCCCGTTTCCCCGCGCACTTTAGTCGGAAAATTCAAGTATTGTGGCCAAAACATCAATTCAATTTCCTCACTAGATTTAGCAGGAAACGGACGTCACGTGCCCTCTAGACCAATTCAGTTACCTATTAAATTTAGCTGGAGAGTTAACGTCATTTCACTTTGAAACTAGTCCAGTTCCTCCGCTAAATTTGGCGAACGAAATCGACTTCACGTCACCTGACCGTCACGTGACCTATACAACCGTTCAGTATCCCCGCTAAATTAGGGGGAAAATGTACGTCAAGTCGGACACCTTACCATTGCCCTCACCAATCTCATATTATGCTTTTGATACTTTACGCGACTTTGAAGGTAAAAGCCGCTGTCACTCTTTTTTTACGTTCTAGGTTTGAGTAATGCTACACATACAAAGTCGTGCACCGCGACAAACAATAGCTATGCGAACGAAGCCAAACTTTATGCCTCGAATTTTTCTCGATTTAGGTGGAAATCTTGGCGAGCTTTGCGTTAGAAGTTCGTAAATAAGCCTAATCTGTCTAAGCTCGAACCTCAGTCGGCTTCCCTTCATGCCTGTTTACGACTGCGACGGCAATCATGAGGCCACCCTAATAGAATCAGCTACTTTTTGATCATCGTCTGTTTTAAAGCGGGAAGTGCTTTTTAATGGACCGCTCCCAATCCCAATTGTTTGTCCGTCTGTGCGTCCGTGCATTAATAGCTACATTTAGGGGGAAACTGAATTGGTGTATACGTTACGGGATGTTAGATCCCGGGACATATACACCGATAGTATACATATATCACATATATAGGGTGTCTCAAATACCCAGGCTCGATCTAAAATGGGCCGTGAAATTCTGCGGCTGCACGTAGCCGTCTAAAATTTTCGTCCGAAGTGTATCTAACCGGCTGTTTTTTTCTTGAAAAATTACAAAGCGTAGCCACTTTTGTGTAAAAAATAAGAATCAACGCCAGGGCGCATTCGGCGCACGTATTGATAGATGGCGCTACTTCATTATCGGGACTAGAGTTCTTGTATAGGCTCCCTACAGGAGACAGAGTTGAGTGTCTGTTTTTCAAGCGCCGTCGCGCCACTATTTTCCGAGATCCGATCACGTGAGGAGCAGACTCAAATGCCGTGCAGGAAAGCAGATGTCCCACGCACCCCGCCGTACGTTCCTCTGCTTTTGAGTGCGCCGCGCGCCTCGAACGTGCGGCGCCGCTATTCGCCGAATTCACTCACATGAGCAGACTTCTGCTCATTACTTGAAAAATGTAATGAACTACAATTACAAATTACTGAGCCTCAAATGTAATGGATTACCGTTACAAATTACTTTCACTGAAAAGTAAAGAATCACTTTACTAGTTACGTTACAAATTACTTTCATGTTACTTTTTCCGCACATTTATCCAGAAAACATTAGAAACAACTTTGATATTTTTGAAAAACATTCTGTAACACTACTTTTTTTTATTTCTCATACTCCTGAATTATTGTAATTCATGTAAAAATAAAATATTTAAATTAAGCGAAAGAGTGTAGGTGCACTCCGTTCACCCGTAAGCTGACAAGTCCCTGCAAGCTGAAAGCCCCCTCCCGCTAGTTTACGGGCTTCGGAAATGATCCCTGGAAGTGTGCAGACAAAGCTAGCGGTGCCCATGCTCAGTACCAGCGTCTACCTCCGCTACGAGATTCGCACCTAAAGCAGCGATCTACAAAAGCTCTCTGTCATTCACAATAAAATAAAAACTTGGCTCTAGCGTTACAATGCAGAATGTAGGTGTCCCAGCTTAATTTTGATGCGTTTCGTAGATTAGAGTTTGTTGTTCTTGCTAATGACAATGTGTTTTTTTTTTTTTTTTTTTCGTTGGCAAGCAAAGCGTGCACAAAAAATCTACGTTTCCGTTCACCTTAATGCCCTCAATTTTGAACATCTCATTAAGAGAGAAACATAGAACATCCCATGGCCGAATACTCGACCAGTCAGCGAAAAAGTGGCGGTTAGGGGTTATCGATCGTTCATCGGTTCTCACTTTTGTACCAATAATCGTGGAGGCCACGTAAGCGGAGGGAATAGAAAGCGAAAGAAGCGGTGGCCATCGGTCTTACAAAACTATAGAGCAGTGGTTCGCAAACGGGGGTCCCCGGACCCTTAGTGATCCGCGAAGCTCCGCCTCTTCAGTCAAACCCGTTAATAAAAGTCGTCTTTTTTTCAGATCGAAGAGAACATTTTTTTTCAATTTTCGAGCGAGTTTTCTTGTGTGTCAGTCAATACGAGAAGTCTACTTCACAGTAGAACTTAGTTATATCCATTTTTATATCATTAGTATATTTAAAATTACTTTTTCTCTCCCCTCACCAGAAACGGGGCTCTTCATCATCTCCGCCGTTCCACGAGGGGCCCGCTAAACATCGACGGTTTAGAACCACTGCTATAGAAGTTCACACCACTTTTACGTGTCCTCTCTGTCTCTCTTTTTCAAAACTCCCTAGATGGCCAAACCCCCCCCCCCCCCCCTTCTTGACTCGACGACCATGCCCAGACAAGTAAACCAATAGAAGTAGCCTCTGTATCCTCGAAGACGATGCTCTTAGCCTCGCGCCGGGCGCTTTTCAGCCGTGCCCCTGTGAACGTGCTAGAATACAGTGCACATCAAAGACAAAGAGAATTCGATCCCCTCGCACGAGGCTACATCGTCTGTTACGCGAGTTGTGAACCTGCGAATCGGGGGAGGGGGGGGGGGGGGGCAGAAACCTGCGTTTGGTGTCTGTGAAAGTGGCGGGAACGTTGCAGAAGATGGAAAGGGTGAAACGGTGAAAAAGACAAAATCAAATGAAAAAAGACGAGTTTTCTCGTGCCCAGGAGAAGAAGAAATCACGATGGAAGGTGACGGAGAGGCTACTCGGCGTTGGCTCACTTGATCTTTGTCTAACGTATATTTGTACATGTCTTTCTCGTTTTTCCAGTGGTTCTAGTGACCGGACATAACAAATCGTGTTTTCTTTTTGGCAACTCTTCACTTCCTGGTGTTTTCTTTATTGTTCAACTTCCTTTATTTATGCTGCTTAATGTTCTGCTCGTATTGCTAAACTTACTTATTATGCTCGTATTTCTAAAAAGTAGCGAGTAATTAAAGTGATCCGTTACCAATACTTTGTAACGAAATTACATTACAAATTACTTCCAGAAAAATGTAACGCGGCAATTACAGAATTTCTTGAAAAAGTAATAGATTACAAGTAATCCGTTACTTGTAAATAACTGCTTCCCAAGTCCGCACATAAAGAGGAGATTCCAAATGCCGTGCAGGAAAGCCGGCGCTACGGGGATGAACGCTCAACTCTGGCTCCCGTAGGGAGCCTACACAGGAAATCTATTCGCGACTGCTCGCCACGAATATGGTCTAAAATAAATAAACATGATCTTTTTGTAATGCTTTTTTGGTTTAAAAATGAATGCGACAATAAAACAAATCTCGAAGAAAAAAAAGAACGCGGTTGCATAACGACGGCGCTCTTGCTGCAGACGGATTTCTTTTGCGTGCCGTCTGTTTGTGTTTTGGTCCTATTTTTTTTTGGCTTGTCGGCTTTATCTTTCAATGTTGCTTCTGACGCCATCTATGAATACGTGTGCCGAACTCGCCCCACCATTCGACTCGGTCGTTTTCCTCGCCGCCCGCCGTGGACCATGGTAAGTATTTTGGTCAAATTTTTTAGAGAAAAAGAACTAGGCTGTGTAAATTTGCAAGATACAACTAACCAGTGCAGTACACATTTGACAAAAGCTTTAGATACCTACGCGCAGGGGTTGACTTTTACTGCCTATTTTAGCTCACGCCTCGTTATTTTGAACACCCTATATCAGTCACGTGACCTGGAGCCCCGTGAGCTATACATGAATTCAGTTTCCCGATAAATATAGCGGGAAAATTGGTGTCACATGACCTACGCACCAACGTGGTTTCTCCGCTCAATGTATACAAGAATTTGATAAAGGAAACGGTTCTTCTCTTTCAGAAACGAGTTTAATGTCTTTTGAATAAACTCAAACGATCGCAGCTCAAACACTGCATTTAATAAATTATAGGACATTGGAGATAAATGTCGCTGCAAATTCGTTCGTAATTTTATTATACACAATCTTTATCTGCGTTATTAGGGCACCTACTCTACTTGCGGTTCACCTTAAGAAGGGCCGCAAGGGACGCTACGAGGCATCGAAACCAATCCATTTCCCTGCGACTGTCACTAAACGTTCCGAAAGGGTGTTACGACTTGCGGTGTGTTATAGTCACGTGATATAATTACATTCCTGAATCGGCTTGAATGGAGTGATCTAAGATTTTTGATCCACGAATTGCGAGAGAAACGACCGTCACTCTTGCAGGAGACGCGATGGTCGCCCTGACATAAGGCGGTGGTGCTCCGCGCATGCTCTGTAGTGCGTCAGTAACGTCCACCGAAAGCGCGCGCGCTTCGAGGTCGTTGGTTGTCGTGTCGTCTGCTTGTACACGACCGCCTTGAGAGAGCGCTTGCGCTATAAAAAGGGCGCAATTAACCACACGTAAGTGACGCCCACAACGTCCAAACGTGTTAGAAGCTTCCCGCTCGTCAGGCTTTAGTGTTCGCGAAAGGCGTACCTTTCGCGAATGGAGAGTCGAAAATATATACCACGCCCCAAAATCCGGAGCTTTCCAAGGTCGCTTCGGCGCAAGCGATGCAGTCAAAATCAAAATTGGCGCACGTGTCGCTTTCTCTTCTTTATCATTGTGGAAAAAAGTGATTGCTGGTTTGAAGAAAAAAGTTAATATTGAAATCAAATTGATTCGATCCAATTCAGATATATTTCATTTAAATATTTTCTTTTATTTATATCAACGTAGCTATGAAATAGGGATTCTTTATCGCAAGATGTCTTTTTGAACATGGCAGATTGAATAACCAACCCGTTGATCACTGATAATAATGCGGAAAAAAGAATTAGTGTATTTGAAAGTAGTTTAATTAACAGCTTTTTATTGATGTAAACCTGCCACACTAGAACAAAATTCCCGCTTGGATATTTTTTGTTAGTTAACTAGCTCTATTTGCTTTCTCTTCCGCGGTTTGATTGGTTTTAGGTGAAAGAACGAAGTAGAAGGCAGAAGAATTGCTCAACGCTCCAATTACTCTGAAGAACACTGCTTTTTGCTCGCGTTGAGCCTGATGCATATTTGATTTTAATACAAACAAATGGATATAGAAATCACAAACTTAGAGATAATCGATTAATAACAAATACTTGCGGAGTGCATTTTGCGATATCGGTTTGATTAAATCGTCTCAGTATACATACTTCATTTAAATCACGATTTAAAATCAGTGTTAAATCACGATTTAAAAAAAAATTAAATTCGGATTTTCCACCTGGTTCTCGATTAAACCCGAATTTATGTAAAGTCGTTTTTTAGCACCGTTTCTTTAATTTGTGTTGTAAATGCATGCTTTGTCCGCTTGGACTTCAAAATATGTATTCTTTTGTGTTGTGTACAGTTGTTTCGTTCCTAGTTACCTTCTATATCGCCGGCTTGGTCTTCTGTGGCCTTAGCTATTGTCCTCGACGCAGTTTCAACAAGCGGCCTGTACTTTGTCTTCACTGCAATTTTTATTGTTGTTTTTTTCTTTCTGTACCTGTATTTCCTTGTTTTATAATTCTCGAGCACCCGTTTTGTTTCTGCACCGCTGTCTTTTGTGTGTAGTTCTGTGTTCTCGTGATATTTGTTTCATTTGATGCACTGTATTGTTTGTCGGTATGTTTTATTGAAATTTTTGCACTTCCATTCATAAGGTTTTCGGTTAAATAGTGTAGGATCAAGGTAAAATTTAAATCTGCATGTCAGCCTGCTAGGCTGTCGAGCTTAATCCGGTAAAGCTTGATTTACATCAAAATTGCATCGCTTATACAATGTCCCCACGCTACGAAATCTACTTGCACGAGCACGGGACTTCGTTTGGCATCTTGGCAGTGTAGCTCGGAAAGTCTAAGTGGGGTGAAGAACAAGCCATAGATAAGCCCTAGCCTTCCGGTGTTACGCGAAAAACACCGAGAAACCTCCACCGGTGCCAAACACACGAAATCGCTTCAAAAAGAAACAAATAATAAACAATGTCATGAAATGTTTGTTTCAGCTAAAACTCTAATTGTCAAAACCCTCCCCACTTATGTTCTTTCTTATGTTCTAAGAAGCTATTACTGCGAAGTTATTAACTGTCGCATGGAGCAAACCGGTGTTATCAGCCCTTGAAGCCGAGCCAAACAGCACCTGAAGTCCCCTGTCCCATGGAGCAAAGCCTATAGTCTGTAGCAGCGAAAAAGAGAGAGAGAGAGGTGTTGAAAAAAAATGAAGCCTGGGAAATGTTGCACTGAAACGGAGAATAAACTCCGCTTGCCTGGCGCGCACCTTAGTTTTAAGGAACGCCACTCCATGGCGCTGCGGGCACGGTGGAGCTAGAGTTCCTGTATAGGCTCCCTACGGGAGCCTACCGTAGTTAGCTATACAGGAACTCTAGGTGGAGGGCGCTCGGCCGATTCTGCTCTTCTGTGCACCGACGAAGATGGAGCCGCCTCGGGCATCTACATCGCCAAGGGCCGCAAAACTCCGCGGAACACTCTGCGGCGTTCAACTGCATATTCATGCTTTCGCATTCACAACTCATAAGAAGTGCTTAGGTGTCTTCGAATGTTTTTTTCCCGCCACTAACCGTTTTTAACATATGCCCGAGACAATTCACCAAAATACAGCTATATACATATACATATATATATATATATATATATATATATATATATATATATCGAAAAATATTCGTCAATTTCATTTATCAATAAAATCCGAAATGTCAACGGCCTAGCCATAAATAGCAGAATACATGCATTGAAAAAGGCGAGCTTGCGACCACCAAATACGTAGCAGTCGATGCTCTCTACTATGTCCTCCCTGAAAAGGAATCTGTTTAGTTTATTATACTAG
Source organism: Ixodes scapularis (assembly GCF_016920785.2). Lineage (NCBI taxonomy): Eukaryota > Metazoa > Arthropoda > Arachnida > Ixodida > Ixodidae > Ixodes > Ixodes scapularis. Next base: position 76,081,107 of record NW_024609837.1, read on the forward strand.
ACATATTTTACAGTAACATTTTATGTGTTCGTGGAATCAGAAAGATACGGTAGCACGTTGTAATAATAACTGAAAGCCTCATTCCAGAATATACCTTATAAAAGTACTGAGATTTCTTTCCTCAAACTTTGGAATGCCCAAGGCACCGAAGTAACATTTTGAGTTCTTGCTGTGAGTATTTGAACCAATATTCACGGCTCCATTTATCCGATTATCCGGATTCCTCTGTCGCCACGAATTTTGTGCGAACAAAATGCACATGCAAAGGCGACGGCGCCATCTGCGCCGCCAACCGTCGTCGAAAATGCGCTCGTAGGGGCGCATTTTCCGCAGTGCACTTCGACTCGGCGGGCCAGCTAACTGGATTACCGCAGGGGCGTCCAGGGCCGAGTTGACACAGCGAGCCTCTCTGTTGAACGGCGACCTAGTGACGGCAGACTACACTGACTTTATAGACCTATGGAAATTAAATATAGTAAAAACTTTTTTTTTCGTTACAAATGAAGACTATTACAAAGTCCGGTTCACACGTACACCTTAACGCTAAGCGAGAACTGAAGGCACTTCACAAACTTCGTGCTCTAGACCAACTCAAACTTCTGACGTCACAAGACTGCGGTGGCGCTACCGTCGGCCCTGAGCGTGCGCAAATGAGCAGATACACCAACAGTGTGCTCGTGTATATCATGGTGTGTCTGCGTTTGCTGCATGCGACCCCTCTTTTCCTCTCTAACACACACACACACGGGCTGCAGCGATAACTCCGCATCGAATCACTGCTGGTGCATAGAGTTGACTCTGCGTGGGCTCATCACCAAGAAGCGTATGGGAACAGACCTTGACTGGAATGAAAACGAGTGTACTAATTTATTTTTTGGTTGTCGTATTTTTTTTCAATTTTACACATGACCCTTTTTGTTATTTTTTAGCTTATTTGTCTATCGTCTCCTAATTGGGAAGGGCCGCCATAGTCAGTATCATTGAAGAACACTGTAAAGGCTCGTTCCATAGCCTCCTCTATACGGAGAAAGCCTGGCACATCGACGACAGAGCCATAGGGCGCGCGGCCGCAAAAAAAAACCAGAGGATGAGCGCGCGAAACGGTGACCAATATGGTAGCGCAGAGCAGAGAGGGCAGAGATAGTGTGCGAGCGCTTGGGTCATGAGCGGCCGCTTCGCGGACCACGTTTGTTTTCGTGTTTTCGTCACCGTCGTTTTCGTACTCCGGGAGAAACGGCTGCGGTGACTCGAAAGGGCGCTGGCAACAATGCACCATGCCAGGTGGCGTCACCGGAGTTGTCGGCGTGCCAGCGGAGTGCGTAGTCGTCGGATCATCATATCGTGCCGCGGAAGAACCATACCGTTTTGACTAAACGAAACCGACGGCCGCGACCGTCGGTTTCGCGTTCAAGGACCGTTGCGGAGATGCGGCCGCAGGGAAAAACGGGAAAGGGATGACGTTGAGTTTCTCATCTCCACAATACCGAAGAGAAAAGAGGAGAAAAAAAAAAGCGTGCATCTGTGCTTGGCCGCTCGCTCTTTTGTGGCGCTAGCAGGCAATCTTCCCTTCGCTCCCGATTCCCGACCCTCCTTTCCCATTTACGGCGGCCGTCTCTTCTCGCGACGTGCCAGGCTTTATCCGTATAGAGGTGGCTGTGCTCGTTCGCACACTTTTACACGAGAACGATTGAAAGAGGCAAGGCCGATTTTTAAGCCTCTTTCTGCATCTTAGTCCCAACTCCACAGCAGCGCATCCGGTCCTAAGACGTCGTAAGAGGCTTAGGAAGCGGTCTTGTCTCTCTTCGTCCTACTCGGTGTCAAATCTGTGAACGGCCCTTAAAGACCCTTTCACACACGCGCAACCGAGTACGCCCGAGAGAGAAAAGACCGGTGTTTAAGCCTCTTGCAACGACTTAAGACCAGCTCCGCAGCAGCGCACCCGGTCCTAAGACGTCGCAAGAGGCTTAAAAACCGGTCCTGTCTCTCGCCGTCCTACTCGGTTGCAAATCTGTGAACGGCGCTTAAAGGCCCGTCCACACACATGCAACCTAGTACGACCGAGAGGGACAAGACCGGTTTTTAAGCATCTTGCGATGTCTTAAGGCCCGTTCACATTCTTGCGACCGAGTAAGACCGAGAGAGACCAGATCGGTTTTTAAGCCTCTTGCGATCTCTTAGGATTAGCTCCGCTGCCGCGCATCCGAACCTAAGAAGTAGCAGAAGGCTTAAAAACCGGTTTGGACTCTCTCGGTCTTACTCGGTCGCAAGAGTGTAAACGGTGCATTAGGACCAGCTCCACAGCAGCGCATCCGATCCTAAGACGTCGCAAGAGGCTTAAAAACAAGTCTTGTCTCTCCCAGTCGTGCTCGGTTACAAGTGTGTGAACGAGCCTTTATTTGAGAGAGAGGCTTAGTGACACTTTAATGTCCGTACAAGTGTTTTTTCGCACATATATAATATGCAGATTAAAATACAAAACTATTCAGCGAAGTGCAGTGTTTTGATTCTATTTAGTGCATGCCATTACACGTTTCTTTTGTTTGACGAATTGTGGCAAATTGCCAAATTGTCAAGCATTCCACCATGGCGCAGAAAACAATACTTACACCACTATTCTTTGTAATTCTAATTATCAAGAAACACTAACCGTATTTTCTGGACTACTGTCCAGAAAATATGACTAGTGTTGGCTGTTCCGTCTATCTACGCGTGCGGACTATACAGGAATTATGATTTTCAAGATCATTCATTATGACGAGACGAGACGGATTTTGTGAATAAAAGAGTATGTTACTGATGATTTATGCACATTATAGGCTTCTTCGTTAGCTAAGACAACAGATATATGTCAAAGTGTATCGCGTATGAGAAGATTTTCGTGTCGACAAAGCACCAGGTGCGGACTATGCACCACGTGCGGACTGTGTAAGCAAAAACTTTTATTTTGACCCCAAATTTGCCCCTGCCTCTTACTATTTTTTTTCTTCTTTTTTTAAATTCGCTTCTAGCATACTGAGACTGGTATTCAAATCATTTCGCACTATTCTTAAGATAACATTAGAGAACAAAAAATAGTCTACCTGCGCTTTTTAAAATTTTGTCGAGGATAATCGTGATCCTCTTTTATTGGAAGCTGCAGATCTCCAAATGGGTTTGATAGAAAAAATATATACGCGCGCACTAATAAAAGAAAGGCGAATCATTGGATGTTCCTACTTATGCAGATGCAAAAAAACAGACTTTTTTGCAATTCTGTTCTTACTTTAAATGAACAATGCAGAAAACTTCGCTGATCCATTGAAGCCATGAGCTGATATTTCTTCTTTTTCACCGTAGTGACCTTTCAGAGCATGGTCTTGAGTACTTAAGAAAAAACCTAAAATGAGCTTAACAGGAAATTGAGGTAAGGCAATTTTACGTGATCAGGGAAAAAAGGCGGCACGTCCACTTTCCACCAGCTCTGCGATATTTACACCCACGTTCTGTTCTATAAACCTCTAACGCAGTCAAGCGTGAGAGGCACCTTTTTATATTTTATGCGATTTTTTTAATAAACGTCACGTGAGATAGGAAACTCTCTAAACAACGCTGTGGGGTTAAATGTGGATCCAGAAATAGGGAACATAGCGACCTAAAATGGAAGATAAAACAGGGCCCACCGCCCACAGTTTAAAGCGACGCTAGCTTATATAGCTATACAGCTGCTGGCGAGCGGTACCTCCTACTAAAGGGAATGTACGTTGCTGGTTCCTCAGGATCAGAGGTCGGCATTTTAGGTCGCCCTCACTCACCCTCACCCTCACACCCGCACTCACCTACGCCCCTCACTCGCCCTCACCCTTAAAGCTACGCTCACCTTCAGCCCCTCATTGAACCCTCATCCTCACAGTCATACTCACCTTCAGGCCTTCACTCACCCTCACTGAAGCTCACGGCCCTCACGCCCCTCACGCACTCATGGCCCTCACTCCCCTCACGCACTCACCACCCTCACGCCCCTCACCGCCCTCACGGCCCTCACCGCCTTCACTGCCCTCACGCCCCTCACGCACTCATGGCCCTCATGCCACTCCCCGCCCTCACAATCCTCACTCACTCATGTCCCTCTCACCGCCACACGCACTCACCGCACTCACGGCCCTCAGAGCCCTCACGGCGCTCACAACCCTCACCCCACTCACCGCCCTCACGCCCCTCACGCACTCACCGCCCTTACACCCCTCACGCACTCATGGCCCTCACGCCCCTCACCGCCCTCACGGCCCTCACCGCCTTCACTGCCCTCGCGCCCCTCACGCACTCATGGCCCTCATGCCACTCACCGCCCTCACACCCCTCACTCACTCATGTCCCTCTCACCGCCACACGCACTCACCGCACTCCCGGCCCTCAGAGCCCTCACGGCGCTCACAACCCTCACCCCACTCACCGCCCTCACGCCCCTCACGCACTCACCGCCCTTACACCCCTCACGCACTCATGGCCCTCACGCCGCTCAGCGCCCTCACGGCCCTCACCGCCTTCACTGCCCTCACGCCCCTCACGCACTCATGGCCCTCACGCCACTCACCGCCCTCACACCCCTCACTCACTCATGGCACTCACGCCCCCCACGCACTCACCGGACTCACGGCCCTCACAACCCTCACGGCCCTCACAACCCTCACGCCTCTCGCCACCCTCACGGCCCTCACGCACTCACCGCCCTTACACCCCTCACGCATTCATGGCCCTCACGCCGCTCACCACCCTCACGGCCCTCACCGCCTTCACTGCCCTCACGCACTCATGGCCCTCACGCCACTCACCGCCCTCACGCCCCTCACTCACTCATCGCCCTCACGTCCCCACGCACCCACCGCACTCACGGCCCTCGCAACCCTCACGGCCCTCACAACCGTCACGCCACTCACCGCCCTCACGCCCCTAACGCACTGACCGCCCTTACACCCTTCACGCACTCATGGCCCTCACGCAACTCACCGCCCTCACACCCCTCGCGCACTCATGGCCCTCAACCCCTCACGCACTCACAGCCCTCACGGCGCTCACGCACTCATACCCCTCACAGCCCTCACGCCACTCAGGCCCGCTTCAGATGGGTCAATTTCGCCCAGAAACTTGACGTCGCAACACCAGCAACCAATTGCTGCAATTTGCCATCATAATCATGAAATCTAATTTTTCTTGCACTATTCAGACACACGATTACGCGCTATAAACGTGTTTTATGCATTTAAATCTTGTTGAGAATACTAATGCATCTTTCTGAAACAATTTGTTTCCAAAAACGATCAATTTCAAACCAGAACCAAGTCTTTTGTTCTCAGCATCACCGGCATGAGGTATCACTTGAAAATATCGCGTCCCTGATTGGATGCAGCCGCTTCAAACGCCTTTGACTTGCTCCGAGTTCCTAGCTTGCTTTGAGCCGGACCCGATCTCAGCAATTCATGTCGATCTAAAGAAAAGCCAGAGAACGACCCGCCATCAACGCCAAAATTGCTGAGAAAGTGGCTCCGTCTGAAGGGGGCCTCGCGCACTCACCACCCTCACGCCCCTCTCGCACTCATGGCCCTCACACCCCTTATGCACTCACCGCCCTCACAAACTCATGGCCCTCACAGCCCTCACGCACTCACCACCCTCACACCCTTACGCACTCATGGCCCTCACATCCCGCACGCACTCACCGCCCTCAAGGCCCTCACGCACTCATGGACCTCACAGCCCTCGCAGGCATCTCAGCCGGCACTCACCCTCACACCCATGAAGTTTTCTGGTTCAGAAAATCACTCACCCTCACCTCGCCTGTGAAGGTGATTTAGGGTGAGTGAGGGCCCTCAGGAGTGAGGTGTGCCGAGGTATGCTCAGGATTACATATAAAAAGAAGCTTAATAAAATGGGAAACATTAAATGACAGAAATTGCGTGAAGGGACACAAAAAAAAACCCAAGTCCACGTAGTAAAACGACGAGCCAGGCTGAAAAGACGGACGCACACTTGGTGCATCGTTCAAATAAAAGACGTCTGCTGACACAGTCTGAGGCGTGTCTATTTCTTGTATAACTGTCCTATCAGACAGGGGAATGCAACAAGGTGTAAAGTTGGGCGAGTTGGTTGATGGTCACATTGAATGGGTTAAAACAGCGCAAAAAAGACGAAGGTCCAGTAAAAGGAAACACACAGACACAGCGCTGGGGATACAAAAACTTTCTTTATGCATATTTCGGTAGCATACGTATGCATAAAGCAAACGTCCGTCATACACGGTTGCAAGAATGGACAGATGGGCTAGTTGGTAAACGTCCATGATGAAAGACAGCGCGAAACACGAGGACCCAGAGGAGAAAAATATATGTTTCATGTCAGCGCCTTGTCCTCTATGTATTTATCTCCTCTGCGTCCTAGTGTTTAGGGCTGTTTTTCATCATGAACACGGTTGAATCCTGTTCGCAGATAACTTCTCATCATGGTATTCAGCTAACACCGTGTCTTTATTACGACGTGTGAGCAATGTGCACTATAAAAAAAGAAATCCGTTTTTGAAAGTCTTTTTTTGCGACGCTCGAAAGCCTTCTTGAATCTCGTGAAGAGTGGTTTTTCGACTCAAATATTATCGCCTCCTCGCGAACTAGAAATGCAACTGGGCGATGAAGAACTGTTGCGCTGAAAAAGAAATTGAGCTTAAATAACCCCGTATAGGTTTTCACAAGAAACTTTTTTTTTTTTGTAGAGAAAGGGGGGGGGGGGGGGGGGGTGGCTGCTTAAGAACACCCTTTTAGGTTGAAAACTATGACCGAGCCAAAGAACTCTACAAAGTTGTTCTTCGACCAGATTTCTTCTTTAGAGTGTGCGAGGAGCTGTGCTCCTGGCTTCACGGAAAAAGAGTGAGAGCGCAGCGGAGCTCAGGGTACTTAATTATATTTAGCTCTCACAACCCCCACAACTCTCACGTTTCTTTTTACCGGAACGCTCCCGTTATTACCTGTCGGTGCCAAAAATACAAAATCGGTTAATACAAAAAAAAAAAAACGATTTCTGAAAAAAAAAAGAACATTTTGATAGCTAGTACAATTTTCTGACGCTTTCACGCTTAAACTTGAAACCTTGGTTTATCGTGATTTTTTTCACCGATGTTCACCGCTTTAATCTTTGTCCGAAACAGACCACCGAAATGCACCAATATCGGGAAAAAAAAGAAAACGGAAATATTTGCCCTAATTATACTGCGAAAATATATATTTTTTTCTTAATCACACGCACGAGTTTCTCACGATGATTGACTCGAGGCATCGTTGAAATTCGGCCATTTCCACCCCATCCTTATTTGGTCACGAGCGTGGACCCGAATATCTACCGAGCATTGGGAGTATACACCAACTCAACTCTCCTACGTCACGCCGCGGTGGTGGCGCGCCGGACGCACTTCCGGTCTGGGGCGGTGGGCAGAAGTCGCCGTGCCAGACATGCATTCCTGTGTTCCCTTGAAAGAAACGAGACAAAAAACCTGCCCTCTCGTCAAAATGCTGCGACGGGGGTTGTACCGAGAGAGTCTGGAAAGGTTTGAAGATCAGTTTTCATGTGTTTTTGCACCCTCCGTTCGTCCGAGGACGTGAATAGCAGCCGTGAAAAGGGCAAACCAGACGCTATCGAACTACGATTGCGTGTGCGGGCCACAATTTGTGGTCGCCAGATGTATTTGCTTTGTTCCAACATGAACGAGAGAAAACCCCCAAGTTGTCCGAACCACCCACGGATTCAGTGCGTCTTCAAATTCAAACCGCCGCCTGCTCGTTCGAACTTTCGTCTGCTCTTTCAAACTTGTCTGCTTTTTGTCGTCTGCTCGTTCAAACAAAAGCGGCCCGTAGACCAAACTTTGACCCGGTGATTGCAATAAGAAGTAATTGCAGGCCTCAAAAGACTTAAATAGGCTCGGTGTAAACAGTAGATACAAGATGTTAATTATTGGTACCGGTGGCCATCGCCTATTTGTTACGCTTGGTCTGTTCCCGCTTCCGATTTTCAGTATCGACGTCGATCATCGCCGCTACCATTTACACTTTTGCAGCACGAGCGACGTCGCGACCGAAAATAGCTACAAGAATCTCATCATGGTTTTGGCGTCCATTCTGCAGCGTTCATGCGAATGAATCGCAGCACGTCAAATTATTTACGGAAAGTTTAGCGGCGTAACGAGCCTTGATAATTTCGCTCAGGCGATTGACGTGGCAAGACATTGCGATGAGGACGTAGAATCGACAACTTCAACGCGAAAAAGAGTATGCAGACTCACACAGACGCCGACAACGTGACATTCGAATGGTGTGTTGACGCGGGACGCGGTGCTTCTTGCCCGCACTCCATTGCGCGTGCGTTCGAACTGTCGTCTGCTCTTTCAAACTTGGCTGATTTTTGTCCACAGTTCGTTCAAACGACAGCGGGCCGTAAACCAAACGTTGACCCGGCAATTGCGATAAGAACTAAGTGCAGGCCTCAAAACACTTTTGAAGGTTGGTTGGGGTAAGTCGGCTAAGTGTAAACAGATACAAGAGGTTGTTGATCATTGTTACCAGAAGCCATCACCGACTTGTAATGCCCGATTCTACTTGCGGTTTTCAGTATCGATGTCCACCATCTCAGCTACGGTCCACGCTTTTGCAGTCCGAGCGACGTCGCGACTGAAAATAGCGAGCAGAATCTCATCGTGGGAGTCAGGCTTTAGCGCCCATTCTGCGGCGTCCACGTGAAATGAATCGCCGCACGTCACATTATTCACGCAAAGTTTTGCCTCGATAGTTTTGCTGAAGCCGTTTAAGTAGTCAGACATTGTTAGGAGGACGTAGAATCAACAATTCCAACGCGAAAAAGAGCGCGGGGACTCCCGCCGACGCCGACAAAAACGCAATTCAATGGTTTGTTTATGGGCGACGGCGGGCTTCTTGCCCACCATCCACCGCGCATGCGCGGCGCCGGTGGCGTCCACTAGGGGCGCTCCGGTTTGTTTGTAAACATGAGTTGGTGTATAAGCGTACAAGCCGAGCGAACGCGATGCTCGCTCTCACTCGGTCAGCCACATTATGCGGTCGTGTTTTCAGAATTTTGGAGTCAACATCTCGTAATAGAATGAACTTGGTATAAAGACAGAAACCGTTTGAAAGGTGAAAAATAACACATATATAATTCTATTTATTTTCATATTTGAGAGAAAATTACGCCTTTAACTTATTGCACTTCAATATTTTGACTAATAGCTTCACACTGTATAATATTCACTTCTTAAAGTGAGGAAAAAAATACCATTTCTTATAATCCTTTAAAACGAGGATTAGAAGATCCCCACTGAAACGAAAACTCTAAATGATTTCTACAAGTAGATAGATTTTAATTGTTGTAGCATAAACACTTTCTAGATGGCGCGAATCGTCCCCCAGTGTAAATGGCTTAGCTTTACGCACCTATTAATCCATTCAACGCCATTAGAACGCCCGAATTTTGCAACTGACAACAAAGAAATTTAAAGTCGTAATTGCATTGTTTGGAGCGAGATCTTTCTTAAGCTCATGTAACTCATATTAAATCGCACAGAGTCAATAGCTCTGTGAAGCCAGAACGCCATACTGAACTTCCGCGTGTCGCTGAGGCCGTCGCAATCTCAAGCAACCTATCTGTATGTCTCACGTTGTACATATTCTAGAATATTCGTAAATTCTTATTGGCCCCATTCCGAAGCCCACAAATTATTGCGTCCTACTATGAGAATGTCGTGCTCGTGGGCACATTTAGAAAGCGCTTTGCTCCAACTGAAAAACTGAAAAATGTTTGCGCCGCTGCTTGCTTTGGGTCGCAGAGGCCATTAAACTACATTAGGTTAATCGGCAATAGATTATGGTATCATAGTCGGATATTATTTTTACATCAAGATGGAAAGCTGGGCTAGCTTGCTATTCACCGTTATAGGTATACGCTCGAAAATAAACATGAACAGGTCAAAAAAATAACTCGAGTTTCGAAGCAATTATAAAAGTTAACAAACCTAAAATATAATAACTAACAAAAATGTTTATTCCTATTCCTAAATAATATATATTAGGAACGTTGTAGCCAACAAATGTGAAGAAGTATTAAATTTGTAATGCTCAATGCACTTTAAGAGATTGCCGCTGGAATTGGACAGTTGGTTTACTTCTTTCAAAAATATCTTGAAATGTTATATTTCAATGCTATTATAAATATCAATTGGGTTATAACAAAACTGCAATACAGTCGCGGTGGCACAGCTAAATACCTCAGCTGAAAAAAGAAATGTGTATAAATAGTTGAGAAAACGCCACTCTGCAGATGCTGCAAGACATTTGAAAAAACAAAAATGACTTTGAGGCGTTTTGTTTTAATATGAATAGAGCCAATCGTACTGCGCCTAAGTTTCTATTGTTTTGGTTGTGCTTCTACTTAGTTCATATGAGTTTGCTTCGAAAGGATTATTGCGTTTTTTTTTCTTTTGTTTTTTTGTCTGCTCAAATCATTTATTGCAGACAGACAAGGGATTTTTTCGGTTGATTTCACTGCTTGAAAGCGAAATTTTAAAGTTTACGGCAAATAACCGATGGGAATAAAAATATTAGATCTTAAATAATAGAGGTCGGGAAAAGTAGCTGTAGTAATTTTAAGAAAATTAAGAATATCGAATAATTACCGCGCACGATGTGGTGATTTGTGAATATTTTGTACTTAGATTGCAGTCGCTTTAAGAGCGTATTTGAGGCGACGGACGCAAAGAAACTTGGATTTTGCGGCGCTAGTTTCTCCTTTAGTACTCAACTCAACGATGCTTCCAGCACCAATGAAACTGTTCTCGACCTCTCTTTTGTGTTGATATGTAAAGTCTAAGAGGATACCTTAATGTTCGCTACCTTCAGGAATAAAATAATTTAACTTATTACCAGCAATATTTTTTCAGCCTTCATTTTCGTGGAGAAGGGCAAATAAAATCACCGAATTACTAGTAACACCGGAAAAAAAGATTGAATAGAGAAAAGGCCATAACACAAAACTGTGAAGTATAATTTGAAGAAGTCTGGATTGAGGCGTTACTCAATGACATCTTTGTCTAAAAACTTTTGTGGTGCTTTTTTTTTTGAGAATGAATAAGTCAACATTTGTTCGGTTTTATTATTAATGATTGTAGTTCTCAACTGCTGAGAAGATACTGTTCGTGCATGAATTTTCGCTCATCGGCTCTTTACGTGTAAATATTGATGGCGAGGTCTGTGGAACAATTGATGTTGAGTAATTACATATTTACATATTCGTATCCGTGTTAGTGCGTGCCAGCCGCGACACAAAGCCAGCCTTTCAAATGCAATCGACAACACAAAATAGTCTGTTTTTATACACGCGAATGGAATTCAATGATAGATAGGGAAAAAAAAAGCTTAATCCGGAAGGTCTTTCTTTTATTTTGCTGGAAAAATAGGGAAGGAGATTTGAATAATTGAGCGAACCAGCTACGACGCACCATGCATTTATATACGAGGCTCACAAACCGCCTTCCTTGATTCCTCGTTTTTTTTTTCAAATAATTTATTTTGATTTCATATAATTATATTGTTCTCGTTCCACTTTTTACTTTTTTCCTGTCTTTGTCCAGCCTTTTTTTCCTATTTTTCCCTCACAGCCTGTTTGCCTTGTCCTCTTTTTTTTCACGATACCTCACTTTATCCATAGTTTTCCCTAGCTTTTTTTTCTGCTACATTCAATATGTAGTTCTATTGTACTTCAAATTTCCTTTTAAATTTCCTGCCCTTCAATGTCTACTCTTACTAACACTAGCGTTTCGTGTTGCACTTCCTTAAAATCTGATTTTGTTATTACAAGCCCTTTTTCATTGCAACCTTAATGTTTTTTTCGCATATCTAGTTTTTCTTTTCACACCTTGAACCGTATTTTCTATATTATCCTTAGAAAACTTGGTGTGCTGACTGCCGCAAGGATTGGCTTGTACGTCGTTTGTTCGAGCCTTTAATTTATTTAGATAGATAACCCCAATCCAATCAGAATTCGGGGTGGATCATCCTGAATAACGCTGTGCAGGTTTGACAACTTGACATAATCGTTTACATCCCAGAACCTAGGCTTCCTCGGAGTTAGTGAGACAATTGAACAATGTGATCTCAACGGCTTTAACTTCATCTGGTTTCCAAAGGCGCCTCGATTATATAATTCAATCAAATATCAGGTGGTGCCTTTGATATCATTTACGAATTACGCTTCCTTGTTCCACTGAATATACACCTTAAGGCCCTCTAAGTTTCCGCTCTCTGCTATGATCTGCCTGAATATATTAATAATTTTTATTGTCATAATGTGTAATGCGGGTCGTCCTTGTTGGTTGTATGACATCCAATTTGATTTTTTAAGTATATTCAACCTTACACAGGCCGTCTTTTTTCCACCGATAAGGAGGAACTCCATTTTAGGTAGCTGAGCTGAATTATTTCCAAATACTGCAAACGTGAAAGTATACTTCAGTTCTAAATACCAATGTAAAACAATTAAGCTATAACAACTAACATTGTTGTAGAATGCCTGTAGATTAACTTACGTCAGTATCACTTAGTTCCAATGAAAGCTGGGCAGTATCGCGATGCAAATGTATCGCAATAGTATTCCAAAAATACATTTCGTATCTGTATTTCCGTATCGCGATACATTTTTTTTCACCAGTATTTGTATTCCTGTTTCGGAATACATTTTGAATGTTCCTTTGTATTGCAAAACAATCAGGGTGATATGTATTTCGTTACATTTCTTGAGAAATACTCTCCCTCCCCCCCCCCCCCCCGCCCCCCCGGAAAAAAATCGAACGCATTTTTTTTTACTTCTGAGGGCACCAGGGCCAAGGAGGTGCTGGGGAATTGTTACCATGCTGACCAAGGTTCCTTCCGATTCTCCGAACTATTTTCCTATGCGTCCTCTTCTCACTTCTGAGAAGTGTTGCGTAGTCGGGGACTCAAACTAGGTGGCGTGCCAGGAGTGGAGTCAGAGCCTCTTCTGCCGCAGGTCCTTAGGTAGGAATTTCTTGAGTTATTATTTGCTGACATCCAATGCCCGCTGCTAACCGTCTCTCTTGCCTTAGCGTACGCAGCACACCCGGCCGGCCAAGCTGAGTCACAGTCCGTTGCATGGAGTCACAGTCCGAGCGTGGCGGTGGTTGACTTGAAATAGTGGGAAGACTCACGCAGTGAAGTTCAACACATGTTCGAATGCGCCTGCGGCTGCGCCCGTAATACTGCACGGATCAAGGGTACATCATCAGCCGACTTGAAAGTAACCCCCTGCTCCGGTGATCCGAAACCCAGGAAGAAAGTCTGACGTGGACTCGCTGTGCCGACCCAGACTTCGTACACCTGCGACTCGTCTCGAGCTCGGTGTTTCTCGGAGAGCTCGCACTTGTGCCGGCAATATCAGGTCGCAATCTACGAGGTCTCTATTTGGAGTATGCAAGACATAACTTCAGGACTGCAATCCTTGCGTCGGTGGCAGAGGGTCGACAGGAAAGACCCTTACAACAGGGATGCCACCGTATCGTTTTTTGAACCGTTAGAGAAGATAAGACAGGTGTTCCAGGATGCTTCAGGTAGTCCACTATTCTCGAAAAAGCCCAATGACGCTGCCTGCTCGATCTTCAACGAGGTAACCTAAAAGGAAATTACGTATTGTCTTTTCATACAGCAGTGCGCTAAAGTCTCATGTTCAAGGCACACCTACAGGTAAAGAATGCGAGTTCATTGCACCGTGACGTCATGTGATAAATGTTGACAGGGGCATGCTTATTGAACAGGGGCGTGATGATTTAGAATGGCATATAATTTATTTAGAGGTCGAAGTCTTTTCGCACCCCTCATCAGAGACACAGGATGTCAGGGAGGGACCGCGGTCAGTCCTTGATGGAATGTTTTTTTGAGCCTATTGAGACTCCTCGTCGTCCGAAATCACTACCATCAAGGCAAAGTGCCAAGCTTACGGTAAAGTAATTTCAGGATCAAAAACTTCAATCTCCAACTTCAAGCTTCATCTCATCTGGCGTCTCAAACAAATTTTAAAAATGTATGGCAGTATCAGTATTTCTGTATTTGTACTGCTGCCCTCGCAAAAAGGTATTCCTGTATATGTATTTCCAAATACTTTTTGCCTCTTTTTAAAATGTATTTCCGATACGTATTGCGACACACTTTTTGAGATACATCTCAGTATCAGTATTTTAGCTATTATTTTAATGTATCCAAGTATTTGTATTTCCAAATACATTTTCGAGTATTTCTGCCAAATTGACGTAATTAAAGGTGCATCAACGACTGCGAATATTTCTGCGGGGACTGTCCGTGCTGTGAATAATGCTTCACTCCCAGCAAGAACCGATTCGCAGCCCAAAGTGAAAAACCGAAACAAATCGAAAATAAAATACCTAAGTGAAAACAAAAAAAAAAAGTAAAACATCAATCCTTACCTTGTGCTTCTTGTTTCTTCTTATTTCCAGTTCGACGGGTGTTGTGGTCATAAGTCGGGGAGAACGCGCGGCGTTAAAACAAGGGCAATTTATAGGTTCGGAACTTTTTTGGCGCCCAAGAGTTGCTTACGTCAAAGGCAGTAAAGACCACAGTTGCCTTACTTTTCTTTTCTCAATATTTTAGTTTTGGAAGTTTCGGACGCTGTTTTCGTCGTGACTTTTTTTTTTATAGGTTTACTTGGTTTACTTTCTGGTTTCAAGATAATATGAGCGCGCGCATTACCGATATCGTTATCATCATCATTATTGAATTTCTTTCCGAACGCCAATGGTGATAATGATGAATTCGTAGCGCAGTTAACATAGTTTTTTTGTGAGAATGTGCAAAATGTGCAGGCTTTTTGCGTTCGCTTGGGTTAGGTCAGTTTTGCTATTCTCAGTCATATCCACATCAGAACACAGTTACACAAATTTAATTTTAAGTGGATAAGTTTTTTCTAGCAGAGCCCTTAATAGCAACGCTGGCTTGTTTATAAAGAGTTCGCGTTTATTTATAATGACTCCCAACTTGTGAGAAAGCAGCCAGATCGCAGCGAGTGATTTCTTTCAGATGGGAAATGAAACTGAAAGAAACCATAAATGTCAAAGTGGCATTTTTTTATTTTTCAGTCGCAGCCTATTCGCCATTTCACCGCCCATCACGTCGTTGGGAGGAGGACGACAATGAAACTTCCTCCCGAGCCCCTTCCAATTCAAAGGAACGGTGAGACAATTAAATGTGCGCAAAAAAGACGTAAAAAAACACCAAAAAGTAAGGCTATCTTTTTCCATAATTAATCGTGTCTAACATGCTTAGTCAACCACGCTGCACCAAATAACAGACAGCTAGACGTGCGTACATTCATGCGCGCCAAGAAGGCAGAAACCACACGAAAGCAAAAGGGTGTTCAAAAAAAAAAAAAAAGAATGGCGGTGTACTTTCAACAAATGTTCCGATACGAAATTCCCCGAAGATGCAGACAAACAAGAGAAAGCGAAACGCCAACAGCCGCGCACACTCCCAACAAGAAACTTTGTATCTCCTTAGAAAAAGAGAAAAAAACGACACATCGTGTAGGACTTCTCACCTCGTAAAAACGCAAGACGGTCTTTAAAAAAAGGGATGGTTCTGTTCTGTTATTCTTTTTTTAAAGGATAACAATCTAATTTCGAAAGCACGCGCGCATTTGGATACAGCGAAAGGTGAGAGGGGGATGAGGGGGGGGGGGGGGGAGTGTGAAGAAAGGCAGGGAGGTTGAAAGAGAAAACGGCGCCTTCCTCACTCTGCCCAATCTAAATCCAAAGCCAAAGCCAAATAAAAAATTCCGAAAAAACAAGCGCCTCAGAGTCAAGCGAACACGGAGTCTAAATTTCCAGGCGCCACGCCCTCTACTGCCCGTACTGGCTCGTTAAAATGCAAACTTCCCGTAACAATAATTTTCCCCAATGAGAACTAAGCGAAGCAAAGAAGACACCAAGTGAAGAATTAGAAAGCGGTATCAAAAAGATAAAAGTAAAAAAAAAAAAGCTTAGCACGTTTCTTTTTTTTTCTTTTTTTGGAGAGGGGGGGTAGAAGATTGTTCCTCATTTGCTCTCCCATTATTTAGAATCTCAATCGGGAGCAGTTACCACTCAGGTTTTGTTTACTGAATCTCTTTCGCTTAGGAGTTTTTCTTCGTTTAACCTTCTACCAATTTTATTTTTCCCTTCTATAGTTTTTGCGAAGCCCGCAACCAGCTTCTTCCCGACTATGTTTTTGCGAGGAGGTATGCGGAACATCCGTCGAGAGACAAATTACTGAGCAGCGTATGGGAGTACAATAACGGTTCATCTTTTCATCGCCTCGGTGTGTGAGGTCAGGGTTAGAATTGCGAGTGAAGTAGGGAAAAGAGGATACTGATACATTTTCCATTTTGAACAATGCGAGCCTCACTTGAAAAAAAAAAGACACCTTCAGAGGCCTGCACGTAAGACGCGCTTGCGTTGTGAGATTAGGGAATAAAGCAAAATAGTGTAGGTGAGGGGACGTGACAAGTGAAATGGGGATGGCACTAGGGAGATACGGAAAGAAAAAGTGCAGCAAGGAGTAGTTGAAATGAAAGGTGGAACGGAAACGACTCTAAATGTCCAATAAGTAAACGTGTACGATTATTAGCAAACAATATTTCCAGCGCATGTTTATGGGTAATAATAAAAAAGTATGATATAAATGTCGGTATTACACTAAAAGCAGTTTTCCTATATATAAAGAGAGAAATTCAATTAGAAAGAAAACATATAAAAATGTAATTATAAATACAGTTTTGAAAGCAAATGGGAGAGTTAGGTGGAAAAGAACAGAATTGGGTAGAACGAAAAAAGGAAGGAGAAGAATTAATTTACTTTGTTTTAAATAAAATAGAAATAGGCATTGCAAAAGTGTATTTTTGGATTCCAACAAAAAGCCACATATAGCAGTATTCACAGGAATAGTCAAAAATTAGATAAAAAAAAAGAAATCAGCGCGCGACACGTTAAGGAAAATATAGAGCATATTCAGAGTTTTTGGTAATAAACTTTTGTAAGAAGAAGGGGTATTGGAACCAGGGTTGGGCATGCGTCCCCTTAGTTTTTACTTTCTTGCCAAAAAACCACCTAACACTTGTTATCGCGATTTTTATGCCTACTGCTTCCAATTTAACAACGAGCCCGCTCACAAGTGCGCGACTGGACTTGCTAAATTTCACATGGACAGCAGAGACACAGGACGCCCTTTGCGTTGACAAACTTCCCCCAGCCTAATCAAACACGCAGCACAATTTATTCTCAATACATAAACAAATACCACCGGTCTTTATAAATCTAAAAAACGTGTCGACGTATGACCATTGTATCAGTCATGAGCAAATCAATTCTGCTACAAACGTTTAATTGCATAAACGTTTCTTGGAGTAATACTATTTTCTTCTAACCATCTACATTAGTCTTTCTATGTTTACATTCTTCCTCTTTTTCGCGGAAAGCCAGTTGGACACAGTGAGCCAGAAGTACGTAATCGGTTTGTTTTTAATGACATCCTGGTTTATTGATTCCTCCACAACCATCAACTGCAGCAGAGACCACCATTAGAAAGGCAAATTGCCTCTTCGGCGATTGAGACATTGAGTTCCTTGAATAACCTTTACACTGTCGGTTTCCAATGGTTCCTAGAACAACTTAGTCTGTATTCCTAATGTGTTTCTAAAGCTTGAGCTGAAGACATTTTTCGTTATTTAAGGAAGACGACCTTAACCTATTATTAATCGTTGGATTTGAGCAGAGAGGAAGCTTCGAAGTACCAATGCTAATACGAATTATCGATGGCGTGTATCCTATATCCAAAATTATTTAAGCATATTAAAAGATACCGCACTTTTCTTAGTTTGTTGTACGCTGGATAATAAAGAAGCACGGTCTCTTAGCTTTTGATCTTCGTTTGTTGAGAGTAATGACTTGAACACTGGTGGTGCTCAAGGAAACCGAGCAAGTGTCGTGTATGACATAGGACTATTGATATCGACGTTGGTGGCAAAAGTGCGGTTTATTTATGCAATCTTACAACTTAATTGTTACACCTTCCCTCTCTGTATACGGTTTCATACATATCTTCCAATGAACAAATAAGTGCTATTGGTCATTATGTGCCAGCCCGTTTAGTAGCTCCGTTGTTCGTTCACATACTTCGAGCACTGCTCTTCAGATTTTTAAAGGATGGGGTGTTTTCTTAATAACAGCCCCGCTCCGAATCCCAAAGCTGTTCCGTCTGTCCGTCCATGCAATTCCAGCTAAATTTTGTGGGGAACTTGTCGTCACGTGACCTAAACACAAATTCAGTTTCGCCACTAAATTTGGCCGAAAATTGACGTCACGTGACTGGACGTTGAAGAACTATACAATAATTTTGTTTGGCCACTTAATTTAGAGGGAAAATATACATTCACCTTACCGCGTGACCTTTGCACCAACGCTGTTTCTCTGCTTAATATGTGGCGGGAAAATTGCCGTCACGTAACTTATACTGCAATTAAACTTCCCCGCTAAATTTGAAAATAGAATTGATATCGCGTGAGTTATGCTAGACGTTGTTTTTGCTAATTTAATAAAAATATAGGCTCGCCCTCATCCTGGCAACGACGTTTTATTTATTGTATTTTAAACAAATTTAAGCGATGCCTTTCAAATACTGTATTTCTTGCATTAGAAGACTTTGGATGCAAAGGTCGGTACCAGTTGTTTCTTTCTTGATGACAGGGAGGTTCGTAGTGCATCGATTTCCTCTGAGTTCTTGGGTAGTACTGAAAAATCTACACCTCATCACAAGCAACCAATATTTTTCAAAAAGTCACGTTCTGCTCAAAGTGACCGATGAATTCCATGCCAATGTGTCTCCGCTCGTCTTTTTCTTCCGACTGAGATTTTCGTGCTTTATTGGGGCACAGATTTTACGCACGTCGTATGCAATTTATTTGTTCGTGTAAAGTTGTAGTTGTCTATCTATGTCAATGAGCGCAAAATCTAATAATAATCAAATTAGCCTTAATCGGCCATTGTTGTTAAACAGTTCACAAATTCGCGTAACTCTTTGTTAGAGTTCTAACGTGGCAGTCGTCTCCACCGTTCTATTTTTCGTAAAATCTTTTGTGCCAGTCAAACACTCGTACACCAGACATCAAAATATTGCCGTACACCTTTTGGAGCAGTTTTAGACGCTCACTGAGCTATTTATTTATTTTCAGAAATATTTTAGATTAATGCCCTGCTAAGTGTTTTTGTGGACCACGATGACCCGTCTTGACTCCTGGTGGCTTGTCTCGCCTGCTTTCGGCTTGCCGGGGTTCAGCCAGGCTTGTACCATTTTCTTCCGGAAGCTTGCCACTTGCATCACGTGTAATCCCTACTGTTAAAAGTATGCCACCAACAGAACACCGGGCCTTGTAATTTAACATTCACACTTCATAGATCGTTAGAATAAAAATGTAGTGGAGTGCAGTGTTTGCTGTGTGGTAATGAAGCGAAGAATTTATGCCACTACTTTACATGATATTAAATGGGAAACTTATTACAATCTTATAAAAAAATATTTTTGTTTAAACAGTATGGTTACTCCTATGTCCGATTGCTATGATTCAAAATAGTATGTTCCCGTATGTATATAGCGCACTAGTCTGACGTATGACTCTGCTAACCACATATATGTGCACATTATTACCAAAGAATTGTGATATTATTTTGAGGAACTCGTTTCTAAAATTGCAACGCGTTATAAATACCTAAGATACGCCAAATAAATAAAAATAAAAATAAGCGAAAGGCACAAGGGAAACTTTTATGAAATCACTTTACTTATATGCAAGATATCTTACGATAAAAATGTTTACCATAAATTAGATTCGCTGTCGTCCTTGTTGTGATCGCTTCTACATTATTTTTACCCATGGTTTAAATGTTTCAAGATGTCTGTGGGTACGTTTGATCTGACTCTGGGCAGAGAAGCAATGTCTTACGTTTTTTATGAAATGAAACTAATTAAGTTTACGTCGGCTTATTTGAAAATATACGAAAAGCGCACGCGATTTTATTGTCAACGACTGAGTTACGATCAATGATTGCACACCAACAATCATAAACAGTATCTTCTGCATTAGTGATGAGCAATTTGGTTCCGCTCTAATTAACTTATGTATGTAATGTAGTTTCAAATCAACCCAAACAAAAGAATAGCTTGAAACCAAAGTAAAAACGATGGAGCTCAAGCAATTCGGTTGCGTTAAAAAATCCACTATTACCGTTTTTTCGGTCAATTTTCTTAAACTTTACATGTTTAAGAGTTGAGATTTTACGCGGTTTGGACCGCTTGCAAGTTCGGACAATCCAAGGTTTTGTTTTTCTAGATTGTTCACTATGGCGAGCCGTGAAGTGTTTTGTGATTACCAGAGAATGTAAATGGATAATTAGGTATGATGCAAGCATTTTTGTGGTCTAATGATGCAGCTAGTTGTTAGAGTGGATGTTGTATGAGATTTGTTTAGATAAGGACTAGGCACAAAGTGCTGAATGAGCAAAAACCAAGGCAGACTCTGAACCAGGTGCGGACTGTCTAAGGAAACACGTTAAATTTTCAACTGAAATTTGGCCCTGCTAACTATACACCGGGCGCGGACTATACTGAAGAATATACTCTATGTACAATACACTCCTGGCAAACTTTTCTGCTAAACTTAGCAGAAAAGTCTAAAAAGCTGAAGGGTCATGCTTAACCTACTTTTATAGACCTTACCCAAGCAGCACGGATTTTGGCCATGAAATGGCAAATGTCTGACGATGGTCTTTTGGCCAGTGGCCAGAGAGTGGGCATTCAATAGCCAGTGCTTGGCCGATGCTGAAGGCGAGTGCCCATTGGCCAATGGCCAGATAAAGGCCAGTCACCGGCCAGTCTCTGGCCACTGTCTGGCCACTTGGCCAAGGACCATTGCCAGCCATTGGCCGATGACTGGCCAACTCTGTGCTGCTCGGGTAGTTTAGGGAAACGGGGGGGGGGGGAGACCGTATAATGTATATTAAAGGGCAAAGGAATGACTTAAAAAAGAGTCAAATTGTGAAACTAGATTGGCACAGAAGGTAGAAAGAGAAAGAAACTCCAGGAGAAAGCGCACATAGAAAAACCTCAATAACAAAAGAAGTCAAGGGCAACGGATCATTCGATGAAAGTTCTGCAGGGAAACGTCGTTAGTTCATCGCGACATCATTAGCCGAACGAACACTGAGCCTTCACGAAAACTGGCGTCTTTTATTTTTTTATTTCTCCGCAAAACACCGGCAGACACAAAAGTTATAAGCGCCATGACGATGGCCCTTCCATGTAGGAAGTGACTTGGGTTTCCGGTTGTCTCTTGCAGTGCGGTTGGCCTCTGGACGAGACAGTTGGGAATTCGGGAGAGCTGGGTTGGCGTACACCGTGAGGAGAATGGAGACCCTTTGGGGATGGAATCGACAAACTGGACAAAGAAAGCCACGCGGGAGCTATTTCAAGAAAAATTGGGCGCCCACAAGCGGTTTTCCGGCCTTAGACTATAGCGCGCCATGGAACTGGACTATGTGATTATCCGTGGAATTCCCCTTTGGGGACCAAGAAGGAGACGAGTATCTGGGGAAAAAATGACTATGTCGAAAGATTGATGAATGATGAAAATAATCCCTGGAGAAGGGGAACAAGAGGGACCTTGTTCCCCTTCTCCAGGGATTATTTTCATCATTCTTGTCCAGCTCGCTTGCACCTTTCCATTTAATTGCATTCTAATACTCGAAAGATTGAATTGCGTTGGGTACGTACGGATACTGATTGTATTGTGATAGAGCCTTGTGTGTGGCGTAGTCAAGGCCGGTATTGTCGATGCCTTGAACGAGCGGCGGAACTATTTGGGAAAGAATGTCCTCAAACGTAATTTATCGTGGCTTTTATATTTTCTGTCCCCTGGTTTGTTTCTGCGTTTAAAAAAGAAGGGTCCGTGTATTTCTTATTTCTTCCTGTGTATCCGTACACCGCTGTTCGTCGTTTTTTGTTTAATGTTTCGCTTCTAATTGGTTTATATTTATTTTCCTGGCATTAATTTGACCTCTGTGCCTTCTCTTCAGTACTTTCGTATTGTGTCTGGTTTTCATTTAATTGACTATTTTAAAAAGTCGACTTCAGGAGAGCCTAAACACTGGTAAAACACTGTGGTAATCTTTTTTTTTTTTGTGTGCGTGTGTCCCCACCCGAACGGTATCCGCAGACTTAGTTCCCAGAAACTTTGTAACTACAGGCTATCTATCTCCATACTTTTTATCCACAGACTTCGTATCTGCACTTGAATCGCATCCTAAAGCTCGGTGTATGTATCTGTAGTTACATACGTGATAAACCTTCTACCTGGAGTTTTTGTTTTAAGGATTATTCAAAGAATCGATTTGGGCGTGCAAGCTTATGCAAAACACACCTATTATGAACAAAAGGTTTTGGGCTTCTTCTTTAAAAATACATTGTATGGAGACCTTCTTTCGCAGTTTTAAAGGAAAACCTAATGGGTTTTGTATTTGAGAAGAAAGAGCCTAAATCGTCTTCATTTGGCCTCCAGGATCACAAATATCGAGATTATTATTGAGTTTGGTGCGGGGAGGCTGCAGAAATTAGTTCTAAAAGTACCACTGAAGCCCCTCCTTCCCAGGGCGTGATGTCGTATTAGGAGTTTTATGAATCCCTGATCTCGCGCATCTTCAGCGCCTGTCAAAGCTATGCACGCGCACTCTTGCTCTTTTCGGAAAGGTCAGAAAGCGACGTCAAAACTGGCGTCAATGCGGAAAAAATACAACTGCCATGTTTTCAATTGCACGCGCTGCCCACAAGAGGGACACGCGCTTGGCGGCCCAAAGATCGTAGCATTACGTCACAACTGGTCAGAGGTGTTTCGCGTTTTCTCTTGTTTAGTTACATCTTCGGAGAAAACGAAAGTTATATGCAGACTCACGGGATAAAAATACCCCAGGATGCATTTTTTAACTCGTTGTTCTTCAAGAGGAATTTCAGCTTCCGTTTGAGAGACTAGTGTCTGTCAAAAAAAAAAAAATAATGAAAGCCCAGCCAGCGTTCAAACAAGGAGCCATGCCATTGCCATAACGAATCTTAAAAAAAAAAAAAAAAAAAAAAAACTAAGTAGCCTCACGCATTAGGGGTATCATCCACATCAACACCTGCTAACGAATGATTTACACCAAGCAATTAGACAAAACACTTATGGCTAGAGCTTCAAGGCAAGAGACTAGGTGGGAGACGTAAAATTTGTACCATCATCCTGTTTGAACTAATAAGATGCAGCCTATCGCATCTAAATAATATTTTACCTTGTCAACACGTACTAAAAAAATAACTTGAAGATTGCTACTAAACCTGCGTTTCCGCGCACGGCATATATTACCCAAATTAACAGGTTACATGCCGGTACCAAATTGTCCACAAGTAGCATCGTATATTCCCAACACGACACAGGCAATGTGAACAAGGAATCGTCGCTGTTGTGTCCTTGTCTTCAATCAAAACAACTCGTGTGTTGGCAAGTAATAATTTGGAATATCAACTCACCCGGCAACAATTAATGCCCCCATAAACTGGTAAAAAACGAAGGTCTCGTGTCCTTGTTAAGGATATCGCTTAATATACCAGATCGTACCTGCCTTGTTTTTCTTCACATGTAACCGGAACCCCCGTGAGATACGTGGAATGGGTACCAAGGTGTTAGTCGAGTTTTCATAACTATTTACCAAGATCTGGAGCATGCATAATATTTCAGTAAGACATACCCGAAATCAAAGTCTGAACGTTTCAATATGTTACCGATGAATGGACACCAAGAGTCTTCTGAGTACGGCGGTCTTTTCCCTACTTTACCATGTTTCCCGACTACCCCTTTTTCAAAAGCGAAAGAACCGAAGCAGAAATGTGTTACTAAGCCTCTCCGTGGTCATTTTATACTGCGCCTGAATAGTTCCAGTAATGAACGGAAATGTGTTTGTTAACCGCTGTTGCCGATTAAATGCTTCCTATATAAACGTCATGATTATAAAATCACATATTTCAATTTTCCGAAGTCATGTAATGTTTTCAAACGGACGTTCTATGGTCAAACTTTTATCATCAACAAACTACAAGCCCAGTGTCTAATGCTGGTGGGATGGGCTAGGGGCTTCTACCGACAAAATTGGTGAGTGACTTGCATTTGAGAATGACGTCCCGTGCGTAGACACAAGGGCGTGACAAGAGACAAGAAACGACAAGAGACAAAATGAAACTTTGTTCCTTCCCGTGAAATGTTGCTTATTGCGAAAAGAGACTCAATGTGCGCGAACCAGAGATTTGGATCTGCTGGAAAAAAGGGCGGAAGCTTGACCGTCACGGCAGTAATGGCCGAAGGGGGCTCACCGGCAGCTTGCATGGCCTATGTTCTTTGTCCGGGCCACCACTTGATGAGACTTAATTTCATACATATCACAATTTAAGCGTAGAGATTGCAGGGAGCGTTGTAATCCTTCTAACCTCTGGATGCTCGTGATCATCATTCTCTCGAGGATCACGAGAAAGAAGTTTGCGTCTTCTTCCGCTGCCACCACAAAGGTAACGAAGACGTAGTCACTCGCAAAACACTTCTGTCAGTTTTGTACGCACTGACCGAACTCGACAACTTAATGTCACGAATAATGAATTTAGCGGCAACTACCCCACCGAACTGGCAAAAAACAAAATAAATAAAACGTTTTGAGGAATTCTAAGCAATCCTTATGAGTTGTGAATGCGAAAGCATGAATGTCGTTCTTCCGCTCCCTCAGGCGCCGCCATGTTCCTCAGCGCCAAGAGGAGCAGAAGCGGCCGCAGCCCCCAACCCCGTCTGGCAACGCATGAAGGCGTGTCCAAGCAGGACACTACAAAAATCGTCAGGCAACACGACTCCGACAAATCGTTCGGCGCTCCGCTTCTGGCGGTTTTATCTTTTATTTTATTTTTTCGTGAGAAATTTTGTTTTGTCAAATCTTGGCCGTGCCCCCTACGGCGGCCTTGATATGCTCATCACGTGCGTCCGGAGAGCCACTCACACGCTCTGTTCTCCGTTTTTCAAGTCCCGTTAACGGGAAAAAGAATTACGCGAAGGCGTCAACCCCCTTTCCCTTTGGGAAGCACAAAGCATGCTTCGACGGAGAAATCTCCCGCATCCACCCGAAGCCGGACCTCTTTGGCGTTCCAGCCGAGGCGACGGCGGTAGCGAGGTCAACGAGCCGAGGGAGGAAACCAGCGGCAGGTGGCGCGTGACGTCAAATCTGACGAGCACCGACGCCAAAGAAAAGTGGAAGAGGCGAGGAGAAAACTCGTGTTGTTGGCTTGCCCAGAAAAATCGACAGGCGACAGGACTCCTGCAAAAATAGTGAAAATTGAAGCGGACACTTCAATTTCGGCAATTTTTGCGGGAGTCGTGACGCCCGACGATCATTGTAGTGTCCTCTTTGGACAGGCCTTAACACGGGTGCAGCAGCTAAGCGCGCGCTCTCGTAAAACGGGCGCAGCCCGCCCCCCCCCCTCCCCCTCCCTCTTTGGCAACGCCTGACACGAGTGCATTGTTGTACGGAACGGCGTTCCAAAGAACGGCGTTCCTGGAACGCGTTCCTTTTTGGAGGAACGAAGGAACGCCACAGTTCCATTTTTTATTGGTGGAACTGGAACGGGAACTCGTTACATTTTTACTGGAACGGAAAAAGGAACGGTGTTCCTTTTTTCGTCTAATGGGGTAATTTGTATTTTATTTCTAAGAGGGAAATTCTAAAATTATAAAAACCCTATCTTTACAAAGAACACGGTCTCGTAAAAATTTTGGTTACTTAGGGTTTATTTTGTGTAGTCCTCGCTTGGTAACAGTCGGGTGCAGGAGAGCTAATGGACATTTATCATTTTTGCAGTGCCCGAGGGTGCGGTACGAAACGCAAAACGTTGTTTAGACACAGAAAGAGGGACGTTTCAAACTTAGCCATTTTCTTTTCTTCCACGAATACTCATACACCCAGAAATCTAAGGCCGACTAGAGCCATGACTGAACTTCCGCAAGCAGACCTACAGTTACAACAAAAGGACAGGTTACCTGACATCGAACGCACGCTTGTATCCCCAATATTGGTCACTTAAATGATACAAAAAATTAATCTTTACTTCTTCCCTTGTCTCCAACCTTCAAACAGAACAACGAATCTACACTTCACGGAGAAGGACTTGTACTTTTCGAGACCGACCTTCAAAAGCCGTACCCTCTTCTTCACTTGATCGTCTTGCGGACGCCAGCATCGAGAAGCAACCGTTGTTAATTTCGAACAAGGTACTTTGTTAGATTGAAACGTGTGAGGTTGTTGTAATAAGCTCGTGCAATGTGGGGTAACAGCACATTTGGCTCGTCTGAATCGCCCATCCCAAACAGGAATGTTGTAAAATGCTGATATTAATGAATATATCAGCAAAAAGAACCCTGCTGTCGTGTGTCTTCTTCTCGTGTTGCCCTGCCATCACTGCATTCAACTTTGTATGTTGGCATTTAATGTGATAGACTAAAAAAAAAACTTTGCTTGATCTAACTAATTATGGTAATCAGAAAAAATGCGAATGTAACGTAAATGTAACGAAACGTTCCATTTTTTTAACTGTAACGGGAACGAATTCCTTTTTCACGGATGGAACTTGTAACGGGAACGCGTTCCAAAAGTCAGAAGGAACGAGGAACGAGCTTTCGTTCCTTTTTTTGAGGAACGTGTACAACACTGCACGAGTGCAGCGACCGAGCGCGCGCTTTGTGAAGCGGCCGCCAATGGCTATCTAAAGCGCCCTGCTACGTCACAGCGCGTTTTCGTGCGCGTTCAGAAAGAAGTTGAAGTCATTCAGCTTTCTTATGCGCGCCCGGAAGAAGCAAAGAATCGGCGCGACGTCACGGAATACGTCACATCCACAAGCCGCACGACCTACAGCCGCACAAAAACGAGTTGGTTTGGATCGCGCTTACGGAGCCGTTTTGCTCAGCCAATGGGAGAAGGAACATTTCTTTCGCGTTTTCCTCTTTCGTTCTTGATGTGGTTACAGACGCTGCTTGCTCCGCTTCATGGGATACTTAATGCTTTCGCATTAAGAACACTTAACACAGCCAACGAAATTATTGAACGATTCCGCCTACTGTAACAAACGGGTCCAAGGGTCTTTATTAGAGATCGTTATAGGCGAATCATTCCTAACGAACGAGAACGGAAGAAAAATAAATATGGAGAGACCTCCGTCGTAATGTGAACAAGTAGTCTGGGGAGTCGCTTTTGTCAAGAAGGCAGCATAGTAAGATTCCCCATGCGCCTTATTCGCGGAATTTTTTCTTATTTGCTTGCGATTTTTTTTTTTTTTTGTGGGGGGGGGGGGGGGGGGGGATGTGTTCCAGCGCAAAAATAGAGAAGTTTGAGACGGGGGCTGCGACGAAAGAAAAAGGTAGAGTCAAGGAAAAAGCTTTACGAAGTAAACAAACGAGCGAAAAGACGTAGTTTTTGAATGGGTTGCCTTAAGAAAAGAGGTTCGACGAGGGTGTTTCCAGTAAAAACCTTTATTAAGGTAGAGTCGAGGGAGTCCTTTCGTAAGAACCGGCAAAAATAGTAAATCAGTTTCAAACTGAGCGCTTTCTGATTGGGTTTATATACGAAAAAGTCTTTCAGGGACATGGCGACATATTGCCGCGCGCACAGCTGGCCAAGTAGGCTGCGCGCGCGTGGCCTAACGGTTATCGCGCTTTCTTTCCACGCTGAAAGCCAGGGTTCGATTCCTGGCCGTGGAGGCGCATTTCTGTTGACTCTGTAAAGTAATGTTCTGGTAAATTCGAGAACCATGTTGGCTTGTTCGAGGTCAGAAGGTTCTACACGCCGAACCTTCTACGACGATTATTCCAGAAGCCCACACGTGTACATAAGGGGCTCCGAGTGGCGATCTGCAGTCAGTCTCGCCCAAGAGTTCGACTCTGCTGCTACGCCGACTCCGACGCCCGCGACGCTCTATTATTATATTTTGTACCCTTTTATTTTTGGCACAAGTTCGCCACATTAAACGTTTATTTCTTCCTGTTTATTTGTTGTTTTTGGTTACCACCCTTGACAATATTAAGAGCGAAATTATGCCGCTAAAAGAGGACAGTTTCAAAGCGTTTCAGAAAATAAGGTAAAGACTGAAAAAAGGAGTTCCGTAAGCGCTAATAATTAACGATAGTCGAAAAAGGTATCTTTCCTGAAATAAAAACTTGGTGAGCGGTAGTACTTCAGAGAACGTCAATGAAGTAAGCGTGTCTAAGACTATTGTTTTTAAAGAAAAATAGATATATCTGCAATATATTCGAAGGTAAGAGAACATGTGTGAAAAAATTCCTTCCCGCGAGCGAATTCGTTGGCTACGAACAATATTTCGATCACAGTTATTGAAAGGAAAAGCCAGAAAAAAACTTTTCCCGGGGCCGCCATCGCGATTTCTACCGGATGGGTGGTTCGGTGCGCACTGGGTACGGTGTCCCGATCCTTGGTGCGGTCAAATTCGGGAAGCTGCCGGACGGACACGCTTGGCTGGGTCCTAATTCGGACGATTTTGGTTCCCAAGTCACGCGCTGTAGGGTGTCGTCCCTTCGGGCCTTTCCGGAACCCGTCTTGCTGTTCCCTGCATTACGCTGACAGTCGACCAGACCGAAGTAGTGTCCCGGTCAGGATGGGGATTTCCTCTTTTTACTCTTCTCGTTTTTTGTTTACAAAGTATTGCACTTTGCTGTGTTGCTGTGGTAACAAAAAGCTAAAGAAACGACGGGCAGGCCTAATGATGTTTATGTTTATGGCTTCATAATTTATTCGTTGGCATTCTTATCATAGAATGCTTACTGTGATTTGTTACGGAGCGATAATAAAATTCACGCGACGCGCCTCTCCCTGAGATTTTATATCAATAGTGATTACAGCTGACGGAACTCTATCGATCGATTGCACTGACTTCGGGAGTGTCTTTTCTTAACTATTGTTTTTTTTTTCAGAAATATTATTTGAGAATATGTTTTTTTGATATAAAAATATCTACAATTGTTTTTTTTTTGTTCGTGTTTTTGCCGTGGCTCCGTGTTACATTCCAAGGACTGGACTGGCTGCTGTGACTTTTAGCTTTGCCTGCACACTATTTTCAGGAGAAACAAAATATAAACAAGAAAATTTAATTTAGAAATAAATTAATAGTGATCTGTCTCTTTTTATGACATGCATGCATGTAAATATATTTTCGTAATTTGTGTTTGTTCTTTATCTCTTATTTTTTATTAGTTTATAGATACAGCAAACTTACTTGATAAATTAAATAGTTGAGACATCTTTCCAGGGGAACCATGATGGCTTTTGTTTCTGCCACCGCAAGCCTCGCGGGAGCGACTTGACGAGCACAACTGTAGGCGCCGTCTTCCAATCTAGTTTTAGGTATACTCGCGTGCAGCTCTTTGTTTGTGTATAAAAGCTTTTTTTTTATGTCTTCCTCGTACATTTATCGCTTTGAACGTCGTCTGTGCTTCGCGTCGTCTGCTTCGGTTGTTAACTTTGTTGGCTAGTTTGAGCTTTGTATGTTATGTCTGTTGTCGACTCCTCCATATAAGTTATACTTCGTTCTCTACTTAATTGGTCGTTTGCCTATATTATTGTGTACCTTTTCCTTTCCTGCGTCATCTGTTTTATCTGTTTTCAGTGCTGTCGTCCATTTTCTAGAAAAATATATATAAATAAATTAAATTAAAAAAAATCCTGAAAAAAATTATGTCACGAGGATCCTCTTTATCCGTGTTGGCTTTGTCTAATTCCTGATTACTATATTACTTATTGCCAGTAGGCATTTTTTTCACATATAAAGATTATCATCTTTTCCGATAAACACATCGAAGGGAAATCCACAAACATATATTTTGTTTGAAATCTAGATAGCTCTTGAAGGTTCTATCGTGAACATATCGCCTACGATGTAAGTTTGTGATTAATAGAAACACAGATGTGTGTTTTTAAACGCTTATCATACCTGTTCACACATAGAAAAAGTGTTCTTACTACAAATATACGATATACAGAGTTTGTCACGTAAGAGTAACAGTACTTAAAAAATGGAAACTTGAAATAAAGACAGGATTCCTTCTGGATCACGTTGTCCACGGGAGTGGACGTAAATACGAATGTGTAACGTGTCGATGACATAGCTAATTAGAAAAAGGTACTAATTAACTTCTTAACCTTTTGTTAGGGCTGGCATTATTTATTTAGAGGTCCACAGCCCGTTGTTTACTGAAGCTAAAGCAGTTGAGACATACAAAAACAAGTCTACTTCGAGTTATTTCGTGATATTTTTAGCCATTCAGACCAGCGGAAAATTGGAACTAAAGTAGAAAATAACTCGCCAGGAGCGGAAACCGTTTCACTGACAATGAGGCGTCAAATTGTGAGGAATGGTGACGGGTGAGTTGCTGTGAACGCGTGACCGAAAGATTTGGCCCAATCCCAAATCGGCTTGCTGCCTGCTTCTGGAAGCAAATATGGGATTGGGTCAAAGCTTATCAAAAACCCAGATATACGTCTGTTTTATTGCTGTAAAAATTTATACAAAAAAAACAAAATGCGCCCTTTTCTGTATGTGAGAGTCGCACGTGGTAACATTCAGTTTTTTCTAAGGTCGCTTTTTTCTAAGTTGGTTTCGATCTCCAACTCCCGTGATTGCCAAAATGTGCCACGCAATAACGCGCAGTAGTATTTCTTGTCTGAGATCTCTCAACTGCTTTGACTTGATCGAGCAACGGGATTCAGATATCAAATTAGGACAGGCTACCCAAAGCAGACGACCAAAAAGTTAATTAGTGACTTTCTTGTTAATTACTTTTCTAAAGAGCACTTTACACTTGCGTCCTTAGGTTTGCCGCCATGACAAACGTAATACCCAAAAAATCGCTTACTTTTTCAAGTTTTCTTTAAAAAAATTAACTCTCACTCTTACGTGAAACACCCTGTACTATAAGTAATAACTTCAATGACCAGAGTTTTACATACTCCTCAATTTGTGTCTCCTCGTTAACATCCCGACGGAGCGTAGTCAATGATGATGCCAACCGCTCCGAATCCGGGAATCGCTCCATCGTGCAAAAAACGCGTAATAAAAAAAAAAAAGACACTTTTAGAGGCAGTAAAAAAAAAAAATATCGAGTTGTTTGAGAAACGTCGCTTTAAACACGACCTGCTCATTTTCAGGTTTGATATTATATATTGCGTGCATTTCCCTACTTCCAACGTCTGCCATCCGCTCTTTGGACCACCGTTCCAAAGATTCTTTGTCCCGACGACTCAGTTTCGCCCGTAGGAACCTCGGCGTCCCGCTTGAATCAGCCTTTGAGCGACGTGGCGGCAAATAAACAATTCTCGTCGGTATTTTTTTTCCACGTTGTCGAGGAGTTTTGAAAAGCAGCAAGAAGGAATATGGGACTCAATACAAACGCACAACTATGAGGCGACAAAGTAAGGAGGCAGCGGAAAGTATCTTAAAAATTTGATTTGCTTTAGATTCAAGTGGTTCTGGAAAAAAGAAAAGGTACGGGGAACCTCCCCTTCAGATGCGGCATTTTTGTACGCCTCACACTGGATATGTTTTATTGTCTCTCGACTCTCCTTTCGAGGATGTCTTCCTTCGCTTGCATAGCATCCTACATGTCTGTGGTGTTATACAGAGTGTCAGTTTTCTTCTGTTTCCATTTCGTTCTTTGTTGTATTTTGAAGTTTACCGAAACCAGATCGGAAAAGTCCTCCTTTTTCTTTTTTTGTCTGACTTCAAGAAACCTCTCGTTCATATTTTTTGTTTTGTTTCTAGTACGCGCTCTTAATCCATTTTTAGCTGTTTTTTTTCCCCTTGTTTCGAAAACGCACCATGAAGCTTGCATAAGTAGATGCTTGCTTCTTTACTTCCTCTCTGGTTGCCTTAAGTGCTGTCTTTCTTGCCTTGCCGTGTTTGAGTGTTTTTGTTGCCCTATGTCTTGTTCCGGCGGTTTGGGGACCGTTACGCAGCTACTCATGGTTCTTCCTGTCGAAAAGTGGGAATATTTTAAATGAATATAACAATAATACAAAACAAAACCGCATCCGCCTTAGCATTCACTTTAACAAGCCCTTTCAATAGCCGGCGTGGCTTTATTCAATCTCGGATTGAGTTGGACGCGCTATCCTATCAAGCTTTGCTACATTCGTTTAATTTTATTATTCAAAATGTAAAATTACAATTGACATCTTGTGTTAAAAACAAAGCAAAAAAAAAACAACATCGTATATCCAAGTGTTCTTATTTGGGGGGGGGGGGGGGGGGGGGAGGGGTGGAGGCTAGTATTTTGAGTTGCGCCTTTTAATTTTAATGTCACCCGAAGTCAAGGGGGAAGCCTTCATCATGTGTGTTCGTTGGACATTTGTTTTTAATTTTTTTGTGTATGTTGTATTTATACTACAATATATCTACTTCTTGAAAGGCGGTTTTTACAAACGAATCATTGTTTTCATTTTTTTTGTGATGTGTTAACATGGCACTGCTCCACTTTCATTGATTGGCGTCGCCACACTCTCACTCTTGTTGAGAAAAAGTGCGCTTTACAAAACACTGCGAGTGTTTGAATTCGTTCTCAATGATTTATTTTTGAGCCCTATCCAGGGCCACGCCAGTTACCGGACGTTGTTTCATTCCCCCGAAAACGCGTATAACAATCCAACGCAAGATCGTAATAACTGTAGCGCGCATAATTTCAGCGTCTTTAGCACTGTCTTTCGCCTCCGTTCGTTCTCAGTTGGTGTAACCTTGTTTCGGTTACCCAACTCAGTCGTATAATTTATTCAGGGAGTGTTTGTGCATTACGAAACTGTCCAAGAGTGTGTATTCATCGCACCACAGAAACTGTCGGTTATGCTATGTGAATTTGTATGAAAAAAAGATACTGTTACAAATGTTGCAAATACATATGCCTCTATTTAGATAACCCCCCCCCCCCCCCACACACACACACAATAATGTCATCACAATGGCGTAAGCGGCGTGCATTTTGCGAAAACCCTCGGCATTTCCGAACGAAAACTGTGGGCTGCTTCTCGATAACTATATGGCAAAGCGGTATTTCAAAATTTAGCCAATCTCATTCCAGCGCGATGGTTTAAAACCTTTCCACTCGGACACCTGTGCTTGTCTAGCGTTGCTCTCTCTGCGTGGTCAAGTTATGCGACGAAGCCCCATTGAGTCGTGTAAAACTTCAAGCAGGGCCTCAGTGACGTTATTTTGAGGGTTATACGTGACATCCTTAATTAGGCTTGACATCTAAGTTGTTTACGTTTCATATAAACACAAAATTGCTTCCGAACTTGCGGATAATTATTCTGTACGAATACCAATCAACAACAATAATTTTATCTTGAAGGCGCTTGCTAGTTATTCCTGTTGCCCTCAAGGGACGCTCGAAGAAAACAATCACTCTGTTAGAGGCTTCCAAACTTTATTAATTTATTGATTGAAATATTCATTGTCTGCTTCACATACACTTACAAACAACCCAAGGGCTTTTTTTTTTTTTTTTGGCTAATCTTCGTTTAGATTCCTCCACCAAAACAAACGCCCGCTTTTCCTGCCGTTTTCATTCATGAACCCTAATATCTGAGGCACTTTGGAGAGGCTTGAGTTTAGAGAGGGAGAAACTCAAACCGTGCGGATAATCTGCATTTCAATGGCCCACACCTCCTGCGTAGATATGGTGAACATGCGGATCCGTGCGTCTCTGAGTGGCGAGGAGCAAAGCGGTCGGTAAGGCTTAGCAAAGGTTGGAGACGCTTGCGGACGATGAACGCTTTCGCCTCCTTTTTGCAGCCTTTATTACGAACGCGGCTCATAAACCGCGTGACTCCAATCGAGGGGCTTGAAAATACTCTCAAATTTGGACACACTGGTAGGCCACTCTTGTGCAGTTCGCACCCTCGGGCGGCCCTTCATTTCATTCGCTCGACGGCACGCAATTTTCTATATAAATGACTGGAAAAACCAGCGGGTCAATATTTTTTGCGGTTCGGCGATCAAGAGCTCGCCCCTGTTCACCTGCCTGGTTGCTAGACCCCGGTGTGAAACTGGGCGATGTGTGTTTCGTGTATCCTAGAAAGAGTCAACGAAAGTTCCGAAGACTTTCTCGACAGCTTCGGAGTCCGGTGGATTCTGCTGAGTTTTCTATGTTCCGTTGTACTGTTCCTTGAATGCGTTACGAGGGTATATATTTCTTACTCTGACTTACTAGAGTTGAGAACGAACACACCACGTTTATAAAAAGTGCATCATGCGATGACCAGTCAAGCTAATTGGACAGCTTTTTTTTTTCTCCCTCAGCTCCAGCATCATTTTGTGATGAATAAGGCTCTTATTATTACCGATATCAATACTTCCATTTACACGCACTGTATTTTTTTTCAATGATCACTATGCTTTTTCTCATAAAATTTCATTAATAATTTTTACCTTTCGTAATTTCTTGTAACAAACGAAAAAGGCAAGAGCCTATCTCTTGGTGAAACATTTTTTTATAGCTGGGATTACTGAAGTTTGAACTAAGAGAAACGAAAAGCCTCAGAATAGAAAATAAAAATAAAAACACGAACTCACGACACACGCGCAGGATAGATGGATGGATAATCTATATTTTTGAACCCTCCAAACTGAACGGCGCATGAACCCTTAGTCAGTGTTGTTATTAAAACAGTTAGCTCATACATAAGATAAATATAAATACAGTCAACCCTTTTAGCCGTAATACTGCATTGGTTGCGCGACAGCGCCATCTACAGTGGGTGGAAAGGTGCTATATGATATCAACCTGCGGCAGGGTTTTTCTTAAGTCTTTTTTCGCCTAAAATGCCTGTCTCACGGAAAAAAGAAACACGCCCAAGGCGTGCAATACAGAACAGAAAGAATGGCAACACTTTTTATGTTGGGGTCTCCACAGCATCAAAATTTCAAATCAAAGCAGTTACAAAGAAACAAAAAAAAAAAAAAAACGTATACTGTTTTTTACGAACGTTTTTTCATTATTATACGTATTTCACGTTGCTATTGTCTAGTTTATATTAAACGATGTAGATTTTAGCCCGGGTGGGTGTCTATAATTATAAAATTATTGTCAAAGCATGCAGTTGAATGAACCCTACGAATCTAGTGAAAGTAAAGTATATAAATTGCCGAAAGATAAATTGTGCCAGACACTGGTTAGCATACATCACCGGTAATGAGGGGACCCGGAATAATACCCCTGCCGTGCCCAGCCTTGCTTCCTGGGGGCTCTTGTAGATTATATCTCCATTCGATCACTGCGGTTTATTCATGTGAACAATTTGACTCTTTTATTTTTTAGAGACCACGCGAAGACTACCAAAAATTACGCTCGAATCATGAATACACCGGGTGTTTTAGCAAATCCTCAAAAATGACTAAAAATACCTTGGTTGAGAAGAAAAAGAAAGTCGTTCCGGGAACAAACTGCCAGACACAGATATAAGGTACGTGCAACATTTTATAGCGCTCTGAAAAAATAAAAATCGCTAAATTTTAAGTCGTTCCTAGGTTTCGGCTTTTTACCGGTACGTATACGGTATACCTCTGCGCCAGCGGTCCTGCCCTCCAGTGGCCGAGGCGCGCAACGTACCCGCGCCATACTTCCTCCCATCCTGCGAGGGAGGCGAGGCGGTTGCTTCGAACGTCGTCCACGTGGGGGCAGGACCGCTGGCGAAAATGTTGCGCCCCGTTCGGAAACCGAAATCTAGACACGCTTTCAAATTGACCGGTTGTTTGGATAGCCGTAAAATGCTATGCTCGCCTTATAAAAATCAAACATGAGTTGGCTATTTGTTTTCGATGACGCTCAATACGTGTTTATTGGAACCATATGTATATTCTCACGAATTAAATATTTACTAAATTTTACTTAATTATTTATCTAATATGTATGTTTTCTTTTAATGTATGACGTCCGCCGTAGCTGGCATTTTGTTCGCGAATATATATTTCTTTTTATTATCAACCCCGCTATTTTTTCACAATATTTTGAATTTTTCGGTGAATCAGCCAATAGTCAAACTCCCGTAACAGACGCATGTTTGTCAATATATATAGACAAACACGCGTCTCTGACGTCACACTGCTGCGGTGGCGCTGCTGTCGTCATGGCGCATGCGCAAACGCTTCACCTCCGGCGAAGTTTGATTCCGCGCAAGCGCTGTGTCCACACCTGGCGTGGGCAAGGGGGTTTGGGAGCGCTATGCGGGTCGTAAAGAAACAAACAAAAATGACATATAAACCCATGAGCTGAGTTCAACGAAGCTTTTCATAAAAATGTCTTTAAGTGGTTCGCTTGTCATACTTGAAATTTATGAGTGCAAGATTTAGGAAAACAATTAGCGATAAAAATAGGATTTCCAAAAGGGAAAAAAATAGTTTTTTTCTGCACAAAAGGAGGACAATAAAAACTATCGGGTTGACGCTACTGCTCAGAGATAGAGCGACACCTAAATTAACAATGTAGAGGCGAATACCCGACATCAGATACACCTGATCAGGCTGTGTGTGGCGCCATCTGTGAATAGCGGCGTTAGCCAGTATTCACAGATGCGTCATGATAGGTTTTGCAGTTTTCCTTCCTGTGCATATAACAAATGGGGTTTTATGAGGCTTAATTTTTTTTCTTCTAAAAACCACGCTTATAGAGTTTCAGTATGATACATATAATCAACTAAAGACAACTTTTTGATAAGTTTCAGCGATTTAATCGCTGCAACACCGCTTCAGATGCTGTTGTAGCGATTGCACCGTGTATAAGGGGCGTCTAAACAAATGATTTCTGTATCTTTTTCTTTCTTTCTCGTTTTCTCTTTCTCTCCCTCATTCAGGCAGCAAAGATAATTTCGTTGCACAACAAAAAATTCTTTTTGAACTTCCTTTTTTTTTTTTTTTTTGCTTTTGCAATTTTTTTAGAACCCCCCCCCCCCCCCCCCCCCCCTCGCCGCCCTCAAAGAATTAGAGAATGTTAGCCAGAGATAGGGCATTTTTCAAAGATGGCACTCAGCATTCTTTCTTTTTTTACGCAGATGATTTGGGATAAGTAAAGATTACAATGAGAGACGAATATTGAAATAAAATAACGTATTGCGCCCTGCTTCTGGAAGTCAAACATAAATCATGGTTTGTCGATACTTTTCAACGCTGATGTTTGTCACAATGTGGCTTTGTGTAAGCCTCAAATTTTGCGCTTGTCTAACGTTTATTCTTTTTAATTATATTTTTTGATCCAGAAAATAAATATGAAAGCTATTATACGGTTTCAGGATTTTCAAGCGTCTCTTTTTGTGCACTTCTTCATGTAATATACTGTGTTATTACCTAAATATGTAAGATATTTCTAATTTTATGCTTAATGTAATGCGGAAAAAAGAGCAATATGGAAGAAGTGCGGACTCTTAACGCGGTCACTAAACTAGATTATCTTCTTTCCGACTGATGCCAAGGTAAGCAAGACCTCGATAAAAAGAAATAGATTGGTAACTCTGTATACCGTTTCCAAAGCAATCAACTTCTCTCGACTTTTTTACAACAAGGCTTGAGTGCTCTGTTATATATATATATATATATATATAAAGAGAGAGAGCAAGAGAGAAAGAGAGAGAGAGAGAGAGAAATACTACTTCTTGAAATGTGAATGCTGAATGAACGGAAGCTGAGTATGGAGAGTAAACGGCATTTAAAGGTTATTGCGGGAAGCGATGATGTATAGCCGTTACATATCGCCATCCCTTGCTTCCTGGTATCGCCAACAAGTGTCGTGGGTTAATTGGGACGTTGCGATATCGTATTTGATTTTGAGGGTCAACCGAAATGCAGCAAGAAATAAAATGTCAGTTTAGAAAGCAATTAAGGTAGCAAGTAATCTTCAAAAAAAAAATAAATAAAGAAACGCGTCTTTTAGCGAACGTAAATTAACTCCGCATCGTTGAAATTTGAAACTGCATGAGAATGTGCCATTAGTGGCTGGGAGAAGATGTCAAAGATTAAAAGCATCACATTACCTGTATAAAAAAAGTAAAAAAGAGGCAAGCTTTTTATATGAGCCGTCGTCCACCCAAGCCGTATATCAAGAAAATATTAAATACCTTTCTAAGTACCTTTATGAGCTATTACAGTGAAAAAAAAACAGATCAATAAAAATGCAACAATATTTTTCTTGCTGCCAAGGGTTTGTCAAATACATAGTTGTCACATGCGTCCACAATATCAGTACTTTTTGCACGATAAAAGATTTAGTTGGACTTCAGCTCATGCAGCATAAAAACTAACGTTTTTGAGGCATTTTAGTCGGTCCCCAAGAACCGGTTTGCCAACGTATCGCGTTTAGATTTACTACAGAGATACAATAACGTGTATCAAAAATATCAACGCATGAGCTTACCTTTTTCACGAAAAAAGAAAGAAGAACCATGCTTGGGGCAATCTGCCACGGCATTGGCAGAGGACGTCATGACCGGGCTCACCTAGCTTAATCTGCTGTCGGGAGATGTCGGAAACATCAAGCTCGCCCGCAGAGGCGCGATCCGGCAGAATAAAGCAGTTCTGAAGATCGTCTGCTAAGCTCCGCGTGAGAGCTCTCAACGCTTCCGATCGGCGGCAGATTTAACCACGACGTCGTCTGCTCGTTCGCAGACGACGTCGTAACATGTTACATGCAAACAGACCGAAACATGCTTTTTTTTCTCTTTTTTTCTGCAAAGTAAGCAAATTACTTTGTACTTAGTACGAATTATTTTGTAGAAACATAGCCGCATCTATACGGAGAAAGCCTGGCACGTCGCGAAAAGAGACGGCCGCTGTAAATAGGAAAGGAGGGGCGGGGAATCGGGAGTGAAGGGGAGATTGCCTGCTAGCGCCACACAAGAGCGAGCGGCCAAACGCAGAAACACTTCTTTTTTTCTCTCTTTTCTTTTCGGTATCGTGGAGAGAAGAAACTCAACGTCGACCCTTTCCCGCTTCTCCCTGCGGCCGCATCTCCGCAAGTCCTTGAACGCGAAATCGACGGTAGTGGCCGTCGGTTTCGTTTAGTCAAAACTGCATGCTTCTTCCGCGGCACGATACGATGGTCCAACGAAGACGCACTCCGTCGGCACGTCGACAACTCCGCCGACACCACCGGCATGGTGCATTGTTACCAGCGCCCTTTTTAATCGCCACAGCCGTTTCTTTCGGAGTACGGAAACGACGATGACAAAAACACGAAAACAAACATGGTTCCGGGAGCGGCCGCTCATGACCCAAGCGCTCGCACACTATCTCTGCCCTTTCTGCTCTACGCTACCATACTGGTCACCGCTTCGCGCGCTCCTCCTTTCCTTTTTTCTGCGGCCACGCGCCTTATGGCTCCGCCGTCGATGTGCCCTTTCTCCGTATAAAGGAGGCTATGGTAAAAAGTAATTTGTAAAAGCCCATCCCCCCGGGCATGCTTCCATTACGTGGTTCAACCTCTGGAGTAAATAGCAGAGCGATACGTTATTAAGCCGATTTTAGCGCGCCGTCGAAAGTGCCTTTGAAGCGTTAGTATACATGCTGTTGTATAACAATTTTAGTATTATTATTTTATTCTTCGATTAACGTAACATCATGTTCTCACATGCCTGCAATGCATGGCTCTTTTTAGGTGATCCAGAAACACGGTGTTTATGTTAGTTTTTCGAAGAACTTTCAGTAACATCAAATATGATATAGCTTCGCCAATACTGAAAACTCCTCCGAAAACCCATTGGAGCGACGGCGAACGCGACAGTGGCGCCTCTAGTGAACTCGGAGTCCAGGGAAGCAAACGACGCAATGAAAAAGTATAAAATCGATGCGCCCAACCAGGTAGTGCTTCGAAATTGCGATGGTAGCGCCACCGCAATACAACATATGGTCGTGTAGCGACGGTCACGTTGAATTGGCGTCGCAGGTGTTTCGAGCGTACGGTGAATATTAAGAAAAGGATAGAAAGCATACAGAATTATTTCACGTGGGGAGTCAAGAAACGATACAGAAGCTTTAACAACACACATCTTCCGCCGAGAAAGCGGTTGATTGCCCCACAAACAAGCCGGGTCCCCCTCGCAAGTACACGGCCCTGCGAACTTTACAGGTGAGCGACACTTGTTCAAAATTTTCACCAAAATGACGTTGTGTCTTCTCTTAAAAGATAGATTACTAATCACAATGAACCACTGTGTCATGATTTCTCTCAGACGACATCGGGATATACTATATTTTTCGGTCGCTGAACCACCGGCAGACTACGTTCTCGCGCTGGAGGCTACGAGTGGGATAGCTTTTCGGGCTTGTCCACGTCGAAGAAATATTAACGTGCCGGGGATCATGCGGGCAGACGCTGATAATTCTGGGAAGAGATCCGCCACTCGCTTACAGTTGCGACTACAGGACCTCGCTGGGCTGGAGTCGCGGACCGGTGCAAGCATTGCGGCGACGATTTTCTTTATTTTATGAGTATTGCTGAACACCCTTCCTGCACCAGCCTGCCTCAAGAGTAGGGAACTAAAACGCCAAGGCACGGCCTAACAAAGATCTCGTGGATTTATTGCCAGGTATTTTTGTCCCAATTCATAGAGGCAGTAGGTTGCAGTTACTGGAACCTGCTCCTGCTGAATAATGAAACTACTTTGTCTGCGAGCTTGAACATCATTGTGCAGTGAGATTCTCTCAGAAAGGTGGGCAAAACAGTTGAAGACGAAAAGAGGCGAGCCTAGACTAAAGGTCCCGCATAAATGTCTCCAACGCAGAAGCCTGCACATAATTTTAGTCAAATTTTTATGACAATGTGCAGTTGGATGGGCAGTTATAAAAACTTCATTTCTTTTTCAGGTTCAAGGTGTCTAGTCCACATGCAAGATTTAGAAATATTGGGAGGGGGGGGGGGCTGAATCATACTTTCCTGTCCGGCACATTTTAGGAGGAAAATGTTGTGTAGTAAACAAAACACAAGTGACACGTGATATGTTGCCATTATTTAACCATTTTTATTTTCTTGAAGTTCTAAAGTTTGTTTTGTGATATTTCTTGGACACATAAATTAATAACAAAAACAAAAATTTCGTTCATGTTTTCAAGCGTTTCCAGGACAGATCAGCTGTTCATGATATTCAAAATTTACAAAAGATCTCTCCCAGTTCGTGAAAAAGCAGTCATCACCTAGACATATCCGTATCTTTAGCCAAGTTATACTGGAACTTGGGGTATAGACTAAACCAAAACATGTAACCCGAAGAGAGGAGACTACAGAGGTTACAAAGTAACAAACAATGCTTCTCACTGGCTAAGAACTGGGCACATATAAAGAGTGCAAAACAGGCGAGGAAAGGTCGCCAGTATATCCGAGAAAGGGAGTGAAAGTTCCTTTCTCGAAAATCCTCGCTGACGTTGGCGGAATCCAAACTGAACCGCCCCACTAAAACAATAATCAATATTATAAGATCTCTGGTGTGATCAGCGGAAAACCGATACATAATAATATAACTATTATTGTCCCCAAGGAGAATAGCGTCGCCAGGCAATTTTTTTTTTTTTTTTTTAGGAGGGGGCTGGCTGGTTTAGGGTGTGCATTCCTTGTGTGTGTATATTATGGGGTCGTAGATCATGGCGATAAACAGCTTAAAAAAAAACGGGAACAGCGATTAAGAAAACACACGACAAGACAAAGCCGCACTCGCCACCCCCATAAGCCCCTCCTTTTAGCTACAGGACTGCTGAGCGGCGACGCATCCTTTCTGAACGGCCGACCTCCAGCACGTCTTTGTTGCCCTTCGCTGCGATTTGGCTGCAGGCGCACGCTCGATGCTCGCGAGATAGAAGCCCCATCGAATGTTGGAAGCTAGTCCTGGAGTAACTGAAGCTCCTCCCTGCCGTTCTGATCCTGTCAGTGATTGTAGTTGAAATATCCATGTCAAAGGGAACCAACACCGGGACCGAGGCCCCGTCGAACAGTGCAGGGGAGGGAAGCGACAGACTTACACGTAAATCAAATATTCCGTCACGCAGGCATTTTTGTTTTTGTTCTGGCACCGATTCCATTTCGTTTTTACGGCGTATTTATCAAAACTGATCTTTCAACGGCCGAGAAACTTAGTTTTGTCGGAGCACTGACGCGTTCCGGGCTTGGCGCCGTTCGAGTCTCGTACGGCTTTTGAGGGAAGCGGTAGAATTTTTAGGACTGACTAGGACAATGTCGGAGGTTGTTACTGAAATTGATAACGAAAGATTTGTGTTTTTCGGGCTATTATATCTTTTCTATCTCAATTAATATTACTGACTAGCGTATCCGACCACCTATGGCGGCGAAGCGGGGCGAAAAACAACGAGTCACTCGGATTCGGGTGTCCCGCCAGGGGCTGAAATGGTGCTGTAGTCAGCGGGGAATCTTGAGCGCTTCGGTCCTATAGGCTCCGCGACGTCCTCGACCTTAGCGAGCCCCGTTTTGTCACCCCAACAGCGGAAACAATTTATTTCGGTCAGTCCGCTTGCAAAGCGGAATCTACGGATCGCAACTGCAACCACAATCAAATAAAAAGGCGCAGAACAACAAAAATAGACGAGTTTATTTAGCAGTCTCAAACGCCACTCAGACAATCACACGCGTTTGAAGCGCGTCTGGGAAGGGGAAAAAAAGCCGTTTAGATACTCGAACTATGTCGTAAGAGGCTACTCGACCCGTTACAAACTGCGTTATTACAATTTCTTACCTAAAGCAGGGGATCATTAAAACGTGCGCAAACAACATGTTAAGATTACCAGATAAAGCGCACCAGCCGCTGCAGCATAACAAAAACAAAATGTAACGTGAAAAATGACCGTGAATACACTTTCCGAACTTTGCAGGAGAGATGGGGACCTCATCCCGGACGAAAATAAAAAGAAATGGGGAACAGGCGCCAACAGCGACGAATAAAACAAAGAAGTTAGCAGACGATACAAAGATACAAATCACCAGCAAAGACGACGATCGTAGCGCCGGTGGTTTTCGCCGTCGGTGTTGAGTCCACAACAAACAAAGTGGAAGCAACATGGCGAAAATATTCAAAAAAGAAAAAAAGCTTCACTTTTATTTTTTCAGCTGCTTGCTACACGTTTGTTTATTTGCTTTTGCGGCGTTGGTAGGACTTAAAAAAAACAGGACAAAGGAATAATTTAGTCTAGCTCACACTGCCTGGTAAATAAGGGTCGCACGCTGCAATTTGGTACGTGCAAGCAGTATGTGACCTTTTTTTTTTCCTTTTGCATTTGTTTTCGCAGTGACCTTGGTAAGTTTTTCATATGCTCGCTCGGCGAAGCAGTTCAAAAATATATTCAAGTACTTGTTGACGTATTTGGCCAGGAAAGTTTTGCACACCGTGCCTTTGTTTCGAGTGTTGATCAGCGGCCTGAAGTCCGCCTTCAACTGAACTCTTCTGTGGTGAAATACATCGGTAAAAAGCCGGCTAGGTGACGAGCTATGTCGGAGGGTGGTGTAATTTCCGCATACGAATAATTCTCTTTCTTTAAAAGAATGTCTTGCGAAGTTTCCATGTTTCTGGTTGCAGTTGGACTTTACAAGCATGATGACAGATCTGACTAGCTGCCCACCCAGCTACACAGGACTGAGTGTTCAGTTGTGCACCTGGTCTGTTGTCCATGAAGTTCTCCCCGGTATTTGATGAGTTGTCACAATAGTCTGTGGTTGCGTCAGTGGCGATTTTTAAGCCAGACTTGCATAGTTTCTCCAGTTTAATTTGGGTACTGCAGTAACTTATCTACTCAGATTTGTTCGGTCTTTGGGAAACGGAAGAAGGATCTTCCACCAAATCGCAAAAAAACTTGTTTTTCTGGTAGCCCCCCCCCCCCCCCCCCCCCCCCCCCAAGTATGCGCTGGTGTAAGCCCGAAGGCAGCCGGTTGGGCAACGAACGATGGCTCGTAGCAGATATGCCCGCGTATGCAAATGAAATCCGAACAGAAATATATAACAAGCTTACACTTTTTGATATTTTTGATAACTATCAAAAAACACCTATGAATATTTCAGATTAGAAACTCAATCGAAGGCGGAAATAGGAGGTTATCGCAGACGAGAGTGGTAGAAAACAAAAACAACAACTTGCAGACGGCGCTCAGTCCGAGCATAGCGTAGCAGACGAGCAGA
Organism: Ixodes scapularis; assembly: GCF_016920785.2. Lineage (NCBI taxonomy): Eukaryota > Metazoa > Arthropoda > Arachnida > Ixodida > Ixodidae > Ixodes > Ixodes scapularis. Next base: position 76,125,496 of record NW_024609837.1, read on the forward strand.
CGAACCGGCGGTAGTATGCGCCGAAGGAAAGGAAAGACAGTAAAAACTAGCCAAACAAGGAGAAGCAAAATTTGGCGATGGTTCCAACGTCAACTAAACAAAAACGAGAAAAAAAATGTAATAAAGAAAGCACAACATAAAAGCAGGAGGAAGAGAGACCGCGCCGGCGTAGCGTAACCTCAAACTTAAAAAAGAGAGTGGAATATGAAAAAAAAAAAAATGGAAGGAGTTGCAAACGGTCCAACGGGTGCCGGCTTTTATAAAAGACGCAGAAGACGTTAGTCGTTCCGGCACTAACAATCGGAATTTGTGCATCGTATCACCTTTATTTGCGCTACAACGCTCTCCTCTTTCTTCTTTTGCACGCGCGAGAAGTCAGCTTTTCTGTAACTCCGCTTTTATTAATTTCAGCAATAGCGTCAAATTTGCAGTTGCAAAGTCGACTTCTTCGAGAGTCCACTCACGTCGCAGTAACGTACGTGGTTCTAAATTGCCTTTTCCTTCTTCATTCGGAGACGATCTTAACGGGATTAGCCAGCTCGCCTATTCCACGAATCGGTTATAAGCAATACATTCACAAGAAATGGGAATCGCAACAACAAACCGAATTGATTGATAAGAACAATAGAGTTGAAACACAGCTATGTTCTGAAATGTATGTATGCTGCCCTTCTTCGAAAGCGGCGCGACGGTACATTCGTCTTTTGCTTGGCTTACATAAGTTGTGACAAAGTGTTTTCTTCACGAGAGCCCTAATATTGCACCCAGAAAGCTCTAACATATTTTCCACGCGAAGAAAATGTCCTTCACTCATAAGGGTGCACCAATTTTTTAACATTCAAAGCAGCGAATAACTGCGCCAATTTTTTTTTTTTTTCATTTGTAACCTACCACAAAGATCGCCAAAACCAATGCATGTTGGAGAAATCGTCTGCTCGCGGAATCTCCGAGCTCGCCAGGGGCGCTGCGATCACTTTTCGCCCACGCTCCGCCTGAGTGGCCAGTACTGGCTTACATGATATTTGGTAACCATTGTGATCAATATAAGTGAAAACGCTGCTCCGCGTTGACCCGCGGTACTAGCAATGACCCCTGCGTGATTTTTACGAAGCTTGAATGCTTGGTAGGGTCAATACATGTAACCTTCCCCGCTCATTGTGGCGCCCGTCACTGCCGGGTGGTCTACATGCGACGACCGTAGCCTGCACCACCTGTTGTGACCGATTATGCCATGATAATAAGTAGGAGCGATGCTCCACCTACTGCGAGAAAGTTCATTTTTGATTTATGTTGTGTCATGCGTTGCTCTTCCGACCTCAAAAAACGAAAGATATTGCTTACGCTTGAACCGCGGTAATTTATTACGCGTGACAACGCATCTTGCAGCCCTTTGCTCTGCCAAAACGCACGTGGAGCAAATATTAAAAACGTTACCCTCACAAAAGAAATGTCATACAATAAATTTTTGCCACCGTACACTGCTAGCCAAAAAGGCTCTCGGTCATTGGCTAACTGTTTCGCGATTTCGCGGTTCGTTCATCATCAGCAGACAATCGGGAAGTGCAGATTGGTTCAACTATCGTTGGAAAAGATATGTGGCGTCCCTAAAGTGCCTTCATTCTTACGCTGAATTCGACAGGGGGCGCTGGTACTAGCGCGGGTCACGCGGAGCGGCTTTCGGACTGATATTTATGGCGGCCCACACTGCACGATCTCTCTTTTCTCCGTTTATTTTTTATGAGCAATAAAAAGTGCAAATAATATGTGCAGAAATATGCTGTAGCATTTAGAAAAACAGAATTGATGCCTAGATTTTTATCTCTTTACTAGTTGTGATTTATTTAATACGTAATTGCACCAAGGCGTTTTGTTTTTCTTTCTTTTACGTACTGCGACATTTTTTAAGGTATTTGGTAATCAATACTTACACTTCTCGCTTTAGTAAAAGCACACAATGAAATAGAAACAACTTGAATGGTGATTTGTTTGTTTATTTATTTTCCCGGCAGCATTTCAAGCATTGTAGTTTAGATTATCGACTTCCCAAAGTTCTTTTTGTAAAATAAATGAATATTTAAATATCGTAATATGATTCAATAAAAAAACATTAACCTTGTATGTACTTTATTTGGAAGGGTTCAATTTCTTTTAGACTGAGTTATTTATTTAAAAGCTTTCATCAGGACGCTTACGAGAGTGGGAGATCGTTTTTATTTGTTTCTGCGCAAAAATTTCTAGATATTTTATTTTTTTATTTTTTTTGCTTTAATGTTTAAGATTTGAAATTAAACGACAGTCCTCTATATTTGATCTGGAGAACTTCGGGGGAAATTGCAGCGGAGATGACGACAGAAAGATAAACGTAGGCTTCGGGCTATGACGCCAAAGATCGCGCACCTAACAGTTCTTAAGTTATATATATATATAGCTTTGGGTTGTTATTATGTCCGAGTCTAGAGTGCTATTGTGTGCATGATATTAAAGGAAACATTTTTGAGAAGACTAACATTTGGAAAGTTAAGGCGAGTTGATACCTAATTGTTGACATCATAAATATAGACAAGAAACAAAAGAACCGCGTTTCTTCTTCATTTTTTCACAGTAGGAAACAGAAACACTGAACAGACTCTTTTCTTGGCAAACGCCACCAGGCGGCATTCCATTCTTTGACTTCCCAGCCACCTTCAGGTTTATAAGAGGAATGAAGAAAACCAACTTTAGCCCCGTAACCCGAAACATCGATTAAACATTTAATCACCAATAGACCGATCTCGCGAAGCGTTGAACGCATGATTGACGCCGCCATGACTGTAGTTCACAGAGAACAGACGCCAGTGCACGAGATAGCCCGTGCCGTCTCGTGCCTTCAACGGGGTTGTCGCGGCTACAGTCACTGGATCCTGGGAAAGTAGCTCCATTAACCTTACAAAAATGATCAATGAGTTTCAATTGAGTTTCTATTCAATTGAAGGACTTTCAATTGAAACTCGTTTCATTTTTTTTTTTTTTTGTAAGGGTTGCTTTTTCTACCTGCTAGCCGGATGCAAACAGATGCTAACGCAGACGACCAAAACCTTGCAGATTGATTGGCTAATCTGGTTAGAAAAGTTTATTCACAACAGTGGTCTCATGACTAGAACAAAACCAAAAACCGAAGACGCGTTATTGACAGTGTTATACAGGCTCTACAATCTACAAGCAAAGCTAGCCAGCCCCTCGGCATGGGCGCGCGTTCGCTGTTTCGCAAAGCGCCCATCCGCGCGATCACTCGAGTAAAGGGCGAGACACATGCTCGTCAAAACTGTCCGATCCGGCGTGCGAACTGTCGGGAAGATGGCTGCTCCGAATCGCCGCAAGGACGGTTCGCGACACATGGTTTCCGACGCGTCGTTGCGTCGCTCCGTTCAGCTCCGCCCAGTTTCGGGTGTCCCTCTACCAAATGGATGGATGGATGCTAATAGCTATATTTATAACGGGCGGTAGCTCGCGCCACCTAGCCAGAAATCTAAAATACTTCCCTCGCCCTTCTTGGTTTTTCTGAATTTAAAACAAACATAATATTTTTACTACATTCTATTAAAGTGTGCGTGTGTGAAGATTTTCCGTGAGGCTATTTTTCTGCTCAAAATCACTTAATCGCGAAGGACCGCAGCGGACCTTAGAGCCATCCCAGCGAAACGAGCACTGCGTAAAAATCACGTGACTACGTACCGCGCACATAACTGCGTCTCTCCCGAAGCTCACATGACATTGGAATGGCTCGTAGCGTCCGCTGCTGTCCATCCTAAGGTGAAACGGGGTATATTCGGGTTTCGACGGGCTCGATCGGTCCCAGAAGGCCGGCTTGCTTTGGCGCGCGAAATCAGCAGCTCGTTTTGTGCGCGCGGGAAAACTCGATGGCGTCCGTTTCCTTCACAACGACGACTCGCGTCGCGTGACGCACCGCGCACCGCCACATCCGCTTCCCCGAACCACGTCGCGCCTCCTCGCCCGATCGGTCCGAAAGTCACTTGACAACATGACCTTCGCCATCCGTGCTCATTGGCTGCGGCCACTGCGGCCTTCCGAAAATCGGACCGTGCATGCGGCGATATCTGGCAAGTTGGACGCACGCCGGCGCCGGACGGAGGCCTCGTCCGACGCTCCGGTGCAACGAAAACCCTCGCCCTCGGACGTCGTTCCGGCGGTTCGCACGTCGGATCGGATGGCTTTTTCGCGCATGTGTCTCGCGCTTAAAGGGCAGCTCCGGTCGATACTTTCGATTTTGGGATTATGGCTGTTTTTAGTGCAGTTAGCGTCCCTGAATTGCAAGGTGTAATTTTTTTCTCGTTATTGTGCGTAGTTTTAAAGATATCAACGTCTCAAAGTTTTGTTTGGGGCGCGGCCGACAAAACCGAAACTAGCCGCTCGAGGTTCCGGCAACACTGGAAATCAGCCGCTATGTGGACGTGACGCCAAGATCGTTCTCGTTCAGCGAGTACGCAGTCCAAGCGGCACCTACCTCTGTTGCGCTAGCCGTCTAAAGATAGAAGGTAAGCTCATTTTGTTTTAATTCTGTATACGTGGTAGATATCCAGCATATGTAGCAAGAGTTAGTGCGTATACCCAAAAGCTAGCGACTGGAAAACCCGTCAACTCGTTCGGTGGCGTACTCGGCGGCCGCCGCCGCGCGTGCGCTATGCCGTGCCGTCCTCGTTGCTTGTATACCAAAAAGCTAGCGACTGGAAAACGAGTGAACTCGCTCGGTGCCGTACTCGGCAGCTGTCGGAGTGCGTGCGGTCTCCCGCACTCGTCGCTAGGCCTAAATTGTCATCGGGGCTCCGTGGATGGAGCGGCGTTGCTCTACGCCGCGCTGCCAGTGACGTACAGTGCTGGCGCTTTCGCGCTGCGGGTCAGTCCCAGACACGAAGCTTTGAGGATCTCCGGCGCGTTCCGCGACAACCGAACAGACGTGTGTCAAGCTGTAGACGTCTGTTTTTTCGTTATTTTTTCCTCAGGCGCGTAAAAGCCGAATTTGTAAGCTACGACACTAATTCACCACATAAGTTCGTCCAGGTAGTGAATCTTTGTACAAATAAAAAAAAAACTTGCCGCACTAAAAAAAAAAAAAAAAAAGGTTCTTTGGGCAGTCATTTTCTTCTCAAAGCTAGCAAAAGTTTTTGTGGGTGATAAAGGAAAACAGAGAACGTTAGCAAGGTGAGAACACTTTCTTTCCCTTCCGCATTCCCACCCCCACCCACAACAATTTTTTTTATTAGAATACATAGGATTTTAAGTTTTCCTCCGTAACTTTTGACTAAGGCAAATGTTCTTTTCCTTTTTTTTTTTTTTTTTGCATTTTTAAATATTATATTTACCTCCAGCCGAACTCGGGCAAATTAGAGAGTTGTAACTTACAAATCCGAACTTTCGCGATTTCTTTAAAGTCCCTTGTGGTATTCGCAAGCGCAATGTTAATACTGCTGCGTAACGGGTTCGAACGATTGGGAGGCGCATGTTTATATCGCATGAGCTTCACGCGCCGGCTGTTCGCTAGTAGTCGTTACGGACCTGAATACTACGCACGAGATTGCGTAGTAAACAAGCAGTGACGCAAAGCAGAACATTGTTTTCGTTTTCATTACAAACTTCAGTGTTTGGAGCTAGTTAGTCGTTGTACCCTACATGCCCACCCTTCCCCATTCAACAGACATTCAATGGAGCGTGAATGCTCAATCTTCAACTCTGCACTTGACAATGACTGTTTTATTTATTGATCAGGATACTTTTATCATGTTTACCTTTCTGTACATGTACGATGGGCAAAGAGCGACGGCACGGCATCCTTTTAAGCCTCGACACATTCGCTGACAAGCCACAAGCAACCAACACCTGTAGGTTTCGTTCGTAACTCTCCGGCGAAAAATGGTCGGAGCAGAGCTTCGATGTGGGGGTCGACGTCCAAGGCTTTCCAAAGTCCACTCGTCAAACAGCGTTCACCCACACTTTTTACAATTTCTGATCCGTTGGAAACTTGTGAAAAAGCACCTCCGGGTTGCGCAGAGGCTTGTTTGAGCAGCCCACAGCGCTTTAAGTCGTACTCGGCATCTTTCGAGGAACAGCTGGGCAGTCTTGGGCGCACCGAGTTGCTCGCTAAAACGAGTCTAGGGGTCCTCACAAGCAAATAAACAAAAGGCTATACCGAAGCTACACGGGCTACAGGTAAAAGCAAAGGCTAAACACGCAATTACAAGCCGAAGTTGCGGTGGTAGCGGCACAAAGAAGCGCGCGCGACGGCTGCGCCGTGCGCCCGTCCGGAACGGAGGAAAAAAGGAGTACGATGTTGACATCACGGCCCAATGTTGCTTTGGCGATCGGCAACCCGCTGGCCGCCCGCTAAGGAGCAGCGGCTCGCGGCGGGTCACGTTTTCGTTATCGGCATTAGTTGAGAATGCGGCGTCCCACGGACGTGAAATTTTGGCTGGGGTCGTATTTTGTGTCACTAAAGCGATACCAGTAATTTAATTCATTTTGAGTTTTGGCCGGAGTTGCCCTCTAAAGAGGCACCGACCGGTACCGCGCTCGCACGTCCCGCGCTCGCACGTCCGCCCCTGCGACGCCACGAAGAGAGGGCCGCAGCACGTCCCGTTCCCCCATTCTCGGCCTAACGCGATCTAGACATGATCGACGTATTGAAATAGCCGTTCGATACGAGAGTTGTGCACGTGGAGGTATCGGCAGGACTAGCGCCGCAGGAACTCCTACTCTCCGAGAAGGAACAGATGCTCCTGGAGGTGCGACACGAGCTCCCGCCGCTGCCTGAACAGAAGTGGCCAGAGCGCGCGCAACCTCCGTCCCTGTCCCACGGCGCAACACCGGTTTCGCCACAGGACGTACTCGCTCGGGGCCAGCAGAAGGCACGCGAAGAGCCCCGAAGGACAACGTCCGCGTAGAAGGTTCAGTGCCACAACCAACCCCCTGGAAACTAGCCCGATCCACCCTCCAGAATGCGAGCGTCACCACACACTCCGGCACAACATGCACGTTCATCTCTCGGTCGTCGCAGTTCGGGCACTGATCGGTGCGACACAAGCCCCACCGAAGTAGGCGGTCTCGTGTGGGAAGCACTCCCCAGCCGCGCTGCCACTCGAAGTCTCGCAGTCCTCCGGGAAGGTTGGAGGAGGTGAGGCGGACTCATGGGAACGAATCTGAGATTCCGATCTGCACGGGAATGAGCTGTGGTTCCAACGGGGTTTGGGCGAGGCGTGACGCTGGTTTTGTCGTGATGTCCAAGTGCAGCGGCCGCTCCACGAGGCGGCGGTGCAATTAAAGCGCTTTCCAGTAAGCCGGGGGCGGTGCCTCAGCACTGGCACTCGACGGGCCGGTAAGGTTGACACCCAGGTCTCGGCGGGAGCGCCCCATGAAGTAGAGAGCGAGTAACCTGGCCGGGTTCTCAGCTTCGTGTAGGATCATGAGCATTGTCTTGATCTGAAGCAGCGCGGACGTGTCATCTACGCCAGGGGAAGCCCTTTCCTCCCTTTTCGCGCGGGAGGGAGAGCACTTGGTGGGGGACGAGCTCAATCTTCTACATCCAGAAGAATCTGAGCAGAGAGCTTTGCACTTGTCTGATGAAGCTTCGCGGTGGTACCACCACCTGCGCTAGGCACCAGAGACGCCCGCAGAACACCGAGTGAGCCAGGTACCGGCGTTCGGCCATGGGAAGAGCGTAGTCGCGGTCGCGATCCACACTTGCCGTCATGTCGCGCGCAAGGCGGGTCCACATCTCGGGTGAGATTCCCATCGCGTTGCACGTTACGCCTTGGATCTTCACCACGGCAGTCACCGGGAGCGGGGAGGCTGGGTCTGGAAGGCGGTTGACCCAAAACGCTTTGCTCTTTTACTTGTTGAGGCGTCCGCCCAAGAGCGAGCCGTACGTCGTGAAGACCTGAAGCGCCGCGCCGAGGTCGTCAGCGTCGCTTAGGTAGAGTGTTATGTCGTCGGCCTACGGAGTCACCTTTACCTTGCCGCTGCCGGGGAGAGGGAGACCACGCACCAGGGAGTACCGGTCGATGTTGGTGAGGAACGGCTCGAGCGACAGGACGAAGCCGAGCGGCGAAAGTGGGCAGCCATGACGTACAGGTGCAACGGAAAAAGAGTAGCACAAGTGAGCGATCACCGGAGCGGCAAAATCGCGACACGCGGCGCTATTGCTTCCGATCACGCCGATAGCGAAAGTGCCAGTCACGTTCCATATCTCAACGCGGGGGCGGCCGGCAGAAAATTGAGGGATAATATAGCTTTAAATATCCGGGTTTTACGGATTTAGGATGGGCTGCTTTCTGATAGCCACCCCCGCGTTAAGACATGGAACGTGACTGGCACTCTCGCTATCGGCGCGCTCGGGAACAATAGCGCCGCGTATCGCGATTTTGCCGCTCCGGTCGTCGGTCACTTGTGTTATTCTTTTTCCGTTGCAGCTGTACGCCTCGCGTGACGGGGAAGCTGGCCTCACGCTGCCGTTCACGCACAGATCACTCTTCATGCCGGCGTACAGGACCTCGAAGAGGCGGACACCCTCCGGAGGAAACCCGAAGGCGTCGAGCGTGGCGAAGAGGAAAGGGTGCTCAACCCGGTTGAACGCTTTCGCCTGGTCCAGGGAGGCGGTCAAACCCCTGGCCCAGCGGGAGTTCGTGTAGTGAAGCACGTCTCTTGTGAGTGATGACTGTGTGTGGACGCCGCGGCCCACGACCGAACACGTCTGGCGCGTTGTTACAATGTCCGGGAGGATGTCGTGCAGCCGCTGTGTAAGCAGCGATGTGACAGCTAGTAAATTGCGTTGAGCAAAGTGATGGGTCGCCACGCCCCTTGGTGGCTGGGGTCTCCTCCCTCCTTGGGCAACTGGATTATGCTCCCTTGGCGGAAGGACCCCGGCAGGGGGAGCTCCGTGAAGAAGGTGCGGAGGACTGCACAGACATGCTCCCCTGTCACATCCCAGAATGTGCGCTAAAACTCGGTCTGGAATCCATGCGGGCCCGGCACAGATCCAGTCATTTTCAGGAGGGCGTTGTGAACCTCCTCTTCATTGGGGGGCTTGAACAGCTTAGCGCCAGTGGTGGGTGAAACTTGGGGGAAGTCGTGCAAGAAAGGGTGCGCGGCCAGGGTTGCGCGGTCTATTGTTGACTCCGAAGTCGCCAGGGCCTCGAAGTGGGAGCTATAGCTTGGGACAGCAGGAGGTCGGCCAGGCGGAGGTATCAATGGAGGAGCTGAAAGGGCGGGACTCGCCGCTTCCTCACCTGTGTGCGGTGTGTGTAGCGAAGCACTTCGTGGTAGAAAGAGGGTCCACCCCTCCCCTGGAGAACTGTCGCTGCTGTCGTCGATGCCCGCAGTAGGTGTTGGTACCGGTCGAGGAGTTTATTTATTATGCATACCCTCAAGCGCCGAAGCATTGTATAGGGAAGGGGCAAAGCAAACAAAAGTAAAACAAACTTACAAAACAAAACAAAAAAGACATTTGGCAAGAAATTCAAATATCAAAAACACACATCCATTGGTAAAAGCTGTAAGCAATATAAGTTACGGACAAAATAAACAAAATAAAATGACTCATGTTGGCTCACCAAACAGAAATGTAGACAAAGATTGGCGAAAAAGAAAATAATCATGTATAGTTGCGATATCTGCTGGAAGGTGGTTCCAGCCGTTTGATGTATGCGGGATAAATGAGTAAAAAGAAGTGTTTGCTTGGCAACGGGTTAATCCAACTTTATTCGGATGGTCCAGACGGGAAGAGTAACAGTTAGGCAATGTAAAGAAATGGTCTCGCAGCGACTGATGATGGTACACTTTATGAAACAAGCAAAGTCGAAAAAACTTTCTGCGCAATGACTAAGAGGGTAACAACAAACAGGACTTCATTGATGACATGCTAGCTGTTCGATTATAATTAGACAGAATGAAACGAACGGCGTTATTTTGAATTAGTTCGAGAGCTTTATGCAGAAAGGCGTGGTTAGGATCCCAAATAAAGGCTGCGTATTCCAATTTTGACCGTACAAGAGTGTTATGAAGAAGTTTTAGGTTAACTGGGGCCGTTCTGAAGTTTCGTCGTAGGTGTCCTAACATGAGGTTAGCGTTGGCGATTATTATCTCAATATGAGGCTTCCAGGTTAATGTTGACGATATAGTAACACCCAGATAACGATATGAGTTTACAGATTCAAGTTGAATGTCGGTTAGTGTATATTCTGAAGGGCGTGCGCCTTGCCGGGAAACGCGCATTAGTTTGCATTTGTTAGGGTTTAGTTCCATACGCCATTTTCTGCACCAAAGAGTAATATTATTTAAATCAGACTGCAAAATGCGTACATCATCACCATCGTGAACTTCCCGATTGCGACGGGTAACCCCTCATAGGGGGAGTCCCAGCGCCCCCGCGACGTACGATACGGATTCGCAACGAGGTGTCACGGAGCTTTTCAACTTGTAGCTGGTGCAGGGCACGGCCCTCCGCCACACGCGCCACCCGCCGGGTTTCCAGGATGTGGTCCCAGTTCGCTGGATCTCCCGTCACTTCAAGGAGAGACCGGCGCAAAACCTCTTTCAGGTGGTCGCGGCTCGTCGGGTCCCACAGGACGCGAGAGTACAAACGCCAGAAGCGTTGGTGCTCGGTCGGAGGAGCCAGACAGAGCTCCGCGAGCACTGGCAGGTGGTCTGAGACGTGACCGATGGTGGGTGGGAAGTCCACAGCCCTACAAGCTTGAACGGCTGAGGCCAGGGCCTCGGTGACGTAGGCCCTGTACAGGCAGCTGCTTGACCTACCACGTGGCCAGGTGTGCTCGAAAGTGGCGCCGTGATGAAGGGTCCAGCAGCGCACCAAGTCGAAATGTCCAATCAACCGTCTCAATTCACGGGCATTCCACGTACTGCGGCCGTACCTTGGTCCCCTGACGTCGCGCCGGGAGTCGACGACGCAGTTGAAATCGCCGAGTGCCCGGCGGTGGCACTCGTCGAGGAGGTGAAAATCCAAGTTCCTGTAGAATTCCGTGGAGTGCGAGGGTTCTGCCGGGGCGTAAATGCACACGATGCGCAAACGTGCGGCGTCCACGAAAAAATCGAATACCGTATTTACTCGCAGAATGAACACACTTTTTTTTCCGAAAAATCGATGCAAAGTTAGGGGGGGCGTTCATTACGCGAAGTAAAATTTTTGCGCCCGTATTTACTCGCATAATGAACCGACCTATTATCCTGAAAAATCGAAGCAACTTCTTATCTCTGCGCGCGGCGCCCGACCCCGTAACCAAACTAAGCTGTAAAAAAAAAAAGAAGAAAAAACTCCTCTTTGTTTTATTTTTCTCCTAGTAACTTGGTTTTTCCTTTTTTTTTTTTTTTGTTCCCGGCTTTCGCAAGCTGATTTGTTTGCTTAGGCGAGGGCTCCTCCGCTCCTCTTTCTTACCTCCTTGCGCGCGGCGCGCGACCCCCCGTAACCAAACTGCGCTGTGCAAAAAAAAAGAAAAAAAAAAAAAGCTGCTCTTTGTTTTTGTTTTTTCCTAGTTCCGTGGGGTTTTTTTTCTTTCTTTTTGCCGCCTTTCGCAAGCTGTTTCGTTCGCTTAGAGCGCTTCTCCGCTTCTCTTTCTTACCTCCTTGCGCGCGGCGGCGCGCGAACCCGAAGTCCAGACTGCGCTGTGCAAAAAGAAAAAAAGCTCCTCTCCATGTTTTTTTTTCTTGCTTCCGTTGGATCGTTGCAAATTTTGTTAACGCCTTTTGCAAGGCGCTTTGTTCGCCCACGCTGCCCATGCATTCGCGACCTCGCTGCACCAGGATAAAAAAGTGCGTTCATTTCGCGCGCGTTGGGGGAGGGGGTCAAAGTTTTGACGTCCGAGTTGGGAATGCGTTTATTACGCGAGTGAAAAAAAGTCGAAATTTTGAGAGCCGACTTGGGGGGTGCGTTCATTACGCGAGTGCGTTCATTGTGCGAGTAAATACGGTAATGATTCGGCCATCGGGCTCAAAGCAGCACGAGCTTCGCCGCATGAGCGCGCGATTAAAAATAATAACTCCTACCCCCGAGCTCCGGGTAGTAGCAAAAGAGAAAAAACAATCCACTGCACAACGTTGCTTGAAGAGGGTGACATCGCGTTGCCTAACGATATTCGCCTCCTGGAGAAAGAGGAGGTCGCAACCGACGGTCCGGGCAAGCTGGTGAACCTCAACCTTTTTGGTCGCACTACGGAACCCCTGGACATTTAGGGTGAGGACCCGTAGCCGTGCGAAGAGGAGGAAAATGAGTCACCGGCTCTTCGTTAATCCGAGGGTGTTGCGGACGATGGCTGGCTGCTGTGGCTGCCAGTGGGCGAAGATAAGTCCTTCCGCAAGCGCTAGAGGCGAGCTGCGGTGGGCGGGATGCCTTGTGGGGTCGCGAACTCGTCGCTGCTGGAAAGAAGACGCTTCCCCTCCTCAGCACCACCGCGTTGGCTGCGACTGCGGCTGCGAAGTCTCCGCGGTTCCAGGCTTGAGTTGCGGCGTCGTTCTCGGTAACGCGGTCTTGAGCGGGTTTCCACTCCTTTGACGGCATCCCCGGCGGTCTCGTTGATGACGAGACGTGCCTCGTCCGAGCCCTCCGTGAGGTCGCTCCAGTTGAGGCTCAAGCTGGACTGAAATTCTGGCGCAGTCGAGGGCTCGACTTGCACCGGCGCTTCCTCGGAGCGGGGGCTCGTGGGGAGTGGAACGCTGGTCTTAGTGTCGTTCAAAAATGTGGTTGCCGACACGTTCGAAAGCATGAATGCTGGCGCGTTCGAATCTTCACCCGTGGCCACGGCGGTAGCCGGCGTGGACTGCGAAGTCGTCGCATCCAGCTCAGGCGAGCTTTTCTCGGTGGACTCGGGCGGGGAGGGTACGGTAGACACGGTAGGGCCGACGGCGGGTGTCGGGGTGGGTGCGTTCGACGCTGCAGGTGCAGAGGTGGCAGGGGGTCCGTTCCGAGGGGTCGATGCCAGGGCCGCGAACTCGTTCAGGCTTTGGCTAGCCACGGATGAGTAGGTGCGACGGTGGGTGCAGTCCACCGTTGCGTGGGCCACCCCGGAACATCCCCAACCGGCCGCGCATCCGACGGGGTCGTGTCCGAAAGCGGCCCAGTGGGTACAGTTGGGCACATTGCAAGCCGCCTTGATGTGTCCCTCCCGCTGGCACCGTCAGCATACGCGTCGGAGACCGCGGTATTCAAAGGTTGCCCGATGGCCGGAGACGCGGAGGAAGTTCGGGACAGGCGTCACCTCTTTCATCTCCATGTGTATGTAGCGAGTGTCCGTCCGTAGGTTAGGATGGTCTTGTTACACTCCAAATCAGATGTCCATGCAGGACCTTTCAGTAAGGTGCGAGGGCAGCGGCGAAGGCTTTACTCTTGACGTAGACCGGCAAGAGGAGGCATGTTATGGCTGTGACTTGCGGTCCAACGGGGACGACTGGAACGAAGGCTCCACCGATGCTCAGGGAGCCGGCGTTGACGTGCGGCTCATGGCCGACGACGAGGTGACGGACAATTGGGAGTTGGTTACTCCAGATGCTGTACAGAGAAAAATTCGGCGGTGCCGACAATGAATGTAGCCGCGTCAGAGAGAAATCCACAGACGCGCCCGGCGGGCAGGAGACATCGAAGGTCAGAGCCATACCTCGGCAAACCTCACTCATGAGGGCCCTCACTTACCCTCACTCACCCTCATCTTCACAGGTGAGGTGTGGGTGAGTAAGTTTCTGAACCAGGAAAATTCATTAGTGTGAGGGTGAGTGAGGGCCGTAAGGTCTGTGAGGGCGGTGAGGGCCGTGAGGGCGGTGAGGGCCGTGAGGGCGGTGAGGGCCGTCAGGGCCGTGAGGGCCGTGAGGGCCGTGAGGGCTATGAGGGCTGTGAGGGCGGTAGGGGGTATGAGGGCCATGAGTGCGTGAGGGGCGTGAGGGCGGTGAGTGGCGTGAGGGCCATGAGTGCGTGAGTGGTGTGAGGAAGGTGAGGGCGTGAGGGGTGTGAGGGTCATGAGTGCGTGGGGGCAGTGAGTGGCTTGAGAGGCGTGAGGGCCGTGAGGGCGGTGAGTGCATGAGGTGGTGTGAGGGCCATGAGTGCATGAGGCCCCCTTCAGATCGAGCATCTTTCCCAGCAATTTTGGTGTTAATGGCGGGTTGTTCTCCAGCTTTCCCTAGATCGATACGAATTGCTGAGATCGGGTTTGGCTCGAAATAAGAAGCAACTCGGAGTGATTCGAATACGTTTGAATCGGCTGCATCCAATCAGGGACGCAAAATTTTCACGTGATACCTCGTGCCGGGGATGATGACACCGAAAGACTTGGTTCTGGTTTGAAATCGACCGTTTTTTGGAAATAAACTGTTTCAGAAAGGTGCATTAGTATTCTTAACGAGATTTAAATGCATAAAAACACGTTTATAACGCGTAATTGTGTCTAAATAGTGCAAGAAAAATAAAATTTTATGATGACGATGGCAAATTGCAGCAATTGGTTGCTGCTTGTGATCGCGGGCGGGCCGTTGCTGGCGTTGCGACGTAAAGTTTTTGGGCGAAATAGCCCCATCTGAAGCTGGCCTGAGTGGCGTGAGGGTTATCAGTGCGTGAGGGGCGAGAGGGCTGCGAGGGCCGCAAGGGTGGTGAGGGGCGTGAAGGCGGTGAGTGGCGTGAGGGCGGTGAGTGGCGTAAGGGCGGTGAGTGGCGTGAGGGCCGTGAGTGGCGTGAGGGCTATGAGTGCCTAAGGGCCGTGAGAGCGGTGAGGGCCGTGAGGGCCGTGAGGGCGGTGAGGGCCGTGAGGGCGGTGAGGGCCGTGAGGGCAGTGAGTGGCGTTAGGGCGGTGAGTGGCGTGAGGGCCATGAGTGAGTGAGGGGCGTGAGGGCCGTGAGGGCGGTGAGGGGCGTGAGGGCCGTGAGGGAGGTGAGTACATAAGGGCCGTGAGGTTCAGTGAGGGTCAGTGAAGGGCTGAAGGTGAGTGTGACTGTAAGGGTGAGGGTGAGTGAGGGGCTGAAGGTGAGTGTAGCTGTGAGGGTGAGGGTGAGTGAGGGGCTTAGGTGAGTGTGGCTGTGTTGGTGAGGGCAACTGAGGGCGACCTAAAATTCCGACCTCTGTTCAGAGCCTTCGTTGGCTTGGGGCGTGGGGGGGGGGGGGAGAGACACTTGGTGCATGACGCACCTGCAGCAATTCGGCCAGAGACGACCGGTCCGGGGTCGCAGATGAAAAGGGAATAGCCATCTTGGTCCATTCCAATCTTCGAAGCTTCCAGAGGGTCGTTATAAACCAGTCGCTCCAAGATCACCATGGAGCATCATCGTACTGGAAGCGTTCCACGTCAATCTAAGCGTCTTTGGCACTCTGCATGCAATCAACTTATCAAACATGCCCATCTCCAAGGATCTATTTCAGTTATATTGTTCTTCTTGCGTATTTTATAACAGTAAACATATCTTTCAATGCCTCCAAGCGCCGACACACCATGTAGTGGTGGCACAAAGATGTACGCTTGTTTCGCCGGTGTGCAGACAGCAAAATCTTGGTTTACAAAAAAACGTCTCCAAAAAGGTATGTTCGTCACCAGCGAATTTAGATCAGCTCACCAAGAGCGGAGGGGTTAGGGAGAAATTGCTCATTTTACAGACAAACATGGCGACCATACGGGGAGCGTCCCTAGTAAAAAAAATCATTTGTATGAGAAATTTCTTGTATCCAGTAAACACATATGAATCATACAAGATATATAAGAACATATAAGAACATATAAGAACCATATAAGAATTATATGAGAACTATATAAGAATTATATGAGATATATAAGAACCCCATAAGAAACTTATAAGAAACTTCCCACTAGTTTCTTATATGGTGCTTGTATGTTCTCATATGTCTTATATAGTTCTTATATAACTCTTATATAGCTCTTATATGGTTCTTATAGGTTATTATACGGTTATTATATGTTCTTATATATCTTGTATGATTCATATGTGTTTATTGGACACAGAAATTTCTCATACAAATGAGAATTTTCAATAGGGGTGGCGCTACTTTTCCAGGATCCAGTGACTTTAGTAGCGACTACAGTTCCCATGATCCATGCATGCAGCGGCGGCATAACGAAGCTAGCAGGTGAGATCGGTCTATTCATCAGCTGAATACTAAACGATCTAGGAACCCTACTGAAAATTCCATCAAGGTACGTAATTTGGGAAACTGACTGCCAGTGGAACGTGATGGACCATCAGACGTCATCTGATGGTCCATCAGATGACGTCTGACTGCCACTGCCAAGGGAATTTCATCAACAAGGGCAGCATTTATATAAGAGTTGTGGAGACTGAAGAAAAGACAGCCGCTTCACTGGTGTCTACGCCCGTTCTAACCCGTGCTCGTCCTGAGCGCGCGCTAGCTTGACCCACCTCACGAGCCACCTTTATTGTCGTCCTTTTCAATCCCCACATCATTCCCCCTCTCGGGGGGGGGGGGGGGGGCGGAGAGTTTCTTCGTCAGGTGGTTTTCGTTGGTCCCCTCCCCGAGCACACGCCATGATTGTGGAGTTTTTGGCAGGGAGCGTAGTGATGCCGTGATTCCAGTCACTGCACAGCCTCCGTCGACGATAGGGTTGCGTTGGGAGCTGTGCCTCGGCAAGCGATGCAAGGGTGGCCAGGACAGACGTGCTTTCCTGGTCACCACTCGTCGGTGGGGGGTGGTTGGTGAGGTCGTGGTGATGGGCGGTGGCCTCCCCAAGAGATGGCTTCTATGTGGCGAAAGATCTCTTGTATGTGAACGTAGCTCGACGGTTTAGGTATTATTTTGCTTGTGAGGCTATAGAGTTTGATGTGGTAGTTAAATTTCATCGTCGCTGAGTCTGATGTTCGCCAGTTCTGGTGGTAAGGGTAGTGTTCGGCGCAGGCGTTCGGGGCAGGCACGGCCAACAATAAGGAGGGCGGCCTCGATGTCGGCAGGTGTAAGGGCCCGTGATCCAGCTCGCACCAGCGCCCGCTGGCGGTCTTCTCGGTCGTGGTGAAGTGCTCCTTGATGATGTTGTTCGCATGAAATGAGTGGGACGCGGCAAAGTTCACAGATGTCGGCCTATTCTTCCTCGTCATAGGCGGCGGGTAGATCTGCAGCACAGCGCTCCGTCAGTGTCCGTCGCCGGAAGGGATGGGGAACGTCTTCTGGCGCAGTCCCTTGTGGCACTTGACGTTGGTGTTCCCAGGCCATCCGGGACGCGAATGTGACCATTCGACCGGCCTCCATCACGCACCAGGTGGCAGCCTGGCAGTGCGTGGCGGT
This sequence comes from Ixodes scapularis, assembly GCF_016920785.2. Classification (NCBI taxonomy): domain Eukaryota; kingdom Metazoa; phylum Arthropoda; class Arachnida; order Ixodida; family Ixodidae; genus Ixodes; species Ixodes scapularis. Next base: position 76,142,774 of record NW_024609837.1, read on the forward strand.
TGCTGACGGCGGTTATGTCGCCTGGCGCGGCGCGAGTGGCCCCGTGGGTTGAATTGGGGGCGTAGGGGGGATCGGGAGCGGCTCCGAGAGCGTCGGAAGGAATGGGTGTTGCTGCGTCGAGGTGGCATGCCTGGATAGAAAATAACCATGAGCAACAATCTTTCGTGTGGCAAAAATTGACGGGGGACTGTGTTTCTTAGGACATCCCTAAAGGGTGACATGTCTAGAAACAAACGGCTTCAGATCACAAATGTTAACGGGTCCAGTTAACGACCCGTCTTCGACATGTCGTAACCTATACACCAAATGTGATACCCGTGAAACAACTTCCAAGGGACCTTCCCAACGAGGAGCTAGTGATGCCGCGAATCCCTTTGCTGCATTACTAAGCGGGTGCACGCGCCGGAGAACGCAGTCGCCTATTGAAAATTCTAGGGATCTCCTGCCTTGGTCATATTGGTTCCTCTGATCGAGCTGCGCTAACTCAATATTTTGTCGAGCCACTCGCACAGCGTCGGTGATTTTATCACGAAGTTGTTCAGCGAATCTCGCGTACGAGGTGTTTGGTCTTCGATTATCGTCGGAAAAGCTGTTCTCGAGGGGAAATCGCAGCTCGCGTCCGAAGTTTATTTGGGAAGGTGTGAACCCTGTCGTACGGTTCTCCGTAGTTCGAGTGGCGAAAGCCATTTCCGGGATGTAATTGTCCCAGTCTTTATGTCTCTCGGTGTATACCACTAGCATTGCTTTGAGGTTCCGGTTGACCCTCTCAGCTATGTTGGCTTGAGGGTGGTAAGGAGTGGTGCACTTGTGCTGGATGCCCAGTGTTGCGCAACAGTCCTCAAAAACCTTACTTGTGAAGTAGGATGCGTTGTCGGAAATTAATTGGGAACAGAACCCGAAGCGGGTGAAGGTGTCCCTCAATTTGTCCCAAATGGTCCTGGAACTCAGTTGGCGGAGAGGGTGAAGCTCCACCCACTTTGAGAAGTGGTCGGTGACTACCAGGAGATACCTGTTTCCTTTGGGGCTGCGTGGAAAGGGGCCCATTATGTCACATGAAACAATCTCCCATGGATAACGACTTTCCACTGACTGCATCAAACCAGGGGGTTTACCTCCCCTGGGTTTGGCTTGTTGGCAACGTAGGCAACTGCGTGTGTAGCGGAGAACATCCTGGCGCATCCTCGGCCAAGTGGCAACGCGACACAGTTTCTGGTAGGTTTTCTGACCGTCACTGTGGCCCGCTAGCGCACTGTCATGAAAATACCGGAGGAAAGTTTGCCTTAATGTACGGGGTACGACCACACGAAAAGGGGACGTTGTGGGGTCGGCTTCGTCTGCCTGCGGTATGTAGCGAAGGAGGAGTCCATCCTCGCTGTGTACATATGCGTCTACCGACCCATACGTCCTGGTTCCATCGGTTTGATGGGGCTGAGTCAAGCACCGAGATACCTTTTGGCACATGTCGTCTTTTTGCTGGGCTTCTCGTAGCTCGTCCCGGCTCACAGAAAGACCCCAGGAGACTTCAGCGTCAGCAACAGCGATGAGTTCCGCTGTGTCATCCGCTTTTCGGGGGGGTAGGGGTGCTCGTGACAGGGCATCTGCTGCGACATTGAACCTTCCCGGTTTGTATTCAATGGAAAAATCATATTTCTGTAAAGCCAGAGCCCAGCGGGCAAGGCGTCCAGCGGGGTGTTTAAGGTTTTTCAGCCATGTTAATGCTTGATGGTCAGTCTGGATGGTGAAGGTCGCTCCATCTAGGTACATGTCAAACTTTCGCAAAGCGAATATTATAGCTAGACATTCTTTTTCGGTTACCGTATAGTTACATTCGGCCGCGGTGAGAGTATGACTCGCGAATGCAACGGGCCGCAACGCTGCGTTATGTTCTTGGAGTAATACTGCACCTATACCGTAATCACTGGCATCCGTTTGGAGGACGAATGGAGCATTGAGATTAGGAAGTCTCAGAGATGCAGTATCCGCAATAGCATTTGCTAACGCTTTAAACGCTTGTTCCTGAGCGGAAGTCCAGGTCCATGGAACTTCCCGGCGTAATAGCTGGTGAAGGGGCCGGGCCAAATCAGCGCAGTTGGCAATAAACTCGCGGTAGAATCCCACCATGCCAAGGTACCGTTGTAAACTTTTTTTGTCTCGTGGCTGGGGAAATTCTATAATTGCTCTGAGCTTCTCTGCTTGCGGCTGCAGCGATCCTTGGTCGACCACGAAGCCAAGAAGCTCCACTTTGGGTGATGCAAGTTGCACTTTTGAAGGGTTAATCGTGAGACCAGCTTCACTCATGCGCTTCAGGACGACCTGTAAATGGTGAAGGTGGTCCTCGATAGTACTAGAAAACACTACTACGTCGTCCATGTAGGCCATTGCATAGTTAAACTTTGCATCACCCAAGACTGTATCCATGAGCCTCTGGAAGCTCGCAGGGGAGTTAGATAGGCCGAAGGGGAGTCGGACAAATTCGAACAGACCCCTGGGGCAAACAAATGCTGTTTTAGGGACGTCATCTGTTGCTACGGGAATTTGCAAAAATCCCCTACTACAGTCGAGGGTTGTGAATATCCGTGCAGACCCCAGTGCATATAAAACAGACGAGACTGATGGAAAGGGGTATGCATCTCGCTTCGTGACCGCGTTCAGAGGACGGTAATCTACGCAGAGGCGTGCGGTGCCATCCTTCTTGGGTGCTAACACAACCGGAAAAGCCCATGGACTTTTCGAGGGACGGACGGCTCCGGTCCGAATCATCTCATTCAGTGCTCCGTCCAGGAGTGTGCGTTTGTGAACACTTAGGGGCCGCGCGTTAAATCGGATAGGCGGAGTGTCTCCAGTATCAATTCGGTGTTCGAGGATGTTAGTCCTCCCAGGTGTTTCTGTAAACATATGTGAGAAATTCTCCAAAAGCTTCGCTATACGTGAACGGTCCGAGTCGGTGCCAGAAAATGACTTCATTGCCACGTGCAGATACCCCGAGGAGGGGAATCTCTCACATATTGTACCCTCTAGAGGACGAGCTGCCGTAGGCATTGGTCTGACTGCAAACTTGAAAGTAGCGGACTGCGAGCCATATCGATATTCTTCTGCTGACAAATCTAGGACTATTTTTTCCCTGGAGATGAAATCTCGACCGAGAAGAATAGGGCAGGCGAGACCCGGCAGATATGTGAAATGTTGTCGACATTGTCGCCCATCAAAGCTCAGCTTCAGTCGAGCTCCTTCAGTGACGGAGATAAGTTGGTCAGATGCCGTACGGAGCTCTCTCTGAGAACGCCGCATTGAGATGTTCCGGTCTTTGCACAATTTTCTAACGAAGTCTCCAAAAAGTGAAATTGCAGCTCCGGTATCCAAGAGAGCTGCGATCTGTTGACCGGCAATGTTAACCACAATGTAGGGTTCTGTTATACCTCTACTTTCGTGACGCATAGCGTCAAGGGATGGTATAAAGTACGTGACTGGACGGAACCTATAAATTCGAAGTAGCTTGTCATAGACTTTCAGCCGACTCACCCATGATACCATGGTCGCTAGGATTCCCAAGATCAATGAAATGCTGAGGATTGTCACGTCTCGTAGACCCGCCCAGGTCACCGTTCGGTAGTGGGCACGGGGTTCCGGTTGGACCGCACGGGCCATACACTTGTCTACGGGTTTTCCAGAAGGCCGCGCTGGTGTGGTCGCATCAGCCATTTTTCTGGCATGTGGGTGGACGACGGGCGGCCACGCCGCTGCCACTTCCTGCGAGCAGCCGTCTCGTCACGTCTGTTCTCCGGAGTTGTCTCGTCGGGGACCAGGACGCCACCGAGAACCGCTCCGTGGGAAGCCTCGGGGAAAGCACCGGCGCTGGTACTACCGGAGGCATCTCCGCGAGCGCCGCCGAGAGCGTCACCGCATAATCCGTGAGCGGGAGCGTCATCGGGCGCTCGAGCGGGCGCCACGCCGAGACCTGGGGCATCTCCGCGAGCGCCTGCGAGAGCGTCGCCGCGTAATCCGGGAGCGGGAGCGTCATCGGGCGCTCGAGCGGGCGCCACACCAGGTGCTGCAACATCGGGCTCATCACAGGAGGCCCCCGGCGGGGCTGCTCGTGAGGCTGGGCCGAGATTGCTGAAGAACCGAGACGGTGGGGTGACCGAGGGCCTGTAACAAGGAGAAGCCACCGACAGACAGGGCCCTGCTATCGGCGGCCTACCTCGTTTCCCGAATTGTCGTTTGAAACCCGCCGGGTGCAGTCCCGGCGAAAGTGGCCGAGACTTCCGCACCGGAAGCAGCGGAGAGTAGCTGAGGTGGCCCTTGGGTATCGCTCTCTGGATGGGGCTTGGTATTGGCGGCCATGCTCGCGGACTTGAGCACCATCGCCCAGTCCGTGGGTGTAAGGGTCCAGCGCTCGGGGTACCCTTCCGGGGAGAACTGGCCGTGACCCATGCTCGTCCATGGATTGCCTGGTCGTGCCTGTCCAAGCGCAGGACGGTTCCAGGCAAGCCTCCGGCGGTGGAGGAGGCCGATATCTTAGTTCGGCCAGGATGTCCGCCTGGATCTGGTGGGCTGCTTGGGCCAACTCGTCCAAACTCCGGAACACCCGCCCACGCAGGTAGGGATGAAACTGCGGGTGGCTTTGCCGGATAGCCCGCGACACCTTGTCTGAGTCGGACGCACTAGGGTCAGCCCTGTCATAGAGAGTTTGGAGCGCCCGAACAAACTCGACTAGGGACTCGTCGCGGTGCTGAGTGCGCGCCCTAAGCTCATCGAGCATTCGCGCGCCGTAATCGGGAGGCAGAAATTCATTTTTGAACTGCTCCGAAAAGTCTTGTAGCGTCGAGAAGGGTGATTGTCTCCGACGCCATGTCGCGGCGCTTCCCGTGAGGGCGATCGGCAGTACGCGTGATAGAAGTTCAACCTCAGACATTTCAGACACCGCCTGGTATTCACGCAATTCGTCAAGAAAATCAACAACCGATTTTCTATCTGCGTAGCCTGAATATTTCGGAATCTCGGCATGTAAACGCAATGTCCCCGTCCGAGGTGTTGGAACTAAGGGTGGTAGCGGACGGCGTTGTTCCTGCAGGAGCCGCGACATCTCCGCCAGGAACAATGCCATTTGTTCTGGCAATGGGCCCAACGCGGTGAGAGGTGCAAGCGGCACCGGTGGGGAAAGGCTCTCAGCGGGCAATGGAACCTCCAAGTCTGCTGTGGGTATATCAGAGCCCGGTCGCAAGTCCTCCGCTCCATCACCAGTCGCGGTAGCACGAGCTGTGTTCGCTGCATTGGGGCGGCTACGGGATCGCGTAAGCGGGGGCGAAGTTGACATTTTAACGGTCACTATAACAAGCTCGGCGGTGAAGTAATCCAATGTCTGTATAGGCGCAGCGACTGCGAAGGCCTGCTAAACGTACCTGACTGTACGGGAATCTGGGTTCGGGCCCCACGCTGTGGCGCCAATGTGGAGACTGAAGAAAAGACAGCCGCTTCACTGGTGTCTACGCCCGTTCTAACCCGTGCTCGTCCTGAGCGCGCGCTAGCTTGACCCACCTCACGAGCCACCTTTATTGTCGTCCTTTTCAATCCCCACAGAGTAAAGCTATACGCACTCATAAGTATCGCCAAATGCCTCAATAAAACAAAATGTTCGAGAAAAAAAAAAAAGAAAAAAAAAAGCAGGACCACCGTGGATCGAACCCGCGACCACTTCGTACAAATCGGATACTCTAACCGCTATGCTACGCCGCTTCTTAGAGAACTAGATTTCACCATCCGTTTTATACGAGATTCTTCGGTTGCAAATGCAGTTAAGACTTCAGCATGTTATGCAAAGCACTCGTACATCACTCGCCGTACTTCACTTCTACTCACCTGCCATGTAGAGCACTTTCGCGTCGTAGAACGATCCTTTTGTTCGCGCGTCACCGGCCCAGTAGACCTGGCTCCAGCCAACCTTGTCGTCTTCAACTACACCGCTAAAGTCCTTTACATCGTCGGAACTCACAACAGACTGGGTCTTGTCGAGTAGAAATTCTACTAAAACATAAGACATTGTAGAGCCCGGGCAGGATCGACAGGTTGGAGCAAGCGGGCAAACAAAACGAGTCGAGAGCGATCGTTTATGAAAGCTCGGCGAAGCCTCTATGGGCGAAGCGAAGTGCGAAGTGTCGTTTTCGGCGCTTCGGCGGGCTTCTGATCAAGGTTGTCGGTCGGTTCCGTGTAATATCTCTAACGTCAGCGGTTTTATGGGCTCACGTCCCGAAATCGTTTTCTCGTGCATAGATTACTTTTCGTATTCATAGATTTGACGAAATAGTGGTATCCGAACGAACTTTACGTCCTTTGACCGTACGTCTGTCTGCACGTCAAAGCTTTCTGACGTACAGTCAGAGACAATCGATGTACAGTCAGAATCACCACCAGGACATCCTGATGGCATTTCGCGGCGGCCGATTGCCACCAGGAAACCATCAGAAAGCCGACAAGCGGGGTCTGACTGGAGTTTGACTGTCGGTCAGAGTAACCTGTTGGTCAATCAGACATGCTTGACGTACAGTCAGGCACAGTCAGCGGTCCACTAGAAAACATTGACTGCCAAACAGGGTTACATTGATGGATTTTTCCTTCGGGAAGCGTGAGATCTGTTAAACATTTTCGAATATTCTCCTACCTTGTTGTCCGTGTAGCATTTATGCTTTCTAGCACTAGTGACATCACCAAGCTCGAAAGGCTTGAAAAGACGAAGCCACCAGAAGTCGCTTGGAACTCAACGAGCAATTCATGTTTGTAAGCAGTGAAACACACTTATAGACATTTTGCATACTGTCGCCGCCGTCTTGAATATCCCCACTTCCGGTATGGGCGAAAACATAGGTTTTCCGTCGCCAGGCCAATGGAATACATTTAGCACGTCAGCTTATCCCTCACCCATTCCTGCTTTGCCTCAGTCACGGCTTGTGGTTTGGGCGCCGTGGGACCCTGGAAGGCAGGGAGCCAGCCTTTGGGGGGGGGGGGGGGAAAGCGCTTTATTCGAGCTCCAAGTGTTGCTTGAGTCAGCTCCAGCCCAGAACTGCCCGTCTTGTCGATTCTTCCTTCCGTCGTCACGTCGCCCTTCCTCGACGCGCCAATCAGCGCACAGCACGGGTAACAAAAATATAACAATCACAAAACCTGATAACCCGTCGGCGAAGGCGCTGAATCTGCTGCCTCATGCATGCCACATGCATGACACGCCCCCCCCCCCCACCCCCCCCCCCCCCCTTTTTTTTTTCTTTTCCAATAAAAAGAAAATCGTAATAAAAAGAAAATCGTAAATAGGCACACGGTCTCTGATCCTAGGTCTCGGGTTCACCTGGCAGTAATGGCACTCTTTGCAGTATTTAATTATCTACTCCTGCATGTTCGGCCATTAAAACGAATTCTTTATTCGCTGTTGCGGTTTCTTTCCCGCAAAATGCCCGCCAACTGGTTTGTCATGGGCTACTTCTAACACTGTCTTCCGCCTGTTTTCCGGTAAAACTAACTGCTTCACAGTTCTGCCATTAATTTTTTCTTTATGGAACAGCATTCAATCAATCACTTGCATTCCATGAGTCCCTTTTTTCGCCTGTAGCCACAGTGGCTTCAGCGACTCGTCGTTCTTCTGCTCTGTTCAAAACTGAAGGCAACTTCCAGATTCAATTTCGTGTACGTTACTTCGCTCGTCCTCAGACTCTACAGTCTCGTTTTCTCCCTCCGACTGTGTGCTCACCACACATGCCTCTATCACAGGACCTTCCTTCAAGACTGTAGCTTCACCAGGAAGATCTACCTGATCTGCCAAGGGCATTTCCTGTTCCACTCCTCTTAATGTTACTAAATCCTCAGGTGTGAGTAGTGCGTCAACTTCTCCGGCAAGCTGCTCGGTTACAGCACAGAGCAGTAGTGTATCCACTCCAGTGTCAAGTGCATTGCTACCAAGTCGAAACGGGACATACATGAGATCGGCCTCCACCTCGTGGCCGAAAGCGCCCTTCAACCGAACCTTTCCCTTTTGATTATCATCCAAAATGGTGGCCATGGACCTTCGAACCACTGTAATGTCTGCACCCGAATCAATCCTGGCATTTATGTACTTGTTTCCTGAGCGGAGTTGCACAAATCGTTCTCCGTCCAGCACTTGGTGTTGTTCAGCCAGCGCTTTATTTTTTTATTGGATACGCCTACCAATGGGCTGAGGACGAGAGTGAACAAAAATGTGTGTAAAAAACTTGCTCAAGCTTAATTTCAGAATAATTCAATGTACCCTGTTTAAAGATATGTGCACACGACGCCGGTGACACAATCGCGAGCAAGTGCATTTGAGCGGCCTTTTTAGGGAACTAACGGTAGTGCATACCGGGCGCTCTCGAGACGTCGCTCTCTTTCTCTTTTGAGCCACACTAACACTGCCCAAGCATCACACACAAAAAAAAATGAAAGCCGTTCACAACTCACTCTAACGCTGGATTAGAGCGCAGCTTTTGAGGAGAAGGATGGAAGGGTACTGACGGATAGATGACTCCCTGAAGTAACGTGACCTTGGGGGGGGGGGGGGGGGTCACGTGACATCAGGGGCGGGGGGTTACCTGAGGGTAACTCTCATAACCCTTGTGACCCTCGTGAGGGTAACCCTTTTGAGGGTAACTATCCCTCGTAACCCTCGTGAGGGTAACGCTCGTGACCCTCGTGAAAGTAACCCTCGTAACCCTCGTGAGAGTAACCCTGGTAACCCTCACGAGGGTAACCCTCATGACGTCATTATGGGAAACTACCAATAATGCTTGCATGTTTCATGTAACTCGCATGTTGCATGCAACGCGCTGGTTGCATGCAGCACTTGAGTTGCATGCAACGCGCGTTGCATGCAACGCGCAGTTACGCCGGCGGCGACAACTGCACAACCTCTTAGACGCTGTCTAAGGCGTTGTGCAACTTCTCGATGACAAAAAAAAAAGAGTGCCTTGTTGTCGTCTAAGTGATAATGACGTTTCGCCCGTACTTGTATGGTAGTCCATTCCGCGTGGTCACAGATCACCACTCGCTGTGCTGGCTCGCGAAGCTAGGTGCCTCTAGATGCCTCGCTCGCTGGAGTCTCTGACTGCAATAATTTGACATGACAATTACGTACAAAAGCATTCACAAACAGAGTGACGCCGACTGTCTGTCGAGAGCCTCCGTCGAGTCGCCACCTGCTAGAACCGAGGACGAGGATGACGTAGGTTTTCTTGGCGCAGTCCAGGTAGCCAACATCGCATTACTTTAACGTCATGACCGCAAATTTTGTGCCGTGATTGAGCACCTGGAAGGTCAAGGAAGTACACCCTTCTCCCATTTTATTCCAAGGTTTGTCAAGCTTCGACATTCAACGAGGTGTTTTCTGAAAAAAGAACTTCGGGAAGAGCAACACCGAATGGCTACTGATAATTCCTACTAGTCTTCTGGCAGAAATCTTCCAAGCCTTCCATGACGACCCAACGGCTGGGCACCTTAGCTATGGGAGGACGCTCGCCAGGATTCGGGAAAAGTACTGCTGACCGAGGCTACCGAAGACCGTTCATGTCTACACTCTATTGTGCCACGAGTGTCAGCGACGCAAGAAACCATCGACGAAAGCGTCAGGACTTCTGCATGCGATTGCTCCACTATCCACGTCGTTTCATATCGGAAGAAATTTCAATTGCTCTTTTGCGCCATTAACGCCGGGAAACCGCTGCATAATCGGTGCCTGAGATCATCTAACGCAGTACGCCGAAACGAAAGCACTTCCTTCAGGAACGGCTTTAGAAGTCGCCAAGTTTTTTTATCGCGTCCATCGTCATCTGCCACGGCGCTCTCGAAGTTCTGATTACAGATCGACGGTCATCGTTCATTGCACAGCTATCGCGAGAGATCCTTCGTCTCAGCCACACCAACTGCCGACGAACCAAAGTATGCGATCCTCAAACTAATGGGCCGACAGAAAGCCTAAACAAGATCATCGCCGAGATGATGACACTAGACGTAGGACGACGGGGTCCTGCCGTATGTAACATTCGACTACAACAGAGCGGTCCAGGAGACCACTGGTGTTACACCATTCCACTTGGTGTATGGTCGCAAGGTGACCACAATGCTTGACGCCATGCAACTTCACGCGCCAGCTGGCGGCGGAAGTGATGACCCCCAAGAGGTTGCGCAACGAGCAGAATAAGTCCGTTAGTGCGCCTGACTCCGGATCGAAGACCAGCAAAATGCCGACGCTGGCCGTGTCAAGCTTCGTCGTCTGGAAGTTCACTTCCAGCCCGGAAATCGGGTGTGGGTGTGGACACCGATACCACGACGTGGACTCAGCGAGAAGCTTTTAAATGGCTACTTTAGACCGTACAACGTCCTTCGACACCTGGAAGATCTCAACTACAAAGTGGTGCCCGACGGAAGGCGCGCATCATCGCGACGCCGATCGCGACCCGAGGTGGCTCACGTCGTTCGACTCAAGCGATTCCACGCTCGATAGGACCGTGGAACTCATGTGTTCTAAGGGACTGTTGAGATTACAGTTCTTTTTATTTGCTTTGTTTCGCTTAGTTTTATGAGGGTCGGGGGGATGCACTTTTTAAAGTGGGAAGTAATTCCGCGCGTGCAGCTGCCCAACTACGGAGCGCGCCCATCGCCTAACGGTTACGCAAAAAGCCGAGGTTTGATGCCTGGCCACGGACACACCCGTTTGGGATTTCATTAATATCGCGTTGTGGTAAATTCGAGAACCTTGCTGCCTAGTCGAGGTTAGTATGTTCTACGCGCCGAACTTTCTACGCCAATTGTTCGAGAAGCCCACGCGTCTACATAAGGGGCTCCGCGTGGCGAGCCGGAGTCAGTCTCGCCCCAGCTTTCGATCCTTCAGTCTCGCCGACATCGACACCTGCGAGGCTAACCTTCGTCTATTTTGTTTTGCGCGCAAGTTCGCATGCATTAAAACGTTCAGTTTTCCCAGTTATTTGCCGCCTTAATATTTTTAATCCGTTACAATATACCAAGAAGTTGTCCAATTAGATCAAAGATGGTGGAAAACGATCCAAAGCTAGACGAGAAAAAAAGTTTGGAGGGATAAGAGAAGTGTAAGGTGTACGTGAGGGAGGATGAAAAGCTAAAGATGAGGTAGGGTGGTGATTTGAGCCAGTTCGCAACAGTTAAACATGATGAAAAACAGCCTCAGATAAACAGAAACGAAGAGCGGATAAAGAATATGACAGACAACGGCTGACTCGCAATTGAAGTGTATTTAAAGGAAAGTGAACCAAAGAAACTTGTTAAACGGATTACACACATACAGATTAAAAACACATGCCCACCAGGCGACCAGATGTGCAGATATATGGCCTCAAAACTTCACCACACATGTTCAAATTCAGATACCCTGCCTCCAACTCAGATAACGCCGCCCATGGCTCACTGATACACCTTTCTGCCTTCGAAGAGATAATGAACGCTTCAATTATCTCTCGAGTCATCTTTTCCCGGTGTCTTCCTGCAACAGTTACGTCACCCAAACAGGGGAGACAAGAGCAATCATTTGCGATGTTAGGCGCTAAACAAGCTGCATCTAAAGCGCTTCGTCATTGCGCTCGTGGTCCTTGTGGGTTTGCGGCTATCGGCTAAACAAATAAGCGCAGAATCGCGGCACATTCGCTGTGCGCGATCGGTTCAGTCGCTGATCTCCAGTACACAGGCGAGAAGCGTCGTGACCATGCGCTTGTGAGTGATTGCGCAATTGCGCAATCACCGCCCCATCAGCGTCGAGTGAACGTGGCCTCGCGCATGACGTCATAGCTGAACCAGCCAATTAGCATCGAGTTAGGAAGCGTGACGTCATCTCCTGTCTCACTAATCAGCATCGAGTTAATCGGCGGCTTCACTTCTCGGTTTCACAAATTTCTAGACCCCTGACGAGACCAAGCGCGTTTCACGCAAAAGGTGTAGTTCTAGAAAAGCACACTATTTATGATCGAGTGGAACGAGCTTGAGCGCTTTATGTGCACCATTGCTTTGCCGCTTGGGAACACTGGTTACTGCGCTTTTCCGGTGGGCAGAGTTGCTTGTTTTTAAACGACACGATCATCCTCATTACGTCGCTCCTCTCGTGTTGGAGTGGTGTGACGAAAAACAAAAATATAAAGATTGAAGAAAAAAATGTTTTCGCGTTATATATGTATTAATGCAAGTTTTATTCATATTCAAAAATAACTTAAAGCAATTCACTTTATGCACTTCGTTTGCTCTGATGCTTCATGAGTAGCCATTTCGATGGCCTTGCTTCTGAACGCGTATCTTTTTGCTGCAAAGAATTTGGACAGTCAATGTTTTATATATAGGAACCAGTAGGAACGACCCCCCGTACGATGCGATGACGTCACAAACAAGCCATGCATACATTTTGATATCTTCTTTCTTGTCCCTAAAAAACGAACAAAAAACTTGCTTTTGTTTCATTTATTTTATTGTGTAAAAAACAAAGAAGTGCGTTTGTGCGTGACAAACTTGTAAAGGTGAGCGTTCCCTATCTAATGCCGCACTTCGACGATCAATTATTTAAACGAAATCTTCGTGTGTCTGTCACCGCGCGCATTAGCGCCTGCAGGCCACGTTCGTGCAGGTACGAATCAATTAACGAGGGATAGATCCCACAAGCGTGCCAACCTTCAAGGCCGGCGATAATTAGCTTAACGGATTATAGATTAAGGCTCCCTTTAAACTTGCAGCGGCACCAAATCTTTACGGAATGTGAGCGCACCCGGAGCGCCACCGAGCGGTTTTTTCTGCGCCGGCCGATTTGCGCAGAGCCGTTGCGTAGAAGGTTGTTTGGTATACGCGTTTTGAAGTAGTGGAAGAGCCACGTCGGTTAAGTACCCTCAGTCCTGAAAGATAAATCGTTGAAAAGTGGGTTGTAAAAGGTTCCCGGAAGGGAGCGAAGACCCGGACCAGCAATTTACTAAGGAAACGCGGAACCGTCTTTTAGAGGGACAGCTGTTACCGTTCATTCACACTGGTAGCGGATCCGCGTTCGCAAAGCGGCTGCGAACGCGGTTGTATAAAAATTCAGTACAATTGCACGCGCACTCGATGTCATTGAGTGCACGTGCAATTGTACTGGATCATTCTACAATTTAGAAAGAATTAATGGGGAATTGCAGAACGATAGCAGTTAATAGAGAGTTTTAGGGAACCGTTTTTGCACATCCGATACGGTACGATGGGCCCTCCGGTACGAACTGCGCATGCGCTGTCTTCTGCGACCTTACCGTAATGCGCTGGTGGAACCGTAAGGCACGACCGGCACCACCAATGGCCGACATGGACAGTCTCGCTTGGTTGGCAAAACGGCTATTTCGCTGGCGGAGAGAGCGTGCCGGGGCTCCAAACATGAATAAAATAAATCGTGGCAGTGTCTGGCAGGAGCGCCATGTGTGACAGCAAGTCCATAAAGTTTGAGTCTGCAAATAAGAAAAATAATAAAGAACAAAACGCTATAGGACTTTTTCAATAGAAATAAATTGATGTTTAGCGTGCCCAGAGGTCGTCTGCTGGGTAGCTCAGTGGATTGGAGCGCCGATTTATTGAGCTCGTAGAGGACCGGTAATAGAGCGTTCGAATCCCGCTAGCGCAGACACCTTTTTCTTTTTTTACATATTATATATAATAAGTTTTTTTTTTGTTCTTTTTATACAAACATTGGATGTGCATTTTGAGCACTTATCACCCGTTTTTTACAGCTGCTGTTATGACTGAGGATTATCTGTAGTGGCAACAGAGTGAGCAACAGCCTTCTGCATCAAGGCTCTGGATACTTTTTAGTTTAAAAATGTTGCATGAATTAAAAATTTATGTACAAATGCTAATCACATATATCCTATAAAACGAACCCTTTGAATATTGGGTGATAGTTTTAATAAGTGTACAGCAGTAGAGTTACAGGTTTTCCTTTATATTTTCTTCGTGGTCGTACCGTGCACGGCCCAACGATCGGTACTCGGGCGTACGACCGTGATCGTCTGCTATCTGTACCGTAAGAGAGCAACATGAGCGCCGCATCTACCAATGTCCCTCCGCCTCGTCCTCGCGAGCGGTTTACAGCAGTAGACAACATCTTTCTACTTCGGGAGGTGCTAGGCGCTACTCCTTTTTCGCTCTAGCACTTTGGAATGAGGCAGCGTTGAAAAAGAACTTCTCGTTGCGATGAGCGAAAGAACGGATTGACCTCCTCGTAAATAAAAATAGAGATTTGAGACGTACTGAAAGATACGTCATTCCAAAAATATTCACACTGTATGGAAAGAAAAACAGAAATCATTACATTCCTTACTTATTGAACGAACTCCCAGAGTCCCTTATGAATATAGAATCCACTAGGGTACTAAAAAGAAAACTAAGGAATTGGTGTCAAGCATTTGACCTGTACCCAAGTAGCACAACATGCCGGGTTGGGGATGGGGCGGTATTGGCTTGCCGGGATAGCGATACCGGCCAGTACCGGAAACGCCCCAAGGGGCGACATCGGCCGGGCCCAATGCCGGAATCCGGCCGGCACCGGGACCTTATTGGGAAACCGGGATGCCGGGAATACGGGATGTTCCCAGCGAGCTCCCGACACAGATCCCCGGCATGGAACCGGTGGTACGGTAGGAAACCATCAGTGTGCCAGCGTGATTCCGGGTCAGAGCCAGTCCAATTGCGGATTAGTCCCAGCGTAAAAACAGATCAGTGCCAGCGTAATTGCGGGTCAGTGCCCGCGAAATTGCGGATCAGCACCAGCATATGCGTCATTCAGTGTACCCAGCATAGAACCAGCAGAATGCTAGCTGTGTCAGGCTTTAAAACCCAGGAATGACATCCTACTGCATTTTTGAACAGCCAACTTCTCAGTAGATCAAATTGACTTAAACATGGAAATGCTAAATTTCTCAGTCCAAACCATTTTATTGGTTTTCATATCTTTTATAGGTGCTGACCGTTTTTAACATCTTTTTCGGACTTGAACTGAAAAAAGCCGGTTTAGTATTTGTGCAATTTTAAGAAACAATTCTGTGTGACAATTGACTTTCTCCATGTATACAGTATACCCATGGCGATTACTGTATACTCGTTGAGACGACATGTCCCATTCATCTGTCGCCCAGATGCATATTGTAAGTAGTACAAGAAAAGAACATACAAAATGTTTTTTACCGTGACATTCTTTATTGTGACTCGTGCATCCATAGCAGCTAGCTCCTCAGCCAGAGTGTCCCTCATCGTCAAAGGCGGTTGGAACCACCAGTGGAGTGTCCGTCTTTTTAACTCTAGTGCCCTTGCCCGCCTCCCTGGCCGTCAGCCACTTCTGCACCGCGTCCACGCTGCACGAGTGCGACTTTGTATGGCACCTGTAAAGAGAATGGTCAGATCACACAGATTAGTTGAGGGATAGGGGAAGCCAATATCTTGAATATTAGCTACACACAAGGTGCTGTTCAAACACTGCAGTTTGCGAGCGTTTCCTTTGTGTAAATATGGGTCCCTCACCTAGCCTGCAATTCAAAGGTGACAGAAAGAGAGCACCACAGAGGTGGAGATTGTGGGTTTGGCTACCACGCTAAGGTGCAGATTCTACGGAGGCATATGGCTATTTCACGCAACATCCTATTAATCTGAAATGGGGGGCGAGACGGGGTGGGGTGCAGAGATGAGTGGCTAAAAAAAGAGCAAAACTTCCTCAACTGACACTCTACAGACCAAGGCCTCTAAATGGTCGTCATTAGATTTTCAACCTGGAAACTAACAGGATAACAAAACAAGACCAACAAAAACCTTTTTTCACAGTTCCTTCAAAACACTGCTTTTCAGTATGAAGGTTCCGAGAATGCTAACACAGGAGATATTCATAATAGAGAATGCAAGTCAAATTAAAAAAAAAACGAAAAAAAACGACAGGAACTGACGAATTAAATTTTGCATATTGCAAGACTTAACGGGAAACTGAAGCTGTTCTGTATTTGAGGAAGAACACAAAAATCGTCTTGATATGGCCTCCAGGATCACGAATATCGAGTTTATTTTTTCAATCTGGTGCATGGAGGCTGCAGAAATTAATTTCTAAAGTACAGCTGAGGCCCCTCCTTCCCGGGGCGTGACGTCATGCTGGGAGTTTTTGGAAAATTGGATTTGTAAAAAGGTCAGAAATAAATTTGTAAAATTTATTTCTGACCTTTTTCTTGAATTTGAAAAAAGGTCAGAAATAGACGCCACAACTGGCGTCAGTGTGGAAAAATACAACTAGCAAGCTTGCAATTGCACGCGCCGCCCACACGAGCGACACGTGCTTGGCGCCCCAAAGATCCTAGTACGACGTCACGGCTGCTCTGATGTTTTTCGTGTTTTCTCGCGTCTAGTTACACCTTCGGGGAAAACGAAAGCGATATTCAGATTCACAGGACAAAAATACGCCAGAAGTCACCTATAACTCGTTTTTTTGTCCAGAAGTGTTTCAGTTTCCCTTTAATTGTCAACATATTTCAAAGATTGTGCTTGTCTATTGAGCTCCATTAGAGATACCATCAATTTAATAGCTAGTAAAGAATATGCATTACCGATGATCACCTTACACATCATGGCGTCCTTGAACCTTGACTTTCCTTGGTAGCCCAGAAGGGCCGGAGAACTGCTCCTGGACTTGCTTTGAGAACAGGCGTCCCACCATCTCTCGCACCACCTTCTGCAGGTTCTTGCTGTCTCCTAGAGACACGAGCTGCCCCTCCTAGAAAGACAAAATGTGTTCTCAATATGTCAATAAAGTTATTTATATGCAGATACAATGGTATGAACATGTCTCAAGTAAGAGAATGTGAATGCCCAGGTAAATGCAGCAAGCCACACTATACATGCATCAAAATTTTACAATATTTACTAGAGAGAGAATAAAAAATATTAAAATATATGGCAACTCTACTTGTCTTAGACGAAACCAGAAAGATTAAAATATTTCCCTCCATACTCTGCTAAATCTCAATAGTCAGTCAAATTCGTTGCAACGTTCAAATTGTGCAAACGTTTTGATGGATCCTCTTTGCCCATCAGCATCCGCTCAGTAATTTTAATAATGTATGTGGTTCTCAAAACAGTGCATTCAAGTCCCTGCGCATCTTGACTTTGTTAAGGGGGGACATGGGCCTAAATTTTAAATTTTTTGAAAAAATTCATTTTTTAATTTTGAGGTTTTCAGTTTTAGAAACTAATTATACACCCTTACACCAAATTTGATAACCATATGCCAAATAGTTACGTTGATATCAAATATTTTCAACACATTGCGAGGCAGTAACAAAGTAAAGGAGTTACATGTTTGAATGCATTTTTCTCAGTTCCACTTTTTGCTGCAAATTTCATACGAAGGAATCTTTTGTTCAAAGGTGAAAGTATTCTGATACCACAATCAAGATGTTTCTGAACTGAAATTTACTCAGGAATCGGATAATCTACTTTATTTTGTTATAGGTTGAAGTCTTCAGTGATAAAAAACTAAGTTTTCAAAAATTCACAGAGGACAGATATGCATCTCATAGTTTGAGGTAGTAACTCTTCCTGAAATATTTACATTTAAGTTATTAAAACTAGATAGCCCGAGGTCCCATATCCCCCACTTTATATTCAACCAGTCAAAATGGTGCTTAATAGCTTGATTTGCATATCATAGATTTCTTAATGAAAAGTGACACATCATCTTATGCAGGTATGTAAATTTGTCCTAGAGAGCTGGAAGTTTGCACAATACACCTACATCTGAAGCTAAACCTGCCCTGCAAATTTCATTCAGATCACTTGATTAGTTCAAAAGTTTGACCTCTAGCCAGTGTCCCCCCTTAAAGCTTAGTCTAGCTGCCGGTTAGTCACCCTGCAAATTTATCACCTATTTTACGACTTCACGAAGTCTGGAATTGAAAAAGGCATAAAAAGCCAGGAATTGACCAAAACCGTCATCATAGTTGAAAAAAAATGGCAACAGCAGCACAGTATGAGTAGTTACCTTTCCATATTTTTGTTTAGTGCTGACTCAGTGGTGGCCCTGTAGGCCAATGAACCAACTTACTCAGCTCAAGCTCACCTCGTGTAATAATCGCTTGTGCAACTACCGTATGCTATGCCTGGAGACACAGCTACGCATGCACTCACACCCCCTTAATAAAGTAGCGGATGCAACGACAGTTACTCTTTCACCTTGAAAATTTGATTTCCTCTCATAGGGTGACCTTTGGTTAGGACTGGTTAACATCTCATTTTGGAAATGCACTAATAATGTAAAGTAAAGATGGAATTAAGATTTATCTGGCAACCCCTTACAAATTTGTTTGGGCATACGCATATGGTGGGCACGCTCAAAAGCAATTTTAGACCAGGCTAAAAGTTATTTTCAAGCATGTACCTTTACTTCTGTAGCAGATGCCGTAAGCACAAATGAATTTATCGCCCTAAATATTTAGATCTCTTGACTATAGCCTCAAGTGAGAACAGGAACAAAACCAAAAGAAGCCCATAATATACTACAGCATCTCGATCCTTCTGTCAAGCAAGCATTAAACACAAAAAGCACGCAGGCAGGTTTGTGCGTGCTCCACACACATACTCACGGCGAGAGTTGTTGCAGGTGCGGAATTTAACTTCTAAGGATAAAACGGGCAGAATTGTCGTAGCAAATCAGCATGATTTATGATCATTTGCAGGCCGACATATTGTAAGCACCCAAAGGGAAATGTGTTGGGCGATTTTACTTCCCCCATTGTGAAATGTTTTACTTAAAAATATTCCAAGAAGCGGCAGTTGAAAAAGACTTAAAATGACGTTCAATGAGGATGCACATGAAGGCCTCTTGTCTACACGACCTTCGGGTGGAAAGAACTGTTCAAAAATGTAAAGATGCACAAATATTTAATTTTTAGTGGCCACCGTCCATCATTTCTCCCTTCAGTAGCCTCTATGAAACGCAGTTTAACAATTGCAAAAACTTTACGCAGGCTACTAAAGCTGACTTGCAAAACGTGCAACTGGCGTTGCGTCACCTTGACACAATTCTATCGCAGGGTTCAGTTCAAGGGTACCCCTTACAATAAATAGCCTTCCGATGTGCATTGGCTGTGCATGCACTCTGCTGTTATAAATAACAGAAGGCCCGTAATGAAGGGACGGCAACTTACTCATTTTTAATTTGCCACTGACTGTGTTTAAAACATAGTTTGGGTGGGCATCCATTTGAAATATTACGGTAAAAGGCTTCAGTCCACATTCCAACCCCATTTGCATAAATCTTCAGATAACCCAAGTTAAACCAAAAAGTAAGAATCGCAGCCTTATACCCGTCAATATTGTGAAAAAGAGGACACATAAATACCGGCAGTGTCCTGTTGGTGAAGTTCTTCAGCTGCGCTTCTGCAGCACTAAGCTGTTCCATGTTGCGGAGAGGCATCAGGAACAGCTCGGGTGGTTCAGGCCTGGCCAGTTCCTGGGGCGTCACCTGTTCCCCAGGCCTCGCCTGCTCTCCCTGGTGCTTGAAAGACACCACGTGCCCGAGCACCTGCCCAACAGACTTGCAGTTCCCTGTTCTGCTGCTGTAGGTGCCCATTCTGGATGTGCAGGTCTATCACGACCTAAGCAGCTGAGCGTCGAAGGCTGCAAGATAACCAAGGCATAAGAAAGCATTATCCATTTTGCTGATCAACATTATGCACTGATGATGCGAAGAAACTTGTTCAGAAACTTGGGTTTCGGGAAGTTTCAGAAGAACGCTTGAACCTTTCGGGTGTTTCGGATGGTTTGGGTAGCTTTGGAACGGTTGCCAGACACAGTGAGTGTTTCAAAATTTTGTAAAAATTTAAGAGACATTATAATTTGTATGCAATATTCATAAATGTAATAAAAAAAATGTGTTAATCAAATAAACTTTCTGAAAAGGAGACACGACCCCAATTTTCAGAATGTCACAGTTCTGGCTTGTATGGTCAAAATGAATGCTCCCACAAAGTTTTATGATGTTTTTTGACAATCAAAGGAAATAAAAATACTGATTCGTCGGTGACGCACGCGAGACGCGCTGCGCTTGGCTGCGATAAGCACCAGTTTAAAAATCTGATATATAGGTCCGTGCCTATTAGGCCTAGCTTGGTGCCTGTACCCTTGTTGGAACTGCCATTTTCTGAGCTTTCAGGACGGCCTTTTTTTTAAACTATCAACCGTCTAAGAATGGGAGAGAATCCCGTTAAGAACACTTGCCCTGGTATAGAAAACGAAATTGGCTGCAAGCGGCTGCTCTGTGGTCACATGATACCTCGCGCCTAGGCATATGACGCTTTAGAATGAATTGGCACTTCCAAGTAAAGCACAGGTCATCAATTGCACCCCTTGTTAAATAGCAGAAGTTCCCAAAGCAACTTTGTTTTCTATCGTTTCACTTGCAGCATACAGTGTGTAACAGATGATCCACCTTTCTTCGGTTCTGGTAGCAGACGACGCAGCGGCGTCTTGTTTCCCGCAGCAAATGACACTCTAGGGCAGACAAACCCTCCCTCTTTACTCACGTTAGCAGGCGACGTGTCTGTTAAAGAAAGGTCAGCCCCCTCAGTACAAGCCTGCCGAGATCTCAATCTCACAAAACACCAAAATCGGGCCATTGGTACAACATTTCAAGGTACAAACAGAAGCTGCACAGCACGGCGCCGAAGCGAACTTGCTGCACCTAAAAACAACACTCTAAGCTGTCCGTCGAACCTCTCCAGAGTAGGACAGCACCACGGCCGTTCTTGGCAGCATGCAATGCTTTCCCACAGCATTACGAGAAAGTTTTGTGACCAGTAGCGTATTGAAGAACTCGGTCACTACTGTAATTGTGCATGTGTCACTACGAAGATTATGGAGCTAACTAAATTGAGCAACTGCCGCAAGCTAATCGGGTCAAGCATGCTAACAGAGGGCAGATCAAAAACGTGTGCTAGCACATTATCAGGACTTTAGATGAAAAGAAAAAGTACAAAATAATACTTACTGTATTTCTGCAAACTTGATGCTCTGAACGAAGGCCAGTCAGAGTCTGGTGCTTGGCCCGGTCGCACACGAGACAAGATGTCCGCCCCAGGCATTTTGCTTGGCCACCCGCCGTTGTTTCATACTCAAGTCGAACCACAACAGAGGGACGGACGCCACCGTTATTTCGTCATTCTCTTCGATGAACTGTACTCCTCCTCACTAGAATAAAAGGCGTGGTCAGACATGATGTTCATTCAAGTAACTTCACACTGACAGGTCTTCGCAACCTTTAGCATATATTATAATAACTCCATGGCTATATCTCCATGCACGGCCACATTGAAACACGACGGCGTCGCATTCCGGTATACGCCAAGTAATAAAAGTAGCAGTAAAAGAGAAAAACGGTGCTCATTTCGCGTAAAGGTCTGTTTACACCATGCTTTGTAGCTTTTTACTTGCAACGGTTTCGTGCAATTAGCTTATTTACATCCAGTTTTTCAAGCAATGGCAATGGCGTTTCGACTATACTCCATTCATTTTTAAGCTGAGACTAGAAGCTCCGCCTTCAACGCAAGCTTTCTGCCCTTGCTAACACAAGTGCGATCACGCAGGCACGCGCAACCAAAGCACTGCAGAAGCCAGCGAGCTCGCACTGAAGGCGGAGATTCTAGTCTCAGCTTAGGGGCGAACGGAGTATACATTCCTTGCATATGACGACATACTAGGTAAGGACGGGGCCCTGTGCCACGCCGGTGGTGGACTTCACAACGCGCGGTTGTGCTTACCAAGGCGTAGGATGCCGCCAACTGCCTGGACATACCGTAGAATACCGTGCATCCGCCCATTCCACATTAAGCGCCCATTACCAAATTTGTGAGATCTGAGAAAATACGCACAGTACATTTATATGTAAAATTGACGACCGGACAAGCACCTATCCCCCATTTTTTTGCGATTATTTCCAAAGTTTGAGTGCGTGCTTGCCCGGTATTTAACGGTACACCGTATTTTCATAGAATGAACCTAGTTTTGTTTGATGTGAACTCGGAAAAACGAGTCGAGCTTACGATGATGACGGTTAGCCAATACGTGCGGAATTTTTCAGCATTGGTGCGATTGCGCTACGAGCAGAAAGTTTCGATATACCGCTAAGTTATAATAAAAAAAAAATGTTGTGTCGAAAAAAAAAAAAGTTGTATTGCGTGCCGCAAAATTTGACGAGCGGCTCTAGGAGTCGCCTGTAGAAAAATTGTTACGACTTTGCGAAGTATGGCAAACAATGCAAATTTACCGTCATAATCTAAAACCTCATGCAAGGATAAATAAAATAACGGACAAGCGTCTCGCGGACGGCACAACCCGATGCCCCGCCAGCAGCGTCTCGGCGAGCTAGCATGCCTCCACCAACACGGCGCGGTCGCCCCCGGAGACCGCCTTGATCACCGGACACCGCGCGGTGCCAACCACCAGTGCTAAATCCCCCCCCCCCCCCCCCCCCCCACTCGCTCACGGGTTAAGCGCGACGATGGGATGACGAGCGAGCGGGACGGTGAGACGACGGTCCTGACGCCCGACTCCTACTTTTATCTTCTCCCCCACTTTTCTCCCCTCACCCTACCCCAAGTCAGTGACAAATGCGCCTAGCGCGCGTACACGATTGACTGTATTCCCCCCCCCCCCCCCCCTTCCCCTTAATTTCACTTCAACGCTTACAACACACGGAGGCCGTCGCCGAACGATCGCCGTCTCGCCAGGCTAGCGGCGCGACATTCGTCCATACTCGGCCGGGAGCCCCGAAGGTGCGCTCGAAGCGTGGAAACAGCGCGATGCAACGAAAGGCAAAGGGTATCTACACTACGAACGGGCAGAAGCCGATGCAAAAACGTGCGCGAACGTAAACAGAAAAGTGCCGCCGCTCGCCACTACGAAATAATACGCGGTCGCATCCCTTTCCTGCTGCTCGTATTTTCTCTTATAGCATCTTCGATCAACTCGCACCGGAATCGCCCTGAAACCAGCACAGTGCACAGCGCTCCTCGGTCGTGCAGCGCGATGTCGGTGCAACATCGAGGACAAACTGCGCCGCGCCGGTGCACCGCGGCGAGCTCCACCTTGCATCACTTCACGTTTTGTTCGTTTTTTCTTGCGCACTTCAGCGCACGGTGCCCGTCTGCTGTCAATTTCTTCTATTCTTTTACTCGCGGATTTGACGGTCCCACAGAAATAAACATCGTGGACGTGATTGTCGATGGGGTCACGAAGCGGGTGACAATTCCACATGTATCAGTTGGCCATCATTATTGGTTCAAAAAAACGAAACACCAGATAATAGCCGTACCTCGCTGTCATCGAAACGCCTCGCGCCGCTTACCACGAAGTTCGTGCTTTCCGGGCGCTCCTTGCCACCGCAGCAATCGCCAGTAATCACAGCGATGGCGAGAGGCTTGTCGTCTCGCCGTCAGAAGACCCGAGGAAATCATCTAGTGCAGCTGCGAGGCGTGTTCGTTTTTGCAAGATCGCCATCTCGGTATTCTGCGCGTCTGCTACTCCCGCCATCTTCTCGATTCCCGCTCCTGGCCGCAATGCCTGATGGGACTGCCCCCCGGCGCACCGCCGATTTTCTTGGTGCGCGTTGGGGCAACGAAAAGCCGCACCGGGAGGGTGCGCTTCGTTGATCGAGGATGTCTGGTGCACACCGGTGCACTTGATCGAAGATGAAGGGGCGCACCTCAGTGCCCCGGTGCGCACCGGTGTGGATGATCGAGGATGCTATTACTTGACGGCTACTCCGTCTTGCGGGACATCACGACGAAACGATCGTCGGGATACGGCGAAAGGCCGTCAACACCGTCGAGTCAACCACCAGCAAGCGTTGTTGAGCGGAAGTTAGTTCACTAGGCCTACATACGACGAAACCGACAGAACACGAACATCAAAATCAAAGCACAGGCGGTAACTTCGAGCGACTTCTGCCCCGCATAGATTTACATTCAGCGCTTTCACTCGCCACCACGGTCACATACAATTTTTCAACCCTGGAGAAACGGTACCTGAACCATGCCGCGAACCACGCCAACGTCCCGCTCGCCATTTGTGTTCGCTCACCTTGTCCGGCTTTGGATTGGATGCTGGATCGGCTTTCTAGCAAAGTCTATCAACAGCTGGCTCGATGCTGGATGAGGTCTGCTCTAGTCTAAACATGAAGTCGGAAATATATAATTGTGCTACTGTGCTACTCTATATAAAAAAAAAAAAAAAAAAAAAAAAAAAAAAACGGGGGCACAAAGAAGTACACGACGCTTCGACGAAGTGCCCTCTGGGAACTAGTTGGCCACTCAGTTTCGGTTTCGATTGAGCAGCTTCCTATCATGCTATCACGCCGTGACCGAATGCGCCGCTTGAGTTTTCGATGATCTGACTTTTCACGAACGTACAATACATTCATTCTCGAACGATACAAAACGAAACGAGAAAAGAGTCAAAGTACAGGCTAGCTGGTGGAAGTTTTCGTTTTGTCAACCATTTCGTCGTTTACCCTGAGACCTGTCTGTTTTTTCTGTTACTTCTGCTCTTCAAAAAAAAACCCAGTCTCAGGGTAAACGACGAAATGGTTGACAAAACGAAAACTGGGGCAATTTCCTTGCACACAAATTACTGCACACAAATTACTATGGTGTCTTCCTCGTGTCATCATATATCGCCCACTCAAATTTTACGCTGATAGCAGATTAGGTTTTCGCAAACGCTGAGTTCGGCTAGCTACGACGGAGGCTCTAACAAGCGTCTCCGACTCTTCGCTAAGCCTTTTTGGACGAGCTTTTACTGACGCCCAAGATTTGTGTCTGAACGGTGTGTCTGAAATTATCTCGGCATACTCAGTCAGGAAGAAAGCAAACGCATACATATTACGGCCATTACCAACCGTCAAATGCGCTTTGAATAATTTCGTTCCTTTCGCACACCGCATAGAGGTTCACGCCCGTCCGACGCACTTCCGGCGAACGGTGCGACATTCTTCACACAATTGCTCGACTTTTGCTTTCTTAAAACGGTTTGTGTGGGGGAATATGCCTATATGATTGCAGAAAAAATTTATATGCATACGCGATGTTGAATATTAGCGGAATGCAAACGGGTGGGGACTTAGCTTCGTGCAGTGCTGCGGGTCAGTACAGATAAGAGATAAGATGTGTGTTCAAATTGAGCTTTTCAATGGCGCCTCCAAGTTTTACCTCACGTACTCAGGCGTATTAAGAAAAACAGTAGTTGCAAAAACTATTATTTCGTCTATGGACGCATAAAACAAACAAACTTCCTGACCAGCTGTAAAGGTGCGAGCTCGATGTATGCAAACTTATTGGTCGTTACAGCTTGTTGACTCGTACACAAGCAAGATACCCGAGCTACGCAGCGTCGAGATTCCCAGCACTGGCTCGTTCACATATATCTCGAAACGCAAACAGAAAGGCTCGATAGAGTATAAAAATACAACAAGCATGTGTGAAGGCAAGCTATACGTCTCGGGCTTGTGCTATAGATTCGAGGTCTGGCCATTTAGGTTAGTTTAGAGACCAAAAATGACGCTCTCGAGACCAAAAAACGTGAGATCACGGCCGTTAATAGTCCACGCTGCCGATCGAAACCGAAACCATGCCACTCTCCTCCCTGGCCAACTAGTTCCCAAAGAGCAACGCGCGCCGTGTTGCACGCAGGGGTTTATGGAAGTAGTGACCCTTTCTGGTTGAATATAGGGTGCACGTGATGTTTCGATTACGATCATGCAGAGTGATGTAAAAAACGAATGTGCCGCCCAAACTGTGTCTTCCTCGGACAGACCGCTCGGATTGGGGTTGTGTGTATGTTTATACAGCCTAGAACTTGGTCTGCCTCACAGGGGCGACGAGTCTCCCGGCTGTAGATGAGCAATTTAGCCAGTGCGGTACAGCCGCTAGCCTGGGATTTTTAACGTGCACCACGCAGTAGTGGTGCACGACCGCACGCCGGTACGATGCTCATCCAGATCGAAACGGGCAGGGGTGGGGCTCGAACCCAGGATCCCTGGGTTCTGCAGCGCGAGCTTTCGCTCCACGTGCTCCGAGCTAGACCGCTCGGACCCGGAGTAGTTCTCCGCGCAGCCTTTTTCGGGGGAGTACATTTCAGTTTCGTTATCAACGTTGCCGCGGGGAAATGAAGGAGTTTCGTTGTTCTTTTGTTTCGATTGCTGGGTGGGCTCTCTTGCTGTGCTTGCTTTCGCTCCTCTTGTCATGACCGACTGGTTCGAGCATACTGCGGCGCTGACATCGTCTAATAAAACGCAGTAGCAGCGAAATCAGCGACAGCGACGAAGATACCAGCTTAGCTCCAGCTCGAGTGACGACGAGGCAGCCGTTCTCGGCGAAGTCTTTGCCGACTCATTCGCCTTGCCAGCGAAGAGGCCCAAGATATGGCGTTACGTCGAAGACGTTGTGCACACCTATTCGGATGAAGAGCTAGGTATGTCGTTTGCTAGAAGACAATACGACAAATTCCCCTCAGATGGAACTCGCCTGCGGAGATGACGGTCGCTTTACGGCATGCGTGTTTGATATTGCTTAACAGCCCCTTTGCAAAACGTAAAGCGCCACGACGGCAGGACATTTTATCAAAGCATGAAGTTCCGATCAGAACTTCATGCTTTCAGCAAAATAGCAATGGGAACCGAAACTGTTAAAAAGCGAGGGCAGACGCTATGAAAGCGGTGGCAGCGCGTGCAACTGGGTGGATCGCTTACTGAGGCCGACCGCTGAACGACCGCTTGCGCGGAGCGCTCGGCATCTGCCTGGGCAAAGGGCTGGATCGTGCTAAAGTGACTTTAGATCGCGCATCCCCGCTTGGTCGCTGCAGCTGCAGCACGAGAGTGAAGCCACCGATCGGCGATTTTGCATGTTGAAAAATCACGTTTTGGAGCGTTTCGGAGGCTGGCGGCAACATGCTGAAGACACGTTTTCTACTCGTTCGTAGTCAATCGTCGAAGAAGCTCTTTAAAACCCTGTGTAAGCCCTGAGACTTGCCGTTGAGAACATGTCGAAATTTTTACGGAAGCGCAGTGCCGCAGTAAAAATGCCCAACTCATCGAAAGCAAGTTTCGCCGCCACGATGCAACGCGCAGGTCACGAGTGACCCGCGCGTTGCATCATTAGACTTTTTCCATAATGCAACGTGCGGGACCCTTGTGACGTCACATGTGACGTCAATTGTGATGTCATTATAGGGAACGTCCCATAATGCAATGCGCGGGTCACGAATGAGACTGCACATTGCATTATACGACGTTTCCCATAACTAAACGCGTGGCTACGCCGACGGCGACGTTGGCGTCGCCGACCCGCGCGTTGCATCATGAGACGCTTCCCATAATGCAATGCGCGGGTCACAAATGAGACGGCGCGTTGCATTATGGGACGTTTCCCATAACGCAACGCGCGGTTACGCCGACGGCGATGTTGGCGTCGCCGTCGCCGACCGCGCGTTGCATCATGGGACGCTTCCCATAATGCAACGCGCACACGCCGTCATTATGGGAAAGGCCCCATAATGCAATGCGCGGGTCACGAGTGAGACCCGCGCGTTGCATTATGGGACGTTTCCCATAATGCAACGCGCGGTTACGCCGACGGCGATTGCGACGGCGATGCCGCTCAAGCCGGAAACGGGCGTCTAAGAGCTGCTCTCTAAAAAATTAATAGATGTAAACCAAATTGAATTTTCATTCCACAGCCATGTTTTATCCCGTCTTTTTTAACAAAACTGAAATAAGCCTTTGTTAACTGGTTGAAGGATGACGCTTCGTTAATACTAGGCCAAGGATAATATTAGGTGTCACCTTTTAGCATATTGAAGACATGTCCAACCTAACGGTCATTTGTAACCATCATATAGTTTCTATATCAGCGAAAAAGCCATGTCGGTTACATATCAAAACTTGCATGGCTCGAATGGCCTGTGAAAGCAGCGAGAAAACGATGTCGGTCAGTCACCGAAAACTCCGTGGCTGAACTGGCCGGTGATTACAGAAAGAAAGCAATGTCGGCCAGTCAGCGGAGACTCCACGGCTAGACTGGCCGCTGACTACAGCAAGAAAACGATGTCGGCCAGTCACCGGAAACTCTATGGCTAGAGTGGCCAGTGACTACAGCAAGAAAACGATATCGGCCAGTCACCGGAAACTCCATGGCTAGGCTGGCCGGTGACTACAGCAAGAAAACGATATCGGCCAGTCACCGGAAACTCCATGGCTAGACTGGCCAGCGACTACAGCAAGAAAACGATATCGGCCAGTCACCGGAAACTCCACGGCTAGACTGGCCGGTGACTACAGCAAGAAAACGATGTCGGCCGGTATCGGGAACTTTCCGGCTGGCGCTGGCCAGTTTAGACAACGAGTCCCCGATATCGGCCGGGATCGGTTTCTTACCGGCGTCCCTGGCCGGGATCCGCCGTACAGCTCCCGGTACTGGCCGACGTAATCCCAGTATCGGCCGACATGGTGTGCTACCTGGGTAGATATCGTAGCCTATCCGTTGGAGATGTTTCGTACTTTTATTTCATGGTTGCGTGAGTAGACTTGGCTATAAACACCTATATTTCATGCTCTAAAGTGTTCCTTTTTGTATTTATTTGTGCTGCTAATTTTGTGTTCCTTTCATTTTTTTTTTTTTTTTGTGCTGCGGAGTGTTTTTTTTTTTTCTTTGTAACAACATGTATTGTAGTTGGCCGCCTGACCCCACGTACAAGCAGAATGCTGCTTTTGTGGGCCAGCTCTTTATTTTGTATGACTTGATCTTAAAATAAAAATTGAATTAAATTGAAAATTGAATTGAATTAGCTTTGTACAAGAAAAATGGCCGCATCAACTTGAGAAAGTGAGTATATTTTGGTTATTTTTGTATTTTCTTCGAGATTTAATATTTCTAGTTTTATTTGACAATGGTTTTCTTTATACTCGATCCTGCATTGGGCCTCGAGGGAAAGAGACAGGATCGCTAGCAGACGACTTCGAATGTTGATGATCAGCGCGCGCGAGCCTGTTCTTGTGTCAAATCGAGTTTGCTTTCGGCAACTTTTCAGCATATCAGGACGTGTTTCGTGTAAACATCATATTTGGTTGATGTAAAACACCGAAGCTTGCCCGCTGAGAACGCATGATTTATTAGAAAACAAGTTACCATGTACGATCGAGGCATTATTTTATTCCCCAAGTATATAAATCTGGTAAACTGAAAGAAAAAAAAGACCAAAATACGCTGGCACATCATTCGTGGTATCCGCACATCATTCCTGGTATCACAACTTTTTTGTTTACTCAAAAGCTACGCCAAGTTGAACGTCCTATGCCTTGCCGCCAGCAAGCGGCTTCTCTTAGTGTATCGGTGCTCGGTGGCACTCGAAAGAAATGCGACTGACTCCGTGTCACGGCAAACCAAAAAGAATATTTATTCCCTCGTGCCCCTGCACAAGTCACGGGCCCCACGGCACGCGCGTGCGTGCCTCGCTTACAGAGAGCGGGAAGTTTAAAAGAGACTCACGCCACACTTAGTGCGCAGACAGTCGTACAAAATCACTTTTTCTAAATTGCTTTCGCTGAATAGAGCCAACTCCAAGTCATGGTCAAAAAGATCGAGCGCCATTGTTGTCGGAAAGCTCGTCTGCTTCTTTAACAGACGAACATTTTAGAACTTCGCCGTGCTAAGGGCGACACGCCGTGGTGCGCCAGGTTTTGTATTACGGAAGCGCATTCATTCCAGTAAAAAAACGAGACGAACTATAAGTAGGTATACTATATTTTTGGTTCTCTATATATTTAGAGTGCGATCTTTATTTACTTGAGTTTTTGCGATTTGTACTAACACATGCAAATTTGTCTTTTCTCGATGAGGCGGATGCAGGTTTCCGTTGCCAGGGGGCGCGACCTGTACCGATCGTCTGCTATCGTCTGCAAATACGGTTCCCCCAAAGCCGTTTCAGGGCACACTATCGGTCCGCACGCCCGATCCAAGGTATTTGTTTATCGATCGTATTTTGTTCCGGTTCCCTAAAACTCTCTATTGAATATGATCCTTCCATCTCCGATAAGAATCGACATGAAGATCCAGGTATTTATAGAAAAATAAACAGATTTAATACAGTTAGTTTATAGAGTAGAGTTGTATAAAAGTGATCTTGTTTACTGATTGAAATAAATTTCCACTTACCGGGGTTTAGTTTCATGAGTCAAGATAAACACCAGTCGGAAATTTTAGTAAGGTCGTCGTGTAAAGAGACGTAATCGGTTGTGCCTAAATTTTCTTGACATAAAACGCAAATATCTGCAAATATACGATTGAGAGATGAAGTCCAGGAAAGCAGATAGTTGATATAGAACAATATATAGTAGAAATCAAAACACTGAGCTTCGTGGAACACCTGAAAAAACGGGAATTCTCGATGAATTATAAAAGTTCACGACTGTGTATTCGGTTATGTCGAAACGCCATACACTCATCAAAAGAACAGCGCAGTCATTAAATTTTAAATGAACTAGTTTGTGCAACCGGTGCTGATGTGGTACGCGATCAAATTGTCTTGAAAAGTCTAAAAACACAGCGTTCAACTGCTTACCGGAGTCGATGTAAATGTGGACGTCATGTACGCGGCCTGCGACTTTAGCTTTACATGAATACCCCTTGGAAATTGATGTTGGTGACTGAAAATGAGACTTTTTCCCTAAAAACCGGATGAACTTTGAGTGTATATGCTCAAGCATTTTGTAATAAATTGATGTAAATTATAAGGGTTGATATTATAAAACGGACTTTCCAGTCACCGGAAAGTAAATGGGAAGCAGTGATTGTGAAAAAGAAATTTAACTGACAAAGTGACACTGGAAATGAACTTAGTATTTACAATCGCCTTAGAAATAATTTTATTATTCCCACCTAAAGAAGAAACTCTCAACTGTTCTATTAGGTTTAACACCCCGGACGATTTTATCACACTGTTCTCCATTTGATAGTGCTCATATGACGAAAATGTGGCAAGATCAGTCCCCTCGTGGGACACAACTCCACCTAACGTGAAATAAAAAAAAAAGTAGCGCTTTCGAAATACGACAATAGACGTCCTGATGTATCAGGTAAATTATGAATATTTTATGGTTTAGGAATAATCATAAACCAAAATGTTATGGGATTTGTGCGCAGCCTATTAGGAAGAATAGTGTGGTGGATGGATATTTTAGTTACGTCAATCACACGCTCGTATTTAGCTTCACACGCATTGTATGCGTGCCTAGTTTAGCAACTGGCGCGACTTATACCGCATGTAAAGAGTCGTTTTTTTTTATTTAAGAGGCCTTGCAGTGTAACGGGTATTACGGAGAGAATAATACGTGTTGATGAGAAAGAGAGGTTACCAGAGCACTAATTTTATGTTAGAGAGCTGCCAGTTTTCTTGAACAGTGCAGTACTCAAAGCCAGGTATAAAGTTCAATCAGACAAATAGGCTAACTCACTGTTAATCACATAATAATTTGTCAGGTCATATATTTTAATTGGTTTCCAAACAATAACTTTTATAAGAACTGATAATGTAAATTCTGTAATCAAAACGTCTTGGTCAGATAAGCCTGGTAATGTTGTAATTGGATCAAACCGGTGGGGTCGAGAAGTGAGCATTCTCTGCAGAATGTTTAAAGATGAGGCGGTGAACCTTGTGGGCACTTTCACAAGCTGCGTGAGGTTGAAGTCCAGGCAAGCGTCAAAACAAGTTTTACGTCCAGCAGAGTTATAAGGACGATTATGTGTCCAGTCGAAAGACGGATGATTAAAATCGCCTAAGATAATAAACGAGCAGGCAGGAAACCGTGAAGATAAGGTACATCATGGGGAAATGCAGAAAAAAAAATCCTCTCTGAAGTCCGGTGGTTTGTAAACGACTCGGAAATCCATATTCATAAATTTGTTTACTGAGTACAGCCATAGGCCTTCAAGAATAGTGTCTAATAACATACGTGGCAGTGTCTTTTTTCTTAACAGGAACATTAACTCGCCACGCCTACGTTGTTGTATTTCGTGAGGAGAAAAAATTAAAAATTATCCTCTACACATACACAACATACATAGCCGATAGTCCATCACTTCGTCATTTCACCACGTTTCAATGAGGGCAACAATGCCAGCAGAGCAAGACTTTCTAAGATAAGGTATTGTCACGTGTTGATTGCACGCTCCGAATTTCGGTAGGCAATAATTTTAAGGATATTATTTCTGTTAGACAGAAATGAGCAGTGGGTACATGAGGGTTAATAATCTTCGAAGTGACGCACACCGGGTATCTAGGCAAAGCGATTTGGGGCTGTCGTGAAATTAATACGTCATGCTTCGGCATTTCCGATTGTAATAAGTGAGTTAGCGAATCAAACATCTGTTTCAAACATAAACTTCGTTGTTAACAAAAAAGTTATCAAAATGCAAGCGTACTTAGCCACCAGTTTTCTTCACAGTTACAGAAAATTGGAGCAGATTTCAACGTTTGGTCCTAACCATCTCCGAGAAATTATTGTCTACACGCAATTCAATTGTCCTTTAGCTTGAACCCGCCTAAAAAAAAAATTCCGAATTTTTTTTTTTTAACAACAGTTGCCATTATCGGCCTCCTCTTGTCATTTGAAGACAAATCACTCGGTTTGCCCTGGGATTGCTACCTATTTTTCCAACCATTCTAGGAGATTCACAAAATTTCTTTATCAACTTCTCAGAATCCACCCGTTTTGCGTTCACCAGTTTGCATTGATTCCGAAAAAGATTAGGTTATTTTTTTGTACGAAACTGCTCGTCTAAATCGTCAACTTTAGCTCGAAGATGTCACGCGACAGTGTCATGATGCGCCTCGCTCTATGGTCTAGCAATTTTATCACCAAACCAGCGTTTTATTCGTTGACCTCAAGGTTTTAATAGTGTGCTGCATTGCCGCTTGATATATATCCAATGTTGAACAATGGTAAGAACTTCCGTAAGCTGCTCCTTCTGTGCTTTTGACATAGGGCCAGGATTTGGTTGAATACCACCCGCCAGCAGTAGTGCAAAACACCGCCACAACATCTCAACAAAAGAGCACAGACGCTTTTCACCGAGCTTAGCGTACAAGTCCGAAGTTAGTAAGCGCGTTTTGTCGAAAAGGCACGACGCTAATAGCAGAAAGAAGTTATTAGAACGAAAAAAAATTTGGCACATTTTATATAATTAATTTGAAGCATAACGCCCTGCGAGTAGAGCATGCCGGACGTGTCGCGACCAACACTCTTAGGAAAAAGGGTACATATAGTAGCGATGCAAAACTATCGATAAATTAACTATCGATACGATCGATGGTTTTTCCACAACTATCGATAGCGTCGAAGAACTATCGATAGTCGACTGTCTATAGTACTATCGATAGTTTTTCGATAGTTGACTTCGATAGTACTACCGATAATTTTTGAATAGTCGACAATCGATAGTACTATCGATAGTTTTTCGATAGTCGACTTCAATAGTACTCTCGATAGTTTTTCGATTTTCGACGATCGATAATACTATCGATAGTTTTTTTACTATCGATAGTCACATTTCTAGCAACTATCCATACTATTGATAGTACAATCGATGGTTTCGCACCACTAGAGCGAACACATTGCCGCATCGCCGCCTCGCCTCCCTTTCTTCTCCCTTCGCCCAAACTCCCATCTTCATCATCACTGAAAGCTGAACCAAAGTTGGGAAAGTAAGTGCTTGGGCTAGTTGGTGTCCCATTTGAAAAAATAAAGCGAGAAAAAGAGAAGAGGGAGCGACGCAATCTGCTAGTGTCGCAAAGCTATCGATAGTAAACCTTCGACAGTACTATGGATAGGTTTACGATAGTAGACTATCGATAGTTTTTCGATAGTCGACTATGGATAGTACTATCGGTAGTTTTTCGATAGTCGACTATCGATAGTAGCATTGATAGTTCTTTTAACTATCGATAGTCAGATTTCTCGCGACTATCGATACTATCGATAGTACTATTGAAAGTTTTGCATTACTAATCTATAGTCATTCCTAATGGGAGGTCTTGTAACCCATGTTCTTCTAGAAAGGGAGAATTTTTCGCCCCTGATGCAGGGGCGCAAATGTGCTCCGTCGCCTGCGTCTCACTATGGCGGCCCCGAATCGAGCAAATCGAGCTCATTAAGGCTTAGCGAGGACGCTACGTCTCTCGTACGGGACGAGAGGAGCAGCAAATAACAGCGTACCACGAGCTTTTCGCGAACTGTGTTTATTTGTAAAGCCAGCGTCCCTCCGCAGGTAAAGAAACTAGCGTTTCAGAAGCCTTACTCCTATTTCGACGACCCAGCTTATACTCTGTTTCATACATAGCGTGCTATACTGTCAAAGCTACTGGCGCGAGCGCTTGGCTTCTTTTGTGGTTTTGTTGGCGCGAGAACGCATGCAAAAGATCAACGAGATCAAGCCCTATGCTCGCGCCAGTAGCCTTGACAGCGTTGCACACTAAGTATGAAACAGAGTATAGTGGCGTTTAGCCTAAGCGATTAAAAGGAATAGCACGGCGTGCAATTTTCGAAATAATGGTTCTGGAGATTCTGGAATTACAACAGCTCTCGTTCCATAAACTCACGAGTGGCCATGACAGACTTCCAAGCGAGAGGCTCGTGCCAGGGCTCGTTGTATGCCGGCGCGTTCAGTGACGTCCTTTTATAGTTCATACCTTTCAATTCAGGGTCAGGATTATCAGATGCGAGCGACAAACAGATCCCGAAGCACGCGAACGCTTCTCCGGCCGTCCCATTCGTGCGGAGAGGGTATAATCGGAAAAAGAGAAGGAGCGGGGAGACGCTCCCAACCAAGTCATCTACATTCTACAGCAAGGCGCGAGGCAGAAGAGTTAAGAGAAAAGTCTTGTTACGTCGAGTTACTGCAACTTATACTTACGAATTGTTGTGTATTTTGGTAGAATAGTGAACAGCTGCTCTGGGGACGTAGATAGACAATTTGTAATACTTATTTAATTATTTAACTTGAGATATTTATCTGGACATGTTGCAGATAGCGCAACAAGCGCGCGTTATGATATATTTGATTGCAATTCTGTAGTACGTATAAAACTAAAAAAACTCAAACTCAAATCTTGGATTTCTCTAAATAAAGATAATCATGCTACAATTTGTTCAAATTTTCGCACGTTGTTTGGCTTAGCTTTTTGAGCCTGAGCACGAAATTCGATACTATATAGTGAAGTCCGTGTTATCCTTCCTTTAATATTTTAAACATTGATTACGCAATTTTTTGCAGGTCGCATCGCAGTGTTTGCTTCTACTACAAGTACCTTTAAGCCGGGGTCACCCTACTTATACGTTATACACAAGACAGTCTGGAGATATCAGTCACCAGGATATTCATGGTTCAAATGCCGCGCGCCAAGGGTCTCATTGAACTCGTTGCCGTGCGGCATTCGAAGCTCAGATCTCGTGGTGACTCGAGCTTGAATCTGTTCGCGGACAGCCTTTTGTATGATGTACAAGCTCCGCGACCCCAGCTTTGGGGAAAAACTTATGGCGGTGAGGTACAACCACCCCGCAATGGTTTCGACATTTTTTTTTTTTTTATAAACTTCGTGATAATTGTAGGTACTGATTAAAAAGGTGAGGCGGGATATCGTAAACGTTTAGTTTTTGGCAGATGTAGCGCAAACCACCGTATCCCGTAATGCCCTTTGTGATGTAAGTTGATGGATATGCAAAAAAAAACAAAAAAAAACAATGGGATTTTAAGAAAAAGAACTCTGGTTTATTTATCAATTCCAACCTTCTTCCAACCTGGTTTATTCGGTATTCCAACCTGGTATATTTACAGATTCCAAGCCTTGATTTTTAAGGTTAGACGCGAAGTACTCTGCGATGCAATATGGCTTCAAGCGGCTTCTTTCGATACGCTACCCTGTGTGTCATAGTCATGCCTATGTTGGCCAAGAAAGGCCATACAAACTTCTCTATAACAATCCTAGAATTGTTTGTCTGATGGTCATCTCTTGTAGGACAAATCAAAACTTCGTACTGAAAAAAAAAATTGCCTACGTAAAAACAATTATGCTATACTTTTTATTTACACCCCCGGGTGTTTGACGTAGTTTTTTTATCCTAAGCACGAAGTTTGATATTACAAAAGTGCAGTCCTCGTGTCCTCCTTATTCTCATATTTTGTTATTATTTATTTCGTGAATTATGCAGGTGATATTGTTTCCTTGTATAAGCACGTTTAGGGCAAATATTATGGCG
Source organism: Ixodes scapularis (assembly GCF_016920785.2). Taxonomy (NCBI): domain Eukaryota; kingdom Metazoa; phylum Arthropoda; class Arachnida; order Ixodida; family Ixodidae; genus Ixodes; species Ixodes scapularis. The sequence goes on from NW_024609837.1 coordinate 76,179,126, forward strand.
GTATGCTACGACTGCGTCGGAGTGATTTTGCCATTTTTTTATAGACTTCGTGATATTTGTAGGTGTTGATTCAACAGCTAGGTAGTTTTCTAGTAACCGTCTAGCCTTTGGTGCATGTAGCACAAACCATCACATCCCGTTATGTTGCTGGCACTTTGTGATGTAACTTGTTATGCAAAAAGACAATGAGATCTAAAAAATAAGTCTGGTTTATTTGTAAATTCTAACCTTGTTCTAACCCGGTTTCTTCGTTATTCCAACTTTCAGCCTAGGATATACCAACGTTATTAGATTAGCTCAGTTACGGAACTGCCCATAGACGCCGCATGTACGAACAGTACCCTCCCCCCTCACTCACCACGACTCGCCCAGCGTCGCTCGACGCGCCGCCAGACGGCTGCTTTGGTAACTGAATCAGGATACGTACGTTTCAACGTTACTGGAAACGTAAAAACCAACGAAAAAAAAACCCTTTTTGTAGTAACGTTTAATGGAGTTTAGTAAAAAATGAGGGGCGCGTGATGTTTTCTAAAATCTTTAGTTTGCAAGGTTTCGCGGCACAATTAATATTGTTTTCATACAACCATGCCTCAGCGGTGATTTCAGGTAGAGCTTCCCGACGTAGGCTCATCTTAGGGTAAATTCGCGGCGCGTCCGCTGGGAAGACGTGGGTCGCATCCCTGTAACCCTTTCCACTGTGTCTGTTTCGGCTCCGAAATTGCCGATTGAAGCCAAAATAGATGTTATGTGCAGTTCCTCGAGTGACCGGTGCAGGATAAATGGCGGCATTGTGATCGCCATTTGGCGCTACAGCTGGGCTCTTTGGAACGCATAGTTATGAAACGAAAATATAGATGGCGCTTCGAACGACGGCTGGCGGATTGGAGTGAGTGAGGGGGGTACCCCCCTCCGCGGGAGTTCCACAACTGAGGTAATGTAATAACGTTGGTATATACATATTACAAACCTTGAATTTTGAGATTAGACGCGAACTACATTGCGATGCAGTGGCTTCGAACAGAGCTTCTTTCGATAGGCTACCCTTGCTTTGAATCAATGTCCAGAAGTTGCTGAAAAGAAAACAGCCTGGGGAGCCCGGATGAACGCAAGATGAAGCATGACGACGCGACTGACACCACCAACCCGCGATGCCTGCAACTAAATGTCTGCACCCTGCACGGGACGATATTTATGATGGAAATAATCCCTGGAGAAGGGGAACAAGGGGGACAAAGGACAAACACAAATCTCCAAACGATATCCAAACGATAACGATATTTAGGAGCCCGGCCTAGGCCGGCCCGTTGTCTATTTGGACCCGGACTTGCCCGCGGCCCGCTATTCATTTCCGACAGCCGGCCTGGCCCGGCTTGAAGCTAATTTTCACGGGCCAGCTGCATTTTATTTTAGCTCAGTATGAATAGCTCACAAATTGCGCAGCATGGCAGCTCGCTTGTAGCTGCTACACATATGTTGATTACGGTACCAAATAGGAAATACTGCAACCATTTTTTTTCGCTGCTAATATTAGTTTGACCAATCTGCAGGCCTAGGCAGCTTGTTAAGACAAATCACCCGAACTTCCTTTTCTGCGACAAAACACGCGCGGCAAGGATGGAAAAACAAAAATGACAAGCAGACGTAAAGAAAACCACGTGTCACAGTTGGAAAGGAAGGGAATCATCGCGACGGGTTTGGACAAAAGACTGGAAAAGTTCTAAATTAGCCACTCTCGTTGCGCACAACCGTAAAAACAGAAAAAAAAAATTGCAATCTGGTCGTCTTATGCGGTGGTCTGCGAGAAATTGTTCAGGAAAAGTACCCCTCAGAGGAACCTCTTTACATCTATTGGGGATGCAAGCACTCGTGCGTACAGATGGTTTACGCCGGCGAGGGTACACATTGTGTAGGCGCGTGTATGTGCGTGTTTGTGATGCGAAGCGTTCCCGGCGCGCCGCCGGGGACGAATAGGAACGCCGCGCCGCGAGGTATACTCTAGAAAAGCATTCGCTGCATACACCGAAACACAAAAACATACACCCACACACACATGCTTCAGCGTCTGTTTATCCCCCCCCCACTGTGGCTCCTCTCCCAACCCCCGAACACGTACGCTTCCGAAGAACACGCCGCTAAAGAAAAAAAAGTAATGGTCGCTTCCGCCCGCTTTGGCCCCAATTGCAGACTTGAATGCAAGGCCCGTACCAGGCCCGGGCACTTCATGAATGTAGCCGTGAAGCCCAAGCCCGACCCGAGGGCCGGGCCGGCCCCTGGAACGCGGTCTGCCCCGTACCTGTGCAGATCTCTACCTGCGACGCTGACAGCTCTCCCCTCTGTTATGACTGGGCAGACGTCCAGTCTTTCACGTCCAAAAACCTTTTTTTTTTCACGTGCAAAAAGCTTTTTTTATGCCGGCAGCAGCAAAGCAAGCGCGAAGCAAACAAAACCATCAGTATTAGTGCTACGATTTTTTTTCGTTAGGAGAATGATACAGTGGCCTCCACACACAACCAGAACTGCGAGAAGGACAATGCGAATGCAGCGTCCAGCAGAAGATAATGCGGTCTTTGAATGCCAGGGAGTTGGGGGCTAACTGCGATACAAAGAAGGAGCCGTCCGTGGTGGTTACGCAGTCTTTCGTCTAATTCTTGAGCCGCTATGGGAGAAAGGATGCCTAGAGGATTTAGTAGGAGGCGACCTTCTGAACGGGAGTGGGAGGCGACCTTCTGAACAGCGAGAGACCGTACCTTTGTACCACAGTGGCAGGGATTCTAAAACATGATGGCGTCTTTTTGGTGACAGACGCCTTTCAATCCTTGAATAACCTTGTCACTTGTTTTGGTTCAAAGCGTGGGAACGTCAACCCTTCCAAACTTAGAGTTTATCCTTTATGTTGTTGACAGAACGAGAATTTATTTATTTTGAAGAAAAGGATTTGACCAGCTGGGGTAGCTAGGGACGATTAGGCAGAATCCTTCGAGCGGCGGCAGACTGCTGCCTTCTGAGCGGATGTCTCTTTCCAGCGAGACGGCTGCTTCTTCAGGGCGCGGCGACGGTGGTCTAATGTCACATTCGCCTGGGCCGCGCCGTACCGCACCGCGCTGCACCGACGGACGCGTCACGTTCGCCTGGTCGTGTCGGTGCGGCTGCACTACGTTTGCCAGGGACTTCATGCGGTGCGCGGCACCGGTGCGTTGCTGCACCAGCTGCACCGTCGGAAGGAGACCATGCAGGTCCTCGCACTGCGACCTTGAGTTAACGCTCTCCGCTTCCTTCGCAACATCCTCTCTCTCTCTCGCCACGTCGTCGGTCTTCCTCGTCTCGCGAAACATGGCGGCCCGCAGCTCAAGAGAACGTGATGTCGGCGCTGCTATCTTCTTTCCCTCAAGCCCTCTGCTCTGGCTACGATTTCAGCAGTGACGACGGGCGTCGGTTTTTTTCCTTTTCGGGAAGTGCGTGTGTGCGCGTGCGGTGCTCCGTTGCGTCGGCCGCCGAGCAAACAGTCCACTACGCCAGGCACGTGAAGCCTTCGTCGTTCGTCGGATTGAAGACGTCGGTGAGTCTTCGGGGCTTCGTTTGAACTTTTCCCTGGACTTTGGGTCCCGCAGTGGGGATGTCGGGCTCAACTGCGCATGTACAAAGCTCCTGACACAGATGGAGCGCGTGGTTGGAGGAGACAAGGCCATCACGCTGTGCTGAAGCCGCCTGCTCAAGATGCAGCACCCGGCGGCGGAACACCTGGGATCGACGCAACACCGAGCAACGGCGCAAACCTCAAGGACTGACGGCGATGACCTCAACCGCACACACGCCGGGGAACGCGGGTGTAGTCTTCGGAGGTGCTACGTGCGCGGCATCACGTAGCGCCCTTGGCCTACCGTACGGGATGCGGTCGACGACACACCCCGTCGTTTCCTCGGCCTTAGACTACGGTCGGGACGGCCAAGCTCCGGTCCGCGAGCGCCTCATCCGAACGGCGGTGTGGCACGTTCCGGCGACACCGGATACTCTAGCTGCATGCGGGCTACGCGGCCTACGTGACTGACGTGTCGTTCTCGCCCTTGGCTGAACGTTATAAAAGCAGGGGACTCTTTTGTCGGGGGGACAGACCCCGAGCGGGACTCAACATGCTTCTTGCTGTAAATATGTAATAAACTATTATATCAGTCTTAAGGGAGTTGCTTCAAGGTGCCGGCAGATTCGAACCGCAGCCCGTCGAGGGGAAACTAACCCGATCGACGAACGTCGGGCGCCTTCACGGACAAAGGTGAAGAGGCGGTTGCAGAAGTGGCGCAGTCGACAGGATCTGCTTAGGCTGAGCTGAAGAACTCCGCTGTGGCGAGGGACGACCGGGACTGGTGAAGGCGGCGACCTCAAGCTGAAACGTGGAGAGCCATCGGACACTTCAAGCTAATCCGACCAGCCGGGGCACCGAGGGCCACGCAGCGCAGCGCTTCGGTAGCTAGGCGAGTACCCCCTTGGTTCCTGTTGGGCGCATGTTATGCCAAAGCCTTGGGTTTTGAGGAGTGATATCGCTAAGGAAACAGGGAAATGGCGGATGGGGCGGGAGATGAGTTGTCACTTACAGATCAGACGGGAGGAGCAAATACCACATGAGAGGCGGCGTCGGAGCAGCAGATTATGGTGCTGCAGTTACAGTTGAAAATTGCTGAAGCAGAACGAGAGAGGCAGCGAATGGAGCTGGAAGTTCAGCGGCTGCAATCACAAAGGAGTGCAGAGCCTGACGAAGTTGACAGCAGCTTCGCGGTGGGCGCAAAAGTGGACGAGGATAGACGGCTGAAATTTGCAGGTCTATTAAAAGGTGTTCTTGCGCCAATGCCGAGCCAGGAGGCACTCGTGCGTAGCTGGTTCGAAGATGTAGAAGCCACCCTTGAGTCGTACGAGGTGCCACGCGAGTGGTGGGCCGGACTGGTCTTGCCGCGGCTTAGTGAGCGGGCACGGGGTCTTCTCACGCGGCTCTCTTCGGAAGAGAGAAGAGATTACGCTGCTCTGAAAAGCAAAATTTTGGATGGTTTGCGACTTTCCGCGGCGGAATACAAGCGTTTGTTTTCTGGGTCGACTATAGGAGCGAAGGAAACTTGAGAGCAATTCTCAGTGAGGTTAGAAAATTACCTTGATTACTATCTGGAAAGTTGCAAGGTGAGCTCGCTGCGAGAATTTAAACAGCTGATAGTAGCAGACCGTTTGAGGGAGTGTTTAACTGCGGAAGCGCGGGCGCATGTTATTTTGAATGAAAAACCAGGTTTCCCCAGGCCTAGCGAGGTAGTGAAGCTAGCAGAGAGTTACGACGAAAGCCGTAAGAACAGGCCAGCTGTGGTGTCTAGCACGGGTGCGCCGGTTGCGAATTTGACGGCAGGCGAGGCTGTGGCGTCGTCGCAAGCAAAAAAAGCCAACTGGGACGCACGCATAAGGAAACAGTGCTTCAAGTCCCACGCAACGGGGCACATAGCTAAGCAGTGCCCAGCGAGGGAAACCACGGAAGCTCGCCTCGTCAAGGGCAGAGAAAGGTCTGTCGTTGCTCGGGTATCCTTCCCGCAGTATGAGGAGGAAGCTCCCCAAGCTCGAATAGGGCTACCTAAAGTGAGCAAGGTCGTCGGTACGAGAGGAGTAACACTGACTAACGCAGGTCGGACATTACGCGCAAGGGTTGATTCAGGGGCGGACATAACAGTTGTTAGAAAGGCAGCTTGTCAGAAATATGAGACTGCAGGGTCGACCATAAAGTTGACTGGTGCGTTTGGAGAACAGGTCATTGCAGAGCTGGCCTACGTTCCGTTAATGGCGACAGAGGGCGTACCGCTCGTGTCATTCAATCCGTCAGAACGAGGAGTCTTGTGTGCGCTTACCGACAGGCTAGTCACTGGAGTGGATGTTTTGATCACTCTCGAGGACTACGACCAGCTGCTCAAGGAGAGAGTGAGATGCGGCTTTTAATCGCCTAATTAAATTTCTTGTTTTTCGTTTAACCGCTGCGTACCCTCGCCTCTGTTGATTTTCACACCGGACGTGTTCCTATTGCTTGTCAGCAGTACGACAATAAAACCGCATATCTGTGAACGCTCTGTTTCATAGTCCATGTGGTTTTGTTTTTAAGTTGGCGGGCGAATTTACTTTGTAACAATACATACTTGAACCGTCTACTCGGACGACAATTTGTTAATTTCATTCCTCGCTAGATGGCGCGAGCCGCCGCCCCACTCTTGCGGATATTTTTTACCGTCCACCCATTCATGTTTTGCCCTTGCAGTGACCGCACCCAGCGCGTCGCACGGCGGGATGCTTCGCGTTTGCTTGGTAGTGCGTCGTGTGGTGCGCCTACACAGTGGCGTGGCCTTGGGGGCAGCATTTTCTCGGTGCAGTGCGCGCCCCACACGAATGTGACATTAGTAGCTTCGATACAACGACTGCAGCAAGGACGCTTAGGAATTCCGCAAAGCGATAATCTCGCGTCTTTTGGGCCCGGTCGTGGGAATGTTGAAAGTGCCTTCCGAGAGAGTTTGAAATGACGCCGTTTATACATAGCTTTTTTGGGGTTTCTTTGCCACCTTTTGTAGTGCGCAGAATAAAAATTATTTTGCTTTTAAGCTATCATGCGGCCATTTTGATACAAAAGTAACGAGTAACGGGTAACGTAATTTGATAGCAGATACCGTAAAATAATAATGACATTACTTTACTCGTTACTCATTTGGGATTCTAACGAGTACGTAGTAAAAAACCTAACGCGTTAGCAGTACCGTCGTTACTTGTAACGCGTTAGTTCCAACCATGGTGCCTGGAGCGCGTCTCCGACTGGCGTTTTTAGCGTCCTATCCCGCCCATACATCAAAAGTGGTCCCCAACTGGCAACAAAAGACGTCACAGAAGCCGGAGTGTCATGCTGTTGCCTGTCGCAATCCTGGCGGTTGGCCGTAGAAATGCTGGCTAAAGCACGAGCGAACCCGAGTGTCGCTGCCGTAACGGCGTTCCAGGCGTCCCAACTTCCGGCTGCTTTAGTGTCCGTGGACTGCCGCATTGGAGAGCGACCGTGCAGCAGAACAGAAGTCTGCCACTTATACCACAGCTATCGGGACGCCTCCAGGTTCGCGACCGGCGACAGCATGACACTTTTATGACGTCATCAGTCGGAATTCGAGGGACCACTTTTTTGGACCCGGTAAACACACCAGTCGGAGACGCGTTCTAGGCACAGTAGTTCCAACACTGCGCCCTGCTAACCTGTGCGATGCTTAGCCAACGCCACTCATGTTGACTCGATGATATCGATGCTAGAAAGTTAAGAAGTGTGCGTGGACGGTCGACGATTGCACTTTGCAGTACGAACAACGTTCAACAAAAACAGGTAGTTACCAATTTTGGCGATTTGAAAACTCCGCTAATGCATCTTCAGAAGATTGCTAGCTCGTTCAGTGATTTCAGAGGTATTGCTAAGCCGTCTTCCAAGTGCTGCTCACGTCTTTCCCAATTTAAAGAGTGTTTACTAATGACTTCTTGGATTTCAATCGACAGCGAATGTATTTTGAAACCCTTACCTCACTACCATATTGGGAACAGTCGCAATTTACTAAAACTACTGTGAACAGCGGATTTATTAGAAGTGAGCGTTGGGCGAACAGTTCGAAAACAGTCTGCTACTTGAAACCCAATCAACGGGGTTCCATTAGGAAAACGAGGTAGGGCTGTCCGGAAGCGGAGTACCCTAGATTTCTCAACGCGCATCGAGGACACATGAGAGGCGAAGGAGAGCGCATAGTCTTTGCTCAGCATGGTCTTGAGAAGGCAGAAACGAAAAAAAAAAAGAAGAAGAAATAAACAGGGGGTTGCGGAAACCGCGGTGCAGCACAAGCTTGTCACTGCCATAAGTTAAAAAAAAAGAAAAACTTCAAAAGTTTAAATAATGAATACCGGAGTGTAACCGTATTTTAAAACCCTTCGAACAATTGGGATAAGTTACACGTTCATCCTGGAAGCCGGGCAGCGATTATCATACCCCTTGCCTTTGCCACATTAAAAACAAACTAACGCAAATTTTCGAGAAAAAAAAAATGGAAATAGTTTCGTTCTCATAACATCATTGTAACACTTTAGATGAAATAACATGGCGATATTTCTTTACGGGCTCAAGAAATTTCGTATTCTAATATCAAACATTTTCGGGGAAGTAACGGGCATCTTATTGAAGCAGTACACCGTAAACCGCATTCCAACGCCGGCTCAACAAATGAGTAGAAGACACTGCACACTAGAAAAGTGCACATCCTTAACGGTTCAAATAACCTTGTACCAGAGCTAACACCCGGGGAAAAACCCTGCGTGTTTGCTTTGACTTCAGAGGAGCAAAACGCAGACATTCTCTTCTACAGGGTGCATCAGAACGGAAATGGGCGAAATACAATTCCTATAACAAACCAATGAAAGGAATTAAATTAAAGATTTCGTAAAGGCGTATTTAGGTGATGCATCTAGCGACCGTTTTCCTCCAAGTACATAAAAATAACAGAATCTTTCCTTCTTAAAGCATGAAATGCTTGTTAACACTATTCCCCATCCCAAAATTGTGTCCGTCCGTCCGTCCGTCCGTTCGTGCATTTTCCGCTAGCGGCGAAAGTGACGTTGCGTGACCTATACGCCTTGGGGAAATGAACGCCACGTAATTTGTACGTCAACTAAGTTTCCACTCTAAATTTAGCGGGAACATTCACGTCCTGTGACCTAGACACCAGTCCAGTTTCCCCGCTAAGTTTAGCGGGAGACACAAACGTCACCTGACCATACAATCATTCAGTATCGCCGCTATATTTAGCGGGAAAATAAACGTCACGTCTTACACCCATTCCCTCGCCGATTCCATAGCATGCATTTCAAGCATTATATAACCGTAAAAGTCAAAGTCGCTGCCATTGTTGATGCGTTTTGCTTGAATATTTTATTAGGTACATATACACCACAAACCGAGAGCTTTACTCGAAGATGAATTGCAATCCATTAATTGGCTTACGTATACGAGTTCTTTATACGTTCGCACGGTGCTCACCAACACATTGTGTAAATGGTCATGGTTCGGTTGGCACTCCTGTTTGTATGATTAGAACGCGTTCCCACATAATGTCCACCCAACACCCGAACCACGTCCGCGATTAGTGTTTTTTTTTTTGTATTTTCTTTTATATGTGTAAACATTTGGGCGTGAACAGTCCATATTATAATTTCTTTACAAATAGAGGACATTCCGCCAACCCTAATTGGGAAACCAACGTTTTGATTCCTACTCACCTCTTCTTCCTTGGTTTAGCAGCAGAAACAATATACACTTTACATTTTTGACTGATGCAGTTGTTTTTCGTTTTTTTTTTTTCGCATGTTAAAACGTTTTTTTTTTACTTTTTTTTTTTTGCAGTGCACGGAAACCGAGCGGTCCGTGCGTCTTACAACGTTTGGCTGCAGTGAATCAGGTTCGAGTATCTCAATAATATGTGTTTCGAAACTAGCACAATCTAGGATTTACCGGAGATTTCTGCGCGGTCTCAATTTACAACACTTTCGAGGTGGCGCAGGCCACCTGAATCATAACCGAAACCAGGCTTCTCGGACCGTTCAATTCGGCGGACAAATAACCATAAACTGGACGCCAATTTTACGTAGTGAATGTTTACAGTGAAAATAAAAAAAAAAGAACGTCCTTACCTCTTTCAAAATTAAAAAAGAAGAAAAAATGGTGTGAGAGGCGGGGGGGGGGGGGAGGGGGGGGGAGGGGGGGAAATTTACGGCGTTACTTCGCAGACGATGCACGTGTAGTGAGAAGTTTTGCCTACAGATGGCGTACGTCGCGTCGAGGCAGCGCCGGTCGATTCTGGCTTTTTTTTGAGATCGTCTGTCTATCATAACTCGAATCGGAAAAAGATACCTCGACTCGGCGTACGACATCTGTCGGCAGCACTTCTCACTACGCGTGCATCGTCTGCGAAGTGACGGCGTTTATTACCCGAATTAAGTGTTAGTTTTTTTTTTTAACGAGGTTAGTTTATTCCTTGAATTTTCCACTGTAAACTACCACCCATTTCTTTCCCGTCAGTAGTCTACAGGGTGAAACAAGGAGACGGCAGGCTCTTTAAATTGACCGGAAAATTCGGTTTCTTAACCTATCGCGCTACGACTTTGTGCAGCGTTGCCCATAGATGGTGCATTTCTTTTTGTGAAATTTGCGAAGAGCGAACTTACCTGAGGAAAAAGTAAAGAAGGAAAAGGGCTTAGCTCCTATGGAAACGCAGCGACGCCACCTTTCTGCAAACAACACAGCGCCGTTTCGCACGGTAGACAAGAGATGGCGCAACAAACGCCGCCAACGAACGAGCATACGGCGTCGAGAGCAGGCCTTTTTAGCAGACGATCTTTTCGACTCAAAAGCGGCGCGCGTTCCGCAGGCGGCGAAAGTCGGAGAAACAAAAAAGACAGGTGCGGTAACAGCAAGGAACTGCAGTTCCTTGTCTGCAAAAGGGCCGGCTCTCGGCGACGTCTGCTCGCTCGTTTGCGGCAGTTGGCGTCGCGACCGCTTGCGCCATCTCTTGCCTCCCGTGCGGAACGGCGCCGTGTTGTTTGCAGACCGGTGGCGTCGCTGCGTTTCCATAGGAGCTAAGCCTTTTTCTTTCTTTACTTTTTCCTCAAATAAGTTCGCTCTTTGCAAATTTTACAAAAAAAAATGCACCATCTGTGGGTATTTTTTTGTTAAGAAACCGAATTTTCCGGCCGATTTAAAGAGCCTGCCGTCTCCTTGTTTCACCCTCTACTGCAGGGAGACACGTTGAGAAACGGGTATTTGCAGGCCGTCTAAAAAGTCCTAAAAGAGTTAGTTTGCATGCTGTCGTGTGTCGAATTAACACCACCTTGAAGGCAGAGGTTGAAGTTTTCGTCGTCTAAATTCATCGCTAATCAATGCACAGCGTGCAGCCCACCTTCCGCACACGTCACCGGGAGCGCGTTATGCAGCGTCCAACGAGAGGTGCGAAACTATCTGGACAATGACAGCTTAAGAAACGAGCAGCATGACGAGTTCATAGTATCTTAATAGCGCTTCGCGACCAACGAAATTACGAGACTATCCGATAACAATGCCAAAAGAACAAGTCCCGAAGCAAGATGGGGCATCGAATCAGTCAAGCGCATCGGTTTATAAGGTAGCTGTGACTTTCCGGACAGCAAGCTTGTCTGCTTCTTGCGCAGGGGTTGCTGTGACGTCACAAAGCTGTACTTGTATTGGCCTAAATAAAGAGACAGTGGGTAGGCCTCAGGGCAGCTACCAGTGAGGTCTTCCTACGCTCTATCTTTCCATTTAAAGCCAATCAGAGCTCGGCGTTCTACCACTGCTACAACTCCTGTTTAAGAAGCAGATTGACTTGCGCCTGTTGCGTTGTCACGCATGAGCGCAGCAGGAACGCGCGCTTGTTGATAGCCGCCGCGCCAAAAGCGATATCTTCGGCAGCGCACTTTTTCTTCATTTGTTCATGGCAGCAGCCGATAAAAGTCGGTCGCGCCGCCGCCGGTATTGTTCTTCGGTTTTTGTCTGGCGGCAAGTTTGTCCGGATTAAAAAGTCCGTCTGCCCAGCTCCCGGTGTCGTCTTCTCGCCGTGGCCTGGAGTCCTGCTCGGCCAAACGCAACAGCTGGTGGCAGCGGTGGGATGGCGGATCTACGGGGGCGCTACGGCAGCGGTCGGTGAGGTTTTGGCTCTTGCTTTTTCTGGTAAGCCGAGTGTTGTAATTTTCGTGGTGAAGCGAAAATAGGAAAGGCGACAGAAACGGGACTTTGACATTGCACCTGGCAGAAATGGATTTGGATAGCCTGCTTAAAGTAGAGTTGTTAGCCGTAGCTGAAGAGCTCGGTTTGGATGTAAGCAAGGCAATGCGAAGGCCAGACATAGTCAAAACAATTTTGGGCTGTGGAGCCGGGGATGACGAAGTTGCCGAAGCTGTCGATGAGGCAAAGAAACGACGCCTAGAGAAAGAAAGAGACGAACAACTGAAACAATTGAAACTCGAGCAGCTAAAGCCAACTTCGGAAATGACCGTTGTTGGAGTCGCGAAAGCAGTTAACTATGACATGATAAGTTTTCTTCAGCCCTTTTCTGTTTGAAGCGAATTGGGATTCTTCTTAACCAACTTCGAGCGCACATGTGTCAGGATGGGTTTCGAAGAGTCGTCTTGGCCTCAGAGGCTTCTAAGCGCGTTGCCGGCCGAGGCAGCTGATGTACTGGCAAGGTTACTGCCAGAAGAAGCCGAAAATTACACGGCTGTGAAGGGTGCTTTGTTGAGAAAATATAAGCTGTCACCCGAAGCTTTCCGTTTGAAATTTCGAGAAGCCACGAAAGGCCTACAAGAGAGCTACTCAGAGTTCGCATATAAGCTAGCTAGTTTTCTGGAAAACTAGCTCAAAGGAGCTCAGGCGTATGAGGACAAAAGGAAGATGTTTGAGCAATTTTGCTTAGAGCAGTTCTATCGTACATTGCCTGAAAAGCTCAGAGAATGGGTTCAGGATCGACCGGACGTGGGGACAGTACGCAAGGCAGCAGAATATGCAGATGAGTACTGTGCAAAGAGGGGATGAAGTTGCGACCTAGGGAAGACTGACCGGCCTCTGGGTGCTTCGTCTGGGGGAACCAAAAGATTCCACACGTCGGAAAAGAACGCGAACAAGCCAGTTCCTAAAGACGAGTCCCCCGAAACACGCCTGAAGAAGTCGTTCGAAGCACGGAAACCAATAGTATGCTTCCGGTGCCAAAAGCCAGGACACGTGGCTGCTGGATGTCGTGTCCCAAAGGTCTCCCCAGTGCAGCTCGTTCTCGAGAAGGACGAGGACTTGTTAGGTCCATACCTTCACGACATGAACGTAAACGGTAAAACTTGCAAGGTGTTACGGTACACCGGCGCGACGTACGACGTCGTGCACTCTTTCGTGAACGAGAACGACTTCACAGGCGACTACGTGTGCCTGAGGCAGGCTCTGGAAGGAGGTACTGTCAGCCTACCTGTTGCGAAAGTAATCCTGAAAGGCACCTTTGGAGAGGTGGAAATCGAGGCCGCAGTCTCGGACAGCGTCTTGCCGAGGTGCCCGTATCTTCTGTCCAACAGAACCGCAAAGGAACCGCTTAAGTCAGGGATAACGCTTGACATGAACCCGGTCACGGTTGTCACGAGATCGATGACAAAGAAAAGCTGCGAAAAAAATGTAGAGCAGGCTGTAGCTTCACAGGCCAGTGCAGCAGATGACTTGCACGATCCCGTCGAAAATGACGAGCGTCACGCTTTAAATGGGCCAGACCGTGACGAGGAAAGAGTGGACGATGAATTGACGTTCATCCCTCCGACGAGCACTGATTTTATGGCGCTCGCTGCAATAGATAGGGCAACCTTGATTGCAGAGCAAAAGAGTGACTCCACGTTAATAAAATGTTGGGAAAGCATTCAAAACCCTAATTCGAGCAGCTCAAGGTTCTTTGAAAAAAAGGGAATACTGTACCGTGAGTTCCGTGGAAAGAAAGGGATGAACGTCGACCAAATCGTCGTTCCTCTGAAGTACCGAGAAAACCTTTTGTAATTGTCTCACCGGGCGGGTTGGTCGGGCCACCTAGGTATCAACAAGACCAAAGCAAGGCTCCAAAGCGAGTACTACTGGCCACGTTGTTTTAAAGATGTCGAACATTTCGTTCGGAGCTGTGACGTCTGTCAGCGGACGGGTCGACCTAATGAAAAACGCAAGGCACCCATGACAGCGGTCCCAATTATTACCGAACCTTTCCGCAGAGTCATCGTGGACATTGTGGGTCCGCTACCCGCAACAAAAGAAAGCTTTAAATATCTGCTGACAATGGTATGCCCTGCCACTAAATTCCCCGAAGCAGTGCCCTTGCGCGATGCAACGTCCGTGGAAGTCGTGGATGCACTTTTGTCCATTTGTGCGCGCGTTGGATTTCCGAGCGAAATCCAGTCAGACCTTGGCAGCGTGTTTACAAGCGCGTTGACCACAGCTTTTCTCCAAAAGTGCGCCATTAAGATTTACCACAGCTCGGTCAACCACCCACAGAGCAACAGAGTAGAGAAGGTACACTCCGCAATGAAGCGTGTTCTGCGGGCTTTGTGTTATGAGAAAAAGAGGGACTGGCACGCAACGTTGCCTGCCATGCTTGTTGCCCTTCGTTCAGTGGCACACGAGTCAACGGGCTTCAGCCCAGAGGAGCTTGTCTACGGGCGAGCATTACGGTCACAGGCTTGCAGGGTTAGAAAGTTTTGCTCTACCCTATTTAGACGATATTGCAATCTTTTCTGACACCTGGTCCGAGCACTTGGACCATCTAAGAGAAGTCTTTTCGAGACTTCGCCAGGCGGGACTAACTCTGAAAGCACAGAAGTGCAAGTTTGGTCGCTCAGAGGTAGATTACCTCGGACACACAGTAGGCCAAGGCCACCGGAGCCCATTGGAAGTAAAGGTGCTGGCGATCAAGGAGTTTCTGCGTCCAGAAACAAAAACGCAGATTCGTACATTTTTGGGCTTAATTGGGTATTACCAACACTACATCAAGGGGTTTTCCGAGCTGGCTAGTCCGCTTACTGATGCGTTGAAAAACGCGCCTAATCGCGTAAAGTGGGACATAGAGAAACGGGCATCTTTTGACGCCCTTAAAAACGCCTTGATGAGTAAGCCCGTTTTGGCAAGCCCGGACCACTCGAAACCTTTCCTCGTGCAGTGTGACGCCAGCGAAAATGGGTTGGGGGTAGTCCTGAGCCAAGAAAGCGCAGACGGGGGAGAGCACCCGATCCTGTACGTGAGCAGGAAATTGAGCGCTCGAGAGCAGGCGTACAGCAGAATTGAAAAGAGTGCGCTTGCCTTGTGTGGGCGGTAGAAAAACTTCCATGTTACTTGTCGGGGTCGCCATTTGTTTTCATCACAGACCACCGACCGCTAACGTGGCTCCAACAGATGTCGAACAAAAATGGCAGATTGCTCGGTTGGAGTCTAATTCTGCAACCATACGTGTTCACTGTTAAGCACAAAAAAGGATCCCTGCACACTAACGCAGACAGCTTGAGCAGGGCTTTCTCTGTCTAGGCGAGGAATGGCATGGGGGAAAGGGTAAATCGTTTTTTTTTTATAATACATTTTTGCCAGTGCCGATGGGGGTTCCCTTTCTGGTTGCCATAGGTTCTTGTAGCATTGCTCGATGCAAAGCACTCTGCGTACCAGAGGGCGGGCCTGCCTTCGCTTGGCCGCTGTTTGTGGAGTTGCTGGGTTCGAATTCTCTTCCGTTGCCCAGACATCTTGACATCAGGCTCCACACCTTCGAAAGCACGGACCAACTCCCACGGGGACCAGACGCCTTTCCAGTGCGGTGCCATCGTCGACCCTTCGCTCAGCGCCCCGACATACCTGGACCTGCATCGTGTGGCGGCCGGAAAAATGCAACGCCTTCAAAGCACGGACCGACTCTGCAGGAAGAAGACGCCTCTCCAGTGCGCTGTCTTCGTCGACCCCTGGAATCTGCCTCCGCGTCACAACATACCTTTTCCTGCATCGTGCGCCGGCCGGAAACACGATCCACGTACTCTACCGGGGATACGAGCCAAAGACTCGCACCCCCCCCCCCCGTGTTCTTCCGTGGGGGAGAAGTTGTTGCGTTGTCACGCATGAGCGCAGCAGGAACGCGCGATCGTTGATAGCCGCCGCGCCAAAAGCGATATCTTCGGCATCGCACTTTTTCTTCATTTGTTCATGGCAGCAGCCGATAAAAGTCGGTCGCGCCGCCGCCGGTATTGTTCTTCGATTTTCGTCTGTCGGCAAGCTTGCCCGGATTAAAAAGTCCGTCTGCCCTGCTCCCGGTGTCGTCTTCTCGCCGTGGCCTGGAGTCCTGCTCGGCCAAACGCAACACGCCCCGCAGAGCTCCAGGCGACTCCAAGATGCATGCTTCTGCCGTTTTGCCGCGCTCTCTCGCTGAGCCTCCGTGTGCTGGTCACTTGAGGCGGGTAGGGTATCCAGTAATTATTAGAGAGTTCAGATTTAAGACAAGGAGCAACTCAAATAATGGAGGCCATTTGCATTTCAATGTCGGATGCCTTCTGCGCCGATCGATTGCCAGTGCGCGTGCGTTGCGCTGTCGACCAGATCGAGGAGCAAAGCGGGCTGAATAAGGGAACTGCTTGCAGGCGATGAACGCTTTTGTCACCTTCCCTCAGCTCGTACTGGAAAGACGGCCCAGAAGCCACGTGACCTTGATGAAGCTTTTGGAAACGCTCTGTAATCTACGTACATTACTAATAGTGCCGCGAAATTCGAGTCTTCTTCTAGGTGGCATTGGCCAAACAGCGGCTTTCGACCACCAACAAAAGATCAGTCTTTTTTTATGATTACCCTTATTCTCACCATTTTCTGACATCTTTAAAAACGCCAAAACAAAAGTTTTTTTTTTTTTTTGTTTACCATCGTAAAAGATACGAGTTAGCGAGCGATATTTGTAGTTCGTTTGTCGACTGAAACATGCCTTGTTTCCAGTGTTGTCGTTTCTTTGGTAGAAACAATTAGCTCATTTTGCCTGCTTATTGCGGACGGTTTTTAATTTTAACGTCGAAGTTAGCGGAAGCCCGTTAAACCGAAAGCACCTTCCGCCTCCGGAACAGTCAAGTTAAAGACAAAGGAACAGCATCCGCTCCGGCAGCCCCTCAAGGGATAGTTGCCTCGCAGAATGAGATCGGCAAGGCTTTTGTTTTCAGATGCCCGGCTCCCAGCCTGCGCTCATTGCCTTATGTGGTGCTTCTTATGCGCGTGCACGCCCGGGGCTTACGAAAGGCCCAAGCATCATCGAAGTTTGGAATCTCGCGCTGGAGTCGGGACAACTGAACGGCCTTCCCGACGTTTTAATGCCCTCAGTAACTATAAAATTTGAAGGAACACCAGATACAAGCTATATGGCGGTGCAATGCAAGGCATGGTGAGACAGGAATTGCGGATTCAGCATAGCAGGCGACGGCCCCCGGCATCGCATTCATTGCAAAACATAACTGAAACCTGAAATCAAAAAGCAAACACAACAAAGAGGAACTTAGACGCAAAGTGTCTAAGGGCCGGTTGCACCAATGTTGCTTACCTTAACCCAAAGCGGCTCTTTCCTAAGTCGGCTTAGCTCCCTAAACCAAGCTTTGATAAGCACGGGTTTAATTAAATTCCGGTTGCACCAACGTTAACCCGGCTTTACAGACGCGCCCCTAGCTAAACGCTGGAGTTGCCTAGGGAATATAGGGACAAACAGAGCAAACTAGGGAACACTCGGAGGGCAAATACGACTGGCGGAGAGGAATTACGTGATGTAAAGAAAAAAACCTGCTGCTGTATTTCTTCGTCTGCTTTTCGCTATATTTCTTCGGTGAGTAATGAATTAAAGGTCTCCAAATTTAGTAATTGTTTCGCCTAACTTTCAAAAAGAGGAGTCAGAGCTTTAAATAAACACGTATGCTTTTTACATCTCTGATTGTGTGTTTAATATCGGCTGATAACAGAACATCTTGACAGTAACAGTAGTTTTCGTGCTCACATTTTGAGATAAAGGAGCCATCGGGGGCCCCGAATCTCACTGAACGCGAGAAGGACGTTCTACTCGCTACATCGCTGAAGACAAAACATAATCGAGAATAAGCTGGCAGGTAAGATGACTACTAAAATCAAGTCATGCCTGAGACCGATGAAGTTCAAAACAGTGACGAACTCGCCACGGCAGCTGCGAAAATGCCTAGAAATCGTCGAATAGAAGTCGAGAGATTGTCGCGAGGTCCTTGCATCGACCGTACTCGTTGCTATCAGCAAGGTGACAGAACGGCACTGCACCGTCGTTGAACATCTGCTGCGGCCTCAAACGGACTTCATTTTCACTGTAGAGTTCACAAAATAACAAAAAGTGAAATTTTTAGTGGATATGTCCCTCCGCAGGCACAGAGTGCTTGTCAACTTTATATATGACCCAGTACGCCAATATCCTGAAAACGGCAACCACGGTGAGCGTTTCGAGCAGCCTTGGGATCCCCAAATCAATAACTCAAACCTGAGTCGTTTGGTTAGCGTATAATCGAAAGAATACATAAGACAAATTACACCAGACTTTTCCTGCAACTTCTTTGCGACCTTGACTGCATTTATTGCAAATTGCAAAAGGGTGAGAGGTGGAGGCTAGGCTGTTGGCGTACAGGAAACAAGCTAAAACATTCACAATCGGGAAAAATTTGAGTTTTCTCGGTCACTGAAGCTCTTGGATCATGAACCTGAAACTCTTCAATGTATGTCATGTCAAAAGGTGGCTTGAACTAGTCAGAATAAAGTTCTTGTTGTTGCTCATTCTTATGCCTTTATACATAAAGGATCGCCCTTTATTGAAAACATCATGCTATGTTTTTTTATTTATTTTCATACTTGTCTTTCTCACTGTTGTCTTTATTTGTGAATTACCAACTCACTCAACTCACCATTTCATAAAAAACACGTTTTTTGAACTATGGAATTACGTACCTGCGTAGTGTGTGTGTAATTAAAGAGAATCGATTGTTTATAACAGTTAGAGACACCTTTATACACAATTATGTAAGCCTCCTTTGACAGTTTGTCTTATTGCACATTCTTGAAGTTAGTTATACGAACTACACAACTGAACCTCTACTTATCAGGCTATTTTCTAGATAACACTGAACGTCTCGCTTACAACATATTGCTTGGTCAGTCATAGTCACCCAATAGATTGAAATATAAGCTAACGACCCCACAACACTTTCTTCAACAGAGTTTTTTGTTTAACAGCTATCGTTGAACAGCTTAATAAATTTATTTTTTCACGGCCCAGGTTAGCTGTCTCTTAGCTTTGTTCATTTGATTTTTACCGTTAGTATCAAGTCTTGCACAGAATGCAGCTCGTAAAAATTCAGTAAAGTTTTTTTATGGTTAAGGGCAATTCAGGCTATGCCACCAAATATCAGAAACACCTCAGCACAGTGAGATATCACCTAGGGAAACTTAATATGCTTAATGTCAGTGTTGCATGCGTAATAAGAATTAAAGTACCCTTATGTCTGTCTTTTCAGTAAATTGTACATGATCTAGTTGCTGAAGCATCTGTATGTTTGCACAATGTTAAGATTACATTTTCATGAGTAAATAAGTTTGAATATTTTAAGTGATCACACTTTTTATTTCAAGGATCAACCTACAATATGTGGACGATGACCATCCCGTGGTAATTCTCAGCACTTCAGTGCTGTCTGGAGGCAAGTTGGGTCACGAAATAGAAAACTTTGTTGTAAAAGTACCGTCTAAGACCAATGACTGACTACAATCTGAGGATGACAACCATCCCGTGGTAGTTCTCAGCAATTCAGTGCCGTCTGGAGGCAAGTTGGGTCACGAAATAGAAAGCTTTGTCGTAATAGCACCGTCTAAGACCAATGACTGACTACAATCGGAGGATGACAGCCATCCCGTGGTAGTTCTCAGCACTTCAGTGCCGGAGGCAAGTTGGGTCACCAGATAGAAAACTTTGTTGTAAAAGTACCGTCTAAGACCAATGACTAACTACAATCTGAGGACGACGACCATCCTGTGGTAATTCTCAGCACTTAAATGCCTTCTGGAGGCAAGTTGGGTCACCAGATAGAAAACTTTGTCGCAATAGCACCGTCTAAGGCCAATGACTGACTACAATCGGAGGATGACGACCATCCCGTGGTAGTTCTCAGCACTTCAGTGCCGTCTGGAGGCAAGTTGCGTCACGAAATAGAAAACTTTGTTGTAGTAGCACCATCTAAGACCAATGATTGACTACAACCTGAAGACAACGACCATCCCGTGGTAGTTTTTATCACTTCAGTGCTGTCCGGAGGGACGTTGGGTCACCAGATAGAAATCTTTGTCGAGACAGCATTGTCTAAGACCAATGATTGACTATGATTTTGGGACGACGACGATCACGTGATAGTCCTCAGCATTTCAGTGCCCTCTGGAGGTCCTCCAATGCCCTACGGATGTGTCTCAGCACCTTCCAAAACGAGGCTACAAGAATGGTTCAAGCATGGGCATGGAGGCTCTGCAGCCATGAAGTTGCTTATGTTTTTCGTCCTCCCGCAGTTGCTGAGCGTGTCGGCGCGTGGGTCCCCAACTAACTGGAGTCACGATGACGGCGTGGTTTTCTTCCGGCATCCGGACGACAATCTTCAACCTGCCAATCACTGGTCGACAGCACCGTCCTGTCTTGGTATCAAGTTCATCGAGAACCTCGTTCACACCACGTCATCAGCAGGGACATCGACAGCGGCAGCTATAAAGGAGCTCCCCTTGCGACAGCGCGCCAGTGGGCATGGAGGCTCTGCAGCCATGAAGTTGCTTATGTTTTTCGTCCTCCGGCAGTTCCTGAGCGTGTCGGCGCGTGGGTCTCCAACTAAGTGGAGTCACGATGAGGGCGCGGTTTTCTTCCGGCATCCGGATGACAATCTTCAACCTGCCAATCACTGGTCGACAGCACCGTCCTGTCTTGGTATCAAGTTCATCGAGAACCTCGTTCACACCACGTCATCAGCAGGGACATCGACAGCGGCAGCTATAAAGGAGCTCTCCTTGCGACAGCGCGCCAGTGGGCATGGAGGCTCTGCAGCCATGAAGTTGCTTATGTTTTTCGTCCTCCCGCAGGTTAGTAAACAAAAACCTTGCCATTGTTTTAAATCAGACAATGTTTGCCTTGTTATGCTTCCATGCCCCGAAGCTTGTATTGAGTCTTTTAGAGTTCTGCTGCTGTTGTTGTCTGGTGATGTTGAGCGGAACCCTGGTCCCATGTCAAAACCCCAAGAAGAACAATTACTTAGCTTACAAGAAACAGTCAATAAACTTAAAAACAGTCATACTATACTTCAACAAGAAGTAAACCTTCTAAAAGAAAAACAAAAACAAAGTGAACAGACAGTTTCAACACTTGAAGAGCGACTTAACAAACTCGCGAGTGAACTCGACGCACTAAAGCAGAAGGATACTAGTAGCGCCGCAACAACTGAACCCCAGCTTACTGCAGCCTTAAACGAACTAGCTCAGCTAAAACACGTTGCGATGATGTAGAGGGCAGATCCCGTCGCTGTAATCTTTTATTTTTTGGCATCACCGACGCAGACAAGGAAACGTGGGCTCAGTCAGAGTGCTTGGTCACTAGCTTGTGCTCCGAAAAACTAAACGTGCAAGTTGAATCATCTAGGATTGAAAGGGCGCATCGCCTAGGAGCATTCGACCCTCAGAAATGTCGCCCAATAATAGTAAAGTTTTCTTCGTTTAAAGATAAAAATAGCGTTCTTTCATCAGCCCACAAGCTTAAAGGAACTCGCGTAGCCATCAGCGAAGACTTCCCAATTTCTGTACGGCTCGCACGCCGTCCCCTTCTTGATTTTGCAAGGCCAAAAGGCACCCCCTACAGACTGCGTCATGATAAACTTTTTATAAATGATAAGTGCTACGTATTCTATGCCGCTCTTGGCGCCGTTAAAGAAAAAGACACATAGCCACGCCAGCGCTTCTTCTCGTCGCCCTCTAGGAGTCGACCGGCAAAGCACCATGTTATCATTAACAAATCTTTAAGTCATTCTATCCTATTTACTAACATTAGAAGCCTAATACCAAAGAGAGACGAAATAATTTCAGTAATTGAAACGTGTAATGCCGCTTTTGTTGTACTTACAGAGACGTGGCTAAGCCCTGATATATCTAACGTTGAGCTATTTCCTTCGCACCTAAACTTTCGAGTGTATAGGTCTGATAGAAAAACTAGAAAAGAGGGGGCGTACTTTTGGCCATAAAAGACCATATACCATCTCGGCTAATACCGATTACCACTGACCTAGAAGTTGTTTGGGTGTATCTTTGCACAACGCCTTCCGTAATAATGGGTGTGTGTTACAGGCCGCCGGATAATAAAAGAGATTTTGTTATTGAGTTGTATAAATGCCTTTCTGAACTCGCATGTAAATATCCTAACGCTTTAGTTACCCTTTTTGGTGATTTCAATTACCCAAATATTGACTGGTCTACTATTTGTTCTAACTGTGCATTTTCTCAAGATTTTATTGACCTTTGTTTAGATTTTAGCCTATCTAATGTTATCACTCAACCCACTAGAATTACCAATCGCTGCAGCAACGTACTTGACCTATGTTTAAGCAATGACCTTTCACTCTTCAGCAACGTCACATACTTACCCAGCATTAGCGACCATCTCGTCATTGAGCTAACATTCTCCATCACTACTCCTAAGAAATCACGTTATTGAAAATTCATTCACGATTACGCGAGAGCCGACTACGCATCTATCAACACCAACCTCGAAGAATTTTATCACTAATTCTCAGTTAACTTCGCAGAAAGGACGGTCAATGAAAACTTGGTTCTTTTCAAAGATAGACTAACATCTCTAATCAAACGTTTCGTTCCACTCACTCAAATTATATCCGATAACACAAACCCTTGGTACGATAAAACAGTTCATTGTGACTCCAACAGAAAAAAAGAGCTTATACGAGGGCAAAGGCTCATAACACTAACGCATCTTGGAACGCCTATCACGAATGCGCTAGGGCCTACAAATCCGCGATTCATGATGCCAAATCCAAATTTTATACTCATGACCTCCCCAGCATTTTAACCAATAAACCTAAAAAGTTTTGGAAAGTAATTAATCCAGCACTCTCTCTTCCATTACAATTCGTTGACAAGTACGGCCTTCCACTTTCTGACGAACGTAGTGCTCTTGAAACTAACACATTTTTTAGCTCGATCTTTACCAATGAAGACTTGTCAAGCATGCCCAACTTGTGCCAACCCCTTCATCCTCCTATGAATCCTATCATGATCGACCACTCTGGTGTACTAAAGGCCATTGATCAGCTGAAGGTGTCTTCTAGCTCTGGCGACGTCCAAATAAACTCGAAAATATTAATAAATACTAAACACGTCTCTTCAACTTTACTCTGCGATATTTTCTCGCAGTCTCTTCAACTTTCTGAAATTCCATGCGATTGGAAAATCGCTAACGTCATCCCCGTTTACAAAGCAGGTGATCGCCAACTAATCAACAAGTATCGCCCCATCTCGCTCACCAGTGTGTCGTCTAAACTCTTAGAGCATATACTCTATTCTAACATAATAAACTTTCTAGACTCCCACAACCTTCTTTTCGAGCATCAGCACGGCTTTCGCAAGTCATACTCATGCGAAACGCAACTAACAGCTTTTCTTACTGACGTTTACTCAAACTTTGATTCTAATAAGCAAACTGACGCCATATTTATTGATTTCTCCAAGGCATTTGACAGGGTCCCTCATCAACGTCTCTTACTGAAACTTAGGAATATTAATATCCATCCCTCAGTCGTCAAATGGATCTCCGAATTCCTCACAAATGGCACCCAGTATTCATCTGTTAACAACACCAAATCTACCACCTGCACTGTAACCTCCGGTGTCCCCCAGGGAACCGTTCTTGGCCCCCTTCTATTTTTAATATACATTAATGATCTCTACCTCAACATCTCCTCTTCAATACGTCTGTTCGCCGACGACTGTGTAATTTATAGACCTATTAATTCAAACCACGATAATCAAATTTTGCAGAATGACCTCGCACTTATAACTCAGTGGTGCGTGCCACAAATGGCAAATGACTTTAAACTTTAATAAATGTAAATCTCTATCATTCACCCGCAGTTCACATGTTTCATCCTTTTCTTATCACCTTTCCACTATCCCAGTAGCTACCTGTTCCTCATATAAATACCTATGCGTTCACCTGACCTCTGATCTGTCTTGGACTACTCACATAAATGGTGTCACTGCCGATGCTAACAGTACTCTCGGATTTCTTCGCCGTAACCTCAGACTAGCTACACCTTCAGTAAAACTACTAGCTTATACGACCTTGGTCAGATCTAAACTTGAATTTGCTTCATCCATATGGTCACCATGGCAATCATATCTAACTAACAACCTTGAATCCGTTCAAAACAGAGGTATTCGTTTTATTTACTGTGACTACTCCCCATACACTAGCATATCAGGATTACGCAAATCAGCTAACCTTGACTTACTTTCTTTACGTCGAAGGGTGTCACGTCTCACTCTTCACAAAATCTTTTACCACAACAACCATCTAAAAGATTCTTTACTATCACCTCCCTACCGTATTTTCCCTCGTTTTGACCACTCGTGTAAACTGCGCTCAATTACTTCGTCATCTGTCTCTTATAAAATGTCGACTTTACCATCTGCTATTGACGATTGGAACTCATTACCTGACCTCATTGTAAACATGACTGACACTAACAAGTTTGCTGCAGCCGTTAACCTCTTTCTTTCTGAAATACAAGTATAGGTTATAGCGTGTTTTTTATTAACTATTTTTGTTGATGTTTTTATTGTGTTCACTCCCTTGTATAATGCCCCCTGGGGCCCTCAAGGAAAATAAATGATGATGATGATGATGATGATGATGATGTCCAGCCTCTACAGGCACTTAACAGGACTATACTGATCTTTTCTCTCACTGTGGCAGTTGCAACTATCTATAGGTAAGAGGTTACAGGTTCTGAAAATCACTGACCTAAAACAAAAACCTGGCTCATTGAAAGAGAACACACTTCAGTAATGGCAAAGTACAATCTAGCATCCAGGCTCTCTGGTGGGAGCATTAAATCTGTCAATTATAAACTGAAGAAAAAAAAGGAAAAGTCTTAAATGCAAGGGTGATTAAGAATTATTCATGCCCGTAAATTTTATTTAGATGAAAATGTTTCAAAACCCAAGCCTGTCTTGAATTATGACATGGGGAAAGCCTTGGCTGATTCGCAAATTATTTATCACATCATCTACTGCCACTCGTCTATCCGGCAGAGTGTGCTCACAAGCACGCTCATTGTCGTCATCATTCGTCGACACGCACGGGCATAAGCTCCGTTATGGCTGACACTTGTGGATCCTTCATATAACTTCTGTACCCATTCAAACACACTTCTTTGCAACAAAACATTTCTATGATATACCGTGCACAAAGTTTTTGATAGATATTGGCGCCACACACCCCTTCAGACCACGAAAACAATGAGTCCTCCGCTTGTAGATAGATATATAGATATTTATTTCGGCTCAGGAGAGCCGCGTACAAATTACAGAGGGGCAGCCTTTCTTTCTTGCACCACTGCCACAACTACCACACAGTCACAACTGCCTGCACAGCAGTGACTGTAGAAACAGCAACCTTATACGAAAAGGGCTGACAAGACACTGTGACCAACTCTAGGTGCAAGGTAACAGAAGTGCTAATAAATTTTTAATCACTGTCGTGTAACATGAATCATTTTTAGCGCCTCTATTCTGGCTCCGACCATACGTATTTCTCGATTTCTTTATTTCATGAGCCAACTTTGGTAACTGAATACATATAGCATTTATACCAAGGCATTCTTGTATCCACTACATATGGGATTTATATCTTTCTATACATACAAACGTATCTACTTTGACTTTATTATGATCATAAACGTCAAAATCAAATGGGTTGTTTAATCTTCAGAGAGTGCTGAGTCAGTCAGCTATGATATTAGATGGTTTGTGTCACTGCTGTAGAGAGCAAACTTTCCATAGGCAGCACGACTGCTAACTTGTGGTTTTTACATGCAACTTTCAAACCTGACCTTCCGATCTTCTGTGTACTAGATGGGTGGTTATAATTCTGCTAGCCCCTGGGCCACAGATTGCCGACCCCTTACCTAGTACATTATTTTCCAAAATAAATAATTAAGATGCCCAAATCAGCCTTCATGAACATTTTGTGTTTTTGCTAATTATACAAATCTCTTTCGTAAGCAATTTGATGATCAAAAGTTTGAATAAGCAAGGCATGACTATTGGGCTAGTGCCGCGTTATTAGCCAAAAATAATTTAAGCCCACATATCTATTGAAATGCGGAGTGCAGCCAAAACACTAAAATACTGTACTCTGTCTGTCTCTCTGAAAAACTTTATTAGAGGTATATGAGGGAGGTAGTTTGAGGTGGCCCAGAGGGGGCCACCTCTCACAAACACTAGGTCGGCTCCTTAGGTTAGGTAATCATGTCCTTCAATATATTCCATTTCATTATAAAAATTGAATTTTTTTCTCTGGGGCATGCTGTGTTGCAATGCGCAAGTGTTGTGTGGTGAAGTAGGCATCATGAAAACACCCTATACTCGGCGACAACTTTTGTTGGCAATGCAGTGAAGAGGAGGAGAGCCCGCGCACAGCTTTATTCAGCGCTCAAAATGGGAGAGGGAAAGCGTGCCTGTACCCTCCACTGCATTGCCAAGAAAAGCTGTGGGCCAGTGTAGGGTGTTTTCATGATGCCTACTTCACCACACAACACTTGTGCATTGCAACAAAGCACATTCCAGAGGTAAAAATTATATTTCATTTTAATAATGAAATGGAATACGTATATTGAAGGACATGATTACCTAACGATTGTTACCTTCTAGGATTCTGTACAGCATGTGGTAATATGTGTACCGAGAGGGCCACGGCATATATGCTGTGGCACATTACACTGCACCACAAGGCAAATATGATTCTGGTACGGTGTGGTTCTAGGTACACGGATGAATGCTGAATTCATTACTGTACCATTCAAGACGGTATTCTAGATTAGCACATTCACCACACTCGTCACTTTGACTAGAGGCTTGTAGGTATGAGTAAAGTACTGTGACTATATTTTTGTCTTGTACCACATTGAACTTTTATATGCAGTTTTCAACTGATACCTTCACCTATTAGATAACACTATGTGTCATGTGCTTCTAAGCTCAGTATGAACCCAATTTTCACTTTCCCAGCTTTCACATATTTCCTAGTTTCAATAAACTAATGGATTCTCCTGACAGTTGCTGAATACTGTTGAAAATAGAAAGAAAACACCTATGGTATTCTCAAAATTATTTTTACTATGTGGTTAGGGAATAATTAACAGCTACAGGAAGAGACCAAGACAAACAACTGATAGTCTAGAGACAAGCAAAACACCAGCAATAAGTGAAACACAAAAAAACTGAAGTAGGCACTTACAATGTTGACAATCTAGTGCTCCATCCTAGTTGCTTCCTGTTTCTCTTTAAAGTTCCTATCTCCAGTGGCAAACTTATCAATATGCAGAGTACGTAGTTGTTTGTGGCAGCAGTTTACGTAGAAGCGGGTGGGTGCCAAAATTTGAGAAGTGGCTCTAGGCAAGTATGCTATTCAGATATACGAAACTCCATGTAATCAAAGGAACACGGATCCAGAAGAAAAACCCAGAGAACCGAGGAGACACTGACCAATGATTACTAGAAGATAATGACAGGAGTAGACGCCTTCATAAAGAGAATTGTCGACTTCATCCAGTAGGATATGTTCTGTGTTGCTCTGCTTGTCTGTGGGGTACTGCACCAACAAACGATTTTCATTGGGCTGAAAATGCATAAAAAATTACTTTACTACAATCAAGTTCAAACTTCTGCACCTCTCATCGTTAGACGGCATTGTAGACCATTGTAGCTTCGACCTCCTACAAGCTGTTACAGGGGGGCTGTTGTCAACCGCCATCAAGAATAACCTAGAACTAGGGTGAAACAATCTGTGCGCATGTATGTTTATCTAAGCGTAGGGGGAGGCGGCACTTTTAGACTAACTAGCGTGGCAGCGTTAAGTCCACGTCTTCCTCTTTGCAAATATGAGACTAGCCCAACTTGGACTTCTGATCAATTACAAAATGAGGTTAGGGACAGGGACATCAGTGCAAGTGATGTACCAGTCT
Source organism: Ixodes scapularis (assembly GCF_016920785.2). Taxonomy (NCBI): domain Eukaryota; kingdom Metazoa; phylum Arthropoda; class Arachnida; order Ixodida; family Ixodidae; genus Ixodes; species Ixodes scapularis. The sequence goes on from NW_024609837.1 coordinate 76,207,008, forward strand.
ACTTGCACAAATGAATTGTAGGAGAATATAATTGTAGAAGCTGCCCCATTATACATGAGTACAGTAAAATGTATTACGCATAAAAAAGCTGGCTGTGAAATTAATAAAAACTAAAGGTAAAAATGATTCTCTACAATACAGAGCATCCACTGGTTGACCGAAAAACGTGTCAAAGGTTGGTGTCGCTCATGATGCCCATTCAGCATTTTGAAGACATGGCTAGGAGCACTTAGGCTTGTCGTAAACACACAGTTGATGAGAATGGTCTTAGTGCTGCTCTTATCATAGCCTGCAAGGTGACTGTTCGGTTGGCACAGCTAGGAAAACACACCAATGCCTCACAGCTTCAGATCCACAGGGAGTACTGCTTCGATCAGTTCAAGCACCATGTTATGAAGAATTGCTGTTGCCACAATGCCGGAAAGTGCAGTGTCCAGTTGTCAGGTTGAACTTGAAATCAAGAAAACAGCATTTCTCTACATCCTACTGCCCTTCCATGGGGTGGATGTCTCTACCATGTATGCATATACACAGCCACTGGTGCAGCAGGAATTATATTCGGGGAGGGGGGGGGGGGGAGGGGCTTCTTTTCATATTTGCGTATAGTAGTCAATGTACTGTACGATTGAAGGGTACAAGCACAGCCGTCCCGAACCTTCGGGTGGTAGTCCTTCAATATGTGTCTTGCTTTACTAACAAAAAAAGAAAAAAGAAAAAGTGATGATTTCAGGGAGGGGTAGGGGAGCATGCTTGAGCTTTCAAACCACCCCCCTGCCTGTGCCACTGCACACAACATTTTAAGCATACAAAAAGGGGGCGCATAGTTGAAGGGATGTTGAACAAAACTTTAATGCATGTGATAGTCACAGGGGGGGGGGGGGGGGGGCCTTAACCACCAGCATTAGCATCCAAACACGAGCCCTGTCTTTCCTCCCTTTGGCCATCGTCTCAGGTGCCGCAACTAGTGTCATGTTATCGTGTAAGCAAGCGACGCCTTCATCTCACAGGAAAAGACCAAACTGATCTCGTTCAACATCTGCCTTAAAAACCCATTTGTTAAAAACAATGCTCTTATACATGTGAATTGGATACCGTACCAGAATGCTTTCGATGAAGAGCTGGTGGACCAACTTTTTCTGTACAGTGCACCTACCGCAACTAAGATCGACATGTTCTCCCGCTGTTGACTGTGTGGCGACCGGGAACGCGACAGAACAGCACACGACAAAACAGCACGCGACAAAACAGCACGGTCATAACAGCACGCGTCAGAACAGCACAGCGTCAAAACAGCGCAGCGACAAAACAGCACGCGTCAAAATAGCACACGACAAAACAGCACAACGGCAAAACGGCACAGCGACAGAAGAGCACGTGCCGAAACAGCACGGCGTCAAAACAGCACAGCGACAAAAGAGCACGCATGTAGCAACTTCAAGCGCGTTCTTCACCTCCATCTGAGCGAATAACAGCGAACCTCCTTCACGTTTTCATTTATTGTCGCTAGGTTATAGAGAACTTTATTGCCCATTTCTGAGCTTACCAAACTCCGCAACCCGGAACCCCCCTCCCCCCCCCCCCCCAAAAAAAAAAAAAATATTGCGTCACCATTTTTCCTTGGGCTTTTCACGAAGTTACAAAAGTCAGTTACAATGATGAGTACTAGTGTCAGTCCACATAATAAAATGTATGCTAAAGATGGCTAAACTTAAATCCATAAAAAAATTTGATAGCAGAAACTGCTTCGCGATCCCCCACTGGATCTGTCGGACCCACAGTTTGGAAGGCACGGCAGTTGGTAGTGGACCACGATTTTTATCACAACAGGAGTTACCGATCGGCAGCCAGCGTAAAGCATTCCCGTAAGGTGACAGGCGGAAAGCTTCAACAAACGAATGCAATTGCTCGAACTTCCTTCAGCGAAGCTCTTGTTGATACGTTTGTCGGATTTTTCCGTGTCGTTTACAGTCAGCAGAAAAGAAAAGATCAGTATTAATTGAAACAGGTCGGTATTTTCGAGGGCGTTTGGAGGGGGGGGGGGGGTGATTCATTCCTGACTATATGACCACTTCCTTTCGCAGTTTTCAGCTTGTCTCCGAGGTCGGTTCAACCTTCAACAAAAACTCAGGGGCCGCAGGGGTCTTCAGGATGAAATCTGGATTTTTGACCTGATACGGATTTGTTTGCCGAGTTCTTTGTTCAAAGGAAATCTAATCGTGTACTGCACAATGCAAATAAAAAGCGTCCGTATAAAAGCCGCTCATTTTTTAACAACACTAGCTTCCGTCTACTAAAAGAGAGCGTAAATGCGATTTTTTTTTTTTTTGCCGTTTTTGTGGTTGGCGCAAATTTACCAGCTCTCGCAGTCGTGAAAATGGGGAAAAATCGCACTGAGTACAATGCTTGCAAATTTCTGGATTTTGATACTTTCCTCTCCGACCGAAGTGGTAGTGAAGCTCATGCTCGTCCTGTGTACAAATACGCGCACACGACGATAATGTCAGATCACGATAGGGCCCCAGTCCGTTTTGCTGAAAAGGTCGCGTAGGCTGCCACACACAGTAACAAATAAAAAAAAAAACAGTACGTTCTTAACTCACTTTACATTTCAAACAAAAGCTTTTAAATATTACATTTTCGTAGGTACACTGATTTTCGTCAATAAACGGAAAAGAACCGAGACGTTTATGAGTCTACAAATATTTACCGCAATAATTTCCGGAACACCTTTTTTTGGACGCTGTGCTGTCTTGTCGCTGTGCTGTTTTGACGCCGTGCTGTTTTGGCACGTGCTCTTCTGTCGCTGTGCCGTTTTGCCACTGTGCTATTTTGTCGCGTGCTATTTTGACAAGTGCTGTTTTGTCGCCGTGCTGTTTTGACGCTGTGCTGTTTTGACGCGTGCTGTTTTGACCGTGCTGTTTTGTCGCGTGCTGTTTTGTCGCGTGCTGTTCTGTCACATATAAACCTCGGCAGCGGATGAAGAAGAAGACGCCAAGGGCGCTCGGCCACTTCTGCTCGGGTGATCAGCAGGGCAGCCATGTCATACTTCGACAGTCCATAGAACCAATGTGTAAATAATGTAAATAAATAGTTAGCGTATAAACCAACGCGCGACTCGTTACAAGTGGTGCCCCGGACGACGAACACCGCAACCGGACGCACCGAGATGGCAACAGATGCACCTGCCCCTGTCGATCCACCGCAGGTAGCAGCCCTAGCGATCCGACTGCCACCATTCTGGCCGGCAGATCCACAATTATGGTTTGCTCAGGTGGAATCGCAGTTCGTATTAAGGTGAATCACCGACCAGATCACAAAATTTCATCACGTGGTGAGCGCACTATCATCCACAGACGCAGCTGAGGTCCGCGATATCATCATCGCTCCTCCTCCAGTGACCCCGTACGACGTCCTTAAGGACGAGCTCGTCCGTCGTACAGACCTTTCGGAGCAACGAAGACTTCAGCGGCTGCTTACTGCAGAGGAGCTAGGAGATAAAACACCGTCACAGCTTCTCCGCCGGATGAAACTAACGCCACAATCGACGACACATTATTCCGCCATCTATTCCTCCAACGTCTTCCAAATGATATACGCATGATGTTGGCATCAGCTGACAGTGCTACAGTAGAGGACTTGGCGAAGTTGGCCGATTGAATTATCAACGTTTCAAATCCTTCAGGTGTCAACCAAGTAACACAACCAGAGAACATCCCTGATGATTTTTGCACCAGCATTCAACGTCGCGTGGGCGAGCTCACAGAGATGGTCTCTGCCCTTCGATATTCGCGTTCACGTCTCCGACGGACAAGTCCCTACACGACTCGTCGATTTAGTCGGTCTCATAGCCCTTCCAGACAACAGTGCTGGTATCATCGCACCTTCGGCGATGACGCACGCACATGTACCTGCCAGAAGAAGGGAAACAATCCAGCCGGCTACTAGGGACGACGAGTGATGCTGGCCATTTACAGAGTCGTCCATGTGTCTTCTTCCTTACCAATAAAGACTCAAAAACACGTTTTCTAGTCGACACTGGTGCTGAAGTTTCAGTGGTACCACCATCCCTTCAAGACCGTCGTAACCGACAACCTTCGAAACTAAAGGCCGCAAACGGCACCACCATCCCTACATACGGACTGCGAACCATTACCATCAACCTCGGGTTGCGTCGCATCTTCCGTTGGGTATTCATCGTTGCAGACACGCAATACCCCATTCTCGGAGCAGACTTTCTGCAGAAATTCAACCTCCTAGTCGATGTGCGCGGCCGCCGTCTTTTTGATGGCACAACGCATCTGGCAGTATCTGGATTTCGGACGAAACTGCAATCGATAGGACTTTATCCTCTCCTCTCTGTTTCCGACTCTCCATACACCGCAGTTCTGCGCGAGTTTCCATCCCTGGTTCGTCCCTGCACCTTTACCACCCACGTGCAGCACAACATCCAGCACCATATTGAAACAACCGGCCCTCCAGTTCACGCTCAACCCCGGAGGCTCCCTCCCGACAAGTATTGTACTGCCAAACAGGCCTTTGACCACATGCTGGAGCTGGGCATCATACGTTCCTCCTCTAACCCGTGGGCATCACCGCTCCACATGGCGCCAAAATCAACACAAGGTGACTGGCGTCCTTGCGGGGACTATAGAGCTCTTAATCAAGCCACCGCACCCGACCGATACCCAGTACCCCACATACATGACGCAACCGCAATTCTCGACCGAGCGGTAATTTTTTCCACCATCGACCTTGTCCGTGCTTACCACCGAATTCCCATGGTTCCAGAGGACATTCGAAAGACGGATAACAACACCGTTCGGCCTCTTTGAATTTCTTCGAATGCCCTTTGGCCTGAGAAACGCTGCGCAGACATTTCAACGATTTCTCGATAAAGTCCTGAGAGGAATGCCGTTCGTATATGCCTACATAGATGACATTCTCGTCGCAAGTCGCACCGAGCAAGAACACCAAGACCACTTACGATGTCTCTTTCGAAAATTGAATGAGCACGGCTTAATGATCAACCCAGAAAAGTCCCTCTTAGGTCTGTCCAGCGTTTCATTCCTAGGCCACCAAATCGATTGTCACGGCATTCGTCCACTCACTTCAAAAGTAAAGGCTATTCAAGAGTATCCCCAGCCCCAAACAGCGCGTGATCTACGGGGTTACCTCGGGCTTGTGAATTTCTATCCCCGCTTTGTCCCTGGATGCGCGAAGCTTCTTCAGCCTCCTCAAGAAATATTACCAACGGTAAAAACAGCACGGTTATACTGGACAGATGCCGCAAATGAAGCGTTCGGCAGCATCAAAGAACACATTGCCCGTGCCACCTTGCTTCATCATCCAAAAACGGGGGCACCGATATGTCTTGTAACCGACACCTCCGAGATCGCCCTTGGAGCGGTACTCCAGCAGTTCCACAAGGGTGTATGGCAACCGCTGTCTTTCTTCTCTCGCAAATTAACCAATACAGAACGCCGATACAGCACTTTCGGTCGTGAGCTCCTGGCTGTTTACTCCGCTATCCGTCATTTCCGTTATTTTCTGGAAGCTCGCCAATTTCATATTTTTACGGACCACAAGCCCTTGGCAGGCGCCATACAATCTCACAAGCCAGACAGTGGAACTCACTCTCCTCGAGAACTGCGACAAATGTCATTCATTTCTGAGTTCACCACAGACATTCGGCACATAAAGGGGACTGATAACATTGTTGCCGACACCTTGTCTCGAGCCGTTATCACACAAATATCAGATAATCCAAACCTTCCTCCTGCTACACTTGTGGCTCACCAACAGAATGACGCAGAACTAACCAGACTCAGAACTACACCAGGTGCATTAGTTCTTTGAGAGATCACAATACCTGGGCCCTCCCACCCTTTGGTGTGTGATATGTCAGCTGGTGCTCCTCGACCCTTTGTTCCAATCGCTTTACGACGACGAGTTTTTGACTCCTTCCATGCGCTGTCACATCCCGGTATCCGTGCATCACAGAAGCTACTAACCGCGCGTTACGTGTGGCCTAGGATCAACGTCGACGTTCGAAACTGGGCTCGCAGCTGCCTTCCTTGCCAACGTGCGAAGGTTCACCGGCACACGCACACTGCACCAGGTGTTTTTCCTCTTCCGAGTACCCGTTTCGAGCACGTGCACCTCGACATAGTCGGCCCACTACCAGAATCACAAGGCAACAAATATATACTAACCGCCATTGACCGCTTCACCAGACGGCCAGAGGCCCTCCCCATTAGCAGTATTACAGCTCAAGCAGTCGCTCAAGGATTTATGCAAACCTGGATTTCGCGGTTTGGCGTGCCGGCCACTCTCACCACAGATCGCGGTCGGCAGTTTGAGTTTGCACTTTTCAGCGAATTCACCTCTCTTCTTGGCACCAGTTGACTAAGAACGACGGCTTACCATCCACAAGCTAACGGTCTCGTTGAAAGATTTCACCGCCGGCTGAAAGCGTCAATCATGGCGCGTCAAGATAACCCTCATTGGACAGAATCACTCCCACTAGTACTTCTGGGCCTGCGAACGGCATTCAAGGAAGAACTTTTATGCACACCTGTGGAGCTCGTATACGGAATGTCCCTGCGTCTTCCACAAGATTTTTTCATATTTATGGACCCACCCGTTCCTCCGGACCCAACCAACTATGCTCATCGGCTCAAAGACACCATGTCAAAACTGCGACCAACATCGCCACGACGGCGATCGCCACGGCCAGTTTTTATTAGTAAGGATCTTACCAAGACAAGCCACGTTTTCGTAAGAGACGATACTCTTCGCCGAAGCCTTCAACCTCCTTATCATGGACCGTACGAAGAAGACTCCCAAATATTTCGAAGTGTTGGTCAACGGCAAGCAACAAACCATATCGATTGACAGACTCAAGCCTGCCCACATGGAGTCCACCCAACTTTCCAGTCATTCCCACAGCACCTCTCCGCGACGCAAGGTGCATTTCTTTCTTCCACAAACGTCCTACAGACTGAAGGGGGAGTAGTGTGGCGACCACATATAAACCTCGGCAGCGGATGAAGAAGAAGACGCCAAGGGCGCTCGGACACTTCTGCTCGGGTGATCAGCACGGCAGCCATGTCATACTTCGACAGTCCATAGAACCAACGTGTAAATAATGTAAATAAATAGTTAGCGTATAAACCAACGCACGACTCGTTACAACTGCATAGAAATGGGTGTGCAGTCAACCACAGAAATGACACATTAAAATGGCTTGATTGTGTCAAACCCTTTGGTAATGGAACTACGTAAATTTTGTTTTAGTGACGGGGAAAGAATAGCAGTACAACTACCAATACATCAAAGCGACACTACTGGTAGATCCCTTGATGATCATACAAGCTGACAATTTTCGAACACGCAAAAGTCGCCCAGAACCGTTTTTCTTTTTTAAATCATGCTGATAGAGAAACAGAAGCCCGTTCGCGAGTGATAATAGGCAGATCTGGAGTTCATACAAATAGACGGTGGCAGTCTTCGAAGTACGAAAACTCCCACTAGTACATCACATCATGCCGATGAGAACGGTCGTCTCTTCGCATCACCGGCCCCAGCCTGCCCCATTACAGCGCTGAACAAATCTCGCGTTGTAGTCCTTACGATTTGTAGTCGCCACGAATGAAAGAGATAAAGAAAAATATTCCTAGAAAGCGCGATTACCAGAAAAGTTACGGTTATGGAACGATACAGTTTTCTGAAGCCAAGATTCTACTCGCGAGACAAGGAAAATTCACTGAAGATTATCTCGAAACTCAGAAAAGGAAGCAATTGAATTTTTGCTGTTTCATTATTTAAAAGCGCCGCAATCTGACGGAAACACCAGAAGTGTCGACAATCAGCTGATCGCCGAGATCATGTACTGCCACTATTCAACGCGCTGATCGGATTGAAGGATATGCGTTACAAGCAGAAATAAACAAGGTGGTTTATAACAATACGTTACAGTTATGCAAAAATCAGTAGAGTAAGTACATACGAATACGCTCGTTGACAGAATAACCAACGGGAAGACAGACGTGAGCCCCAAAGCTCCGTACGTACCTCGGTTAGGGCTAACACGCACTGAGAATGGAGAGCCAACTTGGAAACAGGCGTAGATAAACACTTCACGCGACAATATTTTGCATAATTTTCACAATGGAAGGTCATTCTGTCAAAACTCTCACGTTGTTGTAGCCTAAAACACCTTGTACAACCAATTTCATCCACCGCGTCGACCGCCACAAACCAGCCGCCATCTTTTCAATCCAGGATTAAGAAACAACCAAAAGCAAAGCGCCCAATGTTGAGCGCTCACGATAAGCGTAGTTTAGTGCTAGGTTTAGCGATAAGCGATTTTGGTGCAACCGAACGAAACTGAAACTTAAGCTTAGGTTCCCGGCTAAGCTCTGCTTTGCGCTAAGCGGCGTTGGTGCAACCGGCCCTAAGGGAACTAACTATTAATGACCCTATTGAAAAATCCACCAGACCGGTTATGTGTGTCCTAGTGTTTTCTGATGTAAACATCAGACCGGCCTGGTGTGTTCTCGTGCACACATCAGACCAGCCTAACGTGTTCTGTTGTCCCCACCAGAACACGTTAGCCTGGTTTGGTGTGCCCACCACATCATCGTAGTGTGGTCTGATGTGCACATAAAAACAAAACAGGCTGGTCTGATGTGCACAACACAGCACACTAGAATGGCTTGATGTGCACACTACGCCACACCAGACGGGTCTAATGTCCACACCAAGGAACACTAAACTGGCTAGCTGACATGCACACCAGGGTGCCTCTGGTGAGCACACATTACGGATATATATCTCGTGTTGAATGAAAACATGTTTTCTTGTAAAATTAAATAAGATGTATAGAGCTCAAACACCACATTTGATTATATAAGGTGCTTAATTGAAGGGGCGATGCAACGATTCAGTTCGAATAATATGTACTTTGCGTAAGCGTGTTGGCACAGTATAACAAACGTTTACCTATATGCAACAGCCTGATGGAAAGGATACAGGTTTGTCTCGTCAACAATCGTCAGCAGCTTGTCATCAATGAAAACTTGAAAATATTTCATTCGGCATTTGACATCATCAGAGGCCGTAAACATGGGTTCCGCAGGCTCCACAAAACACCGGTCTTCTTTTCCCCAGTCAAAAACTTGCGGCGGTGACTTTTGCTTCTTTCTTGACGTTGACAGAACTGGACAGGCGGGCGTTCTCCCTTCAGTTTCGTTATCGCTTGGAAGTTCTGTTGTTAGGCCCTTCGTTGGCAAGTTCTCCTCGTCCCTGTCACTCAATTCACTATCACTAGGTCCCGCATCGGACACTGTTCCACTTTCTGGAATCAAAACCACGCAGGGACGATCGCGACACCGTGTCTGGTAGAAAGATCCCGATGGAATTTCCTTCGGGCAGCAGTAGAATACGATGCCTAAAAAAAAAGAGCACCACGTCCAATTCCACCAGTAACCAGGTAAACAGGGATGTACTAAACCGCGCCAAACAGGAAGCTTTCTCCCGACAATTACAGCCGGTTCCTCGTGCACAGGTATGTAAAATTCAGAGTGAACGCCCGCCCCTAAAGTATCGCCCAACCTATTTAACTGGCTAAACATGTATCGGCTTAAAACTACTGAAACACTGCGAAATCTAAGCACGGAAGGGAACACCAAAGAAATCACAGAGCTACTCTGCGACTCCCCTCTTAAGACAGCTTCACATGCAGCGACTGTGCGAAAAAAAAAAAATCGGTGCGACAGCCGACGAAGCGAGTGCGATCGCAATGTTTGGTTTCACATGCTCCAACAACCACGCGATTTCTGTCGGAGCGGCCGGCGCTTCCGACACGGACGCGACGCGTTTCACTTTGTCTAAAATACAACAAAAACGTCTTAATAAGCATACATGTTTTAGGAATGCAATATGTAACCAGAAATTTCTAATAATGAAGCATTAAATCAGAAGCTTTTATGTGCCTACATTTATTTTCGCGGATGAAAGCTGGCTAACGAACGGCTGATTGACGAGAAAGCGATCGCACCGGCTCTGCGGCAAAATACCAACTTGGTGGAAACCAGTTGCAGAGCCGCTGCGACAATGCGACTGCAATTTTAATCGCACATATACTAGAAATGGCACCGATTTCGGGCGAGAATCAGAGCATGTGAAAGCGCCTTCGCATATCTACTATGTACTTTTTTTTCCCCGACTTTCATACGTTTCAGGGTAAAATACGTCAGCGCTATGGAATCCAGAACTTGTAAAAATTCAAAATTAACATATTTCAGAGCAAAGTACTGCTTACCTTTTTTAACAGCAGGTCAAAGTGGGTAGCATGGCGGGGACGATACGCATCTCGGGAGCCGCCATGCACATCGGAGCCGACGGAGCATCTGGAAACCCCTCGCGGCGAAAATTCGAGACCGCGAAACCAAAACCAGAAAATGTATTTCCTAAGATACGTTAAACATTTTGCATGAGTATTGCTTTGGGTCCCAAAAACACTATTTTTATATTGAATGTATCCTAAAAATACACACACATTTTTTAACCCTTCAAGGTACTTTAAAGGGAAGCTACGGAGCTTCTTGAAAAAAATGAGTTAGAAGTGAGTTCTAGTGTATTTTTACCTCGTGAACCCGAATACCAAAACCATTTGACGCGCAAGTATTTTTAAACGCGAGAAAAACGCGAAAGATAGTCGCTGTACGTGACGTCATCGACGGATCTTTTGGCTTGCCAAGGCTACGGAGGCGGGGCTTCAGCCCTATTTTCAAATTGCTCTTATGGCTCTCCGGCGCGTCGCATTGAAATATAATTGTGATATCTGCTGTTCTAAAGGCCAAATGAACGCAATTCAAGCGTTTTTTCTCAAATGTAGAAGTGCCCCATCTTCCCTTTAAAGGGTTAATAAAAATAAAAACGAAAGGAAAACTTTTGTGTTGCTAGAAGTGCTAGGAATCGTCGGCGGCGCCTGTGCACACTGGGCAATTTGCCCCTCCAGCGAGCTGCTGAGCGCGAAGGAAAAAACGGTCGTGGGAGAAAAGGTAAGGATTAAGGATATTTCTTTGTTTCTTTTTGTGCTTGCTGCATTATGATTTGGGGTTTTCGCATTACTAGGTCTGCTGAGACACTTGTAGCTTTATTTTCAGTGAACGATTCGAGCCTGAATGTATAGCTTTACAGAAGAAAAATTTCCGGGCGGCTATCAGTTCGAATGTCTTTGTTACCTAGCATTGCTAGCCGGCAAGCATATTCTAGAGTGGTCATTTGGACACCAGTTTGAGTTGTGTTCACCACTTGTGGGGTCGCTCTGTAATAATCGCCGCGCGTTCGGCATGTGCTTCGCTCGTCTCCCAGGGAGTGACACAATACCACGAGAAGATTGTGAATCGGTTTAGTATACTTCCCAGTTGTCCGTCTTCGAGAGCCGGGTTGTCGCCCGTCATTCAGAGCTCGCAGTCGCAGTCTGTGTGCAGGCCTGCAGATCGTCCTCCCCACGCCAGCGCTGCGTAGGCAAGCTGTTCCAGCCTGGCTATCACAGCCCGAGTCTCGCTGCGGAACCACTCCGGGATCGTCATAGCCTAGGTCGGTGTGGCCAGGGCTCGCTGGTTCCGCCGGTCCTGATCCGAACTTTGCTGGCGGAACGCTCCAGCAGTCGCCATGAGCCAGACCAGCCAGAACGGCTCCATCGTTCCTGCGCGGCCCCAGCCTGGTGCGGCACGCTCTTCCTGTTTCCTCGCGCTCGCCCCCGGCTAGAAATTGTGAGTAATTAGAAACATACTCTGCATGCTAGAGTAGAGTATGCACGTTACGATGGCTGTACTGTGATATGCAAGCCTGGTGTGAAAAGGTGACAGTCAACAAAGTGCACATGTGAGAAGGATATTTACGCTTCACTTGAGCTAAAGAAAAACTTACGCATCCTGTTTTCTGCATGCCGTCACATTTGTTACCAGATTCAGCATTAAATTTTGTTTGCCGAAACAAACAAAGCTTTATGTGCTACGAAAATTTACTATTTGAGAACTCGCAGGTTTGGAAGATTTTGGTTACGACCGCGCGTGTGCCAAACGGCTATGCGCACATACAACTACGACTGCCGGGACGGGCCTCTCGCTTCTTGAAGGCCTGATCGCCTGATTCTGAACGTCACAGCGAAGCAACAATCGGCCCAATTGTTCCTATTGTATTTCCCTATGTGGTGTCTCGTGACTCGTAGAACAACTTGTATAAAATTGTTTTTTTTGCTGAGTAGTCTGCAAAACAAGTTCTTCAGACCACTTTCCAAGCCTGCACATCTATCTTCGTTCACTTCAACAGCAAGAATTACTGTAGAATTTACTTACCTGATGCGTCGCACTGCAGTGATCCACTTCTGTCGCCGTGTCGCTTCACAAGGGCTCGAGGGGAAGCGGTATAGTTTGACGCTTGAGTCGCCTTCGCGACTGTGACAGTCTTTCACGCAGCAGTAGCGACATTTATTTTTTGGGGAACCCTATAGGACCCCAGCGGGTTCCTGTGGCATCTCGCCTACTCCTATAGGAGTAGGCATGATGCTACAGGAACCCGCTGGGTTCATGGAGACGTGAAGCCGGGATTTACTTTTAAGAAGAACGGTTCCCAAAAAGGCTGACGCCGATCCAATATGCCACATTCACACTTGGTTTCTAAATGCACCTACCTGCAGTCCTTGCGATCCGGTCTGTCCTGGCCTACCCAGTGTTTTATTTTGCAGCCGCTAGATGGCGCAACACGTAGTGCCAAATTGCATTGCCGGTTAATATTTGGGTCACTTAAAGTGAGGGGAGTGGGTGGAGTGGAACTTAGAGATTTGTATTATAGAGATTCCGCCGAGTTTGCCTGCCCCCCTCGCACAGACACAAGCAGTGTCGTTGCGCAAGACGCCTCTGACTGTACGTTGCAAATCTTAATTTGTTTTTGATCTGTATACATGCAGACAATAATTTACTGACAGGATGGCAGTGCTGGTGGGCCCAAATCTAATTATGTATTTGCAATCTAAACTGCTGATAATGTAGCTGCAGATAGTGGCAATCTCAATGTAGTGAAGCAAGTCAATTGATTGTTCAGGAGACGCTGTGCTCAGTGCTTTTATTCACTTGCTTCCGGCCCCTCTACCGTTGAGAAAATAGTGTTTCACCCTTTTTGCACACAGGAGCAGAGGGACTAAAAGTCTCTTTTTTAGGGAAGGACAACACTGTCATGCCACTATAGCCAGACTTTTAACTCAACAAATGGTTGATGACGGCACAGGAAGACTTCATTTCATGACTTCTTTATGCAGCGTAGCACGATACAGTCATTGCTTACCTGACAGGCGAGTAGTTGGTAAGGTTGCCAGTATCCCACATGAATAAATACTATCTTAAAGGTGTGATTTCAAAAGGTAGTATTCATTTATTTAGTGCATAAAGCAGCCTGGCTGTGGCAATATCATAAGCAACAATACCACCTTAATGGTAGTGACCACAGCCCTTGTGTCACCTTCCTAAAAGTACCGCAAGAAAGAGCTGACATTACTTCTCCAGGTTTGCATCGTCATAAGTCAACTTAAAGCGATTTGCTAATGGTCTCAAAATCCTAAAACAGGTGAAAGTGATTTACTGGTGGAGTGAAATTACGAAACATTTTGAGGGCATGCATTGCTGAAATCTCACCCTATTAGCAACTGTAGCGTACATTTTGTTTGGGCATGTGCATGCTTCCTGCTATTGCTACAACAAAGAAATGGGGTTCAATGTTTTGACTAACATAGCTCCTGAGCATAGGGCTAGATTGACGTTTTGAAGGAATATTGTGCTTTATTTATATTGCATTCCACGTCATTTTGAATATGTTGAGTGGCTATCTTTTTCTTTATTACAGCTACAGTATGTCCTAAGCGTATAAACAAATCAAGACCTTGATGTTACTCGTTTCTCTAACCTTTAATTTGCTCTCCTAGGTGCTGCAGTGGCTGCTCCACCTGGTGAGGTGGAGCAGCCTTGTTACGTTTGAGTCTCGTACCACCAGCACTCTCTTAACCTCCGACTGCCTGTCTTCACCCCTTCCAGCTTTCTGTGCTTTCTCTGCCTCAACTTCTGCTGCCTTTCTCAAGCCCTGTTGTACTGCAGTACTGTACAGCTGTGCAGGTTCCTTTTCTACGCAGTCATCCACCTCGTCACTTTTTACCTGGCCCCCTTTGTCTGCCACCCCCACCGCCGTCTTCTCTGCCACATCACCCTTTTTCTTATTAACTAATAAGGTCAGTTGCTGCACCATCTCCTCACACTTCTTTTTATGCTCCTCCAACTAAGCCTTCCACTCTTCCCCCTGTCTAAGCTCCCCTACCTATCGCTCAAGCTTGGCTCTCTGTTCCCGTTCTCGTCTCAGATATCCAGCCACGCTCTCTACCTTACTTTCCCATTCCCTGGTCAGCTCCTCCACATCCGCTTCGGCCCTCATAATCAAATCTCCGACCTGCGCCTCGAGCTGAACCCGCTTCTCCCGCTCTACCCGTACCTCCCGCTTCAAATCCTGAAGTGTATCCGCCCATTCCCTTCCTATTCTCCTAAAACCAAGTTCTAGCTTCTCGCAACTCCGGCAGGTAAAGTTGCTCTCCTCGGCTTCTGCTACAGTTTTGAACTCCGTCTTTATCATGCAGCACCAACGGTCACATTCTACATCGGGTCCTCCTTTACTTTAGGCTGCGCATCCTTCTTCCGTCGCATATTCATCATTGCCTACCGACACACAGCGCGACCCCACGACAAATGTCCCACCAAAACCAAGAAAGCCTGGGTACGTCTCTGGTTCCCATATAACCAACTAGCCCGCCAAACTTTTCAAACGTGCAGGTGGTTCGGTCTCGTGACCCTACCTAAAAAGCCTGCTGTAACCCAACTATCCTATCGCTACTTTAAAAATGCTTTCTGCTACCTCATACAACCACCAGATTTAGAGCAAAAATGCTTTACAGCAGGGTGCTAAACCTGGAGGATCAACCCCAATGGGGTGTGCCCCTTGCCTTTAGCGTGCAACACCACCAATGAAGCAGATCCGAAAAGCAAGCCTATCCTATCGCTACTTTAAAAAGTGCTTTCTACTACCCTATAAACACACTCACAACTAAACTAAATACACCAAATATTGCTTAGCTTCGCAGGAGCTCTGGAAGACACGTCCTCTTTGTCAGCTGACGAGGAGCTGACTGGTGAGACAATAGATGCCTATTTCTGAACACAGAAAGGGAAGGTAGTGAGCTATGGTAATAGCACACTCATTCGTGTTTCCTTTTTCATGCTTTGTCATGAAGTGAAGCCAAAGGTTTTTTTTTTTTTCACATTGCTCGGCTGCCCGAGACTGCAAATATTTGTACAAAACATAGAAGTGCACAGCAGTATACTTCCTTCATACTTTGCGATGTCAAATTTAAAAATTGTCAAATGGTTCATTTAAGTGTACCTAAAATATCATGTATGTGAAAAGCCAAGCTTTCATGAAACAATTTTTTCATATCATTATTAGTATTTGATGTGTACAGCAATAATGGACCTCCTTTCTCAATGCATATTCCAAAGCTGAAATTATTTCTCTTAAAGGGGCGCTCGGGAGCTTTCTAAGATGGCCTATTTATGGCCGTAACACATTCTATGTGCATCCCAAACATTTAAGTTTAAATCATGTGCAGCTTAGTTTACTAATAAAAATGTGATAAAAGATAGTGAATCTCAGACATACAAATGGCGCCACTGAACCCGGCCGAATGTAGGTGAGGAACGAACGGGGCTCATCAGACAATCACAAGCGATAGCTTCACGTCCGGACAAGCAGCCGACCAGTCCTGCTCGTCTGCACAAGAGGCCCTCGCTTGCAATTGACTGAGAAGTGTCTTTCGCCGTTTCACCCTATTCGCCTTGATTCGGCTCAACCACATTCGCTATTTTTTATCACATTTTTTAATAGTGAAATAAGCCACACATGATTGTACGTTTTGGACTTGTGGGATGCTTAGAGCACATAGGTTGAGTTAGGAACATAAATAGGCCATCCTGGAATACTAGAGAGTGCCCCTTTCATTTATTTCATTTTTTACATAGAGCTACAGTTCAGCATTTCAGTGACACAAAGCAGGAACATGATTGCAGACGAAAGTGGAGAGCCCATTTGTGTTGCCTGTAGTTCTCCACTTTTTGTGCATCGCTTGACAATGTTACTCACAGCAGATTCATCTTGGACCTGGCATCAAAATGCGAGAGGCAGCATTTACACACGCCGTGGAAAAGGCTGCCACTCCTGGCCGCTTTCTCAGAATGGTCAGCCGATCACTATAGGAGCCTGCGGAGCTCTTCGACAAGGGTGTGTCAGGGCAAGACTGCAGGGTGTGGTGGGAAAACAGCCCCTACCACACCAGGTGGGTGTTTCTGATCAACCTGAAAGGGCACAGCATCTGTTGTGGCTGCTTTGCTTAGCTCTGAACATAATGTTTGTATAGTGTGAGCTATGATTTACTATGATTTGAGATTTTTATGAACCTATTGCTGATTTTGCCTTGTGTAGCACACATGTATAGTGAGAGGCACTAAGAGGTCAGACAAGGTGAATGTGGACAGAGCAGGAGAAATGCACTTCGGGTGCAGCGCTTTCTTTGCATACTGGAAGCGAGCCCACGATGTTCGATTTACAGTCAAACCTGATATTATCGAGCCTGGTTAATTTAAACTATTTGTAAATGGACTGGTAGCTGCAATAAAAATGCATAGCGAAAAATGCAATTACATCGAATGAAAACTGCAGCGTCTCCCCATGAACCGATCTGCCAAGAGCGCTGTTTAGCTCTGCAAGCTGGCTTTCCCCCAGGATGGGAATATCCTTAGGGGAGAGCCAGCTTGTAGAGAAAGCTGTTTTTTTTTTCTTTTAAACAGCCGCGTCGACCACCCCGGAGAAAAAAAAAATCTCTTTCGGGGGAGAGGGTGAGCCGGTAAACGAAGAAGCGGCCACTAAATAACTGCAGTCGGCGTCCCTCATGATGTACAGATGCCCGTTCGAGCGTGAACAACAACTTTTCTAAATGTGGCGTGCTTGTTCGTTGTCAAATTCATTAAAACTTCTATAGTGAATTGCCCGCTATATCAAAGTGGTAGACGGTTTTTCGAGAGTTTGATATAGTCAGGTTTGACTGTATTATGTTGCCCACAGGTAGGCAAAATCAGATTGAACGTGGGAGGGCGGGCCGAGTGATAAATTGACTGATTATCAGGCTCGACACGACATAACCTCCTTGTTTACTGTTGTAGTTGTGATTTTAGTATTTTAAGGGATTTTATGAATAACTGCTCGTGTATTTTTTTATGCACTGCAGGTTTTATCATGCAATACCAACTTTCGAAGCCATCATCTTAGCCATCCAGATGTGGTGGCAAAAGTGGCATGGAAGAAAAGAGCCATGGACAGCCCAGGTCTGCATGAGAATGTCTGCGAATGGTGCGTATTGGGAAAAAAATAAAGGTGTAAGTTCCATTCTCTTTGCCTTTGTAGTTTTGTTTCATAGCAGAATGAACACCTAAACCTTAAAAAAATTAGCGGTCTTTTCGAACAATTTGCTAGCTGTTGTCATCAGCAGTCCTTTCTGCATCTAAATTATACTGTGCATGCATGACCAGGTCACCCCAGAAGACACTAGGTCGGCCGGGTCACATCAGAACACGCCAAGACACTAGAACACGTCAAGACACTAGAACACGTCAAGACACTAGAACACGTAAGACAATAGAACACGCCAGGACACCGGAAAACGCCAAGACCCGTGTCTGAATTTCCGCTCTGATGTAAAGGTCAGAAACACACCAGACCCGGGCTGGTGGATTTTTCAATAGGGGAGCCACGTTTTTTTTTGCCTTTTTTAGTAAATATTATTTTTCATTTGTTCTTCCTTGGTCTCAGGTTAACATGCTTGCTTGTCATCCGCTCGTCCGACGTCCTTCCAGTTGTTTCAGCGCAGTCAGTGTGATCTCAACTCGAACCAGTTGGTTCCCTGAACCCGTTTTACACCTCCCATTTTTGACCTTCTGTACTCGCAACATTTCGGCAAACAATTTAATTTTTAACATGTAAAAATGACGTGACATAATTCTGGTCTGTAACAAATAATAGCACTTCCTGGTGACAGTCAGCATTACTACAACGACCACCTCTACTGCTGCCAGCATCACCACCTGTATCACTACTACTGAAACTACTGCGACTACTACTACTACTACTACTAGTACTACAGCTACTGCTAGTGATACTGCTAGTAATAGTGCTAGTAGTACTAGTACTAATACTAATACTAGTATTATGACTACAACTAGTAGTATTGGTACTACTGCTACTACTACTACCGCCACCCCTACTACTAGTACTGCTACTAGCACTACCACTAAAATATAATTATGTACTCGGATAGCCTTTGTCAGCATGCAGCTCTACTAGAAAAACTGCGAACCACATACAAGTGACCACACATGAATTATTGTTGCAGAAGCGTATGTTCGTTTTTTATTCTGTTACGCTCTTTGGGTCGGGGCCTTCCACTGTTTACAAAAGGAAACGTTTGGTGACTGCATACATTACTCATGGCGCCTATCAGTCGACCGGAATTAGCATGAAACCATCAATCGCTACAAGGGCACGCGCTATTTATTCCCACTGCCCCATTTATTCTGACACAATAAATTAGCAAACGAATAAAAAAAAAACAGTTTCGCTACTAGAAAACTAAGGCCCCGTGACCCGCGACGGCCTTTCCATCTATCGTTTCTTTCTGTCCATTTGGTTTGACCTTGGAGTGAGTGTGACCGTGCATTCGAGAAAAAATAAAATCGACTGTTCACAGCTCTGCTTTGTATGCAGGCTTGTCACTTCCCATTTTCGGAGAAAAATGTATCGAGGAAATTGACGTTGTTGAATGTATGAATTTGAAAGGTCTAGCCGATTCCATGATTGAGTGCGCTTTCGGTTCGAGCAGTGCGCTTTAATAAGGTAGACACCTGCCTATTTGTTTGGTTCGTTATTCTTGAAATAATTTCGTGTCTTAGCGATTATATGCACTCGCATCACCGCATGAGTTCGCGCGGAAGCTTTTACAGGGTGTTTCACCCAAGACTAAGTGAGAACTAATCAGCATGTTTTGTTTCCACCACATGGGCATCAGCAGAATTTAAAAGTCGACATCATCATCGCTGTTTTTGTGATTCAAACTGGGCAGAACCGAACTACTTCCGAGTAAACGTCGTGCAGCCTGGCATTAGTGATTTCAGCCTTTCAGTTAGAAACGTGAACGCCAGCTTCCGACATCAGATACTACAAAAAAAAAAACTTAATTTGTTTTACGTTTTTATTATACTTTAACTATTTATTGGACAACATTATTCGGTGGGACAAAACCTAAACGTCATGCGATCATAGGCCACTACAAACCAAAGTTGGGAACAAGCTAGGCTACGTGATCCGCATAGGACGGCTCACCGTAAGGTTTCCTTCCTATCTTATTTGACAAAACTAATTCAAGAATATACGCACACACATTGCTCGCACATTTGCATACGTATGAGCGCGTGCCTGTATACTCACACACACGCACACGTAAAAACGTGCCTGGACACTGGCCTCAACATCACAAAACATTCGTATGGGTGCCTAAGTATGCCTGCACACATATACATAGCAGCACGCGTGCACAAAAATGTACCTACACGCTCATCCCTGTTTCACGCACATGGACGTGAGTACATACGTTCACGCACGCGTGTCCGTGAACGTAGTGTAATGTAGCCTTTACTTTAATTTTAATTAGTGATAATAAACATAGGTGCCTAATCAGAGACTTAATACGCGCCATAGAAAAGTAAAAGATGAGTCGATTTTAGAAAGAGCTGGAGATCGTGAGAAGCGCGGCAGTGCCCTAAAGTTACTCGTGCAGCAGGCGCAAAGTTGGTGGTGCAAAAACACGAATTCCGAGAGTTCAAAAAACCTCGAGGGCGCGTCCTAACGCAACACCGCGCTCCCCCCGCGCTTTAAGTTTTTTTTTTTTTTTAATTGATTGATTTCTTCGTTTTCGGTGACGCGAAGCAAGTTGCGATTAGAACCTACGGTTCCTTCACTCATTAAATATATTGAATACTAGTTAGTTATTACTTGACTTACTGTTGCGCTTATCCTGCTATGATATGTCCCCCTGGCCTTAAACCTTACTGGCATAAACCGCATTTTTTTAACTGTTGACGGCCTTCTTTTTAAACAATCTGCAAAGCCCGAAAAGAACAGAACACCAGGTATACATCTACAGGCACGTGCGCCATTACACACCCTACGCCTGGACACGCATACACAGGCGTGTTCACATTCAGACATACATCTTTATGTATTCCACCTCTTATATACAAAAATAGGCAAAATATTTGTTTTTCTAATATTTTTTGTTTAACAAGCTGTTGACTCTATGAAAAATGCTATTCTTCTTCTTTGAAAGTTTTCAGTGAAAAACAAACTCAGTCGCCGCCATCACCGCGTACCCTACCTACGACATATGGGTCGTGCGAACCGTTGAAATGTCTTTCAAACCATCAAATCAATTTATACCGAGTCCCTTAGAAGAAACCACTACAGTGTTAAGCAGCGCGACGTCAAGAAAAAGACAACAAAACACTAGTGTTAAAGTAACGGAGAGAAATACTAATGAAACTCTCGGCCTGCTGAAGTGAAAAAAATAGTGGAATTAAGAACCATTAGAAAGCTACACTGGGGGAAATCAAGTTTGTTACGAGCAAGTCGTGGGGAGCGCAAGAACAAACACTAAAAAAATAGAGTCCTGTTAGTATCAATAGCCACCTACGGAATTAATTACCTACGCCTCAACAGTGAGCAACGGAAGGGCCTAGAGATACCTAACCGTATGGCGATGAGAGTCGCCACCGGGTTACCGAAACACCCCAAGATAGAAGAACTGGAAACAATCGCCGGAATGAACTGTCTTAGAGATATTGCTTAAGAAGTTAAAAAAAGCCAAGCACTTAGGCTGCAGACGACTACAGCTGGCAGGAACATCCTGATGAAATTAGACATAGAATGCCCGGACACACCCATCTGGATCCCCCCGCCACCGTGGGAGGATGAGACAGTCGTGGACACGAAGCCTTTACCACAAAAACCTAAGCAAAGAGCATATGGGGAGAAGAAAAACAGCAGCTAAGAAACAAAACTATGACCTCCAAAAATTCCTTGAAAACCCCAAGGCAGATATATACTACACCAATGCATCAAAAGTAGAGTCTCAAGTTGCCATCGCAGCACACAGATTCAGGGACCAATTCACGGTCACAGGAACGCTGAAACCAAGAGCGGGAGCGAAACAAGGGGAATTAATGGCCATCCAGCTGGCCATCAAAACCACAGCTTTCAGCCCACGCAAGACAATCTACATCTACACAGACGCCAAGAAGGCTTTCAAGGAGTATCGTAATCCCTCGAACAGAAGTACGACGCGTCAAACCGTTAAAGCAATTGCACGCATATACTGAAGCGAAGCAAGATGAGTAACTATAACGGTATCACGGGACACCAGGAAATGCCCAGGAACGACGCTGCGGACGCTGCCCGCACGGGTCTCCCTCCCTCCTCATCAATTACCCGGCCTTGGCATTGACTTCGACGACGTGCAAAAAATGAACACTGGATCTCCAATTCAACCGGAAGGAGAAGAAGTCGACCCCTTGGCGCTCAAGGCTGTCGAACGCCGGGCACGCCGCAAGCGGCTCGAGAGCCTCCTCGGAGAACACCCGCATCCCCTCCCGGCGGATAACTACATCCGTTGGGGGAAACTATGCCTTAGAAAATTACGCACACATACAACAATGGTTCCCAAACGCACAGCCATTTTCAAGAAAAGCAGATTAGCAACAAAAAAGTACGAAACAAAACTTCAAGACTCACCAGCAGGACCCTCGACCCAACCCAGCAACGAGAGCTTCTGTGAATACTGCGAGGATACCGCCTTGGAGTCCCGCGTCCTCTGGGACTGTCCCCGCACTGAAGAGACAAGACGAAAAGCCCTAGAGGCATTACCACACCAAATGCGACAGAATAGCCTTGAAGAATGGGTCCTGCCCACTAGATCCCCTGGGCATTGCAAGGCCACCCTCGATTGCCTCCTCACATACGTGAAGGAGGCCAAACTCACACAATTCATCTAAAAAAAAATAACATAAACTCATTCGCTCAAAGAAGATGACTTGAATCAAGATCGGCGATCGTAAATCACATTTTTGTAATTATAATAACGACATTTTCCAACCAACAAGCCGATCATGGCTGTGTACAATCGTGTCGCGCCAAAAACGACACAGTTTTGCTTTTTTGGACGCCAGTCGCTTTTAACAGAAGTCAACCGCGCTGCTAGTCTGCACGGCCACAGAAGCTGGAAAACACAAAAAAAAGCACCACTTTCCGGCCAACTACAATATCAACAACTGTTTCTCATCAAAGCGCCCGGTGCCTCAAACAAAATTATTTCATTTTTTCGGAGGCACCGCCCGAGTAAATGCCATTTATTTCCGCATATTTTGATGGTAGGGGAACCGGAGGCTATTTTCCTGTAAATTAAATTCTGCTAACATTTTGTTAAAAAAAGAAAAAGTTGGAATCAACGTGAAGCCCAAATCGCTTCCCATATTTCTAAAAAAAGATTATGCAAGCTTGATCATGCTGGCCAAGACTGCCGAGCACAGATTAAGCCTCCAAGGGAAGAAGAGAAGGGCGTGGGAACGGTACCGCCTACCGAAAATTTGCTCGCATTTCTGCCACACGCTGTGAGGGTTGTCCTCTGGACAACCAGGAAGAAGCGGTTAGGACTTCGAGCCCTCAAGACCAGCAATTAGAAGCCATTGACATGGACACGAGAAATCTCGCCGGGTCAAACGCCGGACCCGCCGCTGTCACGACGGGACCGGCAAGTTCGACCCGAGCGAAACCTTTGCCAGTAAAGAAACGGGTAATCGAGCTGCCCGCTGTATTCCATTTCGGTGAGCAATTGCCACTTCTTCATTAGATAACTCAGCCCCGACTGTTGAGCAGGCTCTACGAAATTTACTTTCAGGGATTTCGAAGAGAAGCCTCGTAGACATTTTCAAAAACATTTTAGGAGAGACTCATAACATCGTTCCTGTTGCCGAAAAGCAGCAGAAGAAGAAATCGAAAGCCAAAAAGGCCAAACAGAAGGCGTCGCCTGTCCCTACACACACGCCTGCAGGCGCTACGTCAGATATTCCTCCGCCAAGTCAGCCCCACGACACGAGGGGGAAAGGACGTTACAGCCAAGAGCTGCAGCTGTGGTAGCGAAAGCGCCCAACTGCAAGACAACAGAGCTCCTTGGATAACCGTAACACACAAGAAAAAAGGCAAACGGGCACGGGGGAACCCGAATGCGCAAGCAACAACAGGGGGTGTCGCCAAGCCCCAAAAGCGTCGGCAAATCGAGTATAAGATCTGCTTGACAAGATCCCGTACTTCGAACAAGCCGCTCATTCCAAGACTCAAAGTGCTCTAAACAGCACACAAGCACCAACGACATACACCATGTCAGGGGGGGGAAGGTGCCGCGGCTTCCAATGCACCCTCCTCAGAATTTACGGCGCTCCGTGGGGGCCGCCATGTTAAAACTTGATACCAGTGTTGCTGCATCTGTAAGTCATCTCTAAGTTAGAGCTGACGGAGAAAATCTGGCCACGGCGCAACGCCGATGTACGCTGGAAGCTAGAGCCGGTTTGCTTTCGTTGTTTTTGTTTGGTTCGAGAAAATCTAGCAACACCGCACGTTCAACATGGCGCCGGTATTGCTTCGGCAGCTTCGGTTTGACCACGTTTGACGCGGTTTTCGAGCACATGTAGCGACGACGTGACCGGAGAAGTGCCCCTTGATGGTCCCGGAAGACGGAAAGTATCATTCGTAATCGTCGTGTGTGATTTGAAAGCGAAGGGAGTCACAGGGTCCACGAGTGCGCAGCCACAAGCCAAGGTTCACGACAGCGCTCCGTTGACTTCGGCGATCTCGTTCTGTTTGGTGCATAGAGATAGGTTTGGTGCAACACGGCGATGGGCGGCAAAGAGTTGAAACGTTCGTGGTGTGTGGTGCGGTGCTTAGAGGTAGAAGCCCATACTAACACGAAGCGCAAATTGGTTATTGTGGGGTTGAAATTCAGCGGTTTCAGTCCCGTCGTCGTCAGCTGATCCGGTCCAGCTGGTCCGGGAGGACGCAGTGAGCGCTTTTAAAAGTAAATCTTCCTTCGTTCCGTTTCAAAATGTGGAAGATTCTCGACGCATACCGTGAGTAAAAAGCTGCGGGCGTTTTCAACAAAATTACGTCGTTTTAATTGAACAATGGACTCCGGATTGTTGTCCTAGACCTGCCGTTTTTATGCTTCGTGTTGTTGGCGTTTGCACAGCGACGCACACCGCCTGAGTAGATGATTCGGTCCTGCAGGGAAACTTAAGTCACCACCGATATTTTCTTGTAAATCTCGTGTGAGTTTGTTGCGCTCGTCATGTGGTGTGAATAAATTAGGGCAACGTTTCCTTTTGCCTGCGGATGCATGAACGGAGATCATTTCTTACGTTGTAAACATAGCGTTTTTTCTTTATTTTGGAAAGGTGTTGGGGAATTTATTATGGTACATTCACTTCAGAGTTCAGAAATTGGAGAGAGCCAGCATGCTTTCCCAACTTTGTCTCTTTTCTCTCTGGCATTGCTTTTGTCTCT
Organism: Ixodes scapularis; assembly: GCF_016920785.2. NCBI lineage: Eukaryota > Metazoa > Arthropoda > Arachnida > Ixodida > Ixodidae > Ixodes > Ixodes scapularis. Next base: position 76,231,821 of record NW_024609837.1, read on the forward strand.
TTTCTCTCTGGAATTGCCCCTAGTTTCAAGTTGCAGTTTCAGCAGACATGCGTACTAGCAGGTACAAACGGCTTTAAAGCAGGTAAAAGACTGGTAAGTCAGGGCGGTGCGGACTCCGTGTTTTGCGCTTTTCGCAAGGTGACTGGGTAAGTGCTTTTGCGAGGTATGCGGAATACGCAAACGATTTTGTTACGCCCGTCGGTTGCGTCTCTCCGGCAAAACGAATAAGATGATCTACAAAGGCGCAATCACAAGCCAATATTTACGATAACAGTGCATTTGATTCGGTGGTCCGTGTAGTTGTATTTTACCCTGCTTTCTGCAACACCGTGTCGTGGCGAAGAGCTGGAACGTTCACGGATTGTGCTGGGCTACCAGTTGACCCAAAGGCGGATCCAGAACTCCGTTTTTTGCTTTTTTTTCTTTGGAGGGGGGGGGAGGGAAAATCTAAAGCAAGCTAGACAGGACTCGGGTTGCGCCTTTTGGTTTAACCGCCGCAGAACCAGAGTGCACCGACGGCCCCTAGATGTGCGCCGCTGCGCGGACTTTTGGTTCTAAGCCGTGCTTTGATACCGCCGCCGCGGACTTCAGTCTCCGTTGAAGCGACGGAGTGGTTCTCCAAGTTCAGAGTACAGTGTGCCTGCTAGGGTGCGGCCTACCCTATTTCGAACCCTCGTCCTTGAGTACCGAGCCTCCTACCACCTGGCAGGCCGGTAGTTGGTGTTACTTTGGGGGATCCAACCATGTCAAATCGCCCTCCGAGAAGGGGACAGGGGGGGGGGGGGGCCGTCCTCGTCGCCCACCTGTTGGGTCCGCCGCTGGGTTGACAGAAGCCCGCGTCGCCCGCATCGGCACTGAGTGCACTTGGGCTGTTGTAGTGGCTCTAGGCAGTTGATGCTCAAGCCTTTCATCCGCGGCTTGCCGCCAGCTGATCCGGCTGCTCGACGGTGAGGAAGCGGCGAAAATTACCTCTAAAGTAAATGTAAATCCTTGTTCATACAGTTATCCGGTGTGGAAGGTGTCCAACGCGTATTGAGGGCGGGAACTACGAGCGTTTTGCCTTGCTTTCGTAACCGAAACCAGAACAGCGAGATAACTGCCTTGCGTACTCCAAAATGATGAAAGCAATAAGTCGTCAAAAACCCGTTTCTAGGGTTTAAAAGCAAGTAAACAAGACAAATATAATTCAACTTCGTTGTCTGTATGCAGGAGGACTTGTGTAACACAACAATACATTCTCGTTCCAAAACGAAAAAGAAAGTAAAACTCAGTCCGCCGTATATGGCAGCAACTTCTCCGCTGCAAAACCTATGCTGGCAACGTAAGCTGTTTTAATATGGCAGCCTCCGCTTTGCGCCGCGTTCCCTTTCCCTCCTTCCCCCCCCCCCCTGCACCATGTACCTAATAGAAAATGCCAATACCATCTCGGTCAAAACTAACTTGGAGGCATTGGCGGCCGTCCTGCAGAAGATCACCGAGGTCGACCATCGAGGGCAAAAAAATACCCGTTCAAGTCTTTCGCACTTACGGCGCAACCTATTGCAAGGGGGTAATTTACGACATTCACACCCTGCAAGAAGATCCCCAAGACGAGGTACTCAAACTTGAACTGGAATCGGAGAAGGTGCGCGTGGTGGCCGCCCGACGACTGGGCAAGAGCAACCTTCGACGGAGACAAGCCACCGCCATCTGTCTTTTACGGAAGGCGGTACATGCGAGTGTTCCCGTACGTGCCAAAAGCAGTGACCTGCGCTAACTTCCAGCGCTTGGGGCATACGCCAGACATTTGCCCAACTGCTAGGGTCTGGGCAACGTGCAGCAGCATTCATAGCGAAAACCAGGTGGGATGCCCAACTCCAAACGCCCTGTTACGCCAAGGGCATCAGAAGGCTGGGGACATAGGCACAAACCGTGCCTGCCCCACATGGCAAGAAACCCACAGACGGATGAGAGAACAAGTCAAGAGCTATAAGGAACAGCACAAGCTGCAGCAAAATCGGGAGGTTGCTTCCAGGGAGATCAGGATCCCGGTCCTGCCGAGCGCCTCACAACTTTGGGCTGACAGGCTCCGAAAGGGACTCGACCCGGCAGGACGCCCAGCAGAGCAGAACACCTACGCCTCCCTGAAATCAGAATTGGATAGGCTGAAAGCCACGGTCCAAACGCTGCAAGAAGAAAACAGACAATGCATAGTTTCCTTCAACTAATGGAAGACACTCGCCAGCAAGATATGCGGCATAAAAGCATAATCAAGGTGTTTCAGTGGAATTGCCGAGGGCTTCGCAGTCGAATGGCCGAGCTCAGAGCAAGATTCCAAGACAAACCCGATGAGAAGCCGGACGTCCTCATTGTACAGGAAGCCAACGCACACGATATTAACCTACAAGGTTTCATTGTCTGCTGAAGCCCATCGATCTACAATAATGGTCCGGAACAGAGCGCCGACCCTCCGGGGGAAGCCTTGGTCTACATCAAATAGGACTGGGAACAGCACCGGGTTGACCTGACAAAGTACTGCGATGACAACCAGGAAATAAACGCAGTTCGCACCACGGTCCAGCGGAAATTGAACGTAATCTTCACAACAGTCTACTACCGACCTATAAGAGGAAAAAAAAAACACAGCTACGCTCACGGGTGGATAGCGCATTTGCACAGCCTCTACAGAAAGGAGCAAAAGCTTTACGGTGGTGACTTCAATCTACAGCAGCATCTATGGGGTTACGACGCAAACACAAAGGGAGCGGAGCAGCTGCTCGGTGAGATGCAGGCGCACCGGATCCAGCTAATGAAATGTCAGGAGTCAGAACGCGAATGGGGGACGTCAGGCAGAAAGGCACCACCCCTGATCTCACGTGGACTTTGAACACTAACACTCAACATCAAAAGTGGAAGCGAGGCAGGTACCTCTGGGGCAGCGACCGCTGGCCAATCTACTTTGAGTTTTCACGGACTCGGAAGATTAAAGGCAGCAGCAAGAAAAGGGTCCTGAAAACCGTTCACTGGGAGCTGTTTCGATAAGCGCTAGAAGCGGACAACTTTGCCGGGTCCAGCTTTGAGAGTCTGCTCAACAGCACCTTGAAAGAAGCAACCACCAAGACAAAGGTTTAAGAAGATGCGCAAATTCCCGACCTGCACCTCCTGCGAATATGGGCCAAGCGACTCCAAGCGATGCAGCGGTACCGCAATGAACGCAAGACCCCGCAAGCCCGGCGAGCAATCACGCGAGCCACGGTAGAGGCCAAGCGCTACGCTAAGCAGCTCGGCACCAATAGGTGGATAGACTTCAGTTCCTCGCTAACCGAGAAGGCTTCGGTGAAGCGGCTTTGGGCGGTAAGTCGAGCCATGCTCGGCTATAAAAAGAGCAAGAAGGGCACCAGCATACTGGCACGAAGGATGAATAAGACCGAGGAGCAGCTCGCTGACATGACCGGACATCCTTTCTTTCCTCAACCTCCATGTATAGATGATCAGGGGCTCGTAAATCCGTACAATATAGAGGTCCTAGCACCGGACGAAGGCCTATACCGGCCTTTCGCTCTGGGTGAGCTCAAGTGGGTGCTCCACAAAAGGAAATCCTGCTCAGGTCCCGGCTCAGACAAAGTCACAATGACTACGCTCAAGAACCTTCCCGAAAACACCAAGCTCCAACTGCTAAATTGGATTAACCTCATTTGGATCACCGGCAAGCTGCCCGAGCACTGGAAACACTCTTTGGTCATCCCCATTCCGAAACTCGGCAAGAACAAGGAATCACTGAATCACTAAGCAATTATCGGCCAAGATGTATCAGATCATTCACGTGCAACGTCATGGAGCGGATGGTATTGGCACGAATTGACTGGCATCTCGAGACTGCGGGGGCCCTTCATCCAGCTCAGACCGGGTTCAGGCCTTGCCTGGGCACCCAAAAAAGTCTGGCCCTGATATCGTCCAGCGTCTTTGGCAACGTGCACAAATCTAAATTCCGGATCATCGTGGCCACCGACGTGAAAAAATCGTTCGATTCGGTGCCCTACTCGGCAATTATCAAAGAAGTCAGCCGGCTTAACATAGCTGGCAGGACCCTCAACTTCATCAAGAGTTTCCTGGAAGGCAGTACATTCTCGGTACGCTCCGGCAGGCACGATAGCCCGCCAAGAGCGAACTACGTGGGTGTCCCACAAGGCTCGGTGCTCTCGCCCACGCTATTTAATCTGGCGATGGTGGCGCTACCACACGAACTCAGTAAGATCTCTGGCCTAGAATTCACCACATACGGGGACCATGTTTCGATCTGGGCTTATGGGGAAGATCCCGAAAAGCAGGGAGATATACCACAATCTGGCCTAGATACAATCGAGGCTTACCTGGCCCGTGTAGGGATGCAGACGGCACCAGACAAGACGAAATACACGGTCGTACGCAGCCTGAGGATTCGCGTAAAGGATGACTATGCACCGAAGCTCAACCTGGTGCTGGCAGGTAAACGAAATCAACCGTCCCCTTCGTTTAAGATCCTGGGGATCACCATCGAAAAGAACGGCAAAGGAGAGGCTTGGCTCCGCGACACACTCACGCAGTGAAACTCGGTGCTCAGCACGATCCGACGGATCTGCAATGCACGCGAAGGAGCCTCACAAGATATTGCCAAAAAGATGGTCAAGGCTCGCGTAGTATCCCGGGTCTGCTACGGAGCACGCCACTATTGGCTCACAGCAAGGCAATGGGAACGTCTCGAAGCTTTGAACAACCACGCTATGAGAGTTTTCACTGGACTGCCCCGTTTCACTCCTCTCGTCAAACTGAGGCAGTATGCGCAGTTGAACGAATTGCGCGAAGTCGTGGAAGCAAGAAGGAACGCGCACGACGAACGCCTTAAGACGACACCGCAAGAACGAGGCATCATGCGGCTCCTAAAGAAATCGGTAGATGGCCTCCCAGAGCAGCAGAGACAACTCCCTCCGTGGGACGACCTCACGGACATCACAAGCACCAAGCCTTTAGGGGCATGCAGGAAAGCGGACACCAAACAACTGGCCCGCAGGGTAAAAGCACACCACAAAATGGTGGACAGCTGGAAGCAAAGCAAGACCGTAGTTGCTGCTTATACAGACACTGCATCGCTTGAAGGCGCCGTCACCCTCAAGTCGGCTGCCGTGGTATTCCCAGCACTTCGACTCGAGGAAATTGAAGCATTGCCCCTACGGTGTCAACAAAGGGAGGAGAACTGGCAGCCAGCCGCCTTGCATTAAAGACGGTCGGCGCTCAAGCCACCGACCTCAAGAAGCTCGCCACGAGACTTAGGTCGCGGGGAGTCATTATAAGAATCGAATCGGTTCCTGGTCATGCAGGGATCCCAGGCAACGAAGAAGCCCATCAACTGGCCCACGACGCCCTTGCTACCCCTTCCTTCCGCGGGCCCGGGGATGAAACGCATCCACTTCAAGATCACCTATAGGCGTGACCGCTCGAGATTGAGCATCCATCGTCGATTGGCATTCACAAGAATATGACCCCGCCGAAGAAAGGGCCGGGATAAAAAATGAATAGCAGTTGAAACTTGTAGAGCTCCTGCCCGAGCCGGCACATCCCCTGCTTCCTTCACGGGGATTTGGACGACGAGGGCAGGTTCTTCTCACCCAAATGCGCACAGAAGCAACCCTATCACCCGCGAGACTCGCATCGTAAAAAAAAGCAAAGGATCTCGCCTTTGTTCCTAGTGCGCCATGAACGCTAAGGCGGATACATACCATCAAGTGTGCGTGTCCCCAAGTATCACGCCGAAAGGGCAAAATTCTGATCATACAACTTCGCCACTCTTGAAGGCTGGACTGATCCACCTGGAAATGAGAACCAACAACGAAAGATCCTGCGAATCTCCTGGAATTTCTCCTTGAGGCAAAGCTGAAATTTTTTATTTAGTGTACATATGTTTTAAATAGTATGCCGTATCCAGGCCTTGACTATTAGCCACCGATGCATTCTTACACCTCTTTCCCGGCTTATGGCATCAATAAACGTTCTTTAAACTGAACTCAATCACTGAATGCTTGATAAGCCTCCATAGGAAGAAGAGAAGGGCGTGGGAACGGCACCACCTACCAAAAATTCGCTCACATTTCTGCTAAACACTATGAGGGTCAAGCGAGACGGTGGCTCATTTCATTTCAATGTAAATAAAACGTTCTAAAACGAAAAGTGCGAACGTGCGACCCTCCCCACCAGAAACTTACCGTTTGCGTGTTCCGAGCATAGCCCCAAAAGAAAGATCTCCTGCTCAAGTCCTCGTCCTCGCTGTTTTATACTTTCAAGTTTTGTATCTATTAGAAAACACGCTCGTTTTCAATTGTAACCCATAAAAAGCTGAGTCGGCTTTGTGTCTCACAAACTCAGGGTGGCGAGTTCTAATCTTGCTGAGGACTCAAGTTTTTTCATGTGGTTCCCTATGAGCGTAACACTCTCATGTGTCGGTTTTGTGTTACACTTGGCCGTTTCAGGCAAACGTAATATCAAAACGTTACATACTCCATAAAAATCATTTGATAACAAACATTATTTGTTAATAGCAACTCCATTCTGCGTTACGTGTATGTTTATAAAACAGAAGATTATTCCGCCCTTATGACCGTCTGTCTCTAGATGAGGAATGTAGCAGGTGCAGAAAAACTGCAAGCCTCGAGTATTTAACGTACACTCCGCCACATTGATGAAACGAACATTCCATCACCATTTCTTTATTTCTGTGTATTGAAGGACTATCTTTAGAACTATGATAGTGGTTGAAAGTGCTCAGTTGGGGTACTATTCTAAGTGATTAATTTTAACGTCCACCAGTATTCGTTCGAAAAATGTAAAAAAAAAAAAAAAAAAAACGCCAAAGTCGCGTTTGCACTAACGGTGCCGCATTGTACATATCACGTGCAACTAGAGATAAAATAACAGCACGTTGATGCGAAACTCATCCCGATAAAAACGGACAGGCATTGTGACTGGGTCCAAGATTCCTGGGTTCTGTAGTGCGATATTCTCTTTGACGCCCTCCGAGTTGCGCCGCGCCAACGGTGGTCAGCTCCTCTTGTGCTCTGCGGGAAAGCAAACTCCATGGGAATTTCTCAAAGTGCACGTAACTGTCAGGTGTAGTCAACTCTGTTGCGGCGCTAATTTTAGCGGGAAAGTTGACATGCTGTGGCAAAAAGAATAATTTTATTTCCCCGCTATATTATCGGAGAATTCGGCGTTACGTGAATGCAGTTTCTTTGCTAAATTTAGAGGGGAAATTAATGTCACGTGACGTGATGTCGCGTGAGCTGTACACCGATTTTAGTGTCCCCGCTAAATTTGGCAGAAAAGTGGTGTCACGTGGCGTCACGTCACATACACGTCAACGTAGTTTCCTCGCAGAGTGTAGCGAGGAAATTTACGTCTTGTGGCCATAACATTAATTCAGTTTCCTCGCCAATTTTAGGGGGAATCGACGTCACCTGACCTTTACATCAATTGTGTTACCCGCTAAATTTATAGGGAAAATTCACGTCTCGTGACCTAGACACCAATTCAATTCCCCCGCTATATTTAGCGAAAAGAAATCGACGTCACGTGACCTGTAGAAATATTCAGTTTCTGGGCAATATTTAGCGGGTAACTCTATGTCACGTGACACAGCGAATCCGTATAGGCATTTACTGCGTCATAGGACTCTGAAGGTAAAAGTTGCTACCAATATTTCTCCTGTACTGTGGTATTGTTCCATATTCCATGCAGACCCGGAGTGTAATGCGTGATATATAGTTAAAAAGGTTAATATTGCCCGTTCCATTGAACACTTTTTTGTTACAAAAATATGTTAAAACTTGGCTATGAGGGGGCAAATTACGTAACGTGAGGTCTTGGTTGCTTTTGTGCAAAAAGCCTGAAACTTTTGAGCATTTTTCTCTTAACTGCTGGGACGTCCTCCAGCAAACTCTTAAAAACTTCTTGCTTTCAACCTCATATGGCATTACATTTTTTCATATGGAGAGAAATGTAGAATTCCCTGTCGATCTATTCATGCTCCTGGGTCTGTATACCATATGGAAACGTATAATGGCTCTGAGGCATGCTGATGTGGATACCCGATCCCTACCAATGTATTTCTTAAATATGTCTACAGACTAAAATGTGTATACGCCATTTTAGAATGTGCGCCTGATTGGGTGTCAACTCTGAACGTATGTGAGACCTTGAAAGAATGTCAGATTCCCAGAACGCGCATTGGGAGATTTCGGCAAAGTCAGCTTAATAGTGCGATACTTTTGTTTTGTACATATTCAATCGTTTCATGTAAAACCTGAGACTGTGGTGAAGAAAACGGAGAACTTTGAGTGGTAGGAACAGACAAAAAAGGGAACGTCTGAAACTCAGCAAACTGGTTTATTTCTCAAGCAACCAATATATCTATACTCACATAACCACTCTCACCTAACTTTTATGCAGAAATCGCCTTAATGAGAGCATTTTTCAAGTAAAAATACACTGCACGGTCACGAAAGACCAAGAGGTCAGAGAGAGTCACGAAAGAAACAATAAGTATAAGGTAACTCGGAAACTGCCTAAGCCAAGCCTCGATGCAGCTTGGAAGCAGCGGCAAAAAGTTCCGCGAATTATAAATAGTTTTTTTTCTAAAGAGAGAGAGAAAACCAGAGAGAGAGAGAGACAGAAAGATATTTGACGCGGTGTTAGTATTTGGGAAACTTTTTCCGGTTTAGGATACAAAGCGCAGCAGTCGCCCTCCTTCGAAAATCCCCCAGATGCAGGACCCGGAACCCTCTCCCGTCGTCCTTGATGATAAGATAATTCTATTGTGGGTTTGACCGTGTGGTTCTTTTTATTTTCTCTCCGTAGAAGGTGGGTAATAACTTTTTTATTGCTGATTTCACCGCGTGGTTTCTTGTGATTGTGTATAGTCTTTGTATTTGAAAGTGCTGTTACCAAAGGAGATCTCTGCTTGGTTAGTGAGAGTCTCTCTTTGGGTAAATATAGGTTGCTTGAGAATCCAATCAGCTAGTTGAGTTTGTGGCGTTTCTTTTTGTGTCTGTTCCTTCGACTGAACTTTTTGATTTTCTTCACCACAGTTTCAGGTGGTAAAAGACATGATTCATTAACACCAGCTCGCCTGCGCACTCGGAACTCTTTTTACAAGTCCGAACCGGCAATACAAAAAAATATTAGAAAAAAAGACACGGTAACGCGTCCACTTAACATGCAGCGGACGCGGGTTTGGTTCCAGCGGGCGGCGGGTGATTTGTTTCAAGATTTAGCAACATTAACGACGGTCGCCTTACTTTGCCAACTACAACAACTACAACAAACCCCTACTGCAACATCCAGAACAGAGGTCATTTCTAGTGGTGGGAAAAGGTCAAACAACTTCCGCTGTAAAAGCAAACATAAAAAAAAATCAGGAAGTAAGAGACGCGCCAAAGTACGTCAACAGGTCGAAACAAATCTCGCTCTATTCGCATCCGTGGCGTCCTGGCTTGTGCCGGGCTCCCGAAAGCACGCGAATAGATCCGTCACGCAGAAAGCTAGCAACGAGATGAGTGTCTGCCCTAATTGCAGTCGCCTGTGCACAACAAAACAGACCTTTCGGAGAGTTGCCATGGTCCCCTTTGGGAATGACCTTTAGCCGACAGTCGCCACTGCGGGTAGGATAGGTATAGTCTGTTGCAACTCGAGAAGGTATGGTGAGGGTAAGACGGGCCGGAAAAGAGGAAGCAGACGGAACGCTGGAGGAGAGAGGGGGAAACCTCCTTCTCTCTTTAGCGTTCCGTCGGCAACCTCCTCTCTGGCCCATCTTACCCTAGCCCTACCTTCTTAAGTTGCAACGGACTAAATTCTGGAAAAAAACCTACTGAGGGTGATCATTCGTGATGAATCCATGAGAAACTCTCACCGGAAAAAAAAAAAAAAACTCTCCGGAGAATAGCGCACCGGCCATTGAGTGTATGCGAAGAAAAGTTCACCAATTTTTTTCTTCTTTACATATAATGGCTGCTGGATTCAGTGTAACATATATAAATTGACTATTAAAATTTGTTGGCTTTATAAAAATTCCTTTTTTGTAATGTTTGTTAAGCTTGGGTATATTGCTCTCAAATTAATAATTGTGGGCGAGTGTTTTTGTGGTTTACACTCTACCGGTACAAAAATGTCAGTCATGCCGTGATATATTTTATATATCGCCATATATGATAAGATAAGGAGTCAAATACGGTCATATACCACTATATATGGGAGCAATACGGCCAGATATCGCCATAGATGTGGCAAATGCTGCGATATATGACATACGAGTGCGTAAATACGGCCATATCTCGCCATGTACGCCTGCAAATACAGCCATTTATCGGTGTATAAAAGTTCAAATACTGCCATATGCGACATATAGAAGTAAAATATATCCCCTGATAATGATATATGTGTTTCAGTCGCTGCGGGTCGTCACAGTAATCGTTCCATTTCACACAACGAGCAACACTCTACTATTTACACCTCTGAGAAATATTACATCGACATTTGAAAGCTTGCAAGGCCAAAGCGTTCAATCGTTCACGTTCATCATCGTCCTTCTTTTTCTTTGTCGGGTTTTCCCCGTACCCACGTGCCGGGGCATCTTAGCAGACTTCTTTCTTTTCTGCTAAGATGCCCAGATACATCATGAACGCCGTCTCCCGACTATCTCATTACTCTCCTGCCGCAGTACCCGGAATCTTGCCATCTGGTGTCTTGGCCTCTCTGGTGATATCGCGTCCAACCCTGGTCCCAGGCGCACCTGCTGCCGATGTGAAAGAATAGTATCTGCCAACGTGGCGGCTTTTCAATGTGACGGCTGTGGACGATGGGCACACCGGAAATGCGAGCTCATGCCCCTTCCTGTGTACCAACGACTGACAACCTCAACAGATTCCTGGTTTTGTGGTTCGTGCCAACTGCCCCCTTTTCACGGCTCGTTTTTTGAGCTATCATAATGCACAAGCCCCTCTAGCATCGACACGAGTGCCACAACCGGTGTGCCCGATGCATCTGTGCACTCAAAGCCAACGGGCATAAACAGATCTTCCATCTTCTGGTATAATAACTGCCGCAGTGTAAAAAACAAGATTTTAGACCTTCAGCCCTATTGAAAAATATTGTTTTACCGGAATGTCATTTCCAGTAAAAGTATTTTACTGGATTATGGGATTGTGTTCACTTCTAGTAAAGCCGTAGTTTATCGGAATGTCGCCGGATTTGTTACTGGAATGTCACCGGATCTGTTACTGGAATGTCACCGGCTGTTTTACAGGAATGTCACCGGTTTTTACCGGGAGTCTATTTCCAGTAAACGTCCATTTTACTGGATTATGGGATTCTTTTCACTTCCAGTAAAGCCATAATTTACCAGAACATCACAGATTGGCCGGAATTTACCGTGTCTTTTCTTTCTGTTTTCGGACGTCAACCGAAGGCACTTAGGAGGAAGCCTGTGAACCGTGGTTGGTGATGTTTACCATATACTGGACGATTAGGTAACAATCAAAGTGGTTAGTCCATATAGACTTGAAGGTTCTATGTATTTATATAACAGGGTCCATACCAGTAAAACAATTTGCACAGCCGTAGACAGAAGCAATCAAACCAAATAGGAACAACCATGCAAGTTCTTTGTCACAAAAGATATCTTTCAAGGTACTCACAATGCCGCTGGGTAAAGTCCTAGGCGCACGGTAGTTCAACTAATAAAACCGCGTAGGTGCACCACACGGACGCACACAGGTATACTGTCAGCAGCACGTTTAGCGAAAACCACGAACGCGCGGAGCGAACATCTGCCGCCGTTGAGAAATCCCGGGCGCACTCACGATGTCGTCCCTGATGCCGTCGCCGCGGGTGCACCAGGCCTCAGTAGCACGCTTAGCGGAAACCACGAACGCGCGAAACGAACATCCGCCGCCGTTGAGAAATCCCGGGCACAATCACGATGTCGTCCCTGATGCCGTCGCCGCGAGTGCTCCAGGCGTCAGTAGCACGCTTAGCGGAAACCACGAACGCGCGAAACAAACATCCGCCGCCGTTGAGAAATCCCGGGCACACTCACGATGACGTCCCTGATGCCGTCGCCGCGGGTGCACCAGGCGTCAGTAGCACGCTTAGCGAAAACCACGAACGCGCGAAACGAACATCCGCCGCCGTTGAGAAATCCCGGGCACACTCACGATGTCGTCCCTGAAGCCGTCGCCGCGGGTGCTCCAGGCGTCAGTAGCACGCTTAGCGGAAACCACGAACGCTCGAAACGAACATCCGCCGCCGTTGAGAAATCCCGGGCACACTCACTATGACGTCCCTGATGCCGTCGCCGCGGGTGCACCAGGCGTCAGTAGCACGCTTAGCGGAAACCACGAACGCGCGAAACGAACATCCGCCGCCGTTGAGAAATCCCGGGCACACTCAGGATGACGTCCCTGGTGCCGTCGCCGCGGGTGCATTAGGCGTCAGTAGCACGCTTAGCGGAAACCACGAACGCGCAAAACGAACATCCGCCGCCGTTGAGAAATCCCGGGCACACTCAGGATGACGTCCCTGATGCCGTCGCCGCGGGTGCATTAGGCGTCAGTAGCACGCTTAGCGGAAACCACGAACGCGCGAAACGAACATCCGCCGCCGTTGAGAAATCCCGGGCACACTCACGATGACGTCCCTGATGCCGTCGCCGCGGGTGCTCCAGGCGTCAGTAGCACGCTTAGCGGAAACCACGAACGCGCGAAACGAACATCCGCCGCCGTTGAGAAATCCCGGGCACACTCACGATGACGTCCCTGATGCCGTCGCCGCGGGTGCTCCAGGCGTCAGTAGCACGCTTAGCGGAAACCACGAACGCGCGAAACGAACATCCGCCGCCGTTGAGAAATCCCGCGCACACTCACGATGTCGTTCCTGATGCCGTCGCCGCGGGTGCACCAGGCGTCAGTAGCACGCTTAGCGGGAACCACGAACGCGCGAAACGAACATCCGCCGCCGTTGAGAAATCCCGCGCACACTCACGATGTCGTTCCTGATGCCGTCGCCGCGGGTGCTCCAGGCGTCAGTAGCACGCTTAGCGGAAACCACGAACGCGCGAAAAGAACATCCGCCGCCGTTGAGAAATCCCGGGCACACTCACGATGACGTCCCTGATGCCGTCGCCGCGGGTGCACCAGGCGTCAGTAGCACGCTTAGCGGAAACCACGAACGCGCGAAACGAACATCCGCCGCCGTTGAGAAATCCCGGGCACACCCACGATGACGTCCCTGATGCCGTCGCCGCGGGTGCTCCAGGCGTCAGTAGCACGCTTAGCGGAAACCACGAACGCGCGAAACGAACATCCGCCGCCGTTGAGAAATACCGGGCACACTCACGATGACGTCCCTGATGCCGTCGCCGCGGGTGCACCAGGCGTCAGTAGCACGCTTAGCGGAAACCACGAACGCGCGAAACGAACATCCGCAGCCGTTGAGAAATCCCGGGCACACTCACGATGACGTCCCTGATGCCGTCGCCGCGGGTACACCAGGCGTCAGTAGCACGCTTAGCGGAAACCACGAACGCGCGAAACGAACATCCGCCGCCGTTGAGAAACCCCGGGCGCACTCACGATGACGTCCCTGATGCCGTCGCCGCGGGTGCACCAGGCGTCAGTAGCACACTTAGCGGAAACCACGAACGCGCGAAACGAACATCCGCCGCCGTTGAGAAATCCCGGGCACACTCACGATGTCGTCCCTGATGCCGTCGCCGCGGGTTCACCAGGCGTCAGTAGCACACTTAGCGAAAACCACGATCGCGCGGAACGAACATCCGCCGACGTTGAGAAATCTTGGGCACAGTCTTTTTCGCTCGCTGAATGCTTCTGAAGACGGACGGAAAAAGAGGTGTAAGAAACAGGTCTCTGAAAAATATATTCTTTTCATCTACACACCCTGCTGCTTTGGAAGATACAGGTCGCAACATATAGAACGCGAAGCCGAGACTGAGCGTTCGTTTCTGACCGACCAGTGCTCGTTGACGGACAAAGAAACCGGTTGTCTTCAAAGAAAAAAAGAAAAATTAAATGAGTCAGCAAGACGACCCTCTTGCATTTTCCCCACGAACCCAATGCGAGGGAGAGAGGGTGCGTGGGGACTCGTCCTTGGTGCGAGGCACCATAAGTACACACCCAGTCGCCGGCCAACACTGGCTCGTCGCGGCTTCCCCCTCCCCTCGCGTCGGCTTCGAGTGAAGGTCGGTAAACAGGGGAGCGAGTCACCCGCTTCGGGTAAGATTTCTAGGAAAACCCGGTCGTCTGCATGGTATACGAAAGGGGCTGCCGGTGGCATTCCAGTGAAATCTGTTTGCCGGCCAATAATCTACCAAAGACTGGTAAACTGGTTTCGAATGAAAAGGGGTGAAAGTGCCCTCGTTTTTGGGTCGTCAAAACAGTTCACTGCACGCACTTCTTGAGGATTGCAACGTCGTCCCGAGCTAAAACTCGCACTCACGAGAATGCCGCTCGAGTGGTCTCGTACCTGCTCTGGCCCAGACTTTTGCCTGTCGCAAATATCAAGTTGCCGGTGATCGCTGCCCACCTTTTTAGGTCGTCAAAACAGTTCGCTGGACGCACTTCTTGCAGAATTGCAACGTCGTTTCGAGCTAAAACACGCACTCACGAGAATGCCGCTGCATCGGCGGCCGCCATTACAAACTCAGTCCCCCTGCTCTTCTTGGCTTCCTTGACTTTAGCCGTTCCCCTTGCGTCGGCTTCCAGTGATGTTCGGTGTCCGGCAAACGAGAGTGGCTTCCGGTAGGATTCCAGCGGCGGGTAATCGAAAGTGGTTCTGGTATAACTTCCAGCGAAATCGGCTACGCTGGTTTCTGGTGAAAATGAGTGGAAATTAACCCGTTTCCGCCGAATGTCACGGGAAGTTTTTGCCGGATTTTAACCGTAAGTGGCTCCGGTAAAAGGTCCAGCGAAATCTGGTCACTGGAAGTGGCAGCCACCAAATTTCCACCACAAAACTGGTAAACTACGCTGGTTTTTGGTGAAAATGAGTGGAAATTAACCCGTTTCCACCGAATGTCACTGGAAGCTTTTGCCGGATTTTTCAATAGGGAGTCACTTGCTTTTCCCTCCCACGGTATTCAACCATCCTGATAACCGAGGCGTGGCTTGACGCGAGTGTCGCCGACAGCGAGTTACTCCTTCTCGACTCATACACCGTGTTTCGCAAGGACAGAGGTGGTAGAGGTGGAAGAGTGCTAATGGCGATTCCATCGAACATCCATGTTAATCGCCGCTGTGACCTAGGAGCGCTTTTCGTTGAGTTTTTTTCCCCTCGTATAACCATCCTTGTGGGTTGCATTTACTGCCCGCCCGCTTCACGAGAAGAAGCATATAGACTACTAGAAGCACCCCTGGAATCTGCCGCATCTAAACCTTATGCAAACATACTTCTTTTCGGTGACTTCAACGCGCACATTGAGTGGCTTTCTTACGGGGACCCAGTCCCTCGCGACCGTTCCGACGACGTCCTCCTTGAGACTACGAGCGCCGCTGGCCTGGCCCAAGCATGCCAACAGCCAACGTATACGAGCCACGAAGGTACACCAAGCTTTCTTGACTTGGTGCTCGTTTCCAACCAGACGAGCCTCGAAGCTTTTGACGTATCGGAAGGCCTCCACGGCAGTGACCACAAAGCCGTGGAACTTCGCTACGCAGTCTCCCTGCCACGCACAGGGCATTACGCTCGTATGTTGTAGGGGTTCCGGCAACTTGACTTTCATCACATGGTACAATTGGCCCACCTGGCACCGTGGTGTATGACCTCCGCAGGATCAGACTGGTTATCCAACTATGACCTGTGGTGTGACTTCATGGTCGCCATTCAGAAGGAATGTGTTCCTTGCTCCGTCCGCTCATCAAAGCGAAAACACTCGCCGTGGATCACAGCCGACATCATCAAGGCCGCGCGAATCAAGCGATCATTATTTCGGCGGGCACGCCAATCCCAGTGTCCTGCCACTCTACAACTCGCAAAAGATCACCAACAGACCCTTAAGGCTACGATCTACATCTCCCACCAAAACTACATTCGCGATTTTGCTGAAAGGGCTAAGAAAGATCCAAAAGTCTTCTGAAACTACACTAGGTCCCTACGCCACTCATCGCAGCGACCATGTTTCGTCGTCCATGGCAAGATGGCTGACTCCCCACAAGATATCGCTAATTTTTTCGCCGACCACTTTTCCTCTATAAACAACAATGGCCCACCCCCGAATCACCCTGCACTGATTTTGCTCAACGAACATTACGCTGATGCCCCCGGCATCCCCGCAGCGCGACCCTCGACAACAAGGGTGGGAAGCCTCGCCCAGTCAAAACTTGACACTGTGTCCTTCACAATCGAGTCATTACAGGAGGCACTCTCCAAAATCAAGCCCTCTCACAGCTGTGGTCCAGACGGTATCGCGCCGACGTGGTTTAAAAGGCTCTGTCCGCTAATGCTGCCGACCACCTGCCAGATTCTGCAAGGGCTGTTCGACAGCGGTACTGTGCCAGGAACGTGGCAACGAGCTTTGGTCACTCCGCTACGCAAGGGAAAAGGGAAGCCGACGAATGAACCAAAAGATTACCGTCCTGTGTCAATTACCTTGATTGTTTGTTGAACATTTGAAAGGATAGTTAACGGCCAGCTTCTCAACCACCTTGAAGAATTCGGCTATTTCTCCGAGAGTCAGCACGGCTTTCGTGCTGACTGTTTTTTGTGCGCTTTTAAAACCAAGATGAATAACTACCAACTAGCCCAACTTTCCACTCTACTGCTTTCGAAGAGGTCGCAGCTGCGAATCAGCACTGGCAACTATAACCATTTTATTGGGCATGGCGAAGTGAAACCAACCACGATGCTGACCGAATCCGTCCTTTTCGCTGTTCAGGCGTTCCTGTTCTGCTGTGGTCTCGCTAGTCCTGCTGGCCTGCCACCGCCGCTCCGATGCCCTGCCGCTGCCTCGTCATCTCCGTCCTTATCTGACCTCATGCCAGTACCTTCACGTCTGCCGGAACCCTATCTTCCCATCGACATCGGCGTGGCGCTGCGATCAGTGACGGCACCTTCGGCGGGAGCTATAAACACGGGCCTACAGCACTTCCAGTTCATTGGGCATGGCGAAGTGAAACTAACCACGATGCTGACCGAATCTGTCCTTTTCGCTGTTCAGGTTCGTTACGCACATTGCTCAGTAAGATCTAGCAATAGGTTTCTTGTTATTTTGCCATGCCCAGGCACTTGTATGTGTATCATGTATGATTGCTTTCTTGTTTGTCGGCTCCTGCTTTGTGGGGACGTTGAATCAAACCCTGGCCCCGACAGTGATTGCTTGTTAGATAACATTCTCAAAGGACAAGCTGAGATCCTTAATGGTATTCACGACTTGAAGTCACAGCTAGTTGCTTCCGATGCAGTAATAGCCTCCCTTCGTACTAAAGTAACTGAGCTGGAAAGACTCCTGCAACTCATGAGCTCTTCTACATCCAAAATAGATGGTCTCGACAGCACGTTAAGTTTGCTCCAGACTAACACAGCACAACAAACTGAAAAACTTGTTGATCTTGAGGACCGTAGTCGTCGCTCTAATTTAGTGATTTATGGATTACCAGAGCCAAATAATGAAACTGACCTTCAGCTTAAAGATCACGTAGCCGGGGAACTGTTTGAGAAGAAACTTGATGTGAAATGTTGTTCAATTGGTAGAATTCACCGACTCGGTCGAAAGAAAGCTAACCGTCCGGTCATTTTGTACCTCCAAGATTATAACGGAAAGCAGGCTATACTGAAGAACGCTAAAAAACTAAAAGGCACGCACATTTTTATTGAAAATGACTATTCACGTTGCACACTTCGAAAGCGTAAGCTGCTGTGGGAGAGTGCCAGGAGTGATAAAGCTGATGGAAGGCGTGTCTTTATGGTTAACGATAAATTTCGCATTGATGACACGTTTATATGGGATGACAGCAAGAATGCACGGGTTAAAATTTCATCTACGCACCACCAACCTCAAAGTACGTGACATCACCGGCACGATCTCCACCACAGTACTTGCGCCTTCTAAACATTAATGCCAGAAGCATAATAAACAAAACTGTGGAGCTTGAAAGTGTAATGCTTTGTCATGATCCTCACGTGACAGTATTAACTGAGACGTGGCTAAGCGATGAAATCGATGACCGTGATATAGTTGCTGGATCATATAATATATACCGAAGAGATAGACGCTCCCGTGGTAGCGGTGTAGCCGTCATTTTAAAAAGCAGCCTATCTGCTGTTGTGCTAGATCAAATGACTGATCATGAAAGCCTGTGTCTTCGTGTTACTTACGGGAAGGAGTCATTCATCTTGATTGCTGTATATCGCTCACCCTCATCAAGCAATGAATACCTGGCTAGGCTTTATGATTATATACTCAAGTATTCCAAGAGCTGCATGCTATTGGTTGGCGATTTTAATTTACCTAACGTTGATTGGCATAATTTATCATCCTCCTCACCCTCTGACCAAACCATTTTCGACATTGCGTTTGCCTGTGACCTTTCTCAAGCAGTTAATGTACCCACACGCGTCCAGGGTGATTCATCGTCCATTTTAGATCTTGTCCTTTATAGTAAGTCTCTGTCTGAGGTACAGGTATCAGTGGAGGATGGGTTGTCCGACCATAAGCTTGTTTCTTTCTCCTGCCTCATGGGCAGCTCGGATGATTTTGTGGCCCAGAAGCGCAAAACTATTAAAGACTTTTCTAGGGCGAATGACGAATCTGTTCTAGATTACCTTGAGTTATCCTTAGATACAATTTCTGGGAACGACGTTAATTATTTATGGAATAAATTTAAATCAATCTGTCATTTTTGTTTTCGAAACTTTATTCCTAATAAAAGTAAATATGTGCGTCGCAAAAACCCCTGGATGACACGCGAAATAATTCATCTAGTACGGAAGTAAAAAGAAACCGTAGAAGTCGAGTTCACAGTTCCTCCCTCCCCTGCCCAAAGCGAGCATTAGCAGCTGAAATTCGCACAAGTAAACAGTTCTATCATTCCAATTTACTCACACGATTCCTTAAGACAGATCCAGCGTAGTTCTGGCGACACCTCAGCTCAAATCCACAAAAAACTGTCGATTATGTCAAAATTGGGGAAATGTTGGTTCACGACAAACAACAAATAGCTACGGAGTTTAATCTTTTCTTTCAGTCAGTGTTCTCGAAGTCTTGCACTAGACATTCCTCCTTTAACGAAGAAACTGTAATAAGCTCAAAGTTCATCACGTTTGAAGGTATCTTTTCTATGCTACTTAACCTCAAACCTAAATCGTCAAATGGTCCTGATGATATACCAAGTGCATTTCTTCGTCGTTACGCTGAGTGGATTTCTAGATTCCTTGTTGTTATCTTCCAGATGTCATTTTCATGTGGCGTTGTTCCCTCAGATTGGCGAATTGCTCGGGTTGTACCCGTTTTTAAAAAAGGAGACCGTACAATGTTAACAAATTATCGCCCAATTTCACTCACCAGCTCTTCGTGTAAACTACTGGAACATATAATTTCTAATTACATCAATGATTTCCTCGGTAAACATGAAATAATCTTGCTTTTTCAGCATGGGTTCCGAAAGGGACTTTCTATTACTACTCAGCTCATTTCAACTATTCATTATTTTGCTTCTATAGTAGATAGGCCTGGTCAAGTCGACGTCATCTTCCTTGATTTTAGCAAAGCCTTCGACAGAGTTCCTCATTCCGGTCTTATATACAAACTAAATGAGATTGGCCTTCCCAGCACGGTTGTGCAATGGATTTCATCTTATCTTCAAATGCGAAAACAATTCGTCGATGCTGTCGGTCACCATTCTGATCCTCTTCCTGTAAATTCGGGTGTTCCGCAAGGGAGTGTCCTTGGCCCTCTTCTTTTTTAAATTTTTATTAATGACCTCACTTTTTGTATAGATAAAAGCGTGAGTATTCGTTTATTTGCGGACGACTGTCTATTGTTCAAGGATATTAACTCTACTAGGGACCACGTTGTTCTAAACGAAAGTCTTAATGCAGTTTCTAGCTGGTGCCATCGTTGGGAGATGAAGCTTAAACAGGAAAAGTCCTTGTACATGCGCATCACTAACAAAAAGTCCTCTCATCAGTATGAATACTTTATTGGTGATAACTACATCTCTCGGACGATGAGCTTTAAATATCTTGGTATAACAATTTCTAGCAACTTATCTTGGTCCTCACACATTGAACACCTTTGTGCAGCTGCCCGTCGAAAACTAGGTATGATAAGGCACAAGCCTTATCATACCACGTGCACGTACCACGTGCCACGTGCCACGAAGGCACGTGCATTCTCATGTGAAACGTTTAGCCTATAACACATTGATAAGAATGAAGTTAGAATTCGCCTGTACAGTCTGGGATCCATTCACAAAAAAGATATCAAGATACTGGAAGATGTTCAAAAGCAAGCAGCTCGTTTTATATTTAATCGCAACCACCCGCATGACTCACCTGCTGCCTTAATTCAAAGTAACAACATCATCTCTCTTGAATCACGAAGGAAGCTAGCTAGACTAAAATTTCTTTATCAACTCTGGTTTAAAAATCTCCGGCTTGAATCGTCGTCCTTTCTTCACCCATCATCGACTAGGCGCACAAGGCATGACCATCCGCATAAAATAACTCCAGTATTCGCTCGAACAAATGCATTTAAATACTCCTTCTTTCCCAGAACCATAACAGAATGGAACAACCTACCTCATCACATATTTATATCTGACAATGTTCTGGAGTCGATTGAGCATTTGTTTGATGTGTAGCTCTTTGCATTGTGTTTTATTTTCCTCTTCCCCACTACCGCCACCCCTCCAAACTTTGTTGTGAGCTATTACATGTGCTTTATTACAATTTTGGCATAATTTTCCCCTGTTCCCCTCTCCCATTTTACGGATTACCTGGTGTTGCGTTTTTTTTTTTTTTTGCTCCAATTTTGTAACTTACAATCCTGCATGGGCCGCAATTGGCCTGCAGTATTCCTAAATAAATAAATAAATAAAAAATCAGTGATCACAAGGATAATCGAACCATGACAGATCTAATCCAACTTGACCTCAGCAATGCGTTCGATACGCTCGACATCAATCTCCTGCTTGAAAAGCTCACGCACGCAGGCATACACGGCTTCCTATTCACCTGGATATCAAGGTTTCTGCGGAATCGCAGCCAACAAGTTGTGTACAGCGGGGCACGCTCTACAGAGAGGGTCATCTCATCAGGAGTGCCACAGGGCTCCGACCTCGCTCCGACGCTCTTTCTCACGTACGTGAACGACATGCCACGCAACGACAAGTGTATTCTAGTGCAATATGCAGATGATACATCGATCGCGACGACAATTTCGTCCCAGTGTGACGCACGTCACTTGCAAAGCTATCTAGAAGATATAGAGAGATGGATCTCGAGACAACACCAAAGCCTGAGTGCATCAAAGAGTTCCGTGATACGTTTCTAAAACTGCAAGAAACCGAAAAGCCCTGTATATACTGTAGAAGTCATTCCATTACCCGCATCAGACCACATGTCCATCTTGGGTGTCACGTTTTCCCAAAACTTGGATTTTTCCGCGCACATTGCCGGCTTTATCGCGAAGTCCCGCAGGACGCTTGGCTTCACCACCCGCGTCGAGAGACTAGGTGGGCCGGTGGTCCTGCAGGCACTAGATACATCCTTAGTCCTGGTTTTATTGGAATACTGCTCTGCAGTTTGGTCTCCCCCTCAACAACACCTAATCGAGAGACTGGAGATTGTGCAGCGCCGCGCAACCCGCAAAATCTGCGCCTCGTCCCCTGGCACGACCGACGTGCCGCACCACACCGCTCAAAACCCTTGGCTGGCGGCCCCTCGATCAGAGACGGCGGATTCCTCGAGTTCGCGTGCTGTGCCGAGTGCTCGACGGATATCCTTCGGGGACTCGCCTATCGGCAGCCGTACGTCTCGGTAGAAGATTAGGTCAGCCCGAACTTCTTCGAGGCAGGACTGTTCGTCACAGCGAATCCCTGCTGCCTGCTGCCATTAGACACTATTTGACCATACCATTAGCTTCTCGTAGCCCTCTGCCCACATCACACGACGAATCCCGGGAACTTTGCAAGGTATTTGCTAGACGAACGCCTTCGCGTCTGCTGCCATCATGATCTTCACTCCCTCACCCCCTCTTCCTCTTGAATCATAATCATCACCATCGCCATCATCATCAGCAACATCATCGTCATCACCACCACCTCCATCATCACCTCCATCATAATTTTAACGCTTCTAAAGCTGGGTAGTACTATAACTCCCTCCCACCTCACACGGCGGCAGGCTGGCAGACGCACACGCGTAATGGTTTTTGCCTATCTGCTTTGCCTGGCACGCCACCGTGTGCGCACCAATTTAAGTGCAAATAAATCACTTACTCACTTACTTACTCTCTTCTCGTCTAACGCCAACAGAGGTACATCTGACGTTAGTTGCAACATACTCCCCACCGAATGGGTTCGAACCCATTGTAGATTTCAGTTACTTCTATTGGATGAAGGAATGGTATTGGTCCTTTCATCAACAATCCCCTGCTTAAACGCACAACGCATGAACGAATCTTTCCACCCCGACCCAAGAACACTTCTTCAATCCTGCCTATCTTCCACAGCAAACGCGGGAGCTGCTTCCTAAGGAGAACAAGCTGTCCAACCTCAAGGGGTGTGGATTTCCTTTGCTTCCTTTCATAGGCGCATCGGAGCTCTCAGATACTCCGATTGCCACGTCTCCCAAACTATGTTAAGAAGCTCCTTCCTGCATCTCCAAAGCTGGCGGAGCCCCTCGGGTGACGAAGCGAAGTTTTTTTCTCCGCTACCGGAAGCGCCGTCAGCCTCCGTCCCTTGAGGAAGCTTGCAGAAGTGAGCGACTCGCCCTCGTCGATCTCATTGTAGACAAATGTGAGGGAATGTGAGAGGCCGTGAATTTACCACGGCTTCAATCTCGCACAGAACTGTGTGTAATTCTTCCAAGTCCAAACATTTCATACCGATCCCTTTCCTCAGCCCAACTTTTACTGATCGGACGAGTCGCTTGTAGGAGCCCCCACACCATGGCGCCCGATCAACAATATTGCGCAAATCAAAATTCGCGTTGGCGAAGTGATCTACCACCTCTGGGTGTCGGAGCGTCTTCCAGAGTTCGGTCGAGTCTTTGGACGCCCTCTTCAAGGTCAGCGCATTGACCGAGTACACGATGCGACACAAACCCCCTTCTGACACGAACCTTTGGAACGCAAGCAAGAAGCTTTTTGCCGAGACGTCCGGCACAAGCTCTAAGTGCACCGCGCGCGTGACGGCACAGGTAAACAAGGCAATATATGCCCTATGCGTGAGTTCATTTTCTCGCACGTATATCGGCCCGGCACAGTCTATGCCCAACATCTCAAAAGGGTCTGCCTGTGTGATTCTCGTACCCGGTAAGGGTCCCGTTGAAGCACTGGCAGGAGTGGCACTGAACCTCTGGCAGTAACGCAAGCATGCACTACCTTCTTCACCAATTTTCTTCTGTGGATGGTCCAGTACCTCTCGCGAAGCTGCATGAGAGTGTCTCGTGGCCCCCCGTGCTTCATCTGTCGGTGAGCTTCGATTGTCCGCAAGGTGGAATACCGATGTTCGTTGGGCAGCACGATGGGTTCTCGTTCATCACGAGTCAGGTTTGCTGATCGGATACGGCTCTTATCCGAGGCACCCCCTCTTGGTCAACGAATGTTTAGAAATATCGCAAGGCTGAACCAGGCGGCGCATCCTTTTTTTCCAGCGGCACAACAAATCGCCGAGGCAAACGCCGAGCGTTGTGGCTTCTTCATCCAAACGGTTTGTGCTGCTTGGATCTCCTCGGCGCTCAGCGATTCAGTATTTTTTATTGGTGTTCGAAGGTTCTGGACGAACTGAAGCACCCAGGCTGTTCTTCGGTGTAGTCACACAGCCGAACTGAATTTCGAGATGTCGATGAACTCCATGGACGTGTTTGCAGGTACTAAAGCGAATGCAGCTTTCGAAGCTTCTCCTCGAGCTTGTTGTGGGAAAGCACCCCAACAGTTTCTTCGCGCCATTCGGTTGCTGGAAGCTGTAACCAACTTGGTCCGGTCCAGGAGAGCGAAGAAGAAAGCAGTCGATAAGCTTTCAGCCCTCGGGTCATCAAATCTGCGGGATTTTCTTTACCCGGGCAGTGGTGCCACTTTGCGTCCCCTGCGTTTTTGTTGTATCTCCGGTACTAGGTTTTTCAGAAACATTTTCCATCTGGATGCCTCTCCTCTTATCTACTGCAAAGTGATCATCTAGTCCGTCTAAAAATGAACTTCGTCCACCTGGATTTCGAGGCATTTCTTGACATACTTCCGTAGTCTCGATCCGATCAAGCTTGCCATGAGCTCCAGTCTCGCAAAGAAAATTTCCTTAAGCTGCTGACGCGGCACTTACCGAGTAATATTGTCGCCTTTTTGGTTCCGCTGTCGTCAGTTGAACAGAGAAAAATAATCGATCCCTAGGCGGGAATAGCTGGCGTCCGAGAACACATACAACGCTCTGTGTATAATTATGTCGCTCAGTCCGCTGTAGTAGTACCTGGACACGCTGACCTGACCCAGTTTGGTGAGCTCGTCACACCTGCTCTCACAGTCTCCCATCGGTTCATCCAGCAGTGCATCATCCCAACGCAGGTTCCGCTTCCAGATCTCTTGAAACAAAATCTTGGCTCGGACCATGAAAGGAGAGAGGAAACCTAGTGGGTCGCAAAGTCGCGCCGTGGTCTGGAGCACGAATCGCTTGGTGTTTGTGCGTTGGCTTGTAAACTCCACCACCTGTTCTGCTGTAAAAGACAGTTTGTCTTAGTTCGACTCCCACGTTATACCCAGCACTTTCACCACTCCCGTCAGCTGTCCAAGGGCTCGCTCTTCGGATCCGTTGTCCTCCAGCATTTTCTTTAGGACCGCGCTGTTGGAGCCCCGCTTATGAAGCTTCATCCCAGCTGCCCCGAATATTTCGATCGCCTCGGTGTGAAACGTCTGGGCTGCCTCCTCACTTCCTGTGCCGGTCAAGAGGTCGTCCACATATACTGATTTTTTCAGTTTTTCTGCTGTTTGTAGAAACTCGCTTTCTATTGCTTTGTAATGGTGCTGTAGGGTTTCTCCCGATAGGAAAGCCTTGCATGTGGTGCCGAAGTTTACCCTTGTCATGCACCCGACCTCGACTTCTGAGGTAGGGTGGTCGGGGTGAGGCGGCTTTTTATACCAAAGAAACCGCAAGGCGTCGCGGTCCTCCTCGTGTACACCAATCTGAAGGAAGGCCTTTTCGACGTCTGCAATTAGTGCTACCGATGTTGCCTAAACCTGAGGAATAGGCCACCAGGTCTGGATTCAGGTTCGGACCGCCTTCAAAATTGTCGTTCAATGATCTGGAATTCGGTACGTGCGAAGGGGCGTCGAAAACGATCCTCATTTTTTCATGTTGCAACCCTCATGCAGAACAGCTTGGTGTGGCATATAATAAACACGTTCTTCGGAACCGTTTATGTGTTCAACTTTCTCGGACATTCCGTTATCTGCGTACAACCGGATAGCCTGGTCGTACCTTTGCATGAGGTCTGGGTTTTAGCAAAGCTTCCTTCGTAGACTTTCGAGGCGCTTCCATCCCACATCTCGGTTGTACTCTAGGCGCACGTCTGTTTTCCCAGAAAGTCCAACCTCGTACCTTCAATTCGTCTTGGTGATGCTTGCTTCAAAGCGTCGCATGATGTCATTATCTGACTGATCTCGGTCCGCCTCTTCGAGTACTCCCAAACTTTCAAGCTCCCAGGATCTCCTCAAGATTTATGGCTCTTGTCCGTCTGCAGCAGATATGAGCACTATCACCTGGGAACAGCTTACAGTATCGGACATCAACTGTGTGGATTCATGTATTGCCCAGCCGAAGGCGGTTTCCACTGCGGTGAGGCTGTTGCTCAGTCGATGGATCCTTCCTGTTATGCATTTCCAGTAATGTTCAGATCCCAGTAGTATCGCTACTCCGCCACAGCCCAGTCCGTTCAGGTCGTCACCCGAAGTCAGCCCAAGTTCTTCCATTTTTCTAATAACGTCCTTCTCAGGCCTATGGAGTTCTTTCTCGGAGATGGAATGTGTCTCGAGGGCGTCGATCTTGTATTCCCTGCCACTGTGTTGATTGCGCAGAATCACTTGAAGTGTGCGATACGTTCGTTCCCTATTCTTGCCTCCTAACACTCCGAGACTCAGGATCCCGGTCCCGAGCAGTTTTCAACGGATACTCCTGGATAGCTCTTCCGTGATGAAGGAGCACTGGCTGCCACTGTCACAAAGATTTCAAGCTCGTTTTTTTCTGTTTTTGCCTTCCACCCACGCGGTAACCGTTTGTAAGAGTACTGTCGGCTTGTTTTCCTCGTTCACATGCAGGCTAACTGGTGCTTCGTCTTTCTTTTGCTTTGCGTTCGATCTCTTGATAGATCGCCTCAGAGTATAATCTGGGTCGCACATGCTGGATATATGTCTGCCCCGGCATTTGTTGCAGCAGGGTCTACATCGACACATTCTTGCCATGTGCCCCCTTCCGTGCACCGAAAGCATCTCTGGGCGTTCTGTAGCATGCGTTTCTTTTCAGTTAGCTTTATTCTTGAGTGCCAGTCGGGTGTTCCATGCTCTTTTGACTTGCAGAAGAAACATTCGAGGCCTTCCACTACACCGTGCACAGCCGTAGCAGTAGAGGTTCTTGGCTTTGTCGGGCTTTGTAGACTTCTTCTGCGCCTCGCGCTTGGTGAAATGGGGTGTAGACTTGCCACCAACGTCCTCTGGCTGTTCTTTAGATGCCTTTTCTTGGCTCTCCACCTCGATGTGCTGAAACTCTAGGAAAGTCCGAAATACTTTTGGATGTGTACGATTTGTGGTAGGTTCCAAACTTGTCTGTGACGCTGGTACAGATCTACTGGCGGTGGCACTCTCGGCTTCCCACTGCAGCGTCTTTCGGTGGTATTCGATGGTCATTTCTCTAGGGAGCGCTCGAAGGAGCACTGGGTAAAACATTGAACAGTAGAATTGTTCGCTCTCGCCCAGTGCCTTAAGAACCCGGATGTGAGCCTGAAGACTATCATACAATCGCCGCAGAATTCGGACGTTGCGCTGAGGTGGAACAGGTTGTGTGTCCATGAGGCTCTCTATGTGATCCTGGGTTATCGCTTCTTAATTCCCGAACTGCCACTGTAGGAGATCGATGGCGTCCACGTAGCACTCTGCTGTGGGCTACCGTCCGTTGATGGCCGCCGCTCCATCCCCTGTTAGTTCTGTCTTTAAGTAGTTAAACTTGTCGCATGGTGTCAAGTCATGGTTCCGGTGGATTGCGGCATCAAACTCGTTCCAGAAAAGCAGCCAGTTTTTCAGCTACTACTTGAACTTGATCACTTCCAGCTTTGGAAGTCTGACCTTCATTGATGTTGATGCTGCCAGTCTGTCTACGTTCTCGTTCAACTGACTGTCACTGGCGGAATGCCCCGATCCCGTGGAGCGCCTTAACTGGCTCTTCAGCTTGGTTAAGTATATGACGATCGTGTCTGCGTACTCAACGCCTTGCGCAAATTCCACATATCCGTCTTGTTCCGAAACAAGCGGTTCGATGGCGGAGTCGGCGTTTTTGAGTTAGCCTTGAGCTAGTTTCAGACGCTCGATGAGCATCTCTAGCTCAACTATGTTCAATCCTGAGGCCCTTAGCAACCCTTCCGCGTCGTTCACCAGTCGAGCCGCCCGTGACCGGATGGCCTTGCGCTTTTTCTTGAGGACTTCCACTGTACGTGAAGAGTCACTCACGTTCCAGCTTTGGAGTATCCGCAGCGATGTCAATCCCGGGTTTCGACACCACATTTTCCTTGCAGTCGCTGCGGGTCGTCACAGTAATCATTCTATTTCCCACAACGAGCAACACTTTACTATTTACACCGCTGAGAATAATACACCGACATTTGAAACCTTGCAAGGCCAAAAAGTTCAACCTTCACGTTCATCGTCGTCGTTCTTTTTCTTTCTCAATTTTTGCCCCGTACCCACGTGCCGAGGCATCTTAGCAGACTTCTTTCTTTTCTGCCTTACTCCCTTTTCAACTAACGCCAAAAGAGATTTATCCGACGTTAGTTGCAACAATATGTGCCTGTTTCGGTCGTGCAAGCATAACGCCATATGCACTCGTCAAGAAAGTAGTCGATTGATCTGTATTTCATTAGCCTGATGTAATTGGTTCCCTATTGTTAACATCCTTAAAGTGAAGTTATTCCAGATATTTAGACCAATTAATCAATTGCGCATTTTGAAGATTGAAATACAAGAGAAATTTTGTTGTATGTTTGACATGTGACATTATGACGAAGTGCATAAGATCGGAAAGTAAGTTAATCAAATAATGGATTTTAGATTGCAGCTCTTAGGCGCCCGTTTCCGCGTTGAGCAGTGTCAGCCTTCGCCATCGGTGTAACCGCCCCGCTAAATTTCGCGGGAAATTGAAGTGGTGCTTATGTCCCGTGGCTTCAATTTTCCCGTTGATCTAACTGTGAAACTAATGTTGTTTATGTTTCCGCGCTAAATTTAGGGCGGAAACACGAATCGTTAACTTACTGAAGAGGCAAGACGCTACATCGTCGTCCCGAATCCTGTGCCCTTCGAACGGCTGCGAAGCCGTTGCGCCCGGAGCACCCTACGCAGCTTCTCTCAAAATCCGTTCGCGCAGCATCGCAACCTTCCGTTTGCGAGCGTCGGCGATTCATCGTGTGTTGAAAGTCGGAAGATGTGCTGTCCATGGTGTCATTTATGTGTAACTTTTTCATAAAAAAAGTTTGAAATTTAAAAACGCAAACCAGTGTACACATAATTTTAAATTTATTGGTAAAAATATTTATATTTATGTATCTATTTTTTGTGGACATCGTGCGCAAAAAAATAGTCGCGCTTATTTTTCCATTTAAAATTATAATGTTGGTTATACGGCGTCATCCATAGTATCTTGATACTAGCAACGTTCTGGGTCACGTTCGGTCAGGACAGCTTCTTTGGAAGTTTAAAAGGTGGACTTCATAAAGCTGTCCTGTTCACTCAATATTGACAGCACGGTAGACGCTATGCATATTTTAGGCCAATCGTGTCTCCGTTTAGGGTCATGCGGCTACAGTCTAGAAGCTGGTGATAAGGCAGAACAAGGCACCTGCCCGGAGCCCAAGGCCACACATATCATTCACTGCACTATCAACCTTGGGTACAAGCGACAAATCCATAACTATAATGCAACTAAACGCAAAAGTGCAAGCGAGCTGGACAAGAACGACGAAAATAATCCCAGGAGAAGAGTAACAAGAGGGACACTGGACGAACACAAATCTCCAAACGCAGCTAGGTGACTGGTGCGCGACAGAAAAAATGCGCCTTGTCCGGGTATCGAACCCGGGACCTCTCCATTTCCGGTGGAGCGCTCTACAAACCGAGCTAACCAGGAGTTAGACGCCAGTAGAGCAAAGGGGTTTTATCAGCCGCCACCAGTCAAACACCAACAAGGGTGAAGCTTGCAATTTAAGGTTATGACTATACTGCAATTAAATGCAAAGGTGCAAGCGAGCTGGACGAGAATGACGATAATAATCCCTGGAGAAGGGGAACAAGGGGGACAAAGAACAAACGCAACTCTCCAAACACAGCTAGGTGACTGGTGCGCTGCCGAAAAAATCCGCCCGGCCTCAGCGTCAAAAAGGTTTGCGACGAAAATACACAAAAAGTCGTGTTTCTATAAGGTATGCAAACGAACACCCCTATCTGATTCACGCGTGTATAGTTGCGGTGAGAGTTCGTAGGAGTAAACAATACTGGACATCGCAGAACGGCCTTAAAAAGAGCAGGAAATAACAAAAAAAAAAAAAAAAGATAAACTAAGCCTAAATGGTGGGTTCCGTTTTTCGATGCGAGAGCCGTCAAAGCAATTCGGTCTTCCCGGAAAGCGAGACTCGCAATCGGCTCCTCAAGACCACTTTCCTTATCTGCCACTTCGCTTTCTTTGGGGGTATGGGCAATCGAGGTGAAGCGGAGACTTGATTTATTGGCGGAGCTGTAAATTTTCCTCGCTGCGCGCTGGAGGCAGTTTGCATTCAGTGGGCGTTTGTTTCGGCAAGGCGAGAGTGCAAAACCCGCGGAGATTTGTCATCTGGAGATCTATATATATTTTCTCTCCTGTGGTATCGGAGTTTATGGGGCCTCCCTTAGTACATCAGAATCTCATTTTCACGTTTTTGTTTTTGTGTTTTTTTTTTTTATTTTGTTATATATTTTGTGCGCTTCGCCTTGTTTTGCACGTAGCCAAGTAAGAAAAAAAATGTTCCTCCTTGACTGCTATTTTTCCCTCAAAAATAAATTTAAAGTTTGTACATTAATACGACACCAAGTGGCAAAAGTTCGAACTACGTTTGGCGTCCCAAAGAGGAGCTACACTGCAGACGAGTCGCGGAGGAGGTAAAAATGGTAGCATAACTCCGCACCCGGACGCCCATCGTAATTCGAGATTTCGCCGCTGCGTGAGGAAGTATTGCGCACGCACCTTTCTCTATAGACATTTCTCTTCTTGAGAAAGGTCTATTCATTTGTAGCGTCACCACTCAAGACTAACAACCACCTCATGAACTCATGAATTGCACGAAAACAATACTTCATCAGCAAAAACAACTTGTGGGGGCACGACATGGCAAAAAGGCAACGTCTGTCACTAAGGAAAGAAGCCGTTTCATGACTTCAATGCAGACAGGCAAAAGAAAACGGATTTGAAGACAAATCACAATGCGTGCCGTGCCCACTACTGGTGCCGAGAAATCCGTGCCAATCATATATGGGTTCCTGTGGCGCTGCATTCGACGGTGCTCCAGGAATGGAACCAATCGTTGCGCCAATGTACGGTGATGATGTATGCATCACTTCATATGTTTCCCGTGACCAGGCGGTGCAGATAAGGTTGTCATCCTCGAGCGGGGTAAATAACGTAGCAGTGCTTGAAGCGTTGAAGCAGTATCCGTTGACGGCGAGAAGCAACTGCAAACAGGCAGAAGAAAACGTGTTTAAAGACATATAACGATGCGTGCCGTGCCCACAACGCTCGAGGTTTATTGATTGATTTTTATATGCACCTACTTACACTGACAAATATTGCTAGGCGGTAGCAAACGAAGTTCGCAATTCATCTATATTCTTATGTCTTTGGCTATGAATAGGTCGAGCCTCGGTTGAGACGTTGGTGAATAAGAGGATGAAACTTAGTTAGTAAGTAATAAAAAATTAAAAAAGCACTGGCACTCAAACCATTTGGCACGTCGGTTACAACAATGCAAAGTAAAGTGTGACCGAGGCTTAAAACCCGCCTCTATGTTGTGGGCAACCTGGCGATTCCAAGCGGTTCGCCCAGGCTGCCCCTCCGACAATCATAAGTGGTCATCTTGACCACGAGGGGGACAAGGGCAACTGGCCACGCGAGCGGCGCTCCGCCGCTGATAAAAGGCCGTCGCAGCGGATGCGCGAGGGCGGTTGGGATCGCAGCGCAGGCGATAGCGGTCATGAAATGTTTACGTGTTGTTGAACCGGTGTGCTGTGTCATTCTCCGAGACGGGTAGCAGCGAGGGAAATCCCACAATGGGGGGCTAATCCTGGAACAATTGATGAGAACAAATTATGTGCACATTTAATTTTTTATTAGCTCTCTTAGCACGTTTCGCCGTTTGGTGTGTCTTGGAGTGCACTTGCGCACTGAACGTTAGCGCATGTCGCGCTACTCCCAGTGACGTTATATTGTTGCGCTTTTTTTTAAAGCGGTAACCCTCGAGTTGTTCTTTTTCTGTCTCATATTTACGGGGGTGACTTGGCCTTTTATTACGTGCAGCTTAATTTAATTAAATGTCGATGTCTACTGGCATTGTTCCCCATCCGAGCACCGCAAATAGTATCCTGGCTGGTGATTCATAAAAAGAACGGGGCTGGGTTGCAGGACGGCCAGTCAGCGGCATCTTCAGCAGCTATTGACCTCGAAGCCAGTTCATCGAATAGCACATCGACCGTTCCTTTTCGGCGCTCCGTGGCTGCAGGGGATATGAAAGGGATCCGTCGAATGTGTGGCCCACCTCTCCCACTATCTTAATTTCGGTGCACGTAGACACGTGCATTCCCTGCAGAAAGGTGGATGCTTTAATGCGCTTGCATCAAGTTCGATGTTCACGTTTCTTTTTGTTACTGTCTCAGATATGGGAAAGCTCAGGGTAATATTTCAAATAAAGGCCACCGTCGCAATCGTTATTCTTTATTGGTGCTCGTGGAGCCACCTTCACCTGTGGAATAGTTGGGAGCTTTGTTTCATAGACATTACTTTGAAAACAGTTTTTTTTTGTGTGTGTTTAATATATAAATGTTATTGTCCAATAGGTTCTCAGGGACGTGCTTTTTTTTTAGTTATCCTTATCTTTCCAGTGGTAATTATTACAAAAAAGGTCAAAAAACATATCTTTATGATGCCCCATGCTCGACACCAGCTACACGTATCAGTGGTACCGCAGGGAATTCATTTTATATTCAAAATATGGGGACTAGACGAGTCGGCAGGAATGTGTAAACGGCTTTACTGTACTCCTTTTTAACACTTCATTCTTATTTATTTTTTGGTTGGTGTTGTAGGAACGTTATATATAAATGTCAATAATACATGCAGTGTTCAGGAGTAATGCGAAATCTGCTGCTGCTCGAACGAATCTGAAAGATGGTGGCATGTTCATTCAATACGCCGATAGGATCTGTCTACTGCACGGTGCACTATAGCTGAGAGATAAAACGTCCACACCTTTGTGCATTCCACCTCGTATTGTCAAACACTGTGGGGATTGAAAAGGAAGAAATTAAAGATTGCTCGTGAGGCGCGTCAAGCGAGGGCGCGCTCAGGACGAGAGCGGCTTAGAGCGGGTGTAGACACCTGCGAAACGGTTGTCTGTTCTTGAGTCTCCACATTGGCGCCACAGCGTGGGGCCCGAAACCAGGTTCCAGTACAGTCAGGTACGTTTTGCTGGCCTTCGCAGTCGCTGAGCCTATACGGACATTGGATTATTTCACCTCCGAGGTT
Organism: Ixodes scapularis; assembly: GCF_016920785.2. Lineage (NCBI taxonomy): Eukaryota > Metazoa > Arthropoda > Arachnida > Ixodida > Ixodidae > Ixodes > Ixodes scapularis. The sequence continues at coordinate 76,265,066 of NW_024609837.1, forward strand.
GTTATTGTGACCGTTAGAATGTCAACTTCGCCCCCGCTTGCGCCCCCGCAGGGGGCACCTGTGAAAGCAGGTGTTTGGAGAGTGGCGTCTCCACAGACCCCGAGCCCCGCAGGGGGCGCCTGCACCTTAGGTGCTACACTGTTAGCGAAAATGTATAATTTCGCCTGTTTACACCCCATTTTCACTCGTTAGCATATTTTTACACGCTCTGCTAGTGATAAATCGTCAAAAAATTACTTGGGGTAGTAAAAATTGGTGTTTCGGTTTCGGTTTACACGACTAGGCGTGTAAGCAACACTGAAAACACCCCAGCCCAACACCCCAAAACGTCGGGCGCCATGTTGCTTCTGCCTTGAAGCGGTACGGCGGACGTAGCAGCCGAAGGTGAGTGTTTGATTTTTTTTATCAAGTTTCTATAGAATGTAGCACGTCTCAGATTTTTATTACATGACATTCAAGAACGTTAGATTTGCTTTGAGCAAGCCGGCTCAGGCGTTAAGCCCGATTCACACAACCGGCGTTTAGCCACCCCGTCGATTGAAAACGACTCGACTGCTCGCCGGTTCTTTTGCGCGAGCTTTCGCTCGGGCGCTGTGAACCCTATGAACTGTGGTGCTCAAAGCTAGCACAACTAGGCACGGCTAGCGTCCCGGTGGAAGCTGCAGAGAGCGGAAGCCGAAGACACCGTCGCATAAGAGTGGCGAAGCCGCGATCCTGCGCTGATCGTTGTCCCGCCGCTCTCTCCGGCAATATCGACACTTCGCTGCAGGGTGTCTCGTATTTCGACGTTTTAGAGAAACTTGGCATTGGCAAGCGCGAGGAGTCTCTATATCGTTTTCTCCGTCGCCTGCGTGGAGGAAACACGGTGGCGATAGAAACATATGCTCATGCAGTCAGTCAACTTGGACAATCCCCCTGTTCCCTCAATCCTATCGCATTCTTTGACTGCGTTTGTGACAACAACGTTTCCCCAGTGTGAAAGCTTTCAGTCACAACGGGCTACAAACTGGGTTGTGCATTGCATGTAGCCCTGAGGGAATTCTTCGCCGGAGACACCAGCACATTAGTTTCATTGGTAAGGTGACCGGCCACTAATGTGTTTGGCAAATGAAGCGATCACGGGTAAGTAGAAATGCAAACAATGTTGAATGAATATTAAGGTGCTTGTAGCCAGAGCCTGCCAGTTGAAATCAACCTTTAACAATATAGTCTGCGGTAACTTCTTTTTGCACTTAGGATTGCAATTTTAAACACAAAGCCACTCCACATAGCTGTCGAAAATCGTGTAAACAACAGCAGTCATCGTCCCCGGTTCGGATGAGCGAAGCCTTAGCTTGATGAAAAGAATGGCGGTCTATACTTCTTGGTTGTTTCAATCACAACCTCGCACAGCTAAACAGACAAACAAATCAAGGAAATATATCCCGCGCTGGCTTGCAAATCACAGCACACAAGCAGGGTACATAGCAGAGCAGAAAACACTGGCAATGAGCACACGGAGGCATGCAGCTTACTTTCTTTTTCCCTCAGCGAATGATTGGTTTGCTGCAGCATTCCTTAAGCACGTCGACATTCAAAAGTTGAGCCTGATCTGTCTTGCAGTGCCTTGCGGAACGGCAAGTGTCGCCCACCATTCCACAAGGCACTGCAGGACTCGCAAATGTGTGAACAGTGCTTTGCAATAAAGGCCATGATCGGGCAGCAGGTGCCCATCTAAAGACATTTAATATTGATTGGCATTGAACTAACCTTTGGGCTTCATCACGTAGCAAGCATGGGTGAGGTATAATTCAAGAACATTTAATGTTCGACGAGTTTAATACGTTGTTGTGCTTTCCCATCTGTTTCGGTGTCACGGAGTGGGGTTCAAATTAATAAAAATAATTCAATGATCCAATCTGAGAATAAACGAGAAATTACGGGAAAAGAACAAGAGAGCTAAGTTCGACCATTGACTAGCGCTAGGTCCACGCCTGGTGTATAATCAGTAGAGAAAGATGATGACACAGGGAGGATAAGCAAACAAAAGATTAGATTTAATAAAGTGAAAAACTAAGCTGTACACGGCAATAGAGCACTCAACAGAAACCACACTCCAGCTCAAAGCTATGGAGCCCTGCGAGCCAGAAACTAATACTAAAAAGACTCGACGCTCATAAAACCGGAATAAGCCCACAAAACAGTGACGAAAACCCGACACTAACAACAAGAGCAAACCGAGATGGAGCTCGAACGTTACCGCTACACACATGGGATAATCCCCCAAAACAGTCGCGACAGAAAGTAGCACTGTGTAAAAATCTTCCCAACATTCAACAATTCGTACTTCAGAGCCAGAGAATGCAGTAGACAAGTCCTAGAAAACCAGGCTTAGCTTTCCGGTAGGTGCCGAGTCCAGAGCAGTCCGTAGTCTGTAGTTGTCGGCAGAATAACAGCGTCTCGAAGTCCAGCGGTCCAATTAGAGGCTTGATGAGGTCAACACCGCGCACCACACAGTCACACACGCTTCAGCACAAAAAACTCAAACACTTGTCCGACAGGCAGGGCAGAAGCCAAAAATTACACGTTCCAAGACTCATCTGCAGGGAGTAACCGCGTTGAGTAGCGACCCGGCCAGCTCTGGGGTTGAACTACCCTCTTTGTTCCCGAACCCCCTTTTATACACCAACTCATGTTTACAAACAAACCGGAGCGCCCCTAGCGGACGTCACCGGCGCCGCGCATGCGCCGTGGATGGTGGGCAAGAAGCCCGCCGTCGCCCATAAACAAACCATTGAATTGCGTTGTTGTCGGCGTCGGTGGGAGTCCCCGTGTTCTTTTTCGCGTTGGAATTGTTGATTCTACGTCCTCCTAACAATGTCTGACTACATGAGCGGCTTCAGCAAAACTATCGAGGCAGAACTTTGCGTGAATAATGTGACTTGCGGCGATTCATTTCACGTGGACGCCGCAGAATGGGCGCTAAAGCCTGACTCCCACGTCGAGATTCTGCTCGCTATTTTCAGTCGCGACGTCGCTCGGACTGCAAAAGCGTGGACCGTAGCTGAGATGGTGGACATCGATACTGAAAACCTGAAGTAGAATCGGGCATTACAAGTCGGTGATGGCCACTGGTAACAATGATCAACAACTTCTTGTGTCTGTTTACACTTAGCCGACTTACCCCAACCAACCTTCAAAAGTGTTTTGAGGCCTGCACTTAGTTCTTATCGCAATTACCGGGTCAATGTTTGGTTTACGAGCCGCTGTCGTTTGAACGAACTGACGACAAAAAGCAGCCAAGTTTGAAAGAGCAGACGACAGTTGGAACGCACGCGAAATGGAGTATGGGAGAGACGCACCGCGTCCCGCGTCAACAAACCATTCGAATGTCACGTTGTCGGCGTCTGCGTGAGTCTGCATACTCTTTTTCGCGTTGGAGTTGTCGATTCTACGTCCTCATCGCAATGTCTTACCACTTTAATCGCCTGAGCGAAATCATCAAGGCTCGTTACGCTGCTAAACTTTGCATAAATAATTTGACGTGCGGCGATGTATTTGCATGACCGCAGCAGAATGGACGTACAAAACCATGATGAGACTCTTCTAGCTATTTTCGGTCGCGACGACCCTCGTGCTGCAAAAGTGTACCCAAGCAGCACAATTCACCGGCTCAAGCTTGAGCCTGCTTGGGCAGCCGGGGAAAGTTTCCCTGGCCCAAGCACCGTTTTGCTCCAAGGGGCAAGCTAGCCCCAGCCTGGCTAGCCGGCCCGGCAGTTCAGTGGGGGTTCCTTGTACAGCCAAGCTTGGCTAAACGGTGTAAAACAAGCCTGGGCCAGGCTGGCGGTTCAGTGGTCAGCCAAGCTTGGCAAAACGGTCTAAATGCATCCTGGGCCACACTGGCAGTTCAGTGGTCAGTCAAGCTTGGCAAAACGGTGTAAATGCAGTGTGGGCCAGGGTGGGAGTTCTCTGGTCATTCAATCTTGGCTATACGAGGAATTTACAGACTTCTCCCAAGGAAGTCTATGTTGTCATTCAAAGGATGTTTTTGTGGCATAAGATATAGTCAGACATCTCCAATTTTTGGTGCTGTGTGCAGAAAAAAACTGGTTGCTACCTTGTTCCGGATTTAGTGACCCACGATTAATGGAGCTGCTCCAGTAATTTTCTCAGAATACTTAAACAATAAAATGAAAGTTGAAAACATGTGCGAGCTGCTGTATTTATTGTGCAGTTGGCATGCAAATGAAGCTGCAAAATCAAGTCAAGTTTGAGACAGTGGTTTTTTATTTCATGTTCAGTACATGGTGCTAGCTTATGCCCCGAGTCCCACTACAGCGACAAACAGAAACAAATGACGACAAGTCTCAAACCTGAGTCTTTCGCGATTTGAGGCTTTGTGGAATAAAGGAGGCTATGCTTAAAAACAAGCATCATGCACGCGAGGGTATCTTTGACAGGCTTAGAATCACTCATGCTTATTTCACGAGCACCGAACGAATAAACGCCTGCCAAAGGTACCATCACGGGCATGCTGAATGGGTTGGAGGCTTGTAGCTGTCGTTTGTTTCTGTTTGTCGCTCTCGTGTCCCACTAGAGTGACAAAGGCTGGTTGCTGGTCGAGTATCTGCTGCCTGGCAACTGGGCTTCACAGCTAGTAGGTGGCTCTGCCGATTCGAGTACTTAAGACAGTAGTTGTCCATGGTTCACCCCATGGCCACTTCATGGCTGTGACGTAGAGCTGGATAGCAGCACCTGGAGAAGGAATAAGATAACCAGTGATGCATGTTTAGTAAATATGTTTTACATGAACCATGCTCCTAATTAAATTATAACACAGCAGAAAGGCCACCCAAAAGGTCTTGGTGGTATGTTCAGTCTCCTTCAATATAAAAGACGTACTAAAAGCGCGTGGCCGTGATGGCCGTGGGCGCTATATGTGCGCTCCACGAGATTCTGTTCTGCCTCGAGGAAAGGACGCTCACTCGGGGCTGAACTGGTCCTGAACTTGTTAACCGTTTTTGGTTTAGGTTTAGACTAAAAGTTTGCTTTATCGGCATTGCGCCCAGAGATGTGATCATGGAGGCTCGAAGTAAGCATGCTCATTATTGTTTTCGTTATCAGTTGTTTCTGGTGTAAAATTTGAAAACAGGCACAAATATTAACGTTACACCTGAGTCTCATATTTGAAAAATAAAATGTCTTGAAGAGCGGAATCATTAATCAGAAGGATGGCATGAACCATGCTATTTAAAAGTGAAAATAATTGCCTTGACTCGGGCCAGTTTCTCTCGGACAGCCATTTCAGAATTAGTTGCTGTGACATAATGTGAATTAACTGCTCTCCACCGTCAACCCGAAAACTGATAAGTGTGCATTGCGCTTTAGCTGAGCACTACGTGAGTTCCCCCTTGGGTAGATTGGGATCTCCCAGAGCACACACAGTGCCCCCACCAGTCACTGCCTCGGCCAGGCGCTCCCACTGGGTCTTTCATACTGCAGGAGAATACAGAACGCAGGAACTACAGAATTTGACAGTGACAAGCATGATTTCCCTCCATTTGTAGAATACTACTGTCAGTAAATGCAAAATAAAAGCCAGTTAAAGCACCTCAATGTGAACACCACATATAACATACAGTACTGTGGAAGGTTGCTCAGATCGTTTGAAAGCAGACTGAATTGCCGCAAGGGAATTTTCTTGTTTCTCTTGATAGTAAAACCAAGCCATAAGTACAACTTCACTGTAAAGACAATGTTTTCTATCTGCTTTTCTTTAAATGCATAGAAGTACTTTTTGGTATTTATGTTACCTACCTCTAAAAAGACGAAGGACCAGTAAAAGGAAACACACAGACACAGTTACGTACAAAACAAGCGTGTTGGTAAGAGTAACTACACATGAGGAAGATACATAAAAAGGAGGGGGACGGACGGACGGACAACTTTGTTGTCCGTCCCCCCTTTCTATGCATCTTCCTCATGTTTAATCACAAACACAGCGCTGTGTCTTTCCTTTTACTGGTCCATCTTTTTTGCACTGTTTTAACCCATTCAATATGGCCATCAACCAACTTGCCCAACTTTACACCTTGCTACCTCTAAAATAGCAATATAAAGTGGTCTCAACTTCCACTGACAGCCCTGAAGCTATAAACCCACAAAAAACCAAATTCCCTAGTAATTAAAACAACACAAAAGAAAATCAGATCAGAAAAACATTCAGTCTGATTTGATTATATTGAATCAATAAATACAATGAATGTGAGCAAGAATTCTTGTGAAAATGTATTATAAACTTACAATGTAAAATGGGATGAAAGTCCTACTAAAGCAACCAAGAGGAACAACCGACCCCAACACGACTTAAATACATTCAGCATGCACACGAAGATACCTTTGGCAGGCTTCCCATTTTTCGAGGCTCATGAAGTAAGCACAAGTTATTGCAAGAATGCCAAAAGATATCTTTGTATGCATGCTGCATGGTCTTGGGGCTTAAGATGGCAAGTTGGCTATTCATCACTGAATAATACGCCAAAAAACACAGACACAACAAAGGAAGATCTGGACAGGACACGGCATAACCTTCAACTGAATGGTTCATATAAAAAAACAGAAATACATATAGACCCTTTCAGGCAACATTTCATGGGTGCACCGCTGCCACCTTGACGTCACGTGATCCTGCCGCCATAGCCGACCTTCAGTTTCTCGCAGTTGCTCCGCGTTGTGTGCGGCACCGGCCACCACCGGAGCTTTGTTCTCGAGTTCTTTTACGTTCTGCATTGAAATTGTGTGTTTGCTTTAGGTCCTTTTGATATTTCGGGCTTTCATTTAATCATTTGATATCTACATTTGAACATTGCTCTTGTATTCTCTTATTTATAGAATGGAATCGGACAGCGAATGGATCGACGATAAAAGATTATGGCCTAGGCTTCAGAAACCATTAAGTTCATCACATTTTGTTTTTATCGCTAATAAGGGCAGTCAATACCATTGCGACACATAAAAATTTCAACTGACGCTGTAAGGCTATCGCAGTCGTGCTTCTTGCTGCATGTGCGAACTTTAGACATTGTTTCCGTAAGTAAAAGCCGAACTGCATGTAAGTGCTCAAGCGAGCGGCGAGACGAGCAACGGCGACAATGATGAGTCAGCGACGAAGATTTCTTACTGTCGCCCGTTGCATCGCTCGGTTTTTGGATTTCTAGAAAACGTCGCTCATCGTCTTGGTCGCTTGCGTGCGGTTTGCCTCGTCGCGCGACTGATTGAGCGAAAGCGAAGCGAGTCGCTTGGCTCCTTGCTCTCTAAACCACTTGCATGCGGTTTTCTAGAAATCCAAAAGCCGAGCGCCGCGACGGGTGGCAGTGTGAAACTTTCGTTGCTGACTCGTCGTTGTCGCTCGTCTCGTCGCTCGCTAAAGCGCTTAGATGCGGTTCGGCTTTTATCTATGGAAACGATGTCTAAAAGCGCGCACATGCACCGAGAAGCATGACTGCGATAGCCTCACTGCCAAAAATTTGGGGGATTTGCGTGCCAAACCAACGACGGGCATCTGGAGATAGCCTCACTGCGTCAGTTGAAATTTTCATATGTCGCAATGGTGTTGACTGCCCTTTATTAGCGACAAAAACAAAAGAATGTGATGAACTTACATGTTCTCTGAAGCCTAGGCCATGATCTTGTATCTTGATCCATTCGCTGTCAGATTCCATTCTATAAATAAGAAAATACAACATCTATAATGAAACATAGGTATCAAATGATTAAATGAAAGCCTGAAATATCAAAGACCTAAAGAAAACACTCGGCTTCAACGTGGGACGTAAAAGAACACAAAAACAAAGCTCCGGTGGTGACCGGTGCAGCACACAATGCAAAGCAACGGGGACAAAATGAAGGTCAGCTATGGCAGCCCGTTAAGCACGCCGACTGGTGGCAGCTCGAGTAACTGACTCCCTAAAAGCATCTATACAGATAAAAAACTGACACCTGCTGGCAGAACACTGTAAGGTCAAAATGCACTTCCTCAGAAACCAGTGCCACTAGTCCCACAGAGAGTGAAATTCTGTCAGACAATGACACTAAGGGTGCACCTCAGACAAGAGTTGTTACCCTGGTATTTTATCCAGAAGGTCACCTAGCAATTCACTGTGTCCATTGTGAGTGCAAGTCCAACTTAGAAAAAGACTAGTGTCATGGGCTGCTACAAGACAAAAACAAACAGGAAAATTCACAATGCCTTCTTGATGAAATCCTAGAATAACAACTCATGTGAGCACACCCTCATTACTAACACATGACAAAGAATTCCACGGTCTGCAGAGCCAATGACGCTCGTTTCTGGGGGAGTGTGTTCAGACGTCGCATCAGCCCACTTCACATGGCGCAATTTCGCTTGCAAATTTACACCTGTGACATCAGGCACTGCAGCTTCCCCCATGCCTATATTTCGCTGAGTGAGTGACGTCACAACAGGAAACTCACAAGTAAAATCACACCATGCGAATCAGGTTTACAGTGTTCTGACAGCATGTGTCACTTACTATCAGTAGATATATTTTTTTTACCAAAGTAAACTATTCAGTTAAAAGTTAAGACGTCTCCTGCCCAGATCTTCCTTCATTTCGTCTGCGTTTTTTGGCGTATTATCCAGTCTTGAGGCATATCAGTGTCAGGTGTTTTTCTTTGTCGCTCTAGTAGGACTCGGGCAGGGTGGGTAAACAGTCATGTCTCAATAATATGGATACTCTGCTATATAAAAACCGTTTTCGGGGACCAACCGGGTAAATACCTGCATTTTGTCCTGTTACTATGCACAGCTCACATTATGGACGCCTCTGGTTAGGAACGGAGGTGTCCATTTGCATGAGACATCACTGTCAAATTCCCTAGTGTTGAAATTAATGACTGCATGCTCTGAAGCCACGTAGCAGGCTTCTCCACTGAACACTAATGCGTAGTGGTGGCATGGCAGATGTTTGTGGCTGCAGAACACACCGCAGGCAAATGATATCCAATGTGGACAATCATGGATATTTGACATTAGAATCAACCAACAAATAGGCCTACATGTTGCTGTCACAGAATTGAAAGATTTTTTTTCATCGTTAGCTTCCGTTTTGTGTAAGATGCACGAGTGCCGAAAACACGAGCTCGGAAGAGAAGAAAAAGAAAAAAAGAAGGAAGGCGGAAGCTGCGTAGAGCTAGGCTTCAGTGGTTGGAACAACAAGCAAGGCTTCAGTGGTGTGGGAGGTCGAACCCCGAACAAGGCTTTGTCAAGATGGTTGGTGGGCCCTGAGCAAGCTTCGACAACGTGCATGTGCTTGTGAGCGAGCGCTGTTCGGCACTATAACCACCCAAGCCACCACAAGTTCTCGACTCCGACTGGTGCCGCAAGGGACTGGAACCACCACCGACATCTTGCGACCATGATTCGACTTTCCTCATACGAAATGTATGGCGTCTTTGATTTGGCTTCTGTTCCCTCTTTGTTACGCTTTCGAAGCTTTTGTGATTTTCTTGCCGCTGCTACGAAGAGCAAAAGGCTTCCAAGATATGTTCTTTTCCTTTATTTTCATTTTTTTACGTCCGTTTGTGCGTCCTGTGCACCTTTTCTTTAATTTTAAATTTCATTACTAATAAATAGTGTTTCGAAATGCCAGGTACAAGTCACTCTCAATTCCTACCGCCTCTAAGGAATCCATCACCTAGGTGTGGCCCTAGCACCTGGACAGCGGTCCAATTCAGATTACAAGTTGGTTTGTTTATGGCATCTTTTCCAACCGAACCTGTGACAAACTGGCATCCACTACAGCACTTGAACCTGACACAAGTTAGTCACAGGTTCGATTGGAAAAGATCCCATAAAAACAAACTTGTAATTTGAATTGGACCGCTGTCCAGGTGCTAGGGCCAAACCTAGGCGATGGACTTCCTGAGAGGCGGTAGGAACTGAGAGTGAGTCGAGCCTGGCGTTACGGAACACTATTTAATAGTAATGAAATTCAAAAGTAAAGAAAAGGTGCACAGCACGTGCACACAGTCGTAAAAAAAAAGAAATAAATAAAGGAACAGAACATATCTTGCAAGCGTTCCACTCTTCATAACCGCGGAAGGAAAAACACAAAAGCTTTGAAAGCATAACAAAAGGAACAGAAGCCAAATCAAAGGTGCCATACATTTGGAGGAGGAGGAGAGTCCAATCATGGTCCCAAGATGTCGGTGGTGGCTTGGGTGCTTGCAGCGCCACACAGTGCTCACTCACAAGCACAGGCACATTGTCTAAGACTTGCTCGGGGCCCACCAACAGTCTTGACGAAGCCTTGCTCGAGGTTCGACCACCCAAACCCACGAAGCCCTTGCTTCGCGTTCCACCACAACCACACCGTGTGCGGGTTCCACCTTCTTTCTTCTTGATCCCTTCCTCTGAGCTTGTGCTTTCGGCACTCGCACATTTTGCTCAAAACGGAAACCAGTAAAGAGTACAAAAACCACTGAATTCTGTGAGAGTTGTTATGACTGTGAATGTCTAGAGGGCAAAGTTGACATTTGCAACAAAACTTGAAATAATAAGGCATGTGGAGAGGGAGACAAAGGTTTGTGTCACTGGAGCCCACAAGATCTTTGTAAACTACTCAAGAAACGGTGTGACATAAAAGCGCGACAAAAGACATTCTGATGCACGGCATATTAAGACATCGAGAAACCACTACAGAGGTGGTTTAGAGATGTCGGAGCAAGCAACATTCCTATATTGGGACAAATCTTCTAAAGGAATGTGAAAAACTCCTTTTACTCTTGAAGTGAAGAATCTTCTAAAAGAATGTGTATGTGATGGGACTATTGTGCTGGCAGTGCCAGCGTCGAAAGAGAAAGTCAATGGCTCAACAATCAATTGAAGCCAAGTATGAAACCAGAAATAGTTAAATGCCTTGCCTAGGAAATTGGCCTGCAGTGGCAAAAGCATCCCTGGCAAGCGATTCACAGTTCGCATGGAAGCTAACAGAACAAGGCCCAGATACCAGAGCTTTTGAAAACCAACACGGATGGCACCACAAAAATGTATCCTTAGTGATGGGAAAGTTTAGAATGCCAAATAGTATGAGCTGTTGTAGTAAAACCATCATATACGTATGAAACATGAAATCATGGATGACTCGGGATCTCTTTGGTGGCTCGTGGACTGGGAAGCCGAGTTTGTGGATAAGCGTCCCAGCGTGTGCTTACTTGGTGACATGTGCCACTTAACACTATCCAGTTCTATTCTAGCAGCCAAACACGACATCCAAGCTGCATCCGTTAGACCAAGGCATAATTCAAAGGTAGTCTAGATTGTGTTTACCATTTATAAATGTCCAGGCACGTCTGCAATTTAGCACATCCAGAGGCTTTCAGAGACAGTCACAAGAGCCAGCAGCTTGCTTGGGCAGCTCACTGTCAGCCACTCTGTTCTTCCATGCACCGTGCCACCTCCATGAGCTCCCACTGAAAAACAAAAGAAACAGAATCGGAAATTATACTTGCAATAAGAACATCTCAGCAGCAGAGGCTACGTTATGGTGTCTGGAATGCGCCTCCAACTGGTTTGTTTCATGCTGTTGGATGTTGCAATCCTGGCAGTTGGTCGTACAACTTCTGGCAAAAAAAATATGAGCTAATGCAGCCGTCATTGTCCTCGCAACATTCAAAATCCTGGCTGACAAAGCTTCCATGGACTGTCAAGCTGAGGGATACCCTCTCTCCCCCCCCTCCCTTTTCCAGCAGAAACTACCTCAACTGCCATGATGTTCACAGCCCGGAAAAGATCCCCTAGAAGTTTATTCAGGAGCAACTAACTAGGGTAGCTATAGAGACAAGCTCTCGCACTATGAAGCCATTCCACAAATCTGCCATAAGCAGCAGCAGTTCATTGAGAGTATAGAAGTTTTCCTTGTAAATACATCTCGAGATGAAGTTGCATCTCTGGATTCTACCAAGACTCTAGTTTCCAGCAAAGATTTACGTTGGCAGGCCGGCCGAGTTGCTGAGTAGGAGGAAGGTGCATGTGCCACACCACACGAATCTTTTGCTTACATTCAGAGAAAGGAAGGCTGAACTTCCCTGATCGATACTGATTAGGCTGAAAATCTTGAGACTTTTCCAATTGCCGAATTCCTCAACAATACCAATTTTTCAGCTCATAGACACCCTGCACAGGGTTGAGTTAGGTACTAATGATCATTAACAACTGCGTGAATTACTGTACACATATGCTGTAACTATACTAAAGCCCAACTTATTCTAGTAACACACAACACTATAAAACTACCAAAAAACACACAGCATGCACCCGTGGCAGAGTAAGCGCTCTAACCCCTACTTTTGAAACATATCACCTCATCTAAGGACGTATTAAAGCCTATTCCTCTATTTTAAGCAAGTTAAAAAAATATATGAAAGAGACATCAAGCGCCCTGTCCCCATGGGCGTTTATCTCCACGACTGGCAGACAGAATGGGTATAGAACGAGTAGAACAGCAAAGCAGGAGAGGAATAGGAGGGGTGCAGTCGAAAAGAGCTAGAAAGTGATATACTTCGGGACAACATTCTGTGGCAATGGAGCTAAAGCTAGAGAGCCAAAGGACACCATTTCACTGCATAGCTGAATATAGTTCAACCATAATAATTTGCTGGGTGGAACGTAACCAATTAAAATACTATATGTAAAATTGTTCTGTTTAGCTTTGACTTTAGAATGTTAGCATAACATTAGCCAGGATGTGCCAAACCTTGAGCATTTCCTATTTAGCTATTTTGTGTTTTCTTGGTTTAAATTCACCCTAGGTTTTCTAGCTCCCTGCAAAATTAAAATGGCATCTTTGGGCATCATCAGTGTGGTGTATTGTAGGTACACTCTGTGAGATCGCCTCTTTGTTTGACATGTAAGATTTTTACGAAGTTTGGCAACCAAGAAATCTTAAAACAAACCAAGCAAGTGGTGTGCAACGTGTATGACAAATGGGACAGTGGGAACCGGGACTCCTAGTTATTTCCGTATGCCGGTTGGCAAGCAAGCGCACTGTTGTGTGTGAGCAGAGGTGAGGACCGAGCTCAGGACCCCTGGGTTCTGCAGCGCAATCCTCGCTACACATATTCTGAGCTGTGGTGTGCCAGCGACCCCCTAGGGCCAGCCATAACTGAATGCGATCCAAATGGAATGCGACTTTGCGTCGTGGAGTGTGCATGCTTCTATTTCTGTATATTCCTCCCGCACAATAGTTTTTCAGCACCAGAAGAGTTTACAGATAACTGACCTCAAAACGCGGCAGCACTCATGAAATTTGTTCATGTGGCGATTTGGGTCAGGAGGTCCATGATCATTGACTAGCGCCAAAAAAATAGACAGGGTCAAGAAGTTGCCACCGGCACACTCGCAACTAACATTATTGAAAGAAAAAATCAATCTGTTACATTGCTGTGAAAAATGTCAATCATGATTACAACCAATGTAGACCTCTATCAAGAAATTCATATTCTTTTGCTGAGAAGGTTATGAATGTGTCACTTGTACAATTCGTGCCTTCGGCTATAATCTCAAACACCTCGTGTAGCTTTCTAGACATTTTATCTGAGTATCTGGCCAAAAATTTGGTGTCATTAAATGATGGGAAACAAGGGCAGCAGCTGATGTGTGTGGTCGCTGCAGCAGCGGCCCTTGGAAAAGACAAATGCAAAACTAAACACTGCAAAAAATTCACAGAATGCACGACCAAAGTTGTGTACGAAATCCCAATGTCATATGGTTCTGTGTACACAGGTCAGACAGGCCTATGTATTAATGATCGCGCCCACGAACACGAGGTGGCCACACAAGCGACTTCCATCACGAAATCTGGCCACACACTGCAGACGCTGCTTTTGCTCCCAGTCGTTTAAGGACACCAAATTTTTGGCCAGATACCCCGATAAAGAATCTAGAGAGCTACACCAGGCGTTTAAGATTAAAGCCAAATGCACCAGGTGTACAAGTGACAGATCCATAACCTTATCGGCAAAAGAATGAATTTGATAGAGGGTTGCACCAGTTGTAGTCATGACTGACGTTTTTCACAGCTATATAAGAAATTTTGTTTTTAATAAATGTTAGTTGCCGGTACGCCAGTGTTCACGTCAAATTTTTGTCTAGGTATTTTTCCGGCGCTTATCTACTATCATGAAGTTCGCAGCTTTTCCTGATTCGACACTGCCTATCTTCGTCAGCTGAGAGACAAATTCTAGTAGATTGACCCCGGTGAAATCTACCTTGCAAGTCTGTCCGAGTGTTTCAGTCAAAGTGTTGGCTTACGTTTAAAAACGGGTTAGCCTTCAGAAATAGATCTGAATATGCCTGCATGCTCGGCGACCGCGGTTCAGGTCCCTCAACCGCAATCCTCGTACAAAAACATGCACTGAAGCAACTGCGTGGTTGACACGCCAAACTCTAACTAAAACCAAAACCAAAAAAAAAAAAAAAAACTATTTGGTGCACTAACACAGAGCCATTAGCACTGCCTGCCTCCCCCCTCCCTAGCTTTCTCTTCATTGCCAAAGAAAGTTGTGCCCAAAAAAAGATGGGTTGCGTTTTTGTTCTAACTCGGAAGAATAAATTTAAGGCTTTATAACAAAAACAAGCAAATGCGTAAGCAACCATTCTTTAGGGTGTTAATTTGTAATCAAAAAAAGAAAAAAAAACAACAGACGGTTTGTTTTTACGTGTTTGCACAGTCAACTAGCTTTGCAAATGGCAGCTGTTTGTAATTCCGTGGTCAGACCAAGGGACCACCCGACCATGTACACCTTTGCTTTATTACCTACCCTATCCCTTAGCTCTCCATGGTCATCGCCAATTTAGAGTGGGCAATTGTTCGGTATATTACAGTTTGTAATGGTGTTATTTGTTTAGGAAAACAAAATGTCAGATAAATACCAGCAGGGCCCTGCGGAAGCGGTGCATGGGCCCCGTTTCACCTTTCACAAAGCATCCCGTCTTGAATGGCAGCAGAGAAACAGGTGGGGCTGATTCGACTGCAGGCCTTTGCTGAGTTGATGGCTACTATCCAGACTGGCAGCTGATCGGCATCTTCCAGCCACCTGCAGTTTTTTCTTGATGATACAGACTTCCTGCAATGCCATGAATAAGAATCAGACTGACATTCTGGAACAAAAAAGAAACCAAAACTTGCTTCACAGATCAACAAAAGAACAAGTGCCAACATTACGCTTCTCTTGTTGTCAACAGTGCAAAGACCATGATGACAGCACCATTAAACTCAACCAAACAAGGAAAATGAGCTTCTTCATGACGTAATTGTATTAAGAACCAGGCATGCAGCCGGAGGGGGGTAGGAGCCTACCTCACCTTTGCTTTATTACCTACCCTATCCACCCCCCCCTCCCCCCCCCCCCAAAATCGTCCATTTTGCTGGGCCCTCCTCTCCCTCATACAGCATTTTGTCTTGGGTGCCCCCCCCCCCCTCCCAATACAAAGTTCTGGTGAAGTGCCTGTTAAGAACAATGTGCATGTAGAGCTTAGATACCTACTGGTACCTTAAGAAATCCCAGAAAGCTAAAAACAAATTAAACACCACTTAAAAATAGCACAGCTCGCTTGATAGGTACATGCACAGCAATCAACAAGCCTCTTGACGTGTTCTGCAGTGCAGGGATACAGATCAAAAATAAACACCCGGGATGTGATCGAAATCCTTTGGGGCAGTGCAATGCGCAAGTTTATCCTGAAGCTACTGTTTGCGCATGCGCCTAAGAGGCATTAAAGCTGGTTCACACTGTTGCAACTGACTACGACCGAGTTTAACAAAACAGGGTTTTAAGCCGCTTACGACTGCCATTACTGCTGGACGGCGTGGTCATAAGCTGTCACCAGAGGCTTAAAGACTGGTTTTGTCGGAGTCAGTCCTAGTCGGGTGCAAGTGTGGACCAGCTTTTAGACTAAAATTGTATCCAGCTTTGGGTCTTTCCACAAATGCTTTAAGAGACTCCCTTCAACTTTACCAGAGCCTCAGGTATTTATATGTCTTAGTAAGTAAGGAGACATCACATTCAAAGTTGCATCTCCTTGATTTGTATGTGTCTCTGCAGTAAATGTGAGAGCGCCTGCCAGATGTGTGTGTTTCTATTGCAACTTTTGTACCACTGAACGTTCTATACCAGACCAGAGCATTTTAATCAAATCATTCAACCTCTTTCCTCAGCCATGTAAACTACTTGTGCACCCACGAGTTCCACAAGTCACGAATGTAGCCGGGGTAAATTAAAACGCCGCTAAGGCAAGCAATAATAATCTTTATTAGCGACAGTAGTACTCTGGGTGGCTCGCAAGGCTAGACATATATACAGGGGCCCGTGCGCACAATCGACTGCTAGGCAATCAACCAGAGCAAGATTATTAAAATAACAAACAAGCAACAAGGAAGAAAACAACAAGAACGATGAGATTAACTGGGCTCTGTCAACACTTTTAAGAAACTCTAGGCCCGCGCGCCTCAAACCCAACGCCACGCACCGCAGGCCGGCGTGAGGCACACGCCGTACACGAGCACAACGACGACGCCCAGCTATGAGCCTGTCCTATCTACCCGCCAAACGCCAGCGCGGCCAGCGCCACACGCCAGCGCCATTCGAACCGCGCCATCCCGCTGGACGCGGCGCAAAAACCAAGTGCGCGCAGGCCGGGAGTTTCAAAATACTGGGCACAACTCAACGCTGTCGCTAGACAAGACGACACGCCAAAGTCAAAACCACCCGAGTCATCCCGAACACACCCATGGCGTTCGTTCCAACGTCCGTATTCAAGCGTTTGACAACACAGAGCAGTTCACTGATAGCAACGCGTACTTTAGAAACGATCTAATCAGCGTCTCTGCAGTGCTCCGTTGTCGCAGAGCATTCACAAGATTCTCAAGATAGCGGCGCCGCCGCCGCCGGTCAGTGCTAAGACGATTTCACTTTTTTCGAGTCAAATTGCAGAAAAAAGTGAAACATTATCCGCATTACGGTGGCAACGTGAGCTACGTTGTTCGGAAGATGATCTAGCATATCTCGGATATTCTTCTAGCATGCATTATGAATATGAAATCGGCAAAACTTACCTAAACTCGGACCGACCGACGCACTCCGAGAAACAGGCCTTTGTCTCCGCTCCGGCGGCTCCGGCGCGAACAAGGATCCGGAAGCTGCTTTGTGGCTTTGGATTAGCACGAAGCCAAAGACTGAATACGACGTAATAGTTTCGGTTTCGACGCCACTCTATCACAGGTCATATTTTTGGGGCCGGTGTCACTGCTGTGGACATTACCGCAGTTATCGTGCTCTGTACGAACTTTGAAGTGAATCGAAGGCGAGCAGACATAATTTTCCAGCTTCTTCTCCTGTTATACGCTGCTTGATAACCTTTGTGTGCTGATTGAAATCTACATCAACTTACGTCCATCTCGTCCTTCAAACATACGGTGTTCATTATCTGAATTACACTTGATTTCTCATTTGTAAAGACATGTAATTGCTTAATCATTCACTGGATGTTTGTTTTGAGTTGTTATTTTTGCTAAAAAAATGTACGTGTTTTTTTTTTTTTTTTTTTTTGGGGGGGGGGGGGGGGTTTGGTCTGAATTACACGTCGTGTTTTGCGGCTCAGTAAAACGGGTTGTTTTGAGAAATTCAAGATCACGTACAGCCGACAATACACCAGTGATGTAGATAGAGGGGAGGAGGGAGAAGCTTTCAGGGTCGCCCCCCCCCCCTCCCTCCCCCTTGGAAAATATTCGTGGCTGCGTCGCTAAATGGGCAAAAGAGAAGAAGAGGCACTGCGTTTTTTGCCTCATAAACATACACACAAATCTAAAGAGGCGTGCATTTTGTGCTTCGTGTGGGATTTGCTGAGCACGACTTTCGGTGGTTTTGAGATGAAGCAGCTCCTCCCATCTCTTTCCACTTTTGCAGAGCGAACGCTCAAGAGGAGCCGACCCCCTCCTCAACGTTTACTTTTAACCTGTCACCGAGTATGGCTTTTTTCTTTTTTCGTGGACCTTTCAAATCGCTACAGCTCGCAGTTCATACAGCGGTGTAATCCAGTTGCGAACGTGCTGTGCGTGTCGAAACAGAAGACATATGTTTCCCTCCGGAGCGGGATCGGCGGCCGAGTGGGCTAGAGCACACCAGCTCGGAGCACGAGGAGCGAAAGCTCGTGCTACAGAACCCAGGGATCCTGGGTTCAATAGACCGATCCCACCAAGCGTTCCACGCATGCGTGACGCCGAAATTACTGTAAATGATAGAAGCAGACACCAGTTCACGAGACAGCTCATGCCACCTCGTGCTCTGCTCGCGCAGACCTCCAGCAGAATTGTAGCGCGTGCAGAAAGACTACCGCTCCCACGATGCATGGCGGCAGCGGCGGCGTACTCAAACTAGATGGTGAAATCGGTCTATCCGCACCCCTGCCCGTTTCGATCTGGATGAACATCCTACCGGCGCGCTGTCGTGTATCATTACTGCGTGATGCACGTTAAGACCCCGCGCTATCCGTTGTACTGCATTGTCTAAATGTTTAATCTACAGCTGGGAGACTCGTCGGCCATTGAGGTAGACCAAATTCTAGGCTGTATAAACATAAAACAAACCCCAATTTTTCTCTGGAGCCATAGCTACAGGCTGTTTTCAGCGCACGCGATCAGCGCATTCAGTAAACTAAGAACAAGAGCGCGCCCACGAGGCTTTGTGTTGCCTCTAATTTGCACGTGCTCACCCCCGCTTTGACAAAATTGGAGCCCTGCAGAAGTTACGCTAACCTCGTGCACCGCCGAAACGTGCCCTACATGTCCTACACTTCGTTTCACACTCAGTGCGAGCGAAAGCAATGTGAGGTCGATGTTGACACGTCAAGAGCTCTCCTTCGCTCGCATTTATGATGAAAGAAAGAATAAAGAGTCATAGAACAATGAAATGATTGCCATATATTTTCTGTTGTGTAATAGAGGGCAGGTTAGATCTATGTTTTGACCGCTTAAGCTAAGCCTATTTCGTATTTACAAATTCTGATAAGCATGAGTCCATGTGGCACCTATCCAAACGCGGATTAAAACCCGGCTTGATTAATTTTGAGATGAAAATAAAAATGTAAATAAATATTACATTCGCGGTATCCCTTACTTTGTTCCGATTCCTTACATTGTACGCATCAGTGACATTAATGCGATGGCTGATTCGTAAATGCGATTTTCCGTGGAACAAACTTATTTTTTATGCACTTGATCACTAGCGCCACCTGCACATACCTTTGCTTTACGCCACGCGTGGCCAAGGCTTTAGTAACTTTGTGGTGCGGTCTGTGCGGACCGCATTCCACGTGTGTCGGCGGTGTCAGGTGAGTCAGATGGGTCGTTCCCACTTTAAATAAATACTAAAAATCAGTTTCTTATACTGCGAAGTTTTGACGTAGGTGCAGCGAGAGCAGTCTTGCCTCTTCTTGAACTCAGAAATACCAGCCAACATCTAAGCCTTTCTCGTGGCGAAGTTTCGCGTGCCGCGTTTCATTTGAAAAACTAAAGGCTTAGCACATATCGGTTTTAGTAAGCATTTTTTGCTTGAAGCTTCTGAGGCAAGTTCGCTCTCGCGAATAAAACGCACCACCAGGCTGCAAATTACGAATCATGTGAAACTGATTTTTGTTGTTCATTTAAAGTTTGGGACGATCAATTTGACTCAAGCGCCCGGTCATTCTTTTCAGTCTGTAAAGAACGCGGGGTCTGAACGAACGGAAAATTGAACACGCCTGTTCAACGCCGCGGCAAGGTGTGCAGATTTAGTTAAGCATCATGTTTTTCACAATATTTTTCTTGAAGCGCCGACTGAGTTGCGATTAGTTAATTTGTTCCGTGTCAATAAAGCCCGACGATCGCGTCACGCCAACAAACGCGATATTTTTTGAAAAGAAAAGGAGGAAGCGGGTCCTGGCCCAAGGTCTAAGCGCAGATACTCGTGGACGAAGCTATGTCACTGGCTATGTGATAATAGCGCAAGAGTCAAATTTAAGCGCAACGTAAGAACACATTTTAAGTTGATGTTATATAAGTAAAAGTGGCGGTATCGAGCACTTCAGGGTGCGATGAAAAGCAAGTTCCAGCCAAAAAGCCCGTCGTTGCTTAGCGCGCTGAATCTTGCAAAAATTAACGACACCCAAACAGTGGCGTCACTAGAGTGAGCGGCACCCGAGACGGTGGCCCGCGGCGACACCCTCCCCTCCCCCCCCCCCCCCCTGCTCGTCGCCCGCCTCCATCCCCCCCTCGCCCCTCCGCCCGTCGCCCACTGCGCCCCCCCCCCCCCCCGCCGCCCACCCCCACCGGCCCGTAGCGACACGCCCCGGAGCGCTGCACCCGGGGCGGTCCGCCTCGCCCTCCCCCCCCCCCCCCCCCCCGCACCCCCCTTGACTGCACCCGAAGCCACTCCCCGGCAGTTCCGTATAATCCTGGGGCCAGTGAATACAGTGAAGCGCCACGAAATCCTTAAACGTTGGTAGCCGCCTGTCTTCCCTGGTCGGCTCGGACCAGGACAATACAAGGAACGCCAAGGAAATCACCTCCCTGGTAGTTACGTAGAATCCCGGGGCCAATAAACACGCTGAAGCGCCACTAAGACTTCAATGTTGGCGGCCGCCTGTCTACCCTGGTCGGCTCGGACCAATAAAATACAAGGAACGCCAAGGAAATCACTTCCCTGGCAGTCCCGTAAAATCCTGGGGCCAATGAACACACTGAAGCGCCAATGTAGGCGGCCGCCTGTCTACCCTGGTCCGCTCGGACCAAGAAATGACAAGGAACGCCAAGGAAATCCCTTCCCTGGCAGTTCCGTGGCATACCGGTGCCCGGGAAATACGGTGAGACGCCAGGCTGGCAGTTCACTAAATTTCCTGGGCGGTCCTGGTCCAGTCTACTACGGCCAAGGCCCAATCCTGGCCCCAGCTAGCCCAAGCAAGTGTGCTGCTTGGGTAGAAGGTAGAGGCGATGATCAACGTCGATACTGAAAATCTGAAGCGGGAACAGACAAAGCGTAACAAGTAGGTGATGGCCACCGGTACCAATGATCAACATCTTGTATCTACTGCTTACACCGAGCCTACTTAAGTCTTTTGAGGCCTGCAATTACTTCTTATTGCAATCACCGGGTCAAAGTTTGGTCTACGGGCCGCTTTTGTTTGAACGAGCAGACGACAAAAAGCAGACAACTTTGAAAGAGCAGACGAAAGTTCGAACGATCAGGCGGCCGTCTGAATTTGAAGACGCACTGAATCCGTGGGTGGTCCGGACAACTTGGGGGTTTTCTCTCGGTCATGTTGGAACAAAGCAAATACATCTGGCGACTACAAATTGTGGCCCGCACACGCAATCGTAGTTCGACAGCGTCAGGTTTGCCCTTTTCACGGCTGCTATCATCGTTCTCGGACGAACGGAGGGTGCAAAAACACATGAAAACTGATCTTCAAACCTTCCCAGACTCTCTTTGTAAAGCCCCTATCGCAGCATTTTGACGAGAAGGCAGTCTTTTGTCTCGTTTCTTCCAAAGGAACACAGGAATGCATGTCTGGCACGGCGACTTCTGCCCACCACCCCAGACCGGAAGTGCGTCCGGCGCGCCACCACCGCGGCGTGACGTAGGAGAGTTGAGTCGTCTACCGACCAACCTCCCGTTTCCCCGCCTTTCGGGTCAGTCAACTTTCAAGAAAAACAAAGCTACACAGCAACGACCCAAATGGCAAAACCTATTACATTTTTCAGACAACCAAACATATGTGCCCATCCATTCCCCCGTACGAGTTCAAAAACATCAATTATCGCCGATACATAGAACACGACAGGCGGCAGACTGAGCAAAGATGCCGCCTTCAAAAAGCGCGCTAGCCAGCGTAAACATCTTTGTATCCCGACGGCGCCCCTGCATGTCAAATTGGCACCATACGCGAGCCAGCATACGCACCCCTCCGTCCGCGAGGTCAAAGCCGCAAACTGTGACCTGGGATGATCTACGTCGCCCGTTAACAAAAACCCATTCCGCAAACGAGCAAATTCGTTGGGGACTTAGAAAGGAACTACGACGGGACGAACTGAGATTAAAAGTGGCACCACACTCCTCCTTTTTGACCGTACCAACACTTAAAGTGGTCCAAAAAAAAGATCATAAAAGTATTTAAAAAAATGAAGAGAAGCCTGAATTTGTGACACCCGGTTTCTCCATCCTGTGTTTTTTTTGTGCTTTTTCTATTACGAAGCGAGACATTATTCCAGCCGTAGGCACCAGATGTAATTCCCGTCTGCGATCATAAGATTATAGGATCCTAACTGCCGGCAGCTAAGTGTCAATTACATCCGGCTTGTGCATACAGTGCAACATCTTTCGCTATTCAGCCGATCATCACTTTACAGCCTGGGTATCTGTTCTTGTAAACGACAGTAGTGCTACATGTTAAACGGCTCTAAAGCGATAGAGCAAACTCACATCTCATTATCTTTTAGCTGAATAAACTGTTTGTTTGGTTATGCTTGTTATCCAATTTTTGTTTTAAATTTAATTTTCTCATATAAACACCTTACATTATAGAAAAAAAATATTTTTATAGTACGGAGGTGTCCATATTAAGAAGACATGACTGTATCATCTTTGAAACTAGTTTGCCACAGCCAGTGTTATAATATGTATTGATTTTTTATGCAGTGCCTGCCTTTCCTTGCCCCTTGTGAGGACGACTGAGAAAGCGACTTTGCACCACGACGACGGATGGCAAGTGTCCCAAGTGTCGTCACCTATAGTGGTCATGTGCTATGTGTTCGCAGCATTGTAAGCCGACCGTGGAGCACTTTCAAAAGGGAACTTTCGCCATGTGCACAGTATGGCCGTGTACAATACGGGGCACGTACAGTCAGAAGAATTATGAGAGGGAACATGGGGGCGCGTGTCACTTGGTACAGGCAGAGCAGCCTAGCAAGTGTCATGCTTGTGCACTGAGGGGCCCTGGTTTGAAGAGCCGAGGCAGAAGTTTCAGCGGCGGTGTCACCGCCCTGGCGGCTTGTCGCCGAAGCAGAAACGGGGTTAGCTAGCTTTGCTCGTGGCTGGCTTTGTGTAGTGTGTGTAGACCGGGAACGTAGGCTTATGAACTTCGGCAACAAGAATACTACACGGCTTTGGTGTTTTGGTACGAGCAACAAACGTGACACTATCTGCTACGACTAGCTACGACCACCCACCGCAGCGGTGAAGGCATCCAAGAAGCAGAACCTGTGTATTACGCCGTTGCCGTAACCCAACAGTGCTCATTTGTCATGGAGGGCTTTCCGCCCAGAGACTTTGCTCGTCACTGAGTGTTATTTCCCGTGTTTCTCTTTGTGTGCGCAGTGGCTGGACGGGCCTCATATAGCAGTTCTTCAGTCTCAAAGGTGACTAAAAGTTGAGGGTGGATGGACTTGCAGCAATCCCCTCGGTTGGTGCGTGTGACAGAACCTTTGTACGGCATCATCGGGAGGATGCTGTTGTGAGTTAGCAAGTTGTCCAATTGTATGTTCATTATGCTAATATTTGAAAAAAGCTTGTTTAAAAGGATGCTGGACAAAAATTTGGATTTCATAAAATAAGGCCGCGGAAGCTTTGAATGGGAGCTCTACAAACTCCGAAACATCACTCATACATTAATATCTCAAACAGATGGCCGTATTCTTGGAAAGGAAAGGGCACAATCAAACAAGAAATGCGACATCATACTTCTCCTGGTACACTTTAGAATGAGGGGAAGCGGCCTCGCTTCTCTCATTCCCGCTTCGGTTCACCTGCTTAAGGGGATGAAGCCTAGAGGAGAGAGAATGAGAATCGCGACATCACGTCTCGTCGGCCTTGTTGAATCCCACATGTTTCCAAAAATACGGCCATCCGTTAGAAATAATGCTGTATGTGTGATGTTTTGGGGGTTTTGCAGCGTCCCGCCTACCGCCCCAGTGTTGTTTTGCAAGCTTCGAATTTCGGTTAAGCATACCTTTTAATATGAATAATTGTGTCATCAGAATGTTAGAACATGTCAGTTCTACACAGCTACTCTCAAACATTTTCGAGTGGTCTCGCCTGCCAGATTCAAAGGGGGGGGGGGGCAACATGTACATGTTTTTATGTCTACAGCACAAATAGTTCCTATCATGCACTCTAAATAGCTGTCAATCGACAGACTGGGTAAAAGAGTGAGCACAAACAAGTCCAACTACCAACAATGCTGTCCATGGCGAATCTTGGACACCATGTCTTTTGTTATGTGGCCTCAGCGGTCTTTCTATAGTTCTTTTCATTGTTGCCGGTAGAGCAGCTACCGATAGGGGGGGTTGCGAGGACGTCAACTTTGAAATGCAGTTTCTTCACATAATGTTTGCACTTTGGGGAGTTTCTACACATATACCTTGAAGTCGCTATTGTACGGATGAAACAACTTTGTAAGAGTGTCTGTGAAAACTTGGGCAGGGTTCTCTTTAACGTGCCTGACTTACAACAAGGCTGTCCAACTTGAGAAATTTCACTGGTGGGAAGCTTATTTTC
Source organism: Ixodes scapularis (assembly GCF_016920785.2). Lineage (NCBI taxonomy): Eukaryota > Metazoa > Arthropoda > Arachnida > Ixodida > Ixodidae > Ixodes > Ixodes scapularis. The sequence continues at coordinate 76,289,651 of NW_024609837.1, forward strand.
ATATAAGAATGATGTACTTCTTCACAGCGCTGTATGTATCCAACAGAAACTCCAGATGTGTTCAATAAAAGTAGCATTTGCTAATATTGTGTTTTCTGTGTATCTGATGCACTAGGTTGTATTTGTTTTGTACGCTTGCTACGTTTAGGCTATAAAAAATAGTCTAAATTTTATGCCGACAAGCTTATTGAAAAAGAAGTGTTCGGTCTGAATAAAAGATTCCAGAAATTACACTAAAATAAATTGCTACTTGGGGTAGCAAAAATGGTGTTTTACAGTCGACTCTCATTATTTCAAACTCCAGGGCCCGTTTTCTCGAAGCGCTAACCGCGGCTGAAGTTAGCCGCAGTACCTAGGAGAGGGATTTTCAAATCACGTGACTGGCTCGGTAGGGATGCGGGGAAGCGTGGCGGTGCCCCGGTGAGTGAGCGCCGCACGCTTTGGAACTAATATGTCGTTGTAGCTGCAATACCGGGCGCGTTAGTCAGCAACGAATGGTGCAGGAGGCTTTCGCTTTGCCTTACCTCACTTCATCACAAAGCATGAGCAAGGCTCTTGCCGCGTTTTTTAGATAGTCTTTCGACTCTGGCCATTCCTAAGCCTAAATGAATGTGGTAATTGTCGGCTTAGCAACATCTTTGGAAAGCGGATTGTCTTGACTCTATCGGTCGGGTATTGATTGCACACAAAAGCGAACAGCATCCCTATAGACCTTTTTCTAAATTACCCAAGCATCGAGAAGAACGCTGGAAGTATAATTCTGCGGTCCGCGCGCACTGGCCTTCCTCTTATAAAAGATTCGAAGTAAATAATCATAATAAATATTTGACCAACGCACGTGCATGACAAAATTTGTTTTAGACTTTTTGCTTTAGAACAGTTACTACTTCAGACGCCAGCACGTGCAACGCGTGTAACTACACTTGTAGCATGCACCTCGGTGCTTGGGAAATTTAGAGAAAGGTCTAATATGGTCTATTGGGACGCTGTCTGCTTTTGTGTGCTATTAACACCCGGCCGATTGAGTCAAGGCAATCCACTTTCCAAAGACATTGCCATGCTAACATTTATCGCATTCATTTAGGCTTAGGAATGGCCAGAATCGAGACTATCTAAAAAATGCGGCGAGGTCATATGCTCATGCTTTGCGATTTAAATGAGGTAAGGCAAAGCGAAAGCCTCTGGCACCATTCATTGCTGACTAACGCGCCCAATATTGCAGCTACAACGACATATTAGTTTCAAAGCGAGCGGCGCACACTCACCGGGGCACCGCCATGTTTCCCTGCATTCCTGCCGAGCCAGTCACGTGATTTCAAAATCCCTCTCCTAGGTAATGCGGTTAACTTTAGCCGCGGTTAGCGCTTGAGCAAACGGGCCCTGGAAGCCACACACTTTAGTTTGAAATATCAGAAGATTGAATTATCAAAATTCATCTAAATATTGTCACGAATAAAAACATACTTCTTTATTAAACTTAAAATCAGTGTGTAATTCGCCGAACTTGTGCTGAGAAACATAAATTAACAAAGACTTTTGATGGTGTCGAAAGGACAACTGCCTCAAGCAGCCAAGCGAAGGTACTTTTGTAAGCGCGTGGGTATCTAAAAGTTTCTGAGCTCGAACAAAAACAATTTAGAGTCGTCTCATCATTCCAGTCACGCAAACAAAAGAAAGAAGGACATGCGCTGGCGGGGTCAGCGGCATGTGAGTCGATCACGCTGCTGACTCGGTTATTTGCACGTGGCATTACTCCCCTCTTGTGAAAGACTCATCGCCTTTATGCAACACAAAATTAAATTAACAGCTTAAACAAGACTAGGTCAAAATACAGAGTCTCGTAAACAGCAGATTTTCACAGTCCTACCGAACATACCTAGTTCAGTTGAGTCGGAAGACATGAATCGCCTACGGGTCGCAGAGGGCAGCGTGACAATGTTGATGTGCCATTGGCCAACGACTTACAACTTGGGTCTCATGTAGCGAATAACCTTGAGGTCGAAGAACCACTTTAACAGTTCCTTGCTGCGACGATGAATTGGTGTTTAGATTCACAGTGGGTAGCCAGGCTGAAACTGGGCGTCGTGGTGACAAAGATTGTAGCAGTCATTGTCAGGAAGTTGTGGCTTGCATCAAAATGCGACCAAGCTGGCAAACTTCCTCCGTTCGTTGAGTGACATACCAGGCGGCGTCGTCCTGTTCGTCTTCGTGACAGATACCACACTTGCCGTAGGTATTGTCATCGGGTTCATCATCAAGGTCGCCGTCAAGTTTGTAGTCGTGGTTGTCGTTAAAGGGCAACTCCGGACCATACTTTCAATTTTGGGATTATGACTGTTTTTAGTGCAGTCAGCGTCCTTGAATTGCAAGGTGTAATTTTTTCCTCGTTATTGTGCGTAGTTTTAAAGATATGGACGCCTCAAAGTTTTGTTTGGGGCACGGCCAACAAAACCGAAACTAGCAGCTCGAGGCCCTGGCAGCACTAGAAATCAGCCGCTATGTGAACGTGACGTCAGGATCGTTCTCGTTCAACGAGTACGCAGGTTGATCAGCAGCTACTTCTGTTGCGCTAGCCGTCTAAAGGTAGGAGGTAAGCTGATTTTATTTTAATTCTGTATATGTGGTAGTTATCCAGCACATGTAGGAAGAGTTAGTGCGTATACCCAAAAGCTAGTGACTGGAAAACCCGTAAACTCGTACAGTGCCGTACTCGGCGGCCGCTGCCGCCGTGCGTGTGCCATGCCGTACTTGTCGCTAGTATACCCAAAAGGTAGCGACTGGAAAACGAGTGACCTCGTTCAGTACCGTACTCAGCGGCTGTCGCCGTGTGTGCAGTCTTCCGTACTCTGTTGCTAGGCCTAAATTGTCATCGGGGCTCCGTGGATGGAGCGGCGTTGCTCTACGACGCGCTGCCAGTGAAGTACAGTACTGGGGGCCCTCTCGCTTTCGCGCTGCGGGTCAGTAACAGACACGAAGCTTTGAGGCTTTCTGGCACGAGCTGCTGCGTTAGGGCTGTACATGTCTGTTTTTGCATTCTTTTTTCCTTGGGCGCGTAAAAGCCAAAGTCCACTCGTCGAACAGCGTTTACCCACACCTTCTTCAATTTCTGGTACGTTGGAAACTTGTGAAAAAGCACCTCCGGGTTGAGCAGCGGGTTGTTTGAGCAGCCCACAGCACTGCAAGTTCTACTCGGCATCCTTCGAGGAACAGCTGGGCAGTCTTGGGCGCTACGAGTTGCTCGCTAAAACCAGTCTTTGAGTCCTCACAAGCAAATAAACAAAAGGCTATACCGAAGCTACACGGGCTACAGATAACAGCAATGGCTAAACATGACAATCACAAGTCCAAGTTGCGGTGGTAGCGGCTCAAAGAAGCGCACTCCGCGTAACGCTTGGAGGAAAAAAAGAATGATACTGACGTCACGGCCCAATGTTGCTTTAGTGATCGGCAACCCGCTAGCCGACCGCTAAGGTGCAGCGGCTCGCGGCGGGTCACATTTTTATTATCGGCATTAGTTGAGAATGCGGCATCCCACGGACGTAATATTTTGGCTGGGGTCGTATTTTGTGTCACTACAGCGATACCTGTAATTTCTTTAATTTCGAGTTTTGGCCGGAGTTGCCCTTTAAAGTCATCGTCCGGATTGTCCTTGGATAACTGTCAAAGCCGTAGTCGGGATCGTCTTTCATGAAATTGTTTGAGTCTTCGCCTGGGTCATCATCAGTTTCGTCATCAGTCTCACCACCACGGTTGAAGACTGTTTGTCATCGAGGCCGTTGTCAGGTTGGTTGTTGACATTGTAGCCGGGTTTGGTCTTTGGAGTTGTCGTCCGTTTCATCATCAGCGTAGAAGTCGTCATGATGTTTTCGTCTAAGTGTGGTAGCCAGGGGCTTTGTCAAGTTCATTGTCCGGGTCGCTTCCGAGGCCGTAGTTGAGGTCGTCGTTGGTGTCAGAGTTGGAGTCGTCCTCGGATGATTTCAAGGACGTCGCCTTCACGATCGTCGTCTTCAGAGTTATCGTGTTCACAGATGGTACGCTTTATGGGCATAGACTGCGTTACCCTGCATATCCACCAATATGTCATGAACAAAAACAAACTTGATTAATAAAACTTCAGATCAATGTTAAATGCAGCGAACTTGTGCCGAGAAACATAAAGTAACAAAGACCGCACATACTTTGACAGCGACAAAAGGACGACTGATTCGAGCAGCCATGCGAAGCTCTTTTTGTAAGCCCGTAGGTATCTAGAAGGTTCCGAGCTCGAACAAACAAGATTCTCGAGTCATCTCAAACATTCTAGGCGTGCAAACAAACAAAAGATTCCCCATTCCACCCAACTCCATTGCAGAGAATTGGAATTTTCTAATACTAATTCCATTCCTTTGAACTCCTGGAAAGGAAAAACTGGGCCCATTCCCACTCCTGGAATGGCTGAACTGCTGCATTCCATTCCTCTCAATCCCTCCCAATTGTGAAAATGGCACTTGACAGCTAGTACTAAGTTACCGGAAAATAACGTCGGCGTAAAGCTGGCGTTGTGAAATGCGTAGACAACTGCAAAATTCAAAACCCTACCCGCAATCATTGATTTTACTAAGTTGAGCTTTGGTCGCACATAGCACTAGTGGCAATTGGTATGGGGGCACTGCAAGTATTGATCGCACCACCAGGTGTAAAAGCCTCGTAACAGAGAGGAAAACTAAGTCGCCCATCTTTTCCACAAAAGAACCGTATATGTCCTCCACTTTTACGAGATACATAATAAGTGAGGAGTCACGTGTATTAACGAAGTGCGGGCGGTGTGACATTGTCCCTGCCTGGTGGCCTGCAACTGGTGCTGTAATCACACATGGTCCCAACAGCCTTATGGTTGCATCTCGCAGCACCAGGAACGACACTTTGGCTGTGTTCCAAATCTTACCCAAATAGTTCCGAGTTACTCCGGTGGGTCGTGTCACGTGACAACACAGATTGAAAAGTGCTGGGCACGGGTAGTTTTTGGAACGCTGAGGTACAAAACCCTTACCCTGGATTAAGATAGAGTAAATTGCCCTTGTCAGCCTACAACTCTACAGTTTGGGTTGCTTCACTGGGGTTGCCACTTTCATCCTCGAAGGAACATAAGCAGTCAGATAACCAAACCGTCAGTTACCTAAGTGCAATAATGCCGTTTCGAAAGCCCCTTTGACGGCATCTAAGCAGCTCGCATAAGAACAAAGCCTATTCCATTCCTACTCTATTCTGGGCAAAATGTAACTACTAATTTCATTCCCATTCCATTCCGGTGCTGCCACCATTTTATTTGCATTCGATTCCAGTGTTGCGGAAGTGCGGAATCGTTCCAACTCTGGAGTGGCAACTCCTCAACACTGGTGATAGTCACCAAGGCACCCAGTTCAGTGTGAATGCTGTCCTCACAGCCCATCCAAAGCTGTTATTACTGTAACAAACTCCAGTACGACGAAGTAGTTGAATTCGGAAGCCTGTTGTGCAGATTTGTACCTTGCATTGTTTCCGGTATTTTTTATTTCTTTTGTATTTTATAATGGACAACAACCGTTGTAATCTCGGTATTGTTGCCAAACCTGAAGGTTTTATCATCGGTGCACTTTTAAATAAATACATATATGCCACAGCCGCAGCTCAGCGATGAGCACTTACACTGTGACTTAGGTGTTTCGTAAGTATTCATTTTGATTGCGCGATAATGATGTTTGTCTTCTGTTAGAATTAAAAAACCAAAACAATATTCAACATGATGGATAATTTTGGACATCCGCGGCATGTGTGATCTGAGCATTTGTTCTTTTTATCTGAAGTGTATCTCTTGCTTACTACCTATAGAGTATACGATGTTGTGGACGGAAAAGATGCTGCGACCGACTCCGAGCAATAAAAACATTCTGTTTATTCTCATGTCGTTGAGCTCGTGGTGACGAGTGTGAGTAGCACTGTCATCTTTGGCGATGCCAAGGCTGAACCGATAGACTGCCGCAGAGCTATCGCCCTCAGCTCTGCACTGTGAGGAATGGCACGATTTTGTTGAAGTGATTGCGGCTCCAGAGAGGTGTCGTTGCTGTTGACATGTACCGCTAGCAGGATGACATACTAGAGAGCAGGAAAGAGAGCGTTTGGAAGCCGTGCATCGTAGTTGACGCCGAGGTCAGGAAATGAGGCAGCAGACGGGGGAAATCGACCCTGTCGTGCTTTCAGTCCGGCTCGATCAGTTTGGAGTGTACAGCCTCGGACTGAAAGGGGGATGCCGGCCGACTGCGGGGCGGATGCAACATCCCCTAAGATGAGGAACCGAACTGAGAGCGAATGCCTGACATGGCAACGATGAGGAGACCCTGGTCGGCTAGCAACATGCCTTGTGAACAGTGTGAAGATGTCGATGAATATTCACTTGCCAAGCCGGTGGGGCAAGCAAGGTGGTCGCAGCCCATTGCTGGGAGATGCCGGTGCTAGATGCGACAGAGCAGAGGTGGTTGCGGAAGCGCTGCAGATGTGGAGGCTGAGAAAGTTGAATATGTGCCTACTGCATTTTCGTCCGAAAAGGCAGAGCCATTGCCGTGCCCTTGGCCACGAAGAACATTCCCCTGGATAGCAGGTGCTCGGAGTCAATCATCATGTCCAGGTCACCAATCTGTAGCACTTTCGATCTTGAGGACGGAAGAGACGGTGCAACAGACTCTGAGTTTAACTGTGAAAACATTCTCTTTATTCTCGTACCGTCAAGCTCGTTCCGACGAGTAGTTTGCTTTTATACACTGCAGTCATTAGCATTATAGTTGATCTAAGTATTTTGCAACACTATTAATACGGCAGATTGGGCGAGTTGGTATGGCATAATTACGAACCAGCGCACAGGTAGACCAGTTACTCAAAATCCAAATACACAAAAATATACACTCGCACAGCGCTGATGTGAGTTTTTTGTGTTTGGATTTTTGGTAACTGTCTACCTGTGCGCTGGTTCGTAATATTGCAACACTGCCGTCTTTAGGCGGTGTGGAGGCTGAACCGATGGACCGCCAGAGGCCCATATCTGTATCTGTTTCATATACTGAATGCCTTTTTGCACGGCTCTGTGTTTACTTTTGTTTTCCAGATTTTTACTGCTCACTTGTTTTTTTAATTTTATTTAGAGGATACTACTTGCCATTGAAGGCCCAAGAAGGAGTGGGGTACAACATATGCATTCACACACCTACAACAACAAACAAATAACACGACATTAAGAGGTTTACAACAACTAACCAGCAAATATACAGGATATATATATTTAAAAGGGGGGGGGGGGAGAGGGGGGGGGCGGCGGCACAGCATGCATCAAGCAGCATGTAATTCAATCATTTGTAATAATAGATGTGGAATTTAAAACTCATATTTAAGATTGAACATTATCAAACAAATGTGAATTTAATTAAGCTATAAATTTTATATAGACTGTTACTTTTTATACAATTTTGTCTAGATTTGTCAGGACACAATCTGAAAGTATGCATAAAGTAACTGGAAAGTCGAAAGAAGCAAATTAGAGATTGCAAAACCTACTTCTCAATAGATATTTTTTTCCCAAAGTATTTATGTGATAGTGCAGCTGAAATAAGGCTCCTTTTTCAGTTTTTTTTACTTGAAACACCTTAAAAATACATTGTTTTCTAAGATTTTTTTTATTATTATGCTTGGAAAATTAAGTTACCGATTATGTTCAGTTTATTCTAAACTATTTATATGAAATTCCAGAGTGCTTTTGTGCATAACAGTGGTTAGATAAGATTTTTATAATTTCTGATCAAACAAACTGACTAGTTTCTCTTTGGTGACCGTTTCGCCAAGGTGACAGCAGAACAAGTAACGGATCCCGACGTCAAACTGCAGGAATTTGAGATATATGTTTTCTTAGCGAATGCACGCCACTGTTGTGACATATTTGAATATCCTTATCGCTTGCTTGGGCTCAGCGGGTAGTGCAGGTCGGCACTAGCGTGAGTATAAAGGCTGAACTGCATAAAGCGATTTAGCGAGCGACGGCGACAGCGACGAGTCAGCGACGTATTACGAAGATTTCTTACTATCGCTCGTCGCGTCACTCGGTTTTTGGATTTCTAAAAAACATCGTTCCGCTTTCATGCGGCTTGCGTCGTCGCGCGAGTGACCGAGCGTCAGCGAAGCGGGTCGCCGTCGCTGTTCTCGTCGCTCGCTCGCAAAATCATTTACATACGGTTTATACTTCACGCTGTCAATAATATCGACTCGAGCGCGCATAACTTCATTTCCACGGGAGCGCGTGTAAATCAAACCCTAAACCAAGACGGGGGCTGCAGCCAGCAGCTTTGAGAGCGTCATAAAGTGGATTATAGTTTGACAGAAGCAAGCACACACTTCGCTAGCGCATTCCAGCCTTGAGCGCTCGAACTTCCGAAAACGAAACCAGATTTTGCTACATTTTGGCTAGCTCGGAACATTTGTTTTCAAATATAGGGTGTCTTTTAGCTATAATCTAGACTAAGAGAAATGTGTACCTTCCCAAATTATATTTATGTCGCCGTACTATATAAGTAATAATTTGTAATATCGTTACGTTCATATAAAATACGGGGGGGGGGGGGGGGGGGGTGTCACCGGACCTTCGTCTGAAACAAAAAGTCTGCTATATATACCGAGCGGGTTTCTATTGCAATTGAGTAGGAGTGTCCGGTTGTGAGTGCCTCTGTTCGTTGTTTGTGTATGTAGATGCTTGTATGTTGATCTTGTGGTATGTGCTGTGATGTATGTGTTGGTATGCTGCCGTCCGTGTTCGAGCGTGTCACTTCCACACATGCCGAAATGTCCTTCATTTTTGTAGTTTTCCGCATACTCACTAGGTGGCGCAAGCAGCCGCCCAATTTTATTTTAGCTTTGTTTGTACGTAGTCCATTTATGTGTAAGGAACCACACCACATAGCTACAGTCTAGTAGAAAAGTAACCGCGTGTTTAAATGGCGCATAGCGCCGGCGTTCAGTTCGTCTTCGTTCGCTGGCCGTTTCGGTAGCCGATTCGTACCCGGAAAGCCGCAAAATTTGCGTACACACGAGATATGAGTGGATACGTCGAAACGTCGCGTACAACTTTGCTCGCGGTAAAGAGGTGAGCGGGACGTCGGTAACGCCGGTCGGGTAGGATCGGGTCAGGTCGGTGTCGGAGCTATTCGTCGTCGCTCGCGGCAAACGGGCTTTTTCAATAAAATTCATGTCTGTGGTCGCGAAAAGATAACTGCTGTGGAAATTACCCGGCGTCGGTGACAATGCAACCGGCTTGAGGCCTCGGCGATCGGCTGAACCGCCACGCGAACGAGACCTGCTCGATGGGGAAGCACGCTGCTGGATGCAGTCGATGGTCGCTCCCACTGTCGCGTAATCGCCGTAATGGATACGGCGTCGGCGCTTGGGGGTGAATGCGTGCGGTAGTTCAGCACGTATGGACGATTACGAACGAACACGTGCAAACTACGCTTTCGCTGCGGCGAAAAGCCGTGTAAAGCGCTGGGCCTCGCTCGTCGAACCCGTCTTGCGTCAAACGGCCGCAATTGTAAAAAAACACCCCTAGACGTGTGATCGCAAAACGAAGTACACGTTCAAAGATGTTCATTATACACGAGACCTCGGGTGCAAACGAAATACACCGAGCCTCGCGTGTAAAACGAACACCATTTGGGGAGTCCGCCCTGGGACAACGGTTTACACGTCCAGGGGTGTACTTTTTCGCTGTGTGTGTAGGTGCTTGGTGAGTTGCGTCACCACGCACCCGAGCTACGTGGGCCACCATACCCGCACGCACGGGGCACCTACTTTAGTAGGTGCTTGGTGAGTGGCGTCACTACGAACCCCGAGCCATGTGGGTTCGCCCACCCACGTCTGGCTGTGCGTGGCTTAACCCGTGTCCGGGGAAAAGGGGACCCTGGTGGTTGAGCTGAGCCCGGGGTATGTTTGGACCCTTCGGGGCCCCCCGGGCAAGGCAATACACCACTTCGACCCCTGCTTCTCGTAGACGGGTGTCCTGGCTTGGCCCGACCAGGATGATTCAGTCAGTCGCCTCCTCTACCCTCTTCTTCCTTCTTTCACTTTTCCTTCCACCTCTTTCTCTTTTCTTCTACACTCTCTTCCTTCCTTTTTCACCTTCTTAGGCGGCAAGGGCCAACCTTGAGTGGAAACAGGTCCTGTCCCTGCAACCACACTAGAGTATAGTGCCCGGGCAGCACTGGTAGAGTAATTGTGTCAGCCAAGCCCATCTTGCTATGGCACATTACCTACCCCCTTGTTGGGCTCCGTGGTGGGCGGTGCACCCGGGCACTGAAAGTTCCTCCCCATGTTATGGGTTCTCGCGCTAAAACCTCCCTCGATCGGCCCCTGAAAAGGGTCCGCACCGAAGTCCAAGCCACAAAGACGACACCACCTACACCTACCAGATTCCCGAAGTTCTTGGTTCTTCACTCTGAAAGTGAGAAACAGCTGTCTAAATTATCTCCATTCCTTGTCGCAAAAACACTCGAAGGTGTTGTCGGAAAGGAATTTAAAGCCAAGAAAATGCCATCGGGTGACCTACTCGTCGAAATCGAATCAAGTGAGCAGAGTGCTGCTCTCCTTGCCTTGAGAACTGTAGCTGATCACGAAGTAACGGTCACACCTCACCGCACCTTAAACTCTATCCAAGGAGTTATCTCCGAGGATGACCTTCTTGAGACCAGTGACACCGAAATAGTTGAGGGCCTTTCTGATCAAGGAGTTATTGCTGCAAGGCGCATCTCTTTGCGTCGTGATGGGCAAGAACGTAAAGCCAAGCACATAGTTCTAACTTTCCAATCCACCACACTTCCTGACGCGGTGAAGGCTGGGTACCTGCACTGCAGGGTTCGGCCTTATACTCCAAACCCTCGGAGATGTTTCAACTGCCAGCGGTTTGGCCACGGCTCTCAGAACTGCCGTGGTAAGGCCACTTGTGCCAAGTGTGTGAAAAATGACCACGCTGCAGATACTTGCTCTAATGAAGCCCGTTGTGTAAACTGTAGTGACCCACACCCCGCGTATTCTAGATCTTGCAAGACATGGAAAGAAGAAAAAGACGTACTTACCTTGAAGGTCAAAGAAAACCTCTCCTACCCGGAAGCGCGCCGTCGCTTTGCGTTCTTGCGCAAAGGCGGCTATGCACAGGTGGTGCAGCGGGGACCTGCACCACTGAAGGTTGCAGTGGCAACCCAGACGTCCTTTCTGGACTATGGGAAGCCACGGCAGTCCTCCACGCCCCAGCTGAAGATTCAGCTTCCAGGGCGTGCAATCTCGGCTGGTGGGTCTGCTGGCCCTCCCAGCCAGAGCGCAAACACTCGCGCTCCTGCGGGAAAACAGCCTCAGCCCTCTCACATAGAGGGTATGCAGGTTGCTTCCCAAGCTCAGGATGGGCCGGCGGCTGCGGCAACCGTCCCTCCTCTGCGATCTCCTTCCAGGGAGAAGGGTTGACACTCTCGCCCACACTCCTTGGAGAGAGCATCATCGAGGGAGCGGCATGGCTCTCGTGCCGCTCCTGCAGCACCTAAGGGGCAGGAACGGGTGCACTTGGGCGACTCCCCGCCCAGCACCTCCACCGCCCATTTGACTGGGGCTGGTCGTGGACGGGGCATGGCGCCCCATCCTCCGAGCCTGCCCAAACCAGCAGCAAATGCCTCGCCTGAAGAAGTAGAGGCAATGGATGAGGGCACGGAAGTCTCTATTCATGCGTCTGACCAAGACGACATGGACTGGCAGACTCCTAAGAGTAAACAGAAAAACAAAAAACCTGTCATCCCACCAAAGTAATGATGTTGGTCTATTGTTGCCATGAGCGGCAGATTTGTAAGTTTTTATGTATTCCCTTCCAGTATTACAAGGTCAACAACGTTTTAGCGTTTTAATTTAATTTTTTTTTTATTTTTATTTTGTTTTAGAGGCATGACTAAATTTCATTTTATGCAGTGGAACTGCCGCGGTCTTTTACGTAATATTGACGATGTTAACTTTTTTATGGACAATTTACGTCCTATTGCTCTCTCTTTACAAGAGACACACCTCAATGATCATCATAAGTCAATATTGCGCCGCCATCAAGTTTTTAGAAAAGATCGCCTCGCATCTAATTCATCTGGTGGAGTAGCTGTGGTTGTCCAGAATGGAGTCGCCTGCTCTCAGGTTCCTCTGGCTACGCCTCTTGAAGCTGTGGCTGTACGACTTCTTTTGGACCGCCTTATTACTGTCGTTTCTATTTATATTCCACCTAACACTTCACTGCATCTTCATGATCTTCAACGGCTGGTTACACAGCTTCCTCATCCATTTTTACTGTTAGGAGATTTTAATGCTCACCACCCCCTGTGGGGTAGTGCCCGTCAGGACTCGCGTGGTGGGGTAATTGAGCGATTTTTATTATCTTCTGGGCTGTGCCTTATGAATACGAAAGATCCAACCTTTTTTAGCGTTGCTCACAACTCATTTACATCTATTGACCTTTCAATTTCATCCCCCTCACTGTTTTCTATGTTTACTTGGAAAGTTTTAAATAACCCCTTTGGGAGCGACCACTTTCCAGTCGTTTTGGAAAGTCAGGTATCTATTCCAAGCCTCATGAAACGCAGTCCACGTTGGAAACTGGAAAAGGCAGACTGGGGTCTTTTTAGCCTAAACTCGGAACTCAAACCTTGCATGTTCTTGCCATTAACGCATGATGAAGCCACCACATACATTACAGATCAGATCATAAATGCTGCTTTTCGCTCCATCCCTCAGACTTCATGTAACATTGCAAAAAAATGTAAGCCATGGTGCAGTAAAGAATGTTCTGCCACTAAAAAAAAACAAGATAAGGCTTGGAGTATATTTCGGAGATATCCAACATCTGTGAATTTGTTAGAGTTTCAGAGAAATAGAGCTCAAGCTCGTTCAACCAGGAAGCAGGCAAAGAGGAAGTCTTGGAAAGGTTATCTGACCTCTATCAGCAGCTACGTCCCAGCAAAGGAAGTGTGGGAACGACTTCACAAGGTCGAAGGCAGATACCGTTGCTTTACAGTTCCTCTTTTTCCTTCAGTGGATTCGTTGCATGACCAGGCTAATCTGTTGGGCGAACATTTTGCAGCCATTCCCAACTCCTCCCATTACTCTTCAGCGTTTTTGAAGTTTAAGACAGATGCAAAAAAAATGAAAGTCAGCTTGGCAGGAGGAGCTTCTGCACCCTACAATCAACCGTTTACGATGGTCGAGCTCCAATTGGCACTTAGTGTCCGGAAAAACTCGTCTCCTGGTCCTGACCGAATACATTATGAGATGATCCGACACTTGTCGAAGGAATCACTGGCTGCCCTTCTCGTTTAGTTCAATGGTCTGTGGAAAGACTCACATTTCCCTTCCGAATGGAAGCGGGCAGAGGTAATTCCACTGCTGAAGCCCGGAAAAGACCCTTCCTTTCCTGCTAGCTACAGGCCAATAGCACTGACGAGTTGCTTCGGGAAAAGTTTTGAAAGGTTAGTTAATAAACGGCTTGTTTATTTCCTCGAACAACACAACATTTTGGACATAAATCAGTGCGGCTGTCGACCTGGACGTTCCACGACCGACCATTTAGCTCGGCTGGAGACAGTTGTGCGTGAGGCATTCGTAAATAAGCAGCATTGTGTTTTTGTCTTTTTTGACTTGGAAAAGGCTTATGATACAACTTGGAAACATGGCATCCTGCGTGACCTATTTATGTATGGAGTACGTGGCCGATTGCTTCATTGCATAAAAAACTTCCTGTGTGGACGCACTTTCCGTGTCCGGCTAGGCACTACATTATCTGATTCGTATGTTCAAGAAAACGGTGTTCCTCAGGGCGGAGTCCTGAGTGTCACTCTCTTCGCCGTAAAAATTAATTATCTCTGTCAGGTCATACCTTCTTCTGTGTCGTACTCCCTGTATGTGGATGATATTCAGATTTCTGTGGCATCTTGTAATATGTCTAGCTGTGAAAGGCAGCTGCAGCTAACCATAAATAAAATGACTAAATGGGCAAATGAAAATGGTTTTAAGTTCTCTTCAGAAAAAACAATCTGTGTCCCCTTTTCTCTGCGGCGTGGGCTTTGGTTAGATCCGATTCTCAATTTAAATGGAAATAGCATTGCAGTAAGAACAGAGCATAAGTTCCTAGGAGTGATTTTCGACCGTAAACTTAGCTTTGTACCTCACCTCAAGTGGCTGAAGCAAAAGTGTATGCAGACTATGAATATCCTAAAAGTTCTTTCTCACAAGTCTTGGGGCTCCGATAGAAGGTGTCTGCTTCGTCTCTACTCCTCTCTCGTACGATCACGTCTTGATTATGGCGCTATTGTGTATGCATCTGCTCGGCCATCTGCATTGAAGATGCTTTATCCAGTGCACCATCTTGGGTTGCGTATAGCAAGTGGCGCTTTTCGAACATCCCCTATCCCAAGCTTGTATGTTGACTCTAATGAAATGTCACTCGAGAAAAGGCGGCAGCTCCTTAGTCTAGTCTATGTTTACAAAGTTTTATCGGATTCTAGTCATCCAGCTCACACTTATATTCGAGAGTCGAGATTTTGGCGTACCTTTGACCACAAGCCAACTGTTGTTCGACCCCTGAGTCTTCGTTTTGAGGACCTTGTTCTCTCTCTCGGCCTGCCTCGTGAAAATGTCTACCTTATAGAAAGTGCATGTCATATTGCCCCATGGGATATCAAACCTATAACTTGCGATTTGTACTTCACAAAATTTAATAAACAGAATACCTCTTCACTCATTTTACAACAGGAATTTCTTGCACTGCAAGAAAAGTACAAGGATTATCATCAATTTTACGCTGACGGAACCAAGTCCTCAACGTATGTAGGCTCTGCTGTTCACTCTAATTCGTTTACACATGTGACACGGCTAAATAATGTTGCTAGCATTTTTACTGCCGAGCTATATGGCGTGCTGTCAGCACTTGACTATATTATCCGGAGCAAAGTAATGAAAGCAGTTCTTTTTGTGGACTCTCGGAGCGTTGTTACTGCAGCGTGCTCACTTAATTCAACCAAGAACAAGCTGACTCAACTTGTACGTGCTAAAGTTCAACTGGGCCTTGGAGATGGGAAGGATATTAGGTTTTGTTGGATTCCGAGCCATGTGGGCATTACAGGCAACGAGGCTGCAGATAGGCTGGCCGCCTCGTCGCGTAACCTCTTACCATCACGCGCACGCATACCACACCAAGACCTAACAAGGCCCATACGGCTTTCACTTTTAAAACTGTGGCAGTCCGAGTGGGATTTGGCCGATAACAACAAACTTCATATCATCAAGCCAAACATCGGTACCTGGGAAAGCTCCTATAACCGGAGCCGTTTCCGTGAGGTTCTTCTGTGCCGGCTAAGGATCGGCCACACCTTCCTTACCCATCGTTACCTACTTGTTGGTGACGAACCACCAGTGTGCGACCACTGTGGAGACACCTTGTCTGTTCTACATGTTTTTCTTTGCCCTGGTCTTCTACAACAACACAAGTTCTTTTTTCCTGAGCTTTTCAAGTATTGTATTCCTTTCCATCCTACTCTGTTCCTAGGAGAACAGCCTCTAATATCAATCGACCGTCTTTTAGCTTTTCTACAAAATATAGCGATTTTACACAATATATAGCCGAAATACTTTCTTAGTACATTGTTTCTAGTCAATTTTAGTTTACCTAGTTTGGCGCAGTATGGCCATCGTAGCTCTTGCGCCATAAAACTCGCAAACAACAACAGCCCCCGCTTACGCGATCCCATAGCCGCTCCAATACAGCGAACACAGCTCGGGCTACCGCGATTGGTGATAGAGCGGAGGACTCGCGACCGGGCTCTGATATACCCACGGCAGACTTGGAGGTTTCGTTGCCCGCTGAGGGCCCTTCCCCACCGCTGCCGCTTGCACCTCTCACCGCGTTGGGCCCATTGGCAGAACAAATGGCATTGTTCCTGGCGGAGATGTCGCGGCTCCTGCAGGAACAACGCCGTCCGCTACCACTCCCAGTTCCAACAGCTTGGACGGGGACATTGTGTTTACATGCCGAGATTCCGAAATATTCAGGCTACGTGGATAGACAATCGGTTGCCGATTTTCTTGACGAATTGAGTGAATACCAGGCGGTGTCTGAATTGTCTGAGGTTGAACTTCTATCACGCGTACTACCGATCGCCCTCACGGGAAGTGCCGCGACATGGCGTCGGAAACAACCACCCTTTTCGACGCTACAAGACTTTTCGGAGCAGTTCAAAAATGAATTTCTGCCTCCCGATTACGGCGCGCGAATGCTCGATGAGCTTAGGGCGCGCACCCAGCACCGCGACGAGACCCTAATCGAGTTTGTTCGGGCGCTACAAGCTCTGTATGACAGGGCTGACCCTTGCGCGTCCGACTCAGACAAGGTGTCGCGGGCTATCCGGCAAAGCTGTGAAGGTCAACATAAATGACGGCCACAAATCCAGAGGCGCGACATGCGCAGGGTTTCGGTACAGTGGCTGTAGTTTCGGTTTCGTCTTTTTTTTCTCTGAGTAATGACTTTAAAGTGAGCGGCGCGGCTGTGGCTCGAAGAGAAGGAAGAAGAAGACAGACGCGCGAGGGCCGGGAAGAACGTCGGTCGGGCCACCTTTCGATTCTGTAGTGTAAATGGACGTTTCTTTTTATTTATCTCTCACTAATGGAGTCCTCTCAGTCCTTTTTTTAGACCATCAACATCTGCACACCATCGGCGTTCCCAGTCATCGGGTCCCTGACGCAATCCTAAGAAGAAAACGAACCTTCACTGGCGCAGTCGACAGGATTGCGTCAGCGGGCCCCGCCGGCTGGAACGACCCAGCAGATTCAGCGGACAGCGACTCCATTCAACAAGAAGAGAGGCAGCAAGTTCCTGGGCCTCAGCAGCCGTGTTTAACGAAGAAGACTTGGATCGCCGAGACTTCGCTTCGACGCGGCTTCGAGAAGTGCTGCAGACTTACAGCCCTGCGAAGTGTCTACACGACTCGGACACCGTTATCGGGCCGGACTGTTCCGATCGACAGACTGCGTGTGCTTGCCATAGGGACTTGTCAACCTTTAAGGGTAAGGTGATTATTTTGACTAGTGCCCGCCATGGAGCTACGTAGTGGGCAACGGCTTAGGCCGGTTACCTCGTTGGATCGGGATGGAGCTAATGATAACGATGTCGACGAGCGAGGTGAACCGTCACCTCAGAGTAGACCAGCGGTGACCGTGGGGACGCACGAGGACGGGGACCGTGGTGGCCGATCGAGTAGCTCACTAATTGAAAGAAAGATTGAGCTAGTAAGAGAAAAAGAACGGCTAGTGCGTCTAGAGCTTGAACTAGAGCGAGTTCGTGCGGAAAACAGACCCAGAACCAGTGGAGGCGGCGCAGAACTCAACCTGAGGGAAGAGGTGCTTAGCTTTTCCAGGCTCATGAAGGGTGTGTTGACACAAATGCCGTCGTCCGAACTGCTCGTACCAAGCTGGTTTGACGGTGTCGAAAACGTCTTTGCGACATATGAGGTGCCTGAGCGCCTGAGGGGTTCGCTCGTGCGACCTTATTTTACGGAGCGCATGCGGGCGCTGGTGAATAGGCTGCCTGTCGGCGAGGCGAGTGATTACGGTGCGGTTAAGGAGCGAGTTCTCTTGGAACTCAAACTGTCGCCGGCTGAGTACAGGAGGCTTTTTCTCAAAGCCACTAGAATGGAGAAAGAATCCTGGGCTCAGTTTGCGACACGGGTTGAGAGCTGCTTTGAGTATGATGCTCGAAGTCGCTCGATCGACTCTCTTGAGGACTTGCTAGCATTAACGGTTTCTGACCGCATTAGAGATTCCTTGCCTGTCGACATGCAGACCTATGTAACGCTAAATGAGACCGGAAAATGGCTTAAACCAGTAGAGGTGGCTGCGCTGGGTGATCGTTTCGACGAGGGCGAGCGATGCAAAAAGCGAGATCACCCGCCAGCTAAGAGCCGCGCATACAACACAACAGAGGCCACTTCTCTTGAGGAGAAACGCGAGGACCGAAAACAGGGCACTAAACCTAACGCTTCTCCGGTGAAGTGTTTCAGCTGCCAGGGATTGGGACACTTTTCTCGTGACTGTCCGCGTCAGTCGGCAGATGGAGAACAAAGAAATTACTCTGTGGTGGGCAACATTTCAACTAATTTAACACCATCTCAGCAGAGTATGTTTCAGGACATAAATGTCAATCAGAACGGTACGCGTGCTGAGTTGCGGAGAGTGGAGGTGAAATGCGGATCGAGGATGGTGCAGGCGGTTTTCGATTCTGGAGCGGAGATTAGCGTAGGGCATAAGGGGGTGGCGCCTGAAATGAAGGGGTCGGCCGGAAGGGTGACACTGACTGGGGCGTTCGGGGACAGCGTGAGCGCCGTTCTACGCCATATACCGATGACTCTTCCCACAAGCTACGTTGTGTATGTCCCTCGAGAGGTGCCGCTCTTGTGCGCCGTCACTGAACAATTGGTTAACGGCATAGACATGCTGTTGACGCCCGAGGACTACGACAGCCTAAAGTTGGCGTGCGGGAGGGTTGACTTGAAACCGATGGTTTGTGAAGCTGAAGACGCGCTTACTGACAAATGTAATGAAGTCGCAGACGACGGCCATGGCGCACAGCTTCGGTTTCTACAAGGACGACCGGCCCAAGGACAAACCGGGCGTGGTGGCCTTTGGGGACATGAGCCAATAGGTGCTCCAGGTGGTGCTGGTGGCCTTCAACAAGGACCGGCTCAAGATGCTGGCTACCACCGTCGATGGAGTCGGGCCCCACGTCTTCGGCATGCTGCTGGTGCGCTACTTCGTCCAGGAGTTCAAGGAGCGCTACATGCTGGACGTGGCCACCAACTGGCGCGCCCTCATGCGCCTCATCACCGAGTGCGAGAGGCTCAAGAAGCAGATGGGTGCCAACCCGCACGACTGGCCGCTCAACATCGAGTGCTTCAAGAACGACCGGGACGTTGCGGGCAAGATGAAGCGGGAGACCTTCGAGACCATGTGCACCGAGCTGCTAGCGCGAGTGGAGCGCACGATGGCGTGGGCGCTGACGGTGGCCGAGCTGTGGCCGCCGGACGTGGAGTCGGTGAAGCTGGTCGGGGGTGGCATCCGGGCGCTGGCGGTCAAGCAGCTGGTCCGCAAGTTGTTCCAGCATTAGCCCTCCACGACACTGCACCAGGACAAGGCGGTGGTCCGGGGCTGCGCCCTGCAGTGTGCCATGCTGTCACCCAACTTCAAGATGCGAGACTTTGCGGCGGAAGACGCCCAGCTCTACCCTATCGAGCTGTGCTACGACGCGGGCAAGGGAGAGGAAAGTCGGGCAGAGGTGTTTCCCCGCTGGCACCAGCTGCCCTTCAGCAAGATGCTCACCACCTACCGAAGCAAGCCCTCAAACGTCGAAAGTACCCGCAGGAGGCGGCGGTGACCCACGCGGACCTGCAGCCGGGCAGCTTCACGGTGAACAAGGTTGTCTCCGCGTCCGGGGGCGAGGCGTTTGGGATCAAGAAGAAAGTGCGTCACAGCCTGCGGGGCATCTTCTCGGTGGTGTCCGCCTCGGCCGTGGACCGCAAGCCCGACGGTCGACAGGCAAGTGCTGGGCGTGCGAACGATGGCTACCTAGCGGTGGCGGGGGCGGCTACTGGCGAAGAGGCACCCCCGACCCAGGGTAGAGACCCCGACAAAGTGGACGAGGGCTAACCTGTCAAGGAGGAAGATTGGCCCAGCCCAAAAGAGAAACAAGCCAAGGCCACAGAGCTCCCGGTTGGGGGCGGGGGGCCGCAGCTGAGAGCCTTCGAGATGGACCAGCTTGTGGAGTACGAGGTCCACATGGTCCACACGGACCGCATAGAGAAGGAGCGACTGCTTTGTCAAGCAATGGTTTTTGGTTCGGCGCATGCGCGAACCGAAGTTTTGGTGTGTCTTTTTAAATGGATTGTATACTTTAAGTTGGTGAGATTTTTTTTGTTGTTGGTGTGACTGAACGGGCAGTTACGGGTTTCGGGAAAATAGCCTGGTTTAGAGAGAGCATATTTTCCGCATACGCCTTTGCAGATTTGTTTTTAGATGCACGTTTTAGTTCATATTATGCAAGCCTTAAGGCACTTTTGGTAGTAACGGGGTGTTTAGAGCCTTGGCGGGCACATTCAAAATCATCTTACAAGAGCGATCTGTGTATGACGGGCGGACATTTTGTTTTTGTGTTTGATAATTTTGTGACATTGAGGCACCAAAATTATATTTGTTGGGGAGGTGCGAAGGTCAACGTAAATGACGGCCACAAATCCAGAGGCGCGACATGCGCAGGGTTTCGGTACAGTGGCTGTAGTTTCGGTTTCGTCTTTCTTTTCTCTGAGTAATGACTTTAAAGTGAGCGGCGCGGCTGTGGCTCGAAGAGAAGGAAGAAGAAGACAGACCCGAGAGGGCCGGGAAGAACGTCGGTCGGGCCACCTTTCGATTCTGTACTGTAAATAGACGTTTCTTTTTATTTCTCTCTCACTAATGGAGTCCTCTCAGTCATTTTTTTAGACCATCAACATCTGCACACCATCGGCGTTCCCAGTCATCGGGTCCCTGACGCAATCCTAAGAAGAAAACGAACCTTCACTAAAGCCACCCGCAGTTTCATCCCTACCTGCGTGGGTGGGTGTTCCGGAGTTTGGACGAGTTGGCCCAAGCAGCCCTCCAGATCCAGGTGGATATCCTGGCCCCCTGGCATCACTTGCCGAGGCACAGCTCCCGACGCAACACTATCATCAACGGAGGCTGTGCAGTGGCTGGACTCACGGCATCACTATGCCCCCTGCCAAAAACTCCACCATCATGGCGTCTGCTCTGGGAGGGAACCAACAAGAACCACCCGATTAAGAAACTCTCTCCCTCCCCCCCCCCCCTGCCCCCCCTCCCCCCCCGCGAGAGGGGGAATGCTGTGGGGATTGAAAAGGAAGAGAATGAAAATGGCTCGTGAGGTGCGTCAAGCGAGCGCGCGCTCAGGACGAGCGCGCTTTAGAACGGGTGTGGACACCAGCGAAACGGTTGTCTGTTCTTGAGTCTCCACAAAACATAAGCAAACTATTTGTTTTCCTTATATTTTTGTTTAATTAGCTGTTGACTGCGTAGAAATTGTAATAATTTTTCTCTGAACGTTTTCAGTGAAAAACAAATTCAGTCGCCGCTATCACCATGTCTCCTACCAACAACATAAAGGTCGTACCAACCGTTGGAATGTATTTCAGGCCATCCAAGCAATTCATAGTGAGTTCCTTAGAAGAAACCAGTGCAATGTTAAAGGGCGCGACGTAAAGAAGAAGACAACAAAACACTATTGCTAACGTAACATAGAGAAATTTTGATGAAACTCTGAGCGCGCTAAAGTAAAACAAAATAAAAATAAAATGGAGCTAAACAGTTAAAGAACCATTAGTGTTATATGATACACGATGGAACCAGAGGTAAACAAATTGTTGTCACGTACACAGACGTAAACGAATTGAGCGCATGTACTCGGCACGTGCCTTGGCTCCATCCTGTATCACCCTCCACGTGACCATGATTTCACGTTCCCTCGCCCCGTTCACACGCCCATGGCCCCCTCCCACGGCCCAGTCCTCAAACTGCAAATTTCGGGACCTGTCAATCATATGGCAGAGTAACATGATGATGACGTCAGAGGTCGGGTGGCCCCACCCACGGCCCAGTCCTCAAACCGCAAATTTCGGGACCTGTCAATCATTTGGCAGAGGGTGGGTCACATGAGGATGACGTCAGAGGCCGGGATGACACTCGGCACGCGCCTCGGTTCCATCCCGTATCATCCTCCCACGTGACCGTGAGGTCACGTGGCCCGGTTTACTCTAAGGGCACAGAGCATTTTTGTTGCCTTCGGCAGTCCTTTCCCGAGCACGTCGACCTCCTTGCCCGCAGTGGAGTGTTTTCTTATAATTTTATTACAAGCTTTAAGAGTTATGAGGGTCAAAGCCTCCCGACACGAGAGGCCTTTCTTAACAAGTTGACTGGGAGCGTGTGTGTGAAGAGGACTACGAACATGCACAGGTCGTTTTCTGTACCTTTGGTTTAAAGAACCTTGGAGAATACAGCGACATTTCCCTAAAAACGGACTGCCTCCGGTTGGCCGATGTTTTCCAAAACTTTAGACGGTGAACGCTGGAGATGAACGAAATTGAGGCTCTACATTTCGTATCGTTACAGTCCCTTAAGCTTGACGTGTGCGCTTAAACAGTCGAAATAAAACTGCAGCCAATTGACGATCCTGACACTTATCTCATGATAGAACAGGGTATTCGCTAAGGGAGTAGCCAAAGCACGACCCGCCATGCTGTCGCAAATGTTCAGAGAACGGATACGTTTAACCCGCAGCACGAACCGTCAGAGATTTTAGACTTGGACGTAAACGGTCTGTACGCGGCGACAATGAGAGAAGCACTGCCAGTGTCGGACTTTGAGTGCATGACGAAAAAGGAGATTGCCTGCCTTAACATTGATGACGTTCCAGATGACGCTCCGACGGGCTACATTCTGAAAGTAGACCTCAGATATCCTCATGATTTGCACGATAGTCATTCTGACTTTCCCTTGCCCCAGGTCCAACGAAGCGTTCCTTGCGAGTGGTTATCCGACTATCAAAAAAGTCTGACTGACAAGATTGAAATGCCCAGAGATGCCCACTAAGAACCTGTTGCTCACACTTCGCGATACAACGAAATACGTTTTGCACTACCGGATGTTGAAACTGTAAATCCAGTTAGGACTAGAGGTCACCGAAATTCCCCGAGTCCTCAAATTCTCGAGCCCAGCGTTCTTGAGGGAGTTAATTGATTTTAACCACCAGCTGAGAAAGCAAGCAACCAACTCCTTCCAGAAGAACCTTTTCAAACTGGTCATGAACAGCATATATGGCAAAACGATCGAGAATGCATGTAAACATGGACACATTAAACTATGTGTTAAGGAAGATGACATACTGAAAATGCTTCAGAAGCCAATCCTGGCGAAATTTCGAGCACTTAGCTCGCAGGTCGTAATTTTCCAGTTTGCTCCGAGAGCGATCAAACTCAAACAACCACTCTACGCAGGGTTCTCAATTCTTGAGATTTCAAAAATAGTAATGTACGACTTTTTTTATATAATCAACTTCGTCGTGCGATCCCCTCAGCAAGGGCTCTTTACTGCGACACGGATTCCTTCTTCCTACACCTTCATGGATCAGACGTAGACGACAAACTGCTCCAACTCCGAGACGCAGGCTTGGATACATCTGGATATCCAGAGTCACAAGCTCTTTTCAACCGAAAACAAAATGAAGCTCGGCGTGTTAAGATACGAATATTCAACTACCTACTTAGTTGCTTTTTGTTGCTTAAAACCAAAGTTATACAACTTCAAAACAAGCAGCAACACGTGTTGCGTAGGAGCCAAGGGAGTAAAGAAATGTGAGTCTCGCAAGTTGACCTACGAGCTGTACAAGCATGCTCTAGAGATGAAAACTTTGCATAGAGGGACGCAGCACTTGATTGCTCGAAAACTTAACGAGAACGAAAGCATGTCGGTCGAAAAGATTGCTCTGAATCCGCTCGACAGCAAGCGATACATTTGCAGCGACGGGATTACGACGTTTCCTTTTGGCCATAAGAGCGTTTTTGTAAGCGAGCGATCAGTCTCCTCATTCAAGTCCTGACCTTGTAAATATTTTTTGGACTGTAGCGCAATTTCTCGCGTTTCCCACCGGTGTGTTTTGAGATTTTTCGTATAATCCGCTAGTGTAGGGAAGCCGGATCCGATATCTCTTCTTATTTCACACCCCGACCTTGTCAATATTTTTGGATTGTATCGCGCGCGTTGCTCTGTTATTCCCCAACTTTTTTCCCCCGGATGTGTCTTGATACTGCTTGTGTTGTACACTTTTGTGTAAAGTGTTTCCAGTGGTTTCTTTGTCGCGTAGAGTGAATTTAAAAGCCATATTTGCATATATATACATATATAAGTGTGCGTGTTTTTAGAGCGAATGATAACAAAAGATATCAAACACCATATCTGTCTCGTTTTTAGCGCGTATGGATGCGACCACCCTCTGGTGCATTCCCACATTGCTCCGTTCAGCAGACAGCTGAAATTAGCAAGAGATGACGTGAGCGCGAGAGTTGTCGACATCTACCGAGCTGCCGCTAACACTATACACCAACTCATGTTTACAAACAAACCGGAGCGCCCGGAACGCCTCTAGCGGACGCCACCGGCGCCGCGCATGCGCGATGGGAGTATGGGCAAGACGCTCGCCGTCGCACATAAACAACCATTGAAATGCGATGTTATCGGCGTCTGTGTGAGTCCCCTTGCCCTTTTTCGCGTTCGAATTTTTGATTTTACGTCTTCCTGGCAATGTCTGACTACTTGAGCGGCCTCAGCGAAATTTACAAGGCTCGTCACACCGCAAAACTTCGCGTCAATAATGTGACATGCCGCGATTCATTCCGTGTGGACGCCGCAGAATGTACGCTAAAGCCTGATTCGCATGATGAGATTTCGCTCGCTATTTTCAGTCGCAACGTCGCTCGGGCTGCAAAAGCGTGAACCGAAGCTGAGATGGTCGACGTCGATACTGAAAATCTAAAGCAGAATCGGACCATGCGAATCAGGCCTAGCGAGTCGGTGATGGTCACTGGTAACAATGATCAACATCTCCTTGTATCTACTGTTTACATCGAGCCTGCTCACCAACCTTCAAATTTAGGTCTTTTGAGGCGTGCATTACTTCTTATCGCAAGTACCGGGCCAAGATTCTGTCTATGGGCCGGCGTCGTCTGAGAGCAGACGACAAGCAGACACGTCTGAAAGAGCAGACGACAGTTCGAACGATCACGTGGCCGTTTGAACTTGAAGACGCACTGAACGTAGTCCGCAGGTGGTCCGCACAACTTGACGGTTTTTTGGCGTTCATGTTGGAACGAAACAAATAAATCTGATGATCACAGCTATCCGTGAATTCAACCCAAAGTGCTTCCCACCCGAGCAATCGTTGTCCGACGGCGTCTGCTTTTCCCTTTTCACGGCACATATCCATATTCTCGGACGAACCGAGCACGTGAAAACTGACCTTCAAACCTTTCTCGACACTTTTGGTACGGCCCCAGTCGCGGCGTTTTGACGAGAAGGCAGGTTTCTGTCTGGTTCCTTTCAAAACAACGCAGGAATACACGTCTCAAATGGGGACTTCTGCCCACAGCCCCAGACCGGAAATGCGACCGACGCGCCACCACCGCGCCGTGATGTAACAGAGATGAGTTCGTGTATAGAGAGATGTCGCGCGATTAAAGATAGTGCTAAAAGTTCACGCCAGCTAATGGATTCAGGTGCGTGCCATCAACAAACGGATTCGTCAACACAGGTTTGTTATCAGTTGCAGGAGCGAAAATCGGGAAAGAAAAGACAGGCACTTGAAAGCTGCTGATTATGCCGCGGCGGAACAATATTAGATAAGGCAAGTTCGAAACGAAGCCATCGAAAGCGAAGTCAGCTTACTGACCAGAGACCATCAAGTGAAAACAAGCTCACTCCTGGCAGAACTTCACTCTTTTCTAGACGAACGTCGTGTACTCAGTGTAACAGGAAGGTTACATGAGCTGCACGCTCCGAGTACCGTGATACATCCTACCTTACTGCCGAACGACAAGCATTTTACAGAACTGATTGCCCTGAATGCTCATAAACAGCTGCTTTATGAAGATGTGACAAGTACGATGACCGTTTTGAGACAACGATTCTGGATACCTCAAGCACGGCAGTTAACCAAGAAGATAATCCCTACATGTCGTAAGTGTCGTAGGTTCGGTACTAAACCAAGTCAGGTGCAATTCGCTCCACTACCAGCCGATATAATTAACAAAACAAAACCTTTTGAGGTAAGGGGAGGGCATTTTGCAGGACCACTCTATGCGAAAAACCGGAACGGAAAGATGAACGATGGTAAGGCTTACGTAGTCTTAGCATCGTTAGCATCGTCATAGCCACAACCAGAGCTGATAATTCCACATCTGGAATTATCAACTAATCTTTTAACTAACGGCTTTCTTTTGGCATTTCGTGCGTTAGTGTAGGTGTCGCGGAGATGCGTAGGCTAAGGAAATGAACGCACACATGTGTTCTCGATGAGATCAGTATTCGAAGCATAGAGAGCGTCGGGAAGCGCCAGGAAATATTTCTGCTTATGCTCTTGCATGCGCCAATTTTAACATAAAAACAGAAAAGCGTCTCTAAATAAAAAAAAAGACAGGTAGAAAATACAATATTGGCGTTTACGGGAACTGGATAATTTTTATTAATATCTAAAATTCATGATAATACTTAGCTTACAGAAACATTTGATTGGAACGTGAAATCACTCGAAATATAGAAATAAACTTTCTTTGCCGCTTAAATATTATTATACGAATAGCGGCTTGTTAAATGATCGAAAACGAAAAAGCAAACGATGAGTAAATCTATTCAGGGTCTTCAAATCTGGCACGAATAGTCCGTAGAAGTAGAATAGTACTTCCTTTTTTCATGGCTGCAGGCAAACTAGTACGCAACTTGGATACTTTTTTTCAGATTGCTGGGTGTCAGACGGTTTGAGCAGAAAATTAATGCGTTACTTGCACCCTCAAAAGGAAAATTTCGAGCTGTCATTGGCATAGTTTACGCATAGCTTGTAAATACTTGGTAATGCACCTCGCGTTACCTCAATTTGCGCACCTCAAAGAAGGACGTTTACAAAAAGCGCTAACATCTCACTGATTTGGCTAAGAGCCATATTTCTGGCCTAATATTTTTGTTTTAAAACACAAACAAATGGCATCAGTTCATTACTTTGTTCAGCACTGTCCACCCATGGAGAGGGTGTTGTCCCTACCGATCGGTACACGCAAAAAGTCAAATCAATTATTTAATCCAACCAGGTATGTTAAGTTGAATTTAAAATAAATTCCAGATATCCTCCCTCTTTTGGCAGATTCACAACGCGAGGAAATATGATGTTACGGAATAATGAAAATACAAAAAAAAGGTTACCGAAAAAAATAAATTCTACTAAAATGAAGTGCAAGAACACCTCAGCGAGCCTTTTTTTTTTTTCATGAACCTCTCGTCGAACCGTGAGTCGCGTGAACATTGTTCCTGCCAAAATGGTGGCCAGCTGGCAGAAGATGACTCGTCAAACTGAAGTCACTAATTATGTAATACCTCAGACTAAAGGCATTCCCCTCTGCTTTTCTTGTAACTATTACAAAGCAGCGTGGTGTGCCGCTAGAATGTTGGTGCCTAAAATTATTGCTTCTAATTGTCTGAAGCTTTATCTGAAATTGCCACAAACGGCGTTGTCTTCTCTGAATTTAAAATAAAAAAATAAGTACGCTCGACACGGCAAGCATTATCTGGGATTGTTTGAATAATAAAGACATGGCTATGTTTTTTGTTTTTTTGTTTTTCTTTTAGATTTACTTTGAAAGCGTGTTGGTAAGCATCACATTTGATGGCTTAGGAGAATTCCCCTCAAAGTGATTTTTGCCACGCTGGTAATTTTAAAGACAGCTTTTCATAAAAAAAAGAATAGATATAAAACAAGTGACAACTGCACCGCCGTTTTAACAGTGTTACGTTCAGCACACCCAAATATGCTAAGTAGAAAGAAGGAGGCAATGTAGTAGGGGGTATACCGAGTAACTTCCTCGACTAACCGGCCACCGGCCGCTGGACGGTAAGGTCAGCTCTGTCAGAGATTCGCGTTATTCAGTTTTAATTACGTTTCTCGCATTACCAGGGCCCTAAAGTGTTTGAAACTGGATGGAAAAAGAAGTCGCATATTTATATACATATATATATATAAAGTGACTACTCTTTTTATTCTTAGTGCCTTGACCTTTTTAAGTTGCGACGGTGTGGAGTAGCGTTGCGCTTCCGTATGCTAGTCAATGATTGAGTAAGAAATATGAGTCGAGAAAACATAGCTTCTACGTACCTCCTCTTCCAATGTACAATATGGATATTGTTTAACATAAAATATATTTCTTGCGTTTGTTTCCTATTCCCTCTAATTTATGCATCTAGTTTTAGCTGTCATGCTTTTATCCGTTCAACTTGTACTTTTTTATATTGCTTTTACGGTATTTTTCATTTAAAACACGTTTTGTAGCCTTTGCGATTTTACGCAGCTTGCCTTCGCTTTCTCGCCGCCATCCTTTATTACCTTAACGAACTGCATATCATGTAAGTTATTAGGTGAAGGGGATTCATTTCAGTAATCTCTTTATGCCAAAGTCCCGTCTTTGTTTTTGGCATGCCTACTTTTTCTTTTTCACCGACTCCCTTTGTCCCACTCTCTCTCGGAATGCCTACAATGGGATTCACCTTTAGGGAATATCGTTGAATTAGTAAGCAGACCGTAATAAGTAGGCAATGAGCCGACGTCCATGGGAGCTGAATAGCACCGCCTCTCGGAGCGTCCGCAATTACCCCTGAATCGGCGTTTGTTTGTAGCCACGTTTCGGGCCTGAGGCTAAGGCTCGATGCCTGCGGCGGAGGCTCGCTTTGAAGGGGCGGGGGGGGGGGGGGGGGCGGGGGGGAGGGGGGGGGGAGGGCGACGTCAATTTTTTGTTCTGCAGGATTCAGGTACTTTTCATTAAGTGACACTTACGAGCAGCAGACTACCCACAGTACCGAAGTAGAGAAGACGGAAGGAATATAATAAGGAAAATAGAGATATTGCAATGCCAAGGCAATCAAGAGCACGAGGGACATACCGAGAGAAAACAACTAAAACAAAACAGAAAACAGTAGGCAACACGCGTTTTCGAGTAAATGTATGCGACACAGTCAAAGCGGAAGGACATGCACCATAAACACACCGTAAAAGTACCAACGTCTTGAAAAACCGAGACTTGCGATATAAAAAGTAGACAATAACACACACATACAGGAACGTTTTTGTTCCTAGGTCTCTGTTTGTTTGTTTTTAATATCGAACGTGAGCCAGCTTTTTTGTATATTTTACGTTATTTCTTTACGAAAATTACACCCATATTATTGTTTATACTCCACGATAATTTTCCAGGAAAACAAGCGAACAAACATAACGTTGACGTGGACTGAAATAGGTAAATGCTTAGACTGTATTCCATACAGAGTCCTTTTATATTAACACATAACAGCCAAGGGTCACATATCGTTCCGTGAACGTCGATAGAATATACTTGGGACTTGATATTGTCCGTAGTTGGAACGCAGAAGCAATCTTATTTTATCGGGATACGTGCAAACACAAACTTACTTCAGACCAGACTTAATGATCTGATGCTGAGAGAAGTATTTAAGGCCAACCTGAAGCTGTGTATATAATAGTTCGATGTTTGTTTTGTAGCGTAGTAGGATAAATATTAAAATGTTCATAAGAAGGCCTGGAGGCGATTGCGACGTGGTAGAAGACCAAGAAGAACACCAAAGTGAGCGAAGAGCAATCACCTTGGCCAGCCTGCTTCCTTCGCCTAAGCCGCTGGACGCGACAAACAAATAGACCTTTCTCAAGAAGAGTGAAGTGCCTGCGCAGTGTTCTCACGCAGCGGCGAAATCTCCAACTACGCCGGGTGTCCGGATGGTGAGTAATCCTACCATTCCTACCTCCTCTGTGGCTCGTCTGAGTCGCGGAGGAGGAAAGAGAGACAGTGCAGCTCCTCTTCGGGACGCCAAACGTAGGTCGAACTTTTGCCACTTGGTGTCGTCTTGATGTACAAATTTTGAATTTACTTTCTGAGGGAAAAATAGCAGTTAAGAAGAAACATTTTTTTCTTACTTGGTTGCCTGGAAAACAAGGCGAAGCGCAGAAAATATACAACAAAAGTAGAAATAAGCACACAAAACAAAAACGTGAAAATAAGATTAAGATGGAGTAAGGAAGGAACCAAAGACTCCGATACCACAAGACTGAAAATATCAATAGATCTTGAGATAACAAATTTCCGCGGGTTTGGCAGTCTTGCTTTGTGGAAACAAACGGCCGCTGAATGAAAGCTGCCTGCAGCGCGCAGCGAGGAAAATTTACAGCTCCGCATATATAAATTCAGCCTCCGCTCCACCTCGATTTCCCACGCACCCAAAAGGAAACGAAGTGGCACATAAGGAAAGTGGTCTTGCGGAGCCAATTGCCAGTCTCGCTTTCTGGGAAGACCGAATTGCATTGAGGGAACTTGCATC
This sequence comes from Ixodes scapularis, assembly GCF_016920785.2. Classification (NCBI taxonomy): domain Eukaryota; kingdom Metazoa; phylum Arthropoda; class Arachnida; order Ixodida; family Ixodidae; genus Ixodes; species Ixodes scapularis. The sequence goes on from NW_024609837.1 coordinate 76,319,939, forward strand.
GAAAAACGGAACCAGCCATTTAAACTTAGTTTTTTTTTTTTTTTTTCCCCTTTCTTGCTCTTTTTAGGTCCGTACAGCGATGTCCAATTTTGTCTGCTCCTGCGGACTCTCACCACAACAACAACAATACCCACGCGAATCAGATAGGGGTGTCTCTTTTCATACATCGTAGAAACAAATTTTTCTTGTGTTTTCGGTTCCTGTGTACTCCTTTTCCTCCCGTCCTTGTCGTTTGCGCGCTGTTTCCATTATTTCTAAGCATGAACCAACTCGCCCACATCGCTACTCTGATTCAGTTCATCTCTTCTACGGTGGGCCCTTTTACTTGTTTCAACGGAGACCACAGCCACATCAGCATTTGTGTCAACCTCATCGCTACGTCGACTTGCCGAGCCCGCTACCTCTCGTTCTGCATCAAGAATGGAATGCTGCCAGCTGAGGTGGAGGGCATTTTCGGGTGTCCTCAACCTTCCAGCGGTCATGCCAAACGAGTCCTCAGGGTTCTGAGGTCCGAGAACTGGAGGCAGGTACGGCTTCTGCACGACTACTTGAAGGTTTTGTGTTTGCGCGATGGTGCTTCACCATCGGGACTCCGTAAACATCGAGAGCATCTGCAGCTGGTTAACCAGGTGACAGAATTTGTGTGGCAAAGAGTTAGATATGGCATGCCAAAGAAGACCCGAGCGCCGGTCCCAGGCCAGGGCGGCTTGACGGTTTTGGGAGATGTTCAGCTTCCCGAGGATGTGTCCAGAATTCTCGAAAAGGGACCTAAGTACAGTGTGGAACCGCGTTTGAAACCGCATGAACAGTTAGCTGTCGTGCGTAGAATATCAGAAAGGGCTGAAATTGAAGAAAGGGAAAGATGTGATTTGGAAGGTGTTGACTGTTTGTTACGTTGTGCCAGAAACACGTCGCCAGTGCCAGGTGGGAGGACTTTGAAAAATGTTGTTTCGTTTTTCCAAGAAAACAAGCTTGGTTTGCTTCAGGCGGACAAGGAGGGGGGGGGTTTGTTGTGCTCCCACAGGACATGTTAACGTCCAAGTCGAGCGCTGCAATTCAAGAACACTTTAAACTGACCTCCCTTGATCCCAAGAAAGTCAAGAGTGCTGCGATGAAGTTGTGTAATAGTCTCGAGTTGTCTACTTTAGAGAAAGAGATTGGGAAAAGCAAGGCAGGGCACCTGGAAGTTTTCTTTTCTGTGAAAACTCACAAGTTGGGGCTGCCCTTCAGAACCATTGTTACGGAGAGGGGTGCTTGGCATCAGCGCTCGTCCTGTGTACTCCTTTTCCTCCCGTCCTTGTCGTTTGCGCGCTGTTTCCATTATTTCTAAGCATGAACCAACTCGCCCACATCGCTACTCTGATTCCGATTCCGAGGCCGATATGAGTGCGCAAGCAATGCGGGGGGCAGCAACCGACCACTGGTTGTGATGAAAGGCTCCGCGCTCCCGACAAAAGCAAGGACGTCTCCATACTATGCCTCACTTGATGTCTAACCGCAACCATTTGCGGGTCCTATGAACCCAATCAAACAGCTCCAGAAAGTGCTTCTTCATTCCACTGATGACCTATGTTCGTTTGCCATCACCGACTAGTGTGCCATCACCGACACGCCCCTACAAAAATATGTATGGACGTCCTATGTCCATACTGTTGCCGTTCTATTACCTCTTTGTCCATCCTATGGATTCCTGTAGACAGTTCTTAGACCGTCTATGTACCATTGGTTTGCCACAGAATGGACACAAAAACGCTATAGAGATCTTCGCGAAAGAAAGAGTTTTTCGTTCCTTCCTATTTCCGTTCTATGGTCCCGGTGAGTCTATGGTCATCCTATTGCCTCTCTATGGTGTGAGCTATATATTGGGGCATTAACAAAGTGATGCCGGGTAGACGTTTTCTTTAGGTGTAGCGAGGTGTCCGAGTGAGAGTTGTTAATTAAGTTCCGGGTATCAATATGTTACATTGACGTCTAGAGGCATATCCAACCTCAGGGTATACTCATTGTGGAGATGGAAGTGTTTAGTATGTGCCGGAATAATGTTTTTATTTTCTCAGTGGGAGGTAGGTATATGTGGGTCGCTGCGGCCCCCGTAGATATTCGCAACTTTCACAACCCATAGTGGGCGCACTGGTGCCTATCAAAATTGCGGTCATCTGGATGATCGTCGTTACAAAGCGGTATACTAGGCTGGGTCTGCGCGCGACGCGTAAGTAATTGTAGTTTTGCTATATACGCGCAGTATCAGAGACTTACTTTATTTTTTTTTTCACGTCAGAAAAGTGTAGGCAAGCCATTTTATTATGATGCCAATCATCCAGGAGCTAGGGAGTGCGATTCTCACACCGCGGTACCACCATCGCTTAAAGTGGCTTTTTTATGGACCCCGTAGGGACTCCGTGCAGACCCTGTATGGCTTCTCTGCAGACTCCATAAGGAGCCCATGTAGACCCTGTATGGCTTCCCTGTGGACCCTGTATGGCTTCCCTGTGAACCCCTTACGTACTCCCTATAGACCTTGTATGGCTTCTTGGCAGACCCCTAAGGACCCTACACTCTTTAAAATGACTTTTACAGAGCACGTTTTTGCGTAACAACAAATGGGGAAAAGCTCTTTTTGTAGAACCCTTTATTGGAGATCAGTACAAACTGACAAGAGTGTGATGTTTGCATACACTTTTAGCTTACAGGGTTTTGCGGCACAATTAATATTTTTTTTTTTTTACAGCCACGCCTCACCGGCGACTTCAGGTAGCGCGTCCCGACTTGGGTGCGTCCAAACTTCGGTGGCAATTCGCGGCTTGTCGGCCTGGGAGACGGGGTTGTCATCCCTGAAACCCCTCTTCTACCCTATATGTTTCGGCGCCAAAGTGGCCGATTAAAGCCAAAGCAGAACAGACACATGCTGTCGAATATCGATAGTCCCAAACCAACACACGCAGTCGTGCAGTTGTCCGAGTGGCCGCTGCGGGTGGAATGGTGGCGTTGGGATCGCAATTAGTTTGGTTTTCGAGTACAGATCGGGTGCCGCTTTTTCAGAGCAAGCTCTTTAGCAGTTTCCCAACTGACTTGCTCTAGAAACGTTGGTCGGTGCGGACCCCATAGCAGACCCCCTGCAGACTGAGTGGCTCCTCTGCGGACCCTGTAGCGACTCCCTGTAGAGCTTGTATGGCTTTTCTGCAGACCCCATGAAGACCCTGTGTAGACCTTGTATGGCTTTTCTGTGGACTCCCTAGGGACTCCTTGTAGACATCGTATGGGTTTTCTACAGGCACCCTATAGACACCGTGAAAACACTATGTAGACACCCTATAGAGTCTCTATAGACTCTATATGGCGCCTTGCCATAGAGAGGGTATAGGATGACCACACATCATCCATAGAATAGGACGTCCATAGAACGTCCGTTGGCCAATATTCTATAGGGCAGCCATAGGACGACTTCACGGAGGCAACAGAGGTCGTGGTCCGCCTATAGATGCCTTTTGTCCTTCCTATGGACGCTGGTCTATAGAACGTCCTAGAAGTGTCCATACATATTTTTGTAAGGGCGCACGCTGAATGCGCCACGATCCTGCGATTTCAATGCGATTGCATTAGTAAGCTACTACTCAAGAATTTCAACTATGTATATGAAGGCGTTCTAATGCGCATTAGATATGAACAATAGGTCATTTCAGTTCAGCCTAATGCGCCACGGGTATCCAGAGCGGCGGTACGCACTCCGTCACAATCGCACCTTCTTCGGTGGACCTAACAGCCTTGGCGCCGAGCTAGAACTCACCTAGGTCGTCATTGAGGTCGTTCTAGAGGTCTTCCTGGACGTCGTCTTCGACGCCGTCATCGACGTCGTCCTCGACGTCGTCTTTGAGGTCGTCCTTGAGGTCGTGCTTGAGGTCACCCTAGAGGTCGTCCTAGAGGTTGTCTTGGATATCTTCTTTGGCGTTGTCCTCTAGGACAACGGTTCTCAACCACTGATGTTTTGCCGACCCCTTCTGGATCGGCGGATATGAGATGGAGAGCCTCCCGTTCGTGATGAAGTGTAAGGAAAGGTATGGGTTAATTATGGCAATGATTTAGTAAATAGATACAACTGAAGGCTTGTGTCAAGTAGACTTCTTCCATTGACATACACACAAGGAAATTGGAAGGTTTCCACTCAATCTGGAAAAACAAATACCAATTTTGTTGCTGGGTTTGACTGATCAGGCAGGGCTTCGCGGTCCTCTAGAATGCAATCGCGGACCCCAATTTGACAACTGCTCTAGGACGTCGTCCTCGACACCATCCATTAGGCCTTCTCCGCTAAATTTGGAGGTCTGCCACAATCTAAATTTGGAGGTTTGGAAGTTTCCCCTCTAGAGTTTAGGTCTGCAACAATAAATGGTATCGCATTCATAGATAATCACCCCTGTGATTACTGAAACTCTGACTCGACCGATAATTTGCTTCCAAGTAAATGTTTATTCATTGTGTGTACCGCGAGAAAGCGCCTAGTCACCTTTGCGAAAGAAAAAAAAAGTTCCTTTTTAACTTGATTTTAAGAGGCTAAAACTGGACAGTACAATTTATGAGTACGATCCTATTACTAAATGCATCTCCAAAATGATATAGTAATACCAGAATATAGGCAGAAACGCAAGTGCCGGTTCTTTTTTTTTTTTTCCAAAAGCGCGCATATTCACAACACCAACTCGATAAGGAAGCTCAAGTGTTTAGCTGCATCACTAAAGACCACCGTAGCCAACGGAATGGATACGGCGTCAACGTTAAGCTGGATCGCGTGTCCAATCAGGGAAAACACGACTCTTAGCCGAACGCTGACGCCGCACTTATGGCCAATCTGTGGCCTACGGTGGTAGTCTTCTTTGGTGAATAAGGAAAGCACTTGGGCTTTTTCACCTCGGATGGGTTGGTAGTGATAAACAACCCCTTTCCTTCATTCATATTGTATTCCCGACGTACTATCAAGGCGATGAATTGAGTTCCTTTTTTGAAGATAGCCACTCGCATATGGTTGTACACAAGGGAACTAGGCTCACGCCCAACAATATTGATGACACTACTTTTACAGATAGTAATGACTTTACAATATATCGTCACGATTGTAAAAAAAAATAAGAGAGGAGCGTTGGTAGCGATAAAAATAATGAGCCGTTGTGTGCGGTTAAGTAGCAACCTACAGATAATCTGGGTCTGCAAACATTTGAATTTTAAGAAATATATTGTCGGGGTATGCTACAGGCCTCCAAATTGAAATACATAGTTTAGTACTGAATTGGGAATGGGTATTTCTTTGATCAGACACAGATTCCGTTACTTGAGTACTGTGCTTTTGGGCAAGATATTTTTCAGAAATCTATTAGACCACGCAGTTGTTAACTTGTCAGGATGAACATGAGTTTGTTGACCTATCTCTTGACTTTTACTTTGGGCCGGTAATAGATCATACAATACGCCTCAACAACATTTGTCTAGTGTATCAGTGGCCTGAGCGATCACAAACTAATGCGTATCACCCTAGCGGTTCCTCGCCACAACATTCAGGTGCCGAAAAATTATACTTGACTTCGACAGAGCTGAGTGAGCCGAAGTGCATGCCCATCTCAATTAATTTGTAGAGCGCAGCTCTTAAATCCCCGTTTCAGGCTTGAGCTGCGTCGCCGTCGCCGTCGGCGTAACCGCGCGTTCCATTATGGGACGTTTCACATAATGGCGTCAAGTCAGACGTCGCGTGCGACGTCACAAGGGTCATGAGAGAGGAGGAGAAAAAGGAGAAAGATTTTTTTGCAAAATCTAACGGAAAAAGTTCCCCGCTAGATTTAGCAGGAAAAATTCCTCTATAACTTTAGCGGAAAAATTTCGCCGCTTTTTTAGAAGGTAAAATTGCCCTCTAAATTTAGCGAAAAACATTCCCCGCTAAGGTTAGTAAAAAAAAATTCCCATTTAGCGAAGAGATTTCCACACTATTATTATGGGAAAAACTTCTCGCTAAATTTGGCGGAAAATTTTTCTGCTAAATATAGCAGAAAAACTTCTTCGCTATGTTTGGCGGAAAAATTTCCCCGCTAAATTAAGGGAAAATTGTGTCCACTCAATGTAGCGCGGAAACTTTTCTGCTAATTATAGCAGAGAATTTTGCAGGCAGTCATCGCTCACCAGTCGTTGAAGAGCAATGACTGCCTGCCACCCCTTGTGTTTGTTAAGTTGTCAGTGATTGTGTTGTCTGTTACGTCGCGAGAACTTTTTAATTAACATTCCCAGCTGTCGCCCTTTCGTGAAAAGAATCCCGGGTTTAACCTGTCGTATAAAAAAAAAATTCTGGAAAATTGTGTTACATACGTGATAACGTTCTAGCATCATGTGACATCAGAACATTTGACGTCATACGCCAGTTCACTTTGCCTGCTAAATTTAGCGGGGAAACCGAATCGGTTTGTATGGGTCACCTGGCGTTTATATTCTCGCTAAATTTAGAGGAGAAACTAATTAGATGACGTGACATCAGGTCACGTGACGTCAATTTACCCGCTGAATTTAGCGGTGAAACTGAATTTGTGCGTAGGTCCCGGTGCGTTAATATTTCCGCCGTATTTAGCGGGGAAATCGACGTGGCGTGCCCAAATGTCGCGTGAACTATACACCATTTCAAACTCCCGTTAAATTTAGCCGAGAAATTGAATTAGTGTGTAGGCCTGTGACTCCTAATAATGCAACACAGCGCGTGTTGCATTATGTGTCTTGACGGGCCACGGCTTCACAAAATGCGACTTCAGAAATTGCAGTTTCACAAAATCCGCAGCAACTAATCAAATAACGTTTCTCGTTAATAATAATGGCCTTTACAAACGTTACAAAGTCCTAGCAATGGTTATCACGAGCACGAGTTGCACCGCCACGCATTTTGGACGCCGCTGCTTAGAATGGTGGTTATGACATCCACTAAACACTGTCGAACTCCACTGGCACCATTTGTCCGGTGAACCATATACCTTCGTGTTCGGTTTGGGAGAATACAGAGACGTCAGTATCCGACTGCGCTCCGAACGTGGTCGTGGCGGAGACACCAAGGTATTACCGCGGCAGTTACGAGACGATTCCCGAACGGCCCACCACGAAACGCACGATCCACCAAACGACGATGGTGATCGCTCGTCGGGAGCCTCGTATGATCTCAAATGGGCTCCTGGAAGAAATCAAATAAGCGTGTTTTTCTTCGATATTGAAAAACTAAACTACGCATTGGCGAAAGATGAATATCTACCAAACTGCAGCTTGAGCAATCCGAATCAGATGCCAAAGTTTCATAGCCTGCCGTTATCTGGTTTAAAAGTGACAAACAATTTTTACATTTCTTTTATAAAAAAGTAAATAAATCAATAAATAAAATTAAAAAAAAAACCTTACGAAGCTTATGCAGACTTGGGTTGGTGGACATCCACCTGGTTAGGAATGACAATGAAACAAAGGAAACCTAACTAAAAAATAATACGGAGCCCGACATTTTAAGGTCAGTTCAGCCCCTTGTTCAAATTGCCTGGTGTTGTTGGCTTCTTTAAAGCCGCCGTTGTTTTTGCAAGTGTTTTTTGGTTGGTAGCGCCTCGCGCGATGGACCGCAAACCGGACACGCAGCCGCTTGGAAGTGTCCCATCTGACCGGTTGACGTTATTTTTAGTGTGCTGAAAGTTCTGAATCATGTTTTTATTATATACCTTTTTTTTATAAACTTTATAATAAAAAAAAGACGAGGAAGCTGCAGTTGTGCGGTTTGCGAAGGTGAGTTATGCGGCCAGGGGGACATAGTATTGGGTGCTAATCGTAACAGTGAGTGGGCTAATTATTTAAAGTTCGTTAATTAAATTTTTAGGTATTGGAAATACACATATTGTTTGAATTAGAAACTTACTAATCGTCATCAAAAACCACTAAATCAACTCATTTTAGAACGACTGGAAGTTTGTGGGAAACTCGGGTGCGGACCAAAGTTACCACACATGCAGCAGGGGCAAAGCTAGCAGCGGCAGAACGCGATGATAATTTAATCATCCGCCTTTCGCCACAGCTGATTTTGCACCTGCGGCATGAGTTTTAACTTTGGTGTGTCCCCCAGTTTCCCACGAGCTTCAAGTCGTTTTAAAAAAAAGTTGATTTAGTGGTTTTCGATGACTTTCAGTAAGTGTCTAATCGGAACCATATGATTAGTTTCACTGAATAAAAATTAATCAACGAATTTTAAATAACTAACCGACTTATCGCAAATACTAGCCATCCACATAATGTCCCTTTGACGTTATAACTCACCTGCACAAACCGGAAAAGTATAACTTTCACAACTTTTTTTAAAGAAACATGTAAATCTTAAAGAAAGCGTCCTGTGTATTTTTTTAATTGTTTATAACCAGCGAATTGCTAACGTTAAAAAAGCTGTTTGCTACATGCCAAAAAAGAAAAGACCGTTTTGACGTACCTCGATCACACACTTGATCAGTCCCTTTTAACTTTTCGCTCTCGGTATTTTACACGTGGAGACTCCTCAATACCTGGAGCCTCCGACCAATACCACCTATAGACCAACTCATGTTTACAAACAAACCGGAGCGCAACCCATCTTCATTTCATTCATCTTGTTAAAATCATTCGAAGTTGTTAAATTTCAAATCCAGAAAATAAGGTCCCATCACTGTTTACACTAGCATGAATACGACCGAAGCGCATTAAATTAAATCAGACTCAATCACGCGCATCTCGTCCATCTCTTTCTTCTTCCTTCACCCCGTCACAGTCAAGATTTAAAAAAAAAATATTTACGTATTATGAAAGTTATAAAAAATAATAGAAGCGAGTTGTAATTTATACAGTAGCTACAAGCGCACACATAATTTGAGTTAAGCTAAGCCGCTCTTACCCCACTACACTCTTGGACAAGGTTTTGTGGCTATGCATTCAGAGCTTTGGGCGCACGTGCGTTCGCGTATCTTGAGCGCCCATCAAAGCTGCGCACTCACATCTTCTGAATTAGATCTGCGACAATATAGTGTGGTAACTGTGGTTCAGCGTAACTGCAGTTAAGGGTGACTTCAACGCGGAGAAGGGTGCCGGCTTAACAAAGATCTTAGGGTCATAGTAAAGCACGGAACTTCCCTACTAAATCAAACGGTATACCACTTAAAAAAAAAAAAAAAACACGCGCCGATACCAATCTATACAGATCGGCTATTACGGAAAACTCTAACAAGGTGCACCGCCGACCTATAAATGTTTATCCCGAAAGATTCCTTTGTCTGGCGTCCGGTCATTGAGAAGAAATCGCTCTCGTGTCTGCGGTTTGCCCCAGTCGCAGTCATAAAACGTAATCTATTTCTCTTCCAATGCGGAGCGCAAGTTCCTCTTCTTGCACAGGGGTTGGTAGACGTGAGAACACGGAGCTTTTATTGGCTAATAGTAACAATATTGGGTAGATCTCCAGGCACCGAGCATTGAGGTCTACCCACTATCCTTTCAATCAACGCCAATCAGAACTGGACATCGTTCTGACGTCACCGTAACCCTTGCGCAAGATGCAGAAGACTTCCTCTCCGCATAAGCTGCAACAATCGTGGAAGAGCACAATAAGAGGAGACTTCTATTATCAGTGTCTGCCAGCAAACATATGCAGTAATCTCCGTTGCCTTCTGATCATGCAAACAAAACTCCGCGCAGTCTATATATTACCGAATGCGTCATAGGCTGCTCCAGGTCACGGGCGTATGCCAATAAAAAAATCGAGGTCCCGGGGACGCAATCTTTTTTTCTTTTTCGCCGAGAAACTGCCGGATATGGGATGGTTTGTGGCCGAATTAAGTGCTAACGAAGGTGGTCTCTCAATGCTTTCATCACGGTACACATATTGTGAGGATGATTGCTTGACAGCTGCGCTCTGGTTTGTCTGATTGGTTCGGTGAGCTGGATGAACGACAGATCGTGCAAAAAAGAGGAAAACATATAGGGAAGACTGTGGAGGGTAATCAGGAGTGAAAATATGGCGCAAGCGATCATACTTTATTAAGTATATATCTGCTATCATCCAGTCATTCAGAAATAAAAAAAAAAAAGACTGATAAAGACTGACAGACCGAGGCAAACTAATGATGAAATGATGGATAAGGCGAGAATGAGAAAGAGATGTACTGACCGGTAGAAACATTGAGATGGGTATAAAAATGATACACAGAAAACAGCGAGAGGCACAAGAAAGGAGAAGATAGACAGTGATCGATTATTTTGTATGTGCGGTTTTTTGTTAGTGGGTATCTATGATCCAGTGTCACACAAGGTTGAGATAGAAGAGTGATAAGGCAGAAAGTGCTGGGTTTTCAAATTTGAACACTAACATTATCTTCCTTGTCCTCGCTTACGTTGCAATCACATTTAGTGATTACCATCAGGATAACAAAAAGCGTGTCGCTTAAACTCAAGCGACACATAAAGACTTAAGTCTTTATGAGGACTTGACGAATTGTTGTAGCGGCTACAGCACATCAATTATTGAAAATTCTGCAAACCGCGGTTGACTTAAAGGGGAACTCCGCCGATTTCTTCATGGTCCCCGATTTGCTTGAAATTTTGCTAAACTCGCCAAACAACATTGCCAAAATAGTATCCCAAATATTAGGTCAAAATAATTTTTTTTCACGAAGTTATTGAATTTACAATTTTGGTCCTCACCGTGTTTTTCAAACTGAAAGTCTCTACTGGCAACAATGAAAAAGTGACGTCATTGGAAGTGCAGGGGTTCACTCTTTGGACTGTAGAATTTGTTCCCAACTGATTTGAAGCAGTTTCATGGTGTCAAATGAATGCTTTGGAAGCTCGCTCCAGTCCCCACGCTCCATCATGGAGCGAATGATTGACATATTCTATTTTTTAGACTGCTCGCCCGACTGGCAAGCTGACCTTCCAATGACGTCACGGCCCTGAAAAGGGCGGGTATATTTGAATGTTTGTTTTCGCATGATTTTCATTTGCCGATTTCGCAATAACTATTATGAATTTCACGATACTAAATAGCATACCAGGAAGGGTAAAGGCCGGGGAGTCAGAAAATATAGTTAGTTGAGGTAGCTCAAAAATCGGCGGAGTACCCCTTTAAGGACTGAGCTTCAGTTCGTTGATAATTCGTATTATACAGAAAGAATAGAATAAATAAACCTTTACATTTCCGACCGCTATTTCCGACATGCGGCAGTGACGTGGCACGTCATCTCAGCTTGCAAATGTCGGAAAGGGCCCCTCTTCCAAGATATTTTGGGAACCACTCCTTCCCACAGGGACAGGCTGCACCGTATATATAGGGTTCGGAGCTTTCGGTTTAAACTGATAAAAACCGATAAAAGTACGCCGAATCAATTTTCAGAAATTCGGTTTTAACCGAAAAAGGTCAGTTTGTAGGTTGTCCATTTTCGACTTAAACCAATAAAACCGATAAAATTACGTCGAACTCATTTTCTAAAATTGAGTTTTAACCAGAAAGGGTCACTTTGACCTTCCAGTCGTACCGCAGAGCTGTGGCGAAAAAGTGGAACGACAGTGCGACCGAAGCGTGTCCGAATGTATGGGATACACGGATGATCGGAACGTGAAGTCCGAAATGCCCCATGACTTCGCCATGTACGAGCCTGTTTTCAAACTCGTTGTAAGGAAGACTGGATGCAAGCTCTGCATGTTGTGTTGTGCTTCAAAATGTCGCACCTTGTCTCTTTTGGCGGTCATAATTGGTTGATTGGCCGATTTTCGCTCAGGCAGAGCTTCATCTCCTGAGCCCGCCAGTGTCCAGTGTTAGCGTTAAGAGGGCATTCTCGAAGCTGACGCTTCGAGAACAAGAAGGAAAAAGTGCGGATCAACGAAGAAAATCTTGGAAAGCACATGTGTGTGTACTATAATAAGATCACGTAATCCCGATGTACAGAAAGTAAAGTTCCATGTGTTTTGGGCATAGTGTTCATATCTGACTTGTTTGTACTTCCGTCTTTTTCTGTTGCTTGTTTTACAGTTGCACACATTTGCCAAATAAAGTGTCGATTTATTTTTCAATGTATCTTGCAGTTATTCCTTGAGTGATCACAAATATCAAAGCTACAAGGATCGTCTGATCCAATGTCCTTTTGTGTTTATTTTAATTCACCAAAAGAAGCCGATGAACTTTTTTGGGCATAAATATAGACCGAACAAAACCGAAAATTGAATTTTAAAATAAACAGAGAAAAAAGTACGGCAAATTTTGAAATAATAGAAACCGAAAACGCGGAACCCTACGTATATATGTAATGGGAATGAGTGAAGATTGACAAGTGCAGCCGTAGTAATATTGTGAACGAACAGGGGAGAAGGTGATTATTGAATTTATTGCATTTAAGTTAGGTAAAGGGAAAGAGAGGTGGCGAAAAACAGGGCCAGGAGCGGGGATTGAACCCGCAACCTTCGTCTGTCCGGGGCAACGCCTTAACCGATTAGACCATCCCGGACACTAGTTTCGGCGGACTCAATTTCTGACCAGCTCTCTGTGTACTGTATATATATATATATATATGTGTATATGTGTGTGTGTGTGTGTGTGTGTGTGTATGTATACAGGAGCCGTTTTAGTGGCAGAAGACCTCATTTTGAAAACCTCTAAGAAATTATATGAAAAACCGATGTTAAATATTTACACACGCGAGGCTGGTCTGGTCTTATCTGGTTAACGCAATCAGTAAGTAGTGATATAGTTGACATTCATCTATGTTCCAAGATATATTTTACGGTTACATTAAAACAGTAAACCCTGTAAATTTGTACGCCCGAAATAACATCCAGATGGCATATTTATTATTCAAAATGCCATCTCAACCACACTTAAAATGCATTACATTCGAGATTTAAAAATATATATATTGTCATGAATTAAGGTGACGAGAAGGCGAAGAGTGAACTGAAAATGAAGGTTTAATAAGTGAACCTGTAGCCGCCTCGGTGGCTCCGAGGCGAGAGCGCCGGCCTACGGATCCCCAGCTGGCGGGTTCGAATACCGACCGAGGTGCCCGCAATATGACGGAGGCCAATTGCGGAGAAGGCGCCGTGTAACCGAGCTTTCGGTATCACGTCAAAAGATCCCTAGGTGGTCGAAATTAATCCTCAGTCATCCGCTGGGGCGTGCCAGATGCCCGTCGTAGGTTTTGCACGTAAAACCCCCAAATGTTTTAATGAATGAACTTGTGCCAACCAAAAATATGCAACGAAACAGCGTCGAGGGAGCAGAAAAGCAGGCGGCGATTCGGCGGCGAAACAGAAAGCGCGAGCGAGACTGACTCGACAAGGCCGCGGGTAGCTGCTTATCCACAATGGGTCACTATCTCGAAAGTTCGGCAAAAAAGGTTCGAGCGTCGCACGCTCGGAGCAAGGATGAACTAGCACTCGCGAGAACAAGAAAGCAGGGGGAAGTTACGGCTGGAGCGAGAATGAACGGGAATCTTCTAGAAGTGCGTGATCGTGCGTTGCTTTCTCGGCCTTGCGGGCGGCATTATCTCCCCCTTTTAAAAGCGCATCGTCCCGATGCAACGCAAAAGAAAAACAGAAATGGCTAAAAAATTACTGGCGAAACGGAATAAACATGCAGTTTCACAATCCTAACGCGCGTAGAACGGCTTGAGTTGAACTACGTGGACGACTTGGGGACGTGGCTGGCGGCGTCCTGATGGTCGGTTTCCGTCGAGGAGCACCTCGTAGTTCAAGTCCCCAAGGCGGCGAATGACCCTGTAGGGTCCGAAGTAGAGTTTTAACAGTTTCTCGCTGAGGCCGCGGCGACGAATGAGCGTCCACACCCACACCCTGTCTTCGAGGTGGAACTCCACGTCGCGGCGACGAAGGTTGTACCGGCCAGCGTCAACACGTTTCTGGTCCTTTATGCGAAGGCGGGCTAGCTGATGTACCTCTTCTGCTCGTTGGGTGACCAGCTGGGCGTTTTCGGCGCCGTCGTCCGTCGGGTCGTGGGGCAGCATGGTGTCGAGCATCGTCGTGACCTTTTTGCCGTGCACCAGCTGAAAAGGTGTAATCTCAGTGGTTTCTTGAACCGCCGTGTTGTACGCAAACGTGACATAGGGCAACACCTCATCCCACGTCTTGTGTTCCACGTTCACGTACATCGAAATCATGTCGGCGATGCTCACGTTGAGTCGCTCCGTCACCCCGTTGGTCTGCAGGTGTTATGCCGTGGTCCAACGGTGGTCGGTGTGGCTCAGGCGAAGTATCCCTTTTCTTAGTTGCGCCATGAACGAGGAGCCTCTGTCTGTAATGAGGACTTGGGGAGCGCCGTGTCAGAGGACGATAGACTCAACGAAGAACTTTGCTACGTCCACGGCGGTCCCCGACGGGAGTGCTTTTTTCTCGGCGTACCTGGCGAGATAATCAGTTGCCACGATTATGCAGTGGATTCCCTGCGTCGACGGCGGGAAAGGCCCAAGAAGATCCATTCCAATCTGCTGTAACGGTGCAGTCGGGGGCGCGATCTGTCGAGGAGACCTGCCGGCTTCGTCGTTAGTTTCTCGTGTCGTTGGCATTCGCGGCACGAACGGACGTAGAGGTGTGCGGTCTTCGGGAGCTTGGGCCAGTAGTATTTTTCTCGTATCCGTGCAAGAGTCCTGCTGTAGCCAAGGTGACCAGACGTCGGGTCGTCGTGGCAGGCTTGGAATACTTCTTCTCGAAGACTAGTTGAAATAGCCAAGAGCCACGCCGAGTTGCTGTCCGCGAAGTTTTATTGTGTAATGAATACCTCTCCAAACGGCGAATCTTGGCAGGGCACGTGAGAAGGCTCGGGGAATCGTATCCCCTCGTACCTCCAAGTGGTCGATCAGTGCGCGCAGCTCAGGATTGTTCCGCTGGAGCGCTGCCATACAGTGAGCGGTCACTGCGCTAAGAAAGTTATCGTCGCTGTCGTCGTCGTTTTTGGCACAGCCGGTAGCTGACACGACGGGGGCTCTGGACAGGCAGTCGGCGTCGCTGTGTTTTCGGCCTGACTTGTGGACCACTGTCACGTCGTCCTCTTGCAGTCGTAGGCTCCACCGAGCGAGACGTCCCGATGGGTCCTTCAGGCTCGCTAACCAACACAGCGCGTAGTGGTCGGTGACCACACGAAAAGGAGTCCCGTACAAGTACGTGCGGAACCTTGTGATGGCCCAGACGACGGCCAGATATTCCTTCTTGGTCGTCAAGTAATAGCGTTTTGCGTTCGACAGCGTCTGGCTAACGTATGCGATCACGCTCTCTGCACCATCTTGTCGTTCGACCAGTACCGCTGCGAGTCATGTATTGATGGCGTGCGTGTGAACCTCGGTTTCGGCTGATTGGTCGAAGTGGCCGAGAATCGGCGGGGACTGGAGGCGTCGCTTTAGCGCGTCGAACGCCTGTTGTTGTTCTCCACCCTATGCGAAGTTCACGGCGTCATTCGTGGAGAATGACGCCGTGAACTTCGAACATGCAGAAAATTTAGCAGAATCACGAACGAATCGCCGGTAGTACGCGCAAAGTCCCAGAAATCTTCGGACAGCCTTTTTGTCGGTGGCGGTGGAAATGCCGCTACGGCGCGAGTCTTCTCAGGGTCACGACTTACACCTTCGTTGCCCACAACGTGGCCTAAGAACTTCAGTTCGCAGTAGGCAAACCGGCACTTCGTCGGCTTGAGGGTGCGTCCTGCACTCCTGATTGCCTCAAGAACGGCCCGAAGGCGTCGCAAGTTCTCGTCGAAGTTGGCCGAGAATATCACGACGTCGTCGAGGTAATCGAGACAGCCCTGTCATTTGAGGTTTCCAGGACGGTGTTCATGACACGCCGGAAAGTTGCTGGTGCCGTGCACAGTCCGAGCGGCATCACCTTGAACTCACAGTCCGTCAGATGTGACGAGGGCTGTCTTTTCTCGGTCCCGTTCGTCGACTTTGATCTGCCAGTAGCCACTTTTAAGGTCCATCGACTAAAAGTATCGGGAGTGGCGTAGCCAGTTCAGTGTGTCGTCGGTGCGGTTGAGCGGAAACACGTCTTTCTTCGTGACTGCGTTGAGCCGCCGGTAGTCAACGCAGAATCGAAGCGTTCCGTCCTTCTTCTTCACCAGTAAGACTGGAGAGCCCCACGGACTGCTCTATGGCTGAATGATGTCGTCGTTGAGCATCTCTTGTACATTTTAGGAATAGCTTCTCTTTCCTTTAGGGAAACCCGATACGGCGGGCGATGCACAGGGAGCGCATCCTTGTTGGTAATGATGCGATCATTCGCAACTGTTTTCTGGCGCACCCTCGACGTCGTCGCAAAGCAGTCGCCGAACTCGGCTACGAGGTCTCCGAGCTGTCGTCGTGCCGCGGCACTCAGCTTGGGTTTAACGTCAAGCTGCGGCGGCGGTGTACTGTGCGGCTGACATGGCGAGGGCTCGTCGGAGATCCCGGCGATTTCGGCGTCGGCCCGGAGTTCCTCGACGGGAGTTACAGCGGCACATTTTGTGAGGTGCTGTGCCTCCAGTCGAAAATTCGTGACGAGGACAACTGTACGTCCACCCTGCAGCTCCGTTACGCCCCTTCCGACGCCTATTCCTTTTTCCGAGAAGCAGTTGGACGATGCCTTCCAGATGTACTTTCCCGCGGGCAACTGCATCGGTCACGACGGGCACAAGAACACTCGACCGTGGCGGCAGGTTCGCGTGGTTCGCAATGGCTCGGACGGCGGCTGGCGTCGTTCTGAATCCGTCCGGAGGAAGGACGGGCTTTCGCAGCGTCAACCTGTTTGCTCCAAGGTCGGTCACGGCACCGTACTCACAGAGGAAGTCCATGCCAATGATGACATCTGTTGAACAGTCCGTGAGGACGACGAATTTCTCTGGACAGGTCTCCCCCTAAATGTCCACGCGCGCAGTACACCTTCCCACTGGTGTGATGAGGTGTCCGCCGGCGGTTCGTATTTTCGGGCCATCCCACGGCGTCATCACTTTCCGAAGGCGGCGGGGGAGCTTCTTTTTTAAAACGGAATAATCTGCTCCGGTGTCGACGAGGCCCTTCGCGTTGTGGCCGTCGATGGTAGCGTCGAGGTTATTTTACACCGTCACAGAAGCGTCGTTCTGATGCGTCTTGTCGCTAGTGTAGGAGCCCTACGACGCTTGTGGAGGATATTGGCGTCGTTCATCCTCGGCAACACCACCTCCCGGTATTGCCGCACTCAGTTTTCCCGGCGGGACACGGGAGACAAGCTCTCTCGGCGGGACCGATGGACAAGTGATGCGGCAGGACGTCGAGGTGAAGGCGAACGGGGCCCACGTCGAGGCGCAGGCTTCGTAGAGGGTGGACGTCGCAGGTAGTCGTCGATCTCGCGCGGTCGCTCACCGTAGCATGTGCGCGGGTCGCCGGGGTGGAAGCCGCGTAGCCCCAGCAGCCGGTACGGGCATCGCCGGTACACGTCGTCAGCTTCCCCGCAGTTGTAACACAGCAAGCGTCGATCGGCCGTTCGCCAAACGTCGGTCTTCCTGGGCGCCGGTTGTTCTTGCCGCACGTACTAAGGTCGATCGTCGAGACATCGCGGGTACGCCGGTGCCGGGGCGCCCCGTCGTCGTGGCGCAGCAGGTTGACGGGAAGCAGGTGGCGGTCGTGTGTCCATGACAGCGTTGGTCAGCGTCGGTTCTTTGGGGGCTGGTACGTCGACGGGAGTTTCAGGCTGCAAGGCCCGCTGTACCTCGTCGCGCACGATCTCGGCGAATGACAGCGACGCCGGGAGCTCAGCAGCGGGGAGCAGCTTTCGGAGCTCCTCTCGGGCGACATCCGGGATGATCTCGCGAAGGTTAGAGCCTCCAGCGCAACCTCGGCGAGCGGCGGCAGTGTCAGGGTTGGGGCGTCGCCGTGTCGGTGGTAGTGGCGCGCTTGGACCGCCAGTGCTCTTTCAATGTTGGTCGCCTCGGCCACGAAGCCTTCGACTGTCGTCGGGGAAGGGGGGGGGGGGGGGGGGGAGGCGCGGACAAGACTACCGAAGATTTCGCTCTTGATGCACCTCATGAGGAAGCGCAACTTCTCCTCAGTGGCTTGCGGGTCAGCGCGTGTACACAATCATAGCACGTCTTCAACGAAGCTGGCTACGCTTTCGTTGGGTGCTTGAGTCCGCGTCTGAAGCAGGTCCTCCGCCTTCTGTCGCCGGTATTAGCTCGAGATGGTCCGCTTGAACTAGGTGACGCAGATGTCCCACGAAGTGAGCGAAGCCTCCTGGTTCTCGAACCAGTTCCTGGTAGTGCCTTCCAGTGAGAAGTAGAGGTTCTAAAGGCGTTGCTCAGTGGTCCATCCGTTGTGGCGGGCCACACGCTTGTAGTGAAGGATCCAGTCCTCGACGTCTTCATAGAGTTCGCCGTGGAAGGGCGTCGGCGGTCGAGGTGCGACGGCAAGGTAGACGACGGGGGCAGCTGCAGGGTTATGCGATGAATTGGGTGCTCACTGTCGGCTTGTGGGTCTTCTCCGGCAGTAAACCAAACTCCAGGGGCAAACTGTGAACACGGCGACTTCCTCGGGTCTCGGTCGTCTCCACATACGGTTTTCTTAAGCCGGGGTCTTGGCTTATGCTGCGAAGCTTCGGAGGGGTACGCTTTATAGGCTGCGGTACCCCGCACCTCCACCAGAAATTTCACGAATTAAGACGACGAGAAGGAGACGAGTGAACTGAATATAAAGGTTTATTGTGCGAACTTGTGCCAACCAAAAATAAGTAACGAAAGAACGTCGAGGCAGCAGAAAAGCAGGCGGCGATTGGGCGGCGAAACAGAGAGCGCGAGCGAGACTGACTCGACAAGGCCGCGGGTAGCTGCTAATCTACAATGGGTCACTATGTCGAAAGTTCGGCAAAAAAGGTTCGAGCGTCGCGCGCTCGGGGCGAGGATGAACTAGCACCCTCGAGAACAAGAAAGCAGGGGGGAAGTTACGGCTGGAGCGAAAATGAACGCGAATCTTCTCGAAGTCCGTGACCGAGCGTTGCTTTCTCGGCTTTGCGGGCGGCAATATCTTGCCGGGGGAGCGGAATGCAACAAGGTGGACGAGTCATCCATTATCCTCGCCTCGCAAATGCAGAGAGAAAAATATGTGTTTTTGGTAGTTTTGATATTTTGTTTTTATTTACGTAATGAGACTCGCGAAAGCAACAGCCCAACAAAGCTTTCTCAAGGGAGCACTCTTTCAAAATGGTCCAATTTATGCCAGAGCAGTCAGTGTGGTCGGGGGAAGAGACAGAGAAAGGTAGGGTGGCGCCACCTATAATCTCTGACAAGGTGGGAACAGCATGGAGGAGGTTCAGTTGTCCTGCGTCTAGTGCGAAATTTGTGCCCTCGACAGCGCATCAGCGTCCCGCTACCCTCGAGCGCGCGCGCTGCGGAAGCACTGTGTAAGGCGTGGAGCACGGGCTGAATGCCGGGCGTTCGAAAGGCACGTGCTGCCGTTCTAACTTCATCAGCGGCAATAGTGAATGCGTGGTGCCACTTTGACAGTAACCCTTTTTGAGTTTTGGAGAAAACTGATATATTTTTTAGGCCGAGCTCTACTTTCCAGTGATAGCACACCGTCTTGGTGGTTTGTTTTTGTGTATTGAGTTATGTTTCAAACACTACGTAAAGGCCGAAGTTCTCTTTGTTTAACGGGCCATTCGCAAGCGCGTCGGTTTTCTAAAAACGTACTTCCGTTAATGTTAAACGCCCGTTTCCCATTCCCGGAAACATTCAGATTAGACCAATAAAAATATGCAGCTTTCAAAATCGTTTCTCTCGTAAGACATGCTTCTCCAAAAATACAATATTAAAACGAGAAATTGTAGCCGTTCCTAGGTTGGGAATAGGGTTGAGGCGTCACGCGCAGAGCTAACGAGGACAAATGCACGTTTAGAATAATTTTCGGTTCCTATTCATACTCACTCGACAATGGCAAGGGCAAGTTCAGTGACCTGGTGCACAAAACGTAATCCACGTGATAATGCTAGGGGATAAGTAGCCCAACTTTGACCGCTTAACTGGAATACACTGGTCATTGTGGTTCATTTGTTAGGCGAGTATGTTTGGAGCGTTATATCACGTGACAACTCAACAATAGAAACACTGAACACGGGTATCATTCAGCATATGAAAATATGAAGTGGCTTTGCTGATGCAGGATCGAGCAACCGCTGAGAAAACTGCTTCAAATACAAGTTTCTGAAGATTTTATGAACTTGTGATCGCGCATATTATAGTTGAGAAAGTTACGCTGTTTAAACATTTTTTAATAAGTAAACAAAAAACATACGCCCAAAGCAAAACAGCGGGCACAAAACATGAAATTACTATAGTCGGTTACAAGTCAAGAAGGTAGGAGAAGCTCCTCCCACAAGTGTGATGCGCCCGTTTCAAATCTCTCCGCAGTCGAAAGAAGAGTTCACTGGAAACACTCCTTGTTCCGCTTCAATGGATCCCCACTTGTCTCCAATCCCACTTTTTAAGAAAGCGACCTTCGTATTCATTAGGGATGTCGCGAACCACCCTAGGTTCGATTTCGAAAGGTTTCGATATTTGCGAAGCGAACTGAGGTTCGATTTCGAAAAAAATCGATATTTTCGTACCGACCGAGGTTCGATTTCGAAAAATTCGTAACTTTTGACCACAGCGGAGTTTCGAATTCGAAAATTTCGAAGCTTTCACGGTTTCTAAAATTTCGAATTCGAATATTTCGAATATTTTTTTACTTCAGGTTCGATAAATTCGAAGATTTTGAAATTCTTTGTAAAAAAAATTCGAAGACTTCGAACGCTTCGAATTTTTATAGACATGAAGTTCGAAGAAATCGAAGATTTCGAATTTTTTTCTGCATAAAGTTCGAAAAGTTCGAAGGTTTCGATTCGTCCGTTTTTTTATCGTTCCCCATCTCAGGGTTTACAAGATGACGATTGATTACCAGCTCGCCTGCACTCTCTCACTGCTTACAAATCTCTTTTAACGCTAAATAAAAAAAAAAAAAAAAAACTTTCGAAGATTTTGAATTTTTTTCTAGTCCAAGTTTTGAAAGTTCGAAGTCCGATTTTCAAGTTTTTCCAGAGTTTCAGCTTCAAATAACGTTTTCACGACTCACTGGTTTTCACAAAATCAAGTTTAGAAAAGTTAGGGTGTGATATCTAGATTCTGCGAAGTTGGTCAGGCAATTAAATGAGACGACGAGTGTCCCGGACGTGCTGGAATATTTGCCAGTGCAGAATTGTGACCGCCAGCCACCCGGGGGGGGGGGGGGGGGGGTTCTTTAACCTGCATCACGCAGTAGTGATCACACGAACACACTGTTTTACGAGACTCATCCAGTTCGAAACGGCCAGGGACGAGCAGGAGGTTGAGGCTCAGAAAAACCTTGAAGCGACCTGGCAAACTACCTCGCCACCCCTTGCACGCTGGTAGTACTCCGATCCGGTGAAGTTTATAATTGTCCTGGAGGTTTATTTTCTGGAACGGAGGAATCGCCTCGCAAAAAGCACAAAAGCCGACACAACTCGAGGTCGAGGAGCGTTCAACCATACAAGTGGCGTCGGACGAGGAAAAACGGGGGGAAAGAGGGTAGCGGGGGGGGGGGGGGGGGGGGGGGGGGGGCTTCAGCTTCTTTCTTTTCCTTGCAGGTATTTCGGACTGTGAAAGAAAACAATACGGGGAAAGAGGGCATGGTCGAGCTTATTTTAATCTGAAATTATTTATGCATATGTATAGCTACTGTCGCTCTTCACTGCATAAAAGGTTGCGTAGATGGTCATTGTTAGAAACTCGTTGTCAGAAGGCACTGCTCGTCACATACTTAGTGGTTCGGAACTTCAAAGCTGTATTTTCGACCTAAACACCTGTGCCGATAATAACAAAAAAAAAAAAAAAAAAGAATAAATGCGGGAATAAAAAGCAGGAGAAAAAAAAAAAGAAACTATCAAGAATTCGTCGGAAGTGTTATAGTGTTGCATATTCAGAGGTTCAGAACTTCGAAACAAGTTTCTTTTACCAAAATGTGTACAGGCTAAAAGAAACACGTCCCAAAAACGTGAAGCGAAAAAAAAAATTTTTTTTTCTTTTAATGACGTGCTGAACTTGAACACTATTAGAAATCTTCTCCCATGAGTTAATTTATTCCTTAACGTGAAAAAACAATACATTTATTATTTTGTATTCTGCAGATGGCAATAATATGTACTGTCTGTGGTGTTAATTTAAATGCGATACCTCAAACAACTTAGACGAAAATAAATATCAAGTTTAGGTCATAATTGCATGCAGATACATGTTTGGACATTTCTTCGAAACTCACGTTGAATAACAATAATCACATCTTAAGACGGCACTTACCTAGGCTATACATAGATCATTCTTAAAAAAAGTATAACATATCTACCATAAGTAGCTCCGGCTGCAGCGTGCTTCAAATCTGGCACAAACGATAATCGTCAAAAACCCGTCGTCCTACCCGCCCCTTCGGGGATTTATTTCTTTAAACCTAAGCATGGCAGAACATTGAAATAAACGACATTGTCTTTCGTAAGGAACGCAGCACCGCGTGTAAAAGTTTGAGAAAAAAAAATTACGAATGTACCCCACTACTTGAAATCAAATGAAACCGTCCGCCGGTCTTTCGAAGTTCGACGAACGTCGAACTTTTACCCTAAAAGGTCGAAGTTCCACGAACTTCTGACTTTTCAGAAATCGAAAGTTCGAAACTTTTCGAATTCTCTTGATAAAGAAGTTCGAAAGTTCGATATTGATCGAATTTTTTGGTCATTCAAGTTCGAAAGTTCGACAAGCATCGAACCTTGCAGCGCAATAAGTTCGAAAGTTCGAAAAAGATCAAATTTTTTAGCGTAATAAGTTCGACGGTTCGAAAAGCGTCGAACTTCTTAGCTTAACAAGTTCGAAAATTCGACCTCCGTCGAATTTTACGATATACACAATTCGAAAAATCGAAATCTTTCGAACCTTTCGAACCGCTTGATTCGATCATCGAAACTTCGATTCGAAAAAAGTTCGCGGCATCCCTAGTATTCATCGGAGAGGGAACCGAGCCCATGAAAGCAGCCTTTGTATCCATCGAGGGGGAAGCTAATCCCCGAAAGTCGTATTTGTTTCCGTCGGTGGGGCAGAACTCTAATCTCCCTCTCGTGGCTTCCACAATGCTAAGTAAAAGTCTAAAGATAAAGCAAATATGTACAGAAAGGCAAGACCCTCCTCGCGCGTTGTCCGCGACGTCACGGAAACCGTGGGACGCTATTGCATGCAAAGGTGGCGAAAGGATATCTGATTCCCTTTGAGGGGCATTTGCCGCGCCCTTTTTAACCTGTAACTGACTACATCTTTGCGTTTCTTTTCCTGCTCACGTTTAAATATTACAGAATGTCTTAAAGGGGCACTCAAGTGCTTTTTGGAGAAGCTTGTTTTTGGAAGCATATTGTTTGTTGGGCTTCAGTCAATAAAAATGACCAGTTCTAAATGGCAAGGCGCCCTAGTAAACTCACAGCAATAGAAATACACAGG
Source organism: Ixodes scapularis (assembly GCF_016920785.2). NCBI lineage: Eukaryota > Metazoa > Arthropoda > Arachnida > Ixodida > Ixodidae > Ixodes > Ixodes scapularis. Next base: position 76,343,466 of record NW_024609837.1, read on the forward strand.
CACTATATCCTCTTGCGGGGTCCATCCCGTGTCTCCACCACCTCCATAGAATTCGACCAATAGAAATAGCGAACTGCGAAAAGATTGCTAAAGTTATTATTATTGCTCTTTTTAGACACATGCACATTATATTTTGACAACAACGTCAAATCTTTGGCTGTAGGTGACGTAATACAGCTATTATTGTTTGAAAAAGAGCGAACTACGTTTTCTCCTCGCCTTGTTACGCGGGAGTGATGTGCCCACGCGGCGACGCGGCTCCGTCGTGGAAAGCGCGTGGCTCGCAGCTTATCTCGCCGCGAGAACGATAAGGAAGAGGATCTTGAAAAAACGTGCTTTTTCTCAAAGGTTATGGGAAACTCTCAAAGTGCCTTGGATTCGCCTCAATGGCTCGTAGCATCCACAGCAGTCGGTTGTTAGGTGACACGGAGTATAGCAGTAAGTGCTCAAAGGCGCCAAGAAGACGGCAGCCAATGAAAACTCCCAATGTTCTCGCTGAAACATGAAAATCGATAATGACATTGAACTGGACAAAAATAAGTTGTCATCTGGTTCTAACGCCTAACATTACATTTGGGTGAAGAACGACTGCTGGGCAATGCATTGTTTAGCGCTTTTATTTTTTTAAAGGGAGGGGTACCGAAACCCGAAGTAGGTGTCGCTGGCAAAGTGACCTCTAATTGCCTTGACCATGCAGGAGGGCAGTGGTCGCCTGTTCTTCTGTCCAAGTCTCCGCCACAGCCAAAGCACACACTGCCTATAGGCAGCGAACCGGAAGCGCCTGAAACAATGTCCACATTTATTGAATGTAAGGAACACCCACCAGTCATACACCTGAGGCAATGACCAGACTAATCAGATGTAATAAGCAATATTCGCTACTCTGAAATCTACACCCCCCTTGTGATTGTTTCCCCGGAAAAACCATCATATATTATGGTTTTCTTTTATGTTTCCTTTCGCCGTGCATGTGATGTATTTGCAAACAAACAAATGATCGGCACAACTAACTATACACCAACTCATGTTTATAAACAAACTGGAGCGCCCCTAGCAGACGCCACCGGCGCCGCGCATTCGCAATGGAGTGTGGGCAAGAAGCTCGCCTTTGCCCATAAACAAACCATTGAAATGCGATGTTGCCGGCGTCTGTGTGACTCCCCTTGTATTTTTTTGCGTTTGAATAGTTGACTACGTTTTCCTTGCAATGTCTGACTTCTTGAGCAGCCTCAAGAACCGACGAGAGACAGTAGTCCAACTCTGACTCCATGTCAGTCTATAAAGCCACGTAACATCTATTCTCCCGGCACCCAGAAGAATAATTTCCCCGAAATTCAACCGGCAGTTGACTCCTATTGGACCATTGACTGTCGCCAAGGGAAAGCGGAGGCGAAGAGCGGGGGGTTAACACTGGCCCGTGGGATACACGCGCGATAAAGTGTCCATACAGCGTGCAATTCGCGTAACGAGTGTCGATGAAACGTCAGCGTCGACAATACGTGTCCAGGAAAAGTTGTCCATGAAACGTGTTTCCATGAGATGTTGGAAGAACAAGAAAATCAGCATTCTACCGGCACTTGTATGATTTCAGACAACCAATGGGAGGCGATCGTCGGTAGAATTTCGAGAAATTATTCTCCCAGCTGCCGGGAGAATAGACGCTGTCATAAAGCTACCCGTCCTTATCCTTGGCCCGCGGCTTGGGAGGCATGGGCATGGAACCAAAAACGCACGGCAAACAAGAAAAAAGCAGACACGCAAAGCGAAAAACATTCAAAAGCAGTTGAACGCTAGTGATGATTTCTATTCAAAGCTATCACGCCGCTTCAATGCGTATACGCAAGAAAAACGGGGGCCGAGGCAGAACAGCAAGTTTCGCGACCGGTAACACGAAGTTGTACTCCCTCGTTCGAGGTTGCCCCGATGTTTCTTTCACCATAGTGGCGCATGTTCAACAAGGCCAGCTGTAGCACACTTGGATCGAGGCACAGCCCCTCGAAATCCGGGTGGCTTGTCACGCAGCTCTGCCGGCCCTGCTGCTTGCGAACGGCGGCCGGGTAGTCACGGCAGCAGACACACTCTGCGACGGTTTCCATCGGCACGCAGCAACTGCATTGGCACCTTAAAACAGAAAACCAGCATCAGCTATACATATGAGAGGTATAATAAACAGCTCATCACCTACCAGTTGGTGTTCCCAAGCCGCTGGGTTGCGTCGTCGGTTTCGTCGTCTTCCTCCGGTGTCGACATTGAGCATCGCGAACTGTCGTCCGAGTCCGTCGCGTTCGAGGCATCGGCGTCGCGCGTAGGAGTGGCGTCGTAGGAGATTGAGCTGATATCTGCCGTCCGCCGAAGACTTTCCACCTCCAACGGTGTTAGATTTGGCAGGTCCATCTCCGCACGACGCAAGACCCGAAGTAAACAAAATGAGTCCCAACGAGAATCCATCAAATACGCGCACATTCGGAAGATCACTCCGCGGGTTCGAAGGATCAATCCGCCGGGAAGCCGTCACTCGTGATTGGATGGCGCACGCCCTTCCCTGCTGCCTTCCCGTCCGACAGCGCCCCTGACGGCGTGCGCCTAGGCGCAGAACAGCGATCTTTGATTGGATTTTTAATAGGGAAATCGGCCGCTCTTGAATGTAATTTTGGGATTTCTAGGATGCTTAGAGCCCGCAGATTGAGTTATGACAATAAATAGACGATCTCAGAATCCACTTGAGTGCCCCTTTAAAGTTAAGATTTCTTTGACTGTAATTTCAGAACACAATTCAATTACTTAGGAGCAATGCATGCAATTACACTGCGTACCAGCATCCAGTTACTACCACCATGGAAGAGAAAGATAGGGAAAGCAGCTTTGTACGTATTTTGAGTGACGGGTTAATCTTGTATAATCTTCTAGAGGGAGAATAGCGACGTCTGGGAAAGTCTGGTGCACGCAAAAACGAGAATCCGTTTGAGAAAGGAGATCCCACTTCCCTCTTATTTCTTGGCGACCGGAGAGCTGACGGAAGGACGTCAGGTGCAAGGCATATACAGAGTGTTTCACAAAAGCAAGGCAAATCCGATATCGTGAAAACTGCGCGTGGCACAAAAAAAAATTAAAAGGCTGGTGTCGTTTTGGTCCTAGCTTAGCCTATTTAGAAAAAATATGAAATTTTGGGATAATTAAGCAATTAATTATTTTCGCGCATTTTTTAATATTGAGTTTGAGGTCATGGTTTCATTTAAAAATTTGCTGAGCATCTTCGAAAAACACTAAATAAATAAATGGAGTGCGATGCATTTTGCCGCTATCTAAAAACAGCACCACTTCGCCGGGTTCGTAGGTTTCGGTTTCCAATCGGAGTGCTTCCCGGTATCAACGGTACCGCGCCCCATGGAGAAATATTGCAACCATCATCTGCTTCGCTGTCCTCGCGCAGCGCAGCAGAGGCAGGTTGCGCTATTTCTCCACGGGGCATGGTGCCCTTGATGCCGAGAAGCGCTCCTATTGTAAACCGGAACTTAAAAACCGTCGAAGTTGTGCTGTTTTTCAGAAAGCTGTAAAATGCAGCGCGAACCTTCTATCGCACTCCATTTCTTTTTTTATTTAGTGTTCTTCGATGATGATGAGCAAGTTTCCAAATAAAGCCATGTCCTTAAACTCAATATTAAAAAAAAATTAGGCGAAAATATTTGGCAATCTATTTATCCCGAAGTTTAATAATTTTCTTCAATAAGCCCTTGACTAGGACCAAAACGACACAATCGTTTTTTTTTATGCGATGCGTAGTTTTTGCAGTATCGAATTTGTCCAACTTTCGTGAAACACCCTATATACGTACCGCTATCAACTTTCTGTAAAGCGTGGACCAACGCATAAACACATTTTATGTGGTGAAGCCACTCGATGTTTGCGCAGAAGAGTCAAGCGCATTATGCAACGATGCCGATCTTAAAACACGGTTGTCTTTTAAAAGGATACTTCAACAAAATTTGAAATATACCCGTTGTATTGAGAAATAGGTTAAATATGACCCACAATATCCAAAAATGGCAATCGCACGTTTCTCATTTGAGCCTGGCGGCTGTATCTTTCGTTATAAACGGCTCACTCTGGCGAGCGCTCGAAGAGCAACTAGCGGAGACTACGTGACATCTGCCGCAATCGCGACGTAGTTCGCCTCTGGACGAGCAAAGCTGCGGAGAGGCTGACGTCGTGGGGATGTCCAAATTTTTCCAGCCACCGAAGCGGCTGCTTTTGTACGAATTTCGAGTGACGGGTTACCGTATTTACTCGAGTAATAGCAGCACTATTTATGAATGCGTCCCTTGCGTCCGCTTTCCCACAGAACAAATATACAGTCATTCATTGCGTTGCGCATAAATACCATAGCGAATAACCAGATCAAAAACCCGATTGTTCATACAAATGCAATCTTGACAGATGGTATCTTTGCACGAAGACTTTATCGCTGTCCTGTCAACAGCTGGAATCATGCCGTCGATCGCGGTGATTGGCAATCTGCGTGCTCCGCGGAAAAGCGAACCCCCTGGTTTTCTTCATAAACAGTGCGGATATTACTAGAGTAAATGCGGTAATCTTCTATAATCTTCTAGAGGGATAATGGAGACTTCTGTGTCACTCAAAAGAGATTCTCGGAATGTGAGGAGTTCTTTCTTCCCCTCTTCTCTCGTGGTGGCCGTAGGCGAGAGAGTTAGCGTCACTACCTGTCAAGGTTCCCAGACGGGCATTACAAACGAGGCGTTAAAGGTGCCCTCCGGAGCTTTCTGCGATCGTCTGTTTATGTTGTTATATTGCGTAGTAGGTGCAAGTTAATATGTATACAAAGTTTTAGAGTACAAAACCGTTTATTAAGTAAATGGCAGTAGAAATATATCGTTACTATTTTCTCTTGAAAGACAATCGCCCATTCCCTGGCCATCGCTAAAACTTGACCAATGGAAATGCTGCATCTCGCGGTGAATGCGAACGTTATTATTGCAATACTTTTTAAGCTTGTTGTAAATTAGAGTTTGAGAAAAACGTAAACTGATTGTGGTGCGGGAAACATAGTTTGCAATTATCGTTCCAAAGCCAGCGAACTATGTTTTCTCCCCGCAAGCTTGTTGCTAGGGGGTGATGCGTCGGCGCGTCGGGTCGTCTGCTTCCCGGGGCGTGTGCAAGCGTGCGTTTGCGACACACGTGTTCCTTCTTCCCGTGGATCCCGACTCCGAAGCCAGCTTTGCGATCCTTCCACGTGAATGAGTCAAACTTTTCCTTGTCATCTGTGGAATGCGACTGCGTATTGCAGTAGTTTCTTTTATCCTTTGAGTGAGCGATTTCCCTGAAATGCCGAACGTTTGTTTCGTCAAGACGTGCCGCCATCAAACTGGGAAGAACGTTCGCAAGGGCTTGCGATTCTTCTCTTTGCCGGAGAAAGAACCACGAAGGACTGCGTGGTTACGCTGCGCCGGGCGAGGGCACGACATCGAGAACCTGCCTCTCATTCCCCGTTTTTGTGCCGAACATTTCGAGCCGACTGCTTTCCGAAAGGACGACCTGCGTCGTTCCCGTCTTCGATCAGATGCTGTGCCGACGCTTCTGCTTCCCGTCGCCGATGAGACCGACGATCCTACCCCAAAGCGCCAAAAAGTCGTGGTGAGTTTTTCGATGGCTCAAATATTTTTGGGAGTGTCACGAACATGGCATTCTGCGTTGCGCAGTGCGGCTGCTTCTGGTATCTATATTCTGAACTAAGAACTGAGGAGGCATTTGTGTAACATGGGAATCCACATGGCATTCGTCAAGTCGATCAGTGGTGCCTAATGTTCCGGACTAGCGGTTCGAGAGCTTATCGCGCGAATGGTGCGGTGCATGGGGTTTTCATTTTCGGGTTTTATATTTTTCAAAAATCGGGGGGGTAAAAATCGGGCGCTATTTTTCCGGGCGATAATCGGGAAGAAATCGGGTTTTTCCAGAAACCATTCCGAAATTCGGATTTTTTTTCGGGATTTCTTTATCAATTACAAATACGTGCAATGTGTTATTTACATGAACAAAAGTAAACAAAATATATTATATAGGCATAGGATATGTTTCTACCTTCTGATCGGCGCTGAAGTGAATCTTTGCGGAGGTCACGCAAATCGAAGAAAATTGTAACCATCAACTGATGACCAAGGAATTAAACAGATCCAGAATGGTTCATATTTTCTATCAAGTCAGGTGATTTCAACACTGCTTTTCGGGGAGAAATCGGGTTTAACCCGATTTTCATCAGAACTATTCGGGGGAGAAAAATGAGGTATTATCGGGTTTTACCCGAAAACGAAGAACCCTATCAGCATGCACCATCTGCAGGATCGAACTCATTTGTAAAAAGAAAACACGAACAAATAAGATAAAAGGACAGAATCATAAATCGCCTCTAATGGTACCACCATCACCACCCCCCTCTGCTATTGACCCACCCAAAGTCAATACATGTTTTCCCAGCTTGTTTACAGACAGGAACCCTTTCGTATCAGCTTAGCAAAGTTCCAAGTGTCCGTGACTACTAACAAGCAGGTTTTCTTTTATATCTACTCTTGTGAGCAAACTCAGTTTTTTTTTTTTCTTCTCACAATCCTGCACCCACGATTGCGTGCAAACCCGCGTTTGCAAATTTGTATGCACATAGCAAATGCACGCCATGATTTTGTTGCTTGGTGGCACTTCTGGACACTGAGAACTCATGGCAGTTGCTGTATGTTTCCCACTTGCGGCTATAAGTGCTCGTTGGTTGCATTTCCTTCAGTGGTTGGTAAATACATGTCAAGCTGCAGCTTTACGTATGTATGTAATGTGACATCATATCGCGACATGAACATTTATTGTTGCTGAGCTAGAGACTGAAAATATAGATGGTAATGTAAGTTATAAAAACAAATATAAAGAGTGAGGCATCCCTTAGATTTGTATTACAGTGAGAGCTTTGGTTGAGTGCATGAAATTCTAAGCTATGGAAAGGCTACAAAACAATTCATGGATGTTTGCCATCAGCTAAAAAACTAGGCATCAAGGATGTTTGCCGCGGTGACGGCATTGTGTGGAGTGCTCGAGTTGCACCCTTTAATTTTAAAAATATGAAATGTGTAATAAACAGTGCCCTTTGCAGACTCAGGCCTCGGCAACTGGACTGCCTGCACCCTGCGAGGCAGAAATGACCCTCAGGGACTGTACTGCTGAAACAAACATCCCTGCAGTGGTGCCACCTGTCCCTGTCGCAGACGTGCCTGCACAGTCGCATCCACCCGAGTCTGCCTTCTCCACTTGTAGCAGTGGGGTGCCATATGAATGCACATCTCCTGTTCCCAGCAACATGCCAGACTCTGACGCAACCTACTCTCCGTCTCACAGCGAGGATTACGAGAGGTAAGTTGTGCATATAAACACATAGAATCTGTAAAGAATGCTTCACATGATCCCATTTCAGAATCGAGCATGGTGCATCAGCTCCACCACCACCACCAGAAGAAGAGCGCCAGTTTCTGGTGTTCGAGAGCTGCCTAAGGGAGCTTTTCAAGACGTGCCAAGAGTGCTCAAGACTGTGCCAAACAACGATCGAAACTACCGGCACACTGATCACAGTCTACAGCATCTGCCCTGTGGAGCACGTGCGCACATGGAAAAGCCAGCCCATCGTCAACGGCAGACCAGCAGGGAACATACTGCTGACCAGCCACCTGGTCTTCTCTGGAGTGAAGATTGCCCCTACGCTGCGGATGCTACGCCATATGAACGTGCAGGTCATCTCCGACTGGAGCTTCTACGAGCATCGGAAGGCCTTCGCTTTACCTGCAATCCACAAGGTGAGCAATATTCCGGGACACTGCAACTGCATTTTTTTCCCATATACCCAATTTTCCAATGAGGTACAAAACTGGAGCCCCAGTCACACTTCGGTTAAATGAATAAATATCTTCTTGTAGTATGCCACTTCAATGGTATAGTGCTAAGAGATAAAATTTTATACATCATGTTACATATGTGCCATGGGCTACTAAATCCACGATACTTTAATTTATTTCTGCTATGTGTAGTATCCTGGGGCAGTTCCCTGTCTGGCATTGGGTTGAGTGAGTCAGGTTCCCCGTGAGAGTCAAGAGACAGAGGGTGGTTGTCAGAATGGAAAAGGGTAGGGCAGCTTCGAGGTAACGGGCGGCCTGCTGCCTCTTTTATGAAATACACAAACATAAAAACACAAATCACAACCTAGCACAATCTAAGTCACATTCAAACTCGCTGCATTGTGCTTTCCTTTTTCTTTCACTCAGTCATTCATTCTACAACACTACACTATGCATACATAAACAGATGGGACTATTGTAGTATGTTCCATGCCTTTCTAAAGCAATATTTATCTGCATGAACAGGTCTGGCTGCAAGAGCAACAAGAACTTCTCAACGAGTTGCAGAACAAAGAGGTGGACATCTCTGCTGACGGGAGATTTGACTCCCCTGGGTTCTGTGCCAAGTACCTGACGTACACAGTCCACGTCGAGCAAATCAACAAGATTCTACACTCTGTCCAGGTCCAGCTAAAAGAGGCAAGTAGTCGAATTTACGTGAACCAGTTGCAACAATCTCATAATCTTTCTCTTGTGTTATGTCATCAGTTACTTCACTGCTATGCACTATTTTGGTAAAATATTCATTTCACACCTTTTTTTAGTCTGAACAGGCCATGGCCAGTGTCAACATGGAGAAGGAGGGCCTCCTCAAGCAGCTGCAATTCTTCAAGGAGAAAGGTATGTTCATGCTTAGTTCATGTATATCACTACCCGGCGGCCTTTCAGGCACTCTGTTCAAATTGGCATAATCACTTATTCTTTTGCTATCTTCGGAAACCTAATGGTGCAGGTATCAAGATCCGATCGTTGGTGACTGACCGTCACCCTGCCACACGAAAGCACATGAAGACGCACGAACCCGGGATTGACCACTTCTTTGACATATGGCACATCTCCAAAAGTAAGCAATCCTAACAGGCCATTCGTGTAGCCTTTATTTTCCAGCGATCACGCTGCAGGTTTCCCTGACACGACTCTGAATTTTAGGTGTGAAAAAGAAGCTGACAGCAGCAAGCAAACGGGCTGGATGCCAAGACCTGCAAATCTGGATCCAGACAGCTACAAACCATATGTACTGGTCAGCAAGGGCTGCAGGAGGCGACGAGAAGCTGCTCATCGACATCTGGCTCAGCATGCACAACCATGTCATCAACAAACACTCGGGGCACGAAGGAACCTATGGAAGGTGCCTCCATGGTGACATGCCAGAGCCAACACGACCATGGATGGATCCCAGTATGTTTTTGTTCTTCCAAATGAAGGTGGTTTTTCTAAAACTTGTATCATCCTCAGACTCGCAGGCCTACAACCAATTCAAGAGCATCACTGGCAACAAACTGCTCCTGAAGGACCTTGCACAGATGTCTCCACATGGCCAGACATATGCTTTGGAGGCGTTCCACAGCGTCCTGATAGACTTCGCCCCGAAGTCCCAGGCTTTCAGCCCAGAAGGCATGCTTGCAAAGTAAGTCAACCAATTTACAATCACATTTCCTTTGTTTGGACACTTTCATCCAGTCCATTGGTTACAATGCGACAAACCTGACAGTCTCTTCCTAATGATCAGATAATGGAATTGGATTGATGCCAGAATAACCACTCTTTGTAAGTGGCACACTTTACCATCACTGAAATGTAACCATCTTGCAGGACTCGACTTGCAATCCTCCATTTCAACGAAAACTCAAACCGCTGCCAAGCCGTCACACGAGAGGGCAAGCCACGTTGGTCGGTCGTAACATCAAAAGCACGAAAGGGCCACCACACAGCACGACCAGAGATTACGGATCCCACTTACAGTGAGTATAACACTAACTGCAGTGTGAATGCCTTGTCCAGAGAGCCTAGGAATGTTATCATGCAAAGGTTTGAATTCTAGAGTATGTTGGAAAGCTCATCAAGGAGGCAATGGACAGCAGCAAACAGTGGCGGTCCCTGGCTGCTGCATCGAGGGCCAACACCGTCGTCTTCCCGGCACCGATGACTGCAGCCTACACAAGGCCTCCAAAAGAGGAACTCGTGGCAGCACGAATGTCCAGGTTCGGCCACAGTCCCCAGTAACGGCATCAAATCCCTGGTCGGGACTTCCATGCTGCCGCAGGTAAGCACACAGGACCTTGGTCCTAATCAGGGTGCAGGATAAGCAGGTGGGGAAACGGCCCATAGAAGCCTACCGCAGCGCCGTGACCGGATTGTGTACTCGTCTGCTTGCGGGTACCCCCGATTTGCAACAGATGGCGCTGCGGCGAGAGGAAAAAAATCGGAATCGGATTTGCATGGAACTTTATGGGAGAGTGCGCAAAATAAACAGAGAGCACGACAGTCTTTATTGAAAATCCACGAGAAACCATCTCCGTCAGTTTAGCCAGTCGCCCACCTGGAGTGAGAGTTTGCGGTGCTCCACATCGATGGCGCCACAGAAAAAAAGAAAACCGAGGGGTACACAATCCGGTCGCTCATTTGGCTCTCGTTTCCCCACCTGTCTATCTTACACCCTGGTCCTAATACAGCCTTGCATGGTAAGCAACCGCTTTGTTTTGCAGGACGTACGGCGAATGCAAGCAGACAGACCCAAGAGAAAACAGCCGAGCTGCAAAATGGTTCACCATTTTCCATTAGGACACCCTGACCGACAGTAAGGAGGAAGTTAGATCTGTCTGCAATCATTTTTCACAGAAATGCAGATCTCTCCTCATGAGAATGTTCCATTTTAGGGCCTAATCAAGCTGGTCATGGCATGCCTATCTCGAAACAGGGCAAGGAACTTTAGCCGGTGGCAATGTCGGAGTCACAGAAAAGTCACCAAACAGCGAGACTCAAGGCTACAGCTCAACTTGCGGTGAGGACGACACTAACTTCAGTGTGAACGCCCATCTAGCCCAACTTGGAATGTCTAGGAATGTAATTATGCAACCGTCTGAATTGTCACTGTAGGTTGGAAAGTCTGTCAACGAGGCGGACAGCAGCAGGGAGCAAAGACCTGGTTGGATCTTTCATGCTGCCAGTGGTAAGCACACAGGAGCCTCGTCCTAATGAAAACTACCATGGTAGGCAATAACCGCTTTGTTTTGCAGAACATACGGCGAATGCAAGCAGACAGACCCAAGAGAAAACAGCCGAGCTGCAAAATGGATCATCGTTTTCCGTTAGGACACCCTGACCGACAGTAAGGAGGACATTAGATATGTCTGCAATCATTTTTCACAGAAATACAGATCTCTCCTCATGAGAATGTTCCATTTTAGGGCCTAATCAAGCTGGTCATGGCATGCCTATCTCAAAAGAGGGCAAGGAACTTTAGCCGGTGGCAATGTCGGACTCACAGAAAAGTCACCAAACAGCGAGACTCAAGGCTACAGCTCAACTTGCGGTGAGGACGACACTAACTTCAGTGTGAACGCCCATCTAGCCCAACTTGGAATGTCTAGGAATGTAATTATGCAAGTCTGAATTTTCACTGTTGGCTGGAAAGTCTGTCAACGAGGTGGACAGCAGCAGGAAGCAAAGACCTGGTTCTATCTTTCATGCTGCCAGTGGTAAGCACACAGGAGCCTCGTCCTAATGAAAACTACCATGGTAGGCAATAACCGCTTTGTTTTGCAGAACGTACGGCGAATGCAAGCAGACAGACCCAAGAGAAAACAGCCGAGCTGCAAAATAGATCATTGTTTTCCGTTAGGACACCCTGACCGACAGTAAGGAGGACATTAGATCTGTCTGCAATCATTTTTCACAGAAATGCAGATCTCCTCTATTGATAATGCTTGATTTTAGGGCCACGATCAAGCGTAATGGAGAGATGCAAGCATTGGCACCTGCCCTCTCAAGCCGGATTTTTCAAGCCCAGCATGGTGCACCTCTATTGTTGGCACATCAGTGCCAACAGTAGAGGCATTAGGAGATGAGGACAGGCCAGTGCTATAATTCTTCCCAGTATATTAGCTGTAATTAGGGTTCTGCGTTCTCAGATAAACCTGATAAACTCCAAAAAACACTAGCCGTTAAAATTTTGCTGATTCACATTCATTTGAAAAACTCAATTTTTCGGTCCCCCACCAGTCTTTATATTTCCCGGAATCTTCGAACAATTTTTGCAATTCTCCTCTTATTGCAGTGTCAACTTCCGTTGCCATGTAGCCCCTTATAATAAAAATGAGGTAGGCCCTCTACGACAGTAGATGAATACGGCGCTCTCATATGAAAATACTGCTTTACTAAATTCACAAAGTGCTGTTTTCTACCTTTCATTTGCCTCATCGAAAATGCCGAAAGACTCCGAACTTTGCGTACATAAATGGAAGCTCCAAATTGATGGTTCAAAAAAACAAAAAAAAAAAACACCCTCTAATTTTGCTAAAAAAAAAAATTAAATTCAAGAACGCAGGATCCTAGCTATAATTTGTGCAAGCTTTCAAGATCGAGGAAATCGGTGACCGTATTGTCATATTCATTGTGGGCACACCACAATGAAGGCGGATCAAGTGCTATTTTGAATAGCATGTAGTTCTGCACCAGAGATCCCATCCCCAGTTCACAAGCTTAGCCCATCGCAGCAGTTTTAGAAAATTGAAGTATTTTCGGAACCCAACCGACACTTTTCTGAAGACTGTAACACAATGCCTTATCCATCTTTCTTTTCATGTGCTGATGAGCGGACATGCTGTGGAGACTGCACCGAGGCGGGGCAGTCCGCCCGTGTTTCCAATAAATGGGGTTTTCATCCAGGAGGTAGGCTGGTAATGCAGCAATAACATAAGTGGGGTGGTTGCATATAACACTGGAAATATTAACAGAAGTTTTTTATGGCAATTTAAAAACAGTGCTGCATTTTCCAGTCTACACCACGGTTTTCCCCCCGTCTGCAACATTTGTCTTCTGTCATTATTGACCTGCTTGCAAATAAGTGAGGCACATTCGCTAACCTTACGATTGAAATAAACTGCATTAATTTTCCAACAACTTGACTTCTCGGTACCAGAACCTGGAAGGTGTAGAAATTTGCATGACCAAAAGGAAATAATTTCATAATTGAAAACAAGTGATGCCGATGGTAGTACTAATTTTGTGATCCCCTGGATGATTTCTGCATTGTGAGGTCAATACATGGGTCGATGTAACTAGAATACTGCACTATGCCTAACTAAAAACCCGACCGAAATTGTGCCATTTCCTCAAAGTATTTGCATGATGTGAGGGTATACTTGCCAATTATAACGACAATATAAACTAACAATCGTAGTATTCACCGAAATATATAAGCAGATCCTATTTACCACCGGGAGGAAAAATCCAGGGTAACTGGGCTGTGGAGGCATAGAATATTCCATGCAGGGGATCTATTGTGCATGCTCAAAAAGCATTCCACAGCCAAGTAAAAAAAGGATTTCGCAGAAGGCTTGGACTGGAAAAGTCTATACTAGAGCACATGTTGAGAGTACAGTAATGAAATGTAGGTTGGCAATGAATTCTAAATAAAAAAAGTAATACAATTTACAGCATGCCTATAGTCGGTGACAGGTCAAGAACGAAGTGGAAGCTCCTCCCACCTCTTTCCACTTTAGTAGAGCGAATGCTGGAGAGGAGGCGACCTCCTCTCCGTCGTTCGCTGCATTGAAGTGGACTATAGTCACCCAAGCAGAACGTCATTTGTTTGTCATGTTAGCCACGTCGTCATCCAGACCCTCGGAACAATCGACCACGTCCCTCTGAAAACTGCAGCAATCGCAATTCGCCTTTCTTCGCCTCATCGCACCGGCACGCTCAGACGGCTGATGTAGGGAAGCATCTTGTAGCTTCATGCAGTCAGATTTTTCCATGTTATATGCAGTTTTTCCATTTGAAAGAACAGATCCAGAAGAAAGTAGAAGTACACTGCACAACACTGTTAGTGCGAACATGACATCGGTGCTTTTTCTATCTTTACTTTAAAATGGTATTAGTGGGTGCCAAATTTTACTGCTTAGGTTAGTGTTCCAAATGAGCACTTCTCACGCCCTAGTAGTTTTGATGACAGCCTTTGGATTCTAGGAGGAAAATGAAGCAATCCGGTCGTGCGACTCAAATCAAATTTGGGGGTTTTACGTGCCAAACCAACGACGGGCATCTGGCACGCCCCAGCGGAGGACCGAGGATTAATTTCGACCACCTGGGGATCTTTTGACGTGCAATCGAAAGCTCGATTACCAAGCTGCCTTCTCCGCAATATACCTCCATCAGATTGCAGGCACCTCGGCCGGGATTCGAACCCGCCACATGGGGATCCGTAGGCCGGCACTCTCGCCTCAGAGCCACCGAGGCGGCTTCGTCGTGTGACTGAATGTGACGTAGGTGCACTGGCTTTGGTTTGACTACGATCATGTGATCATAGTTATGGTCACGTGATATCGTAGATAATAGGTCACGTGATTTAGAGGATTCCGTTCATGGCTACGAGCGACTTCACACACATGCAGGGAGGGTGAAGAGACAAGGGAAGGGGGTTGCGTGGTCTCTAGGTCAACGCAATTTATTCTGCATCCTTGTAGCCCGCATACACGTCAGCAGGGTACCTGCCCCTAATTGTCTTGACCACACAGGATGGCAGGGGCCGCCTATTCTTCTTTCCCAAGCGGCTCCACAGCCACAGGGCACACTGCCTGTAGGCTGCAAATCTGTAGTGCCTGGAACAATGACAGAGATTGGATGTAAGAAGCAAAGCCTATCACTCTGTTGGCAAATTCTACACTTGTTTTCATTTCTCTAGGCATGTAATCATACTCTGCTTTTCTGTTACGTCCACTCCAGCTATCACATAGCAGAATCCCTATTTGGCAGTCCATGTCGGATGGGCTAGACATGGAAGCCAAATTGAAGTGAACTGCTGTAGATTCATTCTAAATGCTCCAGAGTTTAAAAAAAAAAAAAAAAACTATAGGCCTTGGTTCTCCTAACGCACCTCCAACTCCAATCGACACAACAACCAGTTATACACCGGAATTAACAAGGAAGGAATATCTGTTGCGTGGTCATGATACATAAAATAAGTTCACAGGGTCCCAGTTCACAATTGTAGATAATATCTGTCATTGGTGTTGGTGACGAATATTGCATCGCTGTGTTTTGGGAAGGACACATGAAAATTATGTGCACTGGCCAGAGGGAATGGGAGCCATTCATCCAGAACAGTGGAAAGCTCCCCATATGATGTTGTTTAATTTGGGACAAAACAGTGCAGTTCGTAAGCCTGTAAAGCAGTGGTGTGCAAATATTGGTTTGAATCAAATAGTGCACTGTCGTTTCTAGCATCAACAGCGCAAAAAGAGCCGGTTGCATCGGCTTCCCTTTGCAGCGCAAAGGTTATGGCAAACATACTATTCAATTTGAACCAATATTCGCACACACCTACTGCAAAGGTTTCCTGCACACAAGTGCCAGGGAATGTGAACTCATCAGAGAACGTCCCAATTTAACATTGTCTAAAGTGCTGCTGGCACTGCCGAAGCTTGGCATTGGTACTGGTGATTAGGGATTTGAGAATAGCAGCCTGGCCATGAGTGTTCTATGAAGCTCGCACAGAACAGTTTTGGTGTAAACATACGAGCTGAAGTGCTCATGCAATACTGGAGTGGCTCCAGCAGTTGTGATTTCATGTCTCTCCGACACAATCCGTGTCAATATCCGAACATGTCATTCTGACAGCTTCCATTTGCCATGACAGCTGCTACCACCCCCATGTGTTTATTGGTCCTGAATACCTTAGGGCTCAGGGCACCGCAATCATTTGCTATTTGGTCATATACGCATCTGCAAGACACATATATCAACATTTTTTCCCGTTTTAGACTGCGATATGTCTTCCATTATGCTGTGTTGATTTAGAGGTGACACTACTATCATCAGAGTAGTGGGGATACATATGAGCACCCCCAGGCCTCCCCATTCTTGCACGAGAAACTTTGAATTTCAGTGTTTATTTCAATGAATAGCGTTGTTAGAAAAATATTTCAACGAAAAATGATGCGATACTGTTTGGTGACCTATTCCAATCTCGAATCCTTTCTGTCATACTCACCCATGTGGGCACTGCAACATCATCCGTTAAAAAAAAAGCATGGATCTCGACGACGACAGCCTGCTTCTGAATAAGCTGTCCAGACATGGCACTCCTAAAAAACTATCCCAGCATAGCGTGCAAAGAATGCCACACCAGCGGTGCAAGTGTTGCTGGCACCACAAGGAACATGTCGAGATGATCATCCACCGGCTTCAGGGTGTCTGGTATCTGCATCCAAAAATAGTGTAAATCAAGACCCAGACACCCAATAATTATCACCCCACCTTGAGATTTTGGCTTTTCAACTAGATCAGGGGATTAAGGGATCGAAGCTAGGAAGGATTGGAGGGCAGGACGCCTTGACATGTCTCTGACTGGGGTGTTTACTGCCCTATATACCTCCCATGGACCAAAAGCCGTCCCAAAGTGGCAACAAAATATGTTACGGGAGCCAAAGTGTCATGCTGTCAGATGCCGGCAAAGTTACGACAGAGAAAACGAGCAGATGCAAGTGTGGCTGTTGTGGCGTCCCCCCTTGTGACAATCAAGTGAGCACAAACTATTGTGCAGCTCTTGGCACAGCAAATTAGGCAGCTGCCATACGCACATGGACTCTTCTGGCACCGCCAAAATTCTTGACGTGGCAGATTTTTATAAAAAAAGTAAGCAAACGTAAAACAACGCATTGCAAGCGTCCCGGCTGGTGCCTTTGTTGCAATGATGTTCACATGCACGTAAGGGCAACTTCGGCAGGCTTGCAGTTACACGTGCTTCGTCGCGCGGGCGGAGACAACGGCTGTTCGACCGAAACCGAAACCATGCCACTCCGCGCTCCGTCGCCAACTGCATGGTTCCCAAAATAGTATGCAAAATGTAACTGTCCAGCATACGACAATAAACAGTCCAGCGACTTGTGCTTGCCAGGCCGGCAGGCGAGGTACAGGCTAAACACACAGAAAAAAAGAACCTGAGCGTATCGATGCAAGACACTGCGAATCAAGGTCAAAAAAGTTCTTGGAGCACTTCGTGCAACGACTGAACTCGAGACAAACAAGCACGCTGTGCGGGTTCAGCGTGCAGACATTGCCTTCTTTGCTTTAGCTCACTTCTCTTCACCAACTTTCTTTAGCGGCAGATTTTTCACGTACCGGGGTCCCTCTCGAAAGAAAGCCCACCAGGAAAAACCTAAGTAATCAAAACTTTGCCAAGCAGTCATTGAGTTAGAGAGGGATTTTTATAGCAGCGTATGATTTAAACAAGAGCAGGAATGTCGATGCGTTTCAGTTTAGTAAGCGCCATATCTGCAGCGACGTGGGGACGGCAACACACGACGTCGCGCGAGCGCTTCAGCTCAAAAAGTAACTCCCGCCGCGCAAAAACGTGGTTTTGTCTCACAGCATGACGGCATGTTTGGCACCCGATACACTAACGTCTGAGAGTCCGCACACGCCCGTGTCTACCGCTAAAAAAAAAAAAAGACGCGAGACGAGATTCCTGAGACGACGAGTGCACGAAACGCGAGACGTGGGGAAAAATCATGCAAGACCAAATAGACGATTAATACAGGGTACTTTGTGTCGGGTGGCGTCTTGTGCGACCTAGCTTACGCATGCTCAATTACGGTTCTCAGTTTCGTTTCGTTTATGAAAGGCGACCAAAATTGCTTCTTTGGCGCAGGCTTGGCACGGATTAGCCATATTTCGGTGAAATGTAGCAGGATGTAGCAAAGTTAGCCCCTTGGTGCAGTTTGGCGCAATTGGCGCAGCAATCACATTCCTGCACTGTTTATAAGTGTGTCTCAGCCACGCCTGGACAGATGCCTCTGAGTCATCAATGTCCGCAAAGACATCCTCGCGTGGCTTTCTGAATACGGAGGGCATTATGCTCATTGACTGCATGTAACCGGCCACCACCATCAACATCGCCCCGTATGTGGCTACCCTCAGGTGATTGCGCGATTCACGAGAAGCTGCCAGGGAAAGGGGCGGCAGGTACGCTCTTGCAGCATGACAATGCCCATCCCTACATTCACCGTACTCCCTCAACCTAGCCCGCAGTGACCATCAGCCATTCAGCACCATGAAAAAAACCACCTATGAGGACCCTATTTCATGGACACTGGTGAACTCGAAGCGGCTGTCCAGGCGTGGGTGCGAAGCACTCCCAAAGAGTGGTCTCGGAACGGAAAGGCTGCCACACTACTAGAACCAGTGCGTTCGTCTCCAGGGGGACTACGTTGAGGAGGTCGACACACCTACCGACCCCTAAGTGGACAATATCTGCGGAAAAATAAATCGTAAATCAGTATGGTACGCCCCCCATATGGCTGCACTGCCTTGACAATTATAGTATGGGAAGGAGGAATTTTTTTTTTTTTTTTGAGTGCATGGCCTGCAGTGGCATAGCCAGAAATTTGTTTCAGGGGGTGTTTTACATTGCTGGTGTGTGTGTGTGGGGGGGGGGGGGGAGGGGGGATACTTTGCATCGCTGGGCGAATGGAAGGTTTCTAGTTCGCATTGCCATTGCATTGTAAACGGTGCACGAACCAGAGCAATGAGCCTTCAATGACTGCCTTTTTGTGTAGTTTCTTGACCAAAAAGCATGCAAACACCGTCTAAAGCCCCTTCTGACAATTTGGATACTGGAGTAAAGAATATGACTTTTGCCGATAGGGTTGGAATATAAGTCTCCACTTGCCTTCTAGAGGAAAGACGTAGTGGCATCCATGGACTCAACAGCAATCTGTGCCTATGTCATCGTTCTCAAGTTTTTGATTGTTTTGACCAGAGAACATTGCACTCGCTTGGGACACCCAAAAATTGAAAGGATGCATTATCGAAATGCTGAAAGAACAAACCGCCGAAATCTCTATTAGCCGAATCACCCGGTACCAGAGACCAAACAATTCCAAAATATTATGTTCAACACGAACCTACAGGGTTCTAGATTGAGAAAGTGGAAGAAACATTTGTTCTGCCAGAGGAATTCTTTGTTTGTTGAATATGATCTAATAGTTTGTGTGTATTTCCCAAAGAAAGCTAAGGATGTTGAGCTTGTCCCAGTTGCCCAAAGCGGCTGTCAGGCTCTCTTCTCGCATGCTTTGCTTCTTGTGTGGTAGATGGCGAGGTTCTAATCTGATTTCTGCCTCGATATCGTCTTCGAGCGCAGCTTGCACATTTTTCATGCTCCTAATTTTGCAGAAGACACTTCCATGATTCCAACACACTGGTGCAGCTAGCATCCGCCAATACCGTACCAAATATGGCGATCAGATATGTACGCATTCTCACCTTTCGGCGTTTTGCTGTTCGGCATTTTATTTTTCGACGTTTCAATGTTTGGCCTTTACATTTTGATTTTCGTCATTTTGATATCGGCCCCTGTTTTGATGGGCTTGAAGGTCACACGCAGAGACTAGACCAGGTAAAAAAACGAGGATGTCTGAGCTGAAGGTGCCAACTGTACTGTCGACGTTGACAGTGCACTTGAAGCAGTTGGTGTTTGTTTCTTCTCAAAAAGATTGCCCAGCATCAACTTAGCTGGCATAGCTAAGCTCATTTTTAAGATAGCAACAAGGCATTGGTGCATGCAAGATAAAGTAGGTGTATGCAGTTTTCTGAACTCTTAGCTCTGAGAAACAAAGTGACTGGAGCATCCTTCCCCAACACGGTTGCGAATTACTGCGTCAATATGATAACTTCGTGCTTATTTATTTGTTGCTTCAAAAGTGTTGTTCTGTAGCATAGTGCTGGTCCAGTCCATGAAGCTAGCAGGAAAGAATCTGGAAACAGTAATTCTTCGTTTTTCCGAACTTGGGAAAATGCAAAAGCTACGGCATCAGCAAGCCAATCGGGGCGTGTAAGAACAATGCATGTGACAACGTAATGTCTTCAAGTACTCCTCCTGTGGAATTTTGGCACGTGCTTAGCTCCGTCGCTCAGACTGGCCCACAAGGGCAGTAGCTTTCACCCTTTGTTGAGTTATGCTAAGACAGAAAAGCAAGGAAACTGCATGAGACGAATACAATCTCGGGAGTGAGTTAATCTTCGCCTCTCGTTGACAAAGTAGGACTTTCAAGCCTTTGCGGCCACCTGCTCTCTGCGAGCTTGTAGAGGGGCTTCAGGCGCTAATTCGGCTCTGTTCAGAGACACCATTTGAGCAAGCTGCAAGCCAGACTTGGGTTTCTGACACGGACTGCGTTATCTTTGTCGTTTGCGCCAAAGCCAAACGTGTGGGATATCCATTGCTCTCTTGAGAGACAGAGAAAGAGAGAGAGAGGGAACCTTTATTAGTTACACCATAGTCCGGTGCTTGATTGGGGCCACCAGTGCTCACCCGGTACAGCATGGACATGCTGTACCAGTAGGAGCAGTAGTGTATCAACGAGTTGAAGCGGGGGGGGGGGGGGGGGGGTGAGCCAGCCTGCCTAGTCAGAGGGTCGAGAAGGGTGAAAAAGAGGGAGGTAAGGGAGCATTGGGCATGGGGACAACGCCAAAGCATATGTACATCCAAGGTGTCGCCTTCTATTGCTCTCGACGAGACGAGGCCGTCTCGACTAGAGACGAGGCCATGTGACTGTCATATATTTCATAGTGCTATTGTTGCATAACATTGCATCTAAACAGAGCAAGAAAATGACATATCTAAACTGATAACCGTAAATGCAAGGAAAAATAGCTCTCCATGATCTGGCCTAACGGGAAGAAGTGTAACGCTCGAAAAGGGCGGTCTCGTCAGAACAGTTCGTTTAGAACATATAAGAATATGTGTAGTTTATAAGGGGACAGCAGTTGGAAGTGTCCGTGTTTCTGTATTGAACAAATGACTGGGTGGTAACTAGGCAGGCTGCTTCTCATTTAGTCTCTTGAAAGCCTCCCTGGAGCGCTATATTGCGCCTGGACAGTGGGGGTTATGATTAATTTCACTATCGGCCACACAAACAATTCATCGACCGCTTCCCAGGATGGTGCTAAACGTTCATCTAGCCTAACAACAAGTTATTACAAGTACGTATGCACGCTGTGAATCGGACAGTGAACGTAGTTGCCGAGGGCACGGTCCTCACCGAGACATGGTGAGTTTGCTCACGCGCAAAGCATGACATCGTACTCACTCGCTGGCACTTGCGCCCATCCCTTGCTGCCCGTAGTGCCGCATGTTGAGGTAGGCCAACCTCAACACCTCAGGGTTGAGGCACAGGGCCTCGAAGTCCGGGTGGCCCGTTACGCAGCCCTGCCGGCCCTGCTGCTTCCGTGCGACGGCCGGGTATTCGCGGCAGCAGACGCACTCGACGACGGTCTCCATCGGCGCGCAGGAACCACATAGACACCTTCGCAGAAAACACGCATCAATTACCCATTAAAGCGGGGTATAATGGAGCGCACCACGTACCAGTCCGTGTTCCCAAGCCGCCCGGTTCCATCGTCGGGTGCGTCTTCCAGCTCTTGCGGACTCGCTTCACCGCGGCGCGGCCGTTCGTCGTTGCCACAGTCGGTGCCCGCGGCGCTGCGTTCGTCGACGTCGCGCATCGGGGTCGAATCGTAGGATATGGCACCCATGACAGCTGTCCGTTCCAGGATTTCGAGCTCTAGAGACGTTAGGTCCGAAAGGTCCATAGCGCGACCGTGGGATGCGACGAACGACGAATGCTGAGCACAAAGTCCGGGCAACTTTGGTCCGGGCCCCTTGACGACGGTCCGCGCGTTGGAGAGATTCCTCCGCGGGTCGGCGGTCGGTGACGCGCAGTGACACTGGAATCCTTCGATTGCCATTGGCTGATGCGTAAAGAGATGCCCCTCCCGTCTTCCGGGGTCATCTCAGAAAGGGGGGCGTGCCGGGGACTTTGATAGCAATTTTAATAGGGAAATCCGCCGCGCATGACTGTAATTTTACGATTTTTAGGATCCTTAGGACCCATAGATTGAGTTACCGCCATATATAGACCATCGCAGAACGCTCCGGAGGGCCCCTTTAACGACATTTACTATAGTCGGTTACAAGTCGAGAAGGTAGGAGAAGCTCCTCCCACAAGCGTGATGCGCCCGTTTCAAATCTCTCCGCAGTCGAAAGAAGAGTTCACTGGAAACGCTCCTTGTTCCGCTTCAATGGATTCCAACTTGTCTCCGATCCCACTTTTTAAGAAAGCGACCTTTGTATTCATCGGAGGGGGAACCCAGTCCCCTGAAAGCAGCCTTTGTATTTATCGGAGGGGGCAGCTAATCCCCGAAAGGTCATATTTGTTTCCATCGGAGGGGCAAAACTCTAACCTCCCTCTCGTGGCTTCCACAATGCTAAGTCAAAGTCGAAAGATAAAGCAAAGATGTACAGAAAGGCAAGACCCTCCTCGCGCGTTGGCCGTGACGTCACGGAAACAATGGGACGCTATTGGATGCGAAGGTGGCGGAGGGATATATGATTCCCTTTGAGGGGCATTTGCCGCTACCTTCTTGACTTGTAACCGACTATAGGTGCGCTTTGTTATCGTTTGATTTGTTTTAATTTTCCTTTTCATGTCTCTTTTAAGAGACATTGGTGTGTCCGATGTGATAGTGCGGTGTTGAACACATATAGACTAAACAAAAAAAAAGGCGCCGAAATTTTGTTGTAGTATCTCTTTAAGTCAAAGCACTCTCACAAGTTAATGATGGCATAATATGACTAATACAAAAAGAACATACAAGAGGTATGAAAATCATTTATAACATCGTCTTTCTTATTTCAAGCAGCTTGAAAAAAGCGGTAACGTGAAACAAATACTTCAGTTTCGAGATTTGAAAGCAAATATCCCTCGTTCTTTTCTGAAAAGAAAGCGATATTCTAATCGTAAAATAAACAAAATTATTCACAATAATGCCATTTTAATAAGCCTGATTTTGGTGGAGTGTACTTTTCGATGCTGGATCTGATCAAATCGATTTGTATATTCAACGATAGCGAAAGAAAATTCACTGTGCAGAATCGTCCGATCTGACGTCCGATCCGACAGTCCGAACGCCGCTCCGAATCGCCGCACGTGACAGTTTGAGACATACACTTCCGACCTTGCATGCGACACGATGATCCGTTCCGCTCCGCCCAGGACATCCAAGCGCCCCAGCGGGAGGTCTGCGTTCACAGATCTCTGGTGCCAGATTGACGGTTTAGCTCACACAAGCGAAGTTAGTAGCTCGTTCTCGCTAGCACGTGCATTCTTTTCCCGGGGCCATCTTTTTCGAATAATTCAGCAGGATCCACGCATCCGGCTTCCCGTCGCCCGTTTCGTTTTCTTATTCGTCCCGCCAGACCCAGTACGTAATCATAACGTTCGCGCTAGCTGTGCTGCCATTGGCTGGACACATTGGACACATCCGACAGTCCGTCCGCCATGCGAAGCTATCTGGCGCGTTGGACGCATATCGGATCGCCGATCCGACGTCCGAAGCGACCAAATTTTTCGGATCAGGCAGTCGTACTGCCGGATCGGACGTAGGATCGGATTGATTTTTCGCGCATGTGTCTCGCGCTTAAAAAAAAGAAGAGAAACAAACATTAATAAAATCATTTTTGAAGTCAAAGGAAAAAAATGGCTCTCTTAAGATCTCGCCTTAAAAAAAATTGAAATTACGAAAAAAAAAAAAAAAACTACTAGCATACAAGAGCCGTTACGCAAAGATTGCTGCAATAAAGCACAAATCATGCGCGCATTAAAGGGGTCATGAAACGCTTTTCCAACTTTTTCCTGTTTAGCTTTCCTCCTCAACTCATAAATCGCGCATTCCACCCAACGGTTAAAGAAGACGAAAAGAAGGGAGGCCCCCTTCGCTCGGAATCTGGTTTGTGTAACCGGACAGAGCCATTGTCCCCCTAGAAGATTAGCCCGTCGCTCAAAACTCAGACAAAAGTGCTTTCCCCACCCCGTTCATTCCGAAGCTGACATGTGCTGTGGAAGCTACGTGCTCGTTGGGCCAGCCACACTTGCTACGTGAGCGTGGCAAATGTGGCTGCAGAGAATGAAGTCAGGTGATGAAAGGGAGGCGGCTGATTGGTCGGGCAAGCGCGTAGCTTCTAGCACAATGTCAGCTTAGGTGTGAAGGGAATAAGTGAGGTCCGGTTGCGTGTGACGTCAGTTTGGACCCGATGACGCGTTTTTGGGACCGCGGATGTATCACAGTGAAAAGGCAGAGAGGTTGCGAAGGGGAGGAGGTACGAAATAGTCCGCTCTGTTTTCAAATTTTCGCACTGAAAGTCAGGCTTTTGACTTTCTACCTTTTTTCTTTTGGTCCACTGAACGATGTGCTATTAGTAAAATCCCAATCAAAAATGATTTATCCCAACCCAAAATTTGTTTCATGGGCCCTTTAAGAAGAAGAAGAAAAAAAGAAATGCAATGGAAGGCGTCGAAAAAAACGCCTTTAATTGGGGACTTTCAATCTACCTGTCTCTTTTTACGCTTCTTTATTAGGGGTAAAAAAAGAACACCCTTATGGTAGAGATGCATATTGCCGCGCCCAGGGCTGAGAAAGCAACGCTCGGTCACGGACCTCCAGAAAGTTCTCGTTTATTCATGTACCGCATGTAACTTCTATCATTTATTCCTGCTTTTGTTTTCTAGAAAGTGCGTGTTCATTCTCGCCCGATCACGCGACGCTCGAGCCGCTTTCGCCGAATCTTCGAGATAGCGACGCACTCTAGATAAGAGGCCGCCCGCGACCTTGTCGAGTCAGTCTCGCCCTAGCGCTCGATTCTGCTGACACGCCGACTTCGACGCCCGCGACGCTCTGCTTTCTTCTGTTTCCTTCTTTATTTTTGGCACAAGTTCGCCACATTAAACGTTCATTTATTTCTGTTTATTTCTTGTTTATTGGTCACGACTCACCACCCGAGACATTCTGGTGGAGGTGCGGGGTACCGCATGTCCGTGCAGCGCAGCCCTTCGAGTTCCCGCAGTACAAGTCCAAACCCCAGCTCCGGAGGACCCGACGAAGACCAGATCGAGACCCGGTCAAGTCGTCGCATCCGAGGTCTACCCCCGGAACACGGACTTCTGCCACCCAAGACCAAGCCGAAGACGACGATGGCCAACCAGGCGCAGACCCCGGCCGCTTCTGCCGTTGTGTACCTGCCGATCGCACCCAGGACTCCAACGCCTTTCCACGGAGACGTCCACGAGGACGTTGAAGACTGGCTGCAACACTACGAACGTGTAGCCCGCCACAACGGATGGACGACTGAACAATACCTCCACAATCTCTACTTCGCGCTTGAAGGAACTGCGAGGCATTGGTTTGAAAACCACGAAGCGTCCTTCACTACGTGGGAGTCCTGCGCCGCGGAGTTGAAGCGAACGTTCCTCAACCACCACCGTCGGCAGCGAGCGGAGGACCTTCTCCAAACAAGGGTGCAGGGCCCCAACGAAAGCGTGACCAGCTTCGTAGAGGATGTCATGCGCCTATGTGCCCGAGCCGATCCGGAGGCAGCCGATGAGAAGAAGCTCCGCGTCCTCATGCGTGGCGTGAAGGCTGCAATTTTTGGGGGCCTTGTCCGCCATCCCCCGACAACCGTCGACGGTTTTGTGGCTGAAGCCACTAACATCGAGCGAGCAGTGTCGGCCCGAGCAAGCCATTACCATCGACTCGCCGGCGTGCCTGCTCCTCGAACCGCCGCATCTTGCCGACTAGACCTGAACGCCACCGGTGTCGACGGCCTTCGGGAAATCGTCCGGGACATCGTCCGGGAGGAGCTCCGCAAGCTGCTGCCTGCTGCCAACCAGCCGGCTGAGCTGTCGATCGCCGAAGTGGTGCGCGAAGAAGTCCAGCGGGCAATTCAACCGGAAGCTCCTGCCTGCGTAGCACCACCCGAAGAGCCCGCCCTGACCTACGCCGCAGTGGCCCGACGGCCACCGCCTCCTCGCCGCACCTATGTCACGCCGCCCCGACGTCAGTCTCCTGCGCCGCAGCACGACCGACGCCACGACGACCAGGTCCAGTACGCCTGCCCGGAGCCTCGCGCACCCCGCAAGACCGACCTGTGGCGAACGCCCGACCGACGCCCTCTGTGCTTCCATTGCGGGGAAGCGGACCACACCTACCGCCGATGCCCATACCGACGACTCGGGCTACGCGGGTTCCACCCGAACGACCCGCGCCCCCGTCATGGTGAACGCCCTATCGAGATCGACGAGTACCTGCGACGACCTCAGTCCCCCGAGCCTGCGTCCCGCCGAGAGTTCCGGTCGCCGTCACCGCGACGTCCAGCTTCGCCGATGCACCGACCGCGACGTGAAAGCCTGTCCCCCCTCGCTCCTCGCCGGGGAAACTAGGCGCGGCAACCCCTGGAGGTGGAGTTGCCGAAGACGACCGACGCCAAGATCCTCCACGAACGTCGGGGGGCCCCCACTCGAACGCCACCAGAGACCAAAACGACGCCGCTGCAGTGGTGTCCAATACCCTAAACGTCGTCATCGACGGCCACGACGCATCCGCACTCGTGGACACCGGAGCAGACTACACAGTCTTGAGTGGGAGGCTCTCCCGCCGCCTTCGAAAAGTCATGACGCCGTGGGATGGACCACAAATAAGAACCGCCGGAGGACACCTCATTACACCAGTCGGGAGATGCACCGCTCGCGTCGAGATTCACGGCGAAACATGCCCTGTGAAGTTCGTCGTTCTGCAAGACTGTTCGAGGGACGTCATTCTCGGAATGGACTTCCTGTGTGAATACGGCGCCATCATCGACCTTGCGGAGAACAAGCTGACGCTTCGGAAGCCTGCCCCATCGGTGGAAAATACCAAACCGACGTTAGCTGCAGTGCGAGTCCTCGCCAGCCACGTAAACCTGCCGCCGCTGTCGAGTGTCTTTGTGCCCGTCGGGACCGAAGGAGCCACCTGCGGTGTAGCACTGCTGGAAGGAGGCGTCCAACTTCTTCTCGGACGAGGGATTGGCATTGCAAGAGCCGTAACCGAGCTCCAGGACGGGCGTACAGTAGCCCTTGTCACCAATTTCCGGCAAGAGTCGCAGCACCTTACAAAGGGTACAACTGTGGGCTACGTCAAGGAAATTGAAGACTCAGCCGCGATCGCCGTGATCTCAGAAGACGCCTCTCCGACGCAGAACAAGACAATCACGTCCTCAGAGCTCGACATCGACCCATCCCTCCCAGCCCCACAACGACGACAACTTCGTGACCTTCTCGCCGAGTTCAGTGAGTGCTTCTCCACGTCGTCGAAAGTGCGCCAAACGACGGTTGCGAAACATCGGATAATTACTGATGACGACGGACTCCCTGTGCATCGGCCGCCGTACAGGGTCTCCGTGAAAGAAAGGGAAGCCATCCAGCAGCAGGTACAAGAAATGCTTGACGACGACATTATCCAGCCCTCAAGCAGTCCGTGGGCTTCACCGGTAGTCCTGGTGAAAAAGAAAGACGGGACTCTTCGGTTCTGCGTGGACTATCGCCGACTGAACGCCGTAACAAAAAAGGACGTCTACCCACTGCCACGCATCGACGACACCCTGGACCGACTACGCCACGCCCGATACTTTTCGTCGATGGACTTAAAGAGCGGGTACTGGCAGATTGAGGTCGACGAACGAGATCGTGAGAAGACGGCCTTCGTCACGCCGGACGGACTGTATGAGTTTAAAGTAATGCCATTCGGGCTGTGCACAGCGCCGGCAACCTTCCAGCGCGTTATGGACACCGTCCTTGCCGGCTTGAAATGGCAAAGCTGTCTCGTCTACCTCGACGATGTTGTGGTCTTCGCAAGCAAATTCGACGAGCACCTGAGACGACTGCGAGCCGTTCTACAGGCCTTCAAAGCTGCTGGGCTGACCCTCAAGCCTTCCAAGTGTCGGTTCGCCTATGGTGAGCTCAAATTCTTGGGCCACGTCGTGAGTGCTCAGGGTGTAAGCCCTGATCCCGCCAAGACGTCCGCTGTCGCCGAGTTCCCGAAGCCATCGGACAAGAAGACCGTTCGAAGATTCCTTAGGCTGTGCGCCTATTACAGACGTTTCGTTCGTGATTTTGCGCAAATTTCTGCACCGCTGACGCATCTGACGAAAGACGACGTGCAGTTCCAGTGGGGAGAGGAGCAAGAGCAAGCGTTCGACGAACTCAAGCGAAGGCTCCAGTCGCCCCCTATCCTCGGACATTTTGACCAGTCGGCGGAGACTGAAATCCACACGGACGCCAGCAATACCGGTCTCGGTGCGGTACTCGTTCAGCGACAAGAAGGGGCAGAGAGAGTAATCGCTTACGCAAGCCGGGCGCTGTCTAAGGCAGAACAAAATTATTCAACGACCGACAAAGAATGTCTTGCTGTCGTCTGGGCGATAACCAAGTTCCGCCCGTACTTGTACGGGATCCGGTTTCGCGTCGTCACAGACCACCACGCCCTCTGCTGGCTCGCAAACCTCAAGGATCCGTCCGGACGCCTCGCCCGCTGGAGCCTTCGACTGCAGGAATTCGACGTAACCATTGTGCATAAGTCCGGCCGCAAGCATAATGACGCTGACTGTTTGTCTAGGGCTCCAGTCGAACCTCCAATCTCCGGCGCGGACGACGATGACGACGCCCGTTTTCTAGGCGCAGTTGACGCTACCGACATGAGGGCACTGCAACGCGACGACGCGGAACTTAGCTCCGTGATCGACAGCCTCGAAGGTCGAGGAGGCTCTGTCCCACGGGTCTTTTCTCGGGACCTACCGAGCTTTGTCCTGCGGCGAGGCGTGCTCTTTAGAAAGAATTTCGGAACCAGCGAAACCCCCTGGCTACTGGTTGGCCCCCTCCAGCCTCCGAGAAGAAATTTTTCAAGCGTGCCACGACGACCCAACGGCCGGACATCTCGGCTACAGCAGGACCCTTGCCCGGATTCGTGACAAGTACTACTGGCCAAAGCTTCCCAAGACCGTCCATCTCTACACACGATCGTGCCATGAGTGCCAGCGACACAAGAAACCACCGTCAAAGCCAGCAGGTCTCCTTCAGCCGATTACCCCGCCAACCAAGCCCTTCCAGCAAATTGGAATGGATTTGCTGGGTCCTTTTCCACCGTCGACGATGGGGAACCGCTGGATAATCGTCGCCACCGATTATCTTACTCGTTACGCCGAGACGAAAGCCCTTCCTTCGGGGACTGCTGTCGAAGTCGCCAAGTTCTTCATCGAGTCCATCGTCCTCCGCCATGGCGCCCCCGAAGTACTGATCACAGACCGAGGGTCATCGTTTATGGCACAGTTGACCCAAAAGATCCTGCGTCTAAGCCACACGGAACACCGTCGAACAACGGCATACCATATGCAGACCAACGGGTTGACGGAGCGGCTCAACAAAACAATCGCCGACATGGTCTCTATGTACGTCGACGTGGAGCACAAGACCTGGGACGAAGTGCTGCCCTACGTCACGTTCGCCTACAACACAGCAGTGCAAGAGACCACAGGAGTGACGCCCTTCCAGCTGGTGTATGGCCGGGCGGTGACGACTATGCTAGACTCTATGTTGCCGCACGAGTCAGTCAACGACGGGAGCGATGACGCCCAGGTGGTTGCTCAACGGGCAGAAGAGGTCCGCCAGCTAGTCAGACTACGAATTCAAGACCAGCAACATGTCGACGCTCGCCGGTATAACCTTCGCCGCCGCGACGTCCACTTCCAGCCCGGAGACAGAGTTTGGGTGTGGACGCCGATTCGTCGTCGCGTTCTCAGCGAAAAACTCCTGAAGCGCTACTTTGGGCCCTACAAGATCATCCGACGCCTCGGCGATCTGAACTACGAAGTTCTACCCGACGGAACGCGCCCATCTGCAAGACGTCAGCCGCGACCCGAGGTGGTGCATGTCGTCCGGCTGAAGCCGTATTACGAACGATAGGACTCTCCACTCTCGTCGACGAGTGAACTGTGGACTGTGAACTTCGGCTAGCAATTCTGCTGTCCTTTTGTTTTTTGTTTTCCGTTTTTGTGCTGCATCGGGACGATGCACTTTTAAAGGGGGGGATAATGCCGCGCCCAGGGCTGAGAAAGCAACGCTCGGTCACGGACCTCCAGAAAGTTCTCGTTTATTCATGTACCGCATGTAACTTCTATCATTTATTCCTGCTTTTGTTTTCTAGAAAGTGCGTGTTCATTCTCGCCCGATCACGCGACGCTCGAGCCGCTTTCGCCGAATCTTCGAGATAGCGACGCACTCTAGATAAGAGGCCGCCCGCGACCTTGTCGAGTCAGTCTCGCCCTAGCGCTCGATTCTGCTGACACGCCGACTTCGGCGCCCGCGACGCTCTGCTTTCTTCTGTTTCCTTCTTTATTTTTGGCACAAGTTCGCCACATTAAACGTTCATTTATTTCTGTTTATTTCTTTTTTATTGGTCACGACTCACCACCCGTGACAATATATTTGGTTTTCATAAGCCTTCAGGCGCTTTCCATCACATAAGAGTAACTGCATCTTTATATTTTTTTTTTGTTTTATTTTTTGTGGTTGATCGCTCAAGTAATCGAGGTTTTGAAAATTTACGCAAGCATCAAGAAGCATTTTGGGAATGTAGATACCCGCCTTACAAACACTCGATTGCCTGTATGAATGATTTGAAGTCGATATCTAAAAATAAGGCTTTGTTCAACGTGCGTGAAATGCCATTTTTTTTGTCCATTGTTTTGTCTTGGAATGGTTGCGCCGTATTCACACTGGGGGTTCAACGAATTGCGAGAGATACGATACAAATTTGCACGCATTTGATAATGAAACCAGGCAGACCCGCTTCACGGTCGCAATTTAAACGCCTTTGTGAATGCAGCCTTACCGCTTCGAACGCCAGCACTTGCAGCGCGTGTAAATTCACTTGCGAACGCTCGTTGGTGTTTGAGTAATAAGCCAACATGTTATTCCGATGGTAGAGCTAACTTAAAGCTCGCGTCAAAAACGCTGTTGTGAAGTTCTGAATACCGCAGTGCAATATGCTAAAGCACACAAAAGTAAAGTGCCAAACTACTAAACGCAAGGCTGTCTTTTTTTTTTTTTTTTGTCTCATAGGTACGCAGCATTGGTCTGAAAGTTTTAAAAGAGTAGACAGATTGAGCGTTTCGAGCGCGTTAATTAATTATTTTCCGTCAGTGTTTCCTTTAGAAAGACATTTTCTCAGACTTAGAAATGACTTGAATACTCTACTAAAGTTACCGTATCTTAAATACTGTTTTGAGTAATCTAGCATTTTATAAATATTTTTATGTAAAATATTTACTACTCTAACTTAAATACCTCTTGAAAGTAACACGTACTCACATAGTAAGTTTCTCGCAAGTTTCTACCCAATTTGTAGACGCGCGAGCGATCTCACTTTCTTGTCTAGCAACACACAGGGCGCAGGCGCAAAAATACACGCACGCATTCAGAGGTCGGAGGCGATGAAGCGGAGATTCTGCTTGGCGGCCTTTACCCAAGTTTGTCGTTCGGAGCTTATCGTAATGACAAAAGTCTGCCCCAGACAAACACGGCGTGATCCCTGCGAAGACAAGCCAACCCGAGAAGCATCGAAATCAGAATCCCCTCGGAAGAGGCTCGTCTTTTGCAGACGGGAAGAAACAAGAAAACTACGCAAACTGATTCTCTAACTTAACATGAACTATAACCAACGTGCTTACGAAGAGATTTGATTAAATTGTGTCCGTCATTTCTTGAGCGGGTTTCGTACACCTGTTTGGCATCAGCCTGAAGACTCAAGAGTGGAGACCTGGACGCAATGGAGCCTTAAAGCTTGGGAACGGCTTTCGTTCTGCCATGATAACAATTGCGGGAAATTTTATAGTATGTTTGTGAAACAGAAGAAACTTCAAGTGCCACGCAAGCTTTGCCTTCCAACCTGTGAGCGGATCCGAGAGCGCCTGATTAACATCGGAGGACATGTGTTTAGAATAAACGAAGGAAAGTTGTCGGACGAAAATATCGAAAAAAAAAACAACTTTTTCTGCGAGCCGATAATGCGGTTCAATAATGCCGTTAATTTTTCATCCTCGTTTCTTTCGTACTTGGCTGTTTAACAGTAGAGTGAGGAATAAATTGTAACTCAAGAGTATCTTGAGTGTAATGAGTTACTGCTTTCGAATGTGTAGTGCTTTGCTTAGTTACTTTACAACGTGGTACTTACTACTAAGTAACTTAACAAAACTACTTTATTTGAGTATATCGTACAAGCCTGCTTTCTACACCCCACAATTTAGACACGCCAGACAAATAAATTCAGGGTAGTTTGATATTCCACAAGTACAATACTTTATCTATTATTGTGATTTAGTCTCCATATAGGATAGCATGGTGTAATTCCAAACTTTCCTCTATTACGGAATTCGCTTTAGACTTAGTGAACTCATAATAGCCGCACGTTACACTCACTTTATAATCGATGTACGATATAAACATGAAAACTTTAATGCAATTAATTATATTACTTCAAGAATTATAAAAACAATCACAAAAGGACGTCTAAACTTGGTGGGACCTTCTACAGTTTTTCGCATTTGAGTCGTAAATATTTACTGACAATTACAAGATCTTCGTATTTGGTCAAAAAAGGGGGCTGACATTTTAATTTCGAATAAATATTGCGAAATCATTTGTGCTATTGTTCTATAAAAACACAATGACTTATAAATAAATAAAATTTTCATTTCATTTAAGCACTCATTGAAACAATACAAAATTTGCAGGGAGCGAGATATTTTCTATCACCCTTGTACTAATATGTTTACGTATTACTTATAAAAAAACCAAGTAATCTGCCTTCAAATGCAGTCAAGTAAATACAATGTGTCGTGTTTTTTTCTGGTTCTCAAATATTGTTATGTTTCTAAAGCAAATGTGGCTCTGATCTCTTATCAGGAAACTTTAATAGCCCCACCTCACACGCTGACGTACGTTTGCCACGGATGATTCTTTCTTGATCTCAAAAACACTGCCCTATAATGCGTTTCTTGCTTTCATGCAAAATTACTACAATCAGCGCTTCCATAGCATAGCTGGAAGAGTGGCTCCAACCGGCATACTAAATTTATTTGCTGTTCGAACGACACTGCAAGAATGAAGTTTGTGCAAAGCTCCGCCGTACGAATAATATGCGATGGTGCACGTTCATTTCGAACTCTACCACGAGAAGCAATGCCGCTGACACAGAAAAGCAGTTTTATAACTAACCGAAACTTAAAAACGCTTCCAGTTCGAGTGTGTTTTCAGAACGAGTCCGAAGTGCCGCTGCACGTAATTGATATTTTTATAATGTGCGTCCATTTGGCGGTTTTCGATTGCCCCTGAAATTTATAATAGTAAAATAGCCTGAAATTTATCAGTTTTAAATAAATGGTTCAAAGATAATTATTACCTTAATCGAGCCGAATGTTAAGTTTTCTTGAAGGACAATTGTGGAACGCCAATATGATATGAACGCTTTTTTTTCTTCTTTTTTGTGCAATGAGGATTTCGCTCAATAGCGATTTGGTCAGAGTTCCGTGAAACAAAGGAAATGCAAATGAGAACATGGAAGATAAGAATAAGTCACATTCTTCTTTTTGACAATCTCAGCTCTGAAATAAACTCTAGACATATGAAAAAGTTAGGAAAACAATAGGTATAAAGTCTGGCAGAAATATAAAGCTCTTACATGCAATGCGCCTTCAAAGTCGACTTTTTCGGAGTTTTGCCTCAGAAATACATTTTTTTTACTCGACTTGATTTCCTCCTCTTCCCCCAACCTGCTTATTTGTGGCTGACAGTTTTACTATAATGCCTGGAACGCGTCTCCGATTGGTGTGCTTATTGCGTCCAAAAACGTGGTCCATTGATCTTTTACCTATGACGTCATCGATGTGTCTTGATGTCGCCGAATGCGATTGTGGCAGTGTAGAAGCTGCAGTGGTGTACGTGAGCAAACGCCTGCTCTGTAGGAAGTCCTTATCTGGTTTGACTCTCCTTAGAAGCTTCGGCAGTCAGGAGTGGGACGCCGTGGCGACAGAGACACTCGTGTTTCCAGGTGTTTTTGGGCCGGAAATGTTAGGAGCAACCAGCAGGAACGTGGCATTCGACAGCAAAACACTCCACTTTTTGTGACGTTATTTGTTGGCACTTCGGGACCGCTTTCGATCCATGGGCTGAAAGAGACGCTAAACGCACCAGTCGGAGGTGCGTTCGGGGCACTGCAACTCAAAGAAAGCGTTCCTGCTTTAAAAGAATATGAAAGACGGCGGCTGATTAGGTTTACACCGTGGCGGCGCGAAAATCAGCGATGTTGAACAAGAGCTAGCAAGAAAGGTGGCGGGGATATACAAAAATAAAAAAGGTGTTGGGTTGCAAATTCGATTTCCCATTTGGAGCGTCAGTTCGAGTCGCGTCTCGTTTCGCAAACGGCTAGATGTAGCGATAAAAATAAATTGCTGTCGGCTCCAGAAACAACCTGATTACAGGTTGTCTTTTCAATTCACCATGCTGTACGCCACGACTACTGATGACAAATCGAATCATGGACTTGATGTGGAAATAGAACCCAAGCAATCGAGACCGGTAAGAGAAAACGTGAGCAGATCTAAACAAAAATACCGAGCTTTCCTGTTAGTCCGTGTCTTTCAAACTGCGGTCGAAGTGTATTCAAAAATGACGCCTGGCATAGACGCACAACAATACATAGACATGAAATGGT
This sequence comes from Ixodes scapularis, assembly GCF_016920785.2. NCBI lineage: Eukaryota > Metazoa > Arthropoda > Arachnida > Ixodida > Ixodidae > Ixodes > Ixodes scapularis. The sequence continues at coordinate 76,378,256 of NW_024609837.1, forward strand.
GACACTGATTGCAGCATCATCGGTGCGGAAGATTGCGTTGAAAGCGGCGCTGTTGCGATTTGCTATTAAACGATTGTTTATAAACCAACTCAACTCACTGACGTCACGCCACTGCAGTGGCACTGCTGTTGGTACTGCGCATGCGGAGGCACTTCACACCTCGCGAATTTGTTTTCTGCGCACGCGCAGTACCCACACCTGGTGTCGGCAAAATGGGCTTGTTTGAAAACACTGTGTTGGTGTAGATTGACTTCTTAAAAGAAACTGATTAACAGATTGCTAGATAAACTGATTAAGCAAACAGTGGGCCGAATCAGCGATAGAATCATTAGGCGGCCGAACCAATAAGTGGTTCTCACTGCCGGTGATGAAGGTTGAGCTCGCTGCTAGTGTTGTCGATTGTAGAAGCTTCTGTGAAAAATATTGGTGGCAGCGGGTTACATTTATGTGTTTTTCTAGCAGCTTTGACGATCGTTTTGTTTTTATTTGATGAAGCCCCAAACACTATATAGCACGAAGGTGAAAAAAATTAAGGAGTAATTCCTTTGAAAAAAGACCTTTCAAACCTTTCAGCCCTAATGTGGTACAAAACCCCACTAAATTTTCAAGACTTCAGCCCTTCAAACTTAAGCACTTCAGATTTCACCGCATTAGATTTGACCATATCGGCCTAGAAACCCCTTAGCCAACATACCTTAGAAATGCAATTTTTTGGAAAGCAGCGATAGTTCAAAATGTATGTAAAGCGTTTACTTAATCCCGCGCCAGGGAGCTGCAGACAAAAGTGATCAGAACAAATAGGACAACCGAGTTCTTTGTCGCAAAAAAATATATATTTCGAGGTACTCGGAAATTCCTGAGACGTACGGCAGTTGAACTAATAAAACAAACCAGGTGAAACACACTTGAGCCGACCCACATAGGGCGTATTCTCGACGAACTTACGCGAGTCTCAGCGGGCTTAATCACGCAATTTGGCGGGCGCTTTTTTCGCAGAAGGGAAGACGGGAAGGTCGTCAAACCACACACGACGCTCTTTGTCGACGTCTCCTAAACGTTTGGTGCAGTGTAGCGCGACTCGCGCCATTCATGAAAGGAGGCAAAATGTAGACCGGCTGATATATTATTACGTTCCGCAAGAGGGCAGAAATAAATGAATGTTTATAAGCAATTAAAGCCTAATTTGCTAACACCTGTTTCATAAATGTTCGTTGCAATCGTCAAGTTGCCAAAATCTCCCGGCAGGAGGACGGCCGCGATCTCTGCTCAAAATCCTTCCTTTTGTAATTATTTTCACATCGCCCGTATTTTCATTTGTCTCAGTCGTTCATCGCTCGTTCCAATGAAAGAGCGATTTCGTAGATTTCGCTGATAAACCGGCAAACGCGACAAGCGAGCTCCCATTTCGACGGCTGAGTCAAGCCAGCCAGCCGGCCGCATAGCTAGGCAAGCCGATTTTCGAGCAATTTCCGGCTCTCAACTCGGGGCTGATTGACCGGCACCGCGCCGTACGCTTCCGAATACGCCACGCCGAAATACGCCGATGCGCCGAGATCTGTCTCGGTTGGATCGCCGAATACGCGCGTATTTACGCCGACCTCGGAAGCGCTCGACCCGACGCCCATTGTACCTCGGAATTACGCCCGCCCAAACTACCGTAAATACGTCGCAAATACGCCCTATGTGGTTCGGACTTTAAAGTGGAACTCGACGCCGGTCTTGAGGGCCCGAAACACATAATGGCCCCGACGATAGTGAGACAGCTGGCGGATGGGTGTCTCGAAGAGCGTTTCAGGGGATGGGCGCGGTTCTACACGGACGGGTACGTCGACTCCGACGGACGCACAGAAACAGCCGCAGCAGTGTCGACAGACTTCGGAGCACGAACAGCGGAAAGCCTCTCCTTTGTCTCCTCGACGACGGACGAGCTGGCGACACTGTGCCAGGCACTGTCCTTGGCTGAAGCAGAGTGTCCGCCCGAGCGCCTGGTAATCCTGAACTACTTGAAGGCGGCACTGACCCAGTTCGCCAACATGGAGCGTGCACCACCGCTGGCCACCGCGGTAGTGAAAGCAACGGTCACGTTGCAGAGCCAAGAATGGATACTGGCCTGCCAGTGGCTGCCGGCCCACTGCGGCATTGAAGAAAATGAGGAACCGGATCGCCATCGCCTGGCAGCTAGGCGGTGCAAGTTACCGCCCGTTACCAAGGGTAGAGTCACTGTTCCTCTCCACTCATCAAGCCTCTCGGCAAGCCAAGGTCAGGGGCCAAGCCCGGTCATTTCTTCCAACGACGTTGCTTCGCCATTTGTCTTCTTCAAATATATGTTTAATTCAGGGGGTATTAAAATCGTCCGTCCCCGCGCACTCCATTTCTTTTCTTTTTTAGAGCGCTGTGAATGGATTCGCAAACGGCAGGTGGTTCTAAACGGGGTAGGTGTCCATGTTTTTGTTTACCATTCATGTAAAGCCCCATCCGAGTCGAGATGTCGAAGCTTCAATTTCGGCGCACGATCAATCGGCGTGTAAGCAAATGTATACGCTTTCGAGTTTATCCCATGATTATATATGTTCCGATGTGCATAACGAACGATATCAGGCTGTAAAACTGAATGTCTAGAGACTGCGATGTCGCTCGGCGGGATGAAGTCATCGCTGCTAATTACATGCCATCACGAGTCTTGTGTTCAGAGCAGCGGGAACGGCAGTTGTTCCTGTAACCGTTACGAGTTCGCACCTAGGCATCACGAAATCACACCTGGGCTTGATGACGCTGCACCCACCGAAGAACCTTTAGATTCCGACGATAACGAGTGGTGCTTTCGCAGGCAACTGCGAACGCGGGCACTTGAATCCGCTCACGTTTGTTAGCTATACTTCGTTTAACCTTAGAACCGAATGCAGCCTATGTTATGAGCCGAAGGGTCAATAATAAAACGCAACCTTATGACGTGCTCTCCCCACTTGATAGGATGAGCTGGCAGAGTTGCAAGTACTACAGAAAGACCGCGAACACCCGCTGGACCTATCAACTGCAAAAAGCACGCCATGACGTTGTGCCTTTTTTGCTGCTTGATTTGTCCTTCGGTTGAAAGCATTCACCGCGCTTGAACCTAAGGTTAAGCTAAGCATACTTCACCACAACTCTTTCTTATATTCCACACTTCTGATCAAACATGAATGGTTTTCTTTTCTAATGCTGGCTGCTTCACATTTATAATTGTCCGGTATCTTTTCTTTCCAAAACCCTCTTTTGATCACAATCAAAAAGGGAGTCATTACATGATCTTGGGTAAGGCAAACCTTAAAAGTCCAGTTGTGAAGGTACCTATTACATAGCCTCGAGCAAATGAAACGTGAACGAGGGAACGACGCCAGCATGCTCTTGTCCCCAACGGTCATCTTCGCAGCAGTTGGCACTTCACTTGCGGTTGGGCAATTTGCTGGCGCACTTCGAGAGCAGAGTTTGTGTCAAATTGTCCACCCTTTCGGTAAAAGAAATTGGCACCCAATTGTTTGACTCGTAGGCTTCAATGCACATGCGACGGTAATCTGTGAACATTGTCCGAATTGACAATACGACCCATGCATTTCATATGCCCCATAATGACTCACAAGACCGTTATCTGTAATCAGTCCCGAAATACTGTGTGAATCTTCTTGTCATTTTCGTATTAATCTAAGGCTCATTGGTTTATCACATGTCATGACGGGGAGTTCAAAATGAACGTGCCGAATTGATAACTGGGGTATTAGAGCCGAATGTGGTGGAATGCTGAAACAAATTGGGTGGAGTCTCATCGACCCTAAAAGGGCCGGCCACATGGCACCATCACTACTCGAAGCACACCACATGCTGCGCGAAAGCTTCCGCTCAAATCCGCTGAGTGGCGCAATGAAAGCGATTGCCTGTCGCTTTATCGTTTACCTTTCTTTTGTTCGAGACTGTACATGATATGTTTGCACCACAATGTGTGCGCTCTTGTCTCTTTTTTTTTTAGTTCATTTAAGTGCATGACGAGCACTTAAAAAGTTCCTCCTCCATTTAGTTCTTCTTTACATTTTCTAGTTGCTTTTGCTTATTTCTTCAAAGCGTTCTTACATGTCAAGAAAAGTATCTTCTAAAAATAAATTTTATATTTCAAACTTTTTTAGTTTCTCTTGCTCATGTTAAGAGCTGACGGCACATGGCATTCAGAGATCACTTTGAATTCAAAGTAGTTGTGTTATATCACTCAACAATAAATATGTACACAGCAACATATTGCAGAAACGAAGCTTGGTGGAAGCACTTGATGAATGTCAAGTTCCGCCATAAAGCATAAATTGTATGAGCATGTAACGAGATTCAGGGGTTAGGATTAATTTAAATGTGCTTCTTTTCTGCAGTAAAATCCCAAACCGCTGTATATATAGTGCTACAAATACAGAAATTTATGCTTTTAGCGCAGACAAGAACCCCATTTAAATTAATCCTATCACTAATTCTTTTTTCGTGCTCGTACATTAGCTTCGAGTTATACACAAAGAATAGTTTGCGCATGTCCTAAAAATGTAAGAAAAAAGTCCAAGGCATCATCAAGAGAACATTTAGAAAATGTATGCCGTCCGGACAAATGAATCTAAGTTGGTCTGCTTGGGTATGGGTCGAGAACTACCTTAAGAATTCCAAACCTCCTTACATGAACATGCTGAGGATATCCCAAGGATGTCTGCGTTTTCTGGGAGTGGGCATCATTTGCGCTGAATGAGTCTCGATCAAAGCAATATTCGCTTTCTACTGCGTCTACATGATGGACAAATAAACACAGCGACACAAGAGGTTTACGAACTGGCGTCACCAATCTGGACTATGGACTATTTAGAATGACCCTGAAAGGCCACACAGACCTTTTAATGCCTCAATGAAAAGCAACACAGACCTTTTAGAACGGCCCTGAAGGAACGAACACCTTTCACAAATATCTTAATGGGCGCCACAGACATAAAGCCATTTGACATTTTAGTATATTTTATATCTTTTAAGCCTTCTCAGGAAATCCTTGTGAGCCTCAGTGACATTTGTTTATTTAGGGCAGTAACAGCTCTCACCTAAAAGACGCACACGCGACGAAGTGTTTCCCTGTAGCTCCGCTCCTGTCCAACGGCACACCCACTTACCCGTGAGACGGAGACAAACCACTTAGACGACCAACCTTCTCCCAGACCTCCAGATCGCTTAGTAGCCAAGTTATAGTCCCTTTCAGCATAACTTTGAATAAGGCCAAAGTCGCAATCCAAGCGAGCCAATAAGAACCCGGACACGAGACACCTGAGAGCGTATTGTCACAACGCGCTCCTCCCTAGGAAGCCTCTCAATTTTTTCCTCCGCCAGTCTGGCTTATTCGAGGGAACCGTGACGTTCTCTATTTGACAACTTAGGCCGGAACCGAGTAGAGATAATGCATGCCGGGCCAAAGAGTCTCTTCGAGAGCACTATTCGATGGCAGCACATTCTCGCATCAGCCGCTGTAACCGTCGCCGGACACATCAATGTCCCCGAACTTGCTGGTCCGATGAGTCCCGTAAGAGCATTCCCATGTCGTCCATTGGTCGTGTGCGTAAGCTGGCCGCAAGGCAAGACGAGATCTGCGTCACCATCCTTTTCTCTTTTGTCGTGGCGTCAACGACCATGTTTGTTGCATACACAAAGCAACCAAGACTTTTCGCACACTGGTTTTGTTAAAGAGGCCCTGCAATCATATTTAAACGTCTGCCTTTTTTGCGCTTTCCACGTCTCTTGGGGTTCGGGCAAGCCAGCAGGCACGGAGAGAGAAACTTAATATTAGTGCGTCATATTTTAACCGGACGACGCGGAAACCTCCTCCACCGACGAGGGCGACCTGCGGTACTGAAAGCGCGCAAAATGGGACGTGTTTGGTCCTGGGCTTATTACTGGTCAGAGACGCTAAAAGCTTCTTTTTAGTGGAAATACAAAATATAAGTGGCGCGAATCGTTTCGATTATTTATAAAAGTAGTTTTTGTTCTGTAATTTAGATAAGGAAAGAAACAAATGCAGTTTATAAAGTACGGAAACAAGAATTGACTCGTCGACATACCCGCCACCAAGCGGTGAAAAAGGCGGCGCACACTAGAAAGGAGTAGTGGGATCAGGCGCCGACATGGAAAGGTTCCGGATGTACGCGGCGGCGCTGCGGTCGTATTCCCGGGAGGATCCGACCGGCTCCAAGCGTTTCGAAGGCCTTTGGCGAGAAGCTTTGTCTTGCGGTGGCCGTTTCGCGGTATGGCAGCGCGAAGTGGCTCCCATTCTGAACTGATCTTTACCCCGTGTTTGCTGTCGTTTGTGGCCAATGAAGTATCATGCCGAATTAGTGTTTAATCGCGCAGCAAATGCAATGAGAGCCGCTCCGGCTGCCCGCTGCATACAGCCTATCCAGAATATGCTTTCGTGGCGCCCCTTCGCGCCGTCGACACGGAGTGCGGCAGCCGTGAGCGCTCGCTAAGCTCACTACTCCTCCTCTAGTTCACGGCCACTCAAGCAACCAAGGACGTCATGAGGGAGGTTATTTTTTTGCTTCTTTTTGTAATTTTAATTTGCCTATAACTTTTAAAATAAAGCGAATTTCAAGAAAAGTTTCACTAAGTTGCTACGTTCAGTGCGCTCAGGTTCGGTGCAAATTAAAAACCAATAAAAAAGTCATTGCAGGGCCCCTTTAAGGCATGCAAATAAATCCCTACAGGGCGTCTCCTTATTTTTTTTATATTTCCTCATTTGTATTTTTCTGTCATATTTTTGCTTTCTTCATCATTATTCGTTACATAATATTCCTTGCGCTCACTATGTGGCGTCCTTAAATTTTTTTTTGTTTACTTTTTATATTTTTTTCATTTTCTTTTTTTATATGTCATTCTTTTTTTCTAACTTGAATTTTTGTTTTTCACTTGTATTTTGTTTACTTCATTCAGAGTGACTCTCGATGAATAGCCGGGTGCCATGTTTGTTTCCCTCTGAACACGCACATGCTTTCGCAAGTCTGCCACAGTTACCTTCACCAGCGGGGCGCGACAAGAATCAATCGACCCTATGTTGGCTCTCAAGGTGGAGTGCACCTTTATATAGCGCACGGCATTAGAGCGCCGACGTAAGAGCGCACGGCATGAGAGCGCTGCGACAGGAGCGTGCTTTGCAAGTAAGATTATAGAAGTCCTGATCACATCTAGAGTTATTTACGCCGCACCCTACACGAGTTTGACCTAAAGCACAAACTAAAAACTAGAAACGCAGCCACGAAAGGCGACCCGACTCGCGGTATGCGTACACCAATACACGCCCTTTAAAAGCTTAAAGACACTGTGCTTTTCAACGCTCTCGGAAAACAAATCACTGTGCAAAGAGCAGCTGAACAAAAACGACTTTAAACATCTCAACCAGGCAGAGCCTTGCTTCTAAGCTTCAAATACAACTCCATGCTATCGTCAATCCCAAAACAACCACACCCGGCGTGCCGCATACCCAGAATTGAAATTAAACCTATTCCGAAGAACATGAACGCAGAAACCAAGTAAGGTAGAAGAAACCAGCACAAGAAACTTGTTGAGCGGAACAGTGATTCCACAGACATTGTCATTGCATATTACACAGATGCAAACTACAACTAAAACACGAAGAGCGACAACACAGCGGTAGTACGCCCCCAAGCCGAAAGAGCCCATAGCCACACCAAAGCCCCTCCCCCATCGCACTTGAAATCCAAGAAATAACCGAAGTTATTACTTCAAATGCCGGATAAATCCCATCATCATCCTAACGGGTAGCCAAGGAGCCGCCAGAGACTTCAGAAACAATACTCTACCCCCGCACATCATGACCGCATTAGCAAAAGCCATGAGAGAACGCCCCCATGCAAGAGTCGCTATTGAATGGGTTCCTGGGCACGCAGAAGTTGAAGGGGACATTAGAGCCAACGAGCTCGCCTGAGGAAGCGACCTACCTGGCCCTCCAACTCCCTGGCCGAAAACCTACGACCCATACGGTTACAGAAAGACACTACACAAATCTAGAACACGCCCTGAAAGAGAATTTAGAGATTAGGTCACACTCCTTAAAAGCCCGTCACGCGCAGTTAGCATAGAGGACGCCACAATTATCAGACGCGGGCAAACCAGCACACCATGCACAGAACATCACAAACACTCTACTTGCGGCGCACCAGAGACACCCACATGCGCACACTGCGGCCTCTACCTTAACAACGAACATCAACTGTGGAAGTGCCCAAACGTTGCTCCCATGACCCAAAACCACACTCCACATCCCACCAGTAACATTGAGACCAGGGAGCTGGGAAAAATAGGTCACCCCCCCCCCCCCTTCCTGGCAACGAACCATATGTTTGGCCGCTGCTAGTCCAGCACGTGAAAAACGTGCTGGGCGATGAGCGCTAATCACGGGAACCACACTTGGTGATTTAATAAAACGTTTACACTCTCTCTCTCTCTTTCTTGCCCTTAGAGCGCAGGTCACGAGAGGGCACGGTCGGTTGAGCGCGCCGCAACTTGTTTAGCATGCGATGCGTGTGCGTTATAGGAGTCAATGGATGGTTTGTTGCAAAAATGTGTGGAATGCCGAGCTCACCAAACACAGACGTCGAAACATTATACGATGCGTCGGAAGGGCTCAATTGTCGGTTTCAGTCTTCAGTTTAACGACTCTTAACATGTCAGGAGGCTTTTTGAGCTCCCATGTGTTTGGTGGCTATTTCGACATCTCAGGATAAATTTAAGTAAAATTGTGACATTCATTGCAGTGATGACATGAGCCCGCCTGTAATATAAAAGGCTCGCCAGTATAAAGAAAAGTCTATACGTCGAGGAGAAACTATAGTAGAAGAACAATTAGTCAAACTTGGCAATGTGCACAAAGCGATTTCGAACAGCAGTTTGCAAACAAAAGTTGTGGTGAGACAACAAAGTAAACCGAAGTTTATTTTGTTGTCTTAATTGGTTATGATAACACACTTTTTTTACCTCGTATTTGAACCAAGGCATACATTTTATTAAGATTCTGTGACCTGCTTTCTTAGAAAACGTTACTGCAAAAATGACAAAACAATTAATCACTAAGAAGTTGACCATTTCTGAAATTAAATTGCTGCTTTGTACCTGACTCTTTGAGACTGACAATATTAAAAAGCATTTGCAAATTGTTAGGCAGTAGTGGCGACTGCCTCGGATGTGACCAAATATCCACAGTTTACACTTTATTCAAGTAATAAGGCTTTGAATTCAAGCACCTTTCGATAGACATAAAAGCCAATCTTCTGTCATTTTGGCTGCATCATAAATAAACAAGACAACAATCTTGCGAGTACATAGTCACCTTAGCGGAGCGAAGATTACAACAGACTGAATTGCTTGAAAAGATATCTCTCGCACGCGAGACTGCTGCCCTGGTTTCACCCCCGCTGTAAGGTGATAATGATCAAACTTTACAAACCATACTTCCGAAACCATCGTCGTTTCCACAGTGATGTAAATAAATAAATAAATGTATGCTGGTCTTTTTTCCGCGTTTGTCTAAGGTGCGGTGAGCTCTTCTATGCTCCTGAACTTCTAAAACGTATGTGCTGTGTTTTCTGGAGAGCTAATCTCCCGTGTGCTTTTCTCCGGTATTCGAGAAGTAGCCTTAAAATATTTTTGCAAAAAAATACCAAATTTTTTTAAAGTGCCCGAATAAAAAAACGTTCATTAATCTAATTTAGAAAAAAAATTTGAACTGTATTTAGGGAGCTAAAACGAAATTTTAGTTGGCGCCGGAAAGAGCCCGCGGAAAAGAGGCAACTAGCAACTAGTAGTAGTAAAGGCAACTAGTAGTCAAGAGGCAGTTTTCGCTCTTTCCGGAGCTTCCTGTGGGCTCCCATAAGTTAATTATTAATCTTTGTTTGTTTGTTTTTCTTTTTTTTTTGCACTTCTTTTAACAAAATATTTTGCTGTTAAGAAGCAAGAAACACAAAAAGTAGTAACTTCCTTTTTGATTCTTACCACAACAAGCAAATGTTTTACCATGTTCTGGTCGAAAGGGCGCGGCGCTCACTAGAAATTCGGTTCGCGCCGTTAATATAGCTGTATTTTTTGCCGTTATATATTCATTTTATAAAATACTTTTAACATCGAGGCTGGTTCGTTTTTTTTATTTTTTTTCCTTCGCATACGTTTTTTTAGGGATAATAATACGCACAAAGCAGAGTTAGGACACAAGTTTTTCGTCATTGCTCTGGCGTAAATTTTGTGTATTAGATACCATAACAGAAGCTTACAAGACACAGTTTTAGCTGACACGAATCAGATGCGTAAATAAGTATAAAAATACCCACTTTGCATGTCAAATTGTACTAGTCGTATTGCGTACACCGGTAGGATACTTTGGTTTCTTGTATTATGCTTATCAAGATGTTAGGCGTAGCACGATCGCTCCATCCTGTCGCATAAAGTTCACGTCATTAGAATTGCGTTTCGAAAAAATTTGCGCTCAGTGACCCTGCTTCATATTTTCTACGTGGCAATAGCCCTGCACTTGCTCTCTCCATTCCATATTTTGACAGAGCAGATGAAACTAAAAACGATTCTGGTTTCCGTACACTTCATATTGTCACGGGTGGTGAGTCGTGACCAATGAACAAGAAATAAACAGAAATAAATAAATGTTTAATGTGGCGAACTTGTGCCAAAAATAAAGAAGGAAACAGAAGAAAGCAGAGCGTCGCGGGCGTCGAAGTCGGCGTGTCAGCAGAATCGAGCGCTAGGGCGAGACTGACTCGACAAGGTCGCGGGCGGCCTCTTATCTAGAGTGCGCCGCTATCTCAAAGATTCGCCGAAAGCGGTTCGAGCGTCGCGTGATCGGGCGAGAATGAACACGCACTTTCTAGAAAACAAAAGCAGGGATAAATGATAGAAGTTACGTGCGGTACATGAATAAACGGGAACTTTCTGGAGGACCGTGACCGAGCGTTGCTTTCTCAGCCTTGCGCGCGGCATTACTCCCCCCTTTAAAAGTGCATCGCCCCGATGCAGAGTAAAACAAATCAAAATAAAAAAGAACGATAAACTAAAGAGTCTTTTGGAGCACAAAAGGTCCACAGTCCTATCGAGCGTAGTACGGCTTCAGGCGCACGACGTGGACGACCTCAGGTCGTGGTGGGCGGCGTGGCGATGTTCGTGTTCCGTCGGGCATCACCTCGTACTTCAGCTCGCCGAGGCGACGAAGTACCTTGTATGGTCCAAAGTACCGTTTCAGCAGTTTCTCACTGAGGCCGCGGCGACGGATGGGCGTCCATACCCACACCCTATCTCCGGGCTGGAAGTGGACGTCCCTGCGACGAAGGTTGTAGCGGCCGGCGTCGACGCGTTGCTGGTCTTGAATCAGGAGTCGGGCGAGCTGGCGAACTTCTTCGGCGCGTTGAGCAACCGCCTGGGCGTCGTCGCTCTCGTTGTCAGATGGCTCATGGGGCAGCATGGCGTCCAGCATGGTCGTTACCTTCCGACCATGTACCAGCTGGAAAGGGGTGAATCCAGTGGTCTCTTGAACCGCCGTATTGTAGGCGAACGTGTTGTAGGCGAACGTAGGGCAGCACCTCGTCCCACGTCTTGTGCTCTACGTCGACGTACATAGAGATCATATCGGCGATTGTCTTGTTGAGTCGCTCCGTCAGCCCGTTGGTCTGCGGGTGGTACGCAGTTGTACGACGATGGCTGGTGTGACTGAGTCGGAAAATTTCTTGGGTCAGTTGTGCCATGAACGATGATCCTCGATCTGTAACCAGAACTTCTGGAGCGCCGTGCCGGAGGACGATGGACTCAATGAAAAACTTGGCAACTTCCACAGCAGTCCCCGAAGGAAGGGCTTTCGTTTCGGCGTACCGCGTGAGATAATCTGTGGCGACGATGATCCAGCGGTTCCCCGACGTAGAAGGCGGAAAAGGACCAAGTAGATCCATTCCGATCTGCTGGAATTGTGCAGTTGGAAGAGAAATAGGCTGCAGGAGTCCGGCCGGCCTCGTCGGAGGTTTCTTGCGTCGCTGGCACTCGTGGCATGATCGTGTGTACAGGTGGACGGTCTTGGGGAGCTTGGGCCAGTAATACTTTTCACGAATACGGGCCAGTGTCCGGCTGTATCCAAGGTGTCCGGACGTCGGGTCGTCGTGACATGCTTGAAAGATCTCCCCTCGAAGGTCGGTCGGGATTACCAGCAGCCACGGCGAGTTGTTGTTCCCGAAGTTCTCTTTGTAGAGTACACCTTGTCGAATGGTGAAGGTCGGCACGGCTCGTGAGAAAACACGGGGTACGGTACCGCCGCGCCCTTCCAGGTGCTCAATTAAGGCTCGCAGCTCCGGATCGTCTTGTTGACGTCGTGCCATGTCATCGGTGTTCACTGCCTCTAGAAAGCACTCGTCATCATCGTCGTCGCTGCTGCCGGAAGGTGTTTCGACAGGCGCCCTGGACAGGCAGTCAGCGTCGCTGTGCTTGTGTCCTGACTTGTAAACCACAGTCATGTTGAACTCTTGTAGCCGGAGGCTCCACCGAGCGAGGCGTCCTGACGGGTCCTTGAGGTTCGCAAGCCAGCAGAGCGAGTGGTGGTCCGTGACTACGCGGAACGGGCTTCCGTACAAGTACGGACGAAACTTCGTGATTGCCCAGACGACCGCAAGGCATTCTTTCCTAGTCGTGGAGTAATTTCTCTCTGCCTTGGACAGTGTACGACTTGCGTAGGCGATGACTCGTTCGGTGCCTTCTTGTACTTGAACTAGTACCGCGCCAAGTCCTGCGTTACTTGCGTCAGTGTGAATCTCGGTGTCCGCATCCTGATCGAAATGTCCAAGAACCGGAGGCGTCTGGAGTCGTCGCTTCAGCTCGTCGAATGCCTGCTGTTGTTCCTCGGCCCATTCTAACCTCTCGGCGCCCTTCGTGAGGTTTGTGAGCGGTGCGGAAATCCGTGCGAAATCCCGAACGAAACGACGATAGTAGGCGCCAAGTCCAAGGAATCTTCGCACGGCCTTTTTGTCTGTCGGCACTGGAAATGACGCGACGGCGCGAGTCTTCTCATGGTCTGGGCGCACGCCTTCGTTGCTAACCACGTGACCTAGAAACTTCAGTTCGTCATAGGCGAACCGACACTTTGACGGCTTGAGGGTGAGTCCAGCGGTCCGTATGGCTTGAAGAACAGCTCGGAGTCGTCGCAAGTGCTCGTCGAAGTCGCTGGAAAACACCACGACGTCATCGAGGTAGACCAGACAGCTCTGCCACTTCAGTCCTGCCAGTACGGTGTCCATAACACATCTGGAAAGTTGCTGGCGCCGTACATAGTCCGAAGGGCATTACCTTGAACTTGTACAGCCCATCCGGCGTGACGAAAGCTATCTTCTCTCGGTCCCGTTCGTCGACTTCGATCTGCCAGTAGCCGCTCTTCAGGTCCATCGATGAGAAGTATCGAGAGTGGCGCAGCCGGTCTAACGTGTCGTCGATTCGGGGGAGTGGGTAGACGTCTTTCTTCGTCACCGCGTTCAGCTGCCGGTAGTCCACGCAGAACCGAAGCGTTCCGTCCTTCTTAACCAGTACGACTGGAGAGGCCCACGGACTGCTTGATGGTTGGATTATGTCGTCGTTCAGCATCTCTTGAACTTGCTCCTGGATCACCTCCCTTTCTTTAACGGAGACTCTGTACGGTGATCGATGCACAGGGCGCGCGTCGTCCTCGATAATGATGCGGTGCTTCGCAACGGCTGTTTGGCGTACCTTCGACGACGTCGCAAAGCAGTCACGGTATTCGGCGAGGAGGTTAATCAGCTGGCGTCATTTCGGGTCCGGAAGCTTAGGGTCGATGTGGAGTTGCGCTGGCGACGTACCGTCTTGCTGAGGTGGCGAGGATTCATCAGTAATGGCGGCGATTTCGGCGGAGTTTCGGAGATCCTCGACGTGGCCAACGGCTGCACCTTTTGTGAGGTGTTGCGTTTCATTCCGGAAGTTCGTCACGAGGACCACAGTGCGGCCATCCTGAAGTTCAGCTACTCCTCGTGCGACGCCTATTCCTCTTCCCAGGAGCAACTGGAAGTTACCTTCCAGAAGAACTTCGCTACGGGTAGCTGCATCGGTCACGACAGGTACGACAACACTTGATAGCGGCGGCAGATTCACGTGGTCGGCAGCGACTCGGACGGCGGCTGACGCAGTTTGGAGTTTCTCTGAAGGCGGAACAGGTGTCCGCAGCGTCAATCTGTTTTCTCCAAGGTCGATGACGGCGCCGTATTCACACAAAAAGTCCATGCCGAGAATGACGTCTCTGGAACAGTCTTGTAGAATGACGAATTTCACAGGACACGTCTCGCCGTGAATTTCGACGCGAGCGGTGCACCTTCCGGCAGGCGTGATGAGGTGTCCTCCGGCGGTTCGTATCTGCGGTCCATCCCACGGCGTCGTGACTTTCCGAAGGTGGCGAGAGAGCCTCCCACTCAATACTGAGTAGTCTGTCCCGGTGTCAACGAGTGCCGATGCGTTTTGGCCATCGATAACAACGTTTAGGTTGTTGGACACCGTTGCAGGCGCGTCGGTGCAATGCGGGGCGTCGAGAGAGTGGCAGCGCTCCGGCGTTCTTGGAGGCTGTTTGCTTCCGTCGTTTTCGGCAACGTCACCTCCAGGCGTTGCCGCACTTAGTTTTCCCGACGACGCAGGGGAGACAGGCTCTCTCGGCGGGATCGTGGCGCTGGGGAGGCTGAACGTCGTGGCGATGGGGAGCGGGCTTCACGGCAGAGAGACGACACTGGGGAGGGCGAACGTCGGAGGTACTCCTCGATGTCGTGAGGGCGTTCGCCGTACCTCGGGCGTGGGTCGTTCGGGTGGAACCCACGCAGGCCCATTTGCCGGTAGGGACAACGACGGTAGATATGGTCGGCCTCCCCGCAGTGGTAGTACAACGGGCGTCGATCGGCCGTCCTCCACACGTCGGTCTTTCGTGGAGCAGCTTGTTCTGGGCGGACGTACGCCCGATCTTCATGGCGTCGTGAATACTGCGGCGCTAGAGGTTCACGTCGAGGTGGCGCCGTATACGAGTGAGCAGGGGGCGGTGGTCGTCGGGTAGCTGCGGCGTAGCTCAGCTTCGGTGGTTCAGGAGCGGCGCTGGCGAGAACTTCTGGCTGCAGCGCCTGCTGAAGTTCTTCCCGGACAATCTAGGCGACTGAGGGCGTAGCCAGGCTTGTGGCAGCAGGTAGCAACTTCTTCAACTCCTCCTGGACGGCTTCACGGATAAGGTCACGGATGCCGGGGAGGGTGGTGCCCAGGTCGGATCCAGATGTCGCTACAGTAGTTACGCCAGGGTGTCGTTGGTAGTGTCTGGCGCGGGCTAGCAAGGCCCGTTCCATATTTGTCGCCTCCGTGATGAACTCGTCGTCTGTTGTTGGGGATTCCGGATGAGACCGCCGAAAATCTCGCTTTTCACACCCCTCATTAGGTGGCGCAGCTTCTTCTCCTCGGTAGCCTGAGGATCGGCGCGGGCGCTTAGGCGGAGAACATCCTCACCGAAGCCGGTAATGCTCTCGTTGGGGCCTTGAGTCCTGGTACGAAGTAAGTCTTCGGCTCTCTCTCGGCGGTGCTGGTTGACAAATGTCGCCTTCAGCTGGCTCTTGAAAATGTCCGAGGATGTCAATGAAGACTCGTGATTTTCGTACCAGCTTCTGGCAGTCCCCTCGAGCGAGAAATACACGTTTTGCAGCCGTTGCTCGTTGGTCCAGCTATTGTGGCGGGCGACGCGTTCGAATTGGTCGATCCAATCTTCAACGTCTTCGTGGAGTTCGCCGTGGAACGGAGCCGGTGTCCGAGGAGCGACGGGTAGGTAGACGACGGCAGGAGCGGCGGGAGTCTGCGACTGGTTGGCCATCGTCGGCTGCCTGGTCCTGGGTGGTAGAAGTCCGTATTCCGGGTTTAGCCCTTGGGTGCGGCGACTTGATCGAGTCTCGATCTGGTCTTCGTTGGGTCCTCGGGAGCTTGGATTCGGACTTGTACTGCGGGAACTCGGAGGGCTGCGCTGCACGAACATACGGTACCCGGCACCTCCATCAGAATGTCACGGGTGGTGAGTCGTGACGAATAAACAAGAAATAAACAGAAATAAATAAATGTTTAATGTGGCGAACTTGTGCCAAAAATAAAGGAGACAGAAGAAAGCAGAGCGTCGCGGGCGTCGAAGTCGGCCTGTCAGCAGAATCGAGCGCTAGGGCGAGACTGACTCGACAAGGTCGCGGGCGGCCTCTTATCTAGAGTGCGCCGCTATCTCGAAGATTCGGCGAAAGCGGTTCGAGCGTCGCGTGATCGGGGCGAGAATGAACACGCACTTTCTAGAAAACAAAAGCAGGGATAAATGATAGAAGTTACGTGCGGTACATGAATAAACGGGAACTTTCTGGAGGACCGTGACCGAGCGTTGCTTTCTCAGCCTTGCGCATTGCAATATTATAATGAAATTTATATTTTAATGAAATTCTTCCATATAATAAAACAATGTTGTTCTTTATTTTAAAGATTTTTGAGCCCGATGTAACGGATATAAAAAAGGAAATACTTATTTTGACATTGGTTAAAGGAATAAACACCGCGTTTAGAAAAAACGATGTTTGGTGATTGCCAATTTGTTACTAACTTCTCGCTGGTGGATAACAGCGATATCTCCCCGAAGCCTTCTTTCTCGTAATCTCTTTAATTCTTCTCTATCGACTTATTTTTAAAACTTTCTGCACTTCTCTATTTATCACTTATACCTTAAAAAGAAAAAAAAAGTTTTCCCGTGTTAAATTAAACAGCATTAAATTTCCAAGACTAGTATAGACAGATTCAGAGAAGCGAGTAGGAAACGGTGGCCTTGACCGCATTAAGCCTGGTTGAAAATTTAGGGAACAACAACAACCGACTCCAAGAAAATGAGGTTTCGTGCCACTTGCGATTGCCATTGCAAAAGCCCTTGGGCGTTTTCAAAGGCCAAGTGCTTTTGAAGCGGGGGTAAAGGAACGGGCCTTTTGTCGCAAGGGCGTTTGACACGGAGCTGTTGAGATTGGGCCATTCGTGCACGAAACCCCAAAGACATGGTTTCGTTCCAATCCGTTTGCAAAGATGCCGGAGTAAAAACGAAAATATCTAATTTTTTTTTTTTTTTTTCATTTACCATATATTGTACCTCGTGGCACGCTAACTTGAACAAGAACGTAGCGCATTCTTACGCCGCTGTATCCTACCTTTAGACTGAAGGCAGCGGCGTATATCCCATCTTTTTTTTTTGTTTTACTTAAAGCACGCGATTGCCCCAGTAAAGTTACTCTTGTAATTTTGAAGCATCGTTCTTTTTTAAATACTGTTTAATCTGAACAAGTAGTGGCCCGGACCATACGCGCTGGCTGGTTGTGCGCTTTCGTGACGTGCGCTCTAATGATGCGGGCGCTCGTGTCGCAGCGTTCTCGTCTCGTGCGCTTAAGAGTTGTACAGACAGTTTAAAGACGTTCCGGGTCTAAAAAGCGCGGTCTTTCTTTTTCTGAGTGTGCGTGTGTGTGTGCCTTCTAGGGAAAGGTTTGGTTAAATGTTTTTGTGCAATCTTTAAAATAAAAAAAGTAAACCACCTCGTTTTTTTATTGACATGATCAGTGTCGGTTTAGCAGGTAGGTATTTTTTTTTTTTGCTGAAACTAAAATTTGGTTCTATGAGTGGCAGTTGGTTGGCGACTTTGAAAATTATGTGTATATGGGGAAGATACAAAATGAACAAGTCAGCTGAGAATGAGGCGTATGTTGGCTTTATGTTTCTGTCTCTCCTGTGTAGTTTGGTTGCTTCTCGTTTCTCCACAAATTAATTTTGTAGCACGTTTGTTTAGGCCGCCGAAAGTTCCTGAGCCTCAATGCGGGTTTTATTATCTCTGCTGCAGATGAGGAACTCAGTCAGTGCAGTACTGCTGCTAGCCAAGGTTATTTAACGAGCATTACGCTGTAGTGATGCACGACGTTATATACGATACACGACGACACGACGTTATCATTCAGATTGAACGGGGCAGGGGTGAGGATTGAGCGCAGGATCCCTGGGTTCTGCAACGCGAGGTTACGCTCTTCGTGCTTTGAGCAGCGGTAGGCTTTCACACTTAGCCGCCAAAATCCCCGGTTTCTCTATCGATTTTAGGCTGTTTAAGGAAACGGTAATCTCTCTCATTATGCTGGCGCCTGCGCCATCAACGTATCATTGTTCATACACTGATGGCATTATAGGTATTATAGGCATTATAGGCATTATAGGTCGTATTAAATATCTTCTTTCCACACAAAGTAAGTTACTCCTTTATAATTCGCTCTTCTACTCTCACTTAAACTACTGTCAATTGGTATGGGGAACAACAACAATTTCAAACCTTCAACGTGTTCATATATTACAAAAAAAATGTCTTCGTCATATTTACAATGAGCCTTATGGAGCGCCAAGTAGTAACTTGTTCCACCGCTCCCATGTGATTAGTGCATTTAACTTGTATAGATATCGATTAAGTACCTGGTAAAAATTAGAAACACGAAACAATATTACTAACTTACGTGATCTGGCTCATCTTCAAATAAAGAACATAATTAGTTACTCAACAAGACGTAGAGAAAATTGGGTAGTGCATACACCTCGTTCGAACTATGGAAAAGATTGCCTAAGTTTCATACTGCCGTCTTTATTATATTGAATATCATCTTGTGCATTTTGATTTATTTACCTGTAAGTACAGTGAACTCCGTAGAATGTATGAAACTGACAGAGTATGATTTTTTACGGTTTGTTTTTTGTTTGTGTGCGCCCTAAACATTTATGATCACAATGTTTTTTTTTTTTTTTGTTTTGTTCTTTGGTGAGTGTGTTATTGCAATGTATTGTTAAGATTACTTTTCTTCCCGCCTTTTTCTTTCGCTTTTCTCTTTTTTTTTCTCTCTTTTGTAAGTACTTTAGCAGGATGCTGCTTAGCTGCCAATACTAAGGGTCTGTGCACTCGTCAAGCTGCAATGCTGCAGCTTTTTTCCACAGCTCCTTCATCTTTGTACAAGGTGAAAATAAACTGATTTGATTTGATTTGATTTGATAATGTGCCTTCGCGCACGCCCTGAACGTGCCTGCACGCATGGAGCATCACGGCAAAAACGGAAACGTTGGAAAAAATAAAATAAAAACGGTAATTCAAAATGTCGAGGTTTTCCAAACTTTCTCTGTACCTCTCATCTTACGGGCGAAAGCTGTCTTTGGCAAGGCTTCGCGGCAGATCCCCTGCTCTCGCTGGTATAGGGTCGTCGCGGCTGGAAAATTACTCGAATAAATCTATCGGGAAAAATTTATTTCCCCTAAGCGTCAGGATATCGCGTGTCCCCATGTCTTCAGCGACGTTGTGACATCAGGTAACATGGTCACGTGCCTTGTGACGTCACAAGACGTCATCGTCAGTGTTATGTGGAATCGTGTGCAGTTCGCGTGCAGCGCCTCCGATATCAACGCATTTTATTAGGAAAACACTTTAAGGAATCCAAATTGGTGTGATCAGACAGGAATTCAAGTAATGATTGTATGCCTGTGTTTGGACAAAGTATATACTGGAACTACACAGTCAATAATACTTCTCAGCAAAGGACGTCAGTAGAGAAAACTGCCAGTAGGGCAGTTTGCTCTACTGGCAGCAGGTAGGCTCTTCACGGAAAACCCCACGAAGACATGGCCAAGCTTAAAAAAAAAAAAAAATCGGCTAGCAGGCGACCCGAACGGTTGTCGAATGCAAAGTCTTTTCCCCAAACCCTGGTTCGGCAATCCTTACATTTCATCATCCTTTCCCTTTGTCGTGTACACCGCTTCCCTTCGTTTCCCCTTCCCTTTTTCTTTGCTATTTCCATTGCACCTTTCCTCTGTTTTATTTGACATTTTATCAAAGGGGTCCTTGCTCTCCCTTTTGAACCTTTCGCAATCCCCGTCGCTTAATGTTTCCCACGTCGCGCTTGTTTCCCCTAAAGGTCTTAAACATCGATCAACAACGTTCATCCAGTTTATCCTTTTCAAAAGCATACAGCGCTCGCTAGCTGAGGCTTTCACGTACAAAGGCACATTTTCAAACCTAGGGGGTCCCCTCTTTTATCTACAAGATTTATCCCTATAATACACCTGCTTCTACACCCACTTATTCCAGCGACATTGTTTATAGGCATATCAACTTTGCGTAAAACAAATGCGTATACCAAAACAACAAAGTGCGTTTAGGAAGCGGCACAAGGTTATGGTTACTGTAAAGTGGTTATGTATACTGAAGAAAACTGAGATGGATGAGAAGATGAAAGCGTGAGGTGAGTTTTGAAGTCCGGACGTTCGGTGCTTGGCATTTGAAAGCCAGACCTTGTACGAGGAGCGGGCGACGCTCTTGGACGCTCTAATTGTAGGGAAACAGTGTAGGTAGGAAAAAAGGCAGCTAGACTTTGCTTGTACCCACTAATCCGTCCAATCAGAGCTCGGGGGTCTGACATCACCAAACGTTCTCATCTCTGCCTCTTTCTCAATTTATCGGCGGCCTCGGTGGCTCTGAGGTGAGAGCGCCGGCCTGAGGATCCCCATGTGGCGGGTTCGAATCCCGGCCGAGGTGCCCGCAATCTGAAGGAGGCTTATTGCGGAGAAGGCGCCGTGTAATTGGGCTTTCAGTTTCACATCAAAAGATCCCCAAGTGGTTGAAATTAATCCTCAGTCCTCCGCTGGGGCGTGCCAGATGCCTGTCGTTGGTTTGGCGCTAAAAACTCCCAAATTTCATTTGATTTCACTTCTTTCTCAATTTATCGGCGCATAGTAGCTGCGTCTCCCCCATCTACACAAGCTCGTATGACCTAAGCTATATTATAGGTTTGGCAGCTTGTGGGTTTTTAGATGCACAGAACCTTAAAGAAAGGATCAGCTTGGTGCAAGGAAAACAACCACAGACATCAGAAAAATAACCTGTCTTGCTCGTTCAAGAGCTTTTCAGCGTTTATCTCGGCGAAAATACAAATATTATAATGTTTTTGTTGTTTTATTTTGCTGAAAAACAATGTATCTTGAAAGCTTTTTATTATTTTTTTTTATTTTTCAACCCAAAAGAAAACAGACTTTTTATATCACCTCATTCAGAGATTCGGGGTACTATCACAGGTGATCACGATAATTTTTTACAACATCTTCAGAAAGCGTGATTTATGCGCTTTAGATCTTATGTTTCAATATCACTGATTATCTTAAGTACGGGGCGACCCCAATGTAGCAAATCTCCTTTACCATTTTCCATACAATGAGAAATAAACTTAAACGTGCTGTGCACTCATTGTGTTATAAACGATTATAATCACTGACTGAATGGGGATGGCGGGGAGCCTCTTTTGAGTGCCGGACCTCCAGCATGCGCTCGTTGGTTTCAGCCGTCCATTAGCTGCGGGAGCACACTCGAACCTTCCAAGTCAACCGAGGGTTTTCGGCAGTAAGAAGCTCGGCTCAGAGGCAAAAAACTGAATGCCACCTCTGCCGTTATCCTATCTGCTGTAGCAGTGTCTGTAATAGTATTAGTGAAAGTGACCTTTCTGAACCTCGCTTGCTATAACATTTCAAACATTTTGGTATTTTAGACCCGTGTGGCAGATAAAAAAACAGGGCGCGTAAAGCCGCCCCCCCCCCCAAAAAAAAAAAAAAAAAGGAAAGCAGAAAAGAATTAAGCTTTTCGTGTAAGGCTCGTAAATTTTGAGACGCTGGTTAAAACCAGCCTTCTTCGTTAAGTCCTTATTTCGAGCTCTTTTTGTTCGCGTTCACCCCGTTGAAAAGCATGCGTGAAGCGCCTCAGCACCACCTCGTATCTCTGCGCCTCAGTGTTCTTCCGCAGCAAAAGGGCAGTCCGCCTGATCCCCCGCCTGCGTTCACGCCGTTTCGCGGCTACAGTCTGCCGCTGCTCATTACAAAATTAAAAAAAAAAAGCTTTGGCTAGCAGACCGCGTTCAAGAAAATCGGCGTTTCTTGCCATACTAACGGCGATGAAAGCTGACTGCATTTCTGCTGCGGAAGAACACCCTGGCACGGCGATATAAGGTGCGCACTGAGGCCCTTCCCGCATGCTTTTTAAAGTGCAGACCGCATGGCACGTTTTTCTGCACGCGAAAACGCAACGCGCTATGAACCTAGCGCGGATGCTGACGCGGGGGCGCCCGCATGCAGACAAAGCCAAGCACCGCCGGCCGCGCGTTATCAGCGTTGCCAGATAACAGAATTCTCAACACGCGATGTAAATGTCGGCGCAAATACTACAATATAAAAATTACATGAACAAATAAGTAAATAAAACGGGTTTGTGTGTCAAAAGAAACACCTTTTCAATTTTTATGTAGAAAATAAAAATGCTTTTAAACACTTTGAAATGTGCTGAGTACGAAACAGCGTACTGTGCAGGATCACGGCGCGCGCGTCTTGTACTGGGTCGGCCAGAAACCAACACTCCCGCGAAAACGCACGCCCGCGCGCAGGAAATGACGTCTGGTTTGCTCCAGAGCTTCATAATGTGACAAGCCTTAGACGAAAAACATATTTTGAGACCGAAATTTGGAGATAGATTTTTTACAGCAACCTGGGATCTTACGTGTCAATGTGCAGGTTTTCAAATTGAACGCGATCCCTCTTTAGGATTGTAGGTCATCCACTTATAATGACCCTAGTTCTTCTTTACTCATTTCTGAGTGTCCCGTCTGCGATCCGATTAGCTCCCTCGGCGAGCAGCGATGGACAATGGGAAAACAATGCTGTGGTCCCGCACGCTAACCGCGTCGAGCGTTGTGGCCGGCGTCGTCGCTTTCGAATATTAGAGAGTTTAGTACACCGTACTCTCGACCTTCGCTTTGCTAGCGGCAGCTAATAATACTACTACTACTACTAATTGTAAATTTATTTCTCAATCAGATTCACAATGAAAGGAGACCGAGGAAAGAAGCTGCATAAATGCAGCTTGACGAGTCCTCGGCCCCCTCCCTACAATCCTCAACAGTAGCAGCTCACAAAGAACACAAAGTATAAAGAAAAGAGAAGAAAAGAAAGATATAAGCTCAGTTCACAAAAATAGCGAAATGTATTAGACCGACAATTCAAAATATGACATTTCAGAATGGAATAAATTCAACTCAAACGATTCAATAAAAAGTTATGATTATCACAACATAAGCGCACATATTCAGAGATATGGAGAGCATGATTAAGCACTGTTATATAAATCATGATACATTATAAGCTGATGGCGAACAGACATAATAACTATACATACGACAGGACACTTGAACATTGATCGATCAAAGTCATCAAATTACACGCTTAAAAAAGGATCGGATTTACAAATACCATTGACTACCAATACTGGAAACTCGAGCCAAAATACATGGGGCTGTCAGGAGACACTGAAGTGCTGCGATCTCTCGGTGTGGGATGGTAAACTATGAGCTCGAATTTAAAGGAAAACCGTCATTCACTACACTCTTTCTTCTCTTCACACTATCAGGAATTGTGAATATTGCCGCGCGCGCAACTGGCCAAGCAGGCAGCGCGCGCGTGGCCCAACGGTTATCGCGGTTGCTTCCCACGCTGAAAGCCAGGGTTCGATTCCTGGCCGCGGAGGCGCATTTTTGTTGACACTGTAATGTAAGGTTCTGGTGAATTCGAGAACCGTCTTGCTGATTCGAGGTTAGAATGTTCCACGCGCCGAACCTTCTACGCCGAACGATCCAGAAACCCACGAGGGTACATAAGGGATTCCGCAAGGCGAGCAGAGTCAGTCTCGCCCCAGCGTTCGACTCTGCTGCCACGCCGACTTCGACGCCCGCGACGCTCTAATATTATCTTTTGTACTCTTTTATTTTTGGCACAAGTTCGCCACATTAAACGTTTATTTATTCCTGTTTATTTCTTGTTTATTGGTCACCACCCGTGACAATATATGGCAAATCGGTGTGCCGATTTCAATTGAGCAAGAGCTGATACACGGTATTTCTGATAATGATGTACGCTTCATATTAGCACTAAGTATTTAGATTATATAGACCTATTTATTACACCTGGTACAAATGACCTACTGGCAATTAGTGACTTTCTAGTAAATTGACAGTTTATGGACCACTCTAAAGGCTATGGCTGTTACTAGCTGCGGTGACTGGCTCTTTGCAGTTACAAATAAAGCACAGCAATTCAAATATGTAATTGCTCCATGGGTCATTATTTTAAATTGTATGAGATTCACTTCCAATAAGTCTGGAAATGCTACACGACGTAGTTATTACAGCCAGTAAATGCCACACAGGCTGTTTAACGAAGACAGTATTTATAAAGCAGTAGAAATAGTGTCCGGTTCAGTTTTACCTGTCGTTTTGGGGGCCTGGTTAATCTCTAATGACTGCAATTACTATTGGATTATATTTCTGAGTTATTTGAACTAGTATAAACTAGATTGGCTTCCAAGGGCTATTAATGGCTCTGGGTCAATATCCTCAGTTATTTCGGGGAATATAGACCAAGCAGCTGTTTATTAGGTAGTTCCATTTGTGATAGACTTTAATGACCATTAGTGACCATTTCGTGATATTTGTAATGTTATGTCTCAGATTGAATTTGAATGACTATAATTTGATACTTTGATTTTATTTCCTAATTATATGGCGGATTTCGTTCCAAATGACTTTTATTTTTTTTATTTATTTAAGAATACTGTCAGCCTTCACTTGAAGGCTATTACAGGAGAGGTAACAACAATATATATAGTCATATCAAAAATTTGAACTCTATACATATGTACGTAATAGAAGACTGTTATACAATTTTTAATTGAAGACAACGTGAACCATATCGCCACATTTTGTAAAAAGAAGTGAAATAGAAAAAAAGGAAAAACGCCCTTCTTATTTATTGCTGTGTGAATATCTTTTCTAAAGAAGACTCGAATTGGGACATATTTGCAGAATTAATGACATAATCTGGAAGTTGGTTCCAGTCTTCAATTGTTTGCACAAAGAATGAATATTTAAAAACGTCTATCCTACTATTATACGGTTGGATTGTTTTATTGTGATTTAATCTGCGCGATCGTTTATGTGTTTCATTTAAATATAGTTCAGGTTCAATGTTTAAGTGATTGTTATACAACGCAAATAAGAACTTTAGCCGCGCTATTCTCCGTCTAGTTTCTAATGATTGAAGTCCACACTGGCTAAGCATTTCAGTCACAGAGTCTGTTCGTTTGTATTTATTAAGAATGAAAAGTGCAGCCTGCCTTTGAATTTTTCCTAGTCTATTGATGTCTACTTTTTTGTTTGGACTCCATACAATGCTGGCGTACTCTAAAATAGGACGGATCATTGTCTTATAAGCTGTGATTTTGGCATTACTAGTTGCATGTTTTAACTTTCGTTTAAGAAAGCACAAACTTCGATAGGCAGAGGAGTAGACATTATCTATATGGGTGCGCCATTGCAAATCGTGTGAGATCACCACACCAAGGTACTTAAAACTGTTTACAACACTCAAATTAACATTGCCTATATTATAACAAAATTTCAAAACGCTTTTTTTGTTCGTTATATGGATATATGTCGACTTACGAAAATTTATTTGCATTTGCCAGTCCTCACACCATTGCCTTAGATTTTCCAGGTTCCTATTAAGAGCTAATTGATCATTAGTATTGTTTATGACAGAGTAAAGAAGGCAATCATCTGCAAAAAGTTTTAGTTTTACTGGTTCTGCAATATGCGTAGCTATATCATTTATATATATCAAAAACAATAATGGACCTAAGACTGAGCCCTGCGGGACTCCTGAGGTTACAGATAGAGGTGGTGATATGTTTCCATTTATCTCAACTTTTTGACTCCGATTTGACAGGTATGCTTCTATCCAGTTAACGATTTTATCACACAACCCTATCTTTTTTAATTTGAATAATAATTTTTTGTGAGGTATGCGGTCGAATGCTTTTGAAAAGTCTATACAAATTACATCGATCTGTTTCTTATTATTTACAGATAAAGAAAAATCATGAAACGTTTCAACAAGCTGCGTTACGGTTGACAAACCATTTCGAAAGCCATGCTGATGAGAGTATAACGTCTTTCGCTCCTCTAAAAAAGTAAATATATATTTTGAAATGACGTGCTCCATCACTTTACAGCAAACGCTGGTCAATGAAATAGGCCGGTAGTTTTCTATCGTAAAGCGGCTTCCTCCTTTAAACACAGGGACGACACGTGCGGATAGCCAATCTTGCGGGAGTGACTCCGTTTGTAATGATTTGTCGAAGATAATTTTTAAATAAAAAGATAGCCACTCTGCATATCGCTTTAAGAATTCATTCGGTATTTTATCCGGGCCTGTTGATTTTTTTGTATCCAGTGACAATAGCTTAGCAAATATTCCGGACTGGCTTATCTCTATTTCTGGCGTACTCGTTTCAATATCAGAATGAAAGGCCTCATCGAGATTTTGTACGTCGTGGGCTGAAAAGACTGATTGGAAAAACACGTTAAACCGATCTGCCATTTCTGCACTGTCAGTAATGACCACATCGTTTTCAACAATCTGCTCGATCATTTCCCTCTTTCCTCTTAAGAAACGCCAGAATTTCTGAGGGGCAGTTTTTATAAAGTTGTGAAGAGTCACTGAAAAGAATCTCTCTTTGGCTTGTTTGAGTGATGTTTTTAATTTAATTTTTAGAGCATTTATATGTTCTCTAAAACCTTTTCTGTGCCTTTTGATTTGACGTTTTAGGTGGATAATTTCACGCGTTATCCAGGGATTTGTGCGATATGTCTTTTTAGTTTTATTGGGAACAAAGGAATTAATACAAAAGGAAGTAGTAGTTTTAAAAAAATTCCACAGATAATCTACTGTACTTGTAATGCTTAGTTGGTCTAATGTTTCTAAGGATGTCTCTAAGTAATCTATAATACTTGTATCGTCTGCGCGAGTAAAGTCTTTAACAATTAGGGGCCTAGGAACCCTGCAATGACCCTGTCGTGGTAGTGGAATCGTAAACAAAATCATTTTATGGTCTGAAATTCCTTCTACAATTGAAATCTCGTAATCCGATATGTTTTCTGTAATAAAGACAAGGTCTAATGTTGACTGAGACTGGTCGGTGATTCTAGTGTATTCCTTGACTATTTGGGTAAGGTTGTGATTAAACGTTATGTCAATTATTTTTTCTCCGTTAAGGATATCAATGCCACCAGCTGTCAAAAGAGCCCAATTTACATGGGGCAAATTAAAATCTCCAGTCATGATTACCTTGGTAGTATCATTTACATATTTGCACAAAAACTCATTCAAGCCCTCCAAAAATTCTACTGGTGCGTTTGGCGTTCTATAAACCACTCCGAAAAGGAACGTTCGACTGTAATAAGAAATTCGGCACCAAACAGTTTCATCACAGTCGCATTCAAGCACCACACAATCAATGTCATTTCTCAAACAAATAGCCACACCCCCGCCTCTGGTAGTTCTATCACACCTAACTAATTTATAATTGGGGGGAACAATGCAATCGCTTTCTATATTGGAGTTTAGCCATGTTTCTGTAATAGCTACCACATGGGGACTGTGGGCAAGAAACAAAATTTCTAGAGCTTCAATTTTATTAACCACACTTCGGGCGTTTAGGCTAATAACTCTCAATTCAGGTGGATCGTTTTCAGCCGCCCTTGCATCGCGTCAGTTGTAGGCTGCCCCACTGGGTTGAACACGACGTCGCTGGTTTAGATTAAGATCCCACACAAATGTTTCACCATTAATCTTCAGCTTGTCATGTACAAGTGATACCTTATCGCCCTTTGCTCTGTTCGATGCCGCGCTTCCCCATAATAGTTTTCTTACTTGCACTGTTTCTTTTGCGTAGTCACTACTGATACTGAGCTTAGTTCCTTTTATTTTTCTACAGTTTTTAAATATTTCCTCTATCTCGTTGTAGTCGAAGAACTTTATGATTACCGGTCTATTCGTTTCCTCGCGCTTACGTCCAAGTCTGTGAATTCGCTCAATCGAAGTTACTGTGATGCCGAGAGTCTCCAGGAAGACATCTTTCGTTACGGTTCGCTTCAGTTCCTCAGTGCTTTCGTTGTGTTTTTCGGGTAAGCCAAATATAAGTAGATTATTTCGCCTTCCTCTATTTTCTAGGTCAATTAGCTTTTCACTTTGCTGTCTGACTGTCTGTTCTAGGTCTGCAACGACTTCCTTTAGACTATCAACTTTCACCATTTCGCTCTGAATATTTGACATTGCATTTTCCAGTTTATTAATTTTTCCGTGAATATTATGCATTTCTTGCCTAAGATTTGCTTGACCACTTTTAACTTCTTGAAGATCCTTACTCATCTGGCCCTGATTTTCCAAAATCTTTTCTAACTTCTGTTCCATTGTTAATGGTCCTGGGTTCGATTCAATGTCCCCAGAAAGCAGCAACAACATTAACCGACGCCAGCAATCACACAAAATGACAATCAATGACTATTTATAACTGTTTTGAGATATTTGATTGCGCGCGGCCTGAGTTGGCTTTCAATGGCTAATTTCGGCTTTTTGATCAAAATTTGACAGGATAGATATGTAGTTCAAATGACTTCTAGTTACTTTTAATGACTTTTGGCCACTATTTTGAGTTATTTCATTGTGTGCAGACTGAGCTGGCTTCATATGGCTATTATCGGCTATGTGATCATGTTTATAAATTATATGGCAGATTGGGGTCCAAATTACTTCAGTGACTATCAATCATTAACGGTCACTTTTTCAACTTATTTGTTGTGTGCAGACTGAGTTGGCTTCCGATGGCTATATTGGCTATACATTCATATTTATAATTATATGGAAGATTTAGGGTCCAAATGACTTCTCGATATTGTCCACGATTATCAGTCCCTATTTCGAGTTATTTGATTGTGTGAAGACTGAGTTGGCTTCATATGGCTATTATTGACTATATGATTATATTTATAAATTATATGGCAGATTCGGAGTTCAAATGACTTATACTGACCAGTAATGACTATTGGTCACAATTTTGAGTTATTTAATTGTGTGCGGGCTGAGTTGACTTCCAATGGCTATTATTGGCTATACAATATTTTTTTTATTTATATGGCAGGTTCGTGGTTC
This sequence comes from Ixodes scapularis, assembly GCF_016920785.2. Classification (NCBI taxonomy): domain Eukaryota; kingdom Metazoa; phylum Arthropoda; class Arachnida; order Ixodida; family Ixodidae; genus Ixodes; species Ixodes scapularis. Next base: position 76,407,464 of record NW_024609837.1, read on the forward strand.
AAATAACTTCTAGTGACTATCAATGGCTGTTAGCCACTATTTCGACTTACCTGATTGTGTGCAGACCGAGTTGGCCTAATATGGCTATTATTGGCTATATGACTATGTTTATAAATTATAAGGTGGGCTTGGGGTCCAATGACTTCTAATGACTATCAATCACTATCAGTCACTAATTCGACCTTTAATTTTATGCAGGCTCAGTTGGCATCCAATGGCTACTATTGGCTATACAATCATATTTTTTATTTATACGGCAATTCGGGGTCCAAATGACTTCTAGAGACTTTCAATGGCTATTAGTCACTATTTCGACTTACCTGATTGTGTGCAGACTGATTTGGCTTCATTTGGCTATTATTGGCTATATTATGTTTATAAATTATATGGCGGATTTGGGTCCAAATGATTTCTAGTGACTATCAATAATGATCAGCCACTATTTCGACTTATTTGATTTTAATGCAGGCTGAGTTGGCTTCCAATGACTATCATTGGCTATACGCATCTGTTATTGCCCTGTTTGGCTCGAATTGCCAGAAAATGGCTATTAGTGCTTATTGGTCGCAATATTCTGCTATTCTATACTTATGAATAAACATGGCTTCAAGTGGCTATTGTTAGCAATTGCATATCATCTTAACAAAATCACATTAAATCGCTTCAGAATGAACATTAGTGACATTTAGTGACATAGTATTCAGGATGTTTTGAATATGAATGGATTCAAGTGTCTACTATTATTGGCTATGGGCAGTTTTTGGCCAAATTGGCTTGAAATGAATATGCATGTCTATTAGCGACTATTATTGGCAATTTAGGCAATTGGAGTGTGTATAGATTTGAATGACTTCAACTGGATAGTATTGGCTATAGGCATCTATTCTTGACTTGGTTGGCTTGGATTGGCTAATATAAGCTATAATAATCTGTTCTTGCCCTGGCCGGCTTGAATTGGCTACAAATGGCTTACTGTGATTAGCATTTATAATTGGCAGCTATTTCTTTGTCTACAAACTGAAATGGCTTCATGCGGCTAGTTTTGGCTATTACCACATATTTTTTACCACACGGGCTTCAAATGGCTATTCGTGGATATAGTTGACAATTCTATGCTATTTCAGTGATTATGGCTGAAACTGACTTCAAATGGCTATTATTGGCTATTAGTATCTATTTTTACTAGATTGGTGTGAAATGGCTCTACATGGCTACCAGCAATTATTATTTACAATTTATGATATTGGAGTGTGTACAGATTTGAATGCCTTCAACTGGATAATATTGGCTATATGCATCTATTCTTGACTTAATTGGCTTGGATTGGCTATTATTGGCTATAATCATCTGTTCCTGACCTGAGCAGCTTGAATTGGCTACAAATGGCTTAATGTGACAAGTATTTATAATTAGCAGCTATTTCTTTGTCTACAAACTGAAATGGCTTCATGTGGCTAGTTTTGGCTGTTACCATATATTTTTTACCAGACTGGCTTCAAATGGCTATTCGTGGATATAGTTGACAATTTTACGCTATTTCAGTGATTATGACTGAAAATGACTTCAAATGGCTATTATTGGCTATTAGTATCTATTTTTACTAGATTGGCTTGAAATGGCTATACATGGCTATCAGCAACTATTATTTACAATTTATGCAATTGGAGTGTGTATAGATTTGAATGACTTCAACTGGATAATATTGGCTATATGCATATATTCTTGACTTGGTTGCTTGGATTGGCTATTATTGGCTATAATCGTCTGTTCCTGACCTCGGTGGCTTGAATTGGCTACAAATGGCTTAAATTGACAAGTATTTATAGTTAGCAGGTATGTCTTTGTGTACAAACCGAAATGGCTTCATGTGGCTAGTTTTGGCTATTACCATCATTTTTTACCAGAACGGCTTCAAATGGCTATGAATGGCTATTCGTGAATATCTATTAAATGGCTATGCATGGCTATTCACAAATATCCATTGAATGGCTATTCATAAATATCCACAGTTATACTCGCTATAGCCATTGCTAGCCCATTGAAGCCAAACTGGTTAAAAATGAATGATAGTAGACAGCAACAGCTACTAAACGCAAGTCCGGTTAGTAAACACTAAAATTGCTCATAACTATCAAGACTAGCCACTAATAGCCAATTGTAGCTATTTCAAGCCAATTCGATAAAGAATAAATGCTTATAGTCAATAGTAGCCACCTGAAGCCAGTTTCTCCCATAAACACTGAAATAGCACATAATTGTCAATTATACTCTCTAATAGCCATTGCAAGCCATTTGAGGCAAATGTTGCCAGGAATGGATGCTAATAGCCAACAATAGCCACTAAAAGCCATTCCATTTAGTAAACATAAAACCTGCTTATAAGTATGAGCACTAGTCACTACTACCCATTTGTAGCAATTTTAAGCCAATCTACATGCTTATAGCCAGTAATAGCCAACTGTAGCCAGTTTCAACCAAAACCACTGAAATAGCACATAATTGTCAATTATACTCACTAATAGCCATTGCAAGCCATTTGAAGCCAATCTGGTCAGAAATATATGATAAGAGCCAACAATAGCCACTTAAAGCCAGCCCAGTTGGTGAACACAAAAATCACTCATAACTATCAACAGTAGTCATTAACAGCCACTTGTAGCCAAATTAAGCCATTGCAATAAAAATCAATGTTTATAGCCAGTAATAGCCACTTGTGGCCATTTTCATCCATAAGCACTGAAATAGCCCGTAATTGTCAATTATACTTACAAATAGCCATTGCTAGCCATTTGAAGCCAATCTGGTCAGAAGATGCTAATAGCCAACAATAGCCCCTTAAGTCATTCCAGTTAGTAAACAGTAAAACACCCATAAATATCAACACTAGGCACTAATAGCCATTTGTAGCCATTTCAATCAAATTTATGTAAAATTTGATTCATAATCCAATAATAGCCGCTTGTAGCATACTCATTTTTAAGAACCGAAATAGCATGTAATCGTTTAATGATCTCATGAATATCCATCAGCAGCCATTTCAATTCAATCTGGTCAAGAATAATTACAAATAACCAACATTATCCACTTGAAGCCATTCCATTTCGTAAATATAAAAATAGCTCAAGCAATAGTTATCTACTAATAGCGGTTTGTAGCCATTTGCAGCCAATCTATTCGGAAATAGGTGCATATAGCCAATAATAACCACTTGAAGCCATTCTCGTTCATAAACACTCAGACAGCAGATAATTGCTATTATACTGACTAGCAGCCATTAGTAGCCATTGAGCCAATCTGGTCAGAAATATATTCTAATTGCCAACAATAGCCACCTGAAGTCATTCCAGTTAATAAACAGGAATAGCTCAGTTTTCATTACTCATTAATATTTGTAGCCATATCTGTCAAATATATATAAAAGTGGAGGCTGATAGCCAATAATAGCCAGTTGAAACCATGTGCATTCACCAACGCCGAAATGGGTAATTGTCAATTATCTCATCAATAGCTATTGGCAGCCTTTTAAGGTCAATATGGCCAAAGAAGATGCTAATAGCCAACAAAAGCTACTTGAAGCCGTTCATAAAGTAAGCACATAAAAAAATCACATAATTATCAATAATAATCCCTTCTAGTCACTTGGAGTCATTTCAAGTCGGTCCCATAAAAAATTGATGCCTATTGTCAATTATGGTCACTTGGAGCCAAGGGCATCTAATAAGGCATGTTTCGGTAGGATTGAAACAAATAAATCAACAAGCTCAGATAAGGTTAATAATTATTTAGATTGTACAAAATCGGCTATGCAAATCCTGACTGGTCTATAGAACACACTGCATTTTGACATCAAAATACCAAGAGGTCCAATATCACAAACTTATGCTGCCTATGCTCCATCAAAAATGGGAATATTTTATAGACTATCAATTTTCGTAGTGAGTCAGACCCGCTTGATTCATTTCCGGGGAAAGTGGCGAGTTGTCCACTCCACACCGCCAGGATCGCTTACCACTTCCGTGTCCCATTTTAGCCCAGAGTTTCCTGTATTATTCTCAACGGTATTTGGGATTTCTTTCGGTGTTGATGTGGTTTGGTTGTTTCGGTGTTGTTGATTTGCGCCCGCTGGTCTCACTATCCGCAGCGTACGATCTACTAAAACTTTATGTAGCTTCCGCTGCTCCACAAACGGCATACGAAAATTCGGTTTACGCAACTGTGACTTTTGCTTTGGCGCTCAGACTTTAACCACCAATTGTTTTTGCTATAGTAAGAAGATCGTAACTTTCGCGCCAGGATATCTCAGTAATTTGAGGAGAATTTCGTTTGTAACTCGCGGAGGAAAATCACCTTCCTGCTTAAGCAGCCGATGGAATAAAATGCGCGAATTGCCGGTAACCCTTAATGGTATGACTGTATCTACCACTGATCTCAATGACAATTGCTGGATCGCGCTTGCCGCTCCCGCAAGTGAAGCCACCGGACTTCACTCGCGCTGCAGCGAACAAACGGGGAAGCGCGATCCAGCAATTGTCATAGAGATCAGTGGTATCTACTTTTTCATTGTAAATTGGATGTCAACCTGATATCGATCTCGTTGACGTTGTCTGTAAAATCTTGCTACTTTAAGCTTCCGCGTTTAGCGTTTCTTGAACTAGCAGCACCTTCCTGACATAATTCGCTTAAATAATACAAACAAAATATTACTTCTTATTTATAATATATTTTCTGACTTACTTCCTCCTGGGTGATATTCGTTCTTTTTAGTGTGATGTTTCATTCTCGATTTTCATACTGCCTCGGTTGTGGAGAGTAGAAATTTGGTAAAACCACTACCATATTGCCACGCACTAGACACACCGGAGGATGGCACAGGCTATCGCATTAAGATAAGCACGTGACATTGGGCAGTGCCGCACACCAGACGCACGGGCCGGTCGCACGAGCGTCTTGCGCTCGTGCCATCGCGTGACTGTGAGCTTTGTTTTTTGGGACATTCTTTTTTTTCATCTACTCCGCTGGGACTTGACACTGAAGTGAAGAAGTTAAAGTTTCTGTTTTTCCACGGGGCCGAACTCTTTTTGTGTTGCACATAAAGTCGTGACATTAAGTGGTGGAGGTGCGGGGTACTGTCCTCCACATGCTCACGTCTAGGACATCCTCGAACACCCGTGACCCCAGCCCAGCTAGGGACGCCCACATCGAAGGAAGCACGTCGTTAAGCACCGACGTTCGCTTAAGCTGACGACAGCAAGGCCTACCAGCGGAGTTCGGGCTTCTCTCGGACAAGGCTTCAGCAAGAACCGAGACCTCAGTCACCGGGATCATGTCTTCCCCTGCTGCCCCGAATCAAATAGTCTTCCAGGTTCCACGAACACCGAAGGCTTTCCACGGGGACCTTTACGAAGACGCGGAAGACCGGGTCGAGCATTTTGATCGGGTAGCGATACTAAACGGCTGGGACGATTCGTTGAAGTTACGGAACGTTTACTTCTCGCTTGAGGACGCAGCCCGCGTTTGGTTTGAAAACCGAGAAACAAGCTTTACGTCATGGGACGAATTCAAGTCCCAGGCTCTGCGGAACTTCTCCAACGCACAGCGCAAGGAGAGGGCCGAGCAGTTGCTTCAGGCAAGAACGCAGCACCCCAATGACAGCGTCGTCGCGTACGTAGAAGAGATGATTCGCCTCTTCCGTCGTGCCAACCCGATCATGACCGAAGAAAAGAAGGTGCGGCACCTGATGAAAGGCGTCAAGCAAGACCTTTTCGGAGGCCTCGTGAGGAATCCTCCTTCGACGGTGACTGAGTTTGTCGCAGAGGCATCTATAATCGAGAAAACGCTACAGATGCGCTCCCGGCTGTACGAACGCAAGTTGCCGACTGCCTCGCAAGACCATCTAGTAACGGCTCTCGGTAGCACCAGCGACGTCCTTCGTGAGCTCATTCAAGGTGTCGTCCGTGAGGAACTTCAAAAGTTACAGACGCCGGTACTTCAACCCACCGTCACCCCTGTGTCAGCAATCATCCGGGAAGAAGTTCAAAACGCCCTTGGCATAACACCAGTACAGGAGGAAGCCTCGGAACAGCGCACTCTGTCATACGCTGCCGCCGTGAGGAATTCCGCACCCCTCATTGACTTCTCCAGGCAAGCTCCGCCTTATCCGCAGCCAACACGGCAGTTCACTCGACGCCCTAGAGAACAGCGCCCGCCGACAAGGAAGACCGAGGTTTTGGCGCACATCAGATCACAGGCCGCTCTGCTACCACTGTGGCGAAGCAGGGCACGTGTACCGACAGTGCCCATACCGCCAAATCGGACTTCGAGGCTTCTCACCTGATGCTCCCCGCCCGCGCTACGACCAGCGACCACCCGAAATCGAGGACTACCTCAACCAACCGGCTGGTGCTTCAGCTGATTGACGCTAGTCTAGGTCTCCGTCACCGAGACGTCACGAGTATTCTGGACGCCGCTCCTCCCCTGACGCTCCCAGGGCACGGTCGCAAAGTCCACGCCGGGGAAACTAAAGGTGGCGACTTCGGGAGGTGAAGTTGCTTGCCGCCGAATCCGAGAAGACCCTCCGACGACGCGAGACGCACAAGACAACGACATGGAGACTCCGTACAGCGACGATCAACTAACTACCTCCGACCTCCCCCTGGTTATCGACGGACACGAAGTGACTGCGCTGGTCGACACGGGCGCCGATTATTCCGTGTTAAGTGGGAATCTTGCCGCTCGACAGAAGAAAGTTATGACTGTCTGGGATGGGCCACAAATCCGCACGGCTTGAGGTCATTTAATTACACCGGTCGGCAGGTGCACCACAAGAATCCAGATACGAGGAATTACGTTCATCGCCAGTTTTGTCGTTCTCAAGGAGTGTTCAAGAAAAGTTATACTCGGAATGGACTTCCTCGGAGAAAACGGCGCAATCATAGACCTACGTAGACAAATGATCACATTCTCCACTGCAGGATGCGTTGAAGAGGAGAATTCAACACTAGGGCGTTTTCCACTCCGAGTAACGGATGACCACGCTTGTCTCCCGCCATGTAGCAGCATGCTCTTGACTGTAAGAACCGACGAGACTGCCTCTTCAGGAATCGCCGAGGCGAACTCTTCTGCTGGAACGGGAAATCTGCATAGCCAGGGGTCTCGTTCATCTCCACGGCGGACAAACTGAGTTATTACTTACGAACTTTCGCTCCGAACACCAGCATATTTCCCGTGAAACTACCATTGCCTACCTTGAGGATGTCGCTGATGTCAGTGGGTCCTTCTCACTAGAAGCTTCACTGCCAGGCAAGATAACGACAACCTCCACAAAAACATTTGACGTTAATTGTGAGCTCCCAGAAAAAAGTGGAAGCCGTTTGAACTCCCTGTAACACCGAATTAGAGCGCAGCTCTTGAGGAGGAAGAGGGAAGGGTACTGGGGGGGGGGGGGGGGGGGTGAAGTAACCTGGGGGGGTCACGTGACCTTGGGGGGTCACGTGACCTTGGGAGGTCACGTGACGATGCCGATGATATCATCAGTGACGTCACTGATGACGTCATCAGTGAAGATGACGATGCGGACTCCGATGACGTCATCAGCGATGATGACGATGACGATGCGGATGTCGGTGACGTCATCAGTGACGTCACTGATGACGTCATCCGTGATGATGACGATTACGGTGCGGATGCCGGTGACGTCATCAGTGACGTCACTGATGACGTCATCAGTGATGATGACGATGACGATGCGGATGCCGGTGAGGTCATCAGTGACCACTGATGACGTCATCAGTGATGATGACGATGACGATGCGGATGCCGGTGACGTCATCGGGGAGGTCACGTGACCTTGGCGGCGGGGGTCACGTGACCCTGGGGGTGGTCACGTGACCTCGAGGGGGGTGTCACGTGACCTCCGGGGGGGTCACGTGACCTCGGGGGGTCACGTGACTTTGGGTGTCACGTGACCTTGGGGGTCACGTGACCTTAGGGTGACCTTGGGGTCACGTGACCTTTGGGGTCACGTGACTTTGGGGTGACCTTGGGGGTCACGTGACCTTGGGATGACCTTAGGGGTCGCGTGACCTTGGGGGTCGCGTGACCTTGGGGTGACCTTGGTTACGCCGACGGCGACGCCAACGGCGACGCCGCTCAAGCCGGGAACGGGCCCCTAAGAGCTGCGCTCTAAAAGAAAAGGAACATCTGCTGGATCTTTTACATAAGTATAATGACTGTTTTTCATCGTCATCGAAGGTGCGCCGGACGACTGTCGCCAAACATCGGATCATCACGGATGAAGCAACAACGCCGAAACGACAGCCACCCTACAGGGTCTCGCATAAGGAACGAGAAACGATACGGCAATAGGTCGAAGAAATGCTCCATGACGACGTTATACAGCCATCAAAAAGTCCCTGGGCATCGCCTGTTGTGCATGTGAGAAAAAAAGATAGTACACTACGATTTTGCGTAGACTACCGTAAGCTAAACACGGTCACCAAGAAGGATGTATACCCGCTGCCCCGCATAGGTGATACTCTGGACAGGGTGCGTGGTGCGAAGTACTTCTCATCGATGGATCTCAAAACAGGTTATTGGCAGATCGAAGTTGATGAAAGAGACCGAGAGAAGACCGCTTTCATTACGCCCGATTGTCTTTACGAGTTTAAGGTCCTTCCGTTTGGACTATGCTCGGCGCCGGCCACATTCCAGCGGATGATGGATAGTGTTCTTGCCAACCTCAAGTGGCAAACATGCCTTGTGTACTTGGACAATGTCGTAGTGTTTTCCACGAGCTTTGAACAACACCTGAATCGACTAGAAGCTGTACTGCAAGCCATAAGGACCGCTGGCCTCATACTTAAGCCGGAAAAGTGCCATTTCCCATTCAAAGAGCTCAAATTCCTAGGCCACGTCGTGAGCACAGAAGGCGTTCTGCCCGACCCTGAGAAGACTTCTGCCGTCGCATTGTTCCCTGCTCCCACCGACAAGAAGACCGTACGACAGTTTCTGGGACTGTGCGCCTATTATAGACGCTTTGGGGAGCAATGTTCCAAAATCGCCGAACCGCTCACTCGACTAACGCGTGACGATGTCCCGTTTACGTGGACGGAAGAGCAGCAGTGTGCTTTTGAAGAGCTTCAAGGTCGCCTGCAGTCGGCACCAGTTCTCGCACACTTCGACGAGCTCGCAGAGACCGAGATCCACACTGATGCTAGCAACGTTGGCCTCGGAGCTGTTTTACTCCAGTGGCAAGATAGATTCGAACGGGTGATTGCGTATGCCAGCCGCTCACTGTCCAAAGCAGAGACTAACTATTCGACCACGGAAAAAGGGTGTCTCGCAATCATTTGGGCCACTATCAAGTTTCGCCCCTACCTTTATGGGAGGCCTTTCAAGGTGGTCACCGACCACCATTCTCTATGCTGGTTGGCCACCCTCAAGACTCTTCCGGGCGTCGCGCGAGCTGGAGCCTGAGACTTCAGGAATTCGAAATCACCGTCGTGCACATGTCGGGGCGAAAACACAACGATGCGGACTGTCTCTCTCGTGCTCCTGTTGACCCTGCTCCGCAAACCGATGAAATGGACGACGCATTTCTCGGAGCTATTGACACTGCGATCATGGCCCAACAGCAGAGAACAGACCCCGAGCTTCGTGCTTTTATTGAGCACCTGGAAGGCCGTGATATACCTGTACCAACCGCATTTCTCGAAGTCAAGGTTCTTTCTGCTTAAAAGACGGTGTTCTGTTCAAGAAAAATTTCCAGTCAATCGCGGCTTCATACGTTCTTGTCATTCCGACCGCGCTTCGTGACGAAATTCTTTACGCCAGCCACGACGAGCCAACGTCGGGACACCTTGGTTTTGCCCGCACACTCGCGAGAGTCCGTAAGTACTACTGGCCTCGAATGTACGCTGCTGTACACCATTACGTAAGGACATGCCGCGAGTGCCAGCGGCGTAAGACGCCGCCTGTGAAACCCGCCGGCCTTCTTCAACCGATTGACCCGCCGTCAGCACCATTTGAACAAATCGGAATGGACTTGTTGGGCCCCTTCCCAACCTCGTCCTCAGGTAACAAGTGGATCATCGTTGCGACGGACTACCTGACGCGGTACGCCGAGACACGGGCACTCCCCTAAAGAACCGCATTAGAAGTGGCAAAGTTCTTCGTTGACACCGTCGTCTTGCGTCATGGCGCCCCAAAAGTGGTTATAACAGATCGTGGTACCGCATTCACAGCTCAGCTCACGCAAGAAGTCATGAGGCTAAGTCAGACGACTCACAGAAAAACTACAGCGTATCACGCGCAAACTAACGGACTCACAGAGCGCCTCAACAAGACAATCGCCGATATGCTGTGCATGTACGTGGATGTCCAACACAGGACATGGGATGAGATTCTTTCCTAGATCACGTTCGCGTATAATACGGCCCCACAGGAAACAACGGGTTTCACGCCATTTCGACTAGTGTACGGACGCGAGGCAACGACTACGTCGGACGCCATGCTGCCTCACTTCCCGGACATGATGGATGACGACGCTGATATCTTCGCGCAACGTGCAGAAGAAGCTCGTCAACTGGCGAGAGAACGAATCCGCCGACAGCAGCTCGTCGACGCCCGCCGCTACAACCTGCGCCGCCGGGACGTCCGATTTCGACCGGGGGATGAAGTATGGGCTTGGACACCTATCCGGCGTCGAGGACTCAGTTAAAAACTTTTGCGAAAGTACTTCGGCCCCTACAAGGTTCTTCGTCGCCTGAGCGACCTCACATACGAAGTCATTCTGGATAGTGGACATCTTTCCTTCCGACGCTCCGCACGCCCTGAGGTCGTCCACGTGGTCCGGCTAAAGCCTTACTACGCCAGACAATAGACACTTCTCACTCTGCATTTATTTTTGTTTAAGCATCGGGACGATGCTTCATCGGAAGGGGAGGGCAGTGCCACGCGCTAGACACACCGGCGGATGGCACAGGCTATCGCATTAAGATAAGCACGTGACATTGGGCAGTGCCGCACACCAGACGCACGGGCCGGTCGCACGAGCGTCTTGCGCTCGCGCCATCGCGTGACTGTGAGCTTTGTTTTTTGGGACATTCTTTTCATCTACTCCGCTGGGACTTGACACTGAAGTGAAGAAGTAAAAGTTTTTGTTTTTCCACGAAGCCGAGCTCTTTTTGTGTTGCACATAACGTCGTGACAATATCATGCATTTAGATCACTCATATCTATATATCAATAACGCGCATATTGAATTTCTATTAGTTTAATAGTACTCAGTGGCTAGCCAGCTGACAGAAGTAAAGTGCTTTAGAAATATTTTGTACAGCCAAGCTGCTTGTGACTAGGGTACCGTCGATTTTTCGTGTCCGTGACCAAAAACTCTATGCTCGCACCGCACCCGCACGCCGCACCGCACTTACGCGCCGCGCGTGCTGGCGTCTACAGCAGTAACTGTTCTAAAACCAAAGCCTAAACTAATGGCATCTTGCATGCGCGTTCGTTAGTGCTTTAGTTTGGTTCTTTACATTCAATCTTTCAAAAGGGGAAGGCATGCGCGTGCCGCCTTTGGCACACAATGTCCATGCGAATGGATATAAAAAACCAGAAAGACAAGTTGCTGCTCTCCATTCTCAATTTCGCTTCTCTCGTCGTAATTGGAACGCCACGTATAGTCCGGACTCTTGAACAGCAACGCGCCTACGAAGAGCAACGGCGGGAACGGCAACGAGAATGTCAGCGGCGGCGGCAGGCGGCACGGGTGTGTGCGTACCTTTCGTCACGATGACCACCGATCAAGACAATAAATGTGTTCGTACCTTTCTTCAAAATTCTGTGTCACGTGTAGGTGGTGTGCTGAACGGCTTCGCTGGTCATCTACCTTAACAGAACGGAATAGCTCCCAGTATTTTGTTTTGTTTTTTATTGCTGCCATCACCCACTGTCGTACGCCAATCAAACAAAAACATAAATTTTATTGTGCGAGTAAAACGTAGTGCTGCTTTATTGAAACGGCTATTTTACTGGCAGTAATCGCGTCCCGTAGACGCATATTGGTGCATTTATTCCTAGAAGTTCTAATAAGTCTATCAACCTCCGTTTCACTAATTAAGAGTTAAATTAAAATATTTAAAATTGAAGATTCGTTTAGACTCTATGTTGTACCGTAATCATTGTATAAAAATGCGTTCCGCATTATTTCATTCGCAGAAAATTAAACAAAAATGTTCTTCTAGCAGCACACATGTGGTCTACGTTCGTGCCGCCCAAGCTAATAAAAAGACGGACACGCCTGCCGTTGTTCGATAGAAATCTTTTGGAAATTTTCAAACTTGCGAGGAGTTCGCGTTGGACTCTTGTGTATTGTAGCTGAGTGTCAACTGATATTATGAAGTCTCTGTTGTTTTTACTAATTAAGCTTTGGGTCGCACAAAGCACCGCCAATGCACGTACTATCTACGCCTCTTTGGAAAGAAAACAAACATCACAATTTCGAAGAGGACGTTTTATCTTGAAAGCTATTTCCAAGCTAACATGCTGCCCGAAACCTCCAGGCCCATCCGAACTTCCAGCACTCTTCGCTGCACTTACGCAGCGCCAGAGAGAAAAGCTCAGCATAAACACACCACCATTTTATTGCTGGAATATATCTCCACACGCAAAAACGCCAACCCACTCTCTGAAAGCTTATTGTGGTCCTGGAAAACGTCTCAAATGTACAGCAATCACATAAAAAAAGGTTTTCTTGAAAGCCTTGAAAGCCGCATTTCTGGTGTGCGGTGTAGCAACGTGTTAATAAATTCCTGACAAATATAATCGCGCCTTTTGTGCCTATATATGTGTGTCTGTACCTATATGGACCGGGAAAGGAGCAGGGAGGAGTGCGTTGTCACGTCTTGATACTCTGTCGAATTCAAAGAGCGTCTTTCGTAAAGCTTCAGACCGGTCTTGTTCAATGGACTGTGCCGTTCTTACATCATTCTTTTTTTTTTTTCTTTCTAGTGGTAAAATATAGCGGAGAGTTAGTCGTATGGCCAGGGGCACTAATAAAAAAAGGGGGGGGGGGCAGAAGGTTAAGGATGGAGACAAGAGTTTTGTGTGAGTGTCTTTCTTCTCCTGTCGGCCCGGAATCTGTCGTAACCAATATAAAGCGACCATACGCAAACCACCTAGAATGCAAGGCCTCTGCATGACGTCATCGCTTGTGGATCCCCTGCCCCGCTCCAAGCAGCAAACATGCCGAAGCTCAACGAGGGACGACGAACAACGGCAAGCGTGTCCGTCTTGGCGTCGGCGAGCGCTTGCGTCTCGCTCGATGTGAGATGCTGCAGGACGCACTGGCGGTGACGCTGACGCAAGCCATGAGAAGCTGCGTGAATCGACTAGGGATGACGTAAAATGGGAAAAGGTGCGAGCCTTGTGTATCTGCTTGTATTGCCTCAGGCCGCCTTGGTTAACCCTTTCTGGATCTTTTTTTTATTCTTCATTTTTTTTTTATTCCTACCGCGCTTACTCTTTCGCGTAAAAAGACGCGGGGATGTGACTAGGATCCTAAGGAAGTTAAGCAATTGCTACACCCCCCTGTCGCCGGGATAGCCACAGCAAATTAGTTGGTTTCATGAACGCCGAACGCTTTAATGTCTATTTGTAAGTCCCCTTGATAAATGCACCTTCTTAACGAGTAAATATAATCAAAATACCGTACACAAAAACGTATATCGGGGATAGTAGATGACCCGTAATGGTTCTACTGCGTGCATTTATGACCCTTCTGTACCAAAAGTGGCGAAACTGCGGCTCACGAGTCGCATGCTGGTTTTCAGTGGATGCCGGTCTTGAGTTCCTTAAATACAGTCAATGCGCCATGATCTGTCGGTCTTAGACTTTGCGTTTGTGGCTGTGTGTCCTCCAACTTTTGACAACGCCCTCATATAAGGTGAAATAAAGCGAAGTAAAAAACGACAATAGGGAACTTTAGGAAACCTTTTTTGCACATCCGATGCGGTACGCTGGCTCTGCCGGTACGAACTACGCATGTTCGAACCTTCTGCGGTAGCACATCCAAAGTTCGTACAGGAAAGCCCATCGTGTACCGTATCGCATAGTCTAAAACGGTTCTCTGAAACTCCCAAATAGTGCGCCTTTCGTCTGTGAACAGTTAATATGCGGTGTGCGTGTTCGTCCGCTTCTCTGCATCATGCTCACCTCGCGCGTTTGCTGACCCGCCAAACGCGCGCGCTCACGTGCTTTTAAACACCCCTCCCTCCCGCTCCCCCTTCTCCCCCCACCCGGCCGCCTCGCTATTGTGCGTCGCCTCTTCATTCTCTGCGTTGCCCTTTGAACTAGAGCGGCCTTTTTCTGTGCTTGTTCGTAGTATAAAAATATGGCTAAATTAGACGGAACTTTGAACAGCATATGGGCCGTAAAACAAGGTCTACAGACGTCTTGCAGCAGCTGTACAGGGGCGCTCCCAAAACCGATCGTCGGTTTTTGTTTTCTTTCATTTCCTTCGCTTTACTTCGTCATTGCCATAGAAGGCCGGGTTATTGCCATTCTCGTTTTTACTGCGTCGTTCATCTCGGCGTTGGCCTTTGTGGAGGCTCGCCAACGCCCGTCTCATTGGTTCGGTATCCCAGTAAGACGAGAGAAGGTCAGCAATGGCGGCTGCAATCTGGGGCGGCTGCAAAGCGTCTATAGCAGGTTACTAGGTATAGTACACATCGCGACACTGTTAGCGTGAACAGGATATCGGTGCACTTTCCGCATTTTCGCTACGCATGAATATTAGCGTGCCCGATATTTTCTTACCTACACTGAAGCCCCAAATGGGCACTTTTCGCGCAATAATAATTTTGATGAAATACGCTTGTTTCCCCGCAGGGGGCACCTGTGAAAGCAGGTGTTTGGAGAGTGGCGTCTCCACGGACCCCGAGCCATGTGGGTTCGCCCGCCCACGTCTGGCTGTGCGTGGCTTTCCCGTGTCCGAGGAAAAGGGCATCCTGGTGGTTGAGCCGAGCCCGGGGTAGGTTTGGACCCTTCGGGGCCCCCCGGGTGAGGCAATACACCACTTCGGCCCCTGCTTCTCGTAGACGGGAGTCCTGGTAAGGCCCGGCCAGGATGATTCAGTCTAGTCGCCTTTTCTTCTACTATCCCCTCCGATCTTTCACTTTTACCTGTCCTGTTTCCTTTTTTTCCTTCTCATTTCTCTTGCTCTTTTTTCTTCCCTCTTTGGCGGCAAGGGCTAACCCTGGGTGGCAATAGACCTCTTGTCTGGACCCACACTAGGTTGTAGTGTCTTGGTAGCACTGATAGCGTAATGTCGTCAGCAAAACCCTTATTGCTATGGCGCATTACCTATCCCCATGTTGGGCTCCGTGGTGGGTGGTGCGCTACAGATGCCGAACGCCTTCCCATTTCTTATGGGTTCTAAACTAAACCAAAAACCTGATCGGGCCCTGAAAAGGGTCCGGACCGAAGTACACGTCAGAGAAGCATTTGCACCCGTGGAGAAGTTTCCCCGATTTCTCGTCATGCATTCCGAAACGGAAAAACCTTTATCCAAGTTACCCACGTTCCTGGTCTCTAAGACTCTTGAATCTGTAATCGGAAAAAATTTTAAAGCAAAAAAAATGCCATCTGGAGATCTCCTCGTTGAAGTTGTAACCGCTCAACAAAGCTTAGACCTGCTGGCACTCAACGTGGTGTCTGACTACAGGGTTACTGTATCACCCCACCGCACTTTGAACACTATAAAAGGCGTAATATCAGAAGATGACCTGTTAGAATCCCCCGAAGATGAAATTGTCGATGGCCTTCGTGACCAAGGAGTCATTGCTGCCAAACGAATTTCTTTTCGACGGGACGGCCAAGAGGTGAAGACGAAGCATGTCATTCTGACTTTTGAGCTGAGGGCGCTTCCGGAATCAGTGAAAGCCGGATATCTGAACTGTAGAGTACGGCCATATGTGCCAAACCCTCAGCGTTGCTTTCATTGCCAGAGATATGGCCATAGCGCCCAGAGCTGCCGTGGGAAGACAACATGTGCCAAGTGTGGCAAAAATGATCACCCTGCAGAGAATTGCTCTAATGCACCTTGCTGTATCAACTGTGGTGAACCTCACCCTGCTTATTCCCGATCGTGCAAAAAATGGAAACAAGAAAAAGAAATTATAACACTCAAAGTGAAAGAGAACATCTCATTCCCCGAAGCCAGGAAGCGATTCTCCTTCCTGCAGAAGGGTTCTTACTCTTTGGTGGCACGTGCAGGGGGTGTGCCATCAAAGTCTTCGGTAGGAATCCAGGTCTGTCCTAATGACCTGGTGATTCCACCACCTCCCCCTGCCTCACAAAGATTCGCTCCACGACTCCGTTTGTCGTTGGAACCGAAGAAACCACAGGGGCCTCCAGATGGTGCAGAGGCAAGAGATGCCTCTGTGCCAATGGATGGGAGACAGGAGGAGAGGCGGCAACACCAGCCTCAGGGAGAAGGCACTAGTGCCTCTTCCATTCTAAAGGACGGGCCATCGAACGATGTGCCTGCCTTGGTCACTCGGACCCCTCCCAAGAAGAAGGAGGGTAGTTTTCGTTTTAAGGCTTTAGGAGAGGCCTCGACACGTAAGGAGGTGCCCGTACCAGCTGCTCCCTCAGCCGTTCCGCCTGAGGAGGAGCGGATGGAACTTGGTGAACCTCCTCCCCCTTGTTCGGTCCCACCTGATGACGCAAGGCTTATTACAAAGTCATCCCAGAAAAAGCTCAATCCGCGAGTAACCCCACCCAAACCGCCCCAGGGCACTTAGGGCAGGTTTCCTTTTTTCTTGTGTTGTTACTTTAAACCGTTTTTAACATGAACTCATATAGTTTTATACAGTGGAACTGTAGAAGTCTTCTGCAAAATATTGATGACATTCATTTCTTTCTGGATGAGCTACAGCCCATTGCTGTGTGCTTGCAGGAGACATATCTTAACAACACCCATACAAATGTTTTTAATCGTCACCGCGTTTTTAGAAAGGATCGGGATTCAGACCACTCTTCAGGTGGTGTTGCCATTGTTGTACGGAGTGGCATAGCATGTGTGGAAGTTCCTTTGCGTACATCACTAGAAGCTGTTGCGGTACGTGTTCTTGCTGATCGTCTCATTACGGTTGTGTCCTTGTATTTGCCACCTCATCGTCAATTGCATCTTCATGAACTTCAAGGATTGGTTCAGCAACTCCCAACGCCTTTTTTAATTTGTGGTGATTTTAATGCTCACAGTCCCATGTGGGGCAGTAAGCGCCTTGACTCTCGTGGCACTGTTGTAGAAAGATTTTTATTGTCCTCAGACGTATGTCTTTTAAATAAGAAAGAACCAACGTTTTATAGTTCCACTCATAATTGCTTCACATCCATCGACCTCTCCATTTCATCACCTTCATTACTTCCCTGCTTTTCTTGGAAGGTTTTAAAGAACCCTTTTGGGAGTGATCATTTCCCGGTTGTAATTGAAAGCCTCGTTCCTCTGCTGTCTATTTTAAAACGAACCCCTAGGTGGAAACTGGACAAAGCCGACTGGGCACTCTTTAAACTTGATGCAGTGCTTGACCCGTCAGTTCTAGCAAATTTGTCACCTGAAGAAGCGACAGTGTATGTTACGGAGCAAATCATAAGTGCCGCCCAAGACGCCATTCCTCGCACCTCCGAAAATTTACCCAAGAGGTGTAGGCCTTGGTGGAATGAAGACTGTGCCACCGCAAGGAAAAAGCAGCATAGGGCATGGGACACCTTTCGGAGGTACCCTACTCCTTCAAATAAGATAGAATTTAAAAGACTAAAAGCAAAGGCCCGATGGACTATGAGAAAAGCTAAGTGGAAGGCCTGGACCAGGTATGTTTCCTCCCTAAATAGTTTTGTCTCAGAGAAGGAAGTTTGGGATAGGTACAAAAAAATCAAAGGGGATTACCGTTGCTTTGTTGTTCCTCTATTTAGCTCCCCTGCTAACTCGCTGAAAGATGTTGCTAATGTGCTTGGACAGCACTTCGAGAATGTTTCCAGCTCCCGAAATTATCGGACGGAATTTAAACGTTTTAAAGCAAATGCAGAATGTCACCGTATACCCATGTCCGGTTGTAGCTCTGAGCCATACAACACTCCTTTTACAATGCAAGAACTAGAGGTGGCTCTGGGCTCCAAGAAGAGGTCGGCTCCGGGCCCTGATGGAATCCACTATGAAATGCTCCGTCAACTGTCTCGAGAATCGCTCAACACACTACTAGATTTTTTTAACTATCTGTGGGAAGCAGGCTACTTTCCTCAAATGTGGAAACAGGCGCATGTAATTCCTTTGCTGAAAGCTGGGAAGGACCCTTCGGACCCCCGTAGTTATCGTCCAATCGCGTTAACGAGTTGCCTTGGCAAAACCTTTGAACGCCTCATTAATAGGCGGTTAATTTATATTTTGGAGCATAACCACTTCTTTGCTAATAACCAATGTGGTTTTCGAGAAGGGCGCTCTACTTTGGACCACATAGTCCGCCTAGAAACAACAATACGTGAAGCTTTCATAAATAGGCAACATTGTGTCTCTGTTTTCTTCGACCTGGAGAAAGCATATGATACGACATGGCGGTATGGTATCCTTCATGATTTATATGCCTCTGGGGTGCGTGGTCGCATGTTGCGGTGTATAAGCAGTTTTCTGACAGGTCGATCCTTTCAAGTTCGACTCGGCACCACACTATCCGACCAGTATGTCCAGGAAAATGGTGTTCCGCAAGGAGGTGTACTGAGTGTCTCCTTGTTTGCCGTAAAGATAAACTCGTTGTCAAAGGTAATTCCACCTTCCGTTTCATACTCCCTCTACGTGGATGATATTCACATCTCGGCCTCTTCTTGTAATTTGTCTAGCTGTGAGCGGCAACTGCAGCTTACCATCAACAGAATTAGTAAGTGGGCTGACGAAAATGGGTTTAAGTTTTCAGTTGAGAAGACTATCTGCGTGCCATTTTCTCTGCGTCGGGGGCTGTTTCTAGATCCAGAACTGACACTAAACAGGGTCCCTATTAGTGTAAAAACGGAGCATAAATTTTTGGGCATAACGTTTGATAAAAAGTTAAACTTCGTTTCCCACCTGAAGGACCTGAAGAAGAAGTGCCTTAAATCAGCTAATATTCTTAAAGTCTTAGCGCACAAGTCATGGGGATCCGACAGAATATGTCTGCTACGCCTGTACAACTCCCTTATCCGGTCACGTCTGGACTATGGTGCTATAGTTTACGACTCGGCGAGGCCTTCTGCACTTAAAATGTTGGATCCTGTGCATCATCTCGGTTTAAGGCTCGCTACAGGTGCCTTCCGCACATCGCCCATTCCTAGCTTGTACGCTGAATCTAATCAGATGCCACTTAGGCACAGACGACGTTATCTTGCTGTGACTTATGCTTCCAGAATTTTGTCCTATCCAAATCACCCAACTTATGGTGCCTTGCAACATTCTCGGTTTGCTCGTCTTTTCGAACATAAGCCCAGGGTTGTACCGCCTTTAAGTCTTCGCCTTGAGGGCATTTGTACATCTCTTGACCTCACCCTTGACGAGACCGACCTTTTGCAGAAGGGTGAAAATGAAGCTCCGTGGAGTACGTTGCCTGTCTTTTGTGATTGGTATTTTACTAGATTTAATAAACATAACGTCCCCCCTGTGGTGATTCAACAAGAATTTCTTGAGGTGCAGAAGAAGTATGATAACTACTCCCAATTTTATACCGATGGTGCTAAATCATCGCATTTTGTAGGATCAGCAGTTTACTCTGAAGGACTCAGTAAGGTTCAGCGTCTCAAGGAATGTGCAAGTATTTACACGGCAGAGCTCTATGCAGTGTTGATGGCCTTGGAATATATCCTCATCAGCAAGACGATGAAATCTATTTTATTCGTGGACTCTCAAAGTGTGCTCACCACACTTTGCTCAATAAAGGGAAGTAAAAATAGACTGGCACAACTTGTCCGATCTAAGGTACAATGTGGTCTGCGGCTTGGCCGAGACATAAAATTCTGCTGGGTGCCTAGCCATGTGGGGATCCTAGGTAATGAAAGAGCAGACGAATTGGCCACGAGCTCTAAGCACCTACTGCCAACCACCTCACAGATTCCATTTCAAGACATGAAGCCCTTGGTGAAATCATCAGTTTTCCGGCTATGGCAATCGGAGTGGAGTCTGGAATGCGAAAACAAACTTCACAGGATTAAACCAGCTCTTGGTATATGGGAGAGTGCATCCCACAAAACCCGCCGCCTTGAAGTTCTTTTGTGTCGTCTTAGAATTGGACACTCCTATCTCACCCACAAACATCTGCTGAGGGGGGAAGCCCCACCCCTGTGTGATGAATGTGGGGAGCGTTTGACAATTTTACACATTTTGTGGCTGTGCCCAGGGCTTGAGCAAGAACGACGTACACATTTCCCCGAGTTTTTTTCCCACCAGATTCCTTTTCACCCAGCGCTGCTAATTGGCGAGACTCCTATAGTACCATTTGATCGTATCATAAATTACTTAAGAAAAACCGGCTTCCTACTAGAGTTGTAATTTTAACTCTATGAATTTTAACCTTGTCATATGAACCTCTTTTCGATAATTCATATAAAAAAGACCTGAGTATGTCCCAACTAAACAAGCTTGGCGCAGTATGGCCATAGTAGCTTTGCGCCATAAAGCCCGTAATCAATCAATCAATCAATCAACGCTTGTTTCTATGAAAAAGCAGTAAAAAAAAAACGGCGAGCGCTTGTTCGCGCTAACAGTGTCGCGCTCTGTACGTCTTGTACGCTTTACTGAAAAAGTAACTGATTATATTTAGAATTGTTTTAATAAGAAAGTAACTGATTGCTGCAATCGGTTGCTGCATCGAGAAAGTAATTGAAAAACTACCGGAAAGGAATGTATTTCTTTTCACGTTACTTTTCTAACTTGTTATTACGAAATAAAAATATATATACATATGTCCATTATGGTTAAATGTCCTGTGTTTTGTCATTTACATCTTGTTAAGTTTCAAAGTCAAAACGTCGCAGTGCGTGTTACATTTTGATCCTTCTGGTATCTTGGTCTTGTTTTTTTCGTTGTTTAGTGGTCAAAAAAGAAATGAAAGCCGTTTACAACTCCCTGCAACGCCGAATTAGAGCGCCTGAGACGATCCCAGGGGCGCTCCAATGTATCGGCGAAGCTGACTGCATTCCAGACCTACGTGCTACCCATTCTAGAATATGCAGGAGTGGTCTGGGATCCGCACACCGAAGTAAACAAAAATAAGCTGGAAAAAATACAAAGGATTGCGGTAAGGTTTATCTACAGCTCCTATAGTTGGTCTGTGTCTCCCAGCCAGCTCCTGCAAAATGCCAACCTAGAGAGCCTTGAAAATAGACGACGGAGGGATCGATTAAAATTCTTGTATCTAATATTTAATGACGAGCTAGAGATTAACAAAAACAAGTATATATTATTTTTTCAGCCACGACTAACAAGACGATCACATCAACTGTCAATAAGGGAATTTTCCGCTAAAAACAATGTATTTCATCATTAATTTTTTCCACGCACTGTTAGAGAGTTGACTTCCCTGCCAGCCGACGTTGTGAACAGTCCAACCTTGTTTTCATTCCTCTCCCAAATCGGTTAGAAAAGTAAATAGTTGTTGTACGTGTAAGTTGCATCTTGATTGTATATTATTCATTCTATATTCGCGAGTGTTTTTCGACGGGATTGGATGAGCCATTCATTTTGCTTGTCTGTGTCGCGTTGCAGCAAAGCGCTGCCGAGATTTTGAACTGTGTATAACGGCACTTTTTTTTTTTTTTCAAATATGTACATTTTCACTCCTGCTATCGCCTCCACGAGGTGAGCAGTATTAATAAATAATAATAAGCTCTTGAGGAGGAGGAGGGAAGGGTCGTGAGGGCCAGGTGTTCTCGGGGGCGGGGGGTCACTTGACGTCGGGGGGGGGGGGGGGGGGGGGCGGTCACGTGGCCTTGGGGGAGTAATTTTTCCGTTAGGTTTAGTGGGGAAATTTTTCCGCTAGATTAAGCGGGGAAATTTTCTGCCTAAATTTACAGGGTAATTTTTTTTCCGCTAGATTTCGCGGAGAAATTTTTCCGCTACATTTAGTGGGGAAATTTTTCCGCTAGATTTAGCGGCGAAAATTTTCCCATAGATTTAGCGGGGAAATTTTTCCGCTAGATTTAGCGGGGAAGTCTTTCCGCTAGATTTAGTGGGGAAATTTTTCCGCTAGATTTAGCGGGGAAATTTACCCATAATGCACCGCGCGGTTACGCCGACGGCGACGCCGACGCCGACCGTGAAGCCGCTCAAGCCGGAAACGGGCGCCTAAGAGCTGCGCTCTAAAATGTGTCCAACGTTATTGCAATATAGACGAGTGACCCACGAGCAAACAGAGCCCTTTTAAACGTAAAAAACAAGAACTCAGCTAAATTATATCTTTTTCGGAAAAATGCACCCGATGAAATTCGAGTAAAAATGCGGGCGAACTGGTGAACATTATGAGACTTGAAACAAGGAACCGAAGGGACAAACAAAACAACTTCTCATATAAATTTTGCTCTTCTTGAAAGATATTTTCGATTACTTGTAATTGATTGCAAAAAAATTGTAATTATATTACCACAAACGTTACCGAAAAAAAAAATTGAAGCGTCGAAAAAGCTACAATGAAATGTAATTGATTACGATCGATGGCACTTAACTCGTTATGGGCAAGTCTGGTTATGGTAGCTAGCTCGTCATACTCGCCGCAGCAAGGTACTTACTGCATCGCGGGTACTCCTCAATGGCGCGGTCAATAAATCCCTAAACTTTATTGAGTTTCATTTCAGTCCGATCGCATCCCCCGCCACTACGATATCCGATGGAGTCGATTAAGAGGCGCCAAAAAGTTCTTCGTCAAGGCCCTGGTCGTCTTTGGGCCTTTGTCATAGCCAGTGATATCAAACGCACAAAAAAGACGAGAGCCGTGACTCTGCACTTTTTTGTTTTTGCAGCCCTTATTGGCTTTATCAAATCACAGTGTCGGTCGGGGTCGAACTTAGGGTGAAACGGAGCATAGACCTACTCAACTCACTGAAATCATGACACTGTGATATGGATAGATAACTGGGCGAGTTGGTGAGAGTTCATGCTGAGAAACAGCGCGACTGTGACGAGGACACAAAAAGACGAAGAGAACACGAGACAAAGCGCTGTGTGTTGTGTTCTCTTCGCCTCTTTGTGTTCTCGTCCCAGTTGCGCTGTTTTTCAACATGACACTGTGGTGGCGTTGCTGTCGGTACTGCGCATAGGCAGACGCTTTACTCCTCACGAATTTGGTTTCTGCGCAAGCGCAGTGCCCACACCTGTTGTGGGCTTGTTTTGAAACACTGCGTTGGTGTTTGTCAGATCACTTAGAATCGTCATTAGAAAAAACCTCGTTTTTTTAAGTAAGTTAAATTAACTCGTATTTGCTGAAATAAAAAAAGCACCAACAACATCCGCAAAATAAAGTTTAATACAACACGGACCACCTGCATCGATCTCAAACGGGTACATCAGCAAATCAGATCTATGGAGACTCAATGCTTTCATATCCCCCTCAACACAAATATGAAGAAATAAAAAAGGCTCTCCAACTGAGAGACTGCATGTAAATATTGCCAAAAAAGAAAGACATCATAGGGTGGATAAAAAAAAATCCAGAAGGAGATGGCGACGAACTTCTTTCGAGACCCGTCAAAGCGTGTCGAGTTGCCAAAGTTGCGATGCGCCAGGAGAGTTCGGGTGGATCAAACGCGCGCACCGTTCTCGAGACGAGTGAAGAGAGAAACACACGGAGGGTGTCTTCGATGACGGTAGCCAGCTCCCAGTTATACTCAGCGGTGGAGGGGATCGTCTTGTAGCTAGCTCTCTCTGGGCGCCGCTCTGACGGGAAGCTGTCGATGCGCATCCGAGAAAAAGGCAAATATATTTTAAAACAAATGCAGTATCTAGAGTGGCGAATTTTCGCCAGTGGCCAATCTTCGCGTAGAGACCGAAAAGCAGACGTGAGAACTAAAAGAAGGTGTGGTCCAGAGTCCATTGCTTTGAGTCGAATATTATTCGCTGGATTCTGCGTTGTCCGAACCGACGCAGAATAGTCATTTTGCGTCAGTATTTTGCATCTTATCGCAACTTTTTTTTTCTAGAATGAGCTGTCTGCAGACATTTTCGAAGCTTACATGCGTATTAAGCAAACCCTCTTAATTCGAACGTGCTTTATGCATGACAGTTCGCAGATTCTCCTGTTCCTATGCCTGTTCTGTGTTCTCATATAGAAAAAACAGAACATCTTCTGTTTGTATTCACTATTCCGCGTGAAGATCATAAGCTATTGGCGAAAATCGTAAGAAGGCGGATGCATATGCAACAACATTTACGGCGTGGGTTTAGATTCCCGAGGTAAACAGACGACAAAAGGTGTCGAAAAATGTGTGCAAATAAGAAAGCAATAAACACAAATCATACGTAGAGGGATACGGAAGTTGCTCTACATAAAGATTGAATGCTTCGCTTGGGCTGCATGAAAAAAAAAAAGTATATATATATATAGACATAGGTAATTGATGCGATTTCGATGTGTGCAGCGAACATCTTATTAGATATATTGTCTGTCATTTCCAGATTCATTAGGAGTTTGATTTGCCATCAGTTTCGCTCATTACCTAGTAACGCCAATCGATCAGTTTTAATTTGAGCTGTCGTGATAAAACACTAATTCAAACTTGGGAATGTTGCAAAAAAAAAAAAGCAACTGGTTTGTATTATGCACTGATTTCGGCTTCTATATAATTTTATTGTTTCAATATGTAAAATAATGGCACGAAATATGTTGAACACGAACCTTAGTAGGAATAGTTAAAGTTCATACAAGGGATGACTAACAAAATCTCAGTACCCAAAATCATTTTTCCTATAATGCAATTGAATTCGGGTTGCTTTCAAAGGAAAGTAATCATAAAGTTGTAGCAATATTTCATAAAAGTGATGCAGAATTATAAATTACAAAGAGAGCGCAGGCGAGCTCGTCTGTATTTATCATTTTGAGAAATTACCTGAGACAGGAGTGAAAAACCGAGAAACATCAACGCTAGAAGAGAAAGAAAAAGGCGTGAAGAAGACAAAGTCTCCAACTCACCTAAAATTTGTTCATCACACCTCTCGAAGGTAGGATTCATCAAACCCTACCTTCGAGAGTAGGATGTATATTAGGGTAGATAATTTGAAGGTGGCATGTATACAAGGTAAGATTTATACAAGAAAAGCAACCTTGAAGGTAGGATATTTACGGACCCTTCAAAAATTACGCCTTCATATGGTCGATATAAAAATACGCCAAACTGGCCTGCGCAAAAAACACCAACAAACTGGCCAGTCTAAAACTGATATAATACTCACTTCCAAGAGACTGTATATAATTAATAAACTTGGAAAGTTATGAGGTATCTTGCGCACGCCACTTTGCAGTATTTTCTAATCCACCGTATGGGTTTCAGACTTTACCTTCATGTCACAATTTTCTGTCTCTTTCACTGTTGGCGTTTCTAGGCTTCTCGCCCTAGTCTCGGGTAATTCATCAAATGGCATAATTATAATTATTTACATTTTGAGCTCTTGTAATTTTATTTGTGACTACCTGCTTTGGGAGGAACGTTGTTGTAGCCTTAATTATATAAATTTTTGAAGTCCGACATGAGGGCTGCCCTCCCAGGCCTATTATAGTCAAATTTAACTGTTTCAACGATAAAGAACTCGTCATATCTAAGGGTCCCGTACTAAGGGGATCAATCTTTCGGCTAAGCGCAGATTTCTCTCCAGACGTACGCGTGGTAAGGCGGGCATTGTTAGCTCTTGAAGAAAACCAAGGTCATGATTTTTGACTATGGCACGATAAGCTTTTCATCGGAAGTACTCGGTATGCGTTTGAAAATGAAACGAATTACGTGAAAGCTGTTCCAGCGTAGCAACCAAAGCACAAAGAAAAGAAATTATCCCGACGCGATCACACTGCCTGCCTTTCTTCCTCAGTCGCTAACACAATAAGCGTGTGCTCAAAACAAGAAGAGCTACAATCTGCTGTTGACTCATCTTCTGCTGCTATTGTGATTATAACAGAATCTTGGTTAAACGGAGATATTGATAATTCTGAATTACTGTTGAACGACTCGCATTAAATTTTTCGCAAAGACAGGGTGGGACGCAGGGGAGGGGGTGTTTTTATAGCGGTTAAAAATACATTACATGTTCTAAAAATCCCAGTAGTGAATGATAGTAAAGCATTGTGGGTCCGAATAAAGACGCCTTCGTCGTTTGTAGTGGTCATTGCCTCTTACAAACCACCAGACCTTCTTGGACTACCGTCCCTTCTCGAGAAATGTAGAGAATCCCTCACCGAGTTGTATCCCACAGACGTATTTATACTCGCTGGTGACTTCAACTACCCGAATTCGCATGGCCTGTTGTTGTACACATCGCGACACTGTTAGCGCGAACAGTCGACAGGCGTCAGATTCGAACCGGTGGCGCCACCTAGCGGCTTCTGATGGCGAACCTCGCGCATGCGCAGAAACGTCATAGGGTTCGAGAGTATAGCGACCTACTCCAAAACAATATTCTGACCGGCTTATTTGAGGAGCTCGGGTTTGTTTTTCTCGCGATTTTGTATTTTTATAGCGGCGTGCCGTCTGCCTTCTAATAGACTGTCTCGCCTGCTTTCACGTTCTTCGTCTGCGCGCCCACCACGTCTGCGTTGTCGGTGTTTCCGTTCTCTGCGTATACCAACGTCTGCTTCGGGTTCCGCCGCGCTACTTTGAGGTGAATTTCGTCGAGGTGCCCGCGTCGGCTAGCGGGCGTAGGGGTTTTTTGGCGTCCGCATCGGCGTTTTTGGGTTGTCGGCGCAGTTTCTTGACGTCGCGTCTCTCCGAAGGGAATGTCGTCGAAGTGCTCGCGTCGGCCAGCGGTCGTAGGGGGTTTTTTGGCGTCCGCATCGGCGTTTTCGGCTTGGCGGCGCAGTTTCTCGACGTCGCGTCTCTCCGAAGGGAATGTCGTCGAAGTGCTCGCGTCGGCTAGCGGGCGTAGGGGTTTTTTGGCGTCCGCATCGGCGTTTTCGGTTTGTCGGCGCAGTTTCTTGACGTCGCGTCTCTCCGAAGGGAATGTCGTCGAAGTGCTCGCGTCGGCCAGCGGTCGTAGGGGGCTTTTTGGCGTCCGCATCGGCGTTTTCGGCTTGGCGGTGCAGTTTCTCGACGTCGCGTCTCTCCGAAGGGAATGTCGTCGAAGTGCTCGCGTCGGCTAGCGGGCGTAGGGGTTTTTTGGCGTCCGCATCGACGTTTTCGGTTTGTCGGCGCAGTTTCTTGACGTCGCGTCTCTCCGAAGGGAATTTCGTCGAAGTGCTCGCGTCGGCCAGCGGTCGTAGGGGGCTTTTTGGCGTCCGCATCGGCGTTTTCGGCTTGGCGGCGCAGTTTCTCGACGTCGCGTCTCTCCGAAGGGAATGTCGTCGAAGTGCTCGCGTCGGCTAGCGGGCGTAGGGGTTTTTTGGCGTCCGCATCGACGTTTTCGGTTTGTCGGCGCAGTTTCTTGACGTCGCGTCTCTCCGAAGGGAATTTCGTCGAAGTGCTCGCGTCGGCCAGCGGTCGTAGGGGGCTTTTTGGCGTCCGCATCGGCGTTTTCGGCTTGGCGGCGCAGTTTCTCGACGTCGCGTCTCTCCGAAGGGAATGTCGTCGAAGTGCTCGCGTCGGCTAGCGGGCGTAGGGGTTTTTTGGCGTCCGCATCGGCGTTTTCGGTTTGTCGGCGCAGTTTCTCGACGTCACGTCTCTCCGAAGGGAATGTCGTCGAAGTGCTCGCGTCGGCTAGCGGTCGTAGGAGACATTTTGACGTCCTGTTCGGCGTTTTCGGCTTCTCGACGCGGTTTCTTCACGTCGCGTTTCTCTGAGGGGAATGTCGTCGAGGTGCTCACGACGTGGCGTCCGCTTCGGCGTTTTCGGCTCGTCGGTGCTAGGTTTGTTTACGTCGCGCCTCTCCAAGTGGAATGCCGTTTAAGTGCTCGCGACGGCTAGAGGTCATAGCGGTCATCGTCACGTCTGCTTCGGCGTTTTCGGCTCGTCGGTATTCTAGACGTCGCTTCCCTCCGAGGGGAATGTCGTCGAAGTGTTCGCATCGCCTAGCGGTCGAAGTGCTCGCATCGCCTAGCGGTCGAGCTGGTCTTCGTGAAGTCCCCTCCGGCGTCTTCGGGTTGCTGACGCTGCATATCTTGACGTCTTTTCCTCCGAGGCGAATGTCGTCAACGTGGTCGTGCTGTCTTTGTTCCCCGCCATTGTGTTTGCGTTTGGCTGGCAGCTTTGTCCCTCCAGACAAAACATGTGAAATGTAAGAACTCAAAGAAGTTGCGAGACAGGTTTAGAACTGCTCGTAAAATTTATTCAATAAACGTGAAAAATAAAATCTACGGGTAGATCGTCACCTGGTTCCTTTATGTAATAAACACACTCGTGAAACTGCATGTTTCGCTCACGCAGTAGTTAACAGCGTCATTAAATACACTATATACAAAGCTGATCCCGTATAAGCGCATAGTGCGTGGCTAAATACAAATGCATAACTGTTTCAACTCCCGTGGTCTTTATTTTGATCGAACTCAGAAGTTGCGTCCGCCGTCGTGGAAGCTACAAATGTCCTAAAGCGATAAAGGCGTCCCCTATCTTAAAAAAAAAAAAAAAAAATACAGCGCACATACACTTTTTGCCTTATTTTTCGTGTTGACGTTGCATTATCTACATTCGATGATCGCACAAATTAACTTTAGTTGTATATCAGCGCTGTTGTTCGTCTACCTTCTCGTTATTGTCCGTGTCTTTGAGCAGTTTTTAAGTTTTTAACCATGAAATACCAATTTTTCCAGACGTCAAGGTTAGTCAACTTCAGTTTCCGAGATTGTTTTCCTGCGCGCGTTGTCGTCTGCTTGCGCAAGCCGCACACACAGTCTTAGAATTGCAGCGTCTACGCCAGAAGCGGATCCAGAACTAAGTTTTTAAGTGGGGGCGGCCAATTTGTAAGGATACTATTCTCCCATTCTTTCTTATGCACCGGGAGGTTCACCCATGTCAAATTGCCCTCCGAGATGATGGGACGGGGGGGGGGGGGGGGGGTGCGGCCGCCCCCGTGCCCCCCCCCCCCCCCCCCCCCCCCCTTGGATCCGCCCCTGGTCTACGCACACCTGTTAGCTTTACCGTATTTTGAATGGCGCTCCCCGCGCCCCAGATTTTTCCGACTCCTTCATCAAAGCTCCTAACACATGCATAGAAGTTTGCTTTGCATTTTGAGGATAATACGAGGTTTTGGAGATGCACGGATGGATGGA
Source organism: Ixodes scapularis (assembly GCF_016920785.2). Lineage (NCBI taxonomy): Eukaryota > Metazoa > Arthropoda > Arachnida > Ixodida > Ixodidae > Ixodes > Ixodes scapularis. The sequence continues at coordinate 76,436,875 of NW_024609837.1, forward strand.
TGGATGGATGGATGAATACGGCTGAGCCCTTTGGATCGGTCGGTAGCTTACGCCACCTAGCCATTTTGTTTTACCATTTAAGCTTAGAATATTTAAATGTGAAATCTATATTCACTCCGCAGGTATGCAAAGAAAGTGAGGCTATAAAGCCCCCTTTCCATCAGTTAATAAGAAAATACCTAGTTTTCTCTCGCTTTCTGCCACCATTCACTTAATCTTTGCTTGGGGATCTCTACAGTCTTGAAATCCACTCTCCCTTCACTGTCTCTAAAACCCAATGCCTATATTAAATCTATGTTGTCTTCGGTAGGCATAGGGTGAAGCCCTTTACAGTAGAGTATCAAGTGCTCAGCCGTCTCGTCCTCCTCTCCACAAGCAGTGCACACTGTATCAATGTCCTGGTACTTCACACTGTATGTTAGCTGGTTCGCAGAACGCCCGTCCTCGCCTCAAACAGCAATGAGCTTCCCTTAGAATTGTCATAAATGCTTTCTTTGGCAATAACTGTTTTCTTTAATCTATGGCTTTCCAGAGCCGTCTTTGTCTGCATTCCGTCTAGCCACCGATCTCTTTCTGTGGCCTTAACTTTCTTCTTAACTGAGAGTTGCTCTTCCGTATCTTCGCTATAGCCCAAAAACTTTTCTCTCAATTTCCTAGTGCGCTGTCTCCACTTTGTGTCTACACTCCTCATGTATAAATAGCTGAAAACCTTTCGTGCCCATCGCTCCCCATCCATTTTCCTCAACCTATCCTCACATTCTATCTTGCTCACCATTTCTCTGCTCTCAAATGACGCCCATCCCATGCCTCCTTGTACTCCCTGGTTTGGCGTTTTGCAGTGTGGCCCCAAAGCCAGTATACCTACTCCGCGCTGTTTTATTTCTAGTCTCGCATGCACGGCACAGGTGATGCGGCGGTAGCCATCGTCGGACTGTGAGGGTAAGTCCAAGGAAGAAGGACAAGTAAAGAGAATACGCTCTTTATTTACAAAAAAAAGAGGAAAACAAATTTTTGAAGAGGGGGAAAAATAACTAGAAATTATAAGCGTGGAAAAAAAAAAAGGCTACACTCTAAAAACTATCACGCTGAACCTCACGCTAACCGCGAGTTTCAAGCGTGGAACCGCCGTCGATACCACGGGAATGACGTTTTAAGCACCACGTGATCGAGAATAAGCGTTTGTTTTCTGTGTCCAAGCGTTAGAGCAGTCCGAGGAATCCCTCTCGGCCTTTTGTTTCGGACGTGATCAACAGCGTTAGCGTGACGACCGCAAAACACACGCTTAGATTTTCGAAAAAACGCTCGCGCCTTCATTCATCGTCACGCTAATATATATCCGAATGAATTGACCCTCCCGAAGAAGCACTTGCGCGTGGATTTTTGTTGATTTTTAGTTGACGTGAGCTTCTCTTTTCTGGAAGCACAGAGAGCGCATGCGTCCTCTTTTTTGGCGGGAAAAGCGAGAAAGCCGTTGCGCTGTTTCCGTTGCGGGCTGTCTCTCTCAGTCAGTTCCCGACACGCTTTGTTTGTGGCTGGGGCTGGACCAGCTTGACTGACTGCGACTGGCGAGACTTAAACGGAGCATGAGTTCGGGCACAGTGTGCCATGTTTACCGCACTTGACGTGCGTGGAGTGCAGCGGGGTCGCTGCAAACACAGCGAGTGCGAGTGCCCCGAATTCCTGCGGGAGACGGATCTGAATGCCAGCCAAGGAAAGGGCTTCCCATTTGGCTGGTGCCATCACTGCGGCCATTCGCCAGCTATTCAAGGAAGACTGCAATATTTGTGTAAGAACCCTGTTTTCGTTTGCCCCCCATTACGCTCTTGATCCGCTGCTTTTTTCTTGTTTTTGTTGTGAAAGCGCAAGTATCAAGTAGCACAATCTTTACCATATCGCTTTTGTCGAAGCGATGTGCTCTTCAGCATAACTGTCACATCTAGGAAACAATTTTTGCTGCTTGTGATTGAGCGCGGCATTTAGACAAATGTTGTTTATTCGGAAAGGTAAAGCGGTGAACCGTGGATGCTGGGGTGTAGTTGAGGTAGTCGGGCGAGTTTGCTCTTGGCTGTAGACACTGCAGTACATAGGTGAGCTTGTTAATCCAAGTGTTGCATTGCTGTCGCAAAAACTTCAAAAGCATATTTTGCCTGAAGTCCCGCCTCTGCGTCGGTCTCCCGTGTTAAACGTTTACGGTTTGGAATCGACGAACACCCAGAATATGGGTGAAGGAGAGAATGGGTACGTGACAATGTGGCAAGTGAAAAAGGGTGGCAACAGGAAAGAAGGGAAAGGGTACACAACGTTGCATTGTAGGAGGAAAAGGGTCGCAGCGGTGAAGGAGACGCAAAGAATCACAGTAGCATCAAAGGCAGCCGCGTGAATCTTTGCATGTTCCGGTGCTTGCAGGCATGTTTCATTTTGGTTTTGATCGGCCTCAACCCAATCGTTTCTTTGAGATAAAGCTGTGCATAAATATCGAGTTAGCTTGAGCGGCGTCGCCGTCGGCGTAACCGTAACGCGTCGGCGTAACGCTTTTTCGTGACGCTCGCAAAAAAAAAAAAAGCACTGATTTCAGCGGCGAGTGGAGCACTTTCGCAATAAAGTAAATACTTTAAGCACGCTCAAAACGCACTTTATGTTACACAGCTTCACGAACTAAAAACAGCCTGTTATGAGCGCTTCAGTTAGTGCAACGTGGACAATGTTAAAGTTCAAGCTTTTATACTCATTTTTGTAATACTAAATTTATTTAGGCCATATTATCTTAATCTTATTGTTAACAGGTTGCACCGACGGATATTCTGGGACCCTGCATTGTGTGATGCGAAACGAGACGGCTAACCTGCGGCAACGAACCACGAAACGAAATCGACCTGCAACCAGACACGTCTCTCGAGAAAGCGCTGGTGCTATGCCTCTGTGTTTACTACTTAAAGAACGTAACATACCCAGCAGAATTTGGGCAGCTGCTTGGTTTTGTACAGAGTGTAGTGAAACCAGGAAGCAGTTCTGAGGTAGCGTGGGTTCAGAAAGGGTTGCGTGATCTACTCTCAAAATTGCCCTTCCTCGCAAAAGGTTTTTAGAGCGCAGCTCTTAGGGGCCCGTTTACAGCCTGAGCGGCGTCGGCGTCGCCGTTGGCGTCGCCGTCGCCGTCGGCGTAACCGCGCCCCTCCCTCTCCTCCTCCTCCCCTCCTCCTCCTCCCCCTCGTCCTCCTCCTCCCCTCATTGTGTAGTATGGTCCGGGCGGGTCACGTGACCTCGGGGGGAGGGGGTCACATGACCCGTTTCCAGCCTGTGCGGCGTCGGCGTCGCCCCTCCCCCTCCTCCTCCTCCCCCTCCGCTCCTCCTCCTCCCCCGCCCGGTAAAGGTGGTAAAGGAGAGGGAGGGGGAGCAGGAGGGGAGGAGGACTAGCAGGCATGATCACGAGGGAGGAGGAGGAATATACCCTCCACTCCTCCTCCTCAAGAGCTGCGCTCCAATTCGGCGTTACAGGAAGTTGTAAACGGCTTTCACTTTTTTTTTTTTTTCATACTTGTTTTTGAGGAATGGTTGGAGAGGAGTTATGTACATCAAAATATAATAGCTCTAGTCAACTGAACGAAAGTGCCCTTAATAATGAAAAATCTAATGTATCTAGAAAAAAATGGCAATGCCACGTCGTCGAATGCGCCAAAACTAAATCTAGTCATTAAATAACCGCCAATTCAATTTTTGTTAGCAAGTGTTGACTTTCCTAACGAACTTAACACTTTGCTCATTTGAAATCATTTGATATTTATGCCCGTTTGATCTTTGTTAGCAAAGTGTTGACGTTGCCTAAACTGCTTGTGTCTCGTTATGAACCAATCTTAGAAGGAAAGACCTCCTTCATATTCTGTGGTTAATTTCTTTTACAAAATCACAGACTTGCCACCAAGCACAATTTTTCTAATATACCAATTATTGTAGAAAATGAGCCATAAAGAAGTATGACACGACACAAATATCACCGCGTAGCTGCAAACCATATGGTAACGAATTGTATATTGATATTGTTACTAACATTTACTGAAAAAATATATCCTGATTCAAACCCGCTAAAAAGTCAAAATAATGACATTCGTTCATAGTTGGTTCATGATACTCATAGTAGTTGCAGTTCTTAGCAGTTGGTGGGCTTTATACTTTTTAACGGCTTGTTTGTACAAACAAAAATAGATTTTCTAATAAAGAGTTTATCCCCGAAGCTGAAATTTGTTTGCCTCTTTCTATTTAGTTCCTTTTGGACTGTTCCTTCTTGTAACTGGAGCCTAACGAGATCTCTCTCTGTCTCTTTGGGTTTTTAGACGTCAAAGATAAATTTCCTAAAATATTTATACAAGTTGCACAGCCGTGAACAGCTTGCAACTACCTAGCGCAATGTACCAGGCGTAACATGATTCACAACTGCCATTCGTATACGTGCGTAATTATACATAAAAGCAGCACGTCGATCTTTCTTGCACTACTCAATTCGCCTAAAGGAGTACTTAGAGAGATTTAGTAGATCGTTCTTGAGCCCTTATAACGATATCCGATAACAATATGGTGCATGGGGGCCCGTGTGTTCATACGCTTATTACGGCGCGCGTTTTCTCCACTCTTAAATAATGACGCCTTCTAGGCGCGCGGAATGTGCGTCGTGGTTGAAACCTCTGGCCATTGACATTGGGCTTTCTCGCATTTAGTATATCGTCCCAATAATCTTAGTTATTGGGACGATATACTAAATGCGGGCAAGCCCAATGCCCACGGCGAGAGGTCTCCACCGCGACGCGCATTTCACATACGCCTAGGAGGCGCCATTATCTAAGCGTGGAGAAAACGCATGCCGTAATAAGCGTGTAAGCACAAGGGCCGGCCTCACGCCTGCCAAGCGTTAAACCATAGCACAGTTCACGCTTAGGAAGCGTGAATTCGAAGCGTTGAAAAACAGCACGCTTAGAGCAAGCGTGTAAAAATCGCTTTGCGTCACGCCTGCAAGCGTCAAACCTGTGCGCAGTTCACGCTTAGGGAGCGTGAACTCTAAGCGTTGAAAAACACCACGCTTAGAACAAGCGTGCAAAAAATCGCTTTGCGTCACTCTTGCTCTGTGTGACCATTTTTAGAGTGTAGTCTTAGAATCGCGTGTTTCCGGCCCAACACAAAAGGCAAATGAGCAAAACAGAAATATAGTTTCTATATTTATTGTATAGAAACTATATTGACTCTTGACTCAAGAAAAAAAACGTTTTGTCGAAAATAACATTTTTCACTCCCTTTCAATCGGCTGCCAAGAAACTGCGCCGCCAAGCCGAAAACGCCGACGCGGACGCCAAAAAAAAAACCCTACGACCGGTAGCCGACGCGAGCACTTCGACGACATTCCCTTCGGAGAGACGCGACGTCGAGAAACTGCGCCGACAAGCCGAAAACGCCGATGCGGACGCCAAAAAGCCACCTACGACCGCTGGCCGGCGCGAGCACTTCGACGACATTCCCTTCGGAGAGACGCGACGTCAAGAAACTGCGCCGACAAGCCGAAAACGCCGATGCGGGCGCCAAAAAGCCACCTACGACCGCTGGCCGACACGAGCACTTCGACGACATTCCCTTCGGAGGGACGCGACGTCAAGAAACTGCGCCGACAAGGCGAAAACGCCGATGCGGACGCCAAAATGCCACCTACTAGGACCGCTGGCCGGCGCGAACACTTCGACGACATTCCCTTCGGAGAGACGCGACGTCAAGAAACTGCGCCGACAAGCCGAAAACGCCGATGCGGACGCTAAAAAGCCACCTACAACCGGTAGCCGACGCGAGCACTTCAACGATATTCCTTTCGGAGGGACGCGACGTCAAGAAACTGCGCCAACAAGCCGAAAACGCCGATGCGGACGCCGCAAAGTCCCTTACCACGGCTAGCCGACGCGAGCACTTCGACGACATTCCCCTCAGAGAGACGCGACGGCAAGAAACAGCGCCGACACCCGAAAACGGCAAAGCGGACGCTAAAATGTCCCCTACGCCCGCTAGCCGACGCGGGCACCTCGACAAAATTCACCTCGGAGTGACGCGGCGCAACCCGAAGCAGACGTTGGTAAGGACGCAGAGAACGGAAACACCGACAACGCAGACGTGGTGGGCGCGCGGACGAAGAACGTCAAAGCAGACGAGACAGTCTGTTAGAATGCAGACGGCACGCCGCCAACGCCGCTATAAAAATACAAAATCGCGAGAAAAACAAACCCGAGCTCCTCAAATGAGCCGGTCAGAACATTGTTTTGGAGTAGGTCGCTATACTCTCGAACCCTATGACGTTTCTGCGCATGCGCGAGGTTCGCCATCAGAAGCCGCTAGATGGCGCCACCGGTACGAATCTGACGCCTGTCGACTGTTCGCGCTAACAGTGTCGCGATGTGTACCTGCCTGCATGCCGTTCAACTTGTGGCGTTCTCTTCCCGCTCAGGCCCGATGTTTCATTGACTGGTGCAGCGCGCACCCTCTTTTCCAAATGGTCGATAAGCCAACTCGCGGCTCCGCAACCCTTGACCTATTTTTCACTACCAACCCGGAATGTGTCACAGCTGTCGAACTCTTAGAGCCACTTAGCGATCATTTGTCTATTTACGTCCAATTGTCCATTCTAACGACTAATACCCGTGCCACACGGACAACTCAAATGCCGTTTACAACAAATGACATTCGTGTGATCGACGAATCGGCTCGCGATCTGTCGAACGTAGAATGCGCTACGCTTCGAGTATCGCGCACTGATTGACCGATCGTTCAAAAGTCATTCGTTGTAAATGCCATTCGAGTTGCCCGTATGGCACGGGTATTAGTCCTGCCCATTAAGTAAGACTGTGTTTAGTTTTCCTCGAGCCGACCAAAATACACTTCCCCTCCAGCTATCACGTTTCATGCCTACCTTTTTAGAGGGCTTTCAAGGTAGAATTGTTCATTAAAATTGGAAAATGCACTAATAGAAGCCTTGCACACATTTGTCCCGAGAGTGCATAACAGGTCATGTACCGAGCGCCCTTGGCTTTCTCTTCGTCTCAAACGGATTCTCAGTAAAAAGCAAATGCTCTATGGTCGCGAAAAGCTCATAAAGATCTCATCAGCGTGGTCTAAATACTGAGAATGCGCTTCGACATGTAAGTATGAAATTAAGAAAGCTAAACAGAAGTTATTTTCGCAGATATCTTTAAGTTGCTGAAAACAATACCCAGCAAATTCTAATCAACGAAAAAACCCAAGCAAATCAGACCATCCCTCCGCATCGTTAACTCGGGTGGAAATGAGCTCTCGGGAAGAGAAAGCTGTGAGACACTTAAGTCTTATTTTGGCGATGTTTTTACATAAGAGCCTTTTCCCTTACTCGACTATACATGCCCCAATATACAATCCCAACCAGTATGGACCCTACTTCTATTACACAGTTTGGCATCGAGAAACTGAGTGATAACCTTCCCAATAATTCTGCCACAGGCCCGGATGATATATCGACTAAATAGCTGAAATTAACTAAACCTGTTTCCAGCATTCTTCAATGCAACCTATTCCAACAGTCCATTGACTCCGGTGTCGTACCCCCTGACTGGAAACATGCTCGAGTAAGCCCAATATTTAAGAGCGGTGACAAGAATTGCCCCACTAATTATAGGCTCATTTCCCTCACCTGTGTTGCAAGCAAGTTGATGGAGCATATTGTTTACTCAAAAATTATGAACTACATGGTTGATAATGGTTTCCATTTTGTAAACCAGCACGGTTTCCGGCGGTCTCTGTCCTGTGACACCCAGCTTTTTGAATTAACAACAGACATTCATAAAAACTTTCATCTTCATACTGAAACGCATCCTATTTTTATTGAATATTTAAAAGCGTTTGACAAGGTTCCTATTACCATTTATTATTAAAATTACGTTCGCTTAAAACTGAAAATACTCTAATCAACTGGATAGCTAATTTTCTTTCAAACCCACACAGTACGTCGCCCTTTACAACAGTTGCTCGTCTTTTATAGTAGCTATATCCGGAGTACCTCAGGGAACCGTGCTGCGTCCATTATTATTTCTCATCTACGTTAATGATTTGCCTTCCCTAATTAAGTCTTCGATTATATTATTCGATTTCCGATGGTGTGGCGTTTAAAAACTGTATTGCCAATATTTATATTCCAGAATTTGACTAACCTATTGTTTTTTTTTTTCTTGTTCTGTTTCATGTGCATATCTTAGATTTACTTTATATTATGTAACCCACTCCCGTCTGTAATGCCCTCGGGCCCTGAGGGAAAAATAAATGAAATGAAATGAAATATGCTGATGACTGTGTTGTGTATTCTAAATTAACCGATCCCTCTGAATGTGCGCAACTCCAAGCTGATTCACACGCTATCGAATCTTGGTGCGAAAGGTGGCAGATGCAAGTAAACGTAAATAAAACTAAACAAATGACTTTTACTACGAAACGTAACACAATGGACTTTCAATACTACCTTTCTGGTAAAAGGATCGAAAATGTATCAACTTTTTGCTGCCTCTGGGTTTACTTAACAAGCCGTCTTTCATGGGAATTCCATATAATTAACATTATCAGCAAAAGTAACCAGACACTCGGTTTTTTGGGACGCAACCTTTTTCTTGCCACCAGGGAAACTAAACTTCTAGCATACACCTCGCTTGTTCGTTCCCAGCTGGAGTACGCCTCATCGGTTTGGAATCCTCATCGGTTATATCTAGAAGAGATTTTAGAGGCAGTCCAAAACAGGGCAGTACGGTTTATTCACAGAAATTATAATATCACCGGCGAGTGTCAGTAATCTTAAAACTCAACTTGGCCTCCCCTTTCTTGACACACGTAGGACAATATCCGCCATAACCATTCTACATAAAGTTTACTATCATGTTCCTTTGCAGAGATATTTATACTGCACACCTGCCCCTCACACCTCCCGTCGTTTAGATAACTCCTGCAAGCTTATTTTAACCATTCCAAGGACAAACATATTTAAATGTTCGCCTCTGCAGGTTTCTATTAAAAATTTGAATAAAAATAACCAGACTGAATGGTAGCAATATTGGATATCTTAAAATTTAGAGAAGCACTTGCCACCTTTTAAGGCCTGTAACCCACTTGTGTTTTATCTTTCGTTCGTTTTTTTTGTATTTGTGTCTCTTTGTTTGTACTGTGTACCTGAATCACACAAAGACAGACTGCCCCCCCCCCCCCCTCTTTACGTAAAGCCCCACGCGGGCATTTAAGAGATCAATAAATGAAATGCAATTAAATGAAATTTACCCCAATTTATGCCTGTTCAGTGCTCTAGATATGGAAACTTGACAAGTACATTTCAACTGCTAACCTGGAAAGTTTAAAGCACACTATACGGTTGTCGATACACGTGTGCACTTCTGTACGATTAATATTTGTGTTGATAGGGAGTTTTAGTATATCGATTCAAAGGCCCGCTACGTCTACGGGCGCGCGCTTCAGAGCATCGATCAAAGTGGCAGTGCGAGCTCCCTCTACAAAGAGAGTGGCCTGAAAACACGAACTGCTAAAACTCTCTATTATATTTGACCTGCAGATACCGTCTTTGCGATCGTAGATATAAAAGTTTTATGTGTTTCCTAAAAACACCTTGCGTTTTTACAAAAAGAAATCACTAAATTATCCTTTCTCTCACACAAAGGAATGGATGATTTTTATCTTGCAAATTGCGGCTCCTACACGCTTCATTATGATGTTCCACATTTGAAAGCTATGTGATTATTTTTTTAACAATACTGTCGATGCTGACACCCTAGATTTTAACCCTCGCACATATATTTCTTTACTTGATTTTGTTCTAGAAGTTTTGGCAAAGTGTTCGACTATTTTTGCTTATAATACTCTCTGTATACGCAAGTATTGAAATCGCTGCTTTGTGCTATTTGTGTGTATGGAAGCTTCGTGTATTTGTTGCACTCTCGCAATTCACAATAGTAAGAGAACAAAGACTTGACAAGCTGCACAATTCAGTTTTTTTCTTTACATGCCTCCACCAAACCCGTTTCATAATTGATGAAAGTTAAGTTTTATTACTTTATTATCATTATAATATCTGCGTTCTGAAGCGCGAGCTTTCGCTCGACGTGCGCTCCAAGTGCAGCGATGCGACACGACACTTGATTCCAAATTTCCCAGAATTGTTGGAAATCGCCACTGCCCTTACTCTGCGAATCTCCACAGGCTGTGCTTAACTTTACCCTGAACAGATTTGTACAATGTAATATTTCGCATGCACGTATGTCTTCTTTTTTTTAGTTCGTCGCATTAAAGGGGCGATGCAATGATTTTTGTATTTTACGCAAATACCGCTTAGAACGGATCCCTGACCTTAATGACCTGTTAAATACCCCGTTCCTTTTTTCATCACACGCAATTGGAGTCGCAAAAAAAATTAAGAAAAACGAGCAGAGTTCACCCCTCAACTCGCAGCCAGAACAAGCGGCCACGTGATCTGGAGCCGATTATATGCCGCCAATGTTGATCATAGCCATGCGCTAAGGTTGGCAAGGCACAGGACACGCGCTGCGTTCCAGACATTGTTATGGTTCGGCTGTTGTCGTCATTGCAGCGATTGGACACAGGACACTACCCGAATGCTTCTCGAGGTATAGATTATCACGAGCCCAAATCGGGTGCCCACGCAATGCTCGGGTCCAATCTATGAGCCGCATTCAAATATCGTCACTGGGCGGTACTGCTACCGCCCAGCTACGTCATCAGGTTTTGCGAAGGAGAGATTGAATGAAAACACTCGGTTTTGTCCTCGGAACTACAGCGCAACAAAGGAGTTTCTTGGTCAGTGGCGTTGCGTGCGTGTATCCTTGAGTCCCACTAGTGCCAGTAAGCTCGTTCAAAGTGTAAAACATTCCAGTTGAATATCGTTACACCGCCCCTTTAACCACCAGCTCCACTAATAAGCTTTCAATTCCAGTTTTTTTTTTTTTTTTTTTTTTTTTTTTACAGCGAAGTTGTATAAGACTGGCAGGTCGGATATTTTTGTCTTGAAGTTTTTACGAAAAAAAAAGAACCTTTAGCAATTGACGCGAAAAGTGCATGTCACGCATACGAGAAACAGCACAGCATTCGTTTCAATAAAGAACAAGCACAAAACAAACATCCGAACTACATAACAAACATCCGAACTACATCCGAACTCATAACAACGCGAAGCAGGTAGCACTCACCGCATACGTTTCGCGGTAAATATTACTGTTGTGCAAGTCGCTGCGGCGACGACAGCTTGCGACGTGGGGAATGACGTCACTAGCCTTTCATACAGGGTTTTCAATAGTGACGCAAATTCCCAAAATTAGTGTATGGAAGGTAAGAGGATAATTCTCTCGGGACCGCATACTCGTGGTGACGGGCGTGAGAAAATGCGCGCTACTTACTATTTAGTTCGCTAATAAGTGAAAATAGACAAATGGTTTCAATTATAAACTTACTTAGCGTCATCAAAAACATTGTCATCAGTAATTTTCAGAGAGAGTTTGAGCGCGTGAGAAGCGTAGTAGTGCGCTAAAGCTAGCATAGCAATTACAAGGCTACGGCTCTCATGAGAGACGGAAAAATCGCACGGGCGCCTTACCGCAACCGACAGCCTTGTACCTGCTCCACGAATGGTAACATTAGTGCAGTACTATACATCCCGTGCATTCAACGTCTTTGCGAAAACTACTGATATACGGGTTTTAGATGATGCTCCCCAAATTTCTAATTGTAACCGTATGTCTATTTTTACTAATTGAAAATTTAATTAAGCATGTTTAGTTCATTAGTGTACCAATTATAAAGTATCGCGTATTTTCTGTCTTCCGCAACCACGGGTAGTTGTGGATCCGAAAAATATATCCTTTACCCTTGAAATCACTAATTTTAGGAATTTTTTCACTCTTACGTGAAACACCCTCTTTATGAAAAAAAAAGTTTTGGTACAGTGTATTTACTTTTCTTTCGTCAATCGTTTTATATTGTGGAGTGGGCAATCGTTTCAGGTGATACTACAACTTTGCTGGCAAACCACCTTCACGGTGTAGATTGGAGCCTCTACATTTTTGTTTTTTTAACAGGGAGTAGTTATTTTAGTAAAAAGACGGGCAGTGTTCCACGTTGGTGGGCGTTCTGTATAATTACGCCCACAGGTATTTCTATTTTTTAACTAAATCGGCAGGCTTCCCAATGGCGGACACCGTCACACCCGAACTGCACATCGAACGAAATGTCATTTTTGGTGTGGATATTTCCTGCAGGGTCGTTCAGACCTGTCTGTTTTTTCTGTTACTTCTGCTCTTCTAAAAAAAAAACAGTCTCAGGGTAAACGACGAAATCGCTAAGTCGTCTGAAGCGACACGATCGACATCAAATCGCGTTCTCATCCTGCGACTCGACTCCATAGCCCCTCGTCTTCCCTTTCTTTCTGTGGTTTTAATTTGAAACGGAGGCCGAAAAAAAAAATAAACGCAGAGGGCAAATAAAAGTGGTAGAAGCCGACATTACAAGCACTTGTTTTGACTTGTTCTACCACTTGACCTTGTCCTGTGCGCTTTTTGATTTTCAAGATGTGTAGCCAACTTACTCAACTGTTACTTTTAATACAGAAACGGAAGAACTTGTGTTGGCGTACATGATTAATGACGTTCTGGGCGAAGTCAGGACAGCCGGTACTAATGTGGGAATATTTGTTACGGTAAACAGCGCGCTACGCTTGTCAACAAGCGGAACGTCTGGAATGGTCCTTTTCCACATAAAGACGACACCAAGTGCGGAAACCTCTTAGTGCCTTTGGAGTTCGGAAGGCTGCACTATCTTTCCTGCCTCCTGTACTGCCTTGGAGCTAGCGCAGCTCCGGACACCAACCATAGTTCGAGCTTTTGCCGCCAAGTGAAGGAGGATTGCACATGCGCGGACCACTTCTTGAAAGAGGGCCACTACAGATGTCCCGCCGAGAATGTCCAAATTGAAAAGGATCTAAACAAATTCTCATGCTGCATCAAAAAAAAAATCCACATTTTTAGCACTTGGTATTTTATGCTTAGTACCGGAGGCATGAACGAAAACATCAGTTTTCGATTCCGAATTCATTGTGATTATATATTTGGGTTCACCGCAAGAGGGAGGCCGGGAGGGTGGAGATACGAATAGGTTATTGTGTTTCAGAGAATTTTTACTTCTTCCAGACATTCCCGAGCAAGTTTGTCCTTACACTAAAGTTGCGTTTAGTATTTGTTTTATTCAGTGTGAATTCGGGCGACTTCTTGCGACAGGCTCCTAAACTTGGTGACATCCCCAGGAGCGCTTAAATTTTAATTTCCGCAGACGTGGCCCACACACGAAACAAGAAAATCCAATGTAAAGTAAATATTAAAAAAAGAGTTAAAGCAATTTTTTCTTAACAGTTTTGTCGACGAGTAAAGACAGCGGCAATAATTTGAAATGGAGCAACCCACCCATGGCGCAAAAATATGCTGCGAGAACAAGAACACCGTAAGCGGTTCAGAATATTCCAACGCTTGACATTCAAATCTACATTTTTTTTTCGATCGTGTGTCCTTTATTTGTGTGAGTGTGTGTGTTTCTGCAGTTTCTTTTATATATATTTTTATATATAAAACTACAGCTGACTGAAGTATATCTCCATGAAAATGGCAAACCAACAATTACAAAAATTAAATGTATTCGCAAAAAAAAAAAATTCCTGAAACGTTTAAGCATTTTACAGCATGACCGGATTTCTTCATTCTTTTATAACTGGTGAATGCAGCACGCCTGTTATCTAGACTCCTTTTATTTGCTCTATTCTAGGAAATACTCCATTTCCGGTTCGTCGCTTGCCTCTGTCGGAGGTATTTACGATAGCTGAAAAGAAGGTCGTCTTTTGTGTTTATTCATTCTCTTGCTGCAGGGCGAGGCCGGTTCTCCATAGTTAAAGTGACATGTTCCTCCGAGGGGACGAGGGCAGGTCGAAAGACGAAGCGACATATAAGTAGACGAACGAAAACTAATTTACTCACAAGCACAAAAAAAAGCAGAATAGGTAAAAAAAATATATATATATAAGGAGAAGCGAAAAAAAAAAAAGAGTGATTAAATAGCTAAAGTCACTACAGTCAGTCTCGGTCGTCTTTAAATGGGAGCTGAGAACCCTCAGAGTCTCGAGCGTCGATCTTGCTTGGGACAGCAGGCTTTGCACTAAAATTCCAATGCTCCGAGCTTCTGGTGCGAGCAGCAAGCACGACGTCGCTCCGGCTCGATGGTGGCGAGAAGACCTGGAGCGGAGCCAGGGTTCACCAGAAGCGAAGCCTGGTCTGCCGGGAGCGTTGGTGGGTCAACTGCTGCCCTTCAGGTTCAGTCGTCGAACGTCAAGGTCCCCCGCGAGCTTATCGTTTTCCTTTGTTCTCGAGCTTTTCCCCTTCTTCATCTTCCGCTTTAACCGTCACTTCAGGAACGTGACACAAAGAAAGAATCAGAACGGCAGCAAGGAGTTTTAAGTTACTGATAGAATGAAAATGACAGGACGTTTACGTCATTGCTAGAATACAAACAACATGAGAGTTTAAATAATTCATAGAATGAAAACGACAGGAAGATTATGTCACGGGTTGAATGAGAACGGCACAAAGGTGTTTATGTTTTTTAGAGAATGAGAACGGAAGGAAGGAGAAGGGCAGGAAAACGTTCCTTCTCCAGCGCGGTCATCCTGCCTTCGGTAATGCTTGGGCGTGTCGTGAGTGTCGAGCGTGCACGTGCAGCCGAAGAACGACGGAAGGCAACGGGCGCGTGCTGGAGGCCGGGTGTTTCAAAGAGATGCCCTGTCGTTCTAACCATGCGAGTTTCAGTAAGGAACAAAAATGAACAATATATTGATGTTTTATTTAAACGTACGAGGAAGCATGCGATTATATAAGAACCTATAACGTCTTCTACATGCTGATATGTTTTAATGAAAACGAAATTTAAAAAAAAGCGCAGACGTCTAGCTTAAGGCCGTCTTCTCTTCGTTTCTACATTTGAGCTGACATTAGCTGAGATAATAATAGTAATCTAAGTTGGATAATTATCAACAATCTGTTAATTAACTTTTTAATTATTGGTTACCCGTTTTACGTCGCAACTGCAATATCGCGAGTAAAAATCACACGATGTGACCGAGGCAAAAAGTGGTTGACCTTTGCGTCTACTCCCTAACCATTTTTAATCTCCTAACTCTAATCTCCTCCCCACCTTGAATTTCTCTCCATTATCGTAGACACGTAAAATTTTGACGAAAATAGCGATAGACGCTCGAGACAATGCTCGAAGGGTGCACGCAAGCAAGCTTCGCGATGCTTTTACTCTAAATCGATACGGCGCTGTAACTACGAATATTGGTTTTGTTCATACAACACGCTCGGGGTGTAGCAACGAGCCACCTGAAATATTCCAAACCTGCACACTAGAATGCTGACGCCATCACAGTGAGATCTAGCGAGGACACAGATTGGATACGAGCGCTTCGTGACTGCTTGGCCGAGTCTTGTGTCCAATCAACGCGTCGAAAGACGCGTGGCACCGGGCTGAATGTCAATTGCTAAATTGGTGCCCGAATGTTATGACGTTCCATGAAGTAAGAGGGGGGCGTTCGGAGGCCTTCATGGTTTTAGATGGTGTTGAGTGAAGGCCCGTTCGATGTTCCGTCGCGATGGGGGCGAAGAATGTTAAGACGGACTCCGGTCTTAGCTGAAGTTGCACTGACCTGAGGGAGCGTTTGGTGACTGCCGAGGTCAAAGAGGGCTGGCGTCTGGCGTACGAAAGGCAAAGGGGATCCACTGCGTGCTGTCCTCCCGTTTTCGTTTTTTTTTTCTTTTTTTTTTTTTGCATTTTTGCAGAGGAAGCAGCGCTTTTGTTTGTGGCTCGAAGTAAACTTCATGTTCGCGGTATTCAGCAGAAACAAACCAAGCAATTCCGGTGAGAAGGCAGACGTTTATACGTCATCTCAAGTTCATTTTACGGCACTCGTGCCCACGCGTGTCCACTTGCAGCATGGAGCGGGTGCATTTCGGCCAGCATTCCTCGAGTGGTTGCACTGTTCGAGTTCTCTCAGCGCCAGCATCCCACACGTGCATGCACTGGCTGCATCGAGAAAATCGAGCGTGCGCCAAAATTCAATCTCGTCATGCCTCGCTCCGTAGAGGAGCGGGAGCAGAGGACGAGGGTTCGTCTGCTACGATGTATTCTTTGCAGAGCGGAACCAAAAGGAAAAAGTATATTTTTTGATAGAAATCGTATCCCGCGGGCAACAGAATCAAGCGCGAGCTTGATTTGCGAGCGTCTGCTCTTTCATGAAGGAAGCAATTGACAACCCGTGCTTTATTTGCAATTTTTGGTCGCCCTGTTGCTGTGCAGACGCTGAAATATACCACTATGTAAAAAATGGTAAAAACAAACGCACCAACGCCCCCTCCCCCCCGATATTTTTCACCATTCGTGTGCGGGTAAAAAAATTTAACATTTGTCGACAAAGCTCCCCCTGAGACTGCCCAAAAAGCATCCGAGAAATATAATCATAGTGACTTTACCCAGGGTTTAGGCACCATCATCATGTTTAATCTTTACTGACGTCAGCTATCTTGCCCAGTCATATTTCGTTTGAGAAATCTGTAGTTCTCGACGCCCTCACCAGGGCTAAAATCTGATCCACCTGTATTCACGACCGAAATCGAAAGTCCCACGGAAACGTTTTGCTGTATATTCCAACAGACTAGTTTTAAGGCGCACTTTTTCAGTGAGTCAGGCATAATACGATGCTTAAACGGATCAAGTTTTTTGCGTAGACAGCAGCATCGATTTTCGGCCGTTTAAACGGTTATAAGAATTGAGGGATCGCAACCAGCTGTTCTGTAGTCAGCTGGTTGCAAAAGTTTACGCCGTCTTTAAACATCTCTACATTAGCCGAGTCGCTTGAAGTTATTCCACATATAAACTACAGGTCGCAGCGAGCAGCGTTTATAGATAAACGTTGGTAGCGGCTGCACTCTCGTAGTTCCAACCATCATGTCTAAGAGGAAGGCGCTTGTTTCGGTTTGAGGTCGGTGCTCTTTCTACAACACTGATTGCAAACAGCTTCAGTCTGCACTCGGTGCATTTGGCAAGTTTGTTCGAGGCCAGGGGCCCTATGCTGCGCTTTTTGGACTTTCATGGCGACTGGGAGGAAGCAAGTGACGTCAACAACGCAGCAAACGCATATTGGATATTGATTGGTAAGAGTCACTGATGACAAATTTCCGCAGAAGAAAACAAAGCTCACTTTTTCTTTGTCTTCTGAAGAAATTCGTCATCAGCGACTCTCACCAATCAGCATCCAATATGCGTTTGCTGCATTGTTGACGTCACTTCCTTCTCCCTAGTCGCCATGAAAGTCCAAAAAGCGCAACATAGGGCCCCAGTTCATCGTGCGACACTCCGCGAGTACGATGCATTCTGGGAGAAAACTCGCACGGTGCCAGTTTGTGTAAAACTAACTCGCTATAAGACACGTAAAATCAAAACAAACATACAAAATAAAAGCGCAACGTCAGGCTAAATTCCTTGCGTGCTTTCGAATGAGCCGGCGGATGAGAGCGCACTAAAAGACGGGCAAAGTCGTGGAGCTGTACTTGCCAAGCTGCTTGATTGGCCATACCGATTCGAAGCGCCCGCTGTGTTATTACTGACGGCGCAACAAAATATAGTCTAAAGCAAAGGAACACGGAGAGAAATGTAGCGTGAAGAAGTTAGGGTGTCGAGAGCGACGCCGTAACTTCGTGTTATCTTATTTCAGAGCACTCAGAGCACACTCTAAAGGCCCTGTCACACTGAGGCAACAGTTGGACAACTCTATCCGCAACACGAGAAAGTTGTGTTGCCGGCGACCCTGTCACATCAAGGCAACAACAACAGTCGGGCAACATGTTGCCGTCGCCCGGAAACGACGTTCGGTGACTTGTTGTCCGGCAGTCAGGCAACAACCCGTCACACCAAGAAAGCATGTTGGGAGACTGCCTCCTCTCCTGTCAACGAGCTCGCACTGGTCACGTGACGCCTTCGACGCCGTCGCGCCGGTCGCGCTTCATCTTGTTGTGCTCGTGACTCCATGCTCCGCCATCGTTATTTACGTTTCTCTCGGGTACGTGCCGCCGGCTGCGCGATTGTTGCGTGATGGATCTGCGAGCGCAGGCGACAGCAACCGCTGCCTCTGCTGCTGTGGCGCTTTTGCGCGCCATCGACTCCTACGATGAGGTGCCGCTGCGCAAGAAGCCACGTTCGAAATGGACAAGTAAATGGCTGCAAAGGGTGGGCCAGCAAGCTGCGTACGAGAACCTCATGCGAGAATAAGCTTTAGAAGATACGGAAGCGTATACCGAAGTTGGATCCGGATGGACACCGGATCCTTTGAAGACCTGCTCTCTAGGGTGCGACCTTTGATGGAAATGGAGGACACAAGCTTTGGACTGTGTCCCGGCCGGAGAGCGACTGGCCATCACCTTGCGCTACCTTGCCAAGGGGTAAGTTTTGGCCCTTCATATATTTCTGTTCAGTTACTACATCGCCTCCACAGTGTGCCACACTTTAAATGCGAGCGTAGCAGAAGCACAAAAGCGAGCTTCGCTCTCTGGTCGTGAATGCCGAGTATGCGAATTAGCATTGCCGATTCCCAACTGGCAGTTCAGATCCTCGGGCGAGCTGCCCGCGATATGATCGAAGCTTATTGCGGAGAAGGCGCCATGTAATCGAGACTTCGGTTGCACGTCAAAAAGATCCCCAGGTGGTCCCGATTAATCCTCTGTCCCTCTCTGGGACGTGCCAGGTGCCAGATGCCCGTTGTTAGTTTGGCACGTAAAGCCCCAGATTTACCTTTTACACGTCACCATGTGCATTCCTGCAGTGCGACCGTCGTTCAGGACGAAATGCCCGGGCTTGTAGCGTCGGTTTCGCTCGCACGTAGCTTAAACAGTACTCTCTGACAGGACACGATGCGCGGGACGCAGGATGTGTGTTTCGGACGCTCCATCTCCAGCATGTGTTCTTTCCTTGACTGTCCATACTTCTCGGAGCTGATGAAATGCCGAAGCGCGAAGGAACGAAGCTCTCACTAAAAGCGTGGCAACAAATGTTTGCAAGTCTTGTGAAGCTGTAGAATGAAAACTGTTGTTTGAAGTGGTGTAAATTTTTCTTGCCTACTCCATTGCTGAGTGTATTTAATAAATTGTCTATCGCCTTCTTTCTCTATTTTTGGGAGGTGTAGTCCAACAATTAGGATTTATGCTTCATCTTGCCCTATGATGTACTAATAGCCAAAGCTACGGGTCACCAGGATCACTTATGAGCCAATTAAATTTCGCGTGGCATATCGCTGAGATACGCACATCGGACCAATACACCATATGGTTTTTAACTGGCTCGTGATTTGTTCTGGTGGCCCATAGCTTCGGCATCTTGCATGTCATGGAGTGAAATGAAGCATAGTCGCACAATGTGGCCAATGTAACATGAACTACGATAGACTTTATTGAACGTTTGCTCACATCTACATGGTTAAGGCTCTTCTAAAGATGCAAACTTTTGATAGGTTTGAAATACACACTTTCAGAGACGAAATACAGGCAAATCCTGCTTTACCCTGATTGGTGCAAAGGTCGTTGATTTCACCTGAGCAGCTTCTAGTTTTTTGCAGTCCACAAAAATGAAGGCCGTCACATTTATAGACATATATCATTAATCTGTTCATTATATCTTCTGTCTGTTTTCAGAGGACAGCCAGATGTCGCTGCAATTCCAGTTTTGTAGGGCGCACAACACCGTCTCAACGATTGTGGCAGAGGTATGCCCGGCAATTTACAGCGCCCTGAAGGACGACTTCTTGAAGGTATGCAAAACTTTAACAGATCATGCTCGACACTTTTATCTAAAGGCGATTTTATTCAAAATTGCATTTTATCATTTTTTATTACTGTAGATATTTTAGTGTGCCAATTTAACTTATCTTTATGTGAAGCCTTCAAAGATTGATCTGTATGGAAATATGGTTAAGCTCAGATATACACTCACATGCGCATGCTAATATCAAGCCATGGTGTGCTAATTTGTACATGCCCACTCTGCACCCAATCCAATGTGGACTTGAGCACCTGCACTGCACTAAATGCTCTCCAATAGACCAACTCATGTTTACAAATAGGAGCGTTTTGCATGCGCAATGGAGGGTGGGCAAGAAGCTTGCCATCGCCGATACACAAACCATTGAAATGTGATGATGTCGGCGTCTGTGTGAGTCCTTGTGCTCTTTTTCGCGTTGGAATTAAAGATTCTGCGTCCTCCTAACAATGTCTGACTACTTGAGAGGCTTCGGCATAATAAACAAAGCTCGATACCCTACAAAACTTCGCGTGAATGTGACGTGCGGCGATTCATTTCACGTGGAGGCCGCAGAATGGGCGCTAAAGCCTGACCCCCACGATGAGATTCCGCTCGCTATTTTCAATCCCAACGTCGCTCGGGCTGCAAAAGCATAGACCGTAGCTGAGATGGTGGACGTCGATACTGAAAATCGCAAGTAGAATCAGGCATTACAAGTAAGTGATGGCCACTGGTAACAATGATCAACATCTCCTTGTATCTACTGTTTACACTGAGCCTACTTAACCCAACCAGCCTTCAAACTTGAAAGTGTTTCCAGGCCTGCAATTACCTCTTATTGCAATAGACCTTATGCAAAAATCGCAAAAGCCCGTGCGCACAACGTGACGAATAATGGGAGTCCTCGGTGTGCCCCTCCTCTCGCTGCCACGTGGCATACCCAAGCAGGCGCAGGTTACCACGGCAACAACTTTTTTCTCGTCCTTTTTTTTTTGTACCGGCTCTGTCGTCTGCTGCACCAACGCTTTGTCGAACCAGGTCAAAAACTGCCGCGGTTGCGGTGAAAAATAAGTAGACTCTGTGAGACTTCAATACGTGAAGGTATGTTACGACGAATGACGTATTCAAATAAGTTCACCTGTCGAGATTCCTTTACGCTGCCACAGATACGGTACGCTCCCAACGACGTACAACTCGGCGGATGGCGGCTGCAACGGCTGCTGGCGGTAGCTCGCGGAGGCGCAGTGAAAAAGCGCGTGATCTGTACTGAGGATTCTAGAACTTCCCTGCCGTCGTGGCGTTGTACATTTTGCAAAGGATCTATTAGCGGGTCAATGTTTGGTTTACGGGCCGCTGTCGTTCGAACGAGCAGACGACAAAAAGCAGACTAGAATGAAATAGCGGACGACAGTTTGAAGCACCGCATCCCGCGTCAACAGACCTTTGGAATGTCACGTTGTCGGCGTCTGTGTGAGTCTGCATACTCTTTTTCGAGTTGGAGTTGTCGATTCTACGTCCTCATGCCAATGTTTTACCACTTTAGTCGCCTCAGCGAGATTATCAAGGCTTGTTACGCCGCTAAACTTAGCGTAAATAATTTGATGTGCGGCAAATTCATTCACGTGAACGCCGCAGAATGGATGCTAAAACCATGATGAGATTCTTCTAGCTATTTTCGGTCGCGACGTCACTCTTGCTGCAAAAGTGTAGATGGTAGCGGCGATGATCGACATCGATAATGAAAATCGGAAGCGGGAAGAGAGAAAATGAATCAGGCATAACAAGTCGGTGATGGCCACTGGTACCAATGATCAACATTTAGTATGGACTGTGTACACCGAGTCTACTTAAAAGTGTTTTGAAGCCTGCGATTACTTCTTATCGCAATCACCGGGTCAAAGTTTGGTTTACGGGCCACTTTTGTTTGAATGAGTAGACGACAAAAAGCAGACAAGTTTGAAAAAGCCGACGACAGTTCGAACGATCTGGCTACCATTTGAATTTGAAGACACACTGAACTTGCAAGTGGTCAGGACAATTTCGCGTTTTTCCCTCGTTCATGTTGGAACAAAAGAAATACATCTGGCGACCATATGTATCTGTGAATTCAACCCAAGCTGTTACCCCCCAGACAGTCGTAGTTCGACAGCGTCTGGTTTGCCCTTTTCACAGCTACTATCCACGTTCTCGGACAAACGGGGCAAGCAGAAATACATGAAAACTGATCTTCAAACTTTTCCAAACTCTTTTGGTACAGCCCTTGTTGCGACGTTCTGACGAGAAGGCAGATTTTTTGTCTGGTGTCTTCCAAAAGAAAACACGAATGCATGTCTCGCACGGTGACTTCTGCCCACCGCCCCAGACCGGAAGTGCGCCCAACGCACCACCACCGCGGCGTGACGTAACAGAGTTGAGTTCGTGCATAAAGCAAGCCTTAGTCCAAAGTCACCACCAGTCTGACGAGCAGAGAACATACGTAACCCGTGGTACTTGCAATTGTTGAGTTGAAATCTGAGGGGGAGCTATATTCAAACTATATTCGACGTGAGAAATACTTCTTTTGTGACTTCCTCCCATTCCCTTTTAATCATACAGTATTAGAATATTACACACAATTAGAATGCAAGCTCCTGTAGTGGCTCACCTCTTTCAATTAAAAATACAAAACTGTACTGTTTTTCTTTTTCTTTTTTTATTTTTTTTGTGGTGGTTGATTTTCAGTTGCAGGCAGCATAAAACGCCATTGCAAGCCGCCATTTGCCTACCCCTGGTGTATACATTCATGTTTTTAACAAGTAAACTTTAGTTGAGAGTGTGCTTTGTGTTGTTTCCTTCATCTGTCCCTGTCTATTTTTAGTGCTTTTACCTGTCTGAAGAGCATTCTGCATCTGCTTTTTTGTAATGAACGCATGGCACTGAAGTATAAATTTGCAAGCAGGCCTTTATGCCCAGGCTGGTGCAACACATGAGCTGCTGTAATAAACGCAAGCACGAATTACCTATTATTGCAGGTACCCAGCAGCCCTGCTCAGTGGAAGGCTGTTGCACAGGGGTACCAGGACCTCTGGCAGTTCCCTCACTGCGTGGAGGCATTGGATGGAAAGCACATCGCGCTTGTGCCACCTCATCAATCTGGCGCACAGTTCCGCAACTACAAAGGCTTTTTTAGCATTGTGCTAATGGTATTGGTAGATGCGGACCTGAACTTCATCTTTGTGGATGTTGGCCGCAACGGTCGAATGAATGGCAGTGGCATCTGGGGAGCCTGCAGACTCGAAGAGGCGCTGGAGAGGCAGCCGCCCATGCTTCCTCAGGCAGAGCTGAGGAAGCATGAACGTTGCTTGTAGAAAATAAATGTACAAAATGCATAGAGCAGTTTCTTGACCCTAATACGTTTCTTCACATGCATTGAAAACTATTTGTTGTTGAGTGGTTTTTTTAGACTAAAAAAAAAACTGAAAGCAAAAAAAAAAATACTGGCAATCAATTTTTGGCTTTTAAAAAGAGCTTCTGACCCAGCGCCGCATGCTCTTTATGGTGTTTATTGGTCGGGGTTGATGACGTATACTGCCTAGCGAAACTCTTGACATGCATTACGTTCTACATCCATACATGTTAATTAAGAAAATTCTAATTGTGCTACAAATATTTCTGCTGCACATTAGCACTCGTAATTCCCTAGTGCAAAGCTTTGGTCTGAAAAGTAATATAAACCTGGAATTACATCCTCCGATAGTTGCTGTAGTATGTAGACGCTTTGCACATATTTTTGGCAGTGTGGATACAGTGCTTAATTTTTTAGTGAAATATTTCTTTCCCCAGCACTGCTATTTCAAGCGAATAAGTGAAGAAAGCCTTTTATCTCATTGTATTGTACTTTTCATGAAATGGGTGCGTAGCGTGTAAGCACTGTCTGAGTTGAAGATGTGGTTTTTAGGATTTTAAAATTTATACGGTAAAGCCTTATGTTCTGCATTTGTGACCATTGAAACGACGAGCAATCATTCTCAACCATGAAAGTACATGAACGAAAAGGTTCTCTATGTACAAATAAACATGTGACTAAATGCTGCTCTTGTATATTACTTACACCTGGGAGAGCCATGTTCGACTCGCTGCCGGGCTGGGGGCATGCACTCTGCAGGAAGAGCATCTCCCTGTAGTGAATCCATCTTGGGACATACACATCCTCGGTGCCTGTCCCGGAATTTTCGGAGCACTTCACATTTTTATGTCATCTGTTAAATTGGGAGCGCAGGTTTGAGAAGCGGCTCTTGATTGCCTCCCCTGCATAAAACGAAAGCCTTTATACATTAAACAGATCTATGGCTATAATCAAGCCTGTCATTTATGGCAGATAAATGAGCTTCATGCGCTCCGAACTATCAACATGTGAGTAACCTGTAGAATACTGCTGTTGGCTAATTTTAGCAAAAAAACTAATTTGCTAGAAAAAAAAAAAAACAACTACAGAGTAACAGAGGATATCAGTATTTCATGAGGCGAGTTTCACAAATAGAGAAGTCGGCCTAGAAGGCACCACAAACGATAGAATTAAGAAAACAACGCGCTTGCAGGCGGGGAGGCGACCAAAACCGCCTCCCCGCTTGCGGGCGCGCACGCACGCACATAGTCCAGTACAGAAGCACACGATGTGCGATACTCGAAATAATAAAATGCAATATCGTATCATCTTGGTCGCAAGCACCGTTACGTTGAATGTACGCTTTAAAGGCGTGAAAATACGGGCGCGATGTGACAGTGTGAATGCACGTGGGATTATTTATATTGTACATACCCGTGAACTTGGTTCCCATCGCTTGAGCAATCTCACTGTAGGCCCTTTCCTTCACGTCGCGACGATGATAACATTTATCCCCCTTCACGTCCCACAATAATCTTCTTTCTTCAATCATTGCGATAATCTCCGATTCCTAGGAGGACGTGGTGCTTGACGGCGACGGAATCTTGAAGAATGACTTCGTAGCAAAGAGCGGCAGTGCGGCAAGCAAGTTCGAATAGCGATATCGATATGGTTGGGACAGGGTGGAGTTGAGAAAACGCATATTTAAATAATAAAGTAATATCGCGAGTCTCTCTGCCTCGAGATATATGTATATGTTGCCGTGTTGCCGGCCCGAAATTCGCACAGCCAGCGATCAGGGCAACATGCGTTGCTCAACACAAGTTGCTGCTGTTTTTGTTGCCGAAAGCTGTCATACCGAGGCAACATTTTAGTTGTCGTCCATGTTGTGCTGCTGTTACCCCGATGTGACAGGTTTGTCGGACAACACGGGGAGCGAGCAACAAGCTGCCCGACTGTTGGACAAGGTGTTGTGTTGTTGTTGCCGTCGTGTTGCCTCAGTGTGACAGGGTCTTAAGGCTAGACGGAGACGGCACGCAAACACATACACGCATCTAGACTAAAGTGCAAGGTCATAGCGCTTCGCTGGGCCTGATTGCTTCAGCCGGCAATAACACCCATAACGAGAGGCGACAAACGCCGTGGTAAACGTAGTAGATCGCGTTAACAAAACTCAACGAGGAAGGGGGGCATAAAGCGATAAACGGGTATCCCGCTCACCAGACGAAAGTGACTCACACTTGGCTGTAGCCATGTTGTACAATTTGGACCACTAGACACGTGACCGTATTGAATCATGAGGCTTTTACTAAAACTGAGCCTAGATGTGAATGGCGATCGCTGTAAAAAAACAGGACAAACTATTTTTTTTCTATACTGTTAGCGCCAGAGATCAGTGTCTAGCTCCGATAAAAACCCAAAATGCAGGACCTCCGCTGGCGGTCTCTAGCGGAAGCATCGCGAAGCTGCCCAAGTTTTTGTCGAAAAAGAACATTTTCGACTTAAAACAATTGAAACATAACTTATCTCGTGGTACTGTAATTAAATATCCATAAGCAATTATTCTTGTGCTGTACATCGTTAAAATCTAAATGTAAAGCTATAAAGCTACGTGTTTAGCGGTTAAAAATGTGCAACATGGGTGGCGGCCAATTGGGGGTCACCTTCAGCTGCAAGTTTATTACTCTAAGACCCTATAAAGGCCGGTGCACACATACAGCGAAGCGCTAAGTTAGCGTGACGTGAGCGCTCCAAGGAGCGCTCATGCGGCGATTCCTAGCGCGTGATGTAGCGCTCGGTTAGCGCTTCAGAGGCGCTCTGTTAGCGCTTCAGAAGCGCTTTGTTAGCGCTCTGTTAACGCTACAGAAGAGCTTTGTTAGCGCTCTCACGCTCCTTGTGCCGTGCTTGCTGCTGCGGAACAGCGCATGCACGGCGAGTCCTTTGTTGTTGTTTTTCCTTTGGCATTGAAAGGACATATTGAGGTATTTAGCGCACAAGGTGGAGAGAAGGAGGGCAGGACCGAAAAGAGCGCTCTCTTCTGTCCTGTCCTTCTTCTCTGTACCTTGTGCGCTAAATACCTTCAATATATTAGACTACCAACTAGCCCAAATGTCAACTTTACTGTATTGAAAAAAGACGAAGTAAAAGAGCCGGTCTCCCAGCAAAGAGTCGGGCAGGCGATCCAGAGTCATGGACTCTGAGCGCCTAATTGATTGGGTACAACCCCATCGCTTTCTCTTCGATATGCATGATTTCAAAGAAACGCAGTTTTATATAATCGCCTTCGAAAGAGCTTTTGGTCTCGGTCCCTCAGCCTAGGAACAAGGTTCGCCCGGTATCCGTCGGTGTATCGGTGGCGAAAGATTGCGCACACCCAGAAGGCTCTCCTAGGCGTTAAGCCGTCCACACACATATCCACTAATCGTGTCTGTAAGGACATTTGCTGGATTTCTATTTCAGCATCCCACTTGTCCGCCATGGTGCTGCTGATGCACACCCAACCACAGGCGCCGGAACCGCAGTGCACGCGCTAATCCGCAGCACCGCGGTACAAGAAGTGCTACTGAAGCGCTAACACGGCGCTACTGAAGCGTTAACTGGAGCGCTAACAAGGCGCTACTGGAGCGCTAGCAGAGCGCTCCTAAAGCGCTAATCACGCGCTATATTAGAACGAATTCACGCGCTAGGAAGCGCCACATAAGCGCTCCTTGGAGCGTTCACGTAGCGCAAACTTAGCGCTCCGCGGTATGTGTGAACAGGCCTTGACTCGTTGAATGAACTATAGTTCACACAGAAAGCGTAATAATACTGAAATGGACGAGGGACAGACACTCACAGTTCCTTCAACGAGCAACGGCACATTTATATGATGCCCATCTGTCACAGAATTCAACGGTTTTTGTGTGTTCTTTTTGTTTGTTTCTGTTCTGAGTGGGGTGCGCGAGCGCCGAGGGCACGAGCTCGGAGGGAAGCGAAAAAAAAAAAGAGAAGCCGCGTGCGTGGGGTTGTTGGTGTAACGCGAAGCAAGGCTTCGGCGGTATGGGTGGTTGAACCCCGAGCAACGCTTCGTCGAGATGCTTGGTTGGCCCCGAGAAAATTTTCGACGATGTGCGCGTGCTTGTGAGTGGTCACTGTTCCACACTGCGAGAACCCAAGCCACCACGAGTTCTCGGCCACCGACAGGTGGCGCAAGGGACCGGACCACCACCGACATCTAGGGACCCTGACTGGACTCTTCTCCTCCAAACTGCATGGCGTCTTTGATTTGGCTCTTGTTCTGTGTGTTTCGCTTGCGAATCTTCTGTGTTTTTTGGGTCGCAGTTACGAAGAGGGGAACGCTCGCAAGATATGTTATATTGCTTTATTTCCTTCGTTTTCCGACTATCTGTGCGCCCTGTGCATTTTTTCTTTACTTTTGAATTATGTTGTTATTAAATAGTGTTCGGTTACGCCAGGCACGACTTGCTCTAAATTCTTACCGTCTCTCACCTGTGACACCATCACACTATGAAAACCACTTTGGTCAAAAAAAAAAAAAAGATAGTCATCGTCATTAACAATTTATTTATTTAATATTATGACATAGATATGTTGTTTATATGATGGGCATCATAAAAATATGTCGTTTCTCGTTAAAAAAACGGTGAGTCCCTGTCCCCCGTTCATTTCAGCGTTTTAATTCTTTCTGTCCAAACCACCCTAAACTACATCTGTTTTTTTTTTGTTTCATTGGTATTAATGGCTGGTATAATCTTCATTGCGCTCTGACTTCAGGTGAAACAAAGTATAAAAGTAAACGAATAGAAACTAAGAGAGAAAAAGAGAGAGAGAGAGAGAAAGATGATAAGACGAGAGCCCTCAGAGGGCGAGAGCACCGAGCTCTGACTGGAATGATTACTACCAGGGATAAAAAAAGCTATACTTCGTTTCGCCTTATGTGCGAGCGCGGACGATGTTTTGAGCCGAAGGGCCAATCAAACAGCTCAAAAAGCGCAGCGTCATGGCGTGCTCTCTGTGCTTGATAGGACTAGCCGGCGGAGGAGCACGCACGGAGAGACGGCAAATACCGGCTGGTCCAATCAACTGCAGAGAGCACGCCATGACGTTGCGCCTCTTTCGCTGTTTGATTGGCCATTCGGCTCATAACACTGGCCGCGCTCGGACCAAAGCTGAAACGAAGTATAGATGTTTTTGTTTGTTTTTTTGTTTTGTTTTGTTTTTTTCTACTCAGTGTTTTATCACGTTCGAAAGCGAACGCCGAATGCCGGACGCCGATCCTAAGTCCGAGCGGGACCAAAGACTAGTCGCAAAACGAAAACAAAGTCCAGAGATTTAAAACGCGATGTCACGGCGTATCTCCCCCCTCCCCCCCCCCCCCCCCACACACACACACACGCACACGCTTCCCGCCTGCTTGATTCAATTAGTTGGCAGTAACACACACACATAGAAGAACAAACAAAAATGCCGTGATCTAGCGCGTTCACAGAAGCTCGGTTGGCCCAGAGTTGGCCCAGAGTTGGCCCGATTGGCTCGCAGCCTTGGTAGACTTCGGACCAACAACGAAACGGAGTTTGGAATGTGCAGGCAAAAGCTTATTGCCTCAACTAATCAACTGGCGGAGCAGCCATCCACACAGTCCCCATTCACTGATGGCACTTCTGGCCGCTGAGTGGTTAGGTTTGGTGGTTGCTTGAGCGGCCAAATAGGTGTTCGCACGACGGGCTACGTTGCTCAAATGGGTCTGCGTTCGAGTGCCCATACTGTGGGAACAAAACGCACCGCTGATTCTTGTCCTCGCGTTTGCCGGAGGAGCGTCTTTGAACGTGTCTGTGCTACGACTCAGGGTTACGTGCTTTCATTTCCGCGGCGTTCATTCTACAATAGAGAGAAAGAAGAGTTTATCTAGCGAGGAGTCTTTTTACGGGCAGACGAGAATCTCGTTTTTTTATCTCTTTTTTCTGTGTGTGTGCGTGAGTGTGTGTGGTGTGTGTGGACGCCATATTTTATGCTGGATTGAATATCCGTCGGATGAGGGTTCATTCAATGTTTCCTGTATAACGTTAAAGGAAGGGTGAGGAAGTGGACGGCGTCTCGCGTCTAGCAGGTTGATAAAAAAAAAAAAAAGCAATGTGACTTAGACGTTGGGGATTAGGGCACTGGAGTTACACAATTAATTGCTAGAAAAATGAATCGGGACGTTATTTGCATTATTTTCGCTTCGTTTACAATTCGTTTTCATATTTTTTTTATTATTTTGCTGTGCAGATTGTTTCTCAAATACTCGTTGATAGAAACATTTTGTCTAAACGCGATTGTAAGAACTGGCCACAGAAGGACATGTTGGCGAACAACCTGTCGAGGGGAATATCAGTCCAGCCACTGAAAAGCCAATTCTGTTCATACAAATAACAAACGTCATTGTTTGTCGCGAAAACAAAAATGCGCTGAAACTTTTTTTGGTGGGAGCAGAAAAGTTGGTTCGAAATTCAGTGTCCCAAAAACAAGTTATTTGAGCCCCCTCCCTAAAATAAAATAAATAAATAATAGGCACTGCTTGACTTTCTTTAACTCCTTTTTTTTAACTTTATGAAAGCAAATATATCCTCCCAAACAAAGAACAAGAAAAAAAAAAGCGAAACAACATTTTTATAATAATTAATCAAACGCACCTGATATTGGCGCGGAAGGATTCGTTCGTTCGGTTGGATTTTCCCAAACCATATCAGGAAGCAAACGTTTTCCTATAAACCAGCTTGCCACGTTCCTTCAATCACTTCAAAGTCGATTTAATCGAGGCTAGATTTCGAACGAATCAACAACAAAAGTTTTGCTCGCCAATTTTTTCACGGCTTCGAAAATCCGTTTGCCAAAGTACTCTATTTCTAAATGTCGATGATGTCCATGTCTATTTTTTATGTTGATATTCTTGTTCAAGGTTTCCACGCGGAGGCAAACGAGAGAAATATATACACGATCTCAACCAACGAGGTAGAGGGGCTTAGAGCGATAAACCGGGGTTCCGGTCTGCACTCGAAAGTGACCCCCCTAAGGAGGCTGCCATTGTACGCAAATGTGACCACTCGTCACATGACCAACCCAAATACGTGACGTCAAAGAAAAGATGGCAGCGCCCATGGCCTGCGGGGGCCGTTAGAGACGTGGGCGACTTGATCCGAGCAGAGGAACGCGAATCGCGGCATAGGACCAGTTTAATACAATTTCTACGTTTTTCTTGCTCTCTCACGTAGGTATAACATGAGAATTCCACGGCCCGCGTCTTTTCGTCGGGTTTTCGCTCGTAGTCGACGTGATTCTCGCAAAAGAGTAACACAAAATGAGCCGCACGTTGGTCGGTAATCGCCAAGCGTTGTTTGAACGTCAGTTGAACATCACAGGTTTGCTGTGTGCATCACGCTTGGAAGAACAATTTTGGAACGACAGCAAGCAACTCAAGTCCACTTGAGAAACCCTGTCGGGATTTATTGCAGTCGCCAAATCACCCTGCCGTCGCAGTCTTCCACCGGAACAGAGCAGCTTCTTTGGACTTCACGATGCGTGCCTTGTAGCGAGTTCGGTGAGTGGTTTCTGTCCGCCAGTGTCCCATTGGTGCGAACTCTTCTTTCTTCGGCTGCTACAAAGCTCTGTGTTTCCCGGAATGGACGCGATGGTGCCGTGCAAAGTGTCTCGACTGCCGTTGTGTCGCCTCAGCAAGTCGCCAAATCGCCAAGTCCTCCACCGGAACGACGCAGCATCTCTGCACTTCACGACGCGTGCCTTGTAGCGAGTTTGGTGCGAGGCTTTTGTCTGCCCGTGTTCCTTTAGTGCAAACTCTTCTTCCTTCGGCTGCCCCAGAGCTCTTTGTTTCCAGGAATAAACGCGATGGTGCCGTGCAGAGTGTCTCGACTGCTGTTGTGTCCGCCTCGGCCAGTCGCCAAATCGCCAAGTCTTCCACTGCAACGAAGCAGCTTCTCTGCACTTCACGACGCGTGACTTGCAGCGAGTTTGGTGCGAGGTTTCTGTCTGCCCGTGTCCCATCAGTGCGAACTCTTCTTCTTTCGGCTGCCCTAAAGCTCTGTGTCTCCCAAAATGGATGCAGTGGTGCCCTGCAGAGTGTCTCGACTGACGTGTCCGCTTCAGCCAGGCGCCAAATCGCCAATTCTTCCACTGGAACGAAGCAGCTTCTGTGCACTTCACGATGCATGCCTTGTAGCGAGTTCGGTGAGAGGTTTCTGTCTGCCAGTGTCCCTTTGGTGCGAACTCTTCTTTCTTCAGCTGCTACAAAGCTCTGTGTTTCCCGGAATGGGCGCGATGGTGCCGTACAGAGTGTCTCGACTGCTGTTGTGTCCGCCTCGGCCAGATGCCAAATCGCCAAGTCTTCCACTGGAACGAAGCAGCTTCTCTGCAATTCACGACACGTGACTTGCAGCGAGTTTGGTGCAAGGTTTTTGTCTGCCCGTCTACCATTAGTGTGAAGTCTCCTGAAGGCTGACCGTTGGCCGAGTGTGTTTGTGCACTACAGCTTGGAGTATGTGGAGCCAAAGCTCAAACCACAGAAACCAGATGTCTGGTGTTCAATCCCAACCTCTGCCCATTTTGATGTCAATGAGCATTGCACCGGCGTCCAGTCGTATTTCCCTACTGCGTAATGCTTCTTAAAGACCCCTAGACTAGCAGTGGTGCTGCACTAGCTAAACTTGTCATCTAAGCAGAGATGCTGACGTCCATTGGGGCTAAGTGATTTCCCTCTGTCTAAACATACAAAACACCACTCTTCTCCCCTTTCTTCGGGCGAATGCTGGTGGCCGTTGAGCTGTCACAATCTCTGGTCAGTCAAACTATGAAGGCCTCTTGGTCTCTCTGAACATCGTAGCTTGCAAAGATTCAGAGGCGGTAAAAATGTTTCAGAAGTTGCTTTTTTCTGAAATCATGTTTCTTTTGGTGTGTCCCACCACGTCTTTATGTATGCATTCTGTTGAAGAGAAAAAGTTCTTAGTGCTTCTTCCTCGGTGCTGTAATGCAGCCATGGCCTTGTTACTGCCCTCGAGAAATGACCAACTTCGTGAAAAGCTGTCGGAAAACCACCCTCTTTCAGCAGCACTTTGCTGATGGCACATGTGGTGTATTTGCAGCTTGAAGTAGTACCCCAGCATTGTCTTCATCATGATAGCACAGTGGGAGTATGATCAGTTGTCTGAGCGAGAAATGGATGATCAAACCTCCTGAAAAGTGGGGTCTTGGGGGCAATGCCGATTGTCTCAGTCTGCAGCTTTGGGAGCCAGTTTCGGCCTCTTTTGGCCACCTTGTCGAAGTTTCGCCGAAGCACCTTTTTTTTCTATTGTGCACAAGTGCAGGACATTCTGGGTGAGGCTGTGGAGGCCACCAGCATCTTCGGTAAGCACCAGACCACGTTTGTCGCTTGTGACCAGCGCAATCCTGGAGCATTCTGGACACTTGGTTACTTTGGAAAAGTTTACTGCCACCTTCCCTGCGATAAACTCAACAACACACTCAGCGAACTGAGAAAGTGGCGTGTAGGAATTTGTCTTGTGGGTGCCTTCACCTGTGGCAGCTTCCATCTCTTGATTGGACTTGCTGGTGGCAACCTGACGAGCTGACAAGGAGTGTTGCGGTGCCGTCGACCTGGCAGTTGCCTCGGGTTGAGGGCTGGACATTGGCGACCAGGCACTTCCTATAGGCAGAGCGGAACTCGAGTGTTGTTGGGTTGTCGTTGTTGCCCGTCTTGTTATGCACAGTCGCAAAGAACAGCTCCAGGTGGTCCTGGCTGAGCTTCCTCGTCAGCAGGCACCTGAGTGGTGGACTTGGACCCCAGACCAGGTCTTCAGCGAGGCCCTAATTGGACTCCAGGACGAGCAGGAAGCCGAGGATTGGAGTCTTCCTTGCTCCTTGACTCAGTGGCTGGCCCGTGAAGTCCTTCAAGCCTCGGAGGTAGTGTGAAGCCTGGTCAATGCGTTTCAGCATGGCGTTCTTGTTGACGGCTCGAATGGGGGCCTTGCTTCCATGACCAAGGGGGTGACAGGAGTTGCTCAGGTTGAAGATGTTGTCGACTGCTGCTGCAAACTCTGCGGTGGCCTCCACTCCCTCGAAGCCTCGAATGCCCTGCTCCTTACAATACAGCAAGGCACAGCTCACTGACCGACTCAGGGGTTGGGCCGCCCGGGAGACCTTAATTTTTTTTTGCGCTGGAAATCAATGTGTTTCTTGCTTAGCTTGTTGGCAGCATGAAGGCCCTCTTGTTGCTGCAGGCTGTCCAGGGCCTCGAGATATTTTCATGCGACGACCCTACCTGCCCCATCCCTGATGCATTGCTTCTCGGCGAGCAGGTTGCGCATTAGTTTGAGCATATGGCAGGCATCCAAGAGTCCATACACCCTCCTGGAGGGGTCAGAAGGGTTGGGAAACCAGCTTCTCAGCGGCGGAGCAAAGCACACTCGAAGTGCTGTCAACATGGAAATGTTGCAGTTGGTGCCGTCGCACGTCACGCTGATGCACTCTGCTCCGGCCTCCTCCAGCTTGGTGATATACTGGCGCACAAGGTTGGCCCGAATGTTGCCGTGCAGGCCGTCAATGAGGGCATAGCTTAATGGAATTTTCCAGCTTTTGTTGACTGCGACCGCCAGAAACACAAGTGCATGCTTGGCATAGGCGATGCAGTCGTTGAGGATGCCGTGGCCCAGGTCACAGTACCTGATGACCTCTTTGCCATCCCAATCGACTTGTTTCTTGATGCTCATCTCGTCAACCATCAAGCTGACTAGAAGTCGTCCCTTCTGAACTTCTTGTGTTACTCTGTTGAATGACTCCCTGGTGAAGCCTGGGTTTCCATCGATCACCACGGCCCGTTTGCGAAGAGCACTTGCGTGTGGCAGCCTGACGTGCTTCTGCAGAAACTTGTATGCTTTTGCCGAGTAAAAGTGTACCGTGAGGGCAAACTTGCGCACATCCTCTGCGTACATGTTCTTTGGTTTCCTGGATCTCCTCAGGACAAGGTTGCGCATCGTGTCTGTGAAGATGTCAACGATGTTGACTGCTGACCCAGGAAGCCTCCTTCTCAGTTCTCGGAGAAGGACGTTCAGCTTTTTTATCCTGGCCGTCTTTCGGTTGACCTTCTTCTTTGCCTGTTTAAGCAATTTTCTCGCCCTCTGCAGCTTCCGCCTAGTGCCTTGCAGAAGATCCTTGTGCTGTCGTGGCGATACAACTGCATAGTTGTGATCACCGGAACAAGCGTGGCGCCACACACATATCTTCGAGCGTGGCATCAGGTGTTGACTCCGCACTGCTTCCAGGTCCAGTCGCAGCGCTGGCTTCGTGACACCCCACTGACAGATATTCGGGCATGGTCTCGAGTGTCGACTTAGCACTGCTTCTCGGTCCAGTGGCGGCGCTGGCTTCTGGAGCCTCCCCGGAGCTTGGTTGAGTGGTCGACGAGCCAGGCTGCCTCTCCGGAGGAGAAGACCTGCCAGCAGGAAAAAACAAAAACGGAATCACTACAGTTTACCTAATCTTGGGCAGCTCTCTTGGTGCATAATTTTTGTCTTGGCAATGCAGAGCGCAGGTTCATTGACTTCTTTTGCAGGGGTCGTGGTGGCGTCGGAACGCCAAGCTCTGATTGGTTGTAATTAAAGGATAGTCGGCAGACTACAAGGCACCTTGCTTTGAGGGCTACCCACTACTCTTCGATTAGAGTCAATCAGAACTTGGCGTTTTGACGTCACCACAGCCCCTGCAAAAGAAGCAGACATACTTGCACTCCGCATATCATATCTCCCGTAAGATTAGAACTGGTGTTCCTTGCAACAAGCCAGAAAGTTAGCTTCACATATTTCTTTTATTAACCCAGCTGCAACGACTCCCTAGAAATATATACATGTCACACCAGATAGGAAGTTTGCCAATACAGCCATTTTTATTGGATATTGACGTGAGTTTTCTTTTTGCCTTTTACAATGTGCA
The DNA here is from genome assembly GCF_016920785.2 of Ixodes scapularis. Classification (NCBI taxonomy): domain Eukaryota; kingdom Metazoa; phylum Arthropoda; class Arachnida; order Ixodida; family Ixodidae; genus Ixodes; species Ixodes scapularis. The sequence continues at coordinate 76,472,141 of NW_024609837.1, forward strand.
TCCAGGATTAAAATTGCATTACCTAGTTGCCTAAAATATCATATTTTCCTCTCCGTCTCTATGTTCAGCTGCTGTTCTAGGTATTTTTATAGTGTTGCCAAGGTAAAATCTGAGCGTGATAGTATGTTTACAAAGCAGCCACCCATCGTTGTAATCAGTATGTTTTTCTCAGGCAAATAAAAGTGATCTGCAGCAATGTACCTGTGCCTTTGCTTGCGTTGCTGGCGCTGAAGAGTGCCCACATGAGACTGCTCGTTGTCGTTTCCGAGGCGATCGTTCGGACATGCGTGCTGGAAAGTCGAACTTCGTCGGCACACCTCCTTTTCGGAGGTATCTCTTGTATCTCTTGCTGCCCAGCTGGTTAAAGCAGTCATCCTGAAAGTGTGCTGAGTACAACTTGGAGTACTTGGTGGGTGTCCAGTCTTCTCAAGGCATTTCCTCCATCCACGCCCTCAAAAGTTCTGGATCTCCCAATGGGAACCTGTGACAGTATAGGAAAGTGTGGGTGGTGAAGTATCGAGAAAGCAATTTCCAAAACTATAATTTTTTTGTTTTTTTTTTTTGCTTTGCAGAATACATAAAAATACTAATACCTCTGGTCAAGACGTGAACCCTCTTGATAAATGTACAAAAAACTTTTTCTTTTATAGGGTTATTTGAGCTGCTCACTTTTAGGAAACTACTATAGGATAATGGTTTTGTGTTGGTTTTACTACTAATATCACCTTCCTCTGGGTAGTTGCCATTAGATAAGAACGCCATACTTTCGAAGACAATCAGTTCCCTTCTCTGGATGCATGAAAGTAAGTGAAGAAATCAAACATGTTTTCAGCATAGTGCAAGTTGTATTAATTAAGATGCTTTCCCCAGAGAGCACGCTTGCAGCCCCTCATGAATGCGGGCTGTCTAGTCCGCTGCAACTCAAGGAGGTAGGGCGAGGGTGAGAATGGCCGGGGAGGAGGAAGCAGACAAAACGGTAAAGAGAGAAGGAGGTTTTCTTCTCTCTTCTCCATCGTTCCGTCTGCTTCCTCCTCTCTTCTTCAGCGTTCCGTCTGTTTCCTCCTCCCCGGCTTGTCTTACCCTCGCCCTACCTTCTCGAGCTGCAAAAGAGTATAGATAGTTTAGCACGGTAAAACTTGTTAAAAAAATACGCGCGAAACGAAACATGTTTAGAATATTTGCATAGCCAGCAGAGCATTATGTAGCCATAATGTAGTAAAATTTAACTTACCCGTGAAACGTTACCTCCGAGTTCTGCCTACCCCTGTTGGTGCAGGTAATAGCAGCACACGAGTTTGTTTGTTTCATTTTGCGTGTACCGGTTATTTTACTGAAATAACGAAGTACGAGAGCACGATCGATGTTTGAACCGAAAAACAAACAACAAAAGTCGTCTGCTATATTCAGGGACAGTGTATGTATCGGAAGGTAGGTGGTGTGCTCAGACAAAATAATTTCTTAAAATAAATTTTTACCGCTACAAAACCATGTAATGCAGGCATTAGAAAAATGTTCACACAGATAATAAAAAAACGTTGTGCGCTTAGAGAACTTTTGCGCGCGCAATAAATTCGTCTGCTTCATCGGCCCGCATTGGGTTTCTTCCCGAATTCATTGAACACTTCCCTGTATCTGCGTTACGCGGTTTTGAAGCGGGAATAAGTTATTCTAAAAAGTGACAATACCCCATAACACGGGTACAGAGAGTGTTTACTGAATTATGGATGAAACACAAAGCGGGCCGATGAAGCAGACGAAATTTTTGCGCGCGCAGAAATCTCAAAGCGCAAATTGTTTTTTTGTTTTTTTGTTACAATTTTTAATGGCCCCATTACATTATCTTGTTGTGGTAAAAATGTATTTTAGGAAATAATTCTGACTGAGCACACCACCTCAACCTTTTGATACAGATACTGTCTCTCAACAAAGCAGACGAATTTTGGTGCGTTTTTTTTTTTTTTTCATTTCATACCTCGATCGTCGCCTCGTCTTGCTCTCTTAAGGCTGAACCGCATGTAAGTGATTTGGCGAGCAACGAGACGAGCGACGGCGACAGCGACGAGATTCAGCGACGAAGATTTCTCACTGTCGCTCGTCGCGTCGCTCGGTTTTTTGAATATCAAGAAAATGTCGCTCATCGCGTTGATCGCTTGCTCCCGTCGCTTTCTTGCAGTTTGCCTCGACACACGACTGACCGAGCGACAGCGAAGCCGGTCGCCATCGCTTATCTCGTCGCTCGCCAAATTGCTTACATGTGATTTCACACTTCAAGCAGGGAACACATGAGCGACGACAAAAACCGGCGCCGCGCAGCGATTCCGATAGAAACAGCCCAGGACGCTGTGACGTGGACCTATGCCAAGCCGCCACGTCACAGCGTCCGCGGAAGTTGCCATGGGAACTACCGCGCGGCGCTCGTTTTTTTCACTCATGTGTTTTTTGGTTTACTTCGAATTGCCGATTTGGTGAATCAACCAGTAGACGCAAAAGCAAACAAACATGCCGAACACGTGTGCTGCTATGACCTGCACCAACAGGGGTAGGCAGAACTCGGCGGTCACGTTTCACGGATAAGTTAAATTGTGCAATAGTTCGTCGCAACTCAAGAAGGTAGGGCGAGGGAAAGGAAGGCCTGGGAGAAGGAAGCAGACGGAACGCTGGAGAGAGAAAGTGATTTCCCCCTCATTTCTCCAGCGATCCGTCTGCTTCTTCTTCCTTTCCCTCGCCCTACTTTCTTGAGTTGCAACAGACTATACATTATGGTTACACAATGCTCTGCTGGCTATGCCAAATTCAGAGGATGTTTTGTTTCGCGCGCATTTTTTGAGCACCTTAGGTAGGGCGAAGGTAAGACATGGCCAGGGGGATTAAGCAGACGGAACGCTGGAGAAGGGAGGAGGAAACCTCCTCCTCTCTTTAGCGTTCCGTCTGCTTCCTCCTTCACGTCGCCCTTACTTCTTGAGTTGCAACGGCTGCAAGCGTGCTCTGTGGGGAAAGCACCTTAATACAACCTGCACTATGCTGGAAGCATGTTTGATTTCTTCACTTACTTTCATGCATCCAGAAGGGGGAATTGATTGTCTTGGAAAGTATGGCATTCTTATCTAATGGCAACTCTCCAGAGGAGGGTGATATCAGTAGTAAAACCAACACGTAACCATTATGCTATAGTAGTTTCCTAAAAGTGAGCAGCTCCAATAACCCTATAAAAGAACAAGTTTTTTGTACATTTATGAAGAGGGTTCACGTCTTGACCAGAGGTATTAGTACTTTTTTTACGTATTCTGAAAAGAAAAAAAAAACTTTTATAGTTTTCGAAATTTTTTTTCTGAAACTTCACCACCCACACTTTCCTATACTGTCACAGGTTCCCATTGGGAGATCCAGAACTTTTGAGGGCGTGGATGGAGGAAATGCCTTGTGAAGACTGGACACCCACCAGGTACTCCAAATTGTGCTCAGCGCACTTTGAGGATGACTGCTTTCACCAGCTGGGCAGCAAGAGGTACCTCCGAAAAGGAAGTGTGCCAACGAAGTTCGACCCTCCGGCACGCACGTCCGAACGGTCACCTCGGAAACGACAACGAGCACAGTCTCATGTGGACACTCTTCAGCGCCAGCAATGCAAGCAAAGGCACAGGTACATTGCTGTAGATCACTTTTATTTGCCTGAGAAAGACATACTGATTACTACGATGGGCGGTTGCTCCATACACATACTATCACGCTCAGATTTTACCTTGGCAACACTAAAAATATCTAGAACAGCAGCAGAACATACAGACGGAGAGGAAAATATGATATTTTAGGCAACTAGGTAATGCAATTTCAATCCTGGACGCACATTGTCAAAGGCAAAAAAAAACAAAAAAAACATGTCGATATCCAATAAAAATGGCCGTATTGGCGAACTTCCTATCTGGTGTGACATGTATATATTTTTAGGGAGTCGCTTAAGCTGGGTTAATAAAAGAAATATGTGAAGCTAACTTTCTGGCTTGTTGCAAGGAACACCAGTTCTAATCTTACGGCAGATATGATATGCGGAGTGCAAGTATGTCTGCTTCTTTTGCAGGGGCTGTGGTGACGTCAAAACGCCAAGTTCTGATTGACTCTAATCGAAGAGTAGTGGGTAGCCCTCAAAGCAAGGTGCCTTGTAGTCTGCCGACTATCCTTTAATTACAACCAATCAGAGCTTGGCGTTCCGACGTCACCACGACCCCTGCAAAAGGAGCCGATGAACCCGCGCTCCGCATTGCCAAGACAAAAATTATGCACCAAGAGAGCTGCCCTGTTTAAGATTAGGTGAAATGTAGTGATTCAGTTTTTTTTTTTTTTTTTTTTTTTTTTTCTGCTGGCAGGTCTCCTCCTCCGGAGAGGCAGCCTGGCTCGTCTACCAGTCAACCAAGCCCCAGGGAGGCTCCAGAAGCCAGCGCCGCCACTGGACCGGGAAGCAGTGCTAAGTCGACGCTCGAGACCATGCCCGAACATCTGTCTGTGCGGTGTCACGAAGCCAGCACTGCCACTGGATCTGGAAACAGTGCGGAGTCAACACCTGATGCCACGCTCGAAGATGTGTGTGTGCGGCGCCACGCTTGTTCCGGTGATCACAACTATTCAGCTGTATCGCCACGACAGCACAGGGATCTTCTGCGTAGCACTAGGCGGAAGCTGCAGAGAGCGAGAAAATTGCTTAAGCAGGCCAAAAAAAAGGTCAACCGAAAGACGGCCAGGATAAAGAAGTTGAACGTCCTTCTCCGAGAACTGAGAAGGAGGCTTCCTGGGTCAGCAGTCAACATTGTTGACAACATCTTCACAGACACGATGCGCAACCTTGTCCTGAGGAGAGCCAGGAAACCAAACAACATGTACGCAGAGGATGTGCGCAAGTTTGCCCTCACGGTGCACTTTTACTCGGCAAAAGCATACAAGTTTCTGCGGAAGCACGTCAGGCTGCCACACCCGAGTGCTCTTCGCAAATGGGCAGCGGTGATCGATGGAAACCCAGGCTTCACCAGGGAGTCATTCAACAGAGTAACACAAGAAGTCCAGAAGGGACGACTTCTAGTCAGCTTGATGGTTGACGAGATGAGCATCAAGAAACAAGTCGATTGGGATGGCAAAGAGGTCATCGGGTACTGTGACCTGGGCCACGGCATCCTCAACAACGACTGCGTCGCCTATGCCAAGCATGCACTTGTGTTTCTGGCGGTCGCAGTCAACAAAAGCTGGAAAATCCCATTGGGCTATGCCCTCATCGACGGCCTGGACGGCAACACTCGGGCCAACCTTGTGCGCCAGTATATCACCAAGCTGGAGGAGGCCGGAGCAGAGTGCATCAGCGTGACGTGCGACGGCACCAACTGCAACATTTCCATGTTGACAGCACTTGGAGTGTGCTTTGGCCCGCCGCTGAGAAGCTGGTTTCCCAACCCTTCTGACCCCTCCAGAAGGGTGTATGGACTCTTGGATGCCTGCCACATGCTCAAACTAATGCGCAACCTGCTCGCCGAGAAGCAATGCATCAGGAATGGGGCAGGTAGGGTCGTCGCCTGGAAATATCTCGAGGCCCTGGACAGCCTGCAGCAACAAGAGGGCCTTCATGCTGCCAACAAGCTGCGCAAGAAACACATTGATTTCCAGCGCCAAAAAATGAAGGTCTCCCTGGCGGCCCAAACCCTGAGTCGGTCAGTGAGCTGTGCCTTGTTGTTTTGCAAGGAGAAGGGCATCCGAGGCTTCGAGGGTGTGGAGGCCACCGCAGAGTTTGCAGCAGCAGTCGACAACATCTTCGACCTGAGCAACTCCTGTCACCCCCTTGGACGTGGAAGCAAGGCCCCCATTCGAGCCGTCAACAAGGACGCCATGCTGAAACGCATTGACCAGGCTTCACACTACCTCCGAGGCTTGAAGGACTTCACGGGCCAGCCACTGAGTCAAGGAGCAAGGAAGACTCCAATCCTCGGCTTCCTGCTCGTCCTGGAGTCCATTAAGGGCCTTGCTGAAGACCTGGTCTGGGGCCCAAGCCCACCACTCAGGTGCCTGCTGACAAGGAAGCTGAGCCAGGACCACCTGGAACTGTTCTTTGCGACTGTGCGTAACAGGACGGGCAACAACGACAACCCAACGGCACTCGAGTTCCGCTCTGCTTACAGGAAGTGCCTGGTCGCCGATGTCCAGCCCTCAACCCGAGGCAACTGCCAGGTCGACGGCACCGCAACACTCCTTGTCAGTTCGTCAGGTTGCCGCCAGCAAGTCCAGGCAAGAGATGAAGCTGCAACGAGCGAAGGAACCCATGAGACCACGTCCTACCAGCCACTTTCTCAGTTCGCTGAGTGCGTTGTCGAGTACATCGCAGGGAATGTGGCGGTAAACTTTGCCAAAGTAACCAAGTGTCCGGAATGCTCCAGAATTGCGCTGGTCACAAGCGACAAACGTGGTTTGGTGCTTGCCAAAGACGCTGGTGGCCTCCACAGCCCGTCCCAGGACGTCCTGCACTTGTGCACAATAGCAGAAAAGGTGCTTCGGCGAAACTTCGACAAGGTGGCCAAAAGGGGCCGAAACTGGCTTCTAAAGCTGCAGACGGAGACAATCGGCATTGCCTCCAAGACCCCACTTTTTAGGAGGTTTGACCATCTGTTTCTCGCTCAAACGATTGACCATCACTCCCACTGTGCTATCATGATGAAGACAATGCTGGAGTACTACTTCAAGCTGCGGATACATCACATGTGTCGTCAGCAAAGTGCCGCTGAAAGAGGGGTGGTTCTCCGACAGCTTTTCACGAAGTTGGTCATCTTTCGAGGGCAGTAACAAGGCCATGGCTGCATTACAGCACCGAGGAAGAAGCACTAAGGACTTTCCCTCTTCAACAGAATGCATACATAAAGACGTGGTGGGACACACCAAAAAAAACATGATTTCAGAAAAAAGCAACTTCTGAAACATTTTTACCGCCTCTGAATCTTTGCAAGCTACGAAGTTCAGACAGACCAAGAGGCCTTTATAGTTTGACTGACCAGAGATTGTGACAGCTCAACGGCCACCAGCATTCGCCCGAAGAAAGGGGAGAAGAGTGGTGTTTTGTATGTTTAGACAGAGGGAAATCACTTAGCCCCAATGGACGTCAGCATCTCTGCTTAGATGACAACTTTAGCCAGTGCAGCACCACTGCTAGTCTACGGGTCTTTAACAAGCATTACGCAATAGGGAAATACGACTAGACGCCGGTGCAATGCTCATTGACATCAAAATGGGCAGAGGTTGAGATTGAACACCAGACATCTGGGTTCTGGGGTTTGAGCGTTGACTCCACATACTCCACGCTGTGGCGCACAAAAACACTCGGCCAACGATAAGCCTTCAGGAAACTTCACGCGAATGGGACACGGGGAGACAGAAACCTCGCACCAAACTCGCTGCAAGTCACGCCTCGTGAAGTGCAGAGAAGCTGCTTCGTTGCAGTGGAAGACTTGGCGATTTGGCGTCTGGCCGAGGCGGACACAACGGCAGTGGAGACACTCTGCAGGGCACCAATGCATCCATTTTGGGAGACACAGAGCTTTAGGGCTGCCGAAGGAAGAAGAGTTTGCACTGGTGGGACACGGGCAGACAGAAACCTCGCACCAAACTCGCTGCAAGTCACGCCTCGTGAAGTGCAGAGAAGCTGCTTCGTTCCAGTGGAAGACTTGGCGATTTGGCGTCTGGCCGAGGCGGACACAACGGCAGTGGAGACACTCTGCAGGGCACCACTGCATCCATTTTGGGAGACACAGAGCTTTAGGGCTGCCGAAGGAAGAAGAGTTTGCACTGGTGGGACACGGGCAGACAGAAACCTCGCACCAAACTCGCTGCAAGTCACGCCTCGTGAAGTGCAGAGAAGTTGCTTCGTTCCAGTGGAAGACTTGGCGATTTGGCGTCTGGCCGAGGCGGACACAACGGCTGTCGAGATACTCTGCAGGGCACCAATGCATCCATTTTGGGAGACACAGAGCTTTAGGGCAGCCGGGGGAAGAAGAGTTTGCACTGATGGGACACGGGCAGACAGAAACCTCGCACCAAACTCGCTGCAAGTCACGCCTCGTGAAGTGCAGAGAAGCTGCTTCGTTCCAGTGGAAGACTTGGCGATTTGGCGTCTGGCCGAGGCGGACACAACGGCAGTGGAGACACTCTGCAGGGCACCACTGCATCCATTTTGGGAGACACAGAGCTTTAGGGCTGCCGAAGGAAGAAGAGTTTGCACTGGTGGGACACGGGCAGACAGAAACCTCGCACCAAACTCGCTGCAAGTCACGCCTCGTGAAGTGCAGAGAAGCTGCTTCGTTCCAGTGAAAGACTTGGTGATTTGGCGTCTGGCCGAGGCGGACACAACGGCAGTGGAGACACTCTGCAGGGCACCACTGCATCCATTTTGGGAGACACAGAGCTTTAGGGCTGCCGAAGGAAGAAGAGTTTGCACTGGTGGGACACGGGCAGACAGAAACCTCGCACCAAACTCGCTGCAAGTCACGCCTCGTGAAGTGCAGAGAAGCTGCTTCGTTCCAGTGGAAGACTTGGCGATTTGGCGTCTGGCCGAGGCGGACACAACGGCTGTCGAGATACTCTGCAGGGCACCAATGCATCCATTTTGGGAGACACAGAGCTTCAGGGCAGCCGAAGGAAGAAGAGTTTGCACTGATGGGACACGGGCAGACAGAAACCTCGCACCAAACTCGCTGCAAGTCACGCCTCGTGAAGTGCAGAGAAGCTGCTTCGTTCCAGTGGAAGACTTGGCGATTTGGCGTCTGGCCGAGGCGGACACAACGGCTGTCGAGATACTCTGCAGGGCACCAATGCATCCATTTTGGGAGACACAGAGCTTTAGGGCAGCCGAAGGAAGAAGAGTTTGCACTGATGGGACACGGGCAGACAGAAACCTCGCACCAAACTCGCTGCAAGTCACGCCTCGTGAAGTGCAGAGAAGCTGCTTCGTTGCAGTGGAAGACTTGGCGATTTGGCGTCTGGCCGAGGCGGACACAACGGCTGTCGAGATACTCTGCAGGGCACCAATGCATCCATTTTGGGAGACACAGAGCTTCAGGGCAGCCGAAGGAAGAAGAGTTTGCACTGATGGGACACGGGCAGACAGAAACCTCGCACCAAACTCGCTGCAAGTCACGCCTCGTGAAGTGCAGAGAAGCTGCTTCGTTCCAGTGGAAGACTTGGCGATTTGGCGTCTGGCCGAGGCGGACACAACGGCTGTCGAGATACTCTGCAGGGCACCAATGCATCCATTTTGGGAGACACAGAGCTTTAGGGCAGCCGGGGGAAGAAGAGTTTGCACTGATGGGACACGGGCAGACAGAAACCTCGCACCAAACTCGCTGCAAGTCACGCCTCGTGAAGTGCAGAGAAGCTGCTTCGTTCCAGTGGAAGACTTGGCGATTCGGCGTCTGGCCGAGGCGGACACAACTGCTGTCGAGATACTCTGCAGGGCACCAATGCATCCATTTTGGGAGACAAAGAGCTTTAGGGCAGCCGGGGGAAGAAGAGTTTGCACTGATGGGACACGGGCAGACAGAAACCTCGCACCAAACTCGCTGCAAGTCACGCCTCGTGAAGTGCAGAGAAGCTGCTTCGTTCCAGTGGAAGACTTGGCGATTTGGCGTCTGGCCGAGGCGGACACAACGGCTGTCGAGATACTCTGCAGGGCACCAATGCATCCATTTTGGGAGACACAGAGCTTCAGGGCAGCCGAAGGAAGAAGAGTTTGCACTGATGGGACACGGGCAGACAGAAACCTCGCACCAAACTCGCTGCAAGTCACGCCTCGTGAAGTGCAGAGAAGCTGCTTCGTTCCAGTGGAAGACTTGGCGATTTGGCGTCTGGCCGAGGCGGACACAACGGCTGTCGAGATACTCTGCAGGGCACCAATGCATCCATTTTGGGAGACACAGAGCTTTAGGGCAGCCGAAGGAAGAAGAGTTTGCACTGATGGGACACGGGCAGACAGAAACCTCGCACCAAACTCGCTGCAAGTCACGCCTCGTGAAGTGCAGAGAAGCTGCTTCGTTGCAGTGGAAGACTTGGCGATTTGGCGTCTGGCCGAGGCGGACACAACGGCTGTCGAGATACTCTGCAGGGCACCAATGCATCCATTTTGGGAGACACAGAGCTTTAGGGCAGCCGGGGGAAGAAGAGTTTGCACTGATGGGACACGGGCAGACAGAAACCTCGCACCAAACTCGCTGCAAGTCACGCCTCGTGAAGTGCAGAGAAGCTGCTTCGTTCCAGTGGAAGACTTGGCGATTTGGCGTCTGGCCGAGGCGGACACAACGGCTGTCGAGATACTCTGCAGGGCACCAATGCATCCATTTTGGGAGACACAGAGCTTTAGGGCAGCCGGGGGAAGAAGAGTTTGCACTGATGGGACACGGGCAGACAGAAACCTCGCACCAAACTCGCTGCAAGTCACGCCTCGTGAAGTGCAGAGAAGCTGCTTCGTTCCAGTGGAAGACTTGGCGATTTGGCGTCTGGCCGAGGCGGACACAACTGCTGTCGAGATACTCTGCAGGGCACCAATGCATCCATTTTGGGAGACACAGAGCTTTAGGGCAGCCGGGGGAAGAAGAGTTTGCACTGATGGGACACGGGCAGACAGAAACCTCGCACCAAACTCGCTGCAAGTCACTCCTCGTGAAGTGCAGAGAAGCTGCTTCGTTCCAGTGGAAGACTTGGCGATTTGGCGTCTGGCCGAGGCGGACACAACGGCTGTCGAGATACTCTGCAGGGCACCACTGCATCCATTTTGGGCGACACAGAGCTTTAGGGCAGCCGAAGGAAGAAGAGTTTGCACTGGTGGGACACGGGCAGACAGAAACCTCGCACCAAACTCGCTGCAAGTCACGCCTCGTGAAGTGCAGAGAAGCTGCTTTGTTCCAGTGGAAGACTTGGCGATTCGGCGTCTGGCCAAGGCGGACACAACGGCTGTCGAGATACTCTGCAGGGCACCACTGCATCCGTTTTGGGAGACACAGTGCTTTAGGGCAGCCGAAGGAAGAAGAGTTTGCACTGATGGGACACGGGCAGACAGAAACCTCGCACCAAACTCGCTGCAAGTCACGCGTCGTGAAGTGCAGAGAAGCTGCTTTGTTGCAGTGGAAGACTTGGCGATTTGGCGACTGGCCGAGGCGGACACAACAGCAGTCGAGACACTCTGCACGGCACCATCGCGTTTATTCCGGGAAACAAAGAGCTTTGGGGCAGCCGAAGGAAGAAGAGTTTGCAGTAAAGGAACACGGGCAGACAAAAGCCTCGCACCAAACTCGCTACAAGGCACGCGTCGTGAAGTGCAGAGATGCTGCGTCGTTCCGGTGGAGGACTTGGCGATTTGGCGACTTGCTGAGGCGACACAACGGCAGTCGAGACACTTTGCACGGCACCATCGCGTCCATTCCGGGAAACACAGAGCTTTGTAGCAGCCGAAGAAAGAAGAGTTCGCACCAATGGGACACTGGCGGACAGAAACCACTCACCGAACTCGCTACAAGGCACGCATCGTGAAGTCCAAAGAAGCTGCTCTGTTCCGGTGGAAGACTGCGACGGCAGGGTGATTTGGCGACTGCAATAAATCCCGACAGGGTTTCTCAAGTGGACTTGAGTTGCTTGCTGTCGTTCCAAAATTGTTCTTCCAAGCGTGATGCACACAGCAAACCTGTGATGTTCAACTGACGTTCAAACAACTCTTGGCGATTACCGACCAACGTGCGGCTCATTTTGTGTTACTCTTTTGCGAGAATCACGTCGACTACGAGCGAAAACCCGACGAAAAGACGCGGGCCGTGGAATTCTCATGTTATACCTACGTGAGAGAGCAAGAAAAACGTAGAAATTGTATTAAACTGGTCCTATGCCGCGATTCGCGTTCCTCTGCTCGGATCAAGTCGCCCACGTCTCTAACGGCCCCCGCAGGCCATGGGCGCTGCCATCTTTTCTTTGACGTCACGTATTTGGGTTGGTCATGTGACGAGTGGTCACATTTGCGTAAAACATGGCGGCAACCGGGGGGGTGCCACTTCCGAACTTCCGGTTTATCACTCTAAGCCCCTCTACCTCGTTGATCTCAACCCTGTTACTTCACGCCGCGGTGCTGGCGCGTCGGGCGCACTTCCGGTTAGGGGCTGTGGGCAACAGTCACCGTGCAAGACATGCATTCCTGCGATCTTTTAGAAGAAACCAGATAAAAACCTGTCTTCTCGTCCAAACGCCGCGACGGGGGCTGTACCAAAAGAGTCGGGGAGTGTTTGAAAGTCAGTTTATATATGCTCCGTTCGTCCAAGGGCTTAATTATGTGCCGTGAAAAGGGAAAAAGAGACGCCGTCGGACCAGGATTGCTTGTGTGGGAAGCACTTCGGGTTGATACTTGTGGCCATAAGATTTAATTGCTTTGTTCCAAAATGAACGCGTCATAACCGTTAAGTTCCACAGACCATCTGAAAACTACTTTCAGTGCGTCTTCAAATTCTAACGGCCACCTGATCGTAAGAACTGTCTTCTGCTTTTCCAAAATTTTCTTCTTGTCGTCTGCTCTTTCAGAAGACACAAGCCCGTAGTCCAAGCGTTGGCCCGGTAATCGCGATTAGAAGGAACTGCAGGCCTTAAAAGACTTTTAAGTTTGAAGTTTGATGTAAACAGTAGATACAAGGAGATGTTGATTATTGTTACCAGTGGACACCATCGACTAGTTATTCCTCATTCACTTGGTCCGATTCTGCTCGTGATTTTCAGTATCCATGTGGACCATGTCAGCTACGGTTGACGCTTTTGCAGCCCGAGCGACGTCGCCACTGAAAACTGTCAGCGGAATCCCATCATGCGAATCAGGCTTCAGAGTCCATTCTGCGGCGTCGACGAGAAATGAATCGCCGCATGTCACATTATGCACGCGAAGGTTCGCGGTGCAACGAGCCTCGGTAATTTCGCTGAGGCCGCTTAAGTAGTAAGACATTGCGAGGAAGACGTAGAATCAACAATTCCAACGCGAAATAGAGCACGGGGAATCACACCGAAGCCGACAACGTCGCATTCCAATGGTTTGCTTATGGGCGACGGCCAGCTTCTTGCCCACACGATGGTGCCTGGATCGCGTCTTCGACTGGTGTGCTTAGCGTCCTATCCTGCCGATACACCAAAAATGGTCCCAATGTGGCAACAAATGACGGCACAGAAGCCGGAGTGTCATGCTGTTGCCTGTTGCGATCCTGGCGGTTGGCCGTAGAAATGGTGGCGAAAAGCACGAGCGAACGTGAGGGTCGCTGTCGTCAATGCGTCCCAGGCGTCCCAACTTCCGGCTGCTCGAGCTTCCGTGAACTGTCACAGTGGAGAGCGACCGGCAGCACAACAGGCGTTTGCCATTTATACCATAACTGTTGAGACGCCGCCAGGGTCGCGACCGGCCACAGCATGATACTTTTATGACGTCATCAGGCGGAAATCGAGGGACCACTTTTTAGGCCGCGGCAAACACACCAATCGGAGACGCGTTCCAAGCACCATACCAACACACCATCGCACATGCGCGGCGGCGGTGGCGTCCCCTAGGGGCGCTCTGGTTTGTTCGTAAATATGAGTTGGTCTATATATTAGGATGGAATAGAGCAGAAAGTTAAAAAAAAAATAGTGGCGTAAAATGAAATGTGCAAAAAACATAATACCTTTTTTCATTGTAATGTTTGCGTTTTTGACATCTGCAAATGTGCTAGTGATTCTCAAACGAGAACAATGCAAATACCAGCCTCCCACTAGAGCCTGGAGTGGTTGAATTTTTTCCATTATTTTTTTCATTTTTTTACCTTCTAATATTTTGCCTCAGTTTCGTCATCGTTATGCACTTAATGCTTTTTTCACTGCTAATCTACCGAGCGTCTTCACAAAAGACCGACTTCGAAAAAGTGCCTTGAAAGGGTTCGCCCTTTGGGAACAATGGCGCATTTTCCCGGGCGTAGCAAGCTTCGTGGAAGCAGCGGCCAAGGCCGCCCCGACGTAGCAGCCAGAATGGCACTTCTGGTACCCAGAAAAAGAGACGACGGAAGTAACTCGAGGCATTTCTTTTTCTAGGCTCTCGCCTGTTAATGATACCTAAAACCAGTATCGACAATAGAAACATTAAAAACCCAAACTTAAATTGATCGCAATATTACTTCCCAACGTGCGGTATAAGCCTATTGAGAACACAAATAGCGCGAGGGACAACAAGCAGAAGAAAGCATGAGGATCGAAACCTGAGACTGCGGTTTGAACAACGGAACACTCTTGAAGAAGGATGCTGTCTCTTATAAAGTTCCTTCTCGTTCCTTCCTGTTCATTCTCGTGAAGGAGGAATAAAAAGGAACAGAGAGTGTTGAAACGTTGTCTGTCCCTTTTTCTTTCTCCTTGACGAGTTTTCCGTTTTTCAGACCACAGTCTCATGTTTCAATCATCACGTATAACTTAACCGTTTTTTTTTTAAGTTAAAGAATATGCATATATAATAAAACTGCCTTCTTCATATATTTTGTTAAGTGTAAGAAACAACGGAGAGAACTGATACGCAGTTCCTATCCCACTACGCTGTCTACGATTCTATGGAGCGGAGTGGGAAGAAAGTGTGTGTGTGTGTTTGTGTTGGGGGGGGGGGGGGGGGCAAAAAACAGGAAGGGGCCAGAGTTAGCGCACTGCTTGCTCCTACTTTTCTACTCCAACCAGTGGAACTCCATTGCTGGCGCGGGCTATGACGTCAAGCCAACAGCCGCACTCCGTTGCTTAAACTTTCTCCCGCCGAAACCAACACAAACAAGCCTCGTCTTTCAGTCTTTCCATTTAAAATGTTCACTTTAACAATACAAAATAAAAAAGACAACATAAAAATGAAAGCCGCTTACAACTCCCTGTAACGCCGAATCAGAGCGCAGCTCTTGAGGGGGAGGAGCCAAGGCCACAAAGGTCACGTGACCCCCTCCTCAAAATCACGTGGGGTCACGTGACCTTGAGGGAGGGGGGTCACGTGATCCCCCAGAGAAATTTTTCCGCTAGATTTAGCGGGGAAATTTTTCCGCTAGATTTAGCGGGAAAATTTTTTCCGCTAGATTTAACGGGGAAATTTGTTCCGCTAGATTTAGCGGGGAAATGTTTTCCGCTAGATTTAGCGGGGAAAATATTTCTGCCTGATTTAGCGGGGAAATTTTTACGCTAGATTTAGCGGGGAAATTTACCCATAATGCACCGCGCGGTTACGCCGACGGCGACGCCGACGCCGCTTAAGCGGGAAACGGGCGCCTAAGAGCTGCGCTCTAAAAGGAATAACGGAAGAAATATAACTTTATAGCCCATTATCAATGACATTTGTTAGGGAGTCGTTCAGGGCTCGATGACCTTTTATTAAATTAAACTTTTTAATAGTCCGTCTTTTTTGTCTTTTGTACTTCGCTTTGAATCTTTTGAGGTACAGTTGCACTCCTCATTACGTCTAGTTGCGGTGTAGAAGAGCGTTTCATCACGCATTTTCGGGACTATATTACTCACGCAATGTTTTTTTTTCTTCTTTTCGTTTTTGCAGTAGAAGAGCATAGCTATTACAAATGCTGTTTCTTATTCCGCACTCAGATTGCAGGAGGTAGAGAGGTGACTGCATTGCACCCACTGGCCACGGACCAAGTGTGTCGAAGGTCCGCTCCCACTTCTGACTAACGCCCTGAGATGGCCCAGTATGAGAGAAGATCGAGGAACTGTCCTTATGCGCGTATGTGTTTTTCAGGCTGCGGAGCGCGCCACCGCGCCTGCGCAAGAGCCACGCGGCGAGCGACTGCGTCTGCGTGAGGAGCCTCAACCCGACAGCGCCCCCATCCAGGGGATGCGCGAAGACCGAGTGGAATTCCGGCCCGTTTTCTGACTTGGTTTCGACACGTCCCTCTTCTAGCGAATTGGACAATTAGGCGAGTGGGTAAGAGGGGGTGGGGGGGGGGGGGGGGGACGGTGGCCGAAGATTCGTTTTTCGAACGGCGAGGCGCGCGGTCCAGAAATCATGAGCTCCAACGGAGCACGTTCTACGGCTTACCCTATCCGGGTTTCCTACAGGTATTTCAGAATATTTGACTCCCCAGGACTATTGTATCATCCTGCCTACGCTGCCAACAGGTCGTTCTTCTCTTTCTAGATGGCGAATCATCAGCGAGACCGTATCGTATCGACGACTTTCGCGAAGTTCTGAAGGACGTCGTTGACATGAATGACTTGGCCGGTTTTGGTGCCTTCCAGTACAACAGCCTTTGGATGCTCACCCTGCACAACGCGGCAGCGAAGGAGAAGCTGCTACATGCGGCAGTGCTCAACGTCAAGGGCAAGACCTGCCTGGTCATCGATCCAAATGTGAGCGAAAAAGCGCTCCCCCCCCCCCCCCCCCCGCCCTCCCCCCGCCTCAAAGGGAAAAATTACTTTCGGTTACGTAATTGGGAAGAAAAAAAAATATTCGTGGATGTCCAGGCGCGTGTGGCGGACAAGGGAACTACGGTGGCACGTCACTGGGGG
This sequence comes from Ixodes scapularis, assembly GCF_016920785.2. Taxonomy (NCBI): domain Eukaryota; kingdom Metazoa; phylum Arthropoda; class Arachnida; order Ixodida; family Ixodidae; genus Ixodes; species Ixodes scapularis. Next base: position 76,488,677 of record NW_024609837.1, read on the forward strand.
ACACGCGGCTGTCAACAAAACCTGTCCCCTTCCGCTGCTTCACTCGCCACCAGCCCCGTGGCAAACCGTCTTTTTGGTGGATCGCTCACCGCGACTTTGGTCGATGCTAATCTTTAAAAGGTTTGCAATAAACCCTTTTGGAGATTACTCTTGGCAACAATGACACGCTGTCTTCATGGCCCTGGAAGAATCGGCTTGCCACTATGATCGGGCAAGGCGCAGACATTATGTTGTGTGCGCCCGCGATCGCGAGCACCAGCGCCGCTGGTCCCGATTCGCTATCGTAGACCAGAAAATTGGTACACTACGAATAAAGTAAAGGACAGCTACGTCGATCGCAAGACGAGCGGCCAAAACCGAAGGCACAGTTCAAGTTTGTGACTGAAAGTTTTGTGAAGGCACCTTCGCGCGAAACGGCTACTTGGTTTTCGCGGCTTCGTTCTTACATCGACAATAGAGTAGGTTGTCTGGTCTATACAAGAAAGGGCGCTGAGGTCAAATGCGTATATAATCGCGTTAACCTTTGCTTGCATTGGCTCAACGTTTATAAACGAGAGGGCGCTGCGGTCAAATGCTCATAACCACGTTCCATACCACACATTCTTTTTCTGACATCAGTTCTACCTATAAACAAAATCAGTATCATCAGCACCACCAGAGCTTCGCCCCAATCAACATCATTCACCACGTGGAAATGCGGTCATTTTTTCTACCACAATTTTTTAGAGATTTCTCGGATGCTAGGAAGAGCGGATTACTCGCGAAGAAAAAGAATGGGGCACCCGAAATAAGACAGTACTCGAAGCCTCTCCAGTTGGCCACAAGTGCCCGCACGGAAAAACAGAGCGGCTCCACCGAGTTCTTGAGACTTGGTCTCGCCGCCCTCGCCTCGTGGCGTTTCCTGCCGAACGACCCGAGCTTGGAGTCCAAAGGTATACAGCGGCGTAGCGGGACTACGGAGAGAACGCAGGGGAAGGGCGAGAGCTAACCATTGAGGCCTTCGCTTTCTGGGGATGTAAGAGAAAAGAGCTACAGTCGAGTACCGAAGAAGATGCGGATGTATCGAATACGCGAAACCCCCGAAAGGAATCATGGCAGTCAAAAAACACGGAAAGAAGACCGGCGGGGGACACCTGCTGACACCTGCGAGTCAGCAGCCAACGACGGGATCGCTCATCGCCTGCCCATCCTCCGAGGCAACGAATGCAATCGTGAGCGAGCACACCGACGAACATATGAATACAATATAATGTTCAAAAAAGCAGCCTGGTCTGTGTGCTCCGGATTCCTAAACTCAGGGTGAACCCACAGAACCAGTTATCTGTTACACAACGCCACGATCCCACGGAGTCAGTCAAGCAGAACCAAAGGTGCATCGTCATGGCACTCGTCGCCTTCGCGCATTTGCTCCTGCCGGCTAGACCAATCAAGCACAGAAAGGATCACTGTGCCTGATTGGTCCAGCCGGTGATTGCAAGCTCACAAAGACGACGAGCGCGATGACAGTACTCTTATTTATTGGCTTCATCGAATCGTAAGGTTTCAGATTAATGCCGCAGTCGGCATTAATCTGAAACTGCTCGGAATTGTTTTCAACGATCAAACTCCAAACACCCTTACACCCCTGGTGGCATCATGGGGTGTACCTTCATTACTTAACCCCTTTCTTGCACCTTCCTAACACCCTTCTTACCCCCTTTCATGATGTAAAGGTGTAAGTAGGGTGTTACTGTAGTGTGGATACTCTTCTAACACCTTCACGTTGTAAATGAGGGTGTTGAAAGTTAGTTTTGAGTACAATTACACCCTTAAGGGTGTAAACGAGCTTACAGTGTACCATGGGCCACATGTTTTGTTCGCGATAGTACGGTCAGCGGAATAAAGTCCCAAAACTACGGTACACACACCGTCACAGAGCAGCAATAGAGAGTTTTACGGAACCGTTTTTGCACACGGAATGATGGGCCCTTGAGAACAAACTGCGTATGTGATACAGCAGAACACTCGCACTTGCGCACTGCGTACAGGAGGGCCCATCGTGCCGTACCAGATGACGAAAAGCGGTTCCCCATAACGCTCTAATAACGACGGATGCAGAGAAAAAAAGTAGCTCTAATGTCGGCTTAGCGAGAGAAACACAACACGAAACCGCAATGTCTATAGAACGGATTACTCTACGTTTTTCGCTCTTCTTGGTAAGCTCCGTTTCACTCTAGCTCCGCCCGCAGACGACGCTACGATCTCGTGGAGCCAATAAAGAGCTCGAAAAAGCGCATCCTCACGGCGCTCGTTGTTTTTATACGTGTGTTAAATTCGGCTAAACCAAGCACAGGCAGTGAATACGCCGTGATCCTGGGGATTGTTTATGTGTGATTGATTTGGCCGGTGATAGTAAACTTACCACAAGCGGCTTGACAATGATTATTGGGACTGGTTGATTGGCTCCACGGGACTCTAAGGCCCGCTGGTTTCGGACCTTGAGTGCAACAAAGTAACGAGGTTCGCGTAACACTAGCACAACGGCGAAGTGATAACCAAGCCCACAGAGAGGTCTTATTAGCGCGCTTGCGAGTACGAGGCACATTGAATATTCATATCCGGGCCCCGCCCATGTACACGCAGCACTGTTTTTTTTTCTTCCGTAGCTTCCTCTTTACCAACTACCGTAAAGGCGCTAAGGGTGGACGTGGTTTCGTGGCTTGAGAGGTTACATTACTTTCCCGACAGGTCATTTACTCGGTGTCAAAATGTTTGTGCCGCTTTGTAAAGGCTGGCGTAGCATTGTCTATGCCGTGTTAAAGGGGGAGCTTATTTTTATGGAGGCCTTCATTTAGAAGGCATTTGACATGCGAGAAAAACGGGAAAATTAAACTGGACAAAACCGTGAATTTTTTTTTTTTTTTAGGTTTGCTAATACCAGTCTAATTTGCTATGCTTCGCGACTGGCAAACATATTCTGAACTTTCTGAAAAGATCTTAAATTTTGTCAAATCTCGAACCGCAAAACGCGTCATATAGGCCTCCATACTTTGTTGAGAGGGAGTTTTGTTGGCGTATAATTGGGAACATTTTCATGAACGTAATTTCCAGGGGACTTAACATCCAAGAAAAGTTGAGCGGGTTCTTTGTGTTCTATGTAGTGGTATGTCATTAATTTCTTTCCACTCACATACATGGGAGTCGGAGGCTTGGATAAACTTTTTTATGGTTATCATCGACTCCAGTCACGTAGCTGACAAACTCTATGTGCGGGAGGTTTAACTATCACGGCTTTATAACCTGGAACAAATAAACAAATGCAAAAAAGGTACAACAACAACGATACACAGCCGCGATTAAAAGACCAGCTTCTCCTACAGGTAATTAGAGAGCAAAGTGATGTTTTCTGTGTACTGGACGTTTCGAAATGCAAAATGGCGCCGCCCGCATAAAAAAAAAAAAGTACTGCGCGAGTTTGGCACTGTTTTGACAATGTCACTCCAACAACCATGGCAGAGGGCCTGGCAACGAGTAAAATGCGCTTTTCCTCCGCTATCTTGTATTGCTGACTTCTAGCAGACCATAAACTGTCTCTCTAGTTGATAATGCGCCATATGATGTTTCCATCGCAGTCGGCTCGTTCTAGTGGGGCCATATTCAATGGCCTATGGCCACTGAATATGCCTCGGTTAGAGCGCCGGCCCTTAGTTTTTTTTTTTTTTTATGAACGTGTGAGCGGCGCCATTTTTGGGGCTTAGTGTAGTGTGGGTGTAGTTGGCAATCGTTACCTTTTGAAAATGCAATTTTAAGCATCAAGGTGGCTAAGGTATCGCTGCTCTGAAGCGTAACTCAAAAGATCAAGCTCCGCCCATCGCAGGGTGGTAAAGGCGGTAGCAGAGCACGGCAAATCCTGGGCGCTAACATCACCGGTTCCGACAGAAAGAACGAGAAAGAGAGCCACAGATGACCAGAGAAAGAAAGCAGACGAAATTTTAAGCGTTTTCGTTTTTTTCGCGACTAGTTGCAGTTGCTCAAACACTTTTTAACTTAATTTAGGTTTACACAACACACGATTCGTTTTTTGTTTTTTTTTTGCAGAGCAAGCCAGCGATGAACAAGGTACATAACTTAAGGGTGAAGTTTTACTTCGCCATTGTTCATATTAAGGTGCCGCCAACGATGTGGGCCCATTGGGACATCCAACTTAGACCACCGACGCCCGCGTCAATGCCCCGCCGTTTCGAAGCAACCCGAACACAAGGGACAATTCCCTCTCAATTAGATATAATAACTCTATGGCCCATCGCCTGATCGTTCTCAGTATGAACGACTGTTGTGAAACTGAGAATGGCGTTAAGTCTCATCTTCACATGTTGTGAGACGTAAACCATAGGAACACCTTTACTACCCCGAGCGAGACGCAAAACCTATTGGGACATTGAATGAATGAAAACTTACGATGCAAGTACAAGGACTAATGAAGCAGCCGATTGGAATCATAGAGTGTCCCAACTGCAAACACCTTTCAACCGCGATTGTTTATCGAAGCGGCCAGTATCATTTATTGGGTAACTTCGACAGAAAACGTGTCCTCGAAAACAATACAAAGAGAGATATTTCGGAGTCCTGACCTCGGCGACATACACGTTCATTTGGTTTTCCGTATTTAGAGTACGAACAGCTCCACGTGTCACAAAGAAAGCACCAAGAGTTGTTAGTAGTGCACGTCTTTCATCTAAGTACGGAGTGCCCGATTAATCTCGAACAGTCACATCGTTTTCGATTAGCTTTAGGCTGCTGTCCTTTTATTTCTGTACGGGATGGACTTGCCTGCCTTTACTTCCGCCTTTAAGCCACGACCACACTGCTAATAGATAATACAGAAAAGAGATCTACAGACCTTTTCAAAGCATACATATATGCTTAAAGCAAATTCGCTTTAGGGAGCGAGCCCGCTTAATTCGAACGTGCTTGATGCGTGTCCTCAGACATTTCTGTTATCATGTCTGCGGAGAACTTTCGTGGCGGTTGTAGAATGCCCGAGCAGCAGGACTGCGGCTTTATATTTTTGTGAAAGCTGGGTCGTGTCCTTTGCTCACTGTCGACGACACAATGAGTACTGGCAAGGTGCGTGCGCACAGTTCGCTATCTGCTAAAGGGAACAATCGATCTCCCGTTTATACACATAGCCCTGTATTCTTCTCAGAGATAAATAGTTGTCATTCGAACTACTGGCAAGCTAAAACGTTTCCGCTCGGGGCACCACCGTAGGCGGTTCATAAAACATTACTTTCGAAACAAATTATTTACGTGGATGCCTGAATGCTAGAGTTGGCGCCTACCTGCTTCCAGCACATGTTTGTCGTGTAAGCTGTAGCCTAAGTTCAACTAACTTCTAAGCTAGTGCCGCAATGGAGACGTTCTGTTTATGGCGTGATCAACAATTCTTTTTTCAGTTAAATATAAATACATGCACTCGTACGATCCAGATAATTATCCTATAATACCACATACAAAAAGAAACCAAATGACATATATGCCTTTTTTTGAATGAAGAGCCCACAGCTCATTTAAAAGTTTACCATGATTTTCTACACTTCTAGACTCTTTTAGATGACACATAAAAAGTATGGTTTTCTTCCATCTGTCTTTAATAAGGCTATTTTTTAGCATTTTCTAATTAAACAAATTTGTCCCACAGCACCTGCATTATGTTGAGTGCTTTATGCGTATAATAGAGGCATCTGAATGTCGGTTATGGCGGCGCCTATGCACAGCCACTGCAAGGCGTCTATAGGCGCCAAGCAATGAAACGTCTTTTTGATTTTGCATTTTGCGTTTTTTTCGCGTCCTCTTCTGAGCATTTAGGTGAAACCATACGAATTATAACGTAATTATGTTCGGTTTTTCATGGATATGATGTTTCTTGAAATATGGCGCTTATGCACTTCTTTAACGTAAAAAGATTAAAACGTCATAATTCATATTTGAACCAGTAACGCATAATTAAAGTACGTTATTTTTTATCGGATACGGTAACTCTAGCGCGTTCTATTTATTTTGAGGCAACGAAAAACGTTAACGCGTTTGTTTTATTTGCAAGCAACCTGTAACGTATTTCGCTACTTTTTATTCGGCTACGTCTGCAAAACTGCATACGAGTCATCCCGGTTTCTGCTGCCTTCTGTTGGTTTCTTCTCAGTAAAAAAAAAAAAACAAAAAAGAAATAAATGGGTCCAGATAATTTATTACGTGCAGATGAAAAGTACGATTCCGAAATCAAGAGGAAAGAAGCTGCAGAAACGAAAAATAAGCATAAAAAATGTGAGTAGCTCTAATTCTAATTGTGTTTTGGTCATATTCACAGAACTGGAACTCAGACAGCTGCAATGGACCAGTGGTGTCTCAGCTCTAGATGAGAAATTTAGTTGATACAGTAAAACCGTTAACCTGAGGAATTGAACGAGCACCAGGCTAGTGATACAGGATCGGACGCCGGTACCATGCTCATCCAGGTGAAAACGGGCACGGGTGCGGATTGAACCTAGGATGCCCATGCACTGCAGCGCCAGTTTTCGCTCCACACGCTTCGAGCTGTGGTCTGCTCACGTACTCGGCCACCGATCCCCCGAGAAGGAAAGAAACAGAGCTACAAGAAGCGAATTTTTTAGAGAAGTTAACAGAAAGACATAAATATATAAAAAGTCGAATAAACCGAAAAAAAAAAGATAGAGAAACAGAAAAAAACTTCTAGACGTTGTACTTCTTGCCGTGTCGTCGCCATTTTTTCATTTGTGTCCTTTCGTTATGTATTACTGCGCTTGCTTTCCTTATTCCGAAATCAAAAAAAAAAAAAAAAATAGGCGGCAGACTTTCTAAGAAACGCGGTGTGCCTTTGATGCAGAGACGTGAGTGCAAGCGGAGGCTTAGACGATAAAGCTTGGAGCAATCTTCAATTTTCCGCCCTCGCTGAATAGAATCGGAGGAGACGCGCTCTAGCTCTCAAGGAAGAATAGAACTCGGATTAAGTTTCAATGGGAGTTATACTCCGAGTCAGAAGCTCTCGAGATTATAGTTTCGATGTCGCTTGATTTTAAATGCGATAGCATCTCGATCGAGCAGCCCCTCTCCCGATTCACAATGCCTCGCGAAAGAAAGGCGCAGATTGAGGAGGAATTCACGAAACAAAAGCGGCCGCCCTCCGAGACTCAGGCTGTTTGTCGTCATTGCAATAAAACACGGAAAAGAGTGAAGAGCGTTTAGGTAGGCACAGAGAAGCGATGCGCACTCTACGGCCACCTCTGCGCAAAACCTTAGCGGAATGCATTAAGATGCCGATGTACGCGTTCGCTTCAAATGAGTCGGACGATTTAACTGACAGACGCCGTACTTAGAAGTGTCCAAATAAGTTGAAATTAAGGGACTGCACAAGCGTCCTTTTCCGCGATGCATAAGAGAACTGTACATCTGGTTCCGTAAAAGCAACCCACTTGAACAGAAATGTTTATATAAGGTTTACGTTTAAATGAACGCCTATTACCTAATTTTTTTTTCAGAAAAAAGGTACACTTATAATGTGCTTTTTGAAGGTGAAGACACACTTTCGTTAAACCGACTTTCACGACATTAAAAACACTTAGAAAGAAAATGTTGCCGCGCAGCAGCAGAATGAAGATCGAGGTAGGTTACAATATTCGTGATTCGATGACAATAAGTTTACTTGTGCAATGCCTCAGGATGTGCTAAAAGCTTTTGACACTATAGGTCATAAAATGTTTTCTACTAAACTCAACAGGTTCGGTTCTAGGGGCCCATTTTTCTCCCTTTTAAAAGGGTACCTTTGAGGACGTCCCCCGGTCGTGTGTTCAAAGATCATAAAATTTGTAAAACTTGCTTTAAGCTCGTTCACACAGATGCGTTCGACTGCGTTTAACCGCGTTAAATGAGCGAAGAAGCGATATTTACATTTTGCGCACATACCGCTTAGAACAAATCTCTGACGCAAGTGACTTATGAAGCACGCATTTCTTTTTCACCACGCGCAATCGAAATCGCAAAACAAATAACGAAAATAAAACGAGCAGCGTTCACTTCCTCAATTTCGCAACGAGAACAACAGGCCACGTCATCTGGAGTCAATTATATACCGCAAATGTTAATCATAGCCACACGCTGGGGTTGCCAAAGCCACGCGCTGAGTTCCAGACATTCTTACGGTTCGCCTATTGTGGTCGTTGCTGGGATTGGACACGGGCCACTACCCGAGTGCTTCTCAGGCTATCGATCATCACGAGCCCAAACCGAGTACTCACGCAATGCTCGGATTCAATCTATAAGCCGCATTCATATAGCGTCACTGGGGGATACTGCGATTAAATATGTAAAATCTGTAAAATACATGGAATTATTACTTGTAAAGTGCTTTACCTTGGTCTATGCACATGCCGTATTTGTGTAAGCAATTGTGAATCATTTTATGCAGTCTGTGTACCATTAAAATGTTCCCGCATTTCTCTGTTACCAAAATATTAACACAAGCTCTGGAGTATAGGTGCTTGCGATACAACACAACCGTTTTTTATGGTGTCTTTTTTGCTGTTTTGGTCCACAAGAATTACCTGTCTGTTGAAATTCATTTGAAAAAGTGGTGTATTTAATAGGCCTGAGATATAAAGTAACTTACATGTCATTCACTTTGCCCACCATCTTCTTGCAGGCTTAAAAAAAACAAAAAAAAGGAATGCTACGACACTTTTGGAATAAGAGTTTTAAAACGCCGCGTACCCAACGACGACTTAAAATTTCACTTTGAGTTGATGAGTCGTGTATTGAGAACAAATATGGTGAACGTACGCGAGCATATTATGTATCTGATATTTTGAAGGACCTATCGGACCCTTCAATTAGTATTACTTTAAAACAAAAGCTTAAAAATGCGATAAGAAGCTTAGCACACTAAAACTGTTTCATAGGTACTTTGTATTGTATTCATTTGATTTTCTCCTTGACCTTCTTGTATCTATATTTTTTTGTTACTGTTGCTACCAATTTATTCTGCATTGTTAACAGTGTCGTTTTCTAAACGTGATTTTTTTGTTTTATTTACACACTGCATTTTTACGTCATTTGCCAAGCAAGGCACTAAAGCCCCTAAGGCCAAATCCGACTCGATTTTGTATGTTGAAAACCTCAGTTTCGAATAAAAAAAACTTATATGCGTACTCTATTCTATTCTATTTTATTGTATTTTGTTATATTCTATTTTATTTGTTTTTCTCATCTATTCTACTTCAAAAAATGTGCGTTGCCATGCGCGTTACTTGCTTTGAACATGTCTTTTGCAAGCAACTTGCCGAAGACATGTTCACAAAATCAAGAGACTTCCCTTCAATGGATCGAGCCTTTTGCTACTTCTCTAATTTCGCTCGCCATAAGCGATTTGGTGGCAGGCACATTATGAGGACAAAAAGGAACAGCCTACCTTCAGTAAACATCACGAAGATAAGGTGCAATGAATGCAATGGGGCATGCGCTACAAAATGTCAGAGGAAAGAGTAGAGACGGTTTTGCCTCGATTTCTTCGTGCGTCTTTTCTTTGAACTCCAAGATGGTTGCCAGGATTGTCGGTTTTTATGACGTCCGATACACATTGGCGTGTCAAAAAAGGCTTGTTATTATACAGGTTGTGCCAAAGGTCTCAAGCCAATGTCTCGAGTATTGGCCGAGAGTAATTTACGCATGCACGTAGCGACCTCTACTTCTAATCAAATCCGTTCGAACTAACTCATTGACCGCGTTCAGACAGCGAGTACAGACAAAGGCAGTCAGCATTTGCATGAACCCGCTAATCCTCCCAATCAGTACTCGACCCTCTGGCGCCCTCACGCGCTTTTATTTCCTCCTCTCTCTCACTTTCTCACCGTATAGTATGGTCTGTTTAGGGCCGATTCACACGACGGAGTGATTGGCGGACGGATTCATCGCTTGACGACACGTCCGCGAATCGTCCGTCTCCCAAGCGCATCCACGGGAAGGAGACGACGAGTAGGCGACTGCGAGGAAGGATCGAACCTGTTTGGGAGCCAAAAAAGCCGTTTACAATTCCCTGTAACGCCGGTTAGAGCGCAGCTCTTGAGGAGGAAGATGGAAGCGTACTGAGGGATAGGTGACTCCTTGAGGTCACGTGACCTCAAGGGGGTCACGTGACTTCAAGGGGTCACGTGACCTCATGGGGTCACGTGACCTTTGGGGGTCACGTGACCTCGGGGGTCACGTGACCTCAAGGGTCACATGACCTTAGGGGTCACATGATCGCCAGAAGTCACGTGACTGCAGGGGGTCACGTGACCTTAGGGGGTCACGTGACCTCAAGGCGGTCACGTGACTTCTGGGGGTCACGTGGCCTCAAGGGGTCAGGTGACCTCAAGAAGTCAGGTGACCTCAGGGGGTCACGTGACCTAAGGGGGTCACGTGACTTCAGGGGGTCACGTGACCTCGGGGGTCACGTGACCTGAAGGGTCACATGACCTTAGGGTGTCACGTGATCCCCAGAAGTCACGTGACTTCAGGGGGTCACGTGACCTTAGGGGGTCACGTGACGTCAAGGCGGTCACGTGACTTCTGGGGGTCACGTGACCTAAGGGGTCACGTGACCTAAGGGGGTCACGGACCTGGGGGGGTCACGTGACCTCGCGGTTACGCCGACGCCGACGCCGACGCCGACGCCGACGCCGACGCCGACGCCGACGCCGACGCCGCTCAAGCTGGAAACGGGCCCCTAAGAGCTGCGCTCTAAAAGAGCCACGAAACGTCAGCATCGCACTGTGGCGCCGTTTTATACGAAGGATATCGACGTTTGCAACCGGGTCACCCATGCCAAAGAGCACACGTCATTTTTTTCATGTCGGGGATATCTACGAAAACGTTATTTTGGCTAAAGACGCCTCTGAACTAATATATATATATAAGGGTTTTTTTCTTCTCAGTTTTATATATATATATATTTTTTTTTGTAGAACATATAAATATTATTCTTGCTGATATCATGTTCTAAATTTCTCGCATTTGCTTAAAACCCACGTTGTTAAAAAAAACGGTTTCGTACGAAACAACTTTAGGTGGGCGCATAATATTTTGAACCCAAATAGGAGCTCTAAAAAAGAAGAGACTTCATGAGACATATTGTTTTTTTTGGTCAGCTTGATTTTGGGTGTTAGCTACAATACTCTTTTAGTTTGATCTTATAGAATTGATAATTGAATTGCATGTGTTCAATTTTCAAGGTCTAGATTGTACGGATTTCAATTAAATGACAAAATCTCTAGCCAGAAAAAGCAAGGTGGGCAGTGCTACCAGAACGTTACAAATAGGCTGAAGTTCAATCCACCTTATCCGTTTAAAATAAACAAAATTAGAAAATTACTTTGTGTTGTTTCTCAAAATTTTTGTTTTGTTTAAATGAACCTCTTTCACCCTGCTTCCAAGCGCCTGCCTCGTATGCGACGCACCCTGACGTTCGCCATTGAGGGGTCAACGGTTTGAGAAGCCGCAACAAGCTCTTTAACGCTCTCCTGAAAACACATTTTATTCGGTTGAAGTGGACGTTATCCTGACTTCCATGCACCTGTATTCTCTTTACGTTACGTAGTGATTCTGGCGCCTTAGGTTTACTGTTCTGCTCTTCAGGTAATTGCACACGAACGCAGGCCTGCACCGTCAGCCTCCGGAGTTTGGAAATTTATACTGTGCGACGCCCTTGTTTGTCTTATATCCAGATATAAAGACCGATGAGAAATTATAACGGTGATATTGCTTCTCCATTTAACATAATAAATATGTTCTGGTAGAATATGAAGTGCTACCAAAAGCTGTGCAGTTCCGTACATGTGCAGAATTTCAGACTCCGGAATACACTGAAGGCCAGCAGAACGTGTATTGAATTCTGAACTAACTAGTGTTTTTAGAGGAAGCGAGTTTGATAAGACGTTGGAGTTACTCGGGTGCCGTCTTCGCACTGTGAGTGTCAATCTAGGCGGACATTAGATTAGGTAATTATCCTCACGATTATTCGGTTCATGAAATGTATTTTAGAGCGCAGCTCTTAGGGGCCCGTTCCCAGCTTGAGCGGCGTCGGCGTCGGCGCAACCAAGGTCACCCCAAGGTCACGCGACCCCCTTAAGGTCACGTTACCCCCAGAGGTCACGTGACCCCTTCCCCAGGTCACGTGACCTCCCCCCGAGGTCACGTGACACCCGCCCCCTCCCCCCGGAGTCACGTGACACCCCTCGAGGTCACGTGACCACCCTCGAGGTCACATGACCCCCCAAGTCACGTGACACCCCCCGAGGTCACGTGACACCCCCCCCCCCCCCGAGGTCACGTGACCATCTCCAGGGTCACGTGACCTCGGCGGCGGGTCACGTGACCTCCCCCATGACGTCACCGGCATCCGCATCGTCATCGTCATCAGTGACGTCGCTGATGACCTCACCGGCATCCGCATCGTCACCGTCACTGAGGACGTCATCAGTGACGTCAATGATGACGTCACCGGCATCCTCATCGTCATCATCACGGGTGACGTCATCAGTGAAGTCACTGATGACGTCAGCGACATCCGCATCGTCATCGTCATCATCGCTGATGACGTCATCGGAGTCCGCATCGTCATCGTCACTGATGACGTCATCAGTGACGTCACTGATGACATCATCAGTGACGTCACTGATGACATCATCGGCATCGTCACGTGACCCCCGAAGGTCACTTCACCCCCCCCCCCAGTACCCTCTCCTCCTCCTCCTCAAGAGCTGCGCTCTAATTCGGTGTTACAGGGAGTTGTAAACGGCTTTCACTTTTTTTTTATTAAAATTTTAATTTTAGTTTCATGGCTGATGTGGCAGTTGGATTATTGACGCCAACTACTATCTGAGGCTAGACTAATTTACAGATTTTGAGATAGGGTAACAGTTTCTTAGATGTGTATTGGTCGGTTTTTTTGTGTTTCTACTTTCGATTTTATTGTCGCCCACATCGGCGAAGAGCTACCCGGTCTGAGCTGTTTTTATATCTGAATATACAACAGACGAGGCCGACGCACAGTATGCATTCCCAAACTCGGGAAGTAGATTACGCCATCCTGCGCTTGACGGCAGTTGCCTGGGCAGTAGAGTGACATTAAGACGCCGGAGTCACTGCGCAACGTTAAGAGGACGCGGATGCATGGAAGTCAGGATAATGTCCACATCAACTCAATACATCGTGTTTTTAGGAGAGCGTTGAAGACCTTGCGGCGGTGTCTCGCACCGTTGACACCACGCTGCCGAACGCCGCGCCGTGCGTCGCTTACGGGGCGGGCGCCTGGAGGCATTGTCAGAAAGGCTCATCTTTACAAAAATAATTTCTGAGGAAAAACTAAAGTACTTGTCTAATTTTCTTGTATGTTGAATGGATCAGGGGGTATAACTTTTGGCTGTTTCGAAAGTTCCGTGCACCATAGCCAACATTGCTTTTTTATTTGTATCTTAATATGGCCTTATGTGCATATATTCGAGATTTTGCAATTTAATTAAAATGCAACCAAGCGAGACTTTGAACATTTAACAGATGCAATTAAATGACAAATTCTATAAGAACAAACGAAAAAAAATGTATTGTAGCTTACACCCAAACTCAAATCAGCAAAAATAAAATGTACGTTTCTACAATATTATGCTTTTCTTGGGGTTCAGAAACTTTATATCCAAATTAATTTTTTGGCATATATCCCAGACACGAAGGAGTTCACATTAACTGAAGAGACTGTTGGTAACATTGAATGGCCACACAAAGAATAAAACAAAAAAGTTACCAGGGACGACGAACATTCCATGTCCCTAGTTTCTTTTATTCTTTTTGTTACCAAGGGAAAAGTTGTCGCCCCTCATTTTTCATGGAATGACCATACCGCGATAAAGAATCGCGCGCCTCTGTTTCGTACAGAGCAAGAAGGGACACCGTGATAGGCTTAGCCCGAAAGCACCACTAGCTTTACTAACCCAAGGCATGACAGTGAAACAGGTACAAGTGCTTGGTTCTGCAAAAAGAAGGCCTCGGCGTAGAAGCGACGAAGTCCTGGGCTCGCGGAGGGGCGTTTGTAAATGTCTCCACCCACTCCGCGCTCGAGCCCAAAAGTCATCGGTATACCACGGTCCTAAGGAAGGTCTTGCTGGGTGAAAGGCCCATTGGACGTGCAAAAAAATATCGCGCCGCGCAAGATGCGTTTTGACAGAATCTTCTCGAGAAGGACTCGTGGGAGTTCCGCAGCGTGTGTCGCATCTGTCAGGCAAAGATTTTGCAGTTCCTTTTACGCGTGAAACTAAGAATCGCGTGATAAAACGAACCAGCAAACGCATAAAATACAACGATGCGACCTTTAATTTTTTTTTATCGGCAAAAAGAAATATATATATATATATAAAAACCGTTGCCAGTCTAAACGCTTTTCAAGTCAATCAATCGCCAAAAATCCGGGATTCAAAAGACGCTTGAGTTTAGCAGTCCGGGCGTCCGCGGACGAGGCGCGCATCGCAAGAAGCTGTGACGTGACGGCCCCGTCATATACTGTCCACGGAGGAAAATCGTGATTCGGTCCGTCGCTTTAATCGGCTATCAATACTCATTCACAAAAAGTGTTCGACCGCTTGTTTTGCTGAGCTATGTCGAGATACGACCGCGAGCTGCCAAGACAGCTGGGTTCTCTATGAAGCAGGGGCAACCAAAGTAGCTTGGCAGGAGGCGCACCACGCATTGTAAGTCTGGCTAACAAACACATGTACTTCGAATACCACAGTCAACCGCTGACGAGTAGATCCTTTTCAAAAGTTTATCAACGAACAGTGCGGTTGCCATTTCAATAATAATAATGATAATAATAGTAATAATAATTATAATGGTAATAATATTAATGATAACGCTAATAACATTAATATTAATAAAAATATTAATAATAATAAAAAAAAATTAATAATATTTTTTTTTTATATTTCTGTATTTTCAATACATATATTTGAGCCCGTCAAAGTCTTGAAGGCTTGTATGACATGGCCCTGCAGCTGCCCGGGATATAATTTTAATAAAATATATCACTTAAGCGAGAAAAGAGACACGTAAAGTATGTATTTTGACTAATTTAACAGACTCGCAAAAGACTTACTTCATCGTCAAAATTACAAAGCAAGATATTTAAAAAAATTCGGCTACACAACATTTTTTAACATAGTGGTTATCACCAATACAACACAAAAAATAGCATACGTCTGCTAAAAAGAATGCATGCAAAGAAGGTTGACTTCATTGTGCAAGCCATAAAAATACTTTCGAAGCGTAGGTCTTCCACCCAAACAAGTTTGTAACATAAAAATAACAAATTTATCAAAACATACTTTGCAGCAGAAAACAATACGAAAATTCTAAGCAAACAAACTGCAAAGAAAAAAAAAGTCAGTTATAAGAAAAACATAAATGTCAAGCAGCAGGATGGTATTCAACCTAAATACAAATAGCGACGTCCCTACAAGACAGGCTTACAGATTCACACTTTCCGTTGTAAGCATAAGGTCTTGATTTAGATGAAAAAACAAAAATGCGTCATTGTAAAGTGAAGATAGTGAAACACTTCAAATGCCATTTCGTAAGCACCACATTTTCAATACATTTTTTTTACCTTTTTATAAAAAAAACAAAAAAACAACAAATAAACATTTCTTTTCCCACTGAGTACAATACATGTGATTGTATCTAAATTATCTCCAAACATTTTTTTTTATACGGCTTAAGGTAAATTTACGCCGAGCACATGTTAAAAATGAAACAATCTCTGCACGAGAAATACCAGACACGGAAAGTTGCCATAAAGGTTACTAGATGGCGCGCCTTTTTTAAAAGTGTCTTTTCTTCTGCTTGCTTGGACCTTCCGTGTATGTACTGCCGAATATTAAATATAATATCCATTGCATCGGGGTGACCCACCAACACGGCAAACGCTACGAACAATTGTGTGGGATTGTTTCCTTATGACTCGGAGTGTCTTCGTGGTGTGCGGAGCTTGTCTCACGCACAAAATTCAAACTCCTTCATTTCAATTCTTACGCATGAATGAGGCGTACTTCAACAAACACTTCTCGTCCCGAGAACGCACTAATTATTCATTAGAATGCAATTAAATGCAAAGGTGCAAGCGAGCTGGACCATAATTATGAAAATAATCCCTGGAGAATGGGAACAAGAGGGGGACAAACACAAATCTCCAAACACAGCTAGGTGACTGGTGAGCGACCGAAAAAATCCGCCTGGTCCGGGTATCGAACCCGGGACCTCTCCATTACAGGCGGAGCGCTCTACCAACTGAGATAACCAGGGGTTAGACGTCAGTAGAGCAAACGGGTTTTATCAGCCGCCACCAGTCTAACACCAACAAGGGCGAAGCTTGCAATTTAAGGTTATTATTAGAATGCAATTAAATGCAAAGGTGCAAGCGAGCTGGACAATAATTAATCCGTCCGCTAAAAGCTGTAGAGACGTGCGCCACTTCCGTAGTGACCTTTCAAAATGGCGGCACGTCTCGTAAACACGGCTCTGTCGCGCGGGGATTGACAGCTGTACAGTTTTCGTACGTATTTCATAACTCTTTTTGCACCCTCGTGTGTGGCGACTGTTTGTGTATTTTATCATTTTTCGCGATGTCCCCGTCATCCACTAATTGTCGCAAATTGAAGGGGAGGGGGCATAAGAGTGGCACTGTTAGAATAATCTCTCGCACAAATGAAAACTATTAGCCGAGAAAAGAAGATTGTTTGGATACCGGAGAGATGTTGAAAATGCGATACAAAAATTGATCAAGTGCAAATTAAGTTGAGGACGGGCCTGCGCCCGCGCACCGAGTGAAGTGGACCCGCTCCATTTAGTGTAGCTTTTTTATAACTTAAGCGAAATAGACGTTGGGAATACAACCCAGAGTCTTTGAGAAGCTGCTACTGTTGCTGCTCTTGAATTCAACTGTGGAATATTGGCGATTTTCATCACGTGTTTTTGAGCCCACTCTCACGGCTTCGCTTTTTGACCACCAGGTGCTGTGAACGTCTGACTCGCGCGAGAACGATGAGTGGAGAGCGAATCTGTGTATGTTAAGTAGGGTACGTTGTTGGGCGAGTTGGTTCATCTTAGTAAAACATATAAAATAGCGCGAAAATGACAAGGAAAAGAAGCATACAGAACAGGCGCTAACTTTAAATTTATTCAGTAAAAGCAAACATATATATCTACACACGACAGGCAAAGCAGCGCGACGTAAAAGTTGATTAATTTTTTTTACCCGGTCACTCAAAAGCTGAAATTCATTACAATGAAGTACAATAGAAGTGTCGCTGACACATGCCGTTTCACTTTATTTGATAAAGAAAGCTTCCAATAGCTCACGAGCGACCGTCTCTCGGCTTCTTCCTAGTATCCTTATCTGCTGAAGTCGCGGAACACAGCTACACGTGTTGCAATGTATTGGCAAATGCGAGCCATATTTATTTTTGACTGATAATGCGTCCTCCCGTGCTCGGCCATTGATGCGGCACCTCATCTGGCCGATGTATACCTTTCCACAACTCAGCGAAATTTCGCAGACCGTACCCACTGTGCAGTCCACGTAAGGGGTGACGTGTTTCTTATCACACGGTGGTTTTGCCTTCTCATCCGAAATGCGGGCGCACAACCCAGCCAACTTCTTTCGCGCAGAGAACACAACGGGAACATCGTACTTGCGTGCAACTTTCTTCAGATTGTGGGCAACCTTGTGTATGTACGGAATAACTTCTGGTCTGTTTACCTTTCCTGAATAAAACTAGTTGAAAGTTAGCGTCTGTCCTGTATACTTCTTGTCCTTGTCTTTTTTGAAGTATTTTATATGTTTTACTGTGTATGTTACGCAGAATTAATTGAGTCAACCTCATGGGTTTTTGATGCCGTCGCAGTACATGAGATATTTATCCAGTGCAGCATCACTGCTAGCCCGGGGTCTTTAAAGTGCATCACGCACTAGTGGTACACGAATACGCACCGGTACGACGCTCATCCTGATCGAAACGGGCATGGGTACAGATTGATACTAGGATCCCTGGATTTTGCAGCAGCTCAAGCTTTTGTTCCAGGTGATCCGAGCTGCGGCGAGTTCACAATCGCCGTCATCAGTATGGTTGCTGCCCGTTCATGCACTGGCACATTTTTCTCGGCCCCCACGCCAGGAATGTGTGTGTAGACTGAGTACAAAGAGTGAGTGCGTGCTCGTATGCAAAGGGAGTCTGTGTAACTGCCTAAAATGGCGAACTCGTCTCGTCCTCGGTGGTGGCACTCCGTAGGAACGTGAGCTGGGAAAGTTGGAGCGTCTCATCGGCATGCAAATGAGGGCGATAATTCCAACCCACGTTCCTTTCACAGCCAAGCGCGCGTGATCCTTCCGAAGTGGCGCTCGCGGGAGAGAGTATATTTGCATAGAACGCGAGGATTTTCCCATGTGTTGAGGTAAGAGATGGGGTAAAAGGGAGGAAATATGTGGCGAGTTTGACGGACGACGAAACGGTGGTACAGAGTGCTTTGTCAGCGAGGTGGGCGGCAGAAGCCTCTGGGGTCCGATTTGTGTCAAGGGTATTGCAAGAGCGCTTTTTGCGGCTGATTGGGCGTGGCGCCACAGATCGCGAGTTATAAACGAAAATTTTCCAGAAGCAGGGACTCATCACGATGAAACAAACTATGCTGACTTTGCATAACAAAACTAAATATTTAATCGGACGGTTTGTCTGCAATACAGGATACATCACCAGTGATGCCAACTTTGCAGTAATTATTGATACAAGAGATCAACCAATAGTCCTGTTTCAGGGGGTTGGCGTACGCTTCGGGAAGGGAGCCGCGGTTGCAGTTGCGAGCCGATGAATCACTCAGGGTGTGTCATAGCTCTAAGTGTCTTCGTGGAAACTAGCCTTGTTCACGCGCCAAGGGTGAAGCATTCTCGACGTCAAAAGTGTGAACTGCTGTTCAACAATGGTCAGCCGTATTTGCCTTTCTGGTATGTGTATCTTTCGCCACATCCCGTTTTAGTTCCTTCGGGCGAAAACCTTACTGCAGGTCGACACAATATACGACGCGAAACTGTCTAGACAGTTTAAATTGTACACCATAACACCGGAACTTTGGGGGGATTTTGTCTTTTGGTTTGGAAGAAGGTGGCTGGGCGGGCTCGCGCCGCTGCCAGCTGTGCTCAGCTGGCAGCGGTAGGAACGGCCTTTTATCGTTTATCGGCTCCGGCCAACTGCAGTTTATTTGTTACGAAAGTGTGCGGTACGGTACGAGGAACCAGCCGATACCAACATCGCGCAAGTGGTATGTGAATTTTCGCCTCTTTTGGGACTTCGAAAATTCGAGGCGAGCAAGCGTTGCTAGGCCTTAGGCTTAGCGCACGAGTACGGCCACCGGGGCGATCGCCCCCGGTGTTAGGCCTACCCGACGAGTACGAATAAGATGGCGTCGCCACCAACGATGGAGGTGTGCGAGAGCCCGGCAACCAAAGGCCTGCAGGCAACGATAGTCGGCAACGATGAAGGGAAGATGTACGTTCAAGTAGGAGGCCGCGACGCGACACCCGGCGAGTCGAGCGGATGGACCACGACGAGTAGAAGAATGCGCAAGGCCAAGGAGCTGCAAGGTGAGAGACCATCTTTAACCGCGGAACGGCAGTCGAGACCCAAGGAGAGAGTTAACTTTGTCAAGCGAGTTACCGAGAATATCAAGAAAGCAGCCCGTATGCCGGCGGCTATCCCCAGAGACGACCATAAGATCGTGATTATGCCCAGGGGCGGCCTGAACGTAGCTCGAATCGAGACGCCGGTCGTCACGGACGCCATTATGGCGGCCGCGGGGACGGCGAAAGAATACCAGGGCGAAAACATGGTGTGCATCAATGCGGCGCAGAACATCTTAGTCGTGAGCACGCCGAGCGAGCAGAGAGCCGAAATTTACACTAAGATCAGGACCGTCGAATTCGGCAACATGGAATTTGAGGTTTCCGCCTACCGAACCGCGCCCGAAGGGACGGCGAAGGGAATCATCAGAGGTATCGCAATTGACGACTCGCCCGAAGACATAAATGAGGCGGTCGTGACAAAGTATAACCCAACGGCGCTAGAGGCGCACAGGATTGGAAATTCTACAGCGGTCATCGTCCTCTTTGAAGGACAGAGAGTGCCCCGGTACGTAATATACCGAGCGGCACTGCTCAAGTGCGGGCTTTACAGGAAACATCATGAAGTGTGTAGATGTTGCGGAAAAGTCGGACGCCGCATCGACGTATGTCCAACCCCGGAGACCAGAGTATGCTTCGCGTGCGGGGAGGCCAACCCCGACGCGGACCACGAGAAGGCATGCAAGCCAAGTTGCAAGCTATGTGGAGGAGCGCATCCGACGGCAGATAGAATTTGCAAGAACAAGTTCAAGGTCCCCTTCGTCGTCACGAAAAGACAATGGGAGCGCCGAGAGGATCGCGAACAGCAACAGCTCCAGAAGACAAGACCACCAATGACGTCATCGGACTTTCCACAGCTGCCGAGCAGGGAGAAAAGCGAGTGCAGCGAAAGCCAACGGCGCACTGACAGCCGCGAAAGACACAAGAGCCAGCAAAAACACCTGCCGCCGTCGCAGCAGGAAGACGGGAAGCTTAAGTGGTTGGCTGCAGTTAAGGGAAGCAAGTCGAAAGAAACGCCCCGCAGCAAGCAGCAGCCACCATGCCAACACCATAACACCGGAGAACCGCCCGTGACAAGGCGAGAAATATGCGACATGATCAACGGAAACAACGAAAGGCTACTACAGAAGATGGAAGAGAAGATGGACTTAAGGATCGACAAACTACTAGAAGCAATAAGGGCGAGTCAAGCGCCACTGTCACTGCCGACCCCGCAACAGGAGCAAGAGGTGGAGCAGATAGCCCGCTCATCCTCGAAGAAGAAAACCCCAGCAAAGCCACCTAAGAGGAAGGAGGAACCAGCCATCACCGAAGAGGAGGCTACCAAAAGCAGCATCGAAAGCGACGAGGAACAGCCAAAGGAGCCCAGCAACAAAAAGAGGATTATCGAGAATACCAAAGAGAGAAAGCTCATGACCAGGCTCGACCGCATGGACAAAGAGCGGGAACAAATTGCACATTCGATGAAGGAAAAATTCAACAAGGTAGAGATGACGCTGGGAGAAATACAAAGCGGAATGCTAAAACTACAAACGCAGATGCAAACGTTTCTGCAGAGTATGGAAGCCAAGATGCAGACATTCGTGCAGAACGCCCAAACCCAGATCACCACCCAAATACAGCAATTATGAACCCAACAGCGAAATCGAACGCCAAGCCAGACAAAAGGGCAGTAACAGACCAGCAGCCGGTCAGGGACCTCCTGATTTGGCAGTGGAATTGTAACGGCTATCACAATAAGAGGGCAACGCTAACACGGCACCTACAGGGAATGGAGAGGAAACCGGACGTCATTATGATTCAGGAAACACTATGCACTGACACACCCCAACTTCAAGGATACAGAGCACACGCCAAGGCGCCCAAGCCCCTAAACAAAAAAAAAGAAAAAGTTTGGAATACGCAAACCAACAGGGGGGGTGTGCACATTCGTCCGCAAGGGCATCGTATTCCTCGAGCACGAGCTGACCACCGGCGGCTGGACCGATAGCAGCGCGGTGGAGGTGATCGTTGGGAAGAAGAAGAGGAAAACCAGCGTGCTCGCGGTCAACGTGTACAGCAGCCCCAGACATAGAAAGCAAAAGTTCCGCACGCTCATGCAAAGGGCACTGCGTGCGACGAAGAAAGGCACGATCGTAATAGGGGGTGACTTTAACGCACCACACTACGACTGGGGATACGATAAGACAACCGAAAAGGGGAGAGACCTATTGCAAGACGCCACGGACGCGGGGCTAACGCTAATCACGAACCCGGAGACCCCCACAAGAACGGGTACTTCGGTCGCCAGGGACACCACCCCGGACCTGACGTTCGTCGAAATAAATGGGAACGACACCGCAACGTGGAAAAACACCAAACACGACTTCGGCAGCGACCACATGGTCATAGGGATCCGGGTCCCGCTGGGGAACGGTGCAAGCCAAGAGAAACGAACACACAGATACACGAACTGGGAGGAGTTTCGGCGTCAGCTCCCAAGCCAGCATGGTAACATTGAAGATATTGAAGCGTGGTCGAAGGCGATAGTAGAAACGACCGAGGAGGTGACGACAGAGATAGAAACGGACGAAGACATACACGAAATGGACAGCAGATTGGCCCACCTCATCGAGGCGAAGACTGCCCTCAAGAGAAGGTGGAACCAACAACGAACAAACAGAAGGCTCCGCAAAAAGATCGCGGAGATCAACAGGGAAATAGAGAAACACAGCAAGGAGCTCGGCCGGCAGCAGTGGGAGCAAACGTGCAGAGAGGCGGACGGCCAACTCCATCTGGGCAAGACGTGGCGACTGCTCCGGCACCTCCTCGACGACACCCAGACCAAGGGAGAACAACAGTACAAGCTCAGCAGAATTATACACAAGGCGGTAGCGGAGCACGGGGAAGCGGAGGTGAAGAGGAGACTCGACGCCAAATACCTCCCGGTTTCCCCAAAGGAAAAGCACCCAGAATACCAGGGGGCAGAGAACATCGAGGGTGACCAAGACATCGAGGAATGGGAGGTCCGAAATGCGATGCAAGACCTGAACAGGCGTTCGGCGTCGGGCCCGGACCGCGTCAGCAACAAAGCGCTCAGAAACTTGAACGACGCGGCCGTGTCGGCACTGACGGCGTACTTCAATAAATGCTGGAGGGCCGGCACGCTACCACGCCAGTGGAAGGAAGCCAAAACCATCCTCATTCCGAAACCAGGCAAGTCGTCCGACAACGAGAATCTACGCCCAATATCCTTAACATCGTGCGTGGGTAAACTGCTAGAGCACATCTTAATGACCAGATGGCAACAGTACCTCGAAGAGGCAGAGCTCTACCCGGATTCTCTCGTCGGCTTTCGAAGCAAGCTTGGAACGCAAGACGCCATGCTCCAACTCAAGAAGGAGATAGTAGACTACGAAACTCACACCAGCGACAACAGGGCAATACTGGGCCTGGACCTGCAGAGCGCCTTCGACAAAGTCCGGCACTCTGCGATCCTCGCCCAAGTGTCGCACCTGAACATGGGACAGAGATCTTACAATTACATTCGGGATTTCCTGACCGACCGCACGACTCACATCTGCGCCGGGGATCTCCAACTACCAAAGAAAACGCTCGGCAGCGAGGGGACACCACAAGGCGCGGTAATCTCTCCGCTGCTCTTCAACTTGGTCATGATCGAAGTCGCCAACCGGCTGCGGAGCGTCGATGGGCTACGCCACACGGTTTATGCCGACGATGTGACGCTGTGGGTCACCGGCGGCAGCGACGGCCACATAGAGAATACACTACAAGAAGCAGTAAAAACGATAAAGGACCAACTGAAGGGATCGGGGCTGGTGTGTTCCCCCGCAAAGTCGGAGCTGATGGTGATTCCACCCAGGGGAGCGAGCCGCAAGAAGCAAACTATCCGAGACTGCGATAAAATCCGCATACGAACGCAAGGGGGGCACATCATCCCCGAGGTAGCCAAGATTAGAGTGCTGGGCATGATCATCGAACGCAGCAAAGTCAACGGGGCAACGGTCTCCAAGCTCGAAGCTAAGACCGGCACGGCACTGCGTCTCATACGCCGCGTCGCCAATAGAAGAAGCGGGATGAAGGAAGCAAAGCTCGTCAGACTGATTCAAGCCTTCGTGATGAGCCATATCACCTACGTCGCCGCCTTCCATAATTGGCGGCAGTGCGAGCGGAAGAAGATCGACGCGATGATCCGCAAAGCTTACAAATCAGCATTAGGACTCCTAGGATGCACGAGCACGCAGAAGCTCGAAGCCCTGGGACTCCACAATAGCCTGGAAGAGATCGCCGAGGCACAGCAGACGGCGCAGCTCACCAGACTGTCGGGAACCAGGACCGGCAGATCTATCCTCAAACAACTAGGCATCGGAGCCAAGGAAGACGACCACCGGATGCAGGAGCAGATACCGCGGGAGCTGGGCAAGCACATCGTCGTGAGCCCAATCCCGCGGAACATGACTCCCACATTCCATCAAGAAAGAAGAGAGGCGAGAGCCAAGGCGCTGATTACGCTACACGCCGGCGATGAGGGAGCCGTGTTCGTGGACGCGGCCAGTTATAAGAACATCGGCGACGCCTTCAGCGTCAGCGTGATCGGAGCCAAAACGGGTGAGATCAGGATGGCGGCCAGCGTGCGGACCACTGTGCCCAGCCAGGCAGAAAAAGTGGCGGTAGACCTCGCCATCGCGGACCCCAGAACGAAGACGGTGTTGTGCGACTCGCGAACGGCAGTGCGCAACTTTGCGAAACAGCGAGTGTGCAGTGCGGCAGCGCGCATCCTGCGAAAGGCCGAAGTCAACGGAGTCATCACCAGTGCGGTGATAAAGTGGTTTCCCGCCCACGCGGGCACGGAAGTGGCGGGCTCGCTGGGGGCTCACCAACCACAACGAGACGGCCAACTCCGTGGCGCGTGGACTCGCCGGCCGCGCCCCGGTAACGGCCGTCGCCGACGTGGTGGATCGCCCCGAGAAGGACACCATGGACGCTTACAACGAGGTAACCCTGTGGTACCGGTTAGCCAGAAGAACGATGGCCCTGCCCCACTCCCGTCTGACGCGGGAGGAGGCGGTGGTATTCCGCCAGTTACAGACTAACTCCGTGATAACCCCAGCGTTAGCAAAGCACCTGTGGCCGGAGGTATACGTAACAGACTTATGCAGACTGTGCGGGAAGGAAAGGGCCACGTTGGCCCTCATCCTGGAAGACTGCGAATGCGCGAACGCGGACAACAGTGCAGACGTTCTCCCGCCCCTCATGGAGGAGGCGAAGAGATCCGAAGACTACGACGTCCAACACACGGCCGTCCAGCAGATCCTAGCGGCACTCGAGAAGCAGCGACCGGACGGGATGGAAGCAGAAAGGGTTAACCCGAGTACGCTGAAGCCCGCCGCGAGCGGCTCTCCCCGCTAAGAAGACCTCCGGCCACGTCGCCTCAAGAACCCACCTGAGAGGGTGGGATGATAGGGGTTACTGCAGGAGACCCAATAAAGTTGCTCTCTCTCTCTTGGTTTGGAAACGAGGTCACGTTGCGTAAGATGAGGTTCGAAAGTGGTTCGAATGTTTAAAAACAACATTTTTAGTGATGTCTGAAGGTCGTCGCAGAAACACCCGGTATACTTAGCTCCTTTTTCTATTAAAGTCGTACTTTTCTCGCTCATCGCTAGACCGGAGAAAGTGTACAAGTATTGGTGAAGAGCTGTCTATACTTCAAGCCCGACGTTCGGCGGCTTAGGCCGCTTTGACTAAACTGTAACGTTCCAGTGTAAAATGCTCATGCGTCTTCTCGCGCGCCTGTTGCACCGACGCCAAAGTTCTTCGAGCGTCCATATCCCCAGTGAGTGTTATATTAGCATTGCGTATTGCTTTCGGCAATGGACAGCTATCACCTGCACAAAACAAAACCTAACGCTGAAGGACCTGCATCGCGGAAAAATGTGTGACCACCATAGTCTCTTTTGTAATTCGCGCGAACTACAAAAAAAAAAAGAAGAAATTTCCATGTAGTTTTGTAGGTTGTTCTACGTGTTTACACAACACAAATTAATTCAGCCTTCGAAATTTGGCATTTTCTCATACCACTGTAGATTATTAAAAAAAAGAGTTGGGTCAGTGTTGTTGGACTTCTAATCTGGTGTTATTTAGATGCATAACGAAGCAGCGTTCTGAGAAAATTATAATTTTTTATCTGATAATAGGTTTATAGTTATCCTGACCATGGGCGGCAAATCACGGGCTCAAATGTGGTGTCCGGTGACTACTTTGTAATACAAACACCGACAGCTTAAGAAACACGAGTTGTGGCTTGTTTTGTTAAGGCTTCTTGCTTCGAGGTGGGTTACTCTGCGTTCCCTTTGATTAATGCTGAAAATTAATTCGCTGTGGAGCCATAATGACATGCTCGGGACAAGCCACGCCCCCCAGTTTCTGCAGCTGTGAATATCTGCAGCAGTAAATGTTTGCTCTTTCACCTCGATGATCCCCGTGCCAAGATTAATATCGACTTCAACTACGGCTACAACTACAATTAACTTACATATTGCCTAACCTTCGCGGGGTATAATATGTGACTCTACAAACTCCCGGCTAAAAAAAAAAACAAAAAAACTCATTGGCGCTTTTTAAGTTGGACCTAGAACGGTGGAAATTGATCGGAATTGCTGAAAGACCGCTCACGTTATTTAAGCACGAAGAAGTCTGCAAAAGAATCGCCCTGGCTTTGATTAGGTGCTCGGAAGCAATCAAAGCTCCAGTTAGAGAAATCGACGTTCTGCCTAGTTTCACCACGTGGGCGGTGTCGAAGTCGACTACCCTGGTCACTTAACTCGCCGAAGAACGATTAGGAAAAAAGCGTTCAAATAACACGGATTTCCTAATGGCCCTCGGTAATTAGGTCGATTTTGTATGAAGCAACTCCGTGCGAAGCTGTCTTGGTTTTTGTGCCTTGCTTATGCTGGGATGCCGTTCGAGTCTACGACTAATTAAGAAATTGAGTTTTTTCTTATTTCGCTATGTGTCGTTTGGTTTCTTGGTACATCATCAAGTATTTCGAGCAATGGATTCCACCATCGTCTGGCAGATCCATACCGCAATTATGACCGTCGGAAATGTTCGCAACGTTGTTCAAAATTGCGTACGAGCTGGAGTGCTTGTAAGCGCTTAATCGAAAGAGCAACTCCAGGGGTCGTTTATCCCGAAGAACGACTTGACGGGAAATGAACCTTCCCTAATTTTCAAACGAAATGCTGCACTCTAATTTGCCCACAACTATTGAGAAAGTTAGATCAAAAATAGAGTAATCAATTACAGTTAGAGTAAAAACACATTTTTTTTAATTATTTCTGCCAGCGCAACAATTAGTCGCTTCAAAATACCTCGAACTTGATTTTTGTTTTCGTCGTTCTTACAAAACGACAACAAAAATTGTCTTCCTTCCCCCATCTGTATTTTGTTTTGGTCCCATCGTAATCGATTGAACCAAAAGTTTATGATCGCAATCTGATTTAGCGCCATGTTATGTATATGCTAATAAAATTTTGAAAACATCAATCACGAAACGCAAATTAAAACAAGGAAAGCCGAGGTGCTCTTTTTTATATTTTCTGTTACAGAATCCAGCACGCCCAGGCTTTTTTTCTTTTTGCCAGCATGCTTTTTAGTATTTTCTAATTAAAAATAACCATTTTGAAAACAGCAAATGAAGATCACCAAAACCAGTATTCATATTCCGCGCATTCCAGCGGGATGACGTCACATATGTTGTGCAACTGCAAGTCGAGCAGGCAGCCTAAGGAATGCATAATTTCTGTGTGTGTCTTTCATTTTGCTGACGTGAGCGGAAACTGGCCTCTTTCATATGCCATTGACGTGCAAAAGTGACAGTCTCCGATGAAATAGTCTAATGACCGCATCCGGATCTTTTTCCCGTTTGCCCGAACTACGGTGGAGGAAACATTTAGGCGATGACCCTCTGTCCGACGCGGCGACCACATTATGTTCGGCGCGCCGAGCGCTTCACTCGCACGGGGATAGATGGCACCCAAGTATGGGATTCCTCCCAAATCGACCGCTCCGGTTGTTTCTCCCAGCGATGGTCCCGCCATTCCCTCGCTCACCGCTTCTTGTTCTACCTCACCGCCGCCACGCTGCCATCAAGTCGCT
This sequence comes from Ixodes scapularis, assembly GCF_016920785.2. Taxonomy (NCBI): domain Eukaryota; kingdom Metazoa; phylum Arthropoda; class Arachnida; order Ixodida; family Ixodidae; genus Ixodes; species Ixodes scapularis. The sequence continues at coordinate 76,516,575 of NW_024609837.1, forward strand.
AGAGTGCGTAAATCTTTGTTCTCTTCCTTCTTCTTCTTTTTCGGGTTAAGGCTCAACTTCGTGCACGATTGTGGCAAATGTGATCGACACTCCATCAAAGCAAAACACGAGGCAGCAACAGGCCGCACATCACCACCACACCACGCTACCACACCGCGAAAAGGGCGAGCACGCTATGCCGTCGACACCGTGGCCGCCAAAAATGGACCTCAGCTCCGAAGACGGTCTGGTCGCTCGCTCAACACGGGAAGAGCGGCCAGACTCATCACCTAAATGTATTTCTTGCACTGCGGGCCAGAGTCATCCCCTAAATGTGTTTCTTTCACCGTGGCCCAAGTGGCACCAACCCAGCAAGAAGGAAAGAGCTCGGCAACCCTTCCCCAGACCCTCCCGACCTCTTTCAGTAATACGGTCTATACGGCGAGCAAGTGCCCCAAAATGCACCTTTGGTGTATTGGAACGCAAAGAGGGGCTCGCGCAGGGGACGCACGATGACGAGGCAACCAAGCGTGCGCCGCCATTGGTTGTGGTCGGGGGAAACAAAGGCACGTGGACGGACTTGGGGTGAACAAAGGCACGAGGTAAGCAAGAAGCAGAACAACGTGGACGCCGTATACGACGTTCAAGTTGCTCTGCTCCTTGCGCGCCTGGTGCCTTTCATTACACCCCAAATGCGCTCACGTTCGTTTGCCTGGTCATCGCAAGTTCGATACGTTTTCTGCATGCTACCCTCTGACTGACATGCGAATCTTTGCAGTCCGATGTGCCGAAGGCGCATTTTAGAACACCTGCTCGCCTTATAGACCTGTCTGCCCTGTTCCATGGGCGCCGCTATGTTTATGCTGACGCCATGACACAGTATGGGGGCTGCACTTTTTACAGGACTGTTTTTTTTAGAAACTTACGCACATATTGTAGTGCAAGAACTTCGCAAATGCAAAATAACGAAGCTCCAAGAACAACAACGATGCCAAGTGTGCTAAAGAGAACAAAAATCATGTTCCATACACAGTCCCTCTCTTTACAAAATCCTGCGATTGAGATTATTTTTCATTTTTATCGCTAAGGGCTAGGATTTCGGACACTTGTACATACTAACTGTCACCGCAGATTGATCGGCTGCCGGTACATTCTGAGGCTGCGTTATCACGTTTCTTCCAACCGCTGCCCAACATCACAGTAAAACGAATCAATTAAAAAAAAAAAAAAAATCTCAGGCTACGAAATGCTCGGGTGGTTACATTGAGCGTCCTCGCCTTTACATCGCTCTGACCGTTAGTGCTCAGGCCGGGATGGTTGGCGTTTTGGAAGCAATTCTTATGTTTAGAATAATAGAAACATGTACCACATGCTGTAAAATCTCGTACTTTATCTTGTCAATTAACATGAGTCAGAAAAAAGCACACGAAAAATGAAGCCCTCAGCCCAGGACAGTAAAGGTGAATGGGCAGTGGCAAATCCCGTGCACTGGCATCTGGAGTACCGAGTAAAAAATGGGGAATAGCGCGATAGAATACACGAGAATGAAATCAATGTTGCCAGACGAAGGGCAGCAAATCGCAATGATAATCGTGGATGTTGAAAACTCTCAAGCAAAGCTTACACTGACAACTTAACGCCGTAGTTTAAATGTCTTGCTATTTTTCATGCCTAAAAAAAAAAACAAAAAAAAAACTAATTCACTTTCTACACTGCGGTCTCTTCTCTAAAATAAGGTAATTTCTTCCTTTCTCTCTCAATTCATTCTGATATAGTTTTATACGAGACAAGCCCTTGAAGTCTCGGAAATAAGGTGGTTACGTGGTTTCATTTTTTCGGGGTGCGTCCAACCGCAAATAATAATTACAATCTGCGCGAAGCTGCCTATCTGCTTTAGTACTGCGTTGACGAGTGCCGTACACCTGCTCGCTGTGCAAACAAACAAAAAAAAAATTTGGTACATCCTCGAGAATCTTTTTGCGCCGGTAAGTACGCAGCGGAGGAAGCCCTGATGCAGTTTCGACAGCAAACAATGTTGCCATGGCTGTTATAAACACCTTCAGGTCTACATAATAAAACGTAAAGCCACTCGGTAACAAATCGTGGGACTCCAAAGGTCTGGCTCCAAGCTCCGCCAATTGAGGGAGCCTGATTGCGGGAAAAAATGGCGGACATTTTCTTCTAGAGTTACTATATATGACATCTAAGCCTCAGCTTTTGCTCATCGACCGGCGGCTTTCATGCGAAGAAGAACCGGCATAAAGGCAAAACTTTACAGCCAAATTCACGCGGCAAAAATTTACAACGACGCACCGCCGCGTATTCGTTGACCCCTGAACTCCACGAGAAAAACAAGCTGCGAACGCCACCGACGAGAACAGCGCAGCTGTCAGCGTCGCCAAGGCAGAAATTGAATATCCACCGAAACCAACCACTTAGAAAGCTTCGTTAAAACGCATCATATTCGCAAAAAGCTTTAAAACGAAAAATCGACGAAACGCGTTGTAACTTTATAATACACACGCTTACAAAATCACCAAAGTGCGCTCGTACCTTCGAACTCAGGAGCCACGTGGAAGCCAAAACCGCGTACCACATTTTAAGAAAAAGTGAGCACCCCCCTCTTGTCATCATGCGTGTTGACGGCTGTAACTACCCCACAGGCTTACTTAACTACCCACTGGGCTCAAGCCATTGAGCGTTACCACCCCGTTGGCAAGTGACAAGATGGGGTAGTCATGTTTTATAAACTCTTGAATTGAACATTCAAGTGCATGCAGTCGTTCAATAGTAAAAGTCACTTCAAAAATCTCAAAAAGTACTTGAAACTTGTTTTCTTTGTGCCGTTGATTACCATTTATTCAAATTTGAACCGGTCGAAACAGGCGTGCGGCTCAGTTCGCCTAAACTGGCAGAAAACAAACATTGCCAAAGAGTACAGGCGACCTTGGTAGGCACCTACTACAACCCGAGGTAGATAAAAAGTATCGCGGTTGTCCTTTTTGGTTCCGTCGCGGGTTTTACCGGTTTTACCATGTACTGCTAGTAAACAGCTGGCAGCTGACGTCGTGCTCGAGGAATTTAACCAAATCTCTAGAAAAGCACAGGAAGCTACGCACAGGCGTGAGTCGACTGGAATGTTCGCCGGACGAGATACTCTTGTCGTCTTTTATTGTGTGGTTCAGTAAAGAGCGTGCTCTCATTAAAGGTGTGATCGGTCAGTTCTGCGTGCAGATCAGTTGCAAATGACCTCCTCGGCTCCGCCGAGGAGGCCATTTGCCTACTTATTTGAGCGAAAAACATGGAGCTGTTCTATGGCTCCACGGAGCAGTCACAAAGGGTTCGGTTCTCGCCATCTCGTCCCAGTACGGTCAGTCTCATATCCAGTTGAATGGGTGTTCCGTGCGGTGAAACGTGCGTGCACAGACGCGGTGGGGATCACCAGGGAGTTGAAAGTGGATAACGAATGCTAACAGGTGAGCAGGAGCGTTTTACGATCGGAACCGACGCCGCTTGAATCGGTGATGCCTCGCCTCGCCGCTGTCAACCGAAAACGCCGGATCACTTGCGGCAAGCACAGCAAGAAGATTCTCTGTTCAATAAAGTCATCATTTCAATTGTCGCTATACGATTCCTTCTTTGAATGTTTTCTGGCCGCGAAGTAAATGCAGCCGGCCGCGCGAAAGCAGTCGCGGACAAACCCTCTCGAATGCTCCCCCCCCCCCTCCCCCCTCACATCGCCGCCCCTACTCGTAATAGGTGCGGTGCCGGTGCTTCGAGGCGCGTTTTGGAGTGCTTTAGTGCACACGGAAGGCAGCGAACGGGCGTACGCACTTGAGAATCGTAATTTAGCAAAAAGCAGTCCAGCTCGCTAGGCCTAACTCGTATTGCTCCACTGTCGCTTGCCAGCCGCCATGTTGCTTTTGGGGGTGCTCACTATGACTACCTGTTGATTGCATGCCGTGTGACTAACCATGGGGTCGTTGTTATTACTAAGTGGGGGGGGGGGGGGGGGGGGGGGTAGCGATATCTGTGACGGCTTCTGACTACCCTTTTGTTGTAGTACCCAACGACTACCATTTTGTTGAGAGTGCACGTCCCGATTAGCCCGTGTCCTTCGCCGCGCGCCAACCGCTTCTTTTTTTTTTTTCTTTATTGCCTGCTTAGACATATTTTTACACAAGGAACAAAAGAGAAAGGCTAAAACATGTTAGCCACAAAATGGTAGCCGTGGCTTGCTAAAATATTTTTAGAATGGCCAAACCATCTAACAGTGGTAACCAATCCGGAGGTGCGGCCAGGGCGTGGTAAACCTCTCTTATATACACAGTGCTTTCATTAAAGTTTTCCCGCACAGTGCGAACATTAACATCCGCGTGCCTTATACTCATTCTTGGCTTCCACATACTGTGGAGGCTCAAAAGCATTATCATGTCATAAGGGATTTGATTTTCATTTTCTACAGATAGATATTAAATACCGCGAGGGTTGACTGGAAGATCTTTCTTGAGGGTGCGCTGGAGAATGTCCGAGTGGAACACAGCGTCCCAACATTCAATAAACGCCTGCTCTACTGTTTCTGCTCTCTCACATAATATACAGTTTGTAGACCAGGGAACACACCTTTATCTTCCGGCCAGTTTTTTACTGGAAGGACTCCACAGTGTAATTGAAAGAAAAACGTTTTGACACTCGGCTTTACCCGCGCTGGCCGCTTCCTTTAGCGGCGTTCGCCGGGGAACACTATCTAGCACTGCTACATATGCCGCGAACAACCAGTATTTTGACGCCGCGGCGAGACCGAACGCCGCCGGGGGAATTCTTCGGGCATTCGCCGCATATATTGGCTCCATTGAGTCCAGCCTTAGGACCGCGAGCACGTCTGCTCTTCTCTGGTTCACTTTTGGTCCGGCCGCATGAAGGCGCTGCTATGTGATGGAGCCGATCAAGCAGCGCCAACAATGCGTCGTCACGGGACTCATCACCCTTGTGCGTTTTCTATCACCGACTAATACCCCTGTTACACGGGCACACTTAACCGCGGTTAACTCAGCTTAACTGCTGTTACGCAGCACCATTGATACCGCACTATACTCTCGGACAGCTATTTCAAAAGAAGTGAAGAGAGCGCGTGCACTGGTTTGATGGGTGCTCAAGATGCTCAAGCGCACGTTCGCCCATAGCTTTGACTGCATAGCCGCAGAATGTTATCGGCAAGTATTGTGCGCTAACTGTGGCTTAGCGTAACTGCAGTTAAGTCTGCCCGTGTAACAAGGGTATAAGCCGATAACGCACAACGAATGCTCCCTGGTCTTGCGCCTTTTTCTTTGCACGATTAGTTCAGCATGGAATAGCAAACCCCCTAAGAAAACAAGCACCTTCACGTCGGCTGCAGGTACGCAGAATGTCTCGTGGGAGAGTCACTGAAGCAGGTATACTTCGTTTCACTGTATGTTCAGCCGCAGGCGACGCTGCAAACTAATGGGTCAAATCAGAACGCATCAAAGACGTGCCCTCTTGGTGTTCGTCGTGTTCCTGTGCGTGTTCTACACTGTAACAAAATGTGCGTGAAATTACAAGCATTTTTACAAAATTTCCTGTTGTCTTACAGAAAATAATTGTTAATTGTCTTTAACCGAAAGCTGTTCAAGAAAAAACAAAATAGACATTTTTGTTCTTACCCTTCTGAATAATCAGGTCTCTCCCCACTTCACGAAAAACGGTTATGAGAACGTATTTACCACATTAATAATTTTTTTGTGTATTTCAAGAATAAAACTTTATTTTTGGGTAATTTTGCATGTGTAATTGTGCAAGGATCAACGCGCGCTCTGTCTTTCTCGGTCTTAATTTTGGTGCGGAGTTTATTTTCCGATGTGGATGCCGGGTAACGGTTGTTTGTGGACGTTGGCCTCTCCGATTGGGATCATTTCCGACGTAAGGTGAGTGCTGCGCATTCTTCTCGGTTTAGTGAAGGCACTTCTTTGTTTTGTTTTGCTTATGCCTCCTTACTGGCCCCAGCTCAAACTAAAGCACGAAATCGAAATGGGTTTCCGCGGTACCTAAATGCACAGTGGCACTGGCGGCAAAACGTGGAGCCAAGACGCTCCATCATATCAGACGCCACGGGCCGCTGGATACTACGAATCCGAGGGTCCTACCACGAGGACCGGTAAACCTCAGCGTTTTGTCTCCAGGTCGCGTGTTCTTTCAAATTATTTCGGGCACTTGCGAGATATACCGCTCTCCTTGGTAGGCCGGGATAAAGTCACTTGATTCTGGGAGAGCAGCGCAAAGCTCCCCATATGGTCGCCATTTTGGTCCGTGATATGAGCCATATCTCCTTCACGACCCCTCCGTTCTTGATGAGCCGATCTAAATTTGCTGATGGCAGGCAGCTTTATAGAAGCGGTTCTCGTGTACCGAAATTTTGCCATCCACACACCGCCGAAACAAGCGTACATCTTAGTACCACCACCTCACGCTGTGTCGGTGCTTGGAGGCACTGAAAAATAGTTTTACTGTTTTGGAATACACAAGAACAGTATAACTGTAAAATATCCGTGGAGATGGGCATGATTGATAAGTTGATTGCAAACACAGTGCCGAAGACGTTTATATTGGCGAGGAGTGCTTCCAGTACTATGATGTTCCAGGGTTATCTCTGCGCGACTGGTTTAGAACGACCCTCTGGAAGCTTCGAAGATTGGAATGGACCTAAATGGCGATTTGCATGGCAACGTAGACTGACTAGCCAATCGCCTTGTGAGGGTTCGGTCGCCTGTATGTTAGTATTTGTTTGTGTCCGCTTAGCAGATAGGGAAGACAGTGGCGCTACATTTCCAGGATCCAGTGAATTTAGGCCGGACCAGACAGCGGCACGAAAGCTCGCCTCACGCCGCCGGCGGCCGCCCGTGAGGAAAACAACTTTCTAGTCCCCACCGAGGAAATTCGTCTCCGCGAAACGACCGCGACCAGTGATCTTTATGAGAAAAATAAAATTGGGTTGTGTGTGTGTGTGTATATATATATATATATATATATATATATATATATATATATATATATATATATATATATATATATATATATCAGTGTGTCGAACCGAAAAAAATATGGGTTCGGTTACGGTTCAGGTTCAGGTAAATTAATTTTGTTCCTGTTCAGTTACGGTTCGATTAATTCGATCCGCGAACCGGTTCGCGAACCGGTTCGGGGCGCTGAACCGGTTCGCGAACCGGTTCGGAAATTATAAATGACAAATTGCACCATCAAAATAACAAAATCAAAATAACATCAAAATAACATCAAAATAAAACAAAATTGCAACATCACGTTCTAGAAACGTGTTATGAAATGAGCACACAGCAGCATTTAGGATTTACGAGGTTGTAAAAAAGTAAAATCCCGTGACGCGATTTTTTTTTTTTTTTGCACAGCCTTTCAATTTTTATTCTTCCGTGCAAGCCGCGACCAGTGCAATACTGGTTCCTATGTCAAGATTAATGGATGCAGCGTTCGTCAAGATTCATAGATGCAGCGTTTATATTCCTAAGACTGAGTGGAGAAGAAAAATATGTAAGCGATGTGTGTGTCAGTTGACGGCACTTAAAAAACAAGTGGCATTGATAGCACATTCATTGTCAACAGCGCGTGGCCGAACCGTTTTGACATGAGCCGGTAACCGTTATTCTTTTTCCGGTTCAGTTCCGGTTCGGGTTCATCGCGATAACAATGTAACGGTTCGGGTTCGGGTTCAGTTCCGGAAAAAATACCGGTTCGGTTCCGGTTTTCGGTTCGGTTCGGTTCCGGTTCGACACCCTGATATATATATATATATATATATATATATTAATGTAGAACTTTATAAAAATAAAATGTGGCCTTTCATACCTTGTATAGAACACTAAATAAATATTTTTAAATTCAAATATTTATCATTATTTTTATTGTGTTACCTTCCTATTGGAGTTACTTTCATTTCCCCTTTTTGTTGCGTGTTCTGTAGAAGCGGTCGAACCTATACCCAGACATTGGAATCAGGAAGAGAGTGATTTTTGCTGGTTTGGTTCACGCAGTCTGTTTCTTCATCTGGTCCATCATCCTTCGCGTTGTTTTAAGTTTCAAATATCTCCAATCGAAGTAATGCATATAAGCGTGGTTTACTAAGTGCTATACACAGATGGTGCTACGGATGGCATGTTGACTAATGTTATTTTTCTAATTAAAAAATAGCGTGCACTATTGATTTCAATAATCTTCAAAAATCAAAAGTAGACAATTGAGGCTCCTTTATTAAAAAAACATTTCTCTTGCTGATAATTTTTACAATAATTACCCATCATCTTGTCTTTCCATGGGTTTATACTGACACTTGTATTGTGGTATGGAAGCCTTTAAACGAACACAGGCACTGGACTATGTGTGTGCGTGTGTTTGTGTGTGTGTGTGCGTGCTGCGTGCTTCCGTACGTGTGTGTGTGTTTGTGTGTGTGCAAAAGTGGTAATTGCCGTACGTTTTGGCTTTACTTCGGAATGGTACATTATACATGTTTATTACGAAATACCGTTCGCGTTTAGCCCTATACCGGGACTATTGATTGGCATCTTTTAGTTTATAATCCCATATAAAATTCAATTGATATCCACATCCACACACACATCTACACACAGGCAAAACTCGAATTATGGCCGAATTTAATTCTTCTCAAATTTCAAACATTGTAAAACGTTTTGCTCGTAACTTTTAAAAGTATGGCCTACCATAATAGGTTTCTGCAGTTAGGGCATATTTTGCCTATCCCTATTCCATCTTTGAATATTGCATCTAATACTTGTGACAAATAAATGAAAGCACAACATATTATACCATCGATACAAACGAAAGAAAATGTAAATTACTTACCTAAAACAAACAACATCTGTTCATGGGCTTTAACACTAATTGCCCTCACGAAACTTGTAATTTGCGGAAATTATCACCCCTCGTATTTTTCTGTAACTGATTTAACGAAACTTGTTATTTTCTATAAATAGTCCGTACTGGGAATTTTCTGGGATCGCTTTAACAGTACTTTTGATTTCACATAAACTTTCTGTGCTGGGATTTTTCTGTAACTGCTTCCGCAGAACATGTGATTTTACATAAAGTATCTGTTAGTTGGAAACAAAATAAGCGTAGTAAATAACAAAAAATAAAATAAAAACAGGGAACAAAGCTTGACCGAAATTTTCTGGCAGGGCAGCTGCCCGACAATTTCCGTTATTTTTACACATCTTTTGTATTTTTCCAGAGAATCATCGTTGAACCAATTATAAGCATAAAAGACTCCGTGACTCGAGCTTTTCGAACTGCTTCAGAGATACCATTATTTCGTAGCGTCGGCTTTGTTCAAATTCAAGCTGAAACGAAGATATCAAACCACCTTTTACTTGTTGCGACCAACTTCATTTCAGCGTTGGAGCGATCCTCACACTGTGCGACTCTGCACGCAACCTACAAATCTAAGGGTGCACATTATTGCATCTCGGTTTATTACACCGTTTTCGAACTAAATTGCCGACTGTCGTGACTCCCGATGCGGGACAAGAAGGGTCGATATCTTTCCATGGCCTGTGTTGGAGTTTAAGGACACCACTGGGGGAGTCTGTCGATGTGTAAGCGCGTTGGGCTGACAGTTTCAGCGTGTCGGCATCTCGCCGTGAACGACACGTGCTGGGGGCTCGAAATGAGGTGAAGGTGATATCTGGCGTGACAGTTTAGGGTCGTGTCGGCTGGGAACACTTCGTGGGTCACGGGCGACGATGGCGTCAACGTCATTGATAACGCGACTTGCGGTATTTGCGTCAGTTGTGCGGGGAGCGAAAACGTGCCGCCGTAAAATAAGGATAGACTTCTTTTTTTTTTTTTTTTTTTGGAACACGCTGCATGCATCTAGCACAAGAAGCAGAGCGCCGTTAATATTTTAGAGCGCAGGCGCCCGTTTCTGTGTCTCTCGGCGTCGGCGTCGGCGTCCACGTCGGCGGCAGTGGCGGCGGCGGCGGCGGTGTCGGCGTAACCGCGCAATATTTAGAGGGAAAATTGACGTCACGTGACCTCCACACCAATTCATTTCCCCGCTAAATATAGCGAAGAATGGAATTGGTGTTAAGGTCACATGACGTCAATATTCGCCCTAAATCTAGCGGAGAAACTGAATTTGTTCTTAGGTGACGTGACACCAAGTCATGTGACGTCATTTTCCCCGTTAAATACAGCGGGGAAACTGAATTGGAGGAGGAGGCGAGAGGAGGCTTCGGAAGAGAAGGAGGATGAGAAGAGGAGAGGGTACGGAGGAGAAGGAGGAGGGGCATTCTTTCCACTCCGTACCCTCCCCTCCTCCTTCTCAAGAGCTGCGCTCTGATTTCGCACTAAAAAGATTTGTAAACGTCTTTCATATTTTTTACCTATCTATCATCAGCAGTCGCTACATTTTTGGATGTGCTTTTGGTGATTTGTTTAACCTTACATTTGTTACTATACTCGTTTCATCCTTAAGCTGAGGCTGCAGCCAGTGCCACAAGCACGGGAGCTCGAAGTCGCTGCTTTGAAGCGCTATTTCGGACAACGAGTACTCGCGCTAGAAATGCACGTCTCAAAGCCAAGTGCTCAGGCTAACTCTTGTCTTTGACTGCAGTCTCAGCTTAAGGGGGAACGAAGCATAGAGTGCGTTATCCTCGGCGCACACGTCGCCAAGCCCGCCGAAAGGCAACGAAACGCGTGTGGGAGGTAAGTGCTGCTAGTTTTGGCAGCTTTGTTGTTTTTACCAAAGAGTCATAATAAGGGCTCCGTGTTTTCGGAGTTTATTTTTTGTGAAATTCGGAGGGCGTTCTTTGGAGTTTATTTTTTAACGAAAATTCGGTGTTTATCGGAGTTTATTTCTCGTAAATCCCAAATTCTCCGAAATTCGGAGATTAATTTTGCAGTGTTTCTTATTTAAAAATAATGAATGACCGGATGTAAACGTAAGCCAGATAAAAAATAAAACGCGCTTTTATCAATTAAGATTTCTTCAGTTGAATTTGGTGTTGGTGTCATTGGCAAAACTAATTTGTCCCACAAAAAAAGTCGCACACAGGTGTGACTTCGATAGATGTCGATACTTTAAAATCAATAAACTGCCGGAGGTAGCCGCAAGGAAGCTCGTAGTCATCCCATTAATCTTTCCCACGGGGCTGCGGTACCACGGCGGCCATCTTGAACAAAACATTAGTTGAACCACCAGGGCGGCGTTGGCTGTCCGTATGAGCAAATGCTGCAAAACATGGGCGCCAATTTCGAAACCCTTTTTCCCGTCGCTTGCGACCTTGAGTTTCCTTCTCCACTCTTACGCCCCTCCTTTCACGTGTTCACCCTCTAACGCGTCGCGCCCACGTTTATTGTTGGGAGGACAATGTACCGGATAATCCCCAACTTGAGGCCCCCTGCCAAAATTGTCCGGCTGCCAAGTGATTTGAGCAGATGGGGTTTTGAAGCGGTATGGAAAAGTGGGACCGTCAATTTTGAACTATGCCTTTTCGATACTGCATAAGTTGTGTACGGGGCTGGCCAAGGCACGGGCGCGAGGACGTAACTGTATACAATGCTTGGGTTGCAGGAGCACTCGCGCGCAGAAATGGTAGGACGCGCTTTCTGAAATCACACGCCTACATTCCGGGGCGTTGCAATCCTACGAGTAAAACAGAGTACATCTTCGGACAGTGCGTGAGTTGATGCCGGCCGTACGAAAGACACACCTCGCGCTTCCTGTCACTACTGCCTATGCTTGCACGCGCTGCCGATTGGCGGTCCTTTCTTTATTTTGTTTCGTCGCTCTTTTGAAAATACTGAAACTAATATTTTCTCAGACCCTGCTCATCGTACCTCTGCACTACAGTTGTGTAAACACATTGTGATGTAATTTGAGATATGGGACGGAGTGTCTACATTCTTATTTCATGTGTAATGCGGCATAAGATTCCTTTGCTAAGATTCCTTTGCTTTACCATGTATACTAAAACATCGATAGTGGTCTCTATTTTTAGCAACGCTCGCACATGTCTTGTCTTTGACGCAGTGGCATTCTCATCTTCCATACACGGACAATTGGACAAAAGAGGTTGGTCGGCCTTCACTCATAAGCTGCGGAACGTTTTGACCGTGACGTATGTATAATTCAAAGAAGCACCGACAGGCGGGTGCCCCTTTGAAAACAAATCATGCTCGCGTAGAGATATTTAGCGGCTATAGTATAGTCCGTGGGTATTCATTTCTAGGCCAACTCGTCGGCGTCAGTCGGTACAGGCGCTGGAGGCGTGATGAAAATGCTGGCAGATGTCGGCTTGACGAGCCCCACACTCTCCCCTTACAGCAGATAGCAAATAAACCAACAACAATATTTGTCGACGGGCAATTGATTGAAGAGGCCAATCGGTGGTAGGATGACTCGACAAAGGGTAATTCATCAAAAATTCCAATTCGTTGACAATTGTCTGTGAGGCCATTAAGTTTCCACATTGCACTCATCTTCTGTATTAGAACACATACACATGTTAGACATTTTAATATAAGCAAGTTTCGGGCACCGGATATTTTTTTGAAAAGCTGTTTCACCGAATTTCGCATCTCCCGGTTCGTCGAATTTTGATATGAAATCATAATATAATTATTATACTTGTCACCTCTTCAATTAGAAATGGTTACAGATAATTATAAAATAAAAGTAGGCTTTCGCAAAAATTATGTCGATTATAGGCTATGCCAACGTAGCCGAACAGTAAAAAAAATATTATGAGGGTGTTTTTGTTAGGGTTCAGGAAAGACAAAGGCGATTCTTCAAATGATCACTGGTCGCACAGGCCGACTGGTAACATAATTAAAATAAAAGCACCGACTTCACAGAACAGGAAAAAACAATTTCACTAGACGTTTTGCTTCCCTTGCGGGAGGCATCTTCAGTAGTTACACAACAATGCCTGTGTAAGCTTCGTGGAGAGGGCCGCGTTTTTTGTTACACGCGGATGTGTGTGTCCCTGCGAACAAACCACGATTCTAGGAGTTTTCGGGACCCCCATCTGTCCTCCCTCGCCAAGGTCGTCGCGGCCGGGAAGTCAAAATAATGCCCTATTGTCCACACATAGTACACCAGTTCAGACTTCAGTCGGGTCGCGTGGGATGCGCACGTGACGTCACGCTTGTGTTTACAAAGCAAATGAAAAGTTCAGCCTCAAGTCAACGCTATTTATCAAATATGTCTGTACTTCGTGGAGAGGGACGCGGTTTTTCTTACACACGGATGTGTCTCTGAGAACAAACACGATTTTAGGAGATTTTCGGGACCCCCATCTTTGTCATAGGGTGACTCGTTTATCGGACTGTTCGTCGCAGCGAGAGTACAGGGAAGGATAATAATTCATACCCTATATCAGGGGTGGCCAGGCTGACCCGACCTAAGAGCCGCAAACATAACCAAGAAACTTCGAAGAGCCGCGGGGGGGGGGGGGGGGGGGGGGGTAAATTTTTCTTCACAGCAATAAGCGAAACTCGAACTATTTTCGATCTATCCGAGTCAAAAGCAGTCCAACTGTACGTTGGGTAGCAGTGGCACAACACTACCAAACCGCAACCTGTCTCTCGATTCAAACCGCTTTCAATTTCTTTTTTTGGGGGAAGTGCTGGTGTGACCGGAAGGGAGCCGGGAAAGTGGGAGGGAGGGGGGGTACCGAAGGGGAGGGAGTCGCGAGCCGCACTTTAACACGCGAAGAGCCGCATGCGGCTCCCGAGCCGCAGCTTGGCCACCCTTGCCCTATATCGTGCAGAAGAGAAGAATATTAAAAAAAAAACGAAGCGAAAATTTCGATTTCCCTTCTTGGGGACAGGGCATTGTAGGTGAACGTGGCTTCCTTGTTTGATTCGCCAAAGTAGCAACAAAGCGGCATTTTACGATCGAGCGAGCACCGTCGGAAACACTGCCCAAAATAATTTTATAGGGAGTTTCACGGCTTTCCACAGCGACATAAGCACGTGGATAGAAAACAAATATTGACAACAATAAATGTCGAATATTTTTGGCAGGCTCACACCTGGTTTTTAACGAGAAAAGAGTCAATTAGTACAGGCTAGCTGGTGGAAGTCAACCATTTCGTCGTTTACCCTGAGACTGGGTTTTTTTTTTTTGAAGAGCAAAAGTAACAGAAAAACAGACAGGTCTCAAAGACCTGTCTGTTTTTCTGTGGCTTCTGCTCTTCAAAAAAAACCCCAGTCTCAGGGTAAACGACGAACCTGGTTTTTCTTCATAATTTGATGACTCATATGTTGATTTTGTTTGCGGAACCGTACTTCTGACCGGCAATTTTATTGCGTACACGAAGCTTTTGCGTGCGATCCACTAAAGTTAAAGGGTGTCCAAGTTGAAGCGGTGCGTGTTATTTTTCGATCTCTGTCCGAATGATACAAAGTTTCACGTTTTCACCCTGTGAGTGAAGTGAGTTGGTCAGTGCTAGCATCGAAGGCTAACTTCGAACTCTAATTTGGAAATAATGCCTCTGTTGCCGCATCGCGGACAAAGATATATATGCTCTTATCACTGTAGCAAAATAATGTGGCAGGATTTGTGCTCTTGTTATGATCGTGTACCATTGTAGTCGACGTCATCCCAGCACGGCGTATCGTTTTTGTATTCGGTTCAGCCCTGCAAACCACACTTAGGAAAAAAAATGAAAGTTTGCACCTTGTTTGTTCAATTCTTTGTTATACTGCAGAAACACATTGCGCCCCGTGTTTTTGAAGGCACGGTATACGGTGGTGACGGTGAGGTGACCGACCCCCATGTCAGCCGGCGTCTCGCTCGACCTCCTCGGAGGACAGGTCGTTTTTACTGGTGACTGGTGCATACGTGGAGCAACTCCGCGCGCATTGCGTTCTTCATCTCAGAGAACGCAATACATGACTCAGCTCTATCTCGTCATCGCTCCAAAATGACAAGTGGAATTCGCAACTGTAGTCGGTGACAGGTCAAGAACGAAGTGGGAGCTCCTCCCACCCTGTTCCACTTCAGCGGAACGAACGGGGGAGAGGAGGTCGCCCCCTCTCCAGCGTTCGCATATGGCAAATTTTAGTTTATTAGGCCACTAACTGTCAATTTACGCTCGTTCCTTCACGTCCGCCGCAGCCGATAATGTTATCCCCGGGAATACCAAAAGTATAATTTCTTTCAGCAAAAAAAACAAAAAAAAAACAAAAACAAAACAAAACATAATAATAAAATGCCCGGTATATCACAGCTTTGACAATGCTTCACGTGTGTGAGGTTCGATGACCGACAGAGAACCACCGCTGTCCGTGCTCCCGAAGCGGGGAAGTGCAATTTATGGAGACCGATCATATTATCAGAAAGGTGCAGGCTAGGGAGCCTTCATGTGCGCGAAGCGCACATGGAGGCACTCTAATGCAGACAATCCAGGAAAAGTATTCTTGCAACTATGAGGTTCCAGTTGTACTTACACATGCATTATCGTCAAATTTGACGGAGTTCCTTCGAACACTAAAGAGTTGTCAAGAGTGAAGATTATAAAGGAGAATATCAGCAGGAATCTATTGTCCGTTTACTGAAAACAAAACAAGCATCAGAAAAACGCATTTGGGCGGCCGGGGCGGCCAGAAGCACGGATCTCTGCGCGCACCCGAATGGGAGGACACTCTAGCAATTTGTTTTCAGAGCCACGGTATGCCGGCTGCCGGCCAAATAGTCACTTTAATTCTATTATGGCTTTCGAAACGTAAATACACGCTCGAGAATTTTCAACAATATCACGCGAGCGCCGACCGGCCTGTAGATCAGCGCATCGTCACGGCGCGAAGTAGCGATATCAATGACAGTACGCGCGTGCGCAGAAGAAACGCGCCGAAGTCGGCGTCGGCTGCTAAGCTGTTTCCCCAATCACGACCCACCCCTGGCGCGACGCCCACCGCTTGCTCCACCCCGTAAGCAGGGAATCTAGTAATCAAAGCGACACACACGGTACGCAAACACGAACAGCAGCCAGTAGGAAGGACACCGACACGAGCTTAGTCAGTGAACGAAAAGACAGACACAAACTTCACTCTAGGCAAACAGAGCATGGTTAGTTACAAGGATGAGAGGCGTGCGCAGACGGAGGTAAGAAGTGCACAATAAATACGCGAAAACTCGCAGCAACCAAAGAACCACGCAGCAAACACGTACGTGCACACACACCAGAAGCACGTGCGTCACGCAGCGTATCTACGCGGAACTGGCGATTTTGGCATTTCGGTAATTTGAAACTTCGATATCGATTGCGTGAACAATTTATTCGGCAAACTGAAGCGGTGGAGCCTCGCATAAAAAAAAAAATCGTTTGACAATATGAAAGCGACTGAAATTCTTCCTAAAAGCTATATTAGCAGAAAGTACCGTGTTATAAAGGACCTCACGAGTTTCGACCAAGTTTTCCAGCACGTTATTTTGCAAGAAACGGAAGAAGCCAAGTGTACAACCAGTTTCCAAAGCTGGCAACCACAGCTGGAATCAGCGCCATCCTCGGCAGTTTCCTGAACCTCGCGTAGTCACATTTCAGCCACCGCCACATAGAGGGCGCAACCAGACATCCAATTTGTGTTTTCTGTATGTTTTATGATTTTTTTTTAATAAATAGGCTCGATTAGTGAAAATGTGGGCTAATAATCAGGACCTGGAACAGTAATCTCCATTTAATACTAAAAATATCGGCCTAAATGTCTGCCAAAAAGGGTCAAAATACTCGGTCTTGACTATCAACAAATTCGTGATTTCGCCTATATTCAAACTTTTTTTATGGAAACTCAAAGGTGAAATTTAGAAAAAGGGCCTCTAATGACAAAGCAGAGTATGTTTTTCTTTGGAGGTCTACAATTTTATTCAAATGTGCCAATCCCTAAGCGCTGTACCACTGTACTACCAAATGAAGTTTGCCAAAAAAAAACTGTTTTTGTCACTTTTTACGTGAGCATTCCGAAAAAAGTTTAGGCCATATTGCAATGAAATTTAGCGTAGCTCTTTCTACCATAGTTGCAAACACATGTAAAAAGTTTCAAATAAAATGACCGAGTAGGCGGCCAAAAATCTGCGACTGAACGTGCTTCCGCGAGGTACATTTTTTAAAGTAAATATCTGTCAAAATAAAATGAAAAACGAAAAAAGGGCCTCTAATGACAATGAACGCACTCTTCTTCTATAACATTCTAAAATTTGAAATAAATTGCTCCAATTGTGCACCCTGTATCACTGTACTACGAATCCATGTTTTGCCGAAAAGGCCAATGTTCGCGGGTGCCCACTGAATTAGCGTTTTGTACTAGGAAAACAAATCCTACATCAAAGGAAAGATAATGTTGTACAGGACAAGATTAATATATAACACATAATTTTAGAAAGCTTGAACACGCCAGAATCGCATTTCGAAAACGTGCGGAAAGCGTCATATGTCATGGCCGCCGTGGGACCGCAGCCTTAAGGATGTAATAGAGAAGTTTCAACTGCCCCTCTTCCCTATTTTATTAAATCTCTATGGTCAATAGCTTTCACTGTTACCCCCAGAAACATACCCTTTCCTTTCGTTAAATACCAAACCCCATGGCCCAAACTGGAAACCAAAAGAGTGGCTTTTGCTGTGACGCGAATTGTACGATGACCTGTTTCCCTGAACCAACCTTGAAGATTCAAGCCGTAAGACCCCTTTTGACACCGGTTAGAGGCTTGAAAGATAATAATGGTGTCTTTTTCGCAGGACCATTGATCCTGCGCTGCTCAAATTGTTAAAAAAAAAAAAAAAAAAAAAAAAAAACACTTTTTTTTGTGGAGGAAAAAAAAAGGGGAGAGGGGTGGCATGGGCACATAACAATTCGGAGTTTATCTGATAAATCCGAATTGTCAAAACTTTTACCGGCGGGTGTTTTTCGGAGTTTTTCGGATTTATTCGAAAACACGGAGCCCTAGTTATAATGTATGAGGTTCAACGGGCGCTAGTGTGCTGATGCACATTCAAGCAGACAGCAAGCTGTCCAAAATTAACTTCCGGGAAGTCATTTCTATACGAAGATGTGAATGCATTTTCTTCCGGCGCTCGATTATAAGTGCAAATATCGCGAATAATTCTTACGTACTAGGTAGCTTGGAAACGTTCTCAGTCACGCAGATGAACGGATTGGTCAGCTATGGCGTTAGTTTTTCAAATTCACGGCATTTAACACAGTGCGAACACAGCTTCGTGCATGCATTTATATGTACTAGCGAGCACTGTTAGCGCGAACACGGCGTCGGTGCTTTTCAGCATGGGGTCATTGGGGGATATACGTGCCAAGCGAACAAAAGGACATCTGGAAAACCGAAAGAGATGGAACGAACTACTCAGTAGCACTGGATCAGTAACTCCCTGTAGATGGAGATGTTCAAGATAAAGTTAAGGCCACATAATATAGTCCAATTTGCAATAAAGAAGCACTTGTTTATACATTCTGATCCTGCATATGCGCGAAGATGCTTGCTTTGGTTTTAAAACATCACCCCCACACTCGAAATCCTTAAAAACTAAGAGAAACCAGGGAACAGGTGCCCGATAAAATCTGGCCAGCGTAAGAAATATAAAAATAAAAACTTTTAATCACCCACTTTATTCTTTACGTTTTGAATGTCTTTTAGCGCTCATAAAAATGCATGACGGGGATTATTTTTGTGTAGCGACAAAACTGGCGTATCAGCAATATATAAGTGTAACAGGAGTGCTGGTGAAGTTTGAACACACTCCACGTCATTTTTTATTGTTATTTTACTTGAAATGGCAGCTCGTTTTTACGCACCTGCAACGGTGGGTCGGGCCTTAAATATAGCGACGTTCAACTTGAATCACTGAGGAAGAAAAATTATGTAACTAAAGCAATTACACTTCAGAGTGTCAATAAAGGCAGATACCCCTCGCTAGGATGCAAATAATAAAGGTGATCTTTGTTAATATTCGGAGAGGAGACAAAATTCACGTGCGTTTTCTTACAGGAATGCCCAGGAGCACCGCGAAAGTAGACTGGTCGCTATCTGCCTCACTTTGCCTCTTGTAAGTCGTACAGACACTATAGTCGGTGACATGTTGTAAAGCGGAAGCTCCTCCCACCTCTCTCCCCTTTAGCAGAGCCAACGCTGGAGAGGATGTCGCCTCCTCTCCAGCGTTCGCTCTACTAACATGGAAAGAGGTGGGAGGAGCTTCCACTGTACTACTAACCTGTCACCGATCGTAGCGCCAGTTGAACTTCTAGCGCGTATCATAATAACTCTTATGGATTTTACAGCGATGGCTGATATGGACTTCTGGAACCACTGAAGATGACGTTCGTTCTTGACGTTGTAGTATTTGTCGTTGTTGAGGTTGTAGTTAGCGATGTGGGGCATCCGTCGTCGATGTGGCAACTAGAAAAAAAAAACAAAAAAAAACGGGCCCGTTACATGTGACGCCGGCGCGTTTCCACTAAAACACACCACGTTCTATTGTTGTTTTTTTTTATTGCAAGACAACACGAACTATCAGTTCACATAAAAAAAAACTGCAAAATTGTTGCAGCAATTATTAATATACTCGCACCTCGAGCAGAGCGTTACAGATGCCTAGTCACTCGAGCATGAGCTCACGGAGAGCAAACACACTTTCCACCTGTCGAGCAAGTGACAAAACAAAGTAGGAGCGTACTTTTTGGATATTGCCGTCGGCATACCTGACAGCCATACGCGACCTCCAGATGCTACAAATGCCGAGAAAAAAAAAAAAAAAAAAAAACATATCATGGGGAACACCGTCATCGTTCTTCACGTTAAAAAAGAAAGATGGCCCCGGGGGAAATGAAATACTCTTTCTTCAGCGTGCGTTTCAGCACATCCCAGAAGAACATGGCATCTAAAGAAAATATAAATGCGCGCTTCATTGTCTCAAGTGCGTTACACAATACGCAGTCAACAGTCCAAGGCAAAACGAGACACTTTTTCTAGCAGCCACACCTTAATGGGCAGAGGTATGTAACTTTTTTTTTTAAATAATGTTTTCACGGACGGTGGTACACACATGCCTTCATACCCTAGAATACATCTTGGCCGCCATCACAAAAACAAAAGTTCGATAAATCGGTGTAGAGAACAAACTGACCACCAAATATCTTGTGAGCGCTTCGTTGCTCACTGAAGACTAGTCGGAAACAAGAAAACAACCAGACAAAACCTTCACTGTGTCTGCGACTTCTTTTTGAAAGCCAAACAATCTGCTCAACTAACTTCCACACGAAAAAAAAAACGGAATAAAAAGAGAAATGGGGAGCCAGCTCGGGTTAAATCATGGAGAATAGAAGGGTAGGAGAGGGCATGACGAAGGCCGCGTAGCCTTCATAAGCCATGCTCCCTCGACGCCTCGCCTCTTTCTCATTTTCCTCCTTACTCTCCCCACTTACCATGCCAACGTGACCACATCACGTGACCGTAGCTAGCCTTCGTCTTGCTATGGGGTACTAGAATACACCACAGTCAAGACTTCGATCTGATAAAACCTACCGGACGGAGCGCGCGCAAGCCTTCAAGGGTCCTTCTACAATCAACCATCCATCTCACACGTGACATGTCACGCGCACCAATCGCCAGAGAGATTTGCGGTCACGCTGGGCACAAAATCGTTTAAACTTTTTATGACTAGGCTTCACCAATATTGCAACGTGCCCCCTCCTAGTACTTCTAACCTCCTTGGGTTAAATAGACACAGGTATAAAAGAAAGTACCCGTTCTCGAAGTAAAAAAAAAAAAAGAAAGAAACGGGGAAACGAGTTGCTTAGTAAACAAATGCGAGAGTTTCAGTCCCCCATGACGCTCCCGATGGAAAATGTTAACACTCCTCATGGGTGCTCATCTTGACCTGCAAATAAACCAAGCGAAAATATTACGAAACTTTAAGACATTCAACCGAGAAGGGTGTATCGCTCGTCAAAATGTACAAAATCTTTGAAGCTAAAAAACGATTAGAAACTGTCGCGATCGCAAAGATTGAAAGGTCAATATAAACTTGCATTGGGAAGCGCGGCTGTCCAGGTCGGTGGCGACCCCCAACCAAAATGTTTGCTATCGCGATTGAGCCACGCGACAGCTTTTATTTTTTTTTTTTATTGGAGCCGCGCCGCAGCCTGACCAAGCAACTCTAAACTTAAGGGTTTTGTAGTACCCACTGCACACTGCACGGGCTGTCCGAAAAAAAAAGTAGCCTATAAAAAAGATCTCGTCATAGCACTGTCAATGCTACAACTTCAAAACAACAAAAGTGTTTGGAACATAATGGAACAAAACGACAGCTTTCATAGCAAAACATTAAAACGTAAATGTTGGTAGAGACTTAAAAAACAGCAATAATAAACAAAAAAGGACAAGAACACAGACGTGTAAGTAAAATACGTACTCGTCTTACTTTTGTCCTATTTGTTTTTATTCTTTCTGTGTGTTTTTGTTTTGAAGAAAAAATGTTTTTAACTTTCCTTCCAAATGTTTTTTTTTTTTTGCACGCGTCTGGTTTTTTACCGTGCGTGAACGCGACGCCGATACCCAACTTTTTGGCCGTGACCTGCAGCAGCTATAGGTCTGACCACGGCCGGACTCGAAGCACGCGCTTCTTTCTCTTCTGACGGCCTTTGGAATCGCCCGGGAGTCAATGACATTTTTTCTCCATATGTAGTTCACTTGCTTGCCGCCAGGGGCGCAACCACCTCGCCCCACTTTACCCACTCGGAGAGTCGCTTCGAGCTGCTTTGCGCTGGTGTTCGAGCTTCGTAGGGTGTTGTTTTGGCAACGGTTTATTGAACTTCGCTCCGATTTAATCACTCTACCGACAGACGGTGTCCTCACCGGACTGCGTTCCCTTGTAACATGGACGAAACCTCTGTACTTGTCTGACCCCTCGCACGCCGTTGTTCGGAAAGCGCGGTAATGGTCTGCTATTGCGTTCCTAGGTTCCTCGCACTTCTGGACAACATTCCTAGGTTCCTCGCACTCTTGGACAACGTTTTTGCTTTTTTTTTTTAAAGGCTGTTACGCACCTTCCACGTACAAATGTGCACGAAGTTCTGCAACTACTCATTGCACCCTATCTCGAAGACACGCCAGTCCTAACTTGCCCAGAGGGCATTCAAAACAGTCACTCAAAGCGATTGGCTGGCCTAATTTGCAACAAGTTCCTCAGAATACTTCTGATTAACCATCCAAAGACGGCCATGGACCAAAACGAAAAATCAGCTGGACATGTGCACAATCCCTCGAGGAAGCACTTTAGGCTGTAATGTGCACTGTGCGAAAATTGTGCAGACTACACCCTCGTCTAAAGCAGCTGACCGACTTTATTGCGGCCTATGAAATGATGATGCAGACCACACTCTTAGAAAAAAGGGTATGGATAGTCCTCCCTTAGGGGAGGAACGATCTTGTAACCTATGTTCCTTTAGAAAGGGAGAAACTTTCGTCCCTTAAGCAAGGGAGCAAAGTTCCTCCGTCGCTTGCATCTCAATATGGCGGCCCCAAATCGAGCAAATCGAGCCCAATAAGGCTTGACGAGGACGCTACGTCTCTTGTACGGGACACGAGCAGCAGCAAATAAAAGCGTAACACGAGCTTTCCGCAAAGTGTGTTTATTCCCGAAGCCAGATTCCCCCCACAGGTACGGAAACTTGCGTTTCGAAAGCAGTTACTCAGTCTTCTTGTCGACAGCACTGCGATGGTAAACGGAGACAACCGATACCCAGTTACTTCGCGCACTTTGCGTCTTACCTTTGGTGTTCCTCGAGTCGCAATTCCTTCGTCAACCGCACATCACGGAGAAGGGCAAACTCAATCCGCGAAACCAAAAGCCGCTCTCAAAAAAACAAACTCGAAGCCGCTGTTTATCGCGTAGCGGCGTGGAAGGTTAAATCGCTAGCCACCAGATGGCGGGGTCAAGCAGAATAATTGCAAGTAGGTAGGCTAGGTGGCGCTAGGTACCGCCCAATTCATGTTCTAAAAAAAAAAAAAAATAATTTGCTCTTCTCAGGTCACAACTGCGCATGGGGATCCTCTACTATACACACATTACGCTTATTACAACATCAGGTGAACATACATTGAGCACATACACGGCACACACAAATATCAATACAACGGAACACCACACTAACCCGAACACTACACCCGTCCTCTGCGTTTCCACCTTTTATACTGGTCGTTTTGAACGTACGGAACTTTTCGGTGACTCCCTGAGCTATAAAAAAAATTCCCAGCATGTTGATTCTTTCCCAGCAATGTCACGCCTCTGAGAGTATTTTGAATGTCTCAGGGAATTAATCTCTTATTAAATATTAAACGCTCGATCATGCCGTAATTATTTGAAATCCAATAAATCAAGCCGCTCCAATGCGGTTCGAAGCCATGAGTTTGTTTCCCCGCACGGCACGTCGTAGCCTGTATTTCTATTGGTTTTTCTATTTGTGCTGTTCGCAAAAAGCTGCAATTACCGTCTTGAATTAATCTCTGTAGAGCGGATATTCACTCAGCTGGAAGTGATGCTTCACGGGCTGAGAAATCACTTTTCGATCAACTTGAATGCAGTCAAAGCCGCGACTTGCGAGCCCGAAAACTTCTAGCGCTCATCCTAGCGCGCCACTTGGAGGGAAGTTTCTCCAGGAACCGTAGTATATTTAAACAGCAAAATAAAGGGTAGCTTTATTTTCGATTTTACCTACTACTGTTTTTTAATGCCGAAATTTCATACTGTAAATGTGCGTACTTTCCGTCACGATTTCGTACTGTTCAGTCCTTGCCCCAGAGAGCAATCGCTCTCGGTGACGAGACAATTCCGACAGTGACATTGGCCAGGTACGATAGCGATAGGAGCTTCTACTGTTCAGACCAGCGTTCCAATACGACTATCCGCACGTTGATGGATTGCACGTAATCCCTCAAGTGGTATTAAACTTTTTAATGTAAAGCGGAATGTCAACCTGCGACACCCCGCCCCCTCCGATCCCGGCCCGACCAACGGCATCAATGCCCGACAGTGTACGATCTCATGTTGTTGTTACACCACTGATACGCGAACACACGGTCACATCGGCGATAATTCCAGTCTTCTGTTCACAACCCACAACACTGCCATCAAGATATTGCAGCTATGTTGCTGACACGCACAAATACAGAACCACGTTGAACGCCGGTTGCACTCGGCATCGGAAAACAGAACCGAAGTCAGGACGGAAGGCACCCAGGCAGCCGGCAGCAAAACCTGCCTGTCTTGGACGCAGTTCCTGCGGTTTTCATAACGTCGAAAACGTCGACACAGTTCCGCGTGGTTTCGCTACTGTAGTGTCTGTAGTTCCGTCAGTTCCGTGCCTCGCGAGTCCCGCAATCCGGAGACGGCGATCCCCCAGTGTACGTGGCGCTGCTGGCACTGCTCCGGAACTTCGCTGTTTCTAGCGGCTTCGTTTGCTCGTTCGATAAAATTAGTGATAAAAACGTAAATGCAACTAAAATGTTCTGCACGTTAAGACTAGAAGACGGAATTCCAGGCGGCCTTCGCTGCCGCTGAAGCTCAATCAACTCAACAGCTATTTATTAAACAACATTTGAGACCTGCTCGAAAAACGAAACCGAAAGAAGATGAGTCGGGCGGGCGAAAGCTTTCTCCCGTCTTCCTGGAGAAGGAGAAAAATGTTTCGTTCCTCCCCTTTCTCGTGTCCGCTTGGGGGCGCGTCAGTAGAAGGGAGGAAGACGCGCCGTTGCTACTTTTTTCCTCCGTTTTTTCTTAGAGTGCACTGCATTAGATAGACTGGGCCTGCTTACATTTCACGAGAGTGTACGAATTGTTTATCATTTAAAGTTCCTCCACGTAGAAGGGGTCCGTCTCCTCCTGTTCTTGAGTTGCAACGGAAGTCCTGGAGGTAAACACGAGTATGGTTTTTCTGCAATTGCATCCGCTGTCTCTACTTGCATTGTGCGTTGTTATGAAATATAATCAGACCTACACGAGAGACGATATCAAATATAGAATGGAACCGGCATCGCCCGCAATCGGGTGGTTTTTTTTTTCACCCTACTTTGTAGTGCCCTGCAAAGCACGCTGTTTAAGCCCGATTCCCATGGTTCGAATTTTCTTGCGAATTCGCGGCTGCGATGTCGGACACGGCAACTTCCCCCAATTTGTTTTTTGCCGCGCGAGCGACCTAGCATTTGCGAGCGAAATTGCAAGCAGAATCCAACCATGTCAGTCAGCCTCGATAAATAAATGATGGGAGTTATTCCGCTTTGGTGTTTATTCGGGTGTATAAATGTTGAGTGCGTATATTCGTGAGGCCGATAAATCGCGGCCTCAGGTGCATGTACACAACGCAGCGGTTGACAAACCGGTGTCTCATCGGGTTTCGGCCGTCTTTCGGACACTAGAGAGTTTTAGGGACCCGGAACAAAATACGATCGATAAAGAAAAACGATCGATACCTTGAAACGGGCGTGTGGACCGATCATGTGCCCTGAAACGGCTTTGGGGGAACCGTATTCGCAGACGATAGCAGACGATCGGTACAGGTCGCGCCCCCTGGCAACGGAAACCTCCATCTGCCTCATCGAGAAAAGACAAATCGTGTGTTTGTACAAAATGCAGAAACTCAAGTAAATAAAGATCGCACCCTAATTATATAGAGAACCAAAAATATAGTATACCTACTTATAGTTGGTCTCGTTTTTTTACAGGAATGAATGCGCTTCCGTAATACAAAACCTGGTGCACCACGGCGTGTCGCCCCTGGCACAGCGAAGTTCTAAAATGTCCGTCTGCTAAGAAGCAGACGAGCTTTCCGACAACAATGGCGCTCGATCTTGTTGACCATGACTTGGAGTTGGCTCTATTCAGCGAAATAAATTTAGAAAAAGTGATTTTGTACGACCGTCTGCGCACTAAGTGTGGCGTGAGTCTCTTTTGAACTTCCCGCTTTCAATAAGCGAGGCACGCACGCGCGTGCCTGGGGCCCGTGACTTGTGCTGGGGCACGAGGGAATAAACATTCTTTTTGGTGTGCCGTGACACGGAGTCAGTCGCATTTCTTTCGGGTGCCACCGATCACCGATACACTAAGAGAAGGCGCGTGTTGGCGGCAAGGCATAGGACGTTCAACTTGGCGTAGCTTTTGAGTAAACAAAAAAGTTGTGATACCAGGAATGATGTGCGGATACCACGAATGATGTGCCAGCGTATTTTGGGTTTTTTTTCTTTCAGTTTACCAGATTTATATACTTGGGGAATAAAATGATGCCTCGACCGTACATCGTAACTTTTTTTCTAATAAATCATGCGTTCTCAGCGGGCAAGCTTTGGTGTTTTACATCAACCAAATATGATGTTTACACCAACCACGTCCTGATATGCTGAAACGTTGCCGAAAGCAAACTCGATTTGGCACAAGAACACGCTCGCGCGCGCTTATCATCAACATTCGAAGTCGTCTGCTAGCGATCCTGTCTCTTTCCCTCGAGGCCCAATGCAGGATCGAGTATTAAGAAAGCTATGTACTAATAAAACTAGAAGTATTAAATCTCAAAGAAAATACAAAAATAACCAAAATATACTTACTTTCTCAAGTTAATGCGGCCATTTTTTTGTACAAAGCTAATTCAATTCAATATTCAATTTAATTCAATTTTTATTTTAAGATCAAGTCATGCAAAATAAAGAGCTGGCCCACAAAAGCAGCATTCTGCTTGTATGCGGGGCCAGACGACCAACTACAATACATGTTGTTACAAAAAAAAAAAAAAGAAAACACTCCGCAGCACAAAAAAAAAAAATGAAAGGAACACAAAATTAGCAGCACAAATAAATACAAAAAGGAACACTTTAGAGCATGAAATATAGATGTTTATAGCCAAGTCTACACACGCAACCATGAAATAAAAGTACGAAACATCTCCAACGGTTAGGCTGCGATATCTACAGCTCAGATGCTTGACACCAATTCCTTAGTTTCCTTTTTGAGTACACTAGTGGATTCTATATTCATAAGGGACTCTGGGAATTCGTTAAATAAGGAAGGAATATAATGATTTCTATTTTTCTTTCCATACAGTGTGTATAGTTTTGGAACGACGTATCTTTCAGTACGTCTCAAATCTCTATCTTTATTTATGAGGAGGTTAATCCGTTCCTTCGCTCCTCGCAACGAGAAGTTCTTTTTCAACGCTGCGTCATTCCAAAGTGCTAGAGCAAAAAAGGAGTAGCGCCTAGCACCTCTTGAAGTAGAAAAAAAAAATTGGGTTGTGTGTGTGTTTATACAGCCTAGAACTTGGTCTGCCTCACAGGGGCGACGAGTCTCCCAGCTGTAGATGAGAAATTTAGCCAGTGCGGTACAGCTGCTAGCCTGGGGTCTTTAACGTGCATCACGCAGTAGTGATACACGACCGCACGCCGGTACGATGCTCATCCAGATCGAAACGGGCAGGGGTGGGGCTCGAACCCAGGATCCCTGGGTTCTAGCAGCGCGAGCTTTCGCTCCACGTGCTCCGAGCTGGTGTGCGCTAGACCACAGGCCACCGATCCCCCCTCCGAAGTAGAAAGATGTTGTCTTCTGCTGTAAACCGCTTGCGAGGAGGAGGCGGAGGGACGGTGGTAGATGCGGCGCTCATGTTGCTCTTTTACGGTACAGATAGCAGACGATCACGGTCTTACGCCCGCGTACCGATCGTTGCGCCGTGTACGGTACGACCACGAAGAAAATATAAAGGAAAACCTGTAACTTTACTGCTGTACGCTTATTAAAACTATCACCCAATATTCAAAGGGCTCGTTTTATAGGATATATGTGGTTAGCATTTCTACAGAGATGTTTAATTCATGCCACATTTTTAAACTAAAAAGTATCCAGACCCTTGATGCAGAAGGCTGTTGCTCACTCTGTTGCCACTACAGATAATCCTCAGTCATAACAGCAGCTGTAAAAAACGGGTGATAAGTGCTCAAAATTCACATCCAATGTTTGTATAAAACGAACAGAAAAAAAACTTATAATATGTATAAAAAAAAAAAAAAGTGCCTAGGGCAGCAGGATTGAACTCTCCACTACCGGTCCTCTACGAGCTTAAGAAATCGGCGGTCCAATCCACTGAGCTACCGAAAAGACGGTTTACGGCTACGCTAAACACCAATTTATTTCAATTGAAAAAGTCCTATTGTGCTTTGTTCTTTATTCTTTTTCTTATTTGCTGACTCATACTTTATGGACTTCCTGTCACACATGGCGCTCCTGCCAGGCACTGCCACGATTTATTTTCTTCATGTTTGGAGCCACGGCACGCTTTCTCCGCCAGCGAAATAGCCGTTTTGCTAACCAAGCTAGACTGTCAATGTCGGCCATTGGTCGTGCCGGTCGTGCCTTACGGTTCCAC
This sequence comes from Ixodes scapularis, assembly GCF_016920785.2. Classification (NCBI taxonomy): domain Eukaryota; kingdom Metazoa; phylum Arthropoda; class Arachnida; order Ixodida; family Ixodidae; genus Ixodes; species Ixodes scapularis. Next base: position 76,545,030 of record NW_024609837.1, read on the forward strand.
CAGCGCAATACGGTAAGATCGCAGACGACAGGCGCATGCGCAGTTGGTACCGGAGGGCCCATCGTACCGTATCCGATGTGCAAAAACAGTTTTCTAAAACTCTCTGCTGTCGTACAACCGGTCCGACGTTTGGTCGTGAACGCATATGGGTATGGCCGGGCCGGGAACCCAGTGGTTACCACTTGTTCGGTAATATGAAAGAAAAAAGAAACGCGAGGACTTTACTTTTTGTAAGCGGCAAGCTTGAAGTCACTGTCCATGCGTGGGTGTTGGGAAGCACTCCTCAAGTGAGGATTCAGCAGGGCAAGGAGTGGCTGCCACACCTGGTTGCAAGGGTATTTAGATCCAGGGGGAGTCTGTGAAAGGGGATATAATAAAATAATAATCTTTATTTTTGGGCGCCCAAAAACAACCACGTTAGTCTTCTCATTGCGCACCAACACAAACAAAATGAAGCAAATACATATATTTAAACACGCTTACTAAAAAGATAAAACATCTAACACAAGCATAATGCTAAGGGGATAGAATAATATCATTCGAATCATGACGGTGCATAGAAATTGATGCAGATATGTCAATGTGGGGTGGAGCGAAGATATTATATAACGACTGAATCTATGTAAATTTGAGGTATTACATGGCAAGCGAACATCAAAATAAACAAGGTGTCTGGTTACTCGGAATGGAATATTAAAGTTTACTTTCGCAAGGAGGTGCGCCGAATTAACTACGGCTGTTGCAACCCTGTGCAGAAAAATTAAATCTCGAAAAGTCCTCTCTTTAGACATTAGTGATAGCGAAGACATTCTCAATATATATTCATACCTATAATAAAAACGCCGCTCAAAGTATCTATCATAAACAATCCGGAGAATTTTCTGAACCATTTCTATGCTCATAGCCTGTGTATTAGATATTGAGTTCCATACGACAGACGCCAACTCGAGTCGCGACTTCACCAAAGAATCAAAAAGGTAAAACAACGAATGAGGGTTTCTAAAATTACGCGTCAAACGAGAAATTACCCCTAACACTCTAAAAGCATTGCGCACGACCAACGATACATGACATTTAAAAGATAAAGCGCTGTCAACACACACACCAAATTCCCTTAAGATTGATACACGCCGTATTGGCAATCCCTCGAGATAATTAGCAGACTAAAAAAAGAACGCCAACGGCGAAAAGAAATAACCCTTTTTTTTTTTTTCGGGGGGGAGTAAGCAGCGATTGATTATTCTTACACTACTGAAGAATGCTGGTAACGTCTCCTTGTAGGACATCCCATTATTCGAGATTATTAATGCTCTTGAACACTATATTTTTTCATTTATTTATTTTTATTTATTATTTTGAAAGATACTGCTGGCCAATTTTTGAGAGTTAAGGCATGAGCGACAAAAAAAAAAAAAAAAAAGGTCACCAAAACAAATAAGTATTTGTATACATACAGTAAAATGCGTAAGCAACCTAGTCCGTACAGTTCAATCAAACGATGAAAATGTCATTAATGGCACTACAGAAATAAGCAATGGAGACAATGTCTATCACGGTGTGCGGCAACTCGTTCCACTCACAAACAGTACGGGGAAAAAAGAATATTTTAAAATATCTTTCCTGCGACGAAACTCACAAATCAGTTTTTTATCTTTCTGTCTGGTATCGGGGCTTTAGGTACACTGAAGATAGTTGTCAAATTTCAAACAAGTTTTGCTATGTATAATGTGATGTAAAATTTTAGGTGATTTACTTTCCTTCGACATGACAACCCAGGCAGTCCAGGCGCAGTGTACAGCGGTGAAACACGTAATTCTTCGCCATATGAATTATAAATTAATCTAAGAAACCTTCTTTGAACCCCCTCCAACTGCTTTATATTGCCGCGCGTGCAGCTGGCCAGGTAGGCAGAGCGCGCGTGACCTAACGGTTATCGTGCTTGCCTCCCACGCGAAAAGCCAGGGTTCGATTCCTGGGAGCGGCGTGTCCTTCGTTTATTCCTGCAATTTAGTGTTCTGGTAATTTAGAGAATCCTTTTCCTTCTTCGAGATTCAAATGTTCTACGCGTCAAACCTTCTCCGCCGATTATTCCAGAAGCCCACACGTGTACATCAGGGGCTTCGCGTGGCGAGCCAAAGTCAGTTTTCGTCCCAGCGTTTGATCCAGCTGTTACGCCGACTTCGACGCCCGCGACGCTCTGTTGTTATCCTCTGTTTTCTTTTTTTTTGGCACAAGTTTGCTTTTTAAAACGTAGTTTACTCAGTTATTCGCCACCTCATCGCTTGCTATTCGCGACAATAAAGGATTGTGAATGCCGGTCCCATAATATGTCAACATATTCAAGTAAAGACGAATTACAGTTTTGTACGCTGTTAGCTTCGTTTCAGGAGTTCAGATAATCATAGACCTCTGCAGTGATCGCAGCTTTCTAGACCTGCCCAATGTGAAGGGACCAGACGTAATTGTGACACCTAGATCATCGTAGTAGTGGATCACTGCCAACGCATTGGAGTTGATAGTATAGGGAGAAAAAGCGTACCTTCTTAAGAGTTAGTGTCATTTGCACACATTTCTCAACGTTCAACTTCATTGGCCATTTTTGACACCACAAAAAAATAATTTTAAAGCTATCATCTAAACATGTTTGGTCAGGAACGCAATCTATTTTGGAAAACAATATATGCAGTCATCTGCAAAAAAAAAAAAAAGAAAGAAAAAAGACACTGTATCGAGTGTTTATCTACTATCATACCGTTGATAAAAATTTTAAACAATGAACCGAGTACTGATCCCTGGGGCAATTCAGATAGAATAGGTAATTCATTGGATTCTGCACTGCCCACATACACCATCTGTTTATGGTTGGTAAGGTAAGAGTCTACCCAGGCCGAGAGGTTGTTAGTATCTAGTACCTGCTTTAGCTTATGTAGTAACTTGGGATGGGAAACCCTGTCGAATGCCTTTGCAAAATCTAAGAAAATAGCATCAACTTGACCATCATTATCGATTACAGTACCAAAATTATGAACAGTGTGAAAAATTTGTGTCACAGTCGAGCACCCTCCACGAAACCCGTGTTGTTCATCTATAAGAAACGACGCGGATTCTAGAAAAGATATGATGTGTTTGAAAACGAAATGTTAAAAAATCTTACTAAATGTACTCAACAGCGATACGGGTCTATGATTGAAAACACTTTTTTTCTCACCACTCTAATAAATAGGTACTATTTTGTCTACTTTCCAGTCTTGTGGTACTGACCCGTTCCCAAACTAAAAGAATAAATAGCATACAGAAACTTAGAACACCATTCGGCGTACTTTTTTGAGGAAAGCGATGGAATTCCATCCTGTGCACACGACTTTCTAATGTCTAACCGTAGAAGGCTATCGAAGATCCCTTCTGTAGCGTCTACTAAGTCGCTGATATCGTAACTGTGATAAGAAATCATGGCAATTCAGTGTTATCAACAGTGCATACAGATAAAAAGGAATTATAAAACTCTCTAGCGATGCACTGTTCATCGATAAGCATCAGCCCGTCATGAATAATCTCTTTACTTGTTACACTTTTTTTTTGTGAAATGCGCCCAAACATTTTTGGAATATACTTTCAGGAAGCTGGCCATTTCGATATTGAAGTAATTTTATATGAATGTGCACACCAGGGCACGTAATTGATATCAAAGAGCGGGACAGAATGTTTCTGAACATGTATGGAGTCTTTCTATTCGATTTATGTTTCGCTTTAGATGTAAAATTTCGCGCGTCATCTACGGATTGTGTTTCCTTCTTTTAACTGTCTAGAGTTAAAAGTTTTAACTGTAAAACGCTAAAAGTTAACTTTTCACTTTTAACAATCTCGCATTCTCGTACGTATGACAAGCTGGAAAACTTTCGGAAAGCCACAAATAAAGGAAATGGGGCTTTAATTTGCAACAAGGGACGCATCGCCATTTTTTAGAACCGGAACAACCACCGATATTTTCCAAATAGACAGAAATATCCTCGAACTAGGAGAAATATTGAAGATGTGCTTTAGAATAGATACCTCTAAGATGGCGGCCTCTACTGAAAAAAAATACCTGCACAAATAAATTGTAAATTAATATTGTGAGCTCCTCCTATGCTTAATTTATAAAGATGTTGGTAACAAGAGCACTTCGGGGTTTTGTTTATAATTCTGACTGCAAATAACATTTATTAATGTAAATATTATTTTATAATAACTTACGCTTGTGCATGACTAATATTATTAATAATAATAATAATAATAATAATAATAATAATAATAATAATAAATTTATTTACGCAGGATATATTCAGGACGGCACTAGGCAGGTTCGTCGAAGCCAGCAGGGGCTTGTAGGACTGAACCTACGTAGCAGTGGTAAATAAGAGAGTTTTGGTAAATAATAAAATAAAGCAGAAAAACACCACATGGTTTCTTCAGTTGTGAAAACTACACAAAAATGTCAGTCAGAAAGGTATTGTCAGAGTGAAGGAAACAAATATACAATACAAATTTAGCTATTTTTCTAGTAGAAGGAAAAATAAGAGGTATGGCTAAGTTCCAGTCGTATCGTATCGTATCGTAATAATAATAATAATAATAATAATAATATATTATCATTGTTTTAATAATAATTAATATTAAAAAGGCTTGAGGCATACATAAGCACTTCTTATGAGTTTTGATTGCGAAAGCACGCATGCCACTCTTCGCTCGCTTCTTTTGTCTGCGGTCTACGGCGCGCTGACCTTGGGCGCGGAACGGTGGAGCCGCTGCTTCACGGACACGCAGCGCCTTCGGGTGTACGATCGTTCAAACTGACGCGCAGCGGCCAATGGCAAGCTCGACGACGCGCGCCAGCCAATGGGACCGAAGCCGAAAATTCACCCGCTTTACTTCGCTTCTTTGGGATCGGGGAAACTAGGTGCAGTGTCCAAGTTTTTCGCGTCGTTTCATAGCGTGACTTGGCTACACTTGGAGAAAGGATTTAAGGTGCCGTTTTCGCGCTTCAAAGTGATGACGTCGGCTCGCTCCATAAGACAGTTAATGCTTTGGCATAAATGCACAATTGGCTTTCATCCGCCCGTTTTTTTATAAACCCTGTCTGCTTCAATAAATGAATTATAATTATTATTATTATTAAGAGAAATATTTTTCCTCGTTACCTAATGATTTCATTGAGTCGGGGTATTTGGCGACGTAATTAAATAAACTAAAGGCGACCAGGTCATCTGGGGCGACCGCTCGGTCGTCTACCTCGACATCCGGCTTCAGCCCAGCGAGACCGTTCCTGCGGAGAACACCACCTCTCTATGCATCGGGATCCGCCATCTTCTTTCAGATTTCTGAGAGTCGTCATCGTGGCTCTTTTGCTCACATCTGTTACGGTGTTTTGTCTGCTACAGCTTCTCTGATTAGACATCTCCAAGATTTCAGCGCGTCGCCGTCGGGGCTTGCTTCCACCCACCTATTGTGGTGTGGTTGTGTGCTACGGCGTCTTCTGTGAGCCAGTGGTCCTTTACTTCAACGTCTGCCTGATCCTTCTCGTCTCAATTACTCAATGCATTTACTGACCTATTAGTTCTTCACCTCGTGCACGTAAGCCGTCCGTATTTAATGCATGTCACAAGGCAGTGCCTGCTGATGGAAGAGTTCTAAACTGCAGTGAATGATCAGACTGCAGTGAATACCACCTTGCACCAACATGCGCGGAAATTGCAGATGCTACCTTCAAGGACCATGGGAACAACAGAAAGAGACTGTTGGGTTTGCCCAAGATGTCGCACCAAGAAAAACAAAAATAACACTGGCGATGCAAGTGTACACGGACAAGTGAGCGATGCAAATGTTTCTATCAAGATGAAAGCGATCAGTGCAGAGCAGGATGTTCTACAACCATTGAAAGAAAAAGTGGACAGTTCGGTGCCGCTTTCAGTAAAAATAGACAAGATGCTCTCAATAAAAATGGTTGTTTAGATCTGAATGTAACTGTGAGGGAGATAAAGGAATCCTTGCACTTTCGTTCTATACAATACGACTTTCTGTTGGGTAAAGGAACATCAAATGATGGTCACATCAAAGAGTTCAAGAGTGAAGTTGGTGTTCCGCCGTCAACAGTGACCGAACCGAGGTCAGAAATACGTCGTTTACGGTATGAGCTGAATCACTCTGAGAAATACAGTCGTTTGAGCAACATGGAAATCCATTGGCCAGCATACCAACCACCCGACAACATCCGTGATATAATTGGTAACCTGGACTCGACACTAAACATTCCGGAGTTTGAACCCTCGGATGTACTTACTCCTCATCGTCTGCCGACCCGACGCGATTCAAACTGAACTTCCTTTGAAACAAGGGACTGTTTGGAAAGACAAAAGCTTGAGGAAAAAAGATGCAATACACGTCTTTCTGGGAAAACAACGCCAGGATCTTTGCGAAAAAGAGCGTGGGTTCCCGGTTGTTCGAAGTTCTTGTGTAGAGGATATTGAGACGATGGTTTAAGGTCATAGAAGAATGGTTTTCTTAAGTTTCCGAATTTATTGTTCTTTTACAAATTTTTATGTACTAATGTTAACACTTCTAATTCGATACAGCTGATATTAAGTTTGCTAACTCTCAGTTACCTTTCTTAAACATTTGGAACGTGCACTGCTCCTGGTCAATTTAGGCGTTTTATAGGCCTCTTTCAAGATATCTGGGTTGTTTCTTAGTCCAGCTATCTCGTTAGAGAGTTAACGAGTTCAGCTAGCTTGTTAGCGAGGAAACGAGCGAGAACGTTATCAAAGCTTGTTAACGAGCTTTGTTAACAAGCTACTTGTTCTATCATCTGTCGAGAAAGTTTGTCTAGAAGGGGATTTCACTCTAGACTTCTTAAAGACTATCCGATTATTTTTTGCGACTTTCTCAGCGTGCTGTCGAATGTAGGACTCAGAAACGTGGTTCACTCGCCAACAAGTGAAGAGCTTTAGGGTGATACAAATGTCCCGTCTTGCATATATGATATCCACTTGCGTACGGCAAATTCGATCATTACTTCAGCAGTACTATCACAAAAGCTAGGGGATAACTATTCCATAGCTTGTCAGATTGCGTCTTGATTGAACTTGATTGAACAACCAACTAAAACAAGAAGGCAAGCTAAAATTATAGATCAAAAACAGTTGACGAACTGGTTTCGGCTTTTTGTTGCCAAGACCTGATAATAAACAATAACTATAACGACGTCTAATATACTTTCCAACAAATTTGTACTTCTTTTGCCAATTAGTCCAAAAAGATTATCGCAGCCAGAAAATGTTTAACTAAATTCTGACATCTTACATGCCCTCCGGGGAAAAGACGCACTATGGAAGAAATGCAGGCGTACTCCTCAAAATACGGAATTAAAAACCGAATTTCGCTTGGCTCGTAATCGCGGAAATGCGTTAGTTCAAGAAGCCAAGAAAAATAACTTCAAGAACAGTTCCGTTTTGCGAGATCTAAGGTTACAAATTCTTGGTCTTTGCTTAACCAACTTCGTGGACATAAGGCTACACATTCGGTAGATGAGGCGTTGGAAAATACATTTGGTAGAATTACATGTTCACTTGCCGATAGGTTTAATACATTATTTGCGAAATCTTCAGGCGTTCTTGTGGGTAACTTTACCTTCTGGATTAAATTAGGGACTTGAAAAGTGTATACAACTTTCCTTCCTGAATTAAAAGAAGATAATTTGAGGAGTATACTGTTTAGATGTAAGCCAACAAACCACCTAGGGCTGATAATGTAAAAGTGAGTGATCTCCGCCGAAATTTTTCCTCCATTAAAAACGCCCTTATACGCATGCTAAATGGTTTTATGGCCGATGGAAAAATTCCTAATCTCCTAAAGAAGGCAAAAGTTAAGCGACATCACAAAGGAGGAGATCATCGGACGATGATGTCCTGCTTTGCGATTACAATTACCGACCCATTTTGATTTTAATTTGCATAAGTCAGATATTAGAAAAACACATTTTCCAAGTGATCAGTCAGTTTCTTGGTAACTTCTGGATAATATCTGACAACCAGTGCGGATTTGTCAGCGGGAGAGGAACACCACAATTGCCTGAAGAATTTACAGCAGAGTTGCGTTATGCATTTGAGAAGCATGAATTTGACTTTGCGCTCTTCGTCGATAACTCAAAAGCATTTGATAGTGTTCGCCACGCGCTTCTTTTACAAAATTTTTATTACGTAAGCCTCCGCGGTCTGTTTCTGGAACTACTCAAAACAATTTTTAAATGAACGCACTCAACAAGTTTACACAAAAAACGGGGAGTTTTAAAGTCACCTTAAAATCCGAAGCTCCACAACGCTCCATTTTGTCGCCATTTCTTTTCAGGATATTTTAAATCATATGTCAAACTCTTTATTGAGCTGTAAACTTTACCAGCATGTCGTTGATACTGTAATATTATCACGTCATATACAATATGAGAAAGCAATTTTTCTTCTTCAGAACGAAGCAAAACATCTCATTGGCTTGTTTGAAGTAAATACTTTAGAAATTAACAACTCGAAAACACGTCTGGCATGCTTTGCGTAATCCTTTGAATATTGTTTTGCTTAATAGACCGACATTCTTCATAGTGTTTGTTATGCAACTGGGCCCCTGTTACCTACGATGAAAATGTGATGTAACTAAGCATTAAATGTGACAGCGACTTGTCGTAGAACCCCCATCGAGCAACGGTTTGCAAATAACTGAGGCATGTCACTAGTATGATGTATAATATATAAACTTTTGCCCCTCGAAAAGGGAAAAAAATAGCTATTAACGGATTAGCATGCAGTTACCTCAAATATGGAATCAGAATCTTTGGAGGATGTTCGGAATTATGGCACAAGCAGATCGATAATATTTTGCACAGAATATTTAAAAGTGTCGTATACAGCTCTGACACAGAAACATACCAAGGAGAAATTGCTGAACTGAATCTTCCTTTATGTCCATCTCTTTTTATTGAAGCGAATGTCCTAAAATATTTTAGAGCACCAGTTTCAAAACTCTATACTTTGCACCTAGAGCACTCAGACTGGTGTAGAATCGTCGTGCCAGAAATGTCTGGCGCGAAAATTCTACGTGCCAGACATTTTCAATAGTCTATATCTGACAGCATATTTGAGTTGGACTCAAGAAGAAAACGGAAACAACCCTGAGACTGTTATAGGGACTCTAATATGCACGCAACATTGACTTTCATCCTTTCCCAGTGGACGCTTGGAACCGTACAATAACATTTTTCTTCTGCTTCTCTTGTTGTCTATGTTAGATGTTTTTTTTTTCATTTATATTGTGTAATGTAACCCATAACCGAAACCTTTAAGTGTAACTGACACTTGTATCTTGTTTGAACTATATTGTGTTAATTATCCAGAGTTTCGCTGGCGGCTGGGTTTCAGTCCTGCAGGCCAACTCAGGCTTTGACTGACCCTGTACGAAACATTGAACTCTTCGCGAAAGAAACCTATTTCATTATTATTAATATTGTTGTTCACATAAGAAAACAAAATAAGCAGATCTGTCCTAGCCTGAGTAATTGACTGAATGAGACTTACGAAGTTGGCGAACAAATAGATTATGTTGCTTTTTTCCACGAGAGTCAAAGAGAACTCCATTTAATTAAAACCTTATTTCCGGTTCTTTACATTTCGTATAGAAATTTGTTTTTATGCAGATAGAAGTTGCTAAGGTGAACTTTACCCATTTATGTTGCTTTCGTTTCCACGAACTGTATAGCGACCTATTTGCTTGCGTAGAATTAGCTTTATTAATATTTTTTTATATTTATTTAGAAGGTAGAAGTAGGTTTTCTTAGGTAATATTAATAACAATGTACAATTTCGTGACAAAAAAAAAAAAAACGCGCTGATGGTACGTGTGTTACGGCAAGAAAAAAAAACACACAAAAAAAGCTGCGCTAGGCGAATAAGGGTGAAAGGGTGATAGAGGAAGAGATAGAAAATAGTAATTTGTGACAACGACGGATCCTATATGTTCTCCATACTTTGCTTTAATAACTTTATTTATTTATTCTTATAAATGATAGAAGAAGGGACGTGGACCACGTTTAAAAAGGGGGGGGGGGGGGGGGTCAAACCACAGGAAGTGGGGTGAGGCGGACACGTTAGGCCCCGGTTTTTATCATAAGCCACTTGAAATTACCATTCGTCTATACTCCACTCGTAGATTGTCTTGGTATTTCGTCAACACATCGGACCCCAAAATAACACGAGAGAACAAATCGGAGAGAAAAACGCCGTGAATTGGACTTTCCATTGTTTCTCAGTCTTGTGTCGAACTCGTGCTTTTAGAAAAAAAAAGAAAAAAAAAGAAACACTAAACAAACATAAAAGAGGCATTTTTTATGTTGTGGTTGGTATTTTTTGGATTTCTGTGCGATGGAGCATCGGCACCTCGCCGCTTCTGGCCCATGATCGTCGTCCGCCATGCTTTCTTTGTGCATACCTCCCATTTCTCTCCCCCCCCCCCCTCCTCCTGGAACATCCTGTTGTTATAGGATTCGTTTAAACGCTTCCGGTACAAACTAAACAGATTTATTTTAAATTTCAGTTTGTTTAGCAGGGTGAACTGTCTAATAAGATGTAGGAGAAAAAAAGTTGGGCGTGTATGTCATAGATAGGGTGTGCATTTTCCGGTTTTAACCGAAAAACACCGATAAACATCCGTCGGTGACGAAAATATAAAGTCGGTTAAAACCGAAAAACACCGGTGGTTGGATATTTTCGCCCTAGGTAAAACCGAAAAACAGCAGTCGCTGCTAGTTTCCGACCTAGCGAAACCCTTTCCCCGTAGAGGTTCGTTAAACGTGTTATCTCGTAGATCCTGCATTCTTCCAGTGTTTATACATGGCTTGCAGGTGGCGTCAGTCCGCCTTCCTTTCTGGGGGTCAAAAGCGTCTAGTGAACGCAGTGGAAGCTAAGCTCTCATACGCCTTTCCCCTATTGTGTCTCCCATGGCCTCCTTTTGTGGAAAATTAACACAGTGGAGGGTAGGCTCTCACGTGTCTTTTCCTCATTGTGTCTGGCCAAGTGATGTCGGTGCAAGCCATGTATTCAGAGGTTGATGTAGTTCCTGGCAGACACTGCCAACGTCCGTGTCGTACAGGAGCGTGCGTTTTCATAATTGCGGGTTACGAACCGCAAGGAACGTGCTGCCATGAAGGCAGCACGTTCCTTGCGTGTAGATGCAAGCGTGAAAGTATGCTTGCATCTACTATAATAACCAAGTGTTAGAAATAGTTGCATCCTAGAAAAGAAGTGTATGAACTATGTGAATGAAATTGGAACTCTCTGTCTGTGATCAATCGCTTTTTTTCACCGATATTCACCGATTTTAGCCTCGTCGTGAGACGTTCCACCGAAATACACCGGTGTTTTGAAAATAAATAAACACCGAAAAACAACTGCCGATTTTTCTCACAAATAAACACCCCAAGGTGCACACCATAGTCATAGACAGCGCAGTGGGGTAAACCAGCCAGTATAATACACGGGCTCATAATTGTGAACACGACGCAGGCAACTACGGTGAGTGATCTCGCTTTCACCTTCTAATAACCACTGAGAGAACTGGCTACAGGTTTTAGCAGCCAAAATAGAGTTTCCACCTAACTCCCTTTTGTGAAAAAAGAAATTTGTTTTCTTGAAAAAAAAAATATGTTTGTTTATTGCGGAAAGGGTGCGGTAATCTAGAATTTCTTCAGGCAAACTAAAACACCCACCCCAACACGCGTGTTCAATGTCATATTAAACCACCCAGTTATCATCACCCGCGTAAGTGCACTTATCAAACAAAATTAACAAACTATATCATATCAGCCCGACTAACGTTTAATTTTCATATTATTGTCAGCGAAATCGTGACTCTGTGCGCCTTTAATATTCGCCACGAAGCTTGCAAAGCCCGACACCGCTGACTATCAGATCACCGTTATCCTCTTCGGTAATAATAAAACGCCGTCATTATGGGGTCGTAAGCTGTAAATAAAGTAACTCCAGTCTAAAGGCATAACGTATAAAGAAGAAATGCGCATCAAAACTGGAGAGACTAAAAAAAAGAAAATAACCCGGAAGGTAAAACTTTCGCCTATACCCGCGAAGCGGAAATATTGCTTCACGCGTTTAATGTAGAAAAAAAAAAACGAAAAAAAAACGGTAACTGGGCGAGCGCTTTCTAACTATTAGGCCAAGCTTGATGCGATACAGACAGGGCTGCACACTTTGCGATCATCATTTGCAATGTTAGGTCGCGAGATCGGCGGTGCCACCCACCCGCACAGTCGCTCCCTGCCATGCCCGTTTTATGACGCGGCATCGTCGGCGCAAACGCGTGCACTCTCGGTTCCATATTGTCGTCTACACTCTCCTTCTATTCTTTTTCTTCATCTTTTTTTAGTTACGGAAGCTACTACGACATTTTACGTGACAACAAAGTGGTGTCAACGGGCGAGTAATGGGGTGTGCTGCACGTAAATGGCTTGGCGCGCTGAGTTATAAGTAAGCAAAGGCTGATTAGGGATCTGTTTGGGAGAGCGTCGGTCGTAACGAAGATGTTTGACCCGTTCGCCATGTGGGGAACTCGTCAACGTCGAGTTGAGGAAGGGGTAGGAAGGAAATGGAGGGAAAGCTGGCTTATTTTGGTCTAAGGCTTGCGACGGCGGAAGGGTCGGGCTTGGGGATGGCGAAAAAATTTCGTAATGTTGGTTTTAACCAGACTGGTGCAACATATGGCAGTTCTCACACAAGAGGGGACAATGCAATATGTCCGTCAAGGCATGGATGCGTGAGTGTTGCGTTTGATCGTTAAAGTGATTCTGTTTCGGAACAAGCTTTCCGAGAGGGGACATTCGTCCAGCGTCATCTCTCCATTTGTGCAGGGTTTCTTTGTTGCACTTAACTTTGTTGGCCGGAAAACACCGCCAAACATTGTGTGATCACCAATGTGAATATGTAATTTGTTATTTGTTATGAAAATAAGCTAGGGTGTGTTTGTTTTTTATTACGGGTATAAAATAATTTCTGAGGAGCATACAGACTTGAGCGGCCTCACATTACCTATACTATCACACTATATTACCGTATATATCCTGCTAATTTTGCGCTGAAAACGTCAACAGGAAAGAAAACTCAAAGATTTCCCCACACGATTGAGCGTCAACATCAAAAGCTGAATTTATTTTGTTGGTTTTAAAAATAAAAAGAAACCTGAAAGCGTATTTGATTTTAGCGAGGCTTAAAATTTGGGTATTTAACAGCGGCTTGTTTCGCATAAGTATACCAGTTTGTACATGAAACGTTGGCTGTTGCAGCGTCATTTTGCGTTGGAGGAATAATGCCAGAACAACCATTACACTGGGTGTCACAAAAGAAAATTTACAGGGTTTTAAAGGTAGCGCTAGAGGTCACAACCAGATGCCAAAGTTTCAGCCCGATCCGATATCTTATTCAAAAGTTATAGGTGATTTTCTGAAAAGTTGAATGGGGAAACGGCGGCCGTCGGAGTTTTCGAATACATGGGGCTCTATGGCGCCAGAAACCGAAAAAGGGCAAAAATGGGCTCCATTTTCCTATTAAACATTTTAGAAAATCACTTATATTTTTTGAATAAGGTATCGGATCGGGCTGAAACTTTGGCATCTGGTTGTTACCTCTAGCGCTACCTTTTGGCGGAGAATCAGCGTTCAGCGATGCCTAGTTTATTTTTGCGTGGAAAAAATACCTGTAAATGTGTTTTTTTGACACCCTGCATACTGCTGGAGTGTCGATCGAAGACTTTTGATACCTATTTTTGTATTTTCTTTCCGAAATAAATTTTTTTGCTGGAATATTTGCAACTGTATTAGTTTCCTCGATTCAGTTTATACGCATCTTTATAATAGTCCTGAAAATTGGTGTTGCTCTGTTTAAGGCTTAGCGAATCGTTTTTCATTTTAAGGGAAACAGTTTTATTATAGCGTGTCAGTTCTATATCAAGTTGCGCTAACCTAATTTAGCTAAACCCATTTCTGAGAATTGGGGTACTGAAAAAAGTGCAAAAAGTATACATTTATTACATTTGAAAAAGTAAAAAAAAAATATAAGGCACTGTAAATAAATAAAATGCATAGATAGCTGAGAGTAAAATTGTAATGAAATATGGGTCATTTTTATTTCTTCACTTGTATTTAACTTGAACAAGGGAAATCGGTGCAGTAATAAATTTATACAAAAAATCAAAGAAGGAAAACATGACAAGCCTGTACCAGGCTCCATCTGAAAGCAAATCTTAGAATGCGGTGATGTGGCTTACGGTCGCAAAACCCGCACAGCACTATTTTGGTTATATTGCAGCCTTTTGTAATAACGCCCAGAGCGCAAGGCAAGCTTTTCAGACAGAGGCAAGACACACGCTAAAATATTTTTGATTCACAATTTTTTTCTCAAGCGAGGTTCGAAATTTTCTTGCATGGACGAATTTTCCTATTAATAAGTTAAACTTCATTTATAACAAATAATGTCAGGCTCCTGCCATGTCGGCGAATTCGTTCCTAAAAACAAAAGAAAAAATAATAAATGGGATTCGAAATTTGTCACCTTTTGCATCAACAAAAATTTTGACTTTTTTTTTTAAGTGTATATTGGGTTTGGTAAGATTGTTATCTATGGCTCGAGGTAGAGGAGGGAGGGGGAGGGGGGGGGGGGCGTTGCGATAAATCGAGTTTTTTTTGCGACTGTTTAAAAAGGTCGCTTCATTTTCTTCATGCTGAACTTGAAAGTCTGCGTCAGTCTACAGCACCCGACGCCGAGACGGATTCATTATTATTGAAGTTAGCGGATAGTTTAAAGGCAGAGAAAACCAAACAGATATTATCAAACGGTTAGAACGCATCAAAATAAAAATCAAGATTTTTTTTTTTTTATTTTGCAGTGTGACAAGTTGCATGCATCCGTTGTCACTCCCCTAAAATCCCAGTCGCCCTGTTCATAAATCATGCAAAAGACATATGAGTTTCTCGGCAGACGAGATGACAGAATTATTTGAGTGCACGCCTAAGGCATGTTCAAATTAAGCGGGTTTGCCTGCGGCATGTTCGAAATAAGCAGGTTTGCCTCAGGTATATATGTATGCTTCGAACATATCCGCAGACAGTGTCTGATCACCAATATGTCAGGACCTTCAAACAAGGAAGCAAACACGCTTAAGACAGTGTGTGCAGGCTGTCTTTCGTATGATGTAGCAGCAGCGCGTCCACAGCTTAAGGAAAAAATAATGAATTGTCGAAGTATCCAAAACTGGCTCGGCCGCGCACGCCGCCACGCGATTAAAAAATTTAGCCATATTTATGGCATTCACCCTTCAAATTACCCTTTGAAAATGTGAAGGGTATCGGGATATAAGAGATTGATCAGGAAAGCAGCTAGAAAAACCATCTTTTAGCCGCGATAAGCAAATTTCCTTTTCCCCCTTTTGGGCGGGTATATGTTATTCATGTGTGGTACCATACATTGGAAACATGACTCAAAGTGTTGCAAAGATGGCGGCGCACCATCCTTGTTTTGAGACGCAATGGGTGGCCCCTTAGAATATGATGCATCAAGATCACACTGACGCATGAACTTACTCAAAGCGTTTCTTTTCAAACTGAGCGCCTCTGATGCGGTGCTCGCGTTCGGATTCTCACATTCGCTGATCTGAACAAATCTCTTAAAAGAGTTCCCTCCTTTGGGCCTTTTTCTTGATATGACATGTTTCCCGATGTCGCGAGGTTTATGTCACTCCTCACTCCTGCACCCCTGCCAACCACTATCGCTTTATACGGTGAAATCGTGAAGCTGCGCGTTTGGATAATGAACTCCGAAATTCGCGGAACACATCCTTTTGGCTTATTTTTTGTTTAAAAATACTTTTCGCTAGTTTTCCATTAAGAGATTGAAGAAACGCCTAATGATTGAATATGTGATCGATAACTAACCTTCTGAAATGTAAGCTTTGCGAAAGGGGTGCTTTAACATTTCACATGCTGAAGCAAGCATATTGAATTGTTTTTAAACACATTTCATTCCTGGCTTTATGTCAGCCACGGGATAGCCCATTTTAAAATGTAATGAATTACACCTCAAGTAAAGTAACCCACTAGTTTTTGAGACACGCGAACAAACGCAGTTCGTTACTTATGGTGGGGCTGACGGAGCTCACTTACATTCAGTAGCTTCTCTTTCCTGGCTGCCGAATACCGTATTTCACACAAAGGGAAATATAAGAACGTTTATATAAATTCGTCAATTTTGTTTCAGATTGATTTCCTTTTGCGTGGGGTTAAACCGAGTGAATTTTACACTCATATACAAGGGCTTACAAACTAAAACCGGCACCTCACAAAACACTTTCTGCATTTAACTAAGCTACAAAGAAACAAACAAAAATTACAAACACCGTAACATTGCACTTTTAGCGCTAATTATTTGACTAATCATGCTAGTATAGCATTGGCTGCGCTTCCATGTATGGTGAAACGATGTACAGTGGCTGTGTAATGCTTTGATAAGGTAGTTACTTATTCGGGCCAGTTGGTTCATAGCTAAAAATAACAGCACCAAAAATTCATTAGTTGTCATAGTGGTCAATGTTCTCCGGAGCTCTCTTAATATGCTATGATCTAATTGGCCCTAATATCCACCTTAGCGCGAATAAACTTCAGTTTCGAGTGCGGCTCGTATTGTTCCTCTTCCCTTGGCCCTTGTGTCATTTCGGATCTGTTCTTCTTAGTGCAATTTTCTTTGTTATTTTGCTGATGTGTGTAATTTTCGTTGAAGCTGTCAGTGTATGGGGCTAAGAGTCTGTCAAGTCTTGACTTGAGGGTGTTTCTCCTCGCATTTCTTTGCCACCCAAATAAATATCATTATATAAGACAGAGGGTGCGATAGGCTAACGCAGTGGAGGAGAGGGTAGGAATCATGGGCTTATAAATAAACAAACACAGATACATTCGTGTCCAAAAAAGAAATACGAGGGAGCAGAAAAGAAACAAAAAAAAACAAAAAAACAATGCGTTTCACTTTTTTTTTATCAGACCGACTTTAGCCAAGACAAGCTACTCAAAACCGATGGGCCATGCTACACCTCTATGTTGTCTTTGCCTACTCCTGATTTAGTTTCCTCCGCGAAGAGTTAGACCGGCCACCCAAGTTGCTTCGTTGAATCTTTTGTTTTGCTTGGTACCGTGATATGCTCAACGTTGACAGCCTCCTCTGAGGAATGTAGGTGCTTGAAGGCAAGCTCGCATTGAGATGTTACCGTCGCTGAGTGCATTTGGAGAGGGCTGTGGAAATCGAAGATGACCCTCCTCACTCGTCTTATTTTTATTTTCTTACTCGTCTCGAGAATCTCGCTTGCGTCACTGCACGTGCGAGTGTATGTCTGTTTGATACAGCGAACTTTACTCAAGCACCTCGACTTCGGCAAACTCTGGGCACTTTGACAGGTTTTGCAAACAGTCTGTCGCAAACGCCTTCCGCTTTTATTCAAACCCCTGTGGCGTAAGCAATTGTTTCTAATCTTTTCTATGGGCGTGTGACTGTTGAGCACAATGACCCATCTATTTTTTTTCATGCTCACTATTTGCTTTAGCAGTTTCTTTAGTTGCCATCTTTGCAGAGACGCCTATTTGAGATTGGCTTGAGTGGGCGGTGCTGAGATGTTGAGTGCTACGCCTGTTCTACAGCCGAGAGGGTCCGAGCTAGTTTGGCGCTGCAAAACGAACCGAAAAAAAAAATACTGGGGACCTTACCTAGCAAGCGGAATATATCACCGAATGTGCACTGACCAGGTTAGTTTTACAGCATAAAATTTCAAGGCGCAGTTTTTTTTTTTTTTTTAAACTCAGAGTAGAAAAACGTGTTAACTTGTTAAAGTCCACGTTAGGAGAGTTCGCAGGCGATCGAGGTATCAACGCTATTAACTTATGCCGCCACCGTCCACTAGGCGTAGCGAGCAGACCACAGAGTGTGTCGTCTGTTCCCTGCCCATATCAGGAGATGGCGCCACATGTTCATAGCGTCGGTAACTCGGTCGTTTGTGAACGCGCGTAAACGTGTACTCAACAAAGATCTGTTTGCTCTATATTTTTTTACATGAAAATAACTACACCATGTGATTTCACATGGTAGTACTGGCCTCCTCAGTGCACATTTGGTGAGGTGTTTGAGTGTTCTATGTGAAAGCGCCAAAGTTGCAGGCTCGTTATAAAACCGCTTGAGACACCCTACATATAAATAAATATTGTTTTTTTTTTCATGATCATTCGAATGCAAGTTTCTCAAAGAGTCAATCGGTATTTCATCAGAACATAGTTGTTTAAATGTACAACTAAGGAATCCGTTTTTCCTTTCACGCGTAATACTGATTTCCCAAGAGGTAGATAAGCTTGACTCAGCCGCAATAATTATCTTGCTGCAAGGATGATCGCCTTCTAGTCGCTGTCTTAAAGTTTTTCAAGTTATATAAGCACATTGACATCAAAATAGTCTTACGTCAAAGCTGCCCTATAAGCTTCTCAGCCAGTCGCAATATTATTTTCTTACAAAGTGAGAGATTGTGACCATACTGGTGTTAAAAAATTGCGTCGTGTAGCAGAATGAATAAAGTGTTAGTTGCTCTTTGCTCAAGGAGTCATGATCTTCGTCGTGCGTATTGGTTGTCAGGACTTCTTAAAGCCGGTGCAGACATCATAAAGCTAAACTAACTATGGAGGGTCTTTGATGTTAATTCGAACATATATATATATATATACTTATTTTTTTTTTTATAAATGGGGTTACGAGTTTAACGAGTGCCGTCTTCACCGTGTATTTATTAGGTTCGGCCTACATCATATAAGAGGATAATCGTCATGATGAGCCGGCCAGTCGATAAAAATTGTTAATTAATTTTTTTAATGATTGATTTTAGGGGTCATATTTAAATGCGCTATTGATGGCAATTAAATGTAAAGACTAGGCCAAATAGTATAATTAGCAAAAAATATAAAATAATTTTAAGTAATAATTGATGCATTTTCACGCTTTTTTTAGCGCGATTTCGAAATACCGCCCAAGAAGGGCACCATAAGTCCTGTCCACCATGACATTCAAAAGGGTGACGTAGCCGAATCAGTTACATCTTATCTTGCGGCGTCTTGGTACTTACCAAGGACACGCTGCCGAGATAGTGACGACAAGATTGAATCTGCTACGTCTCTTTTATAAGCGGCTATGTGGGAGGAGCCTGCGGCACTCCCCAAGGACGCATTTTTAAATTGGTTTAAATTCTGTGAAAATTGGATGATATCTTCAATCTACGAAATTTTAGCGAATTATTTCAGGTGGTCTGACCTCTCAGTGTAATTGTTGACAATACTGCAATTGCAACATGGCCCATTAAACAACATTCAAAAAGGTAATTAAAACAGTTCAGCTAATTAGCGAACTTCCCGTGTGGCGGCACTCGTCTCACTCTTTTCCCTTTCTTCAAAAAAGTATGTTCGCAATAAAATCAAACACCCTGTATAAATCGGTGGAGACAGACGACGACATTAAGAAGTCGAGAGTGCGCCACAAAGCCACTTAAAAAAAACAAAAAAAAAACATTAGTCCGCCAACATTTACAAAAAAGAAACATTCGTTTGTATTTCATTTCTTTTTTTGCCGGTCCACGATTTGACAGAAGTTAGTCAACTTCCCTGGAATCTTCGTCACCCTGATTAATCTTGCCAGATAGGGGTAGATACGGTCGGGAAACCGCTTTATATCGATCATGTTGAGTTCCAGGAGAAAAGCAGGAATTTACGCAAACCCAGCATCTCCACTTCTCTCTCTCTCACATCAGGCCAACAAACCCCCCCCCCCCCCCAAAAAAAAAAAAAAAAAAAAAAAGAAAGAGCGATGTGCAGAGACCGGCGTGCTACATCGCACCAGCTAAGCCTTTCGCAAGACTCTCTTGGAATGAGGGCAAAGTAGAAAGGCGTAGCGGCAATGGTCCCCCCCCCCTCCCCAAACACACACACACCCAAGCACGCAGAAATTTCAAACTGACGAAGAAGATATTATGCACCACAGGAGGTTATCGGCACGTGCCAACACCTCCGTCATAATGCGATGCATGGATGAGCCCACAACCTCTTCAAAACGGTTTTACATTTCTTTTTCCTTCTCTTTTTCTTTAGCCCGACAACAACGATCTTGAGACTTTTACGAGCAGAAATAAACTCAAAGATTTAAAGTTTGCGTTTTTTTTTTTGTTTTTTTTTTTCTGTATATAATATATACGGTGGAACTGTATAAGTTAAGCTTATGTCTCCTGCATTGCGAAGTTTCAAAATGGAGCGTGGGACTCCAGCCTACGTTCCTGCAGCATTGGGATACTACGCAAGCAGGAAAATGACGTTTGATTTATCTAATTTGTTTTCGACGATATTTTGTTTTGCGATCACAAACTTTTGTGTTTGTTGAAGACATGATTTTGTTAATTTAATTACGGTCCCGTATATTGCTTTACATTCTATTTTGTTTAATGGTTGATAGCTTTGTGCTTGACACTTCGTAATTGCCATTTTATGCTTGTTGTTTGCAGTTGTAGTAAGCACCTTGCCTTCTTTATATAGATAAATGTGCATTCTTGCTATTGTATTTCCGTTTTTTTTTTGTCTGGGCATTCTCGTCTGTTGGACCACTGTGTTCCCCTCCACTCCTAGCATGTGTGCTTATTGGAGGTCAAAGCATGTATGTATAAATAAATAATAAATAAATAAATAAATAACTAAAATTGACATAAAACCACGGGTAAGTTTCGAACTGCAAATTTTGCAGCGATATTTGTTTTTTTGGTGGGGGGGGGGGGGGGGGGCGGGGGTGGTGATGGTTTTGCGGTACATCGTCAAGTAGATACAACAGCAGCTTTTCTTTTTTCGCGACTCTTCCTTTTTTAAAAGAAAAAAAACACGGTATTTTTTGTTTACTTAATAAATATCGGATATTAAACTCATATTGTTTTTTTTTTTAAATTCCTGCTTGCCAGTTTTTACGGGTTTTGTTAGGTATCCTATGACCAAATTACTTATTTCCTCACACTCGTCTCCTACATCATTCCTCCTGACGGCAAAAAAACAAACAAAACAACTACGGTATGTTCTTTCCTCAAGAAAAAAAAACAAAAAACATTTCAGTGGCTGTACCGAACAATCAGACGCTACTGCCGATCCGGTATCCCACTTTGTGACTACCATCTTTCAGAAATCTCTCGACGAATGTCGCTTACCAAATGACTGGCTAACCGCCAAAGTTGTACAAATTCACAAATCGGGCAAACTTCTTAGCGTAGAAATTACACACCAATTTCTTTGACATCAAATTCACGGAAAATGCTCGATCACATTATTTGTAAACGGCTAGTGGATTTCATGGAAAACAACAATCTTTTCTGCAACAAACAGCACGGTTTCCGCAGGGATCTCCCGACTATTACTCAGCTATTTGAATCAACGCATCAGTTTGATGAAGAGCTAAACGCACGTGGCCAAGTCGATGTTGTGTCTATTGACCTATTTAAGGCATTCGACAGAGTCATACATAGCAAGTTACTCGAGAAATTACTGTGTCTTGGTGTTGATAAGAACTTGGTTTCTTGAATCAAGTCATATCTTTCTGATCGGACGCAGTATGTTCAAATAGACGGCCATGGGTCATCTGTTTTGCCTGTCTCGTCTGGCGTACCCCAGGGTTCTGTTTTGGGTCCTATTTTATTTTTAATTTATGTTAACGATATCGCTCAAGATATTGATTCGGCTTTGGAAGTACGATTGTTTGCTGACTATTGTTTGGTTTACATCACTGTGGAAAGTGCTGACGATCAAATCTCGTTGAATCGTTCCTTGTTGACTATTTTGCGATGGTGTGAGAGGTGGAATATGCGCATCAGTTTTGATAAGACAACTGTCGCAAGTATAAACAAAAAGAAGTCTCCTTTAGTGTTTTCGTACGAGATAACTAGTATAAAACTGTAGCGTTCTAACACTTTTAAGTATCTCGGTGTTACAATTTCAAGTGATCTCAACTGGAACACGCATAGTGGAAATGTATGAGATTCTGCATATAGAAAACTTTTTTTCATGAGGAGATCATTTAGAGGGCCGAACTCTGATGTCAGAACGAATGTTTATGAAAACTTGGTGAGCCCAACGTTAGAGTATGCATCAACAATAAGGGACCCCCAAACACGAACCCAAATAAGCAAGTTGGAGCGTATTCAAAGGTTTGCGGCCAGGCTTATATTTTCTAGATATAATAGAAACAAGTCTGTTTAGGCACTGCTAAGAGATGCCCAGTTAACCTCTTTAGCATTCAGGCGTAAAATTACACGACTAAAATTTTTTTATCTACTGTATTTTAACCATTTTATTATCGACACGCAAAACAACATAAGACCTCCTGGTAGACGGTCCCGACACTTAAAGAATGACTTATCAGTTGAACCTTGTATACCTAATATTGACATCTATAAATACTCGTTCCTTGTGAAGACCATTGAAGAATGGAATAGGCTGCCTTTAAGTGTTCTTCCCGGCGTCTCTTTTCTTTACACATTTGAGGAAAGGTTTGTGGATTGGTTTACTGATGATTAGCTCCACCTCTCTATTGTCACTCTCAGTAGCAGTGCATTTATGATTATCAAATGTATAACGTTCGTGCACGTATCATTGTGCATTTCATTGTACCCCCTCCTGCAATAACGCAAAAGGGTCGGGGGTATTTAAAATAAATAAATAAATAAACAGGCTGAAGACAGACATCCTCCAACATGCGTTTCTACAACGCAGAAGCTGCCGCTGTCAATCGCAGCACACTGTAGTGTCATTTGCATGTATTTTTACAAAAGGCGCTGCAAAGCCAGTTTATCCTGAAAGTGAAAGGAACGACTAATGACAGTACTACAAGCAAAATCATATTGTTGTTATCTGCAAAAAAAATGCAAACGATCAGACAAAATGTTTTGCGATTTACAAGATTAAAAGCGGTAATTCCTGCGTTGTGGAAAGGCCCGTTGAATGAGATTTGCTTTGAGCCGGTGTGGAGTAAAATATTTGCAGTGGGTTCTTTGCTTTCAGCAGAATTGATGTAGGAAATATGTGTGAGGTGTAAGGATTGTGCGAAACGTTGGATGTGTTAGAAAAAACACAGAGAGTTTTTTTTTTGTTTTTGTTACAGCTAAGTTAATTGTATATTTTTATTAGCCAAAAACGTTTTCGTGTCGTTGGCGTTGTAAGCAAGAAACTCCCGGCGAACAATTGAAGGCAAAACAGCATATCTCCTTTGAAATCAGGCGTACAGCATACAGCTCAGTATCCGTTTCAATAAAGAAAGCCACAAAACAAGCATCAACAAAGCAAGCATGAAAACCATATGATGGATGCTAAGGCGCGTGTGAAGAATAGGAACACCCTCCCACGCGTTCCGGTAAATATTAGGGTTTGCAACTGCTTCGAAAGGGGTTGACGTTATTCGAAGCCGTCGTGTGAAGTGCAAACCGCATAATAATGATAACGGCTCATGAGAACATGCGAAGCACGTTCCTTCTCCCCGCGAGTGTTTTCGTGTCGGCGTTCTTCCGGAAAAAAAGACTTCAGAAGATTGAAGCGAAAAGTACAAACACCACATATACAACATACAGCACAACATTCGTTTCAATAAAGAATAAGCACAAAACAAGCATCCTAACCATATAATTAATCATAAGGAGCTCCTGAAAACGATGCAAAGCTCGCAGCGCTCACCGCATACGTTCCCGGTGAAGATTACTGTTGGCCAAGCTGCCGCGGCGACGGCAGCTTGCGACGTGGGGAGTGACGTCACAAGCCTTTCATTTATAAAAGAACCCGCCTATACTCCGTTTGACCTTACGTCCTGACGCAGCGGATGCTACGAGCTATCTTAGCCAATCCCGTTCTGTGGACGTGGCCCGTGATAAGCTTTCCGCGCGTCGCTGAGCCCCCTCTCTAAGGTTACGTGACACTCACACAGCCTCCGATTGGCTCTGATGGTTCGTAACATCCGCTGTGCTTAAACGTAAGATGAAACGGTAGTATAGCAACTGATTTCATTCTTGCTGCATTACCGTGATGAATTGCCACGCATAGTTAGGACTCCCGAGGAGCAGCGCGAATACTAGGAGCGGCAAAGGGAAAAGAAACGGCAGTAGGACTAGCGGCGGCGTGCTCCGACCTGCGGCGGCAGCTCGTATAGTGCAGTAGGCAATCGTTGCGGCTGATACCGCAGCTTCGCTGACCAACTACCTTCGCAGCTTAGATTGGAGCCCCAACGTTTTGTTCTGAAATGCTAGTGGGCCGTTTGGGTCTTTAGCGGTGTTCGACGTGGAGCTCTTCGAGCGCGATGGAGTAGCGCGCACGCCACTGTCCAATCGCGGTATTACGTTAAAATGTCAACTCTCGTGATTAGGCGAGATGGCGGACTCGCTCCGGGGCGCCGCTAACAGGCTTCATTCCAAGATGGCGTCATCGGCCGCAAATATCATCTGCTAACCCCTATTTGCGGTTGCCGCGACGTGCGCGTTAAATGCGCAGGTCTTTGCTCAACAGTTACTCAGGGAAGGCGGTATAGACCTTCGCATCGCTTATAACCCGGGTGAAAAATGCCGAGTTAGCGAGCTGCGGACGCGTGAGATGCGTCTGATATACCGCACAGCATAGCAAGAGCGCATGCTCAGAAGGCGTTAGCCAGCCCAGCAGACGAAGATGGGGGCGCGCAGAAGGCGACTTTTGCAAAGGTCTACACTATCCAATCAAGTATAGAAAAAAAAATACGCAGGGTGACGGCGCATTCACTCGATAGCAAACACACAGACAACTAGGACCATTATGAAGCCCTTTTTGCTCTTTTTGCTTGGCATCGTCTGATCACAGCGTTGGCTATACGTTCGGACCTAACGTAAAACAGAGTATTTGAATTGGTTATAGTGTGTGTCCTCATATGAGGGTGATTAAAACGTTTACTCTGGCTCAACATAAGAAATTGGTAATAGCAAGGTTTAGACGTCTCGCCACGTATGCCAGATGGCATCGTCAGTACACACTTACACAGCTGAGGCGGGCAGTCAACCAGTTACTCTCGCCCTCCCCTTTCCCTTACACCATTCGAGACTAGCCCCCCCCCCCCCCCCCCCCCCCCCCCTCGGCTTCTGCCAAACCGGTCGGGGCACGTACTCTCCTCCCGGTCGGGACGGCGCCCTCCGACCCGCCCAAGAGGAGGAACAGGGGGAACCAGAGGGCGGGGGCTAAAGTTTTCCCGTTCGTCCCCCCACCCCCTCCTCCCAAACCGGCCTAGAGATTCGCCCACGGCCCCAGCAGCACCGTATACTGTCTCTGTGAGGCAAAGTCTAGTTATCACAAATGTCTCCTTAAATATCCGTCAGAAAGCCACGGTTAGTTTTTCACACGGATGGGTCACGACGACTGAACTATGATTCAACTAATCTCCTTGGGCCCCACCGCTGGTCTCGACCCAACGTCGCCGCATCGTGCAGGTCAAACGAGTGCCCCATCGTCCAGCAATGGTCGAAAAGTTCAGTCTTTGATCGTGTCGGGTGCGTGGCCTTGGCCACGCACGCGACGCACGCACGCACGCACTCAACAGATGGGGAGCGACGATATGATGGTGGTCATTTGATGTTATTTCTTCATTTAAAAAATGGCCCCATTTGCTTGGCTGCCGATGTAGTTGAGGCGTTTCTGAAGAATGATTCAACCTTGGCAAGCCGTGATCCCTTGCTCGTGGAGGAGATTGTTATTCTATTGCGGTTTTGCTTGAACCAAACCTACTTCAGTTTTGCCAATGTAATTTATCATCAAATTGTAGGGTGTCCCATGGGAAGTCATGTTTCTTTTCCCGTGGCAACCTTGTTTATAGAGCATGTTGAAACAGAGGTTTTTAGCTCACTACCTTTTCTTGTTGCGATGTATTGTAGGTACGTGGACGACACGTTTGTAATTTTAAAACGGGCCAACCTGCTTGACTTCCACGCGGCGTTCAACAACGTTCACCACGCCATTCAGTTTATTTATGAGACAAAGAAAGCTTTTTTTTTGCCTTTTTTAGACGTACTTGTGCGCCGAGGTGGTAACGGCAGTATAGAGACGGCAGTGTACCGCAAGCCTTGCGACAGTCGTAATTTTTTGTTCCACAATTCCCACAACCAAACGGAACATAAGCGGTCTGCTGTGAGAACGTTTTTATCTCGTTGTGATGCAGCGTCATCAAACGAGAGCCTCCGGAAGCAGGAACTAAACGACGCAGTTAATGCTTTAAAAGAACGCCACTATCGAAGGGCGTTTATTGCCAATACTAAGAAGCGCATGCAGAGGGTTGTAGGAGATTGTGTAACGGGAAAAGAACGCATCGATTGTGTCTATCTTATATGTTCGCGGCCTGTCAGACGCAGTAAGGAGAGCCTTACGTCCGTTGGCCACACAAACTGTGTTTAAACCTCATCACACTCTGGCGAATGTGTTCCCGAAGCCAAAGAACCGCACCCCTACGGACGTCCAGAGCGGGGTGGTGTACAAAGTGCAGTGCGGCGATTGTGACGCTACGTACATTGGCGAGACAGGAAGGACGAGGACAACGGGACTGAAGGAACACAAAAGAGACGTAGGCCAGGCCACGCAAGCGACACGATCAACGACTGAACTTGTCGACCATTGCTGGACGACGGAGCACACTTTTGACCTGGACGATGTGGCGACGTTGGGTCGAGACCAGCGATGGGACCCAAGGAGATTACTTGATTCATGGTTCATTAGTCGTGACCCATCCGGGTGCAACACTAACCGCGGCTTTCTGCCGGACATTTACGGGGACATTTGTAATAAGTAGACTCCGCCTCACAGAGACCGTATGGTGCTGCTGGGGCCGTGGGCGAATCGCCCGGTCGGTTCGGGAGGAGGGGAGGGGGGGAGCGGAAGAATTTCAGCCCCCGCTCTCCGGGTTTCCCCGTTCTTCCTCTTGGGCGGGTCGGCAGACGCCGTCCTGACGCGGACGAGAGTGCGTGTCCCGACCGGTTTGGCAGAAGCCTAGGGGGTTCGGCATCTTCAGTATGTACTGAAGATGCCACCTGCATAGGTGGCGAAACGTCTGAACCTTGTTATTACCAATTTGTTATAATAAGCCAGAGTAAACTTTTTAATCGAATACACCTGGCTTTTGCAACATTTTTGCACATATGAGGGTGTTTTTGCGGCTACTCGAATGGGATCGGGGGGTTTTTGTGCCGCGTATTTTGCAATAGACCATCGCTCTGATTACAAACAAATCTGGCGTTTGCCCGCACCAGGCGTCGGCGCTGCGCGCGCAGAAACCAGGTTCGCATGAGACAAAGCTTTTGCGCATGCGCGGTGCTGAGAGCAGCGCCACCGTAAGTGGCGTCGTATGTCAGAGAGTCGAGTTCGTGTGTACAAGCTGCGAGGACAAGGCGAAAGCGAAGATCGTCTTTAAACGTCCCCACTGCTCTCCGTCTCTCCTTCTTACAAGTCGATAACGCGAATGCGCGCGGGCGCACAATTATTGCAGGACGCGTCCGTCACCAAATTGATATCGCTTTTACAATTTCATGAGTTTCTACCTCTCTTAAGTTCAGGCTTACAGGTACACATCCGTGTGCAACAAAAACCGCGGCCCTCTCCACGAAGCATACAGGGACATTCGTGATAAATAGCGTTGAGTCAAGGTTGAACCTTGCATTTGCTGTGTAAGTACTGATGATGCCTCCCGCATGGGAGGCGAAACGTCTAATGAAATTGTTTTTTCTGTTATGTCAAGTCGGTGTTCTTATTTTAATTATGACGTCTCCCGGCTTTTGGAGTATTTTTGCGTTTACCTTGCAGGGAAGTAAGACACACCGCTGGAGTAGTGCCAGTAAATAAGGTATACGATTGGAAGTAACGATACTTCAAACAGTCTTGGTGCCTAAATTTATTGTTGCCAGTCATTTTATGCGCTTTCTAACACCCCCCCCCCCAAAAAAAAATATATATATATAAATACACAAACGCAAAAAAAAACGTTTTTTTTTTTTTTTTGCGATTTTCAGAAAAGATTTACCAGCCCGTGACAGAATGGAAAAAAAGTATCGCCCCAGTTTTTTGACGCTGTGGCCAATGCTCACGAAGGAGTTTTTTTTTAATAAAAGCGATCGCCCATAGACCGAACTCACCAGGAGTTGCACGACGCTACACTGCCGCTGTGCATTCTCTGGTATCCGTAATTATCCCATTTTTCCGACCGCGTCAGTCCGCGTTGCATGCATGGCGTTTGGAAATTTTTCGGGTTATAACGAGACTTTTAATGGGCAGCTTACGCATGATTTTCAATGGGTGGATTCACCTGTTGCGTTCCTAAGTGTTACGATAGCAGCACCCGGCAAGAAGGCCTCCAATTGGATGTCTTCCCAAAGGAGAGCAGCCTCCGACAAGAGTGGCCAAGAAAGGTAAACAGAGACGGACAGAACGCCAGGAGAAATAGCGTTTTCGATTTGTTTCGCGATTTGCTTTATAATTTATATATACTGTGTTAAACGTTTGCTAAAGAGTAAAAGGTTACAAGGCACGAGAAATAGTAGGGTGCGCCGAAGTGTTCTTTGCGTTAAAATCTCCCTGAGCACTTGCTCCGTAGTGCCCGACCTAAATCAGGACCTGCGCGCTGCTTGGCCGGCGGCCTTTTTTAATTCACACTTCGCTCGATGTATTTCCCTGGTTATAACTGTTATTGCGATGACATATAAAAATTGTAACTGTGATGAAAAATATCACGACAATCACTAAAAAAAGCTGTGATTACGGATATGTATTGCTGGAAACGAAACCAACATTTTCGAATGTGGTTTATTTTATTATTAACAAAACGTTTACATACAGCATAATGCAACTTAGAAGTGCAAAACTTACCGCCAAAAAACAGCAATGATACACACCCTCCTTGTGGTGGTCTATTTTGCCACAACTTAATTTTGGCTGGTGTTATTGATCCATTCTGCACAAACACCAGTTGAGACCGCAGAAAAAAGAAAAAGCCACCGTTGGGCGACTTTTAGCTAGCGTTCGGAGCTTTCGAAAATAAAATGAATTTTAAGAAATATTGTACGCAAAAACTTATCTCGAACCAACATTTTTTTGTTCTATTTCGGATGGTTGCTGCTTTTTGACAGACGCTGGTGGTTACGGCGCAACAGGCATGGTCTTTCCGTAGATGGTTTCTTGATTGTGTGCTAGGCTTTTGTCTGCAGTTCATCTGCACCATGTCGCACGGGCTCAGTAGATTGAACTGACATTAAGAAAACTATCGTAGCCCGAGAGTGTCTAATTAGCGCTTCACATTATCGATTAAAGGTTACGCACAAGCCTGAAAACTACTAAGCTCCGTTTCCCACCGACACACTCGATGCCGTTCAGCTGTTCTACACCGAGCCAGTGGCCCCTCGAATGTATTTTATTTCTTTATCTGGTTTTGCGAATACTTTTTGGCATAAAAAGGATCTGAAAAACCCATTGAACTAGATGCTATTGAACTAGATGTTCGCGTGTTTCCAAGTTCATTGAGACGTATAAGCAGCCGGAGTGCTCGAGTAGTGACGGTGGCTCTTCCCGCTAACGCAGTGGGACCACCGCGTAAAAAACTCGGCCACGGCAGCAGACGTCAAAACGATTCTAAAATAATAAGACAGCAAAAACTACTTTTCTGAGCTTGCAGACAAGCTGAAGCATCACAAACAACACAATCTTATGAAATACACACAAATAGGCGCAGACTTCGGAGGGGCATCGGGGCTCGTGTCCCCCCCTTCACGGGCTCGGGCCATGATCCTTACACAGACGCTGTTTACGTGCCACGTAACGAGCTTCTAGTAGTGGCATGTAAATAAAATAACGCCCACGTTGCCTTTATTGACAAAATATATGGGAAATGGAATCCGAGCGTGCTTTCGTTAGCTTCAATCTCCAGTTCTGGCGAAAAGGTAACGGGCAGCAGCCCCCTCCCCTCCGAAGAACTTCTCATCCTGCCCCCCCCCCCCCCCCCCTCCTCCCGGGAAAATGGAAAGTCTACGCCTCTGCACAAGACAAAAGAATCCATTACGATTCTGGGCAGTCTCAGACGATGATGTACGCGCACCGCAGCCCTCTGCATTGGGAGGCCCGGAAGTGGTGACTACAACTAATTAACATTGCGGAGGCAGCACTTCCGGAATGCGCGCGCCTGAGCAGTTCGCTTGGCGAGATCGCTCTACTTGGCCCACTCTGCACAAGGCGACAAAATGGCGGCGCCCATAAGAAAACCAGGAAATGGGGCGCTGATAATGTAAACGCATGTTTCCTAGGGGCTGTATACTTATTTTCAGCTTAAGTCCAGACGCAGCCGCCGCTACAAGCAAATGGGAACAACGAAGCCGCGTGAAAAGCGAAAGTCACTGGGACTTTTCTATTTTTGATAGATCCAGTTATGATACAACACGTGCATCATCATGACGAACACCATGACGGGGCACTTCTAACGCTGTCTGATTAGTTCCTTAAGCTCATAGCGCCGGCTACGTCTGAACTTAAGATGAGACGAGGTACAGGATGCAGAAGAATCTTCTGAAGTATACACCAGAAACCAATCTATTGCTTGTTTCGACGCGACACATAAAGGGTGCCTGACCGACATGGACATTTTGTCTCCGATCACTCAAATCCCAGTCTGGTATTTATTTCCGGTAATGTTGAGGCTGGACCACACGTTATTAATCTTTTCTCCGTCCAGAAATCTACACTGACATCGACAACCGCGCGTCAAACCATCGAGCAAATATTTCGCGATACAGCCACATTCTATGGCGATACAATTTATCGTCGTTTCCTACTGCCGGCGACGCATCCATTTCATCATTGGCAATCCCAAACAGTTGCATGATATACGTGGTGGCCGCGGGGGCTGCAAGATTAAAAGCGGCGGGGGTGAAGGGGTTAATGACCACGTCCCTGGAGGCGCACACTACATTATGGAAGCCATCTTTGTCCCACTCGATATCACACAGTCTGGACCCCTGCCACCAAGAACCCTCTTACAAATCGAGGGTCCGACCTGCCGGATGCATCCCGTGGCAGTAAATAAAGCGAAAAAATGCAAGCGTCTCAAGGGACGTCTAAAAGCAATCCGACGGGCTCACTCATTCATTTCGTCCCCTTCCTTGCGTGCCGCTCTTCTCGTGTAAGCTGTTTCCGGTCTGCTCGGGTCGGCACCTGGACAACAAAAACGCGGTTGAGACATCGGAGGCGCGTCGGATAAGCTTAGATGAGTCCGTTGTTTGTTTGCCATTCATGCGTTAGAAAATAAGCCCTCCCTTGGTGACACGCCATGCGTTCTTCGCTGATCAGAAATGACGCACCGGGGGAAAAAAAAGAATGATGTTGTCTTCACTACTGACATGGTGCCTGTAACGCTCCTCCAAGTGATGTGCCTAGCACGTCCTAAAAAAGTGGTTTATCGAGTTCCACCTGATGGCACCGTAGATGTGTTATGTTGTCGTCGGACCGCAACCTTGGTGGTGTCACAACTGCGTTGGTGAATGTGACAGATGCTCGTTCTGTTGCAGGTCCGTCTACAGCTTGACAGTCTGCAGAAGGTTCAGCGGCCAGGACTTTGTGACGACCGCGATACTCGCGTTCGCTCGTGCTTTTTGACGGGTCTTCGAGGACCAACCGCCTGAATCGCGACATCTGACCACGTGGAACGCCGGCTATTGTAAAGTCATTCGTTGGCACTGGAGAGCCATTTTTAGTGTATCTTCCATACACTAAAAATGGTTCCCCAGTGGCCAACAATGTTCCCCACACTCTTAAAAAAAAGGTGTCCAAAAAGAGTCACTGCTTCCATGACTTTCTTTGACAGTTTACGACTATCTTAGAGAGTCAATTTCTTGTGTGACTCTGTTTTGACTCTTCCCCTTCTCAACAGGAGTCACAGGTCAGCAGCATTTGCCCTACCGAAAACAAAAAGTATGAATGCTGCTTCGCGGCGTCCAGCCGGCAACCCAAGCCCCGCCGTTTTTCCATGCACCTCTAGAAAGGGAGTCCGACACCCTTTAGTTCAAAGCTTTGTCGACATATTTTTTTCAATAATAATTGTGCAAAAAAAAAGATTAAAAAGGAAACAAAAAAAAAATTGTGCACAAAGTTTCGTCGACATTCACTTTTCTCAAGAATAATTGTAAAAAAAAACAGCAAAAAACGTATGTTTACTTTTTGCATCGAACCTGGGTTCGCTCCATAAGAACCGGGCATATTTCCACATAGCTACGCCTGCGATTACTCGTTTTGAGAATTCGTTTTATACGAGATTCAACAAGTTTCGCGTCGTGCATATTATTCGAAACCGAATCCTGCGTCTGCATTTTACATATTCTAGAACTGTCGTGACGTGCGTCTCTGGGAGTGAGTGGAGGTGCAGCAGCTTATTCAAGACTATACTCCGTTTCATACGTAGCATACAACGCAGTCAAAGCTAGCGCACCGGTTTGCATCGCCGACCGTGTCTACTTTCACCCCATAAAATAGTGCATCCCCTACGAAAATACTTATAAAAAAGTCGAAACATGTGCCTCCTTGGGGCTAGCAACTGATAGTGGTGTTATGATTTCGATGGAGCACAAATTTTTTTCGATAAAAAGGAAAAGATAATGTAAACTACTTTAAATTGTTTTCGTTTTCGTCCGTGCGGCAGCCGCTGCGGGTTTTCGGGTTGTGTGGCACTGGCTGGTTTTGAGAAGATGGCGTCTTACGCAACAAGCACAAGTACCTCTCCCGCTCGGATATTTTCGAAGATTCGTTGTCCGCAGACCTTGAAGAGTGCAAGCAGGTGATCGCCAACCTGTACGCGAGTACAAGAACGGGCTTCCCGGAGAAGTCGGTCGTGAAGTCCTGGAGACGGTCAGTAACAACACCGGAGTGTGCGCCCGTACTGTCGCGAAGTACAAGGCGCAGTGTCTATCTGGCAAGCTGGCGTCCCCGAAGCGAAGATCTCGCCATGTAGAAGTTTCGAGCACGGGGACTATCAAGCATGCCGAATTCACACGCAACGCCATTCGCCTGAAGGTGCATCGCAAGTACACCGAGAGGGGGATTCCTACCCTTGACAGCTATTTGAAAATAAACTGTTCAGGCCACAAATATTGTCGATTAACGTCCTATTATAAATTTTGGGGCAAGGCTGCTATCAGTGAGATTCCTCATACCACGCTGCACGAAAGAAAAATATAACTCGGTGCTGGAGGCAAATAACACTTGCAAAGCGGCAGAGCATATGGTAGAAATATGGCCTCTCGGCGACTTATAAATAAAAAGCAAGAAGAAAGGAGGAATTGAAATATGCAGTTCGGCAATGCGCACAATCTTGCACAAAAAATCCCCCCCCCCCCCCCAAAAAAAAAAAAAAAAAAAAAAAAGCTGCGCGTTTAGTGCGTTCGAACCACTGCCGCCGAGACGTCGGTATCGCCACAGCAGCCCTACCACTCGTCCACGAAACGCGCCCAGGAACACTTTTTTTTCTCCTGTATTTTCATGCACACCACTTCAGTACCTTTGACAGCTTTGCACGCTATGTATTGTGGGCTCTGCGGCCCATCATGGGCCAAAAGAACGTGTGCTCTGCGCCCGGCGCGCAACGTGCGCGCGAGCCACGTTGGAGGCGCGGGGCTCGGCGGTCGGCAGTCGGTTGGCTGCCGCCAGACAGTAAAGGTGTGTTCTATGATATCTGCCTCGTTGGTCCTTCTTGCGGGTGAGCAGTAGCACCGAGCCCTACATTATTTGGCGCTCCACGCGAGGCCTACTGCTCGCCCGCGGGTTGGACCGCAGGCTTTTAGCCCGTTTTAGGCGTGTTCGACCGGTTTTCTCGCTTTCGCCATCCCCGATAGGCCTACGTGGTCGTTCGACTAGGCTTCGGCCACCGGACGCCATCTTTGCCATCGGGGCTTGGCCGTTGTGAATAGTCTGCATATTGTAGTATATTGCGTGTTTTTCCGTTCTTTTGTGTTTTGTTTTGTTCTGTTTTTTCTGTTTGCCTGTTTTTCTGCGGTTGCTACTGCGATGCAGACCCGCCATAGAGCCGCAGCAGACCAAGGCGAGACCGGAGAAGGGCCTGACCCGACGTCCATGGACCTGATGGCTCGGGTGGCCAACCTGTGCGACACCGTCGCGCAACGCCTGGTCCTGGCTGACCACGGACACCAAGGGAAAGGGCCACGACCCCAAGTGCCGGTTCCGTTGTACACGGGCTACGACGACCGGAAGTCCGTGGCCGACTTCCTGGCCGAGCTGGCGGCCTATAAGCTCGCCACGGGAGCCTCGGACGAGTACGTCCTTGCGCGGGTGCTGCCCGTGGCGTTCCAGGCTAGCGCCGCCCGCTGGTGGCGCATCGTGGCCCCCTTCCTCACCTGGGAAGACTTTCGGCGGAAGTTTCAAGATGAGTTTCTTCCACCTGGGTACCAGTCTCGAGTCCAGCGAGAACTGGAGCGCCGGACCCAGCACCCGGACGAGACCCTCGTCGAATATGTACGGGTGATGCAGGAGCTCTATGAAAGAGCCTGCCCAACGACGTCGGAGTCGGACAGGGTTGCTCGGGTGATGCAGCAGAGCCACCCAAGATTCCGGCCCTACCTGCATGGCCGCACGTATTCCACCCTGGAGCAACTGGCCCGGGACGCTCACGGCATACAAGAGACGCTCCTGGCCGAGCTGCAGTATCGGCCTCCGCCACCGCCTGAAGAAGCTCTTGAGCCGTCCTGTGCCTGGCGAGCTCCCGGGCCCAGAAGAGGTCCGACTCAGCGCCAAACTCTGGATGGCGCGGTCTGTCCCCCCCGTGCGCTGGACTCCTACGCCTTCGGGCAATGGGAGCGCGGGAGACCACTCGATGGTTCGGACCCCCGGCTACGTGCCCGGCCGGCTGGATCGAGACTATGGCAGGGTGAAAGCCGTTTAAGGTCCTTCCCCCGCAATGCCAACCGGGGCGCCGATCGCTGGTCCAACGAGGGACACCAAGAAGGGCCGCAACGACAAGCGCAGGCAAGCCAGACGCACGGCCCTGACCGGCGCAACTCGGTGCGGTGCTTCGGCTGCGGTCGCCATGGCCACTTCCGGCGTGACTGCCCCGACCTACTGCGCAACAGCAATGCAGCCTCGGGAAACGAGTACGGCCGGTGGCGTTGACCCCTGAACGCCTGCCGGCCGCGATGACCATGGACAACTCGGCAAAACTTCCATCGGTATGTCGAATTCAGCCTGACCTTGAGCTAATTGAGCCTCGTATGACAGTTACAGTGCTCGGAATAGCTGTGGCAGCGCTGATTGATACCGGTGCGAGTCTGTCGCTTATTGGTGACTACCTGATTGAACGGTGCAAAGAGCAGAAAGCCAACCTGCGCGAGACTAACGTGCGCCTACAGCTAGCGTCAGGACCAGAAATGCTCGCGAGTCAAGCCGTGAGGTTACAGATCGGGTTTAACGAGAAAAAACGCCGTCAGCGTTTCGTTTGCTTACCTGGTCTCACGGTACCGATTATTTTGGGGCGAGATTTCATTTTCGGGGAGAACCTGGTTCTGGACTTTCCGAACAAAGGCTACCGGTTGGGTAGTGACGCGCAACTGATTCCATTTACCAGACGAGAGGATTTTATCGTCAGTGTCGATAACGTTGGCGTTAGAACGCCTGCTTTGCGACTCCCATGTGCGGTAAGCGATTCTTTGCAGAAGTGTCCTGCTACGGACCAGCAAAAGCGGCGTCTCCAAAGACTCCTTGAGGAGTTTTCAACGATGTTCAAGGAGAACCCCGGCAGAACCGGTGTCTTAAAGCACTCAATTGACACCGGGAATACACGGCCTCTACGCTGCAACCCTCGACCAATCAGCGTACACAAGCGAGCCCTGCTGGACAAGGCGCTCCAAGAGATGATCGACACGGGTGCAGTACGTGAGTCACAGAGCCCTTGGGCCTTCCCGATCGTCCTTGCCCCCAAGAAGGATGGAACGGCTCGGCTTTGCGTCGACTACCGGCGCCTGAATGCGGTAACCGTTCGTGACGCCTACCCGTACCCCTCGATTGAGTCGATCATGTACAACTTGGGAAACGCGAGTTTTTTCACGACTCTTGACTGCAGTCGCGGTTTCCTCCAGATAGAGGTCGAGCCCGCTGACATTGAGAAAACAGCATTCACATGCTACAGAGGGTTGTACGAGTTTGTGCGCATGCCTTTCGGCTTGAGCAACTCTCCTGCCACATTCCAGCGTCTTATGGACATTGTGCTTGGAGACGCACGGCACAACTACGCCATGGCATATATGGATGACGTAGTAGTCTTTTCACGCACGTTTGAAGAACATCTTGTGCACCTTCGGACTATACTTGAGCGCATGCAGAATGCTGGTTTGACAGTTCACCCGGGAAAAATGCAACTGGCAACATCTAAGATTAACCTACTCGGTTTTGTAATCGACGATGGATCGCTTCGCCCTAATGAGGACAAGCTGAGGGCCATAACTGAGTTTCCTCCCCCACATGATGCAAAGAGTTTGCAGAGATTTCTTGGCATGGTTGGATTTTACCGCCAGTTTATTCCCCACTGTGCAGATATAACGCGGCCTCTGAACGAACTGCTGCGCAAAGGCGTCAAGTGGCGTTGGACGGAGGCACAGCAAAATGCTTTCCTTCAACTGTCCAGAGCTATTGCTGAGACAGCATCTTTGAAGCTCCCAGACCTCAACCGTCCGTTTGTGCTGCAAACCGATGCGAGCGGCTACGGTTTAGGTGCTGTGCTGCTTCAAGACTTTGATGGTGTCTTACGACCCGTAGCGTTTGCTAGCCATACGTTGACAGCAGCTCAGCGGAATTACAACGTTTGCGAGCTTGAGTGCCTAGCCATCATATTCGCCCTGCAGAAATTCAACATGTATCTTGATGGCGAGCGCTTTGTGATCCAGTCGGATAATGCCGCCTTGTCTTGGCTTCAGCGGCTGGAAAATCCGGCAGGACGATTAGCACGCTGGGCACTAACGCTTCAAAAATATGACTACACTATTGTGCACAAACCAGGCTCACAAAACAAAGTTACAGACGCTTTGTCGCGCGCTCCGCTCGGCGAAGAACGCGTGCTCGAGGATGCCAATGTTGTGGCTGCGATAGATGCTGGCTCGCGCTGGGGTACTTTGATTAGCCGAGATGAGCTTCGTGCTGCACAGCAGAACGATGGACTTTGTCGCAGGGTCTCTGAGTGGTTATCTTCACGTGACCGACGTGGCAACAGAGACGCTGACATGGGTTTTGACTCGTACTTGCTGGCCGAAGACGGTCTGCTTCTCCGGTACATACCTCAGATCGACGACGAGGAGGGTGGCTCCACAGACACTCCATTTCGAGCCGTGATACCTCGCCGACTTCGCACGTCCTTCATTAGATACTACCATGACTCTGCTTTGGCTGGTCACAGTAGTGGCTGCAAGACTTTTGAAAAGTTAAGCCGTACTGCAACCTGGCCAGGAATTCGTCAGGACGTGCTCAGGTACGCTCGTTCATGCCCGGTTTGTCAGAAAGCCAAACCGCGCGGTGGTCAGCCCCCTGGTCTCATGCAGCCAGTCGTGAGTCGATCCCCATGGGAATGCGTTGCTGTCGACGTCATGGGCCCTTTCCCACGCAGTCCGCGTGGCAACCAGTACTTGTTGGTTGTCACGGATCACTTTAGCAAGTGGGTGGAGCTATTTGCATTACGGTCGCTGACAGGCCACAAATTTATCTACCCTTTTGTTTCTCGCAATCTCCTGCCTACCAACTCAACCAGCAAAGTAATGCCCCCCCCCCCCCCAAAAACTCATCCAACCCACAATAGATATTTTTGGATACAAGATGCCATGAATGTGCTGTGCATGTGAACCAAGCTGAAGGCAAGTTTGCGGTCTCAGGGAATAAAGAGTTACAAAACTGACAGACATGGCAGTAGCATACTTTTCACTTTTGCACATGTACAAGAACCGCTAATTTCTATTAGAAAAGCGGAAAAGCCCAAGGCTATCAGGTTACTCACCGACAGCAACTACCAGGAAGAGAAAGGGGGGGGGGGGGGGTCATGATTGTGAGGGCAGCTGGTCTGTACTGCTTGTGCTTTCCTGAAAGTTGCAAGTACGACTTTTAAAGAAAAATTACCCAAACTATTGCAACAAAATA
Source organism: Ixodes scapularis (assembly GCF_016920785.2). NCBI lineage: Eukaryota > Metazoa > Arthropoda > Arachnida > Ixodida > Ixodidae > Ixodes > Ixodes scapularis. Next base: position 76,583,347 of record NW_024609837.1, read on the forward strand.
TTCTTTCATTTCATTTCTCATATCAAAAAGGTTGGCATGAGGAACTTTGCCCAACTGACACGACGCAGAATCTGGTACTCATCTGCGTCGAAAAGCTTCTGTAAAGACGCGTCTACCACGCCGCAATCACTTTGAATCTCCAATCAATCTTTCACCCAGCAAGACCTTTCTTGTGGCTGTGGTGTATTGAAGGCGCAAGTGCAAAGTGAGTGGAGGCATCTCCAAATGCCACTTAGCAGGCCCAGGACTTCACCGCCTCCACGACAAAATCTCCTCGAGCAGGACCATGCTTGTGTCTCTGCCATGGTTTGGTTTAGTAAGGCTAGTGGCACTTCGCACTAAGCCTATCATGGTGTTATGTCTCACTACGCACGTAACAGTGGCGCACAGTTCTTGTTCAAAGCAGCAAATGTCGATTTCGATCTTGGACAACAGTGCCACAGTGTGGTCGCAAGCATGTTCGGCTCGTCCTGGCTGTCATTTGCGTGTCTGCTCCTTCGTGTGGATGCGCTTGGGAGACGGACGAACCGCGGACATGATCAATCCGTCCGTGGATCAGTTCGTCGTGTGAATCAGCCATCAATGAAGAGTGCTGTTCATTTTGTACTTGATATAAATAGCCCTTTTGCAAAATCCCCCAAGCACGAAGATTTGTGCGAGAGACTGTCCCTCGCCTAGCCGCTCTGCCTTGAGATTGCATTGCCTTGTGGCTTGCCTCCTCTTAATCCTCTGTTTTTCGATTCCATTACCTGTCCTTATCTCTTCCAATGTATATTTTATTGCTTCTAAGCATAGGCATAGACTTCGGGGGGCATCGAGGCTCGTGCCCCCCTGGTGAGATCCGCGGGGGGGAGAGGGGGGCCAGGCAGGGCCCCATCCTCGGGCCCTGCCCTGCCCCCCTAAGATACAGCGGTGTGCTGTATCTTAGTTCAGTAAGCGGCACTCGAAGGCATACGCTACAGTGCGAGTAAATTGAGCGAGCGTGGGTGGCCAAATCACAGCACGCTCGGCTCTCGCATCACGATAGTTGATTGAGAGCTGTGCCTATCCCTAAGACATGTGCGCGGGTGTTCATAAACGGCTCCTCTCGACTGTACGCGGGTCTAATTGAGCCAACAAAAACAGCTAACAGCGCGATAGGAATCTGTAGCAATGGTAGTACTCATACCGGGAAACGACGCGCGAAGCGGCATGTTGTCCGTCGGCACTCCTATCGAAAAAGGCAAAATAAAGACACAAATACTATATATATATACAAGAAATATTGTGCACAGAAGAGAATAGAAAGCCTTAGAAGCGATAAAAAAAACACTGAAATAGATAAAAATATGTGATGGAATCGAAAAACAGGATTAAGAGAAGGCAAGCGACAATGCAATGCGATCTCAAGGCAGAGCGGCCTGGCGAGGACAATCTCTCCCACAATTCCTCGCGGGCGGGCCGGGGCGCTCGGGAAAATAGCGAATCGTCTATTAACTGAGCAGCACCTTTCTGTAGGATGGCTAACCCAACCTAAAACCCCTGGATATGTTTGTGTTAGTTTCTTAAGTGGTGTCAAAGTGCCAGTGCACGAGACCCGTGCAGCACTTGGACGCAAAGCTCAGTGTAGCCCTGAAATGAAAGGCATTTGGAAGTGAGTTGCATGTGTCTCTCGCGTTCATACAATTCAAGCTGAACCGTATGTACGCGATTTAGCAAGCGACGGCAATGAGCGACGGAGAGCTCTCATTGCTCGGTTTTTGGATTTCTAGAATGCTTTGCTCATCGCCTCGGTCGCTTGCTCCCGTCGCTTTCATGTGGTCTGCCTCGTCGTGCAGCTGATCGAGCGATAGCAAAACGGGTCGCCATCACTTTTCTTGTTGCTCGCTAAATTGCTTACATGCATTTTATACTTTATAGTTGTTGGCACTTGCCAAAATGTGAAGCATGCATTTTATTCAGGGCTTTGCCGTTGCTGACTCTCAGACTGCTGGGATAACTTTGGGTTCCAGTGAAATACGACCACGTGATTTCTCCCTTTGCTTATCAGCTGAGGAGGAAGTAGTTTAAACACTTTTTTTTCTGTGTATTTTGACACTAGTCAATGCGCGTTTTTTTTTTCTCTCCTAACCTTTACAGTGAAGTACTGCCAGAGGGTTAGTAAATAAGTGCACCATACACAGAAGTTTTTTTTTATAAGAAGTCAGTGCCCCAGTCGAGAGAGAACTCGTTTATACACTTCGCAAGCAACATCATCAATACAGACCTTACTTCTAAAGGCGCACGTCACGCAATGTTTCGAGTAGTTTCCGAGGACGAAAATCGAACTTGAATCTAACCTCGCACAGTGGAAGCGAATACAAGCGCCATCACACTAACGGATACCTTTAGCAGTCATGGGTTCCGCAAAACACATCGCCTAGCTATCTGGTGCCAAGCCGCCACCCGATTTGCAGAAATCAAGCTCCCTGATACACTCACCAAGTTTCTCGCTTGGCCCCCCTTGCCTCCGGTGGGACCTTTGCCTTTGGTTGCGTTCCCGCAATCTGTGTGCCCGTGCAGTGACAGGTCGGTTCCGTGGCTTCCTTGGCAAAAGCTCGAGGGTCATCCAATGCGGAAAGCACCTGTGCGACAAGGAACCGCACACGTTCGCTTTCACGCCGACTGCACACAAAAGGATCACGTTATGAACGCTCCGAACAGAAATGACTCAAAAAGTAAAACGAGTGAGCGAGCACTCACCAATTAGATTCATATCCACAGCTGGTTTTATGGGCACGCCGGCACCTAGGACACTTCCTTTTTCCAAGAACGTTCTGCGATGTTTCTTCCTAAAGTCTGAAAGCGCCCGAAAGTTGCGAAAGTTTTGAAACTCGCTCAACTCGCTTCGTTTTTTAAAGTTTTTGCGTTTTGTTACGATGGCGATGGCGATGCGGCGATGTTCGTTGGTTCCGAGTTCCGACCAAGTTTATTTGACGCAACGTGAATTTGCTTGTTTTATTCGACTTAAATTAAAACTTCAAGATATAAAAAATTGTTTTAAAATTTATAAAATTATTTGTAATAAAGCATGTCGAAGCGCAATGTGTTCTAAACTGGAGCTTGGCTTCGTCAGCTTCGTTTCAATTTGACATGGCGGCGACCACTATTGTGCCGTGTATCGTGCTCGACCTATTTGCTGTGCATTGGTTGTCCTGTTATCCACCACTTGCGATCCTCATCAACCCCAAGCATGATGTCTAAGTATTGTGTACTCGCCGGAAAGAACATCCAGTCTTCTTGGAAGCGTTGCTCGAATGTCGTCGGCACCCACGAACCGACTCGGCAAGCCTCACGTCGTTGCTTGGTTCCTCCGCGTTCCCGGCGATGGATCCCCCAGCCCTGGCCTCAGCCCTACAGGACGTAGCCGGTGAAAAACAGTCTACGACAACGCGGTGTCTTTGGAATGCGTTTGCTACGATCAGTGGCTCTTAAAACCTCAGTAGCCCCCCTTCAATAGTGAACTCTGCGATGTGAACGCCCTTACCTTCAGTGTCCGGAGACTGCTGCAAACCTCCGACGAGAGCGGACGTCTTCTCCGGGCTACGCAAACCCCAGAGAACTGTACGCGACTGTACGTGATCCTGGTATAAACATCGCCGCGCTCCGTCGGCCCGCCGCAGCACGTCCGCCGAGTGATCGGTTCGCTCGAGTCTCGTTCTGCTAGCGGCACGCCCGTTTCTGCTTCGAATATGGCTACAGCCGACATCGCCGCTTCGCAGCTCACCAATATTTTTGCGTCCATCCTGAGCCAGGACATGAAAATCTCTCTAGAGCGAGACGACCAAGGTGGGAAATGGATCACCCCTGGAAAGCCCCGCAAATCTCGTCTTCCGGCCGACTTTGACCCCGAACTTCACGTAGTTATAGTGCATCTCTAAGTCCGTCCTGCTGGCGCAGCTGCGCTGCCTCTTGACAGTTTGCCGGCGTTCTTGCAAGCCGCACAGCTCCCTGCTCATATATGTACCGACGTGTCGCTCCACCTCCGGCAAAATAACCGTCCTCCTCACCCATCACGAAGTGATCGTCAACTGGCTATTTCGCATCACCAATATCACCTTACAAAACACTTCCCCTCCCGTCCACTCCTGCCTACCCCCGACGAGATCATCAGTGATCTGGAGTCTTATCAAGGTGACATCCTTCAAGCAAGGCGAGTAGGCACAACAGGTTCAGCCATCATCACCTTCATCGGAACCCATGTCCCTTACACAGTGTACTACCGCCGCCTTGAATGTCGCTGCCGTCCCCACAAACCTCAAGCCCATCATTGCAACAGCTGTGTCGAGTACGGACACCGCACTCTGGCCTGCCCGGGCAACCAGCGACGCTGCCCCCCGTGTTCCACCACCCTGGCCCGCCCAGACGAACCCCATCCCTGTACTCCCTGGTTTGCGTTGCTTCAACTCGCAGTGTGGTTCTCAAACAGGGCACTTGGTCCCGAATAAGCTGCTGCACCTTCACTCACTCCATGAGACGCATCCCTGAACAGTTCTAGCGGCATGTAAAGCGTGGATGCAGGATTCGGTTTATGGCAGTCACCTTGACAATTGCTACTGTGGAGCACACTGCTTACAGAAAGGATCGTGCTAAGAACTGTAGGGGTGTGCTGGTCGTGGTACCTTTTCTACTACCCTTTTGGCGACGCCACGACCTGGAGCCGAAACCTCTCACAAGCATGGCAAGGGGCTGCTATACTGTGCATGCTACCTGGCTATCGTGAAAGCTGAGTCCTATGACCTGCCCAGCGAGTTACTGGTGCTCATTAACACGATTTAATTAAATGCGTGCATACTAGACGTCTTCAAGTTGAGTCGCTCGGAGTGCAGTGTATACCATGGAACCATTTCCAGTGGACCCAAATGCTCGACAGTTCGACGGTACAGTGGGCTCAGTCCACTTGTTCTCAACATGTTTATTAATCGTGATCCCTGCAATCAACTCCACTGCGGTTACGGACGACCTGATACTGGTGCCGGTTATCAGGTGGCCCCAGAAACCACCAGGGTTTGTAGAACAACATCGACAAGGTCTACTGTGAACAGCCAGCTATGCTTTTTCGCACAGCCTGACGACAGTTTTGTTCAAAACGTGCGGAACACTGGGTTTTGTACTTAGCGTGCCCAGTAGACCCGGCCATAACAGACTTAGGTGCCTTTCACCAGTAACGTACCAACTTGGTTTTGAGTGGGGGGGGGGCGAACTAAACCCCTTTCCCCTCCCCTCCTCCCCCCCCGGGACCGAGGAGCGGTGCCCTTGGTATCCCTTGGGCGCTGCCCGCCAGTGTTTGCCCTGCCCAGTGGTGGCTGTTTGAGGGGGGGGGGGGCAAAACACATGACTTGCCCCCCCCCCCCCCCCCTCTAAGAACTGGGGGACAAGCGCCCCCCTTGACCCCCCGGTTGGTACGCCCATGCCTTTCACAGCCCTGGTCCTGCCACACCTAAAGTATTGCAGCTCCATATGAGACTCCTGTGAGGTTGGTCTTGTAAGATCAGTTGAAAGTTTTCATCGAAGGGTACCTATACACTATTCTTCGGCAGCCAAGCTCACTCCGGATCACTCACTGCTTTGACATTGGCTAGAATTCTGGCCCTTCAATGGACGACCAGAGTTGATCTCAAGTGTGGTCCTCCAGCGGGTTGTCTTATTATGCCTCCTAAACAGCGTTGTGGAACTGCAAGTTCATGAGACAGCACTGAAGGGAGTTGTTTGCAAGAATTGGGCTGGTGCCTTTCAACCGTTTCGTACTGTAGAGCAACAGCCTTCCTTCTTGGTGTGGTCTTCACTGTTCTGGCAATCCCTTTATTTGCACTCACGCAGAACCCCCCTAACAATCATCACGAGCTCGAAAACATCTGTAGACAGGAAACTTGCTACCTTCACTCCCACTGAGGTAGAGCAGTGCCTATGTGCTTTAACGTGAATTGCAGACTTTTACTTGATTTCTATTTTGTGTTTCCCCCCACTTTTATTTGTTCCTTTTGCAGGGTACTGCGGGTTTCTCGGTATAGTCTTTGGCCTCTTTACTATAACGAATTGCTCTTAGCAGGATTAGACGATAAAAGAGCTTCTAACGCTTTTATCCTCTACTATGGTACTCTTTGGCACACAACTGTACTATTTTATTCAACCTAACGAAAAACGGGTTTTATGTCCGTTAAGTAAGAAACGGACACACTGTCCGTCAGAATTACGACAAAGTGTTTGTAAAATTACGGAAATTTTTTACAGTGTATTCAAGAGAGTATCATTATTACTTTCTGAAGTGCTAAAATTGTTTAGGACCGTTACTACGCCCACTTTTTAATATCGCCTTTTGCTTCTAAATTTTTCTACTAAAAATCGTCGAACCAATTTCCCAACGTGAAGAAGGTTTACCACAATCAATGAATTAAGAAGATTAGTGCACACTTAAAAACGTACAGTGATGGTGTACACTGAGGCATCACGAAGGATATGTCTAAGTTGGTCGCAGGTTAGTGACAGCTTCGCGACAAAGTTGCAGAACATCGTGTCGGTCACTAATGGGCACGTTAGCTATACGTTCTTGCAACGTTCAAAAAGTGCATACCAACGGTGCCATCAATTGTAATTCTGCTGTATGTTTAGACAACGAAACGTTAGTCAGCCCCGAGGGCGTCTGGTGTCTTCGTTTGAGATGAAAGCCAGTGCAGTATATCGCTGCTAGTCTGACGTCTTTAACGTGAATCATGCGATTTTGATACATGACTGTAATCTGGTATGATGTTCATTCAGATTGAAACGGCCAGGGACGGGGGATGGAATTTACGATCAGTGGCTTTTTCAGCGCGAGCTTTTCTACACTTGCTACCGATCCCCGAGCCACGAGTCATCGCGATCGTATTCGAGCTCGAGAGAAAAACAATAAGGAAATCTCCGGATTGAGGCATTTAGTGCTAGTGTCGCCATCTCGTTTAATAAAATTAACATGGCAAGCTTAATTACATAAATACGGAGATTACAACAATATTTAGTTTACTCGTCATTGTCTTAAAATTAAGATTAGAGGCACCACAAGTACGTACGGCCTTGCGTTTTGACACGTTAGTCTTCTAAATAATTTTATTTTCAAAAATGCTAAAACACCACGCTGAAAATGGCCGACACAGTGATATTTCTGTATTTAATTAAAAATCTCCAGGCGCTTTCAAAAAAAAAACATTCAAGGGCAGTACCACCTTCATTACGTCTTTATAATTAAACTGAAAAAATTAATACCCTCGTGTATTTCTCAAACTCCGGTTTGTATGGCGAAATTCCCCCATTGAGCGACAAGAAGGTCACCTTGCCAAAACATGTTCCCTGTCGCTGAGTTGTAGAACATGTACCATCATTCTTCAGCACAGGACATGATGTGGCATTAAGGTTTGCATTGCCTGTGTCCCGCGCACCACTAGAATGGTACAAGTGCTGTTTGCTGCTAGCTACAGGAAGTGTGCCATGATGTCCAAAAACAATACACGTTCCGCTAGAAACTATTCGAGTACATGTTCGTTTTTTTTCAAATCAGACTGCACACTCACCGTTTTGTGCGAGTTGTCTCCCCGACAATGTTGTGATGTTTTATATCCAAAAAGATTTATGCATTGCAAATGCTCAGTTTGCACTCAAACTTAGCGCAAGCAGTTTGGATTGAAAAAGTTTCAGAGCTTGTTTATTTTATTCAAACGTTATAAGTGGCTCCAAAATGTTTGTATATGGAAATGAATCTTATGATCTCAGAGGAACGGGATTTACTTTCCAACTGAGAATTTCCGAAAATCACTTATAAAGTTAACATAGAATGGAAAATTCTGTAACATTGGCATCCGGGTACGAACTGCTTGCGCTCATTTGAGCGTTGATTAAGCGTTCTTTTATGCATAAATATTTTAAAAAAAAAAAAAAAAAACAACACTGCCAATGTTGATAGGGGACACGTGTTATTATTGAACAAGTTTTGTAATTCAGTCCTCCAAGATTGGCCATTTCGCGAAGGTATTTCTATGCGTCTGTTGTGTCACATATACGCACATGTACATGTAGCTGGTGAACCCGAAGTTCCCATGGTGTGGACGCCGTCTATTTTGTGCAAGCAACTTCAGTGGTTGCCTGAAATATGAGCATGTACCTAGGGAATATATATACTTATAAATTTAAAAATAGAAAAAGATTTAAAGAAAGGCGAAATATACATTTTTGTGTCTTGATGGTTTTGAACCATTGCAGTGAACACGCGCCGAAAGAAAGACGGGCCTTTATTACCTTAAACGTGTTAAGATTTATTTACACAACGAAAAATACATGCTGTCTATATAGTATGATATGTGATAAGCTTACATTTTTCCTTGGAAAATAAATTGTGAAAAAGCTGTCATAATGACTGAACAAAGACTTTTAGCTCTATGCTAAAATATCGGTATTAGAATAAGTTGTGTTAATAAAACATTAAAGAAATAAATAAAAAAGAAAACATCATAGTCTGTCGCAAGTTAAGAAGCTCGGCCCAAAGCGCTTTCGCCAATCTCCCTGGTCACCATTATAAATGGTATCCTTCTTTCTACTCGCCTCCGCTCCAGCCTAAGCTCTGCACAAGTGAAAAGAGAGTTTGACTTTGTGGAAGGAGTATGCCCTGAGCTTCTTATGTTGCGACAAGGGATAGTGCTAAATTCTCCCGCCATTTTTTCTTGAACTTTGAAAGTTCTTGAAGGGCTCCTTGAGCGTTCGGGTGCACCAGGGTTACCTTCCACGAAGACCGCCGGGACACCTCTTCTGGGGTTATGCCCACGAGTTTATGCAAGAAATATCGACAACTGTGAGATGGGTATAGTTACAGGAAAACTTATAAACTGTTTTAAATTCTTCTTTAGTTAGTGCTGGTACCTGGACAACCTTATAATTTTATATATATATATCATATTTTTTGTTAAATACATTTTTATTTTGTGCAAATAAATTCCTCTGGATTACTTTGTTACATCTTCTGCCAATCTGGTGAATCCCGCAATGTCGAGAATCACCATCTCCTGAACAAGGTCAGGCTCAATGAGTATCGGCATAGCCTATCCCCTCTGGTAACACACCTCAAAACTCAAACACCGCCTTAAGTTAGACAGTTCGTGTGCATACCATAAGTTGTGGTAGTTCAAACCTTTACTACAGTTATGTTTTGGCAGGAGCTGTAACCAAGCTCACGAATCAGCGTCATCTTGTTTTAGGTGTACTTTTTGTCATTAACTTGTTTCTTTGTAGTGATGTGATCAATATTTTATTGTTAAGGTTTTATTGATGTTGTTGAATTGAACTGTTTTGAAGCACCCTTTGTAGTAACCAAAAGTTCGTTTTGAAAAAGTAAAGAAAACATTTGTAGCAGAAGCTTATATTCTATATTAATTTGTTGCACTGAATAAATAGGATAAGACTAGCTATTGTCCTATTGAATTAAAATACATTTCTCGCTTTTCCACTCTTCTGAAAGCACTCATTGGCTTTCACTGCATGGCAGAAGGTTTCATCGTCCTAAATTGTCAGCTATCTCTCAAGCCACATTTAAAAGCACTAAAGACAGCAACAAGAAGGTTATGACAAACACAATTTTAATTGCGAAGTTTTTTCTTTTTCTTTTTTATTGTATGTTAGAGTGCGTGAAAGAGCGTCTCCACCCTATTGAAAAAATGTCTGCGAGCTCATTACTCGATACCTGTTCTTAAGATTGACTAAGTACGTTATCCATTCTTTTCCTGAAAAAAGTGATCAACTGGTTACTCGCTACCGAAAAGTTCCCAGGTAGAAGTAACTCGTTACTAGCAGCGCTTTACGTACATGGCTGCACCCATGTAGAGGCTTGGCTGCTCTGATGCGGAACTCGAGATCACGAGGAAAATAAAAGAAAGAACAAAAAATGAAAGACGTTCGCAACACCCTGTAACGCCGAATTAGAGCGCAGCTCTTGAGGAGGAAGAGGGAAGGGTACTGAGGGGAGGGTATACCCATCCTCCCTCCTCCTCACCTCCTCATCCTCCATGCAGATTTTCATTTCTACAGTACAGTTTTTTTTTGTGAACGAAAACAGCACATTGAATGCGGTGCCGAAAGATGAAACAAGTTCGGCTCGTCTTTTCTACGTAGACTGTTACAGTTCCTGTTTGTGAATCAAAACAGTACATTGAATGCAGAAATGTACGTAACGCGGTACTAGTAACGAGTTGCTTCTACCTAGTTACTTTTTTCGGTAACGAGTCACGTATTTAGTTACTTTTTAAAAGGAACAATTAAAGATCGAAATTACTTTTAAGGACAATAACGAGTAACTGCATGTTGGTACATTTGAGGGGTAACCTGTACAACACCTTTGAAACAGCCTCATTTTAATTCTAACAGGAGTACACGTGTATTAAAAGAGCAGAAGGGCAACCCAAAAACAACTGAACAGCATGACAGTATAGCGACGTTTATTGCTGAACACGTGAGACGAAAAAGAGATGGTGATGTGCTTCACTCAGGGAACACAACACTGTCCTTTAGTTGAACCTTCTAGAATCGCGTACAGACCGAACCTAAACCCCGAGGTTTCCAACGTGGGAAGGCACAGTATCCACTGTCAACTTCGAGCTTTGGAAGCAGAGAGAATGAAAAAGAGAGGGGAATATTCCAGTTTCACCAGCTCCTCGTGAAGCACGTACAGCACTGCCGTTCCTTCAAATGCGCCACTCGAACGAAACTTCAGCGTCGCCGAAGAGGTATTGTCAATGAAGCGGGGGAAACATGATTGACGAAAACTTGGAAAGGCAGCTCTGCCTAAATGCAACGGCTACTAAAAAGAAAATAAAACCATGAAAAGAAAGCAGTCGTGTATTCGGTCGTCAAAGCAACGAGAAAAGTAACTCGTTACATTTGAAGTGAAGTAACGCCTTCCTTTCGAGAATCCGTAATGAGTAACTTATTTGGTTACTTTTGAAGCAAGTAATTAGTCACGGTATTTAGTTACTTTTTGGGTGTAGAGTGTACATGTATAATTGGATGTAATGTCAAATAGACGGGATATGTTCTATTCGTCTTTTCCCTGTAAGTTTTTCTTCTCTAAACAATGTACGTTATCATTTTGCGATCCTAATTCAATAGTGGACATTACTAAAAAGCGGTTTTCAAACCCGCAAAAAAAATTTTGTTCTCAAAATTTGAAGCGATCGTAAAAGGGCCTGTTACTTTTTCAAGTAACGGAGGATTGATTTTCTCCTCAACTAATTTGAAATGAGTACTTGTTAAGCAAGAGTTATTGTAATAGTCATCGATTACTTTTTTCGAGTAACGTGTACAAGACTGCGGTAACCCCGCGTAACCGGCTGTAGATACCAACAAAAAAAAGGGAGGGAGAAGTGACACGGGTAAATAAAAGCAGAAATCGAAATAAGCCCAGAAGCGTCCGCAACCTAAAAAGTGAAATGGAAAAAAGTTTTCCTACGTGGTTTTGCAAGACAAAGTTCAGTCGAAAGGTGGGACGCTGCACCGAAGGGTCCGAGTGTACCTCCCTTATTCATTTATTTTATATTTCTTTACTGAGTTTTTACCGTTGATACTGCATTGTTGTCGCTGTGTTTGTTTCAATGCCCCGATACGGCCGACATCAACATATTCTCCTGAGACAGGCGCCTCAAGGCAAGCTCGCTCAGAGATCGCTCCTCCGCTGAGCACACACGGAGCGGGCTCTCGACACCGGAAGTTCCCCATTTTGGTTTTTCTGTTCAATCGCCTCGAGGATATTGCGTGAAGGGGGTCGGATAAGATCCGTCGAATGCTCCGGAAGCACTGCAACTTTGGCAAACTGGATGCGCTTTGAAGAGTTTCAAAAGTAGCTTGGCGCGATTGCAAGCACTTTATATTATTGTGTCCCTCCGGGCGTAAACAATTTTTGTCGTCCTTTGTAGGATTATGTTTGTCTGAAGGGGTTATTCTGTAATACTCATATTTGTGTTTTATTTATAGCCATTATATTTTTTGAAGTCTAAACACGTTTTAAACGGGCGCCAGATTACAGCTGCCATTGCTGACCTGCTCTTGTCTTGCCGAGATACCGAGCCACTGAAGCGGGCATTGACGAGGCTCCTCGAAGGCCAATGCTGGGGAGAAGGACACGAATCCAAAATGGCAACAACCTGGTCTGCTATGGTAATGACAAAGTGAAGAAAACGGGATAAAAGGAAAATAAAACTGAAGGTCGGTTAGGGCGGCGCCCATGCAGAGCTGCTTAAATGCGCCTTTTTTGTTTTTAAAGCTCGTGTGAAAGCACGACTAGTTGAGTGAAATCTGTGTTGTTCTTTGTTTAGCTAGATCTTACATCGTTCTATTTTCACACTTCAGCCTGGAATGCAAGTTTGTTGTCGACGTTTAATATAAAGCAGTTTCGAAATTGAGTGCTCAAAAAACAGAGTTCTGGAAGAAAATACTGGCAGGGCAAGTGTTCGTGCTCCTTCTACTGCCTTAATATTTCGTTCCTAACAAAAAAAAAAAATTACTACATGAAAATAGTATTACTGGTTACATACAAGATTTAGACAAAATGTTCACGGACAAAATTGCCCCAAAACAAAATGGTGTGAACAAAATTGTCGCAAGCATAAAGCCGGACAAAATGGTCCATGCAAATTTTGTTGCATATTCGCCTATTCTTCGGGAGATTGTCGATATTTTGCGCTTGCTGCAAATTGGACATAAGAAAAAATGATTTGCTGAGTACTTGTTATAAAACGCTAATCCTTTTAAAGTTTACATGTTCAATTCAAGAAAGATGGTATGCAGTAGCTGAGCCAAGTAGTGAAGAGTATTTTGTAGAAATAATATTCATGTCTATATATCAAACAATGTTTAATATTTGACATAGTCTGTACGATATGAAAAGCACTGTTTCCCAATACGCCATCACAAAAGAAAAATATTTGACGTTCGTGTCTATGGAGTGTAAGTTCGGTCTGCCCTTGAGAAGAGGCAAGACTGTAAGCTGCAAATGAGAAATTTTGCCAGCGCCGTACCACTGCTGCAGCTTGGGGTACGTAACCTGCATCATGCAGTAGCGATACACGACCGCATGGGCACCATCAGGAATATGCAAAATGTTCAGGATAATGTATAAATCGTCATTGGCATACGTTTCTTGCAGCTCCTTTGCGTTAATTCTAAATTATGAACAATATTGTCGGATTTTCTTAAATGTTCTTTCCGCACATATAGTACGTTCCACTAAAGTGACAGTGAAGCCAACGCTCCTCATAGAAGAAATCAGGCCGTGCTGAAAACAAAACGTACTAATTTCGTTCGTCGACCATTTGTACCATGTTATTACCAAATAGTCTATTCAATCGCAGAGTATATCGCGTCCTTGCACCTTTAGTGTGTGCTTGCGTGCCTGTGTCGTGACTTCCAAGCTCCATCTTTGTACAGTGCTCGGACTTATTTGAATAGAAGCCATAGAACCAAGTGAGTGACGATAGAACTCAAATTAACTTTTGGGCGTCTTTGGATATTTCTTGAAATGTATCACAAAAACCTTATATGCATTAAAATATACATAATTTGTGTGTTGAAAAAGATTGAGAGTAGCAGTTCACTTAAACTTCAAGGTGGAGCGAAAGTGTGAACAAATTACTTACGAGCTTTTTGTTTGGGTTGGCGCTTGGGACCACTCTGTCCGGAACCATTCTGATCCGGACCATTTTGTCCTACACCCGCTCCATATGTGTGGCCCCGTTGATTTTGCCGCCTACTTGCATGTGTGTACAAGTTGCAGGAATACAATGGTGGCGAGTAGCAGAAAAAGAAACTATGTAGTAATGCCACGTTCTTAGCGTAAAATGTTTTACACTCGGTTGTTGTTGTTACCGTTTAGAACGGTTCACTCTATCTATATTACCCAACATAGCGGTTTGCCACCCAGCTGACGTTAACGAATCTACGAGAAGAATGCGTGCTTGCTTTTTTCCTGCCCTCAGCTTATAAAATGTGCTCAGCTTTTCGGGAATAATAATCACAGCTGTGCTTTCTGGCGAGATGCACTTTTTCACGCTGAGGAAGAGGTTTTTATTAATATTAGATTACGCTCCGAGAAAAAGATAGCATAAACTCTTGTCTTCCATGTCACACCCCCAACTTCAAGCTGTACTCTAAAAGCAGCAGAGACAGAACTGTGCTCAGCGGTTGCTGATACAGTCATGCTTTATCAGCAGCAGAGCCCTCTATCAACCCGCCAAGGCATGAAGCTTTCGAAAGACTCTCTTCAAATAAGGCCGAAGTAGGATTGCATGAGTTCCGTCCCCCCCCCCCCCCCTTTTCCCAACCTTCCACACTGAAAAAAAAAAGAATACGCCAAAGACACCTAAGACTGCTTACGTGTAGGAATGCGAAAGCATTTTCACACGCAGCGCATTTCTACAAGCAGCCCGCCACGTCCTTTTTTTTTTTTTGCACACGGCGCTCTGGTGGTGACATCACGCTTTTCGACTGGGCAGGCGCGGCGCCCCAGCCGTCCCCACAGCTTCTGTAACGAAGCATCTGCATTGCTGTGCTTTACTTTGTTTTATTTTATGAGCCGCATCCGCTTTGACCTTGAGCGCCCCCACCGGCTGCACGGCTTCCGCGACGAAGCATTTGCATTGCTGTGCTTTTCTTTGTGTTTTATTTCTGAGGCGAGTCCACTTTGACCTTAAGCGGCGCGTGCTTGATGTCATATATTTACGGCTATCTTTCGGATACAACGCCGACGCCACCTTTCCGCGTAATGTTACATATAAGGCATTCGCCTTAAAGGTGACTGTATCCTTAAAAAGGCTATCGAGGCGTGAAAAATGGCTTTAAATTTACGGTTCATGTGTGCATGTCACTGGTTTTCAAAAGAAAGCTACACCTTTCTTCTCGCGAGAATAGCGTTTTTGAAAAGTTTCCAAAGCAAAAAGGAGCTCCAAGATATTTGGGTTTGTATTTTGCTATTTGTGCATTGAATCTCACTTTTTGGTACGGTGGCGAAAATAGGCTAAGCAAATGGCAAACCAAACTTGTTTAAAAAAAATCGTGGACATTTTAGTACTTTTTTGAGTTGTGGATTCGAAAGCATGAATGCCGTTCTTCCGCATCCTTGGATCTTCTGCGGTGCACTGGCCTGGACGGCCACGTTTCGCTATTGCTCAGGTTGCGGCCGACGACGATATAGGTGCCTCAGGCACCGCAATGTTCTTCGGCGCCGAGAGGAGCAGTAGCGGCCGTAACCCCCCATTCCTTCCGGCTAAAGTCTCTCTATCCTGGAAAAATTGGCGCAATTCATTGTTGTGGAAATGCCCGGGAGTAACGTAGAATATTTTGGGGTAGTTCGCGTTTCATGATTCACAATTTAAAAAAAAAAGGTTTCTGGATCCAGGCTTTCAACTTGGCCATTGCCATGTATGCTTAATTTGAGCCGCGGGCTAAGAAACCCATCTTTCCTCTTTACAGCGCAGCTGTTAAGGGCTTTTTTCCCCAATATCATGTCCGCGGCAAACAAATTTCGACACAAGACTGCGCACATCTACTGCCAATTATAAGTGACGGCAGACCAGCAACCGGCCTGCCGGTTGTGTGGTTGTCGCCGTCGTTCATAGATGGAGGCAACTTTTCCAGCCTTTCCACTCTGGCTTGACGACTTGTGGCCACTTCACTCTTAGTACAGCTTCGCTGGTCTTCCTTTTTCACCAAAGTGGAAAGGTTGAAAGTTTTCCTCAGTGCATTCCAAACTTCTGAAAAGGGAAATTTCTAACCTCTGCTTTCGAAATTCCCTGTTTAAAGGGGTACTCCACCGATTTTTTCGTGGTCTCCGATTCGCTTCAAATTTGGCTGAATTAACAAGCACGCACGACCGAAGTAGTTCGCAAAATATTTCCGCAAAGTAAAGCGTTTTCGTAAAGTTATCGAATTTTCAATTTACGCGGTTCGAGTTCATTCCAACATGCCAGTCTCGACGGGCAACAACGGTACGGTGACGTCACGGGATTACCCCTCCGCTGCCTCTGCAGCCGCGTTCTAGGTCACGACTCCGTGTACGCCGTGTTCTGCGTTCGTTTTTATTTTATCTCGGCGAGGTTTTCTACCCCCCACCATGGGTGGTGGTGGGGGAAACTGTTGCTGTGCCGTCAGATGTACCAACAGCACCAGAAACACCCGCAGCGTCTCCTACCATTGTTTTCCGGGCGAAGCGTCCTTCCTCGAGCAATGGCTCCGAGCTGTGCGCCGCGATCGGTGGTCTCCGACGAGTGCGACTCGACTGTGCTCTGCACATTTCGACACCGACTGCTTCGAGGCGAGCAGCCTCTTGAAGATGGAGTTCGGCCTCGTCCATGGAAACCGCAAGATCAAGCCTGGTGCTGTTCAAACACTCTTCACGCACAAAAGAGCCCCAGCGACTACCCATCGAAAGGTGAGCACTTGCGAAAAGGAGACGAGCAGAGGTTGGCATCGTCAGCGTTCAATGCTTCTCACGGCGTTTTCAATTACGGAATTGCGCGGCTAATTGTTTTGTGCTCACTCTGTAAAATGCGAGTGATCGTAGTGACAAACAGCACTGTTCGAAGGGATCGCTCAGTATGGAGATTGCTCGATTCGGCGATTCTTCGCTCTTTTAGGTACGATTTCTCGTCCGTGACAGATATATCTGTATAGATCTGCCGCGTTGTAGTGTTGTTGTTCTTGCTGTACGTTTTGAATACAACGGGAGTGCGTGCCTATGCGCTCTTGGTTCTTTTAGAGATAACACACAGTGTGTAACGTCCAACGTTTCGCATTACGTTGGCTGCGTAACATAAAAAAAACACGCTATAGCCCTGTGTTTTTTTGTCGGACTTCGTAGCTGAGGGTGTTGTATCTCATTGTCCACAAGTTGTTGAACCCGGGTCGTGTTTTTTTTTTTTCTTTTTGTATGGTCTTTAAAATATAAAGTATTCAAACTTTTAATACAATATAACCCACTTGTTGCTGCGTATGACAACAAAAATGACAAGAAACAAACAGTAGACTCCCGCTGTGTTTGTTGTGCCATGGCGACACACATATAGTCGAGGGGTTATTGAAGAGCATTCGGGGTCGTGCTTGTGGTCTTCACTATTGTTTGGCCTCTATACCTTTGCGGCACTAAGCAAAATAAGGAAAATGACTTCCCCGAACTTTCTCGGCCACTAAGCCCGAGTGAAAAAGAACCAATACAAAGATGGCAGCCGTTTACAATTCCCTGTAACGCCGGATTAGAGCGCAGCCCTTGAGGAGGATGAAAGGGTACTGAGGGATAGGTGACTCCTTGTGGTCACGTGACCTCGGAGGGGGTCGTCTGGCGTCAGGGCTGGTCACGTCACCTGAGGGGAGTCACGTGACCTCAAGGGGGGTCACGTGACCTCAGGTGGGTCGTGTGAGGCCAGGGGGGTCACATAACCTCAGGGGGGGCACGTGACCGCGGGGTGGGGTCACGTGAACTCGGGGGGTCACGTGACCTTGCGGTTACGCCGACGGCGGTGCTGCTCAAGCCGGAAACGGGCCACTAAGAGCTGCGCTCTAAAACAGGCACAAGCTGCTCATACACCAAATGTTGCATTTCAACCTACAATGTTGTATGTAACTAAAAAAATGTAAGTCAAGTTACATCTGATGTAACATCGCATATTGTAAAACGCAGCTGGCGGACGAGGCATTGAGCGGAGCAGCAGCACCTGGACTATGTGCCGAAGATGTCCCAGATCCATCCATGGATGATGTCTGCGAAGACTGGACCGAAGATCCGTCAGCATTCAGGGCTGTTGACGTTGGCTGCCAAGCCAATGCTTTACTTGGGACCAGCAGGAAGTCGCAGACAGCTTTCAAAGACAGAAGCAAAGGTATGCTAACAAGTTTCGTATTAGTTTTTTCTATTTTTTATTTTACGTCTACTGCTCTTGTCTTTGCACATCAACTGCGAAACTTCAACTGTGCTGCCCATGCGCATAGTTGTGGTTCCAGTGCCGTACCCCACCCTCACATTGCCCAAGAGCTACAAGCGACTGCAAATTTGAGCACTCGAAATTGTGTCATTGACAGTCAAATAACGATGGTGTGTGCTTTTTTGGTGTAATTTAGATGAAAGATAATACAGCCATTCTTGAAAAATAGTCTGCTGAAAAAGTAAACTTGGCCGGTTTTAAACTCCCATGCAATGGTCCTCCAACTCATTGTTTTTGTAGTGAGACCCCAATTGCCTCTTCAGCTACCTTGTAACACTGCACGCAGCACCTCTGTGTCACCTTGGTTTTCCGTTCCAGTAACTGAATTAATCCTAACTAGGATAGTGGTATGTCTGCAGCACTCTCGTTGAATGTTTGTTTGAATGTATGTATGAATGCAGGCATTTATGCTGTAGCAACTAACTCTGGGGCCAGCCTGTCCAGTTTAACTTCATTACACCACTTGATCTGATTTATAGTCGTGGACACTCTATAATGCTTCGGAGAACTTGTATGTTAATTATTAGCGTAATATCTGGCATTGTGATACCAGTTACACGTTTGCTCAAGGCTGTTAAAATGCACTCTTCTCTAGGTGCCCAAACAGAGCCCATGGATTGCCATACGCGCGGCCAGAAAGAGAGCCCTGAGGGCGGACAAGGGTCACCTCCAGAAGCTGTGCCGCCTCAAGCGAAACCGTCGTGTGATCCTGTTGACGAACCTGGCGGACAGTTCGACTGGTATGCATTGTAAATTGTAGTATTTATGATGCTGAATAGTGCGAAGCCTCCCTTTGACACTTACAGTCCTATACCAATATCTGCTGATGCCCTTCATTTAAATTTTGCTATTTATTTTACTTGCACAATTTGAAAAGCTAGGTGCTTGCAAACAATACTCACTCAATTAGAGAGAAGCGGCCAGCTGACTTCTATGAAGCAATTATTAGTGTTGTCATTACGCAAGTGACGTTTTCATATACTAGAGAAGTTTTTGCGTATGTCAGAAAGTGGCATCTGCAGATGCAACGTGTCATCTGCATTGTCGCTGACGGTCTAGCAGCCCCTCTTGTTGTTTGTGGTGTCTTCCTGTCAGTTTTAACTAAGTTCAAACATAGCAGGATCACCTATAAATGTATGAGGCTTATGTACATGCGTTCCTTATTTATGTAAGTGTGCCTTACAGTGGTTGCTACAAAAGTAAAAATGTGAAATCACAGCAGTAGTGACTTGAGTCAGGCAAGCATGATCACGCTCTGGTATTCTCACCAGTCATCTCATTCCTGCAACACTGCTTGTGCAACTATTGGTGGTTTGTGTGTCACAAGGTGTCCCAATTAGGGAGGCTTTCCTGCAGCTTTTGAAGATGGAGTTTCATATTTCTTCTAACATGCGCAGAACTTGAGTCACCTATATTATGTTTTTCAGGGATGACATGGATGAGGCCGACATGGTATCCGATGATGACAGTGAGAGGTGAGTATGTGTCACAAGGTGTTCCAATTTAGGAGGTTTTCCTGCAGCTTTTGAAGATGGATTTTCATAATTCATCAAACATGCGCAGAGCTTCAATTATATTTCTAGTTAATCCGGAAAAAGTTGTAATTTTCCTCTGTAGTCCGGAATTGTATTAGTTCTACGAGCCAAGAGATGACTGAAAAGTTTCAAAATCGTTTATTTTCGAATTGTTTACGATCGTTGCATTGGTCGTGCTCTTTATTATTCTTATCCGAGACTGTTAGAACGATGCAAATGTCCTACTTTGAGTTCCAGACGGCACGAGCGCGATCTTGTTTTCCTGTACAAATGTATTCAAGGATCAATTGATTGCCCAAATCTCAAAATTGCTATTAATATTCACGTTCCAAGTCGAGTTTTGCGGGTTCCTCCGACTTTTCATGTTAATCACATCATGCAAACCAGTCCCATCACCCGTATTCAACACTTTTACAAGACCCCCAGGGGAGCAGATATTGATGTTTCTAACCCAAATTGCGTAGCTTTTAAGACTTTTGTAACTAACCTGTTAGCATTTTGTTCTGCATCATTACCGAGGCGTCAAGCTGTTCATGAGCACAGACAATCAACAAATAAATGAATAAGTGAAACGAATGAATTAAATGAATGAATGAATGAATGCTCAAAACGAGCTCTAACCTATCGTCTGCTAAGAAGAGTGTCGTTCTCTGAAGGTGATAGGTGGAGAGCTGGCTTCGAGCATGGACTATGAACATTGAGCTCAAGTATGGCACTGAGAAACCCTTCACAACGTGCGTTTTATCGTCTCTAAAGCACGGCGTTCTTTGTCGATGATATATGGGAACGCCATTTAATCATGCGTTTGAACAGCGCACTGAGCTCTGGCATCCACTGTATACCACCTTCACGCGTTACAAACTTTTTAAGCTTTACGATTTCATTGTAAAATGCCCAATGTTTAGCTATTTTTTTTCAGGTCTTTATTTGCATGCCTCTAAAAAAAAAATAAGTAGAAAGCTCTGAATGTTGCACCTAAACCAGCTGTTTATATCTTGCTTACAAATTATAATGCTGTGAACACCGAACGTCTTGTATACTCTAGGTTGGACAAGCTGCCGCCCGATTAAAAGAATTGAGAAGGATTTTTTTTTTTAAAAAGACCAGAGTGGCAAAGTCTCTACCGCTGACTCAACCTTCATTTTCCAAAACGTGCGTTTAGAAGGTATGTTTAGCTAGGTTTTTCGTGCCAAATAAAGTTACTAATTAATTAATAAAACCGGATTTTATTATTTATTACTAAATGTTCGCATTTTATTTACTCCAACTTTATTATTTTCAACATTGTGGAGTAGGTAGGTCTGGTTTTTGGGCGTAAAACTAGCATTTTTGGAGCCCCTTTATACGCAGTAGTAAATACTTAATTACGCCGTAATAAATTCAAATAAACCGGTGCATGTCTCCCGCAGTTAAAACGCTTATCTGCGACCTTTCCCGTCGCTTGTCGTGACTTCAAATCGGCCCTGTGCTTTTTCGCCTCTCCGCTACCTTCTCGGTGTGTCCATCGCGACTGGAGGGTACCCTGCAGCGTGCATTCGAGCATGTGATGTTCTATGGGTGCCCTGTTGTTTTTTGTTTCGCCTCTGCGCCGATGCTTGTCGCTTTCGGTCAAGACCTCGTTTGTTTTCCTGTCACCTCCGGTGCTGGGTCTGCTGCTATTGCTGTCGCAGTGTCTCGTTGTCTGCGGCTCGCTATCTCCTTCTCACGCTCTTTTCTTTCTTTTGTTCTTTTTCACCGTCTGTTTCTCTTTGTGTTTTTCTATCTGCTTTTTGTTTATTGTCTGAATGTTCTGGTGTGCACTTATGAAAACATTAATCTATGAAAGAGGGTGAGGGTGGGAAGTAATCAAAAGAGGAGCTGTAAACAAGTACTGTATTAGTGAACGTAGAAAAAATATAGGGAAGTGAGATATAATATAGTAAAACAAATATTGATACGACGGAGACAAAGAATATGAGAGCTGCAGGAAAGGAAAAGAGGTCACATGAGAAAACTAGAAAGAGACAGAATGCAGATAAATAGAGATACCTCAAAGAAAGACGTAAGCTAGAAAGATATAAGGTACACATGAATGGGACATAAAGAAATGTCTAGTAGAAAATGAGAAAATAAATGTTAATATCAGAGAGGAAGTCAAACACAGAGAGATTACGGGTATAATGAACCGGTAAGAAAGGGAAAATCTGAAGAAAAAACGTTTGGAACAGCCGCTTTCTGCTTCAATTTAAATTATTCCTAGAAATAATAACTTCAAGACGGCTTTTGGCGACATCAGTGGAACATACAGGTAAGCCCACATCTCCATGGCTGTGATAAGGAGAAAGTGAAAGAGCACCCGGTTTGTGACGAACGAAAAATTTAATTAAAAGACAAATTTTAGACGAAAGTTTTAATTTGTACATGAGGAATACAGGCACGACTCCGTCATTCAGAATTCAGATGATACAATAAAAGTTGTATGAACTCACGCGTCACAATCGTTGCGCTCCTATACCAGGCTTTTATTGACAAGAGGTACAGCATAAAGCAGTGTTTACTTTACGAAAGTAACTTTTCATCCTCCACGTCGCAGTATTTATCATATTCAGTTTATTAAAAGTGGGATGTGCATAACTATACTTCAATTTATTTCTTTGGTTTGGTTTATTTTTTATTAGTAACTTTTATTCTTTACATTCAAAGAAGTCAAAGGAACGTAGAGAAAGACAAAAGAAGAACTACAAAGTGATATAGGATAATAGACAAAAGGAGAAAGAGAAATAACGACTAAGGAAATAGAATGACCTAAAATAGAAGAACGAATCCGACATGAAGAATGTAAAGTACAAGGCAAAGAAAGACAAAACGTGAAATTGAAAAGGATAAGGAAGATTGACAATTTAAGAGACTGTACTAACTCTCGAGTCTCATCCTTATGCTTCAAGTAAAAGCAAAGTGAAATGCCTCCTCGAGAACGGTTGTTTGTTTAGCGCATGTAACAATCATGGGAGCTACCTGGACGAATAAAATTTAAAAAAAAGGGGGGGGGGGGGAGGCGAGACGCTCATCTCACAATTTTTTGCTATGCACAAGCGGACCTAAGCAGCTAAAGCAGACACGAGAATGCTCTTAGTCAAGTCAACGAACCACCAACTGCTGGGACCTGGCCGTAGGCGTCATTGTAGCGACAGCAAAGGCGGCTGGAGGGAGGCTATTCCGCCCTATTGGGCGCGAAGTCTAAGTTTAAGTGGGTGCTGCCTTGAAATTCGTTTGTCTTGGGTCTCGTTGTCGCCACCGTATTAGTCAGAACTCTAGGGTCGTGCAAAGTAACGCGGATGTTTTTGTTTGGGAGTTTTAACTTAGCAGAAATGCGTTGTTATGAAACGGGTGGCTCCTTCAAATGATCTCCCTTAACGAGGCAAGAAAAAGCAAGTGCGAACAAAAGTGGACGATGTGAAATGTTCGAGTATTTCGCTTTTATTTCGACGACGGACTTCGATGCCACAGATTGTTGTGTTTGTTGAACATGTACATTTTAAAATGGCTGAGCGGAAATATATTTTTGATGGTGCGGCATTCAAATATATATTAAATACGAGCCCGTGTTACCACGCCGGTATCTCTGAAAAGCCGTCGTGAGCGAAACCGACTGCATTTCATTATGTTGATTTTTCTCCGAAGTCCGATACAGAGTGTTTCCTCCTGTATCTACCTGACAACGTACGAAGTAAATAAATTCACTTGCTGTAGTTGTACAAGATGTTTTTTTCGTACAAAATATTTTGACGAAGCTTATGAGATCGAATTGTGCGCGCGTACACAAGAGGCCACGAAGCGTAGTGGGTTCCTGCTTTATTTAGAAGAACATCTAAAAACCCAGCTTCGTTGTCCTTAGCTTAATTTTATCTCTGAAGTAAGAGCCATCCACCAGAACGTTACATTAATAGCGTGATGTTGAAAGAACAGCTTCTCGTCAACTCTTTAAAATCAACGCGACGCATACGCACCCATTTCTGGGAATAAACTTTATTTTTTTTTAGAAGGCTGGTTCGTTCTTTATATTTCTAATTACTCTCTCTCGCTCACTTATTTTTAAGCTACTTTTTTTAACGTCTTCCTTAGCAGAAGGGTTTCCTCCATCATGAGGGATTTACTCGTTTGAGGGAGAATGTACACAAGTGCAAGCATTCTAAACAAAAGTTTGTACTCAGGTTGCATTGTTTACAAGCGTGATTGAGACATCATTACTCCACTATTTTCCTGTCCGCCTAATCAATCGATGAGTCAATCAATCGAGTTATCAATCAATTCGATTATTCTCTTCTAGTCGTGAGGTACTTATTTAATCAGTACGTCCTTCATACCGGATTCAAGAATAACGCTGCTTTCAACACTCTACTGCCCGAGCGTCACTGTTCTCGAATCGTGCACAGAGAATGTAACAGCCAATTGCCATTGAGTTATTTTTATTTTCTATTCAAATGTATCCACCTTCACCTGGGGTAGTAATCTTGATCTTCTTAACAATGAGAGCTCAGATATTGGGACCCAGACGAGAGGATGAACGACTCGTTAAGCATACATTCTAGCCTATGTTTCCAGACAATATCCATAATCCGATTTGTTTTGAGAACTCGTAACGAGTGGCGTTGCGAAACAAAAGAACAGCCTGTAATCAAGTTGTGTTGAAGCCGACGCAGAAACAAAAATCTTTTTCTCTGAAGTTCTCGCGGCTTCAACTGACGCTCCAAAACAAATTTGAGTTTGCGACGCGACACATTTTTATTTAGCTTTATTTTCCGTACCTTTTGCCGTCTCAGGCACTAGATGAACCTCGCCGATTTTTGGGCCGCCGT
This sequence comes from Ixodes scapularis, assembly GCF_016920785.2. Lineage (NCBI taxonomy): Eukaryota > Metazoa > Arthropoda > Arachnida > Ixodida > Ixodidae > Ixodes > Ixodes scapularis. The sequence continues at coordinate 76,607,713 of NW_024609837.1, forward strand.
ACGGATACTAATCAGCCGCAACATTTTTTTTTTTTTTTAAGGAGCGAAGGCTCCGTCGAATCGTCAGTCTCAAATAATCATGTTAGGTGGACGTAGAGGCGACAAAAAGACACGTATGGCGCAGACCATCGACTTAACTCGCGTTTCCAGACGTAGCATAGAGTAATATACACAAGGTAAAGAGCGGACACTACCATAGGCCCCAGCGGCCCAGATAGACCAGTGACAGGTAGCGCTCCTAGCGGGCGGTATTAAGCATAATCTGATTCCGCTTCCGGTCAAGTTAGTTTCGGTTTCGGTTTGGGCGTTTCTGCTCCGGTTCTCCGGTACCCCTCTCTCTTTCCTCCCCGCCTCGCTCGGCTCTCGGGACTCCCGAAGCCGATGTTTATTTTTTGTAATACTGACGCACTTTTGCTTTATTTTTTTACGATAGAGTCCGTGCAAAATGTGCCAAACAATAATTAAACTTACTTCACAAAGCAGAAGTATATATACATCTTGTTCTTTTTCTATTGTAAAGCATTGAAGTTACACAATCGCCGCATTGACTCCTGACTGGTGGAGCATTTTGGCATCAACAACAGTATGTGGTTCGAACACATTTTATTGGACCACATTCATGTATACATGATTTACTTCAGACACTCTGTATGTTTTATACGAAAGAGATCGATACTCACAAAAACAAATGAATATGAAGGACGTCAGCGTATCGTACACTTCGTAATAAATTCTTAGCGGAACCAAGTTAAAAACCCTTTCCACGGAGTACATGCTGTATGATACATTCACTTTCACGCCGACTCGGGTACGGGAAGTAAGAGCAAAAATAAGTAAGACATCGCTATCATTACCAGTCATAAAAGTATAATAACAGTGCGAAGCACACGCCGGATAGTACAAATTCCCCGATTTCCGGCAAATATAAAAAAACACCAATTTGCATAGCCTCAAACTCACTGCGGGCGAGCCATTACCAAACAATGAGAACTCTATTGGAAAACTGACAAGATTCAACGTCCCTAAACATTCCCCGAAATTGTTCAGAAAAGAAATATGGCTTCAGAAAAAAGCGGCTAAAAAACTATGGACAGTAGATACAAAAGTGGATACATTTTCTTTCAAATATTTTTAGCCTCTATACACAATTTTCTGTCGAAATTTTGTAGAAAGTGGACAAATATTTTTGTTAGTGAGCCGTGATACACATTCGCTGGAAAAGGGGGAAACAAATGTTTGGAGAGCAAGCTGCACCGCCCACTTAATAAGCACTTTTTGATTTGGTTTGGCAACCGCCTCTGTTAATACATTATTAACAGTTAAACCTGCCTCGTTGCTTACTAGCCACTGAAGAGTGCAACCGAACTTTGTCCAAATTCCGGTTAAGAAATTAAACATGTCAACACAAGCGTATTCTGCAAAACAATTTTAAAAACTTTTTGTGGTACTCCTCATGGGCAAAGGCTAAAACCACCCAGACCTCAAAGTGTGCTATACAAGGCGGCACACACTCCTCGAAAATGTGTCACACTCTCTATTATGGGAAGAAAGTGATTTTCCAGTTGCTGAGTGAAATGAAAGGCAGCCTGTGGTGGTACTACTAAGTTCCCGAAGAATTTTCCAGGCACGTTGTATGCTTTAGGAACAAGACAGTATTGGTGAGGCCTGGTCAAGTTATTAGACTCATCCGATAGCAGCTGAGAACAGCCGTAGCTGTAAGTTGTCTGTTCAAGCAAAAGCTTGATCAGATAGCCCCAAACGTAATAAAAAAGTGGACGAGTCATCAATTATGTTAGACCTGATGTCTGATGCCAGCTCAGAAATATCCTCTAGTGGCGGGAAGTTATCGATTGGAAGACATTCCATAATGTCTGAAATTAAACGTTCATGGTGCGAAGATATTTGCAACTCCTTTAGGAGGTCACCCTTGTCATCCTCTACGTTTTCATTGTCCGACAGTTTGAACAGTTTTTTATCGAGAGGTGTTTTGGTCCTGAGGTGAACTGATGCACACTTGGGTTTGTGTTGCAGCCCAGCATTTGTTGTATAGACGCTTTGCAGCAGCTGTGCATGGACGCCGCCATAACTGACCTTCAGTTTTTGTTTTCTCTTCTTTCGTTTATTTCACTTCATCATTACCATAGCAGGCCAGGTTATTGCCATATTAGAATCAACTGTGTCCTTTTCTAAAGCATCCGCCTTTGTAGAAAATCGTCAACTACCGTTTCAGTTGCTCGGCATCTCGGTAAGACAAGAGAAGGTCAGCAATGGCGGCTGTAATTTGGCGCGTGTGTAAAGCGTCTATATAGCTCTAAAAACGTTCTCAATGTGTCCTGCTGCAGGCGTCGTGTAAGTAAGTCATGGCTGCTTGAAAGCAGTAGTGTAAGTCATGGCTGCTTGAAAGCTCATCCCAGAGCACGAGGACACTTTTTATAGTAACTTGCCACCCAATGATGGCTTATGGCTGCCTCCTACTTTGGAACTGCCATGCTGAAATCCATCCGAGTTACTGGTGGAGAAAATCAAGTATTTCAGATTCTCCCTTCAAAATGGCATGACGCTACTTCTGCCCTGTCTTCTTGAATTTTTTAGCTATTTAGAGAATCAAAAAGTATGCACATCCTATCACAGAAATAGGCTGTAGCCATGGCTGCCTCAGGAAGCTCCTTGGCATAAACAAGGGATATGATTGCAAGAAAGAGTGAGGCACTCAGTACCTGTGGGGCACAATTTTCTTCCATGTTACAGGAAGGTTCTTGAAAAAATGTGTCTCTCAGTAAGTTTCGGAGCCAATTGCAAGCTGATCTCATGAATAGAACAATAAAGTTCAACAATAGAAGACCACTCAATGACCTCATTTCCAATGCAAAGTTTGTGGGCTTGGAGATTGCTCTTGGTTTTTTATGGGAAGGTGCGGAACATCAAAGACAAAGTAAACGTGTTCGTTGTCAACTTCAAAAAATGGCTTATCAACACACACATCAAGCTTACGTTTGAAGCCGCCTAACAACAGACCACAGCCTTTACTGTGAAGCCAACAGTCTTAAGCTCCCGAATGACAGAAATGAGGAGACTGCCTTAAGCAGAAGACGTTGGAGTGTGCACAACAGTGTATGCAAGGGGCTAAACGCACCTCCTGGAAATTTCAGACAGCATAACAACCAAGACTCTATCTGCAATGTTAGAGGTTCGTTCAACACCGTCATCTGTAAACCCATGGACAATGTCGTGTGCAGGGTTGTTAGTTAAATTCTTTTTTTTTAAACAATCTAATCGAAAATCAACATGCACACACGTTCAAGTGCAGCCAGACAGCCCGGCAGAAACAAGAGCGCGAGAAGCTCGAACCGATCGGCTCCACGAATTCACGCCGAGCATGCGAGCACGCGGACGGTCATGCGTCACCTTGATTGATGCAAAGTCGACCGAACATGGTGCAGCAGAAAGCACAGATGGACGGCACGCACGGCCCAGACGAACGACGCAGGGACGAGCAGAGGCCATGCAGAATGATGCAGAAGCGACGGCGTGCAGGCAGGCAGGCCATGGCAGGCGCCATTCATCACGTGGTTTTTGTGACGTATTTGATTTAAACTATTTAGTCGTTTTAAGTACTTTAAATAATGTTAAATCCTTGCCATTTAAAAAATAAACACTTTACACAGAAAGAGTTTTAATTAATTTTAACCAAATTGCAGAAAAGCGCCACGTAGCGGAGGGTTGTAAACGCACTATCTGGGCCGCGAATCGGCTCCTGTGTCCTCTCTTTACGTTTACTATATTACTCTATGGACGTAGCAAACGACGACCTTTGTGTCGCTCGATGGCAATTTGGTGAGTTTCATGCTGCCATGCGCGCGCTGTCGACAAGATTTCGCAAGCCCCTCCGCAACTTGCAGTAAACGCCGCTGAGATAGTCGTTTCTTGCAGACGATGAAATGGGAGCTCGTTCTGAGTAAGCGCTTTGAATAACTCAATAAGCCATTTGCAGTATTCCCAAGCCCCCCGGCCCATGGAGTTGGTTTCAACCAACTCCATGGGCCGGGGGGCTTGGGAATACTGCAATTGAAACCAACATGGTTACGCAGCTTCTGAGCGTAATTCGAGGTCACCCTTAAAAAGCACCAGATATACCCGAGGACCTGTCATATCACTTTTAAAATTGCTCGTCAACGTCAGCGTTTTCGATACTGCGCATGCGGTCCACATTTCAACATGGCTGAGCTGCAGAAATCTTTTACAATATTATCATTCTCTTGATTGTTGTCTGAGCAGGAATTGCTTAAAAAGCCGATAATGTACAACAACAAAAAACAGGATTTAGCTCAGAGTCGCCGGGCTGTTTATAGCATTTTTAGCGTTTCTAACTTAATATCAGCATGACAATAATGCAAGAGATTTCTGCAGCCCAGCCAGGTTGAAGGGTGGACAGCACTCACAGTATCAAAAGCGCTGACATTGAGGAGAAAATTTAAAAGCGATATGACAGGTCATTGGGGTACATTAGGCGCTTGTTCAGAGTTACTCCGAATTACGCACAAAAACCTGCGTAACCAAGAATAGGGTCCAAATTACCGATCACTAAGGGGCTGAAGGAACACCGTTCCCACGATTCTTTTAGCGCGGGCCGGGGCACTTGGGGGTATAGCAAATGGTCTAGTGAGTATCAAGCCCCATAGACACCACCCATGTTTTCTTAGAGCGCAGCCGCTCTTGGGCGCGTGTTTCCGGCTTGAGCAGCGTCGGCGTCGGCATCACCGTCGGCGTAACCGTAAGGTCACGTGAACCGTAAGGTCACGTGAACCCCAGGTCACGTGACCCCTCAAATCACGTGACCCCTCCAGGTCACGTGACCCCTCAGTACCCTTCCCTCCTCCTCCTCAAGAGCTGCGCTCTAATTCGGTGTTACAGGGAGTTGTAAACGGCTTTCACTTTTTATATACATTTATATAATTTAAAACTTTAGTATTCAGATTCAATAAATAGGTTTGTTCAAATGCAGACGAAACTACGAAAGTCGCCTGAACACAATAATTGGCTGCTTCATATTTCTATCCTTGTTGTTTTATTTTTATCACTAGGGGTTCGGTATTTGCGTGTGATGATATCAAAAAGACAGGCAAACCGACTAATGCTTCTTTTTTTTCTGAAATTCTCATTCGTAGTAAATTTGTGGCTCATTTTTTGTATGTTGCAATCCTTTCGATTTTGTCACACTGCACGCAATGAGCGGCAGAAACAGAACAGTCTCTTGGTATTTTACTTTTTCGTGCACAAAGCGTTAGTGGTTACATAATCAAGCGCTTTACAGGACCCTATTATATAAAAGTATGATTTAAGCAAGTTGCATGCAAGAACTCCCTGCGAAACCTCGCGCGTCTATGAAGCCATCGTCATTTCTAGTCATGTCGTTTTGTGGGCAACAGTGCCTACCTAGTAAAGGGTTGGCAAAACGGTTTAACACTCTTCGGGTGCAGGTGAGGTACCGCGTTCTGCTATCGCAATGTCTTGTTCGGTGCGGGTCGTGAAAGCCTCTCACATGAACTCGTAAAGCCTTTTGCCAAACTGCTTTGAGTCACAGAGGGCATTCAAAAATCACTGACTAAATGACATTTACATGGTCATTGAAAGAGCGGGGTCTCTGAATGGTTCCTGCGAAGGATTTCTCGTCAACCCAACCCGGACGGCAACTGACGCTACAAGTTTCCGGAGCCAATCGGGCGCGGAGAGCTTCCGACGTGACCATCCGGCTGAGCGAAGCACTTCGCGGAGCGCGAAATCACATGACGCGTTCTCAGGACTCCATTGACTCGGATGACTCGTGGGGTCCACCGAGCTTCATTCTAGGATAAGACTGCGTATAGCTTAAGAACATTGATCCTCCTGGTGACGGAATCGTATTTAGATTATATCAGTTGATACACTCTTTGGTGTTTGTAGACGCAGCCGTCGGCCTCTTTTTAAACTCCGGAAGATCATTTGCTTTACGTATTTGAGGTTGAAAAATTTCCAAGTCGGCAGCTCTAAAACACGTAAATTTTTTGTTCTCGACTTCTAGTTCTAGAAAGTAAAGTTTTGTCCGTATAAGTGTCGCTCAGCTGGCGAACTCTTTCACAGCTATGACTAGCTCTGTTTGTTCTTGCTTCAGATTAGTCTTTGTATAGGTTACTGCTGCGTCTTTTGGATTGACGCATCTGCACTGGGAAGTTTGACGTGGATCTGTTTTATTTTATTGCTTAGCGACATGTGTATGTATAATTTCTACTAAGCTTGAGAGGCAAGGGTCCTCCGTTGTTTTTTTTTTCTCTTTAGAGCGCAGCTCTTAGGGGCCCGTTTCCGGCTTGAGCGGCGTCGCCGTCGCCGTCGGCGTCGCCGTCGGCGTAACCGCGCGGTGCATCATGGGAAATGTCCCATAATGCACCGCGCGAGCCCCCCACCGGGGTCACGTGACCTCGTGGGGGTCACGTGACCCCCCCGAGGTCACGTGACCCCCGAAGTCACGTGACTCCCCTGAGGTCACGTGACCCTCTCCTCACGGTCACGTGACCCCCTCCTCGAGGTCACGTGACCCCCCGAGGTCACGTGACCCCCGCCGATGTCGCGTGACCCCCCGATGACGTCATCGTCACTGATGACGTCACCGGCATCCACATCGTCATCGTCATCATCACTGATGACGTCACCGGCATCCACATCGTCATCGTCATCATCACTGGTGACGTCACCGGCATCCACATCGTCATCGTCATCATCACTGATGACGTCACCGGCATCCGCATCGTCATCGTCATCATCACTGATGACGTCACCGGCATCCACATCGTCATTGTCATCATCACTGATGACGTCACCGGCATCCACATCGTCATCGTCATCATCACTGATGACGTCACCGGCATCTACATCATCATCGTCATCACTGAGGACGTCACCGGCATCCACATCGTCATCGTCATCATCACTGATGACGTCACCGGCATCCGCATCGTCATCGTCATCATCACTGATGACGTCACCGGAATCCCCATCGTCATCGTCATCATCACTGATGACGTCACCGGCATCCACATCGTCATCGTCATCATCACTGATGACGTCACCGGCATCCACATCGTCATCGTCATCATCACTGATGACGTTACCGACATCCGCATCGTCATCATCACTGATGACGTCATCAGTGACGTCACTGATGTCGTCACCGGCATCCGCATCGTCATCATCACTGATGACGTCATCAGCGACGTCACTGATGACGTCACCGACATTCGCATCGTCATCGTCATCATCACTGGTGAAGTCATCAGTGACGTCACTAATGACGTCATCGGTACCCGCATCGTCATCGTCACTGATGACGTCATCAGTGACGTCAGTGATGACATCATCGGCATTGGGGGTCACGTGACCCCCCCTGGTTAGTTTAACCCCCCCCCCCCCCCAGTGCCCTTCCCTCCTCCTCCTCAAGAGCTGCGCTCTAATTCGGCGTTACAGGGAGTTGTAAGCGGCTTTAATTTTTTATTGTGGGCCTTGGATTGATTCAGTTGGGGAACTAGCCAGTCAATCACATGCCAAGGAATAGCCGGCGTTCCAGTGGCAGTACTATACATCGCTGAACATTTTCTATGTGCATATCAGAATTCCAGAGTTCTTCAAAAAGCTTCTCGCGATATACTTTATTTTATATATATATATATATATATACATATATATATATATATATATATATATATATATATATATATATATATATATATATATATATATATATATATATATATCAGCCTTTTTTAGACGATGGCCATTGAGATTAATTTTACCTCTAACGTTTAGCGTCTAATGTGTTGCCGGACAATACCACTTTTCGTTTACTGCGATGCATAACAATAACAGCAGCTGAGTACAAAATGTTTAACGAAGAGCCTTTTAGCTGCGAGCGAAAGGAGACGAGAATATATACGATTGGTTGTTCATACTGAGTTCTGAACCTGTATATTGACAGAAGCAAACGCTAAACATTGCGAAAACTTTGCTTTGGTGCATAAACTGTTTAATAAGTATTTAAAGGAATGATGCTTGAGTGACGCTCAGATAATTGTATTATAAAGAGACCACAGCAACGAGTGATGACAACAGTACAAAAAACTAAATTGTCCGTCTGCTAGTTTTTTTTATTTACCTTTGCCTAAAAGTAGGCGAAGTTAGCATGTAAAATTACAGCTCTTCAAAGCATTTCGACTATTCATTGTTTAAAAAAAATTGTTTGCGCAATAGTGGAACAAAACCGTGATCTGAACGTAAAAATATGTAAACATTTGATACGAAAGATGACACTTAGTCTTCTCATTGCTGAAACAGAGCCCCAGCTCAAACACAGAACAAAACAAAAATATTCAGTCTCGTTTTTCTAAGACTTTAGATGCAATGATCTCGGGCCTGTATTTTTTAATATATAAAGAAATCTCATTCGCCTTTAGTGTTTAGCGATTTCATATTGAGCGTCAATTATGATTGTTGGTGAATGTTAAACTGTGCCACTGTTTTCCTACTAGAGCAAATTTCATAACAGGAATCAAGGAGGATTCGAGCAGGACGAATCTGCCATTGTCAAGAAACCAGTTATTTATGTAACTGTGTATATTGGGTAAAAATATAATTACCGTTTTCACCTTTTTCAACTGTTGTACTTGGAGTTGAAACGTTCACCAAGGAAATTACTGACAGCGAAACAAAAATGCTAAACAATTCACTCGCGTAAATAGAGGGTTTGTCAATTATAACATCGGAACTTCGAAACACTTTATTTATGTGTAATCACGTCGATGAACAATGACAAAAGAACTGATCCAAGCGCTCTGACCTTAGTTTTAGAAACTCGCTACTGTAGCGAACATTTGTCCGGCTTCAATTTGTCAGACAGTCTACAACCCGAGACGGAGGTTTACATGAAGGGACAAACGCAAACGTCTCAAACTCAGCAACTACATTTTTAATCGCCACAGCCTCCTTTTGTACCGACATGCCACCCTCGCATTTCTCTCCAACAACATGGGAGCCAGAAGAAACACAGAGATTCCTCGGTTGATTGTCGCAAAGGCGTTGTGTATATTATCCCAAAGTCGTGTGGGTTTTCTTATGTCGGACAGAACAAACGGTGCGCCAATGATCGGTTAAATGAACATAAGGGAACTGTGAAAAGCAAACCTGCTAACTCCGAAAAGGCGAAGCACTTTCAGTAATGTAATAATTGTATAGCGGAATAGGATGAGACGGTGGTTTTGTTCGAAGAAAGGATATTTCTATAAAACGTGTGTTAAAAGGAGCCATTATAATTGGTTCTGTGGGGAATTGTATTAGTCTGCTTTCAATGACACTCGATATGGCGACAAGAAGGATTTTGCGTTTATGAAAAGAGTGTACGTTCTCAAACTATTTTCTGGAAGGGTGTATTGTTTGCCTGACAGTTATCCTATTGACCTTGGGGACTATGAAAATGTAAGCAAGGATCAAGTCGAAGAAGAGATGACCATCGCGAAGTTAGGTTCAATAGCGTGAGCTTTAAATACGGAGGCGTATTGTGTCGTTTTGTTGCCCAACAGTGTATCCTCTGACCTTGGGAACGCTGAGAATGCCCGTAAGGGTCCGGTCGCAGAAGGGAGAACCGCCCCGAAGTTGAGTTCAACATATTGAATTTGAGAAAACGAGACGAGGCATATGCAACGTCGGAGGGTGATGTGAAGGTAAGATGACTGTAGAAAAGGAAGTTGAGGGGATTAAAGATGTAGTTGCTGTGTTTGAGACGTTTGTGTTTTTATCCCTCCTTGTAAACCTCCGTCTCGGGTTGTAGAATGCCTTATAATAACCAGCTCGCCTGCTTAGTCACGTTGTCTTCATTTTCTAGCTTGCTTTAGTAGCCGTCATGTTGTGTGCGTGTGTGTGTGTGTGTGTGTGTGCGTGCGTGTGTGCGTGTGCGTGTGTGTCTGTGTGTGTGCGTGTGTGTCTGTGTGTGTGTGCGTGTGTGTCCGTGTGTGTGCGTTCGTGTGTGTGTGTTTCTTTAATGTGCACGCTCAGGTATGAACGAGTCTCAGTACGTACACATATTCGCCCTTCAACCACAGTGTTTGCGATTATGTAATTCCCTAACCTCGACGAAGCGCATCCATTGCCTAGAGGCAAAAAAAAAAAAAAAATCTGGTGGGGTGACCAGACCTTGAGTGTTCATCAAAACTCAAGGTTCGTGTGTTTATAACGTGTACTTATCTTTGTTTTTCGACTAAAAATAGATGCCATACTTTCCGGCCTTTTTAAAATTTATCCCGCTCTCTTGCTATGAAAACATCGTGCATGCCTGCGTTATTAGTCATCAACTTCATAAGGTGCGCTATTTATTAAGTGCTGGGGAAGTATTCGACGTGTGTTAATTAATTCCATGCTTCCAACCGGCTTCCTCGTGAGCGCATCGATGCGGTGCTGAGAAGCCAACGTTAAAAAGCACGCAACTAATAAAACTGTTGTTGTTCTCATTCACATAAAAGCAATGAAAGTGTAAAAAAAAAAAAAACATTTCAGTCCGGAAGCTTGCTTCCGGTAAAGGAATAAAGGAAAGAGGGCATTTGAATAATTGAGCGGGTCAGCTTAAACGAACCCTTTATCTAAGGTCCACGCGGGTCGTCCTTCTTACGCTCTTCTTTCAATTGGTTTTTGTTGTCTTTATTCTTAATTTTGTCTTTGCTCTCTTCTTCACCCATTTCGCCTGAAATTTTTCCTCCCGAATTTTTGTCTCTAGGAACCTTTTTCATTGCTCTCTATTTATTTGCAAGACCACGCTATTTTCGTGTTTTTTTTTACCTAGCCCATTTTTCAGTTCGCCTTCCCGCGTTCTCTATTGCTATCGCGTTCCACATTCTCTCCATTTCCCTTTTGTACCTAGATACAGGGAGCCTTATCCAACGAAGATTTTTGCTTTCAGTACGTTCAACTTTGTGTTTGTTAATTCCGGTCCTTTTTTTAACACTTTGTGGTTTGCATAGCCGTCCTTGTTCTTGGCTGAGTTTTTCACCGTATTTTTTATACTACCGTAAAAATATATTGTTTTTGTTTGTTTCCAAAAATTTTTCACGTTTTTATGCATTACTCTCCTTCATCTATGAAGTAGTATTTTTTTTTGTTTTAGAGCGCAGCTCTTAGGCGCCCGTTTCCGGCTTGAGCGGCGTCGGCGTCGGCGTAGGCGTCGCCGTCGGCGTAACTGCGCGGTGCATTATGGGTAAATTTCCCCGCTAAATCTAGCGGAAAAACTTCCCCGCTAAATCTAGCGGAAAATATTCCTCGCTAAATCTAGCGGAAAAATTTCCCCGCTAAATCTAGCGGAAAATTTTCCCCGCTAGATACATTCCCCGCTAAATCTAGCGGAAAAATTTCCCCGCTAGATTTAGCGGAAAAATTTAACCGCTAAATCTAGCGGAAAAAGTTTCCCCGCTAAATCTAGCGGAAAAAATTCCCCGCTATATCTAGCGGGAAAAATTCGCCGCTAAAGCTAGCGGAAAATTTTCCCCGCTAAATTTAGCGGAAAAATTTCCCCTTTATATCTAGCGGAAAAATTTTCCCGCTAAATCTAGCGGAAATATTTCCCCGCTAAATCTAGCGGAAAAATTCCCCGCTAAATCTTGCGGAAAAAATTCCGCGCTAAATCTAGCGGAACAATTTTCCCGCTAGATTTTGCGGAAAAAATTCCCCGCTAAATCGCTAAATCTTGCGGAAAAAGTATCCCGTTAAACCTAGCGGAAAAATTTCCCCGCTAAATCTAGCGGAAAAAAATTCCCCGCTAAATCTAGCTGAAAAATTTTTCTGGGGAGTCATGTGAACCCCCAAGGTCACATGAACTTGGGGGGTCACATGACCTCGGGGAGGGGGTCGTGTGACCCCCCAAGGTCACATGACCCTCCCCGCCCCCCGAGGTCACTCGGTTTAACATTTGTGCGCTGGAAATTAGCGTTCTGAATTTAGGCCCTTTTGTTTTTTCTGCGTTCGCGTATGTTCTTGCTTTATAAGGATGAGTCTTCATTGCCAGAGCTTTTTCTACGATTGACTGTGTACGTTGGGCACAAGTAAATATATCGACTGATCGCTTAAATAATATCATTCTAGAGTCTCCAGAACATTCGCCATCTCTTTAGATATTTTTTTTTAAACTTAGAAGCTTAAACGTATGTTGCAAAACCCGCGCTACTCTCTGCCTGTGGTAGGGTAGAGGGTGAGTTTAAAACTGGATTACGGACGAAATATAGGAAAGCCAGAAAGAAGCCTGATTAGAATTTAGACTGCAAGTTGACGAAGGTTATTTTTTTCATTGTGTTTTTTATAATTACTGGTTTTTGTAGAAAAAGATTCCTAACGCTCGTATGGTTGTTTCTTTCACAATATTATGCTATTACACATGCTCTTGTAAATCACCTTAAATTCGGGAGCAATAGTCTAAATATTTTCATCTAGTCCGAAAAGTTACTCGCTGATAATTTTACTCGCGTGCTTGTTTTTATTAAAGTTATATTTCTTTGAACAAGGTAACCACAGGAAAAGCGAACATTCGAAGCGTTCACACGTACAAGCGCGCACTGAGACATCCACCCGCCTCCCCGCTCGCTAACACACCACACATGAGCACACGCATACTCACACACAAACAGAAAAGACACGCATATACGTCCACCCATATCCACAGATACGTATAAACACAAGCAAACATATCCCCGCAAAAGCAAACTGTTTTTTTTTTTAATTTTATATTAATTGATAAATTGGACTGCGCGTTTTTATCCTATACGATTCTTAAAAAAAAAATAGAGAAATATAAAAAAGACTTTATGTTATCGCTACTCTCGAGATCGGCCAAGTTATACCAGAAAAAACGTTTCGAACTCGTAAATGGGTTCTACCTTCGCAGAGCTTGCTTCCCCTGGATAGTAACACTAAGTCTAGTCAGAGCTAAAAAAAAAAAGAGATCGGTTCCCGATTGGTTACGAACCCCGGGTCCATAATTCGTTGTTGCATCCCCTGTTTATTTTCAAAATGTATTTTCTCGTCCATCGCAGTTCAACGTCATTCCGGACTGGCTTAGTGTTGTGTGGTTTCTGTTTTTTTATCGGCATAATTTTCCACGTCGCTTCAGTGTCTGATTTACACAGCGGATTTCCGGATTTTTTGACAGGTCCGAAAAAAAGCTCCTAACGCTTGCTTATCGCTGTTTTAATCTTATCACGGCACTTTCATTAACAAGCCTTCTTAAAGGGGCAGTGAAACGGCTTTAATGTTGAAAGAATTTCCAGCTTGCCTTTTTTATATTGTTTGTACAAGCCCAAGTGATCAAAGACGCGTGACCTTTCCCCAAAAAACGGCTATTCTGCTGCGTAATCGCAAGGAAAAAACGAATTATTTGCCGATCAGCAACCGCCGGTGGCGGCTACGGGAACTAAAATAACGGCGTCTCGGGGGAATACGCGGGAGTCAACAATCCCTGTCCCCCTCCGCTGCTACACTCGCCGTCAGCCCCGTGGCGAACCGTCCTTTGTGTCCATCGCTCGCCGCGACCTTCGACGAGGCTAATGCTTTGAAAGTCGACGATCGCGGAGGAAGCCGAGCTGGGGTCTCTGAAGAGAGGGCCCGAGGGGAAACCACGTGAACCCCCAGAGACGTCACTCGAAAGTTGGCGTGGAGAGTTGAGAGGCACTTCGACCTCCGATTTGTTTCATTTTTTTTTTTAATAAGAACTCGCGCTCGCAAGAAAATGCGGCTTTCGGTTTTTCGTTCCATAGGTGACGCATATCAATGTCCGCAGTTAATTGGTCAAAGTCTGAAAATCGTTGCACTGCCCCTTTAAGTTTGTTGACGGCTCGTGGTGCCCGGTGCTTTGTCAACTTTCTTCAATCGTTTCCAATAGCGATCAACCTTGCTGATCAACTGTAATTAATTTTTTCGCGGCCTGAATCTCAATTGGTCCGTTTTTGCTTCAATATTCCTCTATATAATATGGCTTTCTTCCAGTTAACTGCGTCTTCATTACTTTTGAATTTTTCAGATTTGCACAATGAACCAGTTTGGCAAAGTAAGCCAGAAAAACCTCTGGTTTTATTTCTGGAGGGCCGCTTTTCTACCGGAATGACGTACCAAAAACATTGTTCTCAGACGCCTGAAAAAAAATTTCATTTTTTTCGCAATGGTTTAAACACTTCTTCGTCATCAAGTAGACGCTTACAAACTTTTTTTTTTGTAGACAAGCGCGGGAGTGTTAAAGTTTGCTGGGATTTCCGGACTTTGTATTGTTAGAATGGTGTTCAAGCTGGACCGTTGTGCTTACAGCTTTATTATGCTCGAACGATAGACACCAACAATGCCTAATGACATGTCAAATCAGCAAAGCTAAAAAATATTTTGACGCAAATGTTACCACCCATCTACAGAAAAAAAAGGTGTCTGTGAGGGTGCAATGCTGCGAATGATATCTGCTATCTAAAAAAATGTGTGATTGTCATTTGTTTGCAAAATATTATTGCCTTTGTCGAGTTTATCTTGATTTATTTTTTTATGGACAACCCAGGTTGTATATTTGAGTGTTCTGTTCTTTATTTTATTGAGCGTATAAATCCATAGGCTGTACCTGCTATAATGCCGAAGTTTTCGGCGCTGCAGGTTTTTTTCTGTAAATAAATAAATAAATAAATGTCTGTACGCCACAATGTATGTTCATATTAGGCGAACTGGCAGCCAACACTTTTGACCATTATAACAAAATATCTTCAGCATTCCCGTTTCACAAACCCGCACATCTTGCTTTGTCGCCAAGTTGGTGAAGCACAAACATACAAAGGGTTGCCAGCACGGTATTTTTTACAGCTGTGCAAAATCTGTTGGCTGAATGTTCGTCTGATGGGACTAGAGAAGACAATCTTTCAGAATTTTTCAAACAAACTTTGGTGGCCACATCGTATTGAATGGAAGTATCGGCCGAAATAGCCCTTTTGTTACAATTGTTCAAAAGTTTACCAGTTAGATTCCAAAGCAAACAAAAATATTGTTATCTCGCGCTTCAATAATTGAAGCATGCTTTGGTATCGGCAGCATAGTAACACGGCATGAATCGATCGTAACCATAGCAGAGGACGACTAGGAAAAATATGAATATGAAAACTAAATCAGCTCCCGAATACAATGTGACAAAATATATAACAGGGGTGAATAATACGCTGCAGGGTGTGTTCAGCTCAGTATTTCTATGTATGTATCTGAGTGGGGAAAACAGATGTTATTATCTTCTGATAATAACATTTATATCACAAATTATAAAAAGATGGGAGCGGAAATAAATGAAATTAGTTGCTTCACTCAGTTTGGTGTGTGTCGCCCGTGCAGTCTAGGAGTGACTAATTTAAGCACAGTTTCTTCAAAGATCTACTGTAAAGAAACAAAAACAAACTCCTTTCCGTTGAGTTATCCCCGGTTGCTCCACGGCAGAAATATTAATTGCAAAATAAATTATTCTACAAAATAAAATACAACTAAAAAGAAGGGTTTAATTTGTATTGGCAGAAAGACTAAACCTTAATTGCTTCCATACCCTGTCACCCTACCTTTTCCCAACCGTTTTACCTGTGTCTTTTTATTAAGTATGCATACTCGGAGTCTTCTATCTTTACTGCATATATCAGGGTGCCTGCGGAAGCAGTCTATCAATATTCTACAATGTAATGAGAGACCGCAAAGGGGGTGAAGGGCCTCCACGGCTGATTGTATCTGTTTGCGTAAAGCGGGGGGCAGCGTAGGCACGTGTAGGGTAAGCAGCGTGCTTTACCCCTTCACCGAGGTATCGGTTGTCAATCAATTAGTACAAAGTGAGCTCATCGATTCTTCCAGAATCCATCAACTGCTACAGAGCGGCAGCCAGTAAGACGAATTGCATTTTACAGTGCGCGTCATTGCAGGACGTCTACGAAATTCTTCGTGTTGTTTTTGACGACGCCATCAGGACTGCTTTGGTGACCGCTAGACAGCAACATTGTTCTAATTTTTTCATCGTTGTGCCTGACTAGAGGTTCTCCTTCGAAAAGCTTACGGGGATGAGACAGATTTATGCTCCTCGTCATTCATTTTCATGATTTTTTTATGGTCAGGGAATTTTTAATAGACCCTTTCTAAATGTGCGCACAATCTAGGGGCTGCCTCGCGCATTATCCGTGTTAGCCATTGCTTGGTCACGCACCTTGATCATGTATTGGACGCGAGTGCTGCGTCGTGTTCGGCGTGCACTTGAATCTAATCACACGCGCCCCATGCCCAAGAAATGGCGACTGCCAATGTTGCTTGACGGGGTTCTGAAAAAAGAGTCAATTGCGACTTGATTGCTTGAGTATAGGTAAATTACAGGCTTGCTCGTTGAAGTCTCGAGGGTCTTTCAGTTGACGGCAGTATTAATCAACATGGACAGTGGTTATGCTACAAGAAACATAACAAGTCTGCGTGGGTTAAAATATGTGTTATGTATTGAAATATGTACAATATGTATACAAAGTATTTAGTAATATGAAAAAAAAAGCAGCGGCTTTTTATTCTAGTCAAAATTATTGGTCGTTATCTGAAACGTAACATAGGTGTTCACATATTTCTTTTATCTTTATATTCTTCAAATCAAATTTTCACTACATCTTAAGATAATGAATATTACCAATCTCCTTTATTTAAAAAAGTATTCGCAAATACATTACGCAAGCATCTGCGAATGGCAGATGCATGCGCACGGGAGACAAGAGATGGCGCAACGAACGCAGGCAACGCAGAGCCGTTTATTGAGAGAGTTTGGCCATACTTTGGTTTGAATAGGCGAGCATCTCGGGGCCAACCACAGGCCGCGAAACAGGCCCTGGCGGTGGTCGTGTGCTCTAAATATGTGACACGACTAATTTGAGCCGTTTTAGCGTCGCTAGAGTGAAAAGGTTTAGCTCTCGGTGACTGAAAACTCTGTGCATGTAGGTAGGTTCGTAGGAGTCACGCCAATATTCAAGTGTAGAATAAAGCAACCTGCACTCCAAACCGGTGCCGACTTGCTAGAAACAGCGTCTCAGCTGAGACGGGTAAAGAAAGCACTGTTAAAGCCAGCGCACGAGACGAGCGGGACTCCACGTCTCAAGACGCTCGCGCGCCCCACCCTTTGCACTGTTTTCTTTCAGGCAGTCTCAGGACGCTGTTCTAGCAAGCTGGCCAAGAGCGAACATCAGCAGTGCAGACAAAGGCGTGGGCACGAGCGCGTGGCTTTGGAAAGAGCCTCCTATGCACGAGTTCTCGTACAAACAAAAGCGTTTTGCTGAGATTGGCTCACGCGCCTATGCCTTTGTCTTTACTGCAGACATTTGTGAGATGGTGTAGAGGGGCCGATATTGACTGCTTCTATTATACTCTGTTTCGTACTTAGCGTGCAACACTGTCGAGGCTACTGGCGCGAGCGCGTGGCTTCATCTATGGTTTTGTTTGCGCGAGAACGCGTGCAAATGATCAACGAGATCAAGCCCCACGCTCGCGCCAGTAGCTTTGACAGCGTTGCACGGTAAGTATGAAACATAGTATAGGAGTATTCACTGGTGGCCACATCCGTGTGCGCTGCTGCTCAGGGCGTGCTGACGGCGAGCTTCCGCAGTCCTTTTGGAGCGTGCATTTAGCACCATCAAGGTTGCCGGTCTTAGCAGGCTATTATTGTGAGCTCGTTCTGAGTATGCGCTTTAGACATGATCCTCAAATATGGCGTCCACTGAATGCCTCTTATTTGACGCTTTAAATGTCATTTGCAATATTGTGACGTCGCGGTCTCCTGATCGGTCCACGCTGTGTGACAAATTTACTTTACGCTCTAAGCGTGGGGGGAATATTCGGCGCTGGCGGCGGCCTTTACTCCGCCTATTGGCCAAACTCTCCCAATACACGGCTCTGAGCCAACGAATGAGCATACGGCGCCGAGAGCCGGCGTCTCCGGCGTCTTTGCAGACGATATGTTCGGCTCAAAAGCGGCGCGCGTTCCGCAGGCGGCGGCAGTCGCAGAAACAAAAACAGGCGCGGTAGCAACAAAGAACTGCGC
The DNA here is from genome assembly GCF_016920785.2 of Ixodes scapularis. NCBI lineage: Eukaryota > Metazoa > Arthropoda > Arachnida > Ixodida > Ixodidae > Ixodes > Ixodes scapularis. The sequence goes on from NW_024609837.1 coordinate 76,625,825, forward strand.
AGTTCCTTGTCTGTTAAATACGCTGGCTCTCGGCGTCGTCTGCTCGTTGGTTCGCGGCAGTTGGCGTCGCGACCGCTTGCGCGATCTCTTGTCTCCCGTGCGAAACTGCGCCGTGTTGTTTGAAGACCGGTGGCTTCGCAGCGTGTCCATAGGAGCTAAGCCTTTTTCTGTCTTTACTCTTTCCTCAGGTAAGTTCGCTCTTTGCAAATTTTACATAAAAAAAGCACCATCTGTGGCCAACGCTGCCCAAAGGCGTAGCGCAATTGGTGAAGAAACCGAATTATACGGTCGATTTAAAGAGCCTAGCCTCTCCAGGAATCAACTTGGACGCCGCCATGTTTCTCGGTGCCGAGAGGAGCAGAAGCAAGAAGCAACCGCAGCCCCCCCCCCCCCTTCCACCCCCCCCTCCCCCCGCCCCCCCGCGGCAACGCCTGCCACGAGAGTGGCGGCAACGCCTGCCACCAAAGTGGCGGCCGAGCGCGCGCTCTCGTGGAGCGGCCGCCAATGGCTATCTAGGAGCCATTTTACTCAGCCAATGGGAAAATGGGCTTTTCTTTCGCGTTCTTTCGCGGCTACGGACGCTGCCGGCTCCGCTGCATAGATAGTTAATGATTTCGCATAAAAACATATATTGTACTAGTCACAAAGATTTCGAGAGAAACAGAAAAAGAGATAGGTAGAAGCTGCAGTACGAAACCATAATATCAAGCTCAAAATTGCAAAACACGTCAAGGCCAGTGGGTCATTCGGTAAAGGTTTTTTGAGAAGCGTCATTAGCTCATCGAGACATCATTACCTGGACGAACAGCGAACCTTTTCCACAACCGCCGTTGTGCTTCTCTCTAAGCAGATAGCCAACAAACAAAAAAGCGACAAAAAAGAAAACAAAAAACGGATGTGTTTCTGAGCCTTATTCATTCTCAGAACAGGCTCTGGCAGCGTTGTACACCTATGACGTAGGAGATAGAGAATTCGGGTGAGTCGGATCGGCGTGTGTCATGAAAAGTGGGGAGGGGGGGGGCGCGGTATGGGGAAGGAATCGACGAGCTCGCCAATGAAAGCCACGTGGAAGGGATTATGAGCGCGCGTGGACCTTACACTTTAGAAGTTCGTCTACTCTTTGCGCACATCGTGCGTTTGTTTACGCCTCCCCCCCCCCCCCCCCCCCAACGCAACACGCGCGTTTTGTTTCCGCCTAACGTAAAACAATAGGTCTGTTCGAGTCGCCTGAACTGGATGAACTACTTCAGCAGTGCAGGAACTGTTGCATTCGATTCAACCGGAAGTTGCATGGCCGCTGCACTTGCGCGTTTGATTCATCCCAGTTCTGAACGAGTTCAGACCCAGTTCCGCAAAATCTTGCACCGGCTCTGGAGTCAGTTCAGCGTCCGTGCAGAAGCAGACGACTAGAGCAGACGGCGATAGCAGACGACACTCCTCGTCCGTCTCTGCTCGCTTTGCCGTTTTTCGCAGCTCTTGCTCAAATGTTTAAGATGTTTAAGAATAACGCCGATACGGAGGTTGCATTTCATCTCATTTATGGTAATAACGTACCCGCAGTGGACGCGGAATTGAGATCATAACCGAGGGTAGGAATTTGATTGATTATGATATTCTGAAATCGTGTTAGGCACTTGCTCGTGTAGGTTTGGCTCCCTGTGGTAAGTGTTGAAATATTGGCTCACGTAAATTGTTTCGTTTTGATGCTATATGGGGTCCTGATATTCTTCCTTACAGACACGAGAAAGGTATTGCACTCTTGATAGCCCCCGCCTTCAGTTGCTCTTGCTGCATACTGAAGAGTCCGGTACAATGCAGAGGTCTGGGATTTAGTACATTGGCCCTCGCATGGCCCGTTGCTGAGCATAATGCTTCATGCTTTGTCCGGTGGTATCTGGGGACGCCCACTATAGGGGCCTGGGAAAAACGCCGAGAATCGGCATTGGCTTGGTAGTCACACGCAGATCTTTCTTGAGAATCAGAATAAATCCTTCAGCTTGACGCCAAAGTTACGGTCGATAACTTTATTGGCCTAAACTCTATCGTCAGGCCCTCGTCTTCGAGTTTACCGCTACCGACCGCGCGCTGCCACCAGTGACTCCGGGCGCAAAATCATCCTGATGCCGCGAACCTATCGTCGAAATGCGCAACTCGAGAGAATTTTGTTGAATCTACTATTGGCTAAATGGATGTGAGGGACACAAACGCTTATGGAAACGACAGGAACCGAACGACCGTTAAAAATGCAGAGAAAAAAAACATTTCTTGCAGAAAACGTTTTTAGTACACTCGAATAAAAAAAAATATTCACAGAAAAGGTTCCGTTATTATAATTTAAAACTAAGGAAACACGAATGGTCTCATCAAACCGCGACTAATGAAATGTAGCATACAACCTGGAGTGCAGAAACAAGAGCCAACAGATGCAGACGACACCCTGCGCTTCCGTTCGGAAAGCCGATCACAGCGCCACTCCAAACGCGGTGGCTGCACTGGTTCTGCGCCGCCGCTGCACGACTCTTGCACTCCTCTGAACCCGGACAGAACTAGTTCAGAACCTGTTGGCCGAAACGAACAGACCAGACCTAATGATGGCGCGCGCTTGGCTGGCTCGTCATCGCGTTTGTCCTACGCTTTATCTATGTTGCCCTCTGATTGGCATGCACCCTCTTGGGTTCCGAAGCGCTTAAGATGTGCATTGGAACATTTGCTCGCTGTAGAGAATTCTTCTTTTAGGGAGTAAAGTGCACTTCGTTTCAAGCTAAGTGCAGCCGCAGCCGACCCTGTGAGGCTCTGGTACCAATCTAAGACTGTTAAAAATGTAAGTCACGAGGCCTTTTCTGTTTATGATTGGTTCAGGGATGATAGAACACGCACTGAAACATGGGGAATGCAACGATGGTGAGCCTTTGAGGCTTTCTGATTTCTCTTATCAGCTCGATGTATCGGCTGCGTCTAAACCTAGGGTGAAACTGGGCGTAAAGCACTTTTATTCACTAGTTTCTTTTGTTTGATTTTTTTTTTTTTCGGGAGGGAGAAAAGTGAATTTTGGAAATATAAAAATAGGGGGCGTGCCGAAAGATTCGGTTGTCTGTCCGGTTTGCGTATGGTTTGTGACTCTACCGTAACAGGCACAGTGTGCACGGCTTATACCTACCTGAGGGATGCTAAGAGGGTATGTATTCCGTACCTCTCACTGATCTCTACGACAATTGCTGTATCGCGCTTCCCCGCTCCGCGATTGCTGCTACCGGACGGTCATCTTGGGACACGGCAAAGCAATCTTTTGCAGCGTTGCGGAGGCTGGGCGACAGCGTGCTGAAAACACGTTTTCTACTCGTTTGTCGTCATTGGCCATGTTAAGTCCATGCTCCGTTATTGCTACTGAACACTCTGAGTTTCATACTCCTAGCGCAGCAACTAAATGGTGCAGGGCATACAAAGGCGTGACACACCGAAACCACCGAAACTATTGACGAACCGAGCCCCACAAGCTCCTTCCGGCCGCACGGTTATGACAAACCTGGCATCTGGTGGAAATGGGTAGCAGAAGCCAAAATTATTTCCGGGATAAATAAGTTAAGGCCAGTGTAGAGCAAAGTAATTAAGGCCAGTCTACAGCGGCAGGGTGTAAAGTAAAACAGACGGCGACGTTATGAACTTTCTACGAACGTTTAAATATTCCTGAAAGGTTTGAATACTCGCTTCAAGCACATATAGGAAAGGTTACCTCGGCCGATGGATTTATTGACCATGCACGCTGTTGATATTTAAATTTAGACAACGTTCTTGAACCCGCTTATCGACGCACGAAACCCTCAAACTTGTCAAATATTTCGTGGTTCGGTATTGCAGCGAGAAGGAATAGTCTTATCAAAGCTGTATGTTGGGCTAGTTGGTATTGGTCTTGGGTTGCCAAAGGCATGGTAGCGCTTTTTTGGACGAGGACAAAAGAAAGAAAGACAAGACAGACACGAGCGCTGACTGCAACTATTTAATCAACATGGAAATGAGGCATATATACACGCTTCGATCCTATCAATCAACCAACCCCAGGCCTAGCCGCCACCTGCATGAACTGCACTTCCTTATCGAAAAGGTCGATAGATGCAACGCTGACACACCCCCAGCCCTGCCCTTTTTATTTCGTCTGCTTCGATAATCTCCCTAACAGTTCTATTTTTATGTTTAGCGAGTACGGAACATGAGTCAAACAAAGGTTTGCATCCGCAGTCATGGCAATGCATTGAAAGGTGGCCATCCCGATAGTTTTTTATGTTTAGACTATGTTCTCGGAGCCTATCGTTCAGGCATCTCCCAGTCTGACCAACATACTTCTTACCGCATGTTAAGGCCTGGGGTTGGTTGATTGATAGGATTGAAGCGTGTATATATGCCTCATTTCCATGTTGATTAAATAGTTGCAGTCAGCGCTCGTGTCTGTCTTGTCTTTCTTTCTTTTGTCCTCGTCCAAAAAAGCGCTACCATGCCTTTGGCAACCCAAGGAATAGTCCTGTTGCAAAAAGTACAGCGCCACGACAGCAGGGAATTTCGGGAACCCTCGGTACAGATCACGCGCTTTCTCATTGCGCCTCCACGACTGCGCGCGCTTCCCGGCAGCTACAGCGAGCAGCCGTTGCAGCCATCCACCGTTCCGCCCATCCGCAGAGTCGTACGTCGTTGGCGGCGTACCGTATCTGTAGCAGCGTAAAGGCATCGCGACAGGTGAACTTATTTGAATACGTTGTTCGTCATAACTTACCTTCAGGCATTAAAGTGTCACCAAATCCACTTACTTTGCATCGCAACCGTGGCAGGTTTCAACCAGGTTTGACAAAGCGTTGGTACAGCAGACGACAGAGCCGGTGCAAAGGAGAGGGATGAGAAAGGGGCAGCCGTTGGCTCGTGGCTCGCCGACTCGGCTGCTGAAAAGTTGTTGCCGTGGTAACCTGCGCCTGCTCGCGTATGCCACGTGGTCACGTGGTAGCGGCAGGAGGGGCGTACCGAGGATTCCCATTATTCGTCGCGCGGCGCGCGCGGGCTTTTGGGATTTTTGCAAAGGGTCTATTGGACGGAAGCCATCCATGTGCTACGGCGATACCGGAACACCGTTGTTCAATAGATAGCGCGTCAATTGGTTTCAGGCGGGGTGCATAAACATGATTTGACAGCTTCCCAATCAAAGTATATTGATTTGCTGGGCTAAACATTCTAGAAAGGGCAGCGGTCCGTACACTCCTATCTACGTCCTGGATAATGGCCTGGGTACAAGCGGTACTCCTCAATGTCCCGCCTAAGACACGGGATATAAGCAGCCCTGTGAAGAAAACTATCCGTGACGCCTCTGGAAGCGGCCCAAAAAGATCGAAGTACCACCTGTAAACGGCCCTAACCCGCCCGAACGTCTTTATGCGGCTCACTTGACAGCCGCCGAAGCGCACCGTCCCGCTTAAAGAAAAGAAAGCGCGAATGAAGCACAAAAGCCCGTAAAAGCCGCGTGTCTCCGAGTCTCCCCCCTCACCGCTGTCGGCGGCGGGGCGCACGGCGCACACTTGAGAAAGAGAAAGGGGTTCGAGCCCCATTCCCTCTCCTCAAGTCCCCTTTCTTTCTCTCTCTGAAAAGTTGAAAACAAAAACAAGACATTTTTTGCGAGTCCTACCACGCATGCTCAGCCCGCGCAAAAGGCGTAGCTTGGCCGGTAATCGCGCGAAGTTGCTATGTCGTCGTCGCGTTCCTTGTGCGCGCAAGCCGCACCGTTCAAAAAGGAAAGTTGGGTTTGAAATCTACGGCGGTGATGTATTCATCGCAACACATCAAAGGTGTGCTGCGAGGTCAATGCCACGCAAGCAACTGCGAGTGCGATGGCTACAGCAGGGCCCTCGACAACTGCAGCCAACCTGCGCTCCTCACCAAGCGACGGGGGTGCGTTTACTGCGGCCACAGCCCTGTACAGCACGCACGGATTAGTAAGGGGCCGCTTTTATTTCATGTTTTTGTGCGTGTGTCTGTGTGTGTCAGTCGAGGGGCACGCGTGTTCGGAACACCGCTGAGTACCCGACCGCTTCGGTATGCACTTGTCCGTGGTAATAACGTTGCGTTGTTCCGTGTGACGCTACCGAGACGTATGCCGTTATTGCACTTTAGTTTTAGTTTCACGTAGGGGGAGGCACTCACTTGATCGAATGACATTTTAGCGAACGCCCAAGTTTCACCGAATGACACTTTAGCGAACAGTCGGACGCCACGAGGCGGCGTTTTCGGGTGGGCCAAATGGGTTCACATTTTTGTAATGAGCCGCCGCAGACTGTCGCCGCGAAGCGGCGTAAAGCGCAGCGCGGCGGATGGGTTAACGGGCGCCCCCGTTATTCGCTAAAACGTCGATTCGCTCAAATATCGCTGTTCGCTAAAATGTCATTCGCTCATGTGATATGGACCCCGATGGTGCGTCTCATCTTAGTACGAACAGTCGATTGCCGCTGGCTGCCGCGGCGTGGATATTTTTGTGGGCTCCCCGCGCCGGGTGCCTGGTAGAGCAGCATGGGGGGGGGGGGGGGGGGGGGGGGGGGGGGGGGTGGGAGTTGGGGGATGGTGATGGTGATGGTGGCGATGGCGGCGGCGGCCCAAATGATTGCTACCCGTTTTTTACGCGTATTTTTATGTTTGACTGTCTTCTTCACCCACCATTTCCTGTTATCGTCTTTTTTTCTTCTTCTTTTTTTCCCCCATTTGGCGGCGGGCTAACAGGCGCATCTGCGTACGGGTCTCAACCTTTCTGTGTAGCCTTGCACGCTGCCCGAGTGAGTAACCCAACCTGTGCAAATAAAAATTATTATTAATATTATATCCTCTGTGAGTTCGTGCTGTCGGCATCGAGTACTGCAATAAAATGACATTACAACAAAAAAACATAGGCACCCCAGCACATACAGATACTATGTGCTTGTTGCACACCCCCCCCCCCCCCCCAAAAAAAAAAAAGAAAGAAAAAAAATTTCAGTTATTTTAGAAGTCCTCCACGTCTTGTTTTTCTCTTTCTGGGTTGCATAAATTTTTTTTCTGAGGGGGGCGGTATTGTGATGATTTTACACTCGGCCGTCAATGTCAAGCCTGTTGCGCAGCTTTTTTTAAACTGAAATTGGA